>NC_139222.1:102300243-104805601 GCF_055691185.1 Crinia signifera | reverse complement strand
TGTAAAGGAAAGGCAGGCACCACACATATATCACCACACTAGAGGGCGCTGCAGCTTCCTTTCACAATTGCCGGGAGCTTTCTGAGGTTATGTGACCAGCGGCAGCCCGGAAGCTCCTTCTTCTTCTGTGCATGGGAAAAATGGGGGAGGGTGAGTCAGCGCTCCTCTCCCGCACCTTTTCCCAGGCAGCGCAGCATGGGTCCGGATGGCCGCTGGCTGCACACACCGAACCCAGTGACCACAAACATGTAACTTTCTGGGATGCCAGCGACCCACCCTGCTTCCTGCGACTGCAAGTGACATCCTATCATCTGCTCCCTCCTGTGCCACCCCATCCCATGCCACTGCAAGTGACAGCCTGCCATCTGCTTCCTCCTGTGCCTGCGGATCCATTCCCCCTGCAGGTGACAGCCCAACCCCCCTTGAAGGTGACAGCATGCCCCCTGCTCCCTCCTATGCCTGTGACCCCCCCCCCCGACAGCCAACACTCCCCCCCCCCCCTCCTTGCCCCGGCGGGTGACAGCCTGCTCCCACCTGTGTAGCCAAACCCCCCCCGCCCCTGAGCAGTCAATGCCCCCTCCCTGCCCCTGCAGGTGACAGCCTGCACCCCCCTGTGCAGCCAACCCCCCCCCCCACACACACACACACCCCCTGCAGGTGACAGCCTGCACCCACCTGTGCAGCCAACCCCTCTACCTGCCCCTGCAGATGCACATGTGCAGAAATGTGGCTGAGCATATGCCCAACATCGATTCCCGTGCAAACGAGCCCGAAGCGTGGCGAGCGCAGCGAGCCCCGCGAGGGGACGCGTATAACTTCACAGGTATACGCGTCCCCTCGCGGGGCTCGCTGCGCTCGCCACGCTTCGGGCTCGGTGGCTCGCTGCGCTCGCCACACTATTCTATTCTCAACTCCACGCCGACGTGGATAGTAGGGGAATGAAAAGGTCGGAGGACGCGCACCGCCGCCCCTCGCGGGTTTGCTGCGCTCGCCACGCTTCGGGTTGGCGTCTATCGTGGGGTGCGGTGTACGCCGTTAAATTTGGGGGGGTTGGGAATATTTTTACATTGAATACAATGTAAAATCGGGTCCCAGGGACCCGATTTACATTTCATTAAAAAAAAAATCGGGTCCAAAATCGGTCGGTCGCGTCGATCGCATCGCATGCGACCAAATCGCATGCGATGCGATCGACCCGATTTTTCCGACACGACCACCCCGATGTAAATCGGTGTGGCCGTGCTAGGAAACAAGTACCAAAAGCATTTTTAACATTCATATTGATATACTCAAAATATACTGCTGACTAAACAGCTGGGGAATACGAGCCGGCAATATTTGCATAAATTCCAAACACGTTTATACCGGTTTACATATTGCTCAATATGAAATTAGATTTAGAAACGTTGAACTGGCTGGCAGAATCTATATATTTTGGTATATTATAATTTTGGGTGAAAATGCTGTTGCTGTATCTGGTGTTTCCAATGAAAAAGCCCTGCAATACTGTACATACCCTGTACATATGAAGGAAAGGCCTGTAAGGCTGCTGAGCAGTCTGTTTTGCAACCCGGTTCGCAGGGCTGGATTTAAGTAACTGGCCGCCCATGGGCACAACATGTGTGCCCCCCCCCCGAATTTCGCGGACCCCCGCAACCCCCCTCCCGCAATTCACGGACCCCCGCAACTCCCGTGACTAACAGACCCCCCCCGCGACCCCCCTCCTGCTATTCGCGACCCTTCTCCCGCAATTCGCGGACCCCCCGCGACCCCTCTGTCGCGATTTGCGGACCCCCCTCCCGCATTTCACGGACACCCGTGACAAGGGGGGATGCCGTGCCGCCCCCAGCAGGTGCCGCCCCTGGTAATCATGTAGCAGTTTATACATCATTACCACTAAGAGGGGTATTCAGACCTGGACACTATTTCTGCTGAGGTAAATAACGTCCATCGCCTATTCAATGCTGCCATTATCAACAGCATTGTAGACAGGTTCTGAGAAAACAGATCCAACTTTAAAACAAGCCGGATCTGTTTTGTTGTAAACAGGCACGGATTGTCGAATTCATGGACGTTTTTTGCCGATTTGTGAACTTTCTGACATTCGACAGTCAATAAATTGAATAGCAACTTTCGAGTTCATATCGGAAGGAACCAAAATCAGCCTGGATTCCGACTGTTGGGGCGTTCCGACTGTTGAAGTCCAAATCTGAATACCCCCTTTGGGGTAAAGTTACTGAAGTGTGAGTTTTTAGAAGTGAAAGAAGATGCCCATAGAAACCAATCAGATTCTAGCTATGATCCTATAGAAGGTGCTAGATCAGGGGTGGCCAGACTTTTGTAACCGAGGATCTACTTTTTGATCTAACCAGCATCTCCCCCTGTGCAAAATAGTCCCCTCCCAGTGCAATACGCCTCTTACATATTATGCCACAGAATGAACCAAAATACAAATTATGCCCCACAGAATGTGCCAAAAATCACATTCTGCCCCAAGGAATTAACCCGAAATACACATTCTGCCAAACAGAATGAGCCTAAATTCACATTTTACCACACAAAATTACCCTGTGGCGGCACTCCAAGTTATGCAAAAGCAAATATGGTGCCCTCCGTAGATGACAGTATGCAACTGTCCTTAGATATGCAACATGGGGATACAGCGGCACTCAGAAATAAATACACAGCAGTCAGTTTTAAGCCGACGTTTCAAAGCCACAAGGCTCCTCTATCAAAGTGTTTAGAGAACAAACAACATACAAATGTGCACTCACCTAAATGCTTCTAGATCCCGTTCGCACTTCCTGCCGGCATCTT
This sequence comes from Crinia signifera, assembly GCF_055691185.1. Classification (NCBI taxonomy): domain Eukaryota; kingdom Metazoa; phylum Chordata; class Amphibia; order Anura; family Myobatrachidae; genus Crinia; species Crinia signifera. The sequence goes on along the minus strand of NC_139222.1, from coordinate 104,802,784 downwards.
TTGTGGGGGGCGCCTTGTGATGACGGAGGTGCCGTGCGAAATTGCGGAACTTTCATTGGTGTGCAAATTAAGGAAGTAGGTATAAATAAGCCTAACAATCAGTGTGTGTTCATACCCAACTTGAAAAAGGAGACCTGCATGTCTCCGAAACGCGTTGCTGACCCTGAAAAAGGACACACTTTGATTGACTCTGCACAGTGCAATCCTCCATCTGTTTGCACTGTACCTGGACACTTGGACACTTTATTGGGACCGCACTTTCCTGCACTTGCACTTTATTTGGGGGACTCATCAAAGAACCAAGCCTCCTGCGGTGTTGCCGCAGAAACTTCTCTTGAAGTATAGCCCACCGCAGCATCGGTTTATGTGAGATAAACTTATGTATTGACCCTCGAATATATGAAAATTGGCGATCCCACTTTGATGTCCACAAGGATATTTTGTTTGTATATTGTGTTGCATATATTGTTACATATACTTGTTTGTATGTTTTTATTCCAACAAACCCCTGCTTAATTCATGGTGGTTTACATGAAGTCTTTTTAAAGGGGTTGCACCTGGCTACAACAAATTTTGTTTGTTTCTAGTGCCTCCAGGAGGTGGTGTACCTCCTTCTGTGTTGTAGTAGGCAGCACTATCTCAAATTTATTGAGCTAATTTTTCCACAAAACCTGTGCATATCGAAGATGGGATATTGCCCATACAACCAAATCAGATTCTGGGCGAAATTTAATAGGGGGCGATTTCTAGGCATGTTTAACCCCTTCATGACAGAGCCAGTTTGTGCCTTCATGACAGAGCCCTTTTTTTCAAATCTGACATGTCTCACTTAAGTGGGGATAACTTTTTTTTGCTTTTACTTATCCCAGTGATTTTGAGATTGTTTTCTCGTGACACATTGTACTTCAAGTTAGTGGTAAATTTTGGTCGATACAGTCTGTGTTTTTTTGTGAAAAATACCAAAATATCGTGAAAAAATGGAAAATTTAGCAATATGCAAAATGTCACATTTTCTGCTTGTGAGACAAATAATCATACCACTCAAAATAGTTAATAACTAACAAAGACCATATGTCTACTTTATGGAGCAATCATTATTTCAACTTCCTTTTAATTTTTTTGGACACTAGGAGGCTTCAGATATGACTAGCAAATTCTCAAATTTTCAAGAAAATTTCAAACACTGATTTTTTTAGGGACCAGTTCAGTTCTGATGTGACTTTGAGGGACTTGTATGTGAGACACCCCCATAAATGATGCCATTTCAAAAACTGCACCCCTCACAGTATTCAAAACAGCATTTTGGAAGTTTGTTAACCCTTTAGGTGTTTCACAGGAATTAAAACAAAGTGTAGGTGAAATTTCAAAATTTCTTTTTTTTTGCAGAGTTTCAATTTTAATACATTTTTCTAACGAATACAGTAGATTTTACTAGAGAAATGTGACTAAAAATTGATTCCCCCAATTCTTTTGTTTTCAAAAATATCCTATATGTGGCCCTAGTGTGCACGTTGACCAAACCACAGGCTTCATAATAGAAGGAGCACCTACTTGATTTTGGAGCCTCCTTTTTATGAGATTTTTTTTTAGGCACCATGTAGGTTTCTAGGCACCATAAGTGCTAAAAGTTAGGAACCTCCCCCACAAGTCACCCCATTTTGCAATCTACACCCCTCAGGGAATTCATCTAGGGGTATAGTGTACATTTCAAACCCCCAGGGGTTTCACCAATTTTGGTACAACTGGGATGTGAAAATGGAAAATTACATTTTTTTACACAAACATGCAGTTCTGGCTCAAAATTTTTCATTTTCACAAGGAATGAAGGAGACAAAGCACCCCAAAATCTGTGCCCCAATTTCTCCCGAGTACGGCAATGCCTCACATGTGACCAAAAAATACCAGTTGGGCGCATGGCAGGACTCAGAAGGGAAGGAGTGATTTTTGGATTTTGCAGCACAGATTTTGGTGGAATAAATGGTGGGTGCTATGTTGCACCAATACAGTGGAACCCCCCCACAAGTCACCCCATTTTGCAAAGTACACCCCTCAGGGAATTCATCTAGGGGTATAGTGTACATTTCAAACCCCCAGGGGTTTCACCAATTTTGGTACAACTGGGCAGTGAAAATGAAAAATTACATTTTTTTACACAAAAATGCAGTTCTGGCTCAAAATTTTTCATTTTCACAAGGAATGAAGGAGACAAAGCACCCCAAAATCTGTGCCCCAATTTCTCCCGAGTACGGCAATGCCTCACATGTGACCAAAAAATACCAGTTGGGCGCATGGCAGGACTCAGAAGGGAAGGAGTGATTTTTGGATTTGGCAGCACAGATTTTGGTGGAATGAATGGTGGGTGCCATGTTGCATTAGCAAGACTCCCAAAGCACCAATACAGTGGAACCCCCCCACAAGTCACCCCATTTTGCAAAGTACACCCCTCAGGGAATTCATCTAGGGGTATAGTGTACATTTCAAACCCCCAGGGGTTTCACCAATTTTGATACAACTGGGCAGTGAAAATGAAAAATTACATTTTTTTACACAAAAATGCAGTTCTGGCTCAAAATTTTTCATTTTCACAAGGAATGAAGGAGACAAAGCACCCCAAAATCTGTGCCCCAATTTCTCCCGAGTACGGCAATGCCTCACATGTGACCAAAAAATACCAGTTGGGCGCATGGCAGGACTCAGAAGGGAAGGAGTGATTTTTGGATTTGGCAGCACAGATTTTGGTGGAATGAATGGTGGGTGCCATGTTGCATTAGCAAGACTCCCAAAGCACCAATACAGTGGAACCCCCCCACAAGTCACCCCATTTTGCAAAGTACACCCCTCAGGGAATTCATCTAGGGGTATAGTGTACATTTCAAACCCCCAGGGGTTTCACCAATTTTGGTACAACTGGGCAGTGAAAATGAAAAATTACATTTTTTTACACAAAAATGCAGTTCTGACTCAAAATTTTTCATTTTCACAAGGAATGAAGGAGACAAAGCACCCCAAAATCTGTGCCCCAATTTCTCCCGAGTACGGCAATGCCTCACATGTGACCAAAAAATACCAGTTGGGCGCATGGCAGGACTCAGAAGGGAAGGAGTGATTTTTGGATTTGGCAGCACAGATTTTGGTGGAATGAATGGTGGGTGCCATGTTGCATTAGCAAGACTCCCAAAGCAGTGGCGTATCTAAGGCTCCGCAGCCCCCGCAATGGCGGGGGGGAGCAGGTGCCCCGGGGGCGCAGATTCACGCTCCAGAGCCAGCAGCAAGAGAGCAGCAGCAGCCAATAAGGATACGCCTCTGGCTGTGTGAGGACGCAGTGACAGGGTCACTGAGCGTCCTCACACAGACAGCCAGAGAGCGCTCCCCCTTCCACCCTGCCCGCTGCCCACCCACCTTGCACGCTGCGCTGCTATCTATTCTGGGCTCCCTGTGGCTGACTGCTATATGCTGGCACCTGGCAGACAGAGCGGGCTGGGCAGGGGGCAGCCGGGAGGAATGATGAGTGCTCTCCTGGCTGCTCTGAACGTCTGACACCTGCCCCGCAGCCCCAGCATGTCCTGTCCTCAGATGTAGAGGTTCAGGGCTGGAACAGTTGGCAGTATCAGTGTGTCACATCACACGCAGCTTCCTGAGTTACAAAGCTGCTGCTGGGTCCGTGATTATGGAGCCAGCCCCTCCCCCGGGACCTGCCACCAATGAGCAGAGCTCATATACAAATTCTTCCCTTCCTGTCCCCTGACCTCCCTTCTGCAGCACTGACTCGTCTCCTCCCAGCCAGCATCAGCCCAGCCTCCGAGTCCTGCAAGGCTCTTCACTTTTAGAATACACTACAGGTAATTGCTTTAGTAGGGGCAAATATACTGTATATGTGGAGTGTCAGTGTGGCAATCATTTGTGTATTTATTTGCTGTGTGTGTGTGTACAGTACATGGGGGCTGTTTTTTCCTTTATTTTATTTGTTTATGTGATTGTATGTGAGTGTGTGTTGGGGGGGGGGGGGGGTAAGTGTATATGTATGAATGGATCTGTTATGGAGTCTGACGATTTCTGATACACAGTATATCATCTCTATATCTATATATATCAGATATATTTATATATAGTCCCAAAATAATGATTTTATCCAAAGTATTCATGCAATCCAGCACCTACAGTTGTACCCACGCGACCTGGGCACACATGGTGGTACATTTACTAAGATGGGCGTGCTATGGATGATGCCCATAGCAACCAAGCAGGTTCTACTACTTATTTATTTAGCACATTCTACAAGATAAAAGCTAGAATCTGATTGGTTGCTATGGGCAACATTCTATCTTTAATAGAACTCACGTCTTAGTAAATTTACCCCATGGTTTGTTGTGCCGCGTGTGAATCTTAATATACTGGGCTGTGTCTAAACCGAACCTCCCGAGCCCCTAAGCCTGACCATAACCCCTGCCTTGCATGTCCTAAAATCTCCCTCCACAGCCTAACCCTAAATCACTAGCACCTAAACCCAATCCCCCCTTTCTTGGGCTTTTTTTGCATATTATTTGGCAAGCAAGCAATAAGGCAGTGCTGAGATACTGTGTTCATGAATGTCGCATTTATGACCTATGGGAGTATGGGGCCTACTCAGAACAGTGAGAGGCACTACTGGGGGCATTGTATTAAGGGCATTGTGTAATGGACACTACTGTAGGCATCCTATGTATAAGCAGGAGTACTGGGCCATTACGGTGTGTGGCATGTTGTGTAAAGGGCATTATGGTGTTTGGCATCTTGTGTAAGGGGTATTACAGTGTGCGGCATATTTTCTACTAAGCATTGCCACGCTATAGGTTCTTTATGTTCTTCATAAATTCTTTGTGTTTTTTTTTTAAGTTTGTGAGGGGATATTTTGACAGGTCGCACTGGGAACTGAATTGGCAAGAGCCAGTCCTGCTTGTTTTACCAAAAAAATAGGGCGGGGGGGGGGGGGGGGGCGCCACAATTTATTTTGGCAGGGGGGAGCAAAATTTCTAGTTACGCCACTGTCCCAAAGCACCAATACAGTGGAACCCCCCCCCACAAGTCACCCCATTTTGCAAACTACACCCCTCAGGGAATTCATCTAGGGGTATAGTGTACATTTCAAACCCCCAGGGGTTTCACCAATTTTGGTACAACTGGGCAGTGAAAATGAAAAATTACATTTTTTTACACAAAAATGCAGTTCTGGCTCAAAATTTTTCATTTTCACAAGGAATGAAGGAGACAAAGCACCCCAAAATCTGTGCCCCAATTTCTCCCGAGTACGGCAATGCCTCACATGTGACCAAAAAAATACCAGTTGGGCGCATGGCAGGACTCAGAAGGGAAGGAGTGATTTTTGGATTTTGCAGCACAGATTTTGGTGGAATAAATGGTGGGTGCTATGTTGCACCAATACAGTGGAACCCCCCCACAAGTCACCCCATTTTGCAAAGTACACCCCTCAGGGAATTCATCTAGGGGTATAGTGTACATTTCAAACCCCCAGGGGTTTCACCAATTTTGATACAACTGGGCAGTGAAAATGAAAAATTACATTTTTTTACACAAAAATGCAGTTCTGGCTCAAAATTTTTCATTTTCACAAGGAATGAAGGAGACAAAGCACCCCAAAATCTGTGCCCCAATTTCTCCCGAGTACGGCAATGCCTCACATGTGACCAAAAAATACCAGTTGGGCGCATGGCAGGACTCAGAAGGGAAGGAGTGATTTTTGGATTTGGCAGCACAGATTTTGGTGGAATGAATGGTGGGTGCCATGTTGCATTAGCAAGACTCCCAAAGCACCAATACAGTGGAACCCCCCCACAAGTCACCCCATTTTGCAAAGTACACCCCTCAGGGAATTCATCTAGGGGTATAGTGTACATTTCAAACCCCCAGGGGTTTCACCAATTTTGATACAACTGGGCAGTGAAAATGAAAAATTACATTTTTTTACACAAAAATGCAGTTCTGGCTCAAAATTTTTCATTTTTACAAGGAATGAAGGAGACAAAGCACCCCAAAATCTGTGCCCCAATTTCTCCCGAGTACGGCAATGCCTCACATGTGACCAAAAAATACCAGTTGGGCGCATGGCAGGACTCAGAAGGGAAGGAGTGATTTTTGGATTTGGCAGCACAGATTTTGGTGGAATGAATGGTGGGTGCCATGTTGCATTAGCAAGACTCCCAAAGCACCAATACAGTGGAACCCCCCCACAAGTCACCCCATTTTGCAAAGTACACCCCTCAGGGAATTCATCTAGGGGTATAGTGTACATTTCAAACCCCCAGGGGTTTCACCAATTTTGATACAACTGGGCAGTGAAAATGAAAAATTACATTTTTTTACACAAAAATGCAGTTCTGGCTCAAAATTTTTCATTTTCACAAGGAATGAAGGAGACAAAGCACCCCAAAATCTGTGCCCCAATTTCTCCCGAGTACGGCAATGCCTCACATGTGACCAAAAAATACCAGTTGGGCGCATGGCAGGACTCAGAAGGGAAGGAGTGATTTTTGGATTTTGCAGCACAGATTTTGGTGGAATAAATGGTGGGTGCTATGTTGCACCAATACAGTGGAACCCCCCCACAAGTCACCCCATTTTGCAAAGTACACCCCTCAGGGAATTCATCTAGGGGTATAGTGTACATTTCAAACCCCCAGGGGTTTCACCAATTTTGGTACAACTGGGCTGTGAAAATGAAAAATTACATTTTTTTACACAAAAATGTACTTCTGGCTCAAAATTTTTCATTTTCACAAGGAATGAAGGAGACAAAGCACCCCAAAATCTGTGCCCCCATTTCTCCAGAGTACGGCAATGCCTCACATGTGACCAAAAAATACCAGTTGGGTGCATGGCAGGACTCAGAAGGGAAGGAGTGATTTTTGGATTTTGGAGCACAGATTTTGGTGGAATGAATGGTGGGTGCTATGTTGCATTACCAATACAGTGGAACCCCCCCACAAGTGACCCCATTTTGCAAACTACACTCCTCAGGGAATTCATCTAGGGGTATAGTGTACATTTCAAACCCCCAGGGGTTTCACCAATTTTGGTACAACTGGGCTGTGAAAATGAAAAAATACATTTTTTTACACAAAAATGTACTTCTGGCTCAAAATTTTTCATTTTCACAAGGAATGAAGGAGACAAAGCACCCCAAAATCTGTGCCCCCATTTCTCCAGAGTACGGCAATGCCTCACATGTGACCAAAAAATACCAGTTGGGTGCATGGCAGGACTCAGAAGGGAAGGAGTGATTTTTGGATTTTGGAGCACAGATTTTGGTGGAATGAATGGTGGGTGCTATGTTGCATTACCAATACAGTGGAACCCCCCCACAAGTGACCCCATTTTGCAAACTACACTCCTCAGGGAATTCATCTAGGGGTATAGTGTACATTTCAAACCCCCAGGGGTTTCACCAATTTTGGTACAACTGGGCTGTGAAAATGAAAAAATACATTTTTTTACACAAAAATGTACTTCTGGCTCAAAATTTTTCATTTTCACAAGGAATGAAGGAGACAAAGCACCCCAAAATCTGTGCCCCCATTTCTCCAGAGTACGGCAATGCCTCACATGTGACCAAAAAATACCAGTTGGGTGCATGGCAGGACTCAGAAGGGAAGGAGTGATTTTTGGATTTTGCAGCTCAGATTCTGGTGGAATGAATGGTGGGTGCTATGTGGCATTAGCAAGACCCCCGAAGCACGGTGAAATGATGAACCTAATAATCCATAGATGTGTGGTATATTTTGAAACACTCCTTTATACATAGGCCGGGTTTGTCGGGGCAAGTTTCACAGTGGAAAATAGTTTCCTTTCTTATTCCCTTTTTATAGCAAACTTTGCACCTTTTTTGTGTCCTGCCCTTTCTTGCAGTGGAGGGGATTTCGTTGGGAAAATGCTGCCCTGGTACAATACGGGGGCCAGTACTAGAAGTACTGGGGCCCTCTGCCTGCTGGTTCCCAAATATTAGGCCCTTTATGACTTCCTCTTGAAAGTGCATAAATGTCCCCCTCTGGCCGGTAGAACGGAATAGCACGTAAGCGTTATACAGTGCCATCTGGATGATATACACGGCCAGCTTCTTGTACCAGATATTTGTTTTCCGCAGGGCACTGTACGGCTTCAGTACCTGATCTGAAAGATCCACTCCGCCCATGTACTTATTGTAATCTAGGATACAATTTGGTTTTGAGGTGTGGGTACTGGTACCTCGTACAGGGATGGAGGTGGTACTGTCTCCATGAATTGTTGTCAGTATAAGGACATCCCTCTTGTCCTTATATTTGACCAACAACATATTTTCGGTGCATATTCCCCTGCTTTCACCCCTTCTCATTACTTGGGCAATGTGCGTTTTTGGGAGGCCTCTTTGGTTCTTACGCACAGTACCGCAAGCTGCTGTACCTCTTGAACCAAGGGCCTTAAACAGGGGGATGCTGGTGTAAAAGTTATCCACATAGAGGTGATAACCCTTATCCAGGAAGGGGTGCATTAAATCCCAGACAATTTTTCCACTAACACCTACGAGGGAGGGGGGGCATTCTGGCGGTTCAATTCTTGAATCCTTCCCTTCATATACCCTAAACTTGTGGGTGTACCCTGTGGTGCTTTCACACAGCTTATACATTTTTATGCCATACCTTGCCCTCTTACTGGGAAGGTACTGGCGGAATTTAACCCTTCCTTTAAAATGTATAAGGGACTCGTCGATGCTAATACATTTATCAGGGATGTATAGCTCTGCAAATTTGGCACTGAAATGATCAATGACCGGCCTGACTTTGAATAGCCTGTCAAAGGTGGGATCATCTCTGGGTGGGCACTGTGCATTATCGGTGTAATGTATAAATTTATGGATTGCCTCAAAACGAGTCCGAGTCATGGCCATACGGTAAAATGGGGTGCTGTACAGAACATCTGTACTCCAATATTGCCTAATTTGTGGCTTTTTTACTATGCCCATATGAAACACCAGACCCCAAAACGTCATCATCTCTACTGCATCTACAGGGGTCCACCTAGCAAATGATGACGTGGGGTTTTGAGCAATAAACTGCTGGGCATATAAATAAGTTTGGTCCACCATTAAATTTATAAAATCATCAGAGAAAAATAATTTGAAAAAGTCAATTTCTCTGAGACCTGTGGAATCAAATTGGATTCCTGGCATGGCCAAAAACTCAGGAACCTGGGGCTCAAAATTGTCTGGTGGTGGGGTCCATATGAGATCAATTATTGGGGGGGGTCTCAGCTGCTCTACGGGGGCGTCTTTGAGGGGGTCCCTCATCACCAGAGGAGGAAGAGGAGCTTAAGACGAATCCTTCAAATTCCCCGCTTGCCTCACTGGCTGTGTCAGAATCAGAAGCAAGCATGGCATATGCCTCCTCCACTGAATACATTCTTCTGGATGACTGGGATGACATTTGGGATGACATTTGGGATGACATTTTTATTTTTGTGTTACTGGTAGTGAAATGTTTCAACACGTGTATAGTGTAGGGGGGGGTACAAACTTTATTTCAACCCGGGGGGTATGTAGTGTGTAGTGTGTATGTAGTGCAGAACAAAAAAAATACTTTATACAAAAAAAAAAAAATTGAAGGGGTTAAAAAAAAAAAAATTGAAGGGGTTAAAAAAAAAAAATTGAAGGGGTTAAAAAAACAAAAAAAAAGGTCCTGCGCCAAAAATTGAGCACAGATGTTGGTCAGTAACGTCCGTCACTGAACAGCGCTCAAAGGCAACAGGAATTTGATCAAAAAAAAAAAAAAAAATAGATCAACCCTGTGCCGAAAAAGCTGATCAGTGATGTACGTCACTGATCAGCGCACAGTGGCCACAGGACACCCACAAAATCACAATGTGTGTAAAAAAAAAATTAAAAAAAGACCACACAGCACCCACAAAAAAAAAAAAAAGGTGATCAGTGATGCGACACTGATTACCAGTGAGGGGCAGCAGGTGCACAACCTTTGTTGCAACTGGCAGCAACTGACAGGTATATATAAAAAAAAAAAACCTCTGCGCCCCCAAAAAGTTGCTGATCACCTCAGATATAGTGATCAGCACAAAAGGCGGGGGTAGCAGACACAAAATATACACTCTCTATCACTCTCTGTCACTATCTCTCTCTATCTCTCACTATCTATCACTATCTATCACTATCTATCACTATCTATCACACTGCAGCAGCAGCACTGACAGTTATATGTATAAAAAAAAACCTGCACCCCCAAAAAGGGGGGGTAGCAGACACAAAATATACACTCTCTATCACTCTCTGTCACTATCTCTCTCTATCTCTCTATCTCTCACTATCTATCACTATCTATCACTATGACACTGCAGCAGCAGCACTGACAGTTATATATATAAAAAAAAAACCTGCACCCCCAAAAAGGGGGGGTAGCAGACACAAATCTCTCTATCTCTCACTATCTATCACTATCTATCACTATCTCTCACTATCTATCACTATGACACTGCAGCAGCAGCGACAGTTATTTATATATAAAAAACCCCTGCACCCCCAAAAAGGGGGGGTAGCAGACACAAAATATAGCTCTCTCTGTCACTATCTCTCTATCTCTCTCTATCTCTCTCTCTCTATCTCTCTATCACACTGCAGCAGCAGCAGGAAGTCTCAGGAAGTCAGATCCAGGAAGCGTCCAGCACGCTACAAGCAGTGATCAGGTAAGATATTTGCAAGGATCAGGTAAGTATTAGCAAGGATCAGGTCAGTATCACGGCAGATAGGCACGGTGACCGCTCTGCACGCTACTCCAGACCGGAATGGCGTCTGCAGCGCAGTCACCGTTAGTTTAAATGTCGCGCCTTGGCTGTGATTGGTCCGTGGGTCCCACGGACCAATCACAGCCTTGGGGGCAGGTGGGGTGAGGGTGGGGTGAGGTGTCATCGTCACCGATGACCCCCTCATGCCCCCTGACGCCCGGCGGTGATTGACACCTGTGTTACCAAGCGTCTGATTCGCTGGTAACACAGGAAAACGCTGTGAATGGCTGTTCACACTGAACAGCCAATCACAGCGATCGCCGACGGGGGGGCGACATCGCAGCCCCCCCTGGGCATGCAGGGACATGTCTGCTGTCAGGGACAGCAGACATCGTCCCTCTGTCACTGCGTCTCGAGACGCAGTGACAGTTTAAAGTCATGACGTATATATACGTCATGTGTCGGGAAGTACTTCCCGGCCATGACGTATATATACGTCAAATGTCGTGAAGGGGTTAAAAATTGATCAAAATAGCATTTTTTTTAAATCGCACTATTGGGCTGATTTTCGCAAATTTAATGAGATGCGAATTCGTGGCAAAATAGCGCTATAAATTGCGGTCAATCAGGAGCCGACTTTCTCGGCTCCTGATTGGCCGCTAGGCGGCCAATAGAATCATTTGGATGAGAGGCGCTGAAGATGAAACATCTCTGAGCCTTTCATTCCAAGCATGTACCGGCGGCGGAGACGGAGAAGAAGAAGAAGATGGAGAAGATGTCGGGATGTTCTCCAGAGGACCTGGGTGAGTAGGATTTCCCTCCACAGGTCCCCCATGGATTTCTTCGGATCCAGGACCCCGGACTCTTCAGCCCTGGAGCCCCGGACCCCGGACCCAAGCCCCCGGACCGGACCCAGGGACCTACCGACGGGCTCAAGATAGGTAAGTATCAGCATGTGTGGGCTTTGTATGTATTAAAGTTTTATTTTTACTGGGTGTCAGTGTGTTTAATTAACAATTTCTTTTACTGTGGAACTACAAGTGCCAGCATGCTGGGACTCGTGGTTCTCCAAGTCCCAGCATGTGGGGGAGGCTTGCTGGGACTCATAGTTCCACGGTATAAGACAATAGTTTTTAATCTATTTTTTACACAAAATATCAGCTCGATGCCCACCGCCCAGGGGCATCGAGGACAGCCCCGTGCTTCAACATGGGCAGGTAAGTTCTAAAGGGGAGGGGACCCCTTCTTTGGGCGGTCCCCACTTCCCCAGGACCCCTGCCCATGCTGACCGGTCAGGGGGATGAATGCTTTGGCCGGGGGGACTTGTATAAAAAGTCTCTCCCGGATGTGGCATTGCCCTGCTGGCTGGTTGGGTCCGGTGTTGGTTCTTAAAATACGGGGGAACCCCTACTCATTTTGTCCCCACGCCGTTTTTTTTTTCACTTTTTTGTTTTATCTCTTTTTTTACACTAGAACCATGCACAGATCTCAATGATCTGTGCATGTTTCTGACAAATTCGCCAGTCAGAACCTGGTCTATTTATTTTGCGAGTTTTAGTAACCTTTACTAAAACTCGCATCCCATTAAATAGACGATTTGTATACTTTTTAAGGGGAAAACATCTGGATGCGATTTTTAGTTTACCTAAAAATCGCACCTTTATAATGTGCGAAATAGCGGGGAAAAAATTTGATTTTTTTTTTTGCGAAAACCGTACCCTATAAAATATGCGATTTTCGGAAAATGTCCGAAAACGGCCGTTTTTGCGAAAAAAAACCGCAAAAAATAAATAAATCGACCCCTATTAAATTTCGCCCTCTATCTTATCTTCTAGAGCAGTGGTTCCCAACCCTGGTCCTCAAGTACCCCCAACAGTGCACGTTTTCCAGGTCACCCGGCAGGTGCACTCATTATTCAGGCACATTTGAAAAGATCACAGGTGGAGCTAATTATCTCACCTGTGATTCTGTGTGGAGACCTGCAAAACGTGCACTGTTGGGGGTACTTGAGGACCAGGGTTGGGAACCACTGTTCTAGAGGATGCTAAATAAATAAAAAGTAAAATCCAATTGTTTGCTATAAGCAACATCCCATCTTCAATAGAATTCCCATCTTAGTAATTGTACCCATTTAAAGGGCAAACATTTGAAGAGGTTAATTTACCATAGCAAAAAATTAGATTCCGTCTATGATTTCTCTGTTGCATATTAGAAAATGATAGACAGAATCTTATCTGGTTGCTATGGGCAAAATCACCTCTGTTCATTTTTACTGATGTCAAGACAAGGAATTTTCAACAGTGACAGGGCAATTATCTTTTCTCTCTTCATTCTACACATGAATGGTGTTGCTATTGGTGATAGCATAAAAGCTTACTCTAACAAACAGATTCCTTAGTCCTTTCCATGGAATTACATAGTTATAAGCAACCTCAATGACACTTTAATTATGTGTCTGTCTTACTATCTATCTATCTATCTATCTATCTATCTATCTATCTATCTATCTATCTATCTATCTATCTATCTATCTATCTATCTACAGGTATCTATCTATCCATCTATCTATCTATCTATCTATCTATCTCTAGCACTGGATGCTTACATGCCACTGTGATAATATATTAGCACAATAAATGTCAAGCTGTGTACACATGGGCAAAAATCGCTGGCAATATGGTAGCTGAGCGACCATATTGCCAGTTATTTGAGTGTGCACCGGCGATAAATCGTTTTAGCCCCCTTATGATCCCAGCTGATTCCATCTGCAGCTCCACGGCAGAGGTTCCCTTTCATCAGCGACTATCTCTGGTCACTAATGAAAACGGGAGCGATATATCGCTCATCGATATATAGCCGAGTGATATATCGCTCAGCGATATATCACCCCGTGTGTACGCACCTTTAGGTTAATAAATAGCCCCCAATCTCTGCACATAAAGAGTTTTGTATATCTCTGTAAACATGAAGAAATATGTGAAGGTTGAAGAAATATGTGAAGGTTGTATCCTTTTGCACAAAAGAGATGTGCCGATTACATATCTTTATAGAAAACAAGCAAACCAGGTCTTGAAAAACCTGTAAAGTAGAACTGTGTTGCAACAAAACAAATAAAATCAAACATCAAGTATTTTCCAAGAACAGAAAATTAAACTTTTGGACCTATAAATTAGGTAATTTTTGACCATGTTGAAAGCAAAATGTTATAACAAAACAGTCCCACCAACCCCTGCCAGGTTCTAAACTGCTCCAGAAATGGTTTCATGTTCAGGCGCTAGTTTCTGTGCCCACACACGGATACAGCCCGGGGCTCTTCTGCTCAGCAGTGCATGAAATGACAAGTTCTGGATGCAAACACAGCCTGTAACATGCTAATAAAAGGTAATATTTAAGCAATGTATATTACTACTGAGCGAAGGTCGTTGCACACAATATAGCAGGCTCTTTATTGGTTGAGGGACCCAGCCAACTGGCAAGACGAGTCTTCTGGCTGTTCTGCACAAGAAATAAATGCTCCAGAAGCCACAGATGACGGAGGTGTCCTTTAGGTTCTGTCGTCTGCATAATGTCAATTATTTTCTCTCCCAGTCTACGATGCCAACTGCCCATTCTCCTGATCATTCTTCAAGGGGCGTTCGTAGCAATCTTCCTCCTGTTTGTGAGCTATGAAGACCACTCAAAAAACTCTGTATTCAATGCAACAAGGCCAAGAGAAGATCCTCAGAGCACTATCTTCCCTTTTTTTAAAGATGTTAACTTCATGCTGTTTGTGGGGCTGGGACTCATGCTGTCATTCCTTAAGTTTTATGGCTTCGGTGGAATTGCCTTGAACTTTTTGATAGCCAATGTCTCAATCCAGTGGTCCATGGTTGTGCAAGGCTTCTTCTACCACTACAGCCATGGGAAGATCCACTTAAGACTAGAACATTTGCTTGATGCAGAGTTTGCAGCAGTCACGGCTCTCATCTCAGCTGGAGCTGTTCTGGGGAGGACCAGTCCTGTTCAGCTTATCCTGCTTTCTGTGGTGGAGATCCCTCTGTTTGTGGTCAACGACTGGCTCATCAAAGAATATTTCCATATTATTGATGTAGGAGGTACCGTTGCCATCCACATCTTTTCATGCTACTTTGGACTAGGTGTATCACAAATTCTGTACAAAGCTGATCTGCAAAGGCGTCACATAAAAGAGGTCACAACACCAAACTCTGATCTACTTTCCCTTCTTGGTACCATCTGTCTGTGGATTTTATGGCCAAGCTTCAATTCCGTACTGGCTAAAACTGCAAATGCTCAAAATCAAGCCATCATCAATACATTCCTTGCCCTGAGCTCTAGCACAATCACAACATTTGCTCTGTCAAGCCTGATGGATAAAAGAGGTCGGATAAGTCTAGTGCATCTTCAGAATGCATCCTTGGCAGGCGGAGTGGCTATTGGAATTTCAGCAGATCTGATCAGCCCAGGTGGGGCATTTGCTGTAGGATGCTTGGCCTCAATAGCCTGCACTCTAGGCTTTCAGTTCCTAAGCCCTTTCTTGGCCAAGAAGGTGAAGGTACAAGACCAATGTGGAATCCATAACCTACATGGTCTGCCAGGGATAATTGGCACTCTAGGAAGCATCGTGGTTATATTGCTTGGACCTCTTGATACATATGGCTCCAGTCTACATGAGATTTTCTACAACAACGATCCAGAGGGACAACCTATTTTGGGTGTTCTAGAAAATGGGGATACCTGGTTGGCAAGGAACCAAGCTCTGCAGCAGGCTGCAGCTTTTGGAGTTACTTTTGGGATATCACTAATTGGGGGTTATCTGACTGGATTCCTGCTAAAACTACCCTGTTTTTTTCATCCTTCTAAAGACTTCTTCTTTGAGGATGCACTATACTTCCAAGTTTCAGAAGACACAGGAAACAAATGGATTTTAAATGACAACTCCAAACTGCAGAAGGACTTGCTGATGCCACTGAAACATATATAACAGCGATCTATAATTTCAGGAATGCACAGCTGCCAATTGTGACCTGGATCATCCCCAGATCATGTAATACCTGATAAATGTCTACACAAATGCAGACTCTTTTTTGCTAACCTGAATTATAATTGTAGCATTAACAATAACAGCAGATTGAAAACAAAACGAAAGCATGAGATACACCTGGAGGGCACTTGTTATGTTTCCAATGGCTGTGATACCTTTAGGAGGCCATTATGGGTAATACAAATGACAAACCAAACTCTGAAAACTGAATGAATGTAAACTGCTTACGGCAAGTTCTCAGATGTTACAATCTCCATTAACCAATAACATTGTCTGTGTGTTAAGCTAAAAGGTAAATGTTATTTTGGAAATATATTACACAACAGTGCTTGTGTTTCTATTTTCTGTGCCAAATAAATGTGACAAGAAAAAAACACACATTTCTTATACAGTATAAAGAAAGCAAATGTCTCATTGGTTGCTATGGTTTTACCTCATATTTGCTTTCTTTAAACTGTACAGGAGATTGAAAAGACAATGGGCCTTATTTTGGTTCATTCTTTCTGACAAAATCCTTCTTAGTTGGGCAAAACCATGTGCACTGCAGGTGGGGCAGATGTAACTTGTGCAGAGAGAATTAGATTTGGGTGGGGTTTTACTTCAAAGTGAGATCTATATTGCAGTGTAAAAATAAAGCAGTCAGTATTTTACCTGCACAGAAACAAAATTACTCACCCAAATCTAATTATCTCTGCACATTTTACATCTGCCCCCCTGCAGTGCACATGGTTTTGTCCATCTAAGAAGGATTTTGTCAGAAAGAATGAACCAAATTAAGGCCCAATATGCTGTAACCCATAGCAACCAATGAGGCATATGCTTTCTTTAAGCTTTACAAGAAATCTGGTTTTCTACAGATTACTAGTAACCCTGTATGTTTTAAAAAACCATAGTTTGACACTAGAGAAAACCCACAAGCGTCTGTTTTTCTTTTAATCTTAAGGGGCCAGATGCACTAAGCTTCAAAAGTGATAAAATGGAGAGTGATAAAAAGCCAACCAATCAGCTCCTACCTGCCATGTCACAGACTGTGTTTGAAAAATGTCAGGCAGGAGCTGATTTTTTGGTTGTTTATCACTCTCAACTTTATCACTTTTTGAAGCTTAGTGCATCTGGCCCAAGATGTGTAAACGCTATGCAATATTTTTAAACGGTATGCACAATAACTACTCCTGCAGGTAGTACATGATGCCCCCCCACCCCCACCCCCCTTGTCATCGGAATATGCAGTGAAATTTTTACTTATGATTAATGACTGCATGTTCAGCGGGAGGCCAGGAGATGTCACTGAATGATATCCTTAACTTGTGGAGCGAATCGTACAGTGTGCACGCACTTTCATTATATTTTAAATTACCAAAAGTGTTAACATATGGGGGGGACTATTTAGCCCAGATAAAACATTCAGTAAAAACTTCCATTTTTCTAAATTTCTTCCTTGTTTTGCCAAAGGTTTTTATTTTGTTATCCAATTAAATCACCCGATAAAAAGCACCTTCTCCCGAAAACACACAGGTTCAGTGAAACCTACATGTATTCAGCAGTCGCAGCCCCATTTTTGCTGAAAAATTGGTCTGATTTCTGAGATTTTTATTCATCTGCCTAAATGGTTAGCACCCAGTGAAACAATCACCTGCGGTCAGAGAACACAAGAATTTGACAACATATAAGAACCATTAGACCCATCTAGTCTGACCCTTTTTTAACCATATGGTCGTATTTGATCCTTATTTCTTTGTAAGGATATCCTTAGTCTATCCCATACATGTTTACTTTGGATATCGCCCATAGTATTTGAACACAGATTTACTTTACATTATTCAGTCACATAATCATAAGTGTATCTATAATGGGTGCAGGGTGTGTGATGCACAGGGGCCCCTGGATCCAGGGGTAACCACACAGCACCCCTGCACCAATGTTTATTACTTACATCTCCAGAGTCTCACATTGGCATAGCAGTAGCAGGACAAATCACAAGAAAAACGATGTGACGGACATTTTCCCTGAGATATGTGTGTGCACAAATACAGGTGTATAGTCATACTGTATATTTCTTAACATATCAAAGCATTTTGTCAAATAACATAGTGTTAAAATGCCAAGGTGCAAATCATACTTGTCTCCAGGAGAAGCCTGGAGAGATGTTTGCTGCCACTGTGGGAGGCGGGACCAGGCTCCACATCTTGGATGGCCATCAGTAATTCATAATCATCAAAGGTTTATGGCCAATGTCGAAATACTTTTACTATTGATGGGGGAGAAAAAGATGGGTTCCCTCA
The DNA here is from genome assembly GCF_055691185.1 of Crinia signifera. Taxonomy (NCBI): domain Eukaryota; kingdom Metazoa; phylum Chordata; class Amphibia; order Anura; family Myobatrachidae; genus Crinia; species Crinia signifera. The sequence continues at coordinate 104,784,706 of NC_139222.1, read as the reverse complement.
ATCAATGGCACAGCACAATTGAATATATATATTTTTTTACAAGTGCCAGGACACGAAGCATTTATTTATGGCAGCCACACCAATAGCCATCCCTCCACATAACTAGACCCTGTCCTCAAAATGCAGTGATTCATAGATCTGGGAGTAGGTGGCGGGGCTAAATGATGCAAATTTGCATCTTTTAGTCCAGGGCCCAAAATCACCTCTTAGATTCCCCTGTTAATCTGCTTATCCTACACACCTCACTCGAAAGTGGGTGGGATGCGAGAGATGTGGGTGCAGGGGAATGCACCAAAAAAATTGTGAATCTCTCAGCACTTGCCGGAGACACCATGAAAGCTAATGAAGACAGAACAGCAATTGGTCCGTTCTTCATTCTCATGGCTGAATGTGTGCCCAGGTTCCAATATTTCAGCCTGTCAGGCCAATATATCGGTTGGGTAAACATCGCTTCACATAAGTCCACATGAGTACGGGGAGAATATACCAACTCTGCACAGTTAGGGCCATGGTGGGAATCAAACCCATGACCTCAGTGCTGTGAGGCAGTAATTCTAACCATTACACCGTCCCTGCTGCCCACAACATGCCTAATATGAAGTAGATTCTTAGGTGTTTATTTACTAGAATAAACGTAATTCATCTAGGGGTCCAGGTTTTAGCCATGCGGCTCCGACTCTATGGAACGCATGGAAGTATTGTTTATGAAAAGTTTTTATGTGCTTCATTGTTCCTGTACTGTATTACATTTAGTCTATCTGTTAAGCACCTTGAGTCCCATTGGAGAAAGAGTGCTGTATAAATAAAATTATTATTACTATTACGAAGATGGGAGTTCTAATTCACATGGGATGTCGCTATGGGTAACTAATCAGAATCTACTTTTAATTTATTTAGTACCTTCCAGAAGATAATAGATAGTATCTGATTGGTTGCTCATAGCAACATCCCATCTGAAACAGAACTCCCATCTTATACCCCTTTCACACCGCAGCTATAACACGGTATATTAATGTTTTATAAATGTTTCAAAACAGTTTTAGCTGCAGTGTGAAAGTGCCAGAGTGAATATACCGGTTACATGAACCCAGTATTTGAAACTGTGTTAAAAGAAGGAGCCTACATGTTTCAAAGCCAATCCATTTGCAGTGTGAAAGCTTCATAATAAATAAACCCCTTAGAGGTGAATTTGTTAAAGCTTCTAAAAATGAGGGGATGTTACCCATAGCAATCAATAAAATTATATCTATAATACTTCTATTGCATCATAGAACATGAAAGACAGAATCTGATTGGTTGCTTTTCATTTTTAAAACCTTTAGTAAATTTACCCCCTAAATACTGCCATGGCACTGTACCCCAGCCAGGGGCGGGCTGGGCCGGGGGGCAGGGTGCCATGTGCCCCCCGGGGCGCTTAGCCAGTCACTGGCTGCGGGCCGTGCTGGATCACCATCCACCTCCTCCAGGCAGCCCTCCTGCGCTGGCCGTGGCTTCCAAAACACGGCCGCGGCTACAGGAAAATGGCAGCCGACCTCCTGCACTATGTCCTCAGTGCAGGAGGCCGGCGGCCATTTTCCTGTAGCTGCAGCCGTGTTCTGGAACCACGGCCAGCGCAGGAGGGCTGCCTGGAGGAGGTGGATGGTGATTCAGTGCGGATCGCAGCCAGTGACTGGCTAAGCAGGAGGACCCTTCCCCCCGCCCAACAGCAGCAGCAGAGGGAGAGACAGCAATGGTGAGTTGCTGGTGGGAAATTCTGGCACTGTGGGGCATATGTGTTTCTGGCACTGTGGGGGCATTTCTGGCACTGTGGGGGCATATGTGTATTTGGCAGTGTGGGGGAATATCTGGCACTGTGGGGGCATATCTGGCACTGTGGGGGCATATGTGTATTTGGCGCTGTGGGGGAATATCTGGCACTGTGGGGGCATATGTGTATTTAGCACTGTGGGGGCATATCTGGCACTGTGGGGGCATATGTGTATCTGTCACTGTGGGGGCATATCTGGCACTGTGGGGGCATATGTGTATCTGGCACTGTGGGGGAATATCTGGCACTGTGGGGGCATATGTGTCTCTGGCACTGTGGGGGCATATGTGTCTCTGGCACTGTGGGGGGCATATTTTGCACTGTGGGGGCATATGTGTATTTGGCACTGTGGGGGCATATCTGGCACTGTGGGGGCATATGTGTATCTGTCACTGTGGGGGCATATCTGGCACTGTGGGGGCATATGTGTATCTGGCACTGTGGGGGAATATCTGGCACTGTGGGGGCATATGTGTCTCTGGCACTGTGGGGGCATATGTGTCTCTGGCACTGTGGGGGGCATATTTTGCACTGTGGGGGCATATGTGTATTTGGCACTGTGGGGGAAAATCTGGCACTTTGGACATCACATTGTGCGCTGTAATGGGCATCATGGTATGGGGTGTAATGGGCATTACGGTGTGGGGAGCATTGGGTAATTGCCATCACAGTATGGGGTGCAATGGGCATCAAGGTGTGCGGCATAATGTGTAATTAGCATCACAATGTGCAATCTGCAGGTACACAATACAATCAAGGTACAGGCCACGCCCCCTTATGCTAGGCCACACCCCTAATTTTTCAGCACGCCTCCGGCGCGCACAATCATTCATTCTACCAGAGAGATGGGGATATGGGCCAGTGCTCTGGACTTGCCCCCTAAGCTAGAAGTTGCCAGCCAGCCTCTGACCCCAGCCAAGGAAACGAATCCTGCACCAGTGGTGGGATGTAATAGGTTATGATAGAAGACATACTGGCTCATGATAGACAGTCATATGGTCGACCACTAATGGTTGACAGTCATAAGGTCGAAAGGGTCAAAATGTCACCAGGGTCTAAAGGTCACCAGGGTCTAAAGGTCGACATGGTTAAAAGGTCAACATGAAAAAGGTCGACATGGTCGAAAGGTCGAGAGACAAAAGGTCGACATGGAAAAATGTCGACAGAGTTTTAAATGTTTTCATGGTGTCTATGTCGACATAGGTCGACATGGACTAAGTGTACCGCATCCCCTCGCATAGCTCGCTACGCTCGGCACACTATTTTATTCTCCCTCCACGCCCTAGTGGATGGTAGGGCATAAAATACTGCCTGTCGGCACATGTCAGCTGGAAATTTTGTAAAAAAATGCATGTCTACCTTTTCATGACGACCTTTTCCATGTCGACCTTTAGAGCCTATCAACCTATTGTGTGTAGACCTTTAAAACCTGTCGACCTTTTGACTGTCTACCTTATGACCCTGTCAACCTTTTGACTGTCGACCATTAGTGGTCGACCATATGACTGTCTATCATGAGTCAGTCTATGATCAGTCCGGACACCGATGTAATACAGTCCGAGTTCGCTGGAGGTGTGGAATGCTGGATGAACTTGAACATTTAAGAGTCATGGAAGCAAATGTAAATGAAAACAAAGTCATCTGAATGTGCAGCTTGGATACATGGTTACATGTGCAGGCTAGGCTCATGTAAATAATCTTACCATTATTGTAAACTGTTCATAATACCCTATTTGTGTTTTTCCATTATTGTTTGCAGTCAAACATTAACTTTAAGTACAGCTGGCAATCTAAACATATATCTTTCACTTTTGCAACTTTATGATACTACAGATAACTTGGAATTACATTTACATAAACACAAGATAGAGAAAGTGCCCAGAGAGCATTACCTCGGTGTAAAGTTGAATGAGCACTGCTTACGAAGCAGAGATTCTCCTTGATATGGCACTGGGCCTGTTGCCTACACTTGTAAACAAAAGTGTTAAGATTGATGCAAGTCTAATCATCTGAATGATTGAAATTCATATTGATTTCATGTTATGTTAAACAAACACCACACACATTAACAATTTATATATTTTCCACTAGCAACCTGGGTTGGACCCGGTAATTTGTACCCGGATCGATACCGGGTTGGACCTGGGTTTAAGACACATTTCCACCACAGTGCTACCCGGTAAATTGCTGGATCAGCCCCGTTTACACTTAACCCAGGTAAAGCCTGTTTTTTCCTACAGATTACATAAGAAAAGGCCTTTTTAAAGGACATTACCAAAGGGGAGGTCATAAAACAGGGCCACCATTACCCAAAAGGGCCACCATTAAACACAACATTTTCTGATTAAAGAATAAACCAGAAATATTTATTTGAAAAAGTTTTGCCTTTATTTTAGTCCCAAATATTCAATATGAAACCTTTTCAAAAGTGTCTTCACACACGACACGTAAAACCAAAGGCGTAACTACCATTGGTGCAGGAGGTGCAGCTGCTATGGGGCCCTGAACTAAGAGGGGCCCACTTTGCCTGTAAAAGTTACATGTGCTGTATAAATTTTTCAGCATTAGGTGATAAATAGGGGCCCTTACAAACTTTTGCTATGGGGCCCACATATATCTAGTTACGCCACTGCGTAAAACTATTGTGAAAACTGTTGTTTGCAGTATACCTGAGCCATTTGTGTACCTAGACATGTAAAAAGTGCACATAAACATATACAAAATGCACATAACAATGCCCCAGAAGCTCCAATCAGCTCTGTTTTTTCAAATATACCGGGTTGGGAGCATTTCCACTAACCCTGAACCCAGGTGCAAACCGGGTGCTACCCTAATCATTACCTGGGTAGGATTGCAGGGGAATCCAAACCGGGTTATTTGACAGGGAGCATTTCCACTAGCAGAAAAACCCGGGTAGATGCGCGTCCCCGTGGAGATTACCGGGTTATTTCTGCTAGTGGAAAAGGGGTATTATTGTACAGCTCCTAAGCAAACAATGCTGAAGCGGAACTAAATCAAATTTTTATATATATTTATAATGATAGGCTGTCTTGTACTGCCACTCCCTGAAAGGTGGAACACCAAGGGGACCATTTACTAATGCATATTTGTGGCTAATTCCCCTGAAAAATCCGTTTTTCAGATGTATGTAGGAGGGACCGCAGCAGGAATCTCCAATCCCTGCTGCGATCCCTCCTGCTCCGCTCGCGGCTGCATCCCCCATAGGTTTCTATGGGGAATGTGATGCTGCCCGATGTATCAACATCATGCAGCATCGCATCGGGTCCCGGGGCATCGGCCATTCTAGGATGGTGATAGCCCATTGTAGCCAATGGGCTACAGACCGCAGTGGGGTGAGTCAGCACTAACTGTGCATGCTCAGACAACCGGCAAAGCAGATCTCAGGGACGGGCTCCTTTCTGACATCATGCCGATATAGGATTGCGTATTGCAAATGCCATCCTATGGTAAAAGGGCCCCCAAGTATATATCTCTTACCAAGTCATTGGCAAGAGAAGAAGAGTCAAGACATTCAACTAGGGATGTAGTTTGCTGGACAGTCCACACTGTATTTTATATTGCTTGCACATTATTGTGATAGCTGTGCTACAAGGAATCACATCCTGCTTTAGCAGTAATGGTGGAGCCACACACTACAGTGTGCCTACAAGTGACATGAGAACTGGGAATGGGATGTGGTTAGCACACCTGCACCCAGATTAATGATGCCAGCATGCAGCATACTAACTAGCAGCCAGAAGGCAGAATGCCGACATTAATGAGGATGTCAATGTCGGAATCCTGACTGCTGGCATCCAAAATGTACGCATGTGGGGCAGGGGGAGTAGGCTGCAGGTCATGAGGACTAGGCAGGGGCGTAGCGAGGGTGGAGCCGGCGGAGTGCGAGCTCAGGTGCCGAAGATTAGCAGGGCGCACGGCACCACACTCCCTGCCAGACGGTCCACCCTCCAGATGCCGCCTGTGGATGGCAGAGGGGAAGAGTGGGCGGGGGTGGCTCAAGCTACAGGTGCTGCTGTGCTGTCATACAGATACACTGACAGGTGCAGCACAGCACAGCCAGCAGCAACCACGGACATTTAGAGTCTGCTGCATGTGCATGGTTGCTGCTGGCTGCACTGCGCCTGTCAGTGTATCTGTATGACAGTACAGCAGCACTGGCAGCTTAAAAAGCATCTCCTTCTCTCTCTTCCACTGCCGCGCCACCCCCGCCCACTCTTCCCCTCTGCCATCCACTCACTGTCCAGCAGCCCATCTCCTTTCCACTCCCTACACCTCCTGCCACTGCCTGCCTTTAGTCTGTGTGGACACAGGTAGGCAGCCTTGTCCCTTTTTAATCTGTATATATACATATTTAGTCACACAGGCACAGTAACAGCACAGCAGTCACCCAGGCACTGGGTGTAATTAATGAGCCAATGAGCCGTTCAAAAGAACCCCTGGCAACGAGCATGTAATTCCCCTTAGCAACAAGCATATAATCCCCCTGGAAATGAGCAAGGAACACCTAGCAACGAGCATGGAACCCCTAGCAACCATCATGTAGGTAAGTAGAACTATAGGGGCCATTATGTGTTTGGTCATTAGGGTGTGTGGCATAAAATTATTAAAGCATTACAGTGTTGTGCATAATGTCCACTAGGCATTATGGTGTGGGGCATAATGTGTAATGGGTATTACACAGTTTGTGGGGCATAATGTGTAAGGAGCATTCCGATAAGAAGGAAAAATGATGGGGGGGGGGGGGGGGGGAAACACACCAGGACGATTTGGCACAAAATGAGCATACCGTTGCTCCCGGCGCCATGTCACCTAGCTACTTCTCTGGGATTAGGATTGGGCTAGGTGGAATATGGTAAGACATATTGTCTGGGAGGGTTAGAGTAATGTGGGGTACACACCAGGACGATTTGGCACAAAATGAGCCAATTTACAATCTCGACCGATTGTATGTAAATTGGCCATGTTTTGGACCATTTCACTGCTGTTCTGATGCGATCCCGATCCGATGCGCGGCCCTGCGGGGTAGCAGGTAGGATCTGAGAAATGACCATTGAAGTGGGTGCGGGTCGTGATCATGATCACATCAGATGCAGTTCCTGAGCGGGTCGTAGGTGGGTCGTAGGCTCCGCCAGATCGTGAGCGGGTCGTACGATCCTCTAACGAGCTGCATTGTGCTGGTGTGTACCCAGACTAAGGCTGCTTTGAGGGGAGGGTTAGGCTTTGGGAAGGGAGGGTAAGTATACTTACATGACTACCAGTCATCCATATGTATTCCCTGGTTGTCCGATACATCTCAGTATAGGTGGACTGCGCTGGCCACAGGGCAGCAGTGTATGTGCCTTGCAACTCCACTTGCGCACAGCAGAGGGCAGCAAAATGTCTGCTAGCAGAGAGTGAAACTACATCTCTTTCTCACACATGCACAAACAGCCAGAGCCGAATTTCCCATTAGGCACGTGAGGCACGTGCCTAGGGGCGGCACATGTTTGGGGGCGGCACTTGGATGCCTGTGATAGTACTGTCTGCCCAAAATGTACCAATAACTGCAAAATATCCACTGTACTGTACTATATTCCATCTTAAATAGAGTGTAAATAGATAGGACATGCAGATACTGCCCCTATAATCTGTCCTACTTAGTAAACATTATTGTTGTGCCTAGGGGCGCCCTCATCCCTAAATCCGCCCCTGCAAACAGCTAGGTAGCAGACTAGCTTTTAAAGCTTTTGCTTCGAGCGGGCTTACTAGTATTCAATACTGCTTTACAGTAGCAGACACCTAACTTAGGGGGTTATTCTAGTCCATTCTTTCTGACAAAATCCTTCTTAGATGGACAAAACCATGTGCACTGCAGGGGGGGGCAGATGTAACTTGTGCACAGAGAATTAAATTTGGGTGGGGTTTTTCTTCAAAGTGAGATCTATATTGAAGTGTAAAATCATGCAGTCAGTATTTTCCCTGCACAGAAACAAAATAACTCACCCAAATCTAATTCTCTCTGCACATGTTACATCTGCCCCCCTGCAGTGCACATGGTTTTGTCCATCTAAGAAGGATTTTGTCAGAAAGAATGAACTAGAATAAACCCCTTAGTCCTAACTCACAGGTAGATGAGAGAAGCGCATTGGACTGCAAAGTGACTGGGACACACAGTTACTTGTTAGTTATAGTCGTGTGTGGGTTTTTAAGAATGATGAACCCCCAGGTATTTGTTAGCAGGCTTGCTACATAGTAAAAGGGGGTGTTACTGACCCATTTCCTTAGCTGATGTAAGTACCGTGAATCAATAAGACTGACTTACGGGCAGAACAATGGGGTGGTAGGCAAACAAAGCTGGTATATGCATAGTCACATAGACCAGTAACTTTGATGCTAATAAACATCCTTATACTCTGAGATGAGTTCTAAGGCTTCTACTTCAACAGGTACCGCAAGGGATGATAAACTTAGTGAAAAAAAGTCACAAATTCTGTCACCATGTGGTGATACAAATCGATGCAGAAGATCTCTGCAATTTGTTGGTGTCCTCCATTGTACAGCAGTTAACAGATTCCGTTAAAAAACAGCATTATCCATAGTAGAATGTAACCTGTCAGGGGGAATAGCCAGCGCATGAAGTCTAAAGCAGTCCTTCAGATCTGGCAGGGTACAACATCCCAATACATTTGGTTCTTCCATCCCAATCAAAAGTTGCATGGGTGAGGTCTGGCATTCGGGGTGGCCAAGATGTTTGACAGTAGTGGCTGATGATGCTATTTTTGAGTAAAATTTTGCCCTAGCAATCTTTGCATATAGAATAACTGTGGTGGAACGCGCGGCAAGTGTGATCTTTGATAAAGCCGCCTACAGACGCAGGCGGGGAAACGAGTCAGTTCTGCACTTGTTCCATCCAATCAATGCCGGCTGGCACGCGGGAGCCGGACTTGTGAACCAGGACCAAAGGCTATTAACACCAAGGTACTCTGGCTTATATCAGCTGTTCACAGCCATTACTTCAGTAATACCCCCCTAATGGATTCACTGCCTCACTATGGGCCTTATTCTGGTCTGTGCAGCCGGAGCCGAATATGCGGCCAGGACCGTGCGTCCTAAACCCCTCCTACTCTACGGATCGCTCACTCCGTCCGAATGAGGTAAGCCGCTGACCGCACGGAGCACGAGTGGATTTCTCATGTATACACCTCCTCCATCTCTGGGAACCTCCCCCATCATTCGATGGTTGCAGACCATCGAATGCAGGACCGAGCGGTCAGGCAGCTCCCGCGAGCTCAGACCACTCTGGCATTTCTTCGTGCAAAAGCAGGGATCTGGGCGGGCAGCTGACATCCGGCAATGTCATATGTCCGCCCCCTACACGTGCGTCATGGCCGCATTACCATATGTACGCCCAGCGTTTTCATGGGAACGCCCATGAAACACGGGGCATATGCATATGTTAATGAGGCCAAACAGCCTTTCACGCCCCTCTCCTCCCCCTGTTCGTAGTTTAAACAATTCATGCGGAATTTGGACGTATGTCCCTTTCGCACATGCGCAGATATGCCTCTGCACATGCGCAGACACAAAACATCGGCGGAACGAACGCACGCGGACATATCCGCACCAACCAGAATAAGGGCCTATGTATTGAGTGACTGAACTACAGTGGACTGTCAGTTGGTTTGTAACCAGGAGAGGACAAAATACCCCCACGATCTTTATACACATTTTTTAAGCTTTTTTATATATATTTTTCCAAATCTTTTTTCATTTTTATTCTTTACATTTTTTCTCCTTCATCTCTGTATCGGCCGGTACATTTTTGTAGAATCATTAAATGTGATGTTCTATATTTTATATGTATTTTTGGTACTTGTTTCCTAGCACGGCCACACCGATCATGATCGTGGGCATCGTTAGTAAAAATCGGGGGCATCGCGGCCATCGCATGCACTAAAAAATCGGGTGCGATGGTACCGATGCGATGCCCGCGATTTCCCATAGGAAACAATGTTAAATGCCTCAATTTACCCGCGATGCCCCACGATTTCCCATAGGAAACAATGTTAAATGCCTCAATTTACCCAAATCATCATAGGGAACAATGGTAAATGGGCCAGAAACCCCCCAAAACACCCCTGAACAGTGAAATGTCCCCCCAAAAGTAGTTAACGCCACCCCACGATCAACGTGAACCCGAAGCGTGGCGAGCGGCGGCGGTACGCGTCCTCCGACCTTTTCATACCCTGCACTCGCCACGCTTCGGGCTCGGTGGCTCGCTGCACTCGCCACACTATTCTATTCTCAACTCCACGCGTACCGCCGCCGCTCGCCACGCTTCGGGTTCACGTTGATCATGGGATGGCATAAACTACTTTTGGGGGGACATTTCACTGTTCAGGGGTGTTTTTGGGGGTTTCTGGCCCATTTACCATTGTTCCCTATGATGATTTGGGTAAATTGAGCCATTTAACATTGTTTCCTATGGGAAATCGGGGGCATCGCGGGTAAATTGAGGCATTTAACATTGTTTCCTATGGGAAATCGGGGGCATCGCGTCTGGACCATTTAAGCCTTTTTTAGCTGCCTGTGACGCGACTGACGCGATTTTGACTTTTTTCAATGGGAAATCGGGGGCATCGCGTCGGTCGCGTCGCAGACCACTAAAAATTACACCCGATGCCCGCGATTGTGGCCGTGCTAGGAAACAAGTACCGTATTTTTTATGTATATTTTATTGATGAATTAACATAAATGTTGTATTAATTATAATTCATTTGACTGGCTTATATTATTATTATTAATCTAATTACAATAAGATTATTATTATTATTATTTTTATCATTAATTTACCTCAATTCATTGGTTCCTAGCGCTACTGTTAGCTGTCTTTTTTTCCCCTCATCCCAATTTACAGCCACAACAGGCATCTTAAATAGAAAGACATCCACTGCTAATGTTTAAAAAGCAGAATATCATGGGACCTAGAAACAGTAGAGTAGGACCCCAATTTCTTAGAGTGTGGGGTCCACAGGACCCTCAAATTTTTTCACTGAGCGCGATCACTGTGAATATTGGTTCATGTTTACGAATGCCAGGGAACAGATAGGCTTCTGTTAGTTGAGCACAAAGCTGTGCAGGTGTCTGCATGTCATGAGCTGAAGTACAGACAGCAGGCCATGACAGTGTCAGAAATTAGGCACGGGAAAGTGAATTGCACAAGAAGCAGACACCGCCTTGTTCTTCACTTTTGTTTTTCTTTACAAATCTTTATTATTCCAAACCTATTCCAGAGACTGCTCACTGGCATATTTCTGTAAGCACTATTGCACCGTGTCTGAATGGATTCCTCCTCCTACTATCAGCCCAGATCTTCCTTCTCCCTCAGCACAGGTGGGGCTGCACATGTACATAGGCTGCGGCTTCAGCACATTGAACTCTGTTTGTTTATTGGTTAGTTTGCAATCTACATAGGGACAAAATATAATATGCAGTGTCTAAAAAAGTGTGAGTGGAATGAGGTCTATTTATTAAATATTATTCTTATGCATATTCCTCCATTGGTTGCCTGTATTTTATCGTATTCAATATAAATACTTCTCGCATATAAATCTATTAACTATACTTCACCAGCAAAAAGATATACTTTACTTATCTCAAAATATCTCCCAACTCAACCACTCCGCTCTGCACAAGATCTGCGTCTCTCTTCTGCACCAATCACTAGCTCCCATTCACTATTACAGGACTTTCATTGAGCGGCTCCCACCTTATGGAATGCCCTTCCAAGCACAATAAAATTCTCCACTAGGCTCCAACTTTCAAGCGTTCCCTGAAAACTCACCTCTGTCCCCTTTTGAATTATGAGAGGTCGCAAATGTATAGTTTGCAGGAGGGTGCCAAACACCCTAGCATTGGCCCTGCTCAGGGACCCCTGGTCCACTGCACCTGCTGCATCAATGGTAGTTCTGCCTCTTAAATGAGAAGTGAACTAAAGGTATACTCATGCATAACACGTCACATCTTCATATAGTTTCATAACTGACTTTGGTAAATCCCAATTATTTAGGTTTTAACAGCTGAGGGAGAAACCCAGAGAGTTGGCTGGGACAGCAGTTTACTGCAGGGGCAAACGCAGGATTTTCAGAAGGGGGTTTCCAGAGGGGCGGAGCAAAGCATAGAGATGGACACTTAGGTGACCCAGTATAGACCAAATGTATATAAATAATAATAAATATATATATATACACACACATATATATATATATATCTCAGTAATTTCCACTAATTACCCCTTTACTGCACAGATAGTGGGAGATAGGGTGGGAGAAGGGAGCATTGGGCTGAATGAAGGGGCCCTGATACATAACTTTCAGGGGGTAGAGGATGTTTAATACGCAGATGAGGGGTGTATAGTGGAGTGGGCTTATTATTCATAATTTTCTGGTGGGAGGACAGCTTGCTGGACTGCAGATATCTACAGTTCCCAGAAATAGATTTCTTAGATTTTAATGGAATTAAAAACTAGAGAATCCCACCTACCAAATGGTATTGGGGACTAGGGGGTCAGAGTTCAGGAGGCAGAGCAATCTGCCAATGAGTATATAAAACTACATACCAGGTGTGTGCAGCTGGAGCAGTAACCAGCTGCTGGAAGGCTGATATATCTGGTTCTGGGAACAGTAGAGACAAGCTACTAGTGTCCATCAAAGGGGAAAAGTCCCAGCTTTTGGAATTTATCCTCAGAAAAACTCTAAATCAGACAGAACCTGAAATATCTGACTGGGAACAGCAATTAACAGGCTTGGATGGGGACCACTGCTTTATAGTCAGATATCTCCGGTTCCCAATGGCTGATTTTTAAAATTCTTGTACCCATGGAATGAGGGGACCTTCAGCTTTCAGCCTAGGGCCCTTAGACTACTGTGGAGTTTCTGGGTACTCAGAACCCCCCCCCCCCCCCCCCTGCGTGCATCACTGTACCAATAGAGCTGTCCTAGCGATATTTATTTATTTATTTATTTATTAGCAGTTTCTTATATAGCGCACACAGATTCCGCAGCGCTTTACAGAGAATATTTGACCATTCACATCAGTCCCTGCCCCAGTGGAGCTTACAATCTATATTCCCTACCACATGTACACGCACACACAGACATTCTAGGGTTAATTTTGTTGGGAGCCAAATTAGCCTAGCAGTATATTTTTGGATTGTGGGAGGAAACCGGAGTACCCGGAGGAAACCCACGCAAGTACGGGGAGAATATACAAACTCCGCACAGTTAGAGCCATGGTGGTAATCGAACCCATGACCTCAGTGCTGTGAGGCAGTAATGCTAACCATTACACCATCCGTACTGCCGATATTATATTTGTTTAAGTTATTTATATAGTGCAATCAAAGGATGTATTCAGTAAAGCAAAATCTTTCTCGAAGGGGCAAAACCATGGGCACTGCAGGTGAAGCTGATGTATCAAGTGCAGAGGGAGTTAGATTTGGGTGGAGGGTGTTCAAAATTAAATCTATATTGCAGTGTAAAAAATAAAGCAGCCAGTATTTACTCTGCACAGAATCAATATACCCAAACACCCAAACCTAAAGGTGCCCATACACGGTGCAATGAACTCTGTGCTTTTAGTACAAAATTGCATAAAATCTAGTATAAAAAGCACTGTGCTTTTTGTACTAGATACGATGCAATCTAATACTAAAAGCACAGGCTGCACAGACTTTATGTGCTGTGCGATGGGATGTGCACAGGAGTGTGCATCTTATCGCACTGCCCTGTCGCACTGTGTATGGGCAGTGGGCACCTTAACTCTCTCTGCACTTGTTAGTTGTTACATCCATAGTTGCTTGCCTTTCAGATTTTCTCTCCAGGAGGAGCCTGGAGAGGAGACTCCATGAAGAATGCGGGAGACTTGCTCACTGTCCCAGGGGGCCAGGAAGGGGATTACAATTTTTGGAGCCTCCCGGCTATTCTGGGAGGGTGGGCAAGCAATGGTTACATCTGCAGTGCAGAATGGTTTTGCCCAAACTTGCGCTGCGAACAGGTCTGAATTAGGCTCTTTTTCTATTAGAGAAAGATTTTGCTTTTGAGATCCTTACCGAATAACCCCCATATTACTCAGTGCTTTACAGAGGATATTTATTCATACATTGCAGTGTATTATATAATAGCAAAATGATTTTGTGGCCATAATCATAAGCGATGTCAGGCTACGGGACAGCATGAGAACCAGCGAACCCTCTGTGGTTTCCCACTGTACAAACAGCAGGAAGCAGGGACCACCCCAATTATGGCATAAAACAGCAGAACCAGGCATTATAACTGCTTACAAGACCCAACACAGCTTTGCGTAATATATTGCAGTAACAATCACTTATATGGCGTGCAGTATAATTATATAGTGTACCCTTGCAGGCGTCCTTTCAATTATTTTTACTTCAAATAACTAATCGGACGCCTTGCATACAACTCTTTCAATTGTCTCTGCCGTGTTGTGGATAAATAAAACCTGTAAATACAGAATAAAGTCAGATAGAAAGTGGCATCATTTATTACGGCTTGACAAATAATATTGTAGTGAATAATCACTTGTTACATCTGCAATCTCACATCAGTACATAGATTTAGAGGGGTATTTAATCCCCAATGGTATTTTCGTTAGGGGAAATAGCGGCAAGCGCCTATTCAATGCTGTTGTTCCTGACAGCATTGAAGCAGCAGCTCATCAGAACGGACCCATCTTTAAAAGCACTCGGGACCATTTTGGCAAAAAACGGCTGTGGATTGTCAAGATCACCGCCATATCTCGACAATCCATGGCCATTTTCGCAGACACGCCCCCTTTTTGCTGACCAGACGGTGGGACATTGGATACCGCCTGTCGATAAACTGGAGAGCAGGCCGAAAACAGGCCAGGGTCCCGACTGTCGATTTATTAGTGAATAGGCATTATTTACATTTTTTTTATTTTTTTAGGAGACCATATTGGACAGCCCGAAAAATAATATTAGGGAAACATTGAGGAAAATGTCAATCTTTCGTTCCTGATGTTTCTTCAGGACTAATTGAATGCCCCCCTAAGTAGCAAATGTTAATTTCATGACTAATTTCCAGTGCTTGTACCATAGGGAATTCAAGTAATTTAGTTTTCATTTAACATTTTATATATATATATATATATATATATATATATATATATATTTTTTTTTTTAAACATGTTTTATTGAAACACCGCAAGTCACAATAATACAAAATGAAAGTGTATATAACAATTTTGATACAGGTAACATGGGCCTACGAAGATGAAGTCATTGTTCAATGTTATCTATTTGACCAGGCACTGTCCGCTACAAATAAAAGTCTTGACAAAGCAGAATATGTATCTATGTCATTTCTTCACGTAAGATGTATAACCTATCTATGAACCCTCATTGGCCCAGGGCTGTCACTTGATTTAGCAAAAGCACCACACTTTTAGGCATCTAAAACTATGGGGGGGTCCCCTGAGATAAGTCTCATCAGATACCACTGGGTGTCCTTAAATGAGTTATGGAGTTTGGTTCTGATTTCCAGTGAGAGCACGGTTATATAGCTTTCCCATGTGTCCAATAGTTTCTTAGTGTGGCGTTCTTTGTTTAAAAGGCCTTCTTATATATTTTTTTTAATGATGTGAATGTACTAATTAATGTGTCATCTTAATTTAAGAATATGATTGTGCAGCCAGTTCATCACTATATTAGAAATAGATTTGATACAATATAACATAGTCTCACTTTAACCCCTGGAAGGCAGCATGGTGCCATCAATAGAGTGATCTACTAATGCGTCAATGTCACTTCTGACTGTCCCATTATCAGTATTCACTTGAGGAATTGTCCAATGAGTTGATAATACCCCGTGCCTCACTTGGACTGAGAGGAGGCTCAGTCCCCAGAAATGGCTTTGCTATGTCACAGGCTGACAGGTTGTTCAGAAGGTCCTGTTGTGGGATTTCCAGGTGATGACCTTCAGGGAGATGGAAAGCGAATACTAGGTGGTTCCACACACTGTACGTCCCAGTGTCAAGGTGAACACAATGGCCCTGGTTTTCAAAATAAGCGCAGGGCTTGTAGCATTCTTTTATGACAGAACCATATTTAGAAACCTTCACCATCAAGGACTGAGAGGTGGATTCAGGCCTCCAGTACAATGTTCCATCCATCCAGTAGACAAAGGGCAGAGGCATGGAGCCTTTGGTGACATGGCGCACTATTGGGAGGTCACTGTACTGGTCAGCATCAGGAGCATGCACTACAATTTTATGAGCGATCTCCTGTCTGTAGAGGTCAGTGCACAGTATCCTGAGTTGTGGTTCTTCACCTCTACAGAACTGACTCTTATACCTAGCAAGCAGGTCAGACAGAGGGATGGAGAACCTGAAGTTCCCATAGCGAGAAGTCTTCATAAAAGCCGGAGAGTTGGCAAATTGCTCCCTAAAATATGTGCGATATCTTTCAGCTTTGACTGGTGTCACCACCCTTCCGACAGTCTCATACAACTCTGTCCAAGCAGTCTTTATCTCATCTGAAGAGACATGAGCACTCCAAAATGACAGATCATTAAATTCAGACCTAAAAAAATGTTGTTCTGCTATGAACCCTCCTAGGGAATAAATCCCATCCATAGATCTCCTGCCGGTGACATGCTGCAGGTGAGTGATAGGGAACGATACCTGCATGTGCTGGAAGTGATGGGGTCTCACCTGTTCAAGCAACTCAGTCATTCTTGTCCCACTGTCATTCAGTGTTGTCTGGTTATTTTCCAAGATCGCTGATGTTTCACCAATGGACAAGAGCTCCCCAGGTACATAATATACCATCTTTCCTTTCACACTTATCCTTTCCTGAAGCCTTACTTCCCAAGTGTTGCTGGTTCTCGTTGGCTCTGCCATCATTACTTTCTCTGCTGCAGACCCTGATCCTCCTGCTCTGTGAGTGACTGAGCTTCCAGCGGGTCACTGATTATATAACACACACCCAACTCTACGTCACACCAAGGAAACATCAGTGACAGTGTTATCTTATATATTACATCACTCAGCAGGTACGGGCAAGGCTCCAGATGGACTTGGAACCAATGAGTTGGCTTTACTTTTTTCTATTTATAGATCCCAATATAATGTACAGCATGCTATAATAGTACCGTAGTCCAGGATTTCAGGTGTTTTTAAAAAAGAATATTTTTTCTGTTAAACAATTTTATACATTTACTCAAAATAATAGTGGTTCACCACTTTTAATACATAGAGGTGATAATATACTTGTCCATTTTTGAAAATTATCAAAATGACCCTATCTGCTGCTACCTCCAATATCTGTCTTCGCAGCTCCCTCTGTCCATATCCAGGAAGTTTGAAACAGATCATGTGGCATTCTATTGGTCCCTGGCAGTACTTTACCTTGAAGAGGTGAGGAGAATTTAGATGATATATATATCTCAAGTGTGGAGCAAAGGGGTGTGTCTAACTCCACATATGGGCTTGAATGCTTGTTGCGAGATGTTCTATATAACATCAGTATGATGTATTTTGGGACATTTTGCAATTATTGGTTCTAACATTGCTGCCTAAAATACTGGATTTCTTAATTGCATCTATTTGCCGAGAGATTTATTATCTTCTCAATCAGCATTATAAATGTGACATCTATGCAATAAATTCCAAATCCAATTTTACCTTGTGTGAATGATTGAATAACGATCATCTCTTGGTTAAAAAAAAAAAAAAAAAAAAGATATGAATTGCTTTTGTTGTATTTTCCTTTTTGTGTGTTTAATTAAAGATTACAAAAAAAAAAAAACATTCCACAGCTCAAACACCCAGTAGCTGCTGAGGTAGAAGACACAGATCACAGGAGTCAAGCAACCTGTATTCCCTCCTGCAATTGGTCTCACAAGGATTGGCTGTGAGGTGACAGCAGAGGTTGTTGACCCTGGACAGAAGTTATTCTAGAGCTGGCTGCAGGGAAGAACGTAAAGAATCTGAAGATTTGATTTATAATGCAGGGCAGCAGAGACTTCTATAAAATACTATTGCCGAATATAGGCCCAGTTTTGGTTGAGGTTTATATCTCTATTTTTGACACTAATGCCCCTCCGACGAAAATTTTACGGCATACAAATTTTTTATGGCTCTCCTGATGCCCTTGTGTATAAAGGCATTAATATTTGGACTGTCAACCTTAAGGTATCAATAATTGCAGACAACATATTATTTGTGTCTGATCCCTCCTCTTCTATACAGGAAATATTATGGCTAATAAAGGAGTTTGGCGCAGTGGCCGGGTTTAAAATCAGTATTACCAATTTTGAACTTTTACCCTTACATTTTTTCCCTTTCCTCTTGTCCTCAGTCATCGCCTCCTATAATTTTAAAATCACTACCTCTCACTACAAATATCTTGGGATTCAGGTGCCAGGACACATGGACATGCTCTATGACAGGGATGGGGAAACTTCAGCTGTTGTGGAACTACACCTCCCAAAATACCCTGCAACAGTTGTAGCATGGCCACATAGAAAAACTGCAACAAGGCATGCTGGGATGTGAAGTTCCACAACAGCTGGAGGGTCAAAGGTTCCCCATCCCTGCTCTATGATTTAAACTTTAAGTTGACCATTACAAAAATGATTACTAAATTAGAAGGTTGGTTCGATCTCCCCTTGTCCTTATTAGGCAGAATTGCGGTCGTTAAGTCAGTAATTTTTCCTAAGCTCCTTTATGTGATGCAACTCTTCCCATACAGTATTGCACCTTATGATGAGAAACGCCTACGGTGTGAGGTTTCTCTCTTCCTATGGCATGGTAAAAAGCTGAAAATTGCATATTCCAAACTAGTCATAGACAAATCCAGTGATAGTACAGTACTTCATACCCTCCAACATGACCTGTTGCAATCGGTACACAATGCTCTGCTCCTGGACTTCCCTGGTAAAGTATGATTGCCAGAACCTTTGTGGAACTAGGTAATTGATGAGAAGGTTGTTTCAACACAGGTGATGACAATCATACATTACCAGGGACGTCCAGGAACAGAGCATTGTGTACCGTATGCGATGGGATCATGTTGGAGGGTATGGTCCTGGTAACCCTGATTTCTCCTCCTACACCAGTGTTTTTCAACCAGTGCGCCGTGGCACACTAGTGTGCCTTGAGCTGTTCTCAAGTGTGCCCCCAGATCTAGAGATGCCCAAACCAGCTTACAGCCACCACCAGTTCAACTGTTATTTACTGGTCTCTTCTTTTCATCTAAAGGGCCAATGTATTTTATTTTTGTTACCTGTGGGGATCAGTGTGATTGTTTTTTATGTGGGGGCCAATAGGTTTGTTTTTTCCTGTGGTGGCCAATGTGTTTTGGCCTGTGGGGATCTTAGGGTGTGCCTTGGCAATTTTAAAGTCCTATTTAGTGTGCCGCAAGGTAAAAAGGTTGAAAATCACTGTCCTACACCATATATATTCTTTTGCATTGTGTGGCTAATTGGATTCTAGGAAACAGCACATACACTGATTTTACTCTGGACTCAAACTTTTTCCACCCTTTTTCTTTAAACGCTTTATAAAGGCACTAAAAGATTTCTCATTCCTCCACCTCACCGTCTCTTCCATGATCCTTCATTATCACCTTCCATATCTAAGTTTCTTCCTACAGTGAAAGGAGAGGGGACTATGTGCGGCAAGCCAGATATTTGACCCAGATGGCCTACTTACCTGCAATGGTTCCCACTTGAATCTCATATCCCATCCCGGTAACACCCATAATGGAACTCTTACACTAATGGAATACATTTCCGTATAAACCAAAGCACGTCTATTACCTTATTGCACGTCTATTACCTTATTGCTGATCTCCCCTCAAAACCTTATCTCCTTAAACTTACTAACACTTGGAAAGCATAACTCTGTCCATCCATGCTCACTTCAACTCCTCTGTTGAGGCTTCATGCTCCAGGTGTGGGAGATCCCTGCCAACTTCTAGCACTGCTTTTGGGATTGCCACAAAATTAGACACATCTGGAATAAGGTATATTTGTTCATTAATACTCATTTATACATTGTGTTTAAGTTCCTTCCCCCCTGGCCTGCTTATGTCTTAACTATGATGGTTGGCCACATGATACTACTGTTAAACCCTTACTCCCTATGTTTTATATGCTATTTACTAGTGCCAAAAAAATTATTTTAAAACCTTGGACTGTCAAGACAGCCCCATCTCTTATGGAACTCCAAAATATGATTCTGCTACATTTATATTTCAACAGGAAAACTTTGCTGGAACACTCAAACAGCACCACATGTAAATTCTTTAAGAAACTAGGTCCAATTATTTCCATGCTAGACCAGTCTTTGGAAATAACTCCTTGGTCTTTGCAGAGATCGCCTTCAAAAATTATACTCCTTATACACCTCGGTTGGTAACACTTATCTCCCACTTCCAATAAACAATACTTCCCAATCCCTACGTTAGCACATCCTCATGACAACATTTGATGTACCGTACTACCTCCTTGCCCCTTGACCTGATATTAGACACTGCTATCTCTCAAGGACCCATTTACTACACTGATTAGACTTAGAATAATGTTGAGGTGCATCATATGTGTGCTGTGACCCCGACCCCTGGTGCAGTAAAGTGCTGCTGCAAAGCGCCAGCTCACTATACAGCACCAGTGGTCACATGAGAAGAAAGCCCTAAAGACCTAAGAACTGCAGGAGCCAATCCCTTAGTGTTGGTGAGTATACCAGCGGTGTGGGGGCATTGCGGTAGCAGTTCATGCTTAGTACAGTATCAGGCTACTTCGCATCAACTCCACCAAAAACTCAGTTGGAGGACCCACTCTAGCGGAATCACTTAGTATAAATGCTGGTTTGGATTTATACTAAGAGTATAGAGCAGTGGTGTCAAACTAATGGCCCACCAGCTGTTGTGGAACTACTCGTACCAGCATGCCCTGCCACAGATTTTATATAATGGATTGCTAAAACTGTGGCAGGGCATGTAGGGACGTGTAATTCCACAACAGCTGGAGGGCCATGAGTTTGACACCACTGATATAGAGCAAAGACTCATCTACTCATCTTTAGAATACTATATATTTTTGAGACTGTTAAAATAGCGTCAGTGTCCGCTACTGCAACTGTTTTTTTATTTACTGCTGGCTATACACTAGTGTCATTTGGCCACATTTCACCCAATTGTGACAGATCAGGCCAAGAAATCGGATGAAAGGTAGCCAAAACACATTTGGCATCCGATCCAATTTGCGGTCCCGAGCGCATCAGATTGGAGATTGGACCTGCTGCACCTCCGACTCAGACAGCCTCCCACTAGCAGGGAATGGGATCGCATCTATATATCGTGTGTAGAGGATATATCGGATCGACTTAACAGAAGAACTATCGGAAGGTCAAAGAGATTACAGAGACTATAAGACTACAGCAGCAGTGTTAAAGCACTACCGCACCAACTCTATAAATGTTCATCTGAAATATTTACATGGCATGAACACGAGAATATATATATATATATATATATATATATATATATATATATATATATATATATATATATATATATATATATATATATATATATATATATATATATATATATATATATATATATATATATATATATATATATATATATATATATATATACCGTCTTTCCCCGATAATAAGACACTGTCTTATTTTTTTTTTTCCTTTAAAAAAAAACCATAGGTCTTATTTTCGGGGGAGGGCTTATTTTATTCCCCACTGCGCCTTTAAAACATTCCACACTGCGCCTTTATAAATGCCCCCCAAATGATCCATAATTTATGGTAATGTGCCGGTATTTTACATGCCCCCACCTGTTTAACTTGATGTCCGTTGATGGCGCTGTGTGGTGAGCAGCAGCCAGC
Organism: Crinia signifera; assembly: GCF_055691185.1. NCBI lineage: Eukaryota > Metazoa > Chordata > Amphibia > Anura > Myobatrachidae > Crinia > Crinia signifera. Next base: position 104,762,950 of record NC_139222.1, on the reverse strand, counting down.
CAGTTCAGCCGCGTGATGTGCGCGGCGCGATGTGCGCGGCGTGACGTCACGCCTACCGCAATGCATCCCTGGGAACGGGAGCTGCGGTGCTGCTGGTGAGTAAGAGGAGGTGAGCGGAGGGCAGCGGGGGTCAGCGGGGGCTGAGCGGAGACTGCACATATGGTGCACATACAATAACATTGGGAAAATGGTAGGGCTTAATTTCGGGGGAGGGCTTATTTTGGACCAGCGTCCAAAATCTGGGGTAGGGCTTATTATCGGGGTAGGTCTAATTATCGGGGAAAGACGGTAGTTGCAGCTCCTTCATAAGCCCAGAAGAGGATGGCTGCTCACTGAGTCAGTTACTGCAGTTGTGATTTTATTAACCAGAACATATACCATGTAGACAAAATACAGAACAGGTGTCCAGCCGGCAGTATTCACAAGTTCCATCCAATTTATCATAACGAGATTAGATCTCCCTGTCCTCACCAGCCCAGCCCACTAATATCCCCACTGACCTCTACTGTCTCTGACTGTGCATACTACCCAGCATCCCTCCTCTTGTCCAGTACTCCTATTTGATGTACACCACCATTGACCCCCACACTATTTTTAGCAATTTTTTTTTCCACTTGTTTTTCTCAAATTTCAATCAGGTTTATGACCTCACCACCTCCTCTCCTGCTCTCTACATTTCCTCCTTCCTTCCCTCCCAATCCAGCATCATTTCTTCCACATATGGTCACCGACAACCAATAGGTTTATCTCTCATCAAATTCCCACAGGAGGAGACTGAAAACACGTGTGGTGGTGATATGTCTGAAAGACCACAGCAACACTGGCACAACATACAGCATTCATAGGAAGAATCAGTGCCAGACAATGTTTATCATATAAATGTTGAAAAAAAAAAAAAAGTTATCACTTAAAACCAATTAATCTTAATATCTAAACAGCAAGTCTGAGGTTGTAGCTCAAAAGGCTGAAAGAAATACTAGGTCACAATACCAAAAGGGTTTTAGGGAATACATGACCCTGTACCTTGAATGCTTGTCACCGTCTGCACAGAAGGGGTTAAAACTATGCATGACACCAACAATTGCACAAGCCTGATAATCCAGCTAAATCATTCCTTATATAGAAGTGAGGTTCTGACAGGAATGAAAAGAAAGGGGTGACATGGAGACAGAATATAAATTTATAGACATTCCAAAGCCCATGTCCTCCCCCTCCTCTATTCGGCAAACATACAGCTGTCCCTAGTCTCACAAATAAAGCCACATTTATGGCACGCGTGCTGAATCGTTCCTATGTGCCTGACAGATAACTAACATGGTACGCAGACTGCTGAAACGCAGCTCCACCTGGTGGTACATTTCATGTATTACACTAAGACCACAAAAAAAACTTTAACCCTTTCAGGTCCAACATCTAGTAAGGCTCAACAGCCCTAGCACTAGTAGCAGATCCAATGGTGAGCCACTCCAAAATAAGAACATTAACATCGTTCGACATTCAATGTAGACAATTTTTGAATAAAATAAATAATTACAATTTAACACTTAAACCAGACTGTGAAATAATTTGGACTGCAATGGTTAAAATCAATCGGATACATTTTTAACTGTTTTCTCCTATAACAACAAGTGAAACTGCAATTTTGTCACAATCTTTTAAAAGGAATATGACTGATTTCTAGTGAACAAATCATGCAGCAGTGAGGTTGGAGAATGTCTGAATTGAGAAACTGCATTCGGGACAGAAAATAGCTAAAATGATTGTTTTCCTCATGTGTCTGATGTATTCCAATCAGATACATGCACACTGCAGCTGAGAGAGATGCAACACTACTGCAAATTGATTTGCAAGTAGGTTTATTACTTTCAAGCCTACTTAATCGGTTTTCCCACACAACAAGCAAACTGAGCATCTGCTGCGGAGAACAGAAGTCTCCCACATGCCCTTTCCTCTTGGAACCCATCACTTCCTGTTCAACGTCATAGAAAAATGAGCATGTAACTTCCTATGGTTACTGGACAACGCCATAAAAACCACCTTCATTTGAACCATGGAGAGCCACTTTGTCCTCTTCATTTGAACCATGGAGATCCACTTAGAACAGCATGATCCAGTAATGTCTGTACACATTTCTGAACCAAATGACTCCAGTTTATTCAGAACACAAAAAAAAAAAAAAGTAATTGGAGTGCAATTTAAATTATTTACAAGCATTTCCGAAAGCAATTTCCATATACTGTTTTCAGAGATGTATCATCCACTGATCCTAGAGATACATGCAGAAACATGTTACACAAAAGCGATGTATTGATACACAACAACTTTACTCAAAACACACACTGCAAGGTACGGGGGAAAGGAAGCCTTTAAAAGCTTCTTAAAACTTTAATATATTTATGGTGATGATGTTCAGGTTCTGGGAAGTGTAACAATTTCATATTCCAGAAAGCAAGAGTGTAATGTCAGCCAAGCAAGAACAATGCAGCTACTTTACATGACAAGACCAATCCGAACTAATCTAGAATGTGTTTATACCTAGTCGGAATGATCTGACATCACCTCCCCCCTGTGGCCATAAGCTGTATAACATTAAGAACATTGGTCTCCCATACAGCTCCTGCTGCTACAGCTTTATTGTCCATCTGTGTACACAGCAGATTCCCTTTTGCAGAATTTTCACAGAAAATCCAAAATTCACCTAGGCATCGAGACACAAGCCACAAGGAATAACTCACAATTCTTGACAATGGGTAATCCTATGAAACGCCAGTGATGCAGATGAAGCTTTAAAACTCCCAAGACTATAACAAAATAAAATACATTGGGGAGAAGTGGGATTTATCCGGGGTGCTCCCTGCACACTGGAGAGAATGGTGTACAGCATATGTGTGACAGTAGGCTCAGAATGTATTCTTGATTTTTGAAGCCACTAAACTGAGAATTTCCCCTATTTTGTTTTGCCAATTCTTGATGTCTTTCGATACAGCGCACCACAGCTCTCCATGACGTGGCTCCACATTTTCACATCGCTTCCGGATATCCTCCTGCTGCTCCTATAAGCAAGAGAGGATTTTAAAATATGAGAGAATAGACTTGGAAGAGCCCTCGCTGTTCAGGTTGAGTATCCCTTATCCAAAATGCTCGGGATCACGAGCATTCCGGATAAGGGATTTTTAAGGTTTATGGAATTTTTTTTTTTACATACTTACCTGTCCCCGATAGTCCCTCGGCGCCCTTCAGCTTCGTCTCCGGTGTCTCCAGCGGACCCAGGAGTGCATTGTGCGAGTTCCCAGGCGCGCTGGTGACGTCACCGGCATGCCTGGGAACTCGCGCAATGCACTCCTGGGACCGCTGGAGATGAAGCTGAAGGCCTGCCATGGACGCCGAGGGACCATTGGGGACAGGTAAGTATGTAAAAAAAAATATTCCAAAAAACCTAAAAATCCCTAATCCAGAATGCTCGTGGTCCCGCGCATTTCGGATAAGGGATACTCAACCTGTATAAAGTTCCTAGCTCTAAATCAGGCATGGCCAAACTGTGGCCCTCCAGCTGTTGAAAAACTACACATCCCAGCATGCCTTGCCATAGATTTTAGCATTCCCTAATAGCAAAACTGTTGCAAGGCATGATGGGACTTGTAGTTTCACAACAGCTGGAGGGCCATAGTTTGGCAATGCCTGCTCTAAATGAAGTGGAAAACGGGAAAACTTATTGAAACTGAAAATAGCCTATGAAATGCCTCACCTCTGTGCCATGCTGTAGCTCAAATTTGTAGAACGTTGCCCAGGCATCGCCAAGATCAGAATCAATCTTCACAGTGCGGTGAAACCAATCTCGTGCCTTGGAAATCTTTCGCTCGCTCCAGAAGAGTCTGCAAGTGAGGAGATTAATGCAAAAGATTGCATTACATAGCCAATATTTATTTAGGAGCTGCTTTAATTATTATGACACATGTTCCTATAGAGTAAGGTCAGTCACTTACTTTGCAACCGCTAATAGCACGTGTGGGTCATGTTCACATTTCTTGAGGGCATCAACACTTTTGGTCTTACGCTGAGGTCTGGCTTCTAGGAAAATTGCTTCTGCCCAGAGGATACCTATACCGACATCAAGGAAAAGACATAAGGAGTGATGTGGAGATGTATACTGCTGCACGTATTGTGCTGCTTTAGAGCTTCTTGCTTCGCCTATTTACTGATGCGAAGGAGGAAGCAACACTCACCAGATGTATGTACATCTCATTTACTATAATAGGGGGAGGAAAAGCCTGTGAGCTCTCACTAATATCAGGAGATCCCACTTGTGCCCCTGCTGTGGTAATGGGACAATGACAACTACAGCTGTCGGAAAGATCAGTGCCACTGACTGTTCATATATTGCCCTGCACACCGGTGTGTTCTCTCTTCTCAGACAGCAGCAATATAGCACCCCTGTCATGTAGCACACATTCCCACAATTATACATGACGCGCACGATTACCACCTCTCCCCTATAATACCAGTAAATACATCTACCCCATAAAGTGACTATGCCACAGTAACCATACATATCATGTAACTTATTACAGAATGGAACTAGTTTGTGCTTTTCCCACCTATACACAGTGGGCGGTATTCAATGCCCGCGGCGAGGGTGTTTTGTATGAGGGCTTTTTTATTAGCGAGGAAAAGCCATCCTTACCATCGGGCGGTGAGGATTCCCTGGAACGGCGAGCCTCGCCATTTTGACGGCCGCACTCGATGATGAGTGAGCGTTGAATACTGACGGTGGCCTAATGGCGCTGCTCACCGTATTGCTCACAGTCAGCCGCTCGCCTCCCCTGCATTGAACATACCCCAGTGTGTACAGATCTGTCTGAACTAGTCTTCATAAGAATGCACCTTATGAGTTCCGTAAGGAATATAATACAAATGTGTCCTGCTAGCGTAATCCTGCGTATGCATCGCTAGCCAGCTCCCATTCACTTTAAAAGTGAATGCACACAAGCTCTTTGACATGTTGCACAACAACAACATAACAGTAAAATGTACAACACAGCTGCCTCCATTATATGCAGCTGACAGAGAAAAACCCAAATATACACATATTAAGAGGGTCTTTCCCTTTACATTACTTCCTGGTAAAATGGCAATTGCATAGAAATATCTGTCACTCACCTGAATTGGGACATTCCTGTAAAGCCTTTGCCATCAAAGTATTTGCAATATTCTTTAATCCAGCTCTGAACTCCAGACGTACAGATTCCAACCTGTGCAAAAAGAAGCTATTACAATCACACAAAATATTCTGAATGGGAGATGCACCAAAGGCTTGGTGAGAGATACAGTACCCCAAATCAGCTTTCGTTTGTGGCCATTACAGGTGGTGTAACTCAGCCCCCCCCACCACACACACACACACTTTAACCCCTGCTCTGACACTTGCTACATAAAACTTATTTTCAAGGTCACTACACGACAACACATGAACCATTTGGTCTATCCCCCCACATAAGGTATTTCTCTTTACAAACAGCTGAATAATCTGCATTCACGAGGTGTTATGGAAGATAATAATGAAAGCATTTGAGGAAGAATAAGGGCAGGAGGAAAGAAGGAAAGGAAGGATAACTCACCAAAGCTCAGGAGTCTTTGGGTTTTTCAGACGAGACTTCTCCAAGATAGCGCGTGCCCTGGTCAGCTGCCCCACTTTCTCCTCTAACCGTGAGAGCAGCAACCACAAGGGAGTGGAATGTGGGCACTTCTTCAGCTGTAACAGGAAAAAGAAAAAGTTTTACAGAAGAAAAAAAAAATATTGTTCACTGAATAAATGAGTAAGATCCCTCTGACATCATAGCCTGGTATCTAACCAATGCCCAAATGGCACCGCCATGATTTAAGTAAAACATAACTGCCCCCTTGGTTGGGATAGCCAGAAATAAAAGGCTAAATAGAAAGTAGCAAGTAACTTGCTCTTCTCTTTTAGGATCTTCGCATTAAGTCATCTTCCCATATAATGTTTGTGGCCATTTAAGGTCTAGTAGTGTGGAGATTACTCCTGAACTAAACGATCCCTTGGTCAAAGAAGAGACCGACTCCACTCCAGGTGAATTACTATTCAGGATCAGCTGGTCTATAGGAGAATACACCTTTGGTGGACTTCCCCAATGATCTACATCTCCTCTGCAAGGGATAAAAGGGTCTCATGATCTGCGCATAACATGGAAGTTTCCTTAAGGATTAGTGCACATCTCAAAATAAAGCAATTGTGTTTTCATATTTTATTATCAAAGCTCTGATGGTTCCTCGCTATCGTATATGTGCCATGCCCTGCGCATTGCCCACACTAAATCCTCTGCCCAATCCTCAAACCACAGGGAATCCTCAGTGTCTGTTTCCTCTGCTATCTTGCCCTCTTCATAAGTGCAGCACCACAGGAAAAGCATCTTGTCTTGTGGGCATTCTTTAACACGCTGCTGGGTGCAGATTTTAATGAGGGTGGACTACGAATCATAATGACTACTAGGTCATAACAGAGGCTCTATACATCCAGTGTCCCAATTAGACAAGAGGTACTGAAGTCATTGTTGTAATCATGGGAAACAAGTAAGTTTGTATGTGCAGGTGGTAATAAGTATAGCGCTGAAGAAAACGCAAAATGAGAATCTTCCCCTAAAATAAATAAAAATGAAACACACACAATTGGGTTGTCTTAGTGCTACCTCAGTGATATACAATTTTGAAATACATGAGTGTGTGCCTCTGGTTCTTAATGAGTCAAATTGAGTTCTTAATCAGTACAAAAATGGCTGATCTGCTAGGCTAGTGGTTCCTAACTTGGGGGTACCCTACAGACCGGTTGGGGGTACTTCCGGTGCCATCTGCAGCATCATCAGTCGCTTTTGCACTACCATTAATGCAATGGGAGTTGCCCGCTCGGCCGTCAAACATCAGCGTTCAACTGCCGAAGTCTGACATGGGTGCAGGAAACAGTGGTATTACAGCTACGGGTGTTAGCGGTAACACAGCCAGCCACCAGACACAGAGGGACCTGATTTTTAACTGCACACTACTCCTCCGCTACCTCTAAATATAAGGAGGACTTGTAAGTACTATGGATATTTCAAATTGTGAAGAGGGAGTACTCCTAAATGAAAAAGCCTAATCAAGGGTTACAGGAGAGAAAAAAGGTTGGGAACCACTGTTCTACGTGTAAGGTCCACATGAAACAGACAGAAAAGTAATGAGAAGACCACATGCATCAATAAAACACAATATACATTAGCCCTTACTCCTTGGTTATATGCTTCTCTGGCCAATTCCACAAGCTCACATTGTTCTTCTATCTGTCCCTTCATCATCCAGAGCTTGGGAAAATCTTCATAATGGCGCAGTGCCTCTTCGCATAGCTCCTGAGCGGCCTCAATGTTCCCCAAAACCCACTCCAGCTTCACAGACTTCATGAATACCTGCAGAGACACACAATATATCATGCTGAAACTTTCAGGAAAAGAGCACAGATGTAGGACAGCCACGGGTAAAAACAGTCCTGGAAAGTAATTTGGGAGACACATACCCTAGCAGTTGGGGCACTGCTCCTCGCCTTGGCCAACAGTCTACGAGCTCTTTCATACTCATTGTTTTCAGACTCCAATTTCACGGCCGCCAGCCAGATCTCCTCACTGTTTGGGTTTGCCTGAGACAAGAATAATCTATAAACATTCACATATCCTGCCAAATGTCACTTTCAAAATTTTGCCGAAAATGTTATGCTGGGTATACACTGAAATGATTCCCGAGGTTGCCAATATAAGTTAACTATATCGGCGGTGCCGCAGGAAAACTATATGGAGCATACACACTGACATACCATTCATGAAATCATCAGTGACGTCACCCGCCACAGTGTGTACTCAGCTTTGGGTAAGGTTACAAAAAAGTTATACAAAAATGTATCAAGATCAATATGTAATTTAGTAAAAACAGACAAAAGCAGTAAAAACTATCTCTATAGATTTCAGATCCTCCACAGAACGGAACCGCAGGCATGAAAGAAGAACTGCAAACGTTTTGAAAGGTGCTAGGAGGATACAATACAATCAAGAATTTGGATAAGTCATAACAGGTCGAGCAATATTTAGAATTACCTTGGCTAAAATAGGAAGTACACAGATTTAATAAAAACAATTCTGAATGGTCACTCTTCCTACCAGAGTAACAAAATATAATTATGAATGATAACTCTTCTTTCTAGACTGAGTAATAACATTTTAATAATCACGCAGTGCCAAACAAAATTAGTTTTAAAACCCAATATATTTATGTGAATATGCTTTTACTGCCAACACTGTTTTCTCCAACTGCGTAGGACTGAATCTTCCATTAGATGAATGGTCAGAAATAAACAAACACTCACCTGGAAGGCCAAGGCAAGAATACTCCTGGCAGCTGGCACATCACCCGCTAACCATTTGGACTTTGCACCCATCAACCATAAAACTTCAGCTTTAGGACAGTGGGCGACGGCTCTCTGCAAAAGGGTTTCCAGGGACTCCCTAAGATGTTAAAAACATTTAAAACAAAATCATTTCACACAAAGAGACTGTGGTATTAATTTTCCCAGGATTCCATCATACAAGCATTGAATAGATCTGAGGCGAGACCTACAATATATGTAAACTGAACACATTAACCCTTTGAGTGCCAAGTAAATTTGACAAAATTGGTGTGAAAACTGCCAAGCAAACATTTTTACTCATCATCATTACTTTGTAATGTTTTTTTTTTTTTTAGAACACAACATTTTTTATTTGAATTTATATAATAAATTAAAGTGATGGTGGCATATTCAGCGGATATTTTGCACACTGCTCAGAGAGAGGTTGGCACTCAAAGGGTTCAAGAAAGCAGGAAAGTCCAGATTAACCACCTCCTGGCAAGCTATGTGCCAACACACCCTTCAATTTTTTTCATCTTATTTTTAACCTGGAAATTCCATTTTCGTATAGAAAAATGGTCTCTTAAGTTGGCAGTACTCCTACAGATTTATCTTCAGATCTGGCTGGTTGGAACAAAACTCTGGTAATTCCTGAAAGACAGTTTGTCAGTTTTCCAGCATTTCCAAGCAAATGGTCAACGTTTATTTGCTCTCATCCATAACCATGTTTTTGTTCCAACCAGCCAGATCTGAAGATAAATCTGACTAGTGTATGGGCACCTTAACAGTCTACATCTTCTATGAGATCCAGTTAATATAAAAGCAATAGTGCTAGCTGGTAGGAGAGAACGAATATGCTAGATACAACTGCATTGCCCGGAACCCGCCATGGGTGCTATCCTGTATTTGTCAGGTAACAAGACAGCCTGTGAACGATTATTATTTGCCGCTGAGTTGCTAAGGAAGAAATTGTTCCTGGCATCTTTTCTTGATTGCCATAACTAAACCACCACAATTTCTGCATGATTTTTAAGGCAGTACAGGGCTTACCTGCAAACGCTCTGATAGCTTAAGTCAGTTACCGACCACTAATTAATCTACACCTTCTGTAGTCAGAATGGAGTATTGCAGAAAAGCATGACAGGGCATCAAAACAAATAAGGAATTTTCAAAAGCATCAGCCACCATCATACATACCTTGTGCCATGATTCTTCTCAAAGTAGGCTGCTCTAAGCCATACACTTTTCTTGCTAGGAAAAACCTGTAGGGCATGGGCATAGATGGCACGTGCACACTCAAGAGCGCTGTGAGATACACACTGCAAGACAACAAGCAGTGGATAGACCCAGTTATTATACAGAAAAAAATACTGGGGAAATAAACATAAGGAAATCGGACTTACGCTGTCCGCATCCTCCATCCATGTATGCTTTCGGTCCTCCTCTTCTATACCAATGCCGATGACAGCCCTGATCACAGCTTGACATGTCACTACGCTCCCAGCTTTATCACACTCTTCTGCATCCTAGAATAATTATGCAAAATGATCAGTTTGAAGCATGGTCATAAACCAGATGGACCATTTAATACACAATACATACAATTAAACAATCTAAATCACTCAATATAAAAAGAATTCCGCTGACTCTATAGGAAGTACTCCAATAAAAAATCATGTAATTTAAAAATCAATAAAAACTTCAACTTTTTTTTACAAAGACCATTAACCTAACCCTCATACCTGTATCCACTGCTCCCGATTGATTTCTACCCCATTGGCTCTCAGAGATGTAATGGCTCGATCTACAATCTTTTCCACCATCTGTGTATTGCCATTTGCCTCTTCCAATTTGGCAGCTGTGATCCAAATGTGCCGGTCAGTGGGAATGTTCTCACGAGCCTTATTCAAGACCTTGCGCGCGTTCTCATACGTTTCAAGCCTGGCCAGGGCCAGCCACAGCTAAACAATGGATAAACAGTGGTTAAACCAAAGCACTGACCGACTGACAAAAGTAAAAAGTCATTCATTGTGCAGCATTTCTTCTAGCCGTTTCAGGGACCACATTCTGGAAGCTGATTACCCAAAACAAAGGTTACATATTCCTGCAACAACTACATATATACAGTTTAATGCACTGGGAGACTGTTCATAACCACCATTTACTCTCTGGATCTGCTAACAATATTTTGCAGATAAGGTCTTCCTTTTCTTTCTCCTCAAATTTAGAAATAGAAACCAGTACAGTACTGGTTGGAGCATATACAGCAGGAGAAGCAGAGACTTCTGGGACAGTTTTATTCTTAACAGTTACCAAACTCCTGCCTGTACCTCCAACATTCTGTGCTTACAGTGTCCCCAATGGATTTTGGGAAAAGGAATAAATGGCAGTACAAAAAAAATAATTTTTTTTTTTTTTTTTTAGAAAACTACATTTAAAATGGAAAAACTGTTTATTTTTACACTAAAAATGAAAAAAAAAAATTATACCTTCATCCAATATGGAGCACTGGTAAACTGTGGTATAGATTGTGGTGTGAGGAGCCTGGCACTTTAAGAACTTCAATGATTTGAAGCTGGGCTAACACCACCCCACTATACCTGGTATGACTGAGGACCCTGCCCATGAGACCTGGATGCAGTTTACATATTATTGCCTGCAACCTGACATTTCCACATCAGATATATGGAACCTCTGTACATTTCATGTTTTTGGCAAATCTAAGTTGTAAGAAGATATTAGCCTTTATTTATACAACCCATTATAGAAACAATGATGTAGTCATTGTTCTTACGACCTGTCAGAAACATACCTCCACACTGGTGGGGCAGCACTCCACCGCACGACTCAACATGATCCGAGCGTCCTCTGGTTCCTCTAGCTCTACAGCAGCCTTCCACAAACGTACAGAATTTGGAACATGCTCCAGGGCTGAATAGCAAAAGAAGACCTTTATGTATTGGGCATCACATTTCAAACTGAACCTATGAGTAAATCAGCCGCAGGGCACCTACCTTTCCGCAAAACACGTTTTTTGGCTCTGAGATCAGTCTCCAACTCTGCAGCTCGGATATAAATACGGACAGACTGTGGGAGGTGGCAGATGGCTTGAGCCACTACAGCCTTTGCTGTGTCTCCTGGCTGGAGACGAGCTGCTTCTAGCCACACATCTTCACTCTGATGGAAGAAAAAAACCCATAAGAAAGCATTTTCATAATGAAACCGAATGGATAAGAAGATCTTCAAAGGAGTAAATAATGTGAACTCACCTTGGGACACATCTCTGTCCCCTTCATGATAAGATTTCGAGCTACTTGCAGCTTGCCTGTTACCTCTTCCAGACGAGCTGAGGCAATCCAGGCCGGTGGGTGGTGGGGGTTAGTTTCTCGCACAGACTTCAGCAGCAGGCGAGCTTTCTTAATGTCACTGTTAAAAAAGTTGAAGGCAAAATAAACAAGCTTTCATAGTCTAAAGTAAGGAATTATCCACACAAGAGAGCACATATCGGACAAATCCTGTTCATGACACTTACTTGATGTCTCCTCCATGTGTTGGGATCATGGAGTTCAGATCAGTCAGATAACCTTTTGGATCAACCACTGTCTGGCCACTCACAGAGTCAGAAACCTGAGTGACAAAAGGAGCAGAAGTTTTCCACACTTTTCAACTTTTGTGAAGTACAGAGAAAAAAAACCCAGCAGTGAATACATGAAAACTAAAGGCCCATACACACTAGATTATCTTTATAATCTGGCGAATTGGAATGAAAGTCTGGAAATGTTTGAGAGCAAATGACAATTGACCATTTGCTCCTAAACATTGAAAACAGACAAAAATGGTCAGACAAATTAGTGCAGCGAGCCACCGAACCCAAATACATGTAAAGTAATCCGCGTCCCATCGCGGGGCTCGTCACGCATCGGGCTCGGAGGCTCGCCACACTATATAAAATCAACTCCATGCGTAGTTGGATAGTGGGGGTATGAAATCACCCATGGTCGACTATACAATTAAAAATCGGGTCTTTACAATGAAAAATCGCATCGCATGCCTTAGTGGCATGCAATGAAAAAAAATCGGGCGCCCAGATAATACATAAGTGCCAATTAGTTAAATCAATTTATGCAGATGACAGCTTTTGTCCATTTTCCAGCTTTTGGGAGCAAATGGTTGATTGTAATTTGTTCCCTAAATTTGCAGACTTTCATTCCAACCAGCCAAATTGGAAAGATACTTGTCTAGTGTGTATGGGCCTTATCAGAATGTAAGTCTTGCTTTAGATCATCTATGAGGAAAGAGCTTCTTTTTAGACCAGGAGTAGGAAATAAGCAGCTCTCCCATTGGTAACTGCACATCCCAGCATGCCCTATACGCTTTTTCACATAGCCAAATAGCAAAACTGTGGTAGGGTATGTTTGGATGTAGTTCAAGAATCAACAGAGCTGCTTATTGTTTAAGACAATATTCTTAAGAAAACTTAACTTGTGCAAGTGCCATCACGAAACACCTGAACCATGTTGTCTGACAACTACCAAGTGAAAAGTACAATATGTTTCAGAGTTTTTCCCTTTCCTCAACACAAGTGTCCAAATTATCCAATACACACCATACATTTCCACAGAGCACGTATGTTATCATGTAACTTAATGCCAGCTTAGCTAAAGCACCTACCTCCCTGGAAGCCACTTCTGCATTCAGATCCCCAATTGATAATATATGCATCTACTAGTAAATTAGGAATATACTTGTTGGCACCTGAATGCACTTGTTTTAAAATGATCAGGTCCATTATCGACGTAAAACTGAAAGGGAAACAAAACCCTAAAAATATTAATTATGAAATGTTTTACTATTGCCTACCCCCATCTCTTGAAACCCACCTGGCTCAACCTCATATCCATCAGTGTGTTTCTGGCCTGTCCAATCTTCCTCATGTCCAGATCTCCGGAGCCAGGTGTCATCAGTCCCGGAGTCATTCCTCCAGGATATGGGGAGTTCAGTCCTCCAGGGAAAGGAGTGTTCAAGCCCCCAAATTGCTAAATAAAAAAATAAAAACAGAAGAAATTAATGTGTATTCTAATATTTAATACAGTTAAGATGACCATGTAACTACATCAGGACAAAAATGCATCATTCTCCTCATGCTTACCGTCTGCCGGGGATCAACAGATGTGTGGTTCTCTCCAGTTGTCAAATGTTTTGCAAAGAAGCTATCGGGGACTGGGGTCAACTTTTCGTGGCGAGGATTTCGTTGGCGTTTATTGCGAGCATCGCCAACCTCTGGGATGCTCAGCCACTCTTCCTCAGTCACTTCTGCCAGTTTCCTCTAAAGTGGAAGGAAGACCAGAGAGAAGATGGTAGCCCAGGTACCAGGATATGTATGGCATCCTATATACAGGTAACAAATTGGGAAGGTGTGGTACAAGTCTTACAGTTTGTTTTGTTGCTTTTTATTATTATTGCTGTTTTTCGTTAATACACTTTTTAATCAGTTAACACACTTGGGGGGGCGGGGGGGCAAAACAACATATTAAGGGCCTAATTCAGGTTTACTAGGTCCCCTCCGAATTCACAGTGGGGACAGATGTTTCGGGTCTGTGCATGTGTATCGGTGAATATGCACATGTGCAGGCGAAATGTGCAAATTACTTTCGTGAGTATGGGCCAGATGTACTAAACTACAAAAGTGATAAAATGGAGAGTGATAAACAACCAGCCAATCGGCTCCTGTCTGACATTGTTCAAACACAGCCTGTGACATGGCAGGTAGGAGCTGATTGGCTGGCTGTTTATCACGCTCTATTTTATCACTTTAGAAGCTTAGTGCATGGGGATGCTTAATGTTTTCTGGGCGTCCCCACACCAGAAAAAAAAGCTGGGTATCCCCATGCGAATGCAGGCGTGGCGAAGCATGCACGGGGCGGGGGGGGCTGATGTCACATGACGGCAGCACATGCCCGTTCTCAGCCATTTCAGAGGCAAATAAAAGTCAGCCTAGACTAACTTTTATTGGCGAACAGGAAAAAAAGCATTAGATTTTACGCAAAACATCCATTCCTGCCCAGCATTTAACCAAGTGCTTAGCAGCGGAAGAATGCTGCTTAGTGAGTGGTCTGAATCAGGTCTAAAGCACATGCATAATGTTTTCTTCAGTCACAATTGTAAATACTCAAATGTTTCAAACCAATAAACATTGATTTCATCAATTTAAACTTAAAATGAAAGTCCTACCTTTAAATCGGAGAATTGCTGCTGGATTTTGGGTCGCTCCATACGGTATTTCTCAATTTCTTCCTTCTCTCGCTGCTCTCTGTTAACCAATAATGAGACAGATATAATTAGACCATGGAGTAATCTAGGGAAGCATTTGTATACAAGCAACATCGTGGGGCCTATTGTTTTTGTGTGCCATGATCACGGCTCTGCCGGCTAGTGATTCATATTTCTTTAAATTTGCACAAAAATCTAAAGTCAGTTTAAATGGGTGTGATAGTAAGTCCATGTGTAAAACACCTAGAAACCCAGACCCCTTAATTACCAATTTTGATTAATAATGAATGACAATCCAGAATATTGCTTAAAAGACCATCGATAGCGGAGACACATGTACTGGACCCAAGTGAATACACATCAGTGTGTCCTAAATGACCATATTCCATTCTTTGTACAAGTCTTTTACCCGGCATTTTAATGTCGGGGACTGCAGCGCCGGACCCCGTTCTCACTGCTAGAGGCAAATTCCCAGGTGAAGCAGTTATAAATGGTAATTTGCCTTTTAACATGGTTTTTTTGCAGTGTGAATGGTCAACCTGTGTCTCTAACCCAGGTAAAAAGCAGGGTTGGAGACCCGGGAATTCAACACAAGTCGAACCATTCACACTGGAAAAAAAACTGCGTTAAAAAGCAAATTACCGGGTTGACATGCTAGACCCGGGAATCTGCCTAGCAGTGAGAACGGGGTATTATTGGGCTATGAAAAGCAATTATACCTCACACACAATCAACCCTTATTGATCACCTTCTCTCTTTTCTCCGCTCATCCATTCTCTTGTCAAGGGCAGCATAAATAGCATCAGCTTCTTCATCATCCTTCTCATATGGACCACTGGAGAACAAGCTTCCAGCATAACCATTAAACTGAGGATAGGAACAAAACATAGAAATGTCACCGAATGTGGATTTCTCTGTGAAAGGCTCCTATTTCACATAGAAGGGAACGGTAATTCTCTTTAGAGGGAAAATGCGATGGATTTGGAGACCAGCATTTGTCATTACATACACAATCCAGCCCATGACTGCTTTAATGATCAGCCAGTAAAATGAACACCGTTATATATCTTATACATGTTATTTGCAGATTAGGCTACACCTCCTATAACTTCTGTGAATAATTCTAGCTTTAATATTTTTTTAAAGTGCGCCAGTTGCCTACACACAATGGGGTCAGCCATTAAGCTTATGAAATAAGTATTATCCATTAAACATAACCCATTGCTGGTCATACTGGGCACAAATTTCTAGCCAATTCACCAGATATCGGATCGTCCACATAATTACATCATGTCCATCCAATTCAATATTTGTAAGGTTTCATGATGGAAACATTGGGCAGTGTAGGCCCTAATGTGTCCAACATTTCTCCTGTTCCGTCACATGGGAAGGTATGAGGAAATGTCTCCTTCCTGGGGGCAGAGCACCTATATCACCACCAATACACTATTGGGGTTATTCTGATTCACTCTCAAAGGAAAATTCCCTCTCTAATGGACAAAACCATATGCAGTAAAGGTTGGGCTGATGTAACATGTGCAGAGAGTTAGATTTAGGTGGGGTTTGTACTTCAAACTTATATCTATATTGCAGTGTAAAAATAAAGCAGCCAGCATTTACCCTGCACAGAAACAATATAACAGCCATATCTAACTCTCTCTGCACGTCTTACATCTGCAAAGTGCACATGTTTTGGCCATTAGAGAGTGAATTTGCCTTTGCGAGTGAATCAGAATAAACCCCAATATAAGAGTTCTCACAGTGAATGCCTGTGATATCTGCAGTGCTAGACAGTCAGACAGGCATTTTATCTACCTTTGTATGTTTAAAATTAGTATATCCCCCCCCCCCCCAAAAGAAACAGCACTACCTGGAATACATAGGAAAAATGATCTGCTCTTCTGGAATTTAGTATCACTTCATAAATAATGTACCTCATCATAATTAGTGTCATTCAAATCTTCATCATCGTCATCTGCTTGATTTTTCTTCATTTGGTCCCCCACTGTTCTCTTCCCTGGTGGGGCATGGCGGTCATCCACTGGGTCATTGGCATCACGGGCTGGACCAATATCAGAACGGGTGGTGAAACCTGTTGCACTGAGGAGAGAATGCACAATGTAAATGGGCTTACAATTGAGGGATACAGTAGCATCAAAAACAAAAACCTACAGCTGCTACATTTATTAATATGAAGTCATGAGGATATTTCTTTCACTATAACAGATATATGAGGGGTATACAATTACCCACGGTAGTGCAGTGACCACAAAAAAATGGGACCATTGAAAAAAAAAAAAAACAGGGTAGGCAGTAGTCGAGCTACAGCCTTTGTTATTTTCATGAACAAGATAAACTGATACTCATGCGGCAAGCACTGAATAGTTATTATCACAGCTATATTTGACATGATGTCACAGGAAGTGCAAGAGGTGGGAGAAGTTTTGTCTTAATGGACATCATGCAGGCACTTGTCGTCTATACAACGGTACCCCAAACTCTCCATTCAGTAACACGGTTCTCAAGATACAGCAATTTTTAGGAACACTATTTTGTTACACAACTTTTCTCGACGGTACAACCGCCTAGCAAGTATAAAGAGGTTCATCGTATTCATGTCACCAAAAAAATATATATATTTTTTTGGGGGCGGAAATGCATAGGTCCCGCAAAAAAGCACCATACCTATTCATATTCACTGCACTTTTCAAGAATAAAATGGCCACTTATCGTGGATTTGGTTTTGCATGCCCGATGCATGCAAAACCAATCCCTAATAAGTGCTGGCCTGGGGGGGATAAGCGTCAGATATAAGGGTTGACAGCCCCCGGCGAATTCATTAGCAGTAAAATACCTCAGTTAATTGCCTATCATAGGAATAGTATTACAGTTAAAAAAAAAAAAGGTAACAATGTCACCAGTGGCAACAAGCAGTTTATTGGATCTAACATGATCACATACACCTGGAAGTGGAACATTACTGGTTCTGGCTATTACACGCATATCTGCACTGTGAAAGCTGAGGTCTTCTGTACCTAGTTTATGATTTCACAATGAAGTAAAAAAAAAAAAAGGCCTCAGTATAATTATTTGCTATGATCCGTTCTGTCAGCCACCTGCCTCCCTGTGCAGCCTCTATCTGTCACTGCCTCCCAGAGCAACAACACACTGTTTGTTCCCCCCCGAACTCTAAGCGCAGCATTATGCTATACTAGCCAAACAGTGCAGCATTCTGCTTTGTTCTCCAATGCAGTATTGAACTATGGTCATGACACCTCCCTATTCACCAGAGTTCTTGCCCATGTTGCCTTGTGCCGTACCATTCTGTGAATTAACTACAAACACTACCTAAATTAAACAAATAGCACATGGGGGTACATAGTGTTCATTCTAGCACCCGCTATCTTTGATAACCCATGCAGTTCCTATTCCCTGCCTGGGGTGTCGCTGTCTGCTGTGGTGTTTCTAGCACAGGTCTGGATTGTATATCAGTGCTGATATACAGACCACACTAAGCTAGAAGCACTACAGCAGACAGCGACACCCCAGGCAGGGAAGAGGAACTGCATGGGTTTTTAAATATGGCGGGTGCTAGAATGAACACTAGGGGTACAGACGATACAGGTGGTACCCGCAAACATGGAGGATTTATGGATGCAATATGGGGAGCACGGTCTGCCAGATATCTCTAGTATCTGCTGAAATCCCTTTATTTGCAACATCAGAAACAGCTACTGCATGGGATGCAATCTTAAGACTGTGCTATCCAATTATAGCATATCAGCTACATTAGCAACATTTATTGAAAATTGCCTGATCACATACATCACCACACTTTGGCACAAGTGCAACTGGCTGATGAAAAATGTAAAGTAATAGCGGATACAATCACTTTACTTTTACTGGTCACTGGGACAGGCTCCCTACCCCCAGCAACTTCATATAGATACATTCTGGCAAATTAAGATACCAGATTTTTGGGAACATACAAGTTAATAAATATGCCCCTTAGCCTGACACTGCAACTCCACTGTAGCCATCACCAGAACAGTGTTCCACTTGGCCCTCCACCCTATCACCAGTATTCCACAGGACCACCTCCCTGTCACCCCATGCAGCGTTGCCCTCCTTGGGCAGCACTATTCAGAAAACCCCTAACTACAATCATCCCCCGAACGCAGCCCCTCACAACCTGCAGACCCCACACTACAGCCCGTAACTATTGAGGGCCAGATGTACTAAGATTTAAAAGTGATAAAAAGGAGTCTGATAAACAACCAGCCAATCAGCTCCTACCTGCCATATCACAGGCTGTGTTTGAAAAATGACAGGTAGGAGCTGATTGGCTGGTAGCTTAACACCCTCTATTTTATCACTATACAGGGCTTAGTACATCTTGCCCTAACTCTACGAACCCTAAGGCGGACCGGGCAGTCTCTTACCCTCTGCCGAGACCCGGAACGTAACCCAGCGGTGCAGGCATCCCCAGGAACGGCTTCTTCTTCTTGTTCATGGTGCCAGTGATGGTAGCTGTTAATCCCGAAGCTCCTCCAGGGTTCCCAGGTCCTGAGGACCCGGGGCCGCTTCCCGAAGACGAGGAGGCCGCCATTTTCCCTCCAGCAGAGAGAGAGATCGGCGACTACACGAAGTTCCCGCAGTGTGATTAGCAACTTCCGGCGCTCGATTCTCTGTCACACAGTGTAAACACCAAGCAGCGGACACTAGGGGCAAAGTATCGTTGTTAACGCCATTTTGGTGGAGTCAATGGTCCGTGAAATACGACGTTGATGGCCTCTGCTGGTGAGAATGGCATGGTTATAAGGTTAGGTCTAGAGTTTAGCAACTACCATGGTAATAAGGACAAATTCCCCAGCTATTAACAAGTTCTGTTCTTTTAAAATTAAGAGAATACGGGGACTGGGTATACCTGATTTGATGACATTTGTAAAAATAGTTTTCTTTAGATATATAAAATAAACATATATATATAATAGAACCATATCCAAATCTACCTTTAAAACAGGAATTATTGTACCCATACTCCCAGAGTGCCTTCCTACATGTTAGTACATGTTACATGCTTCTGCTATTAAATTCTGCTTAAAAGAGGATGGAGTGCTGTGTTTTCGACTGTATATACTGTATATATGAGAGGGGCTGCCGCAATGTGGCCGATCCACGTCACCCCCTTGTCGGTATATCGGCAGTCGGGATTTCGTAGCAAATCCCGCATGCGCCCTTGAGGCTTAATCAGGTTCCCGTGTCCGGCGCATGCAAAGTATTGTCCGCGGTACTGCGCATGCGCAGAACCCATTTTGGGGGCTGCCCCACATTTGCGCACAGAGAGGCATCCCTGAGGGAGGGAACACCTCCCAATGGGAATGCCTTGAGTGACTGGCAGGTCGGACTTCCAATAGGAAGTCACTGCCAGTCACATTGAAGCTAGAACAGTCTTACAGACTGCATCTGGCTTAATTTAGGCAGAGACAGTGGCGGATTTGATTTGGGGGGGGGGGGGGGTCGGCTGCAGCCCTGCAGCCCTTAGGTAAAAACCGCCACTGATGGACAGCGATGATGGGGAAAATCGCTGGGCTGAAAATCGCTCAGTGCAGGATGCTGTGGAAAGCTGTCCACCCCATTGTCATCTGCTGGTAATAGCAGATGAGCAGTGGCTGCCGGCGATGATGCAGGAGGGCACATCACCGCTCATCGCTGGCCCTTACACACTGGGCAGCTTTGAGCTGAAAGCAGCTCAAATTACAAAACTGAGTGGCTTTCAGCTCAGAATCACCAGTGTGTATGGGCCTTAATGCATGTTAGAATAAAGGGGCCCATACATGGTCTGTTAAACGGATCCGTTTGGGTCTTAATTAGCACGCTTCGCATCGGATCGCATGCCTAGTGCATGCGGTGTGCATGCAATGCGATCCGATGCGAAGTTTAGCTAGTACAAAAAGTATGTGCAGCACATACTTTTTGTACCGTACTATGTGATGCGCGGGAGCGCGCATCGCATAGTACAAAACGGACGGTCCGGGAACGGACTGTCTATGGGCATCTTTAGTCTCACTCATACCTCCCAACTGTCATGTTTACTGAGGGATCGCCGCCCGGTTTTAGGGGACGTTCCCGCGGCCCGCCCAGGGCCAGCAGTGTCCCGCGGCGGGGGGCACAGTTAGAAGTCCCCGCATGCGCACAGCGTCTATTCCCCTCAGACAGACAGACAGCAGCGGCAAAACAGGGGCGTGGATTTGCACGTGTGACGTGATTTGAAGGTCAGACCCCCGAAATTTTGCGCACGAAGGTCCCGCTGGACCACTAATGAAAGAGGTATGCTCACTTGCAGTTCAATATGTTTTTCTCTTTTTTTTTAGAAAGATTTTGGTTTTGCGATCAACTCAAATTAGGCCCTAAATCCTGCCCCACATCTTTATGGGTAAAGGGCCTACCCTCCCGGAATGGCCGGGATGCTCCTTCAGCCCCTATCGGCAGGGGGTCTGTGGGGACCAGATGAGGCAAATTGCCAGCATTACAGAGTGGGGGATGTCCCCACTCTGTACTGCTGGCAATTTACATCACTTGTACACAATTTGCATCACTTTTACACTTATTTCAGTAGCCCCACCCCCTTTCAGGGCCCGTCCACATGCCCCGCCCCCTACCTCCTGTAGCTGGCAGCCCTCTCCCGGAAGGTTGGTAAAGGGACTAGAAGAATGGAAAATTATTATTCCTAAATTTAATTGCTATGACAATCCACTTGAAGTCGTCTGTTATCTGTATGTCTTAAAAACGTCTGTGTGAAAGTTTTGCATCCTGCATATATTGCACAAGGCCAAAGGCACCATATGGTGGTTTACGAAACAGAAAGATGCCCCAAATGCCATATCACTACTGCTACCTTAAACCACAACTTTTGGGAATGTGGAACAATAAGCGGGTTTTGAGGGAAGAGTAAGCACTTCATCAATTCCCTGTTTTCTATAAAGTTTTTAATGTACTCTAGCTCTATTCTCTGTTAACTTTGATAAATTAATTTGGGTCCACAGAAATGTAATATTGTACCTTTATTATCCATAATAGTTACAATAGCCAAAAATACTATTTTGATGCAGTGGCCTCGAGTGTTTGTACTTTTTTCTGTTTTCCACAGTTTAAGGTCCATACACACTGGGTGATTTTCCCAGCGTGTATGCTGACCAATGATGAGGAAAATCTCTGGGCTGAAAAACGCTCAATGTATACACACTGAGCGTTTTTCACCCCGTTTTAGCGATTTTCCCAGGGGTGGACGACTTTTCATAGCAGGACGCTATGGAAAGCCATCCAATCCATCACTCATTTGCTTGTACAGGTAGAGTATCCCGTATCCGAATATCCTTTATTCGAATTATTCCGAAAACCATACATTCCAGAAAGTGAACAAATTTTCTTTTTTTTTTGCTAAAAACTTACTGGGGACATCTGTAACAGCACTATTGAGGGAATGATATGTAACTGGCAATATATATGTACAAGACAATGATTGCTTGGCATTTAAATTCAGTGCCTGAGATTGTACACAAACTTTGTTTCATGTTTTGAAACCTTGTTTTATGCACAAAGAAAATAAATTTGTGTTTATTTTATGTGTTTGATGTATATGTACAACATAAATGCCAGATACCTCAAGATACATCATTGAAAAATTTAAATATTCAGAAATACGGAATAATCAGTTATCTAAAATTCTCCTGGTCCCGAGCATTTTGGATAAGGGATACTCAACCTGTAATACCATTGTTGTGAATGGTGAAATGAAGGGGACGCACGTGCGTGTGAGACGCTTGCGCGTCCATGTCAGATAGAGCGCCTCTCCAACAGCTCTTGCCATTGGAGGGCATCTGGCGGAAGCTGGGGATAAATGAGAGGCGCTCCATCTTTAAAGATGACTAGTGTGGATTTTTTTCCTGTTTATAGATTGGGGAGAACCCAGCAATTTAGGTACTGTATTAAATACTCTTATTAACCAAGATGTCTAACTGTATGTAATATAAGAGTTGTTGAGGGTGATTACGCATTGTATCAGCAATCCTCATATCCTATTTTTGGTTATGTTTTTGTTTCGACTTTTGTTTTTGTTTTGGCTTTGTCTTGATCTATGTATGCATCTATCTTCATTGAATTTAAACGATATAGTTGTATGTTGATAATGATGGCTTTTGTATGACATTCAAGATAGGTATTGATATCTTTGATACCTGTTATTACCCCATTGGTAATGTATATACTTAATCTTTAATAAACAGTTGTTTAAAAGGAAAAAAAAAAAACAATCTCTGTTCTTATCATTCTTATTTCTGAAACAAGTACTTGTGCTGAAGGTAGTAAACTGAACACAGAAGTGATGACATAACTACTCACCTTTTGTACACATAAAATATTTACAGTTGAAACGTTTGCAATTACCGCAGCTACTTGACTCGCTGGGTGCTATTGGCCTCAATACCATCAATTTTCAGGGATTATACTTTGGATGCCTCAGACGCTCTTAGCATAGTCCCTAGACTTCAAGCCATGATAGCACATGGGGTCCAGATACTCAACCTGGATCCATACATCCCAACTTTCATGCAGGTGGAGGATGGACACTTACAAGCGCGCATAAAATTTCAGGGGCATGGCCTAATGAAAGGGTTGTGGCCTATACTAGCATCTCCTGTAAGGTCATACCCCCATTTTTGATGCTGTGGGGGCATGCCCAGCAGGAATAGATGGGGAGAATTATTGGGCCAACGTGTACTGGTCTTACGTCACTAGCACACACTAGCTTTTTCAATATGTAAGGCAGCAACTAGAAGCAGTTTCAGTTCAGGCCACATTAAGGGCATCAGTTAGCTCCCTTGTGTTTTAGGCTTCTTCTTTGAGATCTTATACCCAACCGTGTTGCAAATTTTGGTACTCTTTACCTAGCACGGCGCCCACGATGTCCATCGCGGTCATCGGGGGTAAAAAATCGCGGCCATCGCATGCACTAAAAAAACGGGTGCGACGCGATGCCCGTGATTTCCCATAGGGATCAATGTTAAAAGTGTGATTGGACGCGATTTTGCTGTTCAATGCCTCAATGCCCGCGATTTTTCCATAGGAAACAATGTTAAATGGGCCACAGAGCCCTAATAGTCCCCCTGAAGTCTTAAATGGCCCCCACAATTGTTAACGCCACCCCACGATCAACGTGAACCCGAAGCGTGGCGAGTGCAGCGAGCCCGCGAGGGGCGGCGGTACGCGTCCTCCGACCTTTTCATACCCCCACTATCCACGTCGGCGTGGAGTTGAGAATAGAATAGTGTGGCGAGCGCAGCGAGCCACCGAGCCCGAAGCGTGGCGAGCGCAGCGAGCCCCGCAAGGGGACGCGGATACCTGTGAAGCCCGCGAAGGGACGCGTTTACCTGTGAAGGTATCCGCGTCCCCTCGCGGAGCTCGCTACGCTCGCCACGCTTCGGGCTCGGTGGCTCGCTGCGCTCGCCACACTATTCTATTCTCAGCTCCACGCCGACGTGGATAGTGGGGGTATGAAAAGGTCGGAGGACGCGCACCTTTTTTCTGCAGAGGAAAGCAGTCTTGTGGTGATATATTTTGCCATATTCATTGTTATCTCCACAAACATTGTAGACCCCCTAACAGCAGACCGTATTTGAGGATGCTAGAGGAGGCCGACGCCTCCGCTAGCATCCTCAAAAAGTGTCTGCTGTAAGGGGGAGGCCATTTTTTGAGGGTCATTTTCATTAACAAGCCTGCCAGGAGGAGAGCCAACCGGGACTGCAGACAAGAGATAAGTAGATCTGCGGGTCCCGGTGGGGGCAACGAACAGAGTGGCCCCAGCAGCAGGTTAGCGCATGATGGCCCCGCAGACCCCCGGTGCCCACGCTTAATCAGCGCCTCCCCGTGACCGCGGGGTCTGCAGGGCTATTGTTACGCCACTGTATTCACCAATAGATCTGTTCTCCATAGGTATGGCAAGTATCCTGGCAGTAGTAGACTGGTTACAGTCTATCCTTTCAACAATCTGTCTTTCAGAATACCCCTGATCACCAGAACATGGTTTTATTTGCTGGCACAGGTCAGTAGCTACATTGCTTACGATACATGGAGAAAATGCACTTCAAATATGTCATCAAAAGCATGGATGGCATATATAGATAGATAAATAGATATAGATCTCTCTCTCTCTCTATCTATCTCTCTCTCCGTCTCTCTCTCTCTCTATATATATATATATATATATATTACAGATATAGATAGATCTATCTATATATACTAGTGAGCCCACTCAAAGCAAAAGCTTTCAAAGCTAGTCTGCTACCTTCTGTGTTTGTGCATGTGTGAGAAAGAGATGTAGTTTCACTCTCAGCCAGCAGATGGCAGTGTTTTGGAGACTCACTGACACGATATCATTTATTTACATGGGTGACCAAAACACTGCCATCTGTTGGCAACAAGTGAAACTAGCTTTCAAAGCATTTGCTTCGACCGGGCTTACTAGTATATATATATATAGATAGATATCACGGTGGATGCTGGGATTAGTAGGTATTCCTGGCCGGGAGGACTGGGCATCAAGGAGAACAACTTCTTTTATCTGTTTGTATATAATTATTATATGTACAGTATATGTAGTTGTATGTGAGGCGGCACTCTCGGTCTTTGTACAGATAATACTCTTACACAGTTATATACAGTTTCAACATTTCAGTTTATTACAATCTTTGTCACGCCTTTATTGCGTGAAATATGGTTTGTGCGGGAGGGGAGGGTGGGGAAGTAGTGCAAGTGCGGGAGGGGCAGGTGTGGTGTTTCCACAGGTGGATGTGGTGCTGCTTTGGTTGGTGGAGTGGCGGGTGCGGTGGTCACGTGGGTGAGGGTCGGGTTCCAACGGTGACGTGGGTGGAGGAGGTTGATTGGGGGTGGTGTGGGATGGGGGAATGGCGGCTGCAGGGATACAGCAGGTGGTGGAGTTGCAGGTGCGGGGGTGCCTCGTGTGGGTTGGTGGGGTGCACCAGTTGAATGAGGGGCAGTTGCGGGGGTGCTGTGGGTGCAATAACAATAGTGATGTGGTGGGGTAGGTATAGGTGCGTGTGTACTGCGAATGGTTGATGGGCGGGTGCGTTGTTGATTTGGCTGGGTGGGGGGGTACTGCGGGTTGAGAAGATGCGAGGGTGCCGTGGGGGATTCTGTATGAAATCCCGATGGTCAAAATCCCAACGGTCAAAATACCGACAGCTATTGACCGACGGTGAAAATCCTGACATGGTCAAAATACGACATGTAAAATCCGGACAAGGTCAAAATACCAACAAATAGAATGTAGACAGGTGAAAAAGTCAACATGACTTTCGGTCGACAGGTCGCGAGGTTGACATGGGTTTTTTCACTGTTTTTTTACCTGAATGTCGACACAGTCGACATGGACACAGTTGGAAGTCACCCGCAGCCCCTTGCTTGCTTCGCTCGCAATGCTTCGGGCACACTATTTTATTCTCCCACCACGCCGTAGTGCATGGGTCTTCAAACTGCGGCCCTCCAGATGTTGTGAAACTACAAATCCCAGCATACCGTGCCACAGTTTTAGCACTCCTTTATAGCAAAACTGTGGCAAGGCATCCTGGGATTTGTAGTTTCACAACATCTGGAGGGCCGCAGTTTGAAGACCCATGCCGTAGTGGATGGTAGGGCATGAAATACCGACTGTCGGCACATGTCAGTTCAAAAAATCTGTGAAAAAAGCGACCTCGCGACCTGTCGACAAAGTCATTTTGCCTTTTTCGCCTGTCTACATTCGGCACTTGTGTAGACCCAGCCGCAGCGAGACCCTTTACGTGAAAAGAAAGTATAATGTTGGGCGTGTATTGCCCCAACAATGGGTCTTCTGTTTCCTTGTGCAAGTACCAACCCGGGATGCCACAACGTTGATGTCTGTCATTAGAGACAATATAGAGCCGGGCACAACAATTTTCTCGGACTGTTTGCGAGGGTACAGTTCTGCCCAATGGGAGCAGGCAGGGTATACGCACACCCGCGTCAATCATCACTACAACTTCGTAGACCCTGATACAGGTGCCCACACACAGACAATTGAATGCCTTTGCAAATGGCGAAACAAGCGCCAATGGGGGACTGCACGGCACCATCTGCAGTCCTACTTGGAGGAATTTCTGTGGAGGAAGTGTTTGGCAGGAGAGAAGCCATTCGTAGTGCCAATATTCAAAAAAGGAAAAAAGGAAGATCCCGCTAATTACAGACCCGTTAGTTTAACATCAATTGTGGGTAAACTATTTGAAGGATTTTTAAGGGATGGTATCCCATCACCGTCTACTCAGTACTAACCAACATGGCTTCGTGAAAAATCGTTCATGCCAAACTAATCTACTAGGGTTCTATGAAGAGGTTAGCAAAAACCTCGATAATGGAAATGCTGTAGATGTGATTTTCCTAGATTTCGCTAAAGCATTTGATACTGTCCCACACAAGAGATTGATTAATAAAATGGAGAACCTAGGATTGGGTGAAAATATCTGCAAATGGGTAGGGAATTGGCTATGTAGAACAAAGAGTGGTTGTGAATGGTGCCGTATCAGATACGATACCGGTACTAAGTGGAGTGCCCCAGGGTTCGGTTTTGGGGCCCATTCTGTTTAACATTTTTATTAACGATATTGGGATAGGGTTACTCAGCAATGTATCCATCTTTGCGGACGATACAAAACTTAGCAAAGTCCTCAAATCATCAGAAGATGTCACGATGCTTCAAAATGATCTTGCAATTCTAGATGAGTGGGCAAAAAATGGAAGATGAGGTTCAATGTAGATAAATGTAAGGTTATTCACCTTGGGGGACACAACCAGTGTGCAAGTTACAACCTTAGCGGAGAGGAACTGGGTAATTCCATACTTGAAAGGGATCTAGGAGTCCAAATAGACAGCACACTGGGATATAGTGCCCATTGTAATGTAGCTACAAAAAAGGCCAACAAAATTCTGGCATGTATTAAGAGGGGAATGGAAACTAGGGACTCAAGGGTAATTATGCCACTGTATAAAGCATTGGTGAGACCTCACCTCGAGTACGGAGTGCAGTTCTGGGCCCCACACTATAAAAAGGACATCATAGAATTAGAAAAAATCCAAAGGCGAGCAACAAAGCTTATTAGGGGAATGGAGAATTTAAGCTACGGGGAGAGATTAAGCAATTTGGGACTATTTACATTGGAAAAGAGACGTTTAAGGGGGGACATGCTCAACATGTACAAGTATATCAAGGGTCAATATAAGGAACTGTCACACACCCTCTTTTCTACTAGAAAGGAATCTAGGACACGAGGGCATGAGTATAGATTAGAAGAAAAAAGATTTCATTCAGCTAGTAGAAAGAATTTCTTTACGGTCAGAACAGTCAAACTCTGGAACTCTCTTCCCAGAGAGGTGGTAACGGCTGGCTCATTAAATGCGTTCAAGGCAAAGTTGGACAAACATTTACTGGATAAAAACATCCATGGGTACAAATAAGAAATATAATCTGTCTGTAAAATATCAGAACCCACCAAATCAGCAATGGATATCTATACCAGGTTGAACTAGATGGACGCAAGTCTTTTTTCAGCCTTACCTACTATGTAACTGTATGTAACTATGAACGAATGCTTCATGCACTAACACTGCTTTAATTTGCATTTTGACAGTTGTTTTTCTCAGTTTTACTGTTTTTTATCATACATTTGTTCTTGTTACAAGTTCATAATTGTTATTCTTGTTAATTAATTTGTAATCATTGTAATCATTATGCTCATTCTTAATTTTTGAATTACTAAATTTCACCAGTTAATCGTTAAAATGTGTTGTCGTTACTGTGTCAGATGAATGATATTGAAGGTGTGAATGTGTCCCAAAAACAGCACCACTATCCACGTCAGCCCGAAGCGTGGCAAGCGCAGTGAGCCGCATGAGGGGCAGCGGAATGTGTCCTCCGACCTTTTCATACCCCCACTATCCACGTCGGCGTGGAGTTGATATTATATAGTGTGGCGAGCGCAGCGAGCCACCGAGCCCAAAGCATGGCGAGGGGGCGCGGATTACTTAACATGTAATCCGTGTCCCCTCGGCAGGCTTCGGGCTCGGTGGCTCGCTGCACTCGCCACACTATATAAAATCAACTCCACGCCGACGTGGATAGTGGGGGTATGAAAAGGTCGGAGGACGCATTCCGCCGCCGCCGCTCGCCACGCTTCGGGCTGATGTGGATACTGGGGGTGACACAAAACAACGGCAGAGGTGCTTGCATCACATGTCATACTAAGCACCCATCACATCTCATGCCATGGGTGCTCCATGGGTGCTTATACAATGAAAAATCGCATCGCATTTTATTTGGTGCCATGCGATCCTATGAGATATTTCATTGTATAAGCACTCCTGTGAAGTTAACATGGATATCGCATCGCACAGCACTATAGACGGTACGCGATGCGATTTTCCTACGCAGAATAGCCCACTAAGCTATTTGCTTAGTGGGCGCCGTGATAATACACAAGTACCCTACATTCTATATGACAGCATTTTGACCATGTCGGGATTTTGACCATGTCAGGATTTTAAATGTCGGTATTTTGATCTTGTCGGGATTTTGACCATCGGTCAATGGTTGTCGGCATTTTGACCGTCGGGATTTTGACCCTCAGGATTTTGACTGCATCCCGGGTGGGTGCATTAGTAGGGCGGGTGGGGTGCGGGTTGCCGCAGATTAAACATTTCTGTGATCATCACGCTGCCATGATGATGGGCCCATATTTATGCGGAGGGCTGAAGCTGCATTAGTAATTTCGTCCTGAGTGGGAGAACAAACAGAGGGGCCAATTAAGACCTGGACGTTACGGACTGTATTCGTCCCCATATCCGATGTTCGCGCATATGTCGAAATGTCTAGTTCTAGGTCGAAATGTCATTAGTTCAACAGGTCATTATTTCGACCCTGTCTAGGTCGACATTCAAAAGGTCAACATGGGGTATTTCACGTTTTTTTGACCCGAATGTCAACACAGTCGATGCGCTTGGCACATTATTTTATTCTGCCTCCACGCCATAGTGGATGGTAGGGCATGAAATACCGCCTGTCGCCACATGTCAGCTCAAAAACAGTGAAAACCCCATGTCGACCTTTTGACTGTTGAACTAATGACCTTTCGACCTAGAACCATGTCGACCTAATGGTGTAGACCTAATGACTGTCGACCATTTTTTCTGTAGACCTAATGACTGTTGACCATTTTTTTCATCATGCTGTAGACCAAATCACCATATCCCACACACAAGTAGTACTGATGTGTTCTATGCTAGACTGACCACTAGAGGCACTATTGCCTACAATCAGTTCATAATGATCTATTTTAGCTCATACTGAGATCTATGCAATTGTGTCTTATGTTTTATGTCTTATGTTATTCTCTATTATTTAATAGAGTTAACATGCACTTGATAATAAATACAGCGATGTCAGGTGATGACTGACAGGACCCATTTTTATCCACAGTTGTCATATCACTCAAATAAAATCTGCTGGTACACTCATTTATTACTTTCTAATTAAGATACCTTTGAAATTCGCAAAGCATTACATGTTTTTATATATATATATATATATATATATATATATATAAATTAATGTGTACTTAGATTAAGTTCTTGCTTACTGTACTTTGTTAAAGAAATAGTCCAAGGAATTAAATGCTGCAATGTGAACCTTGTCACACTATTTGACTAATCGTTACCATTGTCTATCAGTAACAAATGTATTACACTGCTATCCTCACGAATAAAAACTCTTTTCAAACACTTTTACTTTTGTTTATGTGATTGCTATGGAGATGTATATAACTGGTTTTCAAATACTTTAATAAAAATTATATTTTAATTGACATATATGCAAGTTGTGCCCCAGAAAAAAAAAGGTGTCGTCTTCTCTCTTCTCCAAACTGCATCCTGGTAGATGGCAGCACATTTTTATCAAGAATGTATCGATACACTTTTCCATCCATCCATTAATCATATGAAGTATTCAAGGGATTCAGTATTGAATCCCGGCGGTCGGGATCCCGGCGTTCAGAATCCCGATGCCGGAATCCCGACAGCCGAAATGCAGACAAGGGGGGGACGTGGATCCCCCCCCCCCTTGCGGGCTCGCTGCGCTCGCCACGCAGCGGGCCCGGTGCCTCGCTACGCTCGGCACACTAATTTATTCTCCCTCCAGGGGTGTCGTGGACACCCCAGGAGGGAGAAAGTGTTGGCATTTCGGCGGTCGGGATTTCGGCGGTCGGGATTCCGGCGTCGGGGTTCTGAACGCCGGGATCCCGACCGCCAGGATTGTAACTGCATCCCGTATTCAAGTACCATATGTTAAAAAACATAGCAACACCATGATGATCCCACCTAAAAACTTCCCTGTTGGTATGGTGTTTTTGGTATGAAATGCAGTGCCAATTCTCCTCCAGATATGGGGGGTTATTCTGGTTGATTCGCTCGGATACGTATTCGCGTCCTTGCGAGTCAACCTAACCCCGCCTTGCGAATGGTGATATGCTGGGCCACCATTCGCAAGGCGCATTCCTTCACACTGGCTGCAAATGGATGTTTTACATGAATATCCATTTGCAGCATGCAGGGGAACACCCACATCATTCGATGGTCGGCAACCATCGAATGATGTGGAACGTCCACACATATGTAAGGGTGCTCTGAGGCTCCCTTACATAATTGTGCACTCATTAGCATGAGAACGCCCAGCATTCTCATGGGAACGCCCATGAAATGCTGGGCATTCACATATGCTAATGGTGCCACCCCACGCCCTTCTCCGTCCCCCAGCGATCCGACTATTTGCAGTGGGTGTGTGCACATGTGCAGAAATGCACATGCGCAGTGACACAATTAGACAACATTAGTCCACGCGTGAATGAACAGCCGTAGCAAACGGACCCGAATAAGGTCCACGGTGTGTATTATGGCATCCAAAGAGTTGACTTTTGGTCTCATCTGACCAGATTATATTCTCCCAGTATTTCACAGGCTTGTCAAAATGTCGTGCAGCGAACTTTAAATGAGCTTCAATATGTTTTTTATTTAGCAATGGAGTCTTGCGCGATGAAGGTGCATACAGGTCATGGCCGTTAAGTGCGTTACTTATTGTTTCTTTGACACAATTGCACCTGCTAATTCCAGGTCTTTCTGAAGCTCTACATAAGTGGTCCTTGGCTCTTAGACGACTCTTCTGATAATTATTTTCACTCCTCTTTTAGAAATCTAGCGAGGAACACCTGGTCACTGCCGGTTTATGGTGAAATGATGTTCTTTCCACTTCCGTATTATGGCCCCAACAGTGCTCACTGAAACAAGTTTAGAAATCCTTTTTTTTACCAATGCCATCAGTATGTTTTGCAACAATAAGGGAGTGAAGATCTTGAGAGAACTCAACTTTTACCCCTCATGTTTCTTGTGTGACACCTTGATAATAAAACACCTTTTTATAGGCCATCAGTTGGGATTGAACTATTTTATACTAGTTTGCACTGACAAGGGTCAGGATAGCTTTCTAATTACTGATAGCATGTGTGGGTTCCACCCCTAGAGAGAGTGGTCAGTGCTCCTGATGCCAGCACGTGGACCATCGATAGTACCGTTAGGGAGTCCGTGCTGGACAAGGTGAATGGGAACTGAGCAGCGGTGTAACCGACAGGTTGTACACTGTGACAGAATGAAGACCACTCTAACCTTGCAAAACAGCCTGTGCTCCTTTTCTATAAAGTGTTTCACTATATATGTATACATACCTCCCAACTGTCCCGCTAAATGCGGGAACGTCCCAATTTTTGGGGATGTTCCCAGGTCCCTCCCGCAGCCGGCAGTGTCCCACTGCGGGGGGGGGGCAGTTGGGAGTCCCCCCAATCTGCCAGAATAGATGCTGTGCGCATGCGCACAGCGTCTATTTGCGGGTGAAAATGGGGCACGGCCTAATTTGCATAAACAGCACCTCATTTGCATACATCACGCCACCTTTTCGGTGTCCCTATTCTACTATCGATAAAGTTGGGAGGTATGTGGGTACTCTTTACCTAGAAGGGCGCCAGCGATTGAAATCGCGGTCGTCGGGGGTAAAAATCGCGGTCATCACGGGCATCGCGGGTAAATCGGGATGGCCGCGATGCCCGCGATGCCCGCGATTACCGCGATTTTCCCATAGGGAACAATGTTAAAAAGGCTGATTGACCGCGATTTGACTGTTAAATGCCTCAATGGACCCGATTTGGCCCTAGGAATCAATGTTAAATGGGCCACAGAGCCCAAATAAGCACAATTAACCCTTAAATGTCCCCCCCCCAATTTTTAACGCCACCCCACGATCCACGCGAACCCGAAGCGTGGCGAGCGCAGCGAGCCCGCGAGGGGCGGCGGTACGCGTCCTCCGACCTTTTCATGCCCTACTATCCACTAGGGCGTGGAGTGAGAATATAATAGTGTGGCGAGCGCAACGAGCCACCGAGCCCGAAGCGTGGCGAGGGGACGCGGATACCTTCACAGGTAGACGCGTCCCCTCGCGGGCTTCACAGGTGTCGGCGTCGCCACGGACACCTGTGAAGCCCGCGAGGGGACGCGTATAACTGTGAAGGTATCCGCGTCCCCTCGCGGGGCTCGCTGCGCTCGCCACGCTTCGGGCTCGGTGGCGAGCGCAGCGAGCCACCGAGCCCGAAGCGTGGCGAGGGGACGCGGATACCTTCACAGGTAGACGCGTCCCCTCGCGGGCTTCACAGGTGTCGGCGTCGCCACGGACACCTGTGAAGCCCGCGAGGGGACGCGTATAACTGTGAAGGTATCCGCGTCCCCTCGCGGGGCTCGCTGCGCTCGCCACGCTTCGGGCTCGGTGGCTCGCTGCGCTCGCCACACTATTATATTCTCACTCCACGCCCTAGTGGATAGTAGGGCATGAAAAGGTCGGAGGACGCGTACCGCCGCCCCTCGCGGGCTCGCTGCGCTCGCCACGCTTCGGGTTCGCGTGGATCGTGGGGTGGCGTTAAAAATTGGGGGGGACATTTAAGGGTTAATGGGCTCTGTGGCCCATTTAACATTGATTTCTATGGCCAAATCGGGTCCATTGAGCCATTTAACAGTAAAATCGGGTCCATCGCGCCTTTTAACATTGATTCCTATGGGAAATCGGGAGCATCGCGTCGCGGGCATCGCGGGTACATTTATGGCCGGCCGCGACGCGACCGACACGATTTCCATGTTTAACATGGGTTTCAATGGGAAATCGCGGGCATCGCGTCGGTCGCGTCGCGGCCAGACATAAATGTACCCGCGATGCCCGCGACGGGCGCCCTTCTAGGTAAAGAGTACCGGTATGTGTATATAATCATATATGCTGTAAGAAAGCACTCCAAACCCACAAACATCTGTGATGCAAGGTCCATAAACAAGTAGTATGTCACACTCACCCCCTTCTTAGTGAAGAATGCAGGATAATCAGCAAAGAGAGTAGATTTATTACGTTTATATAAGTTCCATCATGAACAAAGTGTACAAGGTGCGTCATAGCACTTCTTATTCTTGATTATTTTACTTTTGAATAAAAGATACACAACGCAGCCCCTAGATGAAGGGCCTACAGTAATTCAGACTTGACCTCTTATGTAACAATTTGCTGTGAACTGCAAGGAATAAGCCGCCGCCCAGGCACAGAATAACTGCACTTTACAAAATTGTGAGAGAATTGCGAGAGGATTACTCTTACGATCCATACGCCTTTTTTGTTGTTAATTCCTCTTGCACAGGCACTATACCAAGGGTATGAATGTGAAGTCATTCCATAATTTCTCGAATTGTGAATTCTCTAATTAGCGGTCAAGTCTGAATTAGGCCCCTAGGCGTCAACTTCTGTAGTAATAAATATAACTAATATAGGCACCATGAACCATGCAAAGTTACATAGGCCATATATCCCAACTGTCCCACTTTTCACACAACTGTCCCTTTTGTTGGGAAGGTCCTGCATCCTGCCTGTCCTGCGGTGGGGGGCAGTTGGGAGTCCCCCCTGCCAGGGCCGGATTTGTGCCTAGGCCCGTGAGGCACGGGCCTCAGGGCGGCACCATTTATGGGCGGCATGGCAGGCTGACATTCTGCTAAATTAATAGCGGCATGGCAGAGCAGGTGGGCAGCGTGAGTGACGAGCGGCGGCGCCGTCGACATGATTCATCATATGTCGGCGGCAGCGCCGCTTGTCACCCGCCGCTACCCACCCACTCTGCCATGCATCGCTTCGTTCCGGGACAGCTCCGCTTGCTGGGTGAGTTGAATGGCTGCGCGCCGCTGAGGGCTTAGGCTCACTGCCGCTGGCTCCCATTGGCTACTTTATACACATAGCCTATTGGCTGCTATGTGTATCCAGTGGGCGGGTACAGCAGCTGAGCCGACTCAGCCGAGTGGCGCGCCCGTCCCTAGCCTGCACTACTCAGTCGGTCACGGTCAGTCAGTCAGTGTGAGAGACCTGTCACTGAGACACTGCTGATAAAGTTAATCCTTCAACTCCCGGCCTCCCTCCCTCTGGGTCCTCCGTACAGTGTGCAGACTGCTTGAAAAAATATTGAGGAGGGCTACAGGTAAATTTGAATGATTTTATATATATATATATATATATATATATATATATATGTGTGTATATATATATATATGTATGTATGTATGTATATATATATATATATGTATGTATGTATATATATATATATATATATATGTATGTATAAATATATATATATATATATACATATATACATACATACAGGATCGGCACCTACTATGGGGTGGCAGCTGCAGGACTCACACACCCCAATGGGGGGGGGGGGGGGCGGCCAAAAATGTTGTGCCTAGGGGTGACCTGACCCCTAAATCCGCCCCTGCCCCCTGCCCGGCGCTAAGAGCAGCAATGAATCTTCACGGAGACAGAGGGGCTGGGGGCATGGCCAATAGGGGACAGAGCCACTGGCCATGCCCCCACAGCAGTGAACATGGGCCATGGCCTCACGGGAGAGCCATGAACATAGGGGGGGGGGGGGTTTGCACAGTATTGCATAAGAATGGAGGTTTGCATAGGCTGATCCATGAGCAGAAATGTATAACAACTTCCACAGGTATTAGATGTCTTTAATCATATGTACCTTTTACAGCTATTCCTGAAATAAGGCAATTATACAGTTTGTTGGCAGATTGGTAGAAACCCATTAGCTGCCTCCCTTTTGTAGTCATCATCATTTAATTGGACATTGCCTGCACTCAATCTGAAACAATTTCAACCATGTCTGCACATTGTTGGTTATGCACGAGGAGTGGTAACTTCATACTTGCCTACCCTCCCGAAAAGGTTGTGAGGCTACTAATAATTGTGTCCCCCTCCCGGCCTCCCGGAAGGGTAGGCAAGCCTCCTGCATGCCCCTGGACCCCCTCATCATCCCCCTACCGGTTAAATACCATCATTCACAGGGGGGGGGGGGGGCTAAATATAATAGAATAGAATCTTTATTTATCATAAACGTCCACATACAATGAACATTAAACGAAAATAAATTGTAAACAGTACAAATACAGAAACATTAAAAAAAGAGGTACACTTGACTACAGGATTGTGCGTAGATCATAAATAACCCTAAGCATTTAAAATATTTAAAGTGTTTAAAGTGTGGATTGCTACTGGAAAAAAAATCTCCCTATATCGTTTGGTTTTACATAAGACTGAACGGTATCGTTTATTTGATGGAAGTAAGGAGAAGAGATCACTATTTGGGTGGGTGGGATCCCTCAGGATACTATTAGTCTTAGAGAGAAGTCGCTTTTTAAAAATATCTTGTAAACTTGGTAAGACTACCCCAATCGTTTTACCTGCAGCTGACACTACCCTACCCTTAAATAAGCAAATTGTGCCATTGTAGCCCCGCCCCCTGCATGTGCACCTGCAAATCGCATCATTTCTAAGGGTGGGGGTGGGGCATGAGGACATCAGGCACTGGTCCCACCCCCAGAAACACTGCTGAAAGTCTATTCTAAGGGCTTCTCGCGGAGAGGAGAACCCAAAATTTGGAAAAGTATGATTAACTTCCTATTTTACAGTACTCAGAGCAAGTCACAGTCATAGTCCATCCATTAAAAAATAATAAAAACACAATCTATACAGTTAGTGTTCATTCCTGCTTGTAGCCATAGTGCTTCTTCTGAAGAGCGAGATGCCATGATCTGTAAATGCAGTTGCTAGCCTCCTGTTCTTCTGTTGCTCCTGGCTTACCTATATACATTAAACAAAGCGTGAATAAGCATACAATTTTAAGAAGCCACAAACAACTGGCATTATTTAAGTACTCAGTGTCAAATGCAGGATTTTTACGGGGGGTGGGATCAGTATATATATATATATATATATATATATATATAGCAGTTGTAAGTTGGCGCCCTTGTTTGAACCTTCAATAATTGGTTCTATAATCGCCTTTAGTTATATTTAAAGTAAATCAAAGTAAAGTCCAATAATTAATAAACATTTATTAAAAAGTCTCTTTTTTTTCATTCAATAGAGGTGCTTTTTCCAGACCATAAAAACGTCAATGTTGTATTTCAGATATTTTCAGACTAGCGAACAAACGTTTCCAATGCGTTTCGTCCCTACAAGGGACTTCATCAGGGGTTTGCAGATGTTATTGACACAGTTCTCGCGATTCTTTCGCATAGGGTGTATCCCAACAAGACGTCAACACAACAGATCCTCTATAGACTTTGAGGCGCACTTTAATTATTAAACTCCACTGTTAGGGGTTATACTAGTGTTTGGGGTCTTTTCTTTCCTGTCACAGATTTTTTTTTTTTTTTTTTTGAAAATAATTTTTATTTGGTTTTTCAGATTTATATAGTTGGACAGATACTTTTGCAAATACATATACTTAACAAACTTGGTTACATAGTAAAATGTTATACCCCGATCAGGGCACATGAGTAAAATGTTATACCCCGATCAGGGCACATGAGACAGTATAGTAGAATATAATCGTTTCCTAAATCTCTCCCCACAGTGGCCTGCCCTCCATTGGAGGCCCCCGGGTGGAGCGAATCAAGAACAAAGAAGCACCCAGATTACTGAGAACCTTAGGCGTTTGTCAAGATAATGTCCCGTGTCCTTTGCGTCACTTAGTGTAGCGAGTCTTTCGCTAAGCCGTTAACTGCTGGAAGGTATCAACTTATGCTGTAATATGGAATATTATGTATACTCTGCAAACAACATTTTCAATAATAAACCTAATAAAATTATATGAAAGAAACCAGTTGTTAAGTTTTCTGTTAACTGGGGGGGAAAGGGAAGAAAGGGAGGAAAGAGGGATGAGAGTAAGGGGGGGGGGAGGGGTGTGGGGGGGACATGGGATTAAGATTAAGCGTTCCTGATTATGTCACTTCATTTGATGTTTTACTGACACATTTCCAGTATTACATGAAACTGTGGGAGATTTGTGTCGCCATAAATATATTAGTCAATCACAGACGGTGTATTCACTGGTAGAGTAAGTTGACGGTAAGTATTCCACGTTGTTGAGTCAAATATAGACATAATTTGATTTTGTTGGGTTGAGTCTAACACCTCAATGTATGGTCCCCATTTTTTATAGAAACGTAGACCACCCTCTTCTTTATTAGGCATAGTAGATTGCCTTTCCAAGTATAATGTCTTAAGAAGATGGTCGCGTATCGTGTCGATTCTGGGCGCAGACCCGACAGTCCAGTCGGTTAGAATTAGTTTCTTACCTATCGTAAGGATTAAGCACAGCAAGGGTGTTAGGAGTTTCTGCTTACCTGTAAGGTGCCAGATAGAAAAGTTTAGCATTAGAATTGCTAATGGATCAAAAAGTAAATGGAGTTTGAAGGTATTGTTAATAAAGCTCAGTAGCTTATTCCAAAACTTCCTAATTTTTGGACAGGACCAGAAGCAATGAATAAATAGCGCTACTGAAGCACCACATTTTAGGCATTTTGAGGAGGCATCTGGTACTATGTGAGCCCGTTGGCCTGGCGAAATGTAGGCCTTGTGTAAAAAGCGTATATGTGTCTCCTGTAGTCTCGCAGAGTGCAAAAATTTGAGGGTATTGGTAAGATCCCAATGTATATCTTTGAGCACCAGCGGTCTGCCCAAGTCCGATTCCCAGGTCGACACTCCACGCGCCCAGAGCTTGTTGGGGCATAGAGACAAGAAATCCCAATACAGTAAGTTAATTCTGTATGGAGCTAAAGAAATCTTGGCGGTTAAAGAGGTAAGTGGGTCTAAGGAGAGTGAGGTGTCAAATGGGGGGGGTAGCGACTGTACATAATGTCTTAGTTGCAAATACATGAAAAAATCTGCATTGGAGATTTGATATTTCTCAACCAGAGAGTTAAAAGATAAAATGGTGCCCCCTGGGTCGAAGACATCCCTGACAGCTATGATACCTTTTCTTTTCCATGTATTGAACCTTGAGTTGGTTTGTGCTGCTGGAAAACAGGGGTTACCACAAAATTGTAGGAACCTAGAGTGGGTCGGATGTCTTTTTAGTAGTATATTACCAGACCACCATGCCATATATGTATGCCAGAACAGTGGGTGTATTTTCGCCTCTGGAGGGAGCATGGGTTTGGGTGTGTGTAGAAGAGCCGCCAATGTGTAGGGGTGCATTGATTTTTGTTCTAATTCTAAATTGGTGTATGTTGATGTACCCAGGAGCCAGTCCCAGACATATCTAAATGCTGTGGCCTTCGAGAAGGCTTTAACATCGGGAATTGCCATACCCCCCTCACTTTTTTTTAGTTTCAATTTGGGTAGTGATATTCTAGATTTCTTTCCCCTCCAGAGGAACTTGGAAAACATTCTCTCACAGCGTTTAACATCAGCCGCTGTGGGGTACATTGGAAGCATCTGTATAACATAGGATAATTTTGGGAAGATAATACTTTTCAGAACTGCTGCTCTACCTTGTAGGGAAATTGGCATATTAATCCATGATTGGAGGAGTGTATTTATTTTGGTGAATACAGGGGTGTAATTGAGGTGATATAATCTACTTATCTCTGAGGGTAGCTGAACTCCCAGGTATTTCAGTGAGGGGCTATTAAGTTTGAATTTAGAGACTGCAGGTGGGGGTGGGGAGGATATAAGGCGGGCTGCAGGTTTGTTTAGGGGGAGAAGTTCTGACTTATCAGCATTGATTTTGTATCCCGCGAAGGAGCCGAATTCATCTATTTGTTGCATTATGGCCGGAATGGAAGTCAGAGGATTACTAACAAAAAGGAGCATATCATCCGCGAATAACGCGAGTTTTAATTCCTTTGTAGCAACCGATATGCCCGAGAATTCAGATAGTCCCCTCAGGGCCACTGCCAGAGGCTCAATGGCCAGCGCAAAGAGGAGTGGGGACAGGGGGCACCCCTGCCGCGTTCCTCTGGATAATTGTATGGGGTTCGATAAATATCCATTACAGATAAGCCTGGAGGTGGAACCAGTGTAAAGGGATTTAATTATATGAATTAAGTTTGAAGGGAAGTTAAATTTTGTAAGTGTGAGGAAGATATGATCCCATGAGACCATATCGAATGCCTTTTCGGCATCTACTGCAAGTAGGTAGGAGGCATCCATGTCCTCATGGGTGGCTATCCAATGCATGGTTGATAACACTTTTCTGATATTGGATGTGGAGTGCCTACCCACTATGAATCCTGTTTGATCTGTGTGCACTATATTAGGGAGGAGGAATTTGATACGATTGGAAATTATGGAAGTAAGCAATTTGTAATCCACATTTAAAAGTGATATGGGCCTGTATGAGCCTGGTAAATGCGGATCTCGGCCTGGTTTGGGGATAAGACGGATGATAGCATCGTTAAAGTATTTTGGGACACTTCCAGAACTAATGATGGCATTAAATGCTTTAGTAAGTTGAGGTTTTATTCTGGGTAGGAGGACTTTAAAGAATTCCCCTGACAAGCCATCCGGGCCAGGGGATTTTAGTGGTTTTAATTTTTTGATGGCCTCTTCTACTTCTTGGGGTTCAATGGGGGCGCCTAGGAGTGTGGTTTGATCTTGAGCTAGCTGCGGAAGGGATATAGTGTCCCAGAATGTCCGTTCATTAGCTAGGTTACGAGGGGGTTGTGAATATATTTCTGCGTAAAAGGAGGATAACAGTTCAGCTATGTCTGAGCCAGACCCTGCCAGGGTACCATCCGATTTCTTGATTTTTTGAATGATGGTTGGTGGAGCATTGGCTTTCAATAGGCTGGATAAAAGACGGCCAGTTTTATTGCCGAATTTATGGAATCGGTGGTCCCTATAAAAAGAGTGTCTGTCTCCCATAGCTGAAAGGAGGGCGTCAAAACTATCTTTTGCTGCAGTGTATGATAGTTTATTTCGGGGGGTTGGGGCTTGTTTATAAGTTTGATAGGCTGTTGTTAGGTCAGATTGGAGGGTCTTGTATCTAGTGACCGATTCCCTTTTGTGTTTTGAGACGTATTGGATGATTCGTCCTCTGATGACAGCTTTCGCCGTCTGCCAAAACAGGGCTGGGTCATCATCCAGGACTTCTAAATTATCCATTTTAAATTCCTCCCAAAACGTGTCTAATTTATTTTTAAAATCAATGGAAGAGGTAAGGTGTGAGGGGAATCTCCATAGACGACATGTGCCTACGTCTAGTGAAAGGGATAAGGAGAACCATATGAGGGAGTGATCAGAAAGACACATGGGTTCTATTTGGGCTTCAGTGCAGTTAGGCAGCATACCCTCAGAGATAAGCAGATAATCTATCCGGGATAATGTTCCATGTGCTGCCGACTGACAGGTAAAGTCCCGGTCAGTAGGGTGCAGTGCTCTCCAGGTATCTATGAGGGCAAGCTGCTCTGCCAGAAAGGGAATTCCTATTTTAGGTGGCTTTCTGGATGCTGATTTGGAATTCGTGTTGAGATATGTGGATGATATGACATTGAAGTCACCCCCCAGTATTACTTGGTGAGGCATATATTGAGCTAAAATTGTAAGAATATGCTGGAAGAATTTTTTCGGGTTCACATTAGGGGCATATACATTCATAATAACATATCTAATAGAGTGTATTTTTAAATCTAATAAAACATATCGCCCTTCTGGGTCTACTAGTGTTTTCGAAATCTCTACTGGGAGGCGTTTTCTAGCTAAAACAGTAACCCCTCTGGCTTTTGATGTGTAAGGAGCTGATGCTAACACGCGCCAGCCCAGTATATTCAGTTTGGCGTATTCGGGTTCGAGTAGGTGTGTCTCTTGTAACATTACCACATCTATTGCATTTTTGTTTAGATACATTAATAATTTCTTTCTTTTTACTGGTGAGTGTATGCCGCCCACGTTCCATGAAGCAATTTTGATCATAGACATAACATCTGGTTGTTGACACTAATATCTAGTATCAGGAGCGCAAAACAGATAGCAATATGAGGAAGCAAGGGGGGGTGGGGGATAAGGGGAGAGGGAGTGCATCGAACAAAACCATACCATAAATTACTCTTTAAGGAACTCCCAACTTTTCTAAGCTCTAAGTGGCTTCCCAGTGTGCTGGGAATTAATCACAAAACACAAAATAGATCAATACAACCTTGGCGGTGGCTCCGCATCTGCCCCGCTGCAACATTAATTGGAACAGTAAAAAATTTTGCCCAAGAGCAATCCAGGCCTGGATCGCCCCTGTACCTTAGCACTTTTTCGTTGTGCACCTAAATACGTGCACTTGGGATATGGAATGTCTCAGCCCTTCTTCTTTGTGACATAACTGAGTTCAGTCGTATAGAACAGTAAATCTCAGTGCCAGAGTCACAGTTAGTAGGACATTTAGATCCCTGGATGCACCCACAAGTGAATACACCTTCCCTTAGTATCTCTTGTATGTAAAAATAGGATTGTTGATTTCCAAACATGGTATCGGAGATGACAATTACTTTGTATTTTCCACTAGGTGCTTTAGGTGCGGGTTGAGGTTGGACCATCAGTAACTTTGGACTTTGTAACCTTTTGCAGTCTAATGCCTAAAAATGTCCGTAGTCATGTGTTTAGAGCATCTGTGGTGCGTCATTATTATCGGTCATCTAGTGCATGCTAGGCAGTGCCTTATTCATTTCCCTCAGCCTGAAGCTGCAGGTTCTGTTCTTGTATGTATGCCTCAGCATCA
Source organism: Crinia signifera (assembly GCF_055691185.1). Taxonomy (NCBI): domain Eukaryota; kingdom Metazoa; phylum Chordata; class Amphibia; order Anura; family Myobatrachidae; genus Crinia; species Crinia signifera. Next base: position 104,720,002 of record NC_139222.1, on the reverse strand, counting down.
CTAGAGTTGGTGAAATCTTTAAATGTAGATCCCATAAAGATACGAAGTCGAGCCGGGTATAAAAGGGCAAATTTTCTCCCAGACTGGGCCAGAGTGGTACATGCAGGTTGGAATGCTTTTCTTGCCCGTGTGAGTTCAGGGGAGTAGTCCTGAAAAATTAGCAGCTTGGCATCATTCCACCGCAGATCTCTCTTACGGCGCGATGCTGCCCATATCGCCTCTTTATGGACGTAGTTAAGGCATTTAAACAGGACTACTCTTGGTTTGGCGCCATTGGATTCTGATGCTCGACCCGTCCTGTGTGCTCGTTCGATAACAAGGTCGTTGCAAACATCATTTATTTCTAGCAGCTCCGGGAGTGTCTGTCGCAGAAATATATAAAGGGCTGGGCCTTTAACTGTTTCAGGGATTCCCACAACCCGCAGGTTGTTCCTGCGTGATCTGTTTTCCAGATCGTCTAGTTTAGCCCAGACCTGCACTTCAGACTTATGCAGGGCTGCTGTGGCCTCTTGTAGCTCAGAAACTGTTTTAAAGTTCTCCCCTGCTATATGCTCTACATGGGATACCCTCTTGTTTAATTGTTTGTGCTGGCTTTTAATGTCAACCACAGCTTGCTGCAGCGCTGCAGCGTTTGCTTGTGCCTGCTCTGTCAGCATGGGCTGTACTGTTTCTCTAATAGCCTGCACAATATCATCGTAGGTGAGGGCTTGATTAGGAGGGATTTTGCGCTCTGAGTGAGGAGCTTTGTGTGCCCCTTGTGGGAGAGGGGGGTTGGTGTGTACCTGTGGGAGCGTGATGGTCGCGTCCCATGGGTCCTTGTAAGATTCGGCCGCCATCTTTGATGTCTGTGCGCGGTCTCCGTCTTTGGTGCCGCGCTGCTGTTTGCTCGCCATTACGGATTCCGATCTGCGTCTGCAGGTTCCCCAGGGATGTGGTGAGGGGCGTGCTGCTGCTGGTGCGAGGTAGGGTGAGCCTTCAGGCTCTAGCAGGGTATTTGCGGCGGGTTGGGTACGGAGCTGCGGGGAGACGCGTCCTACATCCGCCGCACCGGAACCGGAAGCCTCCCTGTCACAGATTTTTATCCGTATAGATTCACACGGACAGCACTGAGTGGTCAATTATGGGTATGCTCTGTATACCATCATTGGCCTTTCCCAGTTGGGTCCTTTCTGCCCGGTGTACTCCTTTTAGGGCCGACCAATCTGCATCTAAGAAGCGACACTGCTAGTGTAGAGTTGAGGTCTCAGTTCAAACAATAATTTTCACTGTCCCTTTGGAGATGTGAGCTGGTGTGAGGTTCAGTGAACCGCCCACTTCCCCCTGAGCGTGCACACATATGTAAGGTTGCTCAGAGCAACCTTACATATACGTGCACCTTCCATATCTTTCGATGGTATCGATGAGAATCGACAGAACCTCTTCTACGCGCAATTTGCAAAGAACTCTGTGAAGGAGAGCTGTCAGGGGAACAGGTACACCATTAAAAAGTTCCATGAGACCAACAGGGAATCTACGAGAAATGCCCCAGGATCTCTGGTACAAGCTCCGTAGCACGGAAGCCTTCAGTTGTGACACGATGCAAACAGATCGATTTGGGGACGTCCCCAGTGACGAACCAAGAGACTAAACACCTCTGGATGGAAAACCCACTATCCTGAGTGTATGTCCTACTGGCAGAGGAAGTCAGCTTCGTAATTCAACAGACCTGGTACGTAAACAGCTGAGAGAGCCGGTAGGTGTTTCTCTTCCCACCGAAGAATGTTTGTCACCTAGAGCATGGCCACTCTGCTGCAGGTGCCCCCCCTGGTGGTTTATGTAAGCCATCACCATGGCGTAGTCGGACTGGATCCTCACCGGCCAACACTGTATGGAGGGTCCCGCCTGACAGACTCCGACAGACTGCTCGAAGCTCTAACACATTTTTAGAAAGGCGTTATTCCTGAGAAGACCAACATCCTTAAATAAAAAGGGTTCTCGACAACAGCACTCCAACCCCTGAGACTGCCGTCGGTTGTCACTATGACCCAATCCAGGATCAGGAAGAGTCGAACTTTGACCAGATTGGATGGCTGAAGCAACCAAAGGAGCGATATACGCATGTCCCTGGAGAGTGTAATCATCTGATTTTAACTTCAATGGAGAATGTTTCCAAGCCCGAAGAAGTTCCAACTGGAGCGTCCTAGAGTGAAACTCCACGTATTCCAACATCTGGAAGCAAGACACAAGCTTCTCGAAGAGGCTCATACAAAAGTGGATGGAGACTATCCGGCATGACAGGAACTTCCGAACTAAGTCCTGAATGGACCTTATCTTGTCAGGGCAGGTAAACCCGTTATGACGTGGTATCCAGCATAGCACCTACTGTAGGTGAATCATATACTGGGAGGGGACCATGCTGGACTTGCACCTCCAAGGTTTAACGGTCAGACTGACATGTTCCTGTAGGCTGGCCTGAGTATCCGCCATCGAGAGAAGATCGTGCAGATATGTAGGATGCAGATTCCCTGCAGCCACAGGTGAGCCATCATCACAGCGATCACTTCGCGAACACGCAAGGTGCAGTGAAGAGGCCGAAGGGCAATGCTTGGAACTGCAAATGATCTCTCTGATCAGAGAACCTGAAGAGTTTCTGATGGTCCTCCCAAATGGCAATATGCGGGTATGCATCCTGCACATCCAAAGAGGCCATATAGTATAAATAGATTGTAAACTCCACAAGCTCTGTAACATGTAAAGCTCTGTAGCATATGTGTGCGCTATATAAATAACTGGCAATAAATAAATAAAGACATCCAAATGCTTGTGAGCGCTTTTTTTTACAAAAGACTTTCTGTTCTGCTCGGTGTTCCGCTTCAAAGCCAGTTTTGCGCGCTGTAGTTATGTGTTAATCCTTGCCACGATCAGCACAAATCAGTGGCACAGCTGTGAGGACATAATATACACTGAATTCATATGTCGGTGTATTGAAATCTACAAAGAACGGAGGGTGAGCTCTGAAGGGGCTGTGGTATTAATAGCCTCCATAGCCTCAGGGCACCTCAAGGATCATCTGAAAGACTAGACTACTACTTATATCAAGTGGGTGATAATGCAAATGAGGCTTGTAAGATTTGAAGAAAGCTCTTGACAAATTGTCTGCAGACTCCAGTGTACACCTTCTTTATACCTCAATTCCTACCCCCTGCATGTTCACTGTCCTCTTCCCTGCCTGGCAAATGTAGGAAGCCAGGAATTATCTCTCTCTGCCACATTTAGCCCCTTCACTCAGTCTCTTTCAAGTGTCTATAAATAGCTGCAGTTTTATTGACAAGGATTACAGGATGGATTATTTCTATAGAAATCCAAATTGTATCTGTGAAATTAAGTCGCCTAGCAGTGTGTGAGGGGGAGGAATACTGATGCCTAAATGTCCCCAAATCATGTTCACTTCTCCTCTGCCAGCCGTGTGGGTATAAAGGGTAGGATCTGGTGGCATATATTCCCAAAAATGTAAGTGTGGGGTCCATACTAATAATAGATTTGGTTAGCTTAATGCGACAATGTAGGTGTTACGGTTAGGGAAGGTATGTTGAGCATTCTCTTTGTTTGTCTGTGTGTGTTACTTGCCGATTCTTTCCCACTGTGTAATTGTGTATAAAAATAGAAACACAAAATTTGACCGCAGATAAGAACCACTTGGCCCATCTAGTCTGCCCATGTACATACAAACATTTACACACTATGTGATATATTCAATCACTGTTGAAACTGCCGTCTTGCCGAAAAGAAGGCAGTTTTTGACATGAATAGATCAGAAGGGGTTCTGACCTATGCAGTAAAGGAACAATCCACGGTACTTGTGTATTATCACGGCGCCCATCGCAGACCATAAGGCATGCAATGGTATGCGATATCGCACGATGTTCCCCAATGTCATACAATTTTAAAATTGTATGGCATTGTATATGGCATACAATGCCATACAATGCGATGGGATGCGATTATAACTTGTATAAGCACCCTAATGGGTTCTTACAATGTTAAATGCACCCCCACGCCACCCCCACTATGAACGTGAACCCGAAGTGTGGCGAGCGCAGCAAGCCCTTGAGGGGCGGCGGTACGCGTCCTCCGACCTTTTCATACCCCCACTATCCACGTCAGCGTTGAGTTGATTTTAGTGTGTCGAGCGCAGCGAGCCACCGAGCCCGAAGCGTGGCGAGCGCAGTGAGCCCCGCGAGGGGACGCGCATAACTTCACAGGTATACGCGGCCGCTCGCCACACTTTATTAAATCAACTCCACTCTGACGTGGATAGTGGGGGTATGAAAAGGTCGGAGGACCTATGCAGTGACGGAACAATCTACGGTACTTGTGTATTATCACGGTGCCCATCGCTTTGCAGACCATAAGGCATGCGATGGGATGCGATGCAATGTGAAATCGCGCGATGTTCCCCAATGTCATACAATTTTAAAATTGTATGGCATTGTATATGGTATACAATGCCATACAATGCGATGGGATGCGATTATAACTTGTATAAGCACCCTAATGGGTGCTTACAATGTTAAATGCACCCCCACGCCACCCCCACTATGAACGTGAACCCGAAGCGTGGCGAGTGGCGGCGGTACGCGTCCTCCGACCTTTTCATACCCCCACTATCCACGTCGGCGTGGAGTTGATTTTATAAAGTGTGGTGAGCCCGAAGCGTGGCGAGCGCAGCGTGCCCCGCGAGGGGACGCGCATAACTTCACAGTGGCTCGCTGCACTATCTAAAATCAACTCCACGCCGACGTGGATAGTGGGGGTATGAAAAGGTTGGAGGACGCGTACCGCCGCTCCTCGGGGGCTCGCTGCGCTCGCAACGCTTCGGGTTGGCGTTGATAGTGGGGGTGTCGTTGACAATGGGGGTGCATTTAACATTGTAAGCACCCATCAGGGTGCTTGTGCAATTAAAAATCGCATTGCATGCCATTTGCTAGCATGCAATGCTATGCGATATTTCATTGTAAAAGCACTCCTGTTAATTTAACGGGAATATCGCATCGCACACCACTAAATACGGTATGCGATGGTATGCGATGGGCGCCGTGCTAGGAACCAAGTACCATTGTCATTTTTTCAGGAGTCACTGGCAGCCTGGCCCGGAGTAGGGATTTTTATCCCTAAACTTTCCACATAACAATCCTCACTTGTGTACTTCCTAGGCATAAAGACTGGTTTTAATACAGAGATTCGCAGTGCACGGAATGTGGTGTGTGCGGTGAGGGGGGGAGATACGTCTCTCTCATCCTCTCCCTTTGCCTCGCTAGTCTGTAGCATTAGAATTCACCAAGCACAGAGCTCAGAAAATGTGCCCAGGATACAGGCGCTGGTAAGAGGGACAATGCCAGGATTGTGCTTACTCTGCAGAGCGCAGATCAGAGGTCACTGGGTATTGGGGTTTCTGCCAGGCTCTGTAGTCTGTAGTCGCAACAGAGTCACAGCAAACACAGACACTTTCATATGTAATTGAATTTGGGGATCTAGGCACCAGGAAATCTTAACCCTTCCTTATTACACAGCATAACGGCATAGCTTCTCCTGTTCCTTCCACTATGTATATACTCTTTGGTTCAGACAAATGTGTATAGCATGCTGCATGACAAAGGGCAAATTGAAACAGGGGTTTTATATCATAGCTGCCAAATAATAGACTCACATGATAGAGGTTCCCAATCCAGACATTAGTCACCACTACAAAGCCATCAAGCACCTTTTGCGGCCTACTTACAAGGGTGTTTAGCCCTATCTCAGCACTTGCATTGATCATTCATCTTTGACCTTGACTTTCCTTTAATTTGTGTGATACCATTAGCCTGACCATGATACCTGCCTTGCAGACTTATTGTCTTTATCACCAATAGGACCTTACCTGGAATGCAGCAGTTCCTTATTTTTTATTTATTAACAATTTCTTATATACCGCACACATATTCCCCAGCGCTTTACTGAGAGAATATTTGAACATTCACATCAGTTCCTGCCCCAGTGGAGCTTACTATCTATATTCTCTACCACACACACATACACACACGCACACACACACATACTGGGGTTAATTTATTGGGAGCCAATTAGCCTGCCAGTATATTTTTGGATTGTGGGAGGAAACCGGAGAACCTGGAGGAAACCCACGCAAGTACGGCATACCTCCCAACTGTCTCGATTACAGCGGGACAGTCCCGATTTTCGGGTCCTGTCCCGCTGTCCCACCCGCGGCAGGCATTGTCCCGCTGCGGGGGGTGGCAGTTGGGAGACCCCCCCAATCAAGTAGAATAGACGCTGTGTGCATGCGCACAGCGTCTATTCTCGTATGAAAATAAGGTCGCGGCTTAGCATAAGCCGCGCCCTCAATTGCATACGCCCCGCGAAAGATGTTAAGATGTAAGATGTTGACATCATACAGACAAATTAAATGTTGACATCTGAGAATGTCCAAATATGATTCTTCATATAGATGTCTTACATTCTACTTGTGGTTGCAGAAGTCGAAGCAGCATATTCCCAACTACATGCCACCTCGATCTGCAGTACACCTAAAATACATACAAACCTAAAGCCACTAACATCTCCCTCAGCACCATGACACTCCCTGACACACGTACAAAGGAATATCAGGCCGCTTGTTATTGCATATAAAGAAAAAGAGCAAGACATCAGCTGGTGTAACTGTTACCAATTATGGCCTTGAATATCTTTTTCTTCTTCATGAATGTTACAGTCAGGTCTTCTATATAATTGTCTAATATAGTAATGTGGATTATTGAATGGCTTCTTCTAGGCACACACGTGTCATTCTATGCATTGTGCAGTGTACACAGTGTTTAGAATGATGTGTGCCTGACTCTTTCTATTTTCCCGGTTGGAGCTACCAGCTTGTCCCTGACACACATCCCCACTCAGCCTGCGGGGCACAGAGCTCAGAGAACAGAAGCTAATCCTCCCTCCCCCACTTCAGAGACTAATCCCCCCTACAGGGGGAGACTATAGGACGATGATCTCTGACAGTGATCTCAGAATAGTTCCCAATGTAATGTTTTTGTACTGTGATAGGAGATTAGTGAGGTGCAATGTCAGTGGTGCAGGTAGGGCAATCATTGGGCATTTTACCAGGCTCATTGGTGATCAGAGTTTTTGAGTCCCATGAGAGCAGTTTGGTCCCCAAGTGCAGTGCTGTAATATCACTATGTACAATACAATGTAACAAAGTATTATTTGAATGGCATAATATATGCGTGCTACACAAATAACTGTCAATAAGTGACTGAAATCTGAGCAAATATGTTCTCTAGACAGCAAAACCTTGCCCTGTGATTGCCTACTTTTGAAAAGTAGTTTCAGGGAGATTATACTGATGGAGCCGCTCTCATTGGCAGCTGGCATGCTGGCAAACGTGGACGCGTGAGTGTCTCACATGCTTGCACGTCCATTGTCGAGAATGGGGCACGTGCGCGTCTCTAATATGCGTGCGCCACATTCACCGGCACTGGGTGCTGATCAGCGTGATGGAAGCCACTCAGATGGCAGCGGCTCCATCTGTAGATCGCACTGTAAGGCACTGCAAGGAGCGCTGTCCATATTGAAAGGGGGGCAGCTTTGGGGAATCTAGGAGCTGCAATTCAATTTGGAGGGCAGTGGGGGACTCAGGCTAAAAGCAAGAGTCTCTCACACAATGCGAGAAGGTAGGCAAGTCAGCCCCCCTTAATACACAGCACATTGGAGGTTATTCTGGTTGATCCGGCGAATTCGCAGCCTTGCGAGTCCACCAAACCCCGCCTTCCGAATGGTTGACTGCTGCCACCGATTCGCAAGTGCAATTTGCACACAGGGCATACGAATAGATGTTACACAGTAACATCCATTCGCAGGCCAAGGGGATCCACCCACATCTTTCGATGGTCACCAACCGTCGAAAGATGTGGAAGGTGCACACATATGTAAGGTTGCTCTGAGCAACCAGCGTCATGGCCTCATTAGCATGAGAACGCCCAGCATTCTCATGCGAACGCCCATGAAACGCTGGGTGTTCCCATATTCTAATGACATACTTCTCCACCCTGCCCCACGCCCCTCTCCGAACAGTCTGTTTGCCGTGGGTGCACGCACCTTGCCTATGCACAGAAATGCGCATGCGCAGTAAAAGGACACCTGCTGCGAACAGACCTGAATAAGGTATATTGTATATATTATGCCCTGCCCCCATATTACACCCAGTACACACACACAACACTATAGTACAGTATACACAGCCCCCCCATATTACACCCAGTACACACACAGAGCACACAACACCATAGTACAGAATACACAGCCCCCCCATATTACAGCCAGTACACACACACACACACAACACCATTGTACAGTATACACAGCCCCATATATTACACCCAATACACACACACAGCACACAACACCATAGTACAATATACACAGCTCCCCATATTACACCCAGTACATGCAGCGCATTGCACATAACACCATAGTACAATATACACATCATCATCCCCCCCACACACACAACACCATAGTACAGTATACACAGCCCCCCACATTACACTCATTACACACACACACACAGCACACAACACCATAGTAAAATATACACAACTCCCCATATTACAGCCAGTACATGCACCACATTGCACACAACACCATAGTACAATATACACATCATCATCCCCCCCCCCCCCCCTGCCCACACACACATTATAGCCATTACAACCCCTAGTACACTTAGCACTCACCTTCCTGGGAGGTGCAGGGACCCAGCAGTGGGGTGGTGGAGGCAGCACAGGGCAGTCACAGCCTGTGACGGGAGCAAGAGGAGCAGACAGGGCTGAGGCACGGAGCCTAGGGATGGCCATCGACCATCGATGATTTAAAATCATCGATGGTTTGTGGCCGATATTGAATACTTTTGCCATTGATGTGGGAGAACCAGATGGTTTCCCTACATCGATGGCAAAGGAGAAGCGATGTTTCCTTTTTTTTTTCAACACGGAGCATAGCTCTGCCCCCCGACCCCCGGAAGTCCCGCCCCCATGTTCTGATTGGCCCATGGGCCATTCAGTCAAATATAATGGATGACCATCGATAGCTTAAACTATCGATGGTTATCCATCAAATAGTTTGCCACTATCGATGGCTGGGTGCAGAAGGCCATCCCTAACAGAGCCCACCACTGTCAGTGTGGTGATTGGGGCCAGCCTCAGGGAAGCCCTGACTGCCGGCTCTCCTGCTGCACACTCACTTCCTGTCAGTGCGTTCAGCAGCGCTACCCACAAACCCGCTGTGGCCAGCTGTGACTTCTCCTGTGTAGCCCCGTCCCCTGACAGTTCAGGATGTGCGCATGAGCAGTTCGGGTTTTAACAAAGGGACCCCAAAACCCAGGAGGACTGAGAGGGTTTGCAGGGAAGTGGGAGGATGAAATAAAATTCGAGACCCTTCCGATGAATGCGGGAGGGTAGGCAAGCATGGTCCTCCTAGGCCCACCCGTTGGTAGCCCTGTCGATGCCCCTTCAGTTTCATGATAAAGTGACATATATCAAGCAGTATTTTTAGAAAAAGAATGAAGCATTTATTTGAAAAAAGAATGCCCCAGGCTTGTGACATCTTCCTCCTGCAAAGAGTTGGGTATAGTATGACTTGTTGACATCATACCCACCAGAGAATATTGACAGGTTCAAACTGTCACAACATACAGGGCATCCCACCCAAACATAGATCACCTCACAACATACAGAGCATCCCACCCAAAGATAGATCCTATCACAACATACAAAGCGTTCCACTGACAGACCATAAAACAAAACACAGAACGCACCAACCAAAGATAAATATCTTACAAAGAGAGCGTCCCACCCAAAGATAGATCATCTCACAACACACAGAGTGTACCACTTAATGATAGATCATCTCATAACATACAGAGCATCCCACCCAAAGATAGATCATATCACAACATAGAGAGTCCCACCTAAAGAGAGAACATCTCACAACATACAGACCATGATCCTACCTAAATAAAAAATAATTCTCCAGTGGCAAATGCAGGATTTTTAGAGGGGGGTTTACAAATGTAACCCATAATCTCCCACACTGCAGCACATTGGAGTAAGAACAGGAGTCTGGGGGAGCGGTAACAGACCTGAAAATTGGTCTTTTTATACATTGGATCAGTGGCGTAACTATAGCACCGCAGCCCCCGCGGTCGCGGGGGGGGCGCTGTGCATATGGGGGCGCTGGGGGGGCTGCGGTGCTATAGTAATCCCCCCGCCCCCCATCCCCCGCACGCTTACATGTCCGCGCGTCCCGGCTCCCCTCCTGGCTTCAATCAATGCTATGGAGGCGGACCACGATAAAATGGCTGCCCCATAAAGCAGACTGTTCTCTGAAACTGTTTGCGGTATGGGGGCGGCCATTTTATCGTGGTCCGTCTGCATAGAATTAATTGAAGCCAGGAGGGGAGCCGGGACGCGCAGACAGGTAAGCATGTGGCAATGGGGGGAGGGGGCACGGGCGGATGGGAGGCACGGGCGGCCGACCGGACGGGGAGGGGGGGCCCCCCCTATTAACGGCGGGGGGGCGCCCCAAACAAAGCTACGCCGCTGCACTGGATACTGTATGAAATAGAGTATTAATATTTAACAGTACAGATGGTCTATAGCAGGGGTCTTCAACCCGTGGCCCGTTTTGAGGGATGCCGGACGGGTTCCCGACAGTCGGGATCCCGACAGTCATTTACCAGATGTCGGGATCCCGACTGTCAAAACGCCGACAGCCGGGTGCCCGACGGCCACCAGCTATTGTCCCTCGTGGGGGTCCACCACCCCCATAGAGGGAGAATAGAATAGGTGGCTCGCGTAGCGCGCCACCGCGCCCGCAGCATGGCGAGAAAAGCGAGCCCGCAAGGGGCTTTTTTGCGCTCGCCATGCTGTCTGACTCCGGGCAGTCGGGATCCCGACGTCGGGATAATGACTGTCGGGATCCCGACTGTCGGAGTCCCATACCACACCCGTTTTGAGTGGCCCGCCACCAGTCATGGGTTTAGGTGGTCGTCAGGTCATTAGGTCGACATGGGCAAGGGCGACAGTCAAAAGGTGGACATGGGGTTTTTCACTGTTTTTTGAGCCAACATGTGCCAACAGGCGGTATTTCAGGCCCTAGGGCGTGGTGGGAGAATAAAATAGTCTGCTGAGCGTAGATAGGCACCGTGCCCAAAGCATTGCGACCGAAGCAAGCAATGTGAGGGGATGCGGTGCACTTCAAACTGTGTCCATGTTGACAGTGTTGACATTCGGGTAAAAAAATGTGAAAGACCCCATGTCGACCTTTTGACTGTCCACCTTGCCCATGTCGACCGAATGCTTGTGTCGACCTAATGTCCTGTTGACCTTGCCCATGTCGACCTAGACCCATGTCGACCTTGACCCATGTCGACCTAGTGGTGTCGACCCAATGCTTGTTTATTTACAGTTTGCGGCGAAACCCCGCACGGCCAAAAGCTGTGCCGCACAGAGTAGTTAATAATGGACACGATTGTGTCCATTCACACGGGACGGCCATAGCCCGGCCCGCCCGGTTGCAGCCGGATCCCACCACTGGAAGGGACGGCTGCCGGGCTGTGGCCATCCCTACCCTTGTAAACTGCTGTGTGCGGCATGGCTTTCTGGTCGTGCGGGGTTTCAACGCCCGGTAGGAGCCGGAGCATATGAAATAGCCCATATTCTGTTGCGCTTTACAATTGGACCAGTGATAAAACAAAATGAAAATACATAGCCCTAAAGGTGCTCATACAAATACAGACTTTTTCAGCCAATCGACCGATTTTCGACCGATTTTTGCAGAAAATCAATCGCAATTGTGAACAATCGCGATCCAATGCACACTCCCGCAGACATTTTAGCAGGATCTTTTGATCTTAGTGGCTGCAGGGAAGATCAGAAGATGCAGCTAAAGATGTGTGGGACTTGGGTATTTTGTGCGTTTGGGTATTTGGGAGTTGAAGCACTCGCTGCTCCGATATTTGGGCACTTGGGCGCGTTTGGGTGATGGGGTATTTGGGAGTTGGCTTGGGTGTGTTCGCATGCTCAGGTGTTCAGGAGCGTTCAAACGCTTGGGCAAGTTTGGGTGTTCAGGGATTCAGGTGTTTGGGGCGCGTTCACGCACTCGGGCGAGTTCGGGTGCTCATGGACACAGGTGTTAGGCGCATTGGTTGCTTGGATATTTAGGCACTTGGGTGCATTCACAAGGTTGAATATTCAGGTGCATTTGGGCGCTCATGAATTCAGGTGTTCGGCACATTCGCACACTCAGGCAAGTTTGGGTGCTCATGGATTTGGGTGTTCAGGTGCATTCATGTGATCTTGTGTTCAGGCGCGTGTGGGTACTCATGGATTCGGGTGATCGAGGCGCTTAGGGATTCGGGTGTGTTTAGGCTTGTTCACGCGCTCTGAGTTTGTGCAAGTTCGGACACACTCAGGTGAGTTTTATGCGCTCATGGATTCGTGTCTTCAACGCGTTCACGCACTGGAGTGTTTGGTCACGTTCGCATGTTCAGTCAAGTATTTGGGAGTTCGGCGATCAGACATGTTTGCCCGCGTTCGCGAGCTCGGTGAGTTCAGGCACGCTTGTGTGTTCGGGAGCTTGGTTATTTGGGTGTTAAGTTTCGTTCAGGCACAGTCCAATGTTCGGGTATTCGGGCGATTAGGTGCATTCGGGTGCTTGATGGCTGTTTTGGTATAAGGGCGTTCAGGTATTCGGGCAAGCTTGAGTGCTCGGGTATTGGGGCGCTCAGCCATGTTTGGGCGCTCAAGTGTTTGAGTGTCCAGGTGTTTGACGGGGTGAACGACATGTGTGTGGGGGAACGACTACGGCACACACCTACATGTCAGTGACATGCGCCGGCAGCACAGCTCGGCCTGGATAGTTTCCGGGCATCCCACCGAAGGGGTTCAAATTTTTCTGAAATCTTAAGATACTGATGGGGAGTGCAAGGATAAATCTTGAAATCACTGATCTTTGTAGTGTGTGGCTAGGGCCAGATTAAGGGCCTCATGGGCCTGGAGCTGAAAATGTTCAAGGGTCTATCAAGTGGAGGAGGTGAGGCCAATGCCATGTAGGCATGTAGAACCCATACACTATAAGCCCCAATATCTCCCTATGGGGGAAATTTACTAAAGTTGGGAGTTCTATTTCAGGTGGGATGTTGCTAGAAGGTGCTAAATAAAAAGGAAGTAGAATGTGATTGGTTGGCCATAGCAACATCCCATGTGAAAGGCCCTAAACAGAATATCTCATCCAGAGGGCATAGTCACGCTCCATCATCAAGAGACAGCACACCATTTTGCCAGGGAACAGCACATCCCATCAGAACGCATGATACTTTTATGTCAGGAGACAGTTATGACAAACACATATAAGCACATTTTATGAAATGACAACAGAATCCTGATCACAGAGAACACAGGTTAACATGTCAGTGGCATAAACATGTCACCCACACAGGACATGTCTTGACAAAACATCTCCCACAAAACATGATAAAATAACAACAACAAAGTACCAGAGAGCCAAGGGAGCATGTGACAGGAGTGATGCTGAGCATGTAGGCAATGTCTACAGAGCATTTCACCCAGATGCAGAACAGCATTTAGTTAAGACAGAGCATCTCACCCAGGCGCAGCTGAGTATCTATGGGAAGAAGAGGGATTTCAGCACCAGCCGGAGTGACCCGTACTACACAGAGCTGTGTGAGTGCTCCCTCCCTCCTTCCTCCCCTAGTCTGTCCTCTGTGCGCTTCTGCTGCTGCTGGAGGAGGGAGGAAGCGCCGGAGCCCTGTGCTGCTGCTGCTGCTGCTGCTGCTACTGCTGTCTGTCTGTCTGACCCGGACGCCCGATGTTCACTGACCTTCGAGCTCGGATCGGTGAGAGGGAGCCTAGCGGGAGTGAGGACTACAGCACGGAGAGGGTCAGCATGGAGGGTGAGTGTGCGGATAATCAATCTTACAGACTGGGGATGCATATGTGTATTGTGTATTCAGAAGGGATAGTACCTGTGTGCAGTCAGTGAGGGAGAGGGTGTGTGTGAGTGTGTAGCAATAAGAGGCAGTGCATGTGTGCAGTGAGGGATAGTAGGTGTGTTGTGACCTGTAAGGATACATATGTGTATACTCTTCATATGTTACAGCATGTTACAGTAATAAGGATACTTCATGTGTGTATGTGAGGATATAACTATAGAGACCACATTGAGTGTTCAGCAACAGCTGGATCATTTTCTAACATGTTTATTTGTCTCACTGTACATTTATTTACATATATTTTGTGGCCTTATGAAATGACATCACACTTGCCAGCTATCAGTGTAATGATGTCATGCAATGCCATCACACACGCCTACTATCAATGTAATGACCTCAGAACACCTAAGTGGGAAGAAGATGTCTCAGTATGTCACTTTATTCTGTATGAGCGAGTTTGTAAATAGTTTGAAAGGCCTGAGGAATAATTTAAGACGGATACAGAAATATTTATCTTTATTATACTAAACGCATTGCGCTGGAGCAGGGCTATTTCTACAGGCTGCACCGCTAATCGTCCTTCAGAACAAACATTAGAAAGCTCAAGTACAGGAGTGATTGCTGGTATTGCAGTAGACATGCATTATGCTCAGCATGTATAAATACCAAGGAAAACATGACCAGATTCATATAAGACATATTAACTTCAACACCAAGATCAGCTGCCAAATTAGGACAGGAAGCCCAACCTGAAGGTGTCCATACAGGCTGTGAATTTGATTGCCAAATGAGCATTTATTAATTGTGCTAATTGGTCATGAAACAGGTGCACATCTATCGTCTATGTCTGGAAGAAGAAGTAATGGTACGACGTGTGAACAAATTTGAAGTGCATTAAATATTAACAAATTCCACATGTTAAACCTATATACTAGCCCTATCCTAACTAAAAGTTGTTGTTTTTTCTAGCAATGGGACATTCCTAAAGGGATTGTAGGATAGTCACTGAAGTGACATTTTTAATGGTACCAGCTAAAACCGTGATCCTGTCATGCTGTATCTACCATACCAAAGAATAATCATTGTTCTCACAGCTGATTGATTGTGTAGAGTTTGAAAAAAAAACTCCCTAACTAATCTCTAGACCTGCCGCAGCATTCCATATTGACCAGCCAGTTAGATTTCAGCAGGAAGCACGACCTTTCAGAGTGCTAAATTTGGACTACCTCCTGTGTATGGCACTTGTGTTATTCTTGTAGACTAGGTTTAAGCTATGAGAAATCTCCAGGAGGATTTAAGAGAGGTATATGGTTGATATAGCACTATAGTTGGGGCACACATGGTAAAATATGCTGGCTCGAGAATACCACACAAATTAATAATTTGCCTTGCCTTCAGCAAGGGGTATGAAAAAAAGTGTACTTATCACAGCAGACTGGAGCCGAACATGGTTAAGCAGAAATAATGCCTGACGGGCATCTCAGTTTTGGCTTGTACCTTCCTACACGGGGAGGGTGCAAGCCAGCACCGAAACTGCCTTTGGGCTTTACGTCTGCTTACTGATGTGCTGCTCCATTCTGCTGTGATAAGTACAGGTTTTCATAGTCTTGTGGAAATGTTGCTTGCATCTTGCTAAAGTATAAATTACATATTGGACTTACTGCTGGTCTGATCCCACAGCGATCTAATATGCTGGATTTGGCGGGATACGGTCATATTGTCTACAGCATTTAGGTCTACAAGCATTAGGTCTACACCACTAGGTCAACCTGCATTTAGATCGACATGCATTTAGGTCGACAGGGTCATTAGGTCGACAGGGTCATTAGATCAACTTTTATAAGGTTGACAGGGTTATTAGGTCGACATGGGGAATGTCGACAGGCAAACGGTCGACATGGGGTCATTTGACTGTTCTATGAGTCGACATGTGCTGACAGGCGGTATTTCATGCCCTACCATCCACTAGGGCATGGTGGGAGAATAAAATAGTGTGCCGAGCGTAGCGAGGCACCGTGCTCGAAGCATGGCGAGCGAGCCATGCAAGGGGATGCGGTGCTATGTTTACTGTGTCGACGCTTGAAAAAAATGAAAAAATAAAATAAATAAAAACATGTCGACTTTTTCACTGTCGACCTAATGACCCTGTCGACCTTATACCTGTCGACCTAATGACCCTGTCGACCCAACACATGTTGACCTAATGACCCTGTCGACCCAACACATGTTGACCTAATGACCATGTCGACCTAATGACCCTGTCGACCTAACCCATGTCGACCTTCAGTCAGGTCGCCCTAAATGCAAGTCGACCTAATGCTTGTAGACCTAAATGGTCTGACGAATGATCCCATTCCTTGTGGGCCTAGTTCAGCATGGATCGCTAGTCATAGAATTCACAGCGGACTTTGAGCAGAGAGCCACCACCCAGACAGAAATAATAACCGCCCCTTGCAAAATTGCAAATGCATGGCAAAGATTTATTTGCAAACAACAAGCCATCGAAGAGTTATTTTTCCATCTGCACTAGTGTTGTGTTTCCACTAATCTGTTCAAGAATCAGGCTGGAAGTGGTCGTCGCTGACATAAGAGACCCATCCAAAAAACGCCTGGTCATGCCTTTTCAGACACATCAAAACAAAAAAAAGCCATGTTTCTACCCCTAAACACTGTCAATCAAACTGCAGCTACTCTGCGACTTCTATGCAGACGGTAAGGATAATTTTCCACTAATCCATGCACGCACAGTTGATCGATAATCATCTAATTCTGGGATTAGTGATCCAGTAGAGACTGACTTAGATTTGCGGGCTTCCGGCTGAAGACAGCATCAAACGCATAAACTATCATGTGCAAGCGCAGTACAAAAACCATCAGTCCCCCGTGCAAACGTGCTGGATTACAATGAGGGCCTATGTGCAGTACTCATTTATTTTTTTATTTATATTTGGCACTCATTAAATTTGCAAAAGAGAATTTTTTTGAAGAGTCATCACATACTACCAATAGAGCACCAATAGAGCACCAATAGAGCAAAAGGGTCAGGTCAGACATATTGGAGATTCAAAAGCATGCACTTTCAGGTTCTTTTCTATGTAAAGCCGGGCACACACTGGTGCGATGTTGGACCAATATTTCGTTTTATAATTACATATCGCCTATCAGTGTTTGCGCTCAATATGCGCGCTCCTGCAGTCACATGCAACATTTTCAGGTTTGATGTGCAACCCTGCATCCTGTGGACAGCTAATGAAGGATGGAACATAATCTTTCTGTCCTTTCATTAACATCACTCCAGTGTGTGCGCAATCTGGGCTGACAGGCATTTGTTCCGATGTCTGAGCGAAAGCCCTGTAGCTCATGTGTGTACCCAGTAATATCTGGATTTTGTTTTTCAATAAGTAGCGCCCCTAAAATTTGAAAGGTCCAAGTAGATATATACAGTACACGGTGGCCCGATTTAGAGTTGATTTCGGTTGGGTGAACTCGCAATCTTACCGATTATGAAATGACTGCGCATGTGTACGGATTGTAGCGCAAATGCGGGAGCCAAAATAGTAAGAAAAATAGTGTAAATATCTCATTTCAGTCACAATGTGATGGACAGGAAGTTGCCATTTGGTAATAACCGGCTGTTTTCAGGAAGTGTCAGAAAAAACACAGGTGTTCCCAAGCGTTTTAGGGAAGGGCGTGCGGCGTCAGCCCCAGTGTCGGCCAGCCTCTCTTTGTAGCAGAGTTGTGGAAGGATCAGGTTAAGAGATGCACTAAACTTCAAAAAGTGATAAAATGGAGAGTGATAAACAACCAATCAGCTCCTGTCTGACATTTTTCAAACACAGTCTGTAACATGACAGATCGGAGCTGATTGGCTTGCTGTTTATCACTCTCCATGATATCACTTTTGAAGCTTACTACATCTGGCCTTAAAACTCACATTTGCACTGAGTGGGAAAATCATTTCACAATGAGTAAAATGCGTATGCATGTGCGATAGGATAGTGCATACTGAAACTGTCACAATTCACACACAGATTTGCATTTTGTCTGGGCGGTGGCTATCTACTTGCAATCATCTGCAAATTAGCAGATGAGCTATCAACTCTAAATCAGGACCATGGAGTGGTAATTTATGCATTGGCATACATTTTTCGCATATTTCTCTAATGTAGCATTTTTCTCTTTTGGCATTTATTTTATTCACAGCATCCACCCGATGGAAATCATTTTCAAGTTGGCAGGTTTCCTTCACAGATCGCATGTGGATGTGTGCAGTCAGCTTTTTTCTTTGTTGCCCCCTGTTATCTCAGGACTCCAAGAAATAAAATGGCATATTTGCTAAAAAAAAATCTAAAAATGACATTTAGGTGCTAGACTTACACCACGCGCTAGTGGCAACGAGACACAAAATTGGTTGCTGAGATCCAATGTAAATTTTGCACCCAAAGGAAATGTTGATACAGCCCTAAACACAAGCTTGATATCTTATAAATAGAAAATGTGACACTTCGCATAATACACTGATATTCTCAAAACTTTTATAGCTGCTCTTTCGTTTGAATATCGCTCATTAACGGGCGCTCACATCAAAGCTTCAATGCTAACAATCTTAGAAATGTTAATTGGATTATCCAATTATTATTTTAACACCTTCACATCCCCCTCCAGCTCAGTATGCATTACTGGGAAAATAGCTCAGAGGAAATAAGAGAAAGGGAAAAACAAAAACTGGATTTCTATAGCTGCACAATCTCGTCTAATCCTTCTCTGTGTGTACTCTGCAACTGATTGTCTACCGAGGCTGATAACCCAGGAAATTGCTTTCATAGTCTGTGATTGTGTATGCGGGTTAGGGCTTGTCCATAAGAGCAGCTCCTTTATGCCATAACAGAAGGACAGAATACGCAGCACTAAGACGGCCTTTAGCCTCTCCAAGGTGTCCTGATCCTTACATTGAATCAATTGATCCCTGTACTAAAACTGACAGTGCGTGCATGTGGGCACTGTAAGCAAACGGATGGCGGACTGGTGGCAGGGAAATGAGTACGTGCCGCATTTATTGTCCATTATCTGTTTTCTGTAACATGCACTGAGCCGTGAACAAGACCCACCTGAAAATGCTCATGTGACTGAGGCCTTAGGCTGCTGACATTTACAAATAGCACAGTGACATCTTATATATGGTTCTGGCCCTAGCTTTTATTGACCAAGGGGCATATTGATAAACAGGCAGGGACGGCTTTACCTTAAGGCAGATTTGGGCAGCTGCTTAGGGTGCTGGGGTTTGGGAGACATCACTTGGTCTGCTTATCAAATATTAAGGATGTCTATGTATATTGTACTTAATGCAGGTGGTGGCTGTGGAACCTCTAGGATGCCACCTCCACACTTTCCCTTTCGGAAAAGTGGGTATTGATGTCAGTGTGGAATTGGGTTGAAGTTTTGCCTAGGATGCCGAGCTGACACTGGCCCTGAAAACTGGCCCTTTACTCCAGTGCTGAATGCACACCTTATTTTATTTATTGTCTATTCGAATGGTGTTGTCACTAATACTCCTTACTATTATACAAAATTGTTTTTGATAAGTTTGCCAATAGTGTCTCACACATGTAACACACGTCAAGTAACTTTTACACCCTACAGTGTAATGATGAATCATGGATTGAGACAGGAGTATTATATTAAGCTCCTCTGTCACTCAAACAAATCACATTCAATAAAAGATAATGTCACCAAGCAGTCCAGAAAATATGGCCACAATCTTTAATGTAAAATCTTCCATGCAACTGTTAACCATTTGGACAAGCGTTACATTTACATTGTCCAATCCATTGTTCACCTAACTCCCTATTTATTTCAAAATGCATAACCTTGAAACAAAACCAATCCTGTTTACATGTGTCTCTGATATCTGAAATGTCGCAAGAGGTCTGGAGAGGTGGAGAAGCAGTTGCGGTGAAGTCCAGACCACCAGTCATTGGCCACTGACCCTGGGTGACATCATTATGCCAGATCATGTGATAATGTCAATTCTGCCCCAAAATATTTAGGTTTTCGGAATACTGTATGTAATAGATGAAGGATTTTGGGAGTTTCGGTGAGTCTGCCCTTATTTTAAATCGGCAATCATTTACCAAGTTGTTTTTTTCCTTGTAAATGATTGCCTCTTTAAAAATTCAGACAGACTCGCCAGATTTCCCAAACAGCCAGAATCTTACAGGCTATTAGATATTGAGGGGAAGATGTATGAAGCAGTGATAAGGGAGGAGAAGTGATAAAGTGCCTGGTACTTTATCACCGGCCAATCAGCTCCGTTTTAAACCCAGCCTGTAACTTAACAGTCAGGAGCTGATTGGCCGGTAATAAAGTAACAGGCACTTTATCACTTCTCCCTTATCACTGCTTCATACATCTACCCCTGAGTGTACAACAGCAACCCCACCCTGGCCCTCATGCAGGTCATTGACCTGCATGTTCAGCAGATGGGAGGGGGGTCTTAATGATGCGCAAAAGCACACATTGTTAATGCAATTAAGCATGCAACTTTTTTTAGTGGATGTTTTTCACACATAACCTTAAAAAAATCTGTTAGTGTGTATGGTGCTTTATAATGTTTATGTACCCAACTGTTTTCTGGCTTGCCTACAGTTGAATATGTAAATCTTATGACACACCACAGGTAATCCTGTTGCTTTCACTATCTCCCTGAAATGCTTTTTCAAAAACAGGCAAGTATGCTTGCCTATTTATCTGTCAGTAAAAGCTGACGGCTGTCACCTCCGCTGCCTATGCATATAGCATCGTGACTGTATAATGTAACTGGATTATCTTATTCGATAGCTGCCACTCACTACAGACTTTGTCGAAACCTCCTGGAGCACACTGTGTCAGCTGAGAACTTAAATCATCGCTTTCGCCGTGAGATTGGCAACAGCCTGACCTGGCACGATGGGCGGGGTCACAGAGCAACTGGAGGCAGGGTCATCAAACTTCTTAAACAGCCTGGAACAGAAGTAACACAGGTAATAATGTGAAATGACTATATCCTGATAGTTTTATTCCGTTGTATAAATATATTTAGGAAAAATTGAATATGGCCTCCTGGGTCCATTTTGTGATATCACATGGTGTAGCTTTGATATGGCAACGTGAAGTGAGTAACCGCTGAATCAATTTCTGAAGGACAGAGTAAAGATTCAAGGTTAGGTGAGATAGTATAATTAATCACCTCATCAATACGTATTATTATTTGTATCAAACAGCTGTTTGGAATAACATTGGAACATGTTTTGCACAGTATCACAGATTATATTAAGTCTACATTACAAAGATCCACAAATGGTAATATACTTGATAATATCTCTTTGATCTCTCAGGTTGCAGTAATAGAGGATACAATCCAGAGCAGCACACACATACACACCGCAGTCAGGAGGAGACTATTACGCAGGACTTGGGGGGAAGGTTCTTGCTGGACAATTCATGTGTGACCTCCTTGGACAGTGAGAGCATCATTATAGGGATCTGCATACCTACGCAGAAATTACCAAGCGCAGACACAAATGGCCTGACATTGTGGTGCCTGATGTGAGATCTAGTGCTGTCACACAAATCAACGCCACAAAATTGAGCATATATAAATGTAATGTTGGATGTTAAGGTCCTGGTGAGAAAGGCAGTGCCGAGGTAAATATGAGAGATGTTCTATTAACCTGCAGTACAGCACATACATTATTAGTGTGCAGAACATGATCTATGACTGTGCAATGATGTGTAGAAGACAATTTATCAAGGCATTGTGCTGTATGGGAATTGACTTATCAATGTGAAATACTGGAGGCAGAAGATATAGTGATGTATAGTAGGTGCAGGATACGATTCATGAGTGTTTATTGTTGTGCAGGAGATGATTTTTCATGGTACAAGAGATGATTTGTGAGTGTGTAGTACAGCACAGGAAACAACTCACTGGTGTGCAGCACGGAGCAGGAGAGGATTCTTCAAGGTCTGGGAGATGATCTATGATTACTAAATACAGTGCAGCAGATGATCTATGAAATATGCTGTATGGGAGAGGATTTATGAGTGTGTGATGCTGTACAGGAGATGATTTGTAAGTGTGCAATGTTGTACAGATGATTTATCAGTGTGCAATGCTGCACAGGAGATTATTTATGAGTGTGGAATGCTGCACAGGAGATTATTTATGAGTGTGGAATGCTGTACAGGAGATTATTTATCAGTGTGTGTGCGATGTTGTACAGGAGATAATTTATGAGTGTGCGATGTTGTACAGGAGATGATTTGTGAGTGTGCATGGTGTACAGGAGATGATTTGTGAGTGTGCATGGTGTACAGGAGATTAGTGATGTACATTGCTCTGGAGGAGATGATCTATTAGTGATTTTGTAAACAGAAGATATATAGCATGCAATTAGTGATTCCATTAGGATCCAGACAGGGCGCTGGTACCACTACTGTGGGCAGGACAGCTAAACTGGTGTCACTAATCTTGGCGGGATGGCCCTGCTGATTTTATCTTTGCTTAATGTGAGTAGATGCCATGCGCATACAAGCGGCGGTCAAGGCATGGTCAGGCTGTTTTAGCAGGGCGCTGCTAAAGGGGCAGAGTCCAATAGGTCTACATCAATAGGTCAACAGAGTCAACAGGTCGACATGGTTAAAAGTTTGACATGAAAAAGGTAGACACATGAAAAGTTTGACATGAGTTTTGTTGCAATTTATTTTTTAATATTTTCTTATTTTTTTCATACTTTACCACCCATGTGGACTATGATAGAGAAATGTAAACTGTGCCAAGCCCAAGGCACCAGGCCCGAAACACGGCGAGCAAAGCATTACAATAATTGGGTGTCCATGTCAATGAGTTTGAAATTGACAACCCCCAATAAAACTGCGAAAAATCATGTGTCTACTTTTTTAACCTGTTGACCTTTTAACCCTGTCAACCTTTTGTTGTAAATTTATTGACTGATATATTAGTGTTTGGTGCTGTACACCAGATGATATATTAGTGTGTGGTGCTGTACAGCAGATGATATATTAGTGTGTGGTGCTGTACACTAGATGATATATTAGTGTGTGTGGTGCTGTACAGCAGATGATATATTAGTGTGTGGTGCTGTACAGCAGATGATATATTAGTGTGTGGTGCTGTACAGCAGATGATATATTAGTGTGTGGTGCTGTACAGCAGATGATATATTAGTGTGTGGTGCTGTACACCAGATGATATATTAGTGTGTGGTGCTGTACACCAGATGATATATCAGTGTGTGGTGCTGTACACCAGATGATATATTAGTGTGTGTGGTGCTGTACACCAGATGATATATTAGTGTGTGGTGCTGTACACCAGATGATAAGTGTGTGGTGCTGTACACCAGATGATATATCAGTGTGTGGTGCTGTACACCAGATGATATATTAGTGTGTGTGGTGCTGTACACCAGATGATATATTAGTGTGTGTGGTGCTGTACAGCAGATGATATATCAGTGTGTGGTGCTGTACACCAGATGATATATCAGTGTGTGGTGCTGTACACCAGATGATATATTAGTGTGTGTGGTGCTGTACACCAGATGATATATTAGTGTGTGGTGCTGTACAGCAGATGATATATTAGTGTGTGGTGCTGTACACTAGATGATATATTAGTGTGTGTGGTGCTGTACAGCAGATGATATATTAGTGTGTGGTGCTGTACAGCAGATGATATATTAGTGTGTGGAGCTGTGCAGCAGATGATATATTAGTGTGTGGTGCTGTACAGCAGATGATATATTAGTGTGTGGTGCTGTACACCAGATGATATATTAGTGTGTGGTGCTGTACACCAGATGATATATCAGTGTGTGGTGCTGTACACCAGATGATATATTAGTGTGTGTGGTGCTGTACACCAGATGATATATTAGCGTGTGGTGCTGTACACCAGATGATAAGTGTGTGGTGCTGTACACCAGATGATATATCAGTGTGTGGTGCTGTACACCAGATGATATATTAGTGTGTGTGGTGCTGTACACCAGATGATATATTAGTGTGTGTGGTGCTGTACACCAGATGATATATCAGTGTGTGGTGCTGTACACCAGATGATATATCAGTGTGTGGTGCTGTACACCAGATGATATATTAGTGTGTGTGGTGCTGTACACCAGATGATATATTAGTGTGTGGTGCTGTACAGCAGATGATATATTAGTGTGTGGTGCTGTACACTAGATGATATATTAGTGTGTGTGGTGCTGTACAGCAGATGATATTTTAGTGTGTGGTGCTGTACAGCAGATGATATATTAGTGTGTGGTGCTGTACAGCAGATGATATATTAGTGTGTGGTGCTGTACACCAGATGATATATTAGTGTGTGGTGCTGTACACCAGATGATATATCAGTGTGTGGTGCTGTACACCAGATGATATATTAGTGTGTGTGGTGCTGTACACCAGATGATATATTAGAGTGTGGTGCTGTACACCAGATGATAAGTGTGTGGTGCTGTACACCAGATGATATATCAGTGTGTGGTGCTGTACACCAGATGATATATTAGTGTGTGTGGTGCTGTACACCAGATGATATATTAGTGTGTGTGGTGCTGTACAGCAGATGATATATCAGTGTGTGGTGCTGTACACCAGATGATATATCAGTGTGTGGTGCTGTACACCAGATGATATATTAGTGTGTGTGGTGCTGTACAGCAGATGATATATCAGTGTGTGGTGCTGTACACCAGATGATATATCAGTGTGTGGTGCTGTACACCAGATGATATATTAGTGTGTGTGGTGCTGTACACCAGATGATATATTAGCGTGTGGTGCTGTACACCAGATGATAAGTGTGTGGTGCTGTACAGCAGATGATATATTAGTGTGTGTGGTGCTGTACAGCAGATGATATATCAGTGTGTGGTGCTGTACAGGAGATTATATAATTGGATGATGATGTGAAGTAAGTATTAGGAAGCAGATGTTATAGAGGAATGCAGTGCTGTGCAGGGGTTGGTGTGTGAATGTGCCGTTCTATGCAGTATTTTTTATTAGATGTACAAAATATTTATTAATGTGCAGTGTTGTGCAGAAGATGATTTATTAATGTGTAACTATGTAAGAGATGATTTATTCATTTTTAGTTCAGTGCATACATATTTTCTATTATGCGTGGTGCGGCTGCAGGCATTAAGCTTTTTCCGCAGATGAGAGAGAATTGGGTGCTTCACTGGATGTACTGTAATCAGACCTAGTGAAACACTAGGGTTACCCCAACTCCCTGATATAATGAATAAATAAAGAAAACTTGTGCTTTAGATGAGCGCTGTCCAGTGTGAACTATGGGCCTGATTCAGAGCTGAATTCGCAATCCATTTGATTATCGAATGACTGCGCATACATACGGAGCACGTGTGATGCAAAATAGCGACAGAAATAGTGAAAAGATGAAGGGCCAGATTCTCTAAGCTTCAAAAGTGATAAGATGGAGAGTGATAAAAAGCCAGCCAATCCGCTCCTACCTGACATTTTTCAAACACAGTCTGTGACATGGCAGGTAGGAGCTGATTGGCTGGCTATTTATCACTCTCCATTTTATCACTTTTGAAGCTTAGAGAATCTGGCCCTTAATCACAATTCACTCGGAATTTGACTGACAGGAAATCAGCGTTTGGGGGTGGTAACCGGACATATTCTGGGAGTGTAAAAAAAATGCAGGCGTGCCCAGACATTTTAAGAGAGGGTGTGCGATGACAGCGCTGACCTCGATCAGCCTGTTTCTGTCGCACAGTTGTGGAAATGTCAGACATTTGCAAAGACTGTAAAAATAATTTGATGGTTGGTGTTTTGAGTATGGTTGTGGGACAGGATAGCAAATAGCATTATTTTCGTATATCACACGTAGATTTATGCAGAGCGGGATTTCTTTCTGTCAGGGGGACAGTCATTTGTAAATTTGCAGATGAGAGATCAAGTCTTAATCAGGCCTCATGATAGTGATGTATATGCAATTATATGGAGGGTATCCTGTTAGCTGCAATAATTTATACCGTGATTTTTGCCCAATAGTCATTATGAGACTATGCAATTAGAATTAGTTTATTTCTGGAGCAATATTTCCTGTTTTTATGCAATAACATGGGCTCTGGGCATACTTGCCGACTTTTGAGCTGTCCTCTCCCAGCTCTGTTAGGCAGGGGGGCGGGGCCATATCCGGGAGTGGAAAAGAGCTGGTTCGGGGGCGTGGCCACACAGATGCTGCCCTGTTGGGGGCGTGCCTATAGCGTTGTGTCATTTTAGCCCCGCCCCCGCCGTGCAATGCCGGTATTTCAGGCATTGCACTGCGGGGGCGGGGCTAAAATGCCGCGATCGCAGCATTTTACCCACGGACCCCCCTGCTGAGGGACACATCGCGGGAGCTGGGGGGGATATGCGGGAGGATTGCCACCCTTTCTGGGGGGCTGGGAGGGGGACCTGATTTCCGGGACCCTCCCGGCCATTCCGAGAGGGTAGGCAACCCTGGATCTGGGATAAGTTCCTGTTACATGTTATCGCTCTGAGCAGGGCCGGCAACAGAAATCTTGTGGCCCGATACCAAGATATGTCCGAAGGGGGGGGGTTGGATCCTCTCTTAGCATGGCAACCTTCACAGCACAATACCCCTTCCCATCACAGAACACCCATTACAGCACCCCTTTCCTTTCACAACACAGCACCCACCTCCCATTCTAGCACAAGTCTCCTACCAAATCATCCCTTTCCCTTCACAGAACCCAGCACCTCTGATCACAGCACTGCACCCATCTACAACAGCGCTCCTCACACATTTCAGTACACCTCCATTAGCTCCCCTTCCATTACAATTCACCTATTTGCACTCCCCAACTACCCTCATAGACCACCACAGGGCACTTACCCTACCAGCACAGCACACCTCTGCGGCAGTGGGGCGGGCTGTGCCTGTGGTCTCATTTCTGCAGCCTGCAGCCAGCGCAGGCTGTACTTTAAAACAGGCGTCACTGCCCTCAATGAATCTACAGCGCTGGCGGCTGTGACGGCTGTCACAGGGGGCACCAGAGCCGCGGTTCGGATCCACAGCAGATATCCGATCCATCCCCCCCTCGCCGCCGCCGCATCCAGAAAAGTACGGCGGGATGCGGCGCAGAAGACTGACACAGACTGCCAGTGTGCCTGGCGCCTTGGCGGTGTAATACCGCTGCAGCAATGCCCTATTTTCTGTGCTACATCTGATCACTGGGGTCCCTCCGACCCTCGGGGCCCGTGTCAAATGTTCCCTTTGACCCCCCTGTCATCGGGCCTGTCTCTGAGGACTGCTTATCACGGAGTACGCTTCAGGTGCCTGAGTATGCTGCTGGGGTTGTAGATTAGAGATGGGGCGTTCACGAACGAACCAGATCTTTTGAACGGATCCCATTCAAGAACGAATGAGCCGTCGAGCCCAAAAAGGTGATCCGTTTCAGTTTACAATGCACTTTCCTGATCTCAGTGCTGCCACCTGTGGTAGCTGAGATGTACTACCTCTGTAGACTGAGTAAAGTGCTGTGACTACAAGTGATAGAAAGATTAGCTGCTGCTGCCAGGGATGGCCATCGGTGCAGACGCCATCGATGGTTGCCATCGATTGTGATTCTGCACCCAGCCAGCGATCAGTGTTTTTACTCGGTCATGTATATTCCCCTTTTTTTTTTTTTTTAAAGTGAGTCGAGGTTCCGTCTAAAAGGTCCGCATCTTTTCACTGAGAGATCCGCCTGATCCCGGCTCAGCTTAATGATCCGTTTTGCCCATCTCTATTGTAGGTGCAGCAGCGTGGCAGATGAGGGTGGGCCAGAGGACAGACGAGCAGAAGCAGGACAGAGGGCAGTGGGGAAAGTGAGCAGCTGGGACAGAGACAAACAATTGAGCAGGAGCAGCCGTGTGATGGAGGAAGGTGGGCAACTCAGGCAGCAGGTCCAGGGAGAGTCAAATGAGCAGGAGCAGCAGTGTGGGGATGGTGGACATAGAGCATTTGGTGAATCCATTAGCAGCCCCAAATGACTGCAGCCAATTGGATATCTCAATTCATAGTGATTAATGCAGTATACAAAACACACAATTTAACCCCTTCCTGACAGAGCCAGTTTTTGCGTTCCTGACAGAGCCCTTTTTTTCAAATCTGACATGTCTCACTTAAGTGGGGATAACTTTTTTTTGCTTTTACTTATCCCAGTGATTTTGAGATTGTTTTTTCGTGACACATTGTACTTTAAGTTAGTGGTAAATTTGGGTCGATGCAGTCTGTGTTTTTTTGTGAAAAATACCAAAATGTCGTAAAAAAATGGAAAATTTAGCAATTTGCAAAATGTTAAATTTTCTGCTTGTGAGACAAATAATCATACCACTCAAAATAGTTAATAACTAACAAAGACCATATGTCTACTTTATGTTGACATCATTATTTCAACTTCCTTTTAATTTTTTGGGACACTAGGAGGCTTACAATATGAATAGCAAATTCTCAAATTTTCAAGAAAATTTCAAACACTGATTTTTTTAGGGACCAGTTCAGTTCTGATGTGACTTTGAGGGACTTGTATGTGAGACACCCCCATAAATGATGCCATTTCAAAAACTGCACCCCTCACAGTATTCAAAACAGCATTTTGGAAGTTTGTTAACCCTTTAGGTGTTTCACAGGAATTAAAACAAAGTGTAGGTGAAATTTCAAAATTTCTTTTTTTTTGCAGATTTGCAATTTTAATACATTTTTCTAAGGAACACAGTACATTTTACTAGAGAAATGTGACTGAAAATTGATTCCCCCAATTCTTTTGTTTTCATAAATATCCTATATGTGGCCCTAGTGTGCACGGTGACCAAACCACAGGCTTCATAATAGAAGGAGCACCTACTTGATTTTGGAGCCTCCTTTTTATGAGATTATTTTTGTAGGCACCATGTAGGTTTCTAGGCACCATAAGATGCTAAAAGTTAGGAACCCCCCCACAAGTGACCCCATTTTGCAAACTACACCCCTCAGGGAATTCATCTAGGGGTATAGTGTACATTTCAAACCCCCAGGGGTTTCACCAATTGTGGTACAACTGGGCAGTGAAAATGAAAAATTATTTTTTTTACACAAAAATGCAGTTCTGGCTCCAAATTTGTCATTTTCAGAAGGTATGAAGGAGACAAAGCACCCCAAAATCTGTGCCCCAATTTCTCCCGAGTACGGCAATGCCTCACATGTGACCAAAAAATACCATTTGGGTGCATGGCAGGACTCAGAAGGGAAGGAGTGATTTTTGGATTTTGCAGCTCAGATTCTGGTGGAATGAATGGTGGGTGCTATGTTGCACCAATACAGTGGAACCCCCCCACAAGTCACCCCATTTTGCAAAGTACACCCCTCAGGGAATTCATCTAGGGGTATAGTGTACATTTCAAACCCCCAGGGGTTTCACCAATTTTGATACAAGTGGGCAGTGAAAATGAAAAATTACATTTTTTTTACACAAAAATGCAGTTCTGGCTCAAAATTTTTCATTTTCAGAAGGTATGAAGGAGAAAAAGCACCCCAAAATCTGTGCCCCAATTTCTCCCGAGTACGGCAATGCCTCACATGTGACCAAAAAATACCAGTTGGGTGCATGGCAGGACTCAGAACGGAAGGAGTGATTTTTGGATTTTGCGGCTCAGATTCTGGTGGAATTTTGGTGGGTGCTATGTCGCATTAGCAAGACCCCCCAAGCACCAATACAGTGGAACCCCCCCACAAGTGACCCCATTTTGCAAACTACACCCCTCAGGGAATTCATCTAGGGGTATAGTGTACATTTCAAACCCCCAGGGGTTTCACCAATTTTGATACAAGTGGGCAGTGAAAATGAAAAATTACATTTTTTTACACAAAAATGCAGTTCTGGCTCAAAATTTTTCATTTTCAGAAGGTATGAAGGATAAAAAGCACCCCAAAATCTGTGCCCCAATTTCTCCCGAGTACGGCAATGCCTCACATGTGACCAAAAAATACCAGTTGGGTGCATGGCAGGACTCAGAAGGGAAGGAGTGATTTTTGGATTTTGCAGCTCAGATTCTGGTGGAATTTTGGTGGGTGCTATGTCGCATTAGCAAGACCCCCAAAGCACCAATACAGTGGAAACCCCCACAAGTGACCCCATTTTGCAAACTACACCCCTCAGGGAATTCATCTAGGGGTATAGTGTACATTTCAAACCCCCAGGGGTTTCACCAATTTTGATACAAGTGGGCAGTGAAAATGAAAAATTACATTTTTTTACACAAAAATGCAGTTCTGGCTCAAAATTTTTCATTTTCAGAAGGTATGAAGGAGAAAAAGCACCCCAAAATCTGTGCCCCAATTTCTCCCGAGTACGGCAATGCCTCATGTGTGACCAAAAAGTTGCAGGACTCAGAAGGGAAGGAGTGATATTTGGATTTTGCAGCACAAATTCTGGTGGAATGATGGTGGGTGCTATGTCGCATTAGCAAGACCCCCAAAGCACCAATACAGTGGAACCCCCCCACAAGTGACCCCATTTTGCAAACTACACCCCTCAGGGAATTCATCTAGGGGTATAGTGTACATTTGAAACCCCCAGGGGTTTCACCAATTTTGATACAAGTGGGCAGTGAAAATGAAAAATTACATTTTTTTACACAAAAATGCAGTTCTGGCTCAAAATTTTTCATTTTCAGAAGGTATGAAGGAGAAAAAGCACCCCAAAATCTGTGCCCCAATTTCTCCCGAGTACGGCAATGCCTCATGTGTGACCAAAAAGTTGCAGGACTCAGAAGGGAAGGAGTGATATTTGGATTTTGCAGCACAAATTCTGGTGGAATGATGGTGGGTGCTATGTCGCATTAGCAAGACCCCCAAAGCACCAATACAGTGGAACCCCCCCACAAGTGACCCCATTTTGCAAACTACACCCCTCAGGGAATTCATCTAGGGGTATAGTGTACATTTCAAACCCCCAGGGGTTTCACCAATTTTGATACAAGTGGGCAGTGAAAATGAAAAATTACATTTTTTTACACAAAAATGCAGTTCTGGCTCAAAATTTTTCATTTTCAGAAGGTATGAAGGAGAAAAAGCACCCCAAAATCTGTGCCCCAATTTCTCCCGAGTACGGCAATGCCTCACATGTGACCAAAAAATACCAGTTGGGTGCATGGCAGGACTCAGAAGGGAAGGAGTGATTTTTGGATTTTGCGGCTCAGATTATGGTGGAATGAATGGTGGGTGGTATGTGGCATTAGCAAGACCCCCGAAGCACGGTGAAATTATGAACCTAATAATCCATAGATGTGTGGTATATTTTAAAACACTCCTTTATACATAGGCCGGGTTTGTCGGGGCAAGTGTCACACTGGAAAATAGTTTGCTTTCTTATTCCCTTTTTATAGCAAACTTTGCACCTTTTTTGTGTCCTGCCCTTTTTTCCAGTGGAGGGGATTTCATCAGGAAAATGCTGCCCTGGTACAATACGGGGGCCAGTACTAGAAGTACTGGGGCCCTCAGCCTGCTGGTTCCCAAATATTAGGCCCTTTATGACTTCCTCTTGAAAGTGCATAAATGTCCCCCTCTGGCCGGTAGAACGGAATAGCACGTAAGCGTTATACAGTGCCATCTGAATGATATACACGGCCAGCTTCTTGTACCAGATTTTTGTTTTCCGCAGGGCACTGTACGGCTTCAGTACCTGATCTGAAAGATCCACTCCGCCCATGTACCTATTGTAATCCAGGATACAATTAGGTTTTGAGGTGTGGGTACTGGTACCTCGTACAGGGACGGAGGTGGTACTGTCTCCGTGAATTGTTGTCAGTATAAGGACATCCCTCTTGTCCTTATATTTGACCAACAACATATTTTCGGTGCATATTCCCCTGCTTTCACCCCTTCTCATTACTTGGGCAATGTGCGTTTTTGGGAGGCCTCTTTGGTTCTTGCGCACAGTACCGCAAGCTGCTGTACCTCTTGAACCAAGGACCTTAAACAGGGGGATGCTGGTGTAAAAGTTATCCACATAGAGGTGATAACCTTTATCCAGGAAGGGGTGCACTAAATCCCAGACAATTTTTCCACTAACACCTACGAGGGAGGGGGGGCATTCTGGCGGTTCAATTCTTGAATCCTTCCCTTCATATACCCTAAACCTGTGGGTGTACCCTGAGGTGCTTTCACACAGCTTATACATTTTTATGCCATACCTTGCCCTCTTACTGGGAAGGTACTGGCGGAATTTAACCCTTCCTTTAAAATGTATAAGGGACTCGTCTATGCAAATGAATTTATCTGGGATGTACATGTCTTCAAATTTGGCACTGAAATGATCAATGACCGGCCTGACTTTGAATAGCCGGTCAAAGGTGGGATCATCTCTGGGTGGGCACTGTGCATTATCGTTGTAATGCAAAAATTTAAGGATCGTCTCAAATCGAGCCCGGGGCATGGCCATACGGTAAAATGGGGTGCTGTACAGAACATCTGTACTCCAATATTGCCTAATTTCTGGCTTTTTTACTATGCCCATATGAAACACCAGACCCCAAAACGTCATCATCTCTACTGCATCTACAGGGGTCCACCTAGCAAATGATGACGTGGGGTTTTGAGCAATAAACTGCTGGGCATATAAATTAGTTTGGTCCACCATTAAATTTATAAAATCATCAGAGAAAAATAATTTGAAAAAGTCAATTTCTCTGAGACCTGTGGAATCAAATTGGATTCCTGGCATGGCCAAAAACTCAGGAACCTGGGGCTCAAAATTGTCTGGTGGTGGGGTCCATACGAGATCAATTATTGGGGGGGGGGGTCTCAGCTGCTCTACGGGGCGTCTTTGAGGGGGTCCCTCATCACCAGAGGAGGAAGAGGAGCTTAAGGCGAATCCTTCAAATTCCCCGCTTGCATCACTGGCTGTGTCAGAGTCAGAAGCAAGCAGGGCATATGCCTCCTCCGCTGAATACATTCTTCTGGATGACTGGGATGACATTTGGGATGACATTTGGGATGCCATTTTTATTTTTGTGTTACTGGTAGTGAAATGTTTCAACACGTGTATAGTGTAGGGGGGGGGTACAAACTTTATTTCAACCCGGGGGGTATGTAGTGTGTAGTGTGTATGTAGTGCAGAAAAAAAAAATACTTTATACAAAAAAAAAAAAATTGAAGGGGTTAAAAAAAAAAAAAAAATTGAAGGGGTTAAAAAAAAAAATTGAAGGGGTTAAAAAAAAAAAAAAAAAGGTCCTGCGCCAAAAATTGAGCACAGATGTTGGTCAGTAACGTCCGTCACTGAACAGCGCTGAAAGGCAACAGGAATTTGATCAAAAAAAATAAAATAAATAGATCAACCCTGTGCCGAAAAAGATGATCAGTGATGTACGTCACTGATCCGCGCACAGCGGCCACAGGACACCCACAAAATCACAGTGTGTGTAAAAAAAAAAAATTAAAAAAAGACCCCACAGCACACACAAAAAAAAAAAGGTGATCAGTGATGCGACACTGATTACCAGTGAGGGGCAGCAGGTGCAACTGACAGTGCAACTGGCAGGTATATATATAAAAAAAAAAAAAAAAAACCTCTGCACCCCTAAAAAGTTGCTGATCACCTCAGATATAGTGATCAGCACAAAAGGCGGGGGCAGCAGACACAAAATTTAGCACTCTCTATCACTCTCTGTCGCTATCTCTCTCTATCTCTCTATCTCTCACTATCTAACACTCTATGACACTGCAGCAGCAGCAGTGACAGGTATATATATATATATATATATATAAAAATACCCTGCGCCCCCAAAAAGTTGCTGATCAGTTAATTTATACTGATCAGCACAAAAGGGGGGGCAGCAGTCAGTTATATAAAAAATATATAGCACAATCTGTCACTATCTCTATCTCTCTCTCTCTATCTCTCTCTATCTCTCTCTATCTCTCTATCTATAACTATCACACTGCAGCAGCACAAAATATAGCACTCTCTGTCACTAGGCCTCTCTATCTCTCTATCTCTCTCTATCTCTCTCTATCTCTCTCTCTATAACTATATCACACTGCAGCAGCACAAAATACAGCACTCTCTGACACTATCTCTCTCTATCTCTCTCTATCTAACTAACGCTATTACACTGCAGCAGCACAAGTTCACAGGAAGTCACAAGTAACAGGATCCAGGAAGCATCCAGCACACTACAAGCACAGATGAAGCAGCCAAGATATTTGCAAGGATCAGGTAAGTATTTTGCAAGGTTCTGGTCAGTATATCGCGGCAGATTGGCACGGTGACCGCACTGCACGCAATTCCAGACCGGAATGGCGTCTGCAGTGCAGTCACCGTTAGTTTAAACCCCCCTCCATGGCTGTGATTGGTCCGTCGGTCCGACGGACCAATCACGGCCTTTGGGGGCGGGCGGGGTGAGGTGGGGTGACACCAGTGTCACCCTTACACCCCGCGGTGATTGGTGCTGTACTTTACAGCACCAATCACCTCCGATCGCGTGTCACCGGCGAACGTTATTCGCCGGTGACACAGAAAACGCTGTAATTGGCTGTTCACACTGAACAGCCAATCACAGCGATCGCCGACGGGGGGGCGGCATCGCAGCCCCCCCTGGGCATGCACGGACATGTCTGCTGTCAGGGACAGCAGACATGTTGAAACTGTCACCGCGTCTATAGACGCGGTGACAGTTAAATGCCATGACGTACATTTACGCCATGTGTCGGGAAGTACTTCCCGACCATGACGTAAATGTACGTCAATTGTCGGGAAGGGGTTAAATCTACAATTCAGAAAAAAAAAGGTATTTGCAACACTTTAATATACTGTATCATATACAGTATATTAAATACAGAGCCACAGGGATACGCTCTGAAAAATGCTATAAACAATAAAAGGCAGATAAAAGCCAAATGTGAAATATTGTGACCATCCACACTGCTTATGTCAGTTGTTCCCCGGGATCCGGATGATAGATTGACATTGTATAGGACGACAGTCAATGCGTTGACATGCACAAGGTCGACATTGACAAAAGTTCAACATGCACTAGGTTTATATTGACAAAAGGTCAACATGGCAATGGTTGACACATGAAAAAGTCGAAGTGCGTTTTTCATGATTCTCCCCTATTTTTGGGACTTTCCATACTTCAACAACCACGTAGATGGAGAGAGTAAAGTGTGCCGGCAGTAGCAAAGCTAGGCAGGTCCAATAGGACCTGCAGGAAGGTAAGCCAGGGGGAGAGGGGTCGGCGAGGTGGCGGGCTGCGAAAAGAAGCCCTTTAGGTGGCGATACCCTGCCCGCGGTATCTGTGCGGCCGGGTTTTAGTACATAGGAAAATGCGCTAAAATGGGGGGTTTACCGCATTTTCCGCTTAATACATCCGGGATGCCCATGGAATGTGAAAAAGACATGGTGACCTTTTCATGTGTCGACATGTTGTTTGTGTGGAATTTATATTTTGTGGATCATAGCCAAATGGAGGTGTAGGGACCACTTGTGGTTCTAGTAGAGTACCTCTGGATATACCCTGCTTAGCTCTAAGCCACGAGGAAGAGACCTTGGGCCCGATTCAGACTTGATCAGCCAGGTACGAATTCATGCGCTGGATGATGGGCTACTGAGCATGCTCATTGGCTGTGATCAGCTTTGGCAAATATTTCTATTTGCAAGCCAATCGTAGCGTGAGTGACAGGGAGTGGGCGTGTGGGAGTGGATCCTGGCTGTTTCATGGATGTGCCCTCAAAAACGCTGGGAGTGTCCGGGTAAATGCAGGCATATTTATGATTGCTGAAGAATGATGGATGACATCAGTGGCCGGCCGAAAGTGACTGCTTTGTTCTCACCCAACGAGTAAGTCCTGGGCTACGTGGCAGCTGCCAACACCAGGGACAAGAGGAAAAATCATTCTAGCCGGCCGGATGCGAATGGATGAATTCCGCGGGTCCGGGGTGGAGACAGACCGGTTCGTACAGCGGCCGAATTCGGCCCTGTGAGAACAGGTCTGAAAACGTGTTGGAAAACCAGGATGATGTTGCTGCATAAGTGATTGCCGCTTTAAAAATCTGGATAACTCTCAGAAAATCTCTGACTTTCTGATTCTCACTCCCTAGTGCACCTGCAACTCCCACACCTACATTTGACTATAATCCACATTATACAGTCCTTATTTTTACTAATATGTGTTCACACTATACATTGCCATTCATATGGTCTGGTCACAACATTACTTATTTAATGATTTCACATTTCACTTTTATCTGCCTTTTATTGTTTGTAGCATTTTTAACAGCATATCCCTGTGGCTCAGGCTCTGTATTTAATGTATATGATTTACTTTCAATGTGAATTGTTTTTACTTTTAGATTAGTATGGTATGGTTTAGAGGAAGTCATACCCCATTTACGTCTTTAATTCATATAATTCCATATACATCACTATCATGTTCCACATTGGATTGCGCCCACCTAAAGCACAACTTTTCTTTATTCATCAAGTTATTTATAGGGGGGTATGCAATCCGGGATCACGGCTGTCGATCCCTCCCGACAGCCGTGATCCTGGCCCGTTTGCGGTTTGCCCGACAGCAAATCGGCAGGTGGGATTCAATATCTGCAAAAAAGGGGGCATGTCTGCAAGAATGGTTGTGGATTGTCGATCTACGGCCGGGATCACGACAATCCACGGCTGTTATCGGCAGAACCGGCCCGACAGCTTCTAAAGTCGGGCTTGTTCTGCCGTTATCCCTCTTCAATGCTGTTGCTAACAAACAGCATTAAATAAGGCCCCGCCACTATTTTCCCCATCATATTTTCCCCATCATGCATTTCCCCATGCATACCCCCCTTAGTCTGTAGCTGTTTGATGCCGGGGAGGGATGGCGATGGCAGCCAGATGACAGAGGGATTGCCAAGGTCAGAGTCCCCATCTTCCCACAGATATCCTGGCCTCTTGGACAGAGCTGATGTACCGGGTTGCATGACCTCATGGGTCACTCAGCCGGCTCATGGTGTACAAGTCATCTGTTGCTGAGTCCTCCGATGCAGCACTGGATCACACACATATACATCTTATAACAGATGCCTCCTTCTACATTCCATGTAAGAAGCAGCAATGTTCAATCCACCCACATCTGAATCAGACCCCTTGTGCGGTGATGTGCACTTTATAGACCCCCCAGGTGGAACCAGAAACCTAGGATCCCTGGTACTTGCAGCTGGAGACCCACACATTGCCTAAACATGCCTTGTGATGTTCCTTTGCAATAAGTAATTCCAGCTTTGTCCCCAATGCAGGTCAGACCCAGTGATCAATACGGTATTTATCACACAAGTCCGTCCTTCAGCTGCCTCACTAAACCTGTAGTCCTGTGGACCCAGCAAGATGTATGCAAATGGCTGAAGAAACATTGTCCACACAACTATCTCACTTATGTTGAGGCCTTCTCCCACCATGCCATAACAGGTAGCCTTGCCTTGCCGTATGTTTATTGCACTAATATATTGTTACAGGGTCCTTGTGTATTTTACCTTGTTTGTTAATCTGCTAAATACCACCGTCCTCCAGTCACTACATATATAGGAAGATGGAGCAAGGTAAAATCAGTCACAGGGGATGCAGTGTTCTGTGTCCTGGGGACAGAGCAATATACAGCAGGGAGTAGTGAGAATCATCTGACTGTTCTAAATCCCAGCAGACATGCACCAGCTCACACTGTGAGAACTGTATCCCGAGGCTGCACAGAATAAAAGTCTTAATGTGCAGAGCGGATAAAGCACAGAGAGAGAAATCCACTCTAGGACACAGAGACAGAGATGAGGATGAGAGGGAGAGTAACAAAGCCAAAATAAGCCCAGGAGGAAGAAGGGAGAATTAGAATCTATAGAAATGAGAGAAGATTCATCATCACAGGAGCTTTAGAGAGCAAGGAATTTGAAGGTACTGTACAGGGGTCTACCATGCAGCTGTCCCGGCATGATACATTTGATAAACTTCCCCAAAATGACATCCAGGATTAGCACTCATAAGCAATGATAGTTTCAGGGCATTGGGCAGCATTGTATCACCCATAGGAACCTATCGGAGATGCGGCTAGTGGCGGGTCATGAGGGATCTTTGATCCCTGCTGCAGAACCTCCCTCTTACATTTGGGGGATACTTAATATTTGCAACTAGTCCTCGAATACGGCGCAAATATTCAATAGTAAATGGGCCCCTTAATCATTAACTACAACACTTTTTACAATTTATCTTATTACCGACAAATTTGGGACCTTGGTCTGAATAGACCTCTTGCCGCACAAACTGGAACTTAAAACTACCGTAACAGCTGGCAGCTTTAGAAGTTAAAGTACCTAGACATCTACCTAGGTTCATTCCCAGATGCATGGTTCTCTTCTTGCTCCTCTCAGTTTCGCGTAGATTCAGGCGTGTTGAGAAAAATAAAGAAGAAAAAAAATACCAAATGTGTAGGATTGTCAAAACAGTAAGATGAGATGTTAAAACTTTTGGGCCACAAGCAACAAACCACACTCAC
This sequence comes from Crinia signifera, assembly GCF_055691185.1. NCBI lineage: Eukaryota > Metazoa > Chordata > Amphibia > Anura > Myobatrachidae > Crinia > Crinia signifera. The sequence continues at coordinate 104,681,370 of NC_139222.1, read as the reverse complement.
TGAAAAGTGTGTGGTGATATACACATAAAGGTATCTTTATAGTGTACTTAAGCCTTCACCGAAGTCACCGAGGGGAAGGTAGAACGTACTTATCATGCACATATGCAGGGATAGTATAGACATATAAAGGTTTCTTTTTGGAGCGTACCAAAACTCATTATTCAAAATGAAGCTTTAAACACATCAGGGTATCATTCACAAAGGACCAGCAATCATTTTGAAGTATGATAAACTTTAAATAAATCTCTATAAAAATTATATAAAAAAAACGGGACCACTACAAAAGTTCCAGAGAACACAAAAAACAGGATAAAAGCAGATGTAGAAAGGACCCAATTGTAAGAGTGAACTTACCGGATAAGTTCACCTTAAAAATTTGTCAGCAGGGGGTCCACAGCAAAAACCTCAGTTATTGTCCATAAAACATCCAAGTAGTCCATTTTAGTGCAAATCTTTTTCAAGAGGAGCCTTGAAAAAGATTTTTAATTGAAACCTGTTGGGTATCTGGATTTGCACTAAAGTGGACTACTCGGATGTTTTATTGACAATAACTGAGATATTTGCCGTGGACCCCATGCTGACAAATTTTGAAGGCGAACTTATCCGGTAGGTCCACTCTTACAGTTGGGTCCTTTCTACGGAAATGCCCATGCTCCTTTGCTGTTAATTTTAAAAAGTGCCTGGTGCCTTCCTGGTAAAGCCAACTGACAATACCTCTTCATATTAAGGTGTTTTATTTGTATTGATGTTTATCCTGACGCAGTGGCGTAACTATAGAGGGTGCAGGGGATGCAACTGCTATGGGGCCCGGGGGCTTGGGGGGCCCATGGACCCAGCAGTCTATCTCCTGCACCCTTTTGAATGTTGTTGCCTTTTTTTTTTAAAGTATGTAGTGCGTACTGCAGATCGGCGCGGTGCTACGCTGAATAGGAGTTCGGCAGTTTGAGTTCCACTTCCTCCCTTCCTGGAGGAGGTGGGAGGTGGGGTCCTGTTAGGGCAGGCTGCATACACTGTCAGACTAGAGGGCGCTGCAGGCAGGTGCCTTTGTCCATTTGCCGGGCGCTCGCTGAGATACCAGTGGGCGCCCGGCAGCTCCTTCCTTTACATGCCGCAGGGACATCAGCAGAAGGAAAGAAAACATCTCCCAGTACCGTACACTGGCAGTGCAGCAGGGGGGGATGGCCGCTGACAGTTACACCCGAAAAAGAGCCCACAGAATTCAGGTAACTGGTTAGGGGGCAGTCTGGACAGGGAATGCTACTTCTATAACTTACACACACACCCACACCCTTCCTGCACACCACTTGTTTTGCCCTCACCCCCCCCCCCCCCGGCACTCGTGTGTACCTGTGATCCCCCAGCCCCCATGAATGCTTCCACTCCCCCTTACTCCTCCAGCTTTCTTGTATGTGCCTGTAAGCCCCCCTGCAGGTGACTTCCCCCCCGGCTGTCTTGCTGTGTGTGCCTGCAACCTCCCCTCCCCCAAGCAAATGACAGCTCCCCCCCCCCCCCCTTCATCAAGCTTTCTTGTGTGTGCCTGCGACCCCCCCCCCCCTTGCAGGTAGCAGCCCCCCGGCTTTCTTGTGTGTGTACCTAAGATCCCCCCCTGCAAGTGACAGCTCTCCTGGCTCTTGTGTGCCTCTGACACCCCCCCCCCACCTCCCCCAATCTCTAACAGCACAGGGGCCCCTATCAAAATTTTGCTATGGGGCCCACAAACTTGTAGTTACGCCCCTGTCCTGACGACAGAACTCATTAAAGCGGTTTTGAAATCTTGACCATGCTACAGGGTCTGTTGTCATCTTTGCAAGTTGTCTGAGTGCTGCCTCATGTGGAATGGTTTTATATATAAATAAACAGATATTTATGTGTTCTAATAGCAGAATAAGGAGCTTGTCGATAGCTGGTATGGTTCAACATTCCCTATGTGTTTGTGTGTCCCGGTGTTTTATATAAAGTGCAAGCAAATATGACAGTTTTGTGTTTCTTTTTTTGTCAGGCCGAGCTCTACTGAGACTCAATGCAGAGAAGTTGCAGCGGATGGGTATCACCCACGAGTCTCAGCGGCAGGAAGTTCTACAACAGGTACTACAGCTGCAGGTGCGAGAAGAGGTCCGCAATCTGCAGTTGCTTAGTCAAGGTACAAAGTGCGCAGTACAGCGGTGGGAGGCAATGCTTGCTTTCCTTTTTTTAAGATGTTTTGATGAATGTTTCTATTGAGTATATTGTAATGTATCATTTGAGGCAAACAAAAGTAATACAGTGGCTTGAAATAGTTTTCCCTTGTCTAAAACATTTTTTTTTAAGTTTAAAAAAGAGATTTACATATATTACAAATGACACTAACACAGATTGTTTCAGACAGTACCTTTCAGCAGGTTCTTAAAGTTAATTTTAAAAATCATAATTCATTGTTTGTCTGCAGATATAAATTGGAAAAAAAAAAATGTTGCTTGCATAAATACAGAACCCCTGCATACTAGAACTTGGTAGAACTACCTTTTCTGCAAATAAAACAGCATTGAAGCTGACCATATACTTGTCCAGTTTGGCCACTTTTAACCCGATTTTGAGGGATCGGGCTGAGAAATCAGGTGAAAATTGGCCAAATCGCAGGTCTTTGGCATCTGATCCGATGCGTAATCCCATGCACATCAGTTTGGAGATTGGATCTGCTTGCACCTTGGACATCCAACTTGGGCAGCCTTCCGGCAGTGGTGAATTCGATTGCATGCAATAATTACATGCAAAAGGACCACATGCGATCCTGCTGCCCAGGAAGCTCCCAGGGCGCTCAAGGATCGGCTGCGACTTCTCCAGGAGTGAAGTCTCAGTAGTCTTTGGGGTTCTTAAGTTAGTTGAGGTAAATTTCTACAAGGTGTATGCACTGTTTGAGTAATATTTGCTCATTCTTTATTGTAGATATGTACCAGGCTGTTCAGATTAGTTAGATCGGCCTCCCCCTCCCTAAATTCAACCAGCCCTGGGACTCTTGGGTACAGAGTAAAATTAATCATTATTATTAAAAATAATACTGTTCTTTCCAGGTGAATTACTGGTCCCAGCAAAGCTCTGATGACAAGGTAGTACTTGGAAAACCACAAGTGGCAATATGCACCTGTAGTCCACATGTAAAATAAGTATTAAAATAAAGACAGTATGCACAAACCATTGTATAAAGTCCCTTATTAAAAAAAAAAAACTACCCCATCACCCCTTGGAGAATGTCCGTGAATGAAGTAACACTGCTGGCGGGGTCCCTTTTGAACCACAGCCAGATTGCATCAGTTTTGCTTGTTTTCTGTTTAGAAGGTCATACTGGCATTTAACAAATTCTGTATTTTAGCCAGCTATCAATCTGCAGCTGGTGCTGTTTGTTTCAAAATCCCTGGCAAACCACCATTTATAAAATATTTCTGGTAGAATACAATTGAAAACCAATGGTGAGGGCAATATTTTTAATCTGTGTAAACTTGGAGCTTTAATGAATTACGAGTTTCAAAATTTGAAGAGTTTATTGGTTTATTATAAAAAAATATTGTCTGGAACAAACTGTGTAAATGTAATTTGTAAAACAGACTGATTTGTTGACTTTTTATAAGTTGAAATCTTTTGCAAGCCACTGTGTATATGTAAGAGAACACAGATCCTCCCTAGATAGGCCACTTATAAAACAGGAGGTCAGTGGTAGAATTCTGAAAGTAACATTGTTACATAACAAGATGGTATTTGTGGACTGTAAAAATAATCTGCGAATCTGCCAATTGATTTACTATGCAGCATTTCCTCCATCCTGCTGATTGCCAGTTGAATGCAGTAAGATGACTGAACCTCTCAGTCTAGTTACCCTTTGGTTTCATAACATCCTCTACATTTCTGGATAAGTTTTGACTTCATTTTGGAATGTGGAAGTGGGGACACAACAGCATTAGTGAGATCAGGAATTGATGTTGGGTGATGAGCATTCCAATTCATAAATAAAAGGCAATATAATTGAGATCAGGGCTCTGTACTTCTTCAACAACAACATTTTTTTCATCACTGATCCTGCCTCCTTTGTGTACTGGGACTTTGTCTTGCAATTATCTAGGCTGCCATTGGAACTAAGGGACCCAGACTAAACCCCAGAGTATTATTCTGACCTCCACAAAATGTAACAGTTGGCAGTATACCCAGATTCTAGTGATGCCCATTCTAGTTTAAAGTAGCATTGTCCCCTCCAGGTAATCCTGGCGGTTTGTACAAGGGTGATACAAAACTGATGTTTGGTGCAGTACATGGTGATCTGAGGTTTGTGTGCAGCTGCACATTCTACTATTTATTTATTTATTTATTAACAGTTTCTTATATAGCGCAGCATATTCCGTTGCGCTTTACAAAGGGGACAGTGATACAACAAAACAGGGTATTTACAGACAGTCAAAATGTAGGAGGGCTACTATGGCGATCGAATGGCTGTCTGCTTGATTATTTGAATCCGTTAGCAACAGGTGTCACTGAAATAGCCAAACACAATAATTTGAAGGCTTGTCCAAATACTTCTATACATATAGGCCCTTATTCAGATCTGATTGCAATACAAACTTGTTCTCAAAATGGGCAAAACCATGTGCACTGCAGGTGGGGCAGATGTAACATGTGCAGAGAGAGTTAAATTTGGGTGGGGTGCGTTGAATCTAAATTGCAGTGTAAAAATAATGCAGCCAGTATTTACTCTGCACAGAAACAAAATAACTCACCCAAATCTAACTCTCTGCACATGTCACATCTGCCCCCTCTGCAGTGCACATGGTATTGCCCATTTTGAGAACACATTTGTACTGTGATCAGATCTGAATAAGGGCCATAGTTCCTCCAATCTCTGTACTGACCGTGGTAGTAATACACTGAGAGACAAATGTATTAAGCCTTAACATGTGATAAAGTGGAGAGTGATAAAGGACCAGCCAATCAGCTCCTATGTGTCACAGCCTGTAACATTGCAGTTAGGAGCTGATTATCACTCACCACTTTATCACTACATTTGTCATTGAATGGGCCATTGAGTGCCAATAATGATCACACATGTGCATGGTGAAACCGGATAAGATTTAGCTAGATGGCTGTCAGACCATCTAAGTGAGTTTGATCCAATCATCATCTTGCTTTTTATCTCCAAAAGGTCCACTGCAATATTTGTGATTAATGGTTTATTTTATTACTGAATATTTTTCTTAACTAAAAATATTATGTAAGCATATTTTGGAAAAGGCCCAGTCCATTGTTACATAAAAAACAAAAACACAACCGTGTTGTTAATGATTGTTTAGTTCTAAATTTACTAATTGAATCCTTTTTGTTGCAGCTTCATTTGGAAACTTCTCATAGAGATGAATTCTCCGGACACTGTGACTATCATACCTTTGGGGCAGGAAGGTTCCTTCCTGGTGCAAGAGTGATAAAAGTAACACTGGAATAGACTGATAAAAACCTCAACTTCCATTTACTTCCTCCTTTGGAATCCTGGGTTATAAGGTCCTGTTTCCATATATAAGTTGGATCACGTGCCAGGTGAACGAACAAAGGAGGAGTGAACATTTTCTCTGGAGACACACTTGGCTCTAAAACCTGGTAACTGTACACTAGCCCTAGAGACAAATCCCCATATAGTCCCATTTTCACACAGTAGGCCTGGTTTTAACTGTGGGAATGGAGTGTGGCATTGTGGGTAAGGGTGAATGTGAAGTGAAAAGTGAATGTGAATTGGCCTTGGCCGATTGTTAGATGCGGTATAATATTACCATGAATATAGGGAAGAATATAAAAAGTAACAGAAGAACTCTTCCAAGAAAAGGAACATCCCATTTCATCTTAGCTACCAATGCCTTGTGGCTTTTGGTGCGCCATAATTTTACAGTTCAAATACATCAACACATGAGCAGTTTCTTTATCACTGTGTAGCTAATTAGATGCTGATTGCAGTGAGCATTTTTAACACAAGATGTGTTAGCGCAATTGAATTCCATACTTTCCAATGTCTATATGGATTCCATAGCTCCACATTTATTCTAGATGTGAGGGGGATGTTACAATTTTATACCTGGTTAGGTTTCTCCTATATAGCAATAACTATTAGTATGAAAATGGAAGTATAATGAGAAGGGAAGAATCATGTATATAATTTTATACAGGGATGTTATTACATTTCGCAGTACATAGGCATGAGAGCCAAACACTAGGGGTCTCTTTAAAAAAAAAAAAAAAATTCTTACAACTTGATTTCAGATTTGCCATCATGCTTGGGCTTAACTAATTTAGGGTATTTAGAGAACCCCCAAATTAACACATACACTTATGTATACACAAGCATAATTAATTGTCCACTTTTTCACGATGCATGCCTAGTGGCGGAACTACAACCACTGCAAGGGGTGGAGTTGCTACAAGAGTGCCTGGTTGTTCCCGTCCAAGATCCCTGGACCTCGCTCTGCTCTCCAATTTTATAGTGGGGCAGGTGACCCACATCTTAATTTTGCAGGCTGCATTTAAAAAACATCCATGGTGGAAGCAGTATGAACCCACTACCAGTTTAGGACCATCTTTTTGATTCATTTATTTATTTACATTAATAATTTATAATGGATCTTTCATGGTAAATTATCAAGCAACATTTTTTGAAATTCCAGGCGATCTTAGGCGAATTACAAGTCAACAGATTTATTAAAGCAAAGTTGACAAAAAATAAATTAACGGAGGAGCCTATGATACTAAGCACATTGGCTTAGGAATCCATAGGAGCATGCCCCCTACCCAAAAACACAAACTACATGCAACCTAGAAGGGCAACAGTTTCCCATAAACTATGTCATTTAGGGGTTCAATGACAGTTGATAAATCTATCCCTTATTAGGTAACTAGCAGTGCTAGGTCACCTAATAATGTAATGTATTTAATATTATCCAGGCAATGCTGCATAGTATCTGATTATACTCAGTGGTGTTGAGAGGGGGGGTGAGCAGGTACTTGTTAGTCAGGCCGGGTCTGCTGGAGGGTCCACTCCCCCATTGCAGGGAGCCAGGCAGTAGGGAGAGAGATAACAGGCTGCTGCGGCGGCACAGCCTCACTCCCCAGCACAGCCTCACTCCCCACTACGCAGCTCAGCCTGTCCTCTCTCTCCCTCTCATTTATTTGTTTTCCCGCCCCCACCTGGGGGCCCTGCCCCTCCATTTTACTGGGGCCCAGCCGACCTGTTGGCTCTCCTAATTATACCTAAGGTCTCAACAATGCACATAAAATACAAATGTGAAGATCAGTAGGGTTAATGCAGGGGTTTGGACATCTGCAAGCCAAAAGCTGTGCTACCCATTAATTTTACTCCTTCCGCCACAGCCGTTAATAGCATGAGGGTGGCTCAACAAATAAGGTAATAGAACCTCCCATTGCTAAATATATCCAACTCGTACATTTACCTATAATCAATAGTATGGCCTCAGTATCCACATAGCCCCCATACTTGTCTGAATATCTGTTCCAACAGTACACCAAGGAATCTATCCCTGCAAAGAAGACATCAGTGTCAAACGTTTGAAGCCAACACATGAAGGCTTGCTGAACATCAGCATCGGTTATGAATCACATTCCACTCAGTTCTTCTTCAATGGTCCAAAGAGATGGAAATCACTTGGTGCAAGGTCAGGGCTGTAGGGAGGATGGTTCTGTACCACCCAATGGTAGCATATTAAACATCTGTCATGCTTTTATCAATGTCAATGCACCAAACCCCAACCCGTTTCTGTGACATGGGGTTATCATCGTATACCGCAACATATTGCCAACGAATTTCAGCTGCTGATATGCCCTTTAGACCCAGAAATCTAAACACACCAAGCAACTCAATATGTGGCCATGTTTCCAACAGCCCCGCCATCCTACACCTGATACTGGGACAGTACGACTGATATGAGGTGCAGCCTAATGGCCGTGAGGTGAAGCAGTAGTCTACCTGCTCTGGCTTGGGGGAAATTTGAATAAAAGACTATGGGGTAGATGTATGAAGCAGTGATAAGGGAGAAGTTATAAAGTGCCTGGTACTTTATCACCGGCCAATCAGCTCCTGACTGTTAAGTTATAGGCTGGTTTTAAAAAGGGACAGTTTGGAGCTGATTGGCCGGTGATAAAGTACCAGACACTTTAACACTTCTCCTCCCTTATCACTGCTTCATACATCTACCCCAATATTACACATTTGAGAGGTCTTATTCCCTTAATTATTGAACCACCCTGATATCTGCGCATTAGGCTTCCCTTCCCCATATGCAAAATAGCAGTTTTTTAAACATGTCCACACATTCTCCCACAAGCCAGGATGGTAATGTGCACTTACTCTGTTGCCACCCTGTTACACCATTTTCATGGGGGGAAAAATGGTCTGAGCTCTGTTCTATTCAAAAGAGGATGGATAGAAGTAAAATTTGGTACTTATGTATTATCTGGACTCCCATGTTAAATGCACCCCATTTTTTCATACCCCTACTATCCAACTACGCATGGAGTTGATTTTATATAGTGTGGTGAGCGCAGCGAGCCACCGTGCCCGAAGCGTGGTGAGCGCAGCGAGGGGACGCGGTCTCATAAGAAAAACGGGAGTCCAGATATTACATAAGTACCGTAAAATTGCATCTTCACAAAAAAGGTGCCATTTGATCTGTCCAACTCTTCGAAGTTCATGTCATGTTCTACTTTTGTGCCAATGTGCACAGTTTGACAAGTAAGTTCATTTATTTAGGGGGAAATTTAAAGAAAATAGGATTTCTCTTTCAAATGGGATGTTACTATGGGCCACCAATCAGAATCTACTTACTTATTTTTCCCCTTTCATAAGATAATAGATAGTATCTGATTGGTTGCCCATAGCAACATCCTATCTGAAATAGAACTCTCATCTTTGTAAATTTCCCCCTTAGAGAACAAAATGGTGGTGTGTGGGGTGCAAGAGTATTCACTGTTGTCCTGATTTTTCACACATGCTTTTCTGGATAGGCAATATTAGATAATGGGAAGGGACTTCATACTCTTTTAACTGCAAAATGAATGATACCTCTGTGGTGCAGTGCCCATATGCACCTTTTTGCAGCTATAGAAAATGACATTTAGAGGTAGACTTTTACCATTTTATATAAATCAAACACAAGTCGCACATTTTATAAAGATAACTACAATGTCGCATCACTATGTTGATTCACTTTAAAAAAAAATAGCAGATATATATAGATGTAATTTGAAATCTGCTACACCTACTAATGGGTGCTCCTGTGTAAATATCCAGTGCGGGTCCATATGTATGACAGCCTTCAGAGGCGTAGCTACCATAAGGCAGCCACCGTGGCTGCTTGGGGGAGCAAGCGCCAGCGGGGCGCCCCCGGTGCCCGGGCACTCTGGTCAGACCCCTCCTTACCCCTCCGCATGCCGCCGCCACCGCATTCAGTCCGGCACCGCAGATAGCCTCCGGGCTATCTGCGGTGCATAAACATCCATCCATTAGCATAAACATCCATTCGTATGCTGTGGGGAACACCCACATCTTTCGATGGTCGCCAAATATCGAACAATGTGGAAGGTACACACATCTATAAGCGACTTTGAAGTCAATTCCATACGCGTGCATGCTAGGATGGATATGGGTGGGCAACCCGAAGCGTGGTGAGCGCAGCGGTACGCGTCCTACGACCTTTTCATACCCCCACTATCCACGTCGGTGTGGAGTCGAGAATAGAAAGTGTGGCGAGCGCAGCGAGCCACCGAGCCCGAAGCGTGGCGAGCGCTGCGGACCCCTTCACAGGTATACGCGTCCCCTCGCGGGCTTCACAGGTGTCCGCGGGGCTCGCTGCGCTCGCTACGCTTCGGGCTCGGTGGCTCGCTGCGCTCGCCACACTTTCTGTTCTCAACTCCACGCCGACGTGGATAGTGGGGGTATGAAAAGGTCGTAGGACGCGTACCGCCGTCCCTCGCGGGCTCGCTGCCCTCGCCCTGCTTCGAGTTGACGTTGATCGTGGGGTGGCGTTAACAATTGGGGGGGCCATTTCACACTTCAGGGTGCCTATTTGGCCTCTGTGGGCCATTTAACATTGTTCCCTATGGAAAATCGGGTCAATTGGGACATTGAACAGGAAAATCGGGTCAATTGGATCATTTAACATTGTTCCCTATGGGAAATCGTGGGCATCGCGTCGGTCGCATTCCCTAACGATGCCCACGATCAAAATCGTTGGGTGCCCTTCTAGGTAAAGAGTACCGCCAAATGTAACAGCCTCTGAGTTTGGTGACTGTGCAGGATGCTGGACAAACTCTTTTTTTTTTTTTAAAGAAGCAGTCATTTACAAGACATGATTTTACCTTGTAAATGAGTGCCCCTTTTAACTCAGAGTTTGTCTGGCATCCCACATAGTTACCGAACTCGGAGGCTATTACATTTGGCCGCAGATATTTATTTTAAACAGCAACAGTTATGGAGTTGCTACCACGTGATTTGCTGACATAAAAGTGTACCTAATAAAGTGGCCACTGTGTGTGTGGTGTGTGTGTATGTATGTGTATGTATATATATATATATATATATATATATATATATATATATATATATATATATATACTGTATATCGAGGGAGAGAGTATGTGTGAGTTTTACTGTAAATAAATGTGCCCTATACAATATTTATTCCTGGGGAAGTAGTCTATAAAGATTTGTCCCATGCTGATTCTTTTGGGGCTGTATTATATAATACTATATATAGATAATTATAATAGTCTCTTATAGCTATATCCTAATGTTTAGATTGTACATAGCAACTTACTGTACACATATATACAAGCCACCTGGAGAAGTCTTCCCATTGCCCGCATAATTGTAATTGATAATGACGCCTGAATGTCTATGTAGTGAATATCCCTCCCTGAGCTTATGGGAGTAGACATTACTGCTATTTTACTGTTAATGGGGGAAATCATACTTTTAATGTGGGCAGACTTCCTATCACTGTGATATTATTCCCTGCACTACAACAAGTTAAAGTGCCTCCACTGGCCATGTTGGCGTTTACAAAAAGTGAATGTTGGCTGGTTATATGAGGTCTTCTCTTCATCTTTGGAGCTCTTCCTTTTTTTATACAATTTTCAGAATAAACATTCATTAATAATCTTGAGGCTTGTCTTTGTGACTAAGGTCAAATATACAATGATTAATTACTATTGTTGTTGTTCATAACAGGATAGCCGTCCTCCACAGCACTGATTATCCTGTGTGTGGTCCTGTTTTCTTATCCATGAAACTGTTGTCCCTAAAATATCATACATGTATTTGTCAATGTGGTGAAATGTGAAAAACAACATATTTACTAAAGGCTGCTTTCTCAGTTAAGTCATTTTTATTAGTAATTTAAGAGAAAGTAACAAACGGCAACATAATAAATAGCAAATAAGACATATGGGCAACAAAGAACTAGCATATAAATCAGCATACTATGCTGGCTTTGTCAGCCGCTTTGGGCCAGATGCACTAAGCTACAAAATGATAAAATGGAGAGTGATAAACAGCCAATCAGCTCCTGCCTGACATTTTTCAAACACAGTCTGTGACATGGCAGGAAGGAGCTGATTGGCTGGTTGTTAATCACTCTCCGTTGTATCACTTTGAAGCTTAGTGCATCTGGCCCTTAAACCGGTAAAAGGAATCAACCCTAAACCAGGATTTGACAAAATGCCTGTTATTATATATAAATAATATATATAAATATATCAAGTCTTTGTAATTAGTATTCATTCTCCTGCCAAAGCAACCTGAACCGTCTACTGAAACTACTATAATAACACTGACATTAGACGTGGAATACAAATGGGTTGGTCCGGATGCCAGCAATCAAAAGGCTGACCCTGGCGTCCCAATACAGAGAATCTAGATAGGGTCTCCATACTGTATGTATCCTAACCCTCTTTTACTAACCCTCTCTTGCAGCAACCTAACCCTCCCCCCCTTCCCCCTAAACCTTACACCTTAATAAACCAGCCAAACTGTCAAACCCTAACCTTCTCTGCCCACAGCCTAACCCTAGTGCCTGAACCTAACCCCCCTTCCGTGGCCGCAGGTACTAGGGTTAGGCTGTGGACAGAGGAGGTTATGGCTAACCAGTGCAGCATCCCTGCTGCTCTTATATATTGTTTAAAGCAGAAATATTCGTAAATTCCATTGGCACTCAAAGTGTAAACACAAGTAGATTGACAGGTGTTATGCTGTATTTTTCAATTCATTTCAATGTCCCATTCAGTCCAATTGTAATTTTCTGAGGAGCTTTGGGTAGGCATAGTCCATTCTGTTTCATACTTTGTGATGTGTGAATTTCTCATGAATTACAGAATACGACTTCAATACAAATGCAGTGTATTACGTCTTACTTCGGTTTAACAATTAAGAACATATCCCATTGACTACAGAAGAATTCCCTTTGGAATGGAATCAGTATAAAATGGAATGCTGAATCAAATTAAATGGGGCATTAATATTAAGATCTGAAAAACTACATGTCCTCAGTGGGACTTTCTGGCTATAATACCCACCACATGTACATACACTAGGCTTATTTCTTATCAGGTCCAAATCAACCTGTCAATATGATTTTTGGCATTGGTTCCCAAATGGTGTGCCTAGGCACCCTGGGGTACCACAAGACTCTTACATGGGTGCCACGGGTTGGTGATCCAGGACAAGATCTAATTATGGTCAAAATGATAGACAAAATCAGAGCTAGTGGCTGCCAGTCATAAAACGTGGACAATCAGAAACAGAACTGCACACCACCACATAACTCAACCTGAGGATGATGGGGAAAAAATGCTGATACTCTAGGGCAGTGTTTTTCAACCACTGTGCCGTGACACACTAGTGTGCCTTGAGCTGTTCTCAAGTGTGCCCCCAGATCTAGAGCTGCCCAAACCAGTTTACAGCCACCACCAGTTCAACTGTTATTTACTGGTCTCTTCTTTACATGTAAAGGGCCAATGTATTTTATTTTTGTTGCCTGTGGGGACCAGTGTGATTGTTTTTTATATGGAGGCCAATAGGTTTGTGTTTTTTTTTTTCCTGTGGGGGCAAATGTGTTTTGCCCTTTGGGGATCTCATGGTGTGCCTTGGGAATTTAAAAATCTTATTTAGTGTGCCGCAAGGTAAAAAGGTTGAAAATCACTGCTCTAGGGTGCCTGTAGATGATTCCAATGCAAGGAGAACATACAAGCTTCATGCAGTTGGGGCTGTGGTGGGAATGAACCCCAAGACCACAGTGCTGCGAGGCAATAATTTTAAACACATCAACCATGCTGCCCGAATTATTTTATTAACCTATAGGTGAAGAAATGGGAAGTGTTTATTTCAATAAACCAAAGGTTTTTTGTTTTTTACATTTTACTGTATTTCTATTTAATATAATCAAATTAGGTATTTTGCAACCCTTACTATTACCATTATAATAGGACTACATCACAGGTTCTCAAACTCGGTTCTCAGGACCCCACACAGTGCATGTTTTGCAGGTCTCACAAAATCACAACTGAAATAATTAGCACCACCTGTGGATCTTTTAAAATGGGTCAGTGAGCAATGAGGGCACCTGTCAGGTGACCTGGAAAACGTGAACTGTTTGGGGTCCTGAGGACCGAGTTTGAGAACCACTGGACTACATAGATTCAAGTGGCTGAATATAACTCTTTTCCCAGTTAAACATAGAACAGGGGAGCAAGAAAGAACTCCACTTCTTTATAGTGTTGGGCATAGTCTTGGGGATGGGTGTGCACTCTATTTGTTTTCTTCGGTGTTATCTATATATATAGATTCTTCAACTGACCACGTCTGGTTCTGGTATGACTTTTGGACCCGACACTGTCCACCATCGGGCTGGTTTCCACTTCACATGTGCTGTCCTCCAGCTTTATAGGGATGTAGTTGGCATCCCAACATTCACAATATCGGCTGCGGGATCCGGACAGGTCCAAATTCGTTACTGTCGATCTAGATGCTGTTGACAATTTTTAGACAAGTGGTTGACCATGTGATTGTTGATCTAGGCGCCACAGATATGCTATACCAGAACTATAGGGGCAGTATGTAATGTAAGAAATATAAATAAGTGGTATGAGAGACATGCACTGGAACCAGGGCCGGCTCTACCACTAGGCAGCTTTAGGCAGCTGCCTAGGGCGCTGGGATCTGGGGGGCGCCACCAAGTCTGCAAATCAAAAAATCAAGGCTGTCTATGAGGATCCTTGCTGTACTTAATGCAGGTGGTGGCTGTGGAACTTCTAAGACCTCACCTCTATACTTTCCCTTAAGTCATACTTCCTACATTGCTGCCCCCTCCTCCTTGTACTCTGTTGTGGGTGGCAAAGGGGAGGGTGCAGAGGACCTCCAGGAAAAGCAGGGAACTTGACCACCTTCCCGGGGGGGGAGTAGGTTGAAGTTTTGGATGACCACATGCGGTAAAAAAAATGGGGGGGGGGGGGGGGGAGGAAGTAGGTTGAAGTTTTGCCTAGGGTGCTGAGAAGCCTTGCCCTGGCCCTGACTGGAACAGTACGAGGGAGAGGATACTAAAAGGAGTCCCAGCATGAGGCTGCTAAAGGAATGCCAAATGTGCATAATGTCTTGAGCTTTGATTCATTTCTGTATCTCCAAGTCACACAGATCAGTATGGAATGCTGGGAATTAGAAAATCAATATAGATTGTGGTAAGACATAGGATTCAGTGACAGGATTAAGGGCCTTATTTTGGTTAATTCTTTCTGACAAAATCCTTCTTAGATGGACAAAACCATGTGCACTGCAGGGGGGGCAGATGTTACTTGTGCAGAGAGAATTAGATTTGGGTGAGTAATTTTGTTTCTGTGCAGGGAAAATACTGACTGCTTTTTTTTTACACTGCAATATAGATCTCACTTTGAAGTAAAACCCCACCCAAATCTAATTCTCTCTGCACATGTTACATCTGCCCCACCTGCAGTGCACATGGTTTTGCCCATCTAAGAAGGATTTTGTCAGAAAGAATGAACCAAAATAAGGCCCTAAATGTACATTATATACTGTATTATACACTGAAACACTGCATGACTGGGGGAAAGCGTATGGGTATAGTATAGGATAGGTTATGGGAGCAGTGTACATTAAAACACATTATAAGATTAAATGTGGGAGCAGAATAAAGGAATAGTATAGAATGGGATGTTTGAGCAACGTATACAGTAGACAGTATAAGATGAGATGTGGGAGCAACATATAGGTACAGTATAGGATGGTATGTGGGAGTCACATATAGGTACAGTATAGGATGGGGGAGTCACATATAGGTACAGTATAGGATGGGATGTGGGAGCAACATATAGGTACAGTATAGGATGGGATGTGGAAGCAACATAGATACAGTATAGGATGGCATGTGGGAGCAACATAGATACAGTAGAGGATGGGATGTGGGAGTACCATATAGGTACAGTATAGGATGGGATGTGGGAGCAACATATAGGTACAGTATAGGATGTGGGAGTAACATATAGGTACAGTATAGGACGATATGTGGGAGCAACATATAGGTACAGTATAGGATTGTATGTGGGAGCAACATATAGATGCAGTATAGCATAGGATGTGGGAGTAACATACTGCATAGGTACAGTATAGGATTGTATGTGGGAGCAACATATATAGATGCAGTATAGGATGGGATGTGGGAGTAACATATAGGTAGAGTGTAGGATTGTATGTGGGAGCAACATATAGATTCAGTATAGGATGGGATGTAGGAGAAACATACTGTATAGGTACAATGTAGGATTGTATGTGGGAGCAATATATAAATGCAGTACAGGATGGGATGTGGGAGCAACATATAGGTACAGTATAGGATGGGATGTGGGTTTAACATAAAGGTACAGTATAGGATGGGATGGGATGTGGGAGTAACATATAGGTACAGTATAGGATGGTATGTGGGAGAAACATATAGGATGGGATGTGGGTGCAACATATAGGTACAGTATAGGATGGGATGTGGTAGAAACATAGGTATAGGATGGGATGTGGGTGCAACATAGGTACAGAATAGGATGGGATGGGATGTGGGAGCAACATATCGGTACAGTATAGGATGGGATGTGGGAGCAACATATAGGTACAGTATAGGATAGGATTGGCAGCCACCAGCACTGCCTTTGGGTATAAATAACTAATCATAAATATTTTTTATTGGTCCTGGACCACCAACCCATGGCACCCCTGCAAGTGTCCCGAGGCACCCCAGGGAGCCACGGCACACAGTTCGGGAACCACTGGCATAGATAAATAAATAAATAAGTATGTTACTAATACGTATAAATGACCAGTGGATAGGATGTCTACAGTATGCAGAGAATGGGATGAGCGAGGGATCATTGTACAGGTATAGCTTATGATGGGATGTGTGATTTGTACAAGACAGGTACTGGCACAATATAGGGTGTTATGTGAGATCGGGGTACAGGCACATTATATGATGGGATGTGTCTCGGATCATCAGGGTACCGGAGACAGGTACAGGATATGGGAGAGCAGCAGGGATAGGCGGATGACAGGCGGCTGGAGGAAGCTGCATCACGTGACGCGCCTGTCGGATGACGGCAGGATGGCACCGGTAACTATAGTCTACTAGTCTAGCTATAGCAGACGAATATTTCTCCACCCCCGGTTCTATCCCGGTCACCCCGCTCAGTACCGCGAGAGTTTGTGCTCCGGGGGCGGAGTGAGCTCAGCGCATGACCGACAGCGAGTGGCGGGGCCCGGCAGGTAAGAGACAGATGTACCGGAGACGCATACACTACGGAATCCCCGTTACTGTGCGCGGCCCCTAGCCAATAAGCGTCGGCTAACTAAAGACCAGGTCCCACATGACCAGCATAAGCACCCCAAATCTCAGCCCACCTGTCATTGCACCCACAGATGACCCCCACTACTAACGTTACTTATGTGAATATATATATATATATAATATATATACATATACACACACACATAATATACATATTCTAGACTATACCTGTATCCTCCATGCACTCACTGCTTGAGCAGCACCTGCTCTCATCCCCTGCCTGCCATACCCTGCTAGTGTCTGCACTTAGCAGCTGCCAGTACTCCCCTCTCCCCACACTGTCTCCTGTCACTTTACCACTAATTCATCATTTTACTACATAAATGATGATACTCCCCCCCCCCCCGCAGCCCTACACAGGCAGTACAGACCTTCAGACCACTCACTAACCTCTTCCAGATTCACTCCACTCACAACCTGTTGTATGTGTTACAGTTACTGTCCAACACTCACAGCACTTTCAGCCCTCTGTATGACAAGCACAGACCTTTTCTTTTCATTATACCAGTTACTACACGCACAGAATACGAACATCCACCCTTTACTCAGTAAGTGACCATCACTCACACTCTTTTTCTTTTGTGTAACTGCACTATAGCTTTTAAAAATTAAAAATAAACACCTCAGTCACTATTTGATCAGAGTTTGCCTACACCTCAGGTAATTTAACTTGAAATGCCAATCCCTGGATCGGGATTGGAGCCTCCAATCCTTGGATTTTGGGATCAAAATGCATACTTGACTTATACCTGCTGGGCAACGCTGAGCATGGACAGCATCAGCTCAGGCGCTGCCCGGCAACCAGATTGTGCAGCTGTGCAGTATAATGTCAAAGGTCACGCTGCACAGCAATGTACCTGCTGCACCCATCCATCCCTGCTCGCTTAAGGACGGTTTCACATCAGTTTCCAGCGCGTAATTTGGTGTATTTCAATCCTGAATCCTGGGATTAGCCTCTCTACAATTAGGACCTTATACTGGTTGATTCGCAAGGCTGCAAATTCGCAGGCTTGGGAGTCCACCAGACGCCATCCTGCAATTGCCAATACACACGCCCCCCTCGCACACCGCGTTAGTGCACACGGGCTGCGAATGGATGTTTAACATTAAAAACCATTTGCAGGCTGTGGGGGAACAACCACATCATTTGATGGTCACCGACCATTGAATGATTTGGAAGGCACACGCACATCTATTGTTAGAGGTAACCTTAGATGTGTGTGGGCATTCAGAAGGAAGTGACCAGGCAGCTGACATCCAATGATGTCAGCTGCCCGGCGCCCATGTCACCGGGCAATTTCCATGGAAACGCCCAGTGTTTTCATGAAAATGCCCATGAAAGGCTGGGCATTCCCATGGGTGCGACTATATGCCCACGCCCCCTGGCTGCAGCCTTAGGTGCATGCACCTAGCGGACAGTCTGCACGCCGTGACCGCACGCACCCGGCGTATGCACACATGCGCAGAAATGCAGCTGTGCATACGCAAAACATCGGTCCCCGTGCAAACATACGCTCCTTGCGAACGGACCAAAATAACCCCCTTAACCTTTAGTATGTAGCCCTAAGGGGCACGTTTACTATAAATTTGCATATATAAAGTGATCTGTTCGGAATCTACCATGCAGGATCGCATTGCAATAGACGATCCCAACGTCTGTATGTATGTCCCTGAAAAGAGCCCATCCCTGCAATCTACTGTGCTGGGGGGGGGTCGGGTCTGCGGGTGTCTGCTCATGCGCAGTCAGCACTGACCCCCGGCAGTGCGATAAGTAGCCCATAGGCTACGATACAGCAATGTAGGGTCATTTTTCGACCATTGAAAGATGTGGGTGTTCCCCGCAGCATTCAAATGGATGTTTATGTTACCCATCCATTCGCAGAATGTGCATTGGAACATGCGCTGTAAGGGGGTGGCGGGCGGCCCTGCATTCCCCGGGCGGTGTTTGGTGGACTCGCAAGGCTGAAAATTCGCAATCAACCAGAATAACCCCCATTGCATAGCTGACATCACCCCATCACATATCTCACCGTGTGTGCGCACCTATAAGCAATCTCTCATTCACATTGACAATTCCTTCTGTAGAAACTTTCCATCATTTAACAACTCCTTACTTCATAATCAGAATATCCCTGCCCCATCCCTCCAGTTTTGTCACACTCCTGAACTTCCTCTGCATGAGTAGTCTGCAGTCTTGAGATTAATGCATCATTCGGCTAAATGAGCTGCTGTCATCCAGAAACATCACTTTGTACACAGCCTTGTCTGTCTAACGTCAGTTTCTGTCTTGGCCATTCAGAAGTCATGGCTGACTCTCTTGCCACTGGAGCTAGGAGACAATTTCCCAGGGCCAGTAAATCTAGATCTTCCACACAGTTGCAGTTCCTTGCCTCTGACTCAGGTAAGGGTCCTTCTCTTTATTCTTCCTTGTTGATTGAAATACTTGTATTATTGAAGCTCTGATTCTTGACATGTCCTGAACAAATATAACAACATCTTAGACATAAGTGGTCTTACTGTGTGTACACACTGTCAGATGTGCCTTAATATACTATCCACGATCCGATCGGAATCAGATCGCAAGGCACATCCGATTTGCATACAAGTCTGACTATATAGTGCACTGCACTATATAGTCAAGGCAGACAAGACTTTCTGCCTTGAGATACGTGAACGCACATCGTGATCGGATCGGGATCGCAAGGGTTAAAACCCTTGCGATCTGCATCCGATTCCGATCCGATGTTGACTATATCATCAACATCGGAAGGCAAATAGTACCATGTGTACACACTATTAGGGAGCACCTTGGTTTTATTTAGAATAGTCTGCTTTTGTTGATGACAAGGAGATGAAGACAATTGATTGTCATACTGTAGTACACACAAACCAATCCAAAGATAACCAATCAAATATATCAGTTGTAAGAGCAGATGATGTTTACATTTGCTGACACCCTTAATAAGGTGAGCCTATAGAGAGCTTGTTCAGCCCATTTTTTACCACGATATTGCATCATCCGTGTTTTATCACACATGACTTTGTGGGGGATATTCAGTTTATGTGTGAACCTCCAATGTCTATTTGATTATACTATTAGAACTGACAGTGGTTCATCCTAAAAGATGACATCATGTTCACATCGGTGCATATTAGGCAGTGTGCATGCCAATATGTGGCCCTCCGCCATCTTTACCGGTGTCTTCTGGTAGGCCATGCTACAGGGTCAACAGGAGCCATCTCTAGTTATGCCATGCTGCATTGCACCCAGTGTCGTTCTGGCACCCCCTGTGCTGGAATTATGTGCTCCTTAAGATCACTATTGCATAGATTAGTTTTTATATTTTCAGACAAAAGACCATTCTTTTGGAAGCTGCCAGTACATAGCAAACTCTTCATCGTATTGTATTGTATTTTATGTTTAGAATCCTTTAACCGTTTCAGGTCCAACGTCTAGTCAGGCTCAGCAGTCCTAGCGCTAGTAGCAGATTCAATGGTGAGCTACTTTAAAATAAGAACATTAACATCGTTCAACATTCTATGTAGACCGTTTTTGATTAAAAAAAATGACTCTTAATTTAAACATTTAAAACCGCTTCATATTATGCCAGACAAATTGAAGCCCCATACACATTAGAGCACAGGTTCTCAAAGTCGGTCCTCAGTACCCCACACAGTGCATGTTTTGCAGGTCTCCTCACAGAATTAGTGTTCCCGCTAGGCTGTTTTAGCGATTTTTAAAGGGCATTATGCGCCCTGCCCGCTAAAACAGCCTGCTGTCTGTCCCACCGGAGTGCACTGGTGAAGCCCAGCGCCGCAGAAGATGGCAGTGCCCGGCCCTTTCCCGGCAGCTTAGGGACGTAGTCACAGCCGGGCAAGCCCCCTTCAGTGATGCGGCAGCCCGGGCACACCCCCTTTAGTGATGCGGTAGCCCGGGCACGCTGCCTTTAGTGACGCGCCGGCCCAGGCACGCCCCCTTTTGTGATGCGGCGGCCTGGGAACGTCCCCATTTGTGACGTCGGCGTGCCCGGTCCGCCCCTCTTATGCTGCCCCAAATACACAAGCACCCTGCCCCATTTGGTTCCTAGAAGGAACACTACAGAATGAAGTGTAAAAATTAGCTCCACCTGTGGGTATTTTTAAAATGTGTCAGTCAGTAATGAGTGCACCTGTTGGGTGACCTGGAAAATGTGAACTGTGTGGGGTCCTGAGGACCAAGTCTCTGGCTTACAGGCTTACATTTAAAATAATAGTATGCTTTAAAAATTTGGGAAGGGACCCCTGAGTTTTTACTAGTTAGGGTTTCCTTTCCAACTTCATAAAAAAAAAAAAGTTTATTTTTTAATATTTAAACTGTTTTCATTTTAAGATTTCGCAGTGGGCACAGTGGTTCTTGTGCCACAGGCAAATCTGGGATCCTTCTGGTACACTTTCAAAGTGCTGTGACGTGATTGCCAAGGGCACATCTTTTACCCAGGTTGTCTTGGATGCAATCATGTTTTGAAAATGCACCCAAGAGATCTCTGCCTAGCTAACGGCTTCCTGAAATTGGAGTTGAACTCAGGGCTTACTGTGGAAAAGACAGCAAGCTAAAGACACAGTAATTATAAATAGGTGACCTATAGATAAGGGATTTATTACAAAGAATAGTGATGTTTTCTATATTGTGGGAATCATTTAAGTTTTGCCTGCATACCTTCTAAATTGGTGGTTGCCAACTTCAGTCCTCGAGAGCTACCAACAGTTCACATTTTCCACACAACCTAGCTGCTGCACAGGTGCACTCATTACTCACTGACACATTTTAAAAGATCGACAGAATTACTTCACTTGTGATTCTGTGAGGATACCTGCAAAACATGCACTGTTGGTAGCTCTCGAGGACTGGAGTTGGCTACCCCAGTTCTAAATCAAAATGGAAAAAATAGACAATAGCACATCAAATAGAGGGGATAGGATGAAGCTTATAGAAACATAGAATTTGACGGCAGATAAGAACCATTTGGCCCATCTAGTCTGCCCCTTTTTTACCCTTCAGGTAAAATTATGGAATAGTGTCAGGCCCACATCTGGCTTGCTGTGTTTATATGCCAAAAACTAATTTATTACTTGAACCTACAGTATATATGATTACAGCGGACCATTAGCTTTTTAATAATACAACTCATGATTAGTAATGAATTAAGAAGGGTTTTGTGTTATTTCTAGCTGTGTGATGGTAGTAGGCTTGGTGCAACAGAGAGCGTGACTTCCTCTATTTTACAGAGTGTGATAACTCACGGTGGGAGGGAGGAGTAGGTTGCGGGCTGAGATGTATGATAATCAGCAAGAGAGTTCATGAATTTGGCTTCAAAGCCGTGTGAGCTGGTGCTGAGGAGAGATCATGATCATAGATGTGGATGGGAATTTGGGAGTTGTTTGTTGTGAATTGAATTGGCATGGGAATTGATGTTCAGTGAAATGTTTCTTTTTCTTCATTGGCTGATTCACTAAACCTGTGCCTGGAGTATTGGAATAAATTATTCCATGATTTATACACATTTTTACTTTTTTCTGTACCTCCCTTAATAACTGCTGTGGTGAATGCTTGATTACCTCTCTGGAGTGCTGGCTTGGGATAGGGAATGATTTGTTTGTGGGGTTAATCTGCTGTATAGTAGACAGACCACTTGTGCTGTTTCATTCAGTTGGTGACAAACCTTTATTTCTTTTTGAATATGTGAGAGCTGTGTTTTGTAGAATTCGGGTGGTTTTGGAATGTCAGATATAGATTATGATGACAATCCGGTAAATATGATACTGCAGGATTAGTGATTGGTTTTCCTAAACTGATATATCGTCTGATGGGTATATCAGAATAGGGTCTGTGGCTGCTGGCAATGGGTGTGGTATAGGGTTCCGACAGTCAGGATCCCGACAGTCATTAGCCCGTTGTCGGGATCCCGACTGGCCGGACCCAGACAGCATGGCGAGCGCAACAAAGCCCCTTGCGGGCTCGCTGCGCGCGCCACGCTGTGGGCACGGTGGCTCGCTATGCTATGCGAGCAACCAATTCTATTCTCCCTCAATGGGGGTTGTGGACCCCCACGAGGGAAAATAGCCGACGGCCATCGGGAACCCGGCTGTCTGTGTTTTGACAGTCGAGATCCCGACGTCGGGTAAATGCCTGTCGGGATCCCGACTGTTGGGACCCCGTCTGGCACCCCTGGCAATATTACTTTTGTACTCATACGTAGATATCTGCTTTCGTAATATTAATATTATATACAGGTCGGGTCTCCCTTATCTGTGTATATTAAAAACCGAAATATTCCATAAACCGTGGGTTTTTCAGAATATTATGGGTTTGTTTGTGGGGTTTTTTTTTTTCATACTTACCTCGTCCCCGATGTCCTCGGCGGCCTTCAAGATCCTTTTCAGCGGCATCTCTAGTCCCAGGTGTGCATTGCGTGGGTGCGCCGGTGACGTCACCCTCGCGCAATGCACCCCTGGGACCGAAGTTCCTGCTGAAGAGGATCCTGAAGGCTGCTGTGGATGCGGGGGGAAGTCGGGGGACCATCGGAGCACCACCAGAGGACGAAGTAAGTTTGGAGAAAAAATAATATTCCAAAATCCAGAAAAATCCGTTATCCAAGTGGTCCCGAGCATTTCGGATAAGGGATACTCAACTTGTACTATATGCTTATAGTCATGGCTTGAACTTTTGGTTTGCAATTGATTTTAGTGTGTGTTTGTAGGAAGCTATTACAACAAGAGAACAGTTCAAAGGAGATATCCCAGACAAGAAAACCGTGAGCTTCGGGGAGTACCGGTAAGCATGGTAGGGGCCAGTGACGGATAAAGTCTAAATATAGAAGCACAGTTTTTGGAGCAGAAAAACAAATCTGTTCTTCTATTACCCTCCCTGACATTTGTCATCCTCCCAGCATGTTCAGTGTACAAACCAAATAAATTTTCCCCTTAATATCTCAGGCCTCCCTGATAAGCGAATGGAAGGAGATGTTTAAGACTCTGGCACGGGTGAGATGTCCAAGCACTAGCTGCTGGCTGGAGTTTCCCAGTGTTTACGGGCTGAAACAGCATTATCAACGATGCCAAGGGGTAAGAAGTGTTCATTTGGGCACCCTGCACCTTTCAAAACTGGTGCAGTTCCTCGTTCCTGCTTGAGGTGTCGCTCTCTGGTGCCGTGTTTCTAGCACAGTTTGGTCTGTATTTCAGCATGGCTATACAGTTTGCACTGTGCTAGAACATCACAGCAGAGAGCGACACCCCATGCCTGATAGAGGAATTGCACCGTTTTTGGAAGGTGCAGAGTGCTAGAATGAACACCAGGTAAAAGTAATACCAATACTAATCGTTTCTTACTATTAGTTCTTCAGGATTCTTACTGAAATGTGACCATGTAATTTGATTCAATGATGATTATACCCCCTCTCATATGCGTTTCTATAAATAATATATACAACTCCATTATTGAAGACTGCTTTTTTGGTTTGTCTCCTAACTTTGTATTTCTGTCTAGGCAGCTTTATTGTCTCGGAAGGTGGTCTCCTGCCCTCGCTGTGAAGCTGTTTTTGTGTCCAAGACTCAACTGCAGAAACACATGATGTGGAACCATCCAGAGAAAGAGGACAGCAGAGAAAAAAGGTCAAGTCCATCCACAGTCTCCAGGGCAGGCTTGGTCATCCTGTGGCTCTCCAAGAGTTGTGAGACTACATATCCCAGCATGCCCTGCCAGAGTTTTTGCATTCCCTAATAGCAAAACTGTAGCAAGCCATTCTGGTACTTGTAGTTTCCTTTATTTACCTGGAGAGCCACAGGTTGACCAAGTCAGCTCTGGGAGAACACATTTATTGGCAAGCTGCTCAATCAGATTATGATGTCACTCATGTGCTAAAAGGGAGGGGTAATTCTAGTTAGGAAACAACATTTTGCTGTCCCAATTGCACACTGAGTGGGAAATAACTATGTAATAATCAGATAATACAGAGATCTTGGTTGCATATATCTGCAGATATAGGGCTAAGCACCCAGGCTGTACGTCAAGGCGTCTCTGTGTCACTGGGGGTCCCTAATACTGGGTATGGGTCTGGGGTGCAGGTCCCCATCATGCCGGCACAGGCTGACTACTTCAGGGCAGCACACAAATGAAAATTAGTAAGGGTTAATAAGAAGCACATAAGTGCTATGTGAGAAGTGTGATTAAAATAATACAATATATATATATGATGTGATAGGGAAAACAAAAATATTAATAAAGTGTTAGGGTGTGCCAACCTGAAGCAGCCCAGCCACACCAACACAGGGGACATTGCACCCCCAAAACCCATCCCATAGTGACAACTATGGCCAGCATTCAATGCTCCCAATTCTCCGGGGGTTTTTTCGGCGAATCGGGCTGTTTTCACTCCTTTCGGTGAATCTGTTTCACTGAAAATGTGATTAACCCTATTTAATGTTCACTGTTTGCCGAAAGCAAACAGTGAATGCCGGCCAGTTCTCCGTTTCATGTTCGCTGCAAGTCGCTGGAGTATTTCAATGGGGTTTTCACTGGGATTCACCGAGAGTGTATTCAATGCTAGGAGGGAGAACTGCTTTCTCCATGATTTTTGCCATGATTCGCCGTTTTGCATTCGACATCTTTTTTAGGTGAACAGGAAAGTGATCTTTTGAAATAAAGGGTTTTGGGGGGAAGTTTGGTGTCAAAAAATCTGATTTTTTTTCTAAGAAGGGGCATGCTATTTGTAATCATGTGCTTAAAGCACATTAATATATATTTAATTTTATTTACATTTTTTTTTTACTTTTTTTTTATACACTTTGGCCAGCAGGGAGCCAAGAGCAGATCATTAATATTCATTTGTTCACTGTACTCTGGTCCCAATCATTATATATGCACGATCGGGACAGGGAGTGCAGCGGCTGATGATCCCAGCCCCCTGCCAGCTCTGGGGGTCTCTGCCAGTGTCCTGGCAGCCCTCCTCAGTGTCAGGCGCAGGCAGGGAGACTTCCATCTTACTGCCTGCTGCCTTCCCCCAGCTCCCTGCGGCATTCGCAGCAGGGGTTAAAATTCGCTGAGTTGAATAGGGTGACACGGAGGGCTGGCAGCAAATGCTCCAGCCCTCCGGAACCCTGCGAATGTGCAGCGAATCCTAAACTGGATTCGCTGCACATTTCGTAAATGTGCATTGAATACTGCACTATGTCTGGGTCTAATAGCCCAGAGTAAGGCCACATGATTATGGCTCCTACTGCACCTGAGAGCCATCTTACCTGGAGATACCCCTGGCTTCTCCAATGGCACTCTGGAGTCAGCCATCCCTCCTAAAGCTGACCTATCTACACCTCTTTAAGATACACAATACATTTATTGACAAGCTGCTCAATCAGATTATGATGTCACTCAGGTGCTAAAAGGGAGGGGTAATTCTGGTTAGGAAACAACGTTTTGCTATCCCAATTGCACACTGAGCGGTAGATTTATTAAGTTTGGTGAAGTGATAGTGTCTGGTTTTTATGACCGGCCAATCAGCTCCTACATGTCATTTTTCAAACCAAGCCTGTAACTTCACAGTAAGGAGCTGATTGGCCAGTGATAAATACCAGACACGTTATGCCTTCACTGAGCTTAATAAATCTGCCAATCAGTGAGAAATAACTACATAATAATCAGATAATACAGAGATCTTGGTTGCATATATCTGCAGATATAGGGCTTAGCCCTGGGAGAACAAAGTAAAACTCAACACAATCAGTTGCTGCATTGTACAATAACATTGGAACATTGGAATATTCTGCAAAATAACAGAACTATGCTTATACAGAAGTCTGTGAATGCACTTTTGCTATTGGCCTGTCTGTATTGTATAGAAGTGTCTGTCTTGTGATGTATGCCTTTGTTTTACCTTTGACTCTTTATATTGTTCTTAGGGTAATTAAAAGAGGATCCGCAACACACAGACTTACTAAACAGACCAAAACATGGGTCACAGAGGAGAATGGAGATGTCAACCATCCTAGAGACAATAAAAAACAGGGGAACATCTGTCTATCTGATGAGGATCCGGAGAGGATGAGACACAGTAAGGGGAGGGGCAATATATAAATCCGCTATTTTCTTTCTCTTCTTCTCATCCATTCAATCACACTGTTCAATTTTCTTGAAATAACTTTTATACATGTTTTATTTTATTTCTGCTCTTACTTGAGTCAGGAAGGAAACAGAAAACCCCAAAGAAGTTCACAGGAGAACAGCCGTCCATCACTGCCTCCTTTGGCTTGAAAAGTGAGTCCACGAAATAATAACTCACAGGTCTGTACTTTATTCAGACTTTAATGTTCAGCAATGAATAGTGAACAATCTTTATTATCTTAAGTATAGAACCTACAAGAATGAAACTAAAACAGACAGGTAAGGTAGGTGAGGGTAACATGAACAATCAGACTTTGACACATAACCACGGTGACCAACAGGCCGAGGATCCAGGCAGGGCTAAGGGGCACATTTATTAAAGAGAGGTTGGGGAAGGTTTTGTCAGTCGCACAGAAAGGAAGTTTTTATTTTGTACGGGTGGACCCTCCTTATACAGTATAATCAATTTAATATTTATTGATGCGAGGGTGTGCTACCACAGACACGAAATAGACGTACTTTGGAGGACAGAGAAAGAATGTCTTTTTTTGGTGCACCAGAAGAATTATATTAGTAAAACATGACTTTTAATGAATTCATTTAAAATAGTTGCGAAGATATAAAAGACACAGACAAAACATGAGACAACATGTAGTGATTTAAAAAGGATATAAATCCTCACCTAGTGGGACCCCACTGCACACTGTCCCTTAATAGTTTTATAATTAGTCTTAATGTGGCACGGTGGAATTGACTTGGTTATGTTACTATGTCACAGTTGCATATTACATGGATAACACAGGATTGTTACTCATTTGAAACAGTGTGTCAGTATGATCCTGGGGCTCTCTATGCAGCCGCTGGCAAGCTCTTGAACGCGGATATGATACCGTTCCAGCGCCGCCGCTGACTTGCTGGAGCCAGTGGTTCCACAACCTGCGTTCTGCCCGCAGAGCTGAGTCAGAGGTGTGCCTGTATGCACTCCCTCGCTCGAGCGGGTTAGAAGAGACAGGAAAACGCATGGCTCTGGCGCCAGAGACCGTGTCAGTGTGCTTGCTGGGGACCGTGTCCAACGGAAAACCCAATCCGGCCAACAACAGATCAAAATACAGTTTGTAAGGGGGAAGGGAGAGTGGGGTTTAAACACACTAGGTGTGTAGTTAGTCAAGCGTACGCTTTTGCAAAAAGCTTCCTCAGGACCACCGGGCGGGCGGCCGGAAGCTCCTTAAATACCGGTTCCTTCATGCATATTCATGGTACGTAAATTCAAGTGGGAGTGAATTAGTCTACTCCTAAAGGAGTGCAAACTTAGTTCTGATAATGGAGATTTTAAGTCCTATGGAGAGATATTTCTCCTAATCTGCTTCCCGTGTGGGTGTTTACATATAAATAAATATATATGGTAATATAACCTCAAATAAGCTTCCCTCGGGATGCAGAGTAAATTGTAATTCAAGGGTCGGCACGGGCTAGAAATCCTGACTGAACCTACAATATGGTATGCTACAGGCTTTAATACGTCCGTGATGGAGGAATAGCGGTGCGGCTCCGGAAACGGCTGCTGACCCGCAATAAACCTGGACCTGGTGCAGATAATATTCTGGTCACCAGACCCGACAGTCATGCCCCGGTCCCGTTCTCGGTCCGCTCGACTGGCAGGATTCATTGTCCCGCCTGTTGAGTGCCGAAAGGGGTTGTGGCCACGAGAAATGGCCGTGGATCTTCAAGATCTGGGCATGAGCTCATCAATCCACGTCCGTTCTCGGCAAAACGAGCCCGACTGCTTTTAAAGTCGGGCTTGTTTTGCTGAGATGCCTGTTCAATGCTGTTAGGAAAGACAACATTGAATAGGCACCTTCCACTATCTTCCCCATTAGAAATAGCGGCAGGGGATAGAATACCCCCTAAAGGTGAAAATCAGGCCTGACTGCTGGTATCAGGTATTTTGCACATGAAGCAGAATCCTCTATAACCAGTCCTATCAGCCATGTTTTTCCATGATTACACTTGGGTCCTGAAACTATTCCCAGATCCCATGTGATATCGCCATAAACCGGGTCATTTACCGCACAATAAAAATGGGCTATAATTGGGCAAAAATCACAGTATTAAGCTGCCCATACACGGTCCGTTTAATGGATCCGTTTGGGACTTAAACAGCACACATCGGATCGGATCGCATCCCTTGTGCATGCATTGTGCATGCACTGCGATCCGACACGATGTGTACCTAGTACAAAAAGTATGTGCAGCACATACTTTTTGTACCGTACTATGTGATGCGCGGGAGCGCGCATCGCATAGTACAGAACGGATGCCGGCGAACGGCTCCGTGTATGGACAGCTTTAGCCTGTTTTTGCATGCGGTAACTACAGCAAAAGAATACCCCACTTTAGATAAGCATACATCAATACTGTCACAAAATGTGACTGCACATAGTCATGTAAGCTGCAGGGTATCACTCACACATCACAGGTCTTTTCTAGGTTTATGCAGAAATAGAGAAACACCAGTCACTTTATGTCTATGGTATTTAAATCTCCCAGGACTCTTCTTCATGTGTACAAAGAAATATAAACTGCACAGGTCTGTCCCTCCTGTGTAAAGAAACGTGTAACTCTCTCTGTGTGTACAGACTGGACATAGATGGACCTCACAGTTTTATTTAAGCCTGTGCAGTTAGTAAATATGATTGTTGATGTCAGACCATTATAGGAATGTTTAGATTCTTCCATATATAACTTTCTGACTTTAATGTCACAGGCCTGGGAAAAGCTGATGACAAATCCAGGGGAAGACCAGGGAAGTTTGTACAAGGGAAAATCAAAGCCCCAACGAAGAGAATAGAAAGTGCAAATATAAGACTGGAACATATAATATCGCCCCCTTCAGGTAACAAACATACACAAATAAACAGTAAAGGATCAGATAAATTGTGATAAGAAAAAAGACTTTCAAGGGTCATATGGAACCAGTAACTGAAGTAAAGGTCAAGGAATGATTAAAATGGAGTCATATGGAGTGACACAGCCAAGTTTCGGGTGGGGAGAGTAAAAAGGCGACAAGTGTCGGGTGGAGAGAGTAAAAAGGCGACAAGTGTCGCATGGAGAAAGTAAAAGGATGCAAGTTTTGGGTGAGGAGAGTAAAAAAGGCGGCAAATGTTGGGTGAGGAGAGTAAAAAAGGCAGCAAGTGTTGGGTGGGGAGGATAAAGGCGGCAAGTGTTGGGTGGGGAGGATAAAGGCGGCAAGTGTCGGGTGGGGAGAGTAAAAAGGCGACAAGTGTCCCATGGAGAAAGTAAAAGGCGGCAAGTGTTGGGTGAGGAGAGTAAAAAAGGCGGCAAGTGTTGGGTGAGGAGAGTAAAAAAAGGCGGCAAGTGTTGGGTGAGGAGAGTAAAAAAGGCAGCAAGTGTTGGGTGGGGAGGATAAAGGCGGCAAGTGTTGGGTGGGGATAGTAAAAGGTGGCAAGTGTCCGGCTTTAAGCTGCTAAAGCTTAAGCCTCCCACCTAGAAATAGTTATAATATACTAATCGGCTGTCATAGTATGGTTCATTCGAAACATTAAAGGTGGCAGGAGACCAGCGGTTGCAGGAATTTTGGTACTGTGTCAAAGGCTTATACCCTGTACTCAGGAGGTGCACAGAGTGATCAGCAGTTCCCATCAGCCCTGGACAAGTATTGTAAGTATCCTTTATTAATGTATTTGGCAGTGAAAAATGGTGTTGCATTAAGGTAAAAAATTATAGAGGAGTACTACTCAAAAATTAAATAGCTCAGTTTAATAAGGTTATGGTCTGCTTTAAGTAGTTTTAAAAGTGTCTGAGGGACATAAGGAATAAGGGAGAGCACTGCATTTGGCTGCTAACACACTAAATTAACATGCACGTTGTACATAACCGTAGCCCAAGTCTCCCAATAGGATGTCTTAAGCATTGCAGTCAATGCGAATTGCTGGAAAGGATAATATACATCCTAGTGATTTGTATTGAATGTTCTGATTTGGGTGGGTACAGATCACTCTCACATCTTTGCCCCCTGTACCAGGCAGTGTGGACGACAAGTGCCAACGCCAGACCAATAAGAAGGGTGAAGTGACCTGTCCTAATTGCTGCTCTGTCACACGTAAAACTATGGCAGGTTTGAGAAAACACATGGATGTGTGTGAGCAGGTAAGATTCACTGAACCATGCTTGCTTATATATTTTTATGTATGCATTCTGACTCCGTTTAATTATAAGGACCATGGCCCTTATTCTGGTTCATTCGCAAAGGCAAATTCCTTCTCAAATGGTAGAAACCATGTGCACTCCAGGTGGGAGAGAAGTAACGTGCAGATAGAATTAGATTTGGGTGGGGTTTTACTTCAAAGTGAGATCTATATTGCAGTGTAAAAATAAAGCAGAGTTTTCCCTGCAGAGAACCAAAATAACTCACCCAAATGTAACTCTCTCTGCAAGTTACATTTGAGAAGGAATTTGCGGCAGAATAAGGGCCCATGTTTATTGGATGTTGCTTCTGTACCTTTGGTTATAGAATGGTCTCTTGCTTTAAAGTGGTGCATGTTGCCGGTTTCTATCGCATGGCTTTTCCAAATAGAGGCCTTGAGCAGATGATTGAGATTTTCGGTTGAAACCTCTTCCGTTTGTGGAACTTGAATTCTTAGCTTTGAAAGTTTCCCTTTGTTGGCATTTCTCTTGTGACAAGGCTATTGGTGCTTGTGGCTTTATCATGCAGTTCTACATACCTAATTATTCATGAGATTGGTGCGGTACAGGACAGGTTGAGTATCCCTAATCCAAAATGCAGTGGACCCGAAGCATTTTGGATAATGGATTATTCCGTATTTTGGAATATTTTTTATAGTACAATGAGGACTGGACCCATGTGTTTACACAGAATGCATTTATGTTATATAAACACATCAAACACATGAAATACACACAAATATATATTTTATTTGTGCATTAAAAAAAGGTTTCAACATGAAACAAAAACAAAGTTTATGTACTACGTCAGACACACTGTACAATTTTTTTGACCAATTTGGTTGAAAGACATTTCCATTGAACCCAGTGTCCTGGACTAAAGATGTTGACGAAATATATTGACGACAGACGAAAGAAGAAAGATCTAGCTACAGTTTATAGGCTCTTTTTGAAAGATATTCAAATTGAGCTGCATACACAGTTGACGAACAATCTCGATGAACAACTGGCGGGTATGCGCATCATCATTCATCGTTTGTTTGTTGACAATATCTTTTGTCAACATCTTCCGTCCAGGACACTGGGTTCAATGGAAATGTCTTTCAGCCAAATTGGTCAAAAAAATTGTACAGTGTGTATGCACCTTTAATGTGAATGCCAAGCAATAATTTTCTTGCACATATTTAGTGCCAGTTACATATTATGTCCCTAGCAGTGCCAGTTACATTTTATATCCCCAGTAGTGCCAGTTACAGATGTGCCCAGTAGTGCTAGTTACAGATATCCCCAGTAGTGCCAGACACAGAAGTCCCCAGTAGTGCCATTAACTTGTAATGTCCCCAGTAGTGCCAGTTATAGATGTACCCAGTAGTGCCAGACCCAGAAGTCCCCAGTAGTGCCATTTACCTGTAATGTCCCCAGTAGTGCCAGATACAGATGCTCCAGTGGTGCGTTTAGCAACAACAAAAAGTACATTCCGAAAACTATGGTTTTCAAATTATTTGGATATCTGGATTAAGGTGCCCATACATGTACCGATTACCTGGTACTTTTTGTGCTAAAATCGCATCGCATTGCATTCAAGACAGTACAAAAAGTACTGCGTTCAAGACAGTACAAAAAGTATGTGCAGCACATACTTTTTGTACTTTACAATGAGATGCTGCGTGAGCACGCATCTCATAGCACACATCGCACTGGGAAAATCGGTGCGTGTATGGGCACCTTAAGGCATACTTAACCTGTACTATGTAACCCTCTCCTTTCAGCTAAATCAGATGATCGTCATAAGATTCTTTGTTCAGGACAATTCCTTACATCTCCTGAATGTGGTGAGAGCCCTTCAGAGTTATGTAGTAATGTCTTCCTCATTGTGGAAGTCTCCCTTCTAGTCTTATACAATGCCAGTCTGAGAGCTTAGCCTGCTATAAAACAGGTGGTTACTTGGTGGATTGTAACTACAATTTGCCAGACCTACAGTATAGTTCCAAATTTGTTTTTGTTTTTTCAAGACTGGGTGACGGCTCACTCTACTGGGCTGGTAGTGAGTCCTTCCTGGGAGGCACAACGTAGCATCTTAGTGGAATAGTTCTGCCTGGCTGTGATTTGTTCCATGGTACAGAACTTCAACAAATGTTTAAAAATTTAGCAGCTTATTACCTTAAGACACCAGCTTATGGTATACAAATGTACCTGTAGTTACAACTTGACCTTACCCTCCCCCTGCAGTAGCGGTGGAGCATCCCAGAGTCACAGCAGTGCCCCCCAATACAAATGACTGTGAAAAGAGGATTTTCAGACATTACGTAAAATCTGTTTCTCAAGATCCATGTAATGCCTCCTCTTTCCCCTTCACTTATTTTAGATGAATGTTTGTTCATAGGTCCTACTATTTCAATTTATTTGTTAAATCGAGTAAATGGGGATTACATGTTACATTTCTTTTAGTGAATTAGTGCCTTATTCTAGCATTTTTATACCCTAAAGGTGGCCATACACTGCTGTGATGTCTCGCAGCAGTGTACAGCCAACCGATTCCCCACGAGCCACCCGGGACCTTCCCAGGCAGCAGGAACGCATGCGATCCATCACAATTTGTTGTGTCCCTGCTCCCCACTTGCCCTGCCATCGGAAGGGAGGTCCCAAGTTGGTGGTCGGACGGACAGCAGGTCCGACCACCGAATCGGGTCTGATGCGCTTGGAATCGGCCGAAAACGGCCCATATCGGCTCAGTGCCCATACTTTAGGTACATTGTGTCTGCCAAATGGATCCTGAGACACAGGCTTTATGGCAAATCCAAAAATCCTCTTCTACACTTTCCATGTTTACTGTTGATATTAAATATGTATTGATGTAGGCAAGCTTTTGGGGAAACTTCAAGTCAAAGTATGCAGGGAATGTAAGATGAGTAGTTCCACAGCAGCTTCAGAACCACATACAACCTAAACCTGGTCTAAGTTACTATACCTTTCAGTGTGTTTGATTTGGTATGTAAGTACTGACACTGGCTGCTTCCTACCCCCAGCTGCAGGCAGCACTGAGGTGTCAACAATGCAAGAAGCAGTTCAAGTCCAAAGCTGGTCTGAACTATCACACTATGGCGGAACATGTCAACAAGGTGAGCAAAAAGTCTGAGCAATGCAGTCTAAATTACTGGGGTCAGCTTCTATAATGCTAGCAGTTCTGTAGCCTGTAGAGTAGACCTTTACAAAAAAAAAAATCGATTGCACATTTATTTCTATTTAAAATGTAAATCAAATGTTGTAAAGGTTTTTCTTTTTAATTCTTTGAGGTAATATTAGGGGTTATACTGTATATTTTATGGTCTCTGGCGTCTAGATATCGGCTCACCCTTTCGTTCCCTCACACTTTCTCAGTCTTCCAGTACTGATGATGTCCTGTTGGATGATCCCAAAGAGCGGGAACGCCTTCGCAAAGTTTTGAAACAAATGGGGAAACTACGATGTCCAAAACAGGTACATGTCCAATAACAATGTACTGTATACAAACCTATATTGCACTCAATAAACCCAGCTCAGGCTGAACCAGGATTCATGGGTAAGGCAATTAATAGACTTAAGGTTGGTTCATCCTACACAGTGACTATCTACGCTGTGATGTAATGTGACTGCTTGTGCATTTATTTTCTCTCTACGGGCCAGATGTACCAAGCTTCAAAAAGTGAAGTGTACCATGGCAGGTAGGAGCTGATTGGCTGGCTGTTTATCACTCTCCATTTTATCACTTTTTGAAGCTTCTGGCCCTAAATCATTTGTGGTTTTATGTTACATGTTATCAGCAGTGATCCAGGGTTAAGCGCACTCTGTACCTTTATGTCCACATTACAGAATTGCTCTGCCACATTCTCCAGCCTGATGGGGTATCAGTACCACTTGCAGCGTTGTGGCAGGGAGCAGTGTGACAGGGAGAAACTGCATTTCTCGTGCCCCCAGTGCAACAAATCGTATCAGTCCAAAGCTGGGAGAGATTACCATTTACGCTCCGAGCACTGTGCGGTAAGTGTTTCTAGCTAATGGCACAAGATTATCACTAATAGTCCACAAGAAATAAAGAGATCTAAGTGGTGACAATGTGCCTAATTCAGACTTGATCACAAAGCACAATTTTTACCCCTCTCCAGAATCCGGTGGAAACTGAGCCAGTGACTCAGGAGATAGAAGTGGAGGATTTCGAGCGGACCCCGAGTGGTAGGGTCAGGAGACGTTCAGCACAGATCGCGGTCTTCCATTTACAGGAAATTGCTGAGGACGAACTGACAAATGGAGGAAACCGGAGGAGGATGAAGGAAGATTTAGTACCAGACAGCAAGAGGGTGAGGGGCAGATAGTATCTAAGTGTATCTGACACTTACAGGTACAAATGTAGTGACGGATACCTTAAAATGTATATATACTGTATAGGGAAGGTAAGTACAGTCTACAGATTTTGCCCGCTGCGATGTCACACTATATAATCTGTGCCCTTCTGCTAGTTATGTCTGGATGAAATGACAATGTCTAACGTGTGTCATGTGACAGCTGAACTACCTCCGCCCTGGACTACCGACCTTTAACCCCCGGCTCCTGGACAGCTGGAAAACACGTGTAAAGGAGAATGGATTCATCTGTTGTCCCAATAATGTGAGTGCATATATAGTGTATATTGTGACACACACTGTAAACATTTCTACAAAGCACAAGGAGATGTGAATATGTTTTAAGCTTTTAGTTAGTGAAAATCTAATGATTGTGTGCAGTGGATACACATTAGTTTATATTGTAACCTTCATATATCGCACATGTTTTCTAGGGTTTGTTAAATGTTTTCAGGTGATGCATCACATCCAGTTTATAGTGTACCTCCTCACATACACACAGTGACTTACAGTTTGCCATTTTATGGCCGAATCAATATATTTAAAAATGGGTACTTGTTTCCTAGAACGGCCACAACGATTTAGATCGTTGTGGTCGTAAGATAAAAAATCGGATCGATCGCATCGCATGCGATTTGGTCGCATACGATGCGACCGATCCGATCGACCGATTTTTCACCCGATTTTTTTATTTTTTTCACCAGATTTGTTTCAATTGCCCCCCCAAATGTTAATAAGTGTGCTAGACCCCACGATAGACGTGAACCCGAAGCGTGGCGAGCGCAGCGAGCCCGCGAGGGGCGGCGGTGCGCGTCCTCCGACCTTTTCATTCCCCTACTATCCACTAGGGCGTGGAGTGAGAATATAATAGTGTGGCGAGCGCAGCGAGCCACCGAGCCCGAAGCGTGGCGAGCGCAGCGAGCCCCGCGAGGGGACGCGTCTAACTTCACAGGTATACGCGTCCCCTCGCGGGGCTCGCTGCGCTCGCCACGCTTCGGGCTCGGTGGCTCGCTGCGCTCGCCACACTATTCTATTCTCACTCCACGCCCTAGTGGATAGTAGGGGAATGAAAAGGTCGGAGGACGCGCACCGCCGCCCCTCGCGGGCTCGCTGCGCTCGCCACGCTTCGGGTTCACGTCTATCGTGGGGTCATGGCGGGCACATAAAAAATGTGAAATGGGTCATATTGGCCCATTTCACCTTTTTTATCATTTTTCCCTATGTGAGATGGACTTAATCAAGTCCATCTCATCTTGTGCCATTATAATGGCACAAGACCGACCGATTTCAATGTTAAAAGATTTTTTAACATTGAAGTCTATGGAAAAATCGGGTCAATCGGTCGGTCGCATCGCGGCCGATTTTAATTGGTCGCGACCGACCGATTGACCCGATTTCTGTCAATCAAAGTGAAAAAATTGTAAAAAATCGGCCACATCGTGAGGATCGTGTCCCTTAATTAAGAGCCACGATCACTCACGATTGTGGCCGTTCTAGGAAACAAGTACCTAAAAATGTAACTAGTCTATTCACTAGGAACCAATTTATCTTGAATATGGAGTGATAAAGTGCTTCAGTGATGTCACTGGCTCCTAGTGAATTCATAGGCTTCATTCCCAGTGATGTCAGCAGTTCCTAGTACGTTCATAGACTGCATTCTCATACATATTTGTTCACCCCCCAAAATGTGCTCATTACAGGGCTGATTCTGGTTCACTCTGTAAGCTACGAGGAGCTTACCGATTAAGCACTAAGGGGGTTATTCTAGTTCACTCTTTCTGACAAAATCTTTCTTAGATGGACAAAACCATGTGCACTGCAGGTGGGGCAGATGTAACTTGTGCAGAGAGAATTAGATTTGGGTGGGGTTTTACTTCAAAGTGAGATCTATATTGCAGTGTAAAAATAAAGCAGCCAGTACAGAAACAAAATAACTCACCCAAATCTAATTCTCTCTGCACATTTTACATCTGCCCCCCTGCAGTGCACATGGTTTTGTCCATCTAAGAAGGATTTTGGCAGAAAGAGTGAACTAGAATAAGGCCCTTAGTGCCAGAGAGCCTGCCCCAATGAAAACCCAGGCCCCCTACCCGCCGTTTCCTCTCGCAACCATGTGAGGGGATGTGTACCGAAGACACACCCCCTCACATGTGTCCACTGCAGGAGAAATCATTTGATGATCGGCGACTATTGAATGATTTCTCCTGGGCTCACAAATAAGTCAGTGGAGACCATATGGCGTCAGATGCCCACCTCCGGGACACATCAGCACGCCTGCATCGCCATGGGAACGTCCAGCGTTTTCATGGGGATGCCCATGAAATGCGGGGCATTCCCATTGGCAGCGCCCTACCCCATTGCCGCAAGCCCCCCGGCCATCAATATAGACACCCAGGGGGAAATTTACTAAGATGTGTATTCTACTTCACATGTGAGGTTGCTATGGGCAACCAATCAGAATCTACTTCTTATTTATTTAGCACCCTCTAGTAGATAGTAGACAGAAATCTGAGTGGTTGCCCACAGCAACACCACATGTGAAGTAAAATACACATCTTAGTACATTTCCCCCTCAATGACATTAGTGCGCATTAATACATGCAATGACACTCCCTCCATGTCTTACTTCCTTCTGCAGCATTGTGAAGCAATATACTCCAGCGTGTCTGGACTGAAGGCTCATCTAGCAAGCTGCAGCAAGGTACCCAGTGCCACATAGTGTATGTTTCAGTCATCAGAGCAACCATTGAGTGACTAAGTCTACTTGCTACTACTCGGTGTGGGGGCACTGTGTTTTTGAGAGTAGGTGGTCATTGGGCTGCCTTTTGTCCTTTTCAGGGTAATCACTCAGTGGGGAAATATCGATGTCTGCTGTGTCAGAAGGAGTTTAGCTCTGAAAGTGGAGTAAAGTACCACATCTTGAAGACACACTCACAGGTGAGAGTTCAGCAGTCACAAATTGAATCATGCAATAATGTAGACAGTTGGAACAGTGGGAACATTTACTTTTTTGAGCAGTTGAGTGCTGACATCGCTTTGCTGGGGTGGGGGGGGGGGGGGGCAAGGATCTGTTACTTAACCACACAATACAGACAGACAGTTCTTATATCACTGCCTTGCTGTTATGTAGGTGCACAACCACTTTATAGTCTGCCAAGTGCCTCTTAAATGCTTTGCATCATGATTTGTATGACTGTGGTGCCTCATTGGAATGCACACATCACAAACATTAGATGTCACTCTTGTCTGCTATCCTTTTTATTCATTTCTCTAAAATACTGATCTGATTTGTACCTTATGGCGTCAATAAGTCATGTGCTTAACAAAACTTCAGGAGTCTTGTAATTTCATGACTTGCATGAAATATGTCAAGGAAAAAAAAAAAAGATTTTTCTGTTCGTTTAGATTCATCAATATAGACACCCAATGACATTAGTCCATTGGAAGACCTGGCAACCATGTGATATAATTAAATAAAATAATGGGCCTAATTCGGACCTGATCTCTGGGCTTCTAATTTTTGAAGCCCATTGATCAGGTATTCGCGGCCCTGCCAAAGTGAAGTCCCGCCCTGTGCAAACCGGCAAATTGCTCAGCAAGGGGCTTGCATAAATTAGCTGTATTGGCGAATCACTGCAAACCCATTTTTAAGCCACTGTCCATCTAATGATTTTTCAAGTGTGTGCAGTTTGTGCATAGCCCAGGACTTACTTGACGGCTGCGATAGAAACAGGCTGATCTGGCCCAGAGCTGACATCCCACGACTTCACCTAAAACACCTGCTGAACACAAGTCTGCATTTTCCCTTACACTCCCAGAAAACATCCTGTTTCTACCCACAGACGCAGTGTTTCTGTCAATCACAGAAGATAAAAAAAGAAGCAGGATTTTGACGCAGGATGGCCTTGCGCATGCGTAGTATAGGCCGTATGCATGCGCTGTCTATTGATAATCACTTGGCCTTCGAATTTGCAGACGTGCTATCAGGTCTGAATTAGGCCCATTGTTAAGGGAGCACAATATACCCCAATGGACTCCGAGAAATGGCTTCAATATAAATACAAATGTCCAATTAGGACAGCGGTTCCCAACTTTTTTTCTTTCCCATACCCCTTGATTAGGCTTTTTATTCATGCGTACCCCCTCCTCTTAATTTGAAATATCCACAGTACTTAGGAGTGGAAGTGAGCGGTATGTGTATCCTTATATTAAGGAGTAGCGGTGAAGTAGTGTGCACTCAGGAATCTGGCCGCTGGCTTTGTACTGTCTCCTGGGTTCCTGCGGACGCCTGTAGAATTAATGCTGCTGTTTCCTTGGATTCAGTATTGAATCCCGGCGGTTGGGATCCCGGCGTTCAGAATCCCGACAGCCGAAATGCCGACAAGGGGGGGACGTGGATCGCCCCCCCTTGCGGGCTCGCTGCGCTCGCCACGCAGCGGGCCCGGTGCCACGCTGCGCTCGGCACACTAATTTATTCTCCCTCCAGGGGTGTCGTGGACACCCACGGAGGGAGAAAGTGTCGGCATTTCGGCGGTCGGGATTCCGGCATCGGGATTCTGAACGCCGGGATCCCGACCGCCGGGATTGTAACTGCATCCAGTTTCCTTTACCCCTGGATGTCTGAGGGCAGTGCGGGTAGCTTGGAGTGGATTTCTGGTCGGCAGTGGCGGTTTTTACCTATGGGCTGCAGCCCCCCTCCCCCAGGAAAAATCCACAACTCTGGTGAAGACTGCACTGGCTTCACTGTGACTGGCAGGGACTACCTCTTGGAAGTCTGACCTGCCAGTCACCAAGGCAGTCTCATTGGGAGGTGTTCCCTCCCTCCGGGACACCTTTGTGCGGGCTGTCTTGCAAAATCCCCGATTGCGCATGCGCAGTACCTATATCGGTACTGGGCATGCGCTGGCCCCGGTGCCTGTCATCTGTATTATACAGGCGCCGGGATCTTGATTCCCTTCAATGTGCTGTTGCTGAAGCAGCCCATAGAAGCTGGCCACATGCGCAGT
This sequence comes from Crinia signifera, assembly GCF_055691185.1. Lineage (NCBI taxonomy): Eukaryota > Metazoa > Chordata > Amphibia > Anura > Myobatrachidae > Crinia > Crinia signifera. The sequence continues at coordinate 104,640,743 of NC_139222.1, read as the reverse complement.
ACAGATGTTTGTACTGCGCATGCGCTAGTCCCGGCACCTGTTATCATTGCACAGGTGCGGGGAACTCTGCAGGGACCGGGAGCAGCGCCGGCGACAGGGGGGTGCCTGCATCGCGGAGGAGACGCCGATGCCGCTGCAGATGGAACCAGAGTTGATGCAATGTGGTTCGTCTCCATGGCAAAGGGAAACTTTTTCTGCCAACGGGAGTCTTCTTCTTGGGCCATTACCAATATTATTTTTACGCCCCCTCAACCGGTCAGCAGAGTACCCCCAGCGGTATGGGTACCCCAGGTTGGGAACCGCTGAATTAGGAGACACTGTGACTATTTCAAATTTACAAAGCTGTCCCTTTACAGGGTAGGCTCTAAATTGACTTAGTTTCTTGTTTTTAAAGGAAGGTTTTATGCTAAGGGGTCCGTTCTAGTTTATTCGCAATGAACCAAAATCATTTTTTTGGCAGGGCAGGCACTCTGAGACTCAGCAAGCTGCGATCTTCGCAGCTTACCAAGTTAACCAGAATCAGGCCCTAAATACAAAAGTAAATGTTGCAATTTAGTTAATGTATCAGTAGATGATCAGGTTTTGAAAACTCTGATTCTAGTTCATGGGCCCTGATTCTAGTTCGATCGGTCTCCCATGTGTTCACGTGGGGGACCGGTATTGAAGCTCTGTACATCCTCATATTCAGCAACCTGCACAGTCGGCGTGGCGCTTGCACGGGTGGGGGCGGTGGTGGAGCTGGGACATGGGAACACCCAGCGTTTCATGGGAGAACCCATGCAAATGCTGGGTGTTACCATGTAAATGCGTACGTAAGGATTGGGAGGGCATGTTGATTCATGGGAAATATTTGCTTCAGAATGATCCAGCTTTTGATACTAGCTGTGTATTCCAGAACTGGTTCCGGGTGTCTGTGGTTTCATCACCTTCTAAAAGGAAAATATCTCCAGAGTTCTCTGCTAATGAGTCTGAGATGAAAGCATCGGGCAAGACAAAATGGAGGAAGATTGAGGAGAATCCAGTAGTTCCTCCAACATCTACAACACACCCTAAAAAAGAGACTACATTTGCACAAAACACCCAGCCTAAGAAAGCATCAAGTAAATTTGGAGTGTACACGCACAGCTTTGGGTCCAAGGTCAAAGTGCGGAAGGGTGCCATATCCAGAAGATGGAAATAACCCCACATAGGAATGTGCATCAACCCCAGAATTGGCATAAGCAGCCTGCAAGCAGTCATACAGAAAATAATATATATGCTATAGCAAATCCCTTAATGTCTGTTGCAGAATAAAGCAGGACCAAGTACACATAATATAAATGTAAATCTACTACTTGAAACTTAGGATAGAACATAGTGACATTACTTTCTGAATTAAACACTATATGGAAAACATAAGGAGAGAATATTCGCTGTCTTAAATCTGCACCTTGCTGCTGCATTATGTGAAATGGAAAGCAGTGCACTCATTTTTAATTTCTTGGGTTTTTTTTAACATACAGATTAATGTGTCTCTCAATCCTCATACTAGGGGCCCATTATTACAATTATATTAAGGTGAAAACACCACTAAGCCAATCCAACACTTGCTTCTATCGTGGAACTTGCACTAGAAAGATAAAGATTATGGGGATTGGTTTCTGTGCCTCAGTGCAATTTTTCAAGTAATTTAATGATAGGAATAGTACCCTATTGTATATGCACAGTCATTACACACATACAGTAGATCGAGCAGCGAATGGACATTGCCAGTAATCCAACCAGAATTTTTAGCCTTGTTTGTATTGTTTGTTTGTTGTTGTTGTTTTTTTTTTTTTTTATAAGAAAATGTTGTATGCTGTAAAATGAAGAAAAAAATTGTTTTAAGAGAGATGTACAACCAGAAAATAGTATGGAACATCTAGTTACTTCAGTAAAACATATATCAGACATGTAATTTCTATATTTAATAAGCACTTACAGGATAGAGTCTGTTCTCAGGAGACACCACATACAGAAAATACATAGGCATTGTTTATAAACAGACTACCTTATGTTGTTTCAAAGCAGCTAGCTAAGCTATTTAAAGTGGAGGCAGCCATTTTGTGAATTCTTCATACTTCATGACCATCCAGATTATCGTTTTGCTAACCCCAGTGACATCGCATAAATAATTCATGACAATGCAGCCTGTAGAGGTTCATTATGTTCATAGTTAATTGATAGGCTGCACTCTCATGAATTTTGATTCAAATTCCAAAATGTCTGCCCCCACCGTACGTAGGTGGCAGACACACACCAGGCACATGGCAAATACACACTTGGTGCTTGCGTGCAATACTAACTCTATAAGCTTTCAGCCATTTTACTTGTGTCTGATTTAAAATGGATGATTTAGAAGCATCATGGAATATGCATAAGCACTTTGTCTGCACAAGTTTTTGCACACCCTTTGAGTCATTTATACTCATATATTGCCAGTTTTACAGACCTGTAGAAATGTATGAGTGGAGAACACTGATGTACCCACTGAAGCAAGCATTTAGTACTAGCAAAATGTCTTTCTCCAGGACTACTGTGTCTGTCATTTCTCCAGTGTCAGTTACCTAGATCTTGGCTTCACAGTGAAATAAAATTTGAAATAAATTATTGTAATATGTGTTTTTCTTGGAAGTCTCCTTATACATAATAAATTAATGGGGTCTCAAAGAAATAAAATAGTAGTTGATCTACCTGCCACTTACTTTGCAATTAAATACTTTGTGCTTCTCCAATCACGAATCATTCAATCCACTGCATCTGACATTAACATTAAGTGGTATACCTATAATGGGTGCAGTCCACAAGATCCCTTAGAATTTTGGAGGGGCCCACACCGCACATATTGCACCCATATACTCCCCTATCTGATGTCCCACATCCACAGTAGCAGCCCTGCATAATCTGCAAAATGGTGTGGTGTTTTTTTTGCATGTACATACGTAAAGGGATAGGCAAATAGCCACCACACCATTTTCCAGGTGAATCATGGAGTCTAGGGTTGTGCTGGAACAGGCATTCCCAACCACGGTCCTCAAGGCACACCAACAGTGCAGGTTTTAGTGATATCCAGGCTTGAGCACAGGTGACTTAATTAGTATCTGAGTGATTCTGATTAAACCATCTGTGCTGAAGCCTGGCTATCACTAAAACCTGCACTGTTGGTGTGCCTTGAGGACCGTGGTTGGGAATGCCTGTGCTAGAGGCTACTAGTGCTGCCACTTTTATGAGACTATACTGGCGGCTAGGGGGAGAGAGGAGGGGATCCAGATGAGTACTGCACGCAGGTTCCTTTCTTAGGCGTATATTCAATGCTGCCGGCGAGGGGGGTTTGTATGGCGGGGATGGTCTTTTTTGACATGGAAATTCCATCTTCGCCGTCCAGCCCCCTCACCATATTCAATGTTCCAGGGAAATCCTTTCCATCAGAGGACAGCGAGGATTCCCCTACAGCGAGGTTCGCCGCAAATGCAGTGAGCCCGCTGCATTTTGTGGTGAGCCTCGCCATTTTAATTGGCACACTCGCCATTACCACCTTGCCGAAAAGAAACCGTGAGGTGGAAACGGCAAGTGAAGGGGGCAGTTGATTACTGACGGTGAGCAGATACAGATGTCCCAAGTAGTACCAGTTACATAGGGATGCAGTTAGTATCCCAGCGGTCGAAATCCCGACGCCGGAATCCCAGCACTTTGTCCCTCTATGGGTGTCCATGACACCCATAGAGGGAGAATAAATTATTGTGCCTAGTACCAGTTACATATCATGTCCCCAGTAGCACCAGTTGCATATCGTGTACCTAGTAGTGGCAGATACAGATGTCCCCAGTAGTGCTATTAGCTAAAAAGGTACATTTCGGAAAGTATGGTTTTCAGAACAATTTAAAATCAATAATTTCTAAATGAAAGATAAAATCATCGGGCAAAAAAAGTTTTACCGATAAAATAAGAAATAAGTCAAGTTCGATGTTTTTCAGTGAAGTTTAATTATGTGTCATGTTGTAAATAAATAATATTTTTGCATTTCAATAATTTAAACATTACCTAAACAATTAGCATTTTGGTTAGAATGTAAAATCTAGCAGAATGGAGTTGAGGCTGTGTACTATTATTAAGGCATGGAAAAATATGGCTATCAAGACAGTCCTTTCAAAACGCAGATTAAATGCTGCAGCTTCAATAAAGAAAGTGTAGATGTTCTTCATTAACCCTTAATAGTAATATCACATGAAGACAAAGATCCAAATTGATTTGCAATGTATACTGTACTTCATGTAAATTATATGAAAAGTAGCAATCCAAATGAGTAATCTCCTCCCTGAGGTGGGCCATGCACAGATTAGTGCATCACTTGGTGGAGGGATAGAGCTGCTTTTACTTTATAACAGAGATGTAAGACCCCAGTTCTGTTACAGCAGCCTTCTTGCATAACCGCAGTAACAAACCAGGATACACGTGACTGGCATTTGAGTTGCCAACGGTGGCATTCCAATGCCGAGGATCCCGAGCATCACCCTGTAAGCCTCTCCCCCCTACTTCCCTGCCTGTAGCCTGACCCTAAATCCAGGAGTTATTGCTACTGGTGACAGAGTTTAAGCGACCACAATCAAACCCGGGCAACATGTTGCAGCCAAGTCACTCAAGCCTAGTCCTGCACTCAAGTCAGCTGATGGGGCACCCAGTGTGCAGAAACTTTGCTCAGCTGCCGCCTCCACCACCACCACCAGGACTGAGTTGCTCTGGTGCCGTCACTTGGTTCTGACTAGGGATGGGTAATCATATGATGTTTCATAGGTAACATCGGATTTATGGTTCCAATGTTCAATGTTTAACCCTGCAATTTTGAGGATCCAATGTTTCCTCAACATCGCATGATTTCTCCCCTGATGTTGACACAGTCGACATGGACACAGTTCTCCCATCACGCCCTAGTCGATAATAGGGCATGAAATACCGCCTGTCGGCACATGTCGGCTCAAAAAACAGTGAAAAACTTATGTCGACCTAATGACTGTCGACATAAAACCACGTCGACCTTAAGTCATGTCGGCCTTGAGCCATGTCGACCTTTAACCCTGTCGACCTTGGGGACAGTCAACCTTCCGGGGTCGACCTAATGACTGTCGACCTAAGTCTGGTCTGACAGATGACCGTTTCCGTCAGGCAAGAGCTGATTGGCTGGTTGTTTATCACTCTCCATTTCATTACTTTTGAAACTTAGTGCATCTGGCCCTTATTTGTTATTTTCTATGTTCAACTTAAGTTATTAGCCTGTTGCAACTGTTATAAATCAAGTTAAAAATGGTAGTTCCTTATCTTTGTGGCCACCACTTATGCTATGGAACTTATGTCGCGTACGGCGAGCCATAAGGGTCATTTTTGGGGTCCACACCACCATCTATTACCTTTAGTAATGTTGTGGCGAGCGAAGCAGAGCAAGCCACCGAGCCTGAATTGTGGTGAGCAATCGTGAGGGGACAATCATGATTCACAGTGGCTATCATAACTGGCATAAGCGGTGGCCGCAATGATAAGGAAGTACCTTTAAAATATTTTAAAATAGCAGATTGTGAGCTGCTGTTTAATGTTTTGCTAGTTAATGCTTCATTTTATTCCCCTCCTTAACAAATAATATTTACTACAAAACATGAATAATATATCCAATGTTTGTGTAAACTGTAAGCCTCCAACAAGATAAACTTAATAGGATTATTTATCATTTCAGAAGTTTATTAGTGTATTATATGCTTAAGTAGACAATTTATTTAAAAAAAGAAGAAACATTGGTAACATTGGTTAACATCGGATTCAGACAGAGTACCAATGTTTAGGTCTATATGATGTTTTGTAACCAATGTTGAAAAACATCATTTAACTGATGTTTTCTTTCGATGTCCCATCCCAACTTCTGACGCTGCTCTTCTCGGTATCTCCTTCTCCGCCGCCGGAATGATAATGATTAATTACGGGACAGGTATCTCCTCCGGACCGTCTTAACTACTACAGGATTGTTTTGTCCCACTCTCCTCCTCTGAGTAGAGATGTGTCGTTCGCGAACGATCCGGTTCTTTTGAACGGATCCATCAAAAGAACGAACGAGCCGCCGATCCCAAAATGGTGATCCGGATCGGTTTCGCTTAGCATTACATACAATACAATGCACATTGCATTGCTTGAGCTCAGCACTGCCCCCTTTGGCAGCTGAGATATTTTCTTCTAATTGGCTGCTTGTGCTGCTGCTGCTGCTGTTGCTGTGTCACGTGCAGATCTAGATTCTTCTGAATCTGGAAGCCCTGAGGGAGGTCTGGTGACTACACATCAACAGCAGACTAAGCAGAGCAGAGGCATTGGCACTGGCAGGCATTTCAAGATTGCTTCACCTGAGTTCACCAGTAGTATCACAGAAAGGTGTGTAGTAGAAGTATGAACACACAGACACACAGACATAAATTAGGCAGTGCACATGTGTTTTTTTTTTTTTTACTAGATCTGTGTTTGCTGGGCTGTGTAGTACATTTAACTTTAATTTGGAGGGGGAGGGGGCCTTCTTTTAACTTTCATTTGGGGGGGGGAGGGGGGGCTTGGCAATGAGCAAATTTAGTCTCCCTTGGCAACGAGCAAATTAATACCCCTTTTACACCGCTGCAAAACCCCGGGTCTTCAGCGGGTCAGACCCCTGTCAGCGGCAGTGTAAATGGGACACGCCGTGTCCCTTTATACGGGACTTCTACCCAGGTCCTGGGAACTGGATTGTTCGTCAGACAAGCGTTGGTCAGACAGTCACTAGGTCGACATGCAGAAAGGTCGACATGGGAAAAGGTTGACATGGGAAAAGGTAGACATGGACGTTAGGATGACATGAGGAAGGTCATAAGGTCGACATGGGGTTTTCGCTGTTTTTTGACCCGAATGTCAACACAGTTGACATGGACACAGTTGGAAGTGAGAATCGGACCCTCGCATCGCTCGCAATGCTTTGGGCACAGTGTCTCACTTCGCTCGCCACACTATTATAATCTCACTCCATGCCCTAGTGGAAGGTAGGGCATGAAATACCGCCTGTCGGCACATGTCGGCTCAAAAAACAGTGAAAATCCCCATGTCGACCTTATGACCTGTCGACCTTCCTCATGTTGACCTATAACCATGTCGATCTTGTTCCACGTCGACCTTTCAGCATGTCGACCTAGTGTTGTTGACCTAATGTCGACCTAGATCAGTCGACCAAACGACCGTTTCCCCAGGTCCTGACCTGGGTAGAACATGACTATGACCTGGGTAGAGGGCGGTGTAAATGGGTACACTGGGTCATCCGACCCGGCTCCCATTTACATCAATGGGGGACCACAGCATCCGCAGGTTGGACTGGGGGGCACAGACCGCCTGCGCTGCTGTCTGCTATATTCAGCAGACAGCAGCGGAGGAGGTGAATGGATGCCGGTGTGCGGCATCCATTCACCTCCCGGACGATGGCTGGAGGGGTGCTCGGGGCAGCCAGCAGCTTACCTTGGTGCTGGGCTGTCCCCAGCACGGCGATCGGTGGTCCCGGCGGGGATCACCGCGGGCCTGGCGCTTGGAGAAGATGTCATTACATTTCTCTAAAATGTGCAATGTACAGAACGCTTTAAGGAGCCGCATCCCGCTGTAAGCTCCTCTTCTCCTTCTGACACCCTCCGTGTACTCCCTGGCTAGCACCTGTACATGTACCAGAGACGTCGGGTGACATTCTATGGATTGAGATAATTAGACTTTTGCGAGTCTTTTTGCAAAAACGGCCGAAATCGCATTTTTTCCATTTTCGCATATTTAATGAGCTGCGAAAATGTGAAAAAAGTGTGATTTTGGCCAACAAGTTGGACACACTGGAAATGCGATGGCTGCTTTTCGCAGCACATCGCATCCAGATGTTTTCACATGAAAAAGTATACAAATCGCATATTTAATGGTATGCGATTTGTATAAAGTGTGTCTATAATTCGCCCAAAAATCTTAGCCAGAACCCTGCACAGATCGCAACGATCTGTGCAGGGTTCTGGTGTAAAAATAAGTTTAAACAGTTAAAATTTAAAAAAAAAAACAGCGCGGGGTCCCCCGCCAGAGCATAACCAGCCCCGGGCTCATTGAGCCGATGCTGGTGACATAAAATCAGGGTCCCCGACAAATAGGGGTCCCCTTGATTTAATGAAACCAGCACCAGGCTCAAGGTCCGGCGCTGGTTTCCGAAATACGGGGGACAAAATGACTAGGGGTCCCCCGTATTTTGGGAACCAGCACCAGACCCAACCAGCCAGCAGGGTAATGCCACAGCCAGGGGACACTTATTATATAAGGTCCCGCGGCCAAAGCATTATCCCCCTGGCTGGTCAGCATGGGCAGGGGTCCTGGGGAAGTGGGGATCCCCCCAATGAAGGGGTCCCCCCCTCCAGGACTTACCAGCCCATGCTGAAAGTCCGGGGCTGTCCCCGATGCCCCTGGGCGGTGGGCATCGGGCTGATGGATAGTGTAAAAAATAGAAGAAAAACTATTGTTTTCTACTGTAGAACTATGAGTCCCAGCAAGCCTACCCCACATGCTGGGACTTGGAGAACCACAAGTCCCAGCATGCGGGCATTAAAGGGCCCGCTGGCACTTGTAGTTCTACAGTACAAAAAATAGTTAAATAAAACACACTGACACCCTGAAAAATAAAAGTTTAATACATACACAGCCCACACACACTGATACTTACCTACCTTGAGCCCGTAGGTCGGTCCCTGGATCCGGGGTCCGGGGCTCCTGGACAGAAGAGTCCGGTTCAAGGGCCTTGGTCCTGGTCTATTCAATTATTAGTCAATTTCCCCTGTGTGTAAAACCATAGATTCTACGGGCTAATACTGTGGAGAACAATCTATGTTAAGTGCACCACCTAGGTCAGGGTTAGAGAACCTTTGGCCCCAGCTGTTGTTGGACTACACATCCCAGCATTCCCTGCAACAGTGTTATCATGGCCAAATAGCAAATTGTAGCAGGGCATGCTGGGATGTGTAGTCCAACAACAGCTGGAGGGCCAAAGGTTCCCCATCTCTGACCTACGACTTTGCTCTGTTTCTGGACTTCCCTCTTAACGAATGATTGCTATTACCTGTTCTAAACAGGTAAATGGGCAAGAAAGGTGTTTCCACACAGGTAATAACAATCAAACATGAAGAGGGAAGTCCAGAAACAGAGCATTGTGTCCCTCCTGGAAAGGGTCATGTTGGGAGGTATGGTACACTAACTCAAACCATAAATAACTGTCTTTTTTACACAAACTGATCCGCAGAGCCGCCCAAAGGATCTAGATCTTTTCAGCGACCGACCCGGGTCGAGTCGGGTCCGCAAAAAGAGCCGTTTTGCCCATCTCTACCTCTGAGTCCTCTCTCTCTCGCGATGGGTATTATGTTAGTCAGCCCAAGAGGCGGGGCGATCTCGTGAAGAGCCGCGATTGGCTAACCGTGGCCATCTTGAAATTTGAAAATGGCGCCGCCAGTGAACCAATTACTGCTCTCGGCGCCATTTTTGAAAAGGGCAACCGCACCAATCACGACCGTCCCTCTCCCGGAATACAGGAGAGCGACACTATGGCGCTTACAGACTCCCGCACCCCCACTATCGACGCCGACGATACTGCTATGAGGTACACAGACGCCCGCCCGCCCTCACCCCCACCCCCTTCCCTCACCCCCACCCCCTTCCCTCCTCACTGTCGGCGTCAATGGTGACGCCCTATTTAGTCAGTCCTTCCTTGTGTTATTGAGCTGACTGCTGTGGGTCATCATGGAACTTCCTACGTGAAAAGCACAGCAGGGCAGGCCATGCTATCCACGTGGCATGCTGACGCTTGTAGTTCCACTGCAAGTGGAAGACCCTAGCGTGGTCGTGTATTAATCTCATTGATTTGTGCAGGTTACCCAAGCCTGGTGTAATGTAAGGACCCGTGGCTTTAATCGATTTCGTTTCAGAACAGCAATAAGAATAAATGCTATCCCTTGGTATTTGCATTTTGAGCCAGCATCTGCAACACTGCAGCAAAATGCTCTTTGCCTTTGCCAACGTGACAAAAATCTTCAAATAAAAATAACATAAGTAATAATAAAGACCCAATGTCTGCTAAATCTCCATTTTGGACCGTATAACAGACCGGTATCCATTTACTTGTGAGCTTGCTTATAAAAAATGGCCTGATATTTTGCATACCAATCCTTTCAATGAATAGCTTGAGAGTTGCACTGATGATCTTCTGAACAACTGTCAAGCTATTCTTGTGAAAGGATTGATATGCGAAATATGTGAAAGTCTGGATACCTGGGTGAAAGCTTCTTAGTGCCATCACAGGCTGCAATATTGGATGTGTGTGCTGTTGTAGATTATTATTTTTTTATTCAATAATTAATACAGCTAAAAGGATACTGGCCTTATAGGATCTCACCTTATACATCACAGCAATTCCAATCAATGTCTTTCCCTTCAAATGAACGCTAAAATCTTTGTATTAAAGACATCACGGCTTTATGTAACTGAACAAATGAATATGGCGGTACTTGTGTAGTTTAACGGTGGCACTTCCCTGCAGATCGCATTGTATGCAAATATCGCATGCAATTTTAGAACACCTCAACTATCCATGTTAGCCCAAAGCGTGGCGAGCCCCTTGCAAGGACGTGGTACGTGTACTCTCGACCTGTTCATACCCCCACTATCCATGTTGGCATGGAGATGTAAAACGAGCCCGAAGCGTGGCGAGCGGACACGGATTACTTGACATGTATTCTGCATCCCCTTGCGGGGCTCACTGTGCTCGCCACACTTCGGGCTCGTTTTATGCGACCGCTCGGCTCACTACGCTCGACACACTTTATAAAATCAACTCCTCGCCCACGTGGATAGTGGGGGTATGAACAGGTTGGGAGGACGCGTACTGCATCCCCTTGCAGGGCTCGCCACACTTCGGGCTGTCGTGGATGGTGGGGGTGTGCTAAGTCGCATCGCAGATCGAATCGTATGCAACTATCGCATGTGATTTGCATACAATCCGCTGGGATGTGCCGACTGAAACTACACAAGTACCAAAACGACAACTTTAGCCATACCAAAAAACACTTGGGTTACCACCCACAACCAGCTCTTGGTCCTGAGGTTCACACCCGCTTCCCCCTGGCTCTGCACAAGGAATCACCCTTGTGCTTTATTTTACTCTTTACCCACAAGGATATTCCTTGAAACACCCCCACCCCAGCAAAGGCTGTGGACTGCAGTGCACAGCCTTCCACCATCACTGAGACACACTCACCACCAAATTTGAATGTCCGCTTATAAACTGTATACATGCATCATGTAACGTCAAGGGGATCCTTGCCATTTCCCTACCTATAGCTCAGTTTACACAAGTTGTAAGGCGTTGAATTCATGCAGTGTAACTAACATTAGAGATGGCCATACACTAGTGTGATTTGGCCACTATTCACCTGATTCCAACAGATCCGCCAGATAAATTGGATGAAAAGTGGCAAATCGTATGTGTTTTATCTTTGAATCCGTTCAGGTGCCTGTGCGGATCAGAGATCGGCAGTGCTGCATGTAATATCTATTGGATTGGACAGCCTCCAGCAACATTGAATGGAATCACATATGATATATCGTATGCAAATGGACTGCATATGATATGGTATATATTCAGTTGATGTCAGATCCATTCTGAAATTCTTTTGCTGAAATGGATCCGGCATCCATTAATCAATGCAGCGGCCAAATCCGGATGTCGGATTTGGCCGCTGATTGATGCTCACCTGGCCAACGTGGGGACCGGGTGAGGGAGGCATTTGGAACTTGGACAGGGCCGGGTGAGCTGTTCTGACGCGGCCCAGCGGCGGGACAGGAGAGTGCGGCGGGTGGGTACAGTTGTTGGTGGGAGTGTGCAGGCAGCGGCGGACAGGAGGACAGACCATGTAAGCTGCTGCTGCTGCTCACCCAGCGCCGTTCTCCCTGCCACAATCTGGCATCTTTTTATGTTGGATTGAAATTAAGGGAGACCCAGCCAAAACCTTTCAGGTTTGGCTGTGTTTCCATCAAAAGCAGGTGGATTAGCTGCTATTCCATCAATCCAACTCGTTTTCGGCAGGTCGGAACATTTGGACCTGCCAAAAAAAAAACAACTAGCATTGAATAGATCGGAACCCCTTCTGATATATTCATATAAAAAACTGACGTCTTTTCGGCAAGATGGCAGTTTTGACATCAATTGAATATACCCCCATATGTGATCCAACTGCTAGAGAGCTCCCGGGAGGTTCAAGGGTGATCGACTGTGACTTTTCCTCTTGGAGAGGTCCACAGTACTGTACTGGGGCCTTAATACTTAGCTAATCATATGCATTATAACATCTACAAACAGGATGTTAACGCAAATCTTCTTAAATGGGACATAGTCTTATTTTGTCTTATGATTAGCAGATGAGCCTTGTGTTGTGTTGCTGTGAGAACAATTGCAAAGATTATACTGGGTACAGAAATGTTTTATTAGAAGCTGCGGTACTTGTTTCCTAGCACGGCGCCAGCGATTTTAATTGTATCCATCCAGTCCGAAAAAATTGGGTCGATCGCATTGCATGCAACCAAATCGCATGCGATGCAATCGACCCCATTTTTACATTGAAACCTATGTTAAATGCCCCCCAGACCCCAATTTTCATTGCATAACCACCCTGATGGGTCAAATGCCCCCCCCCCCCCATTGTTAACGGCACCCCACATTGAACGCCAACCCGAAGTGTGGCGAGTGGCGGCGGTACGCGTCCTTCGACCTTTTCATACCCCCACTATCCACGCCGGCGTGGAGTAGATTTTATATAGTGTAGCGAGCCACCGATCCCCAAAGCGTGGCTAGCGGACGCGCATTACTTCACAGGTATTACGCGGCCCCTCGCTGCGTTCGCCACGCTTTGGGCTCGCTGCACTCGCCACAGTACATAAAATCAACTCCACGCCGACTTGGATAGTGGGGGTATGAAAAGGTCGGAGGATGCGTACTGCCGCCCATCGCGTGCTCGCTGCGCTCGCCACGCTTTGGGTTGGCGTTCATCGTGGGGTGGCGTTAACAATGGGGGGGGGGGCATTTCACATACAAATTACCCATCAGGGTGGGTATACAATCAAAAATCGGGTATGGTGGGCCATTTAACATTGTTTCCTATGTAAAATCGGGTCCATCGCATTGGTCGCATTGTATGCCATTATAATGGCATACAATGGACCCGATTTTACATAGGAATTTAACATTGAATACAATGTTAAATTGCGTCGGTCTCATCGCATGCCATTAGAATGGCATGCGATGGACCCGATTTTCTAATTGTCGGGAAAGGTTAAAAAAAAGCCCGAAATCGCGTTGGTCGGGTCCCATCGCATACCTTAACTTAAGGTATGCGATGGGACTCGATGCTAGGAAACAAGTACCGAAGCTGCTGTTTGAAACCAAAATGTCATTTATTTCTTTTTTTCAAAACTGTTTTATTGTCCACAAAGATAGCATTCAGTGTCATACATTGAAATAACATGTAAAAGATACAGCCATATGGTATTTCGGTACCTTCTGCATACGGATATCATAGAAATCGTTAAGTTTCACACTGTGACTTTTTGTAATTATTAACGGAGAATATCAGTGTACATTCATTAGATGTCCGTCTAGACTGCTAATAACTCATTCAGCTATATATAGCTGTATCTTACAGCATAAACACTCTATACAAACAAACAATTAACATAATATAAGACAAATAGTGAAGGGGTAGGTTGGGGGGGGGGGATCACACGTGCTTTATTGCTAGTCAGTCCTTTTCCTCATAAGTATATTCTTTCATAAATATTCTAATACAATCATGGCATATTATAGTTAAATATTACATCCCATTTCCTTCCATAACTCTGCGTGGCAACAGTATCTATGATCAAATTTCCATACATTATATGTCTATCCATCATATTAATGGTTTTCAGCTACTTGTCTCAACAAAGACCACGTTGTGTTTTCAAATTCAGATTCAAGGTATATTCCCCATTTTTTATGATTTTTTTTCTATTCCTTTCTCTATATCGGATAGAGTAGCCTGGCGTTCATAATATATAATTGGTACTTGTTTCCTAACACGGCAACAATCGCGGGCATCGTGTACCTTAAAGTTAAGGTGCACGATGCCCGCGATGGACCTGATTTCCTTTGAAATCAGGTCCATTTTGCCGTCAAAGGCAAAATCGTGGGCATCGCGTCGGTCGCGGCCATTAACATAGCCCCGGACGCGACCGACGCAATGCCCGCGATTTCCCCATAGGCTTCAATGTTAAAATAATTTTTAACATTGAAATCGGGAGCATCGCATCGCTCTTGTGCCATTATAATGGCACAAGATGAGATGGACTTGATTTAGTCCATCTCACATAGGAAACAATGTGAAATGGGCCAATATGACCCATTTCACATTGTATATGGCCCCGTCGTCACCCCACGATTGACGCGAACCCGAAGCGTGGCGAGCGGCGGCGGTGCGCGTCCTCCGACCTTTTCATTCCCCTACTATCCACGTCGGCGTGGAGTTGAGAATATAAAGTGTGGCGAGCGCAGCGAGCCCGAAGCGTGGCGAGCGCACGCGTATACCTGTAAAGTGATACGCGTCACCTCGCGGGGCAAACAAGTACCATATAATTTTTAACATCATATTTGAGATGTCTTTGAGTCGACCTCTTTATCCAATGCCCCAAGATACATTTCTGGGCAACAGTCATAACTATTGTCAGTGTAATTACGAAAATGTAATTTACCTTAACCACAAATGAGTTTATGCTATGGGTGATTCACACAGGTGACAAGGCAACTGGAATTTACAGCTCTTTGGGGGAAATGTACTAAGATCAGGGTTGCCGACCCTCCCGGAATTCCCGGGAGTCTCCCGAAAATCGGGACCCCCTCCCGGCCCCCCGGAAGGGTGGGCAACCCTCCCGGAATCTAGTGGACCCCCCTGAATCCCCCGAATCGCGGCATGTAAATGCCGCAATCCGCGGGTCTCAGAGGAGGGGGCGGAGCTAAAATGGCACAATCGTGTCATTTTAGCCCCGCCCCCTCCATGGACAGCAGTCATTTCTTCTATTTCCCGTAGTGGGGGCGGGGCTTAATGACGTCACCGCCAAGCCCCGCCCCCCGATCGGGTAAGGAAAGTCTCCTCTCCGGGCTTCTCCCGGAGAGGAGCATTAAAAAGTCGGCAACCCTGACTAAGATGTGTATTCTACTTCATATGTGATGTTGCTATGGGCACCCAATCAGAATCTACTTATTTATTTAGCACCCTCTAGAAGATAGTAGGCAGGATCTGATTGGTTGCCCATAGGAACATCACATTTGAAGTAGAACTCCTATCTTAGTAAATTTCCCCCTTTGCCTTTTACATGGGATATAAATTTTTTTACATTCAGAGAGGTTAATATCCTGTGTTCATAGATTGTAATAGAAGGACAATTATATGAATAAATCAAAGTTATATTCAGACAAAATGCAAAATGTAATGGCCTGTGAGATGTGACCATGTGGGAATTCCTGAGAGTCTGCCTGTACTTTTAAAGCTGCATTTATTTACACCGTATAAACTTGCAAATGGTCGCCATTTTAAAAATACATGCAGACTCAGAAGTTGCAGGCTATTACATTTTACCCAAAATATTTAATGTGTCTTTTTGTGACCCGCATGCAGTGCCAATGTTCCTGTTGCTAGACAAGTTTTCTGCCACTGTTTTATACAAAAATCCCTAGAAAATGATATGCCACGTGTATTGCTGTATATGCACAGAGCTGCAGTTTTTATTGAGGCGCACAGTATCAGAAATGTACTGGGCGCTGACTGGGAGGCTATTGGGACGCACAAAAATGGTACGTATTATGGGCGAATAATGGGTGTGAACTACAACTGGCTGCATACACAGATCCTTAATTTCTCACAGTGGAGGTCATACTGAGGCAGAACGTATGTACCTGCCATGGGCTGTGCAAGATTCAGTAGTGTAACCAATGATGGACGCACTAAGCTGTAATACAGCAGCTATAGACTCTCCCATACCCCTTTCACATCGCACCTCCAACCCGGGTTGGTGATGTATGACCCGGGTCGAGGTGAGGTGTGAAAGTCTATATCACCACAGTCTATATTCTGGGTCAATCAACCCGGCAATTCAACCTGTGTTATAATTAGGGTTAAACCCGGGTCTCCATCTGTGTAATGGGGGTACTTCTTTACTTTCACGGCGCCAGCATGCGTGGGCGAGCGAAGCGAGCCCCGCAAGGGGACTCAGACGCACGGCGCCATGCTGGTGCCATGAAAGTAAAGAAGTACCGTAATGGGTGACACGGGTGTAGTATGAAAATTGCAGACCTGGGAACGCGATCTCGGGTCCAACCTGGCTTTGTGATGTGACATGGATACTAGAGTTCCAGTCCTTTCAAAATCCAGTTAGCTATGGTAAATTCCCACAGCTAATGGATTGTTGCGTAATTCACCGATCCTCGTGTCTTCCGGCCATGCTGGATTTTTTTGGACAAACGAAATATTGGTTCTTTCATTGAATAGGTTGAATGTAAACTTGACCTAAAATCATTGAAAAAATTGTCACCTAATTCAACGCCCCTCTACAATTTTTTGGGTGGGTTTTTATCTTCTAGAAACAGCCAACTACATTTTTGTGTAATGTTAAAACTTTTTCCCTTCTCTAGGGGCATTTGATTTAAACATTCTTTGGTTGTTTCCTATTTAACCAATACTGTTAATTTAGTTTTCAGAAGAGAAAGCTCTGTATTTAGATTGTAATGTGGTGCGAGCTGGTCTCTCTCCTGTCTACCCTACTTATTTATGCACCCTGTAATGATGTGAAACTGTTATCTGAGTTATAGTCAGTTGTAGTCTTTACAAAATATTCTTTGTTGTATACCCACTATTAGGTGCTGCGGAACCTCATAACTTAAAGGAAAATATTAATATGGTCACAGTTTTAGCAAGTAACTGCTTATGCCAGATGGCATGTTTCATCATACACCTCAGTCAATTCTTGTTATTTATATCGTTTCCAGATTTTCTTGTCAGTTCTATACATTTTATCTACTTTTACACTCTATTTACATATGTCTCTGCTGTTAATACACTATAATCTACTATAGTGTTTGTTCTAGGCAAATATTTATAACCTCAGTCAGAGGGCGGTATTCCCAATGCCCTTTTACAGCTTGTGCAGGATTTGCTGCAAATTTGCCGTGTTCCGGAAGGCTGGAGCATTCGCTGCCAGCCCTCCTTTTCTCCCTATTCAATGTCGCAGGGGCTCACTGCTCCTGACCGCAAATTTTAACCCCTGCGGTGAATTCCGCATGGAGCCAGGGGACGGCGGCAGACAGGGAGATGGAAGTCTGCGCCGGAATGTATGTGTGTGTGGGGGGGAGGGGGGGGGGGAGTGCGCCACCGGAAATAAGAAGTGGATTCTGGTTGGCTGCCCATAGAAACATCACATGTCCAGTAGAATACACATCTTAGTAAATTTCCCCCTTTGTGTCATATCTTAAAATAAATAACTATTGTTGATGATGGAAAAACATAAGTGTAAAACACAGAACATAGTTGCAACAATACCATTTACTATTTGGTAAAAGAAACAGGAGGGCATGCACAAGCCATTAATTAAGGTCACATAAGAATTGAAAACCCAATATAATGGGAGTCTATTCCACCACAGGCATGATGCTGTGTAAGTGTTAACAGTGCCTTATGCCTAGATATGTGTTGGGGGCACTAGAAATGTTTGAGCAGCAAAATGAGAGCAGCAAAGGGTAGCAGTAACTAGCGTGTGGAACGATAGTACATGACCTGTGAACAGATGTGTTTGTGATTGGTTGCGTGTGTTTTGCACAGCCATGTTTCCATATTTATAACCTGCACGCTATTAATATCAGTCTGGAACATAATCTCACTGGACAGGGGCACACATGATTTTCTCAGGATGAATTTCCCTGTGTATCCAGGATCGGGGGTGACTGGGTGCTGGAATCTTGGGTCACACAACTGGTGAGTGACACTTACCTGTGGTCACATTCTCTAGTAATAGCAGTCTCCTTTTGACATTTTGCACTGCTATAACAGCGGTCCATATGTAGTAGTGCCCCTGATATGAAAGCCACATCTACACATCTCCCAGGCTGTAAAGGTGCAACGCTGTACCCTTCAGACCTTGTTTATCTGCTGCTCAATCTGAGCTGCCACTCATACTCTGGAGATCCAGAAAATGCTTATGGGACATATCCACCTCCTGACGTTTCTCAATCACGTGTTCCCTATAGTGCAGGGGATAGATCTTTATATACCGTGGGAATGGACTGAAGCCAAGTTAATCCTGTGGCAGATCTGTAAAATATATAGCAGCATGTAGTAAGAAATCAGATAGGGAACGTCTCTCTTCACTACAGTATGTGTATCTGTATGAATTATACTTCCTTTACGTTGGATGTGTCCCTGCAGATGCACACAAAGGCACGAACCTATAGTAACTTATTTTGTACTTTTTGTAGCTGTTATCAATACACCTTGCAAAAGCTCCTTATTTGTCTGGCTTATAGAGTAGCTTCTATTTAAATGTATCCATCCCCTGTTTAAGTATTTAGACACTTTTTCTACTTGCATTTTTTTCTCTGCTCTTTCTTTTTTTTTTTTTTTTTTTTTTTTTAACTCACGGGCAGATGCTCTAGACTTGGAGAGGGGGAAACATATGGATGATCATACTTACCCTGCACCCCCAACCCTAACCCTCCTTGCCTACAACCTAACCCTCCCACACAGCCTAACCCTAACTTTCTCTGATAGTACCTAACTACCGTACCCCACCACCTAAACCCACCCCCCAGCTGAACGCATTCCTTGGAGAAAGAGAAAATACCAACCAATCAGTTCCTGCCAGTTTTCAAACACAGCCTGAAACTTGGTATTTCGGATCTGATTGGCTGGTGTGTCTCCATTTATTTATTTCCGAGTCTTAGTACATCTCCTGTTCTTCTGAAGCTCTTTACTGGTGGGCAGATATTGAAACCATGTCCTACTCTCCATAAGCTTGACATCTCCCCTAGAAAATACCATCAAATCCCCCAAGCTTCACTTGGGAGCAAGTGGCAGGCTATAGGAAAAGATATAGGAAGCTGAGGACAATGACCCAGAGCACAGGGAAGGCAGATAAAAGATCTTGGGGACAAATAAACAGCTTGATTGATTTGGACAGCGGTGCAGTGACTTGGCACTTAAGGGTCCACCCACAGCTTTCCAGGTTTAAATAAATTAAAATAATGCTTTTACCTTTTATCAGCATGCATAAAATAAAACAAAAACAGCCTTGCCCCCATGCAGGGCAATAAAGCTGCATACACACAACAGAACATGTGTAACCATTAATATGGGTGGCTGCGGGGGTGTATGAACACTAACGACAGGAGGTGTGGGGAGGTTAAGGGTTGTGGGGACAATGATGCAGCATGACCTTCCCTGCATTGTTAACGATAATAAGCATACACACTAAGCGATATGATAAACTATATTGCTCAGAAGGTGCAAAATGAGCGATATAGTTTAAAATATTGCTTAGTATGTATGGAGCTTAACTCACTGCTTGATCCTAACTCTACATTGCAGCTAGTTTGTGTAGTCACAAAGGAATGTACACAGACTCTGATCTCAGTTGGCTGGCATAACTTCTCAAATACAGTGTCAGAGTTATAGGTACTTCTTGAGTAAATTCTCTCTCAATATCGAGTGACATTTCTAAAATAGTAAAAAAAAGAGGCATTTTTAAAATAGTTGACTATTATGGAGTACAAAACACTATTTGCACATATTCTGGACATGAAAAAAAATGTATGATGCACATTTGCAGTGTATTGATGGACAATAAACAATAATGTACAACACTTCAAAAATGTGGCCACCCCAACAGTGGGGTGTTCATTAAATGTTAAATTAAATGTTGTTACTATACTGTAACCACATATTTTGTACGAACAGTATTTTCTTCAATAATGCACTCATGTTTTTATTTACTTTTTTTTTATTATTGTTTGTATTTTCAAAATTCGAAATTTAATAAAAAAATACATGATTAAAAAATAAATAAATGTTTTTTTTTTGTTTTTGTTTTTTTACACGTCAATTATATAATAAGTATGGAATTGCCTATGTATAGAATCAATGGAAGGACACAAAACCTTAATTGCATGTATTCAGCACATAAACACATGGGGCGCACTTGTTTATGATGCAGTGTATTGATGGGCAAACTGATGATCAGTGTTGTGGTCAAAAAAGTAAAATAAAATCCACATAGATGCCTATTTACTATAGGCATCTATGTGGATTTTATTTTACTTTTTTGACCACAACACTGATCACCAGTTTGCCCATCAATACACTGCATCATAAACATTGGTCGGCAGTGGGCATTGGTGGAAGCATAATACATACTTTTGATTGCTTGTACCAGGATTGGGTATTCTGTAGCTGCTACAGGGACGTGTTCCTCTCCTCTCAAACCACAGTGCTGCACCACTGGAGGGGGGGTGGGAGTGTCCAGGAAAATGCCAGTCAGATGACGCGGGTTGTACATCCAACCAACGACCGATCGCATGTGCAAAAACTCGCTCATGATCTGCACCCGATCACGACTGATCATATGTGAAGCACATAAGATCACAGGACCCGCAGGACTGCGCATTGTACGATACCTTCCTCCAGCCCTTATACATATGCCCTCTAACTTACCACAACATAGTCTTTCATCCCATGCAGTTTTCTGTTCCATCCCTTCTATCTATATGGTTGACATTTTCTCTCTGTTATCCTTGCACGTTATGTTTTACTTGCAATGTTTTAAATAAAGTGACGCTAAATGCATCGTAGTATATCTGTCAAGTACACCATAGTATATCATTCCTGCTATGCAATATCCTCCCACTTGTTTTGTTTATCTGTCTTGTCCTACCTTCTGTTTAGTACTATATAATTCTATGTAGTGCCTTACCAACAAAAGCAATAATGAAAACTAATCTGATAATTACTGTCACCTGCAGCACAGAAAGCAGCCATAACTTGCTGCCTCCAGTCAGCCCTGGACGTTCCTCCCGCAGACGCACAACCAGTCAGTGTAAATCGGAGCCCCCACTGCTTCGAACCAGCAAAAGGACCATCTACACAGCTGGGCGTCCTCCTTGGTACAATGAGCATGGAACACAGTCTAAGGAGGCTTTTGTCATAGGTGAGACATGATACAACTACTACTGCAGTAGCTAACACAATAATATCAGCATGCGGGATTTTAGTGCGTCATGCATTCTATTTTGTCCAGCGTACCATTTGTGTTTCCACCGATTATTCCATATCCAATCTACTGGGTCATGGACTGATGTGAAGGATTAAACATTCTCTGGCAGAAATGGGATATATGTAGGTGCTATATAAATAAAGCTTTATACATCTGAATTAACAGTACATTGACATTCATCTGTTTGGGAACTGGGTGCCGACAGCTATAGTACTCTTCATGTTATCATCTGAGAAATCTCTGCTGCTTCATATCCCTAGGGACTCCCATAATGTGAGTAAAGCTGGGTACACACTAGACCAGGGGTTCTCAAACTATTTTGTTTCATGGACCCGTCAAACAATAAAAATGGTTACACAACCCCAGCAAGCTACCGCACAATGGCTGCTACAGGTGTGGTCAGCAGATGTACAGTAGCATTGCAGAGGCGCACAACAAGTGAAGTGACCTCTAATGCGACAGAGAGGCAGTGGGGATGGAATAGGGAGGAAGTGGGTGTTTTACCCTATTCCACTCCTCCATAGATGCCTATGATAAAGTCTGTGCTCCGTCTCCCCCTCCTTCCACCTACTGCTGCTTTCTGGAGCCACCCCTCCTGATGCCCACAGATGACACCCCCCACCATGCTACACTTACTTATAAGAGGTTCTTCACTGATTCAGGGTCCTGCTTATGGAGAGCTGGCTCCTGAGTCTGTCTTTGGTCTGGTTATTTCATCTGTATGTTTCCTACAGCCCAGAAGACCTGGGATTTAAGCGTGCCCTCATTGCAGCCCATGTCCCCCTGTGGATTTCTGCATGAAGATGAGGGATCAAGGAATGCAGCCTGCTTGTGGTGGTGGTGGCGGCGGCGGCAGCAGTAGTAGTAGCAGCAGCAGTAGTAGCAGCAGCAGCAGCAGCTGTTACTACTACTGTGCGAGGAAAAGCACTGGAGTGGGGGCAAAGCTGGCTGATGACTCCTCGGATCTCATAGGCAATAATCCATGGAGTCTGAAGTAAAAGACAATTGATTTTGCAGACTCCTTGTATTACTGGCTGAGAGTTCAGAGGAGTCATTAGCTTGTCTGTCAGGAACATGGAGTCACAATCCCATGCTGAAATGGTCAGGACCCACTTTGCTGCAATAGGCGTTTTTTTTTTTTTTGTTTTTTTTTTTTAAGCAACTGTTGATGTTCCAACAATTTTGTATAAATAACTAGTGTGTGCACACACTGCATCATTGATTATGACATCAGCCATTGTGTGTACCTGCAGCTCAAACGAGGGATGCCGTTAGTTGATGTTGCCAGATGCAGCATGCCCACCCCTGTCGCTCATCGTTGTCAGCATCGGCAAGTGTATGCAATTGCTGATGCTGGGTGCCTGATATGAAAAAGGATGCTGGGTAAACACATCATGTAGTGTGTACCCAGAATTAGAGGTGACCGGTGACAGCAGCGTGCAGCAGGGTCTACATGTAGAAAGCGCAGTCATTCTGGTACTTGTAGTGCCACATCAAAATTTAAGTCCGCAAAACGCTGTAAAGGTGTAGCTAGCCATCTACATGTAGACGGTGGGGTGACTAGGGACAGACTTGCAGCGTCTACATGTAGAAAGCGCAGTGCCAGGTCATTCTGGTACTTGGCATATTTGAGTTCCTTAATTGTTTTCAAAATGTATTTTGACATAATTGTATTTATTCAGAAGCTGGTTTTGGGATTAAATTCATTTGTAGAATATGGGCAGAATCTAGGAATATTTTTTTTTTTTTTTATGTTGAGACTAAGGTCTGTAATCTCTAGGGCAGTATTACACCTGTATCACTTCTCTACGTCTCAGGTTTGGGTGGCGGCAGTGCATCTGGTAAAACCACAGTTGCTAGGATGATCATTGAAGCTCTGGATGTTCCCTGGGTGGTTCTCCTGTCTATGGACTCTTTTTACAAGGTAAACAAAGTTATTTCCTGATCATTTCCCTCAAAAGCACTGTAATCTGGTAATGTGATTAACTAATACATGTTCTCTCTCATTGGTACTGTTGTGCGGTAATGTTAGTATGCAGTATCTCTCACAAGTCCTGGTCATTCAATACATGGGGGTATTCAATCCTGGGACTGTCTGTCCTTCCCGACAACCGTGACTTTGGCCCGTTTTTGTTTTGCTTGACCGAAAATCGCTAGGATAGATTCAATGTCCAGCCTGGTGATCGTCAAAAAGGGCCGTGTCCGTGTAAACGGCCATGGATTGTCGAGATCCGGCCGTGATCGCGACAATTCATGCACGTTCTCGGCAAAATGGTCCCGACAGCTTTTAAAGTCGGCTAGTTCTGTCAATCTGCCTCTTCAATGCTGTCTGGCAAGACAGCTTTTAATAGGCGCCCGCCGCTATTTCCAATGGGGTTTGGATACCCCCCATGGCCTCACTCACAGGTACTGATGTCTGGTAAAGAGATATATAATCTGTGACTTCTATCACTGGTATGTTATCCTATAGAATGCTGTTTGGTCGTGAAAATATTAATAAATGATTTCTCTCTGAGAAACGAATGTCTTGATAATGTGAGTAGATAATATGTGGCTTCTGCCACTGGTACTCATGTCTGATAATGTGCTCAGATAACATGTGGTTTCTTTTAGGTGCTGACAGAAGAACAACAGGCTCAGGCTGCCCGGAATGAATTTAACTTTGACCACCCAGACTCCTTTGACTTTGAGCTAATGATTAGTACATTGAAGAAGCTGAAACAGGGGAAAAGTGTGAAAATACCCACCTATGACTTTACCACTCACAGCCGAACCAAAGATTGGGTAAGGAATTGGGGTAAAACTGATGCAGTGTGAGATGTTGGGGATTAGGTGCCAACAGTCTCTACAGTGATACATAGGTTTGACTCTACATAGCTAACCAGTTTATGAGCAGGTGTGTTAGATTTGTCTGGTTCCTCCAGGTTTTGCTTTTGCAGTTATGCCATCTAGAGATTGACAGTGATGTCATCTGTCTCTGTCACCCTCACTATGCCAGCTACTGATACGGGTGAAATTCTAATGACAGTATTACCCCTGTTATGTCACTTTAATCATTTGTTTACCATCATGCTTAATGTTATAATGCTTTCACTTGTCAAATGCTCTAAGCAGCAATTTACCCCTGTCACGACAGTGAGGTCCAAATAGTCACTGTGACTTTGTGTACCCAACCCATTTTACCAGTTCCCTATAACTTTCATTTCTTGAAAGCTTTTAGATATGTATCCCTTTTTCTGCCTTGAAACACATAATTTGCTTAAAGGAACCCCTGGCTTATGAGAGTATGCAAGTCTGACGAGGAAGTCCTGCTGGGCCTAATGTTAGATTATTTTTGCTCATGGGTTTTATCCCAAATAGGTGCAAGTTTCTTGCGTCTGCAAGTTGTAGCTGCAACACACTGCAATAAAGTGATTTCTTTCAATGAGACTTATGCACCTGTCAGCAGGTGCTTTGGCTCATTCCTCCTTAGCAAACTGCTCCAGCTGTCTTGGATTTGATGGGTGCCTTCTCAGCATGTTCCAGATCTTCCCATAGAAGTTCATTCTGATTCACATCAAGAGTGAAATTTAATAGGATGAGCGGTTTGGAAAGAAATATCCAGGGTTTTTTTTATAGCGGCAATCATTTACACTTCAAAATCGAACTGGTATTACAGTATAAATGATTGCCGCTTTAAAAAAAACCTGGAGATTTCTTCCCAAATCTCTCACTTTCTGAATCTCCCTATTAAATTCCCCCCCAAGTGCCTGAGGTTTGCAGGACTCCCCATGCAGTGCATAGCAGAGGATATTGTGAGAGATACAAGGGAAATATATATGTAATATATAATCGGGCGCAAGTGGTTAATTAAATAATTAATATAAGAAACAATATATTAAATGGCAGCTCCCAATGGATTCCCAGCAGGGGATCCAATGAAACAAAATCTAGGGGATATAATTATTCTAATCAAATAATTCTAGAGAGCGCACTGAATTAAGCACAAATATTTATTAAAAAACAATAATAATAGATGAAAAGCTCATATAAACGATCACAATTATTTAATAAAATATAACAATAAAATCAATATGATATAAAATAGTTATAGACCACTGGGCAATCACTGATGCCCCACACAATGCTATATGAATAATGTCCAGTTGCTCTTACCCACTAAGGATGATGTTATGTCCAGTAGCGGGGAACTTGTAATTGAGTTTGATGAGATATGAGAAGACAAAGTCCATCCAGTAAGTTTATGGAAATATGTGATGTTTGAATGGGGGGAAAAAAAACGGAGGGGGATTTGTAGAGATGAAAAGGTGACTCGCAGAGCAGCCTCGCTGTTGGAAATAGGTGTATCTGTGCTACAACCGGCAAATGATGGTGATAAGCCGGGAGCACTCCATAGTAAACCAGCGGCGTGGCTAGGTGTATGTTGGAGAAGTCTGTCTCATCTACCACCGTGACGTTCTGGGGAAGAGAGCCAACGGTGGGAGTGACGGGGTACCTGCCGCACTTGGTCTCGGGGTCTGGAGCGAGTCACACCTCTCGGGGGAGCCAGTGGATGGTAAAGTCCGGGATCGCCGCAGGTCACCCTTCTGCTCACAGGTATCGGCCCCGAGGATAGGAAATAAATCTGGTGATTTGAAGCAAAGTGGTGGGTAAAGGTGAGTGCCAGGTGGTCCTCCTATTGTGAGAGATAACTATTGACATTTTGGGGGTTATTCTGATTCACTCGGAAAGGCGCAATCACTCTCTAATGGACAAAACCATATGCACTGCAGGTGGGGCTGATGTAACGTGCAGAGAGAGTTAGATTTGGGTAAGGGGTGTACTTCAAACTTATATCTATATTGCAGTGTAAAAATAAAGCATCCAGTATTTTCCCTGCACAGAAACAATATAACACCCAAATCTAACTCTCTCTGCACCTGTTACATCAGCCCCACCTGCAGTGCACATGGTTTTGTCCATTAGAGAGTGATTGTGCCTTTCCGAGTAAATCAGAATAACCCCTTTGTGCTGGATTTTTGTTATGCTCTATATTGCATATTTATGCAAGTTGTTGAAAAGATTTTTTTCTTGCTATAAGCGACAATGCTTCTAATTTTATTCTTTAGTTTGTACTTGTCTGATTGCCTTGAATTTTTATGTTTTTCCATGGAAAAAATATCTGAAATATTTCTAATATTCTAAATAAGTTACTTGTCAAGTTGATTACAATCAAATATGATTTATTGACAAAAATATGGTGGTACACTATGCGTCAATAGTACAGTATAGTTAAACACAATTATGAAACATTACATTTTTGTCAAAAAAATAGAGTTGGCTGTAAGTTCAGGGTATTTACAGCAGGACCATTGTCACCCTAGACTGGCAGGTGTTCAATTCCATCAATCCTATCTTCTGCCTGCGGAAGTTCTGATGTTGTGGTTTTTTTTTTTTTAATGTTGATTTTTTTTTTCCTGCAAAGACTCACCCTCGTTTGCTTCCCAATCCTTCCCCGGCTTTGTATAAGGAATCTGCAAAAGCTACCTTGAAATCTACTTGGGACATATACATTGCATTATTCGTTCTACAAAGCAGCCAACTATTGATGCATGCAAGATCTAGCAGTATACTATAATAAAAAAAAAAAAACAGTTTACTTCAACACGTAGCAGTGTATGTAAACAGCAAAATACATTGAGATATAATTTTTTTTCAACACATTTAGAATTTGGCAATTATAATTATCATAACATTCATATTTTTCTGAATATTCTATGAATACGCATCACAAGAGTGTGTAGAGTATGTTTTTAAAAAAATCGTAATTTATTGAATAGTTCAGTGATGGCTAACCCTGACACTCCAGCTGTTGTTGAACTACACATCCCAGCGGCTGACTAAATTTAGCTTTCACCCAGTTTGGATCAGCCATAGAACCTGTGTAAATCATAGGAGTCCCTTTATGACAACCCCATGAAGGGTACCAACAAATCTGCCCATACTGTATCTATATACAATTGAATGCTAGGGAGATGTGTGGAACAAGATAGACATAGATAGCATTCCTGAGGTTACAATGCCATTATTTTTTTATTATTAATTAGAAAATGGTAACTATTTTTTAATTTCCACTTTTGTTAGAAAACCCTTTATGGAGCAAACGTGATAATATTTGAAGGGATCATGGCATTTGCTCATTCAGAACTTCTAAAGGTAAGAGAATAGGTTAAAAGTCCTGCTTACATGAATACTTCTGAATGCTTGTGCCCTGTCTTGGTTTAATATTCAGCTAGTATGAGAGAACGCATACCATGTGTCGCTAGCTGTTCATAGGTCAGTGATACCTGCAGAGCCGCAGGTTAGACACGCCTGTCTTGAATGGCTCAGCTGAGTTGCCTATCTATAACTACTCTTCCTGCAGCTTAAAATATGGGGGAAATTTACCAATATGAAAAACCTAGTTTTTCGTATTGGTATTTCCCCTACGGTTGCATACGACTGTTTAAGTCGTATGCAAACTCGTGTTCCGAAGGGTCAGTTACAAAGCAGTCAGATACGACTGCTTTGTAACCCTCCGATGGTGTAACCCCATCCGTATTAGCGGCCGTATATACGGCCGCTAATACGAATTATTTCTAGCAGTCTGCACGGATCAGTCAGATCCGTGCAGGCTGCAGTGTGTAAAAAAAATAGAAAAATAAATAAATGAAAAAAAAAAAAGCCGGCGTGGGGTCCCCCCCACAGCCGTAACCAGCACCAGGCTGAAGGAGCCGGGGCCGGTAATTAAAAATCAGGGAACCCGACAAATAGGGGATCCCCGATTTTTAACAACCAGCTCCAGGTCCGGGGCTGGTTCCCAAAATACGGGGGACAAAATGACTAGGGGTCCCCCGTATTTTAAGAACCAGCCCCAGGCACAACCAGCCACCAGGGTAATGTCACAGCCGGGGGACACTTATAATATAAGGTCCCGCGGCCAAAACATTAACCCTACCGACCAGTCAGCCTGGCCAGGGGCCCTGGGGGAGTGGGGACCCCCCCAATGAAGGGGTCCCCCCCCTCCAGGACTTACCTGACCAGGCGGAAGCCTGGTGCTGTCCTCGATGCCCCTGGGCGGTGGGCATCGAGCTGATAAATGGTGTAAAAAAATAGATAAAACTATTGTTTTTTACTGTGGCACTACAAGTGCCAGCAAGCCTCCCCAGCAAGCTGGGACTTGGAGAACCACAAGTCCCAGCCTGCTGGGCATTAAAGGGCCCGCTGGCACTTGTAGTTCCACAGTTAAAAAAATAGTGCACAAAACACACTGACACACATTTAAAATAAAACTTTAATACACACATTACACACATACTGATACTTACCTATCTTCTTCCCGTAGGTAGCCCTGGTCCTGATGTCCTCCGGTCCTGTGTCGGCGTTCCTCTTCATGTCGACGTCCTTCTTGAAGTAGACGTCCCTGTCGGCGATGGTGTCCGGGTCCGACGAAATCCATGGAGGAAGCTGTGGAAGGAAACCATACTCACCTGTCCCAGCGCGACGTAGTCCAGGTAAGGGTCTTGGCAAAAAAACAAACCGAACACCCCGAATCCAGCCGGACAGAGAGCCGCACGGTGTTTGTTTACATCGTGCGGCTCCGCCTCCCGAATGCCACTATTGGCCGCCTTGCGGCCTAGCGGCTCCTGATTGGCCGCTAGGCCGCAAGGCGGCCAATAGCGGCATTCGGGAGGCGGAGCCGCATGATGTAAACACCGTGCGGCACTCTGTCCGGCTGGATTCGGGGTGTCGGTTTGTTTTTTTGCCAAGACCCTTACCTGGACTACGTCGCGCTGGGACAGGTGAGTATGGTTTCCTTCCACAGCTTCCACATGGATTTCGTCGGACCCGGACACCGGACGCCATCGCCGACAGGGACGTCGACTTCAAGAAGGACGTCGACATGAAGAGGAACGCTGACACAGGACCGGAGGACATCAGGACCAGGGCTACCTACGGGAAGAAGATAGGTAAGTATTAGTATGTGTGTAATGGATGTATTAAAGTTTTATTTTAAAAGTGTGTCAGTGTGTTTTGTGTACTATTTTTTTAACTGTGGAACTACAAGTGCCAGCGGGCCCTTTAATGCCCAGCAGGCTGGGACTTGTGGTTCTCCAAGTCCCAGCTTGCTGGGGAGGCTTGCTGGCACTTGTAGTGCCACAGTAAAAAACAATAGTTTTATCTATTTTTTTACACCATTTATCAGCTCGATGCCCACCGCCCAGGGGCATCGAGGACAGCACCAGGCTTCAGCCTGGTCAGGTAAGTCCTGGAGGGGGGGGACCCCTTCATTGGGGGGGTCCCCACTCCCACAGAGACCCTGGCCAGGCTGACTGGTCGGTAGGGTTAATGCTTTGGCCGGGGGGACTTGCATAAAAAGTCTCCCCCCGGCTGTGACATTACCCTGCTGGCTGGTTTTGCCTGGGGCTGGTTCTTAAAATACGGGGGACCCCTAGTCATTTTTTCCACCGTATTTTGGGAACCACCCCCGGACCTGGAGCCTGGGGCTGGTTGTTAAAAATCGGGGAACCCCGGGCCCGGCTCCTTCAGCCTGGTGCTGGTTTCGGCTGTGGGGGGGGGCCCACGCCGTTTTTTTTTTTTTCTATTTAATTTTTTTTCTATTTAATTTTTTTTCTATTTTTTTTACACTGCAGCCTGCACGGATCTGACTGATTCGTGCAGGCTAAAACGGAAATAGAACAGGAAAATGGTGTTCTATTTTCCTGTCGTATTTGCGTGGGTGTTTTACACCACTAAGCAGCCGTATTATCAGTACGGCTGCTTAGTAAATCAGAAACCACCATTCTTTTGAATGGTGATTTCTGTCGTATCCTATCGATGGTGTAGGGCATTCGTATTTATAACTACAAATACGAATGTCCCATCTTTAGGACTACGAATTGTTGTATTTTTGGGATTGTAAATCCCGAAAATACAAATTCGTAAAAAAAAGGTGTATTTCTCCCTACGAATACACCTTTTTTCTACGAATCCATTTTGGTAAATGTCCCCCTATATGCCTATCAGTATACTGTTGAGGTGTTAGTACATAGACCTCTGAAACTGGTTGTCCTTTTGCTGTGGTATGATTGTGTATGCTGTGCTGTTCTAGAACCAGAATGTAAACACAATGTCCTCTGCTTTCCTTTTAGTGGAAGGTACTGTGTTCGATTACACGCTGCCAACAGTATCTTTGTTTACAAGACTCTCCCACTTATTTCATGTGAAGGGAATACTCATTTTAGTCTGCAGTTATGAATGTCCTTTCATTATGTAGCTGGCATATTGTGATGTGGTTGGATGATATAATTTGTGGTTGGTTGCAAACAGCCTTTCTTGACTTGATTGGGTAACTGCAAATGCCGATGTTCTAAGTGGATAAATCCCCTTCAAAGATAATACATGGCTGACACTGCTTTTAAAATAATCTTTGCTAGCTGAGGGGAACCCAAGACTGTGAGCAAGTCTTTGCCAGAATAAGGGCTCATCCCTCTTCCACCCTGGTAATCCATTCCACAGGATGTAGTTCCTGATGGATAGGATGCCAGCAGTCAGAAGACCAGCGTACATATCACAGTTCTGAAAGTAAAGGTAGCCATACACTAGAGTGACATCCGGCCTGAACGCACAATTTCAACGGGTCATGTGATCGATTTTGTGCACACAGTGAGGTCTATCGGTACTTTGTGTCCTGTGGGTCGAGAGGTCGATCCTTAGATCATATGTGCTGCATGTATGGACCATCAGCTTTGCTTGCAGTCGTAAGCAGATCGTAAGTGCTATTAAAGTACATGCAATCGCTCTTATGACCTGCATACGATCAGATCGTATGCAGTTCGTTTCAGTGTATGGCCAGCATTAGTATGCTAGAATGCGGTAAGAGGGGAAGTTGGTTTAATCGCTGCTTTCTATTTGGGTTATGGAAATCTGGATTTTGATATCCTGGTTTCCAGTACCCAACCCATTCCACCAAGCCACACTTTCCTAATGCGATGTTATTACACCCAATAATGCTGGTCTCACATCAGGAATTGATTAGGTGCCTTTTGATTCCTTTCTTTTGCACAGTTGCTAGACATGAAAATTTTTGTGGACACAGATTCGGATATCCGCCTTGTACGGAGGCTTCGCAGGGACATTTCTGAAAGGGGACGAGACATTGAGGGAGTCCTTAAACAGTACCATGTGTTTGTGAAACCTGCTTTTGATCAGCACATCCAGCCAACCATGCGTCTTGCAGACATTGTGGTACCGAGAGGTATGAAAATATGATGTAAGAAGGAGGTCATAAAATACTCCAAATACAAATATAATATAAAGCGGATTATTCCCACATTCTCATCCTCTACCTCTGTATGGTGTTCCCTTAAGTTGTGATACCATAGGATGCAAGTTAATTTGTTATTGACTGGTCTGTATTGTTCTACTGTGATGTGTACTCTGGTTCGCTGTACTCTGCCAACAATTACAGTAAAGCGAGAAAGCCCAGGAACTGGGGGATTGTTAGCGGGTTGGGATCATTTGGTCTACAGCATGATGGTCGACAGTCATTAGTTCGACACCATTAGGTCGACATGGGAAAAGGTCGAAAGGTCATTACTTCGACAGGTCCGTAGTTCGACAATGTCTAGGTCGACCATCAAAAGGTCGACATGGCAGAGCAGTGGTATCACAAATTCCTAGAGAGTATGAAATATAATGTGGTTTATAAAATGTCTTCCTTTATGAGACAGCATGAGAAATACTCCAAAGCAGTGGCGGTTCTAGAGGTGGGGCGGCAACACGGTCCAAAATGTATATAGGGGAGCCACACCAACTACCTCCCCAACCACTGCCAAACTCTGGTACTCAGTTGGTGGGGCTCCCTATATTTGAATATTGGACTGCACTGCAGAACCACCACTGCTCCAGATCATGCTTATAGGTTGTTATTCGCGGCAGTGGATGCTTAGCACCCAGGGGCACTGTGGGGCACTTGCAGTTATGACCTGGGTTAGTTGCCCAAAACCATATTATATTATTTATGGTCAGTGTAAAATTCTGGTGCTGATGGCTGCCATCCTTAAAATATGTCACCAAATGAAGTGCAGTCCTGCCGACCACCAAATTACTGAACTCGAGAATGACCGATTAGTACATTTTAAATCTGTCATACATGGCTGAAAGACAAAAGAAAAACAGAAAATAGTAAGCTGTTTATTTAGTAAAAATTCAAAAGGGCATTTTGTTAAGTAATAAGCGAAGTCGACAGATATTAGTCAACCCATTCAAAGATAGAAGTCAATACTTTTCTTAAACAGGCGTTGAGTCAAAGAGCAAAATAAGTATTGTAAAAGGCGACAATGACCAGTTTTCATATTTATACGAGTTACAAGCCCATCAAAATGATGGAACAACAGAGCGGTAAAGTCAGCGCCAGTAGCTGTGTGCGCCCGACTTGAGCAACACTTGAATTATTCTGTCGGGGCCATTTATTGGCTGTCAGCGCGTACCACATACAAATATATATATTCACCATATGCTTTTCTTTATTTCAGGTAGTGGTAATACAGTGGCCATTGGTCTGATTGTGCAGCATGTACACAGCCAGCTAGAGGAGGTGAGTAACTGGGAAAATACATGGTCAACCCCAATGTCTGTTATTCTATTTGGACATAATTTCTCAGCATATTTATTTGTCTGCTGAGGTCATAGAACTTGGTGACAGACTACAATGGATCAGTGCCCCTGTTGGCCAAACTAGAATAGAAAATGAATGATTATTTCCTTGGAATTTTGTTATTGCTCTTAAGGATATTCATATAGAATATGAACACACACACACACACACACACCCCCCCCACACACACACACACACACATCCCCCACACACTTTCAACATGCACACACAAGGGGTTGTGTCTACTGACATCTATAGAAGGTGCAGAACACATCCCCACAATGGAGCATTGGTGGGGGTTATTCTGGTGGATTTGCAAGGCTGCCAAACTCCGCCTTGTGAATGGTGGCTTGGCCTCCACCCATTCACGCACTGGCTGCAAATGGATGTTTTACATAAACATCCACTCGCAGCCTGCGGGGTAACTACCACATCATTCGGTGGTTGCCGACCATCGAATGATGTGGAATGTGCATGCACATCTAAGGTTGCTCTGAGCAACCTTAGATGTGCGTGTGCACTCTGAGGGAAGTGGTCAGCTGCCCACACCCACGTCATCAGTCCATTAGCATGAGAATGCCGAGCGCTCATGAAACGCTGGGCATTTCCATATGCTAATGGGCTGCCCCACGCTATCCACCGGCCGTAAGGTCTGTTCACCGTGGCCGCACACACCAAACGCATGAACATGTGTAGAAGTGTGCAAAAAGAAAACATTGGCCCCTTGCGAACGCACAAGGCCGTGCAAATAGACCTGAATAAGGTCCTTGATCCTGGTGGAGATGAGTAAATGCCGGTCTGAGCTTTGTATGATGTGTCACCAAGACCCAAATTCCTGTGTCATGAAGTGATAGCTATTTGTATGAAATAAGAGAAGCTTCAAACCATCATAATAAGGGTGCAAGGATGGCAAACAATAGCATAAAAATAGCTTTATGTAATCCTGTATTGACGACCACTACAAGATGGCAATGCCTCAGTAGTCTTATTAAAAGGAGTGTAATACTAAGTCATGGCATATGGTTAATGTGAGCCATTAAGAGACATACAGTTATTGGGCCGCATTTATTAAGTAATATTTGCGGCTAAATCCACGAAAACACCCATTTTCGGGGGTTAACCGCAAATTTTAAGTATCCCCAAATGTATTAAAGGGGGACCGCAGCAGGAATCTCAGATCCCTGCTGCGATCATCCCTGCAGCACCGCCGGTTTCTATGGGGGATGCGATGCTGCCCGATGTATCAACATCGGGCAGCCCGGCTTTGCACCCCTGGGCTATCACCATTCTGGGATGGTGATAGCCCATTGTAGCCTATGGCTACACATTGCACTGCCCGAGCGGCCCCCCGGCTTCCGGGTCAGGGCTTTGCAGGGACGGGCTTCTTTCGGAGCCCTGTCCCTGCGCCCTTACATTGATAAATCCCGGCGGTATTGCATGATACCGCAATGCGATGTCACCGCGCCGGCATTGCTCGGTAATGATAAATGCGCCCCTAAGTCTTGTAGAGCTCAAGCTATAAGTTCATACTTGGTAAAAGCTACTGGTCACACCATGGTTTGACCACTGTCTGGAGGCACTGTGTAGTTAGCATGTATGGATGCAATTTTATTTTAAGTTGTTTGTTTTTTTAAATCTGAATTATTGAAACATTTTCAAAATCCACACAATTGTAATAACACCAACATGTTCAGTACTGTTTTTTGTACAATGCAGATAAAAAAAAAAGATTTTTAGATCGTTTTTACACTGATAAAGTGCTTTCTTTGGGTTTGGGATATATATATATACGCAGGGTTCATTATCTTTATATAAACCTCCCTGAAGGTTAGCAGAGTACAAATATTGCAATGCGTTAATATATGCAGTTGAAAAACCTTTCCCTCAAGTAGCATGTGGCTTTTAGTTATGGTATAAAACATCTACAGTCTTTAGGTGTACAATCCTATGGTCGACCACTTATGGTCGACAGAATCTAAAGGTTAACATCCAAAAGGTTGACATGATTTTTTAATGTTTTTACGTTGTCTATGTCGACATAGGTTGACATCGACACTGTCTAAGTGCACTCGCCTTGCTGCGCTCAGCACACTATTTTATTCTCCCTCCACTCCCTTTGTAAAAAAATGCATGTCAACCTTTTCCATGTTGACCTATTGCCTGGCGACCTGTAAACCCTGTCAACCTTTTGATTGTCGACCTTTAAACCCTGTCAACCTTTTTGACTGTCGACCTTTTGACCCTGTCGACCTTTTGACTGTCAACCATTAGTGGTCGACCATATGACTGTATATCATGAGTCAGTCTATGATCAGTCCGGATACCGTGGTAATTTTTACATCTGACGACCTGCATGTTCAGCGGGGGTCCTTGTGACATCATTGAACAATATTGTTCAGTGTGTACGCACTATATTGTACATCCGCGGCATGGTCGATATAGTCTAGTTGTGTATGCGATTTAAGAAGGGACCAGATTACTTTGTTACACATGATGGCAGTATGTTGAATTTGTAAGTGCAGAGGTAATGTCTTTCTCTCTTCGTAGTTTTTGTTATCAAGGGAAGGCAGCGTTACCCCAAATCCTTTATATGTTTTATGACTGTTTGGTGTTTATTTTTATTGGCCATAACATGTTCTATATATTTAGTTCTGTAGAGCAGGGCTTGGGAAAAATGTTTGAGGCAAATGTTATCCTGTGAGCAAGCACACCATACAGGCTGAGTATCAGCGAGCTGTGTGAAAGCAGGAGCCACGCTTGGGCTTTCAATCCCAGTAATAGTCATTAGGTTGCCCGGTATGGTCGACATGCTTTAGCTTGACGGGGTCAAAAGGTGGACAGTACAAAAAGTCGATGGGTACAACGGGTTTTATTTTTTTTAGGGGTCATTATCTATGTTTCATCATAATTGACCACAATTGTTCTGTGTGTATATGTCCTTTCTTAACTTCCAGGAACACTTTATACTGGAAAAAAAAACATTTATACACATTTTCTAAAGATATGGGAATAATGACTCCAACATCAACCAAATATTAAAATTGACCATATAGAAATGTATAATCATAGACAGTTGAGCTGTTCCCTAGCTGTACAGTCTCATTGTAGACTAAATGATGCTGCTACAAGCAATGTTTTAGGAACTGCAAGGTTGAAATGAATGACATGTGTGGGATGAAGGACTCTATAGTGGTAGTAGGCAGGACTTCGGAAGTACAGCCACTTGCACCTACTCCCTCCTCTTTGGCTTACAGAAATTAGGAGTGCCGGGAGGTTGATCTGTGTGCTATCCTGACAGGTGCATGGGGGTTCAAAATAAACATTTCACAGCACTTTGTTGTTCCCCAGCACCTTCACTCACACACTTGCACAGTCATCAGAGTACAGTATATCTCATCTGCCACTGATGGAGTCTTTCTTTCAGATGTATGTGAATAGTAGAAAGAAGGTTTACATGGTATACTGTATATTATAGGGATTTTCTTCTGGAATGCCTTTTGTTAAGTACAGTAAAAATCTCCCTCTCCTCACATGCAGACGTATTGATTGGATTCCCACACTGACTCCACTGGAATTCAGTATACCACAGCACCAATTTGGGCTGTGTAAAGTGACTCATTCATTCCATTAAATGTGCAAGTGGCTGCTGTCTTCTTACTTACTATTGGCGGGGATACACAGCTGATAACGGGTCTTACAAGGGCCTAACCCCCTCTCTCTTTCTCATTTGTTTTATCGTGAAGTAAAGCGCAGTGAAAGATTCTAGAGAGGTATTCAGTGTGAAGGAATTCCCTATTAGAAATAATAGTGACACAATGTGCCAAATGGGTGTGGTACAGGGGTTTGACAGTCGGGATCCCGACTGGCCGGACCCAGACAGCATGGTGAGCGCAACTAAGCCCCTTGCAGGCTCGCTGTGCTTGCCACGCTGTGGGCACGTAGTGAGCCAACTATTCTATTCTCCCTCTATGGGGGTCGTGGACCCCACGAGGGAAAATAGCCGGTTCCCGTTGGGAACCCGGCTGTCGGGACCCTGGCCGGCACCCGTGCCAAATGCCACAATCTTTTAAAAGTGATTAAATGGAGATTGATAACCCCCAGTCAATCAGCTCCTAAATGTAATGTTACAAACTTTGTTTATAACTCTCTACTCTATCACTTTTTGAAGCTTGGCGCATCTGGCCCAATGTCTTGGTCTGGAATAGTAGTCTCTACTGGTCTCTCGCCAACTTATGTTTTCTAAACGAAGGCGGTCCATATGAATAATGGGTGATAAGTTGTTCTGCACCTCTGTATTAGTGAGCTCTGTACCTGTCTGTCTTTTCTGTGTTCTCCTCACGCTGCCTGTGTCCTGTCCTACTGCTGCAGAGGGAGATCAGTGTCAGGTAAGAGTGAGCAGATGTTTGCAGGCTGATGCTGGTTCAGTGTTTTCCTGTGGAAAGATGTGTCATTGTCAGAAATGATGTACCTGACCCCTAATGAGTTAGAACTGTTTTTCTAGCACATTGCAGCTCTCTGTACCAAGATAAACTTAAAATGGACTAACCTAAAACTACAGAAATGGGTACTTATGTACTAACTGGGCTGCCGATTTTGAAATCGGGTCCATCGCATCGCACCCGACCATATCGCATGCGATGCGATGCGATGCGATGGACCCGATTTTTCCATAGGATTCAATGTTAAAATGGACTGAGTCCATTTTAACATGGAATTCAATGGGAAAAGGGGTCCTTTTCATACCCCTACTATCCAAGTGGGCATGGAGTTGGATATAAACCTGTGGCGAGCGTAGCGAGCCACCGAGCCCGAAGCGTGGCGAGCGGACACAGAATACCGTCCCCTCGCGGGGCTCGCTTCGCTCGCCACGCTTCGGGCTCGGTGGCTCGCTACGCTCGCCACAGGTTTATATCCAACTCCATGCCCACTTGGATAGTAGGGGTATGAAAAGGACCCCTTTTTCCCATTGAATTCCATGTTAAAATGGACTCAGTCCATTTTAACATTGAATCCTATGGAAAAATCGGGTCATCGCATCGTATGCGATGCGATATCGTATCGCATCGCATCTGATTGTATGCCTTAACTTAAGGCATACAATCAAAAAATCGGCAGCCCAGATACTACATAAGTACCCAGAAATGTGACAGCTTATTTTTTTAAAACAGAATTATACAATACCTCACGCCACCTTTTGATGCTTTCTGTGACATGCAAGTCACTTCACCTTCCGTTGGCCACCACTGACTTTGGTACAGTTCTGCTATTGCAATGTTAGTGTCTGAATGAGACAAGGCTTGTAATATCTTACAACGAAGAGTCAGATTTGCCTTCATCTATTGCTTGTAGCACTATATATAAAAAATCTATTAAGTTATGTGGCAGGTACAAAAATGTTTGCGGATACAAACTAAAAATGCTGATCTTGGCCCTTCACTTCCAAG
This sequence comes from Crinia signifera, assembly GCF_055691185.1. Classification (NCBI taxonomy): domain Eukaryota; kingdom Metazoa; phylum Chordata; class Amphibia; order Anura; family Myobatrachidae; genus Crinia; species Crinia signifera. Next base: position 104,602,214 of record NC_139222.1, on the reverse strand, counting down.
GAAAGACAATAATAAGGAGCCCGTAGGAAATGTAGTGCTCCTGTTACAGTGGTGCAATTCCACAGCAGAGGGCTAAATGCCCCAGTGGAATAAGAACCTTCAGATGAAGCTACTCTCAGGCCCATATATAATCCCTGACCAAACATTTTTGTAGCTGTTCCCCCCCCCCTCCATAAAAGTGAAATGGCATGGGTGAAAATATACTCAAAAATGCCCGTGATTGAATTAGTGTAAAGGCGAATCTTCTGTTTCTTTCGCTTTTTCATTTATTTCAGCTGAGATTGAATATGGGCCTCAATCTCTGTTGATCACCTCTTACTACAGTTTGATTACTCCCAAAAATTATATATATATTTTTTTCATAAATAACATGCTGGCAGCAGGATGTATTTGGCATACCGATTTAGAGATGCCGGTCCAGGGATGGCGGGATCCTAGGACTTAAAGCATTTTTGGTTTGGATATAAATCCTGGGATTAGAGGCTCCAATCCTGGGATTTCGGGATCAAAATGCACATTTGAATCCCTTCCTTCCGGGCAGTGTTGAGGAACAGCAGCGATTGGCTCAGGCGCTGCAGTCTGCTGCAGCATGGCCGGTGTCAAGAAGGACCTCCCTCGTCTGCACATAGAATTTTTTTTACATAGAATTTGACGGCAGTTAAGAACCACTTGGCCCATCTAGTCTGCCCCTTTTTTAAACATGTTACCTTAAACCATATTTTTTTGTAAGAATATCAATATGCCTATCCCAAGCATGTTTAAATTGTTCTACTGTATTTGCCTCTACCACCTCTGATGGGAGGCTATTCCACTTATCTACTACTCTTTCAGTGAAGTAATTCTTCCTCAACTATCCCCTGAATCTGCCTCCCTCTAGTTTCAGTGCATGTCCTCGTGTTCTGCTGCTCCTCTTCCTGTGACGAGGACAAGGGATGTATGCAGGACAAGGGAGGGGGTCGTTAACTATGCACAAGATCGCGCATCATTAATGATATTGTGTGTACACACTAGATGAGATAGTGAAGGGCCCTTCTGATCGATATCTTGTTAGTGCAAGATCACTTGTCTAGTGTTTGAGGATTAAGGTTTTGTTTTTTTCGTGTGTGTGTGTTTTAGTTAGTGTAGTGCACACCCTCTCATGGTTAGCTTCACTCGCCATTCTTTGGGCATGGTGCCTCACTCCGCTACTGCTGCACTTGGCACACTTTAACCTCAGTTGACCCCTAAGTTGTGGCCGTGCAGCTATATGTTACACTCCTGGTACCACCAGACTCACTGATTTTAGTTTGCAGCCTCATGTTTCAATTACCATTGATGTTTTAAATATTTGTTCAAGAGATGTACAGTACAGCGCTGCTTAATCCTAAAAGGATGCAGTTCTTACTGTCCAATCTTATTCCATAGCATTTTATATCAGCATTAATGTATTAAGAATAATAAGGAATTCCAGCCTCAGTATGCATGTCAAGGCGAGAGCATTTATGTTCCAGCAGCCACAGTGATTGAGCCCACATTCTGTACCCACTTCTACTCTACACCAGTGTCTCTGAGATATCTACTATATGAATATGCTGTTAATCACTAGCATTATACCTGTCTCTTTTACACTTTGTGTGTGTCTCTCCCTCGCACACCCTGCTGCTACTCCTCTCTCCCCACCCTCCCATGTCTTTTGTTGCCACAGAGCAACTTGATGTGGGTGGGGGGTTATTTTTCCACTGTGGGTCAGACCTATGCGATGAGAGCAGGATGCTGCACAGGAAGCCCACAGATCTTCTGTTACCTGCATCCTGACACTGCTCGGACATTGCAACCTAGGCGGCTATTTTAAGACAAGACTTAAACATGTCATTAATATAAAGGTCTGCAAGAGACAAAGAAGAAGAGTGCAACCATTGATCGTGCAACGACTGTAGAAGGATGTTTTTCTTAACAGAAGTTATATAGATGTCTGTTTTGTACGTAGTTGGAAAATGGATACAGGGCATTTGTACATATATCTGCTCGCGTGCAGTGGAAATAGTAAAATCACGGTGTAATAAATAATGTATTTGCTGATGTATGCATAAAGTGTCATAAATGAATGTTCAAACTTATAGCTCAACTCTTAAAAGAACTACTCTTTTAGACTATGGGGTACACTTTCTACTTCTCTTCACAAATATTATGTTTGTGTAGCCCAGTGGTTCCCATTCTGTGTGCCTAGGCGCCCTGGCCTTCCGCGAGGGTTTTGCAAGGGTGCCTTGGGTTGGTGGTCCAGGACCAAATCACATTGGTTAAAGTCACAGTTATAGGACAAACTAATGCTAGGGGCTGCCAATCATAAAGTATGTGCACAATCAGAAGGGTGCCGGACAGTTTCCTGACAGTCGGGATCCCGACAGTCATTACCCAGATGTCGGGATCCCAACAGTCAAAACCCCTACACTCGGGGTCCCGACGGCCACCAGCTATTCTTCCTCGTGGGGGTCCACTACTCCCATAGAGGGAGAATAGAATAGATGGCAAGCGTAGCGAGCCACCGTGCCCACAGCATGGCGAGCGCAGCGAGCCTGCAAGGGGCTTTGTTGCGCTTGCCATGCTGTCTGAGTCCGGCCAGTCGGGATCCCGACGTCGGGCTAATGACTGTCGGGACCATATACCACACCCCAATCATAAGCACAATGTACACCACCACATAGCTGACACTGAGGGCTATTTTACACCATCCGATTTATCCCAGCATCTGTACAGGATGCCAGCCTGACTCTCTGAGGTTTTTTTTCTTCTAAATGGGCAATCCTTTACAAGACAAAACCATGCTCTGTGAATTTTACTTTTAAAAGAAAAACCTTCCAGCATCGCTCACAGCCATTAGACTTACATTGCATTACATCCGGCCCTATGTCTCCTATTGTCATTTCATTAGCCATTGGTGGGTTAAGCTGGCCATACACCTAAAATGATCTTTCCAACGGCTTATCTGGTTGGAACGAAAATTAAGTAATGTATGTGATCAAACGACAGCTGATCATTTTCTACAAAATGGCCAAAACGACAGATTGAACCAACTTGTCTGAATGACTGTTTTTATAAATGTTTTTGAAACAAACAGTCAATTGTCGTTTGCTCTATACCTTACTGGATTTTCGTTAGAACCAGCCAATTAGATCACTCGTTGTAAAGATCTTTAGGTGTGTGGCCAGCATTTGCAGGAATGCATCCATCCATCTATCTTTTTTTTGTTTAACTGCTGACTTCTCCTTTCTACTTTCTTGTATGACCCATACCCTGCCTATCCTCCCCCTTATTCCCGTGTACATTCTGGTAGAGGAAGCTCCGCTATGACATGTGAGATCTGCATGTTCCTTCACCTCAGCTGGTATCTTGTCTTCTCACTCTGATTTGTGTGCAAGTTTGTGATGTAAAACACTGACACAATTAACCTATAGTGGGAATTTTGCATGGTATTTACACTTTGACTATCCAAGTTGATAGAGGATTCACTTGTGGTTCTGTATCTCACAAGCCCCTCTTATGGGGCCTACACACAGTGATTTAGGGGCATTTTCTAAGCGATCTCACTAGATCGCTTAGAAAATGCCCTACATTGCTCCGCATGTAGGGGCAATAGGAATCCGAGGCCCCACACATTGCTATCGTCCGGAGATTAATATCCAGCGTGCTGAATATTAATCAGTCAGGGCCAGTGTTCTCACCGGAGAACACTGTCCCTGACATGTCGGCCAGCACACATCGCTGACACATCGCTGTGTGCTGAGCATTCTGGGCGATCTAGTATCACTCAGAATGCTCAGCACATCTCCACATGTGTAGACCCCATTACATTTCTGACATAGTTATCCTATCTGATTAGTCCAGTTTTGCCCATTTGCTTTGGCAGAAATCCAACCCAGTGCCACAGAACAGAAATTTGCACTGTGCATTGGCTGTTTTGGGATCTGTAGATAAAGACAATGGGGTATATATACGAAGTCTTCTAAAAATGAAAGAGGTGATGTTGCCCATAACAACCAATCAGACTCTGTCTATCATTTTCTAGGATGCAATAGAGAAATGATAGACAGTCTGCTTGGTTGCTATGGGCAACATTACCACTTTGAGAAGCTATAAGTAAATTTACCCCAACGATTCTTGTACATGACTCGAGTTACCAGTTACACAATTCTTTGCTGCTGAACGGTTCATTTTTTTATGTTGTAGAAACCTGGGTTGAATTGATCGATGTTTAAAAACCTATTCTAATCAATTCATTAACAAAGCAAAGGGAACTGCAATAGGAAAAGAATTTAGACAAGCTGCTAACATCTTATACAAGGTGGAACGTTTTATTTCAGCAGGTGACACTAAAATATAGCATCGGCTCGCCTGGCGCTTCTGTTATATGCACTATGTTAGAGCCTAAAGGTGCACTATCCAATTTTATTTTATTTTGTTCATGATTTGCTCGATAATATTAACGATATCATCTAGTGTGTAGGCACTGTGGGGTTAACAGCGCCTGCTCCTGCGTGTCCCTAAAGATGTCCTCTGTTATCTGTACATATGCAGCTCAATATGTCGTCAACGACTCTGCATGTTCTGAGCAGGGCTGAGCGATATCATTCAGTGTGTATGCCCTATTTGTTTGCCGGGAGTTTCCGGAAAATAGTTACCGGTGTTGCTGGTATCCCATTGTATAGTGTGTTCCCAGCTTAGCAGAAGTGCTCATCATCAGCAGCAGCAGAAATAATACTATAATATATCATTGGGTTATGGTGGTAACATGAGAGCTAGAGTGCTCGACTGCCCCATTCAGGGTGGGCGAGCACTGAGTACATCTTATGCTGTCAAGCCTTTTTTAAGGGTGTGCACTGCTCTTCATGAATATTGCATACAACAAGGTGGGCAGGGGGGATTCACTTGGGAGGGATTCAACTTCAGATAATTTCCTTGCAGTGTTCCAGGTCTGTATGGCAGCACACTAGTATGCACACTCAGATGATATTTGCTATAGCTAGATAGATATAGATAGATCAATATAAATGTAGTACTTTTTGAAGAATGCAAAGTGACCAAGCTTCGATCACCTGTATGCATAGACGTCAAGTAAAGCACACGGGCCTGTGGAGCACGATGACTGTTTGTATGGTACTAGCATTGTGCATGGGCCGAGGGGAGGTATCGCATGGAAGGAGGGCGTTACTTGCTAATAGAGTAGGTGCACAAAAAGGATACAAACAATGTAAAAATTAGATTTCATTTCACTGATGTAATTTTAAAAACAAAATATTGAAACAAGATAAAGTAGTAGTTGGGTCCTATTTTTAAGAACATAACTTGCTTATCTCACTCGGCGAAATGATTCTATATTTCTCCAGCTACACATTTTGCCCCTTCATGGTAGAGAATTCCATTTGAAGAACTTTGTAGAGAATTTCATTTGCCAGCACACCGAGTAATGTAATAAAAAGCTTCCCACAAACCGTGCAGGCGTCCGCTGTCATTATTAGTGGAGATTATAAACGAGGCTGGACCGTGCAGGAGATTACATAGAAACCACCTGGTTATAATGTGAGATTGCAGTTCGAGGCGACACTTCACCCCTGTGCAGAGCACCTCTTAAGTTTTCCACCTATTTGCAAATGTTGGTGGACATGTAGGCCCTTATTCTGGTTGACTGAATTTCGCAGCCTTGAGAGTCCACCATGGGCCAGCCATACGACCCCCCCTCCCCCACCCACGAACCCCTGCTGGCATGCTAATTGATGCTTTACATAATCATCCATTCGCAGCCTTGGGTGCGGGGGAGAAATCATTTGATGGTTGGTGACCATCAAATGATTTCTTCAGCGCTTGCAGCTCTAAAACACTATGGTGTCTCAGACCTGCGGGCGCCCTGTGCATCAGCTGTTTGCCCCCCCGCACCTGCGCCACCGGGCAATTTGCATGGGTACGCCCAGCGTTCTCATGGGAATGCCCATGAAACACTTGGCGTTCCCATATGCAAATTGCCCGGCTCGCCGCTCCACGCCCAGACTTCTGTGGGCGCTCCCACAGAGCGGCTGCACATGCGCATAAAAACCTATGCGCATGCACAGTCTCAATCAATCTGTCCCCTGTGTGCACACGCAGGGGGATTGAATCTGAATAACCCCCGCAGTCTGTGAATATGTCTCTGGTGACAGTAGGGGCGCACCGTGATGTACACCAGGAGATGTTAGGTAGTGTTTATCAAGTGTTCTATGTACATGATTTTCATTACTATAGAGAAGATTTGTAGAGTGTGTTATCATCTAAATCAAAAACAGTAGGTTTCTGCAAAAAAAAAAACCACCATATGCACAGCTTCCATACATGTGCCTGCATTTCTGTCTAAGGTATTATAAAGTAATAACTCAAACCTCACTCCTTGTATTAAAACTTAAATAACATCCATTTATTTTAATATTGGAAGTGAAAGGCAGAAATATGTGCTACTCCTGTGTCCTTGTATTTAGAAAGGAATACAAGGACTGCTATCTATTTGTCAAATCTAAGCACTCATTCACGGATGGGTACACTTCACGATCTTACACCCGTTGACCGATTCACAGTTGTGATAGTATGCAAATTCTAGTTCCAGCCTCCCCTTGTGTATTAATGCGCAAGCACTGCGTTGCCCTTTTTTTGCACCCCTGTATGCAGTAGCACCGCTGGTAGTAACAGACAGTCCAGCATCGGTGCACTGCACCAATCCTATGGTAAACAGCTTCTATGTATGAACATGGCCTCTGCAGTGACACGCCCGAGACGCTCCTATCAGACGACCTCCTTGATACTGCACAGGAATGCACATCACTTTTTGCCTCCCCAGTTATGGTACCAGCTCGCCCATACACACTAGCGTATTTGTGCATACACTCAGAGTAACACATGCACCACAGGGGTTTGCAGGATGCTTTAAAGATGCATAGTATCAAATAATGGAAAATCGGCATTACGTGTAGTGTGCTTGCACCTCTGTGTCAAACTGATTAAATAGTTAAATATGCATTTACAGTATTACTCACCTATACCTCTAGTGCTTATATTTTATTATGGTGCACCTGACAAGTGCCAAATATTTCTTCTATATTATACCCTTCACTTTTAAAAATAGAAAAATGTAGGTGATGAAGGAAATAGCCATCCCTCACAGACATGGGGCTTACTATGGGTTTATTACATGACTGTACATACAGATGATTCTTCTACACCCCTAAATATGCAGCCAATACATTTAAATGGCATTTGTACCTTTTGCGTCATCCATTAGCCTTTCATATTAACATTGCCTTTTTGTTCCTAGCTTTGTTCTGTGCGTTTATCTTTCTATCATTTCACAGGGTCAAATAATCTTTTTATTTTTCTACATTGAACAAAACTGCTATCTGTAAAAAACACAGATTAAAGCCAGGAAGTTATAAAAATATATAGTACTTACTGAGTATTGCAGGGAAGTGTGTAGTCATTTGAAAGCGGAAAGACCCTTTTAATCTGATCTGTATGAATGTAGGACTTTAACTTATACTGAGGTACGGGACACAAGATCCCTTATTTTCTATCATGTTTGAGATCTTGCATGTGTTGTGCAGAGAGTCCCCTGCTAATGTTTGATGTATGGCTGGCATGACTCTAATACTGGGGTAGCCAACTCCAGTCCTCAAGAGCTACCAACAGTTTTCCAGATCTCCTCACAGAATCACAAGTAAAGTAATTAGCTCCACCTGTGGGGCTTTTAAAATGTGTCAGTGAGTAATGAGTGCACCTGTGCAGCAGCTAGGTTGTCTAGGAAATGTGAACTGTTGGTAGCTCTCGAGGACTGGAGTTGGCTACCACTGCTCTAATACATATATGGCATGTACAGTATACTGTAGTTTGGTGTGGTGTCGCTCACAGACAATGTCTAAGTCAACCTCAAAATGTCGACACTGGAAAAAGGTCAACACAAGCAAAATGTTCACATGTGAAACTGTAGACCTGAGAATTTCACTTTTTTTTAAGTGTCCGTGTCGACACCTTTGCTCACCATGCTTTGGGCCAGGTGCCTTACTGTGCTTGGCACACTTTACCTTTCCTAGCCGAACGCCAAAGTAAAAAAAAATCATGAAACACTCACATTGACCTTTTCATGTCAAATGACTGTCAACCTAGACATTGTCAGTCATATGGCTACCACTGTAGATGGCCTACAGGATGATAAACCTCACTTCCATCATTGTTTCTGCTGTTAGGGCGGCCCTGGCCTCTGCCCACCAGTCCCAACCACTTCCACGGACACTTAGCGTATTAAAGGAGACGCCTCAAGTAAGCGTCATGCACACAATTATAAGGTGGGTGACACACGCATGTCTGTCCTTTTACTGTTTACTCTGTTTAGATTATAACAAAAGTGGAATGCAGATTAATTGCACTTTTGCTCTGGAACTTGTGAGCTGTCAATGTAATTATTTGCAATGTTACACACAAACGTTCCTTTATGTAATTTCCCAAACTCCTCCAATACAGTCCATGTTTGAAGGATACCCATGCTTGGAATGTAATGATAGTTTATGGGTCTGGTTCAGAGTAGGCGCTAAGTTGCATTGCACATCTAAAAGCAAATGTACATGTATGCACCTCTGCAGAACTGACGGACTCTGACTCTTTCACCTTACCTGCACCTTGAAAGGTGGAACAGGGGTGGTAAGGGACAGTCTAAAAGCTGCTTTCACACCGCAAAACCTGCTTTGACCTGGTTTTTGAAATGTTAAAAAAAGTGGGTCAAAGCAGGTTAAACCCCTTTCAGACCGCACTTATAAAAGCTGGTATTTAGGGCATGGCACTGAGGTCCCACTCCATGCATATCTAATGAGCGGGACCCGCTCCGTTCAGTGAATATTTAATGAGCGGGTCCTCGCCCCCTGCATATGGAATGAGCGGGTCCCGCTCATTAGATATGCATGGAGTGGGACCTCAGTGCGCAACGGAATCTGCTGCGCTATATAAGAAACTGTAAATAAATAAATTAATTAATTTAAATATTCACTGCGCTGGGTCCCACTCATTAGATATGCGTGGAGTGGGACCTCAGTGCTCTCTGCTGGCTGGGTCCTAAATACCGTTTCAGACCCGTCCAGACTGCCCCAAAAAAAAAACAGGTCTGAAATGGGTAGGACCCTGCTTTTTTACTGTTTCCAAATACCGTTTTTTTGGGGAAACCATAAATTCAGTGTGGACCTTTCAGGCCACGCATATTACCGTTTTGTAACAGTAAAAAACTGCAAAATACCAGGTAATATGTGCTGTCTGAAAGGGGCATAATTTAGTCCAAATTAGGCCGCGTTTGGTTGAAGACGTCTTCCATGCAGAAGGTAGTGAGTTATTTCTGCTACGTTTGAGAAGTGTTTGATGGCTAATAGTGAACGTATATTTTGTATGCAAATCAATGGCTAAAATCATGGTCTTACTAGACTGTGATTGTGGAGGCAGTAATATGTTTTATCTCCCATCACATTAGATGGTAGATCAGGTGTGATATAACCATTAAATTGCACCCATGACCTCTGTGTATTTTATTTCAGGAATAGAGAAACAAGCCGCGATGAATTCATCTTCTATTCCCGGCGACTCATGAGGCTCCTGATTGAGCATGCACTGTCCTTCCTTCCATTCAGGGTAAGCACTTGCTTCCATTCGCCCACTGTTCTCCCCACAACCCCTCCCTTTTCCAATGGTTATGTGTTGGAATGGCTCTGAATTCCTAAGTGTAATTTTTAAGCAATCATTTATAAAAAACAAAACACTTAGGGGGTATTCGATCTGCAAATGTTTCCAATAGTCTGAAACATCTGCACTTTTTCGACAATTTTCTGTCCAATATACATTCAACCTATTCAGTCTTTAAACAAAGTTAAATCTCTTCAGCGGAAAAGTAGTTCAAGAACAGCTGCATTAAATAGGGATGCCTGGATTTTTCAGGTAGCTGAAAAATCTGGAAAAGATTGAATTACCCTCCTTAGCTAGCTAATATATTTTTCTAATACCTGCTCAGAAATTGCTTTTTACATTTGAATTAGGTCAGAACAACTAGACAACCAAATTGTGGGGCAGATGTATTAAGCCTGGAGAAGAAATAAACTGGAGATAAAGTGGAGATAACATGGAAGAGATAATGCACCAGCCAATCAGCTGTGTTTGAAATATGACAGTTGAGATCTGATTGGCTGGTGCATTCTCCTTCCACTTTATCTCCAGTTTATCTCTTCACCAGGCTTAATACATTTGCCCCTGTGTTTTTTTGGTCATCAACAGTGGCAGCAGCAGAGGTGGGGCTGCGGCACAGTCCAAAATTGAAATAGGGGAGCAACACCAACTGGTAGTAACTCCCAGACTGTGATGTTTGGCAGTGGATGGGATGGCAGTTGCTGTGGCTCCTCGATTTAAATTATGGACTTTGTTGCATCAAACTTCACATTTTTTTGGGGTGCCTGCTCCTCTCTGCAGCCTCTAGTGTCCAGAGGGAAAGGTTAGGGGTGCTTTTTTGCATTTACCCTGCGGCTGCCAGTGTCTGCAGCCACAGTGTGGGGGTTCTGCCGGGCTGCCTGACCAGTAGTAAGGGAGGGGGCTTGTGACTAAGAAACAGAGGTCCCACTCAGCAGCAACTACAGGAAGATTCTCGCACAGTGAGCTTTGACTGGTCACATCAGATTGCGGCCATGTTAGGAGAAGCTCCGCCTAGTGTCGCGACCATACCATGCAGGTGGTTAAACACCTCAATCATTTTCATTAAAAAAATTATTTATACTAATATTATATGATTGCAAAGATTCATTTAATAAACTATTTGTTATCTTTAACATTGTATGTTGCATTGCTAAGTTGTTTTAATTTTATAGCAATTTACAGATTACTACTTTCCTTTCTGATTACAAGAAAGAAATCCAGAAAGTTTTGTTTCTAGACTTTGAGCATGTGGAATTATTAGATCATTTTAATAATACAATTATAGTTATTAAAATGACTTTATTCCACAGTCACACTCAGAGACAAAAATGGCCGCCAATTCACTGTGATAATTAGGATTTTTTTTTTAGCAGGAAATGGTATCTACTCTGCAATTCTACTTCTATCACTGCCTGTAGTCATTTCTGTACAGTGCTAGTACAGTAATGAATACACTGTATCTTCCCATTTTTTGTTTGGCTAACATTAATGATGATGAATATATTAAATATCCTTTTTTAGGACTTCTTATGGTAATGGTGATTGTGCTTGTTAAGCAGATTACAGAGTTCACCATTCTGAAAAATGTATTGTTCACACAGACCCATAAGCCCTTTTAATTCATGTAAAATTCTGATGGCAGTCTAAAAACTGGGTACATACTATATAATGTGTAAATAGACCAACGTTGGCAGCGATGGAAGCCAACATTGGCAAGTGCATACACATGGAGCCCTGCATCATTTGTCAGCATGCCCCCCTTGATAATGAAATCCTCGTTGGCCCTGCACGTATGGCCGACAGAGGATGCCAGCATCATAGTGGGTACATACTAGATTATGCGCCCGATATGTCTGTCCGATCCATTGTATCTGGTGACATATCATCTAGTGCAGGCATGTCCAAACTGTAGCCCTCCAGTTGTTGTGAAACTACACATCCCAGCATGCCTTGCCATTGTTTTAGCAGTCCCTAATAAAACTGTGGCAAGGCATGATGGGACTTGTAGTTTCACGAAAGCTGGAGGGCCATTGTTTGGACATGCCTGGTCTAGTGTGTACCCAGCATAAGGCTTGATAATGGTCTCAGAATATATAGTGTAGGCCATCACCAAGTGGTAGTCTGTTTGTGGGACATCAGTATGAGCGTTGCACCTCACAAAGGAAAGATGACATAGCCAATTCTGAGTTCGCTCACAGCCTCCACAGAAGGAGAACATTAAATGGTGGCTAGAATTTCCATTACATTGTTGTAGCTAAAATTAAGCACGCCATTTTTTAGAGGTTTGTGTCTGATTAAAACAAGGTAAAATAAACTTGTAAAACTAGTAGAACAATTTGTTATACCTCATTATAACATAACATACTGGTTTTTAATTTTAACCTAATTACGAACCCTGAAATTAATTTGTCTTTCCCTTTTATATTCTATTCTATATTACATTAGAGCTGCACTGTTCAAACACCACAAGGACACGACTATAAAGGACGGACTTATGATGGTAAACGGGTGAGTGTGGAATGTATGCTTTTGTGTTTAGTAGGTGATCTTTGTACAAATTACAGGTGAAACAAAAGCACTGAGAAGTCCATGTTGGCAGGGATATTGATGTTGGCAAAAAAGGGAATGGGGATACTTCTGCACCAGTAGTGTTCTATATATGGAATTCGAATTACCCCAGTTTTAATTGCTGTGTGAATTACAGTTAGATCAAGGTGGGGGTGCTGCCATGGACAATGAATTTATACAAAAGAAGAAGAAGAGAAAAGGATTGTCTCTTTTGCTGGTGCACTGATAGAAAAAATATTGAAAAAATAGATACAAGATAAAATATACCTATTAATTTATTTATAGTAAGACCGTTTAAGTGATATTTTTACCACATAAACAATAAAAAAGATTTTTATTTTTTTTTAAAACACGTGTTGTAGTTATGTGTTGGTGATAGATACTGTCCAATTATTTATTGCACAGATTATGTTAGAATTGCGACAGGGCCTTATAATTGCGACAAGGCCTTGAGAAAGCCGTTATGTGAAACGTGCGTTGGCTAGCAGCACGTGTTGTAGAAATGTGTTCAATAGATCTGATAGCAATCAGTGTACTGTATATTGCAAGATTGCTCATAGGGCATTGTCCGTTAATAGAATAATACAGCGTTGCAAGTAACAAAGATAGTACACTGCTGAGCTCACCCAGGCCCGCCCGACTGAGGTCAGAAGCGAGAGGATGGGCAGGGAGAGAGGCGGTAGTTACCCACTTAAGGGCTGAGAGCCCTGCCGCATATTGTACATAGTGATAATAGCGGTAACAATATAATTGTAGGAATACTTGAAGTTGGTCCTGCATTATAAACGTATAAACATGTTGCTATGGGGAACACTGAAGTATGAATAATGACACATGAACAAGCCTATTCATTCATAAAGAAACAGCTATTCTTCTCTGGAGACAATGTATCAGAAATGTGTATAAATGTTGCAAATAAAATATATCCCCTGTACCTCTGTTTAAATAACACAGAATAGGCAGGAAGCTGTGAAATGTACAAGCTCACTTTGTAAATCTGCCACTTATAATTTATAAACATCATAGGGCCAATGAATATATCCTAAAAAACAAAGTGTATTATCCACAGTATATTTCTGTCTTAAATGACATATAATACGTAAAAAGCTGAGAAAGCCCAAACTCCGCTTGAAAACCAGCGGAGTGCATAATATATAAAAAGTACCTAATGTGCCATTGAACGCTCGTTGCAAACTGAGACATTGCAAATAAAATGCATATTTCTGCCTAAGGGATGCGGTCATCTATTAGAATGAACTTAGGTCTACAGTCATTAGGTCGACCCCACTAGGTCGACTGGCAGGAAGGCTGACCTGACTTAAGGTCGACATGGGCCAAGGACGACATGACTTAAGGTTGAATTTGCATAAAGGTCGACATGAGGAAGGTCGACTGGTCATAAGGTCGACATGGGTTTTTCACTGTTTTTTGAGCCGACATGTGCCGACAGGCGGTATTTCATGCCCTACCATCCACTAGGGCGTGGTGGGAGAATAAAATAGTGTGCCGAGCATAGCGAGGCACCGTGCCCGAAGCATTGCGAGCGAAGCGAGGGTCCGATTCTCATTGCCAACTGTGTCCATGTCGACTGTGTCGACATTCGGATCAAAAAACAGTGAAAAACCCATGTCGACCTTATGACCAGTCGACCTTCCTCATGTCGACCTTTATGCAAATTCGACCTTAAGTCATATCGACCTTGGCCCATGTCGACCTTAAGTCAGGTCGACCTTCCTGACAGTCGACCTAGTGGGGTCGACCCATACCTTTCACTGAGAGTACACTGAATAAGTGCATACATCAAACAGCGTCTTAATACAGTTTTCTATACTACGATTGTCAGCAAGGGATCATTTTGATTAATTATTTACATAATATACAATCTAATTCATATCTCTCCAGGGGAGGTTTGAACTGTGACAACCTCAATAACCCACTGTCGCAATTATAACATAATTTGTGCAAGAAATAATTGGACAGTCTCTATCAACACGTAACTACAACACGTGTCTTTTAAAAATATATGTTTCTTTTTTATTGTTTATGTGGTAAAAATTTCACTTAAACGGTCTTACTATAAATAAATTAAAAGGTATATTTTATCTTGTATCTATTTTTTCAATATTTTCTTCTATCAGTGCGCCAGCAAAAGAGACAATCCTTTTCTCTTCTTCTTCTTCAGGGATATTGATGGCCAGGTAGATATTGAGCAGGCTTAAGGTGACCTCCAGATTGCTGTATCTGACTGCACATGTGGTCTTTGTACAGGCACTCTGTTGGTGCCACGACTAGGAGTGCTGGTACAAAGGACGCCAGGTATGACAAGGTTTTGTTGCACAATACGGCCACATCTGTCCAGTCGGTGTAAGAAAACCTTACGCCCAGTTGTAGCATAATAACTGCTGCCATTCTTGTGCTAGATAACTGGAGTCTCTATACTGAGAGCTGGCGAGACAATGGAACCAGCACTAAGAGCTGTGTGCAAGGACGTAAGAATCGGAACCATTTTGATCCAGACTAACCCCAGCACTGGAGAGCCAGAGGTGAGTGCATAGACTGTCATCATCAAGGACACAACCATCATTCTGAGCCCACCACAATGTGGCACTACTTGGTGTGTGTTGCTGGTTTTCCTGATCCTGGGCTCTTCTGTCCCCTCCGCTTCCTTATTCTCTTCAGCTGCACTATCTCAGACTCCCAAAAGATATCAGTGAGGACCACGTTATTCTCATGGACTGTACAGTGTCCACAGGAGCAGCAGCAATGATGGCTGTTAGAGTACTGCTGGTAAGTGGGTGAGGGAAAGTAAGATGAGGGGGGATTTGTGGATACAAGGCTGGCAATAAGTTTCCCTCCATCACCTTGTTCACTCTGACAGGACCATGAGGTGCCAGAAGATAAGGTCTTTCTGCTGTCGCTGCTCATGGCAGAACTTGGCGTGCACTCTGTGGCATATGCTTTCCCCCATGTGCGCATATTAACCACGGCAGTGGACAAGAAAGTTAATGACATGTTCCGAATAATACCCGGAATTGGTATGTCTATGTGGGACTTTCTATTCAGTGTTTGTCATTTATGCCTAAAATTGTCTTTAGGATCAGTTTACAGATAAATGGAAGAGAGCCCAATGCAGAATACATGCTCACAGGCAGGTGGATGGAGCAGACATATACTGGCCCATCCTTTTGGTGATCAGTATGTCTCCAGTCACCATATGATAAATGCAGCACAATATACCAAAGTCCCATTCAGCATCTGCCTATGAATACTACCCATTGTGTCCCTTTGTGTACAGTATAAATCTATGTAACGTTTCAAGGAAGAATTATCCTATTTATTGCTGCAACTAATGGAGACTCTGATACTGGGGCAGATGTATTAAGCCTTAACAAGAGATAAATGCAAGGGTGATAAGGAGAGATAAACGCCCAGCCAATCACCTGCTTACTGACTTTTTTCAAACACAGCCTGTAACATGGCAGTTAGCAGGTGATTGGCTGGACGTTTATCTCTGCTTATCACCCTTGCATTTATCTCTTGTTAAGGCATCTGCCCCATTGATTCTAATCTTGCCATACTTGTATTCCAATAGCACACCCCACTTGTATAGCAGTTTGCTTCCATGAACATGTCTTGTGTTCATGTGGCCAATATAATAGGCTCCTGGTATGGGGTCAGTGTACAATAATGGCCCTCATTCTGGTTCACTGGCAAAGGCAAATTCCTTCTCATTGGACACAACCATGTGCACTGCAGGGGGGCAGATGTAACAAGAGCAGAGAGAGTTACATTTGGGTGAGTTATTTTGTTTCTGTGCTGGGAAAATACGGACTGCTTCATTTTTACACTGCAATATAGATCTCACTTTGAAGTAAATCCCCAGCCAAATCTAATTCTCTCTGCACCTGTTACATCTGCCCCACCCGCAGTGCACATGGTTTTGTCCATTTAAGAATGGAATTTGCCTTTGCGAGTGAACCAGAATAAGAGCCAATAATCATCCATTTCCTCTTACAGACAGTGGTTGTGTGAGCCATGCTGGAGCAAATCCAGTGCCACTAACTGGATTTAAAGCTGGTACAATAAGCCTACAGACAATCTAGTGGCTGACCAGTTGGCCTAACAGTCCTGAATATCCAACTAAATGTGATCAGGTTTTGCACGCTTTGCACAGATCTTAACCCGGTTTAACATTGTATAATTCACCTTGGAATTGATTTTAAAATGAAATCTGTTCTGGATCGTTCTCTTTGGACCTAGGCTCTTGCTTGTGTGTTAAGAGCCAAACCATTAGAATATTAACAAAAAATACAGGAGATAATGAGCGCTGATTATGATATTCCACACTGCAGCTGTACCAAAAGGGGAAATTACCTAGACCCCTTAAAGTGAACCAAGCAAAGAAAAAAAGAAATATGGTACAGCGCTGTGCTGAATATAAATATAGTTTATTAAAAAATAATATTTAAAAGATATACAATTTCATGGCCACAATAGACAAACAAGACTCACAACACATATAGAATTGTTAGTCCAATCCCATCTCAACCAAAAACTGGTTAGTAATTTACTGCATGCATGCAAGCGTTTTGTTAGTTATATATCCAAGGCTTAGATTGATTTCAGCTTCAGGATTAATTTCTATTATGCATATGCAAAAAAGGAAAAATATATGATATACTTAGGTTTGTCACCAGTATTGAGGTAGGGATGGGGTTTTCCTTCAGGCTTTAGTATGAACCACGATGCTTGTCTCCGACCGTTGGTGCAGTCCTATTGTACGGTCATATCAAAGAATAATAAGCTGGTGTCCAATTGTGGCCAGGAAGGAATTGTGGCCTGAGGAAGCCGCTGACACAGTTATCGAGGCGGAGAAACGCGTAGAGGATAAAGGGGACATCTTCCTGGCCACAATTGGACACCAGCTTATTATTCTTTGATATGACCGTACAATAGGACTGCACCAACGGTCGGAGACAAGCATCGTGGTTCATACTAAAGCCTGAAGGAAAACCCCATCCCTACCTCAATACTGGTGACAAACCTAAGTATATCATATATTTTTCCTTTTTTGCATATGCATAATAGAAATTAATCCTGAAGCTGAAATCAATCTAAGCCTTGGATATATAACTAACAAAACGCTTGCATGCATGCAGTAAATTACTAACCAGTTTTTGGTTGAGATGGGATTGGACTAACAATTCTATATGTGTTGTGAGTCTTGTTTGTCTATTGTGGCCATGAAATTGTATATCTTTTAAATATTATTTTTTAATAAACTATATTTATATTCAGCACAGCGCTGTACCATATTTCATTAGAATATTAGACAAACTTTTAAGGGAAACCGTAACCCTTAGTCTGCATTCATTTTATAGAGGCAATAGTGCTTAAAGTAACAATAAAAGTATTTTTTCTTCCAGCCTGTCATTAGCTGAAAAAATTCTACTGGCTCTCTCACCTATTGTAAAGTATATCCTAAATGATGTGTTTGTGCTCTAGCATCAAGTGAGCAAATGTGATTTAGATGCTTCCCAATCTGTTTATTTAAGACCCAACATGTTTTATTTATAGTAACATTTTTTTTTTTTATTTTTTTTTTTGTGCTTTAGGTAATTTTGGGGACCGCTATTTTGGGACAGATGCCCCAGATTGGAGCGATGACGATGACCTTGCTTGACTCCTCCTTGCTTTCTGCTACGCTCATTGCACCTTATACCTGTCTCTGTGGACTCCCGATGTTCTTGTTATATTTACTTTTTTAAATAACTGTGTAGCTTTTGCTTTTTATTATTTAAAATCAAAATATAAACAGCTGCAATTTATTCTCTAAACCTTAAAGAATAAACAGTGCAAATATGGAAGTAATCTAAAAATAATACTATATTTTACATAAAGCAAGTATCTTAAAACCTGAAATCAGTTGTATTTGGATGTCATTTATTGGGATTTGCAGAACCCAACTACAACATTTAATATTGTTTGTATGATATTAATTATTTAAATTGTTAATGAAAACTAGTTGAAAAGCTGTTTTGGATCAAAATTTGCATATTATGTAAGTTTATGTAAGTAGTGGAGGGAGACATCTCATCAGGTGAAATTATATGCGACCTGAGGCAAAAATGCCCAATGTTCCAGTGATATCATTATTTTCTCATAAATATTAATACAACATACAAGCTATATTTATAAGCTTTAAGAGCTCAATCATTGCCTCATAATAGTGCCCTATTTTATTTAGCAAATTATAATATTGCCCTATATCACATTGCAGTGCTGCCAGTACACATTATGCAACACAGTACCCCCAATACACATTATGACACACAGAGGGGAGTTCAATTGCCAGTGGGAAATAAAAAAAAAACAGGACTGTGATAGAGATATCACTGCCTTTTTTTTTTTTTTTTTTTTTTGCACACACCTCCAGAGCAAGTCAGAATTTTCCAAAATCATGAATTTTAGGATAAATTAGTGGGACTTCCTCTAAATCAGCATTAGGAAGTTTTCAATTAGCTTAATTAATCAGTAATTTTTCCCCTTCTGAAGTGGTGTCTTCTGCATCCAATGTAACCCTCGCTTGTGTAGTTTTCTCCTCCGTGGCTGCTGGGAGATGAACTATATCTCCCAGCAGCCCAGTGGCATGTGGAAGGGGAGATCACAGGGCAGGTAAGTAATATTGGTGGTGGGGGGGAAGGGGGGTACTTGCATCATAGGGTTTGCATCCTGTGACTATTTGTTATTTTGGTACTTGTTTCCTAGCACGGCGCCCGTCGTAGGTGATCGCATACCTTAACTTAAGGTATGCGATGGACGCGACCGATGGCATTGTTAACGCCACCCCACGATGAACGCCACCCCGAAGCGTGGCGAGCGCAGTGGTATGCGTCCTCCGACCTTTTCTTACCCCCACTATCCACGTCGGCGTGGAGTTGATTTTATATAGTGTGGCGAGCCACCGAGCGAGAAGTGTGGCGAGGGGACGCGTAATACCTGTGAAGTAATGCGCATCCCCTCGCGGGGCTCGCTGCGCTCGCCACACTATAAAAAAAAAAATCAACTCCACGTGGATAGTGGGGGTATGAAAAGGTTGGAGGACGCGTACCGCCGCCGCTCGCCACGCTTCGGGTTGGCATTCATCGTGGGGTGGCGTTAACAATGGGGGGATTTGACATGTAAAATACCCATAAGGGTGCGTATACAATGAAAAATCGGGTCCATTGGCCCATTTAACATTGTTCCCTATGTAAAATCACATCGTTCGCATCGCATGCCTTAACTTAAGGCATGCGATGGACGCGATTTTTTAATTGTCGGGGAAAAGGCTAAAAATAGCCTTTAAATCGTGTCGGTCGCGTCCATCGCTTCGGGTTGGCGTTGATCGTGGGGTGGCGTTAACAATGGGGGGCCATTTGACCCATCAGGGTTGGGAAACAATAAAAATTGGAGTCTGGGGGCCATTTAACATTGGGGCCAATGTAAAATCGGGTCTCAGGGACCATTTTACATTGATTCCAATGTAAAAATCGCGTCCATCGCATCGCATGCGATTTGGTTGCATGCGATGCGATCAACGCGATTTTTGGGGGTCCCGGTGGATACAATTTTTATCGCTGGCGTCGTGCTAGGAAACCGTTATTTTATTGGATACACCACAAGTATCAGTAGCGCCTGCATACCTGCACTAATCCATAGGTTTGTTTTTTTTACCTTGCATAACATTGCGCTCAATTGAATTTCCCTAACAGTGTCCCCAGTTCATCTTATGTAATATTATAATGCCAAGTTCATTTATATCACATTACAATGAACAGGTCCAGGAATATAACTAGATATACTATAGGTCCCTAGAAAAAAGTTTAAGGGCCCCTATGTGCCACCCAATAGTGAAACATGTATATAACACTTTTAACTGTGAAAGATGAGGTGGGCCCTATATCAGCTGAGTTCCTTTGCCTACAATAGCTATGCCCTTTATCTTATTTGTTTACATAATGTAGAGAAAGGAGCATATAGCTTGTTCTGCGTGTATCATTATTTTTTATTTATATATCATTACTTTTTTATAATTTTTTTTATGCCCAAAGTGATGTACAGTATCTAGTTTTTGCTAATGTGATAGGCTAATTCAGTGGAATATTGGCATAACCAAAATTGCAGATAATATTTAATATTTATGTTTATGACTTGTCAAAATAGCTACCATTTGTGGACATAACCACAGAACACCAGTGGGTTTGGTGGCAATGATTTCACCCTGTCTAATTCATCCAAAACAAGGTTGATGGTTTTTAAGTCTAGATACCACGCTCTGCGCTCCATCATCTTCTATTCCTTCCACTTAGGGCCTGATTCTGGTTCTCATTCTTGCAAAAGCAAATTCTCTCTTTAATGGACAAAGCCATGCTGCACTGCAGGTTAGGCAGATGTAATATGTGCAAAGAGTTACATTTGGGTGGGGTTTTTACTTCAAACTGTTACCTATATTGCACTGTAAAAATAAAGCATCATTATTTACCCTGCACAGAAACAAAATAATTCACCCAAACTCTATCTACACCTGTTACATCTGCCCCCCTGCAATGCACATGGTTTTGTCCATTAGGGAGAGAATTTTCTTTTGCAAGTGAACCAGAATCAGGCTTGCTGTAGGCTGAGCCCTTCACCAACTAAACATAGAGCAGAGGGTTCTGTATGGTGCTACAAAATGCTCTGTTAAGGTGCGTACACACGGGGCAATATGATCGCTGGCAATATATTGCTCAGCAATCATATTGCCCCGTGTCCCGTTTTCATCAGCGACCAGAGATGGTCGCAGATGAAAATTTAAACACTGCTGGGTGAAGAGGCAGGGGATGTCGCTGGTCGGAGGAGCATGTTCCTCCGACCAGCAACCATTCAGGGGCTGAAAACCGGAGCGCGCACCCGGCGATTTATCGCTGGTGCACACTCCAATCACTGGCAATATGGTCGCTCAGCGACCATATTCCCAGCGATTTCAGCCCCTATCGCCCCCGTGTGTACACAGCATTAGTCCTTCTTTGTTCACCATGGTAATCACTCTGTTAAGACATGTACTCAGGTTCAGTAAATGAGTTCCCAGCCATCACGGTACCTACGCCAAGTTTGACAAATGATAGTTTATTTGCTAAGAGGGGGCTTGTAAAAGCTGCTTCTTCTAGGTGTTTTTAAGCTTAAAATGGAAAAAGTCCTATTTTCTTTTACCTGCATGGTGGACAATGAGCTACATTGGAGCATTGGACAAGGCACCAAGGAGTTAACTTCTTGATTTCAACACAGGCCCTGCCTCCCCCACAGCCCGCCTCTATACATGGAGACCTTTTTTTTTTGGTGCCTCAATGATAGGGCACACATTTTTAAAGATGGTGCTCACAACCCATTAACTTATTTTTATTGTACTTGCTTTTACTGGAAACTGTTAGTGGAGGGCTTGTAGAATACTTACCTCAGGACCAGGAACACCAGCTACCCCCTGTGCTCAAAGGAGAGCTGCAGGTCCCACACTTGGGCAGGTAAGTGGCTCCCGATTACCAGGATCCAGCACTGTCGCACCACCAGTGGGCGGGATAATTGCCGGTGGTCCTGGACAGTGCTGCATGGTCTTTCGGTGTCAATGCTAGACCACCTGGAACACAAAACAAGGCTTTTTTCCAATCTATGTCAATGCTAGACCACCTGGAACACACAGGGGTAAATTTACTAAGATGGTAGTTCTATTAAAGATGGGACTATACTATCTGAATAAATAAGTTGATTTGGATTGGTTGCTATGGGCAACATCCCATCTAGGTAAATTTACACTGCAGTGCACATTGTCTGCTGGACCTTGGATGGTTTTCAGTACTCCAATTCTAATACCCCTTTCACACTGCAGCTCTAAAACGGTATATTGACGATTTTTTTAGCCTTTGAAAATGGTTAGCACTGCAGTGTGAAAGCACCAGTTTTAAATTATTGGTTCAAGAAAACCGGTAATTCAAAACAGGTAAAAAGAAGGATCCTACACGGTACAGACCACCTATTTGTGCAGTGTGAACGGGTCTGAACCGGTATACTGGACCGATTCGATGCGCGCTCCCGTTTTCTCAAAATCGAATAGAAAAATCTACTTTGCAGCCAAGGAAATCTCAAATTCGATCCAGTAAATCGAATGAGTACATTGTGAAATCGAATCGAATGCAAAAGTACAGATTTAATTCCAAATCGAATGGGATGATCTAATGCCAGATCTAATAGAAAATCGAATCTAACATCAAATCTAAGCGTGTGTACAGGGCTTATGTTTTATCTGTGTCAAATTAGGACAAAGAAAGATTTCAATGTCATTTATTCTGAAATTCAAACATGTATCATCAATATAGTATATCTTTGTTTTCGACATTCATCAATACTTGGATATATGCTGAAATGTCTATACATGTTTATTTTTTTAATGTAATTAATAAAACTAATTTTAAAAACATATATTTTTTGGACTCTTAGAGACATAATGTTTTTTTAATTCTCAGTGTGTGCATGATAGTTGGTATGTTTGAGTGACTAGTGAGCGGGCATATTTCTCTGGCTGAGAAATAAATGGAATAGTATTATGTATAGAGTTATTATTGGACGTACATTGTAGCAAGCTGAGTGATGTTATACTTTAGCATACCTCCCAACATGACCCTCTCCAGGAGGGACACAATGCTCTGCTCCTGGACTTCCCTCTTATGCTGCTTTCCCACTGCAGACCCGTTTTAAGTTACAGGTAATCTTAAACGGTATTTAGCATTCCCACTGCAGCAGATTACAGTTTGAAATGCCATTTAAGTCCCATTCCCATTGCAGGTAAAACGTTTTAGCTCTTCAAAACGTTTTTACAGCATTGGTGTGCAGTGGTGCTAGTAATATATACATTGCTGGCCTGTGCCAGCAATGTATATATTACTGGCTGATAATTAATCATTGGTGTGCAGTGGTACCAATAATATATACATTGCTGGCCTGTGCCAACAATATATATATATATTACTGGCTGATAATTAATCATTGGTGTGCAGTGGTACCAATAATATATACATTGCTGGCCTGTGTCAGCAATGTATATATTACTGGCTGATAAATAATCATTGGTGTGCAGTGGTACCAATAATATATACATTGCTGGCCTGTGCCAGCAATGTATATATTACTGGCTGATACTCTGTTACTGGCTCCGTGTTCAGCGGGGGTGGCGGGGCGAGCAGGTCTCCGTGTTCAGCAGGCGGGGGTGGCGGGGCGAGCAGGCCGGGAGGGGCGGAGTGCCCAGCTTGTGTGGCCGGGCGGGGGAGCAGGACTGCCGGGCGGTGATTGACAGCGGGATGGCGCCGGTGAGCGACAGTGGGACGGCGCCGGTGAGTATATGACGCTGCGGGCGGGGAGGGGGGTGGCAAGGGAGGGAGCAGACAGCTGGACTGAAAGCCGCGCATCTTTCAGCCCGGCTGCTGTAAACAGATTCAGCGATGATGGCTCAAATATGAGCCATCCTCGCTGCATCTGCTGGTAAAACCGTTTAAGAGGCATTCCCATTGCCTCTTAAACGGTAGATTACCGGCTAAAACCCTGCTCTGAAAACGGGTTGAAATACCGTTTAACTTTAAACGGTATTTCAACTCTGGCGCTTTCCCACTGCAGCCTTAAACGGTATTTTGCCCTCAAAAATCTGCAAAATACCGTTTTAAGGCTGCAGTGGGAAAGGGGCAACAATGGTACCTTCATCTGTGTTGAACAGGTAAATTGCTTAAAAAAAAAAAAAAAAAAGTGCTTCAACACAGATGATGGCAATCCTACATTAAGATGGAAGTGCAGTAGTAGCTCAATGAGTCCCTCCTGGAGAGGGTCATGTTGGGAGGTATGTTATAGTATATGTAAGTATGGTACTTGTGTGTTATCACGGCGCCCAAGATTTCCATCGTATTAGTCGCATCGCATGTGATGCGATTTGACCCGATTTTTAATTGTACAGGCACCCTGATGGGTGATTACTGTGTTAACTGCCCCCATTGTTAACGCCACCCCCACTATCAACGCCAACCCAAAGCGTGGCGAGCGCAGCGAGCCCGCGTCCTCCGACCTTTTCATACCCCCACTATCCAAGTCGGCGTGGAGTTGATTTTAAATAGTGTGGCGAGCGCAGCACGTCCCGCGGATTACTTAACATGTAATCCGCGCCCGCTCACCACACTTCGGGCTCGCCACACTATCTAAACTCAACTCCACGCCCGACGTGGATAGTGGGGGTATGAAAAGGTCGGAGGACGCGTACCGCCGCCACGCTTCGGGTTTGCGTTGATAGTGGGGGTGGCATTAACAATGGGGGTGCATTTAACATGCGATGCAATATTTTATTGTACAGTGCGGGTCTTTGGACACGAAAATCGGGTCCCATCGCATCCCATTGCATACCTTAATTAGTGGTATGCGATGCGATCCGTGATAATACACAAGTACCGTAAGTATTTTAGTAATCTTTTATACCTGGTATGAAAAGTGTATTCTTTGTAGGCTTACCCTACTTAATCTGAGACACTTATGTTGAATTACACATGTTCTGAGGATAACCAGAGGAATTGCTGGCTTTAATTAAGTGAGCCACAGAACCTATGTAATACACAAGTGTCCCAGTTTAACAAGATAGTATGGTAAGTAATTATTTCTAACCACTGACCACTCTCCATGATAAACTTCATTAATAACTCAGTACTTAAAAGCAGGGCAATAATGAAGGCTTGCTGATACTGCTGATTTTACCCACAAAACCCTGCACAGCTGCTAAATCATTCCTACACAGGCACTCAATTAACT
The DNA here is from genome assembly GCF_055691185.1 of Crinia signifera. Taxonomy (NCBI): domain Eukaryota; kingdom Metazoa; phylum Chordata; class Amphibia; order Anura; family Myobatrachidae; genus Crinia; species Crinia signifera. The sequence continues at coordinate 104,577,092 of NC_139222.1, read as the reverse complement.
AATTAATATGGAGCGTATTTGAACAGGACAAAGCCATCTAGCAGTGCACTGACAAGCAACACAGCCATCAGATGTGAGCCATGCAGTGGGATGTAATGTTGTGAAAGTAGTGAAATATAAATAACATTCCCCAAGAGTTTATAATAACCCCCTGGTCTATTCAGCTCAATTTACATTAGAGCAGGGGTTCCCAAACTCGGTCATCAGGACCCCACACAGGTCACGTTTTCCAGGTCACTCCACAGGTGCACAGGTGCATTCATCACTCACTGACACATGTCAAAAGATCCACAGGTGGAGGTCATTATTTGGCTTGACTTTCTTCTTAATGTATGATTACCCTCACCTGTGTTGAGCAGATTAATTGATAAGAAAGGTGCTTCACCACAAGTGATTGCAATCATACATCAAGAGGAAAGTACAGGAGCAGAGCTTTGTGTCCCTCCTGGAGAGGGTCATGTTGGGAGGTATGTGTGCGTTAGAGGAAATGTGACTGTGGAAACCTATTTAATTTAAGTCTGAGAAATATTTTTGTTTTATCATTTTTAGGAGGGGTTTGCCCAATACTGATGCTATTTTCTGGCCTTTTTAGAATAAATGAACAACTTTAAACTGTTTCACTCATTGTGGAGATGTGACTAATAACATTATCTTGATGCATATGCTGCCTGTATGTTTTGCAGATGTATAGCTTTGTGTTTTTAGACCAGGGAAAGCATCCTGTGACGAGAAAAGTCCCAAGATCACACTAAATTGAATAACTTTGTATTAGACGGTAGAAATAAGGTATATTATATTCTGTTGCAAATACATGCTTCACATTGTGTAGGAACAGTTTGTACCGGATGGAGTCAAAATCCCGGCGGTCGAAATACCGAAGCTGGAATCCCAACAGCCGCAATGCCAGCAATTTCTCCCTCTATGGGTGTCCACGACATAGCGAGGCACTGGGCTCCCCTTGTCGGTATTTCGGCGGTCGGGATTCCGCCGTCGGTATTTCGCCCACCGGGATTTTGTACTGAATCCGTTTGTACAGTGGTTGTGTGGCATGCTAGAACTGCAACTGTAGCACCACCAAAATACATATATCCGTACTACAGAAACCGATATTGCACGAATTACGGTACAGACCACCTGCACTCTGTTACATGTTGCTGGTAGGGTCTTGGCTGATGTTTGTCCACCTAGCTCAGACAGGAAATCTAACCACACACCTCCACTGACAGGAAACAGCCAATTATATAGGGCCTGGTCCTGTGGGGAGGCTGCAGTATGTATGTCCTGTGCGTGCTGAGCTGTCGCATGCTGATCTCAGAACCTGCTCTGTATCTTCCAGGTAAGATCTCCTCTCACATCAGTATGTGGCCTGTGCTTCTCCAGCATCTGTGCTGCCTGACTAATAGTGTAGTGACAGACAGGCATTTTGTAGTACTATTGAGGTAAAGTTGTAATTGTGAGATTTTTATCATTTTCCCTTTTTTTTGCAATTTCACTTGTTCTTTACTGGCATTGTGACCAATAAAGAGTTTTTTTGCACTAAGACATTATTGTCCTTCCTCTCTTGTAGCCTATAGATTCTGATAGTGTCATAGTGTCATACTGTGTCACACACACACACACACACACACACACACACACACACACACACACACACACACACACACACACACACACACACACACACACACACACACACACACACACACACGTCCAGGTCTCCATTATTCCATTTATTATTCTACCTCTTTGAGGGTGGCCTCCCTCTTATTGGAGTCTAGCTGCTGCAACCGTATACCACTAAGTGAGCACCAACCCCCTCTGCTCATACCATGATCATAATAGAACTCAGAGATAATTGGTTACATATATTTGCGCAAATTCATACTCAGTTTTCCCCTCCCTTTTACTAAACTATTTGAGCATCTGCCGCTATATCTATGTCTGTTGTGAGAGGCAGAAAGGAGCCTGCATTAGGTGGAGATGTGGGTCCTGATATGCCACATGGAGTATTATGGGGCTGCTCCAAGGTAGGTAGCTCTTCGTTTGGATATATCAAGTAAGGAGCCATTATCATGTGGCTCCTTGCTGGTTAATTGTAGACTTCATTTAGGGTAATTGTGTTGTGGGGGTGCTGTGCCCCAAGACTGGTTGGGCTGGGTGGCTCTAGCGTGGCACACCTTTTACATTATGAATGGATTCAGTATGAAATCTCGGCAGTTGGAATCCCGACTGCCGAAATGCCGACAAGGGGGCCCGGTGCCTCGCTGCGCTTGGCACACTATTTTATTCTCCCTCTATAGGTGTTGTGGACACCCATAGATGGAGAATGTGCCGGCATTGCGGCGGTCGGGATTCATCTGCCACTATATAACAATTACATTTTTATTGTAGCAAGAGAAGTGGTATTGTGCAGTTCCCTAGATATAGGGAAATACTGAGAATGGAAATGTGCCCACACACACGGTACGTATTGTGCTAGATCGCATCATGTGATACACTACATCAGGCAGTAAAAAAAAAAAAAGTCCTGCACATTCTTTCCAGTTATCCAGTAGCAGGCCAAGCGAATGGGTTACAGCTTCCGCAAACCAGGTTGGATGATTAAATATATTAATTTAGGGTAATTTGCTCGTAGTTCCTCATCTTTGCGGCCACCATTTACGCTACGGAACTTACATGGCTTATGGCGAGCCGCAAAGGTTATTTTTGGAGTCCATACCACCCTCCTGTGTCCATGCCACCATCCCATACCTTTAGTAAAATTGTGGCGAGCCACCGAGCCTGAAGCGTGGCGAGCGAACGACGATGCTATTCTGAAAGCAGCTAATGTAACTGGCGTAAACGGTGGCCGCAAAAATGAGGAAGTACCAATTTGCTTTTAAGGGTTATACAAATGCCAATATGTAGGCTACAGCTGGGTACACACCTACAGCTGTATCTGTCTGGTGGGAACAAAAATATGTATGGGAGCATGTAACAATAAACCATTTGATCCCAAACCCAGGAAAGCGGCAAACACAATTGTTTGGATACAGTTGTTATATGGTTTTTACCTAATTTGTCTGAAAAAAAAAACCAATGTTTTCCAGTGTTTGGGAGCAAATATTTGCTTCCATACATTACCTGATCTTTGTTCCCATTGGACAGATAAATCTTTAGCTTCCCTATAGGGGCCACTTGGAACTAATGAAAAGGCAAGTATTTAGCTGCCTGGGCTGTAGGCTTCTATTCTGCTATTAGACCTTTGTTCTGGTTCACTCACAAAGGCAAATTCCTCCTTAGATGGACAAAACCATGTGCACTGCAGGGGGGCAGATGTAACATGTGCGGAGAGATTACGTTTTAGGTGAGTTATTTTGTTTCTGTGCAGGCAAAATATGGACTGCTTTATGTTTACACTGCAATATAGATCTCACTTTGAAGTAAAACCCCAGCCAAATCTAATTCTCTCTGCACATGTTACATCTGCCCCACTTGCAGTGCACATGGTTTTGTCCATTTGAGAAGGAATTTGCCTTTGCGAGTGAACCAGAATAACCCCCTTAGTGTCCATGTCCTCCTAGTGCCTAAACCCAAGTTTGCAAACCATTGGTTTATATTGCCAAAACTTGGCCGGATTTTCAAAATTATACAATTTGGTTTTGTTGACTAATATTATGCACAATAATCAGTTGTAATAATAAGCTACTAATGCAAACACCTACTGGAAATACGGGGTAAAAGATAGCAGATTAGTTCTATGTCGCTGGAGTGAAATGTTATTACAGTTGTCAGTTATTAATTAAACTGAGACACTAAAACCTCGTACACACAGGATGATGTGCCGCTGTATGCTAAGCAATGTGTGCACATATTGGCCTATACCTGTGATGGCAAACCTATACTCCAGCTGTTGTTGAAATACACATCCCAGCATGCCCTGCATCAGTTTTAGCATGGCCAAATAATAAAACTGTAGCAGGGCATGCTGGGATGTGTAGTTCACCAACAGCTGGAGTGTCAAGGTTAGCCATCACTGTTCTATACACAATATATAGTTATAGAGCAATGTGTGCTGAGCGATCTGTGCTCAGTTTCTTTAGGCACATGCAGCAAGATCTACCTAGATAATGACGGCAAGTGCTCAATATCTGAGATGGTGATGGTGACCTGTGGAACCACACAGCACCTTCGCTCTGTGGCATACACCCGGACCGATCCATGCTTAATTTCTCAGTGATTTAGACAGATTATTTAGAAATTGGCAAAAATCACCCCGTGTGTATGCCCCCTTGTGTGGAGAATAAGATTCTACATTTAAATTTGTATTTTGGTAAAAGTGAGAGACCGGTGGGTATGTAGCCCCAGATACAACTGGGGATATACTATGAGCAGTGGTAATTTACAGCTGCTAAAAGCTTTGCTGGGGGCTATACTAAGTCACAATACAGCATGCTACACAAAGCCTAATCCCCAATGGCCAGCCCTTCAGAGCCACCATAAAGGGGCATTCACATAGGGTGATATCAGCCCCATTTCTAAGTGATCTGACTAGATACTTGATGTCGAACCTTGGCATTCCAGTTGTTGAACTACACATCCCAGCATGCTCTGCATCAGATTTAGCATGGCCAAATAGCTAAACTGAAGCAGAGCATGCTGGGATGTGTAGTTCATCAATAGCTGGAGTGTCAAGGTTAGCCATTAAGGGACTAGATCTGGGGTAGCCAACTCCAGTCCTCGAGAGCTACCAACGGTTAATGTTTTCCAGGTCTCCTCACAGAATCACAAGTGAAGTAATTATCTCCACCTGTGGATCTTTAAAAATGTGTCAGTCAGTAATGAGGGCACCTGTGCAGCAGCTAGGTTGTCTGGAAAATGTGCACTGTTGGTAGCTCTCGAGGACCGGAGTTGGCTACCACTGGTCTAGATCATCTAGAAAAGGAGCACGGAATGCTCAGTGTGCAGAGCCGTGCATGGCCACGCATGTCGGTATCGCCCGTAGGGAAAGTCAGTGCTTCCTGGCTTTCCCCAGAGCGTGGGGCTTTGTCTATTATAAAATTGCGCCGTGTGTATGGGACTTGACACATGGATCAGAGAATTTATCCCAGATCCTGTGTGTTAAAGTCTGAAAATGGGAATTTTTTAGGCAAAAAAAAAGGCTGAAATGGCAGATACTCGTCATCGGGCTAAAATCACAAAATTAGCCTGTCTTATCTCGGCCAAACAATGAAAGGGGTTAGTAAGGTACCCCTTAATGACTCGCTCCATTACATTGAGCCGTGGAAAGCCTTTGTTATAATAGCAATGATGAAAATGTTTATTCTAGTTTTATCACGTGTTCATTGTGTGTAATAATCCAGTACTTCTCTTCTAGTAGCCTCTTCTCCCATGGACCTCCTCTTGAGAGATGTCCCTAGGACTGTCTGACCTGCGAATGGTGGAATACTATGGTCAATCTCAGGTCTGTCAGCCCATGGAACATGTTTTCTGAGCCTCAAGGACGCAGAGTATTTTTTGGGGCTGGACAATCCTTCCATATGAGATGGAGAGCACACCTTTACCAGTCATCCTTCCATATGTGATGGAGAGCACACCTTTACCAGTCATCCTTCCATATGTGATGGAGAGCACACCTTTACCAGTCATTGGATGATTCAGGAAGGTTGAATACGTATTTAATAATGAATACTGGATTATATTCTGTGTTAAAAGCATTACACTGATGTCTAACCAATTTCTGCTATCCTGGTTCTCTATATCCCCCTCGGTTCTGTCCATTCAGGTATGGGGAAAGCCCTTTTCTCTCCCATATGCCCCTTCCTGCGTAATAGGATAGTAATCCAGGCAAACCTGATACATCCAAACTGTAACAAAACTCCACTGTTGATATCTGCTTTCTCTGCACCTGAGACATTTTAAAAGATAGTCAATTTAACTTGTGAATCAGAGACGCTGTCTCTCAATTTGTACCACTTGCTCTCTCACTCCATTACTCTATTTAACTTTCTCCTGACTCTTCCTCCCTCTTTTTTTCTTTTGCTCTCTCCTCCATGTATGTCTCCCGCTCTTCATTCCTTCTTTTTTTTCAGGAACCCCCGCCCCCAATATCTTTCTCTTCTTCTCTTTGTCCCTCACTGTCAGTACCCTAAAGGGCATTTTAGTGAATGGGGGGGACAGACTTCAAGTTTTAGGCCCCTAAAGTTCTACTTATTCCCACCTGTGTGAATATATGTATAATAAATTTAAAAAAGCTACGTACATGGGACATATTCCGCCACTATTATCTATAAAGGTTTACAAGGTCCCGTCTTTATACATAAGTACTGTATACACATTTTTATCATGTACTGTGTCATTTTTTAAGATATATTCTATTCATTTTGTATAGTCTATATAATTTTTATTATTATTCACCGTTTATATTTTCATAGATTGAAGTACTGGACACATTGAATGTGCGTGAGATTCCCTGGGATGCCTATGCTACAATTTCAGAAATGCTTCTGTCACACAAACTTCAGTGTCTCCCCTTTGTGGTTCAGCACTCAGGACAGCTCCTGCCTCCTCTGTGCACATTCCTGATGGAGGCTGTACTCTGTGTCAGGTATAAATGTACAGTACATGTATGGATGTTTTCTGTGGGGACACAGATGGTGGCTAATAAGAAAAATGTTCTTGACGAGTTAAAATTATTACAGAAAGGGAAGTAGAAATTACTGTGGGATCACCAGATCCATGTTTTTACAGTTTTCGATTTCCATTGTACATATACTGTATCTTGTGTTAGCAATTTCTTCCAGGAATACTATGCTCTCACTGTTTGCTGATATCTAACCCATGTTTGTCACTGTTACAGGTGCAGAGGGATGAGATGTATGCTGTAGAGATGCAGATGTGAAGACAAAAAAAGTTACATTTATAGCCACAATATAGCTATAAAGTCAGGAGAATGTTCCTGCGACCATTAAGGCCTGGCCACGGGAGCGCGCTCCTAGAGATTTATCTTCCACAACACAAAACAACCTGGTGACATGGTCGGTAAGTGACCATTTAACCAGCGATAATGGCTTAAGTGTGTGTGTGTGTGTGTGTGAGTAAGTAAATGGATTGTCCAGCATTTACCTGAATTCTATTAATTTATTTGCACCCCTTGCATTGCAACATACTTAATCCAGGTGTAAAATTACTTTTGTTTTGTTCTTAACTCTAAAATCAGCCCCATACCTCTGGGCAATATTGCTATAGAAATGCAGTGGTCCTGCTCACCCAGTAATTACCAAATCAGAATCAACTTTATTGGCCATGTTTACTTGCGTATACTAGGCATTTGACTTGGATTGCTCTGCAACAGCCAGTTTGATACAGTTAAACAGTGACAGATATACAAACACAAACAGGTATAGGCTAGAAGTAACCTGGGGGATATAGATGCAGGGGGCACATACCCGCTGAGCTGCACAGCGCCTAGGCAGCCATCAGCGGCGCCACTGGTCATTGCAGCAGCCAGGTAGGTAACACTTAAGCAGAGACAGTAGTTATAGCAGAGACACTACATTTATCACACAGGAGACACGGGGCGGGGTTACATATGGCTGAGTGCACAGTTCCGAGGCTGCCGTTTGAATACAATATAAGCATGCATACTGTCATACTACGCTTTATCATTTCAGCTATTTTTGCCCTAGAGCAGCTTCTCTTTCTACAATGCCTGAAGGCTATAGAAAATGAGAAGACTGAACAATATATATTGTATATGTGAAAATGATTATTGTTTAGATGTTCTATAAGTATACCTCCCAACTTTCCCGCTTTCCATGGAAACGTCCTGCCCAAACCAGCAGTGTTCCGTGGCGGGGGGCAGTTGGGAGTCCCTCCCTGTCACCTCTGAATAGAGGCTGTGCTTATGCTATAACAGATTGTAAGTCGTTATTTTCTCCAACCTATATACTTTTTGTACTTGTATACTTAAGTCAGGATCCTGTCAGATAACTGACGCATACCCAAGGTGAGTATTAGGGTTAGGCTGCAGGCATCCTGAGCATTGGGAATCTAACAGCCAAGACTTCATACCCAACCAATTGCTGCTGTCACCTACACAGTAAAGCAGTCATTCATACCCCTTTCAGACAGAAAACAAAATTTGCCGGGTGAAGCAGTTCCACCCGGTAATTTTTTGAATAACACGGGTCCTTTTTCTGTGTGAAAGGGCACACCCGTGTCGTAAATCCCCTGTCTCCGACCCTGGACTTGACCAGGGTCGAGAACACGGGATTTATGACCCGAGTCAACCCTTTCACACCGAAGAAATACCCGTGTTATTCAGCAAATTACCTGGTAGAAATTTTCAACCCGGTAATTTGTTCTTCTGTGTGAAGGGGGGTCAGGCTGCTCCCGGCAAAATAAAACGGCATTTGAAATGCTGTGTATTTGCCGGGATTTTCAGTCTTTTCTGTCTGAAAGGGGTATAAGTGGGCTGAACCAACATTCAGGAAGCATATGATTGACAGGTCTTCAGAGTGGAGAGGGGTGTTAATAACCTCAATCCTGGCAATTAGTGGACAAGTCTGAGCTAATTACAGCATGAAACTAAAATAATAATTTTGCATTTGTTTTATGTGTAAGGGCAAAGCATCTGCTGTTGAATATGTTTATTAAATATTCACCTTGCCTGTGCCAGAACTCCCACTCATTTTGTGCTGAGCAGATACCAAGCAACAGACAGCCTGTTAAAATGTCCTAGAATAGCCCATATTAGGACAAGCGACTTATAATTGTACTGCTTCAGGTTACATTACCCCCAAGTATGATGCAAAGTGAGTATTGTAGTAATTAATATAACATATCATGCATGAATTCACGGTGCGCAGACCATGTGCCCCTGACACTCATTGGGGCTTTCTTTGTTGCTTAGTTTAGCGTAACAAAACTATTAACTTTAATGTATAAAGTATCACAAAGTGTAGGAAATGCTTTACAGGATAAATCTAAAACAAACACCGGAACAGGGTAGAAGTATTTAGACACCATGTTCAATGTGAGAACAAGTACACTACAAATGGTAATCTAATGGGCCCTACACACATAGCGATGTGTAGGGCGACCTAGCTATGCTAGGTCGGGCTGTGCTGCGCCGCTATCACATAGCACACAGAGCTGACAGCCCACACACAGAGCGAGCGGTCAGCTCTGTGTGCTAAGTGAGCAGACAGCGCCAGTGTTCTCCGGTGGGAGAACCCTGTCAATGCCGAGATTGATGGACACTGTCCATCAATCTCGGCCAGCGATAAAGACGCATTGCTGCCGATATAGTCACACACACACACACACACACACACCGAGGTGAGGGCATTTTCTAAGCGACTTTGCCAAACTAAGCAAAATCGCTAAGAAAATGCCTTAATATCGGCATGTAGTAGGCCGTATAACACAGACTGACTAGGACAAATAATGGGAAAGCGTAGGAGGACATGCGGAACCTAGAAGAAGCACTGGGGCAAGTCTTGGGGAGGAAGCAAGGTGATGGATGCTATTGAGTTCTGCATGCTATTGAGAAGAGGGTGGACAGTGTATGGCAGCAGGGTACAGGAGAATAGTGATGGTTTGAGAAGGGCTGGAGTGATTAAAGGCTTTGATTGGAAGCCATTGAAGTGGTCTTTGTTGCTATGTATAATGTGAGATTGGTTTTGTTTCCTCTGCCTTAAGGAGCCCATACACGGGCTGTTGTGGTCCGGCTCCGTTCTGTACTATGCAATGCACGCTCCCACGCATCACATAGTATGGTACAAAAAGTATATGCTACACATCGCATCGGATCGCATTGCATGCACAAGGCATGCAATGCGATGTGTACTATTTAAGTCCCGAACGGATCCGTTAAACAGACCGTGTATGGGCACCGGGCACCTTTAGGAAGGTTTTACATTTAGAGCCTGATCCTGTTTTAACATAAACTTCAAGACTGAACGCCACTGATGCTGGAAACTACAACCAACATTTTCATATTCTAGAGCAAGGGGTCTCAATCTTGGTCCTCAGGACTCCACACAGTTCCCGTTTTCCAGGTCACTCGACAGGTGCATTCATCACTCACTGACACATTTTAAAAGATCCATAGGTGGAGCTAATGATTTCATTTGTGATTCTGTAAAGAGACCTGCAAAACATGCACTTAGGGTCTTATTCTAGTTCACTCTCTGACAAAATCCTTCTTAGATGGACAAAGCCATGTGCACTGCAGGTGGGGCTAGAATAAGGCCCTGTGTGAGGTCCTGAGGACAGAGTTTGAGAACCTGTGCTCTAGATTTGATGCATAATTCCTCCAGATTTTAGAGTCAGGTTCCTTCTACCTGGCTACTAAAGAAAAACTCACATGCGTTTTTTTTTTTTTCTCATGCATCAACCTAGTGCATTTCATCAATGTTGACTTATCAACCGGATCCCATTGAAAGTGTATGTGTCCCTTACACACAGGGGTGAGTCCGCTATAGTACAGCATTACTCAGGATTTCGCTTTTTAAAATCACTAAAAACTAAGGAGGTCACAGGGTTGTCACTAATCGGTCACAAATTGAGGGTGAAGGGAATTTTTTAGACTTTAGGATACTCTTTTGTTGGATAAAATATTCTTCATGGATGTTCCAAAAACAAAAAGAGTCAATCCTACTAGATGTGAGTTGGTGTATGAAATTTGCATGCTTCACACGAATGTACGCACCGAGAATTCTCCAATGCCATTAAGACTTCCTCTTGGCGGTACTCGCAGCAGTGGGATACGAATTGTCAGCCATATGTGATGTAATAGAAGTTCATGGAAAAAGTGGAGAAACGTTACTGGACCCTAGAACAGTCAGAATTTCATTAACTGAATCCTATAGGAAGATGTTAGTGGACAAAAGGAAAGATTAAACCAGTGATGGCTAACCTTGACACACCAGCTGTTGAACTTCACATCCCAGCATGGCCAAATAGCAAAACTGTAGCAGGACATGCTGGGATGTGTAGTTCAACAACATCTGGAGTGTCAAGGTTAGCCAACATTGGACTAGACTGTGTCAAATGGCCGATTTGTAATAAAGTATAAATCTTATGAATTTTAGTTGTAAATTAATTTAATAAAATTGTAAGCTTGTGAGCAGGCCCCTCCTACCTCTATGCCTGTTTGTTCCTAGCCAGTTTGTTTTATCACTGATTAATACTCTAAAGCGCAACGGAATTAAGCTTCCAAAAAGGACATTGTACTAATTGAAAATGTCAAAATGATGGGGGGGGGGGGGGGGGGGATTAAAAAAAATCGATAATTGGAATCTTTATTTAATCTTAATATAAATATTTTTTCCCAACCAACTATCACAAGACAGAATTTGAAAATGTGATTTTATTCTGACTTGTTCAGTGTGAGTTTGATTGGATTGCAGAAAATTTAAATTCACAACTGCAGGCATTCCCAACCACGGTCCTCAAGGCACACCAACAGTGCAGGTTTTGTAGATATCCAGGCTTGAGCACAGGTGACTTAATTAGTATCTGAGGGATTCTGATTAAACCATCTGTGCTGAAGCCTGGATATCACTAAAACCTGCACCGTTGGTGTGCCATGAGGACCGTGGGAATGCCTGCACTACTATTTGGACTAACCCCTTAGTGTAAATAAGGGGTAGCCAACTCCAGTCCTGGAGAGCTACCAACAGTTCACATTTTCCAGACAACCTAGCTGCTGCACAGGTGTACTCATTACTCACTGACACATTTTAAAAGATACACAGGTGGAGCTAATTACTTCACTTGTGATTCTGTGAGGAGATCACAAACATTAACTGTTGGTAGCTCTTGAGGACTGGAGTTGGCTACCCCAGGTGTAAATTGTAGAAAAGACGTGATATGTAGTAATCAGTGCTCAATCACACAGTGCAGTAATCAGATCTACACCATTGGACACTGCAATAAATGGATGATAAGTCCCAGAGGTAAAGGTGCCCATACACGGTGTGAGTGGGCAGTGCAATCAGATGCGCGCTCCCGAGCACATCCCATTGCACAGCACATAAAGTCTGCGCTGCCCGTGCTTTTAGCACTAGATTGCATTGTATCAAATACAAAAATCACAGTGCAGTAGCATATTGTATGCTTTTTGTACTAGATACAATGCAATCTAGTACTAAAAAGCATAGAATTCATTGCACCATGTATGGGCAACTTTAATGTGAAGATAAATATACACTAACTTTGAGCACTAGGGTGATGGGTGAGTACCATGTGACATTTATTCTGCTCGGCAGATTTATATTGCATAGAACATGTCTTACAAAGAACCCAGTGTCCTGGACGAAAGAGGTTGACTAAAGATATTGAGGACAGACGAACGACGAATGATGATGCCCATACCCGCCAGTTGTTCATCAAGATTGTTCGTCAATTGTGCATGCAGCTCAATTTGGATATCTTTCAAAAAGAGCCTATAAACTGTAGCTAGATCTTTCGTCTAGGACGCTGGGTTCAATGGAAAAGTCTTTCAACCAAATTGGTCAAAAAAATTGTACAGTGTGTATGCACCATAAACATTAGTTTCCCTCTGCACAAACTAGAATTTATTTGTAACTACTCAAATCGTTTTCTGAACACAGGCCAACAGCTTTAGGCCTCCCAAGTACAGAAACATACATGTATAAAATAAACAATCAATTAATCTGTTAACCAGAGGCAGCATAAAATACATAGTTCAAATATTATTATGAAAAATAGATCTAATTAATTGCTGTTGGAGACATGGGGCATATTCATTTCATGTGTTCATATAGCATGGAGATTTAGGGTACAATGAAGTATATTGTGGGTGTGCTGTGTTGCTTTTACAAGCTTAACCACACCATTTCAGGGACACATCACAAACCAATAAATCGTCGCCATATTTAATTGGGTGCCGGATGACTGCCTGACAGGGGGGATCCTGATGGTAAGTATCCCCATATTGGGGCTCCAACAGGGGAGATCCCGACTGTCGTAGCACCGGCAGTCTGTATTCCGATGTCGGGATCTACCCTGTCGGACCACCATACCACATCCATTTAATTAACATGTAATTAATATTACATAAATAATAAATTAGGGTTAGGCAGAATTTCATGGATATGCCCTTTGTTTCAGATGGTTGGCAGAATCCTTAGTTTTCTGCCAACCATGAGCCCTAAGGGAGAAACCAGAATTTCAATGGCTAGAAAATGTCCTAAAATGTTTGTCTTTCTCCGCCCCCTCTATTTATATTGTGCATCACCCACTATGAAGACCAGTGGCAAGCGTCATCAAATAAGGTGGAAAGAACAGCGCAAAGCAAAAACACACAAGACCTGTGGGTGAGGTTCCTGCACAGAAACATTTATTTTACAGTAGTGGTTCAGATAACTTAACATCCTTCTTGCTTTGTTTCACGTTAGGTAATATTCAAACATACATAATGACATGCTACAAAACAAAACATGATTTTTTTTCCTCTGCAAATGTTCAGAGGGACCTCAGTGTCACCCCGTCCCCATCCCCCAGATAACCAGACACACAGATGCGTGGGCACTGACGCTTGCAACGTTTTACTCCTGGCAGGCCATAGACAGCGGGAAAACTTACGGTCGTAGTGACTCAGTAACGGAAGCAGTAAAAAACATGGGTAAGGGAACATTCAATAGAGTACAGCAGAACAGTGCTGGATCTAATATCTGTTTGGCTTAAGAGAATTCTGCAAGTCTACACACATTGACGCTCCTCGCACATTTTAATAAATATACATTAAATCAGAGGCATATAGAAAGGTCTCTGATAACGAGAGAGAGAAAAAAAAAACCACTGAAAAACTAATGTGGAGGGGGGAAATCAGCATACGGTATCTGACCAAAGTCATTATTCTACAATGATATATATATTTTTGCTGACCCATCCTAATATATATACATGAAAGGGTTGATCAATAGAATCTTTTACTTGTGTGTTATAATAGTTACATCTAAGTCTTACAGCAATAAACCCAGATACTCTAAATGTATAAAGCACCTCCTGCATATATCTGGGGTACTACAGGAGGTCTTAATTGTCTTCCATTAGGATTACTGACAGTATTGTTAGTACAGAGAAAAGATGTTACACCTCGAGTATAACTAGTCTAAAAGTTAATGGCCATTTGAATGTAGCAGACATATAGAACACTAGTAAGCCCGCTCAAAGCAAATGCTTCGAAAGCTAGTCTACTAGCTTGTCATTGCCTCTGTGCATGTGTGAGACAAAGAGATGTAGTTCCATTCGCTGCCAACAGATGGCAGTGTTTCGGGAGACACACAGACACACATATATATATATATATATATATATATATATATATATATATATATATATATATATATATATATATAATAAGATTAGACTTAGATAATGTATGGCTCTCTTGGAGCTGTGGAACTACAATTTCCAGCATGCTCTAGGTTGCCCAGCTCAGGTTCCACAACTTGTTTAAGGAAAGGCAATGAGAGACAGCACATCTTTTGGGATTTTTGAACATAAAGTAAAAAGAATAACCACTTTTTGGACAGCAGCGCCACTTCGTGACAGACTTTCAAAACTCCAGCCTTAAACTTGCCAAAAACAATGAAGCGTTACATAAAATTGTCATTGACATAACTGACATAAATTCATAGACTCCTTGTTTTTCCAAACTGATATTAAACAGGACAGATACACTTTCAACAAAAATTCCCATATATATATCTACTCTAGAGAGGATGATAAACCTCTGCACTGGTAGGGCCTAATGACAATTGGTCACCCATTATGGACTACACACTGTGACTAATGCACAACACACACACATACATACATACATACTGTACGGGGCACACATGCTGCTCAGAGGCAATAGGACTCATGTACACAGGCGCTTTCCCACAACCCATTACATGTTCAGCCCGAGTTGTGTGCAAGCTTAAGCCGGCACTACAACAGGATCATTCTGTCATTCTGTATTGTGTGGTCATGTGAAGCCTACTGTTTCTATGTAAGCAGTGTTGGCCAATGACTACAGCTCACATTGAACATACCAATGGTGTGGGGAAAATACTAAAACCATTCCCAATGAGCCTAGTCGTCTCTTTATATGTGCATGGGCTCAGACACAAGGTAGCTTGGACTGCTCCCGTAATAGGGGCACTGGTCATTTCCCTGTATAAAAACAGGTTCAGGAGGTTTACAGTGGCTAGATGAGGCGCTCTGGTACAGTGTCATGATTACAAAGATTGGTACTTCATTTGGAGTACTAGGACCTTCGACAAGCCCCTGGGCTGACTGGGCACTCACGTATCTTTGGCATAGTGACAAATACACTCCCAGCACTACATACAGTGCAGTGTACACTAGTGACCCTATATACAGATAAATACAGCGCTGTAGAGTGCTACTGACCTTATATACAAATAAATATGGCACTGGCTACTTTGCCAGCAATATGCAGAGCTGAGTGTACAGTCACTGAACCAGGCCCGCTGCAATTTAGCAGCTAACAGCTGTGAAGACATGGAAGATCTTCGCTAACGGAACCTAACGAGTTACCAAGTAAAACCGATGCTGAGGAAATGTAGAGGACAACACTACCTCACTCTTAAAAAGGATAACTCCAATGCACACAGAACTAAAGATTCGGTTACTGGGTGGAATTCTAGAGGTTTAACAAGAACACATTTCCACCCGATCAGTGGTACACAGAGAGGGGAACTGTTCCCCCTTCTGCTAGTGGTATAGGAGCAACTTAATGACTGGAGTGTAGAGAGCCCCCCACTGGGTGCTGCAGTTATGGGCTGGCCTAGTCAGTATATTAGCATTCAGAAGGAAGCGCCAGCCTACGTTGGCTGATCAGTATGGGGCGGATCAATAGAACACACGTAATATTAGTTATTTCTGCTTAATTTCCCTAATTCTCATTTTGGATGACATTTGCTCTTCCTCACTACAGCCAGAGATAAAATAAAACAACCATATTTCAGGTTCAGCCTTGGGGTTTCAAAGATGATTTCATACACTGCTCAGAGTATTTAAAAGCTATTGGTAAAATAGAGGAAAAGTGATAAAGTAAAGTTACTGGGGTGCAGCACAGAAGTGCACTGTGTGTTATTAGAAATCGTAGACACTGCATACAGCACCAACTAGAGGAGGTAAAAGTACATTACAACTATATTTTATTAAAGTGCAGTTTCAGCGACTTAAGTGACTTATCACCCAGCAATGTTTATAAGATTTTTTTAATTTAGCTGAAAGTACTTTTTTTTTTTTTTTTTAAAGAAGTGAAACTTTCTCTAAGAAACGCTCTCAAAATGAAGTCACTTCTTTTGTCACGCAGTAAAGAACTGTTCCCAGAAATGCCAAGTAAGCAGCAGCTGAACCGTATTCCTCCATACAATGCGCCAGGAGCTAGCAGCAGATGAGGCAGCGTCCCTCGCATACAGCCAAACAGTCCTCTGCAAGCACACGGTCGCCACAAGCACACGCACTACAATGTGACACATTCATGATTAAAATTCTCCTTGAGGGGAGATAATCAGACAGAAGGGGAGAGAAAACAGAATAAATCACAAAAAAACAGGAAGTGATCCCAGACTACATGATCACTTGTTGCCTTTGTCACACTGATCCGGAACAGGACATACTTACTCCTCCTAAAAATGTTAGGAGAGAGCAACGGAGGGCTTGGTTCGGCACGCTCCATGACATAAGGTAACATGAAGGGAGAAAGAAGGGAGAAAGAAGGGAGGGGGTGCAGAAGTAACAGGTCCCCATACAAAAATATACCCATTAAAAACTAGACATAAACAAAATAAAAATAAATAAAAAATATTTGATCATGAAAGGAGGGAAGAGGATCATGTTGGGAGGGAGAGTGGTGAGCATGCGCCGTCTCCCCGGATGTTCAATCACCGCACTGAGGGGACGAGATAATAGCTGGTCAGATGTGGGGTCAGGGGCATGTTGTACACGGAGGGCTGTAGGATCAGATCAGTTCTCCCCCTCTTCTCTAATCCCAGTGACCTGGGGGTCCTGTACACACTCAGTTGAATGCATCAGTCTTGTAGCTGGCATGGGAGTCGCTGGTCAGTTGTGTGGTCTCAGTGGCTGAGCTAGGTTGTACCAACACTGGGATATCAGCAGTATCTGCAATGAAAGCATTACATTTAGTGTATAAGGGTCCAGGCAGACAACTGGAAGTACCCAAGCTGATGTGATACCAACCCTGCAAGCCTTTTCTATACAAAGAAACCCTTCATAAAATGAGCATTGGGTACTTGGCTGCACGTGGCCCCAGAAATGTTCCACCATTGATGTGGTGATATATGCTGTTAATGTTTTATGAGGGTATGATAATACATTTGTACTGCAATACTGCACCACCTTTGCTGTTCTTCCAGCTGCTGTTGAGAATGACTATCAGAAGACCTTTAATAGTGCATTTGAGTACGTCACATTACACAATACATTCCACCCCACCAGAGTAAATTCTTCCTGTTCCAGGAACTACATTTAAGAGTAAGAGACCTACACATTGTCTGTATTCCCACAACTGTGGGGTGTGTGTGTGGACTAGATCTCGTGGTTGCACCATTGTGGGACAGTATTATACTTGGAGGAGGAAATATTTTGTGGGCCACCCAGCCCATGGATTTATTAGGAACTAGTGACATTGGGGAAGGATGCACATACTGCCTCATGTCTCAGGAACCTTCGGGTTTTAGGACGAATAGGCTGAATATTGAACACAAGCCAAGTATAAACAACTACCACCTCCAGCACAGAGGCTTAGGGCTTTGTGGTTAGTATCACTACCTCACCACACTGAGGTCAGCAATACAATTCCTGATATTGGTCTGTTAATAGGTCAATTTGCTTCTCACATAAATGAACCCTGGGGTATGTGTGCATACATGTACGTGTGATAGGGGATATAGATTGCAAGCGCCACTGGGGCTGAGACTGATGTGAATGACTGAATAGCCTCTATAAAATGCTGTGTTATATTTCTGCTACATAAATAACTTAATGAATAAATGAATGTGATTCATATAACTTGCAATGTCCCTTAATAGACTAAGGTTGGTTTATTTGCCTATACTGAAATAATACACAAAAGAATGAACAGACACGTGACTAGGGCACACTACATAAAATGTGTTGTGTATACAAAAATAAATATAGACACACGTAGACTCATGTGTGCGTACACAGAATTTGCATGGATGTTCTATTTGAATGTGCTGTAATCAGGCATCAGACTCTCCATGCCTGCAGCTGCCCGTTGGTTTCACTGCTATAGGAATATTGTTTCATCTTGCTGGTCTGCGGAAAGACAAAGAGGGCAGGTGGAGGCATGGACAGAGAATGTTTGTAGATGTACTCTATGTAGACATAAGTAATTGTAAACCCCCCACACGTGAAATGGTGTGCTCCTGCTGAAGATGTGTTTGTAAAGGTATAACACTTTCAGATGCCATGGGGCCATTTCAGCTGATTTCACAGAAAATCTGATAACCCAGATGGACTGGCCAGCTCAGAGTCCAGAGCTTAACCCCATTGTGAACCTCTGGGATGAAGTGGTGCATACTTCACTGTTACAGTAATACCCCTTTCACACCAGCCAAAATTCCCAGTTTGGCCCCAGGAACAACCCACCACTAGCACTGGTGTGAAAGGTTCTCGGGACAAATTCCAGGAAAAATCTGTTCCTGCGACCAGCCCGGGTTACTGGCTGGTGTGAAAGCTACTGTCCTGGGCAGTGGGGATCCGGGCAGCAGCGGCTGGGAGCTTGTAGCGCTATTTGCCGGGCGGCGGGGTGGGAAGCGCTGCTGAATTTGAAAACATATTGAAAAGACTGTCCAGACATGCTCAGCCAATCAGCATCTGGCCAGTCTTTTAAAAATCACAAACAAGACTTATAACTCCAAACAGCGCCAGTGGATGGATGTGATCGTATACAGACAGTAAGTGTAGAGGTGATAGAGAATATAAAATTATACTTCCATAATATCATATGAACTTCCGTCTTATATTCACATCCAGTTTACAGCATTCCCCTGCTGGGTGAAATACTCTGGTGCATGTAAAAATGTTTTTAAATTCAGCAGCGCTTCCCACCCCGCCGCCCGGCAAATAGCACTACAAGCTCCCAGCCGCCGCTACCCAGACCCGCTGCTGCACATAGGCGCCCTCCCAGCGCGGTCTCTCCACCCTCACACTAGAAAATGCAGGGACTAGGCTGGTGTGAAACCCAGGAATGCCCCTGCTTGATTCCTGGGCTGTATTTCTGGGTAAGTCCCTGCATTTTGTGGTGTGAAAGGTGTATTAGTCACTGTACCTATGGCAGAATGGCACAGCTTACCCCCTGCTGTTGTCCAGGACCTTGTGGACAGTTTGCCAAGAAGGGTGTCTGCAGTAATCACTGCACATGGTGGACCTACACAGTACTGGCCTCAATTTTTACATCTTTGATGTATTTCCTGTCAGTGTCCAATCACTTTTGTCTACACAGTGTAACATGTATGAAGTGGGGGAGGGGAGAGAAGGTAGGAATGTTTCCAACAACAGGGGTATGTATTTGTATTCCTGATGGAATGATAGAGGGTATCAAACCACAGAGCTCATTTTAAATAATATCCCTCACCCCTTTCATCAGATTGCAGCTGTGCCTCCAGGTCCTCAGGGGATACGTAGAAATCTGTCTCCTCCCCTTCGTGGGGTCGCGGTTTACACTTCCCGCAGCAGCAATTACAGCAACAGCAGAGACAACAGCAGCAGTAACATCCAGTGATCAGTCCACAAAACATAAACAGCGCCTGGGGAAAGGGATAGCCAGAGTTACACAAAGCACTCAAATGTACACACTCTATTGAGAATATTAACAGACAGAACGGGGGTCATAAATACATACTGGACCCCATTACAGTTACATTCGCAACTACAATCACTAACCTTTGAAATCAAACCTATGAAAACCCTGCTCCCTAAATCTTGAGGAGAGTAGATAAAGGGGTTACAGTATGTAGGAATTTTTCACTAACGTCCTTGATGGGATACTGGGAATGGTCTTAAGACATTGGGTATTAGAGGGTATCCGCAGGAGACAGGCACATCTATAACTTTGAAGCTGGGTGTGCTGGCTCCTCCCCTCTGATTCCCCACCCAGGAACCAGTTTAGAAAAATGTGCCCTCAGGAGAGGATGCACACTGCTGGAGCTCCAGAGAGTTTGTCTTCAGTTTATTTTCTTTTATTATTTTGGGGTTACTGTGTTGGACTTCACAGTATCCCTGCTTCGAGGGAGTCAGTTGAGGAGGGTTCAGCTGCAGGCCTCTTAAGGTACCGAGCTGTCCCTGCTGCAGGACCACTGTCCTGAGAGGGTGTTTGTACTCACGGGCATTGCGCTGCAGTGATACTCACCCCCAGCATGCCGCACACTCCTGACACAGTCCGAAGACGTCTGTGGTGAGTAGAAACCGGGGTCCCCACAGTGGGGTACCCCGGCTCATTGTGCGGCAAGATGGCGGCGGCGGCAGACGCGGTACCCTGCACAGGGGCTGCGCAGACCCCCTGTCACAAACTGGCTGCGGGTGACAGTCCCTGGGCTACCAGGGCAGATCCCACTATAAAACGCTGTTCAGTGTGAGGGCGCCATTAAAACTGACAGCCAGCGCCAGTATAAAGATCAGTGAAGCCCCTGCGCCATCACAGGGGGGCGGGGCTTCAGCGGAGCGAGGCCAGAGCTCTGAGCGCGCATACACTACTTCCTGCTTCTCCCTGGGCGCCATTACTGTCTCCAGATACACTCCTCAGCGGTGAGGTGTTGGACAGAGGAAATCTGCAGAAAACAGCAAGTGTATTTAGCGCTAAGATCGCTTAATTGAACACACTGTTCTGTGTTTATGCGTGTTACCAACTCCTAAATAGGAGTTAAGGTTGTACAGGGTGTGCTGGTCTCCTCAGTGTAATCTGAGCGCTCCCCCACGTGCTTGTTAAGCTACACACTTCCAGTGATAGCGCTCACACATATATAGCTGCTATACACTGCACACTGAATATATATATATTTATTTCATTGTGATTGTGGTGTGTTTGTGGAAGAAAGGTTACTTATTCCTTCAACATGGTGAGGAAGTTAACCTGTCTCATTTGCAGCAGCAAGTTTGTGCCTAAATCCACCTCACAGATTACTTGTGAGGAATGCATGTCCACTCAAACGAGTGGGACAGGGGGTTCATCCCAGATTACTCCTCAATCAGACTCACAGGAGCCTGAATGGGCGGCAGGCATAAAAACCATGCTGCAGGCAGTGTCAACACAATTGGCTGCAAATACAATGCAGACCAAACAGGTGCAGCAGGACTTAACAGTTTTAGCCACACGGGTGGATAATATAAGCACCACCACGGGCCAGTCACGGAAGCGTGCTGCGACCGCCATGTTGCCTGATTCAGATGATGATCTGCAGGCGGGTGACGACACAGATGATAATGTGGACGACGGGGCTCTGATCCCTGATTCACAGTCATCTCTTAGAGGCCCAGAACCTCTTATTACAGCAATAAGAGAAGTGTTAGACCTTCCTTTAGCAGACATGCAGGAAGGTGACCCGTTCTTTGGGTCCCAAAGGAAACAGCAAATTGTTTATCCTGAACAAGTTGACCTGGATGAGACGTTTAAGGAGGCTTGGAAACAACCTGAAAAGCGTTTCCAACTGTCTAAAAGGTTTAAGTCCAATTTTCCCTTTGATCCCGCCACTAGAGCGGTGTGGGAAGAGCCTTCGGTTGTGGATGCATCAGTGTCCAGACTGTCCAAGAAGGTGGTTCTCCCCGTCCCAGGGGCAGCAACACTCAAGGATAGTACAGACAAAAAACTGGATACTACCCTTAAGTCCATGTACACTGCGAGTGGGGCGTCTCAGAGACCTGTCCTCGCCAGTTGTTGGATGGCTAAGTCCATTTATACATGGGCTTCTCAAATCCAGGAAGGCATGCTGGCCGATATGTCAATGGCGCAGGTCGGAGAGAGACTTCGCCATATCCAGGATACTGCAAAGATCCTGTGTGACACACAGAAGGAGCTTGGAGCTATAAATGCTCGCTCTTCCGCAATGGCGGTTTCAGGCCGCAGGGCCCTCTGGTTAAGACAGTGGGTAGCTGATCCAGAGTCCAAACGTAGCGTGGAAAGTTTGCCTTTTAAGGGAGAAAAGTTATTTGGTAGCGAACTTGACGACCTTATATCCAAGGCTACAGCCGGCAAGTCGACTTTTCTGCCGACGGCTTCCACCCACGCTAAACGTCCCTTTCAGGGCCATACGTCCCAGTCCTTTCAGGCTTCTCAGTCCTTTCGGCCTTCCAGGCCCAGGCAGAGGGCGAGAGGCTCCAGCTCGGCCACCAGAGGGGGCCGTGGCAGGTTCAGGAAGCCCGCCAGCACAGGATCTCAGGATCGTGCCGCTAATGCCTCCGCCTCTAAGCCGGCAGCATGACTCGGGTTCCGACCCTGGAGTCACTTGCGAGGTGGGGGGTCGCCTGTCAGCTTTCAGCCAAGTATGGTCAGTCTCTCACCTGGATTCCTGGGTGAGGGATCTTATTACCAAAGGCTACAGGTTGGAATTCGAGAAGCCTCCCCCTCACAGGTTCTTCAAATCAGGTCTGCCGGCTCTACAAGCAGACCGAGTGAACCTGCAGCAGGCAATACAACGCCTGCTGACGTCACAGGTAATCACACCTGTCCCATTGCAGGAACAAGGAAGGGGTTACTACTCCAATCTGTTCCTCGTACCGAAGCCGGACGGCTCGGTGCGCCCCATTTTAAACTTAAAGTCACTAAACCCTTTTTTAAGGGTTTACAAATTCAAGATGGAGTCCCTCCGGGCAGTAATAGCAACCCTGGAGGAGGGAGAGTTCTTAGCATCGCTGGATGTAAAGGACGCCTACCTCCACATACCAATTTGGGGTCCACATCAGGCTTTCCTGAGGTTTGCGCTGAAAGATCTGCACTTTCAATTCAGAGCGCTGCCATTCGGCCTGTCATCAGCGCCGCGTGTGTTCACGAAGGTGATGGCAGAAATGATGGTACTGCTCAGGAGGTCGGGTGTCAACATTATCCCTTACCTGGACGACTTGCTGATCAAAGCAAGGTCAGAACAGGTCCTGCTGCAGGATATAGCAAAGACCAGGCAGATTTTATCCGAGCATGGGTGGATCCTAAATATCCCCAAGTCCTCCCTGACGCCATCACGTCGTATCCTCTTTCTAGGAATGTTCCTGGATACAGAGTTGAAAAGGATTTTCCTCCCTCGGGAGAAGATGGAAGCCATACAATCCCTAGTGATGGTGATTTTGGCAAAGCCTCAGGTGTCGGTTCACCAATGCATCCAGCTATTGGGCAGGATGGTGGCCACATTCGAGGCCATTCAGTTCGGACGTTTTCACACCAGGGTGTTCCAACTGGATCTGTTGGCAAAATGGTCGGGCTCTCATCTCCTGATGTACAAGAGGATTTCTCTGTCGCATCAGTCCCGGCAGTCCCTTCTATGGTGGACTCAGGAGTCGAACCTGCTTGCAGGTCGGAGATTTGGCATCCAGGATTGGGTGCGACTCACGACAGATGCGAGCCTGCAGGGATGGGGTGCTGTGACCATGGACAGAACCTTTCAAGGTCAGTGGACTCGGTGGGAAGCGAGACTCCACATCAATATCCTGGAGCTGAGAGCTGTATACTATGCAGTGTTACAAGCCCAGGATCTCCTCCAAGGTCGGGCGCTCCAGATACAGTCCGACAATGCCACAACTGTGGCCTACATAAATCGCCAGGGAGGCACAAAAAGCAGGACTTGCATGAAAGAAGCTTCCAAGATCCTGACCTGGGCGGAAACGTACGTGGTGGCTCTGTCGGCCATCTTTATCCCGGGTGTGGACAATTGGGAGGCGGACTTCCTAAGTCGTCACGCCCTCCACCCCGGGGAATGGAGCCTGAATTCACAGGTGTTTGCAGCAATTGTGGACCGTTGGGGCCAGCCATCGATAGATCTGATGGCATCCCGGTTAAACCACAAGGTCCCCATGTATTGCACAAGGACCAGGGATCCCTGCGCAGTGGCAATAGACGCCCTGACAATTCCATGGGTGTTTCCTTTGGTGTATCTGTTTCCACCCATACCGCTTCTGACAAGAGTTCTAAAAAGGGTTCGAAGTCAGGGAGTGGAAGCCATTCTGGTGGCTCCGGACTGGCCAAGAAGGGCTTGGTTCTCGGATCTACAGAGCCTGCTGATCGAGGATCCTTGGCCCCTGCCTCTAAGGAGAGATCTACTCTCACAAGGCCCTTGCGTCTTCCAAGATTTAGGGCGGCTACGTTTGTCGGCGTGGAGGCTGAGCGGAAAATCTTAGCTCAGAAGGGTCTGCATTCATCAGTTATCACCACGATGATTCAGGCCAGAAAGCCGGTAACAAACACCCACTACTACAAGATCTGGAGGAAGTACGTGGGTTGGTGCGAGGAGCTGAAGGTCCCCCCAGCGAAGTTTAACCTAAACAGGTTATTGTGCTTCTTACAAGCGGGATTGGATTTGGGTCTCCGTCTGGGCTCACTAAAGGTCCAGATCTCGGCCCTGTCCATATTCTTCCAAAAGAAGTTGGCTACCATCCCGGAAGTACAAACATTCCTTCAGGGAGTGCTTCACATCCAGCCTCCCTTTGTACCTCCTACACCTCCTTGGAGTTTGGATGTTGTTCTTAATTTTCTTCAATCCTCCTGGTTTGAACCGTTGGAGTCGATAGAATTGCGGTATATCACCTGGAAGGCGGTGGTCCTTTTGGCCCTAGCCTCGGCTAGAAGAGTGTCCGAATTGGGAGCTCTCTCCTGTAAGAGCCCCTATCTAATCTTTCACTCAGACAGAGCGGAGTTGAGAACTAACCCGCGATTTCTTCCTAAGGTGATCTCTTCCTTTCACCTTAATCAGCCAATTGTAGTCCCGTCTGCATCTAGTTCACCGGATATTCCGGTATCCCTGGATGTTGTGCGTGTCTTGCGTGTGTATGTCCAGAGGACGTCAAGAATCAGGAAGACGGATTGTCTATTCATTCTGTATGACGCACAAAAGAAAGGACACCCTGCATCTAAGCAATCCATTGCTAGATGGATTAGGACCACAATCCAGCAAGCCTATGTGACGGCAGGCATGCCGACACCTCCGGTTTTAAAGGCTCATTCCACCAGATCGGTGGGCGCATCCTGGGCGGCTGCTCGGGGTGTGTCAGCTCTGCAGCTCTGTAGAGCTGCTACATGGTCGGGGCAACACACCTTTGTAAAATTTTACAAGTTTGATGCCTTAGCCAAAGAAGATACCCAGTTTGGGCAGGCAGTACTGCAGCAGTCTCCGCACGTACCCTCCCGTTCTGGAAGCTTTGGGACATCCCCAATGTCTTAAGACCATTCCCAGTATCCCATCAAGGACGTTAGTGAAAATAGGAATTTAATACCTACCGGTAATTCCTTTTCACGTAGTCCTTATGGGATACTGGGCGCCCGCCCTGTGCGGGGGTCTGGCTGCAGCTTTATTCTGCTTATAAAGTTCAGAAGTTAACCTAGGGTCTTCTGGTTCTAAGGTCTAGTTCAGTGACCTTGTTAAAGAAAATCCATCCAGTTGGTGGTATTATAGTTGTTTTTTATTTTGTATGAATGCGGGTGTGCTGGCATAAATCTCACCACACTATTCACACTTATGTTTACATAGGTGACACAAGTTATTCCTCTCATATGTACATTCTCCTTCGGGCACAGTTTTTCATTAACTGGTTCCTGGGTGGGGAATCAGAGGGGAGGAGCCAGCACACCCAGCTTCAAAGTTATAGATGTGCCTGTCTCCTGCGGATACCCTCTAATACCCAATGTCTTAAGACCATTCCCAGTATCCCATAAGGACTACGTGAAAAGGAATTACCGGTAGGTATTAAATTCCTATTTTCGAGTAGTTTTTTTTATAATGTATGGTGTTAAATGTTAGTAGTCTATTTACTGAAATACATAGATATTATATATATGGGTAAAAGTAACGCGTCCTATTCTTAAGTTCTAATCATTTTCTTTAACTGTAAAGATCCGTTTCTTCTAAAGCTGGGTACAGACTAAACGATATGTTGTCCGATCCAGCCGATATTAGGAACATTGTGTACCAACGTGTCACCAGCACCATCTTCAGTCGGCCCTGAATGCCGACTTCATCGGCAAGTGTGTATATCCTCCACGATGCCGATTCCCTTGCCGTGTCCCATCACCACAATGTTGCTCGGTACATACATCACCTAATGTGTACCCAGCTTAAAAGTAACTTCTTCATGTCCATAGCAACAGAGTCGAAGACGACAGATAACTGTTATATTGGCATAAATACAAGGGAGAGGAAACTGCAGCTGGACAGGCTGATAAAAGGTCAAATGGATCAGTAATGTACTGCTACTGCTCTTACCTAGTAATGTCATGGTTACTGAGAGCATGATCACATCTTAGTAAGCTTTATAGCAGGGATTTGGGAGGAGATAAAGGGAAGAGGCAGCCGTACCGAATAGTAAGGTATTACTAAGTACCGTCTAAATAAATGAAATCCTTAAGGATTTTTATACAGTTATCAGTATACATAAATTAGACAGGTATAAACTAAAAGTAATAATAAAAGAATACAGAATATTAAACACTAACTACAACACACTACGCTATACATAGGGAAATAAGGCTACACAGAATCTATGTGGAAGGTCAGGCTTAACACTCTTGAAATAGGGGGAGAGACTTGGTAAGAAATGTCAGGGTTTTTTTAAAGTGTAAATGATTGCTGCTTTAAAAAACCTGGATATTTCTTACCAAATCTCTCCCTTTCTGATTTGCTTATCGTATTACATTTCACCCAAAGTATCAGCCAATCATCTCCTGCCATTTCACATGCAGTGTCTGAAAAATGAACAGGAGCGGATTAGTTGGTACTTTCTTCTCACTCCAAGGATTAGAATATAGACCCAAGTGTCAGATTGCAGTGGGATACAGATAACACAGGGCCACTACAGGAAATAGAAATTCTGATTCTGTTGCTGTATCCTTTCCAAGAGACATTCTACAGATCATACTCCATGCCACTGCTATTTACAGATCAGTATTTTGAGGAACAACCAAGTCGATATGATGTTGGGATTAAATTGGGTAACATCATGTACCTGGCAATTATTTTACTCCATGCATACAACAAGTTTAAATCCCAACATGGGGGGGGTTGGAGTCACCAAGAAAGCGGGAGTACACATTGAGCATAGACGCTACCCGTTTTGTATTAAGGTATCGCTCAGGAGAGCCCTTACTCACCTTTGCCCACCAGCTGGACAGAACAAAGTATGTGTTAACATTCTCCTCCCCGAATTGCTCCGCCACATAGAGGCCGAGTGACCCGTACTTGTCGTAGATGTTTCTCTTTGTGGCATCTGTCAGGATACCATGTGCGTTATTGATCTCTTTGAATTTCTCAGACGCCTCTGGATTATCTGGGTTCTTATCTGGGTGGTATTTCAATGCTAGCTTCCTGTAACATGCAACAAACAATATACTTATGAAATCACAGCTGGCCAGAAAGCAAGCAGCAAGAGAAATGTTTTGTATGCACTAAGGGGGATATTCAATCTGGTATCACGACTGTCGGGCTACATCCCGTTCTCAGCCGGCTTGATGTCAGCACCGCAGGCGTGATTCAAAGTCCTGCCTGCCGAGCACCAAAAAGGTCAACCTGTGGCCGGGAGCTCGATAATTCCCAGCCATTCTCGGCAGAACAGGCCCGACCGCTTGAGTGTCGGGCCCGTTCTGCCCAGATTCCTGTTCAATGCGGTTGGGGAAGAAAAATTTATACCCCCCTAAATGTCTTCTCAGCTATTCAACAGAGGAGTAATAGGTGCTGAGGGCTTAGGTTAGCTCCAACTCACCGGTAACATCTTTTAATATCATCTGATGTAGCATTCTTGTCCAGTCCTAGGACATGATAAAGGGATTCCCCAGAGGTGGAGAGAGAACGTTGCCGCTGATCCGCCATCTTATTTCACTGAAATGGGAAGAGGGTCTAATGTAAAATCTGAAATACAGTTTTCACATGGAGAAGAAAAGCATACAAATAAAAGCCTTTGGACATAAGCTATCCGCCAATGTGTAAAATTGTTAACATTTTTTTGGCAGCTATTTTACGGTTTAAACAAGTGGTGTAAAACTGGTCCTCAAGGCCTACCAACAGTTCATAAAATATCTAGAAAATATGTCAGGAATGAATGTAGCATGTTTGCAAATGTGATAGGTGATTTAGGTCACGTGACAGTTCGTAATGACTACAGCTGTGCACCAGCTAGGTGATTTGGGTCACGTGACAGTTGGTAATGACTACAGCTGTGCACC
The DNA here is from genome assembly GCF_055691185.1 of Crinia signifera. NCBI lineage: Eukaryota > Metazoa > Chordata > Amphibia > Anura > Myobatrachidae > Crinia > Crinia signifera. Next base: position 104,548,666 of record NC_139222.1, on the reverse strand, counting down.
AGCTAGGTGATTTGGGTCACGTGACAGTTGGTAATGACTACAGCTGTGCACCAGCTAGGTGATTTGGGTCACGTGACAGTTGGTAATGACTACAGCTGTGCACGAGCTAGGCGATTTGGGTCACGTGACAGTTGGTAATGACTACAGCTGTGCACCAGCTAGGTGATTTGGGTCACGTGACAGTTGGTAATGACTACAGCTGTGCACGAGCTAGGCGATTTGGGTCACGTGACAGTTGGTAATGACTACAGCTGTGCACCAGCTAGGTGATTTGGGTCACGTGACAGTTGGTAATGACTACAGCTGTGCACGAGCTAGGCGATTTGAAAAACGTGGACCGTTTATAGATCTCGAGGACCGAACAAATATTTTAGTAATGCAGTCTACTAATTTTCTGGAAACTAGAGATAGCAATGATAATTTATCACAAAACTAATATTATGCAAAACAGTGAACGGATAGGCTAAGTTGCTATAAACATTGGTTCATCCCACAAAATATATTCCTATATATAGTATAGATGACTCAAATAAATGTAACCTATAGTTTTTTTTGTTTTTTTTTTCACAACCAGCAACAAAGAAGTGAGACTGTGGAAATGTACCATCGGCTCGCAAATGATCAGCAATATGGCCATGCAATTATTATTGTAGTGAACAGTGTAACATCTCATTCTGTAGGTGAAGACAGATGCAGTGTTGGGTCTCTTATTCTGTATCCTGGATACAGTTCTTGGTATGTGGTCATAAGCTGTATGCAAAGAAAATGGCAAAAATATGCAATCCTCTATAATTAAGCACAACAACATTGTAATGCAGGGATGATCAAGATAGACTTGCGAAACCACATATATGTTCCTATAACCATCAACAGGGCCACACACACACACACACACACACACACACTCTTAATCTCAGAAATCGCTCAACATATATTTCAGTAATAACATAAGGTAGGAAGGCTGGAAAAGAAACAGCACAATTCTGAAGGGAGGTTTACACAGTCAACCTGCTGCACTTGTTTTATATTGCGCGATCTGCTCATGAGTGTATTGAACCAAAACAAGACAACACTGGTGTATGGCAGGGCCTGCCTAAATTTTCATTACTTTGAAGGAAGGAAGCAGAAATCACATGTTAAAATGCATTCCCTGCAACATATGACCTGTGGGGATTTACCAGCTATTGCAGCTCTTAGCAGAGCCAGGGCCACAGATGAAGCATGTCAGGCCCTAAATCAGATAATAGGTGATAGCAATAATGCTGGTGCAGACAAGCAGGAAGGGGCTGTATATCCGCCTCATCTCAATCGACATGCAAGCGGTATAAGTGTACTTCGTCCCCTCGCATGAATGGCTGCGCTCACCATGCTTCCAGCACTATTATAATCTAACTCTATGCCCACTTGGACGGTGAAGTAAGACCAAGTGCGTCTCAGCGGAAAAAGCATGAAAAACTGAAGCTGACTTTTGGACATTGACATTTTAAATGTGGGCACACTACATGTGGGCACTTTGACTGTCTGCCAGTGGTTGTCAGTATTTTGGTTGTCAGTAAATTGAAGGTATTCCTCTCCATCAATGTGTTATACTGTAATGCAGGCATCCCCAACCTCGGTCCTCGGGACACAACAGTAGTTCAGGTTTTAGTTATAGCCATGCTTGATCACAGGTGACTTAATTAGTACCCCTGCTATTTTTATTTAACCATCTCTGCTAAAGGCTGGATATCACTAAAACACGCACACCATAATACACGTTTCACATCGCAAAAATTACCCGGGTCCGACTTGCGGTGTGAAAGGGCCTTCTGAAAATACCCGGGTCCAGCAACCAGGCATTCCAATCCGAGTTAAAACAAGTGTTGATCCCAGGTCGCTGTGCATTGAGAACGGGTGGCCCTGCCCCGTTCACATTATAGGGAGGAGGCAGCGTCAGCTCCAATCACTGCCTCCTCCCCGCCACCACTTTGCCCCAATGATATCAGCAACCTGGCATATTGCCGGGTTGCTGTGGGGGTTCTTGCATCGCAAAAGCCAGGTCGCTCCCAGGTTGGACCAGTGTCCGAATCCCGGGTGTGACCCAGCATTTGCGATGAGAAAGGGTATTAGTGGGCCCTGAGCACCGAGATTGGGAATGTAATGGTTGAAAGATACAGGTCCAGCACATTTGCCTGCTCTCCATATGAATGTGGCGACAGCAAAGAAGGAAACAGAAATTAACTACACAGGACACATAGCTGTGCCTGGTTACAGTAGGTAATAATACCTCTATTCCAATACATCTAAGAAAAAAAAAAAAAAAAAAATCTAGTGTTGACACTCACTTGTGAAAGGAGATATTACTATCTATATCATGGAAAAAGTGACTGTCCTGTGTCATGCGAATTATTACCTCAAAAAAACACAACCCATGCTGTCAGAGAACCGTACACAATACCTAAGCAATTATCCTGCAGCTGTTTAATCATCAGTGTGAGTGGAAATGAGAAGCAGCTTATTCTTCTAGAAAGCCCCACCCTCAGGTGATGTGTTCATTATATTCTGCGGAGTGAAGCAGTCACCTCATTCATGTTATGCAGAGATTCCCAATAACCCTGCTACAATGAATACTGGATACCACCACAAACGCACTTCACATTAAACCCCTGCGTGTGTTCCCGGAGGAAGTACAGAAACTAAAGACCTAAAGCTTCTCCACAAATGTTCCCTGGGAAGTTGACCTGGTCATCACAGCAACCTTGAGCTTAAAATGTTTAGGAAAATACACACAATACCCACAATGTGAAATAATTCCTAGATGATGACCCGCAATATTTTTTTTCTCACAACATTTAAAAATTAAAATAGTCTTAAAGTATTTGTTAGTGCTACTGGTACATTTAGCAGCTTACTACACACAATCACCCTTTTCCCTTGGCCTACTACTCAGCTCATTCCTACTTTTTGTCCTAGGATTTATGCTCACACAGTGGTGTAGCCTCCTCTCTTCTTCCCCATTTATTGAGACAACATTGAGGAAGATCATTTCAATTATACAGAACTGTCTCCGACAGGACTCAAGCCATGTTGCATAAATAAAAAAACAAAGCACCTAGTACAAAAGATTAATCCCCCCCAAAAAAAGGTACAATGAGACAGCCATGTTGGGCACACTGTGTAAGATGACTCTGGGTGGAATAGGTGACACCTAGAAAAGATGACAAGATTGCAACGACCTAACGCTAGGAGTAGGGTCTCAGAATAACGGCTCCATGTATTTTTCATACCATTCACGAGCGTACCAGTTGAGGCAGCTGTTTTGACCACATGACAGTGGTTACACTGTGGGAGATAAGCCATAAATGGACACGTGGCATATATGGGAAAACTGAGGTGTAGTAGTAGAAGGTACATCCTGAATCCCATGGAGGTGTCCCATTAGCAACTCCAGCAGTCATATTCCTCCTCAGGTTGTGCTATTGTCCGATAGGCCTTCCTTCATGGGCAGAAGCTGGGCAGTCCCAAGTCCTCACCTTGGATAAGCAGCTGGCAGTAAGCTGCCTTGACACCTGGCAGATGAAAGAAGCTGGGTGTGGTGAGCAAGATGGAAGGTAGCTCTCAATGCCTCTCTGCTTCGGGGGCTAAAAGCAAGCCCCTGGAAACCATATATATACCAGGCAGCAGCATGGTAGAGTTCACCATCTGTTCCTATGCCGTACATGACCACTGTACAGGACCTTCTGGTGAGCAGGACCCTTTTCTTCCTCTAATAGTAGTTGTTTTTGTAAGGTCTCTTGTTTTCTGTTTCTTTACAAATGGTTGATGAAGGCTCAGTAGATTTACTTAAGCTTCTACAACAGACTAGTTGTGGTGTTAATCATAGCAACCATATAGATTCTGTCATTTTCAAGAATTCAATAGAGATGACAGCTAGAATCTGATTGCTAAGGGAAACACCAGCCCTTGTCTGTTCTACTTTAGTAAATCTACACCTATGTATCAGATAATGTACACTTCTGTTTTCAATTTATACCATTTTCCTATTGAAACTAAAATTCCCAAGTTCAAGTTATTTCTTAAGATCTCCCCACCCCCTGGCTTTCTGTATTCTTATCACCATGATCATAAACCGAACTAGTAATATTTCTGTCCCAGAATATTGCATTCTACATTTTCTCCCACGCTCACATACCAAGGAGTATTTCTCACTGACCTTATCTTCCACCTCAGATCCAATCAATCACTAACAACCTGACAAATTGCCCTGCCCCTTGGTTCATTCATAGCCGGTCCAGCACTCTACCATACACTATACTCCACCATTATTATTTACAACGTTCACTTCTTTACAACCCATTTTCTTATCCTGATGGAGAGACCCTTTGCAATAGACTACACAAATTACAGACCATCTGTCCCTAATCTGTACAGGACCACTACACAGGACCTTCTAGTGAGCAGGACCCTTTTCTTCCTTAACTAGTAATTGTTTTTGTAAGGTTCTCTCTTTTCTTTTTTCCTCTTTATAAATGGTTGATGACTCAAACATTGAATAATGTGAACTTTAGAGCCAGATGCTGATCGGAGATCCAGAACTGGAGGGGCCGCAAACCCCACAAGGTAACAATATTACAAAGGCAAGTATTGGGACTTTGGAAGATTGTAGTAATGGAGAAACACAGGCTATGGTTGATGTCACAACTATCAATAGCAATCTCTAGGGATATTGACATAGATCTAATATTGTCAAAAACACAGAAATCAAGTGGCACTTAAAATGCAAACAGTAGTAATAAAAATAAATGTATTTATTTTAAGCTGCATATAAGACTAAAGGTGCGTACACACGGGTGCGATTTTTGCTAATATCGCGGGCAATATGGTCGCTGAGCGCTCCTGTTTTTCCCCCTGTGGTGATCGCTGGTCGCAGGAACATGCTCCTGCGACCAGCTGATTTCCACTGCCGGGCTCCTCCGGCAGTTTCTTTTTCATCAGCGACCATGTCTGAAATGGGATAATGGGATACTGAGCGACATATCGCTGCCGTGTGTACACAGCTTAACATACGGAAACCTTAAAAAATAAAAACAATCACTGATGAGAGCAGTTGTGTCTGAGAACGGTCGCCCAAATATGATCTTCAACTTGTATTACAAAAGGCCCATACACACTAGAAGATTTTCATTTCAAAAGACTTTGGTGACCAATATATGAATCACAGATTTTGGCAAAGTAGTGCGTACACACTGAGCTATTTTCCCCAAGAGCAAGAGATTTTCAGGAGCCAAAAAACTTTGCTATGATCCAACGTGCAATAGACTGCTTGGAAGCAGGGCGCCCAATTTTTTGTGCATCATATAAGACAAAAAGTCCTTCAGTCTTTCGAATTCTTGCCATTCTCCGGATATACACACGGAGAACCCGAACCACATCCAAAGCTGTCGGCACTTCAGACTGAGGGCCACTAGCCGGAACCACAATTGGTTGGTTCACGTGGAACGCTGACACCACCTTGGGAAGAAAACGCGGATTAGTGCGTAATTCTGCCCTGTCTTCATAGAAGATCAGATAAGGGCTCTTGCAGGTTAACGCCCCCAGCTCAGAGACCCGCCTAGCCGAGGCTAGGCTAATAAGACCACCGTCTTCCATGTAAGATATTTTAAATCTATTTCCTCCAGCGGTTCGAACCAGGAGGATCGTAGGAACGTCAGAACGACATCCAAGTCCCATGGTGGAGTAGGGGCCACAAAAGGAGGTTGTATATGCAAGACGCCTTACAGAAACGTCTGTACTTCAGGTATATTAGCCAGCTTCTTTTGGAAAAAGACAGACAGTGCAGATACCTGCACTTTCAAGGAGCCTAAACGTAGGCCCAGATCAAGCCAGATTGGAGGAATCTAAGGAATCTTTCAAGTTTAAACTCCGCCGGAGCAAACTTCCCATGTTCACACCATCCTACATATCGCCTCCAGATATGATGGTAATGTGCAGCCGTTACTGGCTTCCTAGCACTCGTCATGGTCTTGATGACTGATGTGTGAAATCCTTTCTCTGTTAGGATCTGCCGCTCAACCTCCAGGCCATCAAACAAAGCTGCTCTAAGGCCTGGAAGACGCACGGATCTTGCATGAGCAGGTCTCTTTGCAGAGGTAGACGCCACGAGTCCCTTTGAAGACTTAGAAGATCTGGGTACCACGTCCTTCGTGGCCAGTCCGGAGCCACTAGAATGACTTTGGCTCCGTCTCTTCTTATCTTCCTTAACACCCGAGCCACTAGGGGAATCGGTGGGAAGACATAAATCAGGCTGTTGAACGCCCACTGTATGGAGAGGCCGTCCACTCCCTCTGCCTGAGGGTCTCTCGCCCTGGAGAAGTACCTGGACACTTTTCAATTGTGTCTCGATGCCATCATGTCTACTAGTGGGGTCCCCCACCGAGCCACCAGAGCACTGAACACCTGGTGGTGTAGACTCCATTCCCCAGGGTGAAACTCATGGCGACTGAGGAAGTCGGCTTCCCAGTTGTCCACCCCGGGTATGAATATGGCAGAGCCTGACAGTGACTCTCTGCCCAGGACAGGATCTTTGTTGCTTCCCGCATGCAGGACCTGCTTTTGGTCCCGCCCTGCCTGTTCAGAAACGCCACAGTAGTGGCATTGTCTGATTGGATGTGGACAGCCTGCCCGCTGAGGAGAGGGGCTGCCTCCAGGATTGCATAATACACAGCACGTAACTCCAGGTTGTTGTTGATATGGAGACGTGTTTCCCAGTAGGTCCATTTGCCCTGAAAGGACTGACCCATGGTTACAGCACCCCATCCCAGGAGGCTCGCATCCGTGGTGACTAAGACCCAATTTTGGATGCCAATCCTTCGCCCTGCCAGCAGGTTGGGCGTGTGGAGCCACCACTGGAGTGATAGTCTCATCCGAGATGACAACACAATCTTCCGATGCATCTGAAGATGTGAACCGGACCATTTGCTCAGGAGATCGAGCTGGAAAATCCTGCTGTGAAACCTCCCGAATTGGAGGGCCTCGAAGGAGGCCATCATCTTTCCTAGAAGGACAATGCACTGGTGCACTGACACCTGGGGGGTTTTCAACAGGTCTGTGACCAGCTGTTGAACGGCCACAATCTTTTCTTGTGGCAGGAACACTCTCATAAGAGCCGTATCCAACACCATCCCCAGGAACTGGAGTCTCTGCAAAGGGATCAGAGAGGACTTTGCTAAATTCAGGAGCCAACCGTGACCTGACAGGGTCTGCATGGTAATCTGTAAGGCTGCCTGCAGCTCCTCCGACGACCTCGCCTTTACAAGCAGGTCGTCCAAGTATGGTATGACACAGATCCCTTGTTTCCTGAGAACCACCATCATCTCTGCCATCACCTTGGTGAATATGCGCGGGGCTGAGGACAGGCCGAATGGCAGTGCGCAGAACTGATAGTGATCGTTCAGAAGTGCAAACCTCAGATATTTTAGATGAGGTGGCCAAATTGGGATGTGAAGGTAGGCGTCCTTCACATCCAAAGATGCCAAGAACTCCCCTTCCTCCAGTGCCGCTATCACGGCCCGCGAGGACTCCATCTTGAACTTAGTAACAGACAAGAATGGGTTCAGGGATTTTAGGTTTAGTATTGGTCGAACCGACCCGTCCAGTTTTGGGACCACAAATAAATTTGAATAATAACCCTGCCCCCTTTCCAGGGGAGGGACCGGGGTTATTACTCTGGCCTGTATTAGTTTTTGGATTGCGTGCTGCAAAACCATTTGGTCCACTGGGGACACTGGAAGGCCTGATTTCAAAAACCTGTGAGGTGGTTGTATTGCAAACTCCAGCTTGTAGCCGTGCAAAATAAGAGCCCGTACCCAAGAATTGAGGCACGAGGCTTCCCAAACATGGCCGAAGAACGCCAGTCTGGCTCCCACCTCGACCGGAGCTATAGGTGGAGCCCCACCGTCATGCTGCGGGTTTACTTGCAGCTGCCCCGGATGGCCGCTCTGTGGTGGCCGAAGCAGAAGGCTTCCTGAATTTACCTCGGGAGCCTCTGGCTGCATTTGAACCACCCCTGGCTTTTAGGCGGAATTTGCCGGTCTGAAAGGACTGCTGGGTGTGAGACGGAAAAGGACGCTTGGGCGCCAGTGGGGTCGATGGCAGGAAGGTGGACTTCCCTGCTGTGGCTTTAGAGATTAACTCATCTAGATCGCTGCCAAACAACCGTTCGCCTGTGAAGGGAAGGTTTTCTACACTCCATTTGGAGTCAGCGTCAGCCATCCACTGCCGGAGCCAGAGGGATCTGCGACCCGATACCGCCATGGCTGAGTTACGGCCGTTAATTGCTCCTAACTCTTTTTGCGCCTCACACAGAACTTTAGCTGTGTCCTGAATATGGTGTAATTTCTCAGACACCTGCGCCACTGTCATGTCACCCAGAAGGCCCTCCTGAATCTGGGAGGCCCATGTGTATATAGACTTTGCCATATAACAACTTGCTAACACAGGATGCTGACACGCGCCACTAGCAGTAAAAATGGACTTAAGGGTATTTTCAACCTTTCTGTCGGTGGTGTCTTTCAAAGAGGAAGACCCTGGTACTGGAAACACCATCTTTTTTGCTAGACGAGACACAGAGGAATCCACCTCAGGTGGCTCCTCCCACACTTTCCGTCCCGCAGGATCAAATGGAAACGTGGCTTTAAATTTCTTAGCCACTTTAAACCTCATTTCTGGGTTTTTCCATGCTGACTTGAAAGTATTCAGTCAGTCTGCTCAGGGAAAACAACCTGCTGTTTTTTCTGAGTGGCAAAGAAAGAATCCCCTTCAGAGGACTTAGCTAAGGGAAGGTCAAGCACCTCCCTGATTGCCATAATTAATGGCTCTGTGCCCCGGAGCAGTGACTGAGAAGCATCAGGCTCCTCACCCCCCATGTCTGCTTCTTTAATATCATCCTCATCCCCATCCTCTGCACCAGATTCAGGGGTTTGAGAGGGTGCACTTCTCTTACGAGATACCCCAGGAGTAGGAGTTATTATATCAACTCTAGCAGAAAGGATTGCAAGCGCCTCTGCACTCTCTGGGTCTGTGCTGCTGTAACAGCTAACTGTGTAGTTACAGTTTCTAGCATGGATTTCATCCCTGCTGCCCAGGCAGGCTCCTGTGAGCTGTCCAGTAAGTTGTGGGGGAACCCCATTACCTTGGGGGGACATGCATGGCTCACAAGTAACGTGTGATGAAGAAGCTGGCACAAACTTATCACTGCACACCATACATGTAAGTTTCCTCACCATTGTGACAAACCAACAATCTCCCCTCACACACAGAGCAAACACAGTGGATATGCAGTGTGATTTAGACACAGATAATTACTATGTGTAGTACTATCTGAGTAGTCTATAGCTTAACAAGCTAGTGGGGTAGTGTACAGAGGGTAATGGAGGGGACCAACCTGAGCTCTCCAATTTTAAGAGCTGGTATACAGTACAGTAATCTAACAGTACTTTACAGTGTATGCAGGCAAGTGTACAAGTACACAAGCGCTGAAAACCTGATGCGGTCTCTGCTAGCAGATTCCCTCTGTTCCACACCGCTGAGGAGTGTCTGGAGCAGTACAATGGCGTTTCCAGCAGCCAGGGAAGAAGCAGGAAGCAGGTTTTGGCGCCCTCACAGAGCTATGGTCCCACTCTGGGTAAGCTCCGCCCAGCGTAATGGTGCCGGAGCTTACCTGCATTTTTATACTGAGACTGACATTGAAAAATGTCCAACCCGTGGTAAACTGCCCTGGACAGTACCCTGTCCCAGTGTAGGCAGGGGGGTGCGCGGTCCCTGTGCAGGGCACCGCCGATACCGCCATCTTGCCGAACAGTCACCCGGGGACCCCACGGCGGGGGACCCCGGGGTAGTACTCACCACACGACGTCTTCAGACTTGACTAGGGGTGTGCGGCATGCCAGGGTTGTGCGCGCTGCAGCGCAATGCCCGCGGTAACATCACCCACGCAGGACAGTGGTCCTGTGGCAGGGACAGCTCGGTACCATGAAGTGGCCTGCAGCTGAACCCTTCCCCCAGTCTCCCACGACGCAGTCGTGGGAGAATGTTGAGTCCACAACAGCAGTCCCAAAATAATAAAGAAATTCAACAGAAGATAAAACTCTCTGGAGCTCTTCCTGATGCGTGCTTCTCCTGAGGCACATTTCTTAAAATGGCTAGAGGGAGGGGAACAGAGGGGAGGAGCCAGTACACCCTGTATAAAGTTTTATAGTGCCTGTCTCCTACGGAAACCCTCTTTTCCCCATCGTTATGAATGACTTCCCTGTATCCCATAAGAATGTAAGAGAAATATAGTGTTCATTCTAGCACCCGATATCTTTGAAAACCCATGCAGTTCCAGTTCCCTGTCTGGGGTGTCACTGTCCGCTGTGGTGTTTCTAGCATAGGTCTGGTTTGCATATCACTGCTGATATACAGACCACACTGTGCTAGAAATACTACAGCAGACAAAAATAGTGGGTGCTAGAATGAACACTATAAATATATGAACATTGGTGGCCAGTGTTGGCGCTTATTTTTTGCATTGCCAGCACAGACCAGCAATGTATACGTTACTGCCAACACTGCCCACCAATGTTTATATATTGATATGCCCACTGCCACCAATGTATATTTAAGTGCAAACTGCCCACCTATGTATTTATTTAAATGGCATAAGCGTACTAGAATCCCCCGCCCCCCCCCATTGCTGATGTACGCTGTCAAAGAAAAAGGGAGGTAGAGAAGGGATAACGCTGATTGGCCGCCCCATCGAATCAGATTTAAATTGATACATTGGTGGCAGTGGGCATAAAAACATAAACATTGGTGGCCAGCTTTGTGCTCGTGTTGAGCAGGGTGTTTAGCTGGGCCGGGAGCAGTGCTATCTGCTCCGTGTTGAGCAGGGCGGGAGGAGCCAGGTGTTTAGCCGGGCCGGGAGCAGGGACAGCAGCAGCAGCCTCCAGCCGGCCAGAAAGAAGGTGATGAGCGGGTCAGCGCAGACCAGCTGGGTGATTATGACAGGCGAGGGGGCAGAGGGGGGCAGGGGGAGGCCCGCCGGGCTGAAAGTGGACACGGCGATGATGGATGAAAAACCATCCATCATCGCCAGATCTGCTGGTAAAACCAGCAGATGAACCACTTTCCTAGCGATAATGTGGGAGCGCACATCATTGATAGTCAGGCAGCGCTGGGTCATACATACTAGGCTATTTTCAGCTGAAAATCATCAAGTGTGTATGGGCCTTAAGAAGAATTGGATAAATCAGAATTGAGTGGATAGATTCTTCAGATGTAAATCCTACAAATCCAGTATGACTTAAATTGTTATGAGCCGAAAGTTAATACGGTTGAATTCAACAGTGTACCTTTTATAAATGCTGATAATGGATGACAAAGGTCTCAATCAGTGAGGCACCCCCGTGCCTGACTGTGCCCATGCTCCAACTTTATCCTCCTTTGCATGGAATGTGGATCACACAGCTGGTGGAATGCTGTAGGACACACTGCCTGGGTCCTGTTCAACAGGTTGCTAGTGTGCCTCTCTGCTCTCGACAGGCGCCGCTGGTCCATGGTCGGGACTGCAGCAGGTGCACTTTATCCCTGCTGGTGGGGAGCCTCCAGGCATGTAGGCTCTGTTCATTGTGAGTCTGCAGAGACAACTCCACTCGCGAACCATGACTGGCCGCGGCTGCCGCTAGGCCCTGAATGTCTGGTGGCAGGTGTCAGCAGGGTGAGGCAGTAAACGCTCTGCTCCAGGTGCCACACTCTCCACCAGCAGCTACAGGCCAGACCCCCCTGACCGGAAGCTGCCCCCTCCACAGGCCTGACCTCCCGAACCATGACCTGCACCACCCCCACACGGAGGGGATCCCTCGGGTCTCCACAGAACGACTTCAGTAAGTAGAAGCCTGGTTGGCCCCTTTCACACCAGCCAGTAAGCCAGGCAGGTCGTGGGAGCAACCCTGCTAGTAAGCAGGGTTCAAATCCTGGCAGATTTACCTGGGAATTTTGTCTGGGAATCATTCACACCAGCACTAGTCACACAACCCGGAAATTTAGGCTAGAGTGAAAGGGGTATAAGTAATACAAGTTGAAGATCATATTTGGGTTATCAGATACAACTGATCTCATCAGCGATTGTTTTTTGTTTTATTTTAACCCTTACCACTTAAGCACTGTTGACTTAAACCCCTTGTTAAATCTAATATTGTGTTCACAGCTGAGCAGATGTATTAATCTATATGTACCCAGCTGTACTAGAACATGGACCCATATTCTCTATCGGCTCCTGACTACCTGTTTTTAATTCCAATAAAATTAACAGCTGAAGATGTCAAATTCTACTTAAGCTACATAACATGGAGGGTATCATAATGGTTCAACCAGTCATATACGTGTTGATCAAGACAAAGTCTATAGATTGTAAGCTTGCGAGCAGGGCCCTCCTACCTTTTGACTCTCTGTAAATACCCTGTTTGTTGTATTACTGTCTCCTTTTGTAAAGCGCAACGGAATATGCTGCGCTATATAAGAAACTGTTAAATAAACAATAAGTCAAAACAAAAACACCCAGTATGACCGTAATTCTTTTCAGGGAGGGAAAATAATGCAATGTCCTAATAGCAGTATAGCTACATGTTGTATTGTGTAAGCAAGGCAGCAAATCTGCCGCTACATTATGTTTGTGAATGAGCCAAACCCTGATGAGAGGTAAGAAGCCGTCTATATATGACAACAGCAGATGAATTACAGGGAGTCTTAAAAAAACATGTCACACTGGTTGACATAAGGGATTGTCCGCAATCATGCTAGGGGCGGTAGCTGTACAAGTACTGTACTTAGCTTGTGCATTCATTGCTGAATTAGTCAAGCTGGCAATGCTTTTTGCTTTATGAATGATATGGAAGTCTATACAATCACAATGACATTCACTTTACATTGGGGTCGCAAGGTAAAAAACCTGTGCGATCTGCATGCGATTTTGACTATATAGTCAAAATCTAATGTCAAGTCTCACCGTGTGTACACAGCACAGGCTGGTTAGACTTTATGTAAGAAAATTGGCATACGTGAGGTGATGTAATCACTCTCCCCATCCAGAGTTCCTTCGAGGGGCCTGTCCCTTATTGGCACAGTTTTCTTGCAGTCCCGTCGTTTTTATCCTATGGACTTTCCTTCTATATTTGATGTTCCAAAAATGAAATACTACATAAATAGAGTGCATTGGTTCAAAATACCTTCACAAGCTATACACAGAACGCATTAGTGTAGAAATGGAGAAAAGGGTGATCAGATCTTTCATCGAAATTGGAATGTTAAGACCTCCCGAGTTGTTATGAGAGAGATACAATTGGGGCATATCCATGAAGAAATGAAGAGCGTGAGGTGTGAGCCAGTTAAGTAAGTGCCCCTGGCAACCAATCAGCTTCTACATTTCATTTTATAGAATTCAAAATGTTAATTCATTGCCGATTGGTTGCCGTGGGAAACTTTTCCACTGGCACCACTTTTTTTCATTGATTTATTACATTCGTACACACGCTCAGCAAATTGCCGAGTGTCCTGTTTTCATCAGCAACCAGCGATGGTCGCTGTTGAAAATGAGACACTCTGCTGCAGGAAGCTGGTTGTCGAGGGAAGCTGCTGGGCGCAGGAGCAGCGATCACTTCAGGGCTAGTCCTGGAAGCACGCTCCCGTCGACCGTCTCCCCAGCGATTTTGGTTGAAATTGCCACAAGTGTATGGGGCTCTACAGACTCCATAGTCATGTATAAACATTGCAAACTGGTAAATGCATTGAGGAGGGAATTGCAGCACTAATGCCAGTGACCAACAAAGGCTGCAGCTCTGTTGACATGGAATGTAAAGGTGTGGATAGTACTACACAAAAAGCAGTGATAAGAAATCTGCCAGAGGGACAAGCTCACACTCACACTGTCCTCATACTGAGCGTTAAATCCCCTCAGGAAGAGTCCTGCTGCCCGCCCCTCCTCCCAACCATCTGCTGCTCACCATAGGATCACGGTTGGTTTGTGGGGTGCTAGGTATGAACACACTAACATTTAACCCAAATAATATTAAAAAGCAGAATCATATAAAATAGAAGTGCTGCAAGTATACTTAAATGTAAGAGATGGACTATGGGAAATGTGCAGGGCCCATAAGAGTTAAGCATGCATTAATCTGTAATTGTATAGTTAAAAGATGCTTAATGAATATGCAGTGTGCACAGACTGCAAGCTTGGGAGCACGGTTCTCACAGATTTCACTGTGTGATAATTGTTTTATCACTGTGTGATTCCCTAATTATAGCTCAATTGGAGATGACTGGCACATTATTATATTAATGTGTATTTATAAAAGGTTACATATAAATGTAAAAAAATAAATACCACATTTCCAGGTTCAGGGGTCTAACAGCAAATGCAAGGTTAAGGAAAAGGACCGTTTGAGATCTAATCCATTGTCTCTAGGCTCATCCCTTGCAGGCAGTAGTAACCGATCCCACTCTTCTGCTGCTACATGCAAAACCAACACATTCTGCAGTGCAGCATGTTCAGCTGTTACACGGTAGAGGAGAGTCAGGATAGAACTAAATAAATAAAATAGATGGTCTCACAACACTGGTCAGTTGCTCTGCAGGATTATTATGTTGTCCTATTTACAAAGACAACCTGTGCATTTTCTGCATTGTATTTTTCAGCTTCAGATGTAAAAAAAGACAATGCGAAAAAGAGCCTACACTTTCTGTTTTATGCATAATTCTTTACTCATGCTATCGTATCTTCTTCAAAGTTGCAGAAGGGCATGTCCAAGGGGTGATACATTCAAATACAAATCGCATATAGGGCCTGCTTCAGGTTGGTTTGCAAAAGCAAACTTCTTCTTTAATAGACAAAACCATGTGCACTGCAGGTGGGGCTGATGTAACGTGTAGAGAGCGTTCAGGTCCATACACACTGAGCGTTTTTCAACCATTTCAGCGATTTTCCCCAGGGTGGTAGGGTAATCTTTTAGGAAGATGGTAATCTTAAATAGGTGGGTGAGTGAGCAAATGATCCTGGTCTGCAATGAGGCCTTGATGTGGGCTTTCCTTCAGTGCATGGTTGATTAGTACTCTCTGTTATCAGCCTTTTGAACATTCAACTCTCTTCATGGATGCAAGTTATCTAACCACTGATGCCAGCATAGGCTGGACACCGGCACCAGTGTGCATCTCAGCATTCTGGAGTGCCAAATATGAACTAGCAGGCACAGATTTTACAGTAGCAGTGAGAACAGTAGACAGGGGGAAGGAAAATGGTGGGAGATGCTTTATGAATTGGTAGATTGTTTATGATAACAATATGAATTATAATCATGATGGGACAACATCACGACGATGAGGGAGGGGTACAGGATTAGAAAAGGGATTAAGTGCTCATGTTGATATGCTGGAATAGAGGGATGACATTATAAGATGGAGAAGGTGTGAGTATGCCAATGAATGAGGAAAGTAGTGCCTCAAGTTGGGTACTGAGGGATATTACAACAGGGAGAGGAAACATAATTCACTGGTGATAGAATACGGATATGATGTGGGGATCTGTCAGGGAATGAGTATAACAGGCATTGGGGGGGGGGGGGGCATCAATGTTTCCCTCTAACAACACCTAGGTTCTAGAAAAAACCCTGTTAGTTCCTGGCGTAGAACATTTAGTGCAGGAGCTGCTCTCTACCTATATCTACCTTCATAGAATACCCTTTCAGTGAAAGCAGTGTTCAGTGTCGTGGCATATATTTACCAGTTGTCACTCTGCCAAGAACATACCCAGGGCCAGATGTATCAAGCTTCAAAAAGTGATATAGTGGAGAGTGATATACAAGCAGCCAATCAGCTCCTATCTGTTATTTTTCAAACCCAGCCTGTGACATGACAGGTAGGAGCTGATTGGCTGGCTGTTTATCACTCTCTATTTTATCACTTTTGAAGCTTGATACATCTGGCCCTAAAGGAGAATGTGTAGCCTCAAAGAAACTAAGCTTGCAGGTAGCTTACCTAATCAAAAAGGTATGAAGTGTTAGCCAAAGGTAATCATGTTACTGTGACATTTTACTTCTAGGACACATGACAATTGTTACAGCAAATAGCTAAATGTTGCAAATACATTGTGCTACAGAATGACAATACATGGGTCTTATTACAGGGATTTGGTCAGCATCAATGTTCCCTCTAATTTTACGAAGGATGTGTGCGGCTAAAGATTTTGGCTGTGCAACTTTGGAAGGAAATTTAATTTTTTGTGCGTCACTTATATATAACTGTAAAATGATGTTCAGCATTTGTGTTAACTTTACTTCAAAATGATACAAAACATTTAAAAATTCAAAACACAGCACACAATGTAGTTAATGGATGAAACACACATTAATTGAGTCCACAAGTGCAAAAAGGGGACCACTGATGCTTTGTGCGCTCATTCATCGGCATACTCTGTTATCCACATAAATACACAACCCACCCCCCCTCTTTCCTGTGCACTATGGAACGCCAGATCCATCTGCAACAAACTCCCTGCCATCCATGACCTATTCATCTCTAGAGCATTCCACCTCCTTGCTATCACCGAGACCTGGCTTTCCACCTCTGATTCTGTCTCTCCAGCTGCTCTCTCCCACGGTGGCCTCTCTTTCTCTCACACTCCCAGGCCTGACGGTCGCCAAGGTGGCGGTGTGGGTTTTCTCCTCTCAGCCTCATGCACCCACAGTGTCATTCACCCTGAACCCTCTCTCCTTTTCTCCTCCTTTGAGTCTCACTCTATCCGTCTATACTACACCTACCACCTCCGTGTCACTGCAATCTACCGCCCCCCTGGCCCTATCTCCCAATTTCTTGACAACTTCGCCGCCTGGCTTCCACACTTCCTCTCCGCCGACCGGCCATCTGTCATTCTTGGTGACTTTAACATCCCCTTGGATAACCCCGCTGATCCTGGCACCTCCAAACTCCTCTCTCTCTCTGCTCCTCTCTTGGCCTATCTCAGTGGACTACCTCTCCCACCCACATCCAAGGACACTCCCTCGATTTCGTCTTCTCTCGCTCTTGTTCCCTTACTGACTACACTATCTCAGCTTTTCCTCTTTCTGACCATCACCTCATCTCCTTCTCCCTCACTGCTTCCCCCTCTCCCACCCCCTCTCCCACCCCCCCTCCCAAGCGCATTGTCTCACGGCATAACGTCAACACACTTGATCTTGCTGCCTTCTCAAACACGCTGTGTCCTCTTCTCGCCCCAATCGCCCTCGTGTTCTGCCCGAACCTCGCTGCCTCCCTCTATAATGACACCCTATCTTCGGCATTGGACTCTGCCTGCCCTCCCTCCTCTATCCCCCTTCGATGCTCCAACCCCCAACCGTGGCACTCACCTATCACCCGATTCCTTAAAAAGTGCTCTCGCACTGCTGAGCGCTTCTGGAAGAAATCACGCTCCCTTGCGGATTATCTCCATTTCAAATTCATTCTTTCCTCCTTCAGCTCTGCCCTTGCTCTGGCCAAGGAATCCTACTTTAAGTCCCTCATCCTTTCCCAATCATCCAATCCCCGCAGGCTCTTCGCCACCTTCAACTCCTTGCTCTCCCCCCCTCCTCCAGCTCTTCCGTCCTCCATCGTAGCCGCTGATTTTGCTACCTACTTTTCAACCAAAATCTCCTCTCTCAGGACTGCCATCACTGCTGCCATGACCTCACCCTCTCCCTCCTCCCCTCCTACATCTCCACTCCCCTCCCCTCCTTCCAACCCCTGTCCTCATTTTACCCCACCACTGCTGCTGAAGTCCACTCTATCCTTCAATCCGCTTCTCCCTCCACCTGCCCGCTCGATCCTATCCCCTCCAATATTATCCGTCGTCTCAGTCCATCAGTCTGCTCTCACCTGGCTCACCTCTTTAATCTTTCCCTATCCTCTGGGATCTTCCCTTCCTCCTTCAAACACGCTCTTGTCTCCCCAATTCTCAAAAAAACAAATCTGGACCCCAACTCTCCATCCAACTACAGGCCCATCTCCCTCCTCCCTTTTGCCTCCAAACTCCTAGAACGTCTGACCTATAATCGTCTCCTAAGCCACCTTACTGCTAACTCCATTCTAGACCCCCTCCAATCCGGGTTCCGCCCTTTACATTCCACTGAAACTGCCCTGACCAAAGTCACTAACGATCTACTATCGGCTAAATCCAAAGGCCTCTTCTCTATCCTCATCCAGCTTGATCTGTCGGCTGCCTTTGACACTGTTGACCACCCTCTCCTGCTCAACACCCTCCGCTCCTTTGGCATCACTGGCACGGTCTTCTCCTGGTTCACCTCATACCTCTCCGATCGCTCCTTCTCCGTCTCCACTCCGAGCTCCTCCTCTCCTACTACCCCCCAGCCAGTCGGTGTTCCCCAAGGGTCAGTCCTTGGCCCTCTCCTCTTCTCCCTCTACACCACCTCTCTGGGCACCCTCATCAGCTCCTATGGTTTTCATTACCACCTTTATGCTGATGATACCCTAATATCTCTCCTCCCCCGACTTATCCCCATCACTCCTGTCCAAGGTCTCCGAATGCCTCACGGCTATCTCAGCCTGGATGACCCAACGCTTCCTGAAACTAAACATGGCTAAAACTGAACTTCTAATCTTCCATCCCCCGAACATCCCCTCTTCTCCCACTATCTCCATCAGCATTGGTGAAACCGAGATCACGTCCACCGACCAAACGCGCTGCCTCGGTGTCATCATTGACTCCTCCCTCTCTTTCACCCCCCACATTCGTGCTCTCTCACAGTCTTGCCGCTTTCACCTACGCAACATCTCACGCATCAGACCATTCCTCTCCACTGACGCGACCAAAATTCTCATTCACTCTCTTGTCATCTCCCGCCTTGACTACTGCAACATCCTTCTCTCTGGGCTACCTCTCACCCGCCTCGCACCTCTCCAATCCATTCTTAACGCTGCTGCTAGGCTCATCTTCCTCTCCCGCCGCTCTACCTCCACCTCCCCCCTCTGTTTATCTCTTCACTGGCTCCCCATTCCTTTCCGAGTTCTCTTTAAACTCCTCACCACCACCTACAAGGCTCTCTCCTCCTCCACAGCTCCCTACCTCTCTTCACTGATCTCTATCCACACTCCCTCCCGTCCTCTTCGCTCCACCGCTGACCGCCGACTGACCTCTCACCTAATCACCTCCTCCCACTCCCGTGTCCAAGATTTCTCTCGCGCTGCCCCCCCGCACTGGAACAACCTCCCGCCACCCATCAGGCTATCTGATTCCCTTACCTCCTTCAAGCGCTCCCTCAAAACCCACTTTTTTCGACTAGCCTATCCCTCCTCCTAACCTCTTTTGATCCTCCTATCCTGCCTCCGTTCCTACTTATCCTATTGTATTTCGTTCGTCCACCCACCTATTTTTAGTATGTTAACTCTTATGAGCAGGGCCCTCCTTCCTCACGTACTCACCCTACCTCATTACCTCACCTGTGCTCCTGTCCTGTTCTTCCCTTCCTCTACTTCATCTTCAGTCTCCTTGACAATTTTGACACCTACTTCTGAACTGATGCTGATTTTAGTTCTACCAGCTATACCCCTATTTATACTGTATCTTTCAACACACCCTGTACGTTACCTTGTAATTTGTTTTTTTTTGTTTGCTATGTACGGCGCTGCAGACACTTTGCGGCGCCTTATAAATAAACGTACTTACTACTACTACTTGTAATGTCTGTGCGCACGCTCATCAAGTTGTGTGCGCGCGCACAGCTTAGAGCAGGGCTGGGCAACACCAGCCCTCCATTTAAAATGAATATGATGTGGCCAGAAAGGACTGCAAATTGGGGTAAACCTTCTCACATACAGATGTAGAGCCTCACACATTCTTGCAGGGGCTGGCAGTAGATTCGCCAGCCCCCGCCGACCACTGGAAGGGGATGCGCACACATGAGTCCCCTTACTACGGAGCTCCCCACCGCTTCACTGCCGGTCCCCGCTGCCCGATTCCACCCCCCGCTCCCCGTCTATCCCTTTTGGATGAGCACTTTGGGCACAATGCCATGCTGTGGTCAGCCCGCTATTATATTTTCCATCTATGCCCACTGGGATGGTAAATTATGAAAACCTCATGGAAACATTTTGCCTATGTCGACTTTGTGACTGTAGACCAATAACGGTGAACCATTTGGACCATGGGTCTTCAAACTGCGGCCCTCCAGATGTTGTGAAACTACAAATCCCAGCATGCCTTGCCACAGTTTTAACACTCCCTTATAGCAAAACTGTGGCAAAGCATGCTGGGAGTTGTAGTTTCACAACATCTGGAGGGCCGCAGTTTGAAGACCCATGATTTGGACTGTGGATCTAATGACTACATACCCTGAAACAGAAGCTCCATTACATGGAAAGGGTAACCTGGCAGGTACAATATGTGCCAAGTCTCAGATCCCATGCCACATTGTTACAACACCAGCTACCCCTCTCCTCTTACAAATCGATGTGCTGTCAAAGCAATTGCACAGAACAGTCCACTATAAAGGAAACGGGATAAAACATTAACCGCTCCTTTACCAATAATTTAACAATAATCATGTACACAGCAAAGGAGGGGTTAATTAATGACTGATCTGGCCACAGATAATAAACCACGCACAGCCCTCTGACATAGTTCAATTCAAAGGTAAAAGGTGGCAGTGTAACATTATTGCTTACACACACACTATGTGTGTGTGTGTGTGTGTGTGTTATATACACAGGATGATCACACATTAATTGCGGATCAACAGAAATGTAGACAATTCACATACTGCATATTGACACCATAAAGTATAAAATGTACAGACGTACCTTCATTTATGCAGTACATATACAATCTCATCGTACTACAGATATTGGGCCTAATTCAAGGATAGATTTATTAAGCTCGGTGAAGTGATAAAGTGTCTGGTTTTTATCACCGGCCAATCAGCGCCTACCTGTCATTTTTCAAACCAAGCCTGTAACTTAACAGATAGGAGCTGAATGGCTCGTGCTAAAAATCAGAAACTTTATCACTTCACCAAGCTTAATAAATCTGCCCCTCAGACTTGATCGCAAAGCACAATTTTTTCTCAAATGGATAAAACCCATGTGCATTGCAGGTAGGGAAAGTGTAACATGTGCAGATAACAAGTGCGCCTCCTGGCAAATGCCGCTACTATCTCCCAGCCGCCGCTCCGACCCCGCACATAGGTGTATGCCAGCTGTGCTTCACCACTGGCACACACCTATGATTGGACACATCACATGTGCCACTGGTGGGTCTGATCTGATGCACACAGGACCTCGCATTGGCTTGGAAGGGATGTCAAACATCCGATTTAGGCCAATTTCTTGGCCTGATCCGTTGGGATGGGGGGGAAACTCGAACCAAATTGGAGAAGTGTATGGGCACCTTAACTCTCTGCACATGTTGAATTTGCACCCCCTGCAGTGTACATGGTTTTGTCCATTTAAGAAAAAAATTGTTTTTTGCAATCAGGTCTTAATCAGAAACAACCCAGTCATTATTCTTACTTTTTAATTTATTATTATGGATTTGTACATATAGCACAAAGACTTAATACAATACAGGTCAATAAAGGCTAATCTTAAATGAATACATCTCTTCACCGGACAGACAGATGACCCAATAGGCATACTGTGACAGTGCAGACAGCAGGAGGCCACTATAGATGTACAAACATATGCACTTAATCTTCTAGCACCATAAAAATTGATCTGGTAATACACACACACACCTAAGGGCAGTTTCACATGCTACTGCCGGGCAGCAAAACGCAGCACGGCCAAAAGCCATGCCGTCCCCACTTAGAATAATGGACAGCAATCTGTCCTTTCATACGGGACGGTCACGGCGCGGCCGCCGGGTAGCAGCCGGATCTTACCACTGCAGAGGACAGCTGCCGTGCCTTGGCCATCTCGTCCTTACAGGTCAGTGTGTGCCAAGGGCCTTTCGGTTTTAGCTCTCCACCGCCACCAAACTGACGTTACTTTAGTTTCCACCCACAAATTTACACAGCACCGGCTCACGGAGCCGCTGCATGTGAAAGGAACATCTGTCAGGCAAAAAGCCAGAGAAAGGGTGTCCGGCTTTTTGCCTTTCAGTTAAAACCAGTGTGTGTGTGAAACAGCCCTAAACGTGTATCTTTAATTATTCCAAATAAAACAGATGCTAATTAAAAACAATGAAACTCCTTTGCTGAAATACAACCATAATACCAGTAGCCTATGGCCAGCACAAAGTCCCTTCCTGTACACTGGTGTGAAAACTCAAGCATTCAGCTACTTTGCTTCAGAGACTGGAAAAACTCATCAGAATAGATGGCACAAAATATAGACAGATCTTGGAAGAACCTCTCCTACAGATTTCCCAGTAGGAGGTATTCTCTCCTGTCCACAACCCAAAATTAAGTAAAAGAACTAAAAACCAAAAATGGCAAGCAAAACGCATTTGATTTGTAAATGTGCCTATGATGATGATGAGAATGAGGATGTCTTGACAAAGGCCCCTAGAGGGTTGAAATGTCGACCAATATTTTAAGGATTTACAATAAAATATGCTGACTACAAATTGGTCAGTGCCCCTGCTTCCTTTTTTTTAAAAGCATTTGAAGATAGATAGATCTTGCCTGCATCGAATCAGCATCCAGTGCTGTTGAAAACCATTTGCTGTCCATCAGATTTCAATTCAATGTTGCTTATATAAAGCAAAATTGAATAGAGACATAGACCAGAGGTTCCCAAACGCGGTCCTCAAGGCACCCCAACGGTCCAGGTTTTAGGTATATCCATGGCTCAGCACATATGGTTAAATCAGACTGACTGAGTTACTAATTAAATCACCTGTGGCCAAGCATGAATATACTAAATACCTGGACCGTTAGGGTGCCTTGAGGACCGTGATTGGGAACCTCTGACATAGACCAAATGGAACTGTGTAGGGGGCTTTAGAGTACATAACCATCAGAAAGCTTTTTACCAACGCAGACTTAAATGCAAACTGACTGGACTAGAGCACAGGTTCTCAAACTTAGTACATGTTCTGTTCTCCACACAGTTCATGTTTTCCAGGGTCACCTGTGGAATTTTTAAATGTAACAAATGGTCATACACAGTGCCCCTGCCAGGTGACCTGGAAAACATGGACTGTATGGTGTCCAGATGAGAGTTTGAGAACCACTGCCCTAGAGCAAGAATGGTGAAAATTGTAATGTCCAGATGTGTAATGCTGGTAGTGGCCCAAATGGATACACAGCAGTAAAGTAAATCAAGGCTGTTTCTAAGTATTGCAGCAAGGGGCGAGAGTAATGCTGGATACACACTGACCAGTATCAGGTGATATATTGTTTACCGATTGGCTAGTGTGTACCAGCGATAAGTATAAGCAGATGGCAGATTTTATATATATATATATATATATATATATATATATATATATATATATATATATATATATATATATATATATATATATATATCATGCTGTGTGTACGGGCGATCCGCGGATCACCTCTAGGAGCTAGCTGTGATTGACAGCTCAACTAGGTCACAACTAACCAGACAGTGTGTATTGAGAAAAAACTGCCCGATCCATCAGCAGATATATCTACCAGTGAATGCCTATACAATAAGTTGTGTTTCTGTAATTTACTGATAAAATAGCTCGAGTTTTATCATCATCATCATCATCTTCACATAGATTAAGAAATCTTAAAACATATGCAATAGTGTTGTAGATTCTTCTTTACTTCTTTTCAGATCTTTCAAAGAATTGAAAATGCAGAAAAGGACAAGAGTGGGTAAAAATACTCCCAGAATAGGGTGGTATGCTGAAAGTTAAATTAAACTGGGCTTTAAAAAAAGTTAATTGACGCAAAAAGCATAGGCAATCGATTAGTCTGCTGTAGGACTTGACTTGTGCCAACTTGGAGGGTTCTACAGCCCTGAAACCTTGTTTCCAAAAGCTCAGAGATCTGGTGGTACTATTACTGCAGATATAATAGTGTGGTTTTGATACATGAATGGCCTTGGAGAGTAAATACTGTAGTGTTTAGTAGAGTTTGGAAAATCATAAAACATTATGCCAATCTACTCCATGTCATTACAAAGCAGACAGAAAAGAGAGGGGAGGGGATAAACCAGCACCTAGGTATCCTTACATTAAGAGAGAATGTTGGAACAATAATGAATACATCATATGGAAGATCGCTGTATAACCCACAGTCAAAACAGATGATTGATATATCTTAGTTGAAGCCCGTCAAAATGACAGCTTCTGCAATGTACTTTCACTTTTGAGCTGTAAAAAGTTTTTGGCCCACAACATCTCCACCCCAGTCCATATCTGCTCCTACCCCCAATCTGTCTTCACATCTCCCTCTCTCCATAGCCAGCAAGTTTAAAACAGATCAGTGGTCCCTGAAAAAATGGCTTTCACTTTTGGTATGACATCTTTTAGCCCACAAAGGAGTAATATGGTCCATCAAGTGGCCTCTAGTGGTCAGTGGAGGTACTCACCTCATAGAAGTTAAGAGTAGTTAGCCTTCTATATATTTAGATTGTGTGTTTGTGTAGCTAGCCTGCAAGAGCACCCGACAGATCTGTGTATGAAGCCATATATACAGTCTACAGGAAAAGTGGCCAGAGTTGCTATTGGGTCTGAATCCATTCAGCCAAGTGACGGCAGACAAGAGCTGTCCCTTAAGTTTAGCTACAGTATAGCTTGAAGAAGGCGTGTTACAGGCCATAGGCAAAACGTGTGTGTCATTCTGCAGCGGCTAAGTGAGTAATGTTCAGCTGACAGATCAGCCTGTATATTTGTGAAAGGAGTTGTGTGGAGAGCATACATGCTAGTCACGTGAAGGGACAGCAAGTATTAAAGATGAAACTTCTCTTTTTCCAATCATGTTTCTATGGTAGATGAAAGCATGGTGAAGGACTTATGGGAAAGTACAGAGCACAGTTTATGAAATGAGAACATAGTGTAGCCAGTGGGAAGTACATACTCTTGTAAATGTAGCTCAAGGGGAGGAGACCATGTGAGACACTTTGGGAAGGGACTAGAGTAGCTGTGTGTGTGAATTGGAGGAGACTGAAGAAGGTAATGGTGCCCATACACGCTACGCTTTTTTGGTCCTATTTGATTTGATTTGATTTTGACTATATGCGATACAGTACAAAAAGGATGTGCCTGCACATCCTTTTTGCACTTTACTATATCGGGCTCCCGGGGACGCGCGTCGGATCTGAACGCGGCAGACACTTAACACGCCGCGATTATCGTATATGCGATGCGTTTTGTACTTAAAAAGTACAAAACGCATACGATAATCGTAGCGTGTATGGGCACCATAAGATAGAAGTTATGATGGCAATGCAACATGAAGGAACAAGAAATACGCGTCTTGTCGGAAGCACTAGACATCGGCAGTGAAAAAACTATGAAGTTGACAAAATGGGACAAGGTGCAGATGGGCTGGATGAGTGACACAAAGGATAGAAGTGTACAATGACAGGTGTGGAAAGTCTAAAGATGTACAGTGACGGATTGCAGACATCTGCTTATGATAAAGTAGCAATGGAAGGAAAAAAGATATATATATATATATATATATATATATATATATATATATATATATATATATATATATATATATATATATATATATATATATTTTTTTTTTTTTTTTTTTTTTTACACACACACACACACACACACACACACATTGATCCTGCAAACAGATTTATGTTCTTTAACCAATGCCTATGGCCTAGCAGAAATATATATCTAAGACTGACAAGGAAGGGGATACAGAAGCCCCTGGGGAAGCGCTGCAGGAGCCCCAGGCGGAGTGGCTGCAGGAGCCCGAGGGGGCAAAGTAACAATAGAGTAACAATGACGTTACTGGGCCATCCAAACACTGAAACTAGAAAAACAAGCATATCAATGAACACATTGATCATTCAAGCAGGTTGACATTCCTCAACCAATGTTTATGGTCTTGGAGAAATAATTTAACGTGATTGTAAACTCAATCAGTGCTTACAGTGTAGAATTAAGGCAGTGGAGGGATTGCATTCATTTAGCACAGTGAAGAGGATGAAGAGGTCTATAGCAGCGGCAGTACAGATGATATGCATGTTTAATAAAGTAACAACAATGAATGTGAGTTACCAAAACACAAACTTGAACAAGCAGATCAGTGTGGACATTTCATGATTTCTATTACCTTACAGGAACAATTTATAGATATTAGATCGTAAGCTCTGGTGAACATCAATACACTAATTCAGTTAGAAGAATGCAATTGTATCGAAGCAACTATCAATGTGACTGCAGAAGCAATGTATGAGTCATTGAAACACCTCAGCGGGTTGCCTAATTCTATTTTTTAAATACAAATTCTAACACCTACCATTTCCAGCAATAACCCTGTAGGACTGAGATGAATACTGGGAAGTAGTTCATAATCATGAGCTATATAACAGAAAGAAAACCCCTTTAAAAGGATCTGCTATGAAAGATATTTGTCACATACCAAAATGCACAAAGCCTTATCTTAATAAAAACATCAAGGAAAAAGGGTCACCAAAATAAATAGGATCATCAGTGAACCATAAAGATCAATAATCAGCAATCTAATCTGTACAAAGAAATATATGGTGTTTCACTGCAGATGTTAAAGAGTACATTAACGGCATCTGCACCATACACTGGAAGGCTTGATACATTTCCTAAACAGAGTTGGCAAGTGGAGGGGTTGACCATAACAACCAGTTTCTACCTATCACTTTATAGAATTTGCTAGCTAAAATATGATTGATTGCAATGGCTAATTTCTCCACTCTTTATAGGGTGTGACACATATACTCCATGTCACCATGTTTACAGGAAGTGATATCACAGACCCATTTTATACTACAAACTGGCATAATAATATGCTATTTATACAAGTGGATGGGCCAGGGCCACACATATGGACCTAGCTAGATATCACATTTACTTAATTGGCTTCTAATGATTTTTTTTCTATTTATCAACAATGAGAAAATGACCTTTTCAGCATTTTTTATTTGATTACCAACTGAAATGTTAGCCACAATGAGATGCCAGGGATAGATATGTGACAATCTTACAGGAAACACAAACAGTGTAATATTTTGCAAGGATGTACTAAATGGAGACTAAATATCAGTATAACCAAGTTTCACTTTCTGTCAGCCCTGTGACCAGAGATCAAACATTCACTATTACTGCTGCCTATGTAATACTGGTGTCACCAGCTTAATAGCATATGTATTCACAGCAGCCATTCACCAACTTGTCATTCATACATAGGAGACACATGCACCCTGTGGACCTCTCTGTGCTGCATAAAGATCGCAGTGTAAACTGGTGTATATATATATATATATATATATATATACTGCAGATGCACTGTGGCATACATGTAGCATGTGTGGCCGCCTAGCAGTGCAGTGACACATATGTGCCAGTAACAGCAATCAGAGGCTGTGCCTGGGTAAATGAGGGAATATGGAGAGTTGGTCCAGCTGTGTGGCAGAGAGGCGGCTGCCCAGGAGGCGCTGGCGGCAGATGACGGCCGGTGATGCGGCCGCAGTGCACGCACAGGGTACAGGCAGACCTGCAGAAGCAATGCCCGGGGATGTAAATCAATGGAGATTAGGGTTGAGTACTATATATAGCGCCGGCATCTATCCCCACCCTCACTCCGCCCGCTCCTATCCCCGGCCTCTTAGGCCGTAGCCCGGCATCCCACCCACCTCTCCCAGGAGCGCTGCCCTCATCTGCCGCCGGTGTTCTCACCTCTCCCCGGTCCCGCTCGGTTCGGCTCGATCACGTCTCCTCACTCAGACGCAGAGGGGGCGGTGCGTGCGCGAACCCGCCAGTGACGTCACATAAGGTCCGCGGTCCGCACTCCGCAGAAAGCGCGCCCCCGGAAGTGAGGGAATCCGTGGGTGCGCGCACTGTGGTGTTCCAACTTCCACCGTCGGCGTCTACACACTCACAGTCCCGGGGCTGCCACTGGCGCTGACGTTATATTGCACGCTCCGGCACGGGCCACGGGCAGACAGATTGAAAGAGAGCTGTGTCTGGGGCATGGTGGGCAGGAGGAAGATGAAGGGACACGATAGGCCTCAGCGTTAGGATTAGGCAGGAGGGAGGGGCAACATGGATGATGGAAGTGAAGAGAATAGGGCAGGTGAATGGTCTGCTGCTCCCTGCCTCATGTAAAGGAAATGGGGCAAATAGATATGGGGGGGTTTAGGAAGGAAGGGAATGATGGGGTGTGGGAAAAGGTGATTTAAAAATGTTAAGAATTATGCTAGATATACACCAGCACGATGCAGATCGTAAATTGATTGTACGATCGGCACACGATCTGTTGGAGCACGTGATCTGCTCACGATCTGAATCCGATCACATCACGCCCTGTACCCAGTTTAATGATCGTTTACAGATTCTACCTGCTGCAGGTAGGATCTGTAAAACGACCAGCAGGGGTGCGCATCGGGTTGGGATCGGATTTTGCCCAAAACATTCCCAATTTACATACAACCATTCAAGATTGTATCGAACTTGGGTGAATTGAGGCCAAATCGTTCTGTTGTGTACCCTACATTAAGGTGCATACACACAGATCGGCTGATATCGTTAAGGGACGATCTTGTGCATACATGCTGAACACTAGTTCAGTGATGTCATTGTGTCCCCACTCTGTACATGCAGTCGTTGATGATATAGTCAACATGTCTTCAACCTGTGGCCCTCCAGATGTTGTAGAACTACATGTCCCAGCATGCCCTGACAGTTTTGGCATGCTCTCATAGGAATAAATGTGGCAATGCATATTGGAACATGTAGTTTCACAACATCTGGAGGGCCACAGGTTGAAGACCCATGATATAGTCCATGGGTCTTCAAACTGCGGCCCTCCAGATGTTGTGAAACTACAAATCCCAGCATGCCTTGCCACAGTTTTGCTATAAGGGATTGTTAAAACTGTGGCAAGGCATGCTGGGATTTGTAGTTTCACAACAACTGGAGGGCCGCAGTTTGAAGACCCATGATATAGTCAAATTGAGCTACATGTATAGATGACTGGGTGAGGATGTTACCAATACATGGCAGTGCTCATCATTTGTAGCATGCACACTAGACAATATTTTAAACAATATCGCTCAGAAGGGCCAAAATGAGTGATACGCCTGAAAATATAGCATAGTGTCTGTCTACACACCTTTAGAATTTTAGTAAAGGGGATTATGCAGGTAAAGGGTAAAGGATAAGGGAATGGGCAGGCAAAGCCTATTAAAGGGATATATGCTGAGAATTGATTCAAGATGTTAAAATAATCCACTGGTGTAAGAGATAGATTTATATTGGTGTAGTCACATGATGATTGCAAACATAGAGCACCCACCATATGATTTCTATGTGACTCCCCATTATTGCTCATTTAATGTGGCCTTTTTGTGTCTATACATTTGTTAACAATTAGGGATCATGTTCAGTTTGGTGCATTAATGTTTTGTTACCCACTGCATGGGAGTGAGACATTTCAGCCGGCCATGGGGTTTTTATTTCTTTAATTGGGAATTTTCTATGAGCTTGCGCCAAAAAATACATGTCATCCTGCAAAGTGCAGAGTAATGGGTTAAAAGATGTGGGAGTGCTGTATGGATGGTATAGGTCAGGGCTGAGCAACACCGGCCCTCCAGATGTTGATGAACTACACATCCCAGCATGCCGTGCATCAGTTTCAGCATGGCCACATAGCAAAACTAATGCAAAGCATCCTGGGATGTGTAGTTCACTAACATCTGGAGGGCCGGTGTTGCCCAGCCCTGGATAGGTGCTTTCAATATTATGGGGGTTATTCTTCACATGGGGACCAATGTTTGGCGCATCCACATTTCTGCGCATGTGGACATACTGTTCGCCGGGTGCACGTACCCAGGGCATTGGGCGGCCACGGATAGTCGCGCCCTTGGGAACGCCCAGTGTTTCAAGGGCGTTCCCATGAAAACTCTGGGTGCTCCCATAGAAATCGCCCAGTGACCAGGGCAAAGGGGGTGTGCAGCTGACATCACCGGAAGTGTCAGCTGCCTTCCCATTTTCTCACTGAGTGTCCATGCATATCTAAGTGACCTGAGAGTCACTTTAGCTATGCGTACACTCACCATATCATTGCATTCGCAGGGCGGTGCCTGGGGGACTTGTAAGGCTGTGAATTTGCAGCCTTGGGAATCAATCAGAATAAGCTCCAATATTTGGCACTTTAGCCCCGTTCACACAGGCCGATGTGCTGGCGTGTACTAAGCAATCTAGTTACACACATTGTCCTATACACTATATTATGATAGTGATGGCTAACCTTGACACTCCAGCTGTTGTTGAACTACACATCCCAGCATGCCCTGCATCAGTTTTACTATTTGGTCATGCTAAAACTGATCCAGGGCATGCTGGGGGGATGTGTAGTTCAACAACAGCTGGAGTGTCCAAGTTAGCCATCACTGATATAGAGCGATGTGTGCTGAGCAATCTGTGCTAACTTCAGTTTCTTGATTCACATGCAACTAACTAGATCTTGGCTGCATGTCCTCAAAATCTAAGTGGGCGATGGTGACGTGTGGGGCCGCGCATCACCATTGCTCTGCGTACACACAGAGCGATCCGCGCTTCATTTCAAAGCAATCTGGACAGATCACTTCGAAAATAGGCTAAAATCACCCCATGTGTATGCCCCCTTGCTGATGTATTTTTTATAGGGAGTTTTAAAGACTCAATAATCCATTTCTGGGCATTATGCACCCCAAATGTAATTACAGCATGTTTATTAACGAATAAAAGAAATAGCTTTCTATAATTTGTTGCTTTTAATAAAAATGCATAAATCATCTTGCTGAGAGAAATTGGTGGTTAGAGACCACCTGAAATGATCACTATGTATCCCATGAAGTGTTGTTTTGACATCCAACTGCTTCCCTATACGATTGAATGTTATATTGTGCTGGTGAGATGCATCTGTATTACTTGCACTATATATGGACTTGTCCCGTCCCCCCCCCCCCTCTTCTTTTCTGTATTTCTTACCCCCCCAGTTCATTTGTCTTCATCTATTATAATTGTTTTTAGTGTACTATGTTAAATCAGCAATGGATACACTGATTATGGTCTCATTTCTTACTGTATAGGTACTATACCCTCCGCTATAGGAGAACTATATACCCTCTCACATTCAATATGATCGCAACAATTGTTCAATTTAAGATGTATTTTAATGAAAATGAGGAAGAATATTCAGACACATTTACTCAGGGTATTGTTTATTTATATTTGATGGATCACATTTTTCATAAGACATATTTTTGTTTATTTTTCTAACTTTCCATTCCATGTATGATACTCTCATACATGCTACAGCATTGCTCATGGTTTCTATTTATAAGGTTACTTTACATTAAAACTAACTTATTTATTTATTTACAGTTTCTTATATAGCACAGCAGATTTCGTTGCGCTTTACAATAGTAGACAGTGATAAAACAAACTGGGTAACAACAGACAGACTTGGAGATAGGAGGGCCCTGCTGCTGCAGTCTCATTAAGTTGCAAGTCCAGAAGGGAAGCTAAAAAAAAAATAAGTGCCTCAGAGGGTTATGCGTGTAGAACTTAAATATGATAGGCTTGAATAACTTTGATTTATGTTATTGTTAGTAAATTGTGTGATTATTAATACTACAAAAAAAAAAAAAAAAAAACATTTTTCCCTGACCGGGAATCGAACCCGGGCCGCGGCGGTGAGAGCGCCGAATCCTAACCACTAGACCACCAGGGAAGCTGTTTTCTGTATGTGATTTTAAGTCTTAAGTACTGCAGTGCCCTCTGCTGGTGTTAAAAGTGAATGCAGCAGTGATTTCTTTTTTTTTGTATAAGCACTACCAAATTGAAATAAAGAACCATATACTATATGGTCTACAGTGTGTGTGTGTATGTATGTGTGTGTGTATATATATATATATATATATACATACACACTTTTGCAAACACACAGCTGATGTTACTCTAAACTAAAGAAATCATATTTACATACCTCCCAACATTCGGAGACACTGGGGCGAGACTAGGTGCGCAGTGAATTTTGGGGGCGTGGCCTATTGGAAAGGGGGCATGGTCTATATTTGCGGCACTGTTGCGAGGCCACGCCCCGTTTTACACCGCGGTGGGGGCATGCCCAGCAGCTCTGTGAGCTGCTGGCCAGCCCGCAGTCCCTCTGCCTGCAAGAATAGAGGCAGCGGAAGAGACCAGGTATGTCCCAAAATACCGGGACGTTTCCGCAATAAGCGGGACAGTTGGGAGGTATGTATTTATAGGTACTTGTGTAGTTTCATGGCGCCGTGCGTCTGAGTCCCCTTGCGGGGCTTGCTTCGCTCGCCCACGCTGCGGGCTCGGTGGCTCGTGAAATTACACAAGTACCTATTTATATACTGTATGTTATGCATAATAGAGTTCTAGCACTAGTAAACAACAATGCTTGTCACCCTTATGTTTGGCATTAAGGCTTATGCCAGGAATGAAGGGTTAGGTGTAGGTGGCCCTCTTCCCTCCTGTTCTCGCAGCACTCTTCATGCATTTCAATTAAAGCTCTCTTACTCACTTACAATCTATACCTGCATGTATTCTCATTCACTTCCCTATATCTCTATAGCTGCATTGTGTACTAAGACTTGTGTTTTAATTGTGTTATGTCTAGGTCTGTGTACCCTGTACTGTTCTAATGTGTTCTATATGTACAGCGCTGCGTACCACTTGTGGCACCTTATAAATAAAAATATAATAAGAATAGTAAAGGTGCTAGGGGGGATGTAGGTAGGGAAGCCAATCCCGGGGCATTTTTTCAATCCCGGGATTTGGGATTGAAAAATGCTCAATCCCGGGATTCCCGGGATCCCGGGATTGACTTTCCTAATAAAAAGACTGCTCCACAATTACTGCCCCAGTAATTACAATGTAATTTCTTACATTTGATGGTTGCCTGGTGGGGGGACTGGACGTCCATGCCGCTGGCTGGGTGGGCGCGCAGGCTGGCTGGGTGGACGCTTGTGCTGGGCGGGTGGGCACGCTGGCTGGGCGGGTGGGCGGCGCGGCATTACAATGCCGGGCGCGACCTCTGCCTGCGCAGCTTGACCTCATCTCACGCTGAGAGGTCACGCTGCACACAGTGCTGCCGGGAGAAGTCGGGCAGCGTCTGAGCGATGCTCAGACGCTGCCCGGCATTAGACTGCACGCATGCGCAGTCTAATCCCGAAATCCCGGGATTGGAAACTCCAATCCCGGGATTGAAATCCCGGCGTTTTGGGGGCCAAATCCCGGGATCCCGCCGATCCCGGGATTGGCGACCCTAGATGTAGGGTTTAGCAGTTGGAAGGGGGGTTTAGACTGCAGGGTAGGTTTAAGTATGGAGGCTTGGCTGAAGGAAGACAGGGGAAAGATAAGTATAATTACCTGCCCCTAGTTGGGATTCCCTCATTTGGTATGCTAGCATTGGTATTTTGGCCGCTGGTCATCCGTATGTATCCCCCAGGTTTAAAGATATAGTATGGTATGCCTAACCACTAAGGTTCAAGATTGTCTGCATCTAAAGCTGAGAATTCATATAAATTGGTGTTTAAATAGTGCACTTTCTCTGTGCGTGTGGCACTAAAGGCCCCACTACTGTGATATAGGCACTTTACACGCAATTCCAACACATTCTTGCGATGGATCGTTTGAAAAGTGTAATATTGCACGTCCTTTTCCTGCGATTGTGAGGTGTGTTCCCATGCGCCTTGCATTGCAATCGCAGATCTCAGCGGCTGCCACAAGGGTCTATCGCAGCGTTGGCTAATCTTGACACTCCAGCTGTTGTTGAACTACACATCCCAGCATGCTTTGCAACAGTTTTCCTATTTGCCCATGATAAAACTGATGCAGGGCATGCTTGAATTTGTTGTTCAACAACAGCTGAAGTGTCAAGGTTAGCCAGCACTGCTCTCGCAGCTATGAATGGGATTGAATACGATGCATCGTATGCGATCCAGCAGCCCAAAAGCTGGCGGGTGAGTTGGTGCAGTATCACATGCGATACCTTGCACTAAGGGATGGGGGCCTTTAGTCTCATTACATGCAGTTAAGGTGTGCAGTTAGGGTCCTCCCCTATATATATACTTTGTATTTAGAAGTATACTAGAAGGCTAGAGACTCTTTCAGCCTTCATTAGTTCCCCTCCCAATATAGTGAGGGTGTACAGTCTAGGGCCCGCTCCTATATACCCTATACTGTGTATTTATATGTATACTAGGAACAGGGCCTGATTTAAAGGTTCCAGGTGCTCTAGGCTAATACCCATGTAGCTCCCCTTGTAATGCTGCTAAACACATGGGTATGGGTGTTCAGAGACTCGCCATTCACACTGCCCATGTGCATGTAATGAAGTATATATAACTGACATGTAGGATCTAATGCTTGTAGCATGTGAAAGAGACTTGGGCATAAGCCACCGTGGGCTTTCTGGCTTATGCTGATTTTTATGGGGTGCCTAGAGGTAGTATAAGGGACCCCTAATAAACAGAGAAGCCTTAAAAACGGCTTGGGGGCTTATTCATACGTTTGTGCAAATATATGTAACCAAGATCTCTGAATTCTGTTACCATTTAGGATTTCTATCTTGTTACTGGTATCAATCAGGGTGCTGAAAGAAAACACACTTCTCCTTCTTACTCAGAATTACTGCTCCCTTGAGAGCACCTGAATGATATCACTCAACTAATTTAGCATATGCATATATATATATATATATATATATATATATATATATATATATATATATATATATATATATATATGTATATATCAGGGTTGCCGACTTTTACAAGCTCCTCTCCGGGAGCAGCCCGGAGAGGAGACTTTCAGCATGAGTTTGGGGGCGGGGCTTAAACATGACATCATTAAGCCCCACCCCCATGCAGGAAAGGTACTACAATTGTCTATTTCCGTGGAGGGGGCGGGGCTAAATGACGCGATTATGACGCTTTAGCCCCGCCCCCTCCCAGAGATCTCAGACATAAGGTAATTTAAACGCCGCAATCAGGGGGGGGGGAGCGTTGGCCACCTTTCCGGGGGGGCGGGAGGGTGACCCGATTTTCGGGACCCTCTCGCCCATTCCGGGAGGGTAGGCAACCCTGGTATATATGTGTGTGTGTATAGAGCAAGGTGGTATGGTGGTGCACAATACTGCAGTATAGCAGGATTTCGAGAGGTGCAGATTCACATGAATACAGCTAGAGCAAACCTGGCCAAAAGGTAGATCCTGATCTACCAGTAGATCTTGGGGCCTCCGCTGGTAGATCACGGCCAAATTAACAAAATACACGTGAACTTGAACATCTGACATTTCAGAACGCCAGCTCCCGGTAGTGCCCCTGATGTCATGACGTCACCGGAACGCTGTGAAGAGCCCTCTGCAGCTGCTATATATCAGTCTGGCCCCACACCCACAGATTGTAATGCTGGGCTTACCGCTCTGTACCAGCACAGAGGCTCCTCACAGCACCAAGTACACCCTGAGCGACTCCTGGATGTAGTGTGTGGGGTGTAATTGTCTGATATGGGTGGTACAGTGGCTGCAGGCTGATGCTGCTGGAGTACAGCCGCCGCCTGCTCCGTTATATGATACGATAGCCGAATGGTTCCATGCTTGTGTCCTGGTTATCAGTCGCTGGCTGACTAATAGATCCTAGAACAGAAGAAAATGGCTGCGCCCTGTCGGACCACGTGTAACAATTTATGAGCAATCACAAATATTCTGTTCAGGCAGCAGTCAGATGCGGGTACTTGGACCACATATAGAAAGATCACAAAGAGAGAAAAAGACAGACTGCGCTAAAATAGAAATCAAATGCAATCCAAAAATAAACATAAAGGTATCAAAGCAATTCAAATACAAAATAAAATATAACAATATAAAACCAATTTCATTTGAAGGTCACTATGGCCAGTATTAGTAATACTATTAGTAATCCAATCACATATAGCATCTACCATTCTTATATATGTGATTATATAACTAATAGTAGAGAAACTTGTATGCTGCATGGGTGCATATTGTGTGTAGGTATTTTAGCAATTGTCCCTGCGAATGGGGGCCGAGAATCGGCTGGCCTGCGAGGTGTGAGACTTACTTTTACCGAGCGAATGATTTTAAGCTCAATCAGTCCGAGCGCTCTCACAGTGGAGCGAAGCCACCGCCCAGCACATGTAGTCACCACCCCAGTATACGCCCCAGTTATCGCTCAGTTGTGCCCAGTTTTGTGGCCGCGCCAAACCTATACGCCCACATTACGACTACTCTGCACGAGTTTGTTCGCTAGCGTATTTCTACTCGTAAGGTCACGAGTGTGCGCGGTTGCCCAAACCTACACATGCGCCTTGTGAATGGTACGCATGCGCAGTGGGCTAAGATACACTCTGCAAATGAATTGGTGTCCGAGCGAGGCAAGCAGAATATGTGTAAGAGCGATCAGCAAAACAAAATCTATTGTGGGAAGCATAGGGCCTGTGAGCCTGGTTCAGAGGTGGATGCTATTTATGTATGTAAATATATATATATATGTATGTACTGTATGTACGTATGTTTGTGTATGTATGTGTGTGTATATGTATGTATGCAGGGCCGGCCACTGGAGGGCGGCAGTTCAACCCTCGCCCCCCCGTGCAAAGGGGGTCCATGCCGGCTTCTGACAGGAGCCTGCAGTGGTGTCCTTGCACGCGGCGCTGAGTATAAAGCTGGTGGCGGTGGGGGGGTCCCTTCAGTGAATAAGAAATAACTAGCGCTATGCGGCGGCGCGGGAAGCGCTTCTGTTTTGAAAACACTGGCCGCACGGCGCACGCTGATTGTGCGCCGACTGACTGGCTGAGATTCACGCTGATTGTGCAGTTCTTGATTCTTATGTATTTATATCTACAGAAATATACAGTTACCATCTCTACTGGCAGCAATGCCATGTGCAACTCTGCCCGCCATCGTACAGTTAGATTTACGGGTCTGCAGTTTCCGGTACTTTCATGCATGCGGAAAATAGCAAAACAAAATATCAGTACATGGGCCACCTCCGAATCAGGCCCATTGACAATGGTAGATCTCTGCTAAATATGTGAACTAAAAGTACCTCCCAACATGACCCATTCCAGGAGGGACAAAATGCTCTGCTCCTGGACTTGCTGCCAGTGGTAGTTGCAGAGGTGGGACTGCACCAATGTCGAAAATTCAAAAAGGGGAGCCACACCTGCCAGTAAGTCCAGACTGTGGTGTTTAGGGTGGCAGTTGGTGGGGCTCCCCTATCTGAATTGTGGACTGTGCTGCAGCCCTGCAACTGACATGGATGTCCAGAAAGAGAGCATCTTGTCCCTCCTGGAATGGGTTATGTTGGGAGGTATTATCCCGGGACACAAAAATCTGGCCACCCCTGCTAGAAAACAATGTAACTACAGTGAAAATTGTGTTCATATAAAACCTCACATTCCCAAAGATTTATAGGGAAATCCTGCCGCCATCAAATAATACATTAGATTCTGATGTGAATGTAATATTTAAAGTGAGAAGTGAAATCACATTTCCCTCAGGTCAGCCATGCAAAAGACAAAGGAGCTGTGATGTCATAATGGGCCTCAAACCACAAACTGGCCAATCAGGTGGGGTCTGTGAGGTCATAATCAATACTGTACTGAGGCTGTCTCACTCATTCACCTCACAGGACTCGGGCAGTACGCAGCTCACCGACAGGAGGACATACTCACATAAGGTTAGTGACTGGACAGAGATAAGGGCAGGTTAGTGCGATGCGGCGGCAGACTCGAAGCGCGACTACTGTAATATATGACTGATCACCTGACCGACAGGACAGTATTGGATAAAAACAGAATCTCACACCTAGGGAGGCAGAACCGTACCTAGCAGCCACTAGGGCTGTGACTGGGACACCTAAGGGCGGTGTCTGGAGACGCTGAATAAACCCTGTATGGAGCGGTTAGGACGTGTCGCAAGGCACTAAGGTGTCCTATGCTGCATCAAGTCCCCCATTCGGATCCCTACTTATTAATCTGCAGGAGTGTGAGAGATGTATATTGTGCTTTAGCCATTACTTTGTTATTATCTGATACTGTTGTTATAGCTTTATCATAGTTTGGGCTCCATGTAAGAGTGATACTAAATTCTGGCAGCATATTGTGTTAGTGTCAGGGTGATACGCACGAATATGCCGCTGGTATTTACCATCACATACAGTATCTGTCCGGCGAGGACCAGCGGTGTCCCCTCCTCCGCTGCATCCTCTGCTGTGTTGCTGGCAGCCTAATGCTGCTGGCAATGGGTTACTGACTAATGCACATACATGACGGCCGTCTGTGTATGTGTATAGAGATCAGACCCAGTGGGGACATAGGAAACAGAGTTAGAGCTGTCCTATATATATCATTGCAGCCCTAACCCCTTATAGCACCAGAGACGAGTCCTAAAGGGGTTCTGGCTGATTCTTACATGGAGTCCTAATACTAATGGGTAGCTAGCTACCTTGTCTCTTTCCCCCTACCTTGTCTCTTTCCCCCTACCTTGTCTCTCTCGCCCCCTACCTTGTCTGTCTCGCCCCTTTACCTTGTCTGTCTCTCCCCCCTACCTTGTCTCTCCCCCCCCATTACTGTGGACATGCGCGTGCCCCCCGGTGCCATCGGGTGCGTTCTTCATCATCTGGGAAAAAGTTAAAATACAGATTTAGGGTGACAGAAGGGATGACGGGTTATATAAGGTTAGTGGGTGGGTGGTTTGGGCAAACTCTGCAAAGTCTCTTAATGCCTAGAGGGACGGGCAGTCCGTCAGCCATGGGTCCCCAGAGGTTTCCCCCACAGGGGGTTTTTCCTCTCCTGAGTGCTAATGGATGACTCCACCATCTTGTTCCTCTTATAGGACAAGTGTGTAAGAGTTCTGGAACAATCCTGTTCCAGTATTCCCTATTTTATAATGCAGAGCAAAAATAATATATACATTTTACTTAAAATAAAAGTTTGAATTTATTTATTAAATATATTTTGTGTGAATTTGTCTTTATTTATATTAATAAATGCTCCAAAAGGTCAGGAGGTCGCAATGAGGGCTGGTGGGTAAATGAGATTAGAGGTGGTAATGGAAAGTAAATGGAGTAGGCTTACACCCTGATCTCTGAGGTAACCATACAAATGGGAGGGGCGTATGGAGTAGGCTTACACCCTGATCACTGAGGTGACCATACAAATGGGAGGGGCATATGGAGTAGGCTTACACCCTGATCACTGAGGTGACCATACAAATGGGAGGGGCGTATGGAGTAGGCTTACACCCTGATCACTGAGGTGACCATACAAATGGGAAGGGGCGTATGGAGTAGGCTTACACCCTGATCACTGAGCTGACCATACAAATGGGTGGGGCTTGCTTATACCCCAAACACTGAGATAACCATACAAATGGGCAGGGCTTATGGAGTAAATTTACACCCCGATCACTGAGCTGACCATACAAATGGGTGGGGCTTATGGAGTAGGCTTATACCCCGAACACTGAGGTAACCATACAAATGGGCAGGGCTTATGGAGTAATGAATCAATGCCTCCGACTAATATGCGCTCAAGGTTTGGTAGGGAAACATTATATTTGTATGTGTTGTATGTGAATAATGCAAGTCGGTTATATGATATATGGGTTATTAACTCCTGATAAATAATAATAATAATAATAATAATAAATACAAATAAAAACAAGATTTAACAAAGGAAGAAGAAGAAGAATTATATTTCTACAATATTTTCTCCAATTCGGCACAGGACACGTTACAGATAACATGAACGTGTATTACAGAAGTTTAGGTTTTCAGAGAATACAGAAATAATGAATAAAATACAAAGGTGTGACAGACATTTTGTGTTATCGATGCCAAGGATTATTCCTCCTACGCACATTGGGATTAGGAGAGATCATTGCATAATTATCAGAACCAGTCACGGCTCTTTCTACACAGGAGAGTCCCAAGCGAGGCGACCATCTTGGACGCACTACGTAGGTTAAAATGTGCAATTAGCAATACATGACAATAGGACATACAAGGGTAAAATAAAAAGCAACCTATATCCCTTTCCCATCGCACCTACTGTGATTACCAGGTTCATGCCGGT
This sequence comes from Crinia signifera, assembly GCF_055691185.1. Taxonomy (NCBI): domain Eukaryota; kingdom Metazoa; phylum Chordata; class Amphibia; order Anura; family Myobatrachidae; genus Crinia; species Crinia signifera. Next base: position 104,508,354 of record NC_139222.1, on the reverse strand, counting down.
TCGACCCGGTAATTGGTGCGATGTGAAAGGGGTTACTGGGTCCTGCAAAGCGGTAGCAACACTGCAATATGAACCAGTAAAAAAGAAGGGTTCTTAACGGTTTGTTGCAGTGTTGCTTTGCGGTGTGAATAAGGTTGAGTGACTCGTTTCCTGTTCACACCAATGGAGGAGGCAGTGCTTGGAGCAGCGCCAGCACTAAGCGTTGCCTCCTCCACCTCCCCCGATGATGCTCTGCCACGCCCCTGGGTGAGGTCAGCGAACCGGCAATATTGGCAGTTCGCTGAGGGGACGTGAACAGAGTAAAATGCAGGGTTGTCCAGGGACTGAACCATTTCAAAGTCCCAGTGCGACCCTGCATTTTGTGATGTGAAAGGGGTAGAACAGGATTCACACCGCAGAGGTTCCAATCACAGACAATAAGTACATAACTGACCGAAAGTAAAAAAAATAATAAGAAAAACAATATTAATTCCGTGTTACATTTGGAAGATGTTAAACTCTGAATTGCATACAATATAGGCATGATCCCACGTGGATTGCTGACAGCTCAGGAGTGATAACTGTGGGCTGTGGTAATGGTTCCAGTGATACAGACTGTTCGGTAGGTTGTGTATGTTAGCAGCCTAGCGAACATATGTATGTATGTATGTTTGTGTATGTATGTGCAGTTGCTGATTCTTATATATTCATATCTGCAGAAATATAGTTACCATCTCTACTGGCAGCAATGCCATGTGCAACTCTGCCCGCCATCCTACAGTTAGATGTACGGGTCTGCAGTAAGGGGTTTCCGGTACTTTCATGCATGCGGAATAGCAAAACTAAATATCAGTATATGGTCACCTCTGAATCAGGCCCATTGGTAGATCTCCGCTAAATATGTGAACTAAAAGTAGATCCCGGGACACAAAAATCTGGCCACCCCTGAGCTAGAGACATCTTTGCACTGACAGATTGCTAGTCCAGATCCAGCATACTTATATAGTACTTCCTGCCTTGATAGGCTGTAGCAAGATGATGTCAGAATTGGACTCTCTGGATTGGCTATGGAAAGTCATGTGACAGAGTCCAAGATGACTGCACCCATGTACTGGACAGAAACTCGGTGTGGAGAAGATATGGTTGCGGCCTGTAAACATGAAAGCGCAAATGGGCATCGCATACCTCCCAACTGTCACGATTTTAGAGGGACAGTCCCGATTTTCGGGTCCTGTCCCGCTGTCCCACCCGCGGCAGGCATTGTCCCGCTGTGGGGGGGGGGTGGCAGTTGGGAGACCCCCAATCTAGTAGAATAGACGCTGTGCGCATGCGCACAGCGTCTATTCTCGTATGAAAATGAGGCCACGGCTAATTAGCATAAGCACACCCTCATTTGCATACGCCCCGCCCCTTTCCGGCCGCGCGAGTGTCCCTATTTCATACGGACAGAAGTTGGGAGGTATGGCATCGCAGACACTGGGCCTTATTTTGGTTCATTCTTTCTGGCAAAATCCTTCTTAGATGGACAAAACCATGTGCACTGCAGGGGGGGGCAGATGTAACATGTGCAGAGAGAATTAGATTTGGGTGAGTAATTTTGTTTCTGTGCAGGGAAAATACTGACTGCTTTATTTTTACACTGCAATATAGATCTCACTTTGAAGTAAAACCCCACCCAAATCTAATTCTCTCTGCACAAGTAACACCTGCCCCACCTGCAGTGCACATGGTTTTGCCCATCTAAGAAGGATTTTGTCAGAAAGAATGAACCAAAATAAGGCCCACTGTCTGAACCAGCCAAATGCAGTGGAGGAATGTGCGCAGGGTCACTGTGGTCCGGATGTCAGATTGACATGAATACTGTGCTGGAGTCTTTTGTGAGAACATCTCTTTTATGAGAGCAAGCTTGGAGAAGCACATTAATGGTAAAGTGTTTCTCATACTCCAATCGTGACAGGTTCCAAAACAAATTCAGCGTTTCATAATTCTGAAAACTGTTGGTTAGCTATGCTGCAGTTTTGACCTAGCATAAAAATCTGTTTTATCAGTTTTCATTCACAGAAAACTGGCACTCATCCACTCCTGGCTCTCAGCTAGCCAGCCATTTAGGGTTTTTATTGTGTTTTCAGTACCTGGAGCAAAGGCCAGAGACTGTTGTGTATCATCTGCAGAGCAGTGATAGACCAGGCCAAGATGTCTGATTATTTCACCCAGTGGTAGCATGTACAGGTGTAACTCGAAAAATTAGAATATCATGCAAAAGTTCATTGATTTCAGTAATTCCACTTAAAATGTGAAACTAATATATAGACTCATTACATGCAAAATTAGATATTCCAAGCCTTTATTTGTTATCATTTTGATGATTATGGCTTACAATTTATGAATGCCCCAAATCCAGAAAATTTGAATATTACATGAAATCAATAAACAAAATAATTTAAGGGTGATCCTCCAAGTTGGACAGAACATTCTGAACCCCCCCCCCCCCCTAGACCTACCACATGAAAGATTTCAGAAATAGGAGGCAAAGACACCAGCAGACCCTCCAACAAGCTACAGACAATCCCCACATAAATGCAGTCACCTGCTGTTTGTAACACAAAAAAGTCCTAGTTGAAAAAATAATAATATCAAGCCTATCACCAAAACAAAGCAAATAATACACATTATAAAATCTAAAAGATACAGAAAAGTTTTAGGGAAAATCCATCTGCACAACATCCGAAAATGTTGATGCAATCGAAATTAATACATAAAGGATGTGTCTATAAACAGTAACAAAAAGTCCTCTTACGTAATGTTACAAAAAAGTCCCTATTTGAGCAAGGTAATATTCATGGAGGCAATATCATGTCATGGAGGCAATATCCCTTGAACTTTGCCTGGCTGTTGAGTTAAATCACTTGCGCTATATCCATAAGGCAATTGTCAGGTAGGTCTGGAGAAATTATTTCTTAAAGGTTTAAAAGAAGGTAGCAGGAACTACCATTGCATAAGATGTGTACACACAGCAGGATATGCCGTGAGATGCGAGTCCCGATGGGACCAGATCGCATCAGGACTCGCATCTCACGGCATGCTAGAGGGCCACAATTGACACTATATAGTGCAGATCTGCACTATATAGTGTTGCCTGCCCTCTCTATCTGGCTGCCGATTTGCGCTCACACGGGAGCACGCATCAGACTCGCAAGCCCTAAAAAAGCATGCGATTTGCATGAAATATGGCTTCCAATGTTCCCTATATCAGAAACATCGGAAGCCAAATCTAACAGTCTGTACACACTATTACTCTTGAGTTTATTCTTTTAAAACTGTTTTTCTAGATCTGGTTTTCTAGATCTAGATCATCGAATATTCCTTAGAATCAGCAACTATCACATAAAAACATAAATGTTAGCATATATGTAATGTATGTGCTAACTGGTTCACCCAAGGATCTGGTGCGCTGAGAATCTGGAGTACCGGCATGATCCTGTGATACTAGCCAATAAGAGTCTGACGGCGGGTACTGAAGGAGTGTGTTCAGCCTTAACCTTATTCCTGAGTGCCGTATGTTTCCAGATACACATCCAATTCCCAGGGGAACCAGCCAGTACGTACGTACGTACATACATACATAATAAAGTGTATGTTTATATGTGTGCCCAGTACTATACAGAATCAGTCTAAAGGAGGCCACACACGCACCAATGCGGGCGGTGCGATGCTGTACGATGGGGTGCGAGCTCCCGCGGCACCTCATCGCACAGTACAAAAAGTATGTGCTGCACATACTTTTTGTACTAGCTTTTTCTAGCACAGCATCGCATCGTATGCACAAGGCATACGATGCGATGCTATGTGTGCTAGTTAAGCCCACAACGCACGCCGGGATCGGTGCGTGTGTGGGCTGCATTAGGTTGATATTCAATCACCGGCGAGCATCTCCCGTTGGGCCCTATTCAATGCTGTCTTCCTTGACAGCATTGAGCAGGGTATCTCGGCAGAATGTGCCCGACGTCACAAGCTGTCAGTCTTCTTCTGCCGAGAACAGCCAGGAAGTGACGAGCTGCCGATGCAGCTCACCTCTTTCTGGCTGCAACTCGCGGCCACGCCCCTTCTCGCTCCCCGGCAGGCGGGACATTGAATCCCACCTGCATGTTCTCGGTCACGGCGGTCAAGCAAGCTTGACTGCCGTGACCCTCACATTGAATACCCCCTTTAATCTTAAAGACATTTGTAGATCTGTTACTGTGGTTGACAAACATTGTGTTACCAACCACTGCAGGTTTTGTAAAGTGATGACAGTGGTTATCTTGGTACTGATGTAGCTACAGTTAAGACACATACTGTTCAGTATTCTGAACACACCAATGTACCTGGTGTCAGAAGATTGGCTGACCTGGCTCGGGTCTCTGACGCATTGTGAATAATATCTATGTTCATTGTAAGTACACAATGAATACTTCCAAACAGTCCCTCATAGAATCCAGACAAATGGAATAAATGGGGACAGTTGGCGTATCTTTGAGGTTCTTTATGTGGACTAAAATAGTGGCACAGCGCTTTATGTGGCTGAAGCACTATCTCCACTAAGTCGATATTCTAGAGTTTGAAGACTATATTGAGGTGTTATCTTTTAAACATTTGGAAGAAGTTTGTTATGTCACATTCAATGCTTGACTTCTGTCAATATCGGTTTAAGATGTGAGATTCCCTTGCTATTCGACATAAGATTCAAGTGCTATGCAATCTTTGCTATCTATGTACTTTTTACATACACTTCATACAATCTGCTTAATGCTGTGTACACACGGTACAATCCAGCATGAGGTTTTGACTATATAGTCAAAATCGCATGCAGACCGCACAGGTTTTTTACCTTGCGATCCGGATGCGCGCTCCTGTGAAAGGACAAATCGAAACCCAGATAGACAGGGCAGCAATGACTATATAGTGCAAATCGAAAGTAGATAGCAAGAATTGTATGTAAAAAGTACAAAGATAGCAAAGATTGTATAGCAGTCAAATAGCAAAGGAATCTCACAGTGTGTACACACCATTAGATTTGCACTACATAGTCATTGATGCCCTATCTGGGTTTCGATTTGTGCTGTCATGGGAGCGCGCATCGGGACCTCAAGGTAAAAAACCTGTGCGATCTGCATATGATTTTGACTATATAGTCAAAATCTCATGTCAAATCTCACCGGGTGTACACAGCATTACATTGCTATCATCCTTCTTCCAGAGATTTGCAACACAGGATTTGCTCATTTTTCCATCTTTGCGATGACCGAATTCTTCAGCATGGTCAGAGCTTGACCTTCATGCAAAAGGTATTTATGCTAATCAGGTTTATTAAGGACATTCAAGGTTAGCTGCCAACTACTCTTTGTCTGTTGACCTTTGTCATGCTGTTGTCCTTGCAACGTCCCTGAGGTTAGCTCATTACAAAAAGAGCATTTGACCATGCTTATTTCTGATCATCTGTGGTCCATTGTTGCTACAGATGGATAGATTTGTTCGGTTGGAGTGTATTGGTTGACTTCTACCATGAGAAAGTACTTACCTTACCAGGTCTATAGAAACAACACATTTTAAGATGTTAGTGCCTGTGCATAATGTAAAAATAAAAAAAAAATACTATTTTTGTGGACAACACCATACTCCTGAGGAGCAACGCAATTCATGACAGGTCAGTAGGATATCTAACATACAATCTTCAGTCCCCATCCGATGGATTTACAGAAAGAGCAGTTTGTTCTGCTAAACACTTAGCAGTGTTCTAGGGATAGCAGCAATGTAATTCCCAATTTGAGAAGCATCCCAGGAGAAGAGTTGCCATTATTTGCACAAAGTTTATTCTAACGGTGCACCAGTAGAGGTGGACATGTAAATTACACACGATGAGTCCAAAATGTGACTAAAAGTAGGGATGGCCATCAACCATCAATGGTTTATGGCCGATGTCTAATAGTTTTGACATTGATGGGGGAGAACCAGATGGTTTCCCACCATCGATGTCAAGCTTAAACAAATAGTTAAGATTTTGCTTTTTCCCAAGGTGCCGGGACACTGAGCATAGCCCCACCCCTGCATTTTTATTGGCACACAAACCAATCAACAAAAATGGATGAACATCGATATGTAAAAACATTGATGGTCATCCATTGAATATTTCTACACTATCGATGGTCAGTTGCACTTTTACCATCGATGGAAAAGGCAACGATGGCCATCCCTAACTAAAAGCCAGTCATGTCCTCCTGCTGACTGTCATTATTCTGCCCACAAAAATCTGCATCTGTTTGTCCCTAGAACAGTACATACAGCAACAAGTTTGGATAATCACAATTCAGCAATTCCAACCCAAAAATTACCACATTCAGCTAGTCAGAGATTTTTAACTGTGTATTTTCCTAGAAAGCGGCCTGGCTTCTAGAATCCACCTCTTCTGATAAAAGCATAATGCTCTAGGTCTAGATTTCTATGCTTGTTGTAGGGTAATTTTCAACTTCCTGGAACGCAAGTTAGCCGTAGTGTTCTGGGTAAAAAAATATGCCGTTGTAGGACATATGGCTATAGAAAACGTTTGTTACTAAAGGACTTTATTAAGTTTGGTGAAGTGATTAAAAGTGTCTGTCCAGCCAATCAGCTCCTACATGTCATTTTTTTAAACCAAGCCTGTAACTTAACAGGTAGGAGTGGATTGGCCGGTGATAAAAACACTTTAATGGCAGGGGTTGATTTTGGTCCACCTAGATGCATAAACTAGACTGACTGTCTTACCAGTAAGAATGACATATTAGATCAATATATTTTAGCGATAGAGTAAATTATTATGATGTATAGAAAAGGTGCACTGGCCCCCTCTACTGGTTTAAATATGATCAATACTTTTAGACACGATAATTGTGCAAAGGAACTTGACTTGAGTTAATATTTTTTTGCATCGTTACAATTCCCAATAGGAGACCACACGGATGGTAAAGTGTGGCCAGCGGAGCTAGGACCTGGCCTGAAGCATGAGAAGTGAGCCATGCGAGGATATGTGGTACACTACTTGAGGGTCCACCTGGTAAAATCCTACAAAATGATAACAAAACATTTGTGAAAAACTCATGTCAAACTTTTCATGAGTCAAACTTGTGCTTGAGTCATTCTTTTTCCCCATGTTGACCTTTTATGGATGACTTAATATACCACCCATGAAAACACTCACCAGGGATCAGCAGAATAAATGAGAACTCATGTGGATAGCAGCTGCTTACGTTGGTGCCAGCCCAGATATGGCTGTTGTGCTTGCAGACACAATTGAGTCCTGTCCTACATGGCGCTTGCGAGCACCAGAGAGAAAATAAATATTCCAAAGAAAGTAAAAAAAAAAAATGTAATGATTTTTCCTCTGAGTGGCCGCATGTGAACAGATGTGTACCTGTACACACCCTTCAGCCTTTGTAAGAAATGATTTTGCAGGGGGTCAGCGGTTACTTGCTCGCTGGGCTCTGAACACTTGCAGCCCAACGAGTTGGTCTGAATCAAGCCCCATGTAATGACTTGCGCTGAGAGCACACCCTAAATCACGGGTGTCAAACACAAGGCCCGCGGGCCAAATCCGGCCCGCCAGACCTCGTCATGTGGCCCGCGCAGCCGCCGCCACCCACCCCCACCTGGCGCAGATTACATTACTGCGGGAAGCCATCACAGTGTGTCACATCACATTCAGTGACACTCACATGACGACTCGAGACTGAGAGACATACCTAACAACGTGAGGAAGCCGGGTGACACAGTCACTCTGCCGTGGCGCTCGCTGGGAGGAGGGAGGCAGGACAGTGGACACAGACTTGTTAGTGTCACTGTGTGACGTGCCCGACTCCTCCCCGGCTCCTCCTGCGGGCAGCGGCTACGGCGCTGCCATGTGTGACACACGCCCGCCTGACAGCAGTGCCAGTGACACCGTGACGTGCATGCTGCTGCGGCTGCCTGTCGGACTTGGACGCCGGCCTGGCGGTGAGCTGCCTCCTGCCTGTGGTGCCGCGCTGCGCAGCAGTGGCATCAGTTGGTTCAGTATATTTACTGTAAGTTCGGCAGTGGGGTGGGCACAGTTGTGTTGTCTCTTGTTGTCCAGTCCAGAGTCCGTGGCCGGGCAGGCAGAGAGCCAGCCCAGCAGCACACAGCCGCAGCCTGAGCCCACAAATCTGCAGTGCGGCTGCCTGTGTCCAGGGTCATTATCATTATCTGTCCCACTGTCACCACCAGTCCAGAACTCTAGCGAGAGTCCTGCGAACCCAGAGGCCCAGGTCACCTGCTGGGCGATCTGATGTAACGTCACTGTGCCCTGTCCCAGGCCCCCAGCCAATCTCCCTGCTAGTTATTACTTACATTATTACAAAAAAACAGTAATAATTGAATGCAGTGACAATAATTTATGATAATAAAGAGTGGACACAGTCCTACAGATACAACCGGCCCTTTGAGGGTGACCAAACTGCTGATGCGGCCCCCGATGAATTTGAGTTTGACACCCCTGCCCTAAATGATCTAAGTAGCTTGGCCCCTATATAAACTGTACAGACTGAAGGTTGTTTAATATTAAAGTAAATAGTTGCAGGTTATACATCTTCTGTACCAAATAAAAGCAAGCATTACTGGTGTTAAGAGTGGGACCTGGTGACACAAAGCTATGCGCCATTAGATTTGCATGTTAAGTTCAGCAGTTTGTTGCCAGTGAGGTGCAGGTGCCAGAAATGGACGAGAGGGGGCTTTATCTGCCTCAAATAATAATAGGTCAAAATTGATATAGTTTGTACATTGCTAGGGGCGATGCAGATATCAGGCGTCCTGTCATTTTATTTGAGCTTTATGGCCAATATAAATTTGCCTAGTTTATCAAGGGTTTAACCTTTAAAATCAGCCAGTGATGTTAATAAAAGCTAAAACATACAGATCGGTCTCACTGTTAAGCCCCATACGCACTACTCTATTTTATTTTTTAAAGGAAACCGCTGATAAAGGGCCCTTGTATGTATGCTCAATTTCTTCTGTGGAAGCAGCTCAATTGGACTAGATCAGGGGTACCCAACTCCAGTCCTGGAGAGCTTCCAACAGTGCACGTTTTCCAGGTCTCCTCACAGAAGTATTTAGCTCCGCCTGTGGATCTTTTAAAATGTGTCAGTCAGTAACGAGCGCACCTGCAAGGTGAGCTGGAAACCGTGTACTTTTGGTAGCTCTTGAGGACTGGAGTTGGCTACCCCTGGACTAGATCATCAGGGACTGCATGCATGGGGGGGGGGGGGGGGGGGGGGGGGGGGAGGGAAACACTAAACAAAATCACCATCCGATATTGTTCAGTGTGTATGGCCTATCAGTAACTATATCGGCGGTACCGCTAGTCTACACAGGGCACAAGCTATACCCTACTTGTAACAATTTCTTGTCTATTAATACTCATTAGCTCAACTCCTAGATTTAATGTTTTTCCTTCAGCCTATGGTGGACCACTGGTACCATGGGATATTCTAGGTCCTCCAGACCGGGCACCAAGGAGTTAAACTTCTGAGAGTGCAGCTGGGCTGGCCTCCTTAATACCCTGCCCTGCCCCAGGCTAATCAGTTTTTTTCTTGGTGCCTCAGGAACAGGCACATTTGTAGGAGTAGGGCTGTTTCAGCCCTGGTTTTAAACTTCATTTTTTATTTTATTTCAACCTACAGCCGTACCACACTGAATAGGCCCAATCTCATCCGAACTTGGCAGCTAAGCAGTGTTGGGCCTGGTTAGTACTTTTGTGGGGCTCCGGCATACCTATAGCGGCGACCACCGCTGGCGGAGGAGGCAACGCCGTCGGTCCCGGCAGCGGGGTCCCGTTCTTTCGGTCTCCCCTCTAGGCCACCAGGGCTGACCTGTTGCAGGTCTTATATGGGCATATAGCCCTGGTTAGGCTCCGGGAGGGGGTTATTTTTTTTTGAGCAGCCCATAGCTCCACCCCCAGCCCCAGTGCAGGTCCTTTGTTTCAAATTTCCTGCCTGGTTGACATCACTCCCGCCTCTCTCCTTCCTTCTGGTGCCTGTTTCAAACAGGTGTGCCAGAATGTTAGTCAGACACTGCCTATCCTGCATGCTGCACGGAGGGAGACTTGAAGGAGAGACTGCTGGCGCTGAGTGTTCTGCCTCCCTGTCCTGCACTGTCCTGGTGTCAGGTTGCATATTCCTCCTTCCTCACCTCATGGTGCTGGTTGTTGAGAATAGATGCCTATATAGGGGTTAATTTTTACCCTATTTTTTCTCACTAATTGAGGTTATCTGTGTTTTTATTTAGTATACTCTGTTACTTTACAGTTTATTACTACTGTGGTAGGCTCACAGAAGCAGATAACAGAGACACTTATCTTATGTTTGTGTCTCTTCCAATTAGTGTAGTGCCTGTCATTACCCACTGTCCTAATTAAGGCTGTGTGTGATTTTTTTTTCTCCACAACCCTGTAGACAGTTCCCTTCAGGGGCTTTCTGCCACAGGGCTCCCATTTTCTCCCTCTCTCCTCTCATTCTCCCAGACCTACAGCCATACCACACTGGATAGACCTAATTTCATCTGATCTTGGCAGCTGAGCAGTGTGGGGCCTGGTTAGTACTGAGTGGGAGACCACATGTGCACACAAGGTTCTGTGGGTTAGGCATTATAGCAGAGGAGTGTGGAGCTGCCTGTCACAGCCTATGTCATGCACAGCTACCTCACCTCAGGGTGATTAGTGTGATAGAGAGAGAGTGATAGAGGAAGGTTACTACTACCCAATACCAACACTGTCCTAGTGTCGGGGTACATGTCCCCTACCTCACCTCATGGTGTTTGGTAGCTGGGAACAGAGTGTTAGTTTCACTTTCTGTTTTCCAGACACTATCTAGAAATACTGCTCTAGAATGTGTTTTATTGCTTAAGATCAGAGGATCCGTGGGACACGCATCCGATCGATATCATCCGATTATCAATAGAAATCGGACGATTTTTCATCTTAAAAAAAAAAAAAAAAAATTTTAAAATGATTTTTTTTTTTTTTTTACTTCTGCCACTTTTGGTATATATATTGGCTGCCAGTTTATACTGCATGTCAATTTAAGGTGTTTCATTGTATTATACACATTCCATGTTAAGTACCTCTGTTTACCTAAACAGCAGCTACTTCTGTGGTGGGCTCACAGTGCAGTAGTTTTAACTATTTAATCCATATAGATAGTTATCCTTTTCAGTGTCTTGTTGCCCCACTGTTCACTTACTTGTAAGTGTGTGCGAAGTGGAGCTGTGCATTTTCTCGGTGTGAGTGTACATATCGGCCCTCTTGTTCTATAAGGGTCACTGTCTTCTAAAGGCCCCATCCCCCCAAAAGGATGTGGCATATTTATACCTGCACAGAGTGCCAGGTTTTTTACCTGTGCAGTACAGGATTACACAGGCATGTGTGACAGCTGCTCTGTGGCTCTACTGCCACTTGCTACTGTAAAAGGTTCAGCTGAGCCAAAGTGGAGCTGCTTCACAGTGGCCTCTACAGCGCCTCATGTTGCTGTAACACAACAATCAGATGCGTAGCCTGGTGGTTTAGTATCTGCTCTCATTACTGGCATTGATTGTGAGTTCCACGGTTCGGAACCACCCTCTAGCACAGTCCTGACCTAACCATGGCTCTCCAGCTACTGTGTAACTACATGTCTCAGCATGCTGGGGCTTGTGGTTTCAAAGCAAGGGAAAAACGGCATGAATTCATGGCTTATCCTGGTATGTGCAGGATTTAGTGCAGGTTTCTGCATCCATGCAACAATCTGAGCTAATCTGCTAAGCGTAAATCCTTAGCTTCTGCTCACTTGCCAAATTTTGCAGTCTGACGACTCACAATCAGAGGATTTCTGCTTTGCATCAGAAATTTCTCCAAAGTCAGACACTGAAAAATGTCCCTGACCAGCGTGGCTACGTTAGTATGGGCTTGTCCTTACCTAAGCCAGACCCTCAGCCTACAGTACAGCCTCTTTTATTCAAAGGAAGGACCTGTCCGTTTTCACGTCTCCACAGCTAGGAAAGCTCTTTAGGGAGGAGACCTGGGCACATCCTACTGTACCAAGAACTTTCTCTTGACTAGGTGTTTTTTCCTTTTAACCTTGTGAGGAAGGAAAAAGGAAAGGTTTGAAAACTTACCACCAGTCGATGCACATGTTGCACGTCTGGTAAAGTCCCTTAAGGAACCTACGGATAGATTTATGGAATTGTTCCAATTTTCTATCTATGCAAATTCAGGAGCAGTTATATGCCCTGCATTTGCTTCTGCATGAGTTTCATTGGCCTTACTTTTGACAGATGTAGCCCTCCTCATTTAACCTGTTAATAGGATTAAGTGAGTAATGGGATTACTATGCTAATCCCCTACTGTATTGTTCTATGTATTGTATTTCTGCTGAGAACAATAGGATAGCCAGGGCTGGACATGGTGAGCCACGACCTAAGCAACAAAGTTGAGTACCTTGTCTGAAGAGCTAAGATCCGGAACAAAATGTTCAGATCTTATAGTCCTCGTGGACAGTACTCGTGTGGCCAATACCTAAATAGGACAGCTTCCAAAAACTGCCTTATTACCCTCAGCGGTCCCAAAGCCTAGGATGAGGTAATTTTGCTAGACTGGGCAGGCCCCAGAGCAGAAGTACAAACCATCTGCCTGACTGGGTTTGTTCTCACCATGGGGCTTAACAGCAAACCGCATCGGACACATCGATCAACAGAATCTACTCTTCTGTTTTCAAAGGGTACATTCCCAGGCAATTCTTTTTCAACAAGTCTGCCTGTAGACAATGACAGGGCTACTGCTCTCCTCAGGGCCGTTCGCTCCCTCTTCACGGCAGGGGTTGTAATCTCGGTCCCTTTATATCAACAGGGTACCAGGTTCTATTTCACCCTGTTCCTGGTAATGGCCTCCTTGGATGTGCAGGATGTATACCTGCATATCGCCATTCGTGAGGACCATCACAAATTCCTCAGGTGCACTGTTCAGAGAAATCTCTTCCAGTTCCGAGTTTTGCCTTTTTGGTCACTTCATCACAATTTGTGTGATCACTAGGGAGATGACAGTGATGACAGCCCATTTGCGACTGCAAGGGATTTGAATCCTGACATAACTGGGCGATATTCTCCAATGGTAAACTCTCAGGCCAGTCTCCAGGAACATGTCAATTTTACAGGGATACAGATGGTTCATCAACTGGCGTAAGTCCAGCATGATTCCCTCCCAGCACATGATTCTCCTGGGTACCCTTCTGGATACCTCGTCGCAACAGGTTTTCCTCCCCAGGACAAGAGAGAGAGTCTGTTCAGGACTTAGTGCGGACGTTCCTATATCTAAGGACAGTCTCAATTCACCTTGCATGCGCCTTCCCTCCATTCAGAGGTATTTCACCAGTTGGTGGTGCGGTGGGTTTGGCCTCAGATCGGCCTGTTGGTCTCACGGCAAAACCACAAGGTTCTTTGTTACAAACACCCACAAGAGACCCGGTGTATTTCTAATAGGCGCACTGGTGGTTCCGTGGTGTATCTCTTTCCTCCGATTGCCCTGTTTCAGAGAAGATTCAGGTGGAAAGGGTAATAGCCATTCTGGTTGCACCCAACTGGCCAAAGCGAGCGTGGTTCACAGATCTCAAGGATCTCTCCAGCACACCCCCGTGGCGTCTACCTCTACGGCCAGATTTACTCACGCAAGGCCCCTGTCTTCATCCAGACCTTCCCCGTCTAAATTTGATGGCATGGCGGTTGAGCGGCCGGTCTTAAAGGCTAGAGGATTTCAGACCAAGTTATTCATACTATGATTTCTACTCGTAAACGGTCTACAGTTAGAGTTTACCACCGAGTGTGGCGGACTTATTTTGCCCGGTGTTTAACGTGTCATTTGCCTCCTAGGCAATATTCTTTGTCAGGGTTATTGACGTTTTTACAAGAGGGACTGGATACAGGATTGCGTCTGGCATCCTTAAAGGTCCAGGTATCCGCCTTTTTCTGTTTTATTTCATAAGAGGATTGCTCAGTCTTCTGCGGTTAAGACTTTCCTGCAGGGTGTTTTACACTTGCAGTCTCCTTATGTTTCCCCAGTTCACCCTTGGGATTTGATAATTGTTCTCAAGGCTTTACAGAAGGCTCCGTATGAGCCTTTGGCGGAGGCCACTTTGCATTGGTTGACGTGGAAGACTGTTTTTCTCCTGGCCATCGCTTCGGCTCGGAGGGTTTCGGACCTAGGTGTTTTATCAGTTAAGACTCCTTTTCTAGTTATCCACGAAGACCGGGCAGTACTCCGTACTCGTTTGGACTATCTTCCTAAAAGTGGTATCCAGTTTCCACTTGAACCAGGAGATTGTTGTCCCGGCTTTTTTGCCTTCTAATTCTTCTTCCGAGGATTCGGATTTAGTTACTTTAGATGTTGTGCGTGCATTATGCCTTTATGTTCGGAGAACCAAGGCTCTCCGAAAAACGTATTCTTCGTTTATTCTTTATGATGGGCGTAAGAGAGGCTGGCCAGCCTCTGATCCATCTTGCAATGGACGGTTTAGAACGGCCATTCGTCAAGCCTATCTTTTCTCGTGTAAGCCAGTTCCGGTCTCCGTTAGAGCCTATTCTACTCAGCTCGGTAGTATCGTCCTGGGCGGCGGGCCGGGGTGCTTCTGCTGTGCAGATTTGCAGAGCAGCTACCTGGTTTTCTGTACATACATTTATCTGTTTTTACAGGTTTGATTCCTTCGCCACTGCTGATGCAGCATTTGGCAGAGGAGTCCTCAGTGCAGTTAGGGAGCGTTCCCACCCTTGAGGGACTGCTTTAGGACGTCCCATGGTACCAGTGGTCCACCATAGGCTGAAGGAAAAAACAGGAATTTTGGTCTTACCTGTTAATTCTGTTTTTCTGAAGCCATGGTGGATCACTGGGCGCCCACCCTTCGCTCTTATCTACTGTGTTTGAGTGTCTCTGTCTTGTTTATTCAAGACTCTGGTGTTTGGGTGTATGTGTGTGTGGGTCGGCTTCGCCTTTTCCTGTTCCTTGGGCTTTGGTAGTAAGTAAACTGATTAGCCTGGGGCAGGGCAGGGTATTAAGGAGGCCAGCCCAGCTGCACTCTCAGAAGTTTAACTCCTTGGTGCCCGGTCTGGAGGACCTAGAATATCCCATGGTACCAGTGATCCACCATGGCTTCAGAAAAACAGAATTAACAGGTAAGACCAAAATTCCTGTTATTCAGCAGCTTGACATATATAACGTTGCTTCTACTTAAATACTTCTACTTCCTGTCAGTCTCTACAATCACTGCCTAATGCATTCCTACATGAAAATATATATATATTTGTGAAGTGACCACCAATTATTTAAATCTCTATTTATGCATCGTTCTTCATGTAGGCAGTAGTAGTGCCATGGAGGCGAGGCATTGGCAACACTACCTTGTGCTTGTAACAGTATGGTTCTGCAGGGCTGCGGAATGCAGCGAGATATGTAGTGCTCTATATGACACAATGTTGTAACCTCTACAACAGATAAGTAATATAAGCAGTGGGGTGACAAACATGGAGTTAAAGGGCTCCTTCCAATGAAGGGAAGTCTATCACTATATATTAGCTGCCTTTTTAAACCTGCCCTTGACCAATTACAGTAAACACCAATCACACACGTTCACCATGAAGTAGGACACACAGACCAAGTCTAGTAGTAAATGCTTTATTAACAGCTCTGCATCCACCAGATACACAGGGTGAGGGTGACAGAAAGCCCTGGGTCCACCCTCCTACAATAGGGATAGAGCTAAAGCACCGTAGCCTTCAATCCTAGAGGCACAACCGGCTTTTGGATACAGTCTCAGTTAAGATATTACACCAACTGTTTCTCTGTGCTACGGTGAAGTGAAGGTGGCCAACTAGTGGACGCATCAGGAACTTGCAGATGTCAGCACAATTTGAAGGCTTTGGTTATATGTCTCACAGTGATAATTTTAAACAATGCATGGCTACAACAATTAACGCAAACAACAAATAAATGATATGTAGGCAGGCATTAAGTCAGATGCAATGGCATGTTTCTACCAGTCATTCATTCTTCTAGTTGTAATATTCCGAAAATCCACTAAACAGGTGCAATACCTCTTCCAAGCAGTAGCTGGGGCTTTCTGTTTAAGTGCAACTATTGTCTACACACAGCAGCCGCCATGTCCAGGAGACCGCAATCAATCTAACAAATCTGTGCACGGTTAGAGGTTGCTAGTAAATTAACAGGCTGTAGTTTGAAGAATATTGGTTGAGCTCATAAAGCAGCAGCCTTTTCTGTGTGTAGATCGCTGATGTACATTAAATGTACTTTCCTTATAGTATTATCTATAAGCTGCGCAAATATATCAGGTGCAATTTTATCAAGACAAACAATTTACATAGGTAGGTAGATGAAACCATCAGCTACGGTATCATTGATGCCCATTGTAGTGATGATTACAAGCGAATACTATATATACTACAAAGTTTAAGTGACGGTTAGCCTGTCATTTCCTTCATCAGTGCCAGCCTGCTAAGATATGCCATAGCCTATGTTATAAATACAGCCGCCCAGTTCTGGCCTGTCCCATCACCTACACAGAGCCTAGTCATATACTTATACTACCTATTCACTAGTGACATGTAAGCATTTGGTACAAGTACTTCATACTTCAGTTATAGACTTCATCAGACCATCAAAATAGTTACCCACTGCTGTGTATAGTTGATGAGTACAATTTTTTATTTTTTTTATTTGGTACTTGTGTATTATCACGGCGCCCATGCCCATGGATCAAATGCCTTAAAGCATGCCATATCGCACACCACCGCTAGCCACGTCAGCCTGAAGTGTGGCGAGCGCAGCGAGCCCCACAAGGGGACAAGGTACGCGTCCCCCCGACCTGTTCATACCCCCAATATCCACGTCGGTGTGGAGTTGACTTTATAAAGTTTAGCGAGCCCCGGAAACGGGACGCGGAAAACGAGCCCGCAGGCGAGCTCACGCGGATTACTTGACAAGTATTCCGCGTCCAATCCCAATACTTCGGGCTTATTTTATGCGTCCCCTCCTGGGCCTCACTGCGCTCGCCATGATTCGGGCTCGGTGGCTTGCTAGGCTCACCACACTTTATAAAATCAACTCCACGCTGACGAGAATTGTGGGGGTATGAACAGGTCGGGAGGACATGTACCGCATGCGCTCGCCATGCTTCAGGCTGGTGTGGATAGTGGCGGTGTGCTAAATCGCATTGTATGCAAATCGCACGCGATATTTGCATACAATTTGCATAGATGCGATCCGCGGGCATGGGCGCTGTGATAATACACAAGTACCTTTTATTTATTTCCTTAGTAAAAATGAGCAGGCGACAATTAAGTGATAAGAATGACACGTACAGCTCACAAGTGAAGCTCAATGACCTACAGACAATGCTTTTATGTTTTTTTTGTTTTTTTTTACATTTTCTATGCATTGTTCTGCTGAAACTGCCAATACCATTTGCAGCAGAGCAGTTCAAGTATCAAACAGGTGACAGACTTGTTGGAAAGTATACTCTGCGTTCTCTTAGTTTCCTGCAAGGACGCAAAACATTCTTGAAAAGCATTGGAGCTAGGTGCAGAAAACAGCATCAACTTGGAGCCCAAAGACACAGTGTAGTATTACACACACCAGAACTAGCACAGAGATGTAGGAATTATAAACTTCTGCGCTATTATTGCAGCATTTAGACCAGGGTTAAGCTACCAGCTTCCGCAGAACAGCAGCAGGTTTATCTATATTAGACTTAGTATTTTGTTCTAGCTATTTCAATCCACAAAAATAAATCCTCAAAACTAATTCTAGAAAGATGCAGCTCTGTATTTAGAAGTTAGGGTGAGCGCTACACCTGGGACATCCAGCTGCGAAGGAACTACACATCACAGCATGCCCTGCCAGTTTTCCCATTCTGTGATGTGCAAAGAGATTTAGAAATTGGACTGTGGGTTAATCTGCTTAAAGTGAATAGGGCAGAATTTAGCGTATTATTGAAGGAGACCTAGCATCACATAGCTGCGCCCAAATTATACCATACACATTTATGGGCATCCTGTGTGTATGACTAGGCCATACATATATCCCTGGGGACAGGGAATATGCCTCTTTACAACTCTGCTGCTAATCGGATTTACCTGAAAAGACCAAACTAATCTCCTGGACAACCGACAGATGATGCATTCAAGTAAAAGCAGATTTTTATCACTAATATCCACCGCAAGTACCCTCCCTAACCTAGAAGAGGACCTCAATGTACTGCTGGACTGTAGGCATGGTTCAGTCTGTGGCATCCAGTTGTATAGGAAAGGGGACAGGAATGTTCAAATTTAACAAAACATTAAATAAATTTCAAGGGAAAAGGTTAGTGTCATTTTGTTTGCTGGCAGCCCATTGGACTGTGAGATGATGTGGTTGCTACAGAACAGGTAAACAAAGTGAAGGGGGACAGGACAAGGAAGACCTAAAATGGGGCAGAATCTTGTGATTTATTATCTGGGGAGTGTAAACTCTGGCTGTTGTTTTCTCCTCCGTCAGTCGATAACCTGGGCTAGTAAAAAAGACAAAACATATCGTTAGAGGAGGGAAATAAATAAAAATTTGAGCATCCCTTAAAAAAAATTGTTTTTTTTTTTTATTGACCTTTCTAAAAAACTGTACTTAACACACACAAACGTGGATTTACTAAAGATTCTAAAAGGAAATTGGTGTTGCCCATAGCAACCAATGAGATTTTAGCCATTGCTTCTCTATTGCATTCTGGAAACCGATATTCCAACTGGGTAACATGTTCATTTGTCTGTTTTAGAATCTTTAGTAAATCTACCACGCAGACTGCTTTACCATCCAGATTTGCACATTTTTTTTAGAAAATCTAGTGATATTATAAATGAATAGATAATTCTAGTACACACACAGTTCTATAGTGGCTATGAAACTACAAGGCCCCACAGTTCCTTGTAATGTCACACCTATTATGAGAGGGCAGCAATCCAAGCACTGGCGTGGCTAATCCACACCAAATCCATCCATTTCAGGAAACCAGTAACGCCACCTAACTCCAAACCTAAATCTGATGTTACAGAAGCCTATAAGAAACCAAATGCTCTTTCCCTCTTACACTTTCAAGAGACAATAGATTAGGACTTGTACACACTGGGCGATGGGTGCCCCGTACTGAGCGAGCTGGCTAAGCACACATCGCTCGGTGCACCTGCAATGTGTGCTGAGCGATCTGTGTGGAGCAGTGTTTTGACTATGCTTATATGCAAAATATTAAGATCTAAGCAGGAAAGACAGTGCATGCATGGCCTCTGTGGGCAATAGCGGTGCACATGACTGCGCATCGCTATAGGGTGTACACATGGAGCAATCAGTGCCTCATTTCTAAGCAGTCTACTGAAATCGCTCAGAAGTAAAGTCCCCCCGTGTGTATGCCCCATTGGTCACAGTGGAGCAGGCATTTGTAAATAAATAGAAGTATTAAAAAATAAATAAACTGTATAAAGAGGAAGCAGAGACATGTAACAGATATACGCCTGAATGATCGTTAACAGAGACACTCTCTCTATTGAACAAATACACATTATTCTGTTGCAAGATTCAGCCTTTTGCCTACTACCTGTTGAATTCCTGTAACCAAAAGATATAAGCTATACTCTAACCCCACCCCAGCTGTCCTGATCTCTAAGGTGTGACGGAACGAGCCAGTCGACATTAGAGGTGCTGAAGCAGCTAGAAGTAAGTGGATCCAGGTAGTAATGAAGTAACCAATAATCTATAGATAATGTAGATAAAATGGGGGGGGGGGGGGGAAGCATCGGCAATTTACAAATAAACTGTTAAGACATTGGGCAGAGTAATTATATAGGGTTATATGCAATCATCTAGTAATATTTTGCCCATTATTACAATTTATAGAGCTGTTAAACAGAAATAACGCATCAATTCTATACTTTTGTTATACTGTTTTCTCAAATATTGTTATTTATTGCTGCAGGTGGCGTTAGCTTGTTGTACAAGGTACTAGCCACGGCGTATGAGGCCTAAAATGATCATTCAGAACAGTGCTGTAAAAGTGATTTATATAGAGAATTGTTTTTGGTTTTAGAAGCTTAAGAATATGATGTTGACATTATAATGGAGCAAGGACAGAAAGCTAGTCTCCACAAACTTAATAATATGGGAACAGGGCCACACATGCGTAGACCCCCAAGGCCACTGAATCTTTGCCTAGTTACAATGAAGTTGGGTGTTGGGTTAATTATGACATCATGATTGAGTCCAATAAGACTCAATGCTTATGAGTAATTAATTAATGTGATTAAGGTTTAAATATCAGAGTTAGAAAAGGAGGAGGCAGGCAGTTGAGGAAGAACAAGCAAGCACGGGGGGGGGGGGGGGGCTGGAGGTAACTATGAAGGAGGTTTAATCATGGCTGATCACTGTCCTTGAAAGGTGTCCATTTTGATTTGATTTAGAATTACTGTTTAAGTATTAGCTAATCAATTTTATGTTTCTTGTGTTAGTCTGCATTTGCAAATACCTGTAATGAAGCTATTTTTCAAGTAAAGCATGGTCATACATTTTATAACAAGGTTGTGTTGGTGTGCAATCATTTCAGCGTTGCCGTTATATTTAAAAGGTAATAAAGTAAATATATACAAGTTTGGGTTATCAATCATATCTAATCAATCAAACAAATCTTTGCGTTATCAGAGCCCAGGCATAGCATATATATTTAGGTCATTAAAAAAAAACCCTGATAAAGCTTCAATTTCTGCACATAAAATGCATAGAAATACCATACATCACCACAGTCCTTGCCTCACCTTCAGATTCACCACACGTTCTTCAAAGGATTTAAAGGTGGTTGAGTTCCTATAAAACACAAAGAGCCAAATCAGATGCCACTAGATGAACTACAAACCAACATTGCCCTTAGATTCCCCAGATAAGCTGGTGCAACAAAGTGACTTGTTCTCTAATTTATCAAGGAAATGTATATCTACAAGGCATTTTTCATAGCATTCACTAGAAAGCATGCAGAAGCTGACATCACAAGGATATTCAATAAAACAGTTGCATCATAGGTTTTCTGAGAAATTCCTTTGTCATAAGAGTGTTTTTGAAAGATTCAACATTTCTGTACAGCAAAGAGTGAAGTACAAACAGAAACCCTACTCTCAGTATCCTGAAACATGCAATTATATTCTGCATCCTTTGGCTATACGTTACCTCATTGCAGGCATGCTTATGGAGTGGCGAATTGAATAACTGCTACTTGGAAGGCATGTGGGAGTAGAAAGCAGAGTTAGAGAAGATAACAGAACCTGACCTCCTTACACATGTGCACAATGACCAAGCAGCCCGATTCTGTTAGGACCCACTTATAGTAGAAGCGTGACCTACACGCTGGGCTAAAATTCATAAAGGAGCATACAAGTAACATTACTGAGAATGCAGCCTGTAACTTCACTAGTCAGTGACATCATTGAGTGAGGCCAAACTTTTTTTGTGCCTGTATTCTCATAATTATCTGTTTGTTTCACAAAACAGCTTCCCCAACTGCGTGCAAGTGGAATGTAAGTTAAATATTGTCTATTTCCCAGCCATCAAAATATCCTAGGACTGTAGGTGTCCAGGCACTTAAAAGAACTGGGCCCAAAATGTAATGACTAGCGTCCACTATGCAAACGGCTATTGAACTTTAATGTGTCTCTAACAATATCCACTCCCACAATTAAGAGAACCTAGTCTGTACTTGGCGACCGAACACTGACCAGTGCTGCAGCACTCCCTCAAATACTAGAGGAGAACATGAGGTTTCTTAAGAGCAGCATTTTAAATGATGGAAAGACTCTCTGCAATTCAATGTCCACAAAAAACACTGAAATAAATGACAACATAAAAATCGGAATAAGTTGCGGTTCAATATACAGGACCGGCTGCTTGGTGGATTACACAGGGTAAGCACAACACACCTTTTACCAAGTACAAGGAAGAAAGACACACACACGGACAGTGCATATCAAGGTTTTTTTTTTTTTTTTTTTTACACATCTAGACCATGAGACAAAAGAAAAACCACAGCAATAAACCAACATACAGGGTTTGTTACATGCATGTTTATAGACCTCTATCTAAAGTCCGCTGATGTCTTGTTCTGTCTACTGTCAGAGGTACAAGACTTTCATGAAGGTGTAAGAGGACACATCCAGTAGCACTTGCTAATAATCAGCTTACTTAGAAGAAGCCATGTAATTACTGCACAGCTTGGCAGTGTGGTGTGCCTGAACTGTACAGAAAAATCACATTCCCATGTATGGCCCGATCACTGCTCTTTAGAAGGCAATGTTTTCTGTTTTATCTTTCATTTAACAAAAAAAATGTAATTAATTAGTTCGAGAAATCTGATGGTATATGGTCACAACAGTAAAAGTTGCAAAACACCACAACACATACAGGTTTATAATTAACAAGTACGATCAATGCAGGTTCCTGAACTAATTATAGATATGTGTACCCCAGGCTGGGATCTATATTTTAGGTCACACTATTATACCTTTTTTCCACTGCTTCTTAAATCTGGGTTATTGTCGTAATAATCTGGGAGCGGCTCAGTGGAAAGGGTTAACCTGGGTCCAGTGACTCAGGTACCTTGCAAGATTGGTCCCGAGTGTAGCATAAGCCAGGTGGATAAATCATTGGATCCATTTACAGCACAGGAAGATCTGGTGCTTGGAGATGATCTAATCTCCAAGTACCAGCACTGCACTGGTGTGCTGTGACATTGCCGAACCCAGAAATAAACCAGGTATTGCCACTAGTGTGAAAGGGGTCTAAGCCGGGTCACATCCAGACTAGACTCGTATATAAAATCCTGTGTGTGACCAGGCATTTTAATCCCAAACGGTTATCATTGTAATTCTACCAAAGATACTAATGCAACCAATGCAGAACAAAAAACTCAGACTTCCAGATGTGCACATGACGGCCACCATCTCCTGATAGTCCATTAAGGCTGGAATTGCAGACTAACAATAGACTGCATAGTCCTAAGTGATTCCAGAAGGTGTACCACATGTAGAGGGTCAAACTAGAGGACACCAGAGACTGGAAATAAGTAGGTGTATGCCCAGTGTATCGGCAACGAAGAACACAGAATAGAGAACAGGAACCCCTTACCTAAAAGACTGAGAGAAAGGAAGGGCCCTGCGAGGGAGAGTAGGGGGTAAACATAAATCAGCACAGTTCACATTACTGCATTTCCCAAATCTCATTTACTTTCAGAGAAAACAGCAACCAACAATCCCCAAAACCACATACCAGTGCATGCTGCCCATACATATCACACACAGAGGGCGAAGCATTGCACTGCAACTCCAAGCGGGAATGATCATGGTTTTCAGTGTACAATGCTTAGAAACACCTGCTTACACATAAGGAAGGCTCGCAATTTATTTAAAACAGTAACCTTATTTGTCCATAGGCAAAACTAGATTGCATACCTCCCTAAAAACTCCCCTACCTTAGGTGTGGTCCTTATTAATAGAAAGAGCTCATGCACATCTGTGCTATTGTATAGGATAAATTCACATGAAACTGCAAATTCAAGTTTGATTGGAACTGAAGTGGTTAAACATCGATGGAGACCTTTATCTCAGTCGCCCACTAGACTTCACCATGGAAAGGGTGGCTGCTAGTGTTTTAACGCAAAGGCATCATGTTGTTTTACTGACAACAGACTGGTGGAAAGAGTGAAGACCGCCTCCCCTCACCAGACCAGAAGATATGGGGCCACAGGGCCTGGGTGGATTGCTGAAACACACTTATATTATAGAGTTGTGGCTGGAAATATTCTTTGATACATAAATGCTAGATCTTACCCACCTATGTATGAGGATTGAGTGCCCTGCTTTTCCAATACTGGAATGTACTTTTATTCATTCAAGTGAAGTTGCAGTCAGAGCAATAAATCTGCACATGCTTTCCAGGTGCATCCACTACAAATCACACGCATAGATGAAAAGTTTAGGATAAATAATTTAGGAAAAAGGTCTACCCTCCTCATAGCAGCTTGGGACTTATTGTGACAGCAGTAAAGTGTGACACCAGGAAGATAAGAACAGATAGATTACATCACCAAATCTGATCTTCAGCCCAACATGGAATCTTACCCTCCAAGTGCCTCCAGAGGCAGAATTGCTGCTGTAGTCATATAGTGACTGGTGGGTGTCACCATTGGAAGAGATGCATGATAAGTTAACCGTTTGCAATCCTATTTTTTTTTTTAATTCAAACAGACTAGTTTAAATTAAATTGCAATATATATTTTATTTTAATTAAAAAATGGTATACATTGAATGTTGAACTATGTTAATGTGCCTATTTTAAAGTGGCTCACCACTAGATCTGCTGCTAGTGCTGTTGAACCTGACTAGACATTGGACCTGAAAGGGTTCAAATAATGCTCAGAGGTGGATTTAAAGTAGGTCTATTATCAGGACAAAAGTTTTCAACACAGCCTGCTAAATTATATTAGAATAGGACCACCATTTTGGAGATATCTAGGAGGCCCGTCCTCTATAAATGGGAGCCAGTTGGTCCTCATACACTGTGGCTTCAGTCAAGCCTAAAAACCCTAGAAGTGTCGGTCACAACAAGCAACTTTATTGCATAAATAACACTGGAAACAACAAAACTACATTGCACTGATCAAATCAAAGTGTGACATTTGTGTGCGAATGAGTCTGAATCTGTATACAAATTGCTACGATGAGATAGCTTCCCTCACACGTGTGAAATGAATTCCTGTGCCGTTCTCAGCTCAATATCCATGCTACAATGTAAGTGTATTTTACCCAGTGCCTGTGATGCGAATAAGATGATCCGCTACACCTCATGCCATTTGGCAAATTGAGGCTAGGTGTACAAGGACACATCAGTGTCCTTGTACACCTAGGTGTGTGTGTGTGTGTGTCAAATATACAGCATTGTTTTGGAATAATTAAAGTATGCATAATTTACAGACAACGCCTGGTACAATACAGCAAAATACCCCAGAAATTAAATAAAGATGAAAGCAAAAATGAAAATCATTACAATTTAAATTACAGTGTAATTCTCTGCTGCTAAAAAAGGAATACTTCGAGATTTCAAAAATGGGTACTATACCGTACAATAAGAACATCATTAAGAGTTAGTTACTGCTGCTTATGAGCAAGGAAGTGTGCCACCTAGTGGAGCCAAAAGCACAGGCTCACCGGGCAGCAACTACACAGCTATACATACTATTAACATGATCAAATCAGACATTACTATACTTTTTATAGCACCACCAGGATTACTCTGCAATCATATATATACACATCAGCAGACAATAATAGAGTAAGAATTAGGTTGGCAATGCAATTAGGGTTTAGACAAAGTATGGATAAGGTTTAAGTAAGAAAAGGAAGGGTACAACATTTCTCTTACTTTCACATACAAGGAGATGGAGTGAGTGGCGGAACTGGGGGGGCCCTGCACTTGCGACGACAGGTAAGGGTACACAGAGCTCAGGGTAGGACTTGCAGTTAACTCTCGTGGGGAATGATTTCCCTTTTTCTTAATTGTGGCAGCCCTCTAGTTACATATATTCCAGGACAAGATGCTTTGCTTGCCATGTCTAATCTACAATGGTTTCCCATCTTAGCCAATGACAAGGCTTAGTTAGATAGGTTGAATTTGATGGACTAACGTCTTTTTTCAGCCTTAATTACTATGTTGCTATGTAAGGGCTGAACCAAGGAGGCTTACTTATACTAATGGAGGTGGGGGAGGGGGACCAAGAACCTTCCTCATTGATATATAGAGATATAGAGACATAGATATAGAGACATAGATATAGAGATATAGAGACATAGATATATATAGAGACATAGATAGATAGATAGGTGTTTCAGTTGGTTTACATGGGGCTGTAATACAACCAAAAGTACAGAGAATGTGTTTAGGATAAATGTTTAGGGCTGTGAGAAAAGACATAGCAAGCCTGTGTAACAGGGATAGATAAAGGGAAGATGGAGCAGACAGGAATGTACTAATGAGGGACAGAAATCTCAGCTACTGGGGAAAAGAGTGATTCGTATGACCTAAGGCACATCTGGTATTGGAGACTAGATATGACATAACAGAAGGAATGAGAATATCTACTGAGCAGAGACAAGGGAGGAGCACCGTATCCTCACACCTGAATGCTCGACAGAGTAGGATATATCTTACCTCATGTCCCCCAGTCTACGGGAAATGGCAGTGCCCACATTAGACAGAGCTGCAGAGGTTTTCTGACCAGCACTTGAGAGGGTCTCTTGCGTCTTCTTGTAGCTGCAATAGTCATATAAACATTTACATAAACAAGGAGAAATAAAAACCCAGAGACATGCACCAAGCAAGGACAGGACAAGCACAATTTAAAAATTGTCCCATAGAACAAACATATGGCTAGGCATGGGTTGCACAAGTAGGTTATAACCAAAGGCATGTTATGCAAGCTAAGCAACATGTTATTGTAGGAGTAGCTAGATAATGCGAAGATGCCAGCCTCCACCCGATTACATGCTCACAGCACTCAATCATGAGATTATACACACACACATATCATTCTTCCATACAGATGTGTCCACATACATCTTGTCTGACTAAATGCGAAGAGTCTTTGAGCATGACTTTTCATTACAATGGGGGAAATTTACTAAAGGAAATTTGTAAAAAATAGGTGTATTTGTATCCAGAAATACACTTATTTTTTACATTTACTATCCCGAAAATACAGCAATTCGTAGTCGTATTGATGTGCTATCAATACGAATGGCCGTATTTTCGGGATAGTAAATGTCAAAAATGTCTGTTTACAAATTTCCTTTAGTAAATTTCCCCCAATGTGTCTTGGACACAAAACAATTCAGGTGCAAAAGCAGCTGCTCCTGATTAAAATTATATGCAGCAGATCTATATTGTGAGAGACAGTTTTCCAGTAGAACACTGGAATGTAGCATTTCATATGCAAATACAGACGCTCATCACTACCAAGTCATGGAGCGACTAGAAGGACTGTTTAACACAAAAGTAGGCTAGATGTATGTGGACACATCTGTATCCGTTTAGTTATAAGACAAGGAACTCTAACTCCATTCGACACTCAGACACCATGGGACGAATGCAGGGTAGAAAACAAAATGTGTGATGCAGCAAGCTTGTGTATATATCCTCTTGAGCAAGCATCCTGCTAAACCGATCCTGTTCAACTGCATCCTGCTAAAATGCAGTGTGTAGATGCAAATATAGATTTGCATGTTCAGGCTCCTTCCTGCCAAACAGGTCCCTTTAAAAGGGACCTCTCAAAATGCAATGTGTAGACGCAGCCTAAATCTAATTAAAATATAATTGTACCCGTCCTATACCAGGTGCAATAGATTTGGTTACTAAAAGGTCTGCAAATGCTCGCTGGCTGGCTGGCTTGGACTGCTAAGTGTGAACACACTGTAAATGTGCACTGCCTATATTAGAACGTTCCATCTAACCACGCTAATTGTAAGTGTATCTACAATCACAATGCATTTGCCTCTCAGTCTCATACTGGCATGCGCTCATTTTCTGAGCATGAGTTGTACAAATTCACACAAGATATGCTACGCAAACCAGCATTCATCCAGACCTGCATGGTGTCCCATGGTGTTCATTACTCTCAGTCCATAATTATACACTTCTCACCACATCTAAGTAATGCATAGGTACCAGAGTAGAAGCACTATGTAATACACTTCAATCTCACTTTATTTCTGAGAGTTTTGCACCCCCACCAGTAAGCTAGGAGACCTACAGCTCCAGAGACTCACACATCAGACTGCGTCACTTTCTCGTTCCACTCTCCAAGTTTCTCTGAGGTTTTTACGTAACTGTAACAAGATTAACACCAGGTTCTTAATAAGAAATGTTGTTCCTCTTACATCAGCAAGTGGGGAATGGAGTGACACTTTATTTGGGAAGATAAACCATATACCACAGCAGGCCCAAATGCAAAGACCTTTTGACCTGCTGTTGATGCAACCAGCGAAAGTATGACCTGAATGTCTAACACCACATTCTGCATCCCTAAGGTGGAATGCAGAACCGGTTATCCCGGTTATACAGGAGATACACCATTACTCCTTATGGCCTATTCCAGTGGGAATAAAACTGGTATTCTAGGGAAAAGTCCAGGCAGCAGAATCTTAGTAACTTTAGGGGGAAATTTACTAAAGCTTCCAGAAATGAAAATATGTTTCCCATAGTAACCAAACGGTATCATTTCTCTAGTGCATCCCAGAAATGATGGAGTCTTCTTGGTTGCTATCATCTCTCTTGAAGTTATGGAAGCTTTAGTCAATTTACCCCTAAGTCTAGGTGGTATACGGTCGTTAGGATGACATGCACTGAGTCGACCACTGAAGGTCAACATGGGCTTAGGTTGACACCTGAAAACACTGACATGGACGTAGGTGGACAGGGTCAGTAGGTTGACACAAGCATTAGGTTGACATGGGTTACTCGCTTTTTTTTTTGAGCCAACATGTGCTGACAGGCGGTATCTCATGCCCTAAGATCTACTAGGGCATGGAGGGAGAATAAAATAGTGTAGTGAGCACAGCAAGCCACGCAAGGAGATGTGGTGAATGGATACCGTGTCTATGTCGACATTTGAGACAAAAAAAAAAATAAACAACTGAAATCCCATGTCAACCTAATAAACCTGTCGACCTTTTCAGGTGCCAACCTTACCCCATGTTGACCTTCAGTGGTCGACACAATGCATGCCGACCTTAGCTGTGTCGACCCTATGACCCATACCAGACTAGGTACCCTTCTATTAATACTGGCATGAGCAGCATGACTTTCAACCTCAGCCAAGTAATACATCAGCTTTGTGCAAGTGTCTTGCCTTTGAGACCACAAATGTAATACTTGCATGGTATGCACAGGGACGAAATGAGTTTAAATGTAAAAAGGGAAGAAGTTTATATTATGTATCCCCCGCCCCCCACCCAGGAACCAGAACTCACGCAGTGGACATTTGCACCTCCTGCAGACCCTTGGAAAGGTTGATCTTCAGTTGATTGAGAGGGGTCTGACCAAGCTTTCTCTTAAGTTCTGCAGCATGACGTTCCTTGGCAGCAAGAACCTGGCGCAGAGTGTTCACCTCCTCTTCCACCTATTGAATAAAAATATATAATACGACATAACCCATCACCTTATTCATAACACAAACAATCAGCCATGTTTAGTTTATCAGGGACTCAGATGAATTATCTACCCAATAACAACTCACTAGAGAGCCAGAATCATGATTTTGTAAGTTTTAACACTGCTCAATACACCACAAAAAAAAATCTATTAGTAAGACACTAGTGCAGTCTATTATATGAAGCCTGTCTAGCCTTTTATCTTGAACCCTTTTATCTTAAATCTGCTATTGTATTGATGATGCATTACTTTAAATTTAGAAATATGCTGCTCTTTGGACAGAACACAAATTTGCGGAAAAAAAAAAAAAGAGACCCCAAATATGCTATACTATGTAGAAAAGCACATCTGCTGCTGTATAGAAAACACTAGACCAGGAATCTCCTCATCGTCTGCTGCTCAGTGGACAGACCAGGAATCTCCTCATCGTCTGCTGCTCAGTGGACAGACCAAGCCCCCACGTCTGCTGCTCAGTGGACAGACCAAGCCCCCACGTCTGCTGCTCAGTGGACAGACCAAGCCCCCACGTCTGCTGCTCAGTGGACAGACCAAGCCCCCACGTCTGCTGCTCAGTGGACAGACCAAGCCCCCACGTCTGCTGCTCTATGAACAAGATGCAAAATCTGCTTTCAATTATCATATTCTTGACTCAACCTAAAATGGCCTCCTGTGCTAGATTTCAACCGATTCAATTATATATTTTACATAGGGTCTATTATAGACAGTACCAGTTGGTGGAGGGTAAGGATTATGGGGTCAACACTATGAAGGTCGACAGGTGACAAGGTTGATTGACACAAGCATTAGGGTCGACAATGGGAAGGTAGACAGTCGTCAGGTCGTCATGAGTTTAACTTTTCTTTTGCCCCGAATTTCGCCATAAGTTGACATGGACACATGGACACCGTATCAGTGTACCATGTCCTCTTGTATGGCTCGCTACGCTCGGAACACTATTATATTCTCCTTCCATGCCCTAGCGCACAGGTTCCGAAACCCGGTCCTCAGGACCCCACACAGTGCATGTATTGCAGGTCTCCTCACAGAGGGGAAGATGTATTAAGCCATAACAAGAGATAATTTCAAGTGTGATAAAGAGAGATAAACGTCCAGCCAATCAGCTC
Organism: Crinia signifera; assembly: GCF_055691185.1. Taxonomy (NCBI): domain Eukaryota; kingdom Metazoa; phylum Chordata; class Amphibia; order Anura; family Myobatrachidae; genus Crinia; species Crinia signifera. The sequence goes on along the minus strand of NC_139222.1, from coordinate 104,477,940 downwards.
CTTACTGACTTTTTTCAAACACAGGCTGTAACATGGCAGTTAGCAGGTGATTGGCTGGACGTTTATCTCTCCTTATCACCCTTGGATTTATCTCGTTAAAGCTTAATACATCTGCCCCAGAATCACAAGTGACAGAGGGGCAGATTTATTAAGCTTGGAGAAGAGATAAACTGGAGATAAAGCGGAGAAAAGGTAAAAGGAGATAAAGCACCAGCCAATCAACTCCCAACTGTCTTTTTCAAACACAGCTGATTGGCTGGTGCTTTATCTCCTTTTACCCTTTTCTCCACTTTATCTTTTACAATGTGTCTTTGAGTAATAAATATACCTGTGTACCTGCCGGGTGACCTGGAATACGTGAAAAAAATAAAATGAAAAGCTCATGTCGACCATCCGACCCTGTTGACCCATTTCGTATGTCGACCTTTAGTGGTCAACCTAAAATATGTTGACCTTCATAGTGTCAACATAGTGACCATTTCCCATCTTCTGAGAAGTGCCTTCAATGTCCTGCACAGCTGCTGATTTCTAGCATCTACTCTATTTCAGTGGCCCCAAATTTATACGTGTGTGTGTGTGTGACCCCATTGCAGCCTGGATGGTATTGGTCTACTCTACACTCTCTCAGAAAAGATACCAAGAACAAATGTACTGCATAATATGAGAAATTTTGGGAATTGTAGAATATTTTGAGATTTCCTTCAACACAACAATAGATTGTATTATCTTGATTATAGCATGGTTTAGGGTTGTGTTCTCGGCTTCCTCCAGCCTGCCTCTATGCTATGTTCTGCTGTTCTATACTGATCTAAATTCTACGCACACTATGTTCTTTTCTGTTTTGTGTATGTGTTTTGTAAGTTTGCGTATATAAAATACACTCAATTAAAAAAAAACTGCTCTCAATGGACTGAGCTCAATCCTGAAAGTACAGAACACACTAATCTATGACCCCAAGAACTCCCACCATAAGGTTTCTGCTGTTCATAGAATTAGTTATCAGACATACCTTGGCTAACTCATTCCGCAGTTCCTCAGCTTCAGCCTCTGTCAAACACTCTGGTAGCCCGGCTCCCGCGGCATCAGCTGGCGCTCGCACTCCTGTTGGGCCCACTGGGACATCGGTCATGGTATCAGTCATCAAACCTTTGTTGGGAGAGTTAAGGTTGATGTCTGTCACGGAGGAGAATGAGAGTCAGAGGGAGGGGAGCAAGCAGGAAATATGGGGAGCAAAGAGCATGCATGAGCAGAAATACATGAAAGCCAGGTAGCAAGGGACTGTACTAGAAGTATGTATGGGATCACGTGAAGCATGGCAGCAAATAAAAAGGCAAGGAAACTACACAAACCTAACTGCAGAGAGCAAAACATACACAAAAACAAAAAAAAAAAACACAGATCATGGGAATTTGACTGGTCTGTGGCATTTGATTAAATGGAGAAACATATCTAACATTTTAATAAAGCAGTATAAAGGTCACAGATGGTCTTGAAATAAAGTTCAATCTAGAGGAACAATGAGAGCAGAAAATTAAAAATTCAGGGCTTAAAGTGGTCCTGGAGAGGAGGGCATGACACACGACTCATGCCATCTACTTGCCACCCTACCCCTATTATGCAATTTCTGTTAGAATTACTGTGCAGAGCAAAGGTGGAGGATGAAATGTTCCACCCACCCACTTCAAACCCTGTTTTTTGGAGTTCCATTGGACATTACATTGACATTTTTATTGTGTTTTATAAAACCACATGGACCAAAAACACAACCGATTTATAAAATATAAAAAAAAGGATTGTTAATATTTCAATAACAGAATCAACAAGGTAATCATAAAGCTAGCAGGCGGATCATTGACAATGTAAAGGCCAGAACAGTGAAGCTGGGACTTTATACGAGATGCCAGGACAATTGGGACCAGCCAAACAGGTAGATGTCAAGGCAAAGGGAGGAAAATGGAGAACTGCACTGACTGATCAGCAATTTAGTCAGGAAGCTGCCTTCTTTCCTGTGCTTACTGGCAATGTCCTTTATTATCATGCTGGCTAATGTAATATAACTGTTTCCAGAACGCCAGACCTATTCTGCACAATGAAGGAAATGAGATCACCCTGAAAGATAGGTCCTACAGAAAACACAAACTGCATACAACAGTGGCCGGATGAGATCTGCTGACACCGAACCATAGTATCACTGTTCGAGAACAGGAATATCATAGGAAACCGAAGCTCAGGATATTATGGATATACATAATCACGACACACAAGTGATGTTGTCCTCAAAAAAAAAAAAAAGGGAGGTTAAAAAATAGTAACAATCTAAACCCTGAACATCCTTTAGGCTAACTGACAGGATAGTGCAGATCAGAGCGCTGCACATTTTACAGTTTAGGAGCCGGATATATTTAATATGGCACCATTAATAACTAGTAAGCTCATTCTTACAGCCGTCACTCCATGTTAGCAGCTCACCCATCTACAGACATTAAACACTTAAATTCACAACGCATATCTATTCCTACCTCAATAATCCTCATGTTATACTTATAACTCACCTCAGTAGCATTCTCTATGCATCGTCCAACCCAATTGCGCCTTCCCCCAGCAAACTTGCCCACCCCCAATATCACCCTACTCGATGCATGATTCCATCATCAATAATGTCACACTGTCCTCATCAGCTGTAATTTATGAAGACACAACCGCCCACATAGCCACTAAAATTGTCAATGATAAAAACAGCTGCACCAGTCATCATTAACCCCTCCAGTTTGCATCCCTCTTTCATTACACACATCATATAAATAGCTCATTAGAAATATTTTACCTGTCACTCATGCATCAGTCATCATCCCTCCATCAGCATTTTTTATGTTTCCATTGGCCCAGAGGTGCTTATTTAAAAAGGAAATAGTTTATCAGAGCATTTTTAAATATGGGGCTCTAGAATGCTGGGCCATAATCTATCCTGTGTTGTCAATTAGACACTGGAGGTCACAGCATAAAGCTTATTACAGGCTGTTGCAGAATACACAGAGCATATTTCTCCAGGAGTGAAGGACTAATGTCACAAGTTACTCCTGGGGATACCTGTGTTCGAGGCCAAAGTTCTAAAGCCTTGCAAGGGGCTGACAATCATAGTAAGGAACTGTAAAACAGGCATGGTGGTGCTATGTTTGAGGGCAGAGAACTGGAACATCTACCTATTGTAGTTATACCTACATACTACTCAGAGGAACTGATGAGGCTAGATGTAATCCCTAAATAAAGTATGTACACTAGGGTTTCCAGTGTTTTATCTCCATACTGTAACCTGGAAGATATGGTTAGTACTATATCAGGGTACGTGACAATAGCCAGCAATCTCACAATGGAAAATTACTGCAAAGCAACAGCTTTTACGATCTTCCAGAGTAGGACAAAAAGAAGCTTCCTCCTCACTGCATAAAGCTATCGCCTCCACCTGTGAGCCATTCTCCATCAATAATATCTATAAGTGGTGCATACAGGAGGCATCACACACCATGCAGTGTCGTTATTTGGCTGGAGGCAGAAAGGTCTGGTGAGGTCATCAAGCCTATGGAGTAGTAGCATGATGTGTGATGTCAGGGACGTAACCCTTCTCTAACAGCTGCTTGTTTATGAAGTATGAAGCAGTGGTGAACAGGGGAGCATGAATTATAGGGGAAGGAGATTGAATTACACAGGAAGAGCTTAAATTATAGGGGGGAGAATGGATGACAGGGACAGACAATGAAAAGGAAGAGTGAATCACAGCGGGTACAAGGATAAATGCATTACAGGGAAGAGAAAAGAAAAATGAATAAATGGTAGAGAGAATTAGAGTAGAAGGCTTATAGGGAACAATTACATGAACAAGAAGTAGCGATGGAGAAAAGAAAAAAAAAAAAAAAGAAGGAAAAAGGTGTCTGGAAATGAATAACCGGGCAGAAGATGACAGGAGAAATTCATCTCTGTGGGCATTGGCATGGGTGTATTACTCTAAGGCTGCCATGATTAACAATCGCTGCACTTATGACATTATCTACAAAAAGGAGTTTCAGCAAGAATGTGCTCCATGTCTGCTCTGGATCCTCCTAGAGTCCAAATTCATGCTACATATCAAAAGATACCCATAGATAAGGTGTATATGTATTACGGAATTTAGAATGTAAGCTCCAATGGGCCAGAGACTTGTAAATATATATGTGTGAAAAGGACTGACACTATATAAATTATAATTGCCCATATTCAGGATACAGTATAAAAGGTGTTTTGCTTCCATATTGAATACTAACACATCAGGCAGTATTTAACGCTCACTGTGCATGCGCAGTTTTTTTTTACCACCCATCGCCATGCCTCCCGCTCACCCTATTCAACACGTCAGCTGCTCGCCGCCCCTGATGGCAAGCATTGACCAATGCGGCGTACGAGGAGTAAATGGCTCCATTTGTAGGCAGTGTTCAAATATTGCTCAGAAATGCTGAAAACCACAAATTATCCTAAAAAACTATGCCAAAATCAGCAGACTGCTAATGCTGTGTGAATCTCCTCAAAGGCCAAATGAAGGAGTGAGGTAGAAGAGGTGAATCTTGGGTAAAAAAGACAATGAGAAAAATAAAAATAAAAAACACTTCCTGAGCGAAAAGAAAAAAAAATTATATTAATCAAATAAGTCGCACTTCTAGAGCCTTCAAATAATACAAAATAGACTTGTAGACACAAAAAAAAAAAAAAGAAAATAATTAGTATAAGTACGTAAGTTGAGTTCATGTAAGAAGATGCTGAGACCAAAACGGAGAGGCATATAAAAAAGAAAGCGCGCATCGTTTTCTGTTTCAGAATTGAATACACAAAACGGCAAAGTGCGCAAAATTTCCCATAATAAATCAACAGAGAGGACCAAACAGCGAACAGGGCAAAGCTAGTTGTTTATTTTTGGCGAACCGGGAGCGTTAAATAGGGCGAGGACCATTTTTGTAGAGAGGACTGGCCTTCTTGCCAAAAAAAAAAAAAGTGAATTGGGAGCATTGAATATTGCCCTTCAACTGAGGCAGCCTACTCCCTTCATCACTGCATAAAATGGCATGGCTATTGGAAGACAACAGGCAGAATATACCCTTTGATACAAATAATAGCAGTACTGTGGCATGAAGCATTCCTTTCACATGTTTATTTAGCTGTGTTAGCAGTTCAAATCCTGCTCCTAATCATAAATTTCATCTGCTCAAGGTCCCTTATGTCTGCAACATACAGCACGATATTCAGGCATTTTCTGAGCGATTCTAACAAATCGCTCAGAAAATGCTTGAAGATGCATGTAAATCGCTGTGTATATAGCCCACACAGCGATTTACATGCGCGCACCCGCCGTTCTGAATCTGTCCAAGATTCAGAACGGACGGGCTGTACAATACAGAGCAGTCGCTCAGAAAGCTCCTGCTCATCTCCCGCATGTGTGGCTGCGGGCAGATGAGCAGGGCCGAGCGACTGCGGACGCCGCAGACCCGCCGCACCCCGCACCGCAGAACCCGCCGCCGCCACCCCCCTCCCCCACCAGCTGTAGCACCCATCGCCACCCCCACCTCACCTCTCGGCGGCAGCGGGGCGGACATGTTAAAAAAAAAAAAAAATTAAATTTCACAATGGCCACGGCCAGCCAATCACGGCTCGCCGCGTCATTGCCCCGCCCCCTAGAGCTGGCTATATTAGCCAGCTCGAGACGGGGTAGGGGCAGTCAGTCCGACGGCGGAGAAGGAGAGAAGAGCTCCTGAAGTCCTGGGAGGCGCGGCCAATGCAAAAGAGCTTAAAAGGCCGCCGCCCCCCAGGTGAAGAACACAGATGAAGAGGCAGAAGCCCTGGGAGGCGGCAGCCATGCAAAAGAGCTTAGGCGGCTGCCGCCCCCAGGTGAAGATGCCGCAGAAGCCCTGGGGGGCTGAGCTCCCCTGGGTGAAAAAAGAAGAATCAGATTAATAAAATATTTTAAAACCAGTGTTTGTGTGTTTTATTTTAATATTTCCTTTACAGGGGGGCTATAGGTACCGGCGGGCCTTTAATGCCCCACATGCTGGTACCTGTGGTTCTCCCAAGTACCAGCATGTGGGGCAGGCTTGCTGGGACCTGTAGTCCTACTGTAAAAGACAATATTACTGTTAAACAAGCTATCAACCCTGCACCCACCGCCCAGGGGTGCAGGGGATAGCCCCGGGCTGCAGCCCAGGCCTGGGGTGCCCTGGAGAGGGGGGACCCCCTTATTTGGGGGGTCCCCACCTCCCCAAAAACTCCCGGCCTGGGCTGACTAGTTAGGGTGGGTAATGCTTTGGCCACGGGACACCATCAAGCGTGTCCCCTGCCTATGGCATTACACCCCCTGCTAGTGGAGCCTGGTGCTGGTCTCCAAAATACGGGGGACCCCTATTCATTTTGTCCCCCCGTATTTTGGAAACCAGGGCCAGCTCAAGAGCCTGGTGCTGGTCCCCAAATTCCGGGGGACCCCACGCACTTTGTCCTCTGGATTTTGGGAACCAGGACCACTCAAAAAGCCCGGGGCTGGTCATGCCTGGGGGGGGACCCCATGCCATTTTTTATTTTACAAAATGATTGTCTGTATGACAGGACGAGACGCTGGACCCCGGACTTGGTAAGTATTTTTTTTTATGTCCGTTCCCACTGTACCACCAATGTTTAAAAGTTTGCATATGGGGGGATCGGTCGGTGCAGGGGGAACCACTAGCCACCAATTATTAACTTTTTTTGGGGGGGGGGGGGGCAATATTAAGGGGAGGTGAAAGAATACTTATTAAAGAGTAATAAGTAATGTTCAGTAATAATAACATTTTTGTGATGAAGTGCAGTGTTGTACTTCACTTTCTGTGACAGATTTGAAATCTCCCGTGCTGAATCTCCCAATCTCCACAATCTCTGACACAAATCTCTCTGTATGTGGCTCATTGTTGAAATGAGCCACAAGAGTGAAATCTCTTGTGCTGAATCTCCCGTTATGTATCTCTGGCACACATCTCTGCGTATGTAGGGCCCTTTACATCTCCTGCTAGAGATTGTAAGACGTGTAGGACAGAACACTGACTACCGTTCTGTGGAGAACATTTAACGGTCATAATAAAAATGGCATAGCTCACCAATGAGAGCAACAAAACCATCCACACTTTCCTCTCCATGATGAAAATGTACAGAAAGTCATAGCTGGGTGATTTTTTTTTCTGCTACTGTGCGTCAGCATCAGATAATAGTGCACTAATGTCTACTATACCAAGGCTCCCACAGCAGCTTCCGTTAGGTCTCACATTTTCAGTATTTTGTTTTTATTATTGCTTATAGAGACATGCTACCATCTACACCATAGGAGAAGGGGGAAGCAAATAGCCAGGAAAGCACCGCACAGGGTCGGTTTGCAAATATTTACACTTTTTTTTATTTATTTTTTTAAATCACCCCTATTATCAAATCAGGGGATGTTCATGCGAATAGACATAAGTACCGCAATAAACCACAGGTCTATGTACTTTCACAGCACTTATCACAGCCATAGTCTCTTTACAGGAAAGCAGCAGGACATACCTAATATGAAGCTAGCGAGCTTGATAACACAACACCTTCGTATTCTCCATATACACCATATATACTCGAGTATAAGCCTACTTTTTCAGAACATTTTTTTATGCTGGAAAAAGCCCCCCCCCCTATATTCGGGTCGACTTATACTTGAGTATATACGGTAATATGGAAACTATATATGGGGGTCCTACTACCCCACTATCTCATGTGGTTTTGTTTACTTTGGGCAGTATTCAATGAGAAAAATTATCCGTGCATGGCAAGAGAGTTTTTCTCTCGCCATGCACTCGCCCTGTTCCGGAGGGCTCGCTGCTACTCCTGCTCCCACTATTCAATGTGGTTAAGACTCGCCGCCACTCGCGGCAAGTCTTAACCCCTGCAGCGGACGAGAGACCGCAGCAGGGAGCCGGGGGACGGTGGCAGCCAGGGAGATTAAAGTCTCCCTGGCTGCCCCAGAACATATGTGGAGGGGAGGAGGGCTCCCCGGTACCCAGGCAGCACAAGCTGCCCCCCCCCTATAGCCAGCGGGGGACCCAGTATTCACTGCACCCGATCGTGCATATGTAATGATCGGGTGCAGTGAATATATAAATATCTAATGAGCGGCTCGAGAGCTCCGGCCCCCTGCTGGCTGCTCTGTGTAAAAAAAAAAAAAAACATTTTTTTTATTAAATATATATTAATGTGCTATAAGCACATGAATAAAAATAACATGCCCCTTCACAGAAAAAAAATCCTGATTTTTTGACACCAAAAAAATAAATAAAAAAAAACCTTTTAGTTTAAAAGTTCCCATTCCAGTTCTCTATGAAAAGATGGAGAATTGCTACACGGAGAGACACGGCGAAAATCACTTAAAAAGATGGCGAAAATATCACATTGAATAGGGTGGTCCACTTTTGGAGAGCAAAATGCTCCTTCCAACGTGAAAATAGCACAAACTCTCCATAAAACAAGGCGAATTTTTCTCATTGAATACTGGCCTAACTATGGCACAGTTCTGTCCTCCAGTTCCAATTCCCAGGACCAGAAACACATCAGTGCTGGCCTGATTTTTGCTCCTGGTGGTCCTGAGCAGGAGGCTACTAGCCCCATGGAGACTGTTTCCAACTGAAAGCAGCACTAAGCCAGAATGCAATGATCATTTTGGCCAGGAAAGTTATCTTTAAATCTTTTCACCTAGAAAAGCCTTGCTAGGGTGTGGAAATAGCTGCTTTGGCAGCACATAGGCATTAGAAGAACCTGGCAATACCACAGATAATGTTAAAAGTTATTGAGCAAAAATGTTCACATTGTAATAATGGAGTCAGCATAAAAACCTAGAGTGTCACACCATTATTTTAGCAGCAAGATGAAAGCATGTTAAGGTGACATAAGTCTTATATGGTAGTTTGCTGATGTGTGAGATTGGGCCAATTCACCCACTACCAACTGATTACCTGAAATAATTCATAAACTGATTCAATTCCAAGTTGGACTAACACGACATAATCTATTGGTACACATTATGGGCCTTATTCTAGTTCTCTTTCTGACAAAATCCTTCTTTAGATGGACAAAACCATGTGCACTGCAGGTGGGGCAGATGTAACTTGTGCAGAGAGAGTTAGATTTGGGTGGGGTTTTACTTCAAAGTGAGATCTATATTGCAGTGTAAAAATAAAGCAGCCAGTATTTACCCTGCACAGAAACAAAATAACTCACCCAAATCTAATTCTCTCTGCACATGTTACATCTGCCCCCCTGCAGTGCACATGGTTTTGTCCATCTAAGAAGGATTTTGTCAGAAAGAGTGAACTAGAATAAGGCCCTATGTTCCTGGCTTGGTGTTATGCTTGACCTCACCTGAAGGTATCTCCTGTTACCCTATTTCTACCAAAAGGCCACAACCCAGGATTTGCTGCAGGATTTATCACTTTTTTACGACTTGGAGCCTTCATGGACTTTGAAATATTTACCATCTCGTATCTACCTTTACTGTGTAATCTTATGATTGTTTAAAGTAAAATTATTCACACTATGAAAACGCCTTTGTTATCTAAACAAAATGAGGGCAGTAGATTGGATGATGTGCTAACCTGCTGCTCAAGAACATTCTCTACCGCTTTATGCTTATAAGGCATGTCGGTACTTATGTATTATCTGGGCTCCCATGTTAAATGCACCCCATTTTTTCATACCCCTCCTACTATCCAACTACGCATGGAGTTGATTTTATATAGTGTGGCGTGCGCAGCAAGCCACCGTGCCCGAAGCATGGCGAGCGCAGCGAGCCCCGCAAGGGGACATGGTCTCATAAGAAAAACGGGAGCCCAGATATTACATAAGTACCGGCATGTCTAATGGTGTGTACACACGGTCAGATGTGCCTTAAGATGCGATCAGATCAGATCGCAAGGCACATCCGATTTGCATACAAGTCTGAATATATAGTGCAGATCTGCACTATGTAGACAAGGCAGACAAGACTTTCTGCCTTGCGATACGTGAACGCGCATCGGGATCACAAGGGTTAAAACCCTTGCGATCTACATCCGATCCGATGTTGACAATATCGTCAACATCGGATGGCAAATTGTACCGTGTGTACACACTATTAGATGTGGACACACTGGAATTGCCAAATGGTACTCCTTCAGGTCAAGGAAACGCTCCAGTCAGCAGTTCAGGTGACCTTCCATTTTGATATGCTATGCTTAATAATAGGTCTAGTTCTCGCACACATCTTATTTATATTTCACATTGTAGTGTATTCTAATGGTGTGTACACACTGGTACAATCAGCATGAGGTTTTGACTATATAGTCAAAATTGGGTACTTGTATCCTAGCACGGTGCCCCAGATTTTGATTGAAGCACATCGCATCGCATGCAATATAGCGGCATGTGATGCGATTTTTAATTGTACAAGCACCCCGATGGGTGCTTCAACCTCCAACCTTTTCATACCCCCACTTAAGATAAGATAGTGTGTCGAGCGCAGCAAGCCCGAAGCGTGGAGAGCGGACGCAGATTACTTTACATGTATTCCGCGTCCGCTTGCCACACTATCTAAAATCAACTCCACGCCGACGTGGATAGCTGGGGTATGAAAAGGTCGGTGGACACGTACCGCCGCGCTTGCCACGCTTCGTGTTGGCGTTGATAGTGGGGGTGCATTTAACATTGTAAGGGTGCTTGTACAATTAAAAATCGCATTGCATGCCATTAATTGTACATTCCTGATAATTTACGCGAATATCGCATCACATACACGGTATGCGATGGGCGCCGTGCTAGGAAACAAGTACCCAAAATTGCATGCAGATCGTATGCGGATCGCACAGGTTTTTTTACCTTGCGATCCCAATGAGCACTCTCGTGACAGCACAAATCGAAACCCAGATAGACAGGGCAGCAATGACTATATAGTGCAGACTGTATGAATTGTATGTAAATAGTACAGAGTTTGCAAAGATTGTATAGCACTCGGATCTTAAGTCGAACAGCAAGGGAATCTCACCGTGTATACATAGCATTAGTTTCCTTTTTTGACATAGAAATATTTTGAAAATAAAATTATGTTCTACCTTAGATACGGTTACATAAAACAGTGTATACCATTACAAAATGTACACTTTATCCCTAGAAACCTGAAACACATCTAAAGCACCAGGAAGAGCATGGATTACAGCGGCACATATTACATGTGTCACTATAATACTTGCTGATTTTCCTCTTTACAGTGTAAATGCAGGAAGCAGCACTGATAAGATGTAGTAAATTCCCCATCTGGCGATCTCCTACAAAGCCCACAGCACATCAGCCTAATGCTGAAGCATTGTGTCTCTCCTCCCGCCCAGCTCCAGTGGGCATGCATAATATTCTTGCTGCTATCCTATCACAAGATTTCCCATGAAATCTCTGCCCCTGTTCATGACTGCGAATGCGTTTGCAGCCCTGCACATAGGGGAAACTCCATGCGCAATCACTCACCATCAAATGGATTTGCCCTGTTCGCAGCCGCTGAGCAAGTCTGAACTTACTCGGCACTGCAATGGCTGTTGGGAGATGGAGGCCGCTACTGACATGGACCCAGCGTCTATATGTTGAGTTCTTAGTTACAGCGTAAGGACGCTCTAATTCTGTGTCATCTCATTGACAGAACCTCCCATTCTGCGTCATCTCTTCTAGTCATGCCTATTCCACCCAAGGTCATTCTATGTAGTGCGCCCTAGACAACTGCCTCACCTGGTACCTCTCATTTGCGGACATTTTCCAAAATGTCTGCACTAACCTCGCAAAAGGACAATTGCGTGTTCTTACGTTTCAGTTTTTAAATTATTCCTGTTAAGTTTTCTATTCTTTGTAATAGCAAATCCGTAAAGCAACCGAATACTACTGGAGAGAAGTGCTAAATAAATAAAATTATATTGAGCAAATAACTTTTTGATGACATTTATAAAACTGTTCTACAGGTAACAGTCTAGGAAAGATGTTGCTGGTTTTCATTAAAACAGTACTACACAAAGTAGTAGCCGGCTACAGACAATAGCTTTCTACAGTTCCGTACAGAACGGTCTGCAGATTTGTTTCATAGCGTGGGCGGGATGTATTAAAATACATCACCGCCCTTCGCCGCATATGTACTAACATATGCGGCTGGCATCCGTCACCTCTCTGCCCCCTCCTGCATCCCTCACGCCGGGGACAGCTAAGCAAGCTGTCCCCGGGGCCTCCTCCTCCCCCCTGCAGCCGGAAGGACGTCCGGCTGCGTCACAAGGGGGAAGAAGGTGTTACCTTCCGGGTCCAGGAGGACCTGGACCAGGTAAGAGGGGGAGGGGGAGAGGCGGGTTTTTCGGCAGAGGCGTCGGGCGGCGAAAAGAAGCCACACAGGCTTCTATAGGGTATTGCCACCCAAAGGTGGCGATACCCTACACTGCGGTGACGTGGCGGCCGGGTAATAGTACATAGGAAAATGCGGTAAAATGGGGGTTTTACCGCATTTTCCCTTTAGTACATCTCGCCCCGTACCTATAACAGTATTGAAAGAGAAAAATATTTTTTAGCTTTCTTTAAGCGTTTACTTTCTTGCAATACGATTGCGCGAGGGGGGTGGGGGGGATTTACTGCTAAAGCTTAATAAAATTTTAAGACAAAACAAAGTGACTGTCAGGGGAAACATATATGGAACTGCACCCTGTTTAGTAATTGCCTTAATGGCAACTCTGCTGAGATACAATAAAATATTAATATAGAAATTCAAGTAAAGCAATATATTCTATAATACACTGTGACCACCACATTTCCTGCCATTAACTCCAGGGACACACGCCAGGAAGCCTTACAGAGACTGAAATGGCAAACAGAAGTTAATAGATGCCAAACACAGTAATACATCCATAAAACAAAATACATGTTTTGTCAAATTATTAATTTCAGTGCTTCTTGCAACGCAAGTATTTTTTATTTCAATTATTTTATTGATGATTACATAATGCAATAGGGATATAGTACCTCTATTGTAAACAATGTTTCAATAATATTTTCTACAAGAAGTAGATTAGAAAATATTTTCCCAGATGGGTCACATTGTTGTTTTCTCCTACAGCAATAGGTACACACTGATATCAGCCCAATGGGGCAAAACACCAATAAAGAACCCCACATGGGTAGCACATATCAAGCCTGATACAGTGACACCCCCCCCGTCCGGACTGACACATATCTCCTCTCCCCCCCCCCATCCCCATCCCCATATACAGTGTAACAGGGACCAAATGACAGACACACATCTACCCTACACAACGGGGCAGAGACCCAAATGCCCCCTTACATGAGCACTGACACACCCGCATCAGGTGTAATAACACCCACACGCAGCATGCCAGGGGAACACTGACGTCTCGCTCTCTCATATATGACAACACTGACAGGACACACAGCGCAGCCACCCACTCCCGCATACACCCCACCGGCCGAGCGACTGGCTGCCATCTTCTACAACCCTCCTCCCACCGCTGTGTGCGGGACCCGGGACCATTCCGTCCTCGGGCATACATGCCGCCGCCATCCCCAGGGGAAGGGAGTTGGGACACAAGGCACAATCCAGTCTCCTGCTCACCCTGCCCGCCGGGATCCATGGCTGCGGTGACCGGAAGCTGTCGGCGATGCTGGGCGGGGCCTCCCGCTGGAACACTCCGGCAGCAGCTGAGAAAGCAACATCCACGTCACGCGGCGGCCCCCTGGCGCGTGGTCACTGGTCACGCAGGCGCAGAGGGCGACGTGCACGTCACTCCGCTGCCGCTGGAGATGTGGGGGCTGCTGTGACGCAGCTTCCATCCATGCTCTATATATCATAGTTACCTACCCTCCTGCATTCTACAGGAGACTCTCTGAAATAGCAGCAATCTCCCTCTCTCCCTCATTAGTCTAACAATCTCCCTCATTTCACCTATCCCACATTACACTGGTTAAATTTTTTTGGGAAAAAAGGAATGAGAGACAGATACATTTACATTGAGTTATCAGCATCATTTCCCAGCACTTTAGCAAGTATAATAGCTCTTACTAACTGCTTTGGGGCTCATCTACATTTGGATATAACTCATTTAAATTACACACCCACGCTCTTAGGTTCCGCGGTCACAATCTCTTTTCACAATATCTCCATATATGGAACTAGACACACCCCCTCAATGGGGCGCTTTTCAAAATTATTTTACCAACTATAATCTCAATCTCCCTGAAACTGTTTTTCAAAAGTAGGCAAGTATGATATATATATATATATATATATATATATATATATATATATATATATATATATCCAATGGAATGGAGGTATTGGGCTTTCCTATGGCAGCACTGAGATCAGTGCTTGGGGTGGGAGGCTGTGACTCGGTAATGTCTGGCAGCAGGTAGCCGGCACACAGCTGCATTATGTGGAAAGTGACGTCAGTCTCGGCCATTTGGACCAAACTAAATAAAAAAAAAAGAATTGTGATTGCCATCACCTCTGTGGATACACCTTTCTTACCCATTAACCTTTTTAAAACAGGTGATGGAAATCACACATTAAGGGGGAAGTCCAGCTACAGCATTATGTCCCTCCTGGTGAAGGGGTCATGTTGGGAGTTATTATATATTTTTGACATACCTCCCAACTGTCCTGTTTTTCACGGGACCGTCCAGGTTTTTTGGGACGGAAATGTCCCGTGGGGGGTGGGGGTGGGGGGTGGGGAGGGGGGGCACCAGTAAGGAGTCCCCTCAGCCTTGCACAGGGTCTATTCAGGGACGCAGAGGGGGCATGACCCAATGGTGCCCTCATTTGCATAGGGCATGCTCTCATTTGCATAGACCACACCCTCTTTTTGGGCACGCAGCTCCGCCATGCGAGCATCCCTCTTCTACAGCTGAAAAAGTTGGGAGGTATGTATTTTGTAATATTAGTATATGTTTCTACTGATTCAGGTTATGATGTCAGTGCAGGGCTAGGAGTTCTATGTACTATGCCTTGGAGAAAGATAATGCCCCTTTCCGTGCTGCAGTGTGAAAGCTCCATTTTCAATTTACCGGTTACAGAATACTGGTATTTTGAAATGTGTTAAAAGCAGGATCCTACGCATTTCTTAGCCGTTTTCCCTGCAGTCTGAACAGCTCAGAAACTGTATTTGCTATAAATGATAACCACACAAGGGTGATAGGTTATCTCCCTGCATGATCCCCGCCCACAAGCAGGAAATAAACATTTAAGGCCCCATACATTAGGCCGACTTGTCCTTAGGACAAGTCGGACCCAATTCTCCTGTGAGCCGCCCTGCAGCTCCACGGGAGGCTCACATACAATTTGGCACTTGATGAGCCAGTTTTACATGTGATAAATCGCTTGCGATTTATCACATGTAAAACAAATGGGGAGCTGCAGGGCGGTGAGGAGCAGTGGGGCGGGCAGCGGCAGTAGTGGGGGCGGGCGGCAGCTCTCAAATGAGTTCCCGGCGGGTGCCGGGTGCGGCGAGTGATGCTGACCTGGCCGGGCATACTGTGATCACAAATAGCAGCGCTGCCGCTTCGGGACGGGCAGTGCAGTGGCGGCTATTACATTTTCAAAATACCTGTCAAATGACCGGCCGTTCTCTGATTGGCTGAGAGAGCTCTCAGCCAATCAGAGAACGGCCTGTGAAAAGTAATAGCCGCCACTGCGCTGCCTGTCCCGTCCCGCAGTGGCAGCGCTGCTATTTGTGATCACATGCCCGGCCAGGTCAGTGTGTGTGCGCGCTAGTGCTCAGAGACCCGCTGCCCGCCGTGCTGCTCCCGGTCAGTCTGCATGCATATGCCTGGAAAATACAATATTTTGCCAAGAATAGCGCAAAACAAAAAGGGAGTATGCTGCTGGTGGTGAACACCGAGTGCCCTGTCAACGTGAACACTCAAAGTGATAAACTGGTGATAGAAAGATTGATGACACCACTTAGCGCTAAACCCTATAATTAGGTACACAAGATAAAATTACGTATCTTAAACCAGGTGTTGATCTTTGATGTATTTCAAATGAGGTCAGCACCTGAAACAACATAGAATGATATCGCCCTTTTCTCCCAAATTAATGGGATGTGTGAATATAAAGGGTATATCAATACAGAAAGATCATGGTGCAGTTTCCAGGTAAACAGAAAGTTTTAATAAGCACAGGAAACTCACAATATTGCAGATGGTAACAAGCATATAAAAAGCCAAACGGCAAAGCTGCTGCACAATCAAATTCTTCCTCCCATCCGACACTGGATTCAGGTGGTGAAATGGAGACTCAGGGCACCGGTATCCCAAAAGTTCCTCAGGTCCAGGGAAGATGATATGCAGTCCAGTAAAAGATAAAGTATGCGTCTCACTTAATGCATTTCGGGTCGAATTGACCCTTCATCAGAAGTGTGAGTGCATACTGTTGGTGAATGTCCTTATAACACAGTCCCAATACACAAATAATAATCCCATTGGCCAGAAAGCAAATTGGTTTAACGTGTAAGTCCTATTCGGACGTACACGCTGCCTCCACATCCTGTTAGGGCTGTGCGCGTCACTTCCGCCGGAAGTGACGAATCGCCGCGATCACAGTATAATTCCTTCGTCCGATGCATCACCCCCGCCGGAAGCGAGGCAGTCATCAGCGGCGTCCTTAGCAACGGACGCGTCGGGCGGATGTTCCCCGTGCAACCCGCTTGGTTACACTGGGTGCCAGCATTACTTCTGTTGCGGCCGCCATTTTAGATACTGGAAAATAATTATTTCAATTCCCACAGTTTGTGATCTTGTCAGATTTGATATCTAAATGATATTAAGCACAAGGATAAAAATATTTAGTATAAAATAACGGGACATAGTTAATAAAAAGTTAAAATACATATATCAGTTAAAAATACATATAACAATTTAAAAATAGAGACTTATATGGATAAAAAAGGATGTGAAGAGTGATCATCTATTCTAAAAAGCTTTTAAGCTCAAAATCCATATTAAGACCCAGAGGTGCCAGAGTTTTTAATTTAAAAATCCATTGCATTTCAGTTTGGCATAATCGTTTTTCAATATCTCTGGTCCTCAATCTGGGTAAAATCTGTGCAATGCCCAAAAAATTTTTTATACAACATTCCTTTTTGTTATGAATGTGTTTAAAATGTGAGGAGACCGAGTGCGTGTCCAGGCCTTTTCTAATATTATATATATGCTCGGACATCCGGACACGCATATTTCTCGAGGTCTTCCCTACATAAAATAAGTTGCATGTGCACTCCAATAAATAAATGACATTTCTGGAGTTACATGTTAAAAAATTATTAATCTTATGGGTATTGCCGTTCACCGTAAAATTTAAAAATTTGGATGTATCACTCTTCACTGTCCTACACATCAAACAAGACCCACACCTGTGAAAACCTTTAGTGCGTATGCTTTGTCTGGGTTCTTCCTCTATACTACTCCTCACTAATTTGTCCTTGAGGGACGGTGCCCTTCTGTAAATAAAATTGGGGCGTTCAGGAATATGATTAATAAGTACAGGATCCTGTAGCAATAATTTCCAATTTTTATAAAAAATCTTTTCTATATTTTTAAAAGAAGAGCTGTATTGTGAAATAAAGGACCATTTGAATTTTTCACTGGTATCTTTTTTGGGTTTTTCTACCAGTAGTTCACTCCTTTCTACTTGTTGCAGTTTTTCTTTTGCAGTTTCAATCGTGGAGGCTTCATAACCTTTACTAACAAACCTCTCAGTCAACTCTTCTATTTGCTCTTCACATACTACAGTATTTGTACAGTTTCTTTTAATCCTGGCAAACTGACTGAAAGGGATGCCCTCCAGCCAGTTGGAGTGATGCTCACTAGAGCGATTGATGAACCCATTGGAGTCTGTGGGTTTTCGGTAACATTTTGTGCAAATTTTAGCCTCATCAATATAAATTAACAAATCTAAAAAGGATAATTCCTTATGACTTAGATTAAAAACTAATTTAATGGAACGATCATTGTTGTTAAGCAGTTGGCAGAGCTCATCCAGATCGCTCTGAGACCCATTCCAAATAAATAGAATGTCGTCAATAAAACGCTGCCAGGATACCAAGCCCGCCCCCAGAACGCCATCTCGCCAAATCTGTTCCTCCTCCCAATGCGCCATGAACAGATTTGCGTAACTGGGGGCGAACCTGGTACCCATAGCAGTTCCGACAATTTGCAGATAAAAAGAGCCATTAAAAATGAAATAATTATTATCAAGAATAAAACCAATACCCTCAATAATAAAAGACTGTAGGGGGGTGGGTAAATCTGATTGGTTTAAAAAGAATGTGACAGCATTTATGCCCTTTTCCTTATTTATAATAGTATAGAGCAGTGGTCTCCAACCTTTTTTGGGTCGGGAGCTACTCGCGACAAAATAAACCGCCCGAAGAGCTACTAAAGTAAAATAAATTTTAAAATCGGCATAATATCCAAAAAAATGCCCTTTACACATAATGCCACAAACCGTAATGCCCCAGACACATTATGCCACACACTGCAATGCCCCAGACACAATATGCCACACACTGCAATGTCCAATATGTCACAAACATACCTCCCAATACTGGAGGCAGAGGAGAAGAGACATCTGCGCGTGCCGAAGGCACGCGCCAAAAATTAGAGGGTTCAGCTACTACCGTGGAACTCCTGCGAGGCTACATCCCCCAATTTTTTCCGCTATGGGGGCATGGTCACCTCTCTAAGAGCTGTAGCCACATGGGGTGCGGCCATGGAAAATGGGGATGTGAAACACATATGCCCTCAATAGTGCAGTGCCAGATACACATGACCCCAATAGTGCAGTCCGTGATACCCATTATAAATATGCCCGCACCGTGATGCTCCATTATACAAATGCCCCACACCGTGATACTCCATTATACATATGCCCCACCGTGATGCCCATTATACATATGCCCCACACCGTGATGCTCCATTATACATATGCCACAATGTGAGGCTCCATTATACAAATGCCCCACAGCGTGATGCTCCATTATACATATGCCACACACACACGATGCCCATTATACATATGCTTAACAACGTGATACTCCGTTATACAAATGCCCCACAGCGTGATACTCCATTATACATTTGCCACACCGTGATGCTCCATTATACATATGCCCCACACTCTGTGATGCACCATTATCTATATGTCCCATACCGTGATGCTGCATTATACATATGACACACACCGTGATGCTGCATTATACATATGACACACACCGTGAAGCTCCATTATACATATGCCCCACACCGTGATGCTCCATTATACATATGCCACAATGTGAGGCTCCATTATACAAATGCCCCACAGCGTGATGCTCCATTATACATATGCCCCACACTCTGTGATGCACCATTATCTATATGTCCCATACCGTGATGCTGCATTATACATATGACACACACCGTGATGCTGCATTATACATATGACACACACCGTGAAGCTCCATTATACATATGCCCCACACCGTGATGCTCCATTATACATATGCCACAATGTGAGGCTCCATTATACAAATGCCCCACAGCGTGATGCTCCATTATACATATGCCCCACACTCTGTGATGCACCATTATCTATATGTCCCATACCGTGATGCTGCATTATACATATGACACACACCGTGATGCTGCATTATACATATGACACACACCGTGAAGCTCCATTATACAAATGCCCCACAGCGTGATGCTCCATTATACATATGCCACACACATGATGCCACACACATGATGCCCATTATACAAATACCCCACAGCGTGAAGCTCATTATTAATGAGCATCAAGGTGTGGGGCATTTGTATAATGGGCAACATGTGTGTGGCATCATGTGTGTGGCATATGCCCCACACACCTTGATGATTATTAATTAATGAGCATCAAGGTGTGGGGCATATGTTTAATGGGCATCATTTGTGTGGCATATGTTTAATGACTCATTAAACATATGCCACACACATGATGCCCATTATACCTCAAGCAGTGAAAGTAGAATGCAGGCTGGAGTCACCCCTAATGTATTGCGCACACACAGTTTAAAAAAAGATTTGTACCTAACGCAGGAGTTGAGCAGGGCTGTGGCGTCGATCAGAAAGTGCGGCATGTTGCGCGAATTCTATACACTCACTGGGGACGTCAGGAGGTCACTTCCGACAAGTGAGGAACGTGACATGAAGTCACTTTCTGACCTCCTGCCGCCAAGCGAGGATGCACTACGCGGCAGGAGGTCACTGCCACAAAGTCAGGTAGAGAAACGCGGCATTAAGTCCCTTTTTGACCTCCTGCCGCCAAGCAAGGAACCGCTATGCGGCAGCGGCAGGAGGTCACTGACAGCCCTGAAAAACATGCCGAGCTACTGGAAATCACCCGGCGAGCTACCCGTCGCTCGCGAGCGACGGGTTGGCGAACGCTGGTATAGAGCGTGCTAACATCGGCACTACCTAAAACCATACCTTCCTTCCACTCAGTCTCAGATAATTTACGTAAAACATCGCCTGTGTCTTTTAAAAAGGCCCTTGTTTTTCGTACTAAAGGTTGTAGATAAAAATCAATAAAAGACGATAGGTTGGATGTAATACTATTACAACCAGCTATTATGGGCCTACCAGGCGGATGTGTAGGATTTTTATGTATCTTGGGTAAGACGTACATGGTGGGGGTTGATGGATTTTTTATATTAATAAAATCAAATTCTCTTTTATTGATAATATTATCGTCTAGTGCTTTTTGTGTTAGTACAAGTAGAGCTTTTTCTATCCTGTTTGTAGGGTCTGACTTCAGCTTCCTGTATGTCACACCATCATTAATTTGTCTGTTGATCTCTGCCATATAATCAATTTTATCCATCAGAACCACCGATCCGCCCTTATCGGCCGGTTTTATTATAAGCTCAGAATCCTCCTTCAGGGATTTCACAGCCAGCATTTCTTTTTTTGTAAGATTGCATTTTTTATTTTTATATTTCATTTTTCCCTTTTCTTTGTCTTGTTCAAAAAGCTTTTCCACCTCGTCACAGACAACTTTACTGAAACAATCAATACAGCTCCCTTTAGCATGTGTAGGATAAAAAGTAGAGGGAGTTCTAAAGTGCGTAGTGCTTGTTTGAGGGTTAGGAACATCCTCTTCTTTACTTAAAAAGAATCTTTTAACAGTTAGTTTGCGTACAAATTTTTGTATATCTAAATAGATATCAAAGGCTTCAGGATTATGGGAGGGCGCAAATTTTAATCCTTTCATGAGGATTTTCTCCTCATAAATATTAAGTTCTCTTTTACTTAAATTGAAGATTTTGACTTCTCCCTCCTTAAGGGGGGGGGGGTCCTTCAGAATGGATTTCAGTTTGCGACTGGTTAGTCATTTTTTTACGATATTTTTTCTTTCCTCCTCTTTTGCCTCTAACCGTTTTCCTCTTTAATTTATGTTTCTTTGATTGTAGTTTCTCCATTGAGCCCTTTTTGGGGTTCTCGGGTCCCACCGAAAAGGGGTTTGGTAAGAGGTGGATGGGGTTTCTTCATCTATCTGTAGGTTTGAATACCTATTACTCAGAGGTGGGCCATTGTGCAAAGGGTCCATTGCTACAAAGGTCTTACCTCCTGATCTCCATCTCTCTCGATTTTGCCTGGGTTCAAACCTTTTTATATTGGGTTTGTTCCTCTCCCATCTATTTGTATTTGGGCGTGTGAACTCTTGTCTAGGTCTGTTATAAGGTCTTTTTTCATTAGGTCTTGTTTTTATGGGGGCCATTTTGGTTTCAATTTTTTTCGGTGGCCTATAAATGGTTGTACTACTAGTAACTGTTTCTTTAATAGGCTCTTTAGTGGCTTCTATATCTCTATGATATTTTTTCTGTTTTTTGTCTCTCAGTAATTTGGTATTTCTATCCATTTTAATCAAAAGTTCTTTTTCAGCACTCCGAAATTTCTTTTGCTTTCTGGCCAATGGGATTATTATTTGTGTATTGGGACTGTGTTATAAGGACATTCACCAACAGTATGCACTCACACTTCTGATGAAGGGTCAATTCGACCCGAAATGCATTAAGTGAGACGCATACTTTATCTTTTACTGGACTGCATATCATCTTCCCTGGACCTGAGGAACTTTTGGGATACCGGTGCCCTGAGTCTCCATTTCACCACCTGAATCCAGTGTCGGATGGGAGGAAGAATTTGATTGTGCAGCAGCTTTGCCGTTTGGCTTTTTATATGCTTGTTACCATCTGCAATATTGTGAGTTTCCTGTGCTTATTAAAACTTTCTGTTTACCTGGAAACTGCACCATGATCTTTCTGTATTGATATACCCTTTATATTCACACATCCCATTCATTTGGGAGAAAAGGGCGATATCATTCTATGTTGTTTCAGGTGCTGACCTCATTTGAAATACATCAAAGATCAACACCTGGTTTAAGATACGTAATTTTATCTTGTGTACCTAATTATAGGGTTTAGCGCTAAGTGGTGTCATCAATCTTTCTATCACCTGCATGCATATGCCTGTCAGGTGGGCAGGCATATGCATAGCATACAGGGAGGTCGGATGATCTTATGTGCTGACCGTCCGACCTCCCTGATCCGATGCGCACGGGACCGTGCATCGGATCAGATGTCACACAACTGCGATTTTGGGCCGATATCACCCGGGCCCTTATTCTGATCGGTGCGGCCGGATCCGAATATGCGGCCAGGACCGTGCGTGCGAAACCCCGCCTTCCATACGGATCGCCAACTCTGTCCGTACGCGGTAAGAAGCTGGCCGAACGGACCGCACGTGTATTTTTCATGGAATACGCCTCCTCCATCTCAGGGAACCTCCCCCATCATTCGATGGTCACAGACCATCGAATGCAGGACCGAGTGGTCCACCAGCTCCCGCAACCTCAGACCACACGGACATTTTTCCGTACAAAAGCAGGGATCTGGGCGGGCAGCTGACATCCGGCGATGTCATATGTCCGCCCCCTACACATGCGTCACGGCCGCATTACCATACGTACGCCCAGCGTTTGCATGGGAACGCCCATGAAACGCGGGGTGTATGCATATGGTAATGAGCCCAAATAGCCCTTCACGCCCCTCTCCAGCCCCTGTTCGGAGTGTTCACATTTCATGCGGGATTAGGCCGTACGCCCCGCTCGCACATGCGCAGAGATGCCTCTGCACATGCGCAGACACAAAACATCGGCAGCACGAACGCACGCGGATATTACCGCACCAACCAGAATAAGGGCCCGGTTATCGGCCCAAAGTGCCGAAATCGGATGAAATCGTCCCAAAATCGCATAGTGTATGGGGGCCTTTAAAGTGACATTGTATGGCATTCTATGGGTGAAACAGGTTGAATCTGAAAGGTACAAAAACGGTATTGAAACTGCAATATACCGTTTACAACATGCAATATGAAAGGGGTTTAACTGGCATTTGACCCGTTTTAAGACCCGTTTACAAAAACGGGTTGAAAGCAGGTTTGCAATGTGAAACCAGTATTAATTACCTTAAGTGGTGTTTTTTTCCCAGGGTGTGTGCAGGGGGGGATTGCTAAGCACACATATACATGCAGTACATGGTATGTATGTAATATATGTGCCGTATAAATCCCCCAGGCATTGCCAGCACCAATAGGGGGGAGACTTAACACTGTAATGCTTTATGTGGGTTCCCAGGCACCGTGCAATCAGCGCCAGGTACCCCCGGGGAGGTGATGAATGAATAGACATAGCCCAGATATCTTGCCATCAGTGCAACTGGCCCAGTAGAAAGATTTTTAGGAGTGCCACTGAATGGGCTTAAAGGGCCCATTTCAGGCTTGCCTACCCTCCTGGAATGGTCAAAAGGCTCCTGAAAATCCGCCTCCCGGTCCCCAGGGAAGATGAGCACGTCTCCAGCTTGCTGGCCAGAGCCACAAATCGCAGGTCCGCAGAGAGGCATAAATGTCGCAATAGCAACATTTTGCCTCATTTGAGCCCCGCCCCTCTCCGCGATTCACTGCATTTTAAGGCATGGGGTGGGGCCAAGTGATGTCATACTTGCCCCCACCCCCCTGACGTGTTGCCTCTCCGGCTTCTCCCGGAGAGGTGAAAATCAAGGTAGGCAAGTATGGCCCATTTATTATATATTTAGGGCTATTTATCACCAAATTATATAATAATATAATAAGCCTCTCTGTAGTGTACCTGGAATATCTGCTGTGATCCCTCCTCTCCCGCCTGCAGCCTTATCCCCTGTAGGGTTCTATGGGAATGTAATGCTGCGTTATACAGTATAGCAGTATCCAGAATGTGAAGTATTCCTGATACTGGCCCCTGGAGTTACCATTGTAGCCTATAGGCTGCTCACCGTGTAGCTGCCCAGGCAGATGGTTTCCCTGCAACCCTTCTTGGAAGTGTTTGCTGTATATGTACGGTCCGTGTGACTGTGCAGAACCCCTGGCAGAACACAATGCAGATTTGGGCTCCCCATATTGGTGATGAGAGTGCATATTGCAATGCAGTCCAGAGCACTAATAATGCACCGAGGCCGCATTGAATATGCTATCATTGATAAATGTTCCTAAGTACCAACCAACCAATCATTTTTTTCAAACATAGCTTGTAACATGGCAGTTAGGAGCTGACAGAAACTTCCTCAGCAATGGCAGCCACACCTGCATGTTCAGCAGACTGTGTGTGTGTGTTTGTGTGTACATATGTTCTGACACAGGGATAAGTTCCTTTTGGAATCTCTGCATGTTTTAAGTCATACCTTGCAGCGCTATCCAATTACAAAAAAAAGCAGTGCTAGAAAAAAAAATACTTAACACTCTGTTGGTCCCCACGGCTTCCATTGATCACCCCATCCCTCTTTCCAATGGGGGGCTGGTGGGACATGTAGTTCTCCTTCCTGCAGCCAAACATACAAGGGGGGGGGGGGGTTGACAAACAGAAACACACACACACATGCTGCAGGGAAGGAGGGTTAGGCATGAACAATGGGTAGTTAGGATTAGGCATTAAGGGGGGGGGTTAGGTTTAGGCACTAAGGGTCTGATTCAGACACGTTCAGATGGGCCATTGGAAGGCAGTGAGCATAGGATAGCCTTCACTCACTGCTCGCAAGGTGATTGACACCCTGGGGCCTGCCACATGCATTTTCTGGCCACTCCCCAGAAAACGCAGACGGTTCCTCGGCCGTCGGGAGGTAGGACCGCTGACGTCATCAACAGCCTACCTCCCATAGCCTTCACAGCAACTATTTTCCCCCTGTGTGCATGGCTGCATTGTGCGTTCGGCTGGGTGGCGGCTACCTGCTCGCTGGGCTCCGAACACTCACAGCACAGCAAGCAGGTCTGAATCAGGCCCTAAGAGGGGAGGGTTAGGGGAGTAGGAGAGAGGATTAGGGTGTTTACGGAGTGCCTGTCGGAATCCTCAACATTGGATGCGGATATCTGTCTTCCAAGCGCTGGCATTCCGACTGTCAGTCATGTATATGTATTCTGCTCTGATGGTGCAAGAAAAGCCACATCTAATTTTTTTTATCCTGCAATTGAATAGGAAAAACCGGTACTTGTGCATTTTTTTCATCGCATGCCACTACTTAAGGCATGCGATGCGATTCGATTTTTCATTGTAAAGACCCGATTTTTAATTGTATAGTCACCCATGGGTGATTTCATACCCCCACTATCCAACTACGCATGGAGTTGATTTCATATAGTGTGGCGAGTTACCGAAGCGTGGCGAGGGGACGCGGATTACTTTACATGTATTCTGCGTCCGCTTGCCACACTATATAAAAATCAACCCCATGCGTAGTTGGATAGTGGGGGTATGAAATCACCCATGGGTGACTATACAATAAAAAAAATCGGGTCTTTACAATGAAAAATCGCATCGCATGAATTGTATGCCACTGTATTGCATGCGATGCAATACAATGAAAAAATCGGGCGCCCAGATATTACACAAGTACCGAAAAACCCTTCAGCTGCGAAAAAAACTTCACGCCACAGGATTTTATAAAAACTTGCGCATTATTCAATATTCCCCTATGTGTAAATGAAACATTCATTTTGTGTATGTACCCAAACTTTTATGCATAACATTATTAAAAATATTTTATAAAGTTACCTCCAGGCTTTGTGTATAATGTGTGTACGAACTCAATGAATTTTGTGTATGTACACAGACTTTTTCCTGCACAAATTTATTAAAAAAAATATTGTATAAAATGACCTTCATGCAATGTTTATAAGGTGCTTATGACACCTAAATGCTGTGTTTAGACCCGCATGCCAAGCCCAAGCTATCTCATAACAGCATGCACATATTAAAAATTACTGCATCTACTATCCAACATTTTTGGATATGGGAGACTCACTCGACCTATTAATTCCTGCAGAGAGTGAATAATCCACCAGGGGGCAAAAGACACATATCAGGTTGTATACAACAGGTTTATCAGAAAAGTACTGATCATGTTGATGATGTAGGAGCCTCAAAAACTCAGCAAAAGTGATACATAATACAGCTCTTAAGGAGCCCATACACGGTCCGTTGTGTACGGCTCCCGCTCATCACATAGGGCCTTATTTTGGTTCATTCTTTCTGACAAAATCCTTCTTAGATGGGCAAAACCATGTGCACTGCAGGTGGGGCAGATGTAACATGTGCAGAGAGAATTAGATTTGGGTGGGGTTTTACTTCAAAGTGAGATCTATATTGCAGTGTAAAAATAAAGCAGTCAGTATTTTCCCTGCACAGAAACAAAATAACTCACCCAAATCTAATTCTCTCTGCACATGTTACATCTGCCCCCCCTGCAGTGCACATGGTTTTGTCCATCTAAGAAGGATTTTGTCAGAAAGAATGAACCAAAATAAGGCCCATAGTACGGTACAAAAAGTATGTGCTGCACATACTTTTTGTACTAGCTACACATCGGATCGGATCGCAGTGCATGCACACTGCATGCCCTAGGGATGCGATCCGATCCGATGTGTGCTGTTTCAGCACAGAACGGATCCATTAAACGGGGGCTTTAGTTTGAATGTGAAAAGCTGAGAAAAAAATTGTACTTTAAAAGTATTAGGACTTGCAAAATTCATTTATTAATAAAGGCTTTAATTTGATACAAACAGACAAAAAACACTTGCTTATTATAATTTTAACCATTTATAAACAAATGCAGATTTCAGCCAATTAACACCTTTTAAAACTTTGAATTACTTAATATTCCTTAACAGATTCTACATGCCTCCCAACATCAGAAGGCAGCAATTCCGGGTGCTCGGGCACGGGTACGTGATATTGTGGACCGGTTGGACAGATTATTGTGGAGGGGCTGGGATAGACCCAGCAGTCTTGGTGCATGTTGGCACCAACATTGTGGAGTAACAGGGGAGCAAGATATACGACAGGATTCACACAACCAAATACAAGTATTGTCCTTGATATTGATTTATCGTTTCAGAAACCTAATGAAACAGTAATGGGTTACACAACGCAGGCGAAGGATCTAAAATGCCTTTATCTGAATGCTAGGAGTTTAATTGGTAAAATGGGAACACTAGATACCCTTGTTTTGGAGGAAGATTTTGAATCTCATTGGTATTACCAAAACTTAGAGGGATGAATCACATGAGTGGGAGGCTAAATTAGAAGGTTATAGTCTGTTTGTAAAAAATTGTATAGGTAGAAGGGGAGGGGGGGGGGGGTATGTTTATATGTTAAATCATCCTTAAAACCATACATAAGTGAAGACATATACAAGAGCACAATGGAGTCAGTAGAATCAGTATGGGTAGAAGTCACAGGTAACAAAGGGGCTAACAAACTTATATTATAAACCACCCAACAGAAATACGTAGGAGGAAAAAGACCTCTTGCTACAGGTGGGAAAAGCGGGCAGCTTTTTTTATTATCAGCGACTAACTACCCAGAAATACATTGGAAAGATAGGCCAAGAAGAACCGCTAAAGGAAATGTTTTAATGTATGCCCTAAATTACCACTATTTGTATAAATGTATTGAAAATCCAACCAGAAATAGTAAAATCCTGGATCTTCTGATAAGCAACAATTGGTACATTCTTACTAGCATAACCATAAGGGAGACATTGGGGAACAGTGATCACAATATGATCACATTTGATTTAAATATTAACAAAGATAATTATATTTAAGAAGCTAGGTCCTTAAATTTCAGAAAAGCAAACTTTGGTATGTTTGCGGAGTCCTCAAAGGATATAAACTGGAAGGAATTGTTTAGAGGTATGGATTCTACTAAAAGGTGGCAAAGTTTAAAAAAAATACTGCTGGAGGGCACTGATAAATTTATTCCTAAGGTAAATATAAGAACAAGGGTGACATTTAATAGGAGGAGAGTTTTAATAACTTTTCAAAATCGCCCATTATCGCACTTTTTGAAATTTCATTTTTTGCCGCAAATTCGCATATTTAATGAGCTGTGTATTCCGGTCAAAAAAGTGCGATAATGGGCGATTTTTAGTCAAGAAACTGTTAATAAATAAATAAATTAATGAAAATGTGGGTACTCTTTACTTATCACAGCGCCCATCGCGGGCATTGAATGCACTAAAAAATCAGGTGCGACGCGACCGAAGCGATGCCCGCGATTTCCCATAGGGAACAATGTTAAATGTCTCAATTGACCCGATTTTCCTGTTCAATGCCTCAATTGACCCGATTTTTCCATAGGAAACAATGTTAAATGGCCCACAGAGGCCAAATAGGCACCCTGAAGTGTGAAATGGCCCACACAATTATTAACGCCACCCCACTATCAACGTGAACCCGAAGCGTGGCGAGCGCAGCGAGCCCGCGAGGGGCGGCGGTACGCGTCCTACCACCTTTTCATACCCCCACTATCCACGTCGGCGTGGAGTTGAGAATAGAATAGTGTGGCGAGCGCAGCGAACCCGAAGCGTGGCGAGCCCCACGAGGGGACGCGGATAAATGTGAAGGGACGCGTTTACCTGTGAAGGTATCCGCGTCCGCTCGCCACGCTTCGGGCTCGGTGGCTCGCTGCGCTCGCCACACTATTCTATTCTCAACTCCACGCCGACGTGGATAGTGGGGGTATGAAAAGGTGGTAGGACGCGTACCGCCACACCTCGCTGCGCTCGCCACGCTTCGGGTTGACGTTGATCGTGGGGTGGCGTTAACAATTGTGGGGGCCATTTCACACTTCAGGGTGGCTATTTGGCCTCTGTGGGCCATTTAACATTGTTAACTATGGAATAATTGGGTCAATTGAGGCATTGAACATGAAAATCGGGTCAATTGAGACATTTAACATTGTTCCCTATGGGAAATCGCGGGCATCGCGTCGCACCCGATTTTTAGTGCATTCAATGCCCGCAATTTTTTTACCTGCGATGCCCACGATCAAAATCGTGGGCGCTGTGCTAGGTAAAGAGTACCAAAATGTGCGATTTTTAGTCATGAAAATGTGCGAATTTGTGTTTAAAAAAAGAAAAAAAATGGAGTGGGGGTCCCCCCTCCTGAGCATAACCATGCCCGGGCTCATTGAGCCGGACCTGGTTCCAAAAATACAGGGGACAAAAAGCGTAGGGGTCCCCTGTATTTCTGAAACCAGCCCCGGACTCTTGGACCGGTCCTGGTTCCAAAAATATGGGGGACAAAAACTCTGGGGGGTCCCCCGTATTTTGAAACCAGCACAGAGCTCCAACAACCTGCAGTGTCATGCCACAGCCCGGGGACACTTTTTACATAAGGTCCCCTGGCCGTACCATGAGCACCGTGGCTGGTCAGCGTTGGCCGTGGTCCCTGGGGGAGTGGGGACCCCCCCAGGTTTCTCCCGTCCAGGGCTGAAGCCTGGGGCTGTCACCGGCAACCTTGGGCTTTGACACCGGCCTCATAGGGTTAAAACACTCATTCATAACATTGCTTTATACATGTGAACTACAAGTGCCAGCAGGCCTCTCCCGCATTGCTGGGACTGCATTAATGGGTCCGCTGGGACTTGTAGTACACCTGTAAAAAGAATCTTAACATAAAACACACACACAGAAAAGTAGAACTTTATTACACACACACACCTCACTTTTACACCAATATACCAATCAAGGCTGAGCTATGCGTCTCCATGGAGACGCATCGACCAACCATGCTAGCAGTCTCTGTAGACCTCGGACAGTGCTATAGAGGCTGTGATCAGCACCGGAGGAAGACGGCTCACCCCGCTGTCAGTGCGGGGTGAGCGGGCTCTGGAGGAAGGAGGCATTGCTGGACCCTGGGTCTGTAAGTATATTGGTGTAAAAGTGAGGTGTGTGTGTGTAATAAAGTTCTACTTTTCTGTGTGTGTGTTTTATGTTAAGATTCTTTTTACAGGTGTACTACAAGTCCCAGCGGGCCCATTAATGCCCCACATGATGGGACTTAGCAAACCACAAGGCCTGCTGGCACTTGTAGTTCACCTGTATAAAGCAATGTTATGAATGAGTGTTTTAACCCTATGAGGCCGGTGTCAAAGCCCAAGGACGCCGGTGACAGCCCCAGGCTTTAGCCCTGGACGGTTGAAACCTGGGGGGGACCCATTTATTGGGGGGGTCCCCACTCCCCCAGGGACCACGGCCAAGGCTGACCAGCCAACGTGGTCATGGTACGGCCGGGGGACCTTATGTAAAAAGTGTCCCCCGGCTGTGGCATGACACCGCGGGCTGTTGGAGCCCGGTGCTGGTTTCAAAACACGGGGGACCCCCAGATTTTGTCCCCTGTATTTTTGGAACCAGGACCGGTCCAAGAGTCCGGGGCTGGTTTCAGAAATACGGGGACCCCTACGCTTTTTGTCCCCTATATTTTTGGAACCAGGTTCGGCTCAATGAGCCCGGGGCTAGTTATGCTCAGGAGGGGGGACTCCACGCCAATTACAAAAAAAATAATAATAACTTTTACACATTTTTTAAGACAGGACCATTCACAGACCTCAATGATCTGTGCAGGGTTCTGGCCAATTCACCTGTCAGAACCTGGTCTACATTTTCCCGTTTTCGCATTTCATTAAATATGCGATTTGTATACTTTTCAATGCGAAAACATCTTGATGCGAGTTCTGGCGTTACTAAAAAATCGCACCTTCAGAATTTGCAAATTCGGAAAAAAATTACGATTTCGGACGTTTTTTTTTTTACCAAAAATCGCACAAATCCCATTTTTCCAACTCAGTAAATGTCACCCCAAATGTCAAAAGAAAACCAATGTGGCTTAACAGCAAAGTGAGATGTGAAATGGCAAAACAAAGAGGGCATTCAAAGCATTTTAAAAAAATGAGACACCCGCACCATCTGCCACATATAAAGAATGTAATAAGAAATGTAAAAATACAATCAAGATGACTAAGGGCCCCTTACACTTGTCCAACTTATTGTCCAACAAGTTGGACCTGATTGACTCGAGATTTATCCTATGTGCAGGAGGATCAATCTCTTGGTTATACCCAATGGCACGGGATTGTGCATTGGGTCCTACAGCTGATTGGCTGGTTGTTTATCACTCTCCAGTTTATCACTTTTGAAACTTGATACATCTGGCCCTTAGTCTGAGGCAGGCAAAACTCTTGGTAAGCTGTTTCTCGTAAAAGCTTATCGGGCATATATAGATAGCCTAAGGCAAGCCTATTACCCGCGATCAGCAATCCTAGGTAATAGAATATCGGCCATACAATAAAGAAATGACCAAATACACATGCAGGATCAATACAAACCATTTAAATATTCTACTTTTTCTCTTAAATGGTTTACTTTCCTGGGCCTACTGGAAGAGTTTTGTGATACTATATATATACAGGAGGACAGTTGGCACCTCCAAACACCTGCTGCCTTCTCACCCCTGCCTTGCCTCTCCTTGCACCTAAAATCACTGGGGAATAACCAGGTAAACTGTGAGCCTTTCACCTGCTCACCCCCATTGAATTGCCTTCTGCTTGCCTCTGCTGCTAGTCCTTCCTGGGTTTCACAGGGCAGACGGCCATTCTGCCCTGTGAAACCCAGGAAGGACTAGCAGCAGAGGCAAGCAGAAGGCAATTCAATGGGGGTGAGCAGGTGAAAGGCTCACAGTTTACCTGGTTATTCCCCAGTGATTTTAGGTGCAAGGAGAGGCAAGGCAGGGGTGAGAAGGCAGCAGGTGTTTGGAGGTGCCAACTGTCCTCCTGTATATATATAGTATCACAAAACTCTTCCAGTAGGCCCAGGAAAGTAAACCATTTAAGAGAAAAAGTAGAATATTTAAATGGTTTGTATTGATCCTGCATGTGTATTTGGTCATTTCTTTATTGTATGGCCGATATCTCCCTGTCTCCCTGCTTCAGAGCTGCCTCTACTATACAGATACTGATCAACCCTACATAAGGCATCCCTGTGATCCTCTACTCATCTCCCTGTCACCCTCTTTCCATCGCTCTCTGCCTCTCACTGTTACCTGCTCCCTGTCACCCACGGCTTGTTACTCTCTCCTACCCTGTCACCCTCTCTCCATCACGTTTCCTCTCTTCCTGTTAGTGGGAGCTCAGCACTGCCCAGCATTATATTGTGCATGTGCAGGCTAATCTGGGATTGGAAGCTGCATTCCCGGGATTCAAATCGTGATGATTTTAGGGCCAAATCCCAGGATTGGCCACCCTAGTAGTACCTATGTTTAGTTCATAGATAATAACATTTACATTTACACCCCGTAACTTAGAGGCCCATTACATTTTCCATACCATAACTACAAAATTCCCACTTCAACTATTGAACATAATAATGAGGGACATCGACTCCCCAACTGGGTCTCTGGTCACAAAGACTGGCTGCAGCGGTAGCAATGCTGGTGATATGTTTCTCTGCATACAGAGAATGCAGAAGGCGGATACACACCCCACTAAAACAGCCATGAAACGCCTGTGTTTTTGCTGCAACTCCCCATTGCATCCCCAAAATGCTCTCTTCCTGTCAATCACTCTGCATCAAAAAAATCTCACTGTAACCAGCATTGCAAAGTTCATTTGGTACATGCACAGTGCTGTCGCAGCACATGTCTATTAATGCCGATAATCAGTTGTGCGAACATCAGCATTGCATACAAACCTGAATTAGGACCTGTGTTCAATATGCAGGAGCCGCCCTGAACATCCATGTTCTGACCTAGTGGTTGCTAGGAAACCTAACATCATTGGGAACTACAGCTCTTGCGTGGCTTCCGCTGAGAAACAAGTACACTAGGAATACAGTAAAGACCACTTGTCCAGATTACAATGAGTTTTATGGGAAATAAAATCTTTAAGAAGGTGAATATGGTTACACATCTATAATTAAAAAATATGAAACTTGCAAGAAGCTGACTGGAAAGCGTATTTCATAACTAATATTTGATGCCCAAATGCAAAATACTGTCATAAGAAGAGGACCTTTTAGCTTTGTTTGCTGTACAAGCCTTCTAGTTTTTTTCTGGCCTCACTACACATTTGTTTACCCTTAGTGTTCTGATCTACCTACAGTACATTATTCAAGCACGCTCCTGTGCACAAGGTATGGGATTTTAAGAGAGAGTTTGTCCATTTTTTAAGTAGCAAACATTTACAAGGCAAATCCAACCTATTGCCTTGTAAATGCTTGTTGATTTAAAAAAAAAAAAAAAAGGACAGACATTCAAAATCCTGTGCCTTCAGCAACTCAGAGGCTATAACATTTAACTCTTTAAATATCAAGTGAATTTGTCAAAATAGGTGTGAAAAGCAAAATTTTTCTACATCATAATGACATCCTCATAATTTATTTTATATAAGAAATATAAACTCAACATTTTTTAGTTGAATTTATATAACAAATGTGAGAGACGCTGCCATTTCGCAGATATTTTAAACATCTCCCACAAAGATGTTGGCACTCAAAGGGTTGAGGCCTAATTCAGTCCTGGACGTTAAAGTGCGGAAATCACTAATCATCGATTTCCACACTTATTCACATGCACAAACCTTTAAACTGTGGTCGAATTCTATAAAGGTGTTTACAGGGTGATGTCACACGCTGCCGCTGTGACCCAAAACATGGCGGCACTGTGCCTGCCTTCACAGCTAGGCTCCAAAAGCAGGGGGCTACCCTAGTTATGCAAGAATGGAGAAGCGTTTGCGTATTAGCAATGCAAATGCTACACTTTTTAATTGCATCGCCATGCAGGATGGCCTTGCCCTGTGCTGGGCAGTATGCTAGGAACAGCAGTTTTAGTATTGTGGAAAATCACTGATGCTGAATTAGCCCCTTGGCCGAAATGTAGTAGGGTGGGATTTTTAGACTTTTGCGATTTTTGGTCAAAATCGGCCAAAATCGCAATTTTTCTAAAAATCGCACATGTAATAGGGTGCGATTCGCGGGAAAAATCACATTTTTTCCCGTGAATTCGCACATTTAAAAGATGCGA
The DNA here is from genome assembly GCF_055691185.1 of Crinia signifera. Taxonomy (NCBI): domain Eukaryota; kingdom Metazoa; phylum Chordata; class Amphibia; order Anura; family Myobatrachidae; genus Crinia; species Crinia signifera. Next base: position 104,443,413 of record NC_139222.1, on the reverse strand, counting down.
TTTTCAGTCACACTGAAAATCGCATCCAGATGTTTTCCCATAGGAAACTATAGAACTCGCATATGTAATAGGATGCGAGTTCTATAGTCGCATATGGGACATTACCAAAAAGTGCAAAAAAAATAGACCAGCTTCTTGCTGGCGATTTTTACAGAAACATGCACAGATCATTGAGATCTGTGCATGCTTCTGTTGTAAAAAAAATAGTTAAAACAAAAAAAGAAAAAGAAAAAACGGCGTGCGGTCCCCCCTCCTAATCATAACCAGCCCCGGGCTCAAAAAGCCGGTGCTGGTATAATAAAATCAAAGGAACAATCAAGTTGGGGTTCCCTGGATTTTATAAAACCAGCACCAGGCTCAAGGTCCGGCGCTGGTTCCCAAAATACGGGGGACAAAATGACTAGGGGTCCCCCGTATTTTAAGAACCAGCACCAGACCCAACCAGCCAGCAGGGTAATGCCACAGCCGGGGGACACTTATTATATAAGGTCCCGTGGCCAAAGCATTAACCCCCTGGCTGGTCAGCATGGGCAGGGGTCCTGGGGAAGTGGGGACCCCCCAATGAAGGGGTCCCCCCCCTCCAGGACTTACCAGCCCATGCTGAAAGTCCGGGGCTGTCCCCGATGCCCCTGGGCGGTGGGCATCGGGCTGATGTAAAGTGTAAAAAAAAGAATATAAACTATTGTTTTCTACTGTAGAACTATGAGTCCCAGCAAGCCTACCCCGCATGCTGGGACTTGGAGAACCACAAGTCCCAGCATGCGGGGCATTAAAGGGCCCGCTGGCACTTGTAGTTCTACAGTTCAAAAAATAGTTAAATAAAACACACTGACACCCTAAAAAATAAAAGTTTAATACATACACAGCCCGCACATACTGATACTTACCTACCTTGAGCCCGTAGGTCGGTCCCTGGGTCCGGGCTCCGGGGCTCCAGGGCAGAAGAGTCCGGTTCCGGGGCCTTGGTCCTGGTTCCGGGGCTGGTCCGGGCTCCGGGGCTCCAGGGCTGAAGAGTCCGGTTCCGGGGCCTTGGTCCTGGTTCCGGGGCTGGTCCGGGCTCCAGGGCTGAAGAGTCCGGTTCCGGGGCCTTGGTCCTGGTTCCGGGGCTGGTCCGGGGGTTCCGGGGCTCCTGGGCTGAAGAATCCGGGGTCCAGGATCCGAAGTAGTCCACAGGGGTACCTGAGGAAGGAAATCCTACTCACCTGGTCCCCGGCGACGACCCCGGCATCTTCAGCTCCAGGCGCGCTGCTCCCGGCTGCTGTGGTACCCGCTCACGGACTGGAGAGGCGCAGAGATGTTTCATCTTCCGCGCCTCTCCTCAGAATGATTTCATTGGCCACCTAGCGGCCAATCAGGAGCCGAGAAAGTCGGCTCCTGATTGGCCGCTAGGCGGCCAATAGAATCATCTAGAGGAAAGGCGCGGAAGATGAAAATCTCTGCGCCTCTCCAGTCCGTGAGCGGGTACCACAGCAGGCTTTTTGAGCCCGGGGCTGGTTATGCTTAGGGGGGGGACCGCACGCCGTTTTTTTTTCTTTTTTTTTTTTTTTTACAACACAGCGCACTGTACTGAAAATGTGCCGATTTTCATGACTGAAAATCGCACATTTTCAGGACTAAAAAAGCGCCCGAAATCGCACCATATCGCACTTTTTTGCCGCAAATTCGCATCTCATTACATATGCGAATTCGCGGCAAAAAGGTGCGATTTGGTGCGATTTTTTTCTTACGAAAAAAATCGCACCCTATTACATTTCGCCCCTTATCTCTGGACACCAGAGGAGACTGAAGGCCCCCATACACTAGTGAGATTTGGTCCAATTTGACCTGATTCCGACGGACAAAATCTCATGTGTGTGACATATTATTCGACCCAATGCACGGTCCTGTGCGCATCGGAGGCCGAGGTCAGACCTGCCTCAGAGAGGGGGGGGGGGGTAAAAAAAACCATACAAATAACTGGACAGCCACTGATTGGATGAGAGCTCTCTCAGCCAATCAGCAGCCGCCCAAATGGGGCTTCGCATTCATTTGTATGGTTTTTTTTTTGACTGTGTGTGTGTGTCTGTAATCTGCCTTGCTATTGTTATATATATATATATATATATATATATATATGTAATAAGGACATCTATTTTAATACATACTGGCAGTACATAGGTTTTTTTTTAGCATGGGTCGCTATTTTAAGAATTTGCAATCTGACTGATAATTGCATGTGCATAACCACATTGTGAATAAATATCTGCACGCATAGCAGTTGCATTGCAGTGTCAGTTGATTGACAGGAAGCCAGGTTTTAGGGGCAGAAACATGGCATTTTCTGTGTGTGCTAGTGCCAAGGTATTTTTGGGGTGGGTCATCGATGACCACTTTCTTTAGCAGGTTAGCAGGTTATATGCACCATAAACCTTATGGTGCATATACACAGTGAGATTTCACTTTCTGTTCCATCTGGGTCGTGGTTATTCTTTCTTTCCGGGCGGTGAATGCTTTTTCTCTCGTTAGCAATCTATGGTGAATTAGGTCTATAGTCTCTTATTGCTGCAATAAGAAATTATAATTAACAGGTCTAAAACCTGATAATAAACGAGCCCCCAAGTGTATAGTGGAGGTTGGGAGCTTTATTGCCAACAGATCCTGTTGCACGGTTGATGGTAAAATGTCACATTTGTTCTCCCCTATGGGCCACTAACAACTTTCCATTTTTTTGCTGGGGATGGATATGTTGAGAGAGTATCGTGTTTACTTCTATTGTGCTTGGTCCCTCCAATGCTAATTTTAGCCCTCAGTTACTTCAAATTCTCCCTGGAGCTATATGCGTTCAGTCAAAGAAGGATCTACTGGAAACTGTCACGGCCCTGAACTGTCTACAGGCCACGCCCAACAGGGAGCTGAAGTAGATACATTTAGAACACTGCCAGCTTTTACTGTTGTGTGATTCCCAAGTTTCCTGTTTTTCCTAACTGAGCTGCCATTCTATCATAGATTTCTGATGAATCACCAGTGTAGATAGCAATTTATTTGAAGACCATTTATGTTATTTTTTTAATTGCTTTGCATGACTATCATTATATTTTGTATTAACATTCAGAGCATACAGTACTTCATACCTCCCAACATGACCCTCTCCAGGAGGGACACAATGCTCTGTTTCTGGACTACCCTCTTACTGTATGATTGCAAGCCAAAAAATATAGGGGAGTGGCTTCCTGGGAAAGGGGCACGGCAACAAAATAATACTGATTTATATTACGCAGCACAGTTGTCTCCAATATTAAAATTATGGCAACAGTGCAAAATACATAAAGGGGGAGTGCAGTGGGACATGGACGGGTGTGCCGCTGCTGAGCGGGTGGGTGCACATCAATTTCCGTGGATGCTCGGGCCCTCAAGCACCCACAGAATCGGCACCGATGGCATTTTGGGTTTAAAGCAGCCATGGCAGTTAGTGTCCAGGTAATATGTCTGCTAGGGACAGTGGGACCCGGAAGACTGGATAGAATAGATGATATAATCTTTATTTCTGCTGTTTCATTGTTTAGTCTGAGACAAAAAGTGTACTCTGTATAGTTTATATTACGCCCAGGAACTAATGCTGGGTACACACCTGGATGACAAGGGTCCGATGCCATCAATCTAGATTCAATTCCGACCGATTGGATGTACAGATGGAGCCGGCCTGGTCTTTGCAGGCGATGGCGGCAGAATCGCCAGCCGCCATCCCCCGCCAGCCGACATCTGTATCTGCGACAGGGGACGCGCGTGCACAAGATGCGCACGCATCCCCTTCCGATGGCACTTCCCCCAGGTCCCCGCCGGCTTGTCAGCGGTCACCCGGGGTCCCCACTGCCTACCCGCAACCCCCCCCCCCTAACCCTGTCCGTCTCCTTGAAGCGGAGACAGACAGGTTCCCGTCGCCCCGCCGTCCGGAAACTGAGACGCACGCGCGTCTCAGTCAGATGGAGCGCCTCGCTGCTGGCGGTCCGCCAGCGGAGACAGTCTGGCGATTCGCCAGCAAGAGGGAGCCCGGCTCCATCTGTAGATTGTGTGGTGATTGGGCCCTTTTCTGTCCTGGTGTGGTCCGATACCGATCCGATGCGAGGTCCCGCGGGTCGGTCGGTCGTTATTCAGATCTTACTTGCAGCATGTAGGATCTGGAACCAACCATACTCCCGGGTGCGAGTCGCCATCGGATCGGATCTGAAGAAACACTGACGACCCGCTCACAATGTGCATCGTGAGCAGGTCGTCCTGGTGTGTACCCCACATAAGTCTTTAACACAGTAACCTCATTAGGCATTCTTTGATGTATGTCTAAAGGCCCCCATACACTTGTGAGACATGACAAGGACCTGATGCATGCTCGCGTGCGCATCAGGTCTGACCCAAGAGATTGATCCTCCTGCACATAGGATCTATCTCATCTGGTCAATCATGCACACATTGAGGGAGATTTTCAACAGCATTCAATTTATTGCCCGCCCCCTGGGAGTGATTTGCTGACCCGTCCCGCCCACACAGCAGGCAGCTCAAGGAGGCAGCCGCAGGCTGCACCCATTTCAGAGCACAGCAAGCGGAGCAAAGTAGTTAAGTATAATGTGGCTGTTATATTTTTTATTTTTTTTTAAATGATGCAATAAGAAGTTCTGCACCATAAAATAAACAATGTATTTTATCCATAACTAAAGATTTATAGGATATATAGGGGTATGGATCATAGGTCTACAGGAGTAAGGTCGACACCATTAGGCCAACATGCAGAAAGGAAGACATGGGTCTAGGTCAACATGTCATTAGGTCGACATGGGCAGGGTTGACAGTCATAAGGTGGACATGGGGTTTTCCACAGTTTTTTGAGCCGAATGTCGACACAGTCGACGCGGACACTGAAATGTAGCACCCCGTCCCCTCGCATGGCTTTGCTCGCGATGCTTCGGGCACAGTGCCTCGCTACACGGCACACTATTTTATTCTCCCACCGCGCCCTGTCGGCACATGTCGGCTCAAAAACAGTGAAAAACCCCATGACAACCTTTTGACTGTCATTCTTGCCCATGTCGACCTAATGCTTGTGTCGACCTAATGACACGTCGGCCTTGACCCATGTCGACCTTTCTGCATGTCGACCTAATGGTGTCAACTCAATACTTGTCAACCTAATGACCGTATTTCCTAAATAGTATTTATTATAATTAATTCCAACATTTGTTTACATCACAGCCAAGGACAACAGTCCTGACATTTTATTTCACAGTTTTGGCCACCCCCCTCCTAGTACTCTTGGCATCCCCTAGATGTTGTGGAACTACATGTCCCAGCATGCCCTGACAGTTTTGGCATGCTCTTATAGGAAAAAATGTGGCAATGCATGTTGGAACATATAGTTTCACAACATCTGGAGGGCCACAGGTTGAAGACCCATGCCCTAGGACCTCCCATCTGTACACATGCAATTTGGCCAGATAAATCTCATGCAATTTATTGGCTAATTTGCATATAAAAAAATGGCAGATCAAGTGACAAATCTCATGTAGCACTCCAGTAACATAATCATGTCTAAACATGGGTTTGTCTATTTAGGATCACTTTATTACTGTATTTTTGTACACTTGCTCTTTGTGGCCGATTGACATTTAAATAATTTGGTTTTAATGCTGAGAAAGATTGTTAGTCCTAATTAAAATAAAATATGTCACCAGATGTCATACCACCCGACATTTGGGAATTTAAAGTCCTTTTTATCACACTGTGCCCAACACTCCTTCATGAGGGTGGATCCTGAACAATATGACAGGGGGTGCACCATGACCGTGGAAGGGGTTATTTGTGCATGCTCCTGAAACAAGGGTGTGGCCTCAAAGGGAATGTCAAGTGAAAAGGATAGGCAGTGGGTGACAGTGAAAAGGTAAAAGGGAGAGGCAAAGAGTGACAGCAGAGAGAGAGAGAGAGAGAGAGAGAGAGAGAGAGAGAGAGAGAGAGAGAGAGAGAGAGAGAGAGAGAGAGTGATGGAGAGATAGTGACACAGGGGAGAGGTAGTATGTGATGTAATGGATGATAGGGAGAGATAGTGGGAGATAGAGAGGCATTTGTTAACAGGAGGAGACAAAGGGTGACAGTGAGAAGCAGTGGGTGATTTCAGAGAATGGGTGACAAAGGTAGGAAGTGGGTGATGCCAGGGAGAGGCAATGGGTGACAGAGGATGACAGTGAGAGGCATTGGTGACAGAGATAGTGGGAGATAGTGAGGGAGTAAGTGAGAAGAAAGGGTGATGGGGACAGGCAGTGGCTACAAGGGGAGACAGAGGGTGCTTGAGAGTGGGTAAAAGGTAGAGTCAGTGTGTATGTGAAGTCTCTGTAAGAGGGAGTCAAGGTGGTAAGGGGGTAAATTGTATTGAAAGGGTTCAGTGGGGGAAACAGGCATAAAAAAAAACAAAGGGATTTAACACGAGAGCTGATGAAAACATTGCTAATAGGAGATCTCTGTAACCCAAGTGAGGTGATCTCTGAACCACCCGCTAAGCAGCAGGGCACCGGAGACAGCCTCATCCTCAAATCCATCTGCTTGCTGTGCTTCACTGAACTGGCATCGCTGCAGCCCATCCACAGGACCTGCTCCTTCTTGCACAAGTTCGGACTGCATCAGCTGCAGCTCATAGAAGCCAGATAGGGCTTCCCAAAGGACAAGGAGTAGCTTAACACAGGAAGCACACTTCTCTGCTAATCGCAGTCTGGTCTGGCAGTCCCAGATAGAGGAAACACCTCCAAGTGGGAATGCCTGTCATGCGGATGACTGGCAAGTAGGACTTCCAATGGGAAGTCAGTGCTAGTCACACTGAAACAGTGCAGTCTCAGGTACTGCATCTGGCTCGCAGACATGACCAGAGGTGGTGGATTTTCTTACAAAATTGCAGTATAAAAGCATGGGAACGCCTAACGTTTAATGGGCGCCCCATAAAAAATGCTAGGCGTTCCCCTGACGCCAGCGCCCGCCCCGTATCCGGCGATCAGCAGCGGGAAAAAAAGTCAGGGCGGCGGGCAGTGCTTACCTGTTCGGTAGGCTGCGAGTATACGCAGCCTAGAGTACAGGTCTGAATCACAGAGCTTTGAGTTATATATGCTTTCTGTAAAAGGCTGCATACTGTACAGTACCTTTCCTGATTCAGTACATAGATGGCTGCTATAATCTGCTGCTGACTAGTCATTTGCCACTTTAGTCACCATTTCTTGATAGCAGTCAACACTTATTGAAGATTTCACCACAGGTCAGGGTCAGGAAACAGAAAGAATCTAGTAACAAAAGGAACTGGACTGTGATTCTCTGCCAGGCAGAAGGACAAGGTGGAAATCGCATAACCATGGAAACATTTTCTTCAGATGTTATGAGGTCTGGTTATAAAGCTCTGCTAAGCTGTGTTTGATAATTGCTGTCTGCATTGCCACTTAGAGCTGTTATACTTAGTACCAGACAGCAACTATATTTAAAAAAATAGTTAGTCATAGCAAATGGCAACAGCAAATGCAGTAGGCTGTACAGAAGGAGAGATGTCACAAAGGATTTTTTTTCCAAAAAACCTGACCCATACCTAAATAGATGCTGTGTGCATGCGACATTGCATATCTCCCAACTGGCTCGCTTTTCATGGGACCATCTCGGTTTTCTTGGATGTTCCTGCATCCTGCCCGGGGCCGGCAGTGTCCCGCGGCGGAGTGGGGGAAAGTTGGGAGTCCCCCTGTCACTAGTCACAGCATCTATTCCTGCAGCCTGAGAGACTGGGGGCATGGTCAGCAGCTCACAAAGCCACTAGCCATGCCCCACAGTGTCAAAAGGGGGCGTGGCCTCGTAGAAGGATCACAATTATAGGCCATGCCCCCTTTCTGATAGGTCACGCCCCAAAATGGATATACTTAATACCTGGACTGTTGGGGTGCCTTGAGGACCGCATTTGGGAACCTCTGACCTAAAGTATGCCAACCAAAATGTTTCTATCCTCACAGATGTCCTAATCTCTACTCTGAAGCCCCGCTGCCGATATCGTTATAGCGCATGAACGATATTGTGCATGCACACTGGACGATATCATCAACAATATCATGCAGTGGTGTCACCCGCGACCGCTGAACATGAAGGTTGGGGACTAGTGTACATAGCCAAAATTTACCTGCATGTTCCGACTACAGGTAGGTCATTAATGATGTACGGGAGCATGCATGGTTAACGATATTGAATGTACTCACTACACGTATATTTTTTTAAATATCCCTCAGAATGGCCCTTTTGAGCAGGGCCGGTTCTACAGTGTTCGATGCCCCCCCTGCAAACTATACATTTGCACCCTCCCAGACAGTGTGAAAAAAAGGTGTATAATGCCCGTAATTGAAGTACCTCATACACATAATATGCCCAGTAGCAGCAGTGCTGTAACAAGATTTTGTTGCCTTGTGGCAGAAAGGGAATTGACCCCCCCCCCTTCACACACACACACACACACACTAAAAATAGGGACAGTGCACACAAATGCCCATTACAGATTATGCCACACACCGTAATGTCCATTACACATTATGCCACACACATTTTGCACATTACACGTTATATCACCCACCATAATGCCATTACACATTATACCACACTCCATAAAGCCTATCACATATTATTCCACATAAGTGCCGCTTACCTACAAGCTCATTGCCAGGAGTTACGTGCTTGTTGCCAGGTGTTACATGCCTGTTGACAGGAGTTTCTTGTTAAATGCAGGGTTTACATGCCTGTTTTGTCGGTGGTTATAAGATACCCCCTCAGTGAGTAATGTGTACACCTGTACACCTACCGGGTGACCTGGAAAAAGTGAACTGTTTGGAGTTCTTGTGGAATGAATTTAGGAACCACTAGTCTACAGCATATTTCCTTGTTTTATGTGGTCCTGTTTTCCCCACTGTGTGATGCTTGTTGAGCACTGTGATCAGGGCCGGTGCCAATCACCAGAGCGCCCCAGGCGGGGGGGTCTGGGGCGCCCCGACACTCACACGCTCCAGGGGGGGGGGTGTCATGCGGCCGCTGTCGCTGCGCTTAACGGGGGGGAGAGGAGTTGGTGGCAGGAAATGCGGGGGGGGACAGACGGACAGTGACGGAAAGTGACTACCGCACCCCCTCCTCACCCGGCTCCCTCCTCTGGAACGGCGGCCAGCGGCTTCTTCCCCATTCCCTCTGCGGCGCAGTCTGACTGCAGGAGCCGCTACCAGCTGCTGCTCTCTGTCAAGGCCCTGGCTGAGCGCTACTGGCAAATCCCAGTGGCGGGAGATGCGGTGGGGGGGGGGGGACAGAGACGGTGACTATGACCAGTACAGGGGGTGGGCTCCAAGGGGGGTCATGCAGCGGCTGCCACTGCGCTTAAGGGGGGGGGGGGTTGGTTGTGGGAGATGTGGGGACAGGGACGGACGGTGACTATGACCAGCACAGGGGGCGGGCTCCCGGGGGAGTTCATCCCACTCACCAGTGCTCCCAGCTCCTTTATTCCTGCTCTCCTCGGCTGGCCTCGGAGCTTTGCTGCTGCTGATGCTATTTTCTATGCTGCTCATTACCGCCCTCCAGTGGCCGGCGCCCTAGGCAAATGCCTAGTGGTGGCGCCGGCCCTGACTGTGATTCCTTACAAATTGTTGACACTGATGCACACAATCTTTCCTTTCAGACATTTCCTGTGTTACGGCTTCCTTGCAATTTATTTTTAATTATAAATGTTCAATATGATGATCATGTTAGGAGCTGAAAGAGTTAAATTATGGATACAGCAAGGCTCTGCAATGTCCTGAAGGCTGTTATTTCCTGACATAGTAAGGTCATTTAGAGAAGAGCACAGGCCACTTGCCTATATCAGAGTTAAGGAGTATTTTGGAACACTTGTTTTCTTTTAATTTCCAAGAAGGAAAAGAATGCTACATCGCCAACATGAGGTGTTTTTCTATAGCATAAATCACTGAAATTACCTATAAGAAGACAGATGGACTTGTCTATTTTTTAATTAATTTTTTTTTTAAATCAAGCTATGAATTAAGTCTGGGCCTATTTACAAATCCTTTGTCTCCTGAAAGTCGCGCATAAATTGTGGCGATCTCGGTACGTTCTGCTATGTAGAACTGGGTACACACTAATAGATATTTCTGCAGATTAATTGATCTGCAGATATATCTACAGACGGATTGGGCAGAATGTTCTCCATACACACTGCCCGATCCGTCGGGTCTGACATCACTGACATTTGCATGCGTCTGCCCATTGAGCTGTCAATCCCTAGCGGTTTCCCTGATATATCTTTAGATATATTGGGTATTGGCTGTGTTATACAGCAGACACGATATATCTGTGAGCGACGGCGTTCACAGATATAAATCGATGGTACACACTAGCTTATGGTGCATCGATATATTGGCCATTTAATCGAACAGCCGATTTATCGTCCAGTGTGTGCGCACCTTAAGACAGAATGCAACCAGTCCCTATGTTGCCCAATGCAGACTGTGGTCTTGAGATGTTTGCTATACTCTGCAAAGCACAGCTTTGGGAGATAGCCCAACACCAATGCCTCGCAGACAGTAATGTGCATAACATCTCTTTCACCTCAGAAACAATCATTGCAATAGATTTAAATGCCCAAAAAGGGAGAAGGTATACTTTTATTTTGTTTCATTTTGATATTGTAAATGTATGAGGTATTAGGAAGCTGAATTTTACTGTAATTTTCACCAAAAGTTTTAATGGTATAAATATTTTGTTTATTCACAGACACTGCTGATCAGCTACAGTTTTCAGTCCTTTCTTGCTGACAGACAAGAATGAGCACAGCGTCTATTCCTGCAGCCGGAGGGGCTGGGGACATAGCCAGCAGCTCACAGAGCTGGTATGCCCATGGACCAGCTCATTGTAGTGTAGTATAAAATTAATTGGAGGGCATTATAATGTTACATAATATAACTGTGGCACTGTGATATTGCACAATATGAAGTAGAAGCACTATGAACTGGGGCAACACTTTATGTCATAACTGGGGCACTGTGTTGCATAATTTGTACTGACAGCCCTACAATGTGACATAGCATAAACTAGGGCACTACTCTGGTTCAGAAAATGAACTAGGGCACTATTATGGGGCATAACATTAACTAGGGCACTACACTGTTTTTGGTCACTATTATTGGGCATTAAACTACCGCGCCTCTTGATCCTGTACCTGCACAAGTCATTAAAAATCTATCTCCTGTGCTTATCACAACCTTAACTAAAATCTGCAATCTCTCTCTTGCTACTGGTACTTTTCCTTCTCTGCTCAAACATGCAGTGATTACTCCCATTCTGAAAAAAAAACCCCACAATTCTGACCCTAACTCTCTCTCTAACTATCATCCTATCTCTCAGCTCCCATGCCTCTCCAAGCTACTGGAGAGACTGGTCTACTCTCGCCTCACAAACTTTCTTAACTGTCACATTCTATTAGACCCGCTTCAGTAAGGCTTTCGCTCTCAACACTCCACTGAGACAGCACTGACTAAAGTGGTGAATGATCTGGTAACTGCTAAGTCTAAAGGCCATTACTCACTACTTATTCTTCTAGATCTTTCTTTTTTTTTAAATTGAATGTTTTTTATAAGTTTTCCAAAAAAACAAAGAATACAGACCAAAAGAAAATACTTATACAGGCAGTAAAGGTGCAGCGTAACAGTAGGTACATTCAGGAGTTATGTGGTGACCAGAGTAGGATATATGCAGGCACATGGAAAGATATACACACATGTTTCACACCCCAAGAGTAGGATGTGTAGGATGATTGTCGCCACTGCATAGCTAGGATAAGTACACACTTTCTCAGCTACCCGGAGGCGCCATCCGGGCAGTCAAGCACATAAAAAGGTAGAGAGGTATAGACATGGAAACATAACGCATTCAAAACCATAAAATACCACAACTCCCTAGGTCGGAACCCCGGAATAATCAGTTGCCAAAAGCACCACTGCCTAAACTAAATAAACCTAATATCCCAATTAACGTACATGTAAAAAGAAAAAACTCCCAAAAGGCCCAAAACAACCCGTCCGTAGAACCCCCCACCTTGCACTGCCCATCCCCAACTTAGGAGTACTTTGTCCCTTTAACCTTACCCCCTCTCAACCTACACTAACATTAACTATGGAAGAAAATAAGTTGGTGGCCTGTAGCTGATTAAAGCAGCTACCCTAAGCCCAGAGTAAACCAACCTATCGCTCCCACCCTACTTCCCCCCCATCTACCCACCTATCCCACTATCTATCCCCTTCCACCCATACTAACCCACCCAAACATAGGATATTAAAAGGAGAATTACCAGGGGCATACAGATCAGGATATATTCACAGAATGAAGTGGCAAAATCAATATAATGGCCAATAGGACAGATAGCCTTAAATCAAATTGTAGAAATAAATGAATATGAAAAAACAGGTTTCTATGTATGTCATCAATCTCAGGGTAATCATCTGCCCCATCAGAGTATACAGATATAGTGCACAGAATATAAATAATATGAAACTCCTATCTATAAGTAACGGCTAAATCAGCAATTACATGAAAAATAATGCAAAGAAAAAGGTTTATGTTTGGGCTGAAGGACAGCAAAGGAAGTCCTTTTCTTTTCAATAATGAGTTAGAGAATATTAGTCCGGCCAGTCCTCAAGCCCAGTGTGAGCAGGGGGTATGTTGCCAGAGTCCTCTCCATCAGGGTGGCATCCACAAAAAACAAATCAACAATTCTCTGTCGGAGCGAAGACCTTTAAGTATAGGTCGGACAATCCCGGGCAAGCAGAAGCGAGTATAGGGCAGAAGCAGGGTATTCAAAGGGGCCGCGGATGCGCATGGAGATCCCCGAGGGCAGATCTCCCGCACATCCACAGCTGCAGGAGCTGCAAGGGCCACAACAACACAGTCCTCAGGATAGTGAACCACGGACATCTCCACACATGTATCGACAGGAGAGATAGAAAGGGTTATTTCCTGGATGTCATCAAACTTTTTAATAAGCCTGTCAGCTGAAGCATATAGGGCCTGTATAATTCTCTGGAAGGATGTTTCCATGACTAAGACTATAGAAAAATGCAGCTGGAATCTCAAGTGTAAAGGAGCTTGTGCAGGCTGCTACAGGGGAGTCCTTGTACGATATGGAGGTGGCTAGCACACCTCCAAGTGTACCAAGAGTGTTGATAGCAGCAACACAGTCTTATATAGTCTCGTTAAGTTGCAGTTAGGCTTGCACAATAAGTAGATATATAGGTACTGGAATCCTTTAAACAGATGAGGTTGTTATATGCAGTCGTCAGGTTATGGTAGAATGCAGGATGTTTCTCAGAAAACACCACTGACCATAGTATATCAAGCAGGCTCTAGCAGAAATGGTAGCAATTCTCCAGCAGAAAGAGCAGTATTATGGAGGCACCCCGCCTGCCGCAGAGGCCCAAGATGGCAGCGGGCACCGATCCCGAGCCGCACGGCCACACTATGTCAGCACACCAGCAGCGCTCACCCCTCCATGGTCCTCCAGCCGCAGTACAGTGCTACCAGTGGAGCAGATGTCGGCCCGCAGCGCTCTGAACTCCAAGTCACACCGGCACAGCCATCGGGCAAGGCCGCAGTCTGATCTGTGGAGGGGAAGAATCCAAGATGGCGCCCGGACGCACGAAGACTGGAGATTCAGGCAGGCGGAACAGGCCTCTCGGGCCGCGGAGGAGAGCCGCCGATGGCACAAGTGGGGCAGGAGATGATGCAGAGGGTAAGTGTAGGGGAACAGGAGGTCCACGGGTCCCAGGGCAGGATAAAAAAAACAGGATATTTGCGGAGCCCACTCCACACACGTCCGATCACGGATGTAGCCAAGCCACGCCCCCTTCTAGATCTTTCTGCTGCATTTGACACTGTGGATCACACTCTTCTCTTACAAACACTACACTCCCTATGTCTACATGATACAGCCCTTTCCTGGTTCACATCTTACCTCTGATCGCTCTTTCAGTGTTCGCTTTTCTGACTCTAATTCCTCTTCACTACCTCTGTCAGTCGGAGTTCCGCAAGGCTCAGTCTTAGGTCCTCTGCTTTTCTCAATCTATACTTCCTCTCTTGGCAAACTAATCAGCTCTTTCGAATTTCAGTATCACTTATATGAGGATGATACTCAAATCTATCTATCAACCCGAGTTGTCACCAGTGGTTTTTGGCCGAGTCTCTGAATGTCTCTTTGCCCTCTCATCTTGGATGTCTTCTCGCCAACTCAATATTTCCAAATCGGAATTACTTATATTCCCGCCAATTAAGAACAGTTACCATCCAGACATCTCCATTGCTGTTGACAACTCAACAATCTACCCTACCCCACAAGCTCGTTACTTAGGGGTCATCTTCGACTCTGACCTGTCCTTTCTTCCCCACATTCAATCTGTCTCTAAATCATGTTACATGCATCTAAAAACATATCCAAAATACGACCCTATCTCACACAAGACACTACCAAATCTCTTATCCATGCACTCCTTATATCCCACATTGATTATTGCAATAGTCTCCTAACTGGTCTTCGAAAGAACAGACTCTCACCACTGCAATCCATTTTAAATACTGCTGCTAGGCTGATCTTCCTTGCAAGGCGCTCATCGTCTGCTGATCCGCTCTGCCAGTCCCTTCATTGGTTGCATTGCATGTATCTTACCGTATTCAATATAAAACACTTCTACTCACATATAAAGCTATTAACCATACTGCACCAGCATACATCTCTTTACTTAACACAAAATATCTCCCATCTCGACCACTCCACTCTGCGTCTCTCTTCTGCATGGATCACTAGCTCCCATTCACTATTACAGGACTTTCATTGGGCTGCTCCCATCCGATGGAATGCCCTTCCACGCACTTCCCTCCGGAGATGACTCCCTCTTCTTACCACAAGTGGACACGGGCAGGGGACCTGCGCATTGGCCAACTGGTTTCCCCTACGGGTGTACTGCCCTTCCCGGAAATTAGCGTGACCTGGAACCTACCTCCCTCTGAAATCTGGAGATATCTACCAATCAAACACCTCCTTTCCAAACAACCATACTGTGAGGCGACACACAGACCCCCCACTTCCTACGAGGCTCTATGCCGGGCTGAATCCTCTCCTCAACATCTCCTTTCCATAGTATATAAACTCCTAATAGAAGATACGTTCGCTACGCTACCACGTTTTACTACGGATTGGGAAAGAGATCTAGGTATACAGCTGAGCCAAAAAGAATGGGGAAAAATATTTCAGGTCACTATGTCATGCTCGTCAAGCTATTCAGTAATAGAGACCCACTATAAGGTATTATCTAGATGGTACAGATGCCCCTCAATATTGGCTAGAATGTACCCTGGAGTACCCGCATCTTGTTGGAGATGTAATGCAGCCGTAGGATCCACGCTACACATATGGTGGGAATGTGGCAGCCTTCGCCCTTTTTGGAATTCAGTGTTTTCTATAACTAAGGAAATTATGGGACAGGATGTAAACTCTGATCCTACATTCTGGCTTCTTAATAAAACAGACTGTCCTATTTCCAAATACAAAAAATCTCTACTAAAACACTTGAACAGTGCAGCTAAAGCCGTTATCCCGATACACTGGAGGTCCTCTACCCCCCCAACCATAGCCAAATGGTTCACGCAACTTGAGTTTTACATGTCTATGGATGACCTGTCTCTGTCCGGCCCCTCTAACTGTAAACATTTAATGATATATGGACACCATGGCTCATTTTCAAAGACTCCCTTTCCTATTTAAGACATATTAGGATATAAAAACATCAAGATAGATATGATGATAACTTGACGATGGCTACCCAGGTAGAACCCTCCTACTCCTTCCCCCTCTCTACCCTCTCCCTACCTTTATATACCTTCCTTTCTGCAACATTACCACATATGTTCTTTGTTTTTGTTTTTTTGACTTATGCTACTAGAGTTCCATTAAGACTGTTATGATTACATGCCAGTATAACCGTGCCTAAGCCTTACATCTGAATATCACATCAATTAACGATGCCTAACAAAATATCTGCCTGTGAGACTCGCATGTATTTGTTGATAAGTAACTTCTGTTTTTTTTTCTGCATAAAACCTTCAATAAAAACTTTAATGGGAAAAAAAGACTCTCCACTAGCCTCCAAACTTTCAAGTGTTCCCTGAAAACTCGCCTCTTCAGGCAAGCCTATCATATTTAAGTACTACACACATAACCCTCTGAGGCACTTATGTATTATATAGCTTCCCTTCTGGACTTGTAACTTGGTGGGACTGCTATGCTATTACTGATGCCTTTCCTTGTGTTTCCCTCCCTTGTAAGCTTGCAGCAGGGCCCTCTAGCCTCGGGGTCTGTCTGGTTACCCAGTTTGTTTTATCACTGTCTACTATTGTAAAGCGCAACAGAATCTGCTGCGCTATATGAGACACTGAAAATAAATAAACTGCTGTGGAGAGGTGTCTCTCTGGAAGCATTAGGATAGGGGCCCTGTTAAAAATGTTGCTTTGGGGCCCACAAAATTCTGGTCATTGAATTCTGCTAGTGTGGAGGAGACACTTAAATCCAAAGCAAGATTTAATTGGCAAATATCCCTCCGAAGCATTTAAAAAATAAAAAATAAAAACAGAGAGAACTAAATGCATGACTGACTGACCACTTAAGAGCATCCCTTGTTATCCAGTGTGCATTTTGAACACTAGAGGGAGTTGGAACAAAGATAATGGTCTGACTAATTGCAAACATCACGGGGCATACTGTAGGTAATAGCGTCCAAGTTACATATGCCCCCATATATTATATATGTGCCTATTTATTATATACAAAATGTAACCAACTTTTTTTTTTGTTAGCATCCAGGCCATTTAAAAAGGGATATGAGATTTTAGAAAAAGGCATATGTACCACTTTATTCTTATACATGACATTTGAGGTTCAAGAACATATACTTTGCGGTAAAAAAAAAAAAAAACACGTAAAGCTTTGTCAATATATGGGGACGGCATAAATAAAAAAATTATTAATTTGACAATCTCCAAAATGCTTAATTTTCCAGAGCTTGGACGTGGCAGCTAGAGCAATCTTTAGATTAGTATTAAGCCTCATACACACAAGACGCTATATCGTTAACGATATGTCGTTCATATTGTCCAGTATGTACACTCATTATCGTTAACGATATCTACTGTTGTCTGAATATGCAGCTAATGTTGAGCATATTGTCAATTAGAGGATATATTGGGGTTATTCTGTTTGACTCGCAAAGCTGTGAATTTCGCAGCTTTGCGAGTAATTTAAACACCGCCCACACAAATGCCCGCCGCATGCACCTCAAATCTCCCAGCACGCATGCAAGTGGATGTTTTGCATAAACATCAATTTGCAGCTTGTGTGAGGGGGCAAAATCATTCGATGGTCGCCGACCATCTAATGATTTCACCAGCGCCTGCAGATCTAAGTCAGTCTCTGCTGGCCTTAGATCTGCGCGCCCTGTACGAGAAGAGGGTGGGCAGCTGACATCAGCTGCCCATCCCTTGCACCCGTGTCACTGGCGAATTTCCATGGGAAAACGTTTTCATGGGAACAACCACGGCCTGCCACCCCACGCCCCCCACCCGCACTATTGTGTGCGAGAGGCTGGTGAATAATCAATTTGCCGCGTCCACTCACACAAAGAAGCTGCACATGCGCATAAATACTTATGCTTATGCACATTCTATAAAAATCGCTCCCCTGTGCAATCACACAGGGGAGCAAATCCATTGGACAAACCTCCATTGTCTGATATATCGTCCTGATGCCAAATAGAATGATATATATCGGTCATATAATCTAGTCTAGTGTGTATCTGCGATCAAACGCTCCAGCAAGTCATTTGCTAGAGTACACAACGTCCAGCTTGAGTGTGGAATTACTAAGGACCGAATTGTCACAACTACCGTTCACCAGCAATTTTGACCGATAGTTTTTAAACAATTATAGGAATAATTGCTTGTTTCCATTTTTATTCTATTTATTGTTTAAAAAACATTGTTCAAAACCGCTGTCGATCAATGTCTTTGACAGTTTTTCCCGCTAATGCAATTTTGTTCCTTTAGGTCTATTGTGTGAAGATTCATTTAAAAATGGAGTTAATCATGTAAAACAGTTTCTGTAAATATGCATTAATTGAATACTAGTGCTCTAAATAGCTTCATTGTGGCCCCATGCCGCACTGCTCAGTTCTGCGATTTATTGCATTGTGCAGACGGGGTTGGGGCCATGATGACTCAATTTACTTTGCTTGTGGAGTAATTGCCAGAGAAGGAAGATCTGTTGGAGATGCCAACTCAGCTGTAAGGTACTACCTACACCAAACTTATGTGTGTCCAACCAACACCAGTGGGCCTGATTCTGATCCATTTGCTCTCCTGAGCATTCGCACAGGGGAGCGATTTTCAGCAACTGCGCATGCATGTAAAGTTTTACATGCATGTGCAGCCATTTTATGCGCGTGGGTGTGGTGAATTGCTTAATTGCTGGCCCGTTTGCACCTAGTAGTGCTGGCATGGGGCAGCAGCGAGATGTAGCTCCCATGGGAATGCCCAGCTTTTCATTGGCATCCCCATAAAAACACTGGGTTTTCCCATGTTAATGCGCCGGTGACGCAGGTGTGGGGGGCGGGCAGCTGATGTTGGCTGCCCTCCCGCTTCCAATACAGGGAAGAGAGGTGTCTTAGATCTGCGAGCAATTGCAAAATCATTCGATGGTCAGTGACCATCAAATGATTTTCGAGCATTCGTGCGTGCGGCAGGCGCACCCTTAGATGACACGCAAAGCTGCAAAATTGCTTGTCAACCAGAATCAGGCCCATTGTTGTTTCACTAACAGGACTTAAGAGTCTCAGTGTGAATGTGATGCCTGAAAATAGTATTCAAGATCAGTGGTGTAACAATAGCCCTGCAGACCTCGTGGTGGCTGGGGTGCGCTGAGAAAGTGTGGGCGCCAAGGGGTCTGCGGGACTATTGTTACGCCAATGTTGCTGCCAGGGCCTGACACATCTGTGGCTGCGGTCCCGGCTCTCCTCCTGGCTCAGACTTGCTGCTCATGAAAACAAACACTCACAAAATGGCTGCCCCCATACAGCAGACAGTTTTTGGTTTTTGAGGATGCTAGAGGAGGCGGCGGCATATTGCGGAGCACTGGAACCGCAGAAAAGACCGGTGGCAGACTCGGACGTGGCATGATGCAGTGGGGTTGGGGGGAGTTTAACTTTGCTTGGGTGGGGGGGGGGGGGGGGGGCTGCCAACATTTTCGGCAGGGGGGCACAAATGTAATAGTTACGCCACTGTTCAAGATGGAAAAGAGCTCACACCTCCAATAGCAGTTGCCTAAAATGTTGGAAGGAGGAACCATTTTCAGTTGCAACAGTTCCTGCTACCACGCCGTCACTTACTATATCATAGTAACATAATTAGAGATGTGCGGGCTCGGATTTCAGAGATCCGAGCCCCCACGGACGTCATCATTCCGAGCCCGATTCCGAGCAGCGCTCGGAGGTTCCCACCTGACTCGGTCCGTCCGCGTGATTAGAACGTCATCTCCCGGCGTCGGATTTCGCGAGGCTTTATAAGCGGCTGCCGCGCCCGCCATCTTCACTCCAGTCAAGTAGTGGGTTGGGAGAGGGTGTGTTGGTGCTGCTGCTGGGGCTTAAACTTGAGCTTGACCTTGAGCTTTTGCAATCGCTGGTGCTGTCTCTCAGTGCTGCTGTGTAGTAGTCTAACTGTGTACTTGTAGTACTACTGTCTCCTCTGTGCGGTCTACCTCTGGTGTGCTGTGCTGCCTGTAATTGATTATTTTATTTGCTGGGGCTGTCTCCCTCAGTGCTGCTGTGTACTCTGTTCTCAGCTTAGGACAACAGTCTAACTGTGTACTTGTAGTACTACTGTCTCCTCTGTGCGGTCTACCTCTGGTGTGCTGTGCTGCCTGTAATTGATTATTTTATTTGCTGGGGCTGTCTCCCTCAGTGCTGCTGTGTACTCTGTTCTCTGCTTAGGAGAACAGTCTAACTGTGTACTTGTAGTACCACTGTCTCCTCTGTGCGGTCTACCTCTGGTGAGCTGTGCTGTAATTAATTATTTTATTTGCTGGGGCTGTCTCCCTCGGTGCTGCTGTGTACTCTGTTCTCCTCTGCTTAGGAGAACAGTCTAACTGTGTACCTGCCTGTAGTACTACTGTCTCCTCTGTGCTGGGCTGTGCCATTTATTATATATATTAATAATTAATTAATTATATTAAATAAATATATATAGTCCACTGGTGCTGCACTGCTGCCTGCACTGAATCTGCCAGTCTGGTGGTCTGTGGTCTGGGGCTCACAGCCTAATAAATAATAATGCTGTATATCTTATCTAGTTACCTGTGTGGTCTGGGGCTCACTGGCTAATAAATAATTAAATACTGCCTGCCTAATAAATAATTAAATGCTGCCGTATATCTCTACCTTTGTGGTCTGGGGCTCACTGGCTAATAAATAATTAAATACTGCCTGCCTAATAAATAATTAAATACTGCCGTGTATCTCTACCTTTGTGGTCTGGGGCTCACTGCCTATACTGCCGTATGTACCGTCTGGTCTGGGGCTCACTGGCTAATAAATAATTAAATACTGCTGTATATCTCTACCTTTGTGGTCTGGGGCTCACTGGCTAAAAAATAATTAAATACTGCCTGCCTAATAAATAATTAAATACTGCCGTATATCTCTACCTTTGTGGTCTGGGGCTCACTGGCTAATAAATAATTAAATACTGCCTGCCTAATAAATAATTAGATACTGCCGTATATCTCTACCTTTGTGGTCTGGGGCTCACTGGCTATACTGCCGTATGTACCGTCTGGTCTGGGGCTCACTGCCTAATAAATAATTAAATACTGCCGTATATCTCTACCTTTGTGGTCTGGGGCTCACTGGCTAATAAATAATTAAATACTGCCTGCCTAATAAATAATTAAATACTGCCGTATATCTCTACCTTTGTGGTCTGGGGCTCACTGCCTATACTGCCGTATGTACCGTCTGGTCTGGGGCTCACTGCCTAATTAATAAATACTGCCGTATATCTCTACCTTTGTGGTCTGGGGCTCACTGGCTAATAAATAATTAAATACTGCCGTATATCTCTACCTTTGTGGTCTGGGGCTCATTGGCTATACTGCCGTATGTACCGTCTGGTCTGGGGCTCACTGGCTAATAAATAATTAAATACTGCCGTATATCTCTACCTTTGTGGTCTGGGGCTCACTGGCTATACTACCGTATGTACCGTCTGGTCTGGGGCTCACTGGCTAATAAATAATTAAAGGAGGTTTTTTGGGGTTGGTCGCACAAGACCTCTAGTCAAAGAGAGGTGGACCCCCTTATGCAAATATTTATTTTAGTAGCAATATAATGCTGGGGGTGTGCTACCATAGGACATGGAGATTTGTATACAAAACGAGAGAGAAAAGATGTCCTGTGTAGGTGCACCAAACAGAGATAAAATTTAACTTTTATTATTTCTTAGTTAAGAACTGCGAGATAAAATGAAAACAAATAGCAAAAACAAGGGTAGGGTTCACACAATTTAAAACCAAGGTGGCAGGCAGATGTTGCAAGAATGTTATATAGTGTTTTTACTGAGTGGTGTGCGTCTGGTCTGTCCAGATCTTAGGTCTGGCAGATCAGTGGGCGTGTCTGAGCGGAGGTTGAAGTAGCCTCTTATAATGATCGCTCCAAACCCACGGTTTTCAGTGCATGTATGTGGGATTAGTACCCTAATAAGGTCCCAATATTATTGGTGGGAATCTACTGTCACTGAGAGTTTCTCAGACCATCAGTGAGAGGATAGCTCTCAGGGAGGGTCCCTCCAAGTTTAATAACCCCTCTGATGGATGCACTGATACAATTAGAAATCACCCTGTGTGTGCGTAGATCCGGCGTAAAAGCGCTCTAGGATCAGTGCGGGTGTCTATGCACCCCAGGGTGTCTCAGCTGCGACAATTCAGGTGGAGCCGCCTCCTAGAGTTTACACACATGCAACAGTCAGCACCGTTGTGGGGGCTGTCATGGTGTCTCGCTCTCTCCTGAATGTATAGAGCTCCCACTGCTATTGTGTACTGCACCAGTTGCAGGTCGCCCGGTGTGTATGGTCTCTAACATGGAAAACGTTCCAGTGTAGGACCCAAGTGAATACACCACCGGTATGGCAGGTAGTGCCAAATCAATTGGAGCCGCCTCCAAAGTGTTGCATATACTGGGCAGTATGCGCAGGTTAGGGACTATCGCAGCCTAAGGACTACACACAATCAAAATACATTTATATGAAAAATAACAAAATTGCAGACATCTGCCTGCGCACCGCTAGCCGGCACGCGCTTCGCAGATAGTAGCTTCCAATAGGAAATTAAAGAGAGTTAGGCTGACACCGACTCAAAAAAGTCTGAAAAAATTTCAGAAAAACAGAAAAAAAATTCAGAAAATAAATCTGGAAAAAACTCATCCTTCTAAAGACATATCCCAAATCCCCACGGAGAGTCCGAGGGTGGCGGTGGTTGTGATGCCGGACCTTCCTATCACTGTACGTGAAGAGGTGGCTCCTTCCACCATTTGCAGTACGCCCTCTGTATATGCTGGAAGGATCACCCACAGTCTAGTTCCAGATTTTATTAGTGAAGGTGATGTTGTACACCAGGAGGAGGATATTGATGTAGCTGGCACTGAGGAGGAAGTTGTCGAGGAGGATGGAGACTTGGTTTGCTTAAATGACGCACCAGGGGGGAATGAGGCACCTGTGGGGGAAAAAGTTGTTGTCCATGGGATGAAAAAGCCCATCGTCATGCCTGGACAAAGGACCAATAAATCCACCTCTGCGGTCTGGAATTTTTTTTATCCGCATCCGGACAACAAAAGTATTGCCATTTGTAGCTTACGTAAAACTCCAATAAGCAGGGGTAAGGATCTTGCCCACCTAGGGACAACCTCCCTTCAACGTCACCTAAAGACGCGTCATGGTTCAGTGTTTAGTCCAGAAAGTGCGGCTAGCAGTCCAGCGACACCTAAATCACTTGGTCCTCCTTTTGGAGCCAAATGCCTGAAAAGCACACCTCCTCGACAAATTCCTCCTCGATCCGGATAGGGGGGAGTCCTGCAGTCCATCTCACCTGCATGAATGACTCCATAGATTCCTCCGGAGGATCCTGCAGCACTACGCCTACTACTACTACTGCCGCTGCTGCTGCTCCTGGAAGTCAGTCATCATCCCAGAGGGGAAGTCAGTCATCATCCCAGAGGGGAAGTCGTAAGACCGCTACGTCTTTCACTAAGCAATTGACCGTCCAACAGTCATTTTCCATGAGGATGAAATACGACAGCAGTCATCCTATGGCAAAGCGGATAACTGCGGCCTTGACAGCTATGTTGGTATTAGACGTGCGTCCGGTGTCCGCCATCAATGGAGTGGGATTTAAACGGTTGATGCAGGTATTGTGTCCCCGGTACCAAATCCTGTCTAGATTCCACTTCACTAGGCAGGCGATACCCGCGATGTACAGGGAGGTCAGAAAAAGTGTCCTCAGTGCCCTGAAAAATGCGGCTGTACCCACTGTACACTTAACTACAGACATGTGGACAAGTGGATCAGGGCAAACTAAGGACTATATGACTGTGACAGCCCACTGGGTAGATGCATCGCCTTCCGCAGCAGCAGCAGCATCTCCTGCATGCCAGCTCCTTCTTAGGCAGGCTACGCTGTGTATCACCGGTTTCAAGAAGAGGCACAACGCCGACAACCTCTTAGAGAAACTGAGGGAAATCATCTCCCTGTGGCTTATCCCCCTTAGACTCTCCTGGGGATTTGTGGTGTTGGACAACGCCAGTAACATTGTGCGGGCATTAAACATGGGCAATTCCAGCACGTGCCATGTTTTGCCCACACAATAAATTTGGTGGTGCAGCATTTCATAAAAAATGACAGGAGTGTGCAGGAGATGCTTGCGGTGGCACGCAAAATTTGTGGACACTTTCGGCATTCTGCCACAGCCTGCCAAAGGCTGGAGCGGGAGCAAAAACTCTGCAACCTGCCCTGCCATCAGCTGAAACAAGATGTGGTGACGCGCTGGAACTCCACCCTCTATATGCTGCAGAGGATGGAGGAGCAGCAAAAGGCCATTCAAGCCTACACAGCCACCTACGACATAGGCAGAGGAGCGGTGCTGCACCTGACTCAAGCGCAGTGGAGGCTGATTTCCGTGTTGTGCAAGGTTCTCCAGCGGTTTGCAGTAGCCACACGTGAAGTCAGTTCCGACACTGCCTGCATTAGTCAGGTGATTCCCCTGATCAGGCTGTTACAAAAGCAGCTGGAGAAAGTGAAGGAGGAGCTAAAGCGGAGCGATTCCGCAAAGCATGTCGCTATTGTGGATGAAGCCCTTCATACGCTTTGCCAGGATACGAGGGTGGTCAGTCTGTTAAAGTCAGAGGAATACATTTTGGCCACAGTGCTCGATCCTCGGTTTAAAGCGTATGTTGTGTCTCTGTTTCCGGCGGACACAAGTCTACAAAGGTGCAAAGACCTGCTGGTCAGGAGATTGTCATCTGAAGGGGACCGTGACATGGCCCCAGCTCCTCCTTCATTTTCTCCCACACCTGTGCCTGTGAGGAAACAGCTGCGATTTCCCACACAACCCGCTGGCGGGGATGCAGGGCAGGCAGGAGGGAGTTTGGACATCAAGGTGCATTGAATGCTGTCAACATTGAAAAAATGGTGGATGATTACTTTGGTGACAGCATCCAAGTAGACATGTCAGGCAGTCCTTACCTGTACTGACAGGAAAAAAAGGCAGTTTGGAAACCCCTGTACAAACTGGCTCTATTTTACCTGAGTTGTCCCCCCTTCAGTGTGTACTCCGAAAGAGTATTCAGTGCAGCGGGGAACCTGGTCAGTGAGCGGCGAAGGAGGTTGCTCCCGAAAAATGTTGAGAAAATGATGTTTATAAAAATGAATTATCACTTATTCAATGAAGACCAGGAATTGCCTCCAGAGATTATAACTGGACCTGTGATTGTGGAGTCCAGCGGGGACGAATTGATAATCTCTGAGAATGAGGAAGTACACACTGAAGGGGGAGAGGAATCAGAGGAGGAGGAGGATGATGATGATGAGTGACGATGACATCTTGTTACTGTAGAGCCAGTTTATACAGGGAGATATTATGAATTGGTTTATTTTTTGTGGGGGCCCAAACAAACCAATCATTTCAGCCACAGTTTTGTAGGCCCTGTCGCTGAAATGTTTGGTTTGTTAAAGTGTGCATGTCCTATTTTCGCAACAAAAGGGTGGGTGGGAGGGCCCAAGGACAATTCCATCTTGCATCACCATTCATTATTCCTACTGCTGAGAGTCATTCATATGTGGGACTTGTCTTTTTAATGCATACAACTGTTTGCATTCCACTTGATTGCTGCACCTTCATGGGTGAGAATGTGATCTCCCTGACCTGGGGGAGTCAGGGCTGGGGCAGGAAGGCTCAATTACACTTCTTTTTTTGGGCGGCTAAACTTTTTTTTACCTGTCTGGTCTGGTGCCCACTGCTGAGACTCATTTTTAATGAGGGACTTGTCTTGAAATGCATACAACTCTTTGCATTCCACTGATTGCTGCACCTTCATGGGTGAGAATGTGATCTCCCTGACCTGGGGGAGTCAGGGCTGGGGCAGGAAGGCTCAATTACACTTCTTTTTTTGGGCGGCTACAATTACACTTCTTTGTGGGCGGCTGCAATTACACTTCTTTGGGGGCGGCTGCAATTACACTTCTTTGGGGGCGGCTAAACTTTTTTGAGGGCGGCTGCAATTACACTTCTTTTTGGGCGGCTGCAATTACACTTCTTTTTGAGCGGCTGCAATTACACTTCTTTGGGGGCGGCTAAACTTTTTTGAGGGCGTCTGCAATTACACTTCTTTTTGGGCGTCTGCAATTACACTTCTTTTTGGGCGGCTGCAATTACACTTCTTTGGGGGCGGCTAAACTTTTTTGAGGGCGGCTGCAATTACACTTCTTTTTGGGCGGCTGCAATTACACTTCTTTTTGGGCGGCTGCAATTACACTTCTTTTTGGGCGGCTGGAATTACACTTCTTTTTGGGCGGCTGGAATTACAATTCTTTGGGGGCGGCTGCAATTCCACTTCTTTGGGGGCACAGGGGCACTCCAGGGGCACAGGGGGTATCCTGTAGTGGGCTGCCACACATTTTTTTAAATATGGCTATCCACAGATTGTTCAGCCTGCCATTTGAGATTGGGATCTTTTATCACAGAGACCAACTGCACATCAGGGTCAGGATCAGCCAGGTTGTTAAACGGGGTTTCGACCATGAATCAATCACATCATAAAATTAATTAATAATCAATCAATCAATCATAACCAGAATCAAGCCAGATAGGGGTCTTGTTAAATATTAAACTGACCAAAACAGATACACACACAACTAGTACTGCCTCATCTACCTGTCTGGTCTGGTGCCCACTGCTGAGAGGCAATTAAACTTCTTTGGGGGCGGCTGCAATTACACTTCTTTGGGGGCGGCTGCAATTACACTTCTTTTTGGGCGGCTAAACTTTTCTTTACCTGTCTGGTCTGGTGCCCACTGCTGAGAGTCATTCGTATGAGGGACTTGTCTTTTAAATGCATACAACTGTTTGCATTCCACTTGATTGCTGCACCAATCGCCCACTGCTGGTTGCAGCTCTCACCCTGCATTAATTTGGGAGTCTGCCACTGCAGTCTTTTTTTTTGGAGCCTTGAAACTTTTAGGGATGCTGTACTAGCCGACACCTTTAGGTGGACTCTGGTCTGACTTGTATCCAGCACAGTTGTCTCGTGTGCAAGAGATTGTTCTCTGTCCTCTTTTGGATTTGTGTCACCATCACCATCTTCATGGGTGAGAATGTGATCTCCCTGACCTGGGGGAGTCAAGGCTGGGGCAGGAAGGCTGCAATTAAACTTCTTTGGGGGCGGCTAAACTTTTTTGAGGGAGGCTGCAATGAAACTTCTTTTTGTGCGGCTGCAATTAAACTTCTTTGGGGGCGGCTAAACTTTTTTGAGGGCGGCTGCAATTAAACTTCTTTGGGGACAGCTGCAATTACACTTCTTTTTAGGCGGCTGCAATTAAACTTCTTTGGGGGCGACTGCAATTAAACTTCTTTGGGGGCGGCTAAACTTTTTTGAGGGAGGCTGCAATGAAAATTCTTTTTGTGCGGCTGCAATTAAACTTCTTTGGGGGCGGCTAAACTTTTTTGAGGGCGGCTGCAATTACACTTCTTTTTGGGCGGCTGCAATTAAACTTCTTTGGGGGCGGCTAAACTTTTTTGAGGGAGGCTGCAATGAAAATTCTTTTTGTGCGGCTGCAATTAAACTTCTTTGGGGGCGCTAAACTTTTTTGAGGGCGGCTGCAATTAAACTTCTTTGGGGACGGCTGCAATAACACTTCTTTTTGGGCGGCTGCAATTAAACTTC
This sequence comes from Crinia signifera, assembly GCF_055691185.1. NCBI lineage: Eukaryota > Metazoa > Chordata > Amphibia > Anura > Myobatrachidae > Crinia > Crinia signifera. Next base: position 104,415,838 of record NC_139222.1, on the reverse strand, counting down.
TTTAGGGGCGGCTAAACTTTTTTGTGGGTGGCTGCAATTACACTTCTTTGTGGGCGGCTGCAATTACACTTCTTTTTGGGCGGCTGCAATTAAACTTCTTTGGGGGTGGCTGCAATTACACTTCTTTGGGGGTGGCTGCAATGAAACTTCTTTTTGGGCGGCTAAACTTTTTTGTGGGCGGCTGCAATTAAACTTCTTTGTGGGCGGCTGCAATTACACTTCTTTTTGGCCGGCTGCAATTAAACTTCTTTGGGGGCGCCTGCAATTACACTTCTTTTTGGGCGGCTGCAATTACACTTCTTTTTGGGCGGCTAAATTTTTTTTTACCTGTCTGGTCTGGTGCCCACTGCTGAGAGTCATTTGTATGAGGGACTTGTCTTTGAAATGCATATAACTCTTTGCATTCCACTGATTGCTGCACCAATCGCCCACTGCTCCTCGGCTGCACTGTGTAAACAGTGCACAATCAAGCCAGATAGGGGTCTTGGTGCTTGTTTTGAGGTTGTAGCAGGAGAGTGCAGCTACGAGTCGTAACACCTTGAGAGAAGATCAGTACTTCTCTACCGGCAAAGGACATCCTCCTTGACAGAGCGCGCAGCTTCACGAGGGACGCATGTGAAGCAGTGAGCAAAGGGAACACCCGCCTAGCGAGCCAGATCACCTGAATCCACCCTAGCGATCAATAGAGTTACAGAAGTCGCAGCCAGATAGAACTCTTCCAGCTGCTACCTAGTCATTGATTAGCCCCCTCCCCTCCACCCATTAGGCAATGATTGATGAGACGAATGGTAATAATAAATAATAAATGAATAATATTACTAATCACCAAATTAAAAATCAGATGAAATTAATTATAAATAATCATAATCACAATCAAGACAGATAGGGGTCTTATGAAATATTAAACTGACCAAAACAGATACACACTCTGCACCATCGAGCAGGTGATCACTGACATGCCAGGCGCAACGGTCTTTAGCACCCTGAATGCCAAGTGTGGGTTTTGGCAGATCCCTCTGGACAGAGCCTCTTCCATGCTTACTGCCTTCATGACCCCTATTGGGTGCTACGTCTTCCTACGCATGCCCTATGACATCACCATGGGCAGCGAAGTTTTCCAGCGCTGCATGGAGCAACAGTTCGCTGGCTCTCCCTTTGACATCATCACTGTCAGCATCCTCCTTATCTGCACAGCCGGGTCCATCAGTTACTGCCACTGCTGCAACCAATGCTAGTGATGGTTACGCATGCCCTATGGCATCACCACGGGCAGCGAAGTTTTCCAGCGCTGCATGGAGCAACAGTTCGCTGGCTCTCCCTTTGACATCATCGCTGTCAGCATCCTCCTTATCTGCACAGCCGGGTCCATCAGTTACTGCCACTGCTGCAACCAATGCTAGTGATGGTTACGCATGCCCTATGGCATCACCACGGGCAGCGAAGTTTTCCAGCGCTGCATGGAGCAACAGTTCGCTGGCTCTCCCTTTGACATCATCGCTGTCAGCATCCTCCTTATCTGCACAGCCGGGTCCATCAGTTACTGCCACTGCTGCAACCAATGCTAGTGATGGTTTACATTACATTACATCTTCCATCTGCCACCTTAAAATTGATTAGCCCACTCCCCTACACCCATTAGGCAATGATTTAAGAGACGACTGGTAAAAATAAATAAATGAATAATAATCACAAAATTAAACAATCAGATTACATTATCACACAATCAAGCCAGATAGGGGTCTTGTTGGATGTTAAAGTGATCAAAACAGTTACACACTTGCAGACAAACTCTGTGCTGCACAAAATGCCCACCACTCCTTGGCTGCACATGGTAAACAGTGCATGATCAAGCCAGATAGGTATCTTTTATGGGCCTATTTTTTTAAACTGCCATCATGTCTGCCGCTGCAGTGCCACTCTTACATGAGCCACGTGTTTGTGCCGCACACTTGTGTGGCTTAGCATAGTTATCCAGCTACCTCAGTGCAAACTTTGGCAATAAAAACAATATTGTGAGGTGTGAGGTGTTTAGAATACACTGGAAATGAGTGTAAATGAATGTTATTGAGGTCAATATAGCGTAGGAGCAAAAAAAAACACCAAATTCTGCGATTTTAGCTGTTTTTATGCTTTTTTAACAAAAAAAATCCGAACCCAAAACCCAAAAAAATCCAAACACAAAACCCTTAGGAGGTGTTTTGCCAAAACCCATTAGAACCCAAAACCTCAAGGTAATCAGAACCCAAAACCCGAAAAGTGTCCGGTGCACATCTCTAAACATAATGCAGAGTCCTGTAATTTTCCTGATTTTAAGGAGAAAATTCTATCCATATTTTGATTGTATTCTGTGGTTGAGCAGCAGATGGTGGACATCTTGAAAAGAGTGGACAGTTAAAAAGGTCCTCCCTAAGAGAAGCAAATTCATGGCCTGCAAGTGAAAGCAAAAGTTAAAAGATACTTTAAGGTGCATACACACTAGGCGTTTTTGCCCAGCGTGTATGCACAGCGATGATCGCCAAAATTGCTGGGTTAAAATCGCTCAGTGCATACACACTGAGCTATTTTCCCCCTGCCTAGTGATATTTACCCTGCTATGGAAAGCTGTTCAGCCTGCTGGTAAAATCAGCAGACAAACGTCAGCCACTGGCAATGATGCTAGAAACGCGACTTTGGAGCTGAAAGCAACAATCAATCTGAGCTGCTTTCAGCTCAAAATCGGCCAGTGTATATGGGCCTTTAGACAAACCACCATTTTTGATGAAGGACCCCAGCTGAAAATACACTTTTATTCTAAAAAATGGTATGCAGGAAAATCACTTCATGAATATGGCCTCAGCTTACAAGATATGCAACATATGGATGCTAAAGGTGCCCATACACGTTACAATTATTGTATACAATATTGTATACAATATCGCATCTCATCCGATCTCGGTTTTGCGATGACATCAGATGAGATGAGATCTAGTACAAAAAGTATGTGCAGCACGTACTTTTTGTACTAGATCTCATCTCATCTGATGTCATCGCAAAACCGAGATCGGATGAGATGCGATATTGTATACAATATTGTATACAATAATTGTAACGTGTATGGGCACCTTTAGGAGGCTTAGCACCCAGTTAAGATTCTTACTGACCTTTTGATTGCAGGAGCCTATCAAGATGCACCAAAATGACAACTCTGTTTGTTGAAGTTGCCAACTTCTAGTCAGTCATTTTTAGATTTCAAAGAGATAGCTATTCATCTGCAGAATTTACCATTGATCTATAGCCCTGTGATTCCCCTAAAGGCATAGAGTACAGAGTGTTAGGGGTGCACAGGCACCCCCTAATGCTGTGCCCGCCCTTATAAACACCTCCCTGCCGCTAGCAACCAGCAATACCTTTTACAGGTGCTCGGTGGGTCCCCCATACACACATGCAGATATTGATTTATCTTTCAGATATATCAGCATCAGCTGTGCTGCAGGGCACATATGGTATGTATGTGAACGACATTGTTCACAGACATATTGGCCCTTATTCAGAGGCGTAACAAGAGCTTTGTGGGCCCCATAGCAAAAAAATTTGAAGGCCCCCCCCCCAACTCATGTCTTCACTAGAGTTGGCATGTCTAGAGCCGTATAGGAGGTATGGTGTTGCCTATCATTTTTACGTTGGCCCAGTAAGCAACCCACTTCTCCATGAGTACCCTTTTCACAATACTCTTTATTAAATCAGTTCTGGACAGTGGCGGGCAGGGTGGGGGATTGGGGTCACCTGGACTGCATGGTTCACTTACTGTGCTTCTGTCAGTTGCAGAGGGGTAGGACTAAGTATTTATCTAATCTCTCTTATATATGCATTTCTTTCTTTTTCCCTCGCTCTCGATTTTACTCATTCTCACTCTTACACACATTCTCTCACATACTATCTTTGTATTTCATTGTCTCTCATACAGTAATGTATATACTGTACATCCATACACTGCGGTATGTGTATATATATATTTAGCGCCTCCTTCATACACCTCTATGCTCATATATACATCTATTTATATATCCATACACTGCCTCCCACATATATACATAGCCTCTAACATACTGTACGTTCATAAATCCATACACTGCCTCCCCCATACATACATAGCCTCTAACATACCGTACGTACATAAATCCATACACTGCCTCCCCCATACATACATACATAGCCTCTAACATACTGTACGTACATAAATCCATACACTGCCTCCCCCATACATACATACATAGCCTCTAACATACTGTACGTACATAAATCCATACACTGCCTCCCACATACATACATACATACATACATACATAGCCTCTAACATACTGTACGTACATAAATCCATACACTGCCTCCCACATACATACATACATACATACATACATAGCCTCTAACATACTGTACGTACATAAATCCATATACTGCCTCCCACATACATACATAGCCTCTAACATACTGTACGTACATAAATCCATACACTGCCTCCCACATACATACATACATACATAGCCTCTAACATACTGTACGTACATAAATCCATACACTGCCTCCCACATACATACATAGCCTCTAACATACTGTACGTACATAAATCCATACACTGCCTCCCACATACATACATACATACATACATACATACATACATACATAGCCTCTAACATAGTGTACGTACATAAATCCATACACTGCCTCCCACATACATACATAGCCTCTAACATACTGTACGTACATAAATCCATACACTGCCCCCCACATACATACATACATACATACATACATACATACATAGCCTCTAACATATTGTTCGTACATAAATCCATACACTGCCTCCCCCATACATACATACATACATAGCCTTTAACATACTGTATGTACATAAATCCATACACTGCCTCCCACATACATACATAGCCTCTAACATACTGTACGTACATAAATCCATACACTGCCTCCCACATACATACATAGCCTCTAACATAGTGTACGTACATAAATCCATACACTGCCCCCCACATACATACATACATACATACATACATAGCCTCTAACATACTGTACATACATAAATCCATACACTGCCTCCCACATACATACATACATAGCCTCTAACATACTGTACGTACATAAATCCATACACTGCCTCCCACATACATTCATACATACATACATACATACATACATAGCCTCTAACATACTGTACGTACATAAATCCATACACTGCCTCCCCCATACATACATAGCCTCTAACATACTGTACGTACATAAATCCATACACTGCCTCCCACATACATACATAGCCTCTAACATACTGTACGTTCACAAATCCATACACTGCCTCCCCCATACATACATACATACATACATAGCCTCTAACATAGTGTACGTACATAAATCCATACACTGCCCCCACCATACATACATAGCCTCTAACATAGTGTACGTACATAAATCCATACACTGCCTCCCCCATACATACATAGCCTCTAACATACTGTACGTACATAAATCCATACACTGCCTCCCACATACATACATACATAGCCTCTAACATACTGTACATACATAAATCCATACACTGCCTCCCACATACATACATACATACATACATACATACATACATACATACATGCGTGCATCCATAGAGTGCCTCCCTCATACATACATACATACATACATACATACATATGTCCATACACTGCCTCCCTTACACATACACAAGTCCATACCCTGCCTATAACATACATACTGTGTATACATACATAAATTTGTCCATAAACTGTTTACCACATACATAATGTACATATGCCCACCCATCCATATATACATCTATATACTGGCTGCACATGATAGACACCCCTGTGCCAAGAAACACAAAGATACTGTATCACTTTGTTTGGAGAGTGACTCCAGGGAGCCACTACTCCTGGCACCACTACAAAGGGCAGCTTACCCCTGGTGCTGCTGCCATCTTTCGCTCCCTGCTTCTGGTCAGGAGCCCTCTCTCTTGCTGACAGCTCAGCGCTTCTCAGGGTTGGGGACGCCTGCTGCAGAAAGTGCTGAGTGTTGGGCATCGCGCTGCTGCTCGCAGGGGATGGCTGACTCCGCTTGCCAGCATGCTCCCCTCCTAGTGTCACTGGACTGGAGCTGTGGCCGGGAAGTGTTTCCCCGGAGCCGCGGCCACCCTGTGCCGCGGCCGGAACTGTATGCACATAGACGCGGCCGGGAAGTGTGTCCCCGGAGCCGCAGCAACACAGAGCCGCGGCCGGAAGTGTCTGCCCGTAGCCGCGGCTGCTTAGTGTCTCGTCCCCATATTCATGGCCGCGTTAGTGTACCCAGTCCCGCATCAGTGTTAACCCTTCAAGTGGTGCAGGGGGTAGCTTGCTGGGCCTGCGGGCCCCCCAACCCGCCGGGCCCCATAGCAACTGCACCCCCTGCACCCATATAGTTACGCCACTGCCCTTATTCAGATCTGATCATAGTACAAAGTTGTTCTCAAAATGGGCAAAACCATGTGCACTGCAGGTGGGGCAGATGTAACATGTGCAGAGAGAGGTTACATTTGGGTGAGTTATTTTGTTTCTGTGCAGGGTAAATGCTGGCTGCATTATTCTTACACTGCAATTTAGATTTCAGTTTCAACACACCCCACCAAAATCTAAAGGTGTGTACACACGTATTGATCTATTCGATTTTCTTTTCCACCTCCTTTCGATTTGGCCTTTGCTTTTACATTCGATTCACTGGCGTAACTAAGCCACCGCAGCCCCCGCCGTGGCGGGGAGGCGCAGAGTAACTATGGGCGCCGGGGGGGCTGCGGTGCTATAGTTACCCGCTGCGCTGCTGCCCGGCCGCATCTTCGGACACTGTCCCGTCACTCGCTCCCGGCGCCGGCTCCTGCTGATAATGAAAAGTGACACTTAGAAAATGGCTACCCCCGTATTGCAGACAGTTTTGGCAGCCATTTTCTAAGAGTCACTTTTCATTATCAGCAGGAGCCGGCGCCGGGAGCGAGTGACGGGACAGTGACCACAGACAGATGCGGCCGGGCAGCAGCGCAGCGGAGACTGGAACAGCGGGAGACTGGACGGGACAGTGACCGCAGATGCGGCTCTGTCAGGTATGGAGGCGGGGGCGGCGAAAATTTTTTGGCGGGGGGGCGCAAATTATATAGTTACGCCACTGATTCGATTTCACATTTGATCTGCACTTTTGCATTCGACATCAACGGCGATATCTAATTCAATTTACATTCAAGGCACAGTATACACATTGGATTTACTGGATCGAATTCAATATATTCGATACAGAGAAAACAGGAGCGTGCATCAACAGCATTTTAAAAACCATTTGAGTTCAATTCGATTTTGCTTCTATAAGCAAAATGGAATAGAAAACCTGTCAAAATTGAAGCGTGTGTACACCCCTTAACTCTCTCTGCACATGGTTTGCCCATTTTGAGAACAAATTTGGACTGCAATCAGATCTGAATAAGGGCCATTGAGTGCACATGCCAAGGTGCTACCAATATAATATTCACAGCACAAACAAACAATATGGGTGGGATGTATTTAAAAATATTCAAATTTCAAATTCACTAAAGCCCCTCCCAGTGGGGCTTTGCTGTGAGGGTTACGCAAGCTGTAGCTGGTGTAATGCCATAGAGGTCTTTCATATGGGCCTCTCTTTGGGGGTTATTCTAGTCCATTCTTTCTGACAAAATCCTTCTTAGATGGACAAAACCATGTGCACTGCGGGTGGGGCAGATGTAACTTGTGCAGAGAGAATTAGATTTGGGTGGGGTTTTTCTTCAAAGTGAGATCTATATTGCAGTGTAAAATCATGCAGTCAGTATTTTCCCTGCACAGAAACAAAATAACTCACCCAAATCTAATTCTCTCTGCACATGTTACATCTGCCCCCCTGCAGTGCACATGGTTTTGTCCATCTAAGAAGGATTTTGTCAGAAAGAATGAACTAGAATAAACCCCTTTATATCACTGCTGTGTGAGAATCCCTTTCAGCATGCGCAGTTGGACTTCCCCATTAGAAACGAGGAAGCACAGGCAGCCACGGGGATGATAACAGTACAGTACATCCCTCATCTATATCTTTCTAGTGTGTAACCAGCCTAACAATCAGCTATTAGATAATAACATTGCATACCTCCCAACTTTTGAAGTTGGGAGGTCGGGACGTTCGCGCGGCCTCGAAAAAAGGGGCGTGACCGGAGTTCGCGTTACCCCGCGAGGCCACGCCCCTTTTTTCGAGGCCGCGCGAACGTCCCGACCTCCCACCTTCAAAAGTTGGGAGGTATGCAATGTTATTATCTAATAGCTGATTGTTAGGCTGGTTACACACTAGAAAGATATAGATGAGGGATGTACTGTACTGTTATCATCCCAGTGCGCATGTGCACAGCGTCTATTCTTGGCAAGCTGGGGGGGCTCCCAACTGTCCTTCCCCCACCGCGGGACAATGGCGGCCCCGGAGAGGACGCGGGAACGTCCCAGAATATCGGGACGTTCCCGCGGTAAGCGGGACAGTTGGGAGGTATGACATTGTTCTTAGAATTTTAAATGTCAATTTACTTTTTAAAGACTTGTTGCAGAGTTCAAAGATACACTTTTCCATGGCAGGGAAGAATGTGATGTATCTGGCTCTGTAGGCAACAAAGTTGCCCATTTTTTTATGGATCGGATATTCAGTGTAACCTGGGTGGGACCTTACAGCCCAGGATTGGATTGCCGTATGCAATCCCATCAGAGCCGGCCCTAGCCTAAATGACACCCTAGGCAAGATTTTGGTTGGTGCCCCCTACCACCGCCACTAGTTCCGCCTCTGACCCTGCTCCCCTTTCCCAGTACCATCAACAATCATCATAGCAGTCATCATTTTGGTGCTCCTACCCACAATATTTTAAATAGAAACAGTGCACACATTTGGTGCACAGCCCAAACAGGGGTGTGTTTTTGCTGGGAAGGGGCATGGCCACACAATAGTACCCCCAATTCACATTATGTCACACAGTAGTGCAACTTTATTCACATTATATCATGCGATGGTGTCCCTTATTCACGTTACATCACACAGTAGTACCACTTTACCTTATATACATTTTTCCTCACATTATTCACATTATACCCTTAGAAAAAAATCCTGAGAAAATATTGTATTTTAAGCACCTCCATGGCCACACTGCAACCCAGCACAAAGCAGTGTGTGCTGGGCAGAGGAGAAGAGCTTCAGCTGCTGCTGACTTAAGGGGAGGGGGCCCGGGGCCCCCACTGGGCCCTTCCATCAGACTTTGGCCTGGGTAATTTGTACCCCCTACCCCTTTTTCTCAGCATCCCTGATAATACCACACAGTAATGCCGCTTACACATGACACACATTATTAATGTCCTTATAACCATAATGCCCCTTACACATTATGCCAACCTTTATTAATGCCCTTCATACACATAATGACACACATAATGCCCCTTACACATTATTAATGCCCTTATACACATGACACACATAATGCCTGTTACACATATGTCGCACATTAATAATGCGTTTATACTTGACACAAATAATGCCCCTTACACATATGCCGAACACTATTGCACAGCCAACCCACCCGCAGACAGCACTCGCACAGCCGCTAACACTGTGACCTCTGCCTCTGCTTGGATACAGATGTTTCCTCATACATCTTGACTCAATAGGCCATGCAGCTCCTGGCCAGTTCTGCTAACGTTGGGTGTCTTTTTTGCTGAAATTCGTCTTATTTGCATTGTTATGACCAGCACACACAAGGAGTTTCCAATGATTAAAATAATATGCGGCATGCCTATATTCTGTGAGCGACTGTGGCTGTACCTGCATACGGAATGCTATGTTACAGTGATTTCCATGAATACACTATTTCATATGCAGATACAGCCTCACTCACACACAGAATATAGGCATGCTGCATATCATTTTAATCAGCAGAAGCTGCTGATGCCCCTAGGCATTCCAAATGCCCTAGGCAATTGCCTAGTTGGCCTATGCCTAAGGCCGGCTCTGAATCCCATCGGCGGCAGGTATGACTGAAGTGGTGCAAAGTACACCAATAATAAAGGGGCATGGCATTGCAGAAAGAGTGTGGCATTGTGGTTCTTTGCTCCCCTTCCCCCATTATGTTGTGCTCCCCATTCCACATAGACTCATCGGGATACGATAATTTGGTCTACAACATCTAGATCGACCAGCGATGGGTGGACACCACTAACTCGACATGCATGAAGGTCGACATGGGTCTAGGTCGACAGGTCATTAGGTCGACACTAGCATTAGATCAATATGGGCAAGGTGGACATGGAGTTTTTTGCTGTTTTTTTGAGCCAACAGGCGGTATTTCTTGCCCTACCATCCACAGGACATGGTGGGAGAATAAAATAGTGTGCCCGAAGCATGGCGAGAACAAACTGTGTCCATGTCGACATTCGGGTCAAAACACTGTGAAAAACCTCATGTCGACCTTTTGACTGTCGAAACTGGCCATGTCGACCTAATGCTTGTGGCAACCTAGACCCATGTCGACCTAGTTGTTGTAGACCAAATGATCCACACCGGACTCATCCCCCCTTGTGTCTCCATTACCTATTCTACAATATATTGCGGACTGCTGTTTTATATTTGCAATGTTCTATTTATGCTACAATTGATGCTCATATATATGGTGATCATTATGCAATGACCTGCCCTGGGTTCATAATCTTAGCCCCATTTAACAACTCTATCTGAATATTCCATGGTACTTGTTTCCTAGCACGGCGCTCATCGCATCATATACCATAAGCCTTACAATGGTATGCGATGCAACGCGATGGCACCCGCTGTTATACAATTTAAAATTGTATACCATAGTATATGGCATACAATGTGATAGTATACAATTTTTAATTGTATAAGCACCCTAATGGGTGCTTTCAATGTTAAATGGGCCCCCTATAAGATTATTAATTGTATAAGCACCGTAATGGGTGCTTACAATGTTAAAAGCACCCCCACGCCACCCCAACTATCAACGCCAACCTGAAGCGTGGCGAGCGCAGCGAGCCCGCGAGGGGCGGCGGTACGCGTCCTCTGACCTTTTCATACCCCCACCATCCACCTCGGCGTGGAGTTGATTTTTGATAGTGTGGCGAGCGCAGCGAGCCAACGAGCCCGAAGCTGCGCTTGCCACACTATATAAAATCAACTCCACGCCAACGTGGATAGTGGGGGTATGAAAAGGTCGGAGGACGCGTACCGCTGCGCTCGCCACGCTTCGGGTTGGCGTTGATAGTGGTGGTGGCGTGGGGGGTGCATTTAACATTGTAAGCACCTATTAAGGTGCTTATACAATTAAAAATCGTATAGAATATACAAACTCCACACAGTTAGGGCCATGGTGAGAATCAAAACCCATAACCTCAGTGCTGTGAGGCAGTAATGCTAACCATTACACCATCCATACAATAGGCCAGATGCACTAAGCTTCAAAAAGTGAAAAATTGGAGAATGATAAACAATCAGCTCTTAGCTGTTATATTCCAAAGACAGCCTGTAACATGACAGTTAGCTAATCTGATTGCTTAGAAAAGATTGCTCCGTTTGTATGCCCCTTTAGTCACTGTGGCCCTTATTCAGATCTGATTGCATTACAAATTTGTTCTCAAAATGGGCAAAACCATGTGCACTGCAGGGGGGGCAGATGTAACATGTGCAAAGAGAGTTACATTTGGGTGGGGTGTTTTGAAACTGAAATCTAAATTGCAGTGTAAAAATAATGCAGCCAGTATTTACCCTGCACAGAAACAAAATAACTCACACAAATCTAACTCTCTTTGCACATGTTAAATCTGCCCCATCTGGAAGGGCACATGGTTTTGCCCATTTTAAGAACGAATTTGTACTGCGATCAGATCTGAATAAGGGCCTGTGTTTTTATTTGCATATATGTTTATATATTCTGTAAGTGGATGTTGTAGTTCCCTTGTGGCACCAAAAAAATTAAGGATAATAATAATAATAATTAATAATAATAATTATAATAATAAAAAAATAATAATAATAAACCAACTCCGGGGTACGACCGTGTCTTTGCTGTGATTTTTTTCACTCAGTCACATAAATAAAGTCTCAAATGGGGAATATAAATTGTTTCAATGCAGATTGTCAAGGCCCCCATACACTATGCTATTTGGGCACAATTTCACCTGATTTGGATGAATCGGGCTGTGAAATCGTGTCAAATCGCACATGTAGACATCCCGTCCGACATGATGTGCGGTCCGGTGTGCATCGGATCGGAGTCGGGAGTTCGTACGGGCTGCACATAAGATTTGCTAAATCTTATGTGCAGGCCGGAGCAAGGCGGGGGATGCCGTCTACCAGAGACGGGGCAAATGCAGGATTTTCAGAAGGGGGTTTCCAGAGGGGTGGAGCAAATCACGGAGATAGACACTTAGGTGACCCAGTATATGCCGGGTCAGTTAAAGTATTATAAATAGACCAAATGTATATAAAAAAAAATATATATATATATATATATATATATATATATATGTATACATATACACACACACACACACACAACACATATATATATACATATACACATACAGGCAGGGCTATTTTTGTGCAGGCTCTAGCAGGAACTTTGGCCCTTATTCTAGTTCACTCTTTCTGACAAAATATTTCTTAGATGGACAAAACCATGTGCACTGCAGGTGAGTGCTACTAGTGTCCATCAAAGAGGGAGAGTCCCAGTTTTTGGAATATACCCTCAGAAAAAGTCAGACAGAACCTGAAATATGTGACTGGGAAGAGCAATTAACAAGCTTGGATGGGGACCACTGTTTGAAGTCAGATATCTCCGGTTCCCAACGGCCGATTTTTTAAATTATTGTACCCATGGAAAGAGGGGACCCTCAGCTTTCAGCATAGAACCATAAAGGTGCCCACACACTAGAAAGATCTGCGATCTTAAGATGTGCGCATAAATTAGCCTTCAAATCTTTGGTCCGCCCTGGACGAAAGATTTCAGGCAAGCGCACATCTTTACCAAAGGTTTTTCTTAAGATCCTGTGTGCGTTCCTATGGATCTTTTGTTAAATCTTCTGATCTTTTGTGCAGCACGTAAGATCAGAAGATTCAGCTAAAGATCCACGGGAGCGCGCATCGGACCGATTATCGGTAAATATCGTACGATATATCGGCCGATTTATCGAAAATCGGACAATCGGCCAAAAAAATCGTTCTAGTGTGTGGGCACCTTTAGACTCCTAGGGTGGTTTCTGGGTGCCCGGCAGCACGCCAGCACCAGCAGCGGGAGCACTTTAAAAACAAAAAGCCCATACAAATGAATAGGAGACCCATTCATTTGTATAAGCTTTTTTTTCTTTCTAAAGGTGCCCACACACTAGAACGATTTTTGGGCCGATTGGCCGATTTTCGATAAATCGGCCGATATATCGACCGATATTTACCGATAATCGGTCGAAAATCGGCCGATGCTCGCTCCCGTGGATCTTTTGCTAAATCTTCTGATCTTACGTGCTGCACAAAAGATCAGAAGATTTAACAAAAGATCCATAGGAACGCACACGGGATCTTAAGAAAAATCTTTGGTAAAGATGTGCGCTTGCCTGAAATCTTTTGTCCAGATCGGACAAAAGATTTTAAGGCTAATTTATGCGCACATCTTATGATCGCAGATCTTTCTAGTGTGTGGGCACCTTAAGTGCTCCCGCTGCTGGTGCTGGCGTGCTGCCGGGCAGCATCTTTTCCAGCCTGGCTTCCTGGTTCCCTGCACCACCCCCCCTGCTCCCTCCGCCCGGCTCTCTGGTCTCGGGCATCCCCCAGCTCCCCATCCCTATCACATGCAAAACTTGGCACATGAAGTGCCTTATTGCATGTAATCCCTCCTGGGGAGCTTCCGGAACAATCAGGTCTGACTTGTCCTTAGGACAAGTCGGACTAATGTACAGTATTGGGCCTTTACAGTCACAGATGTTCCAAATGATAGGTTGTCTGTATTCTGAACCTATATTATGAGGCAGAGTGTGTAAGTGGGAAGTAGTCTGTTCCTTTTTTGAGCTTTGCCAGCCATATTGTAGATAAACATGCGGTGTAAAAGAAATTCAGCATTCCCCTTTCTGATGACCTGAAAAAAAAACCAACAGCAGGTTGGTGGCAAGTTCTTCTTTTCTCCCCTCTCACTTCTCCAATTTGAAAATAAAGCTTCACCTGCATTAACCCCTTAAGTGCTGCATTTCGTATATTGAATATTTATATATATATAAAAAATATATATAAAAAGTATAATCAAATTCCAATAATCAAATGATGCAGAATGGAGGGGTTGATGATCAATGATAGATGCATTTGTTGTGGGGGGGAAAATATTGTATTATATCTGCAGTTTATAAAGAGTATTTATTCATTAATGTAAATCCCTGCCCCAGTGCAATTTACAAACCCTATTCCCTATCACATCAACAAGGGAAAAAAACCCACATAGGATTATTTTCTTCTCAGAAGCCAATAATGATTCTGGAAGGGATGGTTGGGATAATGATTCTGGAAGGGATGGTTGGGATAATGATTCTGGAAGGGATGGTTGGGATAATGATTCTGGAAGGGATGGTTGGGATAATGATTCTGGAAGGGATGGTTGGGATAATGATGCTGGAAGGGATGGTTGGGATAATGATGCTGGAAGGGATGGTTGGGATAATGATGCTGGAAGGGATGGTTGGGATAATGATTCTGGAAGGGATGGTTGGGATAATGATGCTGGAATGGATGGTTGGGATAATGATTCTGGAAGGGATGGCTGGGATAATGATTCTGGAAGGGATGGTGGGAATAATGATTCTGGAAGGGATGGTTGGGATAATGATGCTGGAAGGGATGGTTGGGATAATGATTCTGGAAGGGATGGTTGGGATAATGATGCTGGAAGGGATGGTTGGGATAATGATTCTGGAAGGGATGGTTGGGATAATGATGCTGGAAGGGATGGTTGGGATAATGATGCTGGAAGGGATGGTTGGGATAATGATTCTGGAAGGGATGGTTGGGATAATGATGCTGGAATGGATGGTTGGGATAATGATTCTGGAAGGGATGGCTGGGATAATGGTTCTGGAAGGGATGGTGGGGATAATGATTCTGGAATGGATGGTTGGGATAATGATTCTGGAATGGATGGTTGGGATAATGATGCTGTATTGTGAAAGCAAAAAAGTTGGCCTTTAAGAAATTTAAGCAGACGCAGAAGAATGAGGACAAAGAGGTGTATCTTGTTAGACAGAAGGAGGCTAAGAAGGTAATCAGATGTGCAAAAGCACAGGCTGAAGAGAAAATGGCCCAGTCAGTGGGTAAAGGGGGGCAAACTTTTTTTAGGTATATAAGTGAAAGGAGAAAAACAAAAAGTGGAATAATTAGACTGAAGACAGAGAGTGGAAGTTTTCTTGAGGGTGACAATGTAATAGCAGATAATATTAATAATTATTTCTGCTCAGTATTCACTGCTGAAAGAGAGGGGAAGGGGCCACAGTTAAGTTGCAAGTATAGTCAGAAAACTGAGGGAGAGACAAGTACATTTACAGAGGAGAAAGTCCTCACAGAACTCTCAAAACTGAAAGTGGATAAATCAATGGGGCCAGATGGGATACATCCAAGGATACTAAAAGAGCTTAAAGGGGATCTGGTAAAACCAATAACAGAATTATTCAACCAGTCACTAGCTACTGGAGTAATCCCAGAGGACTGGAAAACAGCGAATGTAGTCCCACTGCACAAAAGTGGAAGCAAGGAAGAGGTAAGCAACTATCGACCCGTGAGCCTTACATCAGTAGTAGGGAAATTGATGGAAACACTCTTAAAACAAAGAGTTGTAGAATATTTCAAAACCAGCAATTTACAGGATCCAAAACAGCATGGGTTTACTGGGGGAAGATCATGTCAAACAAATCTTATTGACTTTTTTGACTGGGTGACTAAAGTAATAGATCAAGGTGGGGCTGTAAATGTAGCTTATCTAGACTTTAGTAAAGCTTTTGACACTGTCCCACATCGCAGACTGTTAAATAAACTTGAAAGCTTGGGATTGGATTCTAAGATAGTTGAATGGATAAGAGCGTGGTTGCAGGACAGAAAACAGAGAGTTGTAGTAAACGGAGTACAGTCAAAGAAGGGAAAGGTTACAAGTGGAGTACCCCAGGGATCTGTACTTGGACCTGTGATTTTTAATATCTTTATTGGTGATATTGCAAATGGAATTGAGGGTAAAATGTGCCTTTTTGCAGATGACACAAAGGTATGCAACAGGGTAGACACACCAGGAGGGGTAAAACAAATGATTGAGGATCTAGGTAGATTAGAGGAATGGTCAAGAGCATGGCAAATACAGGTTAATGCCAAAAAAATGCAAAATCATGCACTTGGGTCTCAGAAATCCAAAGACTAAATATAGCATAAATGGCACTATAATGGAAACTACTGAGGAAGAGAGGTGTCACTATTTCAGGGGACTTAAAAGCAGGTAGGCAATGTAACAAAGCAATGAAGAAGGCAAGTCAGATGCTTGGTTGCATATGGAGAGGTATCAGCAGTAGAAAGAAAGAAGTAATAATGCCACTGTATAGGTCATTGGTACGACCTCACCTAGAGCAGTGGTCTCCAACCTTAATTGAGCGAGAGCTACTTGCGACAAAAAAAGACTAAAAAAAACTCCCGGAGAGCTACTAAAATTTGACCAATGCCCCTGATACTATGCCGCACACCGTACTGCCCCTGCGTAATACGCTGCACACTGTAATGCCCGCCACATTATGCCACACATTGCAATGCTCCTCACACCTAATGCACACCTCCCAAGTTTGGCAGGGGACAAAGGAATATATGCACGTGCCGCACCGCAGTGACCGACACGCTGCAGGGACCTTCTGCCGGCGGATGGGAACTAGTAGTTCCCATCCGCCGCAGGGACCCCGCCGCTGAACTCACATACGCTGGCAATAGTAATTTAGACAAACATGAGTGTTTCTTTTTAAACAGAAGTCTGAACTAAACAGGCTTTGAAAATATCGGGAGCTGGGTGACAGACCAAGGACATCACATAGGAGACTACACCACAGCTGTGGTATGTTCATAATCAGATGCGCACACACATAGCCAGCAGCAAATGGCGAAAAACACACATTTTAGAGTGTAAATGACAAAATATCAGGCTAGGTGGTTGTACGTCATGTAAATACACTGGTCTGGTGTGTGGTGTGGGGCTGTGGCAAATACAACTGCTAAAAATATCCTGCTACAATCTCAGTAAGTAGATGGTGATGGGGAATAGCTATGCGTGGAACAGAAGAAACTCACTGGGGAGTAATGTCCTGCTTGGCTACTACTACATATAGCAGAGGCCTACACATAAGATGACTGAGGCTAGATATAACAGGGATCCATAGTAATGGGGAGAGGTCTATGTACAGCACAGTAGAAGTGTACCATGTCATGTAGTAGGATAGGCCCCTTCTGCCCCCACTAGCATGGCATGCTCATATTGTCCCCACTGTGTAAGAACCTATGGTGGCTGGCTATGTGACACACATGCTGCACATAGCAGCATGGTGCCTGTGAACAGCTGTAGAGTGTGAGTGTGTGTGCCCCAGAGCAGACCGCATCCCCAGTGCCGGCACCCCTCTCCTCCTGCCGCAGGTACCTCATCCGTGTCAGAGTCATCGTCCGGCTTGACTATGACAGCGGAGTGCGCCAGGCGGCTCGGGAACGCTTTTGCCGCCATCATCATTATCATCCTTCCGGCACCGTCAACACAGTCGTGATACATTCTGCGCTACTGCTGCTGCGGAGGAGGCCGGGGTCAGAGGGGCCTCAACGACGTCACACATTACACATCGCAGCTTCCGCCGAGCAGAAGGTCCCTACAGTGTATGTGAGATCAGCGGCGGGGTCCCTGCAGAGGATGGGATCTAGTAGTTCCCATCTGCTGCAGGGACCCCGCAGCTGATTTCACATACACTGCAGGGACACCCTGCCCGCCAGCGCTACCCGACCCTGCGCTGCCATACCCCTCTGCATGTCACCCACCAGGTCAAGCCACAGACCAGTGGGTGCTGGACACAGAGGCAGCCAAACGGGTGGCGCAGGAGGGCAATAGTGGTCGAGCCACCCGTTTTGCTCAGGCGAGCTACTGGTAGCTCGCGAGCGACGGGTTGGCGACCACTGACCTAGAGTATTGTGTTCAGTTCTGGAGGCCATATGTCCAGAAGGATATAAATACATTAGAGACTGTACAAAGAAGGGCAACTAAAATGGTGCAGGTGCATGGCCTACATCACAAAACGTACCAGGAAAGACTAAAAGATCTTAATATGTATACTTTAGAGCAGAGAAGGGAAAGGGGGGACATGATAGAAACTTTCAAATATATCAAGGGTTTTAACAAGGTACAGGTGGGAGACATTCTTCACAGGAAGAGGAGCAACAGAACACGAGGACATGAACTGAAACTAGAGGGAGGAAGATTCAGGGGAAGTCTGAGGAAGAATTACTTCACAGAAAGAGTAGTAGATAAATGGAATAGCCTACCATCAGAGGTGGTAGACGCAAATACAGTAGTACAATTTAAACATGCTTGGGATAAGCATATTGATATCCTTACAAAAAAATAAGGATCAAATATGGTTTGAGGTAACATGTTTAAAAAAGGGGCAGATTAGATGGTCCAAGTGGTTCTTATCTGCCGTCAAATTCTATGTTTCTAGGTTTCTATGAAGGGATGCTTGGGATAATGATTCTGGAAGAGATGGTGGGGATAATGATTCTGGAATGGATGGTTGGGATAATGATGCTGGAAGGGATGGGTAAGCACGATGAAGGGGTTAATGACACTGTTGAATGGAGGGGGTGCATTATTGTAGCTATACGGATTTGAAAGGGAGGTTAATGTGGCAAGATGATGATGATGGTGGGGATGATATAGCAATAGTGATGAAGAAGACATGTCAATTGCAAGAGAGGAGATGTTGGGGGGGGGAGTGGGATGAGCTAAGAGATTGAAGCTGGAAGAAGCAGTTAATGAGGATGAAGGGGTTAATGATGACTGTGGATGGGGGGGGGGGTAAATGATTATGATGAGAATGATGAAGAGGAGATGATGAGGCCAGGGAACAGTGATGATAGTAGAGGCACAGTGTTAATATTGATGAAGTGGACATGTTGATAAGTGGGATTATGAGTATAGGGGGATTACAAAGGGAGCTGTGGGAGGAAGAAAGGGGCTGAGGAGGTAACTAGAATGCTGTGGGGAATAGGGGTGAAGAGGAGTGCAGAGAGAGAGAGCCTAGGGAATGTACTGGAGGTAGAAATAGAACAGTGAGGAGAAGAAGAGGATTCAGGTGGAGATTCAGAAGAAGATGAATATGATGTGGACTGAATGTAATGTCTGTAAGAGGTATGAGCTGTGTAATGACAGTTGTAAGCTGTGTAATGACAGTTGGTATATGGGTATGGTAAACTACGTGTTAGCAAATTACATTAGTATACCTGACATCTAAAAACATGTGTTGAACCCTGAACTACACCCTGCACATCTTCCGCACCCAGCACTGTCTGATCCTATCCATTAGTGTTCTGTATGGTCATATGGTCACTATATACAGCTACGATTAATTAATTAATAAATATGCCTGAATTTGGCCTCTATTCCCTGTTAAAGCCAGCCCTCCTCCCCCACGTCATGTCTCCTTTGACCCTGAGAATTCCTGACCTGCTCCTTTCCCTCCAGGTGTACCACCCCCACCCTCACCCACCCTGAATGAGAACAAAGGGTAAAGCCTTTACTACCCCCACCTCTTTCTACAGCTACAGTAGTGGCCCCACTCCCCACACGTATGTGTAAATATCTTCTGCATGCCAGGTAGTGAATCACTTTTTTACTAGATTGCCGCTGTTTATGACAAAATATCACTGATTTGGGAAAGAACATGCTGCCTTACATAATAATAGTAATATAATAATAATAATAATAATGTAACCAATCAGAAAGTGCATCCCTGCCCCCATTCGCACGTGCCCAGGTACCTATGTGATGCCGCTTACAGTAAGGAATCAGATGCATAGGGGTTTATTTACTAAGATGGGAGTTCTACTGAAGATGGGAGGTTGCCCATAGCAACCAATTAGAATCTACTTCTTATTAATTTGGCACCTTCTAGAAGATAATAGATAGAATCTGATTGGTTGGCCATAGCAACATTCCATCTTCAGTAGAACTACCATCTTAGTAAATAAACCCCAGAGTGATTATTAAAAGGAGGCTGTATGGTGGAGGTAATAGGGAGTGTCTGTAAAAACGCAGTCGTGTCGTGACTATTTTCTGGTGTGTTGGTTACATGGCACCAGCATCACAGATCCTGCATCCATTCTACATGGGTGAGAAGGCATACAGTGAGCTGATATTCCACGCATCTGCGGTAGCGACAGAGTGCACAGTTGCTCAAGCTCAAAAGTGGATAACAAGTGTGGTTACCATGTACAAAATCTATTTTGTATGGCTGGTGATTAATTTGTGGGAAAAAGATTTCCACATAAAAATATTTTCCAATCCTGCGACTACCCCTAGGAAGGACAGAGAGAGTTGGTAAGTGTAATTCCCATGTATGGGAACACAGTTTATGCTATATTGGTGTACTATAGGTGTACTGGCAAATGAGGTGCCTAGTATCAGACTACTACAGTACCAACTATCTATAAGATCCAACTTTGTAAAAAATTGTCCGGACTGGCAATCATCCTGCCTACACCTTTTCCTCCCTCTGTTCATGTAATGTATTTTCAGTCAGGTAAGGTCTATAAGCATTGACAATTAATATGTGGCATGTATTGCCGTGCCTTGTGCAGTAAGTGACCTGGTTTTCACAGACACTGGTTTCTGCAAGAGACCATGCTGTGTAATAGGCAGTATTACTGTATTGTGCTGGACAAACACCTTTTACACAGTTGTACCTAGCTCAGCCACGAATGTCAGGGTGGACATTTGCTTTGTGGGTAAATTATGGGATGTTTGCAGAATTCTATAATGCCAATCCCCACCTCTTATCATCGCCACAACTAGTGTGCCCACCACCTTTCACACAATGCCCCCTCCTAAGGAAACTGCGGGTTTGGCAGACAAGAGAAGGGGGTCAGCTCTGAAAACAAGACCAGGAATAGAAACCAAGGCGTGAGGATGGGAGGGAGGAGAGGAGGTGGGGAAGGAAGGGGGGAAAACAGCCCCAGGGAGAGATAAGAAGGGGGTGGGGTGGAGAGAGAGAGGAAAGATATTAGTAGAAAGGTCAGAGAGGGGAAGAGAATGGGGGAAGGTAGCATGGTGGATGCGTTAACCTCTGAATTGCTAGTCTCAATCTACCCACATCTCTATCTGTACAGGGAAGGAGGAGGGGGGGGGGGGGGGAGAGATAATAAAATTAGCTGGTGTCTGTGCATGGTGTGTGCGGGCCGGGGGAGGAGAGGTAAAGACAGTTAAGGGGATTTTAGAGGCAGGACATAAGGGAGGCAAAAGATAATACCCAGATATAGAAAGGTGAAGGGGAGACAAAGACAGAAGATAGTAGACAGTGGACTAATGTCTCTAGATAGACACAGCAGACACCTATCCCCTGATTGCTTGTGTGGAATCCTCTCGGAGATTGGGCTATTAGATCCTCTGTATTTTCTTCTATACATTACACAGAAATGTCATTTGTGCCTATGTCCGTGCACCTGCTTAGTGTCACAGCCCTGCTGACCATTGTATTTATAGGAAGAAGACATCACCTTTAGTCTCAGAGACCACAGCGTGGGTGAGCACAGAGCTAACTGGGAGACAGATACCAGCACAGGAAAGTGCTATCTATCCATCTATGTGTGGTTAAATACACACAGTATACACCATCCATCCAGATGAAGGGAAGGAAGCTATGACTAAGTTACAGCAGCCCCCCTCGCCTGTTGGCTGCCCCCTCCTTCAGATACACTGTCTCAGTCTCCCCCTAAAGGGACCTTCCCAAAGTCACACGTCTGTGACGATAAGGTGTGGGGGTGGAATGAAGGTCATTTTATCATCAAAATCCCCCTCCTGTTATCCACCAGAGTGAAGCCATCCTTTTCACAAGCACTAGGTTACCATACCCCCAGTAAGAGACTGGAAATAGCTACAAGTACATTAACCCCTTACGGGCACAAGTGATTGCATATGTGCATGCCAGATACTTTGTCATTTCATTAATGCCCCTCCAGGGTAGAGGGAGTTAATGGGGAAATTGTGTTCCCCTCCATCTGGTGACAGTAAGGCCTCCCTCTTCTTACAGAAGGGGGTTATAGTCTCCTCTCTCTAAAGCCATCTGTCATATGGAACATCTTCCTAATCTGCCCTCATCCTGGCACCTTCTTAGTCCGTGGCGATTAACCCTTATGCTACATGAGGGGTAGGTTATGGGTAATGTTCTTTTTCTGTACATGAATGCAGAATTTCACAGTAATACTGCAATAATCAAATGTGAATAAGAAATAAGGACAACAGCAGACATTTTAGGGTTACCATTTGTAAAGGAAGATACAGGGGGGGGGGGGTGTACCATTAGGCAGTAACAGCCTAAACAGCAGAATGTGACTGTGGGCAGGTGCAGGAGTAGGAAAGGTCATGCAGGCTAGGGGTGACAGATTTGATTAAAACTGAGGTGACAGACAGATAAGGAGACAGACATAAAGTGTAGAATGACAGCGGCATTGCATAGGGTTGTGTGTCTTATAATACTGTCAGACACCTTCACCCAGTTGGCCTTAAGCTGGTAACAAACAGACCAGTCCTGCTGATTAGCTTCAATGTAGCCACGTGTGGGTGGTTATATCGGCCTACTCAAGCAGACTGTCATTTTGCAAAATTAGCTCAATTGCAAACATACTGTATTTCAAAGATATGATGTTAAACACAAATTCATTTATTTTATTTATTGAGATTTTATTACATGACTACACAGTAATAGCAATTTTTTTTAAACGTAAACGATCAAATCAATAGGAACTAGTTACATAACTGCGGTATGAGGCCCTATGTGCCTCATTTCTTTGTGAAATTACTAAATGTAGTGAATTGATCATCCCAGTATTAGTTTGGCCTAGAAAATGGCTTCTTCTACCTGTGCCTGCACATTTGGATGGGGGGGGGGGGGGGGGACAGGGAAACAAGAGACTAGACTTACACATATAGGATAGAAGAGATAAATGTTTGAGGTAAACGAAAAATAAATTAAGAAGAGAACATTAAAAGACTAGCCGGCTGCTGATTGGCTGAGAGAAAAAAAGAGACCCACCTGTGGATCCTTTAAAATGTATTAGGATTGCACCTGTGTTCCATAGAATATACAACTTATGAGGAGGACACAACCTTTATCAATGCCGAAACTGAAGGCAAAGTGACATTAGACAACATTAAACACCAATATTTTTTTTTTTACTAGATAAGAATAGATCTTAAGGCTACCATCACTAAGGCCCTTATTCTGGTTCACTCACATAGGCAAATTACTTCTCAAATGGACAAACCATGTGCACTGCAGGTGGGGCAGATGTAATTTATGAAGAAAGAATTAGATTTGGGTGGGGTTTTACTTCAAAGTGAGGTCTATATTGCAGTGTACAAATAAAGCAGTCAGTATTTTCCCTGCACAGAAACAAAATAACTCACCCAAATCGATATCGAAATCTCTCTGCAAATGTTACATTTGTCCCACCTGCAGTGCACATGGTTTTGTCCATTTGAGAAGGAATTTGCCTTTGCAAGTGAACCAGAATTAAGGGCATAAATCTGCCTGTTCCCATCTGGCTCACCTGCTTAATCTCTCCCTCTCCTCAGATGCTGTCCCCTCTTCCTTCAAGCATACTTTCGTCTCACTCTAAAAAACCTACCCTTCATCCAAACACCCTCTCCAACTACTGACTCATCTCTCACCTCCCTTTTGCTCCAAACTCCTTGAGCATATTGTCTACAAGCAGGGCTGGTTCCAGGCCTACTAGCACCCTGAGCAAGAAAATGTTAAAGCAGCAGCCCCCTCCCATGCACGTGCGCCCTTGTATAAGTGGGCGTGGCCATGCAACTTTATAACATGCACTGTATGCCCCCATGGTGCCAGTTACAGATATGCCACCATGGTGCTGCCAGTTAAACAGAGTGTATGCCCCACAGTGCTGCCAGTTACACATACTAGTAACATAGTCATTTAGGTTGAAAAAAATGTCAGTCCATTCGAGTTCAACCTATCTAACTCTTGTAACTATTGATTTGAGTAAGTAATATCAATATGATTTCCTTAGTGGCAAAAAATGTATCCAGTTTTGATTTAAATTCATTAACAGTAGTCGCTGTAACCACCCCCGCCAGCAATGAGTTCCCCCATTTTACTGCTCTAATGTTGAAGAATCCCCTTCTTAATTCAGTACGGAATTTATTGTCCTCAAGCCTCAGTACATGCCCAGGTGTCCTAAGTATAGCCCTGTTACTGAACATGTCATCTCCCAGTTCCTTATGATTCCCAATCCTATATAAATGAACATGCTAATTGTATCTCCTCTTAACCTTTGTTTCTCTAGTGAAAACATACTCAGCCTTTTACTAGTTTAGTTTAGTACTAGTTTTTATCCATTTACAAATTTTATCTTCTACCCTTAAGTTACCTAGTTTTATGAATAACCTTTTAATAACCACTGTGTCAAAATCTTTAGTGAAATCAAAAAGTTAAACATCAACAGGTTTCCCCAAGTCCACCCCCTACTAATTAAATGCGTTTGGCATAATCTATTTTTTGATGAACCCATGCTGAGCCTTACTTATCACATTTTCCTGTTCTAAGAAATTGTGGAAACTATATTTTATTATCCATTCTAATATTTTTGCCACAATGGATGTAAGGCTGACCAGTCTATAATTTCAGGGTTAGTTTTCCTACCTTTCTTCCATATTAGTAATACATTAGCTATATGTCAGTCCCTTGGTAGCATCCCTGAGTTTATCGATTCCTCAAATATCAGATATAATGGTAGTGCTATGACAGAACTCAATTCCTTTGTTATCCTTGGGTGTACTTTGTCCGGGCCAGGATATTTGTTACTATTTAGGTCCTGTAATCTATTTTTGACTTTTTCCTCACTCAAACATACAGTTTGGGAGCAATCAAGAGCTGAGCTTTCAATCCGAGGGAGAACCTCTGCAGATTCTTCCCCTGTAAATACCGAAGCAAAAAATTAATTGAATATTTCTGCTTTCTCTTTTTCTTCTATTACCAGGGTACCCTGCTTATTTTTTAGTGGCCTGGTATTTTCCTTCCTATACCGTTTCCCGTTTATATAACTGTAGAATTTGCTGGGATTAGATCTGCTATCTGCGGTTAAGGACCTAGTTGCTCCAATGAAATGAAACGTGATCATATTGTTATCACTGTTCCCCAATGTCTCCCTTACGGTTATGTTGGAAAGAATATTCCCATTGTTGCTTACCAGAAGATCCAGGATATTATGATTTCTGGTTGGATTTTCAATAAATTGCTGCTGCAGCCAGGGCCGGCTCTACCATAAGGCAGCGTTAGGCAGCTGCCTGGGGTGCCATGATCTGGGGTGGCGCCACCAAGTCTGCCTATCAATAAAAATCAAGAATGTCTATGAGGATCCTTGTTGTACTTAGTTCAGGTGGCTGCTGTGGAACTTCTAAGACATCACCTCCATACTTTCCCTTGAGGCATACTTCCCTAATTTGCTGCCCCCTCCTCCTTGTACTCTATTGTGGATGGCGAAGGGGGCCTCCAGGGCACTTGCCCACTTTCCTGGGGTGCTGGGTGGACCACACATTTTCTGGGCGCCTCTCTGCCATTCTGGAATGTTAGGCAAGTATGCCTTAAGGGGTTGGTATTGGTGGCAGTATGGGGGGGGGGGGGGGTGTGCAGTAGGCTGACATTTTGCCTAGGGTGCTGAGAAGCCTTACACTGGCCCTGGCTACAACTGCCTGTGTGTGACAGGTAGGGCATTGCACACTCCTCTCCTTCCACTCCGGCATCCTGCTTCTACTGGTGGCTGATTTAAAATTGCAGCTGATTGGCGGCTGCTCCTAATTCATGCTATTTCAGGGAGTCTCCTGCAGAATGCAAGCGGTTAGGCAACTATGACTTACACTAGTAAACACATTTTCATATAAGCAACATAATCACTCCTTGGTCAATTGGCTCCAATTTCAGCAGTACTATACACCCTGTTTTCCTCAGATTTTCCAGTGATTTGCAAAATGTCGATATCATAACTTGACTCTCAATTTCTTTACAGGTAAGTGGTGTAGACCTGTACTTTGGTACATTGTAAAACTGAAATGTTCTAGCAAATTTGCCTTTAATTAAACTGGACTGTGGAACAATCAACTTTTGTGAATGTTTATTATCATTCTTTACTTATATGGCGCCATAAGTGATCCGATGTGTCCAATTACAGAGTAAATAAGCAAATTAGCAAAATAAAACAGTGACTTAAGGTCCCTACACACTAGGCGGGAAAGTAAGAGATATCTTTTACTTTCTTGTGAAGTGTGTGCACTCAACATCATTAATGA
The DNA here is from genome assembly GCF_055691185.1 of Crinia signifera. Taxonomy (NCBI): domain Eukaryota; kingdom Metazoa; phylum Chordata; class Amphibia; order Anura; family Myobatrachidae; genus Crinia; species Crinia signifera. Next base: position 104,389,161 of record NC_139222.1, on the reverse strand, counting down.
TGCATGCTCCTGTGCACCGTTAACACAGATGAGGAAGGACCTTGTTAACCCCACCCCTTGTTAACCCCACCCCACCCCTGACAACCCCACCTAGTGTGTACCTGGAATTACAGTATAAGACAATGCAGGAAAAGTACATGGTACATAAACATTGCTGCATCAGGGGGACAGGACACTGAAATAAGCATTGGTGAGGCAGAAACTGAGTAGGTGTTGTCGTAGCGAAATAGGAGATATGCAACGCTGTCCTCACCCCCATCCGTCGGCGCCGGGCAGAGGGAGAGCCGCTCAGTGTGTATGCACTGAGCGGCTTTCCCCACAGCGATGATAGCGATCATCGTTGTCCATACATGCTGGGCATAATCGCCCAGTGTGTATGAACCTTTAGGTCTTTAGAGCCCACTTGAAGTTTTGTATTAGGTGAAGAGTCTGATCGGGGTAGAAAATCCAGATAGGGAGCATCATGTGCAAACTCTTGGAGGATGGAGTGGGAGGAAGTAATCAGTGGGTGCCGGACGGTGTCCCCACAGTCGGGATCCCGACAGTCATTAACCCGATGTCGGGATCCCGACTGTTAAAACACTGACGGCCGGGTTCCCGACGGCCGTCGGCTATTTTCCCTCGTGGGGGTCCACGACCCCCATAGAGGGAGAATAGGTGGCGAGCGCAGCGAGCACGCAAGGGGCATTGTTGCACTGGCCACGCTGTCTGAGACCAGGCAGTCGGGAACCTGAAGTCGGGATAATGACTGTCGTGATCCCGACTGTCGGTAAATCATACCACACCCGTAATCAGTAGACAGGAGAGGCGGGGTGCATAAGCAGAGCAAAGAGGATGGGTGGGAGTATAAAATGGAGAGTGATAAACAACCAATCAATCAGCTCCTGCCTGAAATTTTTCAAACATGCCTGTGACATTGCAGGTAGTTGCTGATTGGCTGGTTGTTTATCATGCTCCAGTTTATAACTTTTGAAGCTTAGTGCACCTAGCCCAAGGTCAGAGATGTAAATGGGAGGAAAAGAGTGGGTGAGGGATTTGTAAGTGAATGTGAGAAGCTTGAATAAGATTCTGAAGGGGAAGCCAGTGTAGGACTTGTAAGAAAGGGTAGGTGGATGTAGCATGTCTGGAGAGGCAGATCTGCATGCAGCACATTTTGTGAGGAAGGCAGCAACATGGACAGATTGGAGAGGAGAGAGGTATTTGATTGATAGGAAGAGATTAAAGTAGTTCAATCTGGAGATGATCGTGAGGGTAAGAAAGGGTCTGGTCCTAGAAGTTTTTAGCTGGAAATGGCAGGAATGTGAAATTTACTGAATGTGTTGTTTAAAGGAGAGGGAGCAGTAAAGGATTACTCCAACACAGTGCACTTGGAGGTTTAGAGGAGAGAGGGCAGTTACAGTGGGGCGAAGAAGACAAATGCAGACTGAAATGGGTCAAGGTGGGAGGGGAAGAAAAGGAAGACATGAAGGCGGCTGCAGACAATACCCTCAAGGAGTTTGGAGGCAAAAGGGAGGAGACAGGTGGGTCAGTAGTTTGAGAGAGCGAAAGGATCAAGGGTAGTTTTTTTTTTTTTTTAAGAACAGGGGAGACAAACAGATGCTTGAAGGCAGAGGGGACAGATCATGCAGAGAAGGAGATATTTAGGATGTGGGCAAGATGGAAACAGGCAGAATGAGTTGGAGAGTTCGATGACTGGAGGAGGGCCATGGCTTCCTCTTCAGAAGAAAAAGATTAGAATAGGAATTGAGGTGGGGGTGGTCAGAGGAGAGAGTTGACTGGAAAAAAAGACGTCAGGGGCCTGAAGACTGGGAGGAGACGATGTTCTTGAAATATAACTTTTTATAGCAGGAAAGGGTAACATTGTAGGATGAGAGCATACATTTCAAATGAAGGAGGCCTGACTTATAATTTGATATCTTACACTGTTGCTTGGTAGTTTTTTTTTTTTTTTTTAGATATCTGGTGAATTTGTAATGCCAGGGTTGACTTGTTGAACTCCGAGGGTACACAGTGGGGTACTCTTTACTTAGAAGGGCGCCCACGATTTTGATCGTGGGCATCGTTAGTAAAAAATCTCGGGCATCTCGGGCATTGAATGCACTAAAAAATCGGGTGCGATCAACCGACGAGATGCCCGAGATTTCCCATAGGGAACAATGTTAAATGTCTCAATTGACCCAATTTTCCTGTTCAATGCCTCAATTGACCCGATTTTTCCATAGGAAACAATGTTAAATGGGCCACAGAGGCCAAATAGGCACCCTGAAGTGTATAATGGCCACCCGAATTGTTAACGCCACCCCACGATCAACGTCAACCCGAAGCGTGGCGAGCGCAGCGAGCCCGCGAGGGGCGGCGGTACGCGTCCTACGACCTTTTCATACCCCCACTATCCACGTCGGCGTGGAGTTGAGAATAGAAAGTGTGGCGAGCGCAGCGAGCCACCGAGCCCGAAGCGTGGCGAGCGCAGCGAGCCACGCGAGGGTACGCGGACAGCTGTGAAGCCCGCGAGGGGACGCGGATACCTGTGAAGGTATCCGCGTCCGCTCGCCACGCTTCGGGCTCGGTGGCTCGCTGCGCTCGCCACACTTTCTATTCTCAACTCCACACCGACGTGGATAGTGGGGGTATGAAAAGGTCGTAGGACGCGTACCGCCGCCCCTCGCGGGCTCGCTGCGCTCGCCACGCTTCGGGTTGACGTTGATCGTGGGGTGGCGTTAACAATTCGGGTGGCCATTATTCACTTCAGGGTGCCTATTTGGCCTCTGTGGCCCATTTAACATTGTTTCCTATGGAAAAATTGGGTCAATTGAGGCATTGAACAGGAAAATCGGGTCAATTGAGACATTTAACATTGTTCCCTATGGGAAATCTCGGGCATCTCGTCTGTCGCATCGCACCTGATTTTTTAGTGCATTCAATGCCCGAGATGGCCGAGATGGGCGCCCTTCTAAGTAAAGAGTACCCACACAGTGGTTACTGGAGCAACAGTGTCAAGAGCAGAAGTAAAGGTTGCGTTGTAGAGGGAAGTGGCTTGTTCAGGACAGGAGAGTGAAAGAATAGGAGAGAGAAGTGAGCCAAACAGGTAGGATAAGAAAATTGAGTTGACAGCCTTAATGTTACAAAAGGTATTTAGCCTTAGGAGGCAAAGGTGGACCAGCAAAGAGGGCTAATTTAAAAGAGAGGTGATAGTCAAAGAGGGGTCATGGGATGTTGGAGTAAAATGATTTATCACAACGGTGAGTGAACGCCAGATCAAGTGGGAGCCCACTAACTTGGGTGGGTGAGGAGGTACACTGGGAGAGACCAAGGAATTATGTGAGGTTAAGGAGTTTAGATGCAGTGGGTTATGAGGGAATTTCGATTGGGGTGTTGAAATTGCCTAAGATAGTAGAGTGGATGTCTGAAGAGAAGACGTGTGGAAGCCAAAAAGCAAAGTATGTGTGTATTAGGAAGGGGAAGCTACTCAAAGGTGAACAGGTTTACGGAGGCATATAGCATGGACATCAAATGTAGAGAGTGTAAAGGATGGTTCTGGGTGTATGAATTGGCAAGATTAGTCAGAGAATATAATGAACCCACCCAACCCCACCACCTACATGTGAAGCCCCCAGCAGAGGGAGCAAAGGGCAAAGTTGTACCAGAAGAAACCAGTTTTGTGTAATATCTAGGAGATTTAGGGAGTAGGAGTTGTAAAAGTCATGGGTCTGGGCCAGTTTGCTACAGACATTCAGAGGGCACAGGAGAGAGTCTGTGGGAGAAATGTGAATGAAATTGTCAGGTTGCAGTAGCATTGCCATGACATTCCTTTGGAGGGCAGAGATAAATGGAGTGATGTGTGGGCTGATGAGCTTGGACTGAGTATAGAGTGACCATGGTGAAGCAGAGGTGAATGAAAGAGAGGAGGGGAAAGAAAGCAGAGGAGTGGATGGGAGACAGAGGAGGGGAGAATATTTATGGGGGGGGGGATACTTATAGATATGGTGCAAATTAAAAGGTTCAAGCAGACAAATAGCGATGGGGGATTTGAAGATAATCTGGACATACTTTGGTGTGGATGATGTGAAAGATATTGGAATTAGAAATGGGGGCTGTAAGAGAGACAGAGCGGAAATACAGATAAAATACAGTGCTGGTAAATATGAATGTTCAACTACAATAATTTTGTTAAACGATAAATAAAATTAAATTTAAGGTTGCAGAAATTACACTTTAAGGTAGATTGTGTTACAAGTGACAAGATGAGAGAGCAGTCAAATAAGCAATGGTAAATCAGACAGGGCTTTTACATTTATATAAAGGCAAAATGACAATGGTACCGATGTGAAAGAAAATGGTTGTTTCCAAACTTATAGTATACATACAAGTAGTTGCAGGTGAAGAGGCAAGGTATTGCATTGTTCAATATTTGTGTTAACAGGACACATCTATGTTCTGAGGGGGACATGTTGGGAACAGTTGGGAATATGAGCATGAGTGTACAGCCAAAGATTAGGGCTGCTACCCTGTCATATCTCAAAGTCAAATAGTATGAGTGTAGTGTTCACTTTTGGGCCTGATTCAGACTTGTTCGCTAGGCTGTGTATATTCGCAGCTTATATATGCTTACACATCCCTTCGCATGCGGTCACACAAAGGAAATATCATTTGATGGTCGCTCACTATCGAATGATTTTTCCTCTGTCAGTAATGAAAAGTAAGCCAGGACTTACTTTTCATTTGAACGCTGTCCTCCGAATTCGGAGCAGATGCTCATCATCACGACCCCATCCCCATCATTCAAAAGACATTAGCACCCAATGATTTGTATTATTGTGTTGCTCTACCCTATAAACCCACCAAGCTGCAATGAAGGCAAACCAACAAGATGCAATGACACATATTACACTGCTCTCCTCCATTCTGCCCAAAGCAGGGGCAGTTAAGGGGGGCGGGGCTGCGCCTGCTTCTCTCCAAAACTTACACTTGATAGACTGGAATCCGGAGACTGGGATGCGGTCATTTGGTCTACAGCATGATGGTTGACAGTCATTAGGTCAACATGGGAAAAGGTCGAAATTGTTCTAGGTCAAAAGGTCATTAATTCGACAGGTCGTTAGTTCGACGGGTCATTAGTTCGACAATGTCTAGATCGACAGTCAAAAGGTCAACATGGGGTTTTTCACTTTTTATTTGAGCCGACATGTGCCGACAGGCAGTAATTCATGCCCTACCATCCACTAGGGCATGAAGGGAGAATAAAATAGTGTGCCCGACGCATAGTGAGCGCAGCGAGTGCTGCGACGGGATGCGGTGCACTTTAAACTGTGTCCATGTCGACTGTGTTGACATTCAGGCAAAAAACAGTGAAAAACCCCATGTCGACCTTTTGAGTGTCGACCTAGACATTGTCGAACTAATGACCTTTCGACTTATAACCATGTCGACCTTTTCCCATGTCGACCTAATGGTGTTGACCTAATGACTGTCAACCATCATGCTGTAGACCAAATGATCCCAACCCCTGAGACTGGTCAAAAGACAGACGCCAGTATCCCAACTTCACTCACAATGCTGGCACCAGAATCCCAACTGCTGGCATTCCAATCGTAAGTATATTAGGGAGTGATAGACCGTTAGGGGGTTAGGTTTATGTAGCAAAGGGAGGGGTAGGGATAGGCTGTGTGTGTGTGTGTGAGTGTGTGTGTGTGTGTGTGTGTGTGTGGGGGGGTTAGGGTTAAGCTACAGGTAGGGCAGGATAGTGCTGGGATCCCAATACCATTCCCGTTACTATTCTGATCGATTGATCTGATTGATCCCAATAACATTCAGCCAATTACATGCAGTAAATAGTGGCTCATTGTGTAATCTATGGCCAGTTTAAGAAGTGTGGAGACCCCTCTACACTTATCGCCCCTCCTGTTTCACATTTCTCCAAGAATCAATGTTAGAAAATGGAAGCTATTTGATGCATACTGGGAATTAGAAAGCAATTTGTGGTGTGCATCATGCAAAGTTGTACCGCTTATGGCTGCTTTCTGTGTGCACTCAGTGGGGGTGGATAGGACAGCTTAATTTGTGTTATTAATAATACACATTCTTGCAAATAATGTAATTTCTATGAGTACAGTAGAACTCAGATAATCTGAACACCAATTCTCCAAACATGATCTTTACAAACCTAAACAATATATAGTTTACTTGTATGATATATTGTTTGTATTCTTCAGTTGTATGGTTTCCTTCATTTCTGTTTGATCAGTTGATGAAATTATTTGGTGATATATTAGCTCAAAAAAAAAAAAAGACACCGTATTGTACAATTAAACAACTTACATATATATATATATATATAGTGGCAGGTGCTCAATTAATGTAGTAATACCATTCAGGTGCATGAAAAGGATACTGAGTAAGTAAAAAATTCATGTTTTTCCCCAACTCACAGAATGGTATTAGTAACCAGTCTTAAACACTACATGATAATAGAATTCAGTGATATTGGTTACATGTATTTGCGCAGGTGTATGATATGCCCCCAAGCCATCGTCAAAAGCTTCTCTGAATATTAGGGGTCCCTAGCGCTATATCTAGGTGCAGGGTGTGGTACCCCCCCCCCCCCCCCCCATTGAAATACTATAGCATTACTAAACATTAGTGAAGCTATATATAGAAAGTGAGAGAAAAAAAAAATTAAATAGTGGTAAATGTTACATAGTTAGGTACTCTTTACCTAGAACGGCGCCCGCGATCAGAATCGCGGGCTTCGGGGGTAAAAAATCGCGGTCATCGCGGGTAAATCGCGGGTACATCAAAATCGGGTACCCGCGATCACCGCGATTTTCCCATAGGGAACAATGTTAAAAAGCCTAATTGACCGCGATTTTGCATTCAATGCCTCAATGCCCGCGATTTTCCCATAGGAATCAATGTTAAATGGGCTACAGAGCCCAAATAGCCCCAATTAACCCTTAAATGTCCCCCCAATTTTTGTACGCAACCCCACGATCCACGCCAACCCGAAGCGTGGCGAGCGCAGCGAGCCCGCGAGGGGCGGCGGTACGCGTCCTCCGACCTTTTCATGCCCTACTATCCACGTCGGCGTGGAGTTGAGAATAGAATAGTGTGGCGAGCGCAGCGAGCCACCGAGCCCGAAGCGTGGCGAGCGCAGCGAGCCCCGCGAGGGGACGCGGATACCTTCACAGGTAAACGCGTCCCTTCGCGGGCTTCACAGGTGTCCGCGTCGCCACGGACACCTGTGAAGTCCGCGAGGGGACGCGTATAACTGTGAAGGTATCCGCGTCCCCTCGCGGGGCGCGCTGCGCTCGCCACGCTTCGGGCTCGGTGGCTCGCTGCGCTCGCCACACTATTCTATTCTCAACTCCACGCCGACGTGGATAGTAGGGCATGAAAAGGTCGGAGGACGCGTACCGCCGCCCCTCGCGGGCTCGCTGCGCTCGCCACGCTTCGGGTTGGCGTGGATCGTGGGGTGGCGTACAAAAATTGGGGGGACATTTAAGGGTTAATTGGGGCTATTTGGGCTCTGTAGCCCATTTAACATTGATTCCTATGGGAAAATCGCGGGCATTGAGGCATTGAATGCAAAATCGCGGTCAATTAGGCTTTTTAACATTGTTCCCTATGGGAAAATCGCGGTGATCGCGGGCATCGCGTCGCGGCCGTTTATGTACTGCCCGCGATGTCGCGATCACCGCGATGGGCGCCGTTCTAGGTAAAGAGTACCCATAGTTACATTGGATCGAGAGCTGGGTGAAGAGGTTGGTGAAAAAAATTGGGAAATTTTTTTTGCTTGGGTCACGTGTGCTCCACTAGTATGGGGGTACGCGAGACTCAATACAAACTACTGCCCCTTTGGTACAGGTGCCTGGATGCACTCTCCAAATGGGCATTGGGGTTTCCCAATGTCTGCTGGCGATGTTCTGGGGCCCCTGGCAACCCATTCCATATGGTGGCAATGTCCCCTCATACTACCCTTCAGGTCTGAGATTTTCAAACTCTCTGAGATTACATTGGGAGACCCGGTTCACACAGATCCACTATTCTGATTATTTCACCTCTGCCCACTCCTCTCTCGAGGTACAAAATATCCCTGCTTTGCCATTTAAATAACGCCGCTAAATCGGTCATACCGGTGAGATGGCGCTCCTCCTCTCCCCAAACATTAAGGACTGGTTCAAGAAAATAGATTTCTACATGGACATGGAAGATATCCTGTCCTCGGTGGACGATAGATGCACCCAGTTCAGAGATACTTGGTCCCCCGCTGGTTAGTTTTCTGGGACTCCAGAACCTATAAAGATGTCATGGCATCCCAAATCTTTTCAGGACCTCCCCCTCCCTATGTCCTACTACTCTTTTTTTTTTACTCTCTTATTTATCTTTTTTTCTGTGGCCTATACGTATGTGGTATACTCGCCATATTCCCAGTCAGAGCGATCCGGAGTATTCCACCTTCTCTCCCCCCCCCCCCCCTTTTTCTTCTCTTTCTCTACTATACATTCGTTTTACATTTACTTTTTCTCTCTCTCTCTCTCTTTGTTTCTCTCGATTTATACTTGTATATTTTGGCACCAGAGGCGTAGCTACGGCGGAGCTGGTGGAGCACATGCTCCAGGCGCCGTGATGTCATTTTGCGCCGGAGCCGTGCACTCTGCCACCGGCTCCCCCCCCTGCTCCCCGGCTCCCACGCCCAGACACTGACCCACCCCTCCCGGACTCCCCGCTTCTTCTGGTGGACTTGCGGTTGCGCATCCTCCTCTCTCTGCCAGCTGTCAGTAAAGCTAGGAGCCTAGGACAGTGTCCGCCTACTACAAATCGGGGGGGGGGGGGGGGACACATGCCCTTGCTCGGGGCGTGAAACATGCCCTTGTTTCGGGCACCGCGGCACGTAGCTACACCACTGTTTGGCATGAAGATATTTCAAGTGACTTTATAACAAATGACACTGCAACCAAAGATTGTTTATGTACTTGTTGTATTTAAAACTTAATTTGCACTAAATGTTACATAGAATGTATAAGGTGTGCCACACTAGAGCCATACAGCCCAACCAATCCAGTGACACCGCATCCACTACACTAAATTAAAATAAAAAATTTTTTTTACAAAAATTAAAATTTATATATATATATATATAGTACTTGTTTCCTAGCACGGCCACAATCGCGGGCATCGTGTGTCATTTTTAGTGGTATACGACGCGACCGACGCAATGCCCCCGATTTTCCCATTGAAATGCATTGAAAATAGTCAAAATCGTGTCGGTCGCGTCGTAAGCGGCTAAAAAAGCCTTAAATGGTCCAGACGCGATGCCCATGATTTCCCCATAGGAAACAAATGTTAAATGGCTCAATGTACCCGCGATGCCCCCGATTTCTCATAGGGAACAATGTTAAATACCTCAATTTCACCAAATCATCATAGGGAACAATGGTTAACGGGCCAGAAAGCCCCAAAAACACCCCAGAACAGTGAAATGTCACCCCAAAAGTACTTTACACCACCCCACGATCAACGCGAACCCGAAGCGTGGCGAGCGCAGCGAGCCCACGAGGGGCGGCGGTACGCGTCCTTCGACCTTTTCATACCCCCACTATCCATTAGGGCGTGGAGTTGAGAATAGAATAGTGTGGCGAGCGCAGCGAGCCACTGAGCCCGAAGCGTGGCGAGCGCAGCGAGCCCCGCGAGGGGACGCGGATACCTTCACAGGTAAACGCGTCCCTTCGCGGGCTTCACAGGTATCCGCGTCCCCTCGTCACGCTTCGGGCTCGGTGGCTCGCTGCGCTCGCCACACTATTCTATTCTCAACTCCACGCCCTAGTGGATAGTGGGGGTATGAAAAGGTCGTAGGACGCGTACCGCTGCGCTCGCCACACTTCGGGTTCGCGTTGATCGTGGGGTGGCGTAAAATACTTTTGGGGGGACATTTCACTGTTCAGGGGTGTTTATGGCCCATTTAACATTGTTCCCTATGATGATTTTGGTAAATTGACCCATTTAACATTGTTTCCTATGGGAAATCGGGGGCATCGCGGCTAAATTGAAGCATTTAACATTGTTCCCTATGGGGAAATCGTGGGCATCGCGTCGCGACCATCGCACCCGATTTTTTAGTGCTTGCGATGGCCACGATGCCCCCGATTTTTCCTCACGATGCCCACGATCATGATCGTTGTGGCCGTGCTAGGAAACAAGTACCATATATATATATATATATATATATATATATATATATATATATATTCAAATCAGTCCAATTTGCACTCACAGTTCTGTAGTTTCCATTCATGGGGTGCTCCCATATCCCACCGATACTTCTGTGGTACACAATCCAAATAATAGTAGTCCAGAGCACTCACCACTTTTTGCAGATAAAAAAAAGGTTATTTATTAATATCCATCACATGAGAATTGCCAACGTTTCGGGCCTCTGTAGGACCTTAGTCATGGCTATGTTCACACATCCTGCACCAAACAGCTTCCTCAAAAAGTCTGGGCACACCTGCATTTTTTTCAGACACACCCACAAAATGGCAGGTTACCAGGACTAAACACTGGCTTCCTGGCAGTCAAACTGCGAAAGGATTATGTTTATGATACAAACGCATTTTCCTGGCGCTAATTCCAATTACACATGCGCAACGTGAACGGTATGCACGCACAGTTGTTCAATAATCGCTTGATTTGCAAATTCTCTAGTTAGCGCCGGTCAGGTCTCAGTTATACTCGATTCTCGAGTCAGTGGTTCTCAAACTTGGTTTTTAGGACTCCACAGTCCACACAGGTGACATTTTCCAGGTCACCTGGCAGGAGCACTGTGTATCACCAACTGTCACATTCAATGGTGCCAAGAGAAGGGAGGAGCGGTACTAATTACTCAGGACCAGGTCTGATGGAGGTGCGCAGTGGGGCCCCCATTACCTGGCAGCAGCTGCAGCAGCAGCTCTTCTCAACCAAGAACATGCTGCTCTGTGCTGGGCTGCAGTGCGGCCATGTAGGTGCTTAACTAGTGTAGTAGTATTTCTTCTGTATTTTATTTTAAGGTGCATGGCCATGCCTCCCGCAATTAGGTCACGTCCACTGAAAAGTACCTGACCCCAGCCAGGCTCATTAATGCCCTGGTCATATTTTAAAAATCCACAGGTGACCTGAAAAATATGACCTGTGTAGGGTCCTGAGTACAAAGTACCGAATGAGAACCTTTTGATTACATTAACTGAGGTCTTGTGTAAATCCAATGTCTCTTAAGGTGCGTACACACGTGGGCGATTTTGTATAATATCGCGGGAAATATGGTCGCTAAGCGACCATATTGCCCATGATGGGAGTGTACACTGGCAATATATCGCCGGGTGTGCGCTCCCGTATTTACCCCTGTAGTGATCGCTGGTCGCAGGAACAGGCTCCCCCGGCAGTTTCTTTTCATCAGCGACCATCTCTGGTCGCTGATGAAAAGGAGAAACTGAGCCATATATTGCTCAGCTATATATACAGTAGCTGAGCAATATATCTCCCCCGTGTGTACGGGGCTTTACTGGCACGACTAATACCAGTTTTCCAAACAAGTTCTGGGTCTGACCAAAGTACATCTTGCCTCCGGGCAACTGGGACGAACTTATGCCACTGCATTCCACCATGTAGTTCCAACCTGAATTAATCCTGGGTCAAGCTGTTTACACTGCACACTTGTTTAACAGCAGCTGGAGACTCCTAGCAGTAGAAACTATGCCCCACCTGACATCACTGGACCTGCCCCCAGATGTGTGACAGTGCTAAAGGAAGCAGTACCCTTAGCATAAATCTAACTATGGTGCACATTTTTCACTGAGCCACAACCCAATTATAACGACAATAACCCGGGTTTTAGTGGCAATGAATAGGGCGTATAATAGTACCCACATTTGGAAGCCTCTTTTACTGGTGTTTCTCATTGTCTTCATATTTGAAATTAGTATAATTACTGTAGAGATGTGTTAATTGGCAATTACTATTATTATTTTTGTGGAATATGTTTTTAGCCGAAGCTATTACAAGTGAGGTGCCGTTGCCACGTAGTTTAATCGCTGGCTAACGGAACCTTAATTTGCACCCTTCACAGGCTGATTTCCGCCCGAATTGAATGAAAATGACTTGCTATCCTATGGGCATACCTCCCAACTGTCCCGGTTACAGTGGTACAGTCCTGCTAATTGGAGACTGCCCCGCTGTCCCTCCCACAGGTGGCAATGTCCCGCATGAGGGAGGAGGGGAGCAGAGCAGTGGTGATTACTGAAGATATGCCGTGTGCAGGCTGCTGGGGGGGGGGGGGCTGGGCACTCCCCTGAAAATGATGAAAATGGAGATTGCTGCACTAGGCCACGCCTATCTGTCAGAGGCCACACCCATCTGTCAATTTAATCACAGCTAATAGGAACAATCCATTAATAAGTCACAAAAGCATGTAAGCCATTTACAGCAAAAGAAAAGGCGACAAAATGCTTCAGAAATATTTCCATAGCAGGGAGAGTCCATAGAGAGGCTTATATAAGCAAAGCCTCAAAAGACAGGGGCCAAGATAAAAGAAAACGGGGGAAACAAGAAACAGTGGCCTCGCCTACTGTAAAAGACAAAAGACATTAGCCTAAAACCTGTCTGGGAAAATTACCTGCAGATTGGGAAAACCAGTTTAGTGATTCACAGTTTATCGCAATCAGAAAAACAAACATTTACAAACTGTATAGAAGATAGATATATTAACATTTTATTAGCAGCAGCATATTCCGTTGTGCTTTACCATTGGGATTAGTGCCTTGTCTATATAATGGACCTTATTTTGGTCCATGGGCAGCAGTGCAAATTTACACGGGTGTGCAATGTTTTACAACGATTTTCTGCGCATGTGCATGCGCTGTGTGCCTGTATTCAAGGCCGGAAACGCGCACACAAAACCATGGGCTGGGGGCATGGGGAGGCAGGCCAGGGATGCGGCCATGAGAACGCCCAGGGTTTCATTGGCGTTCCCATGAAAATGCTGGGCATTGCCATGGTCGGTGACCATCGAATGATGTGGGTTTGGCCCTGTAGGCTGCGAATGGATGTTTATGCAAAACATCCGTTTGCAACCGTGTGGGGATACCTGCATGCGAGGGTGGGGGCGGACCTTTCTTGCGGGCGGAGGGCAGTTCTGTAAGTCAACCAGAATCACCCTCAATGTCGATGAACACAAGCCAGATACTACACAAGTAACTGGTCCGGTGCTCATACACGGTGTCATTCTTGTTACAGCAACTGCACATTGTTCCTTTTTCATCAGGGTATACAGAGCAGATTTCCCCACACACACACCATGGGCCGGAGGCACCAAGGTTCAAAAGTGATAAATGGAGAGTGGTAAAGTGACAGACACTCCCTAACAGTCACATTACAGGCTGGGTTTTAAAAATGACAATGGGTAGGCTGGTAGTTTATCACTTTCCACTTTATCACTTTGTAAAGCTTGGTGCATCTGGCCCCATGAGAAAATGTGGCGAGATGGGAAACCTTACACAAAGATTCCCCCTGGATATCAAAATTCGGGGAATAGGGTGGGTCTCAACCATCCGGCTATGTGCTCCAGAAACCACCTTTTCATTTTGGCAGTAAGGAAATAACTCCCCCTCCCCTTCACCTCCCAGGAACGGGATAGCAGAGGAAGCTGCCAGCCTGTGGGGTGGGGGTATGGAAGGGGTGTTTGGAAAGAAAAAGCCCCCAGAATATTTTACAAAGGGATCGGGCACATTACAAAAACAGAGATTACCGGCCACAATTTGTCAGACTGTAAAGGCTGTGGTGAAGATAAAAGCGACTGACAAACACCAAACTGTGCAGGTTACTCTTCCAGTGGTATTTCCTCTTTTTAACATGCCATCCCAAAAATAACTGTTTATCCGACTGGCAGTAGAGATGCAGAGAAGGGAGGGTGGAGGCAGCTCTTGGCTTATTATAAGAGAAGACCTATAGCTGTGAAAAGGAGTGGATGACACTGCACTGGCAGATGATCCATGTACAAAGCTTCATCACGCATACAGGGAGTGCGGTCCCTGTATTATTAACCCATTTACAATCAGAGAGGCCCTCCACCCATGTGACTGATTCTATACGGTCTCATATTACCTATGCAGACACTAGCAAGGTTGAGAAGCAGGGTGAAACATATGGTTCAACCTGTCTTAGCCTAGCAAAATCTATAGCTTGTTGCAGACCCCCCCCCCCCTCCTTAAATCCCATCCCCCTTAGCTGCGTCTACAGTTACAGGTCCTGTGAAGACAGCACCTGTGCGCTCAGAAAAAGTAGGAGTGCATATGCAGTCACCTGTATTCTAATGGCCTGCAATAATTTATGAGGGGACATTGCTGGTTTTGGGAGAGATACAACTAGCTGTCTCAAGTCAAGTAAAAGGTGTCCCTAACTTCTCTTTAGTCATGGACACCTATCTAATTATTTATATATATATATATATATATATATATATATATCACATACACACACACACACACATATATATATATATATATAATTATTATAATAATTAATCTGTAGCACACACCTCTCCCTCCCTTCAGCCCTTTTCCACAAGCTCTGGAAAATTACAGTTCTACCGTGGCCCTCCCACAGCCCCAGGAATCCACAGTGATCCCTCCAGTCTCCTAACTACCCCCAAGCTCCCATCTGTAACCTTTATCCAACCCCCACTCTCCAACAACTCCCAGTGCTGTTAACCCTCAGTATTCCAACTCACAAAATATTTATAGCCAGAGAATGACTGTTACCTGTATATGACAGCATCCAAGGACCATACCTAAATGTAAGAATCAGACAGACCATATTGCATTAATTGTACATGCTATACAGAACATAAAGTGTAATTTTATGCACGAAAAGGATTAACTCAGAACAACTAATCGTACTATACGGGTGTAAAAATATTGCAGTTTTTTACTAATTAATAGGATAGCATGTAACAATAGCTTACATATTTAGTAACATGTCATTTTCATAGGCAAAATATGATTAGGTAATCATATACTGTATTACATCTACCAACATAGACAAGCATACAGATGTTTAAGATATTGGGTGGAAAGTACTTGCACTTGAGACGATACCAGGGCAGATACACAGGATAAACAGGTATAGCCAAGATTATGGGAGTTATTTGCAATATACTTTGGCTATATTAAATAATGTGTACTAGGGCAGGGGTGCTTTAAGAGAGGAGGAGGCTTGGATGCAGCCTCTACTGCGCACGCGTGAGCCCTCCAGAAAAATGGTGTGTAGTCCATTTTCCCAGCAATTCTGGCAGCCTTCATCATGGAACGAAGTATTAAAGAATGGGTGCAGTGTGTGCGGTGTGGGCCCCCTTGGGACGCAGGGGGCCTGTGTGACAGCACACATTGCACCCATTATAAATAAGCCACTGTACTAGGGACAGTTGTCAGGCTAGTTCCTAAGATTGGGACTCGTTAATGCTGCTCTGAAGCACGCTCCGGAAGTGGCCTCTGTAAAAGGGGGTTTGGCTTCATAGTCAAAATTGACCAAAGCCCAAATCATACAGTGATCAGTGCCTGATTAACCAATAGGCTTAATAGGCTGTAGCCTAGGGTGCCTGGACTGGGGGAGGCGGCTTGCAGGTGACAGTTGAGGAAAAAAGGCCCATACACATTAAATTATTATCTTGCCAATCTGACTGGTTGGAATGAAAATCTGGAAATTTCTGGGAACAAATTACAATCAACCGTTTGCTCTCAAACGCTGGGAAATGGACAAAAGCATTCATCTGTATAAAGGCCCATACACACTAGAAGATATTGTTATCAATCTCATTCAGCAAGAGGCTTCTGAATGATATTGAGAGCAATATCTTCTAGTGTGTATGACTAATATTGTTATCAATGCCCCCCCCCCCATTGTTAACGATATTGACATCTTCCGGACATGCAGGTCAATCTGCCAATATTGCTCATGCCGCTTGCACCCATCATTCAGTGTGGATGCACAATATCTTTTATGATCAGCTCAAGGGAAATTGTTCACCAATATCTTATGTCTTTCATATATTCTAGTGTGTATGGACCTTACATTGACCAATTTGTCTGTAGGACCGATTTGTGTCTGTTTTCCATGTTTAGGAGCAAATGGTCAATTGTCATGTGATATCAGCTGCCTGCCCCATTTAACTCTGGGCATTCCCATGTCAGAGCACCGCCCCCTTGCGCACACCATGCCATTAGTGCAGGTTGTGTATGCGCATAATCAGGCACAAACATCGTTCCCCCATGCGAACACCTGGAGGACCGAAGCTACTGGAATCAGGGCCTATATTCCTTACCACATGTACATGCACACACATTCATTATAGGGTTAATTTTGTGGAAGCCAATTAACCTGCCAGTATATTTTTGGATTGTGGGAGGATACTGAAGTACCAGGAGGAAACCCATGGGGAGAATATACAAATTCCGCACAGTTAGGGCCATGGTGGGAATTGAACCCAGTAATGCTAACCATTACACTGTTACCTACCTGGCTGCTGCAATGACCAGTGGCGCCGCTGATGGCTGCCTAGGTGCTGTGCAGCTCGGCAGGAATGTGTTGCCTGCGTCTATATCCCACAGTGTACATCTAGCCCTGGGGTAGCCAACCCTAAACCTCGAGAGCTACCAACAGTGCATGTTTTGCAGGTCTCCTCACAGAATCACAAGTGAAGTAATTAGCTCCACCTGTGGATCGTTTAAAATGTGTCAGTGATTAATGAGTGCAGCAGCTAGGTTGTCTGGAAAATGTGAACTGTTGGTAGCTCTCGAGGGCTAGGGTTGGCTACCACTGATCTAGCCTATACCTGTTTGTGTTTGTATATCTGTCACTGTTTAACTGTACCTAACTGGCTGTTGCAGAGCAATCTAAATCAAATTCCTAGCATACATAATTATACCTGGCCAATGAAGTTGATTCTGTGCTGCAAATATATGCAGGGCTATTTTTGTGCAGGCTCCAGTAGGAACTGAGGCCCTTATTCTAGTTCACTCTTTCAGACAAAATATTTCTTAAGGTACCCATAGACGGTCCGTTCCCGGACCGTCCGTTTTGTACTATGCGATGCGCGCTCCCGCGCATCACATAGTACGGTACAAAAAGTATGTGCTGCACATACTTTTTGTACTAGCTAAACATCATATCGGATCGCATTGCATGCACTAGGCATGCGATCCGATACGATGCATGCTAATTAAGACCCAAACGGATCCGTTTAACGGACCGTGTATGGGCACCATTAGATGGACATAACCATGTGCACTGCAGGTGAGGCAGGTGTTACTTGTGCAGAGATAATTAGATTTGGGTGGTGTTTTACACCTGCCTCACCTGCAGTGCACACGGTTTTGTCCATCTAAGAAATATTTTGTCAGAAAGAGTGAACTAAAATAAGGGCCTCAGTTCCTGCTGGAGCCTGCACAAAAATAGCTCTGCATATATGTATGCAAGATATTAACATACATTCCTATATGTATTTAAGACGACAGATACAAACATACACAGGAGCTCACAGTATGGATATTAAAATACACTGAGCATAAGCTATGAAGATACAGTGGAGGACAGGATAACATGAAAGCTGTGTGGATATGGACAGAAAGTGGTCACACACAGGACTACAGGCGGGTATAACATGGTTGTGGTGGCTGCTGCTCACACTGACTGACCCCGGATGGCATTTCCCAAGTCACATGTCCCCTTCTGTCGCCCACGTGGTCTTGATTCCCAAATCCCACACCGTGCAGGTGGCTCCGCCCCTAGCGACTGACAGATAGGCCGGGCCTCGAACCGAGGGGAGGAGTTACTCACATTTGTAACCAGTGGTACCGGGGAAATGGGCGTATGTACGGATAATTAAACATATCTTAATCACGCGCCGCCCCGTTGTCCGTGTCTCCGCCCTTAAAGGGCAGGAGGAGGCTGCTGTTTCCCGCTCTGCCAATAGAAAGAGGGCGGGGGGTGTGGTTTCCTTCGCTGTGTGAAGAGGGAGTCGCCACGCCCCCTGCCGGCTGTGCTGAGGCCACGCCCCCTGCGCCGTCTGACAGTGTCGGGAGCGCGCAGCAGATACAGACACCGACTGACCGGAGACCGGACACAGGTACATTCCGTGCGGCACCGGAGCACGTTGCCTCTGTGTGGCGGCTCTGCAGCCTGTGCTATGAAGGGGGGAGGACGGGGAGAGCGTGTGGGCGCTGTGCCTGTCGGGGTCTCTGGCTATGTGTGTGTGTCTGTACGGCGGCGGTTCAGGGGGATCAGTGTCTGTAGGTGTAATAGACATATATAGAGTAGGAGCCGCATGTCTGGTTGGTTACACATAGCCATATGACTGCAATAATAGAAATAAATCCTTAGGTTGTTTATGGAGATCAATGCTTGGGACTGTTTATAGTGTATTGGGGTATTACATTTGCATCATATGAAGGGCTCAGGGGCAATAGGTACGGACTATACAATAATTTGGTTTGAATGTAGCGTGCGTTGCCGCTATCTGTGTGCCAGGAAATATTGCATGCACTATGCACATATGGTAATATAATACAGTCTGCATTGGACAACTATATATATTTATTTATTAATTGTTGGCTAATGTGATGTTAGCACCCCTCCACCCAATGCCCATTGCTTTGTGTTATGTGGCTGGTAACATTATAGACCATCTAATCACACAGGGCTGGATAAAGTGACCTCCACCCAGCCCAGACAATGTTGTGACCAGTCATTTGGACTCCTTTACCAGTATGTCAAATATTGGGTTAATTAACCGTTAAGACCAGGTTTTGACACCTACACTGTAGCAATACCTGTAATGTAACTATGTGCATGGGCCAGCAGGTCAGCCTGTACCTGCACATGCCATGTACACTGTGCTATTGATTTCTGCATATATTCACTTAATAGAAAACAAAATCTTGGAAACTGGAGGGGGGACCCCACTAATATATTTGGCTGGATTTCTCCAGTGCAGATCCAAATGCAGTAATCTCATATATAGTAACATTAATGCTTCAACTGCATGTGTATTTATACAGATATAACTGTCAGCTATGTCTCTAGTCGGTGTGGGTGGGGGTTTTTGGAGAGGAATATTGGGTGTGACACTTTGGGTGTGTGTTTATAAGCTAGACTCCTTTTTACAGTCACTTGTGTACTGAATGGGAGGCTTTTAGGTGGGTGTTGTTTGGAGGTGTATTTGGTGGGTGTAATATATTGAATTACTTGTGATTGGAAGTTCTGTATATTTTGAATTAATGAATGGTCTTGTTGTACTGGGACAAGGTCCTATATGTATACTGTATGTAGGATTGTGTCTTTGTGAAAACATTGAGGGCACTATAAACTAGCAGACTGATAAGGACAGCAAAGACAATGCTTCTGCTTTGTGTCTCTTAATAAACCACTTCAAAATAAATTGCAAAGTTCTTCGGGTTATGTAGATATACAATGAATGGACAGTCTGTATGTTAGACTTGACATTTTAGGATATGGGAGATATATATCATTCATACAGCTGCGCTGACAAAAGTTGACATATATTCTACACAGCATTAAATACATACAGAATGTGTACAAACTAATCCTACTGCATAGGTTTGTCATGTGCATATTACCCCCTGGAGTATGTTTTTAATTCTGTACACTGTTTTCAGTCTTTATTGTTTTGAGATATGGAATAATGAACTCCTACAGCTGCTCTATTCTGTTGCTTTACCTTGTAATATTGCTGTTGATTATTTAATACACCCTCTTTTTTTTTTTTAGAGTTTATACATTCAATTTTGCAACATTGTTTGCCTCTTTAGGTAGAATTGAATTGACAGGGATGACCTGAAAGCCTTGGCTTGCGTCCATAAATCTTTCTTTAAATAATTGACATTCAGGCTATGTAGATAATAATGCTAATAAATAAAAGTTATGTCCAAGCAATTCATGGGACTTTCATTGGTTGTCAGAAATATGGGAAATTATGAGATCTAAATCTGCATGTCGCAAGCTGCCATGTTTCTGAGTAGTATGCTGCAAACTGATGAGAAGAGACTACCGTATACTCTAGTAACCTGTTTTACATTAGAAACACTGATCACATCCTTTAGAGCTGGCTGGTAGTGTATGCTGTGCAGACCGTAACCACATTTTAATGGCAGTAGTTCTAAGGATTTTTGTTATGTCTGATCTGGCTAAAGCTAGGTGCACACTGTCTGATTTAAAAAAAAAAAAAAAATGGTACTTGTGAGTTATCCGGGCTGCCGATTTTGTCCTTAAGTTTGGTTAACTTAAGGACACCCGACCGACGCGATGCCCACGATTTAGCTCCAAATCGGGGGCATCGCGTCGGTCGTGGCCGTTATAAGGGGCCGCGACGCGATGCCCCCGATTTCCCATAGACAGTAATGTTAAAAGACACGATGGACCCGATTTCCCATAGACAGTAATGTTAAAATAAAATTACAATGTGAAATTGGGCAATATGTTTTTAAAAAAAATGTTTCATGGCCCCCCACCACCGTTAACGCCACCCCGCTATTGACGCCAACCCGAAGCGTGGCGAGCGCAGCGGTACGCGTCCTCCGACCTTTTCATGCCCTACTATCCACTAGGGCGTGGAGTGAGAATAGAATAGTGTGGCGAGCGGACGCGGACACCTGTGAAGCCCGCAAGGGCACGCGGATACCTGTGAAGGTGTCCGCGGGGCTCGCTGCGCTCGCCACGCTTCGGGCTCGGTGGCTCGCTGCGCTCGCCACACTATTCTATTCTCACTCCACGCCCTAGTGGATAGTAGGGCATGAAAAGGTCGGAGGACGCGTATCGCCGCCCCTCGCGGGCTCGCTGCGCTCGCCACGCTTCGGGTTGGCGTCAATAGCAGGGTGGCGTTAACGGTGGTGGGGGGCCATGAAACATTTTTTTTAAAAACATATTGCCCAATTTCACATTGTAATTTTATTTTAACATTGCTGTCTATGGGAAATCGGGTCCATCGTGTCTTTTAACATTACTGTCTATGGGAAATCGTGTCGGAAATCGGGTCCATCGTGTCTTTTAACATTACTGTCTATGGGAAATCGTGGGCATCGCGGCTCCTTATAACGGCCACGACCGACGCGATGCCCCCGATTTCGGGCGCGATGAAAAAATCGGCAGCCCGGATAACTCACAAGTACCAAAAAAATTCTGGTCATCCGAACAGTTAGTGCAATTTTATGGCAAATCGAAGGCCCCAATATCTGAGGTAAATACTAAATTATTATTTTAAGTAATTGATTCTGATCCTTTTTACACTGCAGTTCCAACCCGGCATGATGCCAGGTGGGTGACGTCACCATAGGGGGTCCTGAGCCGGCGCTGGGAGATGCTCTCTTTTTTTTTATTGTAATGAACAGGTCCCAGGTCGAATCAGCCTGGGTTAGCCGTTTACACTGCACCAAAAGACGGGTTGAATCCGTGTTCAACCCCGTATTCTACCCGTTTACAGTGCCTGCAATCCTGGGTTTTTGAACGCTCCTGCGTTATTTCAGGCGGTGTAAAAGGGGTATGATTTTCTGCCTCACCACACTGAGGGGCAGATGTACTAAGATTCGGTGAGAGATAAAGGAAAGAGAGTACCAACCAACCAGCTCAGAACTGTCATTTTTCAAACACAGGGGTAAATGTATTACTGGCCAGCAATGTTCCCTCTGTGCGGCTAAAGATTTTGGCTGTGCAACTTTGGAAGGAAATTTAAATTTTTGTGCGTCACTTATATATAACTGGAAAATGACGTTCAGCATTTGTGTTAACTTTACTTCAAAATTATATTAAACATTCAAAACACAGCACACAATGTAGTTAATGGGTGAAACACACATTAATTGAGTCCACAACTGCTAAAAAGGGACCACTGCTGCTTTGTGCGCTCTGTTGTAATGTCTGTGCGCATGCTCGTCGAGGTGTGTGTGCGCACGCACACCTTAGAGGGAACACTGCTGGACAGTATGGGGGAGAAGCAGTGTCAGTGCTGATACTGCTCCCCCTTGCATGAAGGAGCAGAATTGTGCAAGGGGCACTATCATTATCATTACTACTATCTACATTATAGTATGTCAGTAGCCATGACACTTGCAACTATCGATATTGACCAATGCAGGTGTCGTCCATACACCTTGACAGGGACATCTCTGTTCCTGGATGTGGTGTTTGACTTCCTCAGGCTGCACAGGAGATCCCGCACATGCCCAGTGACCAGGCTGGGCTGTTGCGCTGTTGGCTGCCTGACCATTATCGCAGGAGGGGGTTCTGAGATGTTTTGTCTTGGCCCACCGATTTGTTAATCGAAGGAGCGTTTTTTTGTGACTGATTTCTGTAGGTTTATCAGCAAAGCACTGAAACGATTGTTCATACACACTAAGACAGGCTGAGCACCCCATGTATTGTCTAATTGGACTAATAATTGTATAGTGTACCTAGCTTCAAAATTATTCTAGTCTTTGAAATATTAGATTTAAATAATTTTGTTACAGTGCTCCCAAGGCAAAGCATTAATATCATATTAATATTAGGAATCTGTGGACAATGACCATATACTTCCTTAACTCTTCCTTAAATTCACTTTAATATTTGCAATAATGCAATCTACATCCAAGCATAACCTTATATTATTTTGGGACTCTAATTAAGCATATTCATGTTTAATGATTTACGGTCATTAGGTTGACATGCATTGGGCCGATCACTGAAACAGGCCTTAGGTCAACAAATGCAAAAGGTTGACAGGGTCAAAAGGTCAACATACGCATTAGGTTGACAATGGGAATGTTGACAGTCAAAAGGTATATATGAGTTTTTTTTTTTTTTTTGAGCCGACATGTGCGGACAGGCGGTATTTCATGCTCTACCATCCACTAGGGTATGTTGGGAGAATAGCATAGTGGGCTGAGCGTAGCCATGTTGACCTTTTTGCATGTGTTGACCTTCAGTAGTCGACCCAATGCATGTCTACCTTAATTTGGTCGACCCATACCCATGTTTAAGTCACTCCGTTAATTAGACAAATTAATTTAATGCCATGTTTTTCCTCCATTGGGTCTTCTGTGAAACCCAACTTTGTGAATTGGTAAAAAAAAAAAAAAACTTTATGTAGTAAGTACAGAACAGTGACAAGCTGGCGATTCCCTGCAGAAGCCTATGGGTTTCTTACTGCAGCGCTGTGTGAGGGATCCTCCCAGCATGCCCTGTGGCCGGCGCCATTCTCTGCACATGCGCAGATGGACTCCTGGGTCACAGACCCAGAAGTTCAGCACCGGCACCGCATCGCAAGGGACAGCTCTTATTGCAAGAGCTGTCCCTTGCATTAATAACTGCATATGTTAGAGCATATGTGGTTATTAGTAATGCGGTGCCCGGCGATACAGGGCAACGTATGTTAGAACATCCTGCCCCTAGTCTTGCTATAAATAAGGCATGCTGGGGTGGGTGACCTCACTCATGATATTGTTTACTGATATCTTTCAGTGTGTACAGTCCATATTGTTTGCCCAGGACACCAGGAAACTTCAGTGGTACATCACTAATGATATTAATCCATTGAGAGTATCGTCTTGTGTGTACAGTGCTTGACAGCCTATTGGAACCAGAGAAGAGGTATAGCATTCTGAGTTGAAATGACTTCCAAATGCTAATTTTGTAAATGCTGTGACTACCTGCATTTTTGAAGCTCAGATCCTTATTGCAGTATATTTGTTACCTTTAGTAATTTTTGGCACTATTTGTTTTTTTCGAATAGCTAAAAATGAAAAGTTATTATGGGGCAGATTTAACAAGTGATATTCTTGTTCTCGCATGTTACAACTGTTAAATTATGGTGCTGCTATCAATTAGCTCCTAACTGTCATGTGATTGAAAATGACAGGAGCATCATTTTACACTTACATGTTACAAGAATATCACTACTAGTGGTTAAATCGGCCCCTTAGTGCTTAATGGAACAGTCTGAAGTACCGGTATTTTGGATTGGACCGAGGCAGGAGTATCATGCCACCAAGAATAGGACATCACTTTTATCTACTTTTGATCTAGTGAGGAAGGTGTGCATCTTTTATGTATACCATAGTGAATACTGTGCTTTGTAAAGGTGTTTTCACCATAGTTGACTATTCCTGATATCCTTAATGCTCCACCCTTGCTGCCCCCTCTTAGTTTCACCTTTCCCCTTATTTCCTCTTTTGTCTCTCGCTCTCTCCTTGTTCTACCCTTCATCTGCTTCCCTATCCCCCTTACCTCCTCCTCCCTATAACCTTCAAAAGGGGAGCTGCTGTGCTAAATCTTCATGGCTCTCCCCCAGGGCTAGAAACAGAGAGGGGTATTTATAGAAAGAGGGCAGATTATATTCCTACTTTACCTTTGCTTTGTGATAGTGGAAATGCAGGTGGGAGCTGTTTAGCCTGCCCTAGCAGGCTACACAGTGTTATATTTACAATGCAAACTCTGATATTGGGGCAGTGTAGACATTGCTATTTGGATCTTTTCTTTAGTGAACGATCAGCGTATTTTATAAAATGACACAGACAAAAAAAGGGGCATAAAATCATAGACGGGCAGTAGTAATGAGGACATAGGAGTTTCCTGTCTTGAAGACTTTATAATTTACTGAAAAAGCATACAGACATATTATATAATGCCTCACAGCATTCCCACCGTGGCCCTAAAGGCCCATACACACTGAAAGCAGCTCAGTTTTGTCGTTTGCAAAAGCCACACAGTGGGCGAGATGTATCAAACTTATAATGTGGTAAAACCCCGGTTTTACTGCATTTTCCGATGTATCAAAACCCGGCCGCACCGATAACGCATTGTAGGGTATCGCTATAGAAGCCTATGGGCTTCTTTTCGCCGCCTCCGACGCAAACCTGCCGCCTTGCCGACCCCCCCCCCCCCCCCCCCCCCCTCTGGCTTACCTTCCTGAAGGGTCCTCCTGGATCCCGGAAGGTAAACCCCTCCTCCCCCTAGTGAAGCAACCGGACATCCTTCCGGCTGCAGGGGGGAGGAGGAGGCGCCGGGGACAGCCTGCTTAGATGTCCCCGGCGTGAGGGGAGAGCCAGGCGGCAGGGAGGTGACGGAGACCCCCCCTGCACACCAGAGTACAGGTATCGCGGGGGGGGGGGCTCCGTTACCGCATCGCGATGCCAGCCGCATCTGATAGTACATATGCGCTGGCATCGCGAAGGACAGCCGGCGAAGGGCGGCAATGTATATTAATACATCCCGCCCAGTGTGTGTACGGGTCAGTGATGAGAAGTGATGCGCGCTCCTGCTTTATCGCTGACTCTGCTGCTCATCTGATAAGCAACGGGGTGGACGGCTCTCCGTAGCGTCTTACTATGGAAAGTCATCCACCTCTGGAAATATTGCTAAAAGGGGTGAAAATTGGCCAGTGTGTATGCAATAAGCGATTTTCAGCCCAGCAACTTTTTTTTTTACCCCATCCTCGCTGTCAATACACGCTGCACAAAATCACCCATTGTGTATGGACCTTCACTGTGCGGAGTTTGTATATTCTCTCTGTGCTTGCGTGGGTTTCCTCTGGGTACTCCTGTTTCCTCAGACAATCCAAAATTTACTTGTAGGTTAATTAGCTCCCAATAAAATATACACTAGAATCAACTGGGGCAGGGACTGATGTGAATGTTCACATATTCACTGTAAAGCGCTGCGGAATATGTGTGTGCTATATAATAAATGTATATATTGTTCACATATTCACTGTAAAGCGCTGCGGAATATGTGTGTGCTATATAATAAATGTATATATTATATATAAATGTATATATTAGCGTGTTGTGCATAAGACATGGTATATAAAATGTGCAATGTCTATGTGCTAGTACTGTGCCCTATTCTGTATGTATGGATATGCTGGAGTAGTTTGGCTTGAGGGTTTATAACATATTTGTAGGTCTTGTGAGTGGGTGTGGTATGATTCACCGACAGTCATTATCCCGACATCAGGTTCCCGACTGCCTGGTCTCAGACAGCGTGGCCAGTGCAACAAAGCCCCTTGCGCACTCGTTGCGCTCGCCACCTATTCTCCCTCTATGGGGGTCGTGGACCCCCACGAGGGAAAATAGCCGACGGCCGTCGGGAACCCGGCCGTCAGTGTTTTAACAGTCAGGTTAATGACTGTCGGGATCCCGACTGTCGGGACCCCGTCCGGCAGCCCTTGTGAGCTTGGAGTACAGTAGTATACACATTGATAAATGGATAGATTTACTACCGTACTGCCATTTCTCATCTTCCCCATATGTGGCTTCAGCAACATACAGCTGCTTGGTATATATTACACACAGTGTGGATAAGGCAGCTCCTCTAGCTTTCCTGGGTGTGGCAAAAACTTGCTGTCTACATCTGTAATGCCACGCTGAGGGTATATTTTATGGCTCTTGTGTATATATTAAGGCTGCTGTTGGGTTTGGACATATTTGCGTCAAAAGCACAGGTGAATTATAAGCACCAAGAACATTGTGTCATTAAGAACATTCAAGACCTTAAGATATGCTGTGAAGCATCTTCATCCATACTTGCCTACTTGCTGGCTGCCTTTTCCGGGAGAAGGCGGTGCTAGGCACACCCCCTTGACTGTGCACCCCCCTAATAAAATGTGCTGCACACGCTTATTGTGTGTGTGTGTGTGTATGTGTGTATGTGTGTGTGTATGTATATATGTGTGTATATATATATATATATATATATATATATATATATATATTATATACTTTTAGCTGTGCCATGCTTAAGTGTGTCAAGCTGTCACGAAGTGAATAATCTCCCCCCACTCACTGAAGTCTTAACTATGAAAATACTTCTATTTTTATATATATAATGATATTATCTAGGGCTGCAAGGTTGGTATAACAGCTAGCGCTACTACCTCACAGTACTGAGGCCCTGGGTTATATTCCTACAGTGGCACGAACTGTGTCGAGTTTATGCATTCTATCCTTGCTTATATGGGAACTAAAGATATTTTTCTTAAGGAGGCTATACACTTATCCGATTTGTCCCTTTTTATTTATTTTTTTACCATGATTTTGACTCACCGGGATGATAAATCATGGGAATAGTGCCATATCGTGTGTGTCTTACCTCCTGATTCCATCTGATGCGTGGTCCTTTGTGCATCGTATCGGATCCAGAGATCACCATGTCTGCCACAAGGATTTGTTGGATCCTACTGCAGTCAGTGGCACCGCATACTATACATGGTGTGCAAAAGGAGCCCATACAATGTATCTGATGCGATCCTGGCACTCAGGAGCCTTACGGGTAGGTGACAGGGTTTTGCATGCGATACCTCGCAGTAATGTATGGAAGCCTTAAGTTAATTGTCTCTTGATGAAAATTAACTCTAGTGTGTATGTGTGTGCATGTGGTGGTAGGGACTATAGACTGTAGTGGGGCAAGCCCTGATGTTAATGACATTATTCTCTGTACAGCACTGCTTAATATGCATGCTATATATAAATAACTGCTTATAAATGTAATAATACTCGTATTTCTGGTAGATGTCCCTGGATGCCAGAATTTTGCTCCTGTTTGTGATTTGGTGGTAGCTGAATTTCTTAAACAGAAGAAGACATTTTCCAAAAAAAAGTTACCGTAGAGTTATCTATGTATTTTATGGAGGGTAGAGGGATTTTCTTATGTTTTATCCACACTGCCTTTTTATATTAATACTGTTTTCTATGGCAGTTGTGTGGTTTGCACTACTGCAAGCTAGAGCAATGTCTTCTCCGCCTTGCATGCCACAACTATTTTGCTGGGAGCAGCCTTACCACCTTTCACACTGAACCACCAATTACCGGGTTAAACATTTCCGGTTATTTGACGAATAACACAGGTCCCTTTTCTGTGTGAAATTCCCGTCCTTGACCCTGGTAAATTCCATGGTCGGAGACCTGGGATTTACGACCCAGGTAGACCCTTCACACAGTACCTGGTAATTTTGGTTTTCTGTGTGAAAGGGGTATTATTTATTTTTCTAGGGCTCTGCAATGCTCTGCAGATTCGTTAGTAACTTTATAAAGAAGCTATCGTATTAGCATGGAGACTTGAGTTTTAATAACGGCTATATTCTTGGCACAGCCCTCTTTATGGGCCAAAGGGCTATTCTGGGCCTAAAGCTTATAGATCCGGCGTGCCTTCTACTGAGGATGATGAATTAAGTGGATTGTGGCATCTGCTCAGAGAAGAGAGGAAATTGGGCCAATTGCTCCTTGTGGGGCGGATATCTGGGGCATATTGTGCTGTGATAGTTTCTGTGTTCCTGTAATTTGATGCTCTGATTCACAGCCATATTATACTGTATACACTTAAGGAAACTGCGATCTGTGCCTTGGACCCAAGCAGTCCATTGCGCTGCCCCTAAGAACTAATTATAGAGCAACTAAATTGAAAATGCAAGGGCTGAAAATAAAAAAAATGTAAAGTTTTCAATAAAATTTGACTACTTTTGTTGCTGCTGCAGTTACAAGGCAATGTAATATAGTCCGTCAGCCATTTTATAGAAAAGAGGATAGCTGCTGTATTTGTAGCATTGCTGACAGTAATTCTGTTGTGTTTAGGAAAAAATACTGGGGGAAATGTATCAAACCTTGGGGGTTATTTTGGTTCACTCTTTCTGACACATTCCTTCGTAGAAGGACAAAACCATGTGCTCTGCAGGTGGGGCAGATATAACTTATGCAGAGAGAATTAGATTTGGGTGGGGTTTTACTTCAAAGTGAGATCTATATTGCAGTGTAAAAATAAAGCAGTTAGTATTTTCCCTGCACAGAAACAAAATAACTCACCCAAATCTAATTCTCTCTGCACATGTTACATCTGGCCCCCTGCAGTGCACATGGTTTTGTCCTTCTAAGAAGGAATTTGTCAGAAAGAGTGAACCAGAATAACCCCCATAGTGAGGAGAGAAAAGTGCAAACCAATCAACTCCTGTTGTTTTTTTTTTCAAATAGCCTTCAAAATGACAGTTATACCCCCTTTCACATTGCCAAAATAACCTTGGTCGGACCCAGGTTGCTGATGTAATGACCCAGGTCATTATCTGTATGTAATGACCCATGTGTTATCTGTATGCTTTCTAGAATATCTGTGTTAAGGTGCCCATACACATGCCGATTCTGACGGTGCGATGTGTCCTATGAGATGCGCGCTCCCGCGGCACGGAGCCTGAAGTGTGGCGAGCGGACGTGGAAAACTAAGCAAATAGCTTAGTGGGCGCCCAACTAACATACAGTATAAGTACCTTCATTTCCTCTTGTGCAAGTATTTGGACTCATGCTTCGGTGATTAGAACTACATCACAAAATAACCTTTTATTTTTATACCGGATTTCCTAATTATAAGTTATCTCTAGAACGGCTTCTGTCATGTACATTCATTGGAAGCAGCCATTTTGATTTATGACCTTTGCTACAGGAGTATGTATTATACAGTTTCTTATATAGCGCAGCATATTCCGTTGCGCTTTACAATTGGAGTAGTTTAGTAACAATTCTAAACTTGTTAATAGGTTTTCGATTTGTAACAGGGCAGGTCAGTTCAATTTTTACTACTCTTCAACCCATGGTACTGTACATATGACCACCTCACAGGAAATTCCTGCTTGTGGTAGACAGGGTTGCAGAATACTACGTATTGCAGTGTGGGGTAAAGTTTCTGTCATGTCAAACCCCCCCCCCTCAGTGAGAACTAGCTCTTCATAAAAAGGAAGCTGACACATGCCTGCACTTTACAATTGCTGTTTTTATATTGTTTTGTGTTCGTTTTAGTAAGTGGACATTTTAATTAGTATTGTAGACTTTACTCAAATTGTACTTCCGGCTATTTTGGCAGTAAAAATACCATAGTGTTCTTCCATCTGTTGGAATATGACCTGTAGCACATCAGACCAAAATCTATAGGTTACCCAAGGCTCAGTGGGTTGAGGAGCCATGTTCCTAGTATTCTTAGCAAAATAGTTTTACGACACAAAATGGCTGCCTCCACTATGTGTAAGTAACTAGGCTAAGTTAAGTGCTTTTCGGTTTACATGTTGGCCTTGTAGTGTTCTACATGTTCTCCATACTTGCGGAAACTTTGTCCTGAGTAGAAAGAATGGGTTTACCAAATAGAGCAGTGATATTGATAAAGACTGGTGTTCTGACTGAGGACACGGAATAGTAGAGTAGTATTTGTTTTTTATTCAGTGTTTTCAAGACTACGCTACCCAATACTAACTGCCTGTGTTGTAGTGCAAGGATTCTTTTGAGGAGCATGTTTTTACTAACATTTACAAATATGGCAGTGGAGTGACTCTTGCTTGCACCACCGGTGCACGGTTTTTTGGACACTGCCTGCTCTATTGACTGACAGCCATTGAAAGTAGATGTAAAGATGCCCACACACTGATAGATATCATGTAAAATGCAATGTCTAAAATGCAACCTAGTGGTTGCCAAACTTTAAAATCAAGGCACCATAGAGCAGTGGTATCCAACTCAACCCTCGAGAGCTACCAACAGTTAACATTTTCATGATCACCTAGCTGGGGCACAGGTGTATTCATTAATCACTGACACATTATAAATAATCCACAGGTGGAGCTAATGACTTCACTTGTGATTCCGTGAGGAATTCTGCTACTGTTTCCACATATTTTATGATTGGCAGACATAAATAATATAAATTGGTCCTGGACCACCAAACCAAGACACCCCTGCAAGGGTCATGAAGCACCCCAGGGTGCTGCGGCGCACACACAGTATAGAAACCACTGGTCTATCCAATTTCCCTTGAAATCCAGGGGATGCAGTTAAAATCCCGACGCCGGAATCCCGACCTCTGAAATCCCGACACTTTCTCCCTCCGTGGGTGTCCACGACACCCCTGGAGGGAGTATGAATTAGCGTGCCGAGCCCGCTTCGTGGCGATCCACGTCCCCCCCCCTTGTCGGGATTTCGGCGCCGGGATTTTGAACGCCGGGATGTCATACTGAATCTGAAATCCAGTACACTCCTGGATTCTGTTACGCTTTACAATTGTAGAAAGTAATAGAACAAACTCGGTAACAAGACAGACTTGGAGGTAAGAGGGCCCTGCTGTAAGCTTACAATAATCAACCATAAGGAACATGTTTCATTAATGCCAGTGTAGCCACTGTGTCTGAATAAGCAAAGCAGTTGTCGCAAATACATATGTACACCCTCTATTCTAACTATTGTTTTATTTCAATAGCACTACAATTATTAATGCAAAATTTGTGGTTTTCATTAGTTTCACTTTGCTCATACATATTTTAACCTTTCTTCTGGGGACAGAATCTTGACACAAATTGTTAGGCGTTGTCTTGTGTAACCGACCCCTTTCTCACACGCCAAGTGGGCTATCTCCATTCTATAAGGTTACCGCCAAGGATATGAGAGCTAATTTCTGTGGCTGATATCCTGTTTATTTCATCCTCCTGTTTGATGTTCGTTATAGTTGAAGCATTGTCCTGTCTAAGATTGGCAGTGCTGTGATGTATTTAACCCTTAGCAGCTGAATCAAGAGTGTTTTGCGTTTTATTCAAAAAATAAATAAAGGCTTTGGCAGTAGTCACCTAGGGTGACGATGGAGACTGAATCGGTACTTTAATGCTAGGTTTAGAATTGGTACAAATTCAGCGGCTTTGCTCTGAAAAACGTCCAGTATGTCATGTGGCAAATACTTGTGATGTTTTTTTTGCAGCCCCTTGAATAATTAGGTTGGCTGGCTTTTAAAAGCTTGTAGTTTTGCAGTTGCACTTATGGAAAAGCCACAGAATTGCCATAAACCTTATTTTAAAAAGACAGATTCTGTGGTAATGTTAGAAACAATCAGCTATATTTTGGTTTGAACGTTACTATAATTAAGGTTTCCTTTTATTGAGGTGAGGTAAAACAAAATGTCTCCCTACAAGTTGACCTGAATTGCCCCTATATAAATGTTCTGTTTCTGTAAATTGGTGTTTTATCTGTTCTTCCTTTTTTGAATCTTTAAAGGAACCATAAAATGTTTAATTTACAGCAGCCTAAAATACTGGGAATGGACAAAGTTATGTCCCATGACAAACCTACTTTTATGGATCAGTCCCCTCGGACTATGGGCTTTGGCATTTCTGGACTGTGTGTAACCAAATGATTACTACATATTAACCTCCCCCCCCCCACACTGACAACTGGGGTAAGAGATGGTTCAAACAGGGTTAAGTAAGTTACTAAGCTATTACATTTTCTTGGAGATATTCGAATACATGTTCTGAAATGATCAAGCAAAAATAGGTTCTTAGTATGGCTTGCGTCTTCCGTCTGTAATCTGTCTGTAGGATAGTGTTGTGCCCCCAAACAAGTCGCCCCTCCTGTGGCTCTGCACTGCCCCCCTGACTCACTGAGCTGGCTGCCTTCTCCTGGAGAGGGAAGCCAGAAAGTAGACAAGTAGGTCTAGGTCATGATAAAACATTTGCAGAGCATGCTGGGATGTGTAGTTCAACAACAGCTGGAGGGCATAAGGTTCCCCATCCCTGATGCATATACTGTTTTCACAACACAAAACCTGTA
Source organism: Crinia signifera (assembly GCF_055691185.1). Lineage (NCBI taxonomy): Eukaryota > Metazoa > Chordata > Amphibia > Anura > Myobatrachidae > Crinia > Crinia signifera. The sequence goes on along the minus strand of NC_139222.1, from coordinate 104,356,531 downwards.
TGTAAAGGTGTATATATGTGTGTGTGTGTGTGTGTTAAATACTCCTCACCTCTAAGGTAAAGTACTGCTAGTGACCACTAGAGGCAACTTGAAGAACCAAATTGTTCCTTAACAAAAAGTGAAAGCAAAACAATCTAATTCAAACTTGCTGGATATAAGAGAGGGAGGTGTAAAGAAACAGATTGGAGGTAGGAGCTGATAAGGACTAAGCCGTCATTTTGATGGGCTTTTAAGGCTGCGTCTAAACATTACATTTTGACAGGTTCTTTTTAAAGGGACCTGTTTGGCAGGAAGGAGCCTGCACATATAAAACTATAGCCCTGTACACACACACATCGATTTTTCTTTTGATTCAATGTTAGATTCGATTTTCTATTACATCTATTTTCTATTAGATCTGGCATTAGATCTTTCCATTCAATTTGGCATTAGATCTCCACTTTTGCATTAGTTATCAAGTTCGATATACATTCATGGCACATTGTACACATTCGATTTACTAGATAGAATTCGATATTTCCTTGGCTGCACAGTAGATTTTGTGAAAACGGGAGTGTGCATCGAATCAAATGTAGATCGAAAGTGGCACAAAAAACATTCGATTTCGTTTTGGATTCGATTCGATTTTGCTTCTATAAGCAAAATCTAATAAAAAATCTGGAAAAATCGATGCATGTGTACAGGGCTTAAGGCTGCAGTGAAACAGGAGCCGTTTACCAGGTTGCCTACTCCAGAGGATATATACACAACCCTGCTGCATTCTGCTAAAACACAATGTGTAGACAAAAGAAACGGCATCCTGCTAAATAGGATCCTGTTTGACTGCATCCTGCTAGAACTCAAGCCTTACTTGTTGATGATATGAACTCATACCTTATAAGCGGCTTCTACTTATGTTTGTGTATAATTCAATGCAGTTTATAGTCTTATAATTGCGGTAATCTTTGATTAGGGTACTGATGGGCCCGATTTCAGGTTGGCTCGGTAAGCTGCAAACCTTCCCCTGATACGGCACCCATCCAAATGGCCACTACTAACTGCACTATTTCATAAGTTGTATTGTACCTTTTCACAGCAGATTTGAATTGCTTGAGGATCTTGTTTTTTCTTGTGGTTAGTATCACATGTTTGTCCTTTTATCATAATTTCCAGGGATTTCAAGACCTTCTAAACCGTGTATATGACATCATGCCTGAAGCCTCTATAAAACGCAGTCACTATCGAGATTAGGAACCTGGAAAATTCTTCTTGGTAAGTTGTGTGTATTTGTATAGCACTGTGAACATGTATATAGAACAGCACTAAATGTTAATATCTATTTGTAAGCCAGGTTCTTTTGGATAACCTTCTATGTCACAATGAGGAGTCTCTGAGAATAGTTGAATGCCATGAAAAAAGGAAAAGGCTAGTTCTGATGACAAGGATCTGGGCTCAGCTGATCCTGCTTTTAGGAACAGGCAAGGAGTGACCGGATCGGTGTCCAGTTGGCCACACACAGTTGATAAAGGGTCACCCTTAGCGCTAGCAGTTGTACATAGAAAGTGAAAGTGTAATAAAATACATGGTAGTGGTATAAGAAGAGATACTGGTCTTTAACATTTCATTTGTTAAATAATACATATTGTTACCTGTATTTATATGCAATGTCATTGCTTACTAGCACACAGGTAGGTAGCATTGGGTGTGGATCATATTGTCGACCTGACTTAGGTTGACACCATTGGGTCGACATGGGTTTAGGTTGACAAATGGGTTAGGTCGCTAGGTCAGCATGGGGTTTTCACTGTTGTTTGACCCGAATGACACAGTTGGACATGGACACAGTTGGAAGTCAACCGAAGCCCCTCGCTTTGCTCACGATGCTTTGGGCACAGTGCCTCGCTGCACTCGGCACACTATTTTATTGTCCCACCGCGCCCTAGTGGATGGTAGGGCATGAAATACCGCCTGACGGCACATGTCGGCTAAAAAACAGTGAAAAATCCCATGTCGACTTAACCCAAGTTGACCTAACGCATTTGTAAACCTAAAACCATGTCGACCTTGTCCCATGTTGACCTAGACACCCATGTCGACCGTGTTGCCTGTCGACCTAAGTCTGGTCGACAATGCGACCCTATCCCGTAGCATTTGTGTTGGTTAAGCCAAACTATTTTACTGTTGCTGTTTCCTGAGTCTCTGTGTGTAACAAAGCTTGCATTTTCCCCAAAACCTTAAGGATAGGCTGCATTCAGTACTTCCTCTCTCATGTGTCCTTATTATTACTCTTTTTTAACCCCCACCCCCGTACTCAGATTGACACTAATCTCCAACTTTATGTAGTCCAGGATTTTACCGCCCAAAACAAGCACCATTAGGGTGTGGGTAGTAGGTAGAAAGGGAGGGCAGAGGTGGGGTGTGTCCCCTTTGATGTTCTGTAGTGTGGAATAGGCTAAGAAGTGGGATCTAGAATATTTTTGATCTTCCAGAGGAAAGACTTAAACACCCGGAATTCTACCCACATCCTGCCTTATTTTATACACTCTGCTTTCAAGACCTCTTATGGCTCTTCACTGTCATGCTTGCACTTGAAGTCCCTTGATACCTGGTGATCCATAGGCCATATAAGCTTGAAGGAAATAAATGTATCTCTATCAGTGTGTGAAATCCAGAATGTGTATTCTTTATGATTTGAAGGGTTTTGTGGTGAATAATGTAGAATTCAGCAGAGGCATACTTTATATGCTTGCTACAGCTTTATTACTAATTGCAATATTCTGAAATTGTTCCAGAAAGGGGGACACACTGTAAACTCTTAACTGCGGTGGTTAGACTTCTTTTTCCTTGAGGTTTGCTATGTATTCAGAAATATACTTTGTTAGATTTGTCAGAAAGTTTAGTTGCTCTTGTCCAGACAAACTATAATGTGAGGAGCAATAATAATGTATCAACGGTCATAATTCATTATTGTAGTAATTTTATAATGTTATTTGCTCTATTGCAGTGGTTCTCAAACTGTGGGTCCTGACCTCTCAGCATGGGGTCACGACTCCATGTTGCTGACCATCAGGCTGATGACTTTTATAATCTGTCAGTGATTCGAGGAGTCTGAAAGATCTATTGAATTGTCTGTTATTTTAGACTGCTCCCATCACTATGTGCCTCCACAATGCTGCTGCCATGTATGTGCTGTCTGCTGACTACACATGTGATGTGATGACCTTCTGCTTTAATTTGCTGGGGTCCTGTCATTATTTTTATTGTCTGATGGGGTCCCAGAGCAAAACAGTTTGAGGACCCCTGCTCTATTGACAAATGATGACGTTTAGGAATGAATGGCAGTATTGTCTGTTTCTTTCAAAGTCTTTGTACTACTTCATTTGGTGCTTTTCCGATAATAATCGATTTCGCTCCTTTTCAAACAGTGTTTTGTGGGGGCAACAAACCAAAGACATTCACAAATGAATAACCGCAAAGAGGATATGGAGATCCCGTCCCACTACAGGCAGCTTCTAAATGAGCTGAACGAGCAGCGGCAACATGGAATCCTCTGTGACGTCTGCATCATCGTGGAAGGCAAAATCTTTAAGGCGCACAAGAATGTTCTGCTTGGAAGCAGCCGGTACTTCAAGACTCTCTATTGTCAGGTACAGAAAACATCTGAGCAGACCACAGTTACTCAGCTGGACATTGTTACAGCCCAAGGCTTCAAAGCCATCATAGACTTCATGTACTCTGCTCACTTGGCCCTAACCAGTAAGAATGTCATTGAAGTGATGTCAGCTGCTAGTTACCTTCAGATGACGGACATCGTCCAAGCCTGTCACAGCTTTATAAAGGCTGCGCTGGACATCAGCATAAAATCTGAGACCTCTGATGAACTTGCAGACTATGACATGGGTGCCCCATCGAGCAGCGCAGAGGCTCTTCTTTCGGCGGTGGTGGCCGGGCGCAGTATCTCACCATGGCTTGCGAGACGGACAAGTCCTGCCAACTCTTCAGGAGACTCTGCCATCGCCAGCTGTCATGAAGGGGGCAGCAATTATGGTAAAGAGGACACAGAGCAGAAAGTGGACAGTCAAGATGAGGTGTCCTCCATTTGGCCAGGAGATGTGTGTTATGGACCACTGCGTATCAAGGAGGAGCAGGTCTCCCCATCCCATTACAATAAAGGGGACCCAGGTAATGCATATGCAGAGCATGGTGATGGCTGGCAGCACTCGGGGCGAAGGAAGAACCGAAAGAATAAAGAGACTGTTAGACACATCACTCAGCAAATGGTAGAAAGCTGTAGAACGGGCTCTCCAGAGCAGTCCTTTATATCTAGCACGCAATGGCAGTACAGCACCCAGGACAACTCTGGTAAGCTTTAATGCATGTAGGGTTCGCAATTGAAGTATAAATACCTGTTTATTGTACCCACATATACATATAACTTTGAGGCCAGAACAAGTGTTCCTATGCCCTTGTACTGATTCTTCTATATGGGGACCTGGTCCTTGGATGGATCATATCATGGGCCAGATTCTCTAAGCTTCAAAAGTGATAAAATGGAGAGTGATAAACAGCCAGCCAATCAGCTCCTGTCTGACATTTCACAGACTGTTTGGAAAATGTCAGACAGGAGCTGATTGGCTGGCTGTTTATCAATCTCCATTTTATCACTTTTGAAGCTTAGAGAATCTGGCCCCATATCCCATACTTTCTCAGTACAATGCACTTGCCACCACTTGTAGAGCTGGCTGTTTGGATTTGAAACCTGTATCAGTGGATCTTTAATTGGTAACGGAGCATTTTTACGGCCACTGTCAGTGGGGCAGATTTATTAAGCCTGGTGATGTGATAATGTGGCTGATACTTTATCACTGGCCAATCAGCTCCTAACTGTGAAGTTACAGGCTTTGTTTGAAAAATGACAGGTAGGAGTTGATTGGGCGGTGGTAAAGACCAGACACTTTATCACTTCACCGAGCTTAATAAATTTACCCCTGAGTGTCTATTTGTGAATGGCAGACAGTGCTCAGCCCTGGGTCACTGCCTACTTGTAATTCCTGGCCTATTGTTTCCATAGAGATCTAGGAGATTCTGCTGTTCTGCTCAGCTTCAGTTATTAGAAGACATAACTGCAGTGCTGGTTAGTTCTTCTCTGGGATCTCGTTAAGATAATGTATTAAAATCCCTGGATTATACAGTTAACCAGGGCCATGTAGGGTTTAGTGGATGGACAGAAAGCTGAGAGCTGGGCGTCTCCTGAATCGGGGCCATGATGTCTGCAAACCGAGCAGATTTGCACAACCCACCCCCCACTCGCACCAAACAAGCCAGAGTAAATGAGATATACGTGTCCTGAGACTGATCTGTCCCCAATTACTGCCAGTCATGTCGCTCAGCACCGATCTCTAATCCCTGTACGTATGCACTTCTCAGTCTAGGAAGACTTATTAGGTTTTGTTCTTCCTGTGACTGAAGTGTCCTTCTGACAATCCCTGGCTATCTCCACCAATTCAATATACAGCCATTTCTAAATGGCTGTACACAAGCAAATATATTGGGTTAGTCTGCTAGTCTACATGCAATAAGCCAGAAGATCTCGCTTTCTTTTCCAGTATTTTTTTTTTTTAAAGCACTGTATTTAGAAATATTTTACGATCCATCTTGTCCTGTTTAAATGTAATCATGGCATTTACTTATTTAGTGCAACATGCTGCTGGGCTTTCCTGCGATGCCCGGATGTGCACTTATCAGCTATTGCAGGTTTTCCCTCACACTTGTAAATGGGGTGGCACATCACATCCACGCAATTCAGATACAATGACACTCTAGCTCTGTTATATTAAATCTTTACATAAACCTACAAAGGGGTCAATAATTTAACTTGTTTGATTTTTACTATATATCTTCTATTGATTACATTACCATATTTTTAGATCACCCTTTACTTTTTCTTTAATGGCCATATTAACATGAAGTTTTTTCATTTTTGTGAAAATTGTTTCTCTGAGTCCTTCCAGTAGACATGTGTAAAACACATTGGAAGTGACTTAAAAATGCCTTTACTATCTATGTCTAGCACTCATGCCTTTGTAGGCCTCCACTCTGCTTTTGGAAACAACTTCCGCTGACTAGCACTAGGTGTAAAGGTGGCCATACACCTACAGATTTATCTTCAGATCTGGCTGATTGGAACAAAAATCTGGTAATTTCTGAATGACAGCTTGTCAGTTTTCAAGTATTTTCAAGCAAGTGGTCAACTGTCATTTGCTCTCATCCATTACCAGGTTTTTGTTCCAACCAGCCAGATCTGGTAGGTGTATGGCCAGTTTAAGATGGAAATATCTGAAGAGGAACTCTGTCTTAAGTGTAAACCAAGAAATACATTTTTTTTTAAACCTGGAGTAAATTGGAACTTGGCAAACAGCTTCTAACTTAGAATTGTACTAGGTGTATTTGAAAAATTACTAGTATTAGCTAATTGGTTGGTACTTTAGCCCTCTCCAAACTTTGATATATCTCACCTTGTGTATTTTAAAATGATATTAAATAGACACGACTGCCCCCCCAAAAGGCATACCTAACCTTCCACTATATGTAGCATGAGTTGTTGTGGGCCTTTACCTTACTTCATAATATGTTTGGGTAAAGGTATCATTCCTTCATTTTTTATTGATTGTGCAAAGGAATATATATTGTAGATGTAATTTTAGGGACAAGCTTAAAAACGAATGAATGGGAAAGTTTTCAAGCAAACTTATAATACTGTATATCCATCTTTTAATAATTAAGTTTGACAAATACAAAGGCGAAATAGGGTTAGTGTGTCTTTAACAAGGAGAATATCATTTCCCTTGGGACTTTAGCCCCTTTTTAGAAAATCATTAAAAAGTCATTGAGTTATGGGCTGAGCCTGTTAAATCTAGTTAAGATTAGAGGAGCTGTCTGGCTTGAGGCCTTTTACGTTTCACTACCTCAAGCAAATTCTCCTGGCAACTGGTTTGTTTGGAACAATTACTTGGATGTGTGGGATGTGGGACTCAATATGTCTGGTATGGTGGTGTGAGGGTGCAACATGTTTGTATTTCTTTTCTTTTCTCTGCAGTTCTTCAGTAATTACTGTGTTTTGAGACTCCGTCATGATATTTTGGCTTGCACTTGAGTCTCATCTTATTGTATCGTATTAGTTTTCAGTGAAACAAAAATCACTTGTCCCCCTGTCACACCGCCGTTTCGACCTGGATTATTGATGGTTTATCGTAGGTTGTGGGAAATGGTCCCTATTTCAAAGAATAAAAGGTAACCTGGGACCGTTGACAGGCATTTAGACCAGGTAGCTACTTGGGTTAAGCACTGGAACACCCGGGTTATGGGGCAGTGTAAACGAGTAATCCGGGTCATCTGACACTGGTCCTATTCAAACTCCATGTAGAGCCAGCTCACTGGAACTTGGAATTGTTGAGGGTAAATTTACTAAATTGACTAAAGTGTGAGTTTTTAGAAGTGAGAGCTGTTGCCCATATCAACCAATCAGATTCTAGATTTATCTAACACCTTCTAGAGCAGGCATGTCCAAACTATGGCCCTTTTGTGATACTAAAAGTCCCCATCATGCCTTGCCACAGTTTTTTGCTAGTAGGGAATGCTAAAATTTTGGCAAGGCATGCTGGGATGTGTAGTCTCACAACAGCTGGAGGGCCACAGTTTGGACATCCCTAATCTAAATGGCTAGAATCCGATTGGTTGCCTCACACTTCCATAAATTTACCCTGTCCTCTTCAAACTCTAGAAGAGGCATTTAAACTGCATCGGTGTGCAGTGTGAATGGTGCGGAGCCAAGAATAAACTGGGTTTGAGCTGCAGTGTGAACAGGTCGGAACCGACTGGGAACAGTGTTCCCAATCCTATTCTACCAGACGATTTAGTATGAAAGGGGTAACATTGAAATATATGCATTTCTTCTTTTTAACGGTGTTAGGGGAGTATTTAATGTTTCCCCTTATTTCCGATTTGACTATTCAATCCCAGCCGGACAGGATTCGCATTTGCAGATCCTGTTCTTTGAAAAGTCGAATCTGCATTCTCTAAAATGGCCCCTAAATTTTCTAATTAGCATCCGTTTCCACAGAAAAAGACTTGGAGTAGATGGAATCCGAATACCTTGGAGTAGATGGAATCTACTCTTTGCGGAAACGGCTGTGATTTTGCCGCTTTTCACACACAAAAAAAGCAGGCATTGAATACCCTCCTATAGCTGGATATACACTATAAGATTATTTCCAATCTTTCTGGTTGGAACAAATTTTTTTGGTACTGAATAGTTTGTATTCAGCTTATGTTCTCTATGTGTATGCATCTAGTACTTTTCTGTGAAGTCCTACTTGAAAAAAACGCTACAGATCCATACAGTCAAAATGTAATGGTAACAGCAGCCCAACCGCTGTTTCGACCACAATCAGTTGGTTTTCCTCAGGGGCAGTTCTTTTTTTTTTTCTTTCTTCTAATATATAGCACCTGCCCTGACGGCCAACATTCAGAGAGCGGGTCTGAGTTTGTAGAGGTCAAGGTGGCACAAAGACTCGGACTAGTGATTCTGAAGGAGTGAAGAGCTAGTAGATCTAAAGAGGTGTACCCACTGAGTGTTATGTCGTCTGATCAGATAGATTGAGTTATTATGTCTCCTAAATCACTCGGTGTGTAAAACCAACATGCATCCTCCTGCAGTCATATGCAACACCGTCAAGTTTTATGTGCTGCAAGTCAAATCTAGCGATCTTGCTAGTTACCGAATGCATGCTAATGAAGGACGGAACAGTGATCAGTCTGTCTTTCATTTACATTGTGCCAGCGTATACTGGCAATTTCTACTGATAGGGGTTCATTACAGTGTTGGAACAAATCCCCATCGCTTCAGTGTGTACTCAGCGAAAGAGAATCTGCTGGTGTAGGCTCCCAGATTTACTTTGAAATGGTTTGTAAATTTCTCTGGAGAACATTCAGCCTCTACTTCTGAACTGGGTCAGTGGTGCAGCGTTAGAAAATCCTGAGCCACGAGGCCTCTTTTCCACTGAACAGTGTGACCCAGATCATCCAAACCGGGTCACCCTAAAAGCATTTGAAATGCCGGATCACTAGTGCTTAGAAATAATGTAATATACTGGGTGTGGATTGAAAGGTCTGCAGTGTCTAGGTAGAGAATCAATAGGTCGACACAAACGGTTGACATTCATAAGATCGACAAAGGCAAAAGCTGGGCATGGAAACACTTGACACATGAAAAGAACCCCCAATTAGTGTAACTCGTACGTTCGCCATGCTTTGGGCCTGGTGCCTTGCTTGGCTTGTCACACTTTACAATTCCCAATTTTAGCCCATGTAGATGGTAAAGTATGAAAAAGTCCAGATAATAGGAAAAACTCATGTTGACCATTGTCATGTCGGACTTGTGCTTTTGTTGACCTATTGTCAATATCGACCTAGTATGTTGACCATTTGGTGTCAACCATTTGACTGTCTACCTAGGCACTGTAGACCTTTCAACCGCTTTCCTATATCCAAGTGCCAGCAGAGGAAAGACCCGGCACTAACCTGGGTACAGCCTGCTGTGTAAAGGTGTTCAATAACCTAGGAAGGAACTGGGTGTTTGGTGGGACAAATACGGCATCTCTGAGTGAGGGCACTGCAACCTAATTGTAGAACAGCCAACATGACCCTCGCCAAGAGGGACACAATGCTCTATTCCTGGACTTCCCTCTGAATGTATGATTACCATCACCTGTGTTGAGACATCGGAATGGGTCATGTTGGGAATTATGTAATTGGATGAATTTTTTGTTTTGCCTTTAGGCTTACACATGAATATTGACTGGTGTATTCTGTATACAAGTGCTACTTATAAGTAACATCTAGGCCTGTTAGTTTAAGAGAAAAAAAAAAAAACAACCTTGATTATTTATATTGAAATATGCTCCTGTGCTTCGTTCAGTGATTAAACCGGTTGGGGCACATACACTTACCAGCATAAAAAAATTATAATTTTTAATAACTGAGATTTAAAAACCTAAATGCCTCAAACTGATATGCTGCGTTCAGTTGGTGTTAATTGGAAAAGTAGTTACGGGATTGACAGTTGCTATGTCGGCAGTGAGTAAGCATGCTAACTGGATCAGACTTAAGGTGGCCATACACGTCCCGATGCGGGCTGTGCGATGTGTGCTTCGAGGTGTGCGCTCCCGCGGCACCTCATCACACAGTACAAAAATTATGTGCTGCACATACTTTTAGTACTTAGATTTCATCGCATTGCATGCACAAGGCATGCAATGCGATGTGATGGATGCTAGTTAAGAAGAGAACGCACGCCCGCATCGGGGTGTGTATGGGCGGCATTACAGTACATGTTCCGATGTGCTGCTTTACAGATAACAGCAATGCCGACCCAGCTAACATGCTCTCGGCAGCATTTTTAACTTGTTGACATATCCGCGCCCAGTGTTCTGGGATTGACACAATGCCTGGGGAACCCACTTACTCATCCTGTTTATTGTTGTATAGCTCATACCCTGGTGACCATCATGTATTGTTCATGGTGCATTTGATGTATAATATATTGGGACGCCACTCCTGTCAGACGGGTAATCTATACATTGTGGTCTGTGTGGCCGATGCAAGTCCGTTTCATGGATATTATCCTAGAAATGCACCTGCTCTATTTGCAGCTCAATGGGTGGTGATGGGTGTCCATATGTAGGCCAAGTGTAGTGGTGTGTACTTGGTGTATGCAAAAATGTCCATATTCAGACTGATCTCTCATGCACCAGGCTGATGTAAATTTGCACTGATCTAGTAGTGATCACTATGAAATCAAAGTGTAACTGATACCACTTTCAGACAGAAAACCCCCAAAAACTCGGGGTATTTCCCGGATACAAAAACCCGGATAAGACTCAGCTAAAAGCTCTGATCCCCTTTCACACAGCACCAAAAAGCTGGGTATTTCCTGTGTTGGCCCCTTTCACACACAAGCCAGATTTTTCCTGCAATACACTGTCATAGGTTTACAACCTGATGCTGTGTGTGTGTGTAAATGTGTATATATATATATATATATATATATATATATATATATATATATATATATATATATATATATATATATATATATCTCTATCTCTATCTCTATCTCTATCTCTATCTCTATCTCTATCTCTATCTCTATCTCTATCTCTATCTCTATATATCTATCTATCTATCTATCTATCTATCTATCTATCTATCTATCTATCTATCTATCTATCTATCTATCTATCTATCTATCTATCTATCTATCTATCTATCTATCTATCTATATATATATATATATATATATATATATAGATATATATCTATATAGATATCTATATAGATATATATCTATATAGATAGATATATAGATATATAGATATATAGATATATATATATATATATATATATATATAGATATATATATATAGATATATATAGATATATATAGATATATCCTTTGTATGTCCGGCACTCCTCGCTGCTGACTGTATAGTGTGCCCGGGTGCCTTCCCCTGTGGCACTATCACCACCAATGCAGCCTCCAAATGATGGGTGTCACTCCGGGACTTGGTGAAACAAAGTGAAGTTTATTCCTTCCTTACGGTCTACGCTGTTTCGGGTATTTAACCCTTCGTCAGGACCAGAAGTTATAACAATGTGCAACGGTTTTATTTATTTACAGTTTCTTATATAGCGCAGCAGATTCCGTTGCGCTTTACAATAGTAGACAGTGATAAGACAAACTGGGCCACAACAGACAGACTTGGAGGTAGGAGGGCCCTGCTGCAAGCTTACAATCTATAGGGATAATTGTTGTTGTTGTTGTTGCACATTATTATAACTTCTGGTCCTGACGAAGTGTTAAATACCCGAAACGGCGTAGACCGTAAGGAAGGAATAAACTTCACTTTGATTCTGTGCCATCTTTCACTGTCCCAGTCATCAGTTTCCGGATCTCCTTCTCCCCTCTCACTGCCAGCAGCTCTTTCCAGTGGGCCATGCTGTCCGATGACCTCAGAGGCCAGAGCCAGTGCCACGCCCTCCCAGACAATCAGAGAGGCCAATCAGTCAGCACCCCGCCAGGAGAGCCAATCTGTGCCTTTCCCTGTGTAATAATCCCAAAAACTGGGTCTCACCCTTTCAGACAGCTGGCGACTCGGGATTTTGTTTATTTTAGATCCAGGAAAAACCCTGGTAAATTCGAGAGTTGAAGCCCTGGCATTTTAGATCTGGATGACCCTTTCAGACAGAAAAAAAAAAACCCCGGATCTACTATCCTCCTAGACCAGGGTAATTCCTGGATTTTATGTTCTGTGTGAAAGGGGTATGAAGTTGTTTTGCATTCCTGCAACCGCTGTGTGTCAATATCTATCTATCTCAACACCACCTACTGTGATGCATTACATACTGTAATATACACATATACCTTTTTGGACAGAGGTGCAGTATGTAAGTGTAGATCTAATCCTGCAAAGTAATCACTGTGGGATTGTACCATATATACACCTGGTGAATTGGTGAAGCTTGTATATACAGACAGAATGATGTAGGGCAGTTGAGGGTTTAGAGCTCTGTTTTCCTATCCCCACCCTACATTCCATTTTCCCCAGGCTCCATGGCTGCCCCCCTTCTCTCTCCTCCCCCTCCTTCTCCTCCCTATGGTAACAGCAGTGTCTGGCTGAGCTACCTTTAACCCTTCCTCCCCTTGGCGGTGTCACACACCTGAGAGACACTTCTCAGCATACGCCAGCTGCTGGGCTCCTCTAGTCAATAATTTATCATGCCTGCATACAAAGTACCCAATCACATGCAAATATTTCACTGCCCTTTTTAATTTACCTTCGTTTTAGGGAACATTTTCCCTCACCATTTCGTGTTAACCCATGATCTTCCAGTGGGGATACATAAATACAAGAATGTCGGCTTGGCATGGTTTAGCACGAACGTCAACTGGAAAATAAATGAACGATTAATTATTTGGTTCTGCAAGGTTTCTAATTATACTTACCCTAATTTGCCCCCCAACAGTATGTGAATAGGGTAAGGGGAGAGGTATTGGCTAAGCCTAGGTTACTGCGTTCAGCTGCCACTGTCTGATTTGAACACCTGTGAAAGATAGACCCACTGTATTGTTTCCCTTTGTGAGACAAAGGTGCCCCCAGCACAAACTGTGTCTGAGCCAAGTGCAGCACAGACAGCATACGTCTGAGCTACAAGTACCACCAGGAGATGTATTAGTTTAGTTATGACTCGAGTTGTCTGTGCAAGATCAGATTTGACGCTGCCAGGACTAATGCTTTATAACTTTAGCTTTCTCTTCTTCTCACACCCCCATTCCCAGATAGATAATTAGCTGCAGTTAACAAGATCAAACCACCCCATCCCCACCCATCATTACTCCAGTTTGATCTAGTGATCGGAAAACAAGGACAATGAAGAGTGCACCACGTGGTAATGACTGATATGAGGCCTGTAACCAGGACACAGATCCCCTGTGTGTGTGTGTGTGCATGATAATAATTACCCCCCTTTGGTCTGACTTCCTGGCACAGTGAGCTGTAGTGGGGGAGGATGTTGTCTGTAAACTGGGGTGGATCAGCCCGCTCCTGGAGTCATCTGTAACAATTAACCTGTCCTCATTCTCTGCTCATCTCTGCCCTATATATATACTGCTCTGGTTTTTCCTACAAAACTGATAAGGTTATATTTGCTGCTCAGCATTGAGACTGCTGGTATTTCCAGAATAAAACTGTTAGAGGAAGTAGGATGCAAAAGTGAGCTTATAACCGCTGTCACCATTGGTAAAGGACAGAAGGGCGAGCCTCATTTTCTCTTAGCTTGTTCCAGAACTACCAACCAGATAAAAATCTGACTTCTATTGGAATCTTCTGTATAGGCTATGCACACAGGGTTATTAACCTACTTGTTTACATTTAGGAAACCTTCCACAGGTACTCTTGTGTAGCAGGTGTTCTTACTCATAGCATCCTTCTATCATCGCACAAATATGACTGGGCAATGCCACATGTTGTACAGACTTTGCCTCGCTGGAGGGTTAATTGTGTTTTGGGAGCCAAGTCATTTAAGTGTTTGCATGTAATTAGGTATAATTCAGTGGGACAGTCCTGTTTTTCTGGTACTGTCCTTCTGTCTCAGCTGTGGGCCGCACTAGTGGTGGTGGTGAGTGGGGGTAAGCAGCTGCTGAATAGATGCTGTGTGCATGCGTACTTCATCTATTCACAGTGAAAGAAGAGCCTGGATGCTGAGACTTCACCTAAGGCCTCACCCCCGTTAAATATGCATGCTTCAGGCTAACATAGGGTCCTGAATCAAGAGACCGCAATGTTGGGAGGTATGGATTAGGGCAGACCAGATGTGCTATATTTTTATTTCACATGGGGTGTTGCTATAGTCAACTAATGAGAAGCGATCTTCTCTAGGAGGTGCTAAATTAATAAGAAGTAGATTCTGATTGGTTGCCCATAGCAACATTCCATGTGAAATAGAACGGCCATCTTAGTAAATTTCACCCAAGGGAGTCTCTACTAATGCTGTACTGCCTTAAATCATTACATTGCTGACATAGTGATGCGATAATCTGATGTGGATGTGCCTGTCAGTGGCAGGTCTTATTAAAATCCACCATGTCCTCTGATACATCATAGAGACACACATGGATATCCTGCTGAACCCCCAGTGTCCTCATTTAATGGGTCACTTTTTGCACTTTTCAACTCTCCATCTCCAAGAGCCGAAAATGGAACCCCACACACACACACACTTTGCGTGGTTAGGGTGTTCAGCGCCCCCCTGCATGCTTTACATTTGTGGCCTATCCCACACACCAAGAACAATGTGGGCCACATAATACCACCCCTAAATCAAATTATGCTGAACAGTATGAAACCACCTACAGGTAACCATTCAGAAGAAAATGAAACAGTGCGCGCCCTACATCACGCTACACGTCCCTTTCCCATACATCACACCACACATCTAGGTACTCTACATCACACCGCCTACATCACGCCATATGCCCTTGTCACCCACATCATGCTGTAACTCCCAGTCCCCCACATCAGCCCACATGACCCCATCCCCATACATTACACCACCTACATCACGTTTCACGTTCCCATCCCCTACATCACAAAACACGTCCATGGCCCCGACATTACGCCGCGTGTCCATGGCCCCGACATTAAGCCACCTAAATCACACCGCACAACCCCACATCACGCTGCCTGGTTCCAATCCCTACATCACACCCCAATATGACATAATGAGGACTCAACATTGGCACATGTTAAAAAGTGATGCAATCATAAAACCAATATTATCATGGCTGGAACAGGGCCCCTCTTCAGGTAGGAGGTCTGCCCATAGCTCGTTTCCCTGCTGCAGCTGCTGGACATCCACCAGTGCAGGTTACACTGCTCATGGTCGTTCTAGAACAGCTGCCACTGCTTCCCTAGCTCCTGCAGCAGCTCTGCACTGCTCTCCACTCAGCTGCTGGCATGTAAGGATCTCAGCCCAGGCTACTTCTGCAGTCCCACCTCTGGGCCTCTCTTCTATGCTGCAGTCCCTGCTCTCTCTGCTGATGTGGCCTGCAGTGACACTCTGAGTGGAGCTTTGAGCCGGCTGTACATTACTAGGCGTGATGCTGTCACTGTGACCGTCCCGGTGACAACGCTCCGCGGAAAGGTCTGCCCGTGCATACCAGCCAACCCCCGCTTCCGACGCCTCTGCCAGCAACACTAGGTAAAAGAGACAGCTGGGCAGAATGCTGGAGAACCCGGCTGTCTCAGAGCACGTCGTCCATATGTCCGCAGGCAGCGCGGCTATTTGAAATATCACGCAGCCCGGCTGCCAATCAGGCAGTCGTGAGCTGATGCGTCATTTGAAATAGCTGCGCCGCCTGTGGGTGGATGGACGACGTGCTCTGAGACAGCTGGGTTTTCCAGCACTCTGCCCGGCTGTCTCGTTTAGCCATGCAGGCAGGGACAAGCCGAGGGAGCAAGGTGAGTGGACTGAGGCGGAACCGTTCCGCCTCCAAAATGGAACTGACGGAACGCAGTTCCGCCCCGTTCTGGCTCATTTTAACCCCTGGGTATGGGTTATTAATGATGACTAAGTACACTTATGTAAAGTGCTGTGTGGTAAAGTAGCACTGTACAACTAAATAACATTAATAATAATGTGGACAACTCTTACTTTATACATTGTAAGCACTGTCACATCACTGGTTACTTGTGCAGAGGACAGGTGCACCCTCATTGGAGAGATTTGGTACACGGTCAGTTACATTGCACCTTGAGAGCTACAAGGGCACACATCTGGTCAGCAGAAGGACTGTGTGCCTGTTGCAGGCTGCATATAACCTTTTTAATTCTGCCAACAAAAGTTGTTAGGAAGGAATTGGTTGCACAGAGCAGGGATATGAGGGGGGGGGGGGGGGGGAGGTGGTTTGTAGAATACGGAGTTAATATACCACCCATTTTCTAGGGTTCCCCTGATAGAGCTGTCCATATATTTATTTACAGTTTCTTATATAGTGCAGAAGATTCCATTGCGCTTTACAATTGCAATCTATTTGTTCATATCCACCAGTTTGTTTCACTCCTGCACATTTCATATTCCATGAGGTGAGCCAGGGGCCACATCAGTAATTCATTGACAGTTTCTTATGTAGCACAGCTTATTCCGTTGCGCTTTACAGTTGGAAATTAATGTGCAGAGCTTCCCCTTTGACCCTTTTCTGTCCCTCCCTGGAATAATCCTGTTTTGTGCTATCTTAGGTGCCTCTACCTCCATCCCTATTACAGCCATGGGGAAGAGTAGGTTGTGCAGGTCTTTTGTCCCCATATGTATTACAGTGCTGCACACACAGTTGTATATTGACAACCACTTAATTTATACATGAGTGCTTAGTGATTATGATTACACCCTAAACTCACTGGGGGTTCTCTGTCCTACTAACCAGCCCTCTGCAGGCGAAACCTATCATTATCCTTTGGTTTAAGGTGGGGTACATGCACAGATGGCTTTCTTAACCATAAGCCTGCCCCACAGCCTGTGCCCACATAGATTAATTTTCCCACCAACTCAGGATTTTGCTTAAAGGTAAGGGATGCTAATAGCACTGATCCTAAAAAGATAAATAGTAACCCCACAACCCTTCACATTCCTGACACAGGAAAAACCTCGCCTCCTACAGACTTACAAACTCCCCTTACATTCTGTCTCATGATCCCCACCCCCAGCTCCCACACACTGTTCTCACATTCCCCACTGGAGCGCAGAATCCCTCTGGTTATTCATCCCTCACCTGCTCATTTTTACTCTGTTATTATCTTTAATTCATAGGTGCAAGATATATTACCCAGAACTCTTTGTTACTGACTACATGGCAGCATCGCCGCAACAGTCATTCTCAGAATTGTGTGCTGTGAACAAGGCGCACTTCTGTGGGGGCCGGGAATTGTTGTAGGCTACATATTACACAGAATTACCTCCTATTTGTATTTACTTTTATTTGCGTTCTCTGATGGTTACTTAATGATCCTACAAGTTTGTGATTGGACCTGTTTCATCATTTGCCTAGCAGGATAATAGCGCTCTTCTATGCATTCAATAGCTATATACAGTGGAGTAGCTAAGTTTTGTTCGCCCCCCCCCCCCCCCCCCTGCCGCCCATGCAACCCCCCAATCCCCCACAGCCTTACCTATCGCGCTGGTCCCGGCTGCTCCGTTCTTCTGCTGGGGGCGCCGGGGGCTGCGGTGCTATAGTTAACCCCCACCCCCAATCCCCCGCAGACTTACCTATCTCGCTGGTCCCGGCTGCTCCGTTCTTCTGTTGAGGGCCACCACAAAATGGCCACCCCCATACAGCAGACCGTTTCAGAGAACTGTGTGCTATATGGGGGTGGCCATTTTGTGGTGGTCCTCAGCAGAAGAACGGAGCCGCCGGGACCAGCGAGATAGGTAAGTCTGCGGGGGATTGGGGGGGTTAACTATAGCACCGCAGCCCCCGGCGCACCCACATGCACAGCGCCCCCCCCCCCCCCCCTGCGGTGGCGGGGGCTGCGGTGCTATAGTTACGCCGCTGGCTATATATACCTGTCTTTCCATCATTTCTGCCTCTTTTAGTGTACTGTGAGTCCTACTGGACAAGCAGACACAGGGCCAGATGCGGTAAGCTTCATAAAATTATAAAAGGGAGAGAGATAAACAACCAACCAATCGGCTCCTACCTGCCATGTTGCAGACTGTGTTTGAAAAATATCAGACAAGAGCTGATTGGTTGGGTGTTGGCTGTCACAGCTTGCGGGTCAGTATGCATCTGACCCCCTGCACACGCTGTTTCCACCTTGCTAGGTTTTTGTAGCAAAGGGGAAACTGCGTGTGCGGCCACTAAAACAGCGAAGGCTCGTGGCAAAATGCAGCGGGCTCACTACATTAGCAGTGTGCTTCGCTGTTTGTCCTCTGACAGCGAGGTTTCCCCCGGAACGTAGAATAGGGTGAGCGTCCGGCGCAGGGGTTAAACGGCAAGGATTGTTTGTTTTCCGGTTAGCCGTTTAACCCCCCGCCGACAGCATTGAATACAGCCCAATGAGTTATGTCCTAATCAAGCTTCCAGCTTCTACAACACTTCATTTGAATATGACAAATTTATGCAAAATAATATAGTCGCACATAGAACTATGGATCAGTAAAACTACAGTTTTTTTTTTTTTTTTTTTTTTTTAAACCAACAGCATTTACAATATATAGTATTGGAAACACAATTGTGATGAGTGTGTAAGATTATAAAGTGGTATATGAGGTGTGTATGTGTGACACTCCCTGACTCCACTCCTCCACCTCCTTAGTAAATCCAGTTAATCCCTAATTGCCCCCTCTTCTTTAGTCGAGAATTACTGTGAGTCGGTCACACCCAGAGTATCCTGTTATTACTTGGCACTAGCCTTTCCAGCCTGATTGGACTGGACGCTTTAGCTGTGAGGCACCTGTGTGATTCTGTGACCTCTATAATATAAACTGTGTTACCATCAGCTCTACAGCTGGGTATGCACTCCAGGATAATTCATGTAATTATGGCGACCACTCTGCAGAACCATTGTGTAGTGTGTACTTTTTTACACACATCATTTAGCAATGTTCCCCATAACCGATATATTGTGCATCGTAGGGGGGGGGGGGGGGGGGGTGACATCGATATCGCAGTGTAGGGGCATTTCACTAGATTGCTTAGAAATTGCCCTGTGTGTGGGCCCCATAACTGTTCTAATCTGTTCTAATCTAATAAAAGGCTAATGCTGCTCCTCATCTCTAACGGGGGATTCAAGTATTTTGCACACTGACAGCTAGTTACAGTGGGCGAGATTCAGCAAGCTAACAATGCCGTAAAAACCCTGTTTTCGGGGTTTTTACCGCATTTTCATATGCAGCAAAGCCCCATTGCTGGGGCTTCGCTGCGGGGGGTTATGCCAGTTCCTATTTGGCGTAACCCCATGGAAGCCTATGGGCTTCCCTTCGTGTCCCCTGCCGCCCCGCGCGCCCCCCCGCCGATCTGCGCCGCACCCCCCTCACTTGTGTCCGGGCAGCCTCCTGCTGTGCTGCCCGGACCAGTGATTTCCTCCTGCCTGCACCACTTCTGAGTGCAGGGAGGAGGAACCGGAGCCCTTACAGCTGTGTAAGGGTTCCGGCAGGGAGGGGGGGACCTGGTGCACATCACCGGGCATCGCTTTTGCGTTAATAATTGCATATGTTACTGCATATGCGATTATTAGCTATGCGAATGCCGGCGATGTGCACCAGGGATTATTGGTGATTCTCGCCCAGTATCCTTTCTTACAAGTTCCAGATATAGGGGGAGATTCTCTAAAAATCTCCGCCACCCATCGCAATTATAATTATCGCATATGTTCTAACATATGCGATAATTATAGCAAAGGACAACTCTTGCGTTAAGAGCTGTCCTTTGCGGTGAGAGTCACCGGGTCCCAGCAGGTCCCGGCGGCTCCCCCCTCCCTCCCACACCTGGCGCAGCTCTCCTCCTTCCTGCACCCGGAAGAGGATCAGTGCAGGGAGGAGGTCACAGGTCCGGGCAGCACAGCTCTGTGCTAACCGGACAAAGGTGAGGGGGCGATGTGGTGCGGCAGGGGGTCGTTGCGGGGCGGCGGTGGGATGCGGTAGAAGCCCATTGGCTTCTATGGGGCATCGCCAGGTTTTTCTGGTGATGCCCCCCTCCGCGGTAACCCGGCGGGGGGATGCTTATAGCATCCCAAAATGCGGTAAAACCCCCAATAACGTTTTTTTACAGCATTTCTAGCTTAGAGAATCTCCCCCAGAATCTCCCCCATACTGTGTAAAAAGTTTTACTACATCTTAAAATTCAAGTGTTTGTGGGGATTTCCCCCAGACAGGAGTAAAGACTTTCATATGTTGATGTAAGCCCACCTTTGCATTTTAAATGTCATTTTGTTGTTTTCTGTCCTCCAATTATCTTATTCCAATATTTTCTAATATTGTTTACTCTCTTAGAAGTTGCTCATAAAATCTGTGGTATATTTAGAATAGAGCTAGCAAGGAGTACCTGAAAATATACATCACGTTGTGAACGCTGTGCAGCCCATCAATACACTAAGGCCGTCACCATGTGTGCCGTGCTGCAGTGCAGCCATAAGCTTTATGTGAATTGATCGGCTGCTTTTTTTTATCAATATTGGTTCAGCCCATGAAATGGCTGCCTAGAGTGTGTGTGCAACATCAATTGGGCATCTGTATACATTATCCATAGCTATTGGCATGATCTCTAATTCTGTGGAGTTTGTATGTACTTCCTGGGTTTTAGTAATACACAATGGTGCAGATGTATAAACCTTAACAAGAAATAAATTCAAGGGTGATAAAGAGAGATAAACGTCCAGCCAATCACCTGCTAACTGCCATGTTACAGGCTGTGTTTGAAAAGTCAGTAAGGAGTTGATTGGCTGGACGTTTATCTCTCCTTATCACACTTGCATTTATCTCTTGTTAAGGCTTAATACATCTGCCCCTGTGTTGGTAGATGGGGCCATTAAGTCTCTGCCCCACTGCAACCCCTATGTGGTCCCTGGATCCACAATGTCTAGGTCGACAGTCACTTGGTCGACCACTAATGGTCAACATACCATAGATCAGCAATGACAGGTCGACACAAGCTTAAAGTAGACCCCCATAAGGTTGACGTGATTTTTTTTCACCTTTTTTGGGTGTAGACTGATTTGGCTCATACTTTACTATACAAGTTGGCATAGAGTGAGAAGATAGTAGTGGGGCGAGCACAGCATGGCACTGTGTCCGAAGCATGGCAAGTGCAGCGAACCAAGCAAAAGAACGTGTGGTACAGTTATAAGGTGCCAATGTCGACATAGGGACCAACAAAACTTGAAAAACTCGTGTTGTCCATGCCCATGTTGACCTTATGGCAATGTTGACCATTGGTGTTCATCATTTTTAGGTGTTGACCATTAGTGGTGGACCTAGACATTGTTGACCCACTATACTGTAATCCTGCAGCCAACAGTCTAACAAATGTTACCTATTCTTATTGATGCTAGGTACATAAATAACGGGAAATTAAAAAGTCCTAAATAAATTAAATAATCCGAGAGATGCAAGAAAGTTCCCTGTATGTTTGCCTTCTGGATCCTGGTCAGGCTGGAACAGTGGTTTAAAAATCAAATTCCCTTGATTAATGGACAAAAATATGTTCACTGCAGGTAGGGCAGATGTAGCATGTGCTGAGATAGTTACATTTGGATGGGGGGGGGGGGTTCAAACTGAAATCTAAATTGCAGTGTAAAAATAAATCAGCCAGTATTTACCCTGCACAGAAACAAAATAAGGTACTTGTTTCCTAGAATGGCCACAATCGGGGGTAATCGTGTACCTTAACTTAAGGTACACGATTACCCCCGATGGACCCGATTTCCTTTGAAATCAGGTCCATTTTGCCGGCAAAGGCAAAATCGGGTCCATCGCGTCGGTCTGGTGCATTAACATGGCACCCAACGCGACCGACGTGATGCCCCGATTTTGCCATAGGGTTCAATGTTAAAATATTTTTAACATTCTAATCGGGAAAAAAATGGGAAATGGGCCAATATGGCCCATTTCTCATTGTATATGCCCCCCCCCCCCATTGTGAACTTCACCCTACGATTGACGCCAACCCGCAGCGTGGCGAGCGTAATGAGCCCGCGAGGGGCGGCGGTACGCGTCCTCTGACCTTTTCATAACCCTACTATCCACGTCGGCGTAGAGTTGAGAATAGTGGCGAGCGTAGCGAGCCACCGAGCCCGAAGTGTGGCGAGCGCACGCGTATACCTGTGAAGTTATACGCGTCCCCTTGCGGGGCTCGCTGTGCTCGCCACGCTTCGGGCTCGGTGGCTCGCTGCGCTCGCCACACTTTATATTCTCAACTCCACGCTGCCGTGGATAGTAGGGGTATGAAAAGGTTGGAGGACGCGTACCGCCACCCCTCGCGGGCTCGCTACGCTCGCCGCGCTTCGGGTTGCCGTCAATCGGGGGTTAAAATTGGGGTCTGGGGAGACTTTTACATTGAATCCAATGTAAAATAGGGTCCCAGGGACCCTATTCACATTTCAATCAATGTAAAAATCGGGACCATCGCGACGGTCGCATCGCATGTGATGCGACCGACCCGATCAACATCGGTGTGGCCGTTCTAGGAAACAAGTACCCAAAATAACACCCAATTGTAATTCTCTCTCTCTCTCTGTACATGTTATATCGGGAAACGGTCATCTGTGAGACCAGACTTAGGTCGACCCCGGAAGGTCGACTGTCCCCAAGGTCGACAGGGTTGAAGGTCGACATGGCTCAAGGTTGACATGACTTAATGTCGACATGGGCCAAGGTCGAAATGGTTTTAGGTCGACAGTCATTAGGTTGACATGAGTTTTTCACTGGTTTTTGAGCCGACATGTGCCGACAGGCGGTATTTCATGCCCTACCATCCACTAGGGCGTGGTGGGAGAATAAAATAGTGTGCCGAGTGCAGCGAGAGGCTGCGGTTCGACTCCAACTGTGTCCATGTCGACTGTGTCGACATTCGGCTAAAAAAACCCTGAAAAACTCATGTCGACCTAATGACTGTCGACCTTAAGTCATGTCGACCTTGAGCCATGTCGACCTTGAGCCATGTCGACCTTGAGCCATGTCGACCTTGAGCCATGTCGACCTTTAACCCTGTCGACCTTGGGGACAGTCGACCTTCCGGGGTCGACCTAATGACTGTAGACCTAAGTCTGTTCTGACAGATGTACCGCTTCCGTTATATCAGCCCCACATGGTTTTGTCCATTAAAGAAGGTGTTTGCTTTTTGGACAGCTTTATGTAATAAAATCACTAGAGGTTGGAGTGTTCACTGTTGCACCCTGCATCTGTCACAACCTATGCAGTTCCTCTTTCCTGCCTTCAGTTTAGCTCTCTGCTCTGGTGCTTCTAGCACACTGCGGTCTGTATTTCAGTGCTGGGATATAGACTAGTGATTATTAGAAGTGCCAGAGCAGAGAGCACCTCACCAGGCAGGAATGAGGAACTGCACAAATGCAGAGTGCTAAAATGAACATTACATGTAGCTTGCAGAGGAGTCGAGATGTAGTCTTGCATTCCTCAATGTGCATAGGGCTGATGGGTGCACACAGAAATATTGCCCTGTGTGTGTGTTGCATCGTGCCCGTATTGGTGAATGGGGTAACCTAACTATTGAAATGGCATATACTGTAGAGGTGGGGCCTGCTTGAAATGTTTGCTCTGGTGCCCAGCAGTTCCTGGGCTCGGCACTACTTGTTCCCATCCATTCTGTTCCCGAAATAAACTATGCCCTAAGTAATGAATGATTGATGGTAAATATGTATTTTTCTCTTCCATCATTATGTGCCCAATCTAATCCCCAGTTGGGCAGCCCTGCAATATGTGAGTTGGTATCTTAGATCTAATATCCGCACAAGGATGAACCTCCATCTCCCTTCCTATCTCTGCCATGTATCATATACCCTTACTTTCTGCTTTAATGGGCTTGGACTGTTCTATAATTCATGGCTGAACTGATCTGACCAGATCTATCTCTAGTTTAACTGTTGCCTGACTGACTATATTGTGTGTGTGTGTGTGTGTGTGTGTGTGTTTGTGTGTGTGTGTGTGCAAATTCGGAATGCAGTGTCTAAATTAAGCCTGCCCACACTATTTGTTTGGTATGATTGCTCACCAACTGGACAGTTTGACTTCATCGCGGGGAAGGGAAACTATTGACCTCTACAGTTTGGTCAGTGATCTAATGAGGATATTAAAGCAGTTCGGTTTTGACACATCAGGACAATGATTTTGGGGCCCAGCTATATACATAATTTAGTGACCACATGCGTGGTGCAGTGACTGAGACCAGTTTGGAAAGAGAAAAATAATTCTCAACTAAAACGTGCAGAACTGTACATGTGACTGGGCTGTATAATGTGCTATACCATGGAAACAATGTATCTCACCATGAAAACTGTATTTTGCCTGCACTATTTGGCTGGGCGATAGTGACGCTGCTGGGACGCGCACCGCTATCGCCTGCTGTGTACACACTGGGTGATTCAGGCAAACCACCTAGGTGATTTAGTAGGCTTAGTAGGTTTGTCCCATGTGTGCACAGCGGGCGATAGCGGTGCGCGTCCCAGCAAGATCACTATCGCCCAGGCAAATAGTGCAGGCAAGAATATTCTTGCTACACTGTGTAATTGGCTGGTGCTCCCAGGGCTGGCAGGCTGTAGTTGGCCATCTCTCTTGAAGGCTTAACTACATCTTGATACACCCTGGACTCAGCCGAAAATGCCGCAACTGAGTCCCGTGTGGCTTTAAAGTTACTCTTTCCGTAAGAAGATATTGTTGACATTACGACCATGTTGACATTTCATTGTCAACATGGCAAATGTTGATGTGGTCGCTGTCCACATTATGACCGTTTCCACATTCTCATAATATACCCAACCCTTATATGGTTAGCTACATTTCTGGAAGCCCTTTAAACGGCATTGGATACAAGCAATGCATTTCATAAAGCTCGACTTTGTCCAATTTGAAATAACTATTGAATAGGTTACTGATGCCACGAGTATTGATGTGGGATGACTTGGACAAATACTAGTCAAGGCTGTTGCTTGTTATAAAAGACACTCTTGCACTTATCACGTGATTTCTGATTTCTTACTTTCAGTGTTCGTTATCCTTTGTGTTCCTAACCCTCCACTCTTTTCCAGGTGACGATGTGACTGTGATTGAGCCGGGAAGTTCTGACAGCCGTGAGGAACGAGTGGACTTGTACTCACAGGGCGAAGAGTCCTTACATGGTGGGGAGGCCAGTTTCTTAACTCACACATTGGGGCTGGAGAAAGAGGACGGTCATCAACAGGTCACCAGTGTATCCAACCTGCGCAATGCCCTTCTGAGCAAGAACAGCCTCCTGTCCCTGAAGGCGGATGTTCTGGGGGAGGAGAGTTCGTTACTATTTGAATACCTGCCCAAAGGTACCCACTCGCTCTCTCGTAAGTTCCTCTCTTCTTTGTCTGTCCTTCCCATCATTTTCTAGTCTGTGATGGCAATTATCAGCCTTAACCCTTTGAGGTCCGCACCACAAAAAAAGCAAAGGGAAAAAAAAATTCTTTGCATTTTTGTATTCACTGAGGATAATATTAACAGCAACCAACAACGATCAATAGTTTTTTTTTAAAATGAGACCCCACTGTTTGAGATATAGGCCTCTACAAAACAGTTGAGAAATCCGTTTATAATAAACTTTCTTTTTGGTGCGGACCTCAAAGGTTTAAAGCAACACAAGTAGGCATGTCTTAAACATTGGCACACAACGTCTTCAAGCTCTCGCACTTTAATCTTGTCCGTGCCTTAAGCAGGGTACACACAGACAGATATATCTGTCCAGTCTGTCTGGATGGAACAAAATTTAAAATTATATACGCTCCTAAACCTTGGACATCAGATAAAAATGATTTTATTTTTTTTTTACATTTATTTACAGTTTCTTATATAGCGCAGCAGATTCCGTTGCGCTTTACAATAGTAGACAGTGATAAAACAAACTGGGTAACAGACAGACTTGGAGGTAGGATTAATTCAAATGACTTTGATCAATTTTTCTGAATGACCAATGTCTGTGTTATAGCATTTGAGAGCAAATGGTTGATTGTCTTTTGCTCCTATACATTGCCAGATTTTTGTTCTCACCCGACCGATTGGACAGCGAAATCTTTAAATGTGTTTAAACTCTAATCCAATGCTGGAATTTTCCAGCACTGAACTGGTGACAGTAATTCTCACTTGCATGTTACAGTCTCTCATTTCCCTTCTACATTCTGATACACCTTCAAGATTACTTTAATTTATTGGTTTGAACAAATTTTTCTGAACTTTTTACTGTGTGTTTGTTTACCTAAGGATTTTTTTATTTTTAATTTTTTCCCCAAAAAGTGTTTCTACTATGCAGAGAGTTCAATCCAAAAGAGCAGCCTTTCCCAGGTTGTTGTATTTAAATCATCTTGTTTAAATAAGGAGGCCAAGTTAAGGCCCCTATACATTAGCGATCTGAAATCCATGATTTTATTGTTTTGCAATTTGTTTCATGATGAACAAATTTCCAAACTTGTAATCTGTGCCAATATACCTCAGATATTTACTAGTGATTTGCAAATTTTTGTGATCTTCACATTGAAGCTTCAAATATGAAAATACTCATATAAGACCTAGGGCGGTATTCAATCCCAGCCGTTATTTCCACCAGAGGAAATAGAGGTCGTCTCGCGTTCAATGTTGCCATTACCGACAGAATTGAAGGCAGGTTCCGACAAAACAGGTCCAACTTTAAAACAAGTCGGATCTGTTTTGTCGGGAACAGCCACAGATTGTAGATCTCAAGGATCCATGGCTGTTTTTCACCGATCTGCGAACTTTCAGACACTTGACAGTCTGTAAATTGAATACCAACTGTCGAGTTCCTGTCGGTATTCGGTATTGAATCCCCCCCCCTAATTGTAATCTCTATAGCAGTGATTGTCAGCAGTGGAAGAATTGTATGATTGTCAAACCGGTCACACCAAAGACCAATCGCCAACATACATTAGTAATTGCAAGTACAATCCATGCAGATTGTCCAACATGTTAAATGTGCTTGCAAACAGTTTAGTAGTGTAATGTTCTACTTAATTTGATTGTAGCAACTTTGCTTTTCTATCCAATCTCTGTTAACATACATTTATAAAGGAAAGTTTTGATTGTTTCGTCTTTGCCAGATGGAGTTTATAAATAATGTTTAACATCTTATGGATAAAATGGAGAATTTATGTTGCTATTTGCTTAGGACCCTTTCAGCATTTTACCCCATCTCCTGTGTAGTTTTTCAGTGATTATGATCTTGATTCAGTCCTTTCTCTCATGTCTGTCTCCTGGAAGCACAGGGTTAAAGCATTGCCTGCTCTGGGGAACTCACTGCTTCCTCTTTATGTTGAGATTTTAGTTGGTTGTGAAAATGTACCGCTTCCTCTTGTTCCTTTTTATAAAGGGGAAAACCTACCTACTTCCTAAAGTGACCTGTCCACTAAATGCAACCAGTGGCACGTGCCCCAGTGATGTCACTAGTTTTTAATGCATGGAGACTGAAGGTTGGGTTTGTCCCTGGGTTAGTCCAATATTTGTCTTCCTCCAGTGTGGCATTTCCATTGTAAATATAAATAGATAGGTGACTTATCACTGCAACAAGCGAAGTTGTTAGGTATCTGACCACAGAATGTACACATGTATTCTCCCTACATAGTTGGTAAGACCCTTTTGCTGTGGTCAGAGCTTCACTGTGTGTAGTTTCATTTCAGCCACTGTGTGTGACATGACTGTCAGTCAGAGCTTGCCCTATCTAAATTAATGCCATATTCAATTAGTTGGAGCTAGTTCCGCCCCTGACTCATTGCTCCTTATTCACATTACACCTCATCGAATTGCTCTTTATTCAAACTGCACCACACAGTAGTGTCCATTATACCTGTTACGCCACACAATAGTGCACCTTATGCACATAATGTCACAGTTACAGTGACCCTTATGCACATAATGCAACACAGTAAATACCCCTTACACACAATTCCCCTTACACATGCCACACAATAATGTTCTTATACACATAATGCCACACAGTTTTTCCTATTACACATATGCCACACATTAGTACAACCAAATCCTTCCCCCGCCTACACCCGCCTGCCCAGCACTCACCTGGCCTGACTCTGCAGGGAGTCTGTCAATGCAATTCCATTCTGTAGAACTCTGCAAAGGCCCATGGAAGGAGGAGGGCATGCACAGCAGCCCTCCTTCAGGGAGGTAACCATTTTTATTTTGCCAACGAATGCCTCCACTGTCCACTGACTTGCGCTCCCAATGCTGGCCCTAGGCATTATAAATGTCTAGGGCCCAGGGGCAAACGCAGGATTTTCAGGGGGTTTCCGGAGATGGACACTTAGGTGACCCAGTATATGCCGGGTCAGTTAAAGTATTATAGTTAGGCCAAATGTATATAAATAATATATATATATATATATATATATATATATATATATATATATATATATATATATATATATATATATATATATATATATATATATATATATATATATACACATACATACATACATACATACATACATACATACATACATACATACATACATACATACATACATACATACATACATACATACACACACACACACACACACACACACACACACACACACACACACACACACACACACACACACACACACACACACACACACACACACACACACACACACACACACACACACACAGTGGTCGAAGTGGAAATTTTGAAGTGGGGGTATGGAAAAGTAAAGAGTGAATATAGTGCGCACCTTCGGACACCCCCCTGTCCATCAACGTCCCCTGCCAGACTGCCCCGTTGTACAGGGGTATTACAAAAGCACAATATGCGCTGCTGAGTGATCAGAGAGCATCCTGATTAAAGTGGCGGTATGGCATACCCCCGTATACCGCCCCACTTCGACCAACTGTGTGTATGTGTGTGTGTATATGTATATGTATATATATATATATATATATATATATATATATATATATATATATATATATATATATACACATATATATACACACACACACACACACACACACACACACACACACACACACACACATAGAGGGGCAGCAACAGCAGGGTAGACCCCTGGGCATAGCAATGTATTGGGGCCCCTACCGATCCTACAGCGGTAGGGGTGGGGGAAGCTTTGATGTCCCACGGGTGGTAGGGGGTATTATATCAATCGCTCAGCATGTAGGGCCTGGATCAGTAATTTCCACTAATTACCCCTTTACTGCACAGATGGTGGGAGAAGGGGGCATTGGGCTGAATGAAGGGGCCCTGATACATAACGTCCAGGGTGGTAGAGGATGTTTAATACGCAGAGGAGGGGTGTATAGTGAAGTGGGCTTATTATTCATAATTTTCTGGTGGGAGGACAGCTTGCTTGACTGCAGATATCTCCAGTTCCCGGAAAAAGATTTCTTAGATTTTAATTGGAATTAAAAACTAGTTAATCCTACCTACCAAATGGTATTATGGACTAGGGGATCAGAGTTCAGGAGGCAGAGCAATCCGCCAATGAGACTATAAAACTACATACCAGGTGTGTGGAGCTGGAGCAGTAACCAGCTGCTGGAAGGCTGATATCTCTGGTTTTGTGAATAGTAGAGAGAAGCTTCTAGTGTCCATCAAAGAGGGAGAGTCCCAGTTTTTGGAATATACCCTCAGAAAAGCTGTCAGACAGAACCTGAAATATCTGACTGGGAAGAGCAATTAACAGGCTTGGATGGGGACCACTGCTTTGAAGTCAGATATCTCCGGTTCCCAAGGGCCTATTTTTAAAATGATTGTACCCATGGAAAGAGGGGACCCTCAGCTTTCAGCCTATGGTCCTTAGACTCCTGGGGGGGTTTCTGGGTACTCAGAACCCCCCCCCCCCTGCATGCGCTACTGCTAGGGCCGGCTCTGACCATTTCAGTGTCCACAAGTCATTATCCCTTATTTATAAAGCGTCAGAATATTACACAATACATATTTTGTCCTGTTACAAAAGGAATGGCTGGTTTTGGTTAAATGAGTACACAATCTAAGAGGTGTGGAGAAAAATTGACACCTAAAGTAGGTAGTGGAATAAGCTCTTCAGATGCTGCTGGGGAAATGCGTGTGCCTGCTGCAAGCTCTTGCATATCCCGCTGTGGTCCCTGGCCCTACCGCCTGTTGCTTGCAGTGTGGAGGTTGTGTCTGGTTATTTGAGAACACAGATTAGCAGAATGCTGTGTTGTGTCCGATATGGCATTGGGCAGAAGGATTTTATGAGGTCTTCTTGTAGAAGTGATGCCAGAGAGTGAGCATTAAATGTGGGCTGGATAATCTTAGCAATGTGAAATATGTCCCATTATCCTGTCACCATTGCTAGAATGTAGCAGGCTTATGCATCAGGTATGTTGTCTGCAGCTGAGGTAGTAGTTCTTAAAATCTCATAACTCAGTGAGATGTATGGTTTACTCTTACACTACAGGTATGGTGATTTTAGTTTAGTATGATATTATTATGCTGATGTTTGTTAGTACTGTTCTGTTTGTGATTTATGAGTAAACTGAGCTTTTCTAATCCTCTCACTTTCCTTTTAGTGAACGAATTCACGGTAATCCGGAAGAAGTTTAAATGTCCGTACTGCAGCTTCTCCGCCATGCACCAGTGCATCCTGAAGAGACACATGCGGTCACACACAGGGGAGCGGCCATATCCATGCGAGATCTGTGGCAAGAAGTTCACCAGGCGAGAGCATATGAAGCGACACACACTAGTAAGAGACATGGTCCTCTGCTGCTGTTTATTGTCACCAGTGTTCTAATATTGTGCAGGCATGTGTGTGTATACTACATAGGCGGAGACTCCATTCCCGCCAACCAATGATCGCGGGTAGTTGTCTCGCCGTAGGGCTTATAAAGTACATTGTCTCCAGTGTTCTGGTATATTGTGTATTATTATTATTATTATCATCCTTTTATTTATGTCGCCACAAGGGATCGGCAGCTCCCAATAACATAGCAAAGTGTACATAACGTTCTCAGGGATGTATATACATTGTGCTCTTGGTGCACCGGGTCCCAGATGACTCTGCGTACATTGCGTATTCATTGCAGAGAGGGATCTTTGCATGACCAGCAGCTACCAGAGGGTGGGCAAGCCCCCTGTATCACTAAATTTGGGACATGGTTGCCGATATGGAATTTCCTATGAGGCCACTAGCCCTTTGCCATAACGGCATGTCCCTTTTTGGTCTTGATCTTCAGAAACCGTTGGGTGGTATGACTGTGTACAGAGCAGGTATTACCGGTATACATTCTCCATGGTTCTTGGAAATGTGTACATCACCTTGTAGTCGGTCATGTAGTGAATGCGTGCATTCCCTGGGCATCCCCATTGCCCAGGGAATGCATGCATTTTCTGGGACACTCCCAGAAAACAGTGTTGCCACCCCAAAATGCCCGCAGGGTGTCAATCACTTTGCGGGCAGCCTGCGATGGTTAGTGCTATCTATTCCTATTTCTTAAACAGGTACTGTTGATTAGCAATCCCTTATTGTGCTTGGATAAGGTGAATCTCCCCTAAGATGGAAGGGTACTGAATGGATTGGGTCCTGATCATTTCCTTTTATACCCCCATTCCAACAAACTTTTAAGGCAGGTTATTGCTGAGGCAACCTGGGTCGAGGTTTGATGGGAAAGCGTCAGATAAAAATAACCCAGGTTGCGTTACCCGGGAGTCGGTCCTCTGTAACTACCAGGGAGGAAACCGGCCTAGATCCGGGTAACTGTGCGGTATGATTGGCTCTGATGTCCTTTCCAAGTGCCGGCAGTACAAGTAGTCTGATAAGGGTCTACCTGCAAATGTGCTGAACCCAGCCTGTGGTGAAAACAGGGTCTGACATGGCTGTGACACAGGTTGTGTAACCATGTTCAAAAACTAGAGTGGGACTTGCCATTTTGGTGAAAAGGGTATGTGTAACTGATCTACATTGTGCACTAGGGCTAGAAATTGGTAATCCACACCCTGAATTTGAGACAGCCCTATATACTATATACTGGGCACTCTTGGGACAATTCCCAGCTGTATAATGCAGCAGTCCAGATTGTTAACATTCCTTAGAAACCTTTTACTATATATAGCTATGCATCCACTTTGGGGCTATTCCTGGTTATCAGGCAAAATAATCTGATTCTGGAGCAGCAGGGTTTTTTTTTTTGCTAAGTAACTCCATGTAATGGAAGCCCACAGTGAGGTCCTAAGACCTGCTAATATGGATTTCAAATGATGTTTTGCTAGTGTTGGCTGCACCTAAAATCTGCAAAAGTATAAATGGCAGAACCAGCATGGTTTTGCCTTAACAACGAATTCCACTTAAAAAAAAAAAAAAAATTGCAGAACAGTGGGACCTTGGTTAACTTAGTTCTAGGTAATCCTGCCGGACATGGGGCTGTAATGATACCTACTGCAAGACTTTTAAGTTCTGTAGCAGTGTACTGCATAACCGGTTAATGATTAATCTCCAAGCTTACACTGGCTTTAGGTGCAGTAGCATTCTGTGCAGAGAGCTGGGCACACCTTAGTGGCTGACATGAGTGAGGTTATCACGGTGAATCCTGCCTCCTACTGGCAATATGCAATACTACAGAAAATTATTTTCAGATCTGGGTGAAGGGAGGTGGCTGTAATATCATAAGTGTTTCAAAATAAAAAGGGTCTTGTACCTCAATAATTCCTAGTGAATTGATAGGTTGCATTGTAATAATAATAGTTGATCCCACAATGTAGCTGCCAGCACTGTGGGTATTTGACAGGTATACTCTTAGGAATTCTAATGTATGATTAAATTTCCTGTTCTTGCTGTTCGCAGCCTTATTTGGCCTCGCCGCTGGGACATTACATATCTATGCTCGGACCCAGTCTCCGAGACACATTGCTGTTGCCACTTGGCTAGACTCATTAGAGAGCCGTGTATCATAGTTGCCATGACAGCAGTGCCAGCTCCTTCTTAGTGTCCTCTGCTGTCATATAATTGCACAACCATCTGTCCCCTTATCTGACTGAGCAACGTCTCGTTCCCATGTAACCAGAGTCCGCCCAGGGGACCGTCTCATCCAGTCTTGTCCTCAAGGGGCGCCCACCCATCTGTCTGCATGCATGAGCAAAACAAAAATAATAATAAATATGTATTATGCATGTGCGTCTGTATATAATAATCAGTGAGATGCTTATCACGCACTTAATGTTAATGCTGGCAGTAATATTTTCCTACATCTCCTCTTTATCACAGGTCCACAGTAAGGACAAAAAATATGTCTGCAAGGTATGCAACCGTGTGTTCATTTCTGCAGCTAGCGTGGGCATCAAACATGGCTCTAGAAGGCATGGCGTCTGCGTGGACTGTGCAGGCCGCGGAGTGGCAGAAGCCATGTATTCAGGAGAAGGCCACTACCTGGAGGATGTGGATGAGTTGAAGGTGGATGAAGATATGGGAGGAGAGGAGGACGACGACATCAAGTGGAAAGATGAGGCGGAGACCTCACAGGATGACGTCATTCTAGAGGACGATGAGATCGAGGACTGCACTCCTGATGTGAACCGTGGCCCACTCAAGGAGTTCACTTGGATAGCCTAGGCAGGGGAAAATTGGGTCCTAGAGAAACTCTTTAGTTGGGAGTGAATGGAAATTAGTCTGCTGGGGTGACAAGACCCCCCCAATGTGATATCACTGGAGAGGGG
Source organism: Crinia signifera (assembly GCF_055691185.1). Lineage (NCBI taxonomy): Eukaryota > Metazoa > Chordata > Amphibia > Anura > Myobatrachidae > Crinia > Crinia signifera. The sequence goes on along the minus strand of NC_139222.1, from coordinate 104,322,552 downwards.
CTGGTCATGCTAATTAAAAGGGTCCATTGTGCCTGTATGCCCATGTTTCCTATGGGACAGTGTGCAGGCAATGCTCATCTCTTAGGCAGGAAATGGCCTGCTACTTGACAAATTCTCACTCACTGGAATACAGAAAAGGTGATTAACCTCCCCTTCTACAGTCAGCAAGATTTGTATTGTCTGCATCTCCTCCTCTCCATGACAAAGGTCCCCAGTGGTGACAGAGGAGACTGCATGAGATGTTTTTAGCAAAGGATTTCTAGTTAACTATTTATTTATTATTATTTTTTTACATCTTCCTAACTTATCCACAAACAGCACCCTTCCGTCTACATAGCGACCGCTGACCTCTTCCTCCCCCCCCCCCCCCCCACACACACACACACACACCTTTTTGTCCAGCTGCTCTTTTTTAGAAGCAGACACTTTTGCAAACTTAAGGCTTGTAATCTTTTTGTAATTGCTGAACACAATCAGTGTGAGGTACCAGTGCCTGTCTCCCATGTCCTTTTTTTTAGTGTGATTCTCCCTGAGACATGGTGCCTCCCTCTCGCACTTTGGGACATGTTATGGTTAAGCAGCTGCTTCCTCTGGACTTGTCAAGCAGAAAACATTCCGTGTGTGGAGAGTTGTGTATGCTAAAGTGTGCCCTTTACCGTCCTCTATCTCCTGAACCCCAGGTAAACCTCCATATATTTTTTACATTTCATTCATAAACCGAGTGAATGAGACAGATCAAATTCAACGCACACCAGATTGGCACAGTGTCTACAGTCTGGTGAGGCTGACAAATAAATATACACAATATTTAACTCTGTGCTAATGATTACAAGACAGGAAATAGACGGAAATCCCTGCCCTAGGCAGTTTGTTTGCTTTTCCTGCCCTTCCCCCCGTAATTACATAATAATATTGCCAGCTCCTTGTTAGATGCAGTTGGCTGACCACGTGGTCCTTATATTCTCATAAAAGGAGAATTAAATTGGGACTAAGGTGAGAATGTGGGTGGTGGTCCAATGGAACGAAGTCTGTCGTATCTGCTGTTCTAGGTCTATTTATATTAATTTCCCCTTTGTCCTCTGTGTTTTTTCCACTATTGCCACTAAACTCCCTTCTGTGCCCCCCCCCCTGCATCGACCCACCATAAAGGGTGAAGTAGAGGAAGGAGGCACATCTTGTAACATTGACATAGGTGGGGGGATTAGCTTTGAACTGCTGGTCTCTAGCACGCTAAAGCAAGGTAGGCATCATGTGATTTCCCAGCAGCATGCTGGAACTTGTAGTTCAAAAATTACAGGGGACCTAACTGCTTCAAAGGGTTTCATTGAATTCTATCATGCTCCAAAATGAAGCATTTTTGAGCCTGGCTGTCAAGTGTGGACATCATGGGTGGATCCCCAACCCACCCCTCACATACTATATATGGGAGAACAATTTGACAGCATTACATGAAGAATACAAAAATTGGAACCTAATGGCGGTTCCCCAACAAATGTAGGGTGTCAGAAACCATTACATCTTTTTTTTAACTTTTGAATCGTGTTCTAGATTTTAGTCTGATACTTTCAAGATATATATATTTTTTGTCTGCTCGGAGTACTCCGTGTACGCTCCTCATAAAGAAATGCATATAATATTTATTTTACTCCCCTCCACCTTTCACACACATTTCCCAAACGTGTAAACCATAAAATTTGCAAGATCGTGCAATGTTGATTTTATTATTATTATTTTTTGTTGGAATATACTATATTATATTGACTTTAAGAATTATTATAAACTTGTGTTTGTGATGGAGATGTTTTAATATTTGGGTCGGTGGGTGGGAAAGAACAGAGGGTGACAAGTTTGGTACCTAAAGGCCAATGTCATTTCTCTGCTCGGCAGTCAGTGGGTTAACTTACCGGGATTTAGGTATAATCGCAAATCAATCAGTCTAAATAAACCATAAAACTGCTGCTAACTTTGGTCTCTGCTTGATCTCTTTATAGTTCAAGACACTCTTAAGCTGGGTACACATTAGTGAATCTTTTAAAAGATTTGCGTGAATCGTTTAAATCGTCCAGTGTCTAGGTGCTCTTGTGCACTCCCGTGAGTTGTGAACGCATGTCAATCTTAAATATTGCTAGCGACGCCATGCTGCCAAATTCAGAATGGCTGCCTGCTGTTTTGTCCCTTCCTGCATCAGTAAGTGTGTATCCAGTCGCCTCGCCATCACCCGCAATGTCCACATTGTCTAATGTGTACCTAGCTTCAGCTGTGTTTTTGTAGTATGTGAGATAGATAGAGTATGCCTGCTTATTTCTGCTGTCCTAAAACTGCTTGAAAGCGTTCCTCCGCATCAGATGAGATAAAAAGCAAAAAAATAACTACTCAAGAGGCAAATGGCTATCAGCTGAGTGAACGGTGTGCATATGAAACATTTGCATTTATGGACTTTTAAATGTATGAGCTTCTTAAAGAATGTTATAGTTGAAGTCCATATGGCTACCTGTGAAGACCTGCTCATATTCTTTTCTATGGTGACTCCTCTTACCATTTAGCTGTGCATCATTTGTGTATTTCCAATATGCTGTTTAAAAATTTACTAAAGCTTCTAAAAAGTGGGGATGTTGCCCATAGCAACCAATCAGATTCTCTAGAACAGTGGTTCTCAACCTCGGTCCAACAGGTCATGTTTTTCCAGGTCACCTTACAGGTGCACTCATTACTCACTGACACATATCCCCAGGTGGGGCTAATTACTTCACTTGTGATTCTGTGAGGAGATCTGGAAAACGTGAACTGTTGGGGGGTCCTGGGGACCGAAGTTGAGAACCACTGCTTTAGAAGGTGCTAGATACATTAGTGGAGTCTGCTAGGGGCTACATTTTTTCACTTCTAAAAACTCACACTTTAGTAAATTGACTTAGTATAATCTTGTTGCTTGTTTCTATGGCCAACTTCCCCACTTTTCACTTTAAGAAGTTTTAGTAAATGTACCCCTTACTCCGAGTAGAAGACATTGTCTATGTATGTTGCATTGTTTGTGTATATATGTGTGTGTGTGTGTGTGTGTGTACACAAAGGGTGAGGTGTGGGCACGGAGTTGCAAGTTGCAGCCAAGACAGCTGGTGAAAAGTTTCAAACTTAGGTTGCCCAAAGAAGTCTAAAGGCCCCCACACACTAGAACGATTTTTTTGTTCGATATATCAGCCAATTTTTACCGATAATCAGCGATAACCGGCCGATTATCAATAAAAATCGGACGATCGGTCGGAAATCGGGAAAAAAAAATCATTCTAGTGTGTGGGGGCCATTACATGCATGTGATAAAATCTTAGTGTACGTTGCACACAGAGGAGGTCTGCCACTGATTGTAAACCTTAAAACACACATTTATGTTCTAAAAAAACAAACTGTAAAACTGCCGAAGCAATCACTTTCTACTACAATATTCACTCTTTACACAAATAATTCTTCATGTTCAGTTGGGGAAAGCTAAACTTGCACATACATTTTAAATGCTATTATCAAAAATATGATATGGGTCTGGTTCTAGCCGTTGGATGCAATGTGTATGTATCTGCATTTTCTGGCCATTAAATGTATTGCGAGGTAGCTTCACGGTGAGTGCTATCTGACACACCTGACCCATAATCACATCAAGTATGTTGATGGAAGGGCACTTAGAGATTTGACACTGGTAAACATAGCATGTTGTATGCAAAATGTCAGAGTAACTGAGTGACCAGCCCATTCATTTACAGCAGTGGAACCCAAACATGTTGGTCCTTTAATCCATTTCTGTGACTGTCCATTTGCTTGCCTGTTGCTTTCACTGTAATATCTCTGACCCTGCAGATTGTCAGACAGGAATGGCTGGTGTACATTGCCACAAAATGGCTCAGGCAGTCTTGGTATATACAGTATTATTGATAAGTCATTAATATAATAGTAATTTTTTTATGTGGAGGAGACGCTTGCAAAGCATTTCACACAGTGCACTCCATTCCAGGGCACCATGTTTGGTTATTTTGCTGAACTCTCAAACTTTCAAATCCTAATGTAGGTACATAAGCCTATGCTTTGAGTTCTACAGGTACTGGAAGCTACTATATATCCCCAAGCTGCAATGGACACTAAATGGCCTTATAGGAAAGAGGTAAATAAACCGGTACTCTTTACCTAGCACGGCGCCCACGATCTCCATCGCGGGTAAAGAAATCGCGGGGATCGCGATTTCCCATAGGGTTCAATGTTAAATTTAGTGCTGCCCGCGATTTCACATTCAATGCTTCAATGGCCGCGATTTGGCCATAGGAATCAATGTTAGATGGGCCACAGAGCCCAAATAGGCACAATTAACACTTAAATGTCCCCCAAAATTTGTAACGCCACCCCACGATCCACGCCAACCCGAAGCGTGGCGAGCCCAGCGGTACGCGTCCTCCGACCTTTTCATACCCCCACTATCCACGTCGGCGTGGAGTTGAGAATAGAATAGTGTGGCGAGCGCAGCGAGCGGACGCGGTTACCTTCACAGGTAAACGTGGCCCTACGCGGGCTTCACAGGTATCCGCGTCCGCTCGCTGCGCTCGCCACACTATTCTATTCTCAACTCCACGCCGACGTGGATAGTGGGGGTATGAAAAGGTCGGAGGACGCGTACCGCCGCCGCTCGCCACGCTTCGGGTTGGCGTGGATCGTGGGGTGGCGTTACAAATTTGGGGGGACATTTAAGTGTTAATTCTGCCTATTTGGGCACAATTTAACTATTTGGGCATTTAACATTGATTCCTATGGCCAAATCGCGGCCATTGAATGTAAAATCGCGGGCAGCACTAAATTTAACATTGAACCCTATGTGAAATCGTGGGGATCGCGGGCATCGCGTCGCGGCCGTTAATGTACTGGCCGCGATGCCCGCGATCCCCACGATGGGCGCCCAACTAAGTAAAGAGTACCAATAAACCTTTTTGAAAAAAAATTTTTTCTTGCAGAACAGTAGCTTGCAAAGAATTTCAAACGGTAAGCTCAGTCCAGTGTGTGGAACTGGCTGCATGTTTAGATGACTGATGTGGTCATTAGGTTGACAGTCAAAAGGTCAGCCACTATTGGTTGATAGTCCAAAAGGTTGACACATGAGACAGGCCAACATGTTCAAAAGGTTGACACAAGCAACATGTTCAAAGGTCAGCATGAAAAAGGTTGATGTGAGTTTTTTTTTTTTAAATAAAAGGACTTTTGATACTTATGTAATATCTGGGCTCCCGTTTTTCTTATGAGACCGCGTCCCCTTGCTGCGCTCGCCACGCTTCGGACACGGTGGCTCGCTGCGCTCGCCACACTATATAAAATCAACTCCATGCATAGTTGGATAGTAGGGATATGAAAAAATGGGGTGCATTTAACATGGGAGCCCAGATAATACATAAGTACCGGACTTTTTAATACTTCCATCCCAGCGGACATGGAGGGGAATTATAATAGTGAGGCACCATGGCTGAGGGGACGCGGTGCACTTCTACATGTCTACCTATGTTGACTTAGATAACAACCCTTAAAAAACTCATGTCTACCTTTTGCTTGTGTTGACCTAATGCATGTCAACCTTTTCCATGAGTTGACATTTTGCCTGTCGACCAATAGTGGTCAACCTATTGACTGTCTACCTTAATTGTATTGACCCTATTACCCATACTCTTTTGCACCTCCCCCTTGTTTTGCTCACGGTACTTGTGTAGTTTCACAGCGCCAGATCTATCGGATGCAATATCGGCCAATATATTAATGCGATCCTATGCAATTTTTTTTTTAACCTGTTCATAACCCCACTATCCACTACGCATGGCGTTGACTTTATATAGTGTGGCGAGCCACCGAGCCCGCAGTGTGGCGAGCCCCGCAGATTACTGCGCTCGCGACACTATATAAAATCAACTCCATGCGTAGTGGATAGTGGGGTTATGAACAGGTAAAAAATCGCTTTGGATCGCATCGATATATCAGCCGATATCGCATCCCATATAATGGGCGCTGTGAAACTACAGAAGTACCTTGCTCACTCCTGTTCAGTCCCACTGAGCCTTAGCTCACTGTAAACAACGCCACACTTTCTTTAGCGATCAGTCTCTTCCCTTTATTGCCACTACTAAGGCCACAATACACTGTGTTATATAGCTTGTGACAGTGGGCCTAATTCAGACCTCATCGCAGGCCAAATTTGTTGGTGGGGCAGATGTAACATGTGCAGAGAGCATTAGATTTGGGTGGAGTGTGTTTAAAACTGAAATCAAAATTGCAATGTAAAAATAAAGCAGACAGTATTTACCCTGCACAGAAACAATAGAATGCCCCCAAATCTAACGCTCTCTGCACATGTAAAATCTGCCCCACCTGCAGTGCAACATGGTATTGCAAAATTGGGGGACAGTGAAATAGTGCGCTCAGCAGCTCTAAAATACCTCCAAGTAAAAATGCAACACCTCGCATTTTACATACAAATACCACAAACAAAAACCTAGGTGTGTTTCTTAACGCTGAAGTTCTAAAGCAGAGCAGATGGATTCTCAAGTCCAATAATTCTCCCAAATGGGATGCACAAAATATACACAACAATAGTGTAGTACTATCGGGACGTTTACGTGGTTTTCAATTAACAAATCAAAAAGGTAGTCAGAACCCGTACCATATGATTAGTCGGTACTTATGTATTATCTGGGCTCCCATGTTAAATGCACCCCATTTTTTCATACCCCTACTATCCAACTACGCATGGAGTTGACTTTATATAGTGTGGCGAGCGCAGCGAGCCACCGTGCCCGAAGCGTGGCGAGCGGACGTGGTCTCATAAGAAAAATGGGAGCCCAGATATTACATAAGTACCGATTAGTCTACACAAAGTAGACATGCAGCGTATAGGGAGGGACAGTGATGTCACCACAGGCAATCCGAGTTCACTCTCCAGTGCAATAATGGTATGCTAAAGAAAGACTTATGATAGTGTAATATAGTTTTTATTTTTAAAACATCAAAAAATATAGTAAAAGAACAGGGGGAGCATTGCAGTAGGACTCCTACCAAAAAGGATGGTCTACAAAGATCTGTAGACAAATAGAGCATAGATGGTGTAACCAAACAGGTGTCCCTGGTGGATGCGCCTACCTTTTGGGTCAAAAACATCTCCCCTCCTGGCCGACCGGTTTCAACAGATATACTGTCTTTTTCAAGGCACATCCTTGAAATTATAGTACTTCACTATTGTGTATATTTTGTTCTTTTTTGTGGTATACTATTTGGGAAAATTATTGGACTTGAGAATCCATCTGCTTTAGAAATTCAGCGCTCAGAAACACACCAAGGTTCTTGTTTGTGGTGCAGTGCAACATGGTTTTGCCCATTTTAAGAACAAATTTGTCCTGCGACCAGGTCTGAATTAGGCCCAGTATAAAAAGTGTTCGGTAGAGTAGTGGAACATAATTGCACCTGAATTGAGCTCAATGTGTGAAATGCTTTGCAAGTGTCTCTTCCGCAAACAAAAAATTCTAAATAAGTAAATGATATTAATAATTTATTAGGTACTCTTTACTTAGCACGGCGCCACCGATCAAAATCGTGGTCATCGCGGGTAAAAATCGCGGTGATCGCGGTAATCGCGGGTAAAATTGGATGGTCGCGATGCCCGCGATGACCGCGATTTTCCCATAGGGAACAATGTTAAAAAAGGCTGATTGACCGCGATTTCACTGTTAAATGGCTCAATTGACCCGATTTGGCCATATTAACCCTGAATTAGGCCCAATTAACCCTTAAATGTCCCCAAAAATTTGTAACGCCACCCCACGATCCACGCCAACCCGAAGCGTGGCGAGCGCAGCGGTACACGTCCTCCGACCTTTTCATGCCCTACTATCCACGTCGGCGTGGTGTGAGAATATAATAGTGTGGCGAGCGCAGCGAGCCACCGAGCCCGAAGCGTGGCGAGCGCACGCGGATACCTTCACAGGTAGACGCGTCCCCTCGCGGGCTTCACAGGTGTCCGGGTCGCCACGGACACCTGTGAAGCCCGCGAGGGGACGCGTCTACCTGTGAAGGTATCCGCGTCCCCTCGCGGGGCTCGCCACGCTTCGGGCTCGGTGGCTCGCTGCGCTCGCCACACTATTATATTCTCACACCACGCCGACGTGGATAGTAGGGCATGAAAAGGTCGGAGGACGCGTACCGCCGCCCCTCGCGGGCTCGCTGCGCTCGCCACGCTTCGGGGTGGCGTTAAAAATTTGGGGGGACAATTAAGGGTTAATGGGCTCTGTGGCCCATTTAACATTGATTCCTATGGCCAAATCGGGTTGATTGAGCCATTTAACACTAAAATCGGGTCCATCGCGACTTTTAACATTGTTCCCTATGGGAAATCGTGAGCATCGCGTCGCGGGCATCGCGGGTGCATTTATGGCCGGCCGCGACGCGACCGACACGATTTCCCTGTTTAACATTGGTTTCAATGGGAAATCGCGGGCATCGCGTCGGTCGCGTCGCGGCCATACATTAATGTACCCGCGATGCCCGCGACGGGCGCCGCACTAAGTAAAGAGTACCATTTATTATTTATTGTAACAATGCTAAAATGATTTGCAGCTACCCAATGTGCCTTAACCTGGATATGACCCAGTGATCTGGCAATGTAAACCATCGCCATAATCACTCTGCCACATACACCGGCCCAAGTTGGAGCCGTTACATACACCTGTAGTGCACGTCATGTAATGCAAGGAAGGGCTATTTCAAAATAGTTTGGAGGTTTCTTAATCACTTTCTGATCAGGCAATTTAGCGTCCAATGCGGCTTGGAGGGATTGCGTACAGTAAGAGTGAAAATCAAACCATGGACGGAGGGGTCTACAATAGCTTGTGACAGTATGGAAAAAATTCATCAGAGTAGCCGGATATGACTGCATCTGATATGAGTTCACTGTGTGTGAAATGTTTTGCAAGCATCACAAGTTGCAGTGTGTATTGAAATGAGCCTTACAATTTAAAACCTATCCAGCATGAAATTGATAACAGAGCAGATTTCTACATTATTTGTCAAACGTGTAAACCTTATGTTCTTTGCGGGAACCAAACCCTAAGGAAAGGGCATGGTAACCAGCGGCGAACTCACTAAGCCAAGACAGCCACTGAGGCCGGTAATGATCACCTGCAGTGATATAGTGATGCTCGCTGAACTTCATTGTCTGCAGGCTCCATAGACGCTAAAACATCACAGTGAAAAAGAAGATATTTACCATGTTGATATACATAGTTCTAAACCTAGTGAATTTATAAAGTGACCTGCAGCCACTTTATAAATTCATTGGAAGGTAGGTGGAAAATGACGCTCTGTGGTTTCACCGCATGTCCTGTATGTTTACTTTTCTAATGACCGTGCATGATCATTATTCAGCGATCCTGTAGTCCTACACAAATATGTGAAGCACGTTATCATTGTGTGTCTGCCGCTAATGTGTAATGTGTATACTGTATTTAAGTAGTTCTTGCACTTTATGACTGTAAGGAAAGGTGGGGCTAGCTGTTAGAGGTAAGTTGTTACAATGAATGTAAAACCACACCTACTGTATGTCGTGCAGTAGCTCTAGCATCTGGGAATAAGTTTGAATATGTTACCTGCATTAGAGATGTTATGCTGAGCATTGATGATCTATTTATGTAGTATGTACCTAGACAAAGTGAGGCTGATTCGCCATGTTCTACGGCGAATGTGTGCTATTTTCGTGCTCTGAGGTGAATCTTTTGACTGAAAAAGTGAATCACCCTATTCAACGTGCAATATCTGCCGACGGTGAACAGTAAATGACGGCCATTTCGCCGTCTGATAGTTAGTGCAATTCTCTGTGGTTTTTCAATGTGATTCGCCATGAGTGTATTCAATGATCATATGGCGACTTGCGTTCTAAGTGATTTTCGCTGTGTGTCACCATGTAGCAATCGCCATCTTTTTATGGTGAACTGGAATGTGAACTTTTAAAGTAAAGGTCTTCTTTTTTTAAATTTGGTGTAAAAGAAATCAGGAATTTTATTATGTGAAGGGGCATGCTATTTTTATTCATGTGCTTACAGCACATGAATATATATTTAATTTTTTTTTACACATAACAGCCAGCAGGGGGCTGACAGCAGCTCATTAGATATTCATATATTCACTGCTCTGCTGCCTGTGTCCCCGGGAGCCCTGCTTCTGCCCCACAGTGTCCGATGCAGGCAGGGAGGCTTCCAACTCCCTGTCTGCCGCCGGCTCCTTGCGGCGGTTAAGAATCGCTGTCAGGGGCAGCGAGCCCCTGCGGCATTGAATACGGTGACAGGGAGGGCTAGCAGCGAATGCTCCAGCCCTCTGGAACACTGCGACTGTGCAGCAAATCCTAAACAGGATCTGCTGCACATGCCGAGTATTTTCATTGAATACTGCCCAAATACATTTTTCTTGTTCCAAAGTAATATTATTCACTTATATATGAAGCCATATTTTGGCTGGATTATTAAAGGTATGGGTTTATTATTCATATTGTTAGAATTACAGACCATTTGTGTAATTTTGATTATTATAATTGTGAATTGAACCATGAATATTGAACGATGGCCATCTTGGGTATCTGATGTCACTTGAGGCAAGTTTTTACACCATATTAGGGGCAAGTTGTTACTTGTAACTTGCCCCACAGTGCTACATAGCTCTAAACTTTTAGAATGATAGAATTAGGACTCCTGCAAGTGACTTGCTTGTGCTTCCAAAAAGGGGGTGTGTCCATGTGAAAGAATGTGTGGCTTCACAACAGTGCTTCAAATGCAAGCTACACCCATATTTGTCATCACTATGGGGGCATGCCCCCGTCCCTCTGTCTGCTTTGAATAGATGTTGTGTGCAAGTGAGTGACAGGGGGTCACTCAAATGCCCCCCACCGTGTAAAACGAACCTTTCATTTCAGTTTTTTTTTTTTTTTTAGAAAAAGCAGCTGATTTTCAGCAAACCAATATTTTGACACTAAAACAGTATACTGTATGAAGCGAAAAGAGAAATTAGAAGGAGCCGACGTTACACACCTTCTCCTGAAACACTTGAACACTCCTTTTTCCTGACACTCCCAGAAAATGGCCTGGTGAGATGCACAAATGCCGGCTTCCTGTCAATCAACTTTAAAATGGTCAGCAATAAAAAAAAAAAAAAAAAAAAGACCTTATCGTAGGATGGCCTCACACATGTGTGCTACAATCCGTGTGCAGTCATTCAATAATTTCTTGAGCTGCAACTTTGCAGCCACGTGATCAGGTCTGAATAACCCTCTATTACAAGTTATTTTTATATAGCGCACACATATTCCACAGAGCTATACAGAGAATATATGAACATTCACATCCCTCCCTGCCCCAGTGGAGCTTACAATCATTCACATGTACACACATTTATTCTAAGGTTCATTTGGTGGGAGCCAATTCACTTACTAGTATATTTTTGGATTGTGTCAGGAAACAGGAGTACCCAGAGTAAACCCACACAAGCATAGGGAGAATATACAAACTCCAGTTAGAGCCATGATATTAAGGATTTTATCAGTAACAACCTAACACCTGTAAGGGGGAGATTGTAACGGTTATTTTTGTTCATAAAAACAGAATTTGATAATTGTTTTAGCAGCATGGGTACCGAAACCATGATTCATAAGCGTCAAAGCCTTGCTGAACATGCTGCAGGTACGAACCCCACCGTTCAATGCTACTCTTACAGCTGATACATTTTAAGTGATGAGAAATATTAAACAGTGTGAAAACCTCTATTCCTCATTTGCTTCTTCTCCAAATGGCTGCCCATGTTTGGCTGCTTTTATGTTCTCCAGGTGATCAGGGCCTGGTTCTTAATAGCACATAGGGGGTTTTTTTGTTCCCTATGTACTGTTTCTTGGTTATTATTTTAGACTGGTAGCTCTTCTCTCCGAGAAGTTGCATAAGTGTAAGGGGGCCTTAAGACGCACCAGATGATGGTGCTGGTTAATTTGATAGATTCACTTAATTTGATAGATTCCCCACCGAGACTAAGGGGAAATTACGTCCGATCCAGAGTACGAACAAGATTGTCCGTAATCGTATTTTCCAATGGCAAAAGTCATTCATATTTGGCGGCTGAATTTATGGGCAGCCAGATCCGTGCGATACTTCTCTGTGTAAAAAAAAATTGGGAAGAATAAATAAATAAACCCCAGGCTCTTGGCCTGGTCCCCAAAATACTGGGGACAAAAGGAGTAGGGGTCCCAGTCTGTGGTGTTTGTGATGACTAAGGTCACCCCTAATTCACATTTTGTATCTCAATCATTACATTTGAAATAGGACTGAGATTTATTACCTATAGTCACATCGTGCATAACGCATATAGCTCACTCATCCAATATGTAGACAAAATAAAGACCGTGGAGCATGAAATACAAAAAGAAAATTCTTTAATTATACCAGGATAATTGACAAAAGGTTTAGTCGTGTGCTTGGCTCATTAGACTCCATGAGGTGGTGCTGTGTGCATACTGTCACAGCGAAGCAAATGGAAGAAGAGGTTGAGCAGCCCTCAGCCTTCCACTACATTTCAAATCTAGAGACCCACAGGATGTGTACGTGTCATGTAGGCACAGACCCAAGCGCCCTTCCTGCAGTCTCCATCCTTGCTACCTCACACCTAGTGCATGAGAGACTCTGGCTCCCACCCAAGCCCCTCGAAAGTCTATGGCATGTTTTTTCCAGGCCAAAATTAGTGCAAGAATTGTTTAACAATTATAATTTTTAAAATACAAACAATAAAGCTTATATCATCATCATCTCATCTTTCTGTATGTCACTTTGCAATAATGTGCCTCAGATATTGGACCTTATTCTGGTTTAAATTGGACCCCTGCACGTTCACACAGGGGGTCTGAGTTTTTGCGACTGCGCATAGGTATTTATGTGCATGTGCAGCGGCTACGGCGAATAGATTTGCCGGGTGCTCACACACAACAGTGTGGGCGTGGTGCGGTGGGCCGGGGAATTGGCCTATGGGAATGCCCAGTGTTTCATGGTTATTGCCTAGTGAGAGGAGAGGGGGGGGGGCTGATGTCAGCTCCCCGCCCTTTCCTCACACAGGGCACCTGCAGATCAGAGACATCATAGAAGGTGACTCTGATCTGCGAGCGCAGGAGAAATCATTCATCGAATAATTTCTACCGGGCTGTGAACGGATGATTATGCAGCCTTGCGAGTCAACCAGAATAAGGTCCATTGTCTTTTCTGAACTTTCCATACAATACACACAATTTTCTGACGCTAAAGATGTTTTCTGGCACAAAACATTTCTGTCTTCCTAATCTATATTGCTTTCTCGCACTCCTGGCACAATAATGTTCCTGTGCACCATTCTTACATCTACGCCCACTCATTTTGGCATCATAACATAAAGGTTGACACGATATGCCCCGGTTGGGAATGTAAAACAAGAAACTGGTTGTAACCACAAATCAACAAGCCCACCAGAAAGCTCCCTAAATCTATGAAAAAGTTTCCAGAAACTCTACAATCGCCTAATATTCCTGGTTATCCGGTGAACACACCCACAAAAAAGGTAGTATCACGTAGCCTTATAGTATAAACTTTCAGCATCTCAGTTATGTTGATATGAGACCTATAGACCTCGTGCCTCATTTTTTATGAACTGATTTGGAGGAGTCTATAAAAATAAAAAATAAAAAAATGCATCTTCCCATAAAACCACAAAATACAACATCAGGACCAAAGGGTCAAATAAACATGCCAGGGTTATTTTTTTTATATAAAAGTAACAGGGACAGGATAGCTGTTGGTGAAAGTTGCATAATTCTATTCAAAGTAAGGAAAATGTGCTGATTTTACCCTGTGTTATAAAGTGCTGTGATTGGATGGTAAGGCTCACAATAACACAAAGCTCATTATTTACACAACAGGAGTAGCCATGCATCAGAAAGCACAACCCTGCTAATGCTGTTGTCAAACAAAGGGGCAAATTGGGTTGTGGACTATAAAGAACGTCAAAAATATTTATATCATAAAAGGTGCTAAACCTCGTATCCACCCCTCTGTTCCTGGCTCTGCTGGAGAACCCCAATGCTAACTTTGGAATGCTCTCTATAGGTTAAAAACTGCAAGGCAGGAGTGAAGTGTACACAGGACCAGAGCTTACTCACAAAACTCTGAACTAATTCAGGAACTGATAGAGTATGTCAGCTGCTCATTATACATACAGAACCCTTCAAAAAATACAAATGTTTTAATAAAAAAAAAAAATAATCCCCTAGTGACTTATCATTGTTGATAAAATTCAGTATTGTTGCCATTTCTCCCATAACAAATAATCAGGTGATCAATGAATGTAATTTGTATACAGCACCATCTACAGGCTGCTCCTGGGTACTGCTACTAACATTTTGTTTTTGTTTGTTTTCTGTAAATAATCGATTTCTCAAAGCAACATGAGTGTCCTAATATATGAGCACTATGGAAAAACAAAACTTTGTAGCCAGATGCTGAACTAAAACTCACTTCAGTCAAAGAGCGTCCAATGAAAAATAATTTACAAACCACAAGTGGCCAGGAGACGCATCCTCACTCTCCCATTCCCTGCATCCAAGCTCCTCTGTCCCCAGCATTCATTCTTCACCATCATCATTGCTCTGCTCCCCTTTATCTAATGTCCCACATCCCTGCCACCCTGATTCTCTGCATTATTTCCTCGCCTTTACACATTTCATCCCAACCAAAACACCCAGTGCACTTTAACCATTGAGTATCTGACCTATAAGACAAGAGTCTTAAAAAAAAGTAATAAAAACGATGACCAAAATATTAAAGTCTCCCAGATTGTGCAAAGTTAGCAAAACACTACTAACCCCCTCTCTCTCCCCCCCCCCCCCCCCCCAACTGCTCTGCCACTCCAGGAGCAGATCACATGATCCTGTTCAAATAAATGAAAGTATTGGACAGCTGAGCTTTCCAGCCCTCCTGCTAATAAATAATGGCATAATACTGACCCTCATTGCAGGGTGGAGACTAGGTTAATGCATCAACCTACACTTCGCCCAAGTCTTTCCAGGACATGATCTGCATATATCAAATCGTCTGTGCCCTGAGCAGTCTTGCCCTCGCTCTGCCCATAAATGTGCAATGTTCAAATAGTCTTCCTTAAACACTCTAGCCATAGAGGTACAAACATGTACAAATGCTGCTAGTCCTAATGGGCACCTGCCGTTTTTTTTGCCATGGCACAATACTTTTGTCCCTTACCCTCCCCTAGATGGTACAGCAGGGGGCAGTGAAATGTACGACATTATTATATTGCATTAGGTGGTATATGGGGAAGGATGCTCTGGTGCATTTCAATTGATTGTGGAAGTGGTTGCTTGTTATACAATACATTAACTTTTACCGGCAAAGGTAGAGGAGACATGACACATCTGGCTAGAAAACATGCACTATTCCAAGGGAGACATTAAAACTCTATAGTGTTGTGAACAACCCACCTCCCACACCTTATAATCAGAGCACTGAGACCGGGGAATGTGTGCAGTGGGGAGAGGTGGAAATGTTGGGTCTCAGCCTAGATTACCGCCGCGCTTTGCTAACGGAAATGATGGGAGTACACTTTTTGTTTTTAAATAAAAAGGATATAAACTACCGTTTAAAAGCTAATCTTGGTTAAGAAGTGGATAATATAGTGACATTTCATTGTGTGGGAAGGTGCCGACGTGCAAGCTTGCCTGCTACAGGCTGAAAAATAAGGTGATATAGAAAATTGGTGATAAGGGATTAAACCTCATAATAAAATACTTTAGTGTTAGAGTCTAATTTTTTTTTTGTATTTTTTTGGGTTGAGCGGAGAAATGATATTTGGCATTTATAATTAGCAAAGTTTAAGAGGACATGTAATTACTAAAATGAATTTACCGAAGGAGATAGACTTATTGCGGATTATGTCCCCCATTTAAAATATTGTACAACTAAACTATACAAAAGGATTTGTGGAACGAACTATTAAAATTAACAATTATTGGGTGATTTAATTGAAGTCTTTGCCTACAGACATTTATGGGCTGGAACAGTACTCTCAACAATGCCTGATAGGCTGTAACATCTCCAGTTCCTAAGCCAATCCGAGGCTGCCCTCTGAATACACTGGTCAAGGGGATATATTGGCTGTCTCCGCCATTGGAAAGTGACAGGTGAACACTAAAGGATAAGTATAAATCACACAGACTGTAGGTGCTGTATTAATTTCACCTACTGGGTGCTACTTGAAGATACCACTATAGATACCCCACGGCTTACATGTTAAAAATATAAATATATTATTCCCATTTAATGAAAATATCTGCCATACTAAGAGGTGCTGGACAGCCCACGCATAATACATAGTTCCGTCTTCTCCCCTACCTCTGAAGTCCAGTTTTGGGGCACGAAAACCCCCTTTTTGCCAATATATGCTTGCTGCTCTTGAATATCCCCATGTCCAGAGAGCCTCCGCAAAGTGCAAAGCAAAGTGCAGCAAAACCAACCTACAAAATGGAAAGATAAAATGTAAAAACACACATCATCTCCCTCCCGCCCCGCCCCATAAAACCCTGCACCTTCCATCTCCACCGACTCGATAAAAAAATAAATTTGTCTTCTCTCCCTTAAACAGTCCACAATAAGTCTCAGGAACTGGTGGAGCGCTACCTGAGAACAAACCTCTCATGGTCATCCAGGGTCCAGCCCAAAAAGGGCAGCTCCAGACCGTAGGAAGAAAAAAAAAATACAATCCATTTATAAAAATATCAGGTGTATAACAACTGTCATAAATTCCACAAAAAAAAAGGCTTGAGTTTATAGAGGAGACTCAGTTGCGCCCCTTAGGGGCCGTTGAGGTTTAGCGACTGAGTAAGTCAGTCTATGAATCTCTGACAAGCCTTCTTCCAGCGGCAGGCAGTGCACCACATATCTTTCCGTTCCATGCCATACACCTTGCGGCATTTCTTGGCTTCCCCACGAGGCTTCCTGAGGAGGAAGAAGGAATGGCCTAGATCAGTGGCAGATATATTTTTACCCAGCCTTTAAGATATGTTGGGTATGAAGAAAATTCTGACAACCAGTATGCCCCGACAGCAGCATACTGATAGATACCAGTATATATATATATATATATATATATATATAAAAACTCTACCCCGATCTGTCCCCTCCCTCAGCCTAATTCTAACCGCCCCCCCCCCCCCCTGCAGCCTGACCCTAACCTCCCCTAGTGCCTAGCCCTAACCTGTACTTACCAGCAGGACTCTGACCATCAGGATCCCTTTAATACACTTGGTGGACATGTAACAGATAGCCGGCAGCACCATCAACCATATGACAGGTCACATCACACCACTAATAAATGAGGCCCATCCACACTGTGACACACATTACAGAGACAGACGGAGAGGTGTGATGCTCACCGGGTCCCAGGCACTTGCTTTGTACTTGGAGTAGCGGTCAAGATCTGCGGCCTTTTCTCATTGATCTCCAATGTCGGACGGACCTAGAGAGAGAGAGAGGCATTGAAGATACAGAAGTATAGTGTTAAGATTATAGAACATTGTAAATAAGGATTTTAAAATAATACAAAAAACCTGTCACTAAACTTTTACTTGCCATGGTCATCACATTAACCGTAAAGCACTTTGAGTCTTATTGCAGAAAAGCTCTAAATGAATACAGGTGTTCTATGTAATGTGTGCACTGCATTCTCTCCCACCTCTCTCTCTACCATATGCAGTGCTGTAACCCTAGGCAACTAGACATGTTTATTTATTTACAGTTTCTTATATAGCTCAGCATATTCCGTTGCGCTTTACAATTGGAAACAACAGTGATTAAACAAACTGGGTAGATACAAACAGACATGGAGGTAGGAGGGCCCTGCTCGCAATCCTGGTACAAATGGTGCTTACCGGAGGTGCCTTGATGAGCAGTGGTGGGCACTGCCAGGAAAAGCTGACCTTAGAGGTGGCGGACACACTGATGGGAGAGGGAGCCTGTGGGCACAATGGCAGGAGGACATAACTTAGAACATGTGACCAATTATTTTGTTTATTTTATGATTCATTATCTAAGTGACTTAGTACTACCGACCTGTGTGCTGTAGCAGTGTTATCCAAGGAGAAAGGAATATAAAGAAGAGCTTCTTCCTCACATAATATATAGTGACATTATTTCCCTTTGTTTACTTATCTTCAGAAACATTGGTGTCTTGCTGCTAAATCTTCTAATTGTTTTACAATAAATCATATTCATTAAACAGCCAGGAACAACATGTAGTGTGGAATATTAGATAGACTGGCAATAGGTCTGCCACAAAAAGGTTGACATGCACTAGGTCGACAGGGTCAAAAGGTTGACATGCAATAAGTCGCCAGGGTGAAAATGTCAACATGAAAAAGGTAGACATAAGAAAAGTTAGACATGATGTAAAAAAGAAAAGCTGAGAAACTCATGTTGACCTTGTCATGTGTCTACCTTTTTCATGTCGACCTTTTGTATGTCGACCTTTTGGGGTAGACCTATTGACTGTCTATCTAGACACTGTAGATCTATCAACCTGGAACCATCTGCAAACAGAAGCCATTCCCAATGCTGTACCAGATCTTCTCCTTTGCATAACCAGTGCCGATTGCACCTCTTGTTGATGCATCCCATTACTGATCCAGCCACTTAAGGTGGATACACATTATACAAAATATATTGGCCGATCAACTGATAAATTGGATGGTTGTATTATCCCAACCGATGTGCTGCAGATCAGACGGGATCATGCCATGGTCAATGCAGTGTTTTTACATTAAGCGGGAATGCAGTCAGCATCCTGGCAGTTAAGATGCCGACGTTCAGTATACAGATGCTGGCATGCCAACTTCTGTCATAACACTGGTGCCAGAACTACTAAAGGTTCAGGATCAAATCCAATCGGTAAGTATGCGGTGTGGGTTAGAGTCAGACCAGAGAAGTAGTTTTAGGCGGGAATTAAAGTAGCCTGTGCCACTGTATTGCGGATTCTGTTGTGTTTACAGCAATGGGTTATACCATTCCATTCCATTGCTTCTGGGTTACCACATCACTGAGGAGTCTACCCAACTTTAGACCAAGAGCTGAATCTACCTGCGTCACCAATAAAGGTACTGATCCTGTTTCAGTGCTCTGGCCCATTTGTAGCTGGCATTAGCATTTTGGTAAGATACGTATGACTCTTTATAGAAAAGACAGAGCAGACAATATTTGGGTATGGAAAAGTACATTTGGATCGTCCAGAAACACTGTGATATATGTAGCGAGATTTATAATTTGGCAGGTTAATATGATTCAGGATCTTTACATATATTTGCAAAATATGGGAAACTCTCAAGCCAATTGTCAAGGCCTTGTGTAAATATATGTAACCAAGATCTCTGAATTATATGATCATGTAGATTTGAATCTGGTTACTGATATCACACAGTGTTGCTAGGGGAACCAACGGTGCTTTTCTTTACCCAAGATTACCCCTCCCTTGCAAGCACCCGTGTGATATAATTTAACTAATTGAGCATCTGCTAGTATACAGGTTGAGTATCCCTTATACGAAATGCTCGGGACCACGAGCATTTCGGATAAGGGAATATTACGGATTTTTGAATTTTTTTTTACATACTCACCTGGTCCCCTGACTTTCACCAGGTTTGTCTTCAAAGGCATCCCCGGTCCCAAGGATGCAATGTGCAGATGATATCATGACATTACCGGCGCAACCACGCAATGTATCCTTGGGATCAGGATGCCTCGGAAGTAGAACTCGTTGGCCGCCGTGGGACTAGGTGAGTAGAAAAAACAGTAGTGGTGGTGGTGGTGGGAGGACACAAACAAACATTGGCCCTTATTCAAATCTGATTGCAGTACAAATTTATTCTCAAAATGGGCAAAACCATGTGCACTGCAGGTGGGGCAGATGTAACATGTGCAGAGAGAGTTATATTTGGGTGGGGTGTGTTGAAACTGAAATCTAATTTTGCAGTGTAAAAATAATGTCAGCCAGTATTTACCCTACACAGAAACAAAATAACTCACCCAAATCTAACTCTCTCTATGCATGTTACATCTACCCCACCTGCAGTGCACATGGTTTTGCCCATTTTGAGAACACATTTGTACTGCGATCAGATCTGAATAAGGGCCATAAGCAAAGCAAAATATTCAGAATATTTTGGTTTTCGGATATCTGGATAACGGACACTCAACCTGTATATGAAAATGTGGGTATGCTTTGTCTCATCAATCTGGCGGTTTACCCCAACAGTAACATTTGGGGCAAGATTCTCCCTTGTAAAAGGTCAATAAGTCACAGACACAAATATGAACTCACTTGGTAGGCGTGGTCAGTATGCACATGACACAGTGTGCTAGGAGCGGATAGACTGAGGGGCGATACAAGAGGCAGTTCTGTGTTATTGGCTGCTCCCAAGGACCCTGCACAGATAAAGGCTGGGGGACCAGTGGTAGTTGGTGAGGTGGGTGTCAGACTAGATAGTCCGTCCGTCAGTGTGTCCACATTCACATCCATTTCTGTGTAGTAGAAGTCTTCTTCTCCATCGTTGTACTCCTGTCCCATACTGGGTCTGCACACAGCAAAAAAACATATAGATATAAACCTGCCCTACAATAAAAAGCAAAATGCAGCCCACTTGGGACAGCAATAATCAGACGGTCATACTTGCCCTAAATGGGATGTCCGGATATGCTTCTGAATGGCAGCGGCTGTGCTGAGAACTTTCCCACAATTCTTCCACAGGCAGCGGAACATTAATCTGCCAGAGTTCTGTTCAAAGACAAGGTGGAGTTCAAGGTGGAATATAAGTTTGATAAAAAATATTAAAAGTCAACAAGCACCTGAGAAGCAAATTGTGTCTTTTCTAGTTTGGAGTTAAAGGTGGAGCCAACTTCAGAACAAAAAAAAAAAAAAAAATTAAGTGGCGGAAGAAAAAATCCTCACCTTCCTTTTTCGTGGTACAGGTTCTCCAAACAGGAAGTGGGTTGTGTCAGAATCCTCAAGGCCGGCATCATTATGGGCTGATGAGGTTGCAGCCTGAAGTGGAGGAGACGGTGTGGAGGGGATAGAATTATATAGGTCACAGCTGTTACAACTGCTTGAGCTTGATGAAATGACACTCTCAGGACATGCCTCACCGTTACTTCCTGCAAATACACAGAGGAAGAATAGATAGGACAGGCCACCCAAAGTTTAATTATATATACAGACACATCTTTTGTCACTCACTCATGCACAATGAGTCCTTAAGTAGCGACATCTTTTATCAGCAATGGAGACATTGGAGACATCTATTTTATAAGCTTAAAAATATTGAGCTGATGAATTCACTAGGAAGTAGCTATATTAAATACACTATAACATTATGCCTATAATAGTAACTACGGGCCTAAGGAGGACCTTACCATCAACACAGGTTAGAGGTATACTGCGGAGGGGATGGGATGCCAGCCCCCCACACCACCAACCTGTGTCCCCTGCCCAATCTTTGACTCTGCCTGTTTATTCACTGTGACTATTATTTCCACCCCCATACTTGCGGGCACCCTATTGTGGCCCGACACCCCCACCCTAAACCCCCATATTTCACCAACATATCGTGCTTAATAATGCATCTGATACGGCATTGTGACCCATACAAATTTGCATAATAAGTGCTTTATGTGCACTATACATTGTCTCTCTCTATACTGTATTATATTACTTGATATACTCCATATGGTGCCTGTCACCCACTACACCCTATATTCCCTTTGTGCAGGTCCCCATACCTTGTTATTCCAAAATAAAATTTGGGAGGGTGACCCTCATTCCTGGAGACCAGCAGCTTAAACCCAACAGAATTCACTGCAGGTGAGCGCCCACCCACCCACCCATACTTTACTATGGGCCAATTCAGCATGGATGCCAAGTTGAGAAAACGCAAGTATGGAATGATACAGCGTTCACATTGCGCACACATAAATTGTGAATAATTGTAATCCTGCTTCAATGGAATTGCATTTTGATTGGACAGCATTTAAGGAGAGGAAACATGTTTTTTTTTGTGGTAGTATTTGTCAAAACGCAGGCATGCCAGGCCAATTTTCAGGTGGGTCCCTGAGGTCAGCCATGACCCCTTGTAGCCTGATGCTTTAGCAGATGGAAAGTACTCTCCAATGTTCCGGTTTAGCATATGCATAGTATTTTGCACTGCATTTGCAATTTCTGCAAAAGGAGATATTCCTTTCTTATGGGCGGTGACATATTGATCGCAGCATTTCAGTTTTCTCAACTTAGCGATCCGTGCTGAATTAGGCCCTTTGTTACTCTACTTCTTTATCCCATGACACGGCGGCCTCCACTGTATGTAAGTTATGGGTCCACTTTAAAAGAAAACTGCATTTAAATATATTATCCTCCCTAGCTTTTACAATATGAGTAAGCTCCATTGCACTATATATGGCACCAGTGCCCCTCATCCTATCTCCTTGTCCCCTTCACTGACTCGGACTCTGTCCATACATTGGGCACAAGATCACTGAGAGCTGTTGCGTCTTCCCCTGCAACTCACCACTGCCTGCTCCTACAAGTTGTGGTAAGTTGCCCTTCCCTTGCCCTCACTATTATTTGTTTTACGGTAATGCCTTGTATTTGTGGTTTGTATTTCTGTGATCGTTAGATGTAATATTTGTTAGATAAAAGATCAACAGATGCGCTCAAGTTAGTTGTAAGCAGTGTTTGGTAAAGTGTAAATTGGGGCTGCTGCATAGAGGGTGGTCCAATCCCCAGTGATGAACAGAAATATGTAGTTTATACACAGCGCTCACCTTAAGTGTACAGCTGTATGCTGTTAATTGTGTTGATAAATGTGCTAGTTTGTTTTAGGGACCTCTGTCGTGCACAGGACCCTCACCTGGGACATATGCCCCCATTCCCATGCCAGGGGCTGGAAAGTGCCTGCTGTTGAGACGGAGAAACACTTGGTCGGACGCTGACTGGCTGGCTGCTTGGAATCCGAGGCTGCACTGTGCCCCCGGGGAAACTCGGGGGTGCCGAACATGCACGGGTGATTCCAAAATCACCATGCGCACTTCCCCTCTAGGTATGCGCTTCACGTCCTTACCTCGTCCTTTTGGATGGGGTAGGACAATTTTTCACACCCCCACCCTGGCCTTCTGGCTAGGGTCCTTTATTATTTATTTCTCTTCCCCTCTCACGTTCGTCACTTTTCACGTTCCTTGTTTTTTGTAGTTTTGTCACGTTTTTTTGGGTAGTGTGGTCGACCCTTTCGGGCCTTCCATTTCCCCAATGTGCCGAAGCTCTCGCCTTTTGGGGAGAGCTTCGTGCCCCCTGAGGACGACCCCGAGCCGCAAGGCGGAGGGAAGTCTACTGAGGGTCTCTCCAAACCTTCGGGTGCGGAGGACCCACCGTCCTAACCCTTCCGGGGGTTGAGGAATGAGGGTCTCTCTAAGCTTCGGCGAGGAGGACCCACCGTTCCCTATTTTCCCCTCTTCGGCCTTATGGTTGAGAGGGGTTAGGGGAAAAAACGGGGCCCTATCTCCTTCGGGAGATGGACCCACTTCGATCGCACGGCCCCCTTTGCACGTGTTTAGGCACAGCACTGGTGGTAGGGAGCACACCTCAGGCTCCTGAGTTTTTTTCAAACTCATATGCCCCCTGCAGGCCGCTGAGGCCACCTCGCAGGTCTTCCTGTGAATTTTTCCAGGTGTAATTTAGTTAGGAACAAATAAATTGATTACTACCACATTTTCTTGTTAATTGGCCATTTCAATCCACTCATCACACACTATCCTAACAAAAACAAACTAGCAAATTTATCAACACAATTAACAGCATACATCTGTACACTTAAGGTGAGCGCTGTGTATAAACTAGACGTACTATCTTGTACTTCCACTTTCTATTTGGTGTAGATCTACATGTGGAAATCACAGTGTACACTTTGCCGTTCCTAATAGAACTTAATAATTCTTTGATTATGTAAGTGTGAGAGACAACCCCTTACCAGCTGGGAATATTCTGCACTTCAGAGAATCACAGATTGTGTGATCAAAGGTTGAATAAAGTTAATTAGCCCATCAAACCCAATAATTCCTCCACCTATACTACGAGGAGAGCCACAAAGCCAGAACTGCTATGATCATTTCCCTGTGGTGTTTAAGCCAGTGGCCTCCAAATTAGATATTTGTGCTTTTTTTTTTTTATAATAAATTTTTATTAAGTCTTGCACAAATACAAAATAAAGAAGAACATTTTTTGCAAAGTAACTAACTGTACATGTACCAGTAGTCCTGGCAAGGGACAATTTTCAATAACAGAGTGTATTCTATGAGAAAATTGGTTAAGTCTCAATTTAAGTAAGCAAGACTAATATTTATTGATGAAGGGATGAGAAGAAGATGAAGATGAAGAAGAAGGAAGAGGAAGGGAGGGGGAGGGTAGGGATGGGGGGTAGGGCCCCAGTGTGTGCCGCACTGTAATAAGAGCAGTATAGATCGATATTTGTGCTTTTTATTGTTTATTACTTCACTACGCTGCTGCAGCAGCAAACTATTCTGTTTTCGTAGCTGACAGTTTATTTTGTCATTTATTTTTATTGAAGCAATCAAAGTTACATTAAGGAGCAAATTTAAATCAACAGTTTCCGGTAGTCCCTAATGTTCATAAGGAAATGAAGTACCTTGGAATACCATCAGACATCCAGGTACCTGGAAGTTTGCATCGAATACAGAGCACAGAATGTAATAAATATAAAAATGAATCATGGAAGTTACAGTTATTTATTTATATAGCGCACACATATTCCGCAGCGCTTTACAGAGAATATTTGAACACTCACTTCAGTCCCTGCCCCCAGTGGAGCTTAAAATCTATATTTCCTACCACATGTACACGCACACAGACATTCTAGGGTTAATATGTTGGGAGCCAAATAGCCTACCAGTATATTTTTGGATTTTTGGATTGTGGGAGGAAACCGATTACCCGGAGGAAACCCACGCAAGCACGGGGAGAATTTTCAAACTCTGCACAGATGAGACTATGGTGGGAATCGAACCCATGACCTCAGGCAGTAATGCTAACCATTACACCATTCGTATTGCATTATACATCTCTAAGAGACTAATGCTGGGTACACACCAGGACGACTAGGGCCCGATCCCCTCAATCTAGATCCAATTCCGACCAATTGGATGTGGATTGTGTGGTGATTGGGCCCTTTTCTGTCCTGGTGTGGACCGATACCGATCCGATGCGCGGTCCCGCGGGTCGGTCGTTATTGAGATCCTACCTGCTGCAGGTAGGATCTGAATGACGACCATACAGCCAGGTGCGGGTCGCCATCGGATCGGACCCGCTCACGGTGCACATCGTGAGCGGGTCGTGCCCCCCCCCCCCCCGCGTCACCGTGAGCGGGTCGTCCTGGTGTGTACCCTACATTAGGGCCAGATGTTTCAAACTTCACAAAGTGATAAAGCAGAGAGTGATAAACAACCAGCCAATCAGCTCCTACCTGTCACTTTTCAAACCCAGCCTGTGACATGGCAGGTAGGAGCTGATTGGCTGGTTGTTTATCCCTCTTAATTTTATCACTTTTTAGAGCTTGATACATTTATCCCTAACGCATAGTGATTTTTAGCCATTTTGTAAGCGATCTGACTAGATCACTTAGGAAATGACCCTATATTGCTGTGTATATGTAGGGGCCATGCGATAGCAATGCGTGTCACCACACATCGCTATCGCCGGTAGAATAAGAATGCAGGGACCATAAATCTAGTCACCAACAGTTTTCTTTCACCGGAGAACACTGGCGCTGACAGCTGGCTCTGTAAACAGCACTACAATTTGCATAATACTGAGAGGGCAGCCTATCCCTACACTAGGGGCCGGTGACACAACTGAGGGAAGCCTATCCCTACACTAGGGGCCGTTGACACAACTGAGAGGGAAGCCTATCCCTACACTAGGGGCCGGTAACACTACTGAGGGGGTAGCCTATCCCTAAACTAGGAACCAGTGATTTTACTGAGGGGGCAGCCTATCCCTACACGAAGGGCCAGTGACACAAATAAGAGGGCAGCCTATCCCTACACTAGGAACCAGTGACACTACAGAGGGCAGCCTATCCCTACACTAGGGGCCAGTGACACTACTGAGAAGGCAGCCTATCCCAACACTAGGAACCAGTGACACTACAGAGAGGGCAGCCTATCCCTACACTAGGAGCCAGTGACACTACAAGAGGGCAGCCTATCCCTACACTAGGAGCCAGTGACACAACTGAGAGGACAGCCTATTCCTACACTACGAGTCAGTGATATCACTGAGAGGGCAGCCTGTCCCTACACTAGTAGTCAGTGACACTACAGAGAGGGAAGCCTATCCCTACACCATGGACCAGTGATAATTCTGAGTGACTTTATGCCTCAATACTGTCACAAATGTAAAGGTAACTAAAAAATGCAGGCAAAAACTCCAAAATCTCTAATAAATTCAGTTCTACATTCGGTACTTATGTAATATTTGAGCGCCCGATTTTATGATTGTATGCATTACCTTAAGGCATACAATCAGATGCGATTTTCGGCAAAATCGCATCCGATGTTAACAAGGTCCATTTCATTTCTCCACTATCCAAGTGGGCATAGAGTTGATTTTATATAGCGTGGCGAGGGGACGCGGAAAACATTTTAAGTAATCCGCGGCCGCTCGCCACGCTTCGGGCTCGGTGGCTCGCTGCGCTCGCCACACTTTATAAAATCAACTCTATGCCCACTTGGATAGTGGGGAAATGAACAGGACTATGTTAACATTGAATCCTATGGAAAATCGCATCGGATCGCATGCGATTCGATGCGATTTTTCCGACCCGATTTTAAAATCGGGCGCCCAGATACTACATAAGTACCCTTCATTCATTACATTATTACAGTTGAGAATTTGTAAATGCACTACCTAAGTAGTAAATACAGCTAGCATTATGTAACTATGAACTGCACTGCGGTGTCACAGCACAAACTAGAAGGCATTTTATATAATTAACGTATAGAATTCTGAAATGATTTATCATGCTGGAAGTTGTGTCTAGTTGCAATCACTTATTCTATTATGTATCCAAGTAATTTTGTGTTGGAATAAATAGTGTTCTATGAGAAGGCTTTTTGTTTACAGGCTGCTACAAGTTACAGCATCCCAAAGGGGAAAAAAGTGTTACATTTTAATGACTGCTCCTCCAATCAGCAGTTGGCTTTCATTCAGAGGCGCTGCAATCTTTACTACTCTGGAAGCACCTGAGCAGCTGAACACCTAAGGTGATTGGCGTAAGTCCCAGCCAGATGTGAGTGTCTGGGTTTTGGAGTCTGCTAAATAATAACTGTGTGGGCCCCTGAAGTCTTAGCATAGGGATGGGAAAGATTTGGCCATATTATTATTTTCAAGTGGAAAATCCGTGTTAAACCGTCAACAACTCAAGGGCTTTGGGGTAGAATATTGCTTTGTGTTTAACTGCAGCTTCGTCATTCTATTATCTTGCCTTTTGTCTTTTTCTGTCTATTGACCACAAGGATCTGCTCAGGGACAGAACCTAGCAAATTAATATGGAGAAATTGTATTGTTTGATAACAATATTGGGTTTGGAAGCTGTTAAGCTAGTGTTATATCTTCACTACTTCCCTGAAAGCCCCATTGGGAACATTTACTGTAAGTGGTGCACTGATATAATAAGAGCAAGTCCCTGAGGGTCAGCCAGGTAGGTGGAGCTTTCATGTGGTTAGCTCCTCACCCAACCTTGCTCGTTTTAGCGGTTCTCCACCTACTGAGTACCCTGTTTAGGGTGACGATCAATCTAGCACTGTCAATTTGGAGGTCGAATCCACCTTAGATGCTGCCACACATCCAGAGTTATCTTTCTGCAAGTGCATGAAGTATTTTCTTTATTTCTTTGCAAGATCTTCTGGCTGAAACTTGGACTCACTTTTCAGCTGAAAGAGCCAAGTGGGATACTCCTGTAGATGCACCTATTTTAAAACTAGTACAAACTACTCCTCACCCCATCCCTAATGTGGCCTCCCTTAAAAAAATACGAAGTTTTCTTCCAATGGTGGTGCGGCCTTGTGTCCAGCTCTCGCTATGGCCTGGGTGTTTAAAGCTTTAGAGCAGTGAGTGGGTTTTCTAGAGGAAATCCTAAGGTCGGGAACGCCTCACTCTGATTTATTATCCATAGTTGACAACATGTAAGAAGCCTCTTATCATGCAGAGATGGTGACTGACTTTAGCATCCTCTCTTCCAAGATCTCAGCTTCAACTGTGACTGCCTGGCAGAATGGGAATATTCTGTTCAGTCCTGAATTAGATAAAAATATTGCAACTATGGTGGTGTGAGACAGCTTTTTTTCTCCTTAGCTCCCCCGAAACCAAAGTCTTCTAAATTTTGCTAGTTTTGCCCTCGAGTATACAGGAAGGTGAACAATTACACAGATCTCAATGTCCCTCGTAGAGCTAAAATACATCCAAGACAAAACAAGCTTGGTCAGGATGTCATCAGTTGGCAAAGCCCACTGATAAGGCTGCGGCATGATGGTGCAGACTCACACCTCGGTGTCCCCAGAATGAGAGGCCAGGTTCTACTTTTCTCCAGGGTCTTGCAGAGTAGAACTTCTCGTGAAAACGATTGTAATGTTTGGTTATGCTCTGGACCTCAAAGAACATTCAAACCAGTTTTTTGACAATAGGCTTCCAACTGACCTTGCCAAAGGACTCTACCCAATCTCTTTTTACGGACAATTTCACACCAGACCCCTCCAGGTGGAACTGATGGCCCCTACATTGTCTGTTTCAGATCTTGGTCTTGTCCCAAGAGGTTCATCACTCCCTATTATGGTAGCTCTAGTCTCCCTATCTGGACAGGGGTCACCCCTTTTTAATTCAGTATTCACAACAGATGCAAGCCTAAGGGCTATTTCACATGATCCAGCTGACGCCAAGCGGCAAAACTCTGTGCGGCCAAAAGCTGTGCTGAACACATAAGTTACAATGGAAAGCTAATGTGTCGTTTAACACAGGCCACTCATGGCCGGATTGCAGCCGGATCTAACCACTGGAAAGGATAGCTCCCGTCCTAAAAGGTCAGTGTGTGCAGAGGGAGATGGGGGCCTTTGACACACACACACACACACACCAGTTCTTTGGAATGCGCGCCCCAACCTGACGTCACTGTAATTCCCACTGCACCGGCTCACAGGGCCGGTGCATGTGAAAGGAACAACTGTCAGTCAACTGTCAGTTTTTGCCTTCCGGTTAAAACCAGAGTGTGTGAAATAGCCCTAAAGGTGTGTGCACATGATTCGATTTGCTTTAGATTCAATTTTCCATTAGATTTGGCATTAGATCTGTACTTTTGCATTCGATTCAATTTCACAGTGTACACATTTGATTTACTAGATTGTATATGATATAGTCTTGCCTGCACAGTCTATTTTTCTATTCGATACAGACACAACGGGAGCGTGCATTGGCATCAATTGCGTATCAAAAGCACCTTAAAACCGTTTAATTTCGATTCGATTTCACTTCCAGAAACAAAATCGAATCAAAAACCTATCAAAATCGAAGCGAATGTACACCCCATAAAAGAGGTTGGGGTGCAGTGTCCTCCTGCCACACTATCCAGGGTCGTTGAACACCTGGGGAATACCTCCTACCGATCAACATCGTGGGAAGTTTACGAGGTTCTTGGTCAGGCAAACCCTTTACATCAGGACAGGGTCATAAAGGTCCAATCAGACAATGCAACCACTGTCTATTAAATGAGCCATCAGGGAAGCATCTAGGTGCCATGAAAAGAAGTCTGTCAAATTTCTAAGTGGACAGAAAGTTATCTTCTCGCTCTTTCCATAGTTTACATTTTGGGAGCTCAGAACTGGAAAGCAGATTTTCTCAGCCACTTGTATGTTCCCATGTGAGAATGGCCTCTCCACCCCAAGGTTTTTTTGCGGTAATTGCCCAGGTATAAACATGATGGCCTCCCATAACAACCACAAACTTTTCCTGTACTGCTCCTGTCTGAGCTCTACTGGTAAACATCCTTTCAGTTCCATGGACGTTTTCCCCCTCACTTATCTCTTGGCTCGTTTTTCAAACACAAGACATTACTGTCATGTCTACCGTATCCATGGTAAACTTATATTCCATGCTTGTTGAGCAACCATGGGTGTTAACAACTAACCGTTGTTCTAGTCAGGCTATCTATATTCTAAAAACCAAGCTTGGGACAGATTAATCTAGCCATAGGTTTGGTCACAAAGTCTCTTCTCCTGACTAGTGAACAGATCTATCAATTAGACCGATGACCAACCCGCAAGCAGCATATGATGCTTATTTTTGTTCGCACCCTCCTAAAAACTTGAACATTTTTTTCTTTCCCATCAGGATTCATTAACTTCCTAGAACGTATTGTATGTAATGCTTGACAGGTCGTATCTCAGCACACATACCTGTTCCGGCACCAAGCACCAAGGGACCAGAGGACAAACTAGTGAGAGCTGCTGCAGCTATCGCTTCATCGAGCCTGGAGAGAGGACAAATACGTGTTAGCTAAGAAAAGACATCACGCTCCCAAACACTCATTTACAAAAGTAAATACCAACGTAAGAGTCCTCTTATTCCTACACAATAATTAAATCAGGGAATGGCGGAGTTATGCCTTTAACAACCAAATCTTATTTACAGGTCTGCTCATGATGCCAGGATCATTTCCTATTATATGTTTGGCCACAGTTGTACAAATTTGGCTTGCAAAGCTGCTGCAGTGATGCTTTTAGCCAGCAGATGGCAGAAGAGAAACCTTGTCGCTGTACGCTCTGGGGAGACCCAAATATAAAAGCAGTATATTTTCAACAGGTGTACTGACATTTGAAGAAAGAAAAATATATGTGGAGAAAACATCTTCACTTTAAAACAGATATTGACGGTACACTGGTTTGGAAATTACTAGTTTAAAACATTCAATAGACCTGTGTTTAGGAACAGCAGTGGACAGCACTGGCTGGGTAAAGTTTCGGACAGCAAGGGCCTGCTGTGGTGCTGCTTTTGGAGACTGCAGTAATCCATATAGACTGTCCTGGCATTGCCCGGACTGTGGCTCCAGCTTTTTGCCAAGTTGAATCAATGTTCTTGTGTCACTGTAGAATGCAGGTACCTGCACAGATAGAAAGGCTCATAATAATGTCTACTGTAGATGCAATATATGCTGTGAATCACATGTTAGAGGCGTGGCCTCTCTAGAAATGCCGTTATCGTGAGCCACACCCTCGTTTTGTCATCTTCCACACTCACAGACACACACTGTGGAGCGCAAAATGGTACTACACTGCTAGAATTGGGACAGTTGGAATATTAATAAAGTTTGGTCTTAAGGACACAAATTGAAAGAAAGGTTGGGATACAAACATTAAAAATAATAGACATGGCTACACAGTGGTTAGTACTGCTGTCTCACAGTTGGGGTCATGGGCATACCTTCCAACAGTCCTATTTTTCGCGGGACCGTCCCGGGTTTTTGGGATGGTCTCGCGTCCCGCCCGGGACCGGCAGCATCTATTCAGCGATTCAGAGGGTGAAAAGGGGGTGTGGCCCTGCAGCATAATTTGCATATGATACACCCCTTATTTGCATAGGCCATGCACCCCTTTGCGTCGCAAGGGTCCTGCTTCCTATGGTACAGAAGTTGGGAGGTATGGTCATGGGTTTTATGCCAACCTACATATTTAACATTTGTATGTTCTCACATGATGTGTGTGGGTTTTACCCTGATGCTCTACTTGCCTCCTAAATACAAAGAGGTTGTGTTTATGTGGTAGGGAATGTAGATGACAGATCCATGTGTCAACAGTCAAAAGGTTGACCACTATTGGGCGACACAGGAAGAGGATTGACATGAGTTTTCATTATTTTATTTTTTTTAAATAGTGACTTGTTCTTACTTCACTATCCATGTGGACATAGAGTCAGATTATAATAGTGTGCCCAATACAATTGTCGGCCTTCTCCATGTCAACTTTGTGTTTGTGTAGAGGGAAAAAGCTAGATGCATAATGAAGCTTAAATGTCCCTTGTCTAGACTGATGCGTTAGTAAAACATGGTATAAATACTAATACATTTGGTAGTGGTACAGTACAGATCAGACATACTTTAGGAGTGGTGTGGATCGTTTAGTCGACAGTGTCTAGGTTGACAATTATTAAGTCGACCATTATTGGTTGGCAGGCAGGTCAGCACATGAAAAAGAAGGTTGACAAAAACATGCATTAGGTCAACAAAAACAAAATGTCAACATGGAAAAAGGTCAACATATGTTTATAATGTTTTTTTTTGTATCAATGTCGACATAGGTCGAGATGGACACCACAATAGTGTATTATCTCCGCTCACCTTGCTGCGCTCAGCACACTATTATATTCTCCCTCTATGCCCACTGGGGTGGTAAAGGGGTGGAAAAACTCATGTCAACCTTTTCACCTTCTGCCTGTCGACCAATAGTGATCGACCGTTGGACAGTCGACTTAATGACCACATACCCATGAAGAGGGTATTCACTAAGGGTACTAAGGGTACTAACCTAACATTGATACAGCAGGGTAAGGATTAACAGGACTAGTTAAAGGATAGGTGAGATCACATATTGCACCCTTCTTTCATATACTCTACAGAGGGATAAGCAACATTTTTTATCTGCGTGCCACAAGTTCAGCATCACAAGCCAAGCAAATTTTCAAGAAATAGATGGGTACAACAATGTTGGCGAGTCCCGGTACTTCGTTTTTTAAGCCAATTTGCTCAGGTTAGGTTTATGGGATGTGGTTAAAAGGCCAAAATGTATAATGTTGAAATTCATAATGTTGACAGTTAAATTGACACTATTGAAATGTCAACCGTAAACATCGGCATGTGCAGAATGTTGGCAAGTGAAACGTCACCTGCATAGACAGCAGAATGTTAGCATTCTTAGGTGGGAATTCAAATGTTTTAGCGCGCCTCATCTCCCATCTAAAGTGAAGGGAGATCACGGGGCGATATTCAAATAATTAAATTTATTACGCATTTGATGCCTATTAAGGTTGGGTTTAGGCGTGCAAATTGCGTAAACAAATGGGCGTGAAGAGAATAGCACACAAACTGACTTTTCTCGTCACTTAGCTTGCTACCCACGGGCGTTGCCAGCTGAAAAGATGTGTGCGCGCCCATCAAAATGAACATTGTACTGGTGCCAGGATAGGCGCCCAACATTTGAATTCCCCCCTAGGATTAGATCAGGATTCTTTGAATGTTAGGCTGCAGGAAGAGTTGGTTAGGTACCAGGGGAAGTATGTAATACATACAGCCAATACATACTGCCGGAATGCATCCTTAGGTCACCATTGGACCGGGAAGACACAATAGAGGCGCCACACCAGGTCACTAGACCATGAGAAATGTTTTGTTGACGTTTCGTCAATGTCAACATGGTCAATGTTGATATTATGAATGTGGACAAAATATACCACACCCAGCCTAATAATTGGAAGTGTGGAGGAAAAGACATGCTTCAGAATTTTGTTATTTGATTGTTGGCCATGTACCCCCACCCACAGGGCCAGGCTTCGCCTGGGGACTGTACTTCATCCTTCATCTGTCTGGGAGGAGGAACTGCATAACAGGTACTCACCCAAAATTGCAAGAAAGCTGTGACAATGGAGTAATGTGACAACAGTGGTGCAACAAAAGGGAGTAACAGTATGTGTATTGCATACTTTGTGGAAGTTATCTTTTTGGTTGACCCATGCTTGGTGATCCTGTAAAGGTGGTGCATGACCACAGTGATAAAGGAGGTAGTATTGGGTGAGACTATGGGTGGGGATATAGCCACCTCAATCGAACGTAGAGGGGTGTGCAGTAAACAGTATTGGCAGCGCTTCAATACTGGGTGTTTCACCAACCCTCATGGTGTTAGGGAGTTCTTGCGGTCACCATTGCAGGTATATAACGAACCATGTGGTGGTGTAATAGCAATTTTATGTGCTGTCTGTACCAGGTGGGGTATAGCGCACCAACAATCATTAATCCGACAGCAGAATCCTGACTGCCAGAATCCAGACAGCGGGGCGAGCGCAACAAAGCCCCTTGCAGGCTCCATGCACCACCTATTCTCCCTCTATTATCTATGAGGTTTGTGGACCCCCACGAGGGAGAATAGCCCGTCAGTCTGCATCCCAACTCTCTGGGTTTTAACAGTAGGGATTCCGATGTCTGTACGGATGGTGTAATGGTTAGGCCGGTTTCACACACGCCGGCTCCTGCCGGACGGTGAAATCCCGCACGGCCAGGAAGCCGTGCCACACGAGGTAGTTTATCATGGAGGGGATGGCCACAGCCCGGCATCCGTCCCTTCCAGTGGCGGGATCCGGCTGCAACCGTGCGGCAGGGCCGTGGCTGTCCCATGTGAATGGACACAATAGTGTCCATTCACAACTACTGAGTGCGGCACGGCTTCCTGGCCGTGCGGGATTTCACCGTCCGGCAGGAGCCGGAGTGTGTGAAACTGGCCTTAGCTTTACTGCCTCACAACACTGAGGTCATGGGTTCAATTCCCACCATGGCTCTAATTGTGCGGAGTTTGTATATTATCCCCATACTTGCGTGGGTTTACTCCGGGTACTCCACTTTCCTCCCACATTCCAAAAATATACTGGTAGGCTAATTGGCATTCAACAAAATTAACCCTAGAATGTCTGTGTGAGCGTGTACATGTGGTAGGGAATATAGATTGTAAGCTCCACTGGGGCAGGGACTGATGTGAATGTTCAAATATTCTCTGTAAAGCTCTGCAAAATATGTGTGCGCTATAAAATAAACTAAATAAATGTCTGAATCCCTATCGGGAGACCATTCCGCACCCGTCTGTACCATGAAAAAAATGTATCATGAAATGTATCATGGTGTGGGGTTTTCTACAAACATCTCCATAGTGAGTCAGTGGGGTATTATTACACATTAACTATAGGGCCACTCACATTGTAGCTATAAGAACAGAAGGGTAGACCAGCTTGGAGCAATGGATGTGGTATTCACTGCTTTTCCCTATCTCTGTGCATACAAGAGGCTGTTGAGAACCTGATACGGTTCAAATCCTTTTACAAGGTGTGAGACGCATTGGAGGAGTATTATGATTATTAAGGTGCCCATACACGGTCCAATGCGGCGGGTCCGTTTTGTACTTTGAGATGCGTGCTCCTGCGGCATCTCATCGTACAGTACAAAAAGTATGTGATGCACATACTTTTTGTACATGCTTTTGATCGCATCGCATGCACAACGCAAGGCATGTGATGCGATGTGTGCTATTTAATTACAAAACGGATCCGATAAACAGACTGTGTGTGGGCACCTTTAGTGGTGTCAGTGAGTAATGAGTGCACCTTTGCAGCAGCTAGGTTGTCTGGAAAATGTGAACTCTTGGTATCTCCCGAGGACTGGAGTGGGCTACCCCTGACATAAACGATGTGCATATATTCCATGTGGGAACTTCGCACATACAGAATTGGTACTATTATATTGTATTTGGACTGAGCACTGCAGCTGTTTGAGCTTAACATCAGTGTTAAGCTAGGTACACGCTAGAATGACCGCTAATTGTTCCAAATTTTCTGATTATTTTTCTTGAGCTCAGAACAAGCAAGAGGGAGTGTACACATGCTGCAATCTTGCTAATGGCTTAAAGATAGACCACATTATTTGGTTGCTAGCTCTTTATTATTTCCCTTGTACACAAAACAACAACCTTCATGCCACTCCACTCTAGGGAATGGCATCAAGGGGTGGTCAAATCAGTCCAACATATTGTTTGTCATTTGGGTCGCAATACACCCTGCACTATAGCCCAAAAAATAACTAGTGGTATTGGTAGGTTTGATGTGCAGCAAGGAGGGCTAGCAGAAATTATGCATACACACCAAGCGATGTAGTCAATATGTCGTTAGCAAACAACATATTAGGCCGGCATCGGTGTGTACCCAGCTGGAAATGGGTGCTGCTTGGATATGAGATCACAGAAATCAGCCACATTTCCATTCCCAGAGGGAGAGGATGCCTCCCACAAAAGCAGCGAGAGAGGGCAACAATGCAAGGGGGAAGTGGCTGGTCTAAGGTGCGTACATACGGAAAGATTTAAAGCAATAGTGGGCATTCCCAATTGATCAGAACCACCAAACGTTCAGATCGTCCGGTGTATTTTTCATGATGCACGTACCCGCCGATCGTTAAGATTGGTCTATGATCTTTCATGCATGCAAGTACATCATAGACAAATCCTCTCTGAAGGGTTTCAAATCATTTTGTGTGTACGCACGATGAACAATTTGATACCATCGGTAACGATGTTGAAACAATTTGATACCATCGGTAACGATGTTGGAACATTTCCAACATCGTTCAGTGTGTATGCACCTTAACACTGACTCTATCTACCTGGCAGCAGGGAAGGGGGTTCAGAGCCCTGCACACTGGCTGCCGGGCAGCGTAGTGCCAGGTGTCTCCAGGAGGTGGCATGCAGCAGCGCTAGATGGAGGATATACTGCCTGTTGGGCACACAGCATGTAGTGCCCGGAGTTGGCGGTACCCGGGGATAATACTCGCTTTCACTGGGGGAGTAAGTGCCGGGTGTTACTTGGATGGCGGTGTCACTAGCAAAGGGCGCAAGCGGCGTCGGGTGTTAATCAGAGAGGGGACGACGACTAGTATCGAGAATTACGGGTAGACTAAAGCAGCGCCGGAGTCCCCGGGAGGGGCGTGGCACTGGCGGGGTGTAACGCCGGGAGAGACGAGAGCGAGCGATGTACCGTGAATAGTGGTGAGGGGAGCGCGCATTGCCCGGAGTCAATAGAGTGGGCGGAGTGCCGGGTGTTAGCACAGGTGTGTGTGCTGCGGGTGACACTATGAGGGGGTGTGTGCCGCCCCTCCCCCAATACCTCAGCCCTCTTCATGGCCTCCAAGCTGATCGGCGGTTCCTGTATCCGGGCGACGGGGTTTGTTGGGCGATGGAGGCGGAGTGGAATCCCGGTGTTGCCGACCGTTCTGTCACGGGTTCCGGTGCTGACTGCCGCCATCTTCCCGTACAGAGGGTGGGAGAGAGCGGAGAAGAGAACCGACCAACGGAGAGCGCGCACCGGGGCCCCGCCCACACAGCCCTTTTCACACAAAACACGCCCCCCTCCGCCTCCTATTGGTTGCTGCCAGACATCAACAAGGTCCCGCCCCCTCCCTGCTCTCTGGCACGTGGCCAGGCTCTTGGCCCCCATTGGCTGTGGCTTGTTGTTGTTCATAGGCTGCGTCATGTGCCGTGGAAGGGGGCGTGCCGGGCCCTGGAGACTCCTTAACTCTTTCCTGACAGCGAGGGGGCGTGGCCCTGTCATGTCTCTGGCTCTGCGCTGTATGGTACAATTGTGTGTGGCGTTGAGCTGCCGCCTAACGGAGCTGGGGACGATTCTTCAGTCCTCTGTTACTGCGTGCCTGGGGATTTAGAGCTGTCGATGAACTATAAGGTGTATGTATTTAGTAGCGATAACCCCTTTTTGCAAAAGAAAAAAAAGTGGTAATTATTGTTTTTCCAACACTAAACGAAATCTGGTACTTGACCATTAAAGAGGGAACTACATGTCTAGTAAATTCTATAAGTATACTAGGGAATACAATCTAGCAGCCCCCCTCCCTCCCTAGTATAATTGTGGGGACTCTGGGCCCAGACCAATAGGGGTAAATATAATATATATTAGATACTATGCTGCACATCCTAACGCCCATTACACATTATGCCGCACACCGTAATGCATATGACATATTACATACCCTCCAACATGACCCATCCCATTAGGTACAAAATGCTCTGTTCCTGGACTTCCCTGCCAGTGCCAGTTACAGATGTGAGCCTACAGCACAGTCCAATATTCAAAGAGGGGGGGTCACATCAACTCTCAGTGATGTTTGGGATGGCAGCTGGTGTGGCTCCCCTTTTTGAATATTGGACTGTGCTGCAGGCTCACATCTGTAACTGCCACTGGCAGGGAAGTCCAGGAACAGAGCATTTTGTACCTAATGGAATGGGTCATGTTGGAGGGTATGATATTATACCACACACCATAATGCTTATTACATATAACACACACCATAATGCCTATTACATATTATGCCACATAAGTGCAGCTTACCTACATGCTAGTTGCCAGGGGGTTACATGCACAGTGCCAGGGGTTTCTTTCTTGGTGCCAAGAGTTACATGCACGTTGCCAGGGGTTTCTTGCTCAAATACAGGGGTTACATGCTCATTGCCAGGGGAGGGGAGATATTGCACGCTCATTGCCCAGGGGTTTTACTTGCTCGTTGCTACAGAGAGTTACATGCTCGTTGCAGTCCAGTGAGTGTGTTTGCCAGGGGTTAAATGCACATTGCCAGGGGTTTCTTGCTCATTTCCAGGGGTTACATGACGGGGTGGGTGGGGTTTACATGCTCGTTACATTCCAGCAAGTGAGTTTACTTCTGGGTGGTATGTGCAGCTGTTGCAGTACCTCTTTACTCAAATGATCTAGAGCCGTGATGGCTAACCTATGACACACGTGTCACTCATGACACGCCAAGGCACTTTGACTGACACGCAGACACAGGTCCGTCTAACCAACCGGTGTGGAGAGTGAACACCCGGAAGTGCGCAAGGGAAGCGGCTAAGCCAGCATGCATGCTGCGCTGCCAACGGGAAGGGGGCAGAGGGGGGCATCGGCATCCTGCTGCTGTGGCAGCCATTATGAAAGGGGAGACCCTGCTCTTTCTGTCTAGGAGACCCACAGATTACCCTCCCTGGGACACTTTTCCCACACATGGGCTTTGTTGAAACAGGCCCCGAACGCCACACTATTCAGTGCTTCTATTGGCACTGGTAGCTGCCTTTTTGACAGACACGTTAGTAATGCAGCCTTCTTAAATTATATCTTGCTCTTTCACATTGACTTTTATATTTATTGTCTTCTCTATATCCCTGTTTATATACTGGTTTACAGTTTGTTATGACTTTTATACTGTGTACGTATTGCTTTTGCGTATTTTATACTGTGTACGTACTGCTTTTGCGTATTTTTTCTCTCTGTTGGCATTTTGACAGATCCTGTACTGATTTGCGATGTGTACATTGTGATATGTGATGTTTACCCTAATAAAAATGTATTATTCCAATAAGCCCTGCCCTGAAGTACTGGGATGAAAAACTGGCTGTTTATCAGAAAATTGGACTGTGGAGCCTCAGAAAACTTAGCATCAAGTAAAAGCACGTGCTGTGCCACAAGATTCTTCCCATATTGCAGGCCTGGCAAGACCTGGGCGAAATGTAATTTTTTTAGACGTGTGATTTTTGATCAAAAACTTCCAAATTCGTACATTTTCCGAAAATTGCACATTTAATAGGGTGTGAAATACAGTAAAAATTGTACTTTTTGCTGTGAAATTTGCACATTTTGACTTGGCGATTTTTGGTCACACTTAAATTTGCATCCAGATATTTTCCCATTATAAAGTATACAACTCCAAAACGTTACCAAAACGACCAGGTTCTGACTGGCGAATTTGAAAGAACTATGCACAGATCATTGAGATATGTGCATGGTTCTATCTTAAAACATGTGTGAAAGTTAAAATAAAAAATGGCGTGGGGTCCCCCTTCCTGAGCATAACCAGCCCCAAGCTCATTGAGCCGGACCTGGTTCCAAAAATATGGGGGTGGCAAAAAAGCATAGGGGTCCCCCGTATTTCTGAAATCAGCCCCAGCAGTGGCGTAACAATAGTGCCGCAGACCCTACTGCGGCTTGGGAGGAGCAAGCGCCGTTGGGATCTGCGGGGAGTGCCTGGTGTATTCTTGGTGTTGCTGCAGTGACAGGCAGTGCAGAACTCATCACACGGCAGAGGCAGGGAGGGTGGCTCTGGCGGAGCATGAGCTCCAGGAGCCAATGGGTCACAGGGGACACCACGCACTGCAGTCAGGGCCAGATTAACAATGGGCCGGATGGAGCTGTAGCTCCAGGCCTCCCATTAAAATAGGCCCACAGGATTGCAGCATTGCAAACAGGCAAAATTATTTTTTTTTTCCAGCTACAAGCTGGATCCTGCAGGTAGCCGACTGTCCCATCCATACACCCGCCCCCTCCTGTCCAGGACCCATCTCCCTTGCCCCCCTCCCTACAGTCCCCACTCACTGTAGTGGCTGCTGCCTGAAAATAGGCAGAGGCTGGTCCTGCTCCTGTCGCTGCATGAGCTAACAAAATGGCTGCCCTCCCCCCCCCCCCCCCATAGGGTTACAAAAAGATGTCCACCAATCAGCAGCCATTTTTCTTTTATAGACACACTAGAGCCGGGTAGAGAGATGAAAAGGGGCGGGGGCTTAATGGAGGAGTGCTCTGTGCTGGGAAGAGGAGCTGGAGAATGAAGTTTTGATGAACCCCAGGAGCCTGAGGCTGGGATGAGAGACACAGAGGTCAGGGTTGAAGATACTCCAGAGAGCAGAAGACCCTGCTGCATGCCTACTCAAACTTTTCATTAATCAAGTAAGTGCCTTGGGGGAGGGGAGAGGTTATCTATCTATCTATCTATCTATCTATCTATCTATCTATCTATCTGACATATAAAAACTTTATGTGTAGACATACAGGTCGATCCTATTACTCCCGAAGGGTGCAAGGTACCATTCAGGTGCTGTTTTAATGCTGATAACTCGCACCCTTCGCAGGGATTTAGTATTGAATCCCGGCGGTCGGGATCCCGGCGTTCAGAATCCCGACAGCCGAAATGCCGACAAGGGGGGGGACGTGGATCGCCCCCCCCCTTGCGGGCTCGCTGCGCTCGCCACGCAGCGGGCCCACGGGGGAAGAAAGCGTCGGCATTTCGGCGGTCGGGATTTCGGCGTCGGGATTATGAACGCCGGGATCCCGACCGCCGGGATTGTAACTGCATCCCCTTCGCAGGGCCGAATTATGGAGGTGCAAGCACTTTTCAGCGATTTCGGCCAGCCGTAAAGTGCTCCCGGTGTCGATGATTTGCGAACACCAGGCGCATCCGCTATGTGTCTCGCTTTAACCCTCCCAACTACTGCCTAACCCCTGTATCCCACCACCTAAACTTTATGCTCCCTCCCTGCAACCTTACTCAAATTTTCCCCCGCCCGCAGAATAACCCTAACCTTCCCCACCCGCAATGCTACCCTATTTTTAATTGTACAGGCACCCTGATGGGTGATTACTATGTGAAATGCACCCCCATTGTTAACGTCACCCCCACTATCAACACCAACCCGAAGCGTGGCAAGCGGCGGCAGTACGCGTCCTCCGACCTTTTCATACCCCCACTATCCACGTCGGCGTGGAGTTGATTTTATATAGTGTGGCGAGCGCAGCGAGCCCAACCAGGGGACGCGGATTACTTCACATGTATTCCGCGTCCCCTCGCGGGGCTCGCCACACTATATAAAATCAACTCCACGCCGACGTGGATAGTGGGGGGGGGGGGGGTATAAAAAGGTCGGAGGGGGGGCGTGGCCTGGCAAGCAACCCGACTAGACGTATGCTAGCAGAGCTCCGGTGATAGAGTGGTGGAATTAGCTCTTTTTAAGCATAAAAACCCGGCTTTCCCTCATCCCTCCAGCCCAGCCTGTCACATCAACACCCCGACTGCAGCTGCCTGGTGTCGCGGAGCCGGGGAGTGCTTTTTAGCGCTCTCGCGGGTTGCGGCCTAGGCGCAGGACTGAAGCCGGGGACTCAATTTCCGGATACAGCAAACACCGGCCGCGCGTGGAGTAGCGGACTTACCGAACCCGGAGTGATCCAGCAGGCGAGGGGTTCCTACAGAAGCACGCCCCGAGTTGACAGCGGGAGAGAGGTGCCCGGCGCTGAGCTCCAGAGGTGCGCGGCTGGGAGAAGGGAGGACGCGCGGCCTGGCCGGCACCCGCATTGACAGCGAGACGCGCGGACCGCCCGACACCATCACCGACGGCAGCGAGGCATCAGAGCTGCCCGGCACCCGCGTCATCGGCAGACCCCGCAGACGGACCCGGGGAGGCCCAGTGAAAGGCAGCTACCTCGCAGCTGACTAGCCGATAAGCGGCAGCACAGCACAGCACAGTGTCTCTGGCTGGCGCCAGAGACATTAAAATAACACAGCGACTGCAGCGCTGCCGGATGAGTGCAGAAAAGTGAGTACCCAGCCGGGGACCCCCACCTTTAGTGAATCCCTCTATAGGTGGGCGAGACTGCCCAAGAGACAAAGACTGGGGGAGAAGCTCCAGACGCCCCCCCAGACTTTTAGTGGCAGAGGCGGCCATCTTGGAGGAGGCAGCCCCTACAAACAAGACATATAACACAAGACACCTAGATATTGCATCTCTCGAATCCTCTCTACCCACTATTAAACTGCCATAGTGAGGTTACTCATTCCATCCAGTGCTCTCTTGAAACCTGAGGGCTGACAGTACCCCTAAACAACTCTCCCTCCTCCCCCAGCCAGATTAAACGCTCACCTCCCATTAATACACTTTGCATCTAAAAAAAAAAAAAAAAAGGGAGAGAGGCCCCCAATAGTGATTTGAAATTTGAACCCCGCTAGAAGAGACCTGATCAGATACCACAGGGGTGGGCTCTGGTTCTGCCCCTCGGTCTCAACATTCAGCCACAGATCTCCCTACCTTGGAGACAAGCACCCACAGAAATAGAGTCCGACCATCACATAAACATGTGACCGGAAAAGCTCTGCGATGAAGCCATGTGCCCTTTGATGCCACCCTAGGAC
The DNA here is from genome assembly GCF_055691185.1 of Crinia signifera. NCBI lineage: Eukaryota > Metazoa > Chordata > Amphibia > Anura > Myobatrachidae > Crinia > Crinia signifera. Next base: position 104,279,591 of record NC_139222.1, on the reverse strand, counting down.
CACCCAGGGGGGGAGTAGCGGCTGAATCCTAGCATGCCAAGCCTACACAAATGACACGTGAAATAAGATGTGCGAGCTATAACTAACCATTGACCATTAATCCGAACACTAAATCTCACTCCATCGCTGGTGACTTCCTCACAAATCCTCATGCTGGTTCGGGAGTTTTGAGACTACAGGATGCTCCCTATTTTATGAGTGAGCATACATGAGTTCCAAGAAACGCAGGGGAAAAGGAGGTAGCTCCCGCTCTTCTCATACACTGCCAAATACTGACCTCCGAAAATACCTGAGCTCCCAGAAAGATCGTGAAATGGCGTCCCGATCAAATCCTGCTTCCCCGGCTCATTCCTCAGTATCAGAGACCTCACTAGAAACAGGAGAACCATCCCTGCTCTCGACACAACCTGATAAACACGACCTTCAAAAAATTTTCAAGCTTCTCCAAACACTTCCTACTAAAGCGGAAGTCCCCACAAAGGAGGACTTCACCTCCCTAGAAGATAAGCTGCGGGAGGTAGTTCGTGCTGAAGTATCCAATCTCAAACAAGAGATGACCCAAATAGGCTCTCGAGTGGAATCATTGGAGTCAGCAAGAGAAAAGACTGATGCCTTTAACAAATCTTTAGTAGACACCATCAGAACACAGGCAGAAGAAATCCAGTCCCTCCGAGAGCACCTCGATGATATCGATAATAGAGGACGTAGGAATAATTTGAGAGTCAGAGGTATCCCAGAGGACATTTCTCCACAAGGTCTCAAAGATGTCCTTACCAAAATCTTTAATGAAGTTATGGAAAACAACCCCAATGACTCAATTGTCTTCGATAGAGCCCATAGAGCTCTGCGCCCTAGAGGCTTACAATCTGAACGTCCGAGAGATGTGATTTGTAGACTACACTACTTCACTCAGAAAGAGGAGATTCTAAGGAAAATACGCAACTTAGATGGCCTCGAGTTCGACGGTCACCCTATCCAGGTGTTTCAAGATCTCTCCTGGCTCACGTTGCAGACCCGACGACAAGTCAAACCCCTGACGGACACCTTGAGGAAAATGAATATCAAATATAGATGGGGTTATCCCTTCAGTGTCACAGCATCGAATGAAGGGAAAACTGCAACCCTTCGGAAACCCGAAGATGTGGACTCCTTTTGTGCTACCCTGGGACTCCCACCAATCAAGACCCCTGAATGGCGCTCCCTTCGCTCTCAGATTTCACCTCCTTCGGCCCCTGCGATGGATCCTCCATTTCAGACTATTGAGAGATCACCGAAAGCTCATCATCAGTCGCAGACACCAAGATCTTCACGTTCCTCCTCTTCTACACAACTGGTAACCTGATCTACACCAACCATATCAGTCTACATCCGATCCGTGGGAGGATCCAAGGAGAACAGAGAACTCCATTGGCTATCCTTACGATTGAAACACACGGTCATACTGTAGATAAGTAATCATTACAGGGAAAAACATACTTCTTGCCTAGGTTTGGTTAACCTATATAATGTCTCAATCCCTTATGCTAGTTAAACATTTCTGGTAGGGGAAAAAAAAAAAAAAAGTTTCCCTGTCTTTTATGGTGAACTCAGTTGCCAGAAGCTAAAATGAGACCGTTTATATCCTAAATGGGGAACCTCCTACAACCGAGGAGTTCATGTTGTCCCCCCTTTCTTTTTCTGTTTCTTTACAAATTAGAATGAACACCATTGCTGTTCAAAAATGTTATCTTCTAAGTTCGCATATCTTGCATAAACCATATAAGCTATAGAATGTAATTATTACTTGCATAACCCGTTATAACTGTTGAATGTTTTGTCAAAATATACATCTATGTTTGTTAGGTGTGCTTGGGATGGGCCCCATACCCCCCCCCCCCCTGTTGCCCCCGTATACACTGCAATCCATGGTCCCAATCACGGGGACGAGAGTGATTTCGCTCTTGCCTAGTGAAATGGGAGCAGTGTTATTGTCTTGGTTCTGGATACTTCTATCCCTTCTAATGTTTGACAGATATATGTTTTCATCTCTCTCTTTCTTTCTACCCACCCCTTTTCAAGGTTCCCTTCCCTCCTTCTTACCCACTTTCCCCGCTGCGTCTCCCAGACCAAACCATGCAGTGACTACGTTACTCTGACTAATATGACTAACTTTAAAGTTTTATCCATAAACGCTAAAGGCCTAAATATTCCTGAGAAAAGGTCCAGGGTGCTAAGGGAACTGAAAATAGAAAAAACAGACATAGCGTTTCTACAAGAGACGCATTTTAAAGAGGGGGCTTCACCTCCTCTTAGAAATGGGGATTTCCCCGTGGGTTTCTTTTCAAACAACCCACTGGGGAAAACTCTGGGAGTAGCTATCTTGTTCTCTCGCCACATAAATGTTACGGATATAGTCTCTCACCAATTAATTCCAGGAAGAGCCTTGCTAATAAAATGCAAAATTTCCAACAGCGATTTCACCTTACTTAATATTTATGCGCCCAATAAGAACCAACCGTCTTTCTTGGAGAAGGCACTGTCCTTATCCCAACCCCACTTGCAGGGAGTGCTTTTATGTGGGGGATACTTCAACTGGACACTCGATCCCAGACAAGACTCCTCCCACCCTTCCCCGCGTTACTCAGACAAGCTTCATCGTAGAATCCGCAGACTCCTCCACACGTATCAACTAGTGGATCCATGGTGTATTCAACACCCCTCGTTAAAAGACTACTCCTTTTACTCCCATCCCCATAAAATATACACCAGGATCGACTACATTCTAATATCACACAGATTTCTACACCTAATAAATAAAACATCCATAGGACAGATTTCATGGTCAGACCACGCACCAGTCTCCCTAACCCTCAACCCCCCTACCCCAAATCGTAAAACCTATACTTGGAAATTGAACACCTCACTCTTACAAAACCCACAATGCCAACAACAAATAAGAGCAGCGCTACAAGAATATAAGGAAATTAATGACATTGCTGACACTCCCAAGACTATGATCTGGGAAGCGCACAAATGCGTAATCAGAGGTAGACTTATACAAATAGGAGCCCAACTAAAAAAGCAGAGACAAGCAAGAAGAGAGACCCTGATTCAGAGAATACATTCCCTAGAACTCACACATAAATCCTCCCTCTCTGCTGATACTCTGAATGAACTAATAGAAGCTCGAAAGGAATTAAATTCCTTTATGTCAGAGAAACTCAAAATAGAGGCCCGCAAGTGCCGAAACCGTTTTTTCCTCTTTGGAAATAAACCTGGTAAACTATTAGCAAATGCACTGCGAGCGCAACGCTCAGTGACATTCATACCGAGTATCAAATCCCAAAAGGGCCACATGTGTAACACTACTAATGATATCGCCTCGGCCTTCAAATCTTTCTACTCACAATTATATAATCTCAATAAGACACAAAAACTGGACTCACAAATGATCAAGAAACAAACTATTGAAAAATATCTTCAGGAGGTCGGGTTTCCGAAGCTATCAACCAAAGAAGTTGAGGCTCTCGAGCTACCCTTTTCCCCTGAAGAACTAGAAACTGCAATTAAAACTACCCCAAATGGTAAAAGCCCTGGACCTGATGGTTTCCCCATAGAGTACTACAAAACTTTTAGTGACATACTATCCCCAATGATGCTGACCACCTTTAACCAGATCTCTGATGATTCCCCATTTCCGAGCCAGTCTCTGCTCGCCCATATTTCCATTATCCCCAAGGAAGGGAAGGACCCAACACAGTGTGCCAGTTATAGACCGATCTCCCTGCTGAATGTCGATCTGAAACTGTATGCAAAGCTGATAGCAAATCGTTTCAAAAACCTCCTCCCACATCTGATCCATTCTGATCAGGTAGGTTTTGTCCTAGGGCGAGAGGCAAGAGACAACACGGCAAAAGTCTTGGACTTAATTCATATTGCTACAGGCAACACAACGCCAGCTATTTTGCTTTCAACAGACGCGGAGAAGGCATTCGACAGGGTAGATTGGGATTTTCTCCTGGGGGTTCTGAATCACATTGGCTTGGGTCCTGTGGGCTACCAGAGAATTAAAGCTCTTTACTCAACCCCCGCTGCACAGGTTAGAGTTAATGGAGATCTTTCAGAAGTGTTCCAGATTTCGAACGGCACTCGCCAGGGGTGCCCCCTGTCCCCCATGATATTTGTTCTTTGTATGGAGGCACTGGCGAGGGCTATTCGAAAAAACACCAATATACAGGGTCTTTGTGTAGGAGGTAAAGAATATAAATTGGCCTTATTTGCAGATGATTTATTAGCAATAATTTCAAATCCCCTAACCTCGATTCCCAACCTTCTAGGCGAATTTCGCCGCTATGGAGAACTTTCTAACTTCAAAGTGAATCTATCTAAATCGGTTGCACTGAATTTAACACTAGACCAGATGAATCTACAAGTCCTGAAATCTATATCTCCATTTGCCTGGCACCCAACACATCTTAAATACTTAGGTGTAAATTTAACCAGAAGGGTCTCTGATATATACTCTAACAATTTCCCTCCGCTACTAAATAAAATACAGGCTGACCTCTCTTCTTGGGGAGCAAAAACCATTTCTTGGTTTGGTCGCATCAATGTAATTAAGATGAATATATTGCCAAGGATTTTATATTTTCTTCAGACACTTCCAATTGATATTCCCAGCTCCTGGTTCCTATCGCTACAACGTAAACTACGGGATTATATATGGGCGGGCCGCAAGCCGAGATTTAAGCATGAGATTTTATTCAAAAGGAAACACGCAGGAGGTCTCCAACTGCCACACTTTCTTTCATACTACAAGGCAATACTACTGACTAGAGTGATGGAATGGACCTCCCACTCAGGTAAAAAACAATGGGTAGATTTAGAACTAGCCACTATCCCGACGGCTCACCCTGGCCTTCCCTGGTGCGAAAGACCCCCAAACACCTCACACCCTCTGGCAACTCCCATGTTCCGCTGCTGGAAGCGTCTTCGCTCACTGCCCATGATCTCCCCTAACCCATCTCCTCTTATGCCTCTGTTTGACAATCCGGATTTTCCTCCAGGAATGGTTGATAACTCATTTTTGCTATGGCGCGCAGGTGGCATATCTCGAATAAATCACCTGATAAATACATCAGGCATTTTGACGTTCCCAGATATCCAGAGGGATTGGGATCTCCCAAACAGAGAAATATGGAGATACTTACAGATCAAACACTTTCTGTCAAAGTTAGGACCATCATCCAAAAAACTGAGACCCAACACGCCATATGAAAATTTATGTATGGCCGACCCGTACCCCAGACACGCTCTCTCAATTATTTACAAACTAATCATTGAAGAGGCCTTTCCAGCCAAGCCAAAATTCATGGTAGATTGGGAGAGGGATCTTCAGGAACTGACGGGAGAGCATGACTGGGCAGAAATACTCAGAAACACTTTTTCCTCCTCCCTTAATGTTCTAACATTGGAGACTCATTATAAGGTTCTCACTAGGTGGTATCGTTGTCCAGATCTTCTGGCGCGAATATATCCCGGAGTCTCAAATGTCTGCTGGAGGTGTGGTAGTCACCCAGGTACAATGCTTCATATATGGTGGGACTGCCCGTATATACAGACATACTGGAAGAAAGTAGTCGAAACTGCAGAAATAATTTTACAGGAGGAGCTACCGTTTAGCCCAAGCTTTTGGCTGCTTAACCTCATACATAGGCCCCAATCCACATACAAGAAAACCCTCTTACGCCACTTATTGAGTGCCTCAAAAGCTATAATTCCAGTGCATTGGAAGACCAACACCACTCCACCAATGTCGGAATGGTGTAGCCGACTTGACCAATATATGGCAATGGACGACCTTATCTCCTCTATAGACTCTAAAGAACAGACCTTTAATGTCACATGGCTACCTTGGTTAACATATAAAGAATCAGAACACTACAAGTCACTAAAATGACTTCGTTTATTTTCACTCTTTATGAAACATTCCTAGAACATATAAGTACGATTGTAGGAGCCGCAGCACTGTCCTTCTCCCTCCCTCTCTCTTCCCCCTTATTTTTTCCGCCTTTGTCGTCTTCCCTTTCTTTCTTAAAATAGATCTAAAGGAATCAGTATTGATACCAATTTTCAATTATTATTTAGTCTTACTATAGCTACTTGTGATATCTCAGACACTTGTTTTATATCAGACTTTGTAATGCTTCCTGAAATATGTGTCCTTTCTTCTTCACACATACTGTATGTGACTTACTATGTTCCTTTGATAAAATTAATAAAAATATATTTGCATAAAAAGGTCGGAGGACGCGTACTGCCGCCGCTCGCCACGCTTCGGGTTGGCGTTTACAATGGGGCTGCATTTAACATAGGAATCACCCATCAGGGTGCCTGTACAATTAAAAATCAGGTCGCATCGAGCTTGGTTTACGATAGGAAGAGAGCAACAATTTTTGATGGTTTTATGGGGCCTACACACAGGGTGATTTCAGGATAAATCTAGTCATATTGCCAGTACTACTACACGATCACCTGGCACCACTGTCGCGGCAGTGGCACAGCATGCTCCCCTCCATTGTAGCCTTTTTTCTTCACGCAACGTTTTCCCACCAGGTTCAAACAAGAGTACAGCCATGTTGATTCTTGTCACATGTGAGTTCTTAAGGTGCCCATACACGGTGCGATGCAATGCGAGCTCCCACGGGCTTCGCACAGTACAAAAAGGATGTGCTGCACAGACTTTCTGTTCTGCCCTCGGATCACAATGCATGCAAAATGCATGCGTTGTGATGCGATCCAGCCCAACTGGTGCGATAATCACACCGTGTATGGGCACCTTCAGCCTAAAAGATGCAGGGTGTAACCTAGCAACCACAACAACCAATCAGAATCCTTTACGCTCATGAATAATCATAAACCGTAAATTAGGCTAAACGGAGAACTGTGTTAGGTGAGTAGGGGCAGAACTCGGCACTGCTATGCCCCACAGCAAAAACTGCATATGGGTCCATAAATGCTCACCACTTTCTCATCAGAGCATGTGCAGTAAAGCCTGGACAGCAATCAGCCCCTCACGTTTGCTTCTGCACCCACTAAAGCAGGGGTAAATCCACCATTGGGTTATAAGTTGGACTTTGACGTAACCTTTTTGTCCCTCCATAAAACCAGGGCAGTAGGCACACTTTAACAACTACTGTAAATTTCTCATTATAAAAAGCCAATCATATGCAATCACCGCAAATAAACTATTTTATTAATATCTCAGCTAATTCATGCAGACTCCCATGTCTCCTGTATAGCAGTGTGCCATTATTTAAATGGCGACTCATATCAGCCACACAAGACCCTTTAAAATATAAAATACATATAATATATTCTGAAAATACCATAAACAGCATATGAAAAAATTCCCATAGCATTACAGGACTTTGTGTTTTTTGGCATGTACCCTAATTTCAGTACTAAATGAAGACAATTGTTGGCTTGGCAATGAGCATGGAACACAACACAGGTTATCACGTTTAGTTCTTAACATTTCTTCACATAAATATCAGTGAGTGTAACAGCCATTTGTTCTATCCAGTGCAACTCGTACCTGTCATACAGTGTAGCTAGTCATTTTGTGGGACAAGAAGCCATGTCTCTGTATGACAATGCATCCTTTTACTTTGTGCATCACTAGTTCCCAGTAAACTGATTGGCTAAATATTAGTTCAGCACATAACAATCACTTCCTCCAGTCTGTGTACAGCCTTTTCATTTGCTAGGAACTATTAATCTCATCAAGTAAGCAAGTAAGTTTTATTTATATAGCGCACTTTCTCGAACAGGACTCAAGGCGCTTTACAGACATTAAAAATAACAATGCACATACTGCAATACAAAGGGTTATCAGTACAAGGAACAGGCAAAAATAGCAGTACAGATGTACATCACACATACAGATATGCACAAGACGCATTCTAATAAGGGACACGAACATGGGGAACATATTTACCGAGCTGTGCAGTACCCAGGCAGCCATTCAGCAGCCTCACATGGTGATTGCACAGCCAGCTAGGTAGCCAGTAACAGTACTGATATATACATCTACTAGATGGACTCTAATGAGGGACACGGACATGGGGGACATATAATTACTGAGCTGTGCAGCACCCAGGCAGCGGCGCCACATGGTAATTGCACAGCCAGCTAGGTAGCCAGTAACAGTACTGAGATTATATATATATATATATATATATATATATATATATATACACACACACACACACACACACACACACACACACACACTAGATGTAATCAAGGCACTGCTTAATATAAAGTACTGGTTTCTACAGTAGATAGGGTGCATTCTCAGAAATATTAGTCAGCCCACTGCTTCCATTATATTTAGGTGATAGGTAGAGTTTAAGCTCACATTTCTTGAAATAGAGGAAGTGCTAATATTAGTGTGATCAAAGAGCTAAAATGCTAAATTAGGCCCCTGAATTGCGGCAGGCTGTTTGGAATGGCTGTTCACTTCACTTATGCTTTCATACAAATTCTCCTCAGGTTGCACAGTTGGGAACTTTGGCTTTGAAAAGCATTCAGGATGCATAGTTATTGAACCAGGAGTGTTCTCTCTTCCCACTGGCTTCTTTTTCTTCTGCACTTTGGAGTACATGTCGTCAAGCTGCAAGCCAGAAAAATAACCATCAGTAAGCCTTGTTATTAGTATGTTGCATCAAACATGGCAGATCATATGCTTATTGGCTACAGAAGGCAAAGCTCATTTCTAGATCACTAACCCATAGGTGTCTCCAACTAGTCATGTTTTAAGGATTGATTTGTTTGCTGGGTCAGAATTTACCCCACCTTTTTACCCACGGACATGGAGTTTAGAACCCTTGTTCTATGTGATCATACTAATAATTCAATAAAATATTTTAAGTTATCAACACTTTTTTTTTTTAAGTTTACTTTATACCTGACTGAAGGCATTGTGTTCTACATAGAGACAGCCAGTGGCGTTGAGAGTGGTGGACACTAATTTTTAACCCGGACCCAGGTCTGCTGGAGGGCCCGGGTCCTGCTCCCCCCTCCCTCATTGCTGGGAGCCAGGCAGTGGGAATAAAGATGGCAAGCTGCCGATGCAGGGCAGTCTCTCGTCCCTTCTCAGCACATGCTGCTCAGTTCCGTGTGCTGAGCTGGAGAGAACGACAGCTGCAGCAGCAGCCTGTCCTCTCACTCTAGTTATACTTTTTTTCCATGGGGCGTGGCCACACACCCCTTCCATTTTACTGGGTCCCGACCAACCTGTCGGCGCCCCTGGAGGTAGCCATAGTTGCCTACTCTCCCACAGTGTCCAGAGAACTACAAATTAGGGGAGACTTCCAGAGTCTCAAGAGCAGAGGCTATCCAGATGTTAGATAGACAGGGTCTAGGTAAACCATTAATAGTCCACAGGTACAAAAGGTCAACATGTGTGGGGTCTTTTTACATTTCTATGTCAACCTTTTGTACCTGTTGACCTAATGCATATCTAATATGGAAATTTGTAGTATATATCTTTGTATGGTGCCACAGAACCATGGTGCTTCATAGTTAGGGGCGAATTTAGGGGTCAGGCCGCCCCTAGGCACAACATTTTTTTGACCCCCTCCCCCTATTTTAATGTACCGTATATACTCGAGTATAAGTCGACCAGAATAAAAGCCGAGGCACCTTATTTTACAACAAAAAATGGGAAAACCTATTGACTCAAGTGGGACCCTCACTCGAGTATAAGCCGAGGGGGGCTTTTTTCAGCATAAAAAATGTTCTGAAAAAGTAGGCTTATACTCGAGTATATACAGTATGGTAATCATATGTATATACATTGTTATTTATATATTTCATAAAAATGTAACTGTAGCCCACCCTAATATTTTTTTTCAAGCACTCTGGACTGCTCACTGCACGGAGGACCCGGAGGGAGGCACTTATTAGTACAGTGATTAGCACAGCGTCTCCGTCAGTCTCTCTCCGGCTCACACACTGTGAGTGAATGAGCGCAGGGAGGATCTGCGCGCCGCTCAGCTGCTGGATACACAGCAGCCAATAGACTGTGTGTGTAGAGTAGCCAATGGGCGGGAGCCGGCAGCAGTGAGCTTGAGCCATTTCCGGATGCGCAGGGGGACCGTCGGACCCAGCCACTAAGCGGTGATGTAATGTGCATGGCAGAGTGGGTGGGCAGTGGCGAGTGACGAACGGCGCTGCCGCCGACATATGATAATTCATGTCTGCGGCGGCGGCGCTCGTCACTCGCCGCTACCCACCCACTGTGCCATTTAACAGAATGTCAGCCTGCCTGCCGCCCTGAGGCCGGTGCCTCGAGGGCCTAGGCACAAATCCGGCCCTGTTCATAGTGCTGGTACATTAGAAGTTGTTCAAAAACAAGTTGCCATGCAAAGTTGCTTTGTATATGTATATAGCTCCCAATATGTAGGCTTCTGGAGTGTGGCTAAGGACAGGCAACCAATACCTACCCCCAAGATATGTAGATGACCGCTCCACCTAATGCAAAGGTGTAGTGTCACATCAAGGATAATTATTGATGGGATGAGGTTGTTCCTTATAGCCAGGGCTAGTGGCACTTCTATTTTTTATTTATTTTTTTGTAATAAATTACAGTATAGCAGGCTCTCCGGAGTCTGGAAGGACATCCATAAATCCTGGAGAATTGTTTTTTAAAGTCTACATACATACTCTGAGCTCCTCTGGTCTGTTAGGAAGACAGGGACCCTCAGGTGGCAGTGATGAGATCTTCTCCTGTTCTCTGGGTTCCTGAGCCATTTGGTTTCCACCTTTTTTCACCTTTCGAACACAGGCATACTCTGCAGTCACAGCATTAACTTGAGCTTCACCTAGGGAACTCTCCATCTCTTCTCGTGATCCCACACACTCATACAGGGAAGTCTTTGGGGGCTGGGGGTTGTAGTTCAAATTGGAGTACATAGCATCATCACCAATCGCAGAAGTTTGGACCTGCCATTGTGGAGAGTGGTACAGTGGGTCCATGCTGACAGGCCGGAGAGCTGGAGAAACAAAACATTGTTAGGTTGACCACTTACCACACAGTCCCACAGTGTATGTAATGAACCTTATGTTAAAATTCATTAGAACATTTAAAGAAAATACAAGAGAACTTCATGATAGCAAATAAATCATCAGCCCTTTACACTGGAGAACATGCAAAGTGCATCTAATTAGGGGTGAACAAAAATTGATTGCTGTGAAGTGGTATACTGTATCTGTGCAGTGTGTGCACATGGGGCAAATGAGTAATGGCACATGTGATGCACACCCAGATCCAGATCACACTCTGTGTATACCCACAGCTGGCTTCCCCCATACCTGCTGCAGAAATGTAATCGGAAACAGTGTACCAGCACAGGAGATCCCAAAGACTCTGGCACGGTGATAAAGACCTTGCCATCTTCTGCACTACGATGCTCCGTAGGAATTGACAGAGAGATGGGATGGGCAGGATGTCCGTTATAGGGACACCACTCTAGGTGCAACAATGCTAGACTTCTACTCACTGGAGTCTCCTGGACGTGGTCTCTGGATTTCATGCAGCTTAGTGTCAGACTTGCTGAGTGATCGCAGTTGGGTCTGACGAAGCAGTGTCTGCAAGACAGGTGTCCATATTGCATACGATTATTGTGTTGTACATCAATTACAACAGAAACATAGATCTACTCTATCTGTCTATAGATGCAGCCGCCATTAGCTTACCTGCAAATGGGTCACATGTGCGGCCACATAGTGATTGTAACTAGGTGCACCCATGTGCAACCCATCCACAGAAGCATACACAATCATGCATGGATTACAGTTCAGATTTTACAGGATACATTTTCAGCTGAACTGAACTGCAAATGTGGGGGGGGTTGTCAGGAGAAGCTATGATGGGAAGGGGTGGGAGGTCAAAGGTGAGGTCAAAGGTAGGAGGGGGAAATGGTGAGCAACACAAGAAATGGGAGGTGAAAAAGCACAGGACAGGTCCCACAGGTCCTAGCAACACACTGTAGGGGCTGAAAGGCGCGGATAGCAGGCAGAGAGAGTATTATCACCCTCCTGACACTTCCCATAGTAAATGTAGATGGCAGTCACACTGTGTCCCTTAAATGGCACTTGCCAAATATTAGGGGTGGGTGGTGAGTAGCCCCCACCCCCCCCCCCCCCCTCCCCCATTACAGCACCTATGGCAAATATCCAACAAACCTATTTCTTTCAGATCATTTTTAAAAGACTCTAAACTCCTTTCATTTGTTTGCCATTCTGAACCTAAACCTGGTACCTAGTAGATCCACTTCAGACATTTAAATTTTAATTACCACGTCCACAAGGGCAACTCCACCGGAGCAAACATTCCTCATCTTCCTCTTCTTCCTAATGAAAGGCAGGCCATATAGACTAAATAAAGAGTTACTGAACACACCCAAAACATTCTATTCTCAATGGTTATCAAAACACAAAGATTTTCTGTGGATGTGCTGGAAGATTTATAACCGCAAAATCTGGCGTGTTAGGTTAGAAAATATAAAAGAATTATTGTATGAAGTCCTGCTGACACAATCACAGAAAATGTACAATTGTTTCCATTTCTTTTTGGGTCAACATGTCAATAACAAGCACATGAAAGCAAACACACAAGCTAAGGAGTAAGGGGACTGATTGGGAGCAAGGCAAAATAAAGATATAGTAAGTAGTTTTGAACTGGAACAAACCATATGCAAGGGTTGCAAACATTTTATTCATGCATGCAGTGTAAATACGGATTGCTTTTGCATGTAGCCAACAAATGCTGGACAGCTTTTACTCTGCAATTGAAATTTAAGTTTGAACACGACACTCCAAAACTAAATCTCACTGCACATTTTAAATCTGCCCCACCTGCAGTGCAGCACGGTTTGTCCAGGTGCAAAGTTACTTGCTCTTCTTCACTTTGCTCTCAAGTCCCAATTCAGAATAAGTCTGTTAGGATTTCTTGTTGCACATACCAGCCAACATGACCCCTTCCACCATGTACACAATGCTCTGCTCCTAGACTTTCCTCTCAAAATATTATTGCCGTCACCTGTTTACATCAATGAACTTATTCAACACAGAAATGCTAAAATAATAAATTAGTGCAGAAGCACAGCATTTGGCCTAATGTATGGGGGCCTTAAGAGAGACAGAACATGAAAAAAGCTTTCTTCTGGAAAACGTCTCCTCCGCCCCCCCCAAAAAAAATTATATTATAACTATATATGTTATGTATTTGGCTTGTCTATAGGTGTTTGTTTACACTTGTTCAACTTAGTCCTAGCATTTCCCTTCTTTTCCCAAATTTCAGCAGAGTACCTCTATTTGAATGCAGGAGGACCACCAGGAAAAGTCTGAGCACATGACCAGATCAGTAAACACGATTTATATAAGTAACCAAGCTAGTCATCTTATAATTATAATTATCTTAAGAGTAAACAAATATATACACAACTCACTGTGGGCCAGATGTATTAAGCCTGGCGAAGATATAAACTTTAGATAAAGTGGAAGGAGATAACACACCAGCCAATCAACTTCCAACTGTAATTTTCAAACACAGCTGATTGGCTGGTGTGTTATCTCCTTCCACTTTATCTCTTCGCCATGCTTAATACATCTGCCCCAAGGTCTTGTTCTTCTTGGGACAGTCCAGACTCATGAGACATAAAACACAATTGGCAGTTTCTGGGTAGATTGGGGACAGTGGGGCAGATGTATTAAGCCTTGTGAAGAGATAAACTGGAGATAAAGTGGAAGGAGATAACGCAGCAGCCAATCAGATCCCAACTGTCATATTTCAAACACAGCTGATTGGCTGGTGCGTTATCTCTTCCAAGTTATCTCCACTTTATCTCCAGTTTATCTCTTCTCCAGGCTTAATACATCTGCCCCATTGTTTGGTCCTGATTTACCATTTCTTATCCACAATTAGCAGATTTTACAATGGCTTCAGACCCACTCATAGGACTGTGACTTCAGGGTGAGCGGACATGGCAGACATTACCATACTGTTGCAGTGGCCATTCACTCTATTTACTAAATGAACCCCTAAATGTTGGGAGGCGTGTGATCTACGTATATATTATTGCTGCTTATCTACATTATCAGGTCATACTTTAATACTAGCGATTGATGAAGCTTTTTCCTTACCGCTGCCACACAATTAACCCACAGCTACTACTGTTATTTCAGTGTTTTCCACACTAGTTACTGTAGATTGTAAATGTATTTTGGCAGGATTTTATTCAGTTTCAGGCTATTGTATGTTCAATTTTTATAATCCCCTCTGTGGGCAGCACTGTGTAAAATGACACTTTATAAATATAGGGTGCCAATGACTATGATCTTCTGGTTACAAATACAATCAAATATCTCAAAAACGATAAATGTATTTAAGTCTTTTATGGGCCAGAGAATTCTGTTCCGGCAAACGTACCTTCTTTTGCAGAGCGTGCACAGGCCGCAGAGCAGCAGAAACATCCCCAGTGCAGAACATAGAGGAGGCAGGATGTGGGCAGGGTTCACAGGACCAGGACCCATAGTGGCACCCTTTACCTGTTAGCTGTGCAGAACAAAAACAGAAAGACAAAATATATACAGTAGCTGGGCATCACTATCAATGAGAAAATGTAAACATGGCTGACACCACCCGAGCTGCACCCTTTCTAAATTCTTTGCAGCCAACTCTGGGTGCATCCTGTGGTACAGTGTGCAATAGCCTGGAGGATACTGTATGTAGTGTTCTGTTCTACCACTTCCTGTGAAGATGCAGGTGTGCAGCATTCGGTGTGTGTGGTCTAACACAGCAGTTTCACCAGGCAAATCAAGTTGGTTTTATCTATTTGAATTTCATGACTCATGAACCTGCATTTAGACACAATGCTGATTACACCCCTACCCTCTAGAACTTGTCATCTCTAAATACCAAAAATTCTGTCTGTATGTGGGAATAGTAATCCCTTACACTTGCAGTCCTAATCAACAGGGCAGGTTTTCCAGCGCTCATCATCATCACATTCAGAAATGTTAAATCACTTCACTCGTGTATCCCTTAGGGTGGTCACCACTGGCACAGTGAGGTCCATAAAATGTGTCTACAGGGCCAGAGATAAATCATGATCCTATGTCCTCTTTCTACTTGAGCTCATCCCACCACCTTCTCTTTCTGATCTGCAGATACCACGACACATCCTAAGCGGTTAAGACTAAGCTCACCTATTTCTTATACCTTTACCAATACTCTGTAATCAATAGCTGGTTCTACCAACACATAACAAAAACCTTTAACTTTTTTCCTCAAAACAGAGACCTTTTGATAAAACTATTGACCAATCAACTCCAGCCTGAGCAATAATAATCAGGTAGATGGCAGCATCAAAGACCCCTATTCTCTTATCTAGGCCAAGACCTCCCCCTCCTTCCTTCCAGCCTTCTTACCTTTACAAAGGAAATTCGGTCATCACTTTGGCATCAGCCACTGATCAAAGTGCCCTGAGGTAGAGTCAGCAAAGTGTGAGAGAAGGACAGGATTGCAAAATGTCTGACTAATCAGAGTGAGTGCACAGCTCAGCGCACAAAAGGTGTCAGGGAATAAGTCCATAAAACAGAACACAACGGTCATCAGCAAGTCCAGTTCTGGTTAAGGCAGGGTGATGATGACCTCAAAGTGAGTGCAGGATTTTAATAGAGACAGATGTAAATTACTTTAACCCCAGAGGGCACGGAGTGAGTGCAAGAGATGCTAGGGCGGAGAATGCAGAGTGCGCCCTCACAGGAAATTGCTTGTGGTAAGACACTCCCTTGACGTTTACACTATGACACTAATAGGAAGGGGGGGGGGGGGGGGAGATGAAATGAAGTCAAATAAAAACAGGTGTAGGCAGAAGGGCACTTCAGTGCGAGACATCTTCTATTTAAAAAAAAAAATGGTTTATTGTCATTGACAAACACGCAATTTGTAGTCCAGAGGGAAAGAGGGGAATGTACAGTTTGATACAAAAGGTAGACAGCCACATAGGTCTATATACAGGTTAGCCAGGCTCAGAACTCAGTCATCTTCTTGTGTGTATTTGCTGCCTTTTGTTGCCGCTGCAAGCCCCTCTCCTCCTGCTGCAGCTCCACAAGCGCAGTGCGGGCTTCTGACAGACGTGTCTCTAGCTGTGCGCTCACCGTGTGGTCTCTGCATGGGAAAAAGAAGCAGGAAACACATATTTATTAAATAGAACTTCTGCCTTCAATGTGCTTTTTTCATGGTATTTAATATAAGAAGCCCAATCATAAATTTGTTTGGTCAAGGGATCCCAAATTCAGTCCTTGCAGGTGCATGCTTGGGCACAGGTGACAAAATTTTTACCTAGTTTTGATTTCACCATCTGTGCACAGCCACCATAAAGTAATTAGGGAGGAGAAGTAATAAAATGCCTGGTACTTTATCACCGGCCAATCAGCTTCTAACTGTTGCTTTTTAAGCCCAGCCTGTGACTTACCAGTCAGGAGCGGATTGGCAGGTGATAAAGTACCAGGAACTTTATCACTTCTCCTCCCTTATCACTGCTTCATACATCTGCCCCCTAGTTTGGGAGCCTCTGTGTTTGGTGACAAATCTGTGTTAACACACAGCTTCCCCGGACAGGTCCAAGCTCAGACATTTATTTTACAATTAGATGTACATTTCAATATGGTCCCTTTTAAAGCACTCTACAATCACTTTGGGGCTGCACCAATATTCTGAGAATAATCTTTTATAAAAAAAAAATTAAAGGTGTGCTTGGCAATCCGTTATTCCACATCAACAGACAGACATCATTAATCTGTTTTCCCCTTATTTACATTCAGTCTGTTATTATTATTTTTATCATACACCTTTATTTATAGATCGCCACAAGAAACACGCAGTGCCCAGTTACAGAGTTGATAAACAGGCAAAACAAGAAAACAGTGACTTTCGATGTCACTCACTTAATCGTCCAGTGTGCATGCAGCACGCGGGCAGCCAGTGTGCACTCCGATGGGTCATTAACCACCCCCTCTGTAGTCTGCGCATGCACAGATGACGCAGCGTTAACAATAGCACCCTCGTTCTTCACCATTATCGGCAAGTGTGTATGCATTTGTCATTGCCAGCACCCCAAAGGGTCCCTGCGGCAAGCAATATAAGTGGCTGCGAAGATCACAAGGTATATATGTACCTTTATAGTAAAAAGATAAATACAGGGTATATAAAAGTAGCTGCATCAGCAGACAGTACTGAAATAAGTAAGGCAGAAAACCAAGTGAGTTGGTGCTGTTGTAGGGAGTATGGCGAAGAAGATGGTTTCAGCACACACATACTAGGTGTTAGGGTGTACCGCTTATGGCAATGTAGCATCTGATTTTCTGTTTTGGGCACTACCCTTTCTTAAATTTCACACTGTCGCACATAAGATTCAAAATAATCCAAAAATCTTAACAAGGCTTGAAGGAACAAATGAAGTCTGTGATGCGATTTCAGCAAGAGATTGAATGAAAGGAAATAATAATGTTATTTGTATAGTACTTTAAGTGCTTGAATTAGCCTTTTACAAAACAAACTTAAGGGACATGAGCGAAATGCTTGGGTGAACAGGAATGTCTTGAGTCTATTTTTGAATGTTTCCAGAGTGGAAGCTTCTCGGGGAAGGGAGTTTCATAGAGTCGCATCCACAGCGCAGAAAGCTTGACCACCAGACAAATTCTGGGTACAGTTAGTAGTCCTTCATCAACCGATCGCAGTAATCGAGTGGGACAATAAAAGGAATTAATTTATATAAAAATCCTAACAGTGCCAACACACGTTGTTGTATATGCCACATCATCTGCATGCTTTATGTAACACCAACATAATTATCCATGATAAAATGGAAAATTAGAGGGGCCATTTCAGCAAGCCTCTAAAATTTTCAGACAATTTCTGAGTTTATGTGGATTACATTTCTGCAGCTGGTGCGTCTTTTTTTTTTATTTATTTTTTTATCACCAGCGCCTGTTGTTTTAAAATGGTTTGCTGACATTGTTCATAAGTGTTTCTTAACATATAATGTTTCACTTGGCCAGTCACAATACCCTGTTTACATACTATGTGGCACCAAACTTCAGTCAATTACTTTATCACCAGTTGGTGACTGACTACAGCATCCTATGGTTGCTATGACAACCACTCATTAACATTATCTTAATATTTTATTTTGTTTTAAAAAGGGCCTTACATGCATCTGAAACAGTGTCCTCATACTCAGGTAAACCAAAAATGAAATATTCAAAAGCCAGGTTGGACCACAAACAGGACTTAAATTAAAAACACAATTTCTAATATACTTGGCTAAATCAATAATTATATATCTGAAATCCATTGCAAGTCACAATAAGCAAATTATCCTGGCAGATACTAAGAGGGTGATTCAATTGTGTTACCACACGGCTGCCACTAGATGGTGCAATCCAATTGTTGCTTCGATCAGGTACAAATACCCATGAGGAGGTGGAGGGATTATATGGACTTTTCAGTTTGCCGCCTCTTGAGAAGGAAGTGTACCAGGGCCGTTTTAAGACAGGAGGTGGCCCGCGTGCAGCCTCCTCTGGCCAGAGCGCTCAGACTCCATTGCGCATATCGCCGGGAATATGTACTGTGGCCATTTTTCTGGCCATTTCTGCAGTGCTGCTTCCACCAACGCTGGACTCTGGAGGGTAAGTATTTAAAAAATGGGTGCAGTGTTTGCGGTTTGGTCCCCCTGGGAATAGGGGCCCGTGAGCACGGTGCACACTGCACCCATAACAAATACGCCACTTATCCCAATATGTTTACATTGAGGGTACTATTTTAATCATGATTAGCTGCATTGGGGTGTGGATAAACATGGTGCTAGAGAAAATGGGCAAAAAATAATTGAATCGACCAGGAATATACTAAACTCCAAAGACCTGAATAATAGCTAAGGTACTTATATATGTTAGCCGGGCGCCCGGCTACACTATGCTGACAACGTAGCTTTGGCTACGTTGTTAGCGTAGCCATTGAGCCATTGCCGGGCGCCCGGCTAATAGGTGCGGCCGGGGGAGGGTAGGTGCGGCCGGGCGGAGATGGTGGTGTGGGGTGAAGGGCTGCACGGCGGGGGCTGGCGTAATGGCGGCAGAGGGGGGAGATCCCAGAAGCCGCTGGGGGAGCATCACATGGTTTCCCTGCTCCCCCAGCGGCACTACGCTAATAGCGTAGTAAGCACCAAGTGTCATGGCGGCCACGATGCGGGGATCCGGGTCCCGGAGTAAGTATAATGACACACACACACACACACACACAACACCCACTAACAGGATCATATGCCCACTATCCACGTCATACCCCAGTGTCCACGTGGGCGTGGAGTTAATTTTAGAAAGAGTGGCGAACGCAGCGAGCCCGAAGCGTGGCGAGCGCAGTGAGCCCCGCGAGGGGACGCGTATCTGCGTGCGCTCTCCAAGCTTCGGGCTCGGTGGCTCGCAACACTTTCTAAAATTAGCTCCACGCCCACGTGGACACTAGGGGTATGACGTGGATAGTGGGCATATGATCCTTTATGTATTAGCAGGGCTCCAGTTACGTAACTTACGTAATTTGCGTATGTTACGTAGTTTACGTAGCCAGCATAGTGGTGTATTGGTATTCTCAATACACCACTACGCAAACTACTTAATGGGAGCCCAACTAACATAAGTACCATAGCTAATTCATAGTCATAATAGAATACATACTGTATAAGTTTTTTGTCAAAACTGTTCTTGCTTTTGCAGATCTTATAAGCTACTTAGCAGCTCCCGTATCTTTCTAGTGTACAAGGTTAGGTCACCCTGGAATTTGTACACTGTTGGTGCAAAGCTATGCTCTATGGATTCTGTACATCGGTCACCCTCTAACACTGGAAATGTTTTCCAGCATTCAGTTTCATCTGCAGCATTTGCACCAACAGACCAAATAAAGAGAGAGTTTTAGTGACCATTGTGGTATAATAGATGTTTTACTTGGCTTGTGTCCCAAGATGGCTTTCACTTACCTTCCTACATTTCGTGCTAGCGCTTTGGTCATATGTCCTATTTCCCGCTGTTTCTGCGAGATCTTTTCTGTGGTTTTTGCTAGAGCGACATTTAGCGCCCTCTTGCTGCCCTGGCTGGCATTGTAGATTTCCTTGCCTTTCCTTTCTATGGCAGTTCGAGTTTCTGCGGTGTTCTCTCGGGGGACCTTTCCCTCCAGCTTTTCATTCAGGAAGTCAAACACATTACGGGATGCTTTGTTACCTGGCCTGACACCAGGCCGCTTGGGCAGTCGTTTCCTTCTGGCTTTGTGAGGGATCTGCCCTCCTTTATTCTTCCTTTGCTGCAACTCTAAACATTGGTCCAGAGATTTACCCTTTGGCAAAACCATAGCCTGGACAGGTTCTATCCGCCCCTCTAAGTTCCGTCCAAGACCTGAATGGTGTAAAAAGGCAGATACAAATAGGAGGAGATAAGAGGTCTGAGAATATATAAAGATGACAGAATAAGCACACTAAGCAAGTTTTGCACCATTTTATATTAAGCACTAATAAGTGTTCATTCTAGCATCCACCATCTTTGAAAATCCATGCAGTTCCACTCCCCTGCCTGGGGTGTTACTGTCTGCTGTGGTGTTTCTAGCCTGGTCTGTATATCAGTGCTGTTATACAGAGCACACTGTGCTAAAAGCACTAGAGCAGACAGCGACACCCCAGACAGGGAAGAGGAACTGCATGGGTTTTCAAATATGGCAGGTGCTAGAACAGGGCTGGGCAACACCGGCCCTCCAGATGTTGATGAACTACACATCCCAGCATGCCTTGCATCCGTTTCAGCATGGCCACATAGCAAAACTAATGCAAAGCATCCTGGGATGTATAGTTCATTAACATCTGGAGGGCCGTTGTTGCCCAGCCCTGTGCTAGAATGAACACTAACTATGCATCTCTATTTACAGGCTAAGTGAATGCTATGTCATCATGCTTGAAATAGAGTGCAAGTTTGAGTCAAACATATCAATTAACAATTTAAGTTAAATCAATTGCTCATTCTACAACTCACCTTTTCCAATCTCGTACCCCATGCGTGCCAGGAGCTTGGATCCAATCCCACGTGTGTGCGCCTCCCAACCAGCAAACTCATTACTGCAGGGTGCGGCGCCAATCTCTCCAGTGTCCACAAGCACTGCAATAGGCGAGTAGAGGGGTTACAAGACACAGCTAAAACAAAGTAGGTTAAAACAGGGATATGCATTTTGCATACCTCTAGCATACACAGAATCATCAGCTCCCTCATCGTCCTCGGAGGATGAACTGTCCCTTTCCCGCAGAGGTGGAATGATGGCATCAGCCTCTAAAACAGCCTCCTTAAGTAGCGCAGAATCAAACTTCACTGTGTAGAATGCATTGTCTATGTCTAAAACATAGGAGAGGGGGAGAATATGAATAAAAGGACAAAAACCTGTGAGTGGTAAGTAGAGAGATGGGCACAGGCAAAGTTGCACTAGCTGTGGACTGCTGATAACCTTCCTATCTTGGCCGACAAGCCACAGGAGTTACCTGTAATTCGTGCCGGGTACCAGATGCCATCATTGTGCTTAGCCAGACAGGGGTTGTCAAGCCCAAGAGAAGCAAGGTCTGGCTCATCAAATGGCTGCAGCTCATCAACAGGCACTACTTGTCCATGTGAAAATCTGAGAACGGGAAGAGGAGGTTGTTAAAGGCCCATCATTTGGATCCCTACTCATACACACCTACAGTACCAGGCAGAGCAGGAATACTAACACCAAATGTTACAAGTAAATTTAGGAGTAAACACTGCCCCTTTCTAGAATAATCCCATCCAGTGATATGGACTGGAGTGTGTACACTGTGACAAAATGCCAATTACTAGTTACAAGTAGAATATATTCCCCCATAACCTGCCTTAAAAGTTTAGCAGGAGCTAAACTTGTGTCTTGTGTGCTGATGGCAGATCCTGCTCCTTGCTTGAAACTTCAGTATGGGGCCACTTCCCACTTACACTGTCATATGCAGCCTGGATAATATTCACACAGGCGCTCTTGCCTCTGCCTCACACAAGATCATATTATTTGCTCGGGGGCAGGGTAGCACATGCGCAGACCCCTATCATCGGGGACGAGGCCAAATTCGGACACGGGCGAACTGGTATGAATTGGCCCTTGTATATTCTATCCAAACAAACCACTTTGCAACTTTGCCCAGTGTGAATGGAGAGCAATGATCGCTGGGCTGAAAATCGCTCAGTGCCTACACACTGAGCGATTTCCCCCTGCCCAGCGATTTTCGCTCCTTTGAACAGCTTTCCATAGCTGGAAGCTATAGAAAGATGTTCAGTCTGCTGGTAATACCAGGGCTCGCCACCTGCCTATACACACTGGGCGGCTTTGGAGCGGAAAGCAGCTCACATGACAAAACTGAGCCGCTTTCAGCTCAAAGTCGCCCAGAGTGTATGGGCCTTTAGTTATTGCTTGAGAAGTAGGAATACAAGACTGCACACTTTCTTTGCACATTGGCAGCAGTATTATATGTCCAATTTCATAAATTATAAACACCCTAGAAAATTCTATACATTTGTAGTAAACATTTTAAGAACAGTCTCCTATTCCAGTTCCTATCCGAATACCTATCCACTCCGTCAGTCTTCTACCTGCTCTTCACATCTCTATCCGTAACACTTTTCTTGAAAAACAAAAAGAAACCTCTATCCAGCATGGATCTCTTACTAATTATACTGGCTAATATAGAAAGCTACACCTGCACCCACACAACTCTTCCCCTGACTCAAAAGGGTACATTTACTAAGATAGAGGTTCTATTGAAGATAGGATGTTGCCCACAGCAACCAATCAGATTCTACTTATTATCTTCTAGAAGGTGGTAATAAATAAGTAGAATCTTATTGACTGCTTTGAGCAACATGCCATCTTCAATAGGACGCCCATCTCTCAAATATCAACCTCCCGCTCTACAACACTCACTCTCATTCCCAGTTATGGGACTCTTTTCAAACTGCCCTATTATTATAGACCCTAAAACAGACACTGGATTGCACAGCCAGAGGAAATACTTTACACAAGTAGCATTTAGTCATGTACCTATTATCTAAGGTAGCAAAAAGGGCCCTAGTACTGCTTTGTCTGTATTAATACCCAGCTTTCTTGTATTACTCTGCTGGTTTCCAAATCTAAACTGCTGTGGCATAAATGTGAATGTGCAGAAATATAACCACTCTTCACCTGCAACTGTCTTTGAAATTACACTTATCATCCAGGAAGTAGGGACAAGGCTTCATGGCCTTGTGTGTAGGATAGAGGTACAGAACTCGTACTCCAGGTCTTCCATCCTCCATTTGCTCTGACCCCACAATCATGGCATTGTGGTACTCTAGTGTGCCCCATGTGCTATAATATGGAGCTTTTACTTTCATTCCACTAGTTTCATCTTCCTCCTCTTCTCCGTCTTCTGAATTATTGGAACTAGTTACATCATTAGCCTCAGGAAGTCCAGTGTTATTACTCAATTCTCCAATGGCCATGCTGAATGCCTCATACTCATCGTCCTGATGTGAGGAGGATGATGGCCCATCAAGTGCTGACAGTAAATTGGACTTCTGTACAGACAATAGGCTAGACTCCGTCAGTTCTATCAGCTGCTGTAAATCTCCCTGGAGCTGAATGAGATCGGCTTTCTGCGATGGGTCCACATCACCATGCAGGGTAAGCCCGACTTGCTCCAGCTGAGCTCTGTAAGTCTGTAGAGCAGCTCCTAGACTCTTCTCATCCATCATGTACAGTAACAATCTCTCGGTAATGGCGGATTCAGACCTTTCTAATTTGCAAGAAAAAATATCAAGATGTAAACGAGATTAACTGCCAAAAATTGCGGTAATATTTCCATAACTGTTCACAACCTCCAAAAAGACCATAAAAAATAAACTAGAATAGAAATACATGACTTAAAATACATTTTCATTTGAAAACTCAAATAAATAATATAAAAGGGAAATAATCCCTTTAAAAAAGTCAAACCTTCATCCTCTTAAACAAATACATTGCATTATCTATCTGCTTTTCTTCTATATTATTCATAGGAGTTGCCTTTGGATGCGCAAAGCCTACATTTTCTGGATAAAATATTATTCAATACACAAAGCCTTATTCACACCCTGAGGCAACAAAACGAAACAATTATGTTTGAAGATAAAAAAAAAAAGCAGCATAACAGAACTCGTACTCCAGGTCTTCCATCCTCCATTTGCTCTGACCCCACAATCATGGCATTGTGGTACTGTAATATAATTTATTATATGCACCACTTTCTCTGAAATTTAGAAAATGCTTTCTAGCTTGTTTGACACACACACACACACACACACACACACACACACACACACACACACATATATATCAAATGAAATGAATGACACCCCCACATCCCGATACAGGGAATGCTGACAGGAGCTCCATGAGTGACCTAACCCTCTGCCCCTATCACCCTAACCCTTCCTCAGTCCCACCCCCGCCTAGTGCCCAACCAATTACCTTCCCCCAGCCTGACTCAAGCCCGTCCCAGCATACTGTACTTCCTTTCAGGATCCTGGCTATTGGGATTCTGGGGCCAGGATTGCAACTACATCCCAAATATATATGTGAGATAATGCATTCTTTCCTGTAAATTCTATGGGTATTAAAGTTATGAGACTATGTAACAGTGTGAGACTGTGTAAAGGCTTTAGAATTTCCCAATGGTATGCGATACTGATTATAATTTACAGTAGGACTGTGTTTTTGTCTATAATAAATAGGCTTTCCTAATAAATACAGAAGTGGTGACATCATAAATCACTGGATATATATGTAATGAAGAGGAGAATTTGCTGTTTATAGAAAAAGGGATTTTTGTAAGAACTTACCGTTCGAATCCCTTTCTCTGATATGGTCCTGGTGACACAGCTTCACATTGGGATGTAGGAGGGTCCGCAGGAGCCAGGCACCTATCCTAAAGCTTTTGGAGGGTAGGCTCCTCCCCTACTGCATCCCAGATTCCTCAGTTCAATCTTTCAAAGCCACTGGAATACATTAACTCAGTACAAACACCTGCACATATTATATGCACAATTTTAAATTTAACTTTTCAACCAATTATAACATGAAACATCATGAACACTGGCATACTTACTGAGCGTAAGGGAGGGATCGCTGTGTCACCAGGACCATATCAGAGAAAGGGATTCGAACGGTAAGTTCTTACAAAAATCCCTTTTTCTCTTTCAATGGTCCTGGTGACACAGCTTCACATTGGGACGTTCCAGAGCCGGTCCTTTTGGGTGGGTACGCTCAGGTCTGCAGTTTTCATCACTGCTTGCCCGAATGATGCGTCCACCGACGCGAACTCACGGAACCTATCGAATTTGGCAAAAGTATGAACAGAAGACCAAGTGGCAGCCCTGCAAACCTGCTCAGCTGTTGCCCCATGTCGAACCGCCCAAGAGGTGGCAACCGACCTGGTGGTATGCGCATTAATCCTGGCCGGTACAGGCCTACCAACTTTAGTATATGCCAACGCAATAACAGAGCGCAACCACCTAGCAATGGTCTGCTTAGAAGCAGGCCAACTAAGTTTGTGTATGTCATACAAACCAGTAAAGTATCAGTCTTTCTGACACTCTTAACTCTGTCCACATAAACGCGCAAGACGCGCACAACATCCAAATTCCTTAATTTGTCCCTTTTCCTAACAACCCTCTGAGGGTTGAACCACAGGCAGAACAATCTCCTGATTTAGATGAAAAGCAGAGACTACTTTTGGTAAAAATCTAGGGGTACTGTCCGAAAGGCAGCCCTATCATCGTGACATATAAGGGAGGAAGACTTGAAGAACAAAGCAATCAACTCCGATATATTTTTTTTTTTTTTTTTTTTTTCTTGACGCCACCGCCAACAAAAATACCAGCTTCCCTGAAAGGAAACTAAGGTCAACCGACCTTAACGGCTCAAAAGGCGCCTCTTTAAGGTACTCCAGAACCAGAGATAATTCCCCTGGCGCTACTGGTTGGTTGTAGGGAGGTTTCAATAGATAAACCCCCTGCAGGAAAGTCTGTACTTCTGGTTCTAACGCAATCCTTCTTTGGAAAGAAAAATTGACACGGTCGAGATATGTACTCTGAGTGACTGAAGGCCTAACCCAGAGGAAAGGCCCTCCTGTAAAAAACTCCAACAATTTAGCCATTTTAAATCTCGATGTGCGTGACCTCTGTCTTACACACCACCAAATATATGTCTTCCAGGCCCCAAAATAATTTACAGAAGACACTGACTCATTGCGTTAACCCCCGCCTTTGAGAATCCTATATTCCTCAAAATGGCGTTTTCAACAGCCAGACCGTCAAAATTAATCGAGCTGAATCCAGCTGGTTGAACGGTCCTTGTTTTAGAAGGTCTGACCTCAGATGTAGACGCCACGAGTCCACAGAGAATCTCTGAAGCCTCGAGTACCAGGATCTCCCTGGCCAATCTGGGGCCACTAAAATTACTGGAACTGTCTGGGCCTGTATTGTTTTCAACTCTCTTGCCAGCATTGGAACTGGCGTAAAATCATAAAGAAGATTCCCCTCCCAGGGGATAGTCATGGCATCCACTGCTTCTGCCAGTGGATCCCACGTCCTGTCATACAACCTGGGTACCTGATGGATGAACCTGTATGCCTTCAGGTCCCTATCCGGGGTTTCCCCCTTATTGTAATCTAGTGGAATACTTGTGGATTCAGCCTCCATTTTCCTTCCATCAGTTACTCCCTGCTCAGGAAGTCGGCCTCTATATTCTCCACTCCTGGTATGAAGATTGCTGATAATGCTAGAACATTCTGTTCCGCCCACAAGAAGATTCGGGACACTTCCCACATGGCCAGATTGCTGTGTGTGCCTCCCTGGTGATTCAGATACGCCACCGCTGTGACGTTGTCGGTCTGAATGCCTAAAAGGGAGCTCTTGTAATCTTTTCTCCCGCCAGAGAAAACCTCTTCCACACAGCCCTCAGTTCCAAGATGTTGATCAGTAAGGCAGACTGTAAAGTATCAGTCTTTCTGCTCTAACGTCCACAAGCCCTGCAGACGCAGGTCCACGACAACTGCCCCTCAGCCTCTGAGACTGGCGTCGGTAGTGACTACCACCCAGCTCCAGGACTGCAGGGACCGACTCCCCCGAAGGGAATCCACCTCCATTCACCATTTTAGGAAGGATCGAGTTTCTGAAAACAACACCATTTGTTCTGACCTCATGGTCTGAGAGTTCCCTGTCCGCTGGGACACTCTAGAGTGGAACCTGGTGAACTGTAACGTCTCGAAAGACGCCATCATCTTCCCCAGCAGTTTGAGTCACCCCCATACTGCTGTGCTCTGAGACCCTAGGATCTCCTGTACCAAGGCAGCCAGATCCCTGGCCTATGCCTCTGGTAGAAACACCCAATGCAACTGGGTATCCAGACCAATCCCCAAGAATTGGAGTCTCTGTGACGGCACCGATTGAGATTTTTGTAAATTTAAAAGCCAGCCGTGAATCTGCAAAACCTGATGGTTTCTGCCAAATGACACTTCACTTGTCTGCTGACTCCGCTTTAAACCGCAGGTCGTCCAAAAATGGAATAACCATGATTTCCGTCAGTCGAAGCACATCCGCCATTTCTGACATTATTTGGTGAATACCCTTGACGCTGTGGCCAGACCAAAAGGCAACGCCTGTAATTACAGGAGAAGGTCTCCTATTGCACACCCCAATAGTTCCGGGTGGATAGGAACCTGCAAGTATGCGTCCTGGACCTTCATGGACGCTAAAAATTCTCCCTGGTCCCGGCTTAGCAGCACAGACCGTAGAGACTCTATTTTGAAATGGTCTAACCACAAAAAGCTATTAATGCCTTTTAGTTTAGGATCAGCTAAAAGACCCGTCTGGTTTGGGCACCAAAAACAGAGTGAAATAAAAGCCTTTTTTCCCTCCGCTCTGGGGACCGGGACTACCACACCCTTCTCTAAAAGAGAATGAGCCGCTCCCAAGAGAGCTGTACGGAGCCGAGCCTCCTTTGTGTAGGAATGAACCTTCTCGGTGGAAGAACTTTGAAGGGAATCTTTTAACCCTGGGTTATATTTCTAACCCAAGCGTTCCGATCTTAACAGTGCCCCTGCGTCTCTGAACAGTGACAGACGTCCCCCCTCCTTAAACACCGCCGGGCAAAACCCCTGGCAGTATGCGGAGGATTTTTCCTCTCCTATGGTTTCTTATAAAAAGAACCAAATTTTGACTTTGGGGCCTTGCCCCTGGAGGACTGAGACTATCCCTTAAAAGACTGTCCTCAAAAGGACGCACCTCCTCTAGGGGAGGGCCGAAAGGATGGCCTGAAAGCAGAAAACCTTGATGTCTGCTTTGGCTGCAGGGGTAGGCAGGAAAGTGCTTTTTTCCACCTGTTACCTGCTTATAAATCTCTTCCAGTTGTAAACCAATAACAGCTTTCCTTTAAAAGCAAATGCCTCTAAGCCTTTTTAGACTTGTTATCTGCCTTCCAAGCTATAAGCCAGAGCACTCTCCTGGCATTCCAAACACTGAGGAAACTCTGGCAGCCATTTTGAGAGCTTCCTGCTCAGCCTGCATCACATTTCTGCAGCAGCATTATACTTCTCTGCCTAGTAACAACACACAAAAGACAGTATGTCAACTAGAGCACAGGTCACTGACCCACCAATCCTGGCCTTAGAGACCCAGACTGAAGCCAATCAGAGGACTTGCTTGCTTGAAGGCTTGCACTGGTAGCACAGTTGGTTTTTGACAAGTATACCACAGAAGCCTCTACCACTGGAACTTTCTCCCAGAGGTCTGCATGATCCTCAGGCATGGGATACAGGCTTAACCATCTATTATGGCATCTAAAGCCTTTTGTCAGGGGTTTTCCAATAAATCTTGTAAACCCTTGTCTGCAGAGAGATATCAGGGTTTTTCCAATAAATCTTGTAAACCCTTGTCTGCAGAGAGATATCATTTCCCTCACGCTGTCTTTTAAAAACAACCTTAGCAGGAGTTTTTTACTTCACAGACAAATTCAATGCCTGTTTACAGCAGTAATCAAATCCTCCACCCCTGAGGGTGAGGACTCTTCAGAAACATCACCCTGAACCCAGGGTATGTCTGTGTACTCTCCCTCCTCATCAGCAGCTAATAATGGCACTGAATCAGACCTTTTAGGGGTCCCCCCAGAGTAACCATAAAGCTTGTCAAACAAGTAATTTAAACCTGCTGATTCCCATAGCAGTATCCTGCATGACTTGTATAAGTCAGGATCTGTCTGGGTCCGAGGCAAAGAGCTGGCCGGACTGCTGAGAGAATGGTCCTGGTCTAGGGGAATTACCAGCCATCACTCTGCCTGTCCAGTAATGCACCAAAGCATTTTCCGACCTGTCTCAGGGACTTAACCCTCGCAAGGTCCGATGCACTACCCTCTGGGGTTCACTCCCCATGGGTTTCACAGCAGCGCATAAAATACAAAAGCCCCCCTTAGGGACAAATTTCAGTGTACAACCACTGCAAGCGCTCATTGCATTAAAGGCTCCCTCCCCCAAAACCACAGACTGTTGCTCAGACATGATGTTCTCAATAACACAGTCACAGCATTAAATGTACATACATTATATACAGTGTACTCAGCCACTTAGCTTTCTGTAGTCTTCAGAATGGGGAAAGCGAAGCCCAGGAAATCCAATCACTCTGTCAGGATCAGTAAGCCAGCTCAGCTCCGCTGCAAGCGTTCTGAATGGCGCCAAAAACAGAGTGAGGGAAGGGACCAAGTCCCTGCTGCTGCGGGGTCTGTGACTTTTGGCGCCAACTACCCCCAGACAGCCGCTCCCATTGTAGGATCTCCTCGTTCCAGTATCTCCCCCTCAGCTGGGGACCACTCGGAACATGCCTGTAACAACACTGCTGTCCTCTCAGTATAGGAGCTCAGTGTGTAAGCTCCGCAGAAAATGGCCGCCGCCATCACGGAGCGCCTGTCCCCCATGATCCCCACCTAGCGTGAAGCCGGTTTCAGAGCGCTCCGGAGCCCAGGCAGCTTCTTAAAAGAAGCTGTAAGCGCTGCACAGGGAGGCCAGACAGCGTCTCCCTCGTGCACAGTGAGCTGACAGGACTCGTTTCTGTCAGCTCCTGCTGCGCTAGCAGTGTGAGGATTCACTAATGAGAATCCTCACACTGTGCCTACCTAGCTAGTGTAGAAGTTAATAAAATAATAAAAACCCTAACTAACTCTACTCCTTCGGCTGCTCCAGCAGCCCTTTAGAATAGCACCCACTCCAGTGGGCACCTAACACGAACTGAGGAATCTGGGATGCAGTAGGGGAGGAGCCTACCCTCCAAAAGCTTTAGGATAGGTGCCTGGCTCCTGCGGACCCTCCTACATCCCAATGTGAAGCTGTGTCACCAGGACCATTGAAAGAGAAATATAATGTACATGAGGTAATACAGAATACAGTTTGTATTATATAGGAATAGCTGAAAACATTTTAAACACTTCCCCTGGTCACAGACCTGTAATAAAGAACATATACCTGCTCCTGCCCTGGCAGCCATGGGGACACTAAAACCCCCATCAGGTCATGGTTCCTGACTTATTCCATTCTCCACAGACCCCGGGTAACAAGTATAGATGGGGAGGACCTGCATGTTGTAGCCGTACAGTACATACACAGAGGAAGGGGCACCTTTAGGATAAATCAGAAGCAGTCAGCACCTGAGCTGGGCAATAATAGAGGCTCAGCCAGTGACTGCATGGGGCGTGCTGGATTTTATATGTCCACAACAAAGAAAACCGCAGCTTGCCGTAAAATGTTCTACATCTGTAAGAAAGATAATCTCATTGAAAGTAATTATAAGTCTTACCTTTCTCACACAGCCGCCATGACACCAAACGTCACAGACCATAGAGCTGGGTGGACCGTGGACAGACGGAATCTGTCTCCATTTTGGTAGGCGCCATTACACCCCAGACCGGTAGGAAATTGGAATCATCAACCTCTGGAACACAAGATACTCGTACGGCGCGATCAGCAGTGCAGTAACAACTGGGGCAAGTGTTACTACTACTAATACAAAGGTACAGCTAATACAATCAATCTATCCTGCTTGTGAGAAATGCCACACACAAGATGGATGCTCGCCAGTACCACATACACACAGTATCCCAGGATGACTTGCGCTGCCGGCGGAAGTTAGTGCTGGCCGAGGTCTGGGAGTGGGACACTGTGATCATCATCATCAACAACAACATCATCATCATTGCTGATGGGTAGCTGAGGCGGTGGAGGTGAGTTGGGCTGAGGGGGCGCTGGGGGATGTGGCAGCTGCTTTCCTCTGTTCTGGCCACGGGCTGCTTGTTGTCAGTGTGCGGGATGACAGGCACAAGCAAGCAGCTTGTCACCTGGAGGTAGCCAGCTAAGTTAAATGCAAGTGACAGGAGACCACCCAGGTGCCATGTTCATTAAAGGACCTCCTTCGGGCTGAGATGGTTGTTCTATTAAGGGCCCCATACATCAGAAATCACAATTTATGGATTTCCAGATACAGGGATTTTTTGACCAGATAAATGGATTTTACAATCTATCTGACTTTGTCCACACATTACAGATTTATTTCAGTGAGCGGCAGATTTTTCCATCTAAAGATTGCATCTTCATATCTGGAAATTGCCCCAATTGATTGTCATTTCAGCTGTTCATAATGTAAATAGATGAAGAAGATGAATTGGGAATGCCCACACATATAAAAAAGATCTGCAGATAATACCAGATTATTAAACATGTTTAAAAACCCGATTAAGCAATCGATTGGCGATTTTTGATTGGGATTGCCAAAAGGGGGAGCCCATACATCTAAAATGAAAATTGTCACAATTAATTGCTGATGTATGGGGCCCTTTGTAGATCAATGCTGCTCCTACTTGAATACGGTTTCTAAGATGTACACTGAATAAATATACAAACCCTACCTATATATAAAATGCTACATTGCCGCCGCCGCCCCCCCCCCCCCCCCCCCCCCAAAAAAAAGACAGTGTATGTAACAATTTGCAGGTTATAGGGTTGAGATCCTTATGCAGCATCATCAGTTTTTAATATTAAATATTAAAAAGCCAGATATAGGGCCAGATTCTCTTAGCCAATCAGCTCCTAACTGCCATGTCACAGACTGTGTTTGAAAAATGTCAGACAGGAGCTGATTGGCTGGCTGTTTATCACTCTGCATTTTATCACTTTTGAAGCTTAGAGAATCTGGCCCTTAGAGTTTAACTTGAAAATTTGTTATTACCGCTTGAAGACATATTTACCTCACATTGCACATGGGATTTTGTACTCTGCTCCAAGCTGGTGGGACTCTGCTTGAGACCCCTTTTTAACTGGCATCTCTACCTCGCATGCCGCGGGTCCTGAGCCTGCGCTTGCAAATGAGATCAATGCCCAACGTTGACTGTTTCATTGACGAGGTGGCAAATCTGGTGAATAACCCTTGTTGATTGAAGCCATGTTTCATTGACGAGGTGGCAAATCTGGTGAATAACCCTTGTTGATTGAAGCCATGTCACGGCAGCTTGAAATCCATTCACATTGCCATCGGGACACAGAATTTTACTTTGCCCGTGCTTAGAGATGACATCATCTCAGAGTTCTGGAACTGTGGCTCTCCCTATACTGTGAACAGGACTTGAGTTGGATGACTTGGCAAATCCGTTCAACCGGTGTCCTTCCCGCACCATCCCAGGTAGCTACCCAGGTTGGATTCCCAGCACATTGGACCCATGTTAATCTTCTTTTTACAGCGATCCGCAGTTACGCTAACTTGCAACTGTAGTACTCAAATGTTTTGTGATTTCTTACCCAAGCACAGATAAGTTAATCTATTTTCTTTGGTCAGTAATTGTCCCACCTGCTTCCACAGATAGAAATCCAGAAAACATGATCTGTTTTTGAGGACTGGCTCAGGGAACCACTGTTCTAAACTAAATGACACTATCCACTATAGAAAAAAGGTCATTGTGACCACATCTTGTTAACAATGAGTGATATTGATGAAACTAATTGACTATGAAAATATATAATCTGGCTGTGATCCTATTCACACATTTCCAATCTAGGCACCCACTAGTTTTTTATTTTTCTTGATAAATGGATGTGGTAAGGGGGCCCAAACCAATGTGACTTTTAACCCTATATGGTCTGCAGCTAGTTCCTATCCAGTGCTAGCTAGCCCTAGCTAAGATTTATATCATATTTTAAATAACTCTTAAAATACATTTTATCAATATAATTACTCACTATGATGTGATGATCTATAGTCCCATTTAGAGAATTCAATCTCCAATAAGAAATGGGGCAGATGTATTAAGCCTGATAAAGTGGAAGGTGATAATGCACCAATCAATCAGCTGCATTTGAAAAATGACAGTTAGGAGTTGATTGGCTGGTGAGTTATCACCTTCCACATTACCACTGCTTTATTACTTTACTGTGCTTAATACATCTGCCTCAGTGTATCCT
Organism: Crinia signifera; assembly: GCF_055691185.1. NCBI lineage: Eukaryota > Metazoa > Chordata > Amphibia > Anura > Myobatrachidae > Crinia > Crinia signifera. The sequence goes on along the minus strand of NC_139222.1, from coordinate 104,245,947 downwards.
TTTTTTTTTTTTCAAGTATTGAGAACCGATCTCCTGTTTACAGTACATTTGACTTTGTGATGTATTTTTCAGTTGGTCCAGTGGTAATCTAGTACGCTGCCTCCTACAGGACTCCATCATGTACACACTTCTGTCCGGTCTCTATAAGTACATGTTCCAGAAGGATGAGTATTGCATCCTGATACTAGGGCTTGACAATGCTGGGAAGACGGTGAGTGAAATGCCTCCCTGTACACAGGTTCTTTGTGTAAGATGTATTTAGGTATTGTTATACAAGGATTATATTGTTCTAGTAGAATAATTGAGATGGTAACTTGTGTTCTATCATATGGAATGGTTTATACTGGGAATAGCATGGACAGCAGTTTTTTCCTGTTTTGCACAAAACTTTGTTTTAAGAACATAGAACAAACACCGCTGTGCTGGTCTTTTTTCAGGCTTTGTTACTGTAGGCTGTGCACATTACAATAATCATGCTGTTACCAGTGCTCATCCAACTAACCACACATTTAGCTTATGTCATCCAGTATAACCTGCTGCATAATATTTGCACAATATATTCAAATGTATGCACACAGATCAGCAGCATTTCTTCTATGATGATGTAAACACACACTGCCAGATGCAGTGGCTCATCCACTCTGTTCCATGCTGTTTGGGAGCTGTTGGCAGTGGGCTGGGATGGCACATCTACTGTACTACACATGTCCATCTCAGGAGATAATTCAGAGATTTTTTAGTATAGGATTTTAAGTTTTTTTGTTTTGAAACCAGAGCGGAAAATGTATCAGGGGTAGCTGTGGTGGAGGGTGGGGGAAAGGTCCACGGTGCGTGTGGAGTATTTCAGGAGTAGCTGTGACGGGAAGAGCAGCATAGGCTGTTGTAGGTGTATATCAGGGAAGGGGTAAAACAGTGTTGGCTAACCTTCACACTCCAGCTGTTGTTGAACTACACATCCCAGCATGCCCTGCTACAGTTTTACTATTTGGCCATGCTAAAACGGATGAAGGGCATGCTGGGATGTGTAGTTCAACAACAGCTTGAGTGTCAAGGTTAGCCATCACTGGGGTAAAACCTCAGAGATGACTGTATGCTAGGTAACCATATCAGAGTCCGCATAGGGGGAAGGGGTATATCAGGGGCTTTGGAAGTATGTCAATGGAGGCTCTGGGGTAGAGTATGTCAGGGGTGTATGCAGCAGTAGCTGTGTTACGGAAGTATGCTGGATGTGGCACCAAGAGTTTGTCTGTAGAGGGTGTGTCTTTGCAGTAGATATGAATCCCAGTCCCAAGATATGAAGCTGGTTGCAGTTTGAGATCACCAGACGTACGGGATACCGGCTGATCTTGGATATTTTTTTTTAAAGAGGCAATCATTTACAAAGCATGGTTTTACCTTGTAAATAATTGCCTCTTTATAGACCTCTATGATCGGCTGGCATCCCATACATTCAGTGATCTCGAACTGCATTACATCACTCCTCTGTTTTTTATCAATATATACGAGTATACAATCACTCTTGACTGAACTTTTCCTTTCAGACATTTTTGGAACAGACCAAAATCAGATTTTGCCGTAACTACAAAGGGATGAATCTCTCCAAGATCACAACTACAGTTGGCCTGAACAGTGAGTATTTCATTATAAGCAGGTGTTGAAGTGTCACCAAAGCTTCTTCCAGTTTCTCTTTGTTTTTTTGTGCATTAACTCGGGATTGGTTCTCTGTTTTGCAGTTGGTACCATTGATGTGGGGAAATCACGATTAATGTTCTGGGATCTTGGGGGACAGGAAGAGCTGCAGGCTCTCTGGGACAAGGTGAGTCCTCCAGTTAGAGACATATGTACACCATGACACCGTGATACTCTGCAATATAAGAGGACAGCTAAGCTAAATTCCTCCTGGCACAAAATAACTATGGTAAAACCATAGGGTGGCCAAACTTATCCTTAAGATCTACCAACAGTTCATGTGTTTCAGGCAACCTGTGGATCTATAGTAGGGATGAATGCAGCATGTTTGAAAATGTGTCTGTTAGTAATGACTGCAGCTGTGCACCAGCTTGGTGATATGGAAAACATGGACTGTACGTAGATCTCGAGGATCGGTTTGGCCACCCCTTATATAGGGCAACAGAAGCTATGGTCAGTCCTGAGTAAACTACAGACTTTGATTTAATATTGGAGCTCTTGGGGGGTATGAAATGTGCCGCCGCTATTTCCGACGTGGGAAATAGCGGCAGCTCCCTATTCAATTATGTCTTTAACAACAGCATTGATGCGGGATCACTGCAGACCGGGCCCGACTTTAGAAGCTGTCGGATCCGTTCTGCTGATAACGGCCATGGATTGTCGATTGTCACGCTCCCTTTGCGCCGACATTGAATCCCATCTGTCGTTATGCTCAACGGGCCAGGATCACGGCTTTTGGCAGGGATAGACAGCTTGATCCCAGATTGTATACCCCCCTAGTACCTAAAATCACTTTGGCAAGAATGATGATATATATATATATATATATATATATATATATATATATATATATATATATATATATATATATATATACCACTGGTTGCTAATACTAAGTCATAATAAACATATTTATTTGTTCAAGTTAATATAAATAGGAGTCACAATAACTATATAGTGATGCTTGGTACACACTAGCTGATATATCGCAGCGGGTGTATGCAAACACTGTCTATGAACGATGTCCCTCAGCGCTATCGTTTCGGCTGTGCAGCATGTCCGATATATTTTCAGGTATATCAGCAAATCTGGCTGCGTGTATGGGCGGTCTGCCCACCGACGGTATGCTTGTTGTGGGTATTTCAGATGAACACAATGAGTGGCTGTTCGTTAAATGTATATACTTCCCTGAATTGGCTGCTCTGTTGGCATGACTACAGACCCACCAACTTGTGACAGAGTGTACCCAGCTTAAACTAGCATACAGTAAACACACAAAATTGGAAAATCAACACTTTCTAATGCCAGACAACTATTGGCTCCATCATATATTACAGCATTCACTGTTAATGGGCTTTGGGTTGTGTTTACTAAAGTGCAGGGGTTTATATAAGTGGAGATGCTGCCCAATGCAACCAATCAAATTGTAGCTATTATCTTCTAGAATGTACTAGAGAAATAAGTAGTATCTGATTACTTAATTACACAAGTTCTCACTTTTGTGCAAAGTTTGTTGCAAATTTCATGTTCAGTGGGATAATTAAACTAAGATTTGGATGCAATTACTTAAATGCAGGTATTCCGTGCAGGCCACTTATTTTTTTGCACAGAATACAAATTAGTCTTTCTGTTCTTTAAGTCTCCATTGAATATTTAACCCCTTCACGCACCACTCTGTCTCCCGGGGCCGGGCAGCGCCGCTGAGAACTATGTCAGCCCCAGCAACCTGGAGGGTGGGGGGGGGGGGGGAGACGCGAGCAGCTGGAGCCGGCCAGCGCTGAAGCTGAGTTCAGCAATTAGCTCAGTGGTGCTGCCCCGCGCTAAGCAGCGGCAATCCCGATTATTTTCCGGGCTTGCCAGTCTCAGCACTGAAGCATAGCCCGGAAAATTCTCGGGATTACCACTGAAGGGGTTAAACTCTCTGCTCTTGTAAAGTGTGCTTCTAGTTTTCAGCTTGTTCGTAGTCTCTTGTCCTTTTATTATTTAGTTGAATTAACAGCTCACTTGAATGTGTAGTGTATTATCTATAAAACCACCAGTTGTATAGCCCAGCTCTACATTATCAGAACTTCCTGATTCTGCTGTATTGTCCTTGCTAATATCTGCACTCTCAGTATTATGCAGAGTCCCACGGAGTGATCTATGTCATTGATTCCACGGATGAGGCCCGCCTATCAGAGTCAAAGCGAGCTTTTGGTGAGTTGGTATTAAATGTGTAATGTCTCTTTTATGCTGTCATCACGGCACTTTAGCTAAACCAACCTTGGAACTGAGGTGTAAATGTAACGCTGCACATTGCTTCTACAGTGGTTTTTAAGTCTAAAAGAGTTCCATTTTGCAGCAGAGATGTGTATTTACTGCAAGACACTTATTGGCTTACAGCCTTTTGTTTTCTGTGTTGAAATTGGTAGCAATTACAATTAGCCCTGACTGAAAGTTCTTCTGCGACCGTAACGGTACATAAAAATCTGTACATGCAATGCATGGCTTCTTGGTGGTGGTGGCGGCCTATATACTGTGTGGCATTGCCACATTTCTAATGATGTTATCTTGTGGGTTTCCTGTTTTTGGCAGTGAAAAAAAAAGTTATTTTATACGTTATTTGGTCTTTTTTCATAAAAAGGGGAGACTTGTGGTAGTGTGGTCCAGCCTGCAAAGAGAATCGAGCTAAATCTGAAATTTGTTCTTGGTACACTAGATGTGATTACGTGAGTCAGCCAGCAGAGGGAGCCTAAACCTAAAATGCAGCGACAACTCTGTAGAGATTCATGAACAGTAAAGGCCCTCATACACAGGTTCGATTTGCCCTGTTTTCTTCTAATGCCAAGGCGTCAGATGAAAACTTGCCAAATCACATGTGTTTTGACATCTGATCCAATCTGTGGCCCCTGCACATCGGATAGGATGCAGAGATCATATGTGCTACACCACGTATGATCTCCGGGAACCGGCGGCAGGGAACAGGGTCACATGCGATACATTGCATGTGAAAAGACTGCATGGGATCCTACTGCCCAGGAAGGTTCCAGGCGGTTTACGGGGGATTGGATGGACAGCAGTGTATTTATTCGCTCTCCAAAAAGGGTACTTGTGGAGTATCACGGCTCCCACGATGGCCATCGCACATGAAAAAATCGCATCGCATGCGATTTTTTAACAGAAAAGCATCCAAATGCATTGAAATTAGTATGAAACATGTTCAATGGCCCCCAAATGGCATTTTTGAGGCTGTACCACCCCCACTATCAACGCAAACCCGAAGCGTGGCGAGCGCAGCGGTACGCGTCCTACAACCTTTTCATACCCCCACTATCCACGTCGGCGTGGAGTTGAGAATAGAAAGTGTGGCGAGCCACCAAGCCCGAAGCGTGGCGAGCGGACGCGGATACCTTCACAGGTATACGCGTCCCCTTGCGGGCTTCACAGGTGTCCGCGTCCCCTCTCGGGGCACGCTGCGCTCGCCACGCTTCGGGCTTGGTGGCTCGCTGCGCTCACGACACTTTCTATTCTCAACTCCACGACGACGTGGATAGTGGAGGTATGAAAAAGGTCGTAGGACGCGTACCGCCGCCCCTCGCGGCCTCGCTGCGCTCGCCACGCTTCGGGTTCGCGTTGATAGTGGGGGTGGTACAGCCTCAAAAATGCCATTTGGGGGCCATTGAACATGTTTCATACTAATTTCAATGCATTTGGATGCTTTTCTGTTAAAAATCGCATGCGATCAAATCGCATGCGATTGCATGCGATTTTTTAAAAACACGGCAATATGGCATGCGATGGGAGCCGTGATAATCCACAAGTACCCCAAAAAGTCTCCCCCCCAAGATGGAGCATACTGTCACTGTTAGGGGTATGGCTGTTATTAGTTCCTGGATGGTCACAAGTAAGCCCATGCAGTTGGGTAGGGTAACATCAGTTACTGATTGCTACATTACAGCATGCCTTGTCCTTCTCCCCCTCATTCCTGCTTGTTTCCTTGCAGAGCGAATGATCAGCAGTGAAGCACTGGAAGGTGTGCCCATCCTGGTTTTGGCAAATAAGCAAGATGTAGAGGTAATCTGAATAGGACACTTGTAAACCCTTAATGCGTCCCGGGCGGCTTGCGGGGTATCGGGTGGCTGTACACTGTTGCAAGACATCGAAGCTGTGTATGTCCAGCTTAAGACCTGGTTGTTACTTACAGACATTTCTTACATAGATCTGTTATAATATAAATGCTAATTACTATCCTAATACATACTCAAAAATGTACCTACTCATAAGGGGGTCATACGCCAGAACAATCTCATGCCCAAACGCACAATTTTGACAGGTCATGAGATGGAATGTGTGCACATTGTTTGGAATATCGGTAAAATGCGTGGTCCAGCGGGCCGAGAGGTCGATCATACGTGCTGCACGTATGATCTGTTTTCTGTTAGATTGCACTAAATCGGTTCTTCAGTTCTTCAGTGTGATCATAAACTTGGCCCTGTTCTATGGTTTGTCTGGGTTGTTGTGGGATACTGTCATATCCTTTGAAAAAGTAGCTTCAGCTTTTTATAACAGATATCACTTATGTTACTCTTCATATTTTTTTAGCACCTATTTCATTATCTCGTAATTTACTTTTCTTAAATACAAAATTGGATGGGATTTTCAAGTATGGGTTATGGTGCAGAGAGATGCTTTAGACTACAAAGAGAGTCAGCAACTGTGATTCTGTATATCAGCCAGCAGGGGGAGCCAGAAATCCATGTAAAATGAAGCAAGTAGGAGTCGACTAATGCTGTCATAATTAAGGGTTATCTAATTTAACAACCTTATTTGTTTATTTTATGTATAATAAAAAATAATGTTTTTAAAATGCTTGGGATAGGCATAAGGATATCCTTACAAAGAACTAAAGGGTAGATTTATTAAGCTCGGTGAAGTGATAAAGTGTCTGGTTTTCTCCTTCATCCTCTGGGGACACTGAAGTACTATGCTGGGGGATAGTGTGGTGTTATGGAGGAGTTGGCACTTTAAGAACTTGAAGTGTGGTGTGGCTCCTCCCTCTCTATCCCCCCCTCAGACTCCAGTCTTAGTTTAGTGCCCGGAGGAGTAGGATCCCTGGGCAAGAGGCTCCCGCAGGGGTCTCTGGTTGTCCGTTTTTTGTTTTGTATAGAAGTGTGCAGGCAGCCTGAGTGTTAGACTGGCTGCCTGCAGTGTGTATAAAGCTCTCTGGGAGGTCAGAGCGGCACTGCGTGCGGTGCACGCTGCTGACCTCAGCCGCCTGCACTCTAGGTGTGGGGAAGCAGCCACAGCCGCTCGCGGCTTGTGTTACTGCTCCGTTGGCTAGTCACCCGCCGGAGAGATCAGGACTGGGGCGCTGGGCGCCGGGTGACTGCTGGATCAGAGTCACGCGCTGGTCCAGCTGAGGGGCAGACTGTGTCTCAGCGCCGCTGTCCTCAGCGCGCGCTGGGACGGAGGAAGGAGGAGGCGTGTCATGGGCGTCTCCTCCAGGTTAAAAATCCTCAGTGCAGCAAACGCTGCCTTCCTAATAGCCCACGCTGCCTTCCTCTGTTTGTTGTGCCTCTTCAGAGCCCTTCTGCTTCAGGACAGCAAAGCGTTTTTCATCCCAGACTGGACAGACTGTGTCACTGCGCTGGGTGAGTGAAGGGGTTCTCCTTTTTAGGAGTCCCCGCTTGGAGTATTCTGGTGGGCTAATTCGGGGAAGGTAAGCTCCTCTCCCCCTATTGTATTTCCTTCTTTTACACTGCTGGGTTTACACTGCTATCTGTGTGTTAGAGTGTGCTGTGTGAAAGTGTTTGTATTGGATTGCATTATGGCAACAAAAGCTTCTGGCTCTAAGGCTTCTCAGAAGCTGTTCACCTGCACTCAGTGTAATCAGCAATTTACACAACATGTGAAAGGTCCCCTCCTACCTGGGGGATCCCAGAGTAGGAGCGCGGCTTCTGGATTTCCGGCAGGTCTGGGAAGAATCCTGCAAGGACAAGTGGGTTCTCTCAGTCGTGTCTCGGGGATACAAACTAGAGTTTGCCGGTTCTCCTCCTCAACAGTTTTTTACGATGGGTCTTCCGCATGCGGAAAAAGACTCCCAGTTACTACTCCAAGCAGTTCAGCGGTTGTTATCAGCCGGCGTGGTAATGCATGTCCCAACCGATCAACGCAAAGAGGGGTTTTATTCTCCTCTTTTCCTGGTTCCAAAACCAGACGGGTCGGTAAGGCCGATCTTAAATTTAAAGAAGCTGAACGAGTACATTATGTACCACAGATTCAAAATGGAGTCGCTTCGCTCGGTGGTGGCAGGTCTGGAACCGGGGGAATATTTGGCATCCTTGGACGTCAAGGATGCCTATCTACATATTCCCATTTACGACTTACACCAGAGGTTCCTTCGGTTCGCAATCAAGGACCAACATTTTCAATTTCGGGCTCTGCCCTTTGGCCTGTCATCGGCGCCTCGCCTTTTTACCAAGGTAATGGCAGTCATGGTTGCCTTTCTCCACACACTAGGAGTCAAGATTGTTCCGTATCTGGACGATTTGTTGATAAAAGCCGGATCCAGGAGTCAGCTGGAACAGGCTCTTCACGTGACTTGTCAGACCTTGATTCGGCATGGCTGGATTCTAAACTATGGCAAATCCCAGATGGTACCTTCCCAAAGGATTTTGTTTCTTGGACTGATTCTGGACACAGAAGTACAGCGGGTCTTCCTTCCCTTGGAGAAAATTGCCTCGATTCAGGACTTGGTGAAGCAGGTGCTTCGTCCTCGGAGGGTGTCGGTGCACCTTTGCATTCGGTTGCTTGGCAAGATGGTCGCCTCCTTCGAGGCTCTGTCTTTCGGCCGTTTCCACTCCAGGACTTTTCAACTCGATCTGTTGAGACAGTGGTCGGGTTCACATGTCCACATGCACAGGACGGTAATTCTTTCACCCTGCAGTCGGCTGTCCCTTCACTGGTGGCTTCACACGGCCAATCTGTTGGAGGGGCGTCGGTTCGGAGTCTGGGAGTGGACTATCATCACGACGGATGCCAGCCTGAGGGGCTGGGGGGCGGTTGTGATGGGACGTCACTTTCAGGGCCGTTGGTCTCCGCAGGAATCAAGGCTGCCGATTAAATATTCTGGAGATTCGGGCTATCCGTCTGGCTCTTCTCAAGGCGGACCTGTTCATCAGAGGGAAGCCGATCCGAATTCAGTCGGACAATGCCACGGCTGTGGCATATATCAACAGACAGGGTGGAACGCGCAGTCGGGCAGCTATGCAGGAGGTACGCCCGATCCTTCAGTGGGCGGAGAGGAATTCTCTGGCCTTCTCGGCGGTGTTCATTCCAGGGGTGGACAATTGGGAAGCGGACTACTTAAGTCGCCAGGATGTGCACCCAGGGGAGTGGGCTCTGCATCCGGAGGTGTTTGGCCAGATTGTCAATCGTTGGGGGTTACCTCAGATAGACATGATGGCATCCAAACGGAATTGCAAGGTGGCTCAGTATTGTTCCAGGTCACGAGATCCGGAGGCAGTGGCGACGGATGCTCTGACCGCAGAGTGGAATTACCATCTAATCTATGTGTTCCCTCCGTTACCCTTGATTCAGTTAGTACTCAAACGGATCAAGCGCGAGAAGGCAACGGTGATTTTCATTGCTCCAAACTGGCCTCGTCGGCCTTGGTTTGCCGATCTTCAGGGGCTCCTGATAGATCAACCCTGGCTACTGCCTCAAAGAGAGGATCTATTGAAACAGGGACCATTCGTCTACCAAGAATTAAGGCAGCTGCGTTTGACGGCGTGGCTGTTGAGGCCGAGCTGCTGAGTAGGCGTGGGGTACCTAAAGAGGTCATTCCCACAATGATGAGAGCCAGGAAGGAGGTTACTTCCCGGCATTATTACAGGATTTGGAAGGCTTATGTGTCGTGGTGTGAACGACACAAGTGCCCTACAGCTGTTTTTTCTTTGTCCCGATTGTTGAGGTTTCTGCAATCAGGGTTTGAGGCGGGCCTTCGTTTAGGGTCCCTTAAGGTCCAGGTGTCCGCCTTGTCGGTTTTCTTTCATAGGCGATTAGCCTTGATGCCGGAAATACAAACATTCTTGAATGGGGTTCTAAGGCTGCAGCCTCCGGTAAGACCTCCGGAAGAACCTTGGGATCTTCCTTTGGTGCTGGACTATCTCAAGTCGGAGGTGTTTGAGCCTTTAGAATCTATTGATTTACGTTTACTTACCTGGAAGACGGTGATCTTACTGGCTTTGGCATCGGCTAGACGAGTGTCTGACCTCAGTGCTCTCTCATGTCGTTCTCCGTATTTGGTGTTCCACTCAGATAGGGCGGAACTCCGGACTAGATTGGATTACTTGCCAAAGGTGGTGACGGCTTATCATCTTAAATCAGCCAATCGTGGTTCCGGCCTTGACAGGAGAGTTCGCTTCACTGGATGTGGTCAGAACTTTGCGGGTTTATGTGGACAGAACCAAGGATCTCAGGAAGTCGGATTCTCTGTTTGTCCTATACTGTTCCGCAAAACGTGGTTGGCCGGCTACCAAGCAAACTTTGGCCAGGTGGATTTGTCTAACCATTAAACAAGCTTATGTTCAGGCCTCCCGGCCTCCGCCTACTAGAGTTTCGGCTCATTCCACCCGTTCGGTGGGACCTTCTTGGGCGGCGGCCAGGGGGGTGTCTCTTTCTCAGGTATGTAGGGCAGCCACTTGGTCTGGGCCCAATACCTTTATTAAGTTTTATAGGTTTGACACCTTCGCGGCATCCTCTACTAGGTTTGGCCGCGCGGTGCTTCAGGATGCCCAGCGCCTTCCCGCCCGTGGGGATGGCTTTGGGACGTCCCCAGCGTAGTACTTCAGTGTCCCCAGAGGATGAAGGAGAAAATAGGAATTTGGTACTCACCGATAATTCCCTTTCTCCGAATCCGAAGGGGACACTGAGCGCCCTCCCGGCACTGGTCTTCTGGTAAGGGAGGGGTTTTTACAGGTCGCATGTGGCCAGGTTGTGTTGCATGCGATGGTCTGTATGTAAGTTCTTTTGACTTATTTTTTGTTTCGGTGTCTTGTTTTCATTCTCTCTCTCTCTGTCAGAGGTTTCCTGGTCTCTTTTCTCCTCTCGGGCACAGTAACTAAGACTGGAGTCTGAGGGGGGGATAGAGGGGGAGGAGCCACACCACACTTCAAGTTCTTAAAGTGCCAACTCCTCCATAACACCACACTATCCCCCAGCGTAGTACTTCAGTGTCCCCTTCGGATTCGGAGAAAGGGAATTATCGGTGAGTACCAAATTCCTATTTTTATCACCGGCCAATCAGCTCCTGCCTGTCATTTTTCAAACCAAGCCTGTAATCACACAGGTAGGAGCTGATTGGCCGGGGATAAAGTACCAGCCACATTATCACTTCACCAAGCTTAATAAATCTGCCCCTAAGAGTCAAATAAGGGTTGAGGTTAACAAAAGGAATAAAAGAAAGTGGACTAAGTGTTTCTTAACTGCCGTCAAAGTCTATGTTTCCAAAATTTAACAAGACATAGCTCAGCGTGGAACCCACACAGCTAAAGTTAAATCTGTTAGTGTATTGCTTTGGTGAGAATTGATTTAAACATAGTTGTTGCAATTGATTTTCTGATTACTGGTGACTGTAGTGCTGTTGAGATAATGCACGGATTCATGCAGTTTCTCAGTATGTAAGCCTCTTGTTTTTCCCTAGCACACTGCATGTCACCAGTGTCTCCTGCTCCCTCTCAGTGACTGTTATTCTGTCTGCTTTCTGAACCATTGGGTACCGGATCACTGGGTTAGGGATGCCGACTCTGTAGATTCTTTAAGAAATGTGCACCCAATTTACTTCCATCGCTGCATAAGGTTGTTAGGAGAAAATGGAGCTGTTTATGTGCAACTGATCTACTGTCTAAAGTGGCAGGAGATTGGAGGTGATATTTAAGTGTATTTTTATATTTTATAGTGGTTTTTATATCAAGCATGTCAGACCCAAATATATGAAGTTTAGCCCCCTGGAGCAGCTAAATCCATCTAAAGTAATGGGCACAATGCAAAAAATGCTGTTTGGGTGTCCCCCTGAGGCTGATCATGGCCCAACTGAGCAACAATCGAATTGCCCTGGGCGCCATCTAGTGGCTGCCATGGGACAAAACAAATGAGTTTCCCCAAATTCTAATTAAGTGCAAATGAAGTAACTAACTATCTAGAACCATAAACATATTATTCTACACAAATCACTCCCATAAGCTTTAAGTAGGCAGCTACCCTTCAATAGCCATTGGCCGTCCAGTGGTATTTCATATAAGTAATTCAAAATAAAATGCCTTGTGAAATAGATTTAGATTTGTGCTAAATGAATATACAATACTATGGATATATACAAAATTGTATAATACCAGGATCAGGTCATTTCTTATACCTTGTTAAACAGGCATGCCTAAACAATGGCCCTCCAGATGGATGGATATATATATATATATATATATATATATATGGTGCAATCCCCGTCCTGGGATCAGGCACAGGGGAAGGAAGACGGCACTCGCGGATTTTTGTAATTATATTTTATAAATTTATGGTGACATCAGATACAGCATACCGAAAAGGTATGACAACCCTCCCGGATTGAGGGGGATCCCCGCTCCTCCCCCTGACCGCGGCGTTTAATTAACCCTATCTGACGATCTCCGAGGAGGGGGCGGGCTAAAATTTAATAATCACGTCATTTTAGTCCCACCCCATCCATGGAGATCGGCAAATCAGGTCAATCTCCATCCTGGGGGTGTGGCTTTATGACATCACGCCCAAGCCCTGCCCTCGAAGGGATTATATACAAACTATGCACATTTAGGGCCATGGAGGGAATCGAACCCATGAACTCAATGCAGTTGAGGTAGTAATGCTAACCATTACTCCGTCCGTGCTGCCCTAATTTATGTTGTTTTGGGGTACACCAGGCATTCCCAAACACGGTCCTCAAGGTACACCAACAGTGCAGGTTTTGGAGATATCCAGGTTGAGCACAGGTGACTTAATTAGTACCTGAGTGATTCTGATTAAACCATCTGTGCTGAAGCCTGGATATTACTAAAATCTGCACTGTTGGTGTGCCTTGAGGACCGTGGTTGGGAAAGCCTGGTGTACACAGTACAATACATCCCTTACTTTTTCTTTTAGTATTCATTGATTCTTTGAAAATGTTTACAATTCTATAAAAAATATTTTCATTATAAAATGATTAATCATGTTTTTCTGATCCTCTATCTGAGGCAGCTAATATCCAGTATTGTGGAACATCAACAATAATGGTAATGCTCTAATTAACTGTTCTTTGCTCCTAGGGCTGTCTGTCTATTCCAGACATCAAGACTGCATTTAGCGACTGTATCAATAAGATCGGCAAGAGGGACTGTCTGACCCAGGCCTGCTCTGCTCTCTCAGGGTAAGAATCAGGGTCATGGGAGATATCCCTAATACATGGATCTATCATTCCCTTTTCAATCTAAAATACCCTTCCCATTGATGAATAAGAATACAGGGGAAATAAGTGCTGTACTTCTTAAGGTGCACATACACTGCCTGCGATGTCTCGCAGCAGTGTACGGACTCCTGACAGCCTGCGAGCCGCAGGGACGCATGCGATCCGTTGTGATGGATCGCATGCGTCCCTGCTTCCCGCCCGCCTCGCCGCCAGGAGGAACAGGTGGTCTGACGGCCTGCCGATCCTACCACCTGGTCGGGCGGCATGTACGGGGAGGGATGATTTGGTCCGATTTTAACGGGCCGATTTGTCGAAATCTGACCAAATCGCCTCAGTGTATAGCCTTTTGGCTATCTTGGTTTTATTTTTTTAAATGTAATAGGAAAATTGACCAACGGCATTTAGTTTGTTTATGGCTAGAACGCATTTTGCATGGGCCTTCATTTGTGCCGATGTGCCCCAAGTTGTAGTCATTGTGTCCTATCACTCTCTAATGTCTGGTTCTGCAGGAGGGGACTGAACGAAGGTGTTGAGTGGATGGTGAAATGCGTGGTGAGAAATATTCATCGGCCTCCCAGGCAGAAGGATATCACATAGACACGTTCTTGTGCCACCACACAGAGACTGGATAATAATGTTATGTGGTCCTATTTCCACTTGCTCAGCAGACTGGAATGTCTATACACATAATGCAGAGACTCATTTTGTCGCAATCTATTTGCTTACTACAAATTCCTGGGTATTGTGAGTGATTAAACCAACATGACGATGATATCGTAACTGTTCAACTCTAGTCTTCTTGGATGTAGATGATGTCTTCGACACTACTGCCGTTATGTTCTACTACCTGCCACTTGCTAGGGTGAGCATTTACCTAAAAATTGTTACATTATCTTGTGGTAACACAACTTTGTCCTTGTGGGTTATGAAATAGTCAACAAAAGTGTTTGCATTGCACTCAACTGGTCCAATCAACTCAACGGTGACCTCAATGAGGTATTAAGAACAAGGCACTTCAGCCATTCTGTGACCTACACCAAATGGGCTCATTGAAGTGTGAAGCTTTTATGGCAGTGATTTCCCTGGATCCTAGCAATTGATAGGCTCTACCCTTATAATTATTGATTTGGCCCACAGAATGCCTGTTCCATCTCTGTAGGGAGCAGGTAAGATAATAGCGTTGATTGTTGTATTGTAGGAATCTTACTGGTTATTTAAGGCAAGACTATACTTGTGGGCTCTCATTTCTGGGAAAAACCCTAATAAAAGGTCTAAAACAGCTGGTGTGTGTATTTTCGCAGGGAAACGGTACTGCTGATAAAACCTTATGGCAACCATATTGGCTGTTTTTCAAATTCCGCACAAAACTTAAAATTACATCTGTTTAATTCTGTAAAATTCACCTTTAAGTATCTTTATAATCCATATCCTATTTCCAATGGTTTATTAAATACATTCTAAAATAGAGTGAATCTACATGTATTTTGTCATGCGTACACTGTTTTCTGCAAGTGCAATTTCCACACTCTCTCATCTACCAGTCAGTATCTTTCCACCATTCCATAGGATCTCAAACTCGGTCCTCAGGGCCCCATACAGTTCATGTTTGCCAGGTCACCTCACAGAATCACAAGTGATATAGGTAGCTCCACATACTGTATGTCTTTTTAATATGTGTCAGTGAGTATTTGCTACACCTGTGCACCTGGGAAACATGCGCCGTTTGTGTTTCTGAGGACCAGGTTTGAGAACCACTGCACTATTCCATGGTCTAGTGCAAATCGCTTTTACAAACGTATTAGTTGAAATTGCTGCCATTTCCACGATTTACATGGTGGTAGGTTGGCCAATGGTTTGTAGAGGTCAACTTCACTACACAGCCCATCCTTATGGTTTGCTTGCTTTTCCTGACAGCTGCATATTTAGATAACTAGAATGTAATCAGAAGCTCAGTCTGTGGCAGACTTATTTTTTATAGACTTCACATATCAACTTCATGAACAGGTACAATATAACATAACCCAACTATACTTCCTCTTCTATTAACCTTCATTTAACGTCACTCCTTTTTATTCTTTTTTTGTTTTGTTTATGGTCTCATTACTCAATGTCATTTCTCTTTTACTTCTTTGATTGGGGATGTTTTTTTAAATTACCTGTGTAACAATCTGTATAGTCATCCTTGTGTGGTCAATGCTTCTCTGACTTCTTATAATCTTGCATAATGCCGGGCAGGTGACATCAGTGGAGGCAGGTCCTGAGCTAGCCCTGGGAGATGAGAGCATTGTCCTAGTTCATTGCAGTGATCAGGTTATCCGTTTACACTGCACCACGAGCCAGTTAGAATCATTGTTAATACCTGCTCGCTACCCGGGTCATTTCAGCTGGGAGTATTTACACTGCCTGCAATTCTGGGTTTTTATGCGATTCGATGCAAAAACGTCGGATATTAGCTGGTGTGAAAGGGGTATTGCTGAAATACCTCTCTCTGGTTGAAAGGACACTTTGAGAGGAAGGTAATATCCACGAGATGCGCAAGACTTTGAGAGATCTTAAGGTGCACATACATGTTACAATTATTGTATACAATATCTCATCTCGGTTTTGCGATGAGATGAGATCTAGTACAAAAAGTACTTATCTCATCTTGGGGCAGATGTATCATAGCAGCGCTTATCGCGCCGCTATGATACTTCCTGCTTCGCCTCAATAGCGAGGCGAAGCAGGAAGGGACATCGACAAGATGTATTAACATCTTGTCTGCCGAAGCGGGGGAGCGTTAACTCCCCCCTTCGGCGATGTCCCTTTCTGGAGATAGCGCATCAGTTAATACTGATGCGCTATCTCCTGTCCCCCGGCCGGCCGCACTGGGCATGCGCGAGGTCTCGCAAAATACATTAGGGACAGACTTAATCCCCCCCAGTTAACCAGCGTTAAGTGCATTTTTGCACTTAACGCTGGTTAATACATCTGCCCCCTTATCTCATCACAAAACCGATATGCGATGAGATGCAATATTGTATACAATAATTGTAACGTGTATGGGCACCTTAGCTGGGGTTTTTTTGTTCTTTTTTTGTTCTTGTTTGTTCTTTTTAAAGCCGCAATCATTTATACAGGGAAACTTACATGGATTGGCTGTGTAAATGATTGCCACTTGAAAAACAATTGGAGAATTACAGCAGCCTCCTACTTCCCTGCTTGTAGCTGGTTATTTCAATTTCCCCTTTAAGTGCATAAGCAAATTATAGCTTCAGATGGAACTTTTACAGTTATTGAATGGCTTATAAGCTATATATGCGTCCAGTTGATAAGGAGCTCTGTGCCACATGCAGCAGTGATGTCACTGGTTTCAAGTAATTTGGTTGGTTGCACTCTGATGGATCACAGTGATGTACAGCTGTACACATCACATTTCCCTTACACCTCTATGGGGTCTAAGGGAAACTTAGTAAAGATATTGACTGCAATATATCTTTGCCCATCCGCTCTGGATGTAAGTCATTACCAGCCACACATTTTACATTAAATAACAATAAAAAATGTCTTTGACATCCATAATGTTGTTATTCCTCTAAACCAGGTATGGGGAACCTTCGGCCCTCCAGCTGTTGAACTACACATCCCAGCATGTCCAAATAGCAAAACTGTAGCAGGGCATGCTGGGATGTGTAGTTCAACAACATCTGGAGGGCCGAAGGTTCCCTATCCCTGCTCTAAACAGAAGTGTTCTCTTTCGGAATGTCACACAGCTAGTGCTCTGAAGAGTGGTTGTGACCACGGCTAAGGAAGAGGAGAATGTAGACTTCTCCTTGGGGTCTATAATTTCACTTTCTAGTCATCTGAACATGACTCAGCTTGTAGTATTTCCTTAATTGGTTTTACAGTCATGCACATAGCTAACCTTTCACAACACAATTATCTTGATAGTAACCAGGAACGCAAGTGTACGTATTTCCTGATATGTTTCCTCTCTTTCACCCCCACAGTGCTTGTCTTGCAGATCACATCCCTTGTGTAGTTTCACGGCGCCAGCATGGCAGGGCATCAGTGTCCCTTTACGGGGCTCGCTGCGCTCGACCACGCTACAGGCACGGTGGCTCGCTACACTATCTAAAATCAACTCCATGCCAACGTGGATAGTGGGGGTATGAACTATCCACGTTGGCATGGAGTTTATTTTAGAAAGTGTGGCGAGCGCTGCCCCGGAAGTAGCGGGTGGCCATGCCGGTGCCATGAAAGTACCCAAGTAGTTTATTAGGCCTGTGCAACTCACTGGAAGGTTTTCAAGACACTGACAAAAGGAATGTATGCATTTTCATTTTATTTACTCTACTTTTTAACTACATACAATCCCATCAGGAGATTTCCAAGAGATGGCAACACCATCTATAAGGGATACGGTCCATTGGTTGACATGGGCCGAGGTCAACATGGGACCAGGTTGTTTGGTCGGCACAAGCATTAGGTTGACATCCAAAAAGTTGACATGGGATTTTTCACAGTTTTTTTGAGCCGATGTACAGACGGGCGGTATTTCATACTCTACCATCCACTAGGGCATGGTGAGAGAATAAAATAGTGTGCCTGAAGCATGGCGAGCGCAGTGCTACATTTCAATGTACATGTCGACATTCGGTTAAAAAAAATCTGTGAAAAACCCCATGTCGACCTTTTGACTGTCGACCTAACGTCCCATTGACCTAGACCCATGTCGACCTTTCAGTATGTCGACCTAATGACTGTCAACCTTTATGGTCAACCATATGATCCATACCCATCTTTAAATTCCCCTAAGTACATCTGCAGTGACATAAGGTTTGTTTTTAGAGCCTGGCAGAAGTAATGCCTTTAACAAATCAAGAAAATAATTACAACTTAATTACATTATTAAGTACATCACGGAAACTGAAACACTTGTTTTCAGTTAGTATAACAAAAGCAGATGATGTTTTCTTGTTTTATTTTTACAATGTATTGAAACTTTTTGTAAATGTGGAAAATACAACATTAGGAAAGTTCTCAAAACAACAGAAGCAGAACTTTATTAGGGCAAATGATAGACAAGACCGGGCTTTTTGAAACGGCCAGCAGTGGATGCTGGGATAGATAAGAGAGGAAATTTCTTTGGGACAGTTCTGGATCCTTCACCAAGGGGATCAAAGTCCGTTTTGTCCGGGGTGCTTCTTCCTGATATAAAGTGCATTCTGCGATGTCACAATAGTTCACAATAGTCACAATAATTCTCCTCCTGCCGGGGACATATATGCTTAATGCATTTCGGAACTAGCGTTCCTTCATCAGAAACATAATGTCCACCGGCCAGGAGGCTTTTTATAGGCAGAAGGAGAATTGAACTTGGCGCGTTCCACAGCACTTCTGGTCACGTCCGTGACCAGAAGTCGGACCTGCGTCAACTTCCGGGACGGATCTCGGGTGGAACACAATGGGCGGTATTCAATGACCTGAATCGCTGGTCACAGCGATTCAGGTTTCACATTCGCCAGTCAATCGCCGGTTTTTTGACGGCGATTCGCCACGCGTAGGGATTCGTCGGAAGTCGCCGGGACTAGCTGTGTCACCCTATTCAACGTGGCTGAGAATCGCCGCCCCCAACGGCGATTCTCAGCCAATCCAGCGTATCTGGTGACTGGGTGGAGGGCGGGTGTATATATTCCCGCTCTTCCATCTAATATATAAGTGACTTCCCTGCTGCGCAGCTCTGCTATTAGCTTTCAGCAGGGGTGGAGTGAGTTGCTGCAGCTAATAGTTCTCCCTGAACACGTGCAGAGAGCAGAGAGCAGAGAGCAGTGCCTGGAGCCTGGAGCGTGGAGCGTGGAGCGTGGAGTGGAGTGCATATTTTCTTTTGCAGGTGAGTATTGTGATGTGTTTGTACTGCAATGCTATGGGGGTTTGTTGTATGGGGTGGGTGAGTGTTTGTTTGTTTGCAGTATGTGTGCCCCCCGTTTTTTGGGGGGGTTTTAAACTTTTTTTGCTTGAGTGTTTTTTTTTTTTTTTTTTTACTGTGCTTGGTGCAATGTGCAGCTATGCTGCATGCTTGTTTGGGGTGCTGGAGTGTTGTGGTGGGTGCCCTTCATGCTTTGGGCGTGGTCGTGAGTCCCCATTTTAAAATGACTGCAGCCAAAAAAAAAAGGAAAAAAAAAAACCTGCAGCCATTTTAAAATGGGGGCCCTGGGTCACGAGCATAGCATGTCGGGATCCCCCCCACTACACCCCAGCATCCCTGACAAGCATGCCTGCACCTTGCACCCCACTTGGGTTTGCCTGGCCCCTCAGTGTCATTTTCACAAAATTGCATGTTTGGGGTTTTTTTGAGTGTGGATCATGTGTGGGTGGCATGTGCGGCCCTGATGCATGCTTGTTTGGGGTGCTGGAGTGTTGTGGTGGGTGCCCTTCATGCTTTGGGCGTGGTCGTGAGTCCCCATTTTAAAATGACTGCAGCCAAAAAAAAAAGGAAAAAAAAAAACCTGCAGCCATTTTAAAATGGGGGCCCTGGGTCACGAGCATAGCATGTCGGGATCCCCCCCGCTACACCCCAGCATCCCTGACAAGCATGCCTGCACCTTGCACCCCACTTGGGTTTGCCTGGCCCATCAGTGTCATTTTCACAAAATTGCCTGTTTGGGGTTTTTTTGAGTGTGGATCATGTGTGGGTGGCATGTGCGGCCCTGATGCATGCTTGTTTGGGGTGCTGGAGTGTTGTGGTGGGTGCCCTTCATGCTTTGGGCGTGGTCGTGAGTCCCCATTTTAAAATGACTGCAGCCAAAAAATAGGAAAAAAAAAACCTGCAGCCATTTTAAAATGGGGGCCCTGGGTCACGAGCATAGCATGTCGGGATCCCCCCCACTACACCCCAGCATCCCTGACAAGCATGCCTGCACCTTGCACCCCACTTGGGTTTGCCTGGCCCCTCAGTGTCATTTTCACAAAATTGCCTGTTTGGGGTTTTTTTGAGTGTGGATCATGTGTGGGTGGCATGTGCGGCCCTGATGCATGCTTGTTTGGGGTGCTGGAGTGTTGTGGTGGGTGCCCTTCATGCTTTGGGCGTGGTCGTGAGTCCCCATTTTAAAATGACTGCAGCCAAAAAAAAAAGGAAAAAAAAAAACCTGCAGCCATTTTAAAATGGGGGCCCTGGGTCACGAGCATAGCATGTCGGGATCCCCCCCGCTACACCCCAGCATCCCTGACAAGCATGCCTGCACCTTGCACCCCACTTGGGTTTGCCTGGCCCCTCAGTGTCATTTTCACAAAATTGCCTGTTTGGGGTTTTTTTGAGTGTGGATCATGTGTGGGTGGCATGTGCGGCCCGTATGCATGCTTGTTTGGGGTGCTGGAGTGTTGTGGTGGGTGCCCTTCATGCTTTGGGCGTGGTCGTGAGTCCCCATTTTAAAATGACTGCAGCCAAAAAAAAAAGGAAAAAAAAAAACCTGCAGCCATTTTAAAATGGGGGCCCTGGGTCACGAGCATAGCATGTCGGGATCCCCCCCACTACACCCCAGCATCCCTGACAAGCATGCCTGCACCTTGCACCCCACTTGGGTTTGCCTGGCCCCTAAGTGTCATTTTCACAAAATTGCCTGTTTGGGGTTTTTTTGAGTGTGGATCATGTGTGGGTGGCATGTGCGGCCCTGATGCATGCTTGTTTGGGGTGCTGGAGTGTTGTGGTGGGTGCCCTTCATGCTTTGGGCGTGGTCGTGAGTCCCCATTTTAAAATGACTGCAGCCAAAAAAAAAAGGAAAAAAAAAAACCTGCAGCCATTTTAAAATGGGGGCCCTGGGTCACGAGCATAGCATGTCGGGATCCCCCCCACTACACCCCAGCATCCCTGACAAGCATGCCTGCACCTTGCACCCCACTTGGGTTTGCCTGGCCCCTCAGTGTCATTTTCACAAAATTGCCTGTTTGGGGTTTTTTTGAGTGTGGATCATGTGTGGGTGGCATGTGCGGCCCTGATGCATGCTTGTTTGGGGTGCTGGAGTGTTGTGGTGGGTGCCCTTCATGCTTTGGGCGTGGTCGTGAGTCCCCATTTTAAAATGACTGCAGCCAAAAAAAAAAGGAAAAAAAAAAACCTGCAGCCATTTTAAAATGGGGGCCCTGGGTCACGAGCATAGCATGTCGGGATCCCCCCCGCTACACCCCAGCATCCCTGACAAGCATGCCTGCACCTTGCACCCCACTTGGGTTTGCCTGGCCGATCAGTGTCATTTTCACAAAATTGCCTGTTTGGGTTTTTTTTGAGTGTGGATCATGTGTGGGTGGCATGTGCGGCCCTGATGCATGCTTGTTTGGGGTGCTGGAGTGTTGTGGTGGGTGCCCTTCATGCTTTGGGCGTGGTCGTGAGTCCCCATTTTAAAATGACTGCAGCCAAAAAAAAACGGAAAAAAAAAAACCTGCAGCCATTTTAAAATGGGGGCCCTGGGTCACGAGCATAGCATGTCGGGATCCCCCCCGCTACACCCCAGCATCCCTGACAAGCATGCCTGCACCTTGCACCCCACTTGGGTTTGCCTGGCCCATCAGTGTCATTTTCACAAAATTGCCTGTTTGGGGTTTTTTTGAGTGTGGATCATGTGTGGGTGGCATGTGCGGCCCTGATGCATGCTTGTTTGGGGTGCTGGAGTGTTGTGGTGGGTGCCCTTCATGCTTTGGGCGTGGTCGGGAGTCCCCATTTTAAAATGACTGCAGCCAAAAAAAAAAGGAAAAAAAAAAACCTGCAGCCATTTTAAAATGGGGGCCCTGGGTCACGAGCATAGCATGTCGGGATCCCCCCCACTACACCCCAGCATCCCTGACAAGCATGCCTGCACCTTGCACCCCACTTGGGTTTGCCTGGCCCCTCAGTGTCATTTTCTCAAAATTTTCTTAAGGTAGGTTAATTGCACAGTAAAGGTACAAAAATGTAAAGTTTGCTTTATCTGTGTTTATATTTCACAGGAATGTCTCATCGGACAAGGATCGTGGAACCCCTTTCCCCTCTTCTTTCTATTTCAGGTGAGACGAGTCCAGTGGAGATGACTACAAGGGAGGAAGATGGTGATAGGATATCCACAAGTAACCCTGGCCGGCCGGTGCAGGACGACATGGAGCATGGAGATCGAGAAGGAACACCTCAATCAAGACAAACAACTAAAAGGAGAAGGACACAGGTAACTTCTTTAAAACTTGATGAATAGACAGGTTTCGCAACAACGCACTAGCGCGTATTTTACCCTAAAAGTGGGCGCCGGGACCCATTAAACAGTGGCCACCGGACGCCGATGACTGTAGGTTTTATATATTTTGCTGCTGCTGCGCATCACGAACCCTGCATGAGAGCAGGTTAACTTTTCAAACTCTGCATCCTAAGTCCGCTCTGCTGTTGAGAGCAGTGGGGGGGGGGGGGGGGTGGGGACAGGATAGGATGCTGTAACAGCCGCTCTCAGCAGAGTAGATCTGCGCACTGTCAGGGTGGCAGGGTAAAGGATGATGCAAATTTGACTTAGATCAGCGTGTCAGCTGGTCCAGTCCCACCCCGCCGCGTTGATAGCCTGCTCACCTACTCTGCTGACCCCCCCCCCCCCCCCTTGGCAACCAGTGTGAAGATCCCGGGATCATGTAGCAGCGCAGCGCGACTTAAGCCTCACGCAGAGTCCCAGGGTCACTCCTAGTTCCAAAGATTGCACAGGAATAAACAATAGCAAAGATACCAAAGTATTACCTTTATTTTACACACGGGTTTTACATGTTAAATCAGCATTTAAAGTCTATATACATTATATACAGAAAGGTCATCAGTATTATTCACGTTATCAGAACCTTACCATGTTATCCTTCAGATTAACATCAGATGGCCAGGACACGCTAGTCCACAACTCCCGGCGCTGACGCTCGGACACTTCTCTGCCTCTCTCTCCCTGCAAACACCCACTTAAATCCCAAAGGCAGCCCTCTCCACCACCCTCTGGAATTTTTAACCCTTCCTATGCTGGGTGCGGTTGCATGATATATAAAGAGGCCCATTGATCCCAGAACCAAAAAATATACACAAACTAAACAGATTGTAATCTAAGCATTTGGTCGCTTCTAACCGGACCATAGATATACAGTTATATTCTTTAGGTATTAAGCATTCGGGAAGACTGCCATATTTAACTTCATTGTAGCAAATCCCTTATTCATGCTACCATCACAGTTTACTAACTACATAACCAGGAGGCAGTGACGTAACCACGGGCAACGCTTATCCTCCCAGTTTCTCTTGTGTTCAAAAAACGCTCTTCTTGCCTTCATATGCATATGTAGCAGTATGGGCTACAGTATACAAAGCTTAGGGAACATAGTACAGCCATTTACATAACATGAGGAAATATTTCCCTCCAGTAGCACACATACTCATCCTAATTGAATAACCTGTTTGGATTATTCAGTATAACATCCTATTATTGTCCGACATACAGCCCTGTGATGTCCCCTATATATAGCAGTCTGGGGTTCCCAGCTCTGATATGAATACAGTCCGTGATAATTTCCGGTTATCGCCGGCATTTTGCAGTTCTCTTTGCTGCAACGCAGAAAGATGCAGGCGAACAACATATAACGGAAAGGGGCGTGGCCAAATACTTAATACATCATGAGGTTAATGTTTAATATATGCTAAATCTTTTTGTGTAATTTTGCTGACACTGTTTGTTTTTTAAAGGCTACAGACAGAACACTGGACGAACAACCCAGTGGTTCTGGGGTCCAACCACCCGTAGCGAGAAAGAAACCTGGCAGGAAAAAAAAGGTTCCCCTAGACCAACTTGCCGAGGGAGAAGAAGAGAGCATCCCGTTCACTACTGCAGAAAGCAACGTGCTGGTTGAAATGGTCCACAAGTTCTATGACCAACTGTGTGGACAAAGAAGACAGGAAACGAGCGGTAGAGAGCGTAAAAGAATATGGGCCTCGATTGCAGAGAAGGTTCATTGCTTTTTTTTTATTAAAATAAATCCATTTAAAAAAGTGCATTATTTGATTGTTTATAATGTGATTTTTTGCATCTTAGATTACAGCAGTGAGTGGCAACGTCAGGTCGATCGACAAATGCCACAAACGATACAATGATTGTCGACGGCACACAAAACGGAAGATGGGCCAAGTCAGGCAACATCTAATTGGGACTGGAGGCGGACCACCATTACAAGTTTCATGGCAGCCGTGGGAACGAGCCATCCAGGAACACATGAATCCAATCATGGTGGAAGGTGTTCCAGGCTCTGTGGAGTCCAATGTCCGCAGAGCAGAAGTGTTGAACGCTATCGAAGCGCAAATTCCACCTGCGCAACGAAGAAGACGGAAGACAACACCAGCAGAAACAGCACCTTCGCAAACTCAGGAGCAGGGTAATTATTTGTACTACTTTGCTCTCTCTAAAATTATTTTGCAAGGTTCTAAAATGTATATTTTCATTTCAACAGTTGTCGTTGCTGAAGATCGGACAGAAGACACCCATGTAAGCCAACCGGCTGAAGAACAGTCAACACAGGAAGAGACCATCACCCTGGATCTGTACTCGATCAGTCAGTTTGAATCGTCCATTCAAACAGAAGACACCTCTCGAGGATTTGAAGACAGCAGCTTGCAAACCCCACTGGGTGAAGAAGGATCTACAGCAAGTGGAGGATTGGCCCATCAGCTTCCAAGTTATCATCATTCCATCCAGGACATCGAGGAAGCGTCTGAAGATGAGGAGGAGGTGGATCCCACCAGACCACCACTGATGGATTGTAAGCTTTTGCCATTTGTTTGTAACCTTGTGGTTTTTTTTTTTTTTTTTTTTTAAAGATTACATTGTGTGAAATGGATAAAATTTATTTATCTTGTCCTTTTTTTTTATAGCCGGAATGCAGCTCGTGGAGGACATCCAGAGAGAACAGGCTCCAACGCGCGTCCATAGAGTCCGGCAATTGGCGTCTGAAATAGAAGATCACCAGAACCAGTACCGGATCATGATGGAGCAGAGGATGACAGCCATGGAGAAGCATCTTGAAACACTGGCCACAACGATGTCCGACATCGAGCGAAGACGCCAGGAGGATTGGGCCGAAATAGAGCGAAGACGGCATGAAGACTGGGTGGAATCCGAACGCCGACGTCGAGAGGATAACCAGGTGATGATGACCGGGATCTACAAGTTGGTTGAGAATGCAGCGTGTCAACAGGAGACCCTGAGACAAATTTCCACCTGCCAGACACAAATTGCGGCAAGCTGCATGATGATCGCCAGTTCCCTGCAGCAGAGATACAATCCGGACAACGTGGGACAACCAGCGAGAGCCACCCCTTCACCGTGGATGCCACCATCTTCATCAAGTCGGCATCAGGAGCCTGCGCATCTCCAAACATCGTGGGCTGGATCTTCTCAGGCATACCAAGGCTACGCTGGAATGTATCCACCTCCTCCACCCTCCAGCCAAAGACCAAGGACGCCACCACATCGCACATCTCCTGCTCGAGCTTCAACCGCCCAAAGGCCGGGACCGGCGGAGGAGGACCCTGCACAGTGAACACGGTCGTATATTTCCATTTATTTTACATGTTGTTTGTTTTTATGTTAATATAGAAAGCTTTCTTTTCTCCAACTTTCAGTTTGTCTTTTCTTATGATTATTTAACCCTTGCAAATTTTTCCTACAGCTGTGTTCACTAAGGAGTTGGGCGTAACAGTTATGCAATGCATGCGCGTGCATGCATTGATAATTGTTGGGAAATGATGAAAGCTCCTTACATATGGTGGATGTAATAATGGGCCATAAAAAGAGCAATCTGATCCCACATTTCTACCCTTGCAATGCAACCTTTAAAACATTTGTTCATATTTATCAAAATTACACCCAGTGCAAACACCATTTTTTTTTTTTTCAATTTTTCAGGGGCAGTGCATTGGAAATTGATTTTCAACTCCTAAAATCCAAAACGGGGAGAATGCCAAAGCTACATACCTATTGGTGAGTAATACCCAAGTGCACCCTCTAATCTATCTTGTCCCCAAATCTTGTCCCTTGTGCTAACGCCCAGACCAGGCGCATTTGAAGTGTGGCTGGCTTGTGCGTTACCACAACGCTTACTCAGCATCCGGTGCCCACAACTTGCAACTCGCATCTTGTCCCTTGTGCTAACGCACAGACCAGGCGCATTTGAAGTGTGGCTGGCTTGTGCGTTACCACAACGCTTACTCTGCATCCGGTGCCCACAACTTGCAAGTCACATCTTGTCCCTTGTGCTAACGCACAGACCAGGCGCATTTGAAGTGTGGCTGGCTTGTGCGTTACCACAACGCTTACTCTGCATCCGGTGCCCACAGCTTGCAACTCGCATCTTGTCCCTTGTGCTAACGCACAGACCAGGCGCATTTGAAGTGTGGCTGGCTTGTGCGTTACCACAACGCTTACTCTGCATCCGGTGCCCACAGCTTGCAACTCGCATCTTGTCCCTTGTGCTAACGCACAGAACAGGCGCATTTGAAGTGTGGCTGGCTTGTGCGTTACCACAACGCTTACTCTGCATCCGGTGCCCACAGCTTGCAACTCGCATCTTGTCCCTTGTGCTAACGCCCAGACCAGGCGCATTTGAAGTGTGGCTGGCTTGTGCGTTACCACAACGCTTACTCAGCATCCGGTGCCCACAACTTGCAACTCGCATCTTGTCCCTTGTGCTAACGCACAGACCAGGCGCATTTGAAGTGTGGCTGGCTTGTGCGTTACCACAACGCTTACTCTGCATCCGGTGCCCACAACTTGCAAGTCACATCTTGTCCCTTGTGCTAACGCACAGACCAGGCGCATTTGAAGTGTGGCTGGCTTGTGCGTTACCACAACGCTTACTCTGCATCCGGTGCCCACAGCTTGCAACTCGCATCTTGTCCCTTGTGCTAACGCACAGACCAGGCGCATTTGAAGTGTGGCTGGCTTGTGCGTTACCACAACGCTTACTCTGCATCCGGTGCCCACAGCTTGCAACTCGCATCTTGTCCCTTGTGCTAACGCACAGAACAGGCGCATTTGAAGTGTGGCTGGCTTGTGCGTTACCACAACGCTTACTCTGCATCCGGTGCCCACAGCTTGCAACTCGCATCTTGTCCCTTGTGCTAACGCACAGACCAGGCGCATTTGAAGTGTGGCTGGCTTGTGCGTTACCACAACGCTTACTCAGCATCCGGTGCCCACAGCTTGCAACTCACATCTTTTCCCAAATAGGTTTTTGATACCAATTTCCAAAATTTGCTCTCCTTTTTTGCAGGTTATACCGACGGTAAGGATTAAGAATTGACACCGGGAAAGTCTTTACCATGGTATTAATTTATTTCGGAATTTAACATGTGAAAAAAAGTTAAATAAAGTTTTTCAAATATATTGACTGCTTTCTTGCTTCTGAATGTTATTAAAAAGGTATCAGATGAGTATTATTCCATTTTTCAGTTGTGAACCATTTTCTTTTGAAACGACTGCAAAAAATGATAAAGGGTCAGTGTCAGATAAATATTAAGGTTTTTTTTTGTGTTTTACATGCATACAAGCTAGGAGTTTCCAGATTGGTGCCGGTTTAGACCAAGTACTTTTTGGGTTTATATTTCACTGATACTCCTATTTCTAAGCTTTTCCTTAAATATGTCATTCTTGCCAAATACACCTAAATAGATTTCTAAAGGTGTCTCAGTGAAATATTTGGAGCAATCCCCGCCATCTCATAACAGTAGTGATTGATCCAAAAAGCGAATTTCTGGGCCTATTACAGGGTGATAGTTTCAGAAAGCAAATGATTTTGGGAGAGTGTTCCCATAGCTTAGATAACTTAGATTTGACCATATAATTGATTGATTTATCACTATTTTCAATAGTTTAAAAACTCTACCAAAATCAAACACAAACTCAAGCTAGCTATATTCCATTTGACATGAACTGGATTCATGGACGAGAGGTGAATAAACATGTAAAATTTATTGATGAGAAACAACATTACTTAACACCTTGCACGCACATGACAGGTACAGCCTATGGTCCGGCAGGTCTTTTTCACTTTAGGGGTTCACCCGCTGGAGACTTCCCCGTCCAGAGACCAGCAAAAGAAACTGCAAAGAAGAAAGAAGGGGTTAATGATCGGTGACTGTCTCCTATAGCCTCCCACCACCAGTCCCCCACGTAGTTCCATACTCACCCCAGATTTGGTTTTAATGAATGTGCTCGCACATGACAGGTACAGCCTATGGTCCGGCAGGTCTTTTTCACTTTAGGGGTTCACCCGCTGGAGACTTCCCCGTCCAGAGACCGGCAAAAGAAACTGCAAAGAAGAAAGAAGGGGTTAATGATCGGTGACTGTCTCCTATAGCCTCCCACCACCAGTCCCCCACGTAGTTCCATACTCACCCCAGATTTGGTTTTAATGAATGTGCTCGCACATGACAGGTACAGCCTATGGTCCGGCAGGTCTTTTTCACTTTAGGGGTTCACCCGCTGGAGACTTCCCCGTCCAGAGACCAGCAAAAGAAACTGCAAAGAAGAAAGAAGGGGTTAATGATCGGTGACTGTCTCCTATAGCCTCCCACCACCAGTCCCCCACGTAGTTCCATACTCACCCCAGATTTGGTTTTAATGAATGTGCTCGCACATGACAGGTACAGCCTATGGTCCGGCAGGTCTTTTTCACTTTAGGGGTTCACCCGCTGGAGACTTCCCCGTCCAGAGACCGGCAAAAGAAACTGCAAAGAAGAAAGAAGGGGTTAATGATCGGTGACTGTCTCCTATAGCCTCCCACCACCAGTCCCCCACGTAGTTCCATACTCACCCCAGATTTGGTTTTAATGAATGTGCTCGCACATGACAGGTACAGCCTATGGTCCGGCAGGTCTTTTTCACTTTAGGGGTTCACCCGCTGGAGACTTCCCCGTCCAGAGACCAGCAAAAGAAACTGCAAAGAAGAAAGAAGGGGTTAATGATCGGTGACTGTCTCCTATAGCCTCCCACCACCAGTCCCCCACGTAGTTCCATACTCACCCCAGATTTGGTTTTAATGAATGTGCTCGCACATGACAGGTACAGCCTATGGTCCGGCAGGTCTTTTTCACTTTAGGGGTTCACCCGCTGGAGACTTCCCCGTCCAGAGACCAGCAAAAGAAACTGCAAAGAAGAAAGAAGGGGTTAATGATCGGTGACTGTCTCCTATAGCCTCCCACCACCAGTCCCCCACGTAGTTCCATACTCACCCCAGATTTGGTTTTAATGAATGTGCTCGCACATGACAGGTACAGCCTATGGTCCGGCAGGTCTTTTTCACTTTAGGGGTTCACCCGCTGGAGACTTCCCCGTCCAGAGACCAGCAAAAGAAACTGCAAATCCAGCTGCTTGTAGGTCCCTCCAGAAATTATCAAGCAGGAATAGGCTGCGGAAAATAAAAAGGGGTTAGTGACACCTCACAGGGCCCAAACCCTCCCCTCCTTCCCCCAGGGGGAGCGATACTCACCGGGTAACTGCACAGTAGCCCATGGGAAAGGCATCACGCACACACACCTGCCAGCAGCCCTCACACATCAGGGGTTCATCCGCTGCACACAGGATCCAGCTGCTTGTAGGGCCCTCCAGAAAGTATTAAGCAGGAATAGGCTGCGGAAAATAAAAAGGGGTTAGTGACACCTCACAGGGCCCAAACCCTCCCCTCCTTCCCCCAGCTGGAGCGATACTCACCGGGTAACTGCACAGTAGCCCATGGGAAAGGCATCACGCACACACACCTGCCAGCAGCCCTCACACATCAGGGGTTCATCCGCTGCACACAGGATCCCGCTGCTTGTAGGTCCCTCCAGAAATTATCAAGCAGGAATAGGCTGCGGAAAATAAAAAGGGGTTAGTGACACCTCACAGGGCCCAAACCCTCCCCTCCTTCCCCCAGGGGGAGCGATACTCACCGGGTAACTGCACAGTAGCCCATGGGAAAGGCATCACGCACACACACCTGCCAGCAGCCCTCACACATCAGGGGTTCATCCGCTGCACACAGGATCCCGCTGCTTGTAGGTCCCTCCAGAAATTATCAAGCAGGAATAGGCTGCGGAAAATAAAAAGGGGTTAGTGACACCTCACAGGGCCCAAACCCTCCCCTCCTTCCCCCAGCTGGAGCGATACTCACCGGGTAACTGCACAGTAGCCCATGGGAAAGGCATCACGCACCCACACCTGTCAGCAGCCCTCACACATCAGGGGTTCATCCGCTGCACACAGGATCCCGCTGCTTGTAGGTCCCTCCAGAAATTATCAAGCAGGAATAGGCTGCGGAAAATAAAAAGGGGTTAGTGACACCTCACAGGGCCCAAACCCTCCCCTCCTTCCCCCAGGGGGAGCGATACTCACCGGGTAACTGCACAGTAGCCCATGGGAAAGGCATCACGCACACACACCTGCCAGCAGCCCTCACACATCAGGGGTTCATCCGCTGCACACAGGATCCAGCTGCTTGTAGGGCCCTCCAGAAAGTATTAAGCAGGAATAGGCTGCGGAAAATAAAAAGGGGTTAGTGACACCTCACAGGGCCCAAACCCTCCCCTCCTTCCCCCAGCTGGAGCGATACTCACCGGGTAACTGCACAGTAGCCCATGGGAAAGGCATCACGCACACACACCTGCCAGCAGCCCTCACACATCAGGGGTTCATCCGCTGCACACAGGATCCCGCTGCTTGTAGGTCCCTCCAGAAATTATCAAGCAGGAATAGGCTGCGGAAAATAAAAAGGGGTTAGTGACACCTCACAGGGCCCAAACCCTCCCCTCCTTCCCCCAGGGGGAGCGATACTCACCGGGTAACTGCACAGTAGCCCATGGGAAAGGCATCACGCACACACACCTGCCAGCAGCCCTCACACATCAGGGGTTCATCCGCTGCACACAGGATCCCGCTGCTTGTAGGTCCCTCCAGAAATTATCAAGCAGGAATAGGCTGCGGAAAATAAAAAGGGGTTAGTGACACCTCACAGGGCCCAAACCCTCCCCTCCTTCCCCCAGCTGGAGCGATACTCACCGGGTAACTGCACAGTAGCCCATGGGAAAGGCATCACGCACCCACACCTGTCAGCAGCCCTCACACATCAGGGGTTCATCCGCTGCACACAGGATCCCGCTGCTTGTAGGTCCCTCCAGAAATTATCAAGCAGGAATAGGCTGCGGAAAATAAAAAGGGGTTAGTGACACCTCACAGGGCCCAAACCCTCCCCTCCTTCCCCCAGGGGGAGCGATACTCACCGGGTAACTGCACAGTAGCCCATGGGAAAGGCATCACGCACACACACCTGCCAGCAGCCCTCACACATCAGGGGTTCATCCGCTGCACACAGGATCCAGCTGCTTGTAGGGCCCTCCAGAAAGTATTAAGCAGGAATAGGCTGCGGAAAATAAAAAGGGGTTAGTGACACCTCACAGGGCCCAAACCCTCCCCTCCTTCCCCCAGCTGGAGCGATACTCACCGGGTAACTGCACAGTAGCCCATGGGAAAGGCATCACGCACACACACCTGCCAGCAGCCCTCACACATCAGGGGTTCATCCGCTGCACACAGGATCCCGCTGCTTGTAGGTCCCTCCAGAAATTATCAAGCAGGAATAGGCTGCGGAAAATAAAAAGGGGTTAGTGACACCTCACAGGGCCCAAACCCTCCCCTCCTTCCCCCAGGGGGAGCGATACTCACCGGGTAACTGCACAGTAGCCCATGGGAAAGGCATCACGCACACACACCTGCCAGCAGCCCTCACACATCAGGGGTTCATCCGCTGCACACAGGATCCCGCTGCTTGTAGGTCCCTCCAGAAATTATCAAGCAGGAATAGGCTGCGGAAAATAAAAAGGGGTTAGTGACACCTCACAGGGCCCAAACCCTCCCCTCCTTCCCCCAGCTGGAGCGATACTCACCGGGTAACTGCACAGTAGCCCATGGGAAAGGCATCACGCACCCACACCTGTCAGCAGCCCTCACACATCAGGGGTTCATCCGCTGCACACAGGATCCCGCTGCTTGTAGGTCCCTCCAGAAATTATCAAGCAGGAATAGGCTGCGGAAAATAAAAAGGGGTTAGTGACACCTCACAGGGCCCAAACCCTCCCCTCCTTCCCCCAGGGGGAGCGATACTCACCGGGTAACTGCACAGTAGCCCATGGGAAAGGCATCACGCACACACACCTGCCAGCAGCCCTCACACATCAGGGGTTCATCCGCTGCACACAGGATCCAGCTGCTTGTAGGTCCCTCCAGAAAGTATTAAGCAGGAATAGGCTGCGGAAAATAAAAAGGGGTTAGTGACACCTCACAGGGCCCAAACCCTCCCCTCCTTCCCCCAGCTGGAGCGATACTCACCGGGTAACTGCACAGTAGCCCATGGGAAAGGCATCACGCACACACACCTGCCAGCAGCCCTCACACATCAGGGGTTCATCCGCTGCACACAGGATCCCGCTGCTTGTAGGTCCCTCCAGAAATTATCAAGCAGGAATAGGCTGCGGAAAATAAAAAGGGGTTAGTGACACCTCACAGGGCCCAAACCCTCCCCTCCTTCCCCCAGGGGGAGCGATACTCACCGGGTAACTGCACAGTAGCCCATGGGAAAGGCATCACGCACCCACACCTGTCAGCAGCCCTCACACATCAGGGGTTCATCCGCTGCACACAGGATCCCGCTGCTTGTAGGTCCCTCCAGAAATTATCAAGCAGGAATAGGCTGCGGAAAATAAAAAGGGGTTAGTGACACCTCACAGGGCCCAAACCCTCCCCTCCTTCCCCCAGGGGGAGCGATACTCACCGGGTAACTGCACAGTAGCCCATGGGAAAGGCATCACGCACACACACCTGCCAGCAGCCCTCACACATCAGGGGTTCATCCGCTGCACACAGGATCCCGCTGCTTGTAGGTCCCTCCAGAAAGTATTAAGCAGGAATAGGCTGCGGAAAATAAAAAGGGGTTAGTGACACCTCACAGGGCCCAAACCCTCCCCTCCTTCCCCCAGGGGGAGCGATACTCACCGGGTAACTGCACAGTAGCCCATGGGAAAGGCATCACGCACCCACACCTGTCAGCAGCCCTCACACATCAGGGGTTCATCCGCTGCACACAGGATCCAGCTGCTTGTAGGGCCCTCCAGAAAGTATTAAGCAGGAATAGGCTGCGGAAAATAAAAAGGGGTTAGTGACACCTCACAGGGCCCAAACCCTCCCCTCCTTCCCCCAGGGGGAGCGATACTCACCGGGTAACTGCACAGTAGCCCATGGGAAAGGCATCACGCACACACACCTGCCAGCAGCCCTCACACATCAGGGGTTCATCCGCTGCACACAGGATCCAGCTGCTTGTAGGGCCCTCCAGAAAGTATTAAGCAGGAATAGGCTGCGGAAAATAAAAAGGGGTTAG
This sequence comes from Crinia signifera, assembly GCF_055691185.1. Taxonomy (NCBI): domain Eukaryota; kingdom Metazoa; phylum Chordata; class Amphibia; order Anura; family Myobatrachidae; genus Crinia; species Crinia signifera. The sequence goes on along the minus strand of NC_139222.1, from coordinate 104,212,388 downwards.
TGACACCTCACAGGGCCCAAACCCTCCCCTCCTTCCCCCAGCTGGAGCGATACTCACCGGGTAACTGCACAGTAGCCCATGGGAAAGGCATCACGCACCCACACCTGCCAGCAGCCCTCACACATCAGGGGTTCATCCGCTGCACACAGGATCCCGCTGCTTGTAGGTCCCTCCAGAAATTATCAAGCAGGAATAGGCTGCGGAAAATAAAAAGGGGTTAGTGACACCTCACAGGGCCCAAACCCTCCCCTCCTTCCCCCAGGGGGAGCGATACTCACCGGGTAACTGCACAGTAGCCCATGGGAAAGGCATCACGCACCCACACCTGCCAGCAGCCCTCACACATCAGGGGTTCATCCGCTGCACACAGGATCCAGCTGCTTGTAGGGCCCTCCAGAAAGTATTAAGCAGGAATAGGCTGCGGAAAATAAAAAGGGGTTAGTGACACCTCACAGGGCCCAAACCCTCCCCTCCTTCCCACAGGCGGAGCGCTACTCACGGGATAACTGAAACGTAGCCTTGGGATAGCAGCCACGCAACAACAGCGGCAAACAAAGAACCGTAGAAAACCGAAGGAACAACGGCAACAGGCCAAAACACTAACGTGCCCAAACGGAACTCTAGAAAACATAAATTAATGAAAAGTGTTAAATATCATATAACTAATCAAACAAGCCACAAACTTTGGACTACAAATACTCACATTGGGCAAAATATGACCGGATGAGTCGAGCTCTCGCATCCACTCGTTCATTCATACCGGCGAGCAAAGCTGTTGAAAGGTCCCCATGCCGGAAAACCGCAGCATCCACGGTCACCGGCAAACGGTTTGCAATGCAAATGTTGTGTAAAATACAACAAGCATTAATTATGCCGCAAACCTTTGCCGGTGAGTATAAAAGGGCTCCGCCGGTCATGTCTAAACATCTAAACCGGCTTTTAAGGACACCGAAGGTTCGCTCAATTACTGCCCTCGCTGTCGTGTGAGCCCTTTGGTACCTTTCAGCAGCTTCGCCCACAGGATCAGATAATGGGGTCAGGAGCCAGTCCTTATTGGGATAACCCGCATCACCTATGGAAACCAAAAAAAAAAATATTACATTATTAACAAAGTCTGGATTTCAAGACAAATCAAAACCCCCCCCCCCACAGCCAAAAAAAAACATACTACTTACCTAACAGCCAGCCGTCCGGCATTCGGCCGTGCTCGAAATCGGCATACAGGGCGGACTGGCTTAGAATGAACGAGTCGTGGGTCGACCCAGGAAAACCCACAAGGAGGTTGGTTATTTTCATTTGGTGGTCGCAAACCACCTGAACGTTCATCGAGTGGAAGTGTTTTCGGTTCCGAAAACATTCCTCTGATGAACGCGGTGGTTTAAACGCCACATGGGTGCAGTCGATCGCGCCCAAAACACTGGGAAACTTCCATTTTGAGAAAAAGCCAAATTTGATCTCATTCCATTCGCTGTCTTGATCAGGAAATTTAATATACTGGGTCGTTAATTTGCGGAATGCCTTTATGACCTGTACTATACAGCGGGAGAGGGTTGGCTGTGAATAACCGCATGTTTGGCTTAAAGTGGGCTGGAATGTGCCCGACGCAAAAAAATGCAACGCACCCAACAGTTTCTGGAAACCGGTGAGTGCGTGATTGCCCCGTTTCCGTGCTACCAGGTCTGGCTCCATGAGATCGTACAGCATATGGATTGCCGCAGACGAAAGGCGATAATTAGAAATCACCTCCGCCTCGGTGAGATCACCCAGTTCACGCCTAGTACGAAAGTGGCGTGGACGTGGGACTGAAACCCGCACCGACTCACCTAATGGAGCTATCGCCGGAATACTAGTGTCATGTTCCATCATATCTACCTCCTCCTCCACACTGGCATTCAGCATGAAAACAACAATAGTATCCCTGAACAGCTCCATTACTGTAGTCAGTGTTAAAGAAATTGCAGTGAAATGCAAAAAAACGCAAATTACCCTACAAAAACGTTTCCAATACAGCAGACTGCAAAAGCTGTGTAATCTCCTCAAAGGCCAAACGAAGGAGTGAGGTGGGGAGGAGAATCATGGGTAAGTGAGGTGCACCATGGGTAAGAACAGTGCGTTGTGGGAGTAAAAAAAAAATACCAGAAAAAATTAAATATATATTGGTATAGCACTTCTACGACCATCACATCACACAAGGGCAGCAAATAATATTATATTACACTTGCAGAGTGAAATTAAGCACTTAAAACCAATTATTTCACAGGTTCCTAAAAAAGATCACCATAAAAAGATGACGAGGGACACTCGGTGAGGAACGGCGATATGAAACAAGAAATAAGAATCGCCAACTTCACATTGAATACACTTTTGGCGATTCATGGGTGATTCCCGTCGACTACCGGCGAATCCCCATGAAAATTCCTATAGACAAATACCGGCGATTTGAAGAGAAACACATTTGGCGATTGGTGCTTCATTCACCAGTCGTCAGCGGCGAATAGACGACGTTGAATAGGGTGATTCGCTTATACAGCTCATAAAATCGCCGTCAGCCACGATAAAAACACAGAATCGCCATAAAACTTGGCGATTCTGGCTCATTGAATACCGCCCATTGAATACCGCCCAATGTTTGCGTTCCATTCTACTCTCTCTCACTTCCGGACCCGGAAGAACATCTTCAGCGGGCAGTAAATACATATCATACATTAAAACAAAAAGAATCCTTTGACGATCCAGACAGTCAATTCATCAATCCAGGACATAAACATGATCCAATTGGATTTCAATCCCGATTAAGGTGCCGGGTATATTAGGGGTGGAAAGCCTGCAATATGGATACTCTTTAAAAAAGCTCATACCAGAGTGAAACGCGTTAGGGCATCCGGCACCCCTGGGGACAAGGATATCTTTGAAGTCCGCCATCACTTCCACGTATGCACTCCATCACTACTCTGAATTGTTAGACGCACGGAACCTTCAAATCTTATTCCATTACACGGACACAGACTGTGGTAGCACCGTTAACAGCAGAGCGGTGGGTGAGCGACGCAGCTCTGTCTGTCATACAGGTGCCCGTTACAGCTGCCACATGTGAGAGACGCGGCAGAACGGACTGACATTATACTGCTGGACTCAGGTTGGTCTCTTTCCTGGCACCTCACCATTCACAATCACTCAGCAGGTAGCAGAACAGAGGGCAGTGGAATCTACACAGAATAGCCCTCCAGTCTCCCTGCGTTCCCATCTCCGTCAGATACAAAACCAATTGGAGTCCGTGAGTATTGCGCAAAGTGGAGACCTTTACCCATTGAACATTATAATTTTTTTAAATCATGTATTTTTTTTATTGGTTTTGAAAAGTACAGACAAACAAAAATAAAACTTAAACAAAAGACATTACATGTGTGATACATTATTCAGTTAATACAGTACATGCAGAGTATATGTTTATAGTTTAATATCAAGTTTCAGGAAGCAGAGATAAGTAACAGTACAACATATGGGTTGGCATTAGGTCTGTGCGATAGGTCCCCAACTTCAACCACAGAGACAGTATAGGTGAATTACGGGCAAGAGTCTTGCAGATACAGTGCAGACGTCTGCCACAAGTCCTGTTTTGCTGAATTTACCTAGGCAATTCCGTTTAGTATACATGAAACGCTCATGTGATATAGTGGTATTGACAAGCGCAATCCACATATTAGAGGATAGGGGGGGCCGGACTCATCCAGGCCCTAGCAATACATACCCGGGCCAGGGTGAGGAGGTTTTTATCATATGTCCTCTGATGTTTAGGAAGAAGATCTTCCAAATCCAGACCAAAAACACAGATACGTGGGTTAAAGAGTGACACCTGTATCCCCGTATCTCTAACATTCGCTAACACTGTGTCCCAAAAGGAATGTACCCGCGGGCAACTCCACAGTCAATGCCAGAAGTCAGCCCCAGATCCCAAATACTTAGGGCAGGCATCAGATCCGGTGCCACCCATCCGCCTTAATCTGTGTGGGGTCCAATAGACCCTATTGAACATTATAATGAACGGGACTTAGATAATAATATCTTGGCACATAGGCCCTTATTTTGGTTCACTCTTTCTGACAAAATCCTTCTTAGATGGACAAAACCATGTGCACTGCAGGGGAGCATATGCAAAATGTGCAGAGAGAGTTAGATTTGGGTGGGGTTTTACTTCAAAGTGAGATCTATATTGAAGTGTAAAAATAAAGCAGCCAGTATTTTCCCTGCACAGAAACAAAATTACTCACCCAAATCTAATTCTCTCTGCACATGTTACATCTGCCCCCCTGCAGTGCACATGGTTTTGTCCATCTAAGAAGTATTTTGTCAGAAAGAGTGAACCAAAATAAGGCCCATAGAGTGGACACTTTTTTCCTCATATACAAAATTGGAGGATAATATCCCGGGGTCCATTTTCATAAAATAATATTTTAAACACAATTAATTGTATATAATTTATTGCATGCAAAATATATTAAATAAAGCAATTGTATATCAACGTGAAAAATAGGTGGCCACCTAAATATATTGTATACGAGCAAAAGTTTATAGATATTCATATTTCCTTTGTAGATGGTGTCCTGCATTTTGTAGGATATAAACCTTCTAATTGGGTGTGATTACACAGTCACACCACCCTTTCTGAAGCTGAATGATACAATCCTTGTATTTATTGATTGGATAGAAAATTGATTTTTTTTTCCTCCAATTTATTCAATGCCTGAAATTGGAGGGCAACCTCAAGAAAGTATATTAAAAGATAAATTGGTCAGATGCTGCTTAGACACATCAGTAAGAACAAGCGGCCGCACAAAGGGCTTCCACAGATGTGGAATGTGCCTAATGTGTAGGACGACAAAAGGGATCAGTTAAATACCGAATTTTAATGTGAATGGACAAAGTTTTAAAATTAACAGTTTTAGCACATATAATTCAAAAAATTTTATATACCTTTTAGAATGCAGTTGTGGGTTGTTTTATGTGGGAAAGACCAAAAGAAATAAAAAAACGAGGTTGTCTGAACACGTGTATAATATACAAAAAGGTCTTCAGACTCATACCGTGTCTGCCCACTTCAAAGAAGTCCATAATTCCAAAGAATGTCATATTAAATCTTTTTGCGGGATAGACAGTGACACCCACATGGAGAAACAAAAATATGGAAACTAGGTTGGCACAATCTGAAATGAGATGGTTTTTTAAATTACAAACCCTAGTACCCAAAGGATTAAATAGGGAATTTGAATTGAAGTGGTTTTTATGAAGTTTTATGCTTTTATAAAATATTTTATAAATTCTAACGTTTTATGATGTGCCTCTTATATTTATTCTTCTCTATTTATTTTTATTTCCTGGATTGATGAATTGACTGCCTGGATCGTCAAAGTATTCTTTGTGTTTTCATGTATGATATGTATTTACTGCCCGCTGAAGATGTTTTTCCGGGCCTAGAAGTGAGAGAGAGTAGAATGGAACGCAAACATTGCGTTCCATCCGAGATCCGTCCCGGAAGATGACGCCGTTCCGACTTCCGAGTGCTGTGGAACGTGCCAATTTCAATTCTCCTTCTGCCTATAAAAAGCCTCCTGGCCGGTGGACATTATGCTTCTGATGAAGGAACGCTAGTTCCGAAATGCATTAAGCATATATGTCCCCAGCAGGAGGAGAACTATTGTGACTATGGTGAACTATTGTGACATCGCAGAACGCATCATGCACTTTATATCAGGAAGAAGCACCACGGACAAAACTGACTTTGATCCCCTTTGTGAAGGATCCGGAACTTTCCAAGTGGCGGATTTTCAGGAGTCAGGTGGTGAGACCTGAATGAGTTTGTGGACAGTTCTATCACTTCTAAGTGATTACATGCTTGTTTTTAACCTGTTTATGTGAGTGCAATGTATGAATAAACTTTTCCTCGTTACCGAAAGGATCCTGTGGTGGAACGATGTACAAGAATAAAAGGACACTTGCACTATATATATATATATATATATATCAGTGTAAGTGGACTATTTGGAAGTAATTTCTGAGCGCCAGTGATACTTTACATCCTTTTTATTGTAAGGCTGACAGGGTAACAGTATATTATCACCAGTTTGTTTATTGGTGATCATTGTGCAGTACTTTTACTTGTTTTTTCCTCACATCATAGTTCGTATTGAGAAATTATTGCAGACATTATTCAGCCACATAGAGTGTTATCAAACACTATGTCTGCATAAGGTTCAGGGAAGGGAACGCGTAGACAGGTTAACGCTCCAGCACTGCACGCTTATACTGTACATACACAACATGCAATGAAAAAAGTGCTGAGCAGGACCACACTGGCCTTTGTGAACGCTGCTCTGTACTGGGCCCTAGTCTGCAGCCAGCTGCGGATGTTCCTTGCGAACCGGACTGGGCTACTTCCTTGTCTACTGCAGTAAAGGAATTGGCATCTCTGCTTGCAGCTTCATGCACTCCTGTTGCTCTCCCTGTTCCCCAGGTCCCCACTCAATCAGCGGAACAATCTTGGATACAGGGTTTGCCACAGTTTGTCCAAGGCTTCATACAACTCTCATCCTTTCTTCAGAACGCTTTAGCTCTCTCAGGCCAGTACGGCATGAAGCAGTCCTCCTAGGTGGCTCTACTTCTGAGGATTCCTCGGATGGGGACCCGGACACTGATGCCTCAGCCGAGGAGGAACCCACAGATAATGAGGAACACATGACTCGGGCCAGAGTGGATAGTTTTATCAAAACTATCCGGCTCACTTTAAATATAAAGGAGCCAGACTCACAACCGCCTTCTGAGGCCCCTGCCTTTAAGCGCAAAAAGAAGGATCTAGCTGTTTTCCCTCAGTCTTCCCAGCTTGATAGTCTATTTCAGGAAGCATGGAAATACCCGAATAAAAAAATTCTTGCTTTCAAAACGCATTCCCAATTTTTATCTTCTTTAAGAGGATCATAAAAAAAGGAAGATCCTCCTCCGGTGGATGGCCATGTGACTAGATTAGTCGAGGCTACCGCTCTATTATTACCAGACGTCACATCACTTAAAATGGATACAAATTAGATCCAAATCTAAAATCCATTTGCACTAACGCAGGAGTGGCCATCTGCCCAGCTTATGCAGTAGCCTGAACCACGATGGCTATCGATCACTGGGATGACTCTTTATCAGAGAGTCTGTAGTCGGGTACGTGTAGGGCAGATTTATTGTCCTTAGTGCACAAGGGGTCCTAGATGCATGTATTTTTGCATCTAAGGCAGGGCTGGGCAACACCGGCCCTCCAGATGTTGATGAACTACACATCCCAGCATGCCTTGCATCAGTTTCAGCATGGCCACATAGCAAAACTAATGCAAAGCATCCTGGGATGTGTAGTTCACTAACAGCTGGAGGGCCGGTGTTGCCCAGCCCTGATCTAAGGTATCAGCTTTTTCAGTGGCAGCAAGACCAGCCCTGTGGTTAAGATCCTGGAAAGCAGATAATGACTCCAAAGGCTTTAGAAGCCATTTCTGGATCTGTAGTTTTCGGTCCAGAATTGGACAAGATTGTTGCTTCAATTGCGGCTTCTAAATCAGCTTGCCTTCATACAGGCATTTCAAAGACCAGATGACAAGGCTTTTGTTCAACTCTGCAGTCCCTCGAACCGGGAGATCTAATGGTATCATTGGATATCCAAGATCTCCACATACCCATAAAGACAGAACACCAACACTTCCTTCGGTTCATGCTGCTAGAACATCACAACCAATTTCGAGCCCTACCTTTCGGTCTCTCAATAGCACCCCGTGTATTTACAAAAGTCATGGCAGTGATGGCGGCTCGGCTACACCTTCAAGGAGTCCGAATGCTTCCCTACCTCGACGACCTTCTTCTCTTGGCTGAATCTAGGGAGGATCTCCAATCTCATGTACAGCTGACAACCGACCTCCTTCAGTCTCACAGCTGGATAATCAATTGGAGGAAGTCCAACATAAATCCCACAAACTCCATGGTGCACCTCGCAGCCCTGATAGACACAATGGGCCTTATTCTAGTTCACTCTTTCTGACAAAATCCTTATTTTTTTTCTTTAAATTAAGTCTGGAGATATTACAATGTATAACAAATAACTGCAAATTGTGACAGTGAATAAAGCATACAGTATTTGTCAGAAATTATGGCGTAATCGTGGTTATTCTGTGAGACAAAAATGTGGAGATAGATAATGCAGTTATGCGAATTATGCTATGGAAATAAACATAGTTTATATTTTCAGATTACATCTTATAAAACTAAGAAACAAAATTCCTATCCCCCCAAATAAAGGCAGTTAAATTAAGGGAACTGGCTGATAAGAAGATAATAGCATTAAGGCATGAGTATAAGAGCGAGACAAACATGTTACAAAACTATAATATATAACGTTTTGAGCTATTACATTTTTCCAGTTTGGTGTTAGTGATTAGCCAAATTTTGCTGAATGTCGACAGCTGAGGCAAACCTAGAAGAGGTCCACCTGCTCCATTTGTTTAGGTAGGGGGCAAGCAAACCTCTGGACCTGTAGGTGAATCTCTCGTGTCCTGCTACCTCATTCACGAGGGCCCTCCAATTGTATATGTTTGGATATGTAATATCAAACCATTTCCTAGCAATAAGGACTTTGGATAAGGAGGTTAAACATAAGACGTATTTGTAGATTGCGTGTGAAAGAGTTTCTTTTAGATCAAGACTGACAAAATCCTTCTTAGATGGACAAAACCATGTGCGCTGCAGGGGGGGCAGATGTAAAATGTGCAGAGAGAATTAGATTTGGATGAGTTATTTTGTTTCTGTGCAGGGTAAATACTGGCTGCTTTATTTTTACACTGCAATATAGATCTCTAATCTAATTCTCTCTGCACAAGTAACTGTGTACATGGTTTTGTCCATCTAAGAAGAATTTTGTCAGAGTGAACTAGAATAAGGCCCAATATCTCAAAAGGGGTTTTCTTCCACAGAGCAAGATATTGGAAATACAAACCCAGATCCGATCCTTCTTGGCCCAATGCAGAGTGTCAATTCACCACTGCATGAAGGTACTAGGGAAGCTGGTGTCAAACTTTCCAATGGTGGGGTTTGGGCAATTCCATTCTCGTCCACTCCAATTGGCATTAGTGAGCAACCACTCACATCTCCATCTCAAAACAGTTTCTCATACTCTTGAGGGAGAGTCGAATCTCAATACAGTGGTGGCTACACTTGTCCAATCTCAGCAAAGGCCGTTAGTTTGCAAGCCATGACTATTTATAGTCACAATGGATGTCTACACGGCTGGGGTGTAGGGGTGGAAGACCGCTCCTTCCAAGGTCGGTGGTCATGTCAGAAAGCTACACTTCCAATAAATATATTGGAACTGCGGGCCATTTATTAAACTCTCCGCCACTCTGGGGCACAGCTCCACGGCAAAGCCGGCAGTTATCAAGCGGGAACCCATAGCCGCACAGCAATGTGAGAAGTGACCCCTATTCTGAAATGGGCAGGGATGTATCTTCTAACCTTAACAGCGGTATACATCCCTGGAGTGTTTCATTGGGAGGCAGACTTTCGAAGTCACCAAACAGACTTTCGAAGTCTTAGTCACTCAAGGTATTCTCCCTTCTAACAGCGTTGAGTTTGCCCGCAGGTAGACCTGATGGCCTCCGGACACAACAAGAAACTGCCCTTGTAATGGTTCAGAATTAGAGATCCTCAGGCCTGCCTAGTGGATGCCCTGTCTGCTCCTTGGCCTTTTCAGATGGTTTACATCTTCCCTCATGTACCACTCCTCCCGTGTATTCTCAGAGGCCTCAAGTGGGAACCGATGGTCATGATTTTTAATCGCCCCCAATTGGCCACGACAGTCTTGGTACCCGGATCTTCTGCAATTATCGCATACTCCTCCACTTACCCTGCCCCTCTGACTCAGACTTGCTGTCTCTGGGCTCCTGCCACCACCCAAACCTAGCCAGATCAGCTTTGACAGGATGGCTATTGATCAGTCAGTCTTGAGGAAGAGGTTTGTTTTTACCCTCTTATTGAGACCTTGCTGGTAGATAGAAAGCCAACCTCGGCAAAGGTTTACCATCGTATTTGGCAGAAATACTACCTTTTGGTGTGAACCCAAAAGGTTTAATCCTAGGGTATACAGATTGTCTAGCATCCTAATTTTTTTTTTTTTACACAATCCGGACTTGACTTCAGGTGTTGGCTCTTTCAGTTCTGTTTCAATGAGAGATAGCTGCTTTCTCTACCATTCATACGTTTCTACTGCACCTTCAACCACCATTCCGACCACCTGCAAATCCTTGGGACCTCTCCTTGGTGCTAAAATGTTTAACAAAACCTCCATTTGAGCATCTAGAGTCGGTAACACTGTCTTGGCTTATGTTAAAAATGCTATTCCTACCTGCAATAGCTTCAGTGTGTAGGGTCTCAGACCTGAGTGCTCTATCTTGTAGATTTCCCTTATTAGTCTTCCATGAAGATAGTGCAGTCCTGCGCACCAAACTTGACTATCTCCCCAAGGTGGTCCAACATTAACCAAGAAATTGTGGTTCTGGTATTTTCAGCAGCGCATTCTTCTTCTGCGGGAGCAGATGACACCTAAGATGTAGTTCGGGCGTTACGTCTTTACGTATCCAGAACTGAAACAATTAGAAAATCTGATTCCTTAGTTGTCTTGTACGACATCAGGAAATTTCAGTTTTAGATGGCCTGCTCTTCTGCTCACACATTCATTAAATTGTATTGTTTTGACATTTTTGCTTCAGCCGATGCGGCTTTTGGCAGAGGTGTCCCAAGTGCAGCCTGGGAGTGTTCCCATCAGTAAGGGACAACTTTAAGGCATCCCACTGTCCGACTCCCAGCATCCACCGCTGGCCATTTGAAAAAAGTGGATTTTTGGTCCTTACCTGTAAAATTATGTTTTCGTAGGCCAAGGTGGATGCTGGGCGCCCGCTCATATGATCCAGCTTAGCAGTTCTGTTAGTTAAGGGTTTACAGTTGTTACGCTGTTTGTAAGGCTCTATATTCTGTTGAGCGGTTCTTCTCTCTTATCCCTATTCCTTGCTTGTTAACTTAAAAACTTGTCTCTCAGAATAGGAAGGGGTATAAGGGGGGCGGAGCTACGGACTGCACTGTCCCAAAGAAATTGAATCTTCTTGGTGCCTGGTCCTCCAGCCCTGGAATACCCACTATCCCAGCATCCACCTTGGCCTACAAGAAAAGGATTTTCCAGGTAAGGGCCAAAAAGTCACTTTTTGTGGTTCCCTTTCTCCCTGTGAGCGTGCTTGTTAGGATTAATCTAGAGCAAGACCCTGTGCTCTATAATTAAGCAGATACATTGTAGTTAAAATTAATTGCCTCCAAAAGTTCCGAAACAGTACAATTTTGCTGCCTAGATTTCCTCCTTGACTCTGTCTCAAAATCATATATAAATTACACCCATAATTTACAAGACAATGCTAACACTCAAATCTATGCTCTAATCATCTCCTGCATTGATTATTGCAATAGTCTCCTTACTGAACTTCTTCTCCAATACAGACTCTCACCACTACAATCTATCATGAATGCAGCTGCTAGGCTAATCTTCCTCGCCAGATGTTCATCATCTGCAAAACTGTAATTCAATATAAAATACTTTTACTTATACACAAGGCCATAAAACAAATTACACAAACATAAATCTCTTATCACAAAATATCTCCCAACTCCTCTTCTTCGCAAGATCTTCTCTCATCCACATGCATTACCTGTTCCCATTAATAATTGGACTTTTTTCGGGCTCTATCCACTCTGTGGAATGCCCCGCCACACATAATAAGACTCTCCTGCAGTCTCCAAACCTTCAAGCATTCGCTGAAAACGACTCTCTTCAGGCAAGCGTGTCAGATTCCAGAACCGCCCACATAACCTTCGTAATCCTTTCAAATCCCATCACATCCCCACTGTACTACACAAACATATTCTCACTTATTTTCTCTCTCACCCTTCCATCCTCCTGTCCCCATGCCAACATTGCTGGGTCATCGTATTATTCAGGCCACCAAGAACCTTAGCAAACTGGTGGACCATTATCACCTATCCTTGTGTAAAAATGCCTATTTCTCTATAGATTGTAAGCTTGCGAAGGGCCTTCATACCATTTGACTGTCTGTAACTACCTAGATTGTTTTATCCCTATTATTTCCAATTCTAAAGTGCAATGGAACGTGCTGCGCTGTATAAGAAACTGTTAATAAATAAATAATTTACTTTGACTAGTTAAAAAGAATATGCCTTCTATAACACCAGTCTCAAGAAAACTGAGTTTTTAATGGTGGTTGTCACAGCCGATCCTCTACAATTAGTAGATGTTTCCAAAACTCCTGTGACGAAGCCAAGTAGCTTGTAGCTGCTAATAAATAAATGAGTAAATCAAGAATCTGATCTAGAACCTATTTATTAATAGAAACTATACTATAAAAAATTTTCACCATGTAATACATGCAGTGGCGGATTCAGGGGGGGGGGGGAACCCGGGCACGTGCCCCCCCTGTCATTTATTTTGTAGCTGAGGACCAGGGCTTTCCAACGAGCCCAGCCCCGTGTCTCTAGCCCCCCGGGAACCGGAGATATCGCCTGGCAAACCTGTAACGTTTTTTCCCCATAGGATAATATGGGACCCGTCAATTCCGACCCCCACCCGGTTCCGATGGCTGCCAGTTCCTTCCCTGGCATCACAGAAGCTTGTGGTTGATTTCATTAAATTCCAAATCGCTGGGCCTTCAATATGATACCAAGCTGGTCCAAATCGGTCAATCGGTTCCAGAGATATTGCGTGTAAACCAATTTTTTTATTTTTGAAATGTAATTTCATGGCTGATCATGTTCTTTGAGGGCAGATTACTCTGGAACCAAAAGTTCCAGTTTCACGGAACCAAAATCAATCTAAGCCCACTCAAAAGTTCTTCAATATAATACTTGTCTCATGTAAATGGGTCAGTTGGTTCCAAAGATATAGCCGGTTAAATGAGATAACTGGTTAAAGGGGGGAGTGGTGGTTTTCTCTCCCCCTCACACCAGAAAATGCAGGAACTAGGCTGGTGTTAAAGGGGCCAACCTGGGAATGCATTTTCTGGTGTGAAAGGGGTATTATTTCAAATAGCCGGGACCTGCAGTGCTCTGAATACAGCCAGGCTCTGCCACTGTCAGTGGCTATCACTTCTGCCTGGCGTTGGCTGTCCCCCATTTACCACGAGCATTTATTCCCCCTTGGCAATGAGCATGTAATCCCACATGGCAACGAGCATGGAACCTCTGGCAATGAGCATGGAACCCTTGGCAATGAGCATGTAGAGAAGCAGCACTTATGTAGCATAATTTTTAATAGGCATTATGGTGTTTGGCATAATACATAATGGACATAATGGCGTGTAACTTAACGTGTAATGGACATTATGGTGTAAATGTTTAATGCGAGCCTTTGGTGGACAATGTCCCTGTTTATGAAGTGTATTGTGAATTTTGGCTTAATCTGTGTTGCATTATGTGAATTCTGGCTCAATCCATGTGGCATTATGTGAATTTTGTCTCAATCCGTGTGGCATTATGTGAATTTTTTCCCAATCCATGTGGCATTATGTGAATTTTGGCTCAATCCGTGTGGCATTATGTGAATTTTGACACAATCCATTTTGCATTATGTGAATTTTGGCTCAATCCATGTGGCATTATGTCAATTTTGGCTCATTCCATTTGGCATCATGTGTAAGGGGCAAGTATAATGGGGTCTAGTATTTTGTTGCATAATGTGTAGAAGTTGTATATGGTGTTGACACGCCCCCTGTTGAGTGGCCACACACCCTTTTCACCCTTTTCCGAAACGCGCACAACTACATCCTTCACTTTTGTCGCCATGGTGGGCCTGCGTACTTTAAATGCAAGGGCCTATTTTTAATTCCATTCCCACCCTCTCCTGCCGCTCTCTTAGCATGTACATTGGCACCACTAACACCGCCCCTCCCCCACCCAAACCCTTTTATCATGGTGCCCCCCCTGTCATTTTATCCTGGATCCGCCCCTGAATACATGTAACCTACTGTATATCCTGCTGCAGCAAATCTATGAATAATTCTGGCAAGTTTGAAAATATTTGCATTCCAATAGTGACCAATTGCAATATTATTGTTTTAGCAATTCCAAATCTAAATGCAGTAATAATGGCGGCAATATATTATCCAGAATAAATGTCTCTATGGGCCTGATTCTGGTTCACTTGAAAAGCAAATACCCTCTCTAATAGACAAAACCGTGTGCACTGCAGGTGGGGCAGATGTAACGTGCAGAGTTAGATTTGGGTGGGGTTTGTACTTCAAACTGATATCTATATTGCAGTGTAAAAAATAGTGCAGTGTGAAGTGCAGGATGTGCATTTGCTGTCACTCCATTTTATACCGCAAATAGCAATAAATATTACAACCCTTGAAAGACGGCCATCCTCAGATATTTCACACTTTTTCAATTTGCCGTATATTAATTAAAAAGGGAATTTTTGGTTTGGAGCACAGTACATTTCTGTAGCAGGCACAAATCCCTATAAACTCTGATGGGTATGATTCATTTGGTCGACATAGCTTAGGTTGACAGTCAAAAGGTCGACATGAGTTTTTCACTTTTTTGCCCTGAATGTTGAAATGGACACCGTATAAGTGCACAGCGTCCCCTCGCTGCGCTCGCCATTGGCACAGTGCCTCGCTATGCCCAACACACTATTCTCCCACCATGCTCCAGTGGATGTAGGGCATAAAATACCGCATGTCGGCATATGTTGGCTCAACATAAAAAAGTGAAAAACCCATTTTGAACTTTTGAGTGTCGACCTAGCTGTTGTCGATAGAATGCTTGTGTCGACCTTCCATCCATGTCGACCTTAAGCACATCAACCTATTTCAGGTATCGACCTAAGCCAATGTCGAAATTCAGTAGTCGAATGCATGTCGATCTTAGGTGTGTTGACCTAACGACCACACACCACTCTGATGTAGTAAAATCCATTTCCCATTCAATGTTTATTGCTGCACTCTTGGTTATCTGCAAAATATCGTGAATTTCTGTCACTATCAGCCTAGTGATTTCCTCGTTCACATTCTCTGAATTTGTAAAAACCCCAGCATTCTTTGCATATCTTATCCATCCATAAAGGAAACACAGCTGCAGGAAGAGTTTTTTGAGTAATACTGGGCGGTAGCAAAAATGTATGAACTTTGTGTTGAATTAAAGTACAAACTTTGGGCAAAATAAAAAAAAAGGAATGAAATAAGAGTTAGCTGTAAATGTTATCGAAAATTCCAAAAAAGTTCCAGCAAAATGTATTCAAGAATTACTTTTTTTTTTTTTTTGTAAACCGCAATGAATTAATAAAGCTGCTCAGTATTTACATTCTACCTGCAAGAGGAGATGGTTTACTGTGTTGGGTGTGATATTATATGTCAACATGTTCAGGGGTTTGGCATTCACTGTGACAGCCATAATGTTGACTCTGACTTACTGTAATGTTTACATTGTGTATATAGACAGTACTATTTTAGTTTAACCCTTTGAGTGCCAACGTTGCTGTCCACTAAAAATGCTAGCATCGCTCACAGCGACTGTTGTTTTAGAATAAATAAATACAAATACAGCCAAGTTGAAGTTTAGTTAAATATTGCACCCAGAAAAATAACAATCGCTGAGAGTGGCGCTGGCATTTTTAACGGATATTTTGCGGATCTCTCGCAGCAACTTTGGCACTCAAAGGGTTAATAAAAAAGTGTTTGCTTGTCAATTTTCTCGCCTATATTCAGGTCCATAAATATTGGGACATCAACACAATTCTCATATTTTGGCCTCTATACACCACCACAATGGATTTGAACTAAACCAAATAAGATGTGCTTTAACTGCAGACTTTCAGCTTTAATTTGAGGGTATTAACATCCAAATCAGGTGAACAGTGTAGGAATTAAAATGGTTTATAAACGTGTCTCCCACTATTTTAGGCAGTGGTTCCTAACCTCGGTCCTCAAGGACCCCCAACAGTGCACGTTTTCCAGGTCTCCTAGCAGTTGCACAGGTGCACTCATTATTCCCTGACCCATTTTAAAAGATCACAGGTGGAGCTAATTATTTCACCTGTGATTCTGAGTGGAGACCTGGAAAATGTGCACTGTTGGGGATCCCTGAGGACTGAGGTTGAGAACCACTGATTTAAGGGACCAAAAGCAATGGGACAAACTAAACAATCCTAAATCAAACTTTAACTTTTTAATACTTTGTTGCAAATCCTTGAATTGCAGCCTGAGGTCTGAAACACATAGACATCACCAGACACTGGGTTTCATCCCAGGTGATACTGCAAATGCCCGCATTGAAAGTGCCAGGGTCAGCGGAGGAGCAGGCTGGCTCCTTGGTCCCTGGGATTACTGCACCTGATCTCTGTGGTTGTGGGATTCCACTGTCATATGGCAGAGAGCTGTCAATGGTGATTATTATTCCCACTGAGCATCAGTGCTGTGCTCACATCTGCACAGGGATGGCATGCTGACAGATGATGGTGTCACTTGTCATTTTCGGGCCGTATAATGAAGGAGAAGATGGCAAATTTATTATTTGTAGGTTTTTCTGCGATTTCCATGGATGGACTGTGCCATTTGTAAAACCCATACTTAGCAAGCACCTAGGACCTAAGAAGAAACTACCTGACAAGTTTCAAGATTGTAGGCCTTGTGGTTTGAGAGATTTCGTGATGAGTCAATCCATTGGCGTACCTACGCGCGCACACAGTTAATACCATTTACATGACCATATGGATTTATAAATACACTTTTAGCAGTCACCTGAACTCATGAGAAGCCTTTTCAGATTTTCGGCCAGTAGAATGAGAGAGAAAATGGCAAATTAATGATTTGCATCTATTTCGCGATTTCTGCGGATCAGGGATACGCAAATTTTAAATAAGATTATGAAACTGTTGTCTGTCCCCGTATTGGCAGATCAGACCATATGCATTTTGTTTCGAATACTGATCTACAAACCCCTGGTAAAGCGCATTAGACCTGTTAGGAAACCGGTTACTTGATTACAATTGAATATACCCCATAGGCTACATAAATTGTTGGATTGAGTGTTACAGAGGAAATTCTCTAATGAGAAACCCTGGGTAAACGGGTAAGTCCGCTGTCCGCTTAAAGCTCGGGATAGGGCTTTTAAATCGGGGGATTTAGTGGGATATAAAATAGCAAAGGCAGAATTGCGACAAGGGATTAGAAAGGCAAAAATGTGTTACTCAGCAAATACTGAGGCACAATGTAATCAAAACAACAATCCATGATGCATGTGGCAACTGATTTAGGAAATCACTGGCTACAAGGGCAAAAACGTAGAGGTGGGTGGTCCGGCCAGACCTCTAGTGTCTGTATTCTCCAAGGCGGTAGCCATTTTGGAGTGGTTGCCAGCGATAGAATGCGAGTGCGGCACTGCGGCTACTGTGGTTTCCATGCCGGATGCGGAAACGGAGAGGGTGTGTTTGATATTAGGGGGAGCCTGGGCACACCCGGAACCTTCCCCCTGTGCTTGCCTATGTTGACAGTCACTAGGATGATACCATAATGTTGACAGTACAAAAGGTTGACATGGTAAAGATAGTAAAAATTGTGGACTGGTACAACAAGGACATAGGGTTTGTGGCCAGTATTCAGTTAGCCTCGAAGAAACATATTTCACAAATTTTCCCGATGTTTCGCCAATTTTTTTTATTAATTTGAAGGTCCATACACACTGGGCGACTATGCCCAGCGTGTATGGACAACGATGATGACAATCATCGCTGGGGGGAAAGCCTCTCAGTGCATACACACTGAGTGGCTTTCCCCCTGCCCGGCGCCGACGAAGGGGGGTAGGACGGCGTTGCATAGCGGAGCGCTATGCAAAGCCGCCCTGAAAGCCGCTCATCTGCTGGTATAACCAGAAGATGAACGGCTTTCCCGGCGATGTTGCCATACACACTGGGCAGCTTTGAGCTGAAAGCCGCTCAAATCTGCTGTTTTGAGCGACTTTCAGCTCAAAGTCACCCAGTGTGTATGGGCCTTGAGCATTCCAATTTGGACACGCCCCTTAAAAATAAAAATTCTCCCAAAAACTCGCAGGTTCCATGAAACCTGCGTGTTTTCACTAGAAACAGCCCTGTTTTCATTGGTTTCAGGGATTTTGCTTCACCTGAATAGCCTACAGGGGATAATTGAATACTGACCTTTTTCTGAGTTAGTAGTAACTATAATGTAAAAGAGAGCAAGTACTTGCACACTTGGACAAACCATGTTGCATGGAAAGGGTACTAATATATTAAAATTTGGTACTCTTTACCTAGAACGGCGCCCGTCGCGGGCATCGCGGGTACATTTATGCCTGCCCGCGACGCGACCGACGCGATGCCCGCGATTTTCCCATTGAAAACCATGTTAAACCTGAAAAATCGCGTCGCGGCCGGCCATAAACGTACCCGCGATGCCCGCGACGCGATGCTCCCGATTTCCCATAGGAAGCAATGTTAAAAGCCGCGATGGACCCGATTTTAGTGTTAAATGCCTCAATCCACCCGATTTGGCCATAGAAATCAATGTTAAATGGGCCACAGAGCCCATTAACCCTTAAATGTCCCCCCAATTTTTGTACGCCACCCCACGATCCACGCCAACCCGAAGCGTGGCGAGCGGCGGCGGTACGCGTCCTACGACCTTTTCATGCCCTACTATCCACGTCGGCGTGGAGTTGAGAATAGAATAGTGTGGCGAGCGCAGCGAGCCACCGAGCCCGAAGCGTGGCGAGCGCAGCGAGCCCCGCGAGGGGACGCGGATACCTTCACAGGTAAGCGCGTCCCCTCGCGGGCTTCACAGGTGTCCGTGGCGACCCGGACACCTGTGAAGCCCGCGAGGGGACGCGTCTACCTGTGAAGGTATCCGCGTCCCCTCGCGGGGCTCGCTGCGCTCGCCACGCTTCGGGCTCGGTGGCTCGCTGCGCTCGCCACACTATTCTATTCTCAACTCCACGCCGACGTGGATAGTAGGGCATGAAAAGGTCGTAGGACGCGTACCGCCGCCCCTCGCGGGCTCGCTGCGCTCGCCACGCTTCGGGTTGGCGTGGATCGTGGGGTGGCGTACAAAAATTGGGGGGACATTTAAGGGTTAATTGGGGCTATTTGGGCTCTGTAGCCCATTTAACATTGATTCCTATGGGAAAATCGCGGGCATTGAGGCATTTAACGCTAAAATCGCGGTCAATCAGGCTTTTTAACATTGTTCTCTATGGGAAAATCGCGGTAATCGCGGGTACCCGATTTTGATGTACCCGCGATTTACCCGCGATGCCCGCGATTACCGCGATTTTACCCGCGATGCCCGCGATTTCAATCGTGGGCGCCGTTCTAGGTAAAGAGTACCTAAAATTTTTGCATACAGCAGTGGTTCCCAAACTGTGCGCCTAGGCTCCCTGGGGTGCCTCGGTTTGGTCATCCAGGACCAATTCAAATTATTTATGATCAATTATTTCTGGATAAAACCAGTGCTGGTGGCTGCCAATCATAAAATATGTACAATCTGAACCAAATCCTGCCCTTTACCACATAACTGAACCTAAGAAGTACATATAAACACAATCTACTTCATTTGATATATGTTTTTTGGGGCCTAGGGGTGCCGTGGAAAAATTATGATACTCTCGGGTGATGTGATTAGAAAAAGTTTGGGAACCCCTGGCATACAGGGTAAAAACTGTCTGTTTCTCTTTCATCCAGCAGGGGCCACTGGAGTCCAACACAATGGATATAGTGGTGTGGTTAGTGGGAGCTGGGCACTTCTAAATGTAGTATAAGGCTCCTCCCCCTCTATTACCCACCAACCCCCAGTTAGAAAAATGTGCCCTAGGGAGCTGGTCATGCTGGACCTTGCTCCAGCTTTCCAGTAGTCTTAGCATTATTTTTATTTTATTTCTTTCATATTTCATTTACTTACACCCTTCCCCACTCATTTTAAGAGTAAGGGTGCAGGTGTGCAGCACTCCTGATTTATTCAGGTCAGGACTCATAACCAAGAGTCACTTCCCTGACTGATTGGGTTCCTGCAGCCTCTCCCCAAGGGAGCTGTCTTGCCCTCCAGGCGGTTGCTGAGGAGAGAAGCCATGGTAAGGATTCAGAGGAAATGTGAGTTAAGCACACTTTGTATGGGCACGCTCCTTATGAAGGGAAAGCCGCAGCCAATATCTCCCTGTGAAGGGGCAGCCGGAAGCTCACAGCATCTTCAGATGGTCATGCCGGTTTCTCTCTCCGCCCGTGGCCACAGTTAATCAGGTTAAACACGGCCGCGGCAGGCGGCGGGGTGGTATTCTGAGGGTATGTGAGGACGACCAGCAACCAATAGTGCTTCCACTACTGGGTGTCCTACACAATTGATGCTAGATCGCTCAAAATGCTCAGCAAGATCACTCTTCACACAGGGATGTGTCAGCGCTGTGTGCTGAGCGATCTGTCATGGCCAGTGTTCTCCTTTCTGGATCATGGCTAACGTCTCCATAGCCAATTTTCCGAGTCCCACACAGAATTTAATGGCATAGCGCTGTTCTATAGAACGTTGCATTTTTAAGCTTCAAGTGAGTCTAGGGACAGGGGTCCACTAAAACCACGATACGAACTGCACGGAAGTTCGCAGACGACTGACGCTTGGTGTGTGTTCAAGATGACTTCACCCCAATCAAACCCGCCTGGAGCATGCACGCTTCGCGTCAGAAAAAAAATAGGTCTCATAACTTTTTATACAAACCCTCTATATTTGTTGTGATTAGTCCACACATGGGATCAGGTAGAATAAGAAGTAGCATATGATACTGGGATATCACCAATGTAACGGAGGTTTGCAGAATGAATAGATGAGAGTATCCTGGAGCTAAAAGTATTGCTGTCCGCAGCAGTGCACTGGCGGTGATACATTGTAACTGTAGTCATCTATATGCACTGTGGTGCTTGCTATACTTGTGAGTCTTTGAGCTGCTTCCATCAACGCCCATAAGAATAAACAAGCAGAGATGCACATATCAGAAATCGGTGCCTGAAAATTGACCCTGACCCTGTTGAACTTTCCCATGTTAACCTTTTGGGGTCGACCTCTCAACTGTCTATCTAATAATCCATGCCCCTATTGAACACCTACTCAGTTTACCTTACAGCGCACAGGGAGGAGGCAGTGCAGGAGGGCCTTTCGTCCTACGAATGGGGGGTGGTTGCCTTATTGTAAAGTTCAGTGCATAATTAAATCTGTACATTACTTGCAGTTCATGTCTAATGTTTTACAGTGTACACTGTATGCTATATACAGCCTGCTGAGTAAAGGGTAACGGAGCGCTGGGGGTTAGAGGGCGCCGGCCGGTGACGTCATTGAAGTCCGCTGCGGACAAACGCCGCAAACGTTGATCACATATGTTTGAAGGCAGGGAAAGGATAGGAAATAACCTCCTAGCAAAAACACCAAGTTCCACCACTGGTGCGCTTCACTCAAAAGGTGCCCAAAAGGGCTGTAAAAAAAAAACAGCTTCAATATTATTATTTTTTTTTATTAAGTTTTTCATTCTTTTTTTTTTCTCCTAATGTATGTTGACACCCTCTAACCCTCCAGCGCTGTGTTACCCTTTGCCTAGCAAAGAATATTCTCTATATTTTATTAAAAAAAACAACAGCTCCTCCCAGAGCTCATTGTTCAATCCATACCAGCCTGCTGAGTAATACTATTGACTAATAGGGCAAAGCATGAAATCTACAGATACTCAAAGTAAAATACTTATGTTGCTAAACAATGAAAACACCTATGGCAACAAAGTACTAAAGAAGCATGACGGATTTTATTTGACACTGAACAATCATAGTATTGCAAAGGTCAAACATAATGATCTATGTACCACCTCCCACTGTTTCAGGAAGTTATTTATAGACAACTGTATGTAGTTTCCTCGTCACTGCTCCATTTTTAGGTCATAGATAACACACTTGTGATGACTGTGTGCCCAGGTGAGATTAAAGGGAAGAGTTTAAAGAAAACCTTTGTAATGTTTTTGTCTTAATATCAGTAGTTAAGTGACTTTTGCTGCAGAAAAACAACTATAAAATTATTTTAATTCCAAAAAATATATTCTTTATTCACATTCCACAATGTAATTTACAGATGTAAAAAGGTGGGGAATGTAGAGGGAAATAAATTAAAGGAAGGAGTGAGGGGAACAAATGAAAACATTCTTTTTCTATTAATCCAAAAATGTGTAAAAAAAATGGAGCAAAATACAAGAAAGACATTGCTCAAAAATGTACATGGACAAAAATTGTAAACAAATTCACTTTGCTTTAGCGCAGTATTTTCAGAATACGACAATAAACAATAAAAAAACACATTATTTTTATAAAAAAACTTGGAAGATGTAATACGTGAGATTTCTTGTGTACTGAAAAGACCCCCATACACTAGTCCGACTTGTCCTAAGCACAAGTTGGACCAGTTTGCCCCTTGAGGTCCCCGGGAGACTCGCTTACGATTTGGCACTTGATGTGCCAATTTTAGATGCAATAAATCATATGCATTGCATGTAAAGTACTCCCGGGGAGCTGGCAGCGGCGGGGGGCAGGCAGTGGGGTCCAAGTGGCAGCGGGGAGCACGTAGCGGCATTTGCCAGGTGGCAGAGCAGGAAGTGGCTACTGAATTTGAAAAGATTGGCCAGCCAGTTATTGGCTGAGAGAAATTTCTCAGCCAATCACTGGCCTACCATCTGATTGGTTGAGAGAATTCTCTCAGCCAATCAGTGTCCTGCCAGTCTTTTCAAAATATTTTTTTCAAATTCAGTAGCCACTTCCTGCTCCACCGCTGACAAACACCTACGGATTGGACCCAACACATCGTGGTGCTAAAAAGCACTCGCGATATGCAACAGATGGGTCTAATCTGACAGATTGAACCTGCAGCAGGTTCAATCTGTAGGGTCTGACCTGATGCACAAGGGACCGCGCATTGGGTCGGATGGGATGTCAAACTCATTCGATTTGGGCCGATTTCTCAGGTGAAAGCTGCCCAAATCGGATAAGTGTATGGGCACCTAAAGAGTTAGCAAAATAGATAAGATTTCAAGTTCTGAACTTGTATATGTCTTCCTAAAAATATTACTAATGCTCTCTGCACACGGTGCGATTCAGGGTCACTTTCGGTTCGATTTTGACTATATAGTCAAAATCAACTCAATATCGAATGGTTTTCAGCCGCATTAATCAGATTTGATGCTGATACACGCTCCCGTTCAGTCTATATCAAATAGAACAATAGACTGTGCAGACAAGACTGTATAGTACAGATATAGTAAGAATCTAAACTATATAGTCAAAATCGAATGAGTACACTGTGCTGCGCAATTCGATCCCGAATAAATCGGGATTGAATAGAAAAGGAATCGCACCATGTATAGGCTGGTATCTTATTAGCCGTGGCTTATTACTGCAGCTAATTGGTGCACCAGGGGTATATAATTACTGTAGCCCCAAATGCTGACACTTATCAAGGGTTTGGTTCACCTGTCATTTAAAAGCGGCAAAAATACATAGTTCAGAGGCTTTTCATGGACCTTGTGTATTTTCGGCTTAAAAACTTTGTTTGTCTTTTACACAAGACAATAGGATAGGAAAATAAAAATTTTCAGAAGCAGTACACCATCGGGGCTAATAGGATACTGGTTTAAGTATGTTGCGTTAGTTTTCTGGGCATCTTTATGACTCAGCTTCCTTTCATATTGCCCTGCTATCAATCTATGTATCTTATACATCTGCTCTCTCCATTAAATGTATTCAGAGAACAGGTTTGTGTCATGCCAGACCTCCCCCCCCCCCACAAAAAAAAAAAACATCTTAACGTCCCTATCCACTAGTGTGGTATGCAGCGGTGCAAGTAGAAAAAAAATCTCTTAGTGGCACTGTGCCGCGCCGGAAAAATGGGCGTGGTTAGGGGGCATGGTTAGGGGGCGTGGTCATATGACACAAGGGGGGAGTGGCTGCATGACAAAACGTTAAAACACAATGCCATTTCTATTTGGGCTTGTGAACATATATGCCCCCACAGTGCCAGATATCATTTACCCCCACAGTGCCACACACATATGCCCCCACAGTGGCAGACATGCTCCCACAGTGCAAGATATGCCCCCACAGTGCCAGATATGCCCCCACAGTGCCACACATATGCCCCCAGTGCCAGCCATATGCCCCCACAGTGCCAAACAGTACCAGATATACCTCCACAGTGCCAAACATGCCCACACAGGATCAGATATGAAAATAATATTGGTAATGGCGGAAGATGAAAAAAAGTATTTTGATGGCAGAAGAAGACCCATTGCTATGGAGAAGAACTATGTTGTGTCACTTATGGTTCTGTCTTCAGTGTCATCAGTGTCTCATTGTGCTTTTTGCCTGGGAGCTACCCGTGCTGCCTTAAGACATTAGAGATCATCTGCCCTGCACTGACATGGGTGGAAGAAGCAGCGGCATTAATCCTACAGGTGTAAGTGGGAACCATGGAGACAATACACAGCCAGCGGCCAGACACGATTCCTGTCCACTACTCCTTAATATAAGCACATGCTTAAGGATACGCATACCGCTCACTTCCACTCCACTCGTACTGTCTATATTTTAAATTGAGAGGAGGGAGTGTACTCATCAATGAAAAGCCTAATCAAGGGGTACGGGAGAGAAAAAAGGTTGGGAACCACTGCTCTAGTGGATGGCAGCCTTAGACCTTGAGATGAAATTTAGCTAAACAATACAAAAAGGAAACAAATAAACAAAACACACAATGTACGTAGCAAACATTCCAGAACAACATGTATATTAAAGGTGTATAAAGAATGGAAAAAAAGGAATGTGGCAGTAAATGCTTGGATATTTATATGGTATTTATCAAAGCTTAAAGGTAAGATAAGGTACCAACCAATTAGCTCTAACTTATTTTTTTTCAAACAGCCTGAAAAATGCAAGGCAGAATCTAGTTGGCTAGTGTTTTATTTCTCATAATTTTATCTCTCTCCGAGTTTTAATAAATACCCCCTTGAGCAATTTTGTGCACGTTTTCTCCGTATTCCACTTTTGCTACTATGGGATTACTACCGGAGGACTGAAGGTTGTCCATGTTCTTGCACTATGAATTTCTTCCTTAGCTTTCTCTCCAGAGTGTTCAGTTTGGCTATTTTTAAGATATTCAGAAGCTGTGGCAGCAGTGGATCATCGGGATGGATGTTTCGGATATATCGTAACAGACTCCGAATCCTTTTATGGCTCACAGTACTATTCTGAGCAATCACGGTTTGTTCCAGTCGATGGAGGGATTCATGTGATATATTCTGATTTACAAAGAAATCTATCACTGCCCTGTCACAGTCTTTGTTATCTGTGTACAAAATTGGACAATATTAAACATAAGTCAGTGAAGTTCATCTATGAGTCAGTGAGGTCCACGATGAGCAAAAATATAAAAATGAAAGAAAACTTGGTAGATCTAAGCTGCTCAGAATGATAGATTTGCAATTGGCCCACATCTAAGCACCATTCTGCTGGATTCTATGGAGCAAGATGGTGAAACACTAGTAAAGCCCATGTCTGCACAAGTCCTGATCACCACTTTGGAAACCCAAATTAGGGGTTTAGTGGAATTGACAATTGTCATGAAAGTACACTTGCTTTGAGTTCTGGTTACTTAGATACAATATGATTAAAGCTGCACAGTCAAGGAACTGGATGGCCAGTTTGAACTGGCTACAAGCATTGGGAGCCAGGTACTTGTCCTGAGATGCAAGTGATGGGACCTCTATCCAACCACGCCTCATCTGCTCCCACCCTATGGAATGCCCTTCCACGCACAGTAAGACTCTTCACTAGCCTCTAAACTTGCAAGCGTTCCCTGAAAACTCACCTCTTCAGGCAAGCCTATCATATTTAAGTTCAACACACACATAACCCTCTGAGGCACTTATGTATTATATATAGCTTCCCTTCTGGACTTGCAACTTGGAGGGACTGCTATGCTATTATCGGTGCCTGTCAATGTGTCTCCCTCCTTTATCCCTATAGATTGTAAGCTTGCAGCAGGGCTCTCCTACCTCCAAGTCTGTCTGTTGTTACCCAGCTTGTCTTATCACTGTCTACAATTGTAAAGCGCAACGGAATCTAATGTGCTATATAAGAAACTGTAAATAAAAACTGCAAGGCTTAATTGGATGTTTTCCGCTCAGTTTTCAGAGTGTCCGAATCCCTTGTTTGTCACTGTGGCTGGAAGATGATAGTGCACAGGCAGATATTCATCTTTCAACCACAGCCATCAAAATACTTGACAATGTACAGTATTTATCAGCTGTTACAGGATATTGTACACATAACACAGGGTATGGGTAAAAACCGGACCAGGACAAAACCCCCAAACTCTGCATTTTGGAGCTTGTAGCGTCCGGTCCGGGGGGTGTCCTGTCCGGGGGAGCTGCCTGTGACACCTGTCACCAGGGAGAGGAGGAGAGGGAGAATAAAGTCTCCCTGTATGGTCTGGGCATGTAGCAAAACCCAGACGGTCCGGGGTACTTGTGTATTATAGCGGCGCCCCCGATGTACATCGTGCAATGTTTTTATTGCATCGCATGCCATGCACCCGATGGCATGCGATGCGACGCGATTTTTGCCCCCTATGCGATGAAACATTGTATAAGCACCCAAAAGGGTGCTTTTAAGCACTTACAATGTTAAATGCACCCCCACGCCACCCCCCCCCCCCCCCACTATAAACGTGAACCCGAAGCGTGGCGAGCGCAGCGAGCCCGCGAGGGGCGGCGGTACGCGTCCTCCGACCTTTTCATACCCCCACTATCCACGTCGGCGTGGAGTTGAGAATAGAAAGTGTGGCGAGCGCAACGAGGCGAGGGGACGCGGACATCTGTGAAGGCCGCGAGGGGACGCGGATACCTGTGAAGGTATCCGCGTCCCCTCGCGGGGCTCGCCATGCTTCGGGCTCGGTGGCTCGCTGTGCTTGCCACACTTTCTATTCTCAACTCCACGCCGACGTGGCACCCATTAGGGTGCTTATACAATTTTTAATCGCATCGCATTGTATGGCATTGTATGCCATACACAATGTCATACAATTTTAAAATTGTATGACATTGTACAATATCGCGTCGCATCGCATACCATCGCATGCCTTATGGTATGCGATGCGATGGGCGCCGCTATAATACACAAGTACCAGGTCCGGACCACACAGGGAGGCTGTAATCTCCTATGTCCCTGGTGATAGCTATCACAGGGACACCCCCCCAGGTACAAGACACCCCCCCGAACAGGACACCCCCCGGACCGGACCCTACAAGCTCCGGACTGCAGATTTTGATGTCCTGTCCGGCTGTCCGGAGTCTAATCCGGGTCCGGTTTTTACATAGTCCCCATAACACCTAACAGTCATTGCTGTTAATTGCAATGTCGCCCCGGCTGCAGGCAGTGCTCCAGGCCTAGGCACCCAAGGAAACTGACATGGGCCCAACCCTGCCAGTGTTAGACCAGCGGGCTTTTTAGCGCTCGGTAATTTCGCTGCTTACCAAGCCAACCTGAATTAGGCCCATTGTGTGTACTGAGCTAATAGCCATCTTTGTTCATCAACTCTCAGCAGAATGAGCTAAGATGGACAATTAGTCGGATGAGTGTCATCTTTATCATTGCACTTGGCATTTCCCTAAACAATGCAAGGATGTATTTATACTCAGAAGGCCATCACTCACCAAAGAGAGAGCCACACTCTGGGGTTCTGACACAGAAGTGAGGGCCACGCTGGTACCCAGGCTTGCAATCGCAGACTCGGTTGTTGGTGGCATTGCAATCATGTTTAATCTCCTCTCCATCTTGGCAGATGACGTTGCAGAAACGGCATTTTTCCATGTAATTCCAGTACTGAGTGTAGTGTTGGGCAGGACATGGCTGGCATTCGGTCACACTTTTGGAGGTGCAATGTTTGGCTACAGATGTCCCTGGTGGACACTGCTCACATGTAACCATCTCTCCAGTGTCATGGTCTGTCCATTGGTAAGTGGGTGCAGAACAAGTGGACTCTGTCATAGTCATGAGAAGCAAGGAGAGAACCAGCTGAAGACAAAAGAGAACACATTTTAGTACAGTAAATGCAGAGCTGTTTCTTTTCCTGTCAAAGATTGCCACAAAGTTATCTCTATATTCCCATATACATTGTCTGTGAAGATGAAATATCACAAACACATAAATATAAAGCATAGGTAAAATTTGATACACACTTTTAGCCTCAAATATAATATGTCTCATAAATATGACAATCGGGAATATTTTACTCACACTGCATATGGACACCATTTATACACATGCATGCAGATCCTCCTCATGAAGATAACAGGTGTAGATGTATGAAGCAGTGATAAGGGGAAGTGAGCCAGAGGAGAAGTGGCCCATGGCAACCAATCAGCACTGAAATAACAGCTAGAATTTGCATAATATCAAATTATACAGAGCAGCTGATTGGTTGCCATGGGGTCACTTCTCCTCCCTTATAACTGCTTCATACATCTATTCCACAATGTGAAGTGATACTTGCATGGTGACCATAGGCGAATCTAAGGGGTGGTCCGGACCACCCATTAGACCACCGCACATACAATTTAAAGAAATGACAGTTTGTCAGAAAAGGGCTGTGCGCTACCCGGCTGTATATAGTCACTCTCTAACTTCTAAGCAAAGCAGCAGCTCCGTCCCCGTCAATATCTTCAATGCTCCCACTGGACCGCGAGCCAATAGGAACTTGCGGTCCGGCAGCCAATCAGGAGCGGCCATTAATACCACCAATGTCGCTCCTGATTGGCATCCAGTGGGAGTATTGAAGATATCTACGGAGCTGCTGCTTTGCTTAGACAGTGACTATACAGCCGGGCAGCACACAGCTCTTTCTTCCCGGCTGTCATTTCTTTAAATTGTGTGTGCCCAGTGTCACTCCCTATTAGCAACTAGCAATTCACTCCCCCTTGGCAACGAGCAATTCCCTCCCCCCTTGGCAATGAGCAATTTCACTCCCCTCTGGCAACGAGCAAGCCCCCTCCCCCTTGGAAATGTGCACCCCTCCCGCAATGAGAAAATTCACTCCCTTTTTGCAATGAGCATGTAACTCACCCATGGCTACGAACACTTCACTCCCTCTTGAAAACAAGTGTGTATTCCCCCTTAGCGACAAGCAATCCCCACTCCCCCTTTGCAATGAGCATTTAACAACTACCTCTTGGCAACAAGCATGTATTCCCCTTGGCAATGAGCATGAAGCCCCATTGGCATCGAGCATGAAGCCCCTGGCATCGAGCATTAAGCCCCAGGCATCAATGAGCATGTAGGTAAGAAGCACTTATGTGTCAAATATGTAATGGGCATTATGATTTGTTATATAGTATGTAATGGGCATCATGATGTGTGGCACAATGTGTAACAGGCATTTTGGTGTGTGGCCTTATGTGCAATTGGCATTACGCCGTGTGTCTTTATTTGTAATGGGCATTACGGAGTTTGCTAAAATGTGTAATGGGCATTATGGTGTGTGGTCTGATGTGTAATGCCACACCCCTTTTTGTGATAGCACGCCTCCTTTTCACAGCGCAGCTTTGCCGCACAAAGGTCTGTCCTGCTTCAGTATTTGGATCTGGGACCACTCATTACTATATTTTTAGATTCACCTATGGTGGTGACTGGTCCTACAGTCAGGAAAAAGCCATGACCGAGTGAGACAGTCACCCTAGATGACAGTGTCCTGTTCTCTAAACAGGTCTTTGCAGCATTTACTACCCGTTACTGTGTCTGGATCCTAAAAAATATGGAAGGTCTAGCAATGAATGAACATTCTAGGTCTCCCTCCCCCAACAAGCCACATTGTTAAATCAACAGCACAGTCTTTGGTCCACTATGGAGCACAGGAGGCATTACAGTGGAACGTCTTAAAGCTGTGCCGATAAGGGCGGGGATGCTCCTGGACTGTTGTAAGGATCCTATGCCCTGAGGGCTGCATCAGCCGAAGCAAAGTTGTCAAGCGCATAAAACCATATACAGGTCAGGGCACAAGACCAGGTAGCGGCTGTACAAAGCTGTTTGGTGGAAGCCCAACTGACAAATGCCCAATAAGCACCAACAGCTTTATTAGATGATAGTCCGAGAAAACCCCCTTTTTTTCTCAGGTCTGCTGTTTCAATAGCCACTCCATCGAAGCAAGGCAGCTGAGGTCTGGATACAGACAGAGACTCTGGGACAGATCTGGACGGCACAGGAGTTGCCAGGGTGCGTTGGTGGACACAGCGACGAGGTCTGTGTACCACAGGCGACGTGGCCAATCTGGAGCCACAGGATCATAGTATCTCCTTCCTGTTTGAATTTCCATATCAACCTCTAAACTCGCTCTGTGCACATGTTACATCTTCCCCACCTGCAGTGCACATGGTTTTGTCCATTAGAGAAAAATTTGCTTTTGCAAGTGAACCAGAATCTGATTTTTTCCCTGCTGCGTGATGGATTAAGTGCTAAAGTACTGTACAGTAACAGGGTTCTGACATGGAATATGTCCCAGGATGACTACCTAATATAGGCACAAATCAGCCTGACCAGGTAAACTACCCCTGGTACATGATGTGAGATGATGGTGATTTATGCAGATATGTATTGAACAAACATTTTAAAAGAAATAGATAATGATTCTACTTGCCGATATAGTTACCTATATTGGCAGTGCCGCTGGTGAAACGAGTGTGTATACACTAAAAGATATTGGTAACCGATATCGTTCAGTGATGTCACTGGCTCGGCAGCTGTGCATGCAGTCGCTGGCGATATATTCCTGTGGCGCTGCATGCACAGGTGACAGGGGGGTTGTTAATGATGCACGGGAGTGTGTAACTTTAACAACATTGTTGTATATTCTCATCTAGTGTCTACGGGCTTTAGTGTACATGTTATATGCTGTAATGTATATTTGCAACTTGTCTGATTTGCTTTTATCAGGCTCCATATGACTTGGGTACTTATTATCTAAACATCCAGACACTTTCTGCAATCCACATCACATCAGGTGTGGTATGACGGCCCAACAGTCGGGATTCCGATGGTCAGTATACCAACATAAGAATCCTGACCGTCGGTACTCCGACATGGGGGATGAGCGCAAAGAAGCCTCTTGGGGCTCAGTAGCTCGCTGAGCACTCCACAGGTTCTATTCTGCCTTTATGGGGGGTCAAACCCCCGACGAGAGAGAATAGCCCCGACTGTCAGGCATTTGAACAGTCAGGATCCCAATGTCGTCATATTTACCGTCGGTATCCGGAACAAAGGATCTGGGGGGGGGTCCCTGAGTCTGGCTATCACAAAATTAAGGGTATGCGTAAAAACCGGACCTGATCCCCTCCACGCTTTCACACGGGGTCAGAAAGTTGATATTAAAAACATTTGTTAGCAATGTACCTACCAAATGTACCTGCCAATGAGTGAGGCCTATATATTACCATGAAGAAAGTGATATTCAGCACAATAAATTCCAAATATTTTCTGTCCTCACAACCAGAAAGTGATATGAGTAATGATAGACAGACAGACATACACACAAACACACACACACACACACACACACACACACACACACACACACACACACACACACACACACACACACACACACTGTAGAAATGAAGGGGCTTTCAAAGCAGAAGAGAGGGCAGAGAAATGTGTGAGCAGTTAAAGATGAAGGAATAATATACATGAGGACAGAGGGAATAATGATGGGGCTGACATTACATGAGAATGAGGGTCTGCTGCTCACCATAGCTAGGTGCATGAATATCCTCTTCTTGTCAGTCTTTAGATCCAGCTCTTCATCTCCGGTGACAGATGCTCCTGCCTGGAAAGCAGAGGTCAGTGTAAGTGTAATGCACTACCCCCGGTACCATGACTGGAGATACTCCAGCAGCCCCTCTATAGCCGCTGCCGCATTCCAAACATTTCCCCTGCCTCGCAGCAGCAGCCACCTCCTACCTCCGTGCTGCTTGCGCCGCACTTACCTTCGGTTCGCTAGCCTCAGTCCCGTTCCCGTGTCACACGGGTATTATATGGCGGGGACCGGTGAGTCACCCCCTCATGACAAATGATTACCGGCCCCCGATACTGAGGGGGTGGATTACTGTGCCGGAGCGCTCATACTGGCAGAGCGTTTGGGGGCTGACATTTAAAGCTAGTATCTCCTTACTGTAATATACGGATGGGCTGTGCTGGGGCTACAAGAAATAATCATAGTAATCATTTTTATTTTATTAAATCAAATGGCAAATAGACACCTGAGGAATATAAGTAGCAACATAGATAGATAGACAGACAGACAGTCAGTCAGTCAGTCAGTCAGTCCAGCAGTGGCGTAACCATAAATTTTGCTCCCCCCTGACAAAAAACTTTCTGGCGCCCCTCCCCCCCCCCCCCCCCCCCCCCCCCAAAAAAAAAAATAGTGCACCTACACTATATGCGACTCACCTTAGGACCCCCTTTCACAATATGACGCAATGTGTAACGACACATCTCACGTATGTATGTATGTATGTATATATATATACACACACACACACACACACACACACACACACAACATGTGTGTGTGTAAATTGTGCTTACCTGCCATAATTCTTGTTTCTGTTGGTCACTTTTAATTGCAGCCACCAGCCATGGATGGAGGAGGCGCAGGCCCACATGAGGATGAGGAGGTAGCAGATGTACAGATGATGAAGGACAAGTGGGGAGAGGGGTGCCTAGATGGACAAATGTAGATTGTGGCAGAGGTAAAGAAAGGAAAGAGGCATGGATATACAGATGGAGCCCCTGCCATCCTTGGCCGGGGCTCGCCAGACCCTCCCCGCTGGCGAGCGCTGGTGGCAGCGGCTACACTGAACTGGGACGCGCGTACGTTTCACACGCACGCACGTCCCAGTCTCTCGGCGGGGACGCTGCATGTCCCTGCCCCTCTCCGCTTCAGGGAGATGGGCAGGGTTAGGGGGACGCTCGGGGGGGGGGGGTGTTTTGAGGGCGACGGGGGCGGGGACCGGAGGCAGGCTCCGTTGCCCATCTGTAGAAAGTACCAAAGACCATACAAAATATATTGAAAGTCTTGCATGCTCATCAACTTCTCATCCACGCACACACCCTGCCTATTCAATTTTCCTTCACGGCCCACTACTACATTTTTCATTTAATTTCCCTATTCCCACATTTTTCTTCACATGTCTCCCCTGCCCATCACAATTATCCTCAATTGTCCCCACCATTCAAATTTTTCTTCACATGCCCCCTTCTCATGATATTTGTGTGACCTGTCCATAGTTTTAATAACATGCCCCCACCTCCCACCATTCACATTTTTCATAATAATTTTAGCACATTTCCCCCTTGCCAATCATTTGTCATCAGAATTTTATGACATTCCATTTCCTACCCCTCTTAGCCATAATACCTACAGTATCTTATTCACTCCTTACATGATGCACGCAAGTCCCCCCCTTTATTCCCACTACATACCTGTCTCTGCTGTGTCTTTACTAACTGTAGCTGCTGTGTAAATATATGTATGGCTGCAGCTTCAGCTTCCATTACTGCTAGTAGTGCAAATGGTCTGAGGGGAGAGCAGGGGCATTCACACACATAGCACACATTCACACACACACATAGCACACATTCACACACACACATAGCATACATTCACACACATAGCATACATTCACACACATAGCGTACATTCACACACATAGCACACATTCACACACACACACACACATAGCATACATTCACACACACACATACTGGGGGTTATTCTGATTCACTCGGAAAGGCACAATCACTCTCTAATGGACAAAACCATGTGCACTGCAGGTGGGGCTGATGTAACATGTGCAGAGAGAGTTAGATTTGGGTGTTTTATTGTTTCTGTGCAGGGTAAATACTGGTTGCTTTATTTTTACACTGCAATATAGATATCAGTTTGAAATACACACCCACCCAAATCTGACTCTCTCCGCACATGTTACATCTGCCCGACCTGCAGTGCACATGGTTTTGTCCATTAGAGAATGATTGTGCCTTTCCGAATGAATCAGAATAACCCCCACTGTAGCATACTCACACCATGTACAGACACCAACATAACATAGATACACACACACATCAGATACACATACACACACACACACACAAGCACAGCATAACTTCAAACACATAGCATACACACAAAAAAGATACACAGCATGTACAGAAGACACACATAGCAAACATACACACAGCATATACACACAGAATGTACACAGTCACACACACACACACACACATAGAATACATACACACATGCATAGAAGCACACACACAGCATATACACACAAACATACCACCTCCGAGTCCTCCCCCCCTCCCCAGGGGCGAATTTAGGGGTCAGGCCGCCCCTAGGCACAACATTTTTGGCCGCCCCCCCCCCCCTCTATTTTAATATAATCATTATTAAGGTATAAGTCATACATTATATATATATATATATATATATATATAAACGAATTAATCCAGGTTACTGGAAGAATAGGAGGCGGCACTCAACTTGTAAAAAAGGGTGTATTAAATCACATCAAAGGCATCGTGAAAAAAACAGCATGTGCGTCAACAGTTTCGGAGCTGGCGCTCCTTCATCAGGACAGCTGAAATGTGCAACATGGCATCAAAGCAAAACTCGTGCAGAAACAAACGTATTGCCCGTTACCATGTAACTACACGTTACACAACCCGTACACTTGTAGCACCCTCCTTTTTTGGATAAAAAATGGGCAGGTGTGCTACGCATGAGGGAGACATCCGATTTTACAAGTTGATCTCCAATGCTGCGACCACGTATGTATCCGGCCCTTAACCTCGTACCCACCAAGCTGGGTAGATCCGGGTCAGTATTGACCAGGGTCCACAGTTGTTTAGTTTTTTGATTAATGGTGGGACTTTTGTTAGAAAAGTGGTTAACCCAAGTAATTATTTTATCTGGTTCGGGATTGGGGGCCTGTTTGGACGTGGCTCCTGTTAGTAGGGCATTACGATCCATTGCACATGCCTTGTTTTTGGCAGTTTGTATTAAAGACCACGGGTAGCCTCTTTGAAGAAATTTATCCACCATCTGATCTAATTGTATGTCACGTGTGTGTGGATCACTATTAATCCTGCAAACACGCAAAAACTGCGAGTACGGGAGACTGGTCATGGTGGAGGTGGGATGGGAGCTGTTGAATTTTAAAAGCATGTTCCTGTCAGTATCCTTGGTAAATAATTGGGTGCTAATTTTATTACCAGATTTTAAAATGCGGACATCTAGAAAATCCAACTGGCAGGCACTGATCTTAAACGTGAATTTTACTGGACTGACAGATGCGTTGTGGTTGTTCAATAACTCAACCAACACTTCCTCTGGCCCTGACCAAAACAGGACCAGGTCATCAATATACCTGGCATAAAAAATGGCATGTTGTTGGAACACAGCATTGGTCAAAAAAATTTCATTTTCTATTTTGTACATGAAGGAGTTTTTCCCTCAGCTGCCTGTGACCTCCCCGCCCGGAGTTCTGATGAATCACTTCCTGGGTGATTCCAGGAGTGACGACGGTAGCCTCGGTCGGGTGACGGAGCGGCGCAGAGGGGCGTCCAACTGTAAGTTTTTTTGTATTTAAACACCTGCACTTTGTAACACTGGTTGTTTGTGATTTTGGTCCTGACGACGGGGAAACCCGAAACGGCGTTGACCGCCACACAGTAAATTGTTTTCTACACCAGTCCCGGAGTGACGCCTACGTTTGTTCTTTTATATGCGGTAGAAACCTTCTACCTAGGAAGGCACCCGGGCACATTGCGTATTGAGTGCGACGAGTGCCGGACAACCCCCTCCTGACATTATATATATATATATATATATATATATATAATCTCATACCTGCCACTACATTGCTGGCAGGGGCGTAACTAGCACCTTCTGGGCCCCCAGTAGAGAGAGAGAGAGAGAGAAAATGAGTGTGTGTGTGGGGGGGGGGTGTTACATGGAGGGGAAGGGGGGTGAGCAGGGAGGGAGAAAAAGAGCAGGTGGAGGGAGAGAAAGAGCAGGGAAGAAAAAGAGGAGAGAGGATGGGGGACCTACATTATTTTTACTTCCTAATCACGTCCTCCTTTCACAACTCCCCTCATTCCCCCAGTTCAGGCTGCCCTGTCCAACCTTTCCCAGTGTACCTGTCACTCAGCCAGTGAAGTCTGTCTCCTGGGTCTCCCACACATAGTCGGCAGCAGCACTCACGCTGGGCTTGGCAGTGACGTCGGCTCTGGGTCTGCAGCTGGGGCCTGGGTCTCCCAAACATTGCAGCAGCATTCACGCCGGGGCTGGTCTGTCACTGTGGTCACTCGAGTGACGTCGGTCCCGGCGCATCAGAAAGAGGAGGGGGGAAGCTGGATCAGGCAGACCGCTGGCGGGGGAAGGAGCATGGGACGGCACCATACATACACAGACGCAGACACTGCCAGTGACGTCAGCTCCGGGTCTCAGCCACTGCAGTCTGCAGCAAGGGCCTTGCCGGTCTCCCACTCTGTCACACACCGCAGCCAGCGGTCTGCCTGATCCAGCTCCCTCCCCCGCCAGCGGTTTGCCTAATCCAGCTTCCCCCCTCCCCAAGGGCCTTGCCGGTCTCCCACTCTGTCACACGCCGCAGCAGCATTCGCGCCGGGGCTGGTCTGTGATGTCGGTCCTGGCGCATCAGAGAGGGGAGGGTGAGACAGGAGGCTGGATCAGGCAGACCGCCGGCGAGGGGAGGGGGTATGGGTCAGCCTGCCGTGCCGCCCTTGATTCGTGCCGCCCTGAGGCCCGTGCCTCATGGGCCTAGGCACAAATCCGGCCCTGCCCCTCCCTCAAACTTCAGCAAAGTGTACCACTACCTAGTACTGTACTTACTCAGCTGCTGTACACAAGATTCCAGGGCAGGCCTTCTCTCGTACAGGACACGCTGGAGCTTAGAGGATCTGCACACTAGCTCCCTCTATCTGCAGCCAGCGGCAGCCTATCTCTATGACACTCGGAGTTTAGCTGCCGTCAGAGGGGTCGAAGAGTTCCTGCTGCCGGCGCCGCTGACTGACAGCGCCTC
Organism: Crinia signifera; assembly: GCF_055691185.1. Classification (NCBI taxonomy): domain Eukaryota; kingdom Metazoa; phylum Chordata; class Amphibia; order Anura; family Myobatrachidae; genus Crinia; species Crinia signifera. The sequence goes on along the minus strand of NC_139222.1, from coordinate 104,175,092 downwards.
CTGACCCAGTCCCTGCACTGCACCGTGGGGTATGAGGGTGCAGGCGCCCCCGCTGCCGCCCGCTCCCCCAAGCGGCCGCGGGGGTTGCCTCACGCTAGCTACGCCACTGCAGTCCAGATATACATTTAGAAGGGCCTATGTAAAAACCAGACCCGGACTAAACCCCGGACAGGACATCAAACTCTGCAGTCTGGAGCTTGCAGTGTCCAGTCCGGGGGTGTCTTGTCCGGGGGGATGCCTGTGACAGCTGTCACCAGGGACATGGGGAAGTGGAGATTACAGCCTCCCCGTGTGGTCCGGACCGTCCGGTTTTTGCTCTAACCGGATCATACCGGCTAGGGCTATTTCTCACGCTCCGGCTCCTGCCAGGAAGCCATGCCGCACACAGCAGTTTACAATGGTGGGGATGTCCCATGTGAATGGACACATTTGCGTCCAGTCAATAGATTAACACCAAAAGGTCGACATGCACAGTTGACATAGACAAAAGGTCATCACAAGGAAAAGTTGACACTGCAATGGTTCATGCATGATGAGGTCAACATGAGTTTTTCACACTCCAATCAGCTTCAGTAAATTGTGCCAAGCGGAGTGTTAGTAGGGTTAGACATCGGGGTACTTAAATGTTAGCTGGGCGCCCACTATAGTTAGTATGCTCATACACCCACTATCCATGTCGGCATGGATTTGATTTTATATAGTGTGGCGAGCACAGCGAGCCACCGAGCCCGAATCATGGCGAGCGGAAAACTAAGCAAATAGCTTAGTTGGCGCCCAACTAACATATAAGTACCGACATTGGTGTGATCGTCATCATTGGTTGCCATCAATTGTGCAAATGGTCATCAATGGTATCATACTATGTAATGGTTGACATTAATGGTCCATTTTCTTTGAGTGAGTGGCTCATGGGCCAATCAAAACCTGAAGTCATGGCTTCACAGGTGTCAGGGGCGGAGCAACACTCCGTATCCCATCACCCTGGGTGAAAAAAAGAAAGTAATATTCTGTTATGCTGTGCCATCGATGGAGGGGAACCATCTGGTTCTCCCCATCAGTGGCAAATGTAGCCTACATTGGCCATAAACCATCGATGATCATCGATGGCCATCCCTTAGAGGTAGCAGAGCGAGGCCCCTGGTCCAAAGCATGGTGAGCAGTTTGAGCCATGAGAGGGTGCTATGCCAAACGGGGGTCCTCCTGCCCAGGTGTTGTCATTGACATAAAAAAAGTGAAAAACCTACATTGACCTTTACACGTTCCGACCTTTTCCATGTCGTCTTTATAATTGTATTGATTCTTTGTCATGGACGATCTTGTGCATGTCAACCTTTTAAACTCCTTTCACACTGCACCTCAGACGTGGGTTATCCCCAGATTAGTGATTTATGGACCCGGGTCGAGGTGCCCTGTGAAAGCACCGCAGCAAATAACCAACCCGGCATTTCAACCTTGGTTTTTTTTTTTCTTTGCATGTTAATTTTTATTTGAATTAAAGTACAAATGAAAGGTTACAACAATGGGAACATTTTCTTTTCGTATATGAAAGGCTCAATCTTATACAATCTCATCTGACACATAAGATAATGGGCGGTATTCAATGAGCCTGATTCGCCATGTTTTTATGGCGAATTTGTGCTGTTTGGCGAATTTTTGACAAAAACGGTGAATCACCCTATTCAATGAGCAGATGGCGAATACATTTCAAGGTTTTTTTCGCCATGATTCACCGAGTAGCAATCGCTATCTTTTTATGGTGAAGTGGAATGTGAACTTTTAAAATAAAGTGTTTTGTTTTTTACATTTGGTGTCAAAAAATCAGGAATTTTATTCTGAGGAGGGGCATGCTACTTTTATTCATGTGCTGTAAGCACATGAATATATATTTAATTTAAAAAAAATATATATATATTTTTTTTTACACAGCAGCCAGCAGGGGGCGCCGGAGCCGAGCCGCTCATTACATATTCATATATTCACTGCACCCGATCGTTACGATCGGGTATAGTGAATATAGGTCCCCTGCTGGCACCCCCGGGGAACAGCCTGTGCTGCCTGGCACCCGGGGAGCCCACCTAACCCCCACAAACGTTCTGGGGCAGGCAGAGAAACTTCCATCTCTCTGCCTGCCACCGCCCTCAGGCTCCCTGCGGCATACGCCGCAGGAGCTCATATTTGACAGTCAGGGGCAGCGAGCCCCTGACACGTTGAATACCGGAGCCCGCCGGCTCCGGAACGTGGCGAATGTGCAGCGAATCCAAAAAAGGATTCGCTGCACCTCGCAGGTATTCTCATTGAATACCGCCCAATGTATTGTAGTCACATAAGAAAACAAAAATGTGACATAAGAAATTGCCCTACATTTGGGTACAATTACCAAAAAACCTGCTAAAAATAGACTTGTTATGAACGAGTTTAGCAGAAAATATCTCAACAGTATGTTATGGAGATAGGAGAAGAGGGGAAATGAAGAAATAGAAGATAAGGGGAAGGGGGATAGGTCGGTTGTGGGGACCAACAGAAATATCTAGCAGGGATTACGCTGTTTACTATTAGTGTGCTGGGGCTCAGGACGGAGGTTGAGGCTTGTTAACGATGTTTTTGTATTTATCTTCAACCTGGGTTTTAAGAAGAGTTAAACCTGGTCGCCCTCTCTATAATGGGCCACCCTGTTTAATGTGAAAGCACCGGACCGACACGGCTTAGTGATGTGAAAAGGGTATTAGTGTTAACCTATTTACTGTCAAAAATATGATCCATACCTATCCACAGCTTACTTTGATATTAAAGCAGAAGAAGCGTACTCAACATTTCTCTTCATGCAAAAATAGTGTAATGTAGCACGTGGCAGTGTGCATTACATTAACCAATGTTTCAGTCCTATTCCAGATCTTTCTTAAGGCACAGAGTTTGGTGTATTAGGTGCCTAGCATTCTCAGTTCTGAGATTCAGGTAAAGCCAACCCAAGCTTAATATTTTGGTAAGCAAATATATACAGTGTTAAGCACACCCCCAGCCAATAGGAGCCCAGAAGGTGGGTTAAGTACTGCACTGATTTATGCTGATCAACGTTGGCGAACCCCGAGGGATTGGCCCAGCGCATATATTACATGCCTGATAACATGCATGTATATATGTGCTATGTGATCCCCTCTGCACCTCCTTGAGTGGCTGGCTTGGCAGATATATAGACCAGCCCCTGGGCATAGGCATAATAGACACTTTTTCTAGGGGCATCTGCAAAACCTAGTCCATCAATTTTGGAGTATAGCTTTATTGCACTGGCAGTGACCGGTGCAACAAAGATTTTCCTTTCAAATTGTGTGGGCTGCGGCCAGAGTCTGGGAATTTTTCAGCAAATCGGAATACGTGTTTGACAAGCCATACACCTTCTTCAGTTGTTAAAACCATATTGGGATCAAAATCTGGGCAAATTCTCCACTGCTTCACTTCTCCACTATTTTCACTGCTTTATGAAAAGTGCACAGTGACTTTCCAAACACCCTGTATATATGTGGGAGAATAGGGATAGGACCGTTTGAGCGATTAATGGTGTCAAGGGCTTATATAAGGAGACAAGTGATTATAAAAATATATATAACAATTTATTATAAGAGAAAGATAAAAAGAAAGGTCCTTAGAATGAGGTAGGTAAAACCTCGAGTAGTAGATACTAAAACCAGACAGTGTAGGGATAGATGACCCTAGACTAGTAATTATACATACTACCCAGCTGTCCCGATTATAGCGAGACAGGCCCACTAATTGTAGCCTGTCCCTCCACGGGTCGCAGCATCCCAAGGAGGGGGGGGCACAGTCGGGGGAGCCGATGATAACCACTGCTCTGTTCGGCAGAGAAGCCAGTGATCAGTGAATAGATGGAATATTCATTGCAGGGGTGGAGTCGGGTATGCCCAGCTGTTCGAGGAGCCCTGCACACTCCCCCAAAATTATGTACAACTCAGGTCCCTTCACTTCACCACGCACCCATTTTGTAGAGGCACAGCCCATATTACTACTAATATCACAGATATTCTTTTTTATTGTTCAAATAGTTTTATTGAAAAGTATAAAAGTTAACAGCAAATAGAGCAGTTAAGAAAAAATGCTGGTGTTACAAGATTAAGGCTGCTCATCCAGAAACACAGAAGAAACATAATATTGTAACAGATCCCATGTCCAAAACCTATTTTGAGGAGGGCGGGTTGGGATCAAGTGAAGTGAGAGTAGAGACTGCTAAGATAGGAGGGAGAGGGAGGAGGGGGGGGGGGGGGGGGGGGAGGGGGAGAAAAAAGGGGGAGATTACGTAAGTGGGGAGGGGAGGGAGAAGGGGGCATAGATGGGGGGAGAGGTCAGGTCAGTCCCGGGAGTGGGATACCTGTAAGGGAGTACCAGGGTTCCCAGATTTTGTGAAACTTCTCGACTGTGTTGTTTTGAAGGCTGGTAATGTATTCCATTTTTGCGACAAACCAGATGCGGTTTGAGAGTTCTGTGTGAGACGGAGTTTTAGGGTCTTTCCATGATCTAGCGATCAGGAGTTTAGTTGCGGATGTGATGTGGAGAATTAGTTTGTTGGTGTGGGCGGGTAACTGGTCGACCGGGCCACACAGGAGCATATTTGTAGGGGATAGTGGGGGGCAGGCAGGGACAACAGAGGCTAGGACAGATTGAACCGTGTTCCAGAAAGTTTTAATATATGGACAGGTCCACCAGATATGAAAAAAAGTACCTTCGCAACCACAGAGTCGCCAACAAGAGTTGGGGGCGGATGGGTAGATGGCATGGATACGTGACGGGACGAGATACCAACGGGTGTAAATTTTGTATGAGGTTTCTTTAATTGCTACACTAATAGAGCACTTAGAAATGGCTAGTCGTATATCGTTCCATGCGTCTTCCCCTAGGGGGATCCCCAGGTCCGATTCCCAAGCAGCTTCGTGGGATTCTATAGATGGGCCTTCTGGTGAGAGAATGTAGTGGTAGAGATAAGATATAGTGCCCCTGTCCGTAGGTCTGTAAGAGCACAGTTTCTCCATGGGAGTAAGGTCCCTGAGGGTATCTGTTTTAGGGAGTGAGGAGAAGAAGCTTCTGATTTGTAAGAATTGGTAGAAAAGAGAGTGGGGGATGTGGTGTTTCTCTCTCAGGTCTGCGAAAGAGAGGGGGGCGTTCCTGTCTTGAAGATGTTTAAGGCGTGTTATTCCTAGCTTGGACCAGGTAGAGGTCATATGGGGGGATTGGCCTGGAGGGAATGAAGGGTGTTGCCAAATCGGCGTCAAGAGGGAGGGATGGGAGGTGAGGGAGAGTTTGTCGGCTAAGGTGTCCCATATAGAGAGCGTGAGGGATATTGTAGGTGAGGATTGAGCTAGGGTGGATCTGTGCTTACGTGGAATCCAGGGTAGGTGGGAGATAGAGTGGACCATAGCAAGATCCGACTCCATGTCAACCCATCTTTTCACGCCGGGGGGGAATGCCAAGCGACTAGTTGGCTGAGTCTGGTGGCTTGATAGTATTTGGAAAAGAGAGGGAGGCCCAGGCCACCTGACGAGGAGGGTTTGGTAAGTATGCTACGTTTAATGCGTGGTTTCTTGTGATTCCAGATGAATTTACAGCATGAGGTTTGTAGGGTGTTGAGGGTCCTGTTGGGGATGTTAATGGGGAGGGTCTGGAATAGGTAGAGGAGTTTGGGGAGCACAGACATTTTTATAACATTAATTCTGCCTATCCAGGAAATGAAGAGTTTACTCCAGCGAGCGAGATCTTGTGTGATGGACTGGATGAGGGGGGGGAAGTTGAATTTGTAAAGATTAGTGTAGGACTTTGTGAGGTTGATTCCTAAATATTTTATATAGTCCCTGCGCCAAGAGAAATCAAAGTTAGTTTGGAGAAGGTCGAGCGCAGGTCTGGGGATATGGAGGGGGAGTGCTTCAGATTTGTCATGGTTGATCTTGTATCCCGAAAAATGGCCGTACAAGGAAAGTTCTTGAAAGAGGTTGGGGAGGGAAATGGAGGGGTTGGTGAGAGTGAGGAGGACGTCATCAGCAAAAAGTGATATTTTGTAGCTAGAGTTGCCTATCGTGACACCTGAAATATCAGGATTGATTCTGATGCGGTTGGCAAGGGGTTCTATAATTAGTGCAAAAATAAGCGGGGATAGTGGGCAACCCTGTCTAGTTCCATTGGAGACACTGAATGGGGCAGAAGTTAGGCCTCCTGCAGAGACTGAAGTAGAGGGATTATGGTAAAGAGCTTGTATGGCCTGTAAGAACTGTCCTTGAAATCCAAATCTTTGAAGTGTGTGGGAAAGAAAAGACCATGACACCCTGTCAAACGCCTTTTCTGCGTCTAAGGCTAGTAACAGGGTAGGAAGCTTGATGGCGTTTGCGTGGTGGATCAAGTTGATGGTTCTTTTGGTGTTGTCTAATGCCTGGCGAGTTGGTACGAAGCCCACTTGATCAGGGTGTATGAGGGAGGGGAGTATTGGATTCAGTCTATTAGCTAGTATTTTTGCAAAAAGCTTTAGGTCTGTGTTTAGGAGGGATATGGGGCGGTAGTTTGATACCAGCTGTGGATCTTTGCCGGGCTTTGGTATGACAGTGATTACCGCTCTCGTAGTGTCTCGGTGAAAGAATTCTCCGTTTAAGATGCGGTTGAAGGTAGCAGTGAGGTGGGGAAGTAGAGATTGTTGGAATGTTTTATAGTATGAGAAAGGAAGCCCATCCGGACCTGGTGCTTTGGAGGGTTTTTGGGATTTGAGGGCATTTTTAATTTCTTCTGAGGAGATAAGGGAGCAGAGTTTGGTAGACGTATCTGAGTCAAGTTCTGGAAGAGAGCATGAGGTCAGGTATTCGGGAGAGGACATTGACATGGGGGTGGAAGGGGGTGGTGTAGAGGAATTGTACAGTTTATTATAATATTGCCTAAAGATGTTATTAATATCATTGGGATGGTAGCACAGAGAACCTGAGGGGTTTTTAAGGGACGGGATAGCGGAACGGGCTTTACGGCTTTTGAGTTGATTGGCCAAGAGGGAGTCTGCTTTATTACTCTTCTCATAAAAACGCTGATTGGCCCAGCGTAGGGATTTCTCAATTTTTTTCTGAGAGGATAGCATTGAGGGCAGCTTTGGCCTTGGAGAGTTGTTTGTAGTTAAAATCGGTCGGGGAGCGTTTATGTTGCGAGTCGAGGAGGGCGACTTGGTTTAGTAGGTTTTGAAATTTTTGTTTCTGGTCCCTGTTTCTATGAGAGGCGTAGCTAATGATGTGCCCCCAGATTACTGACTTATGCGCTTCCCAGACTAGAGGAGTGCAGTCTTGATCAGCGGAGTTGAGAGAGAAGTAGTCTAGCAACGCCTCATTGATCTTGTTTTGGAAGTGTGGGATCTTTAATAGGGTCTCGTTTAAGCGCCATGAGGGCTTGGGGGTTGGTGTTTCCAGAAGGTTGAAAGAAGAGGTGAGGAAGCAATGGTCGGACCATGTGCTGGGGATGATGTTGGAGTTTATTAATGAGGTGGAGGTCGAGGGGTCACAAAATATCAGGTCAATTCGCGAGTGAGAGTGATGGGAGGGGGAATAGTAGGTATAATCTCTGGTGGAGGGGTTCATGGAGCGCCAGGTCTCGACAAGACCGGTCTCTGTGGTGTGCTTTGAAAGGGCCCGGGCCAATGGGTCTGATCTAGAGGAGGGGAGGTGTGGTGATTTATCTAAGTCTGGGTCAGGAACGCAGTTAAAGTCTCCTCCTAGGAATACATGACCGCTTTTCTTTTTCTGCAGGGTGGTGAAGAACTTTTTAAAGAAGCGTTGTTGGCCTGAGTTGGGGGCGTATATATTAGCAAAAGTTACCTCCATGTGGCCCAGTCGACTAGTGACAATGAGATATCTGCCATCGGAGTCTTTAAACACCGAGTGCATTGAAAAGGGGAGTCTATTGCGGAGTAGGATGGCCACACCATTATGTTTGGACGAGCTGGAGGAGTAGAACACAGTAGAGAATTGTCTAGATTGGAGGGTGGGGTGTCCAGGTGCTCTGAAATGTGTCTCTTGCAGAAGGATGACGTCTGCATTCAGGGAACGAATGGTGCGGAATAGGAGAGAACGCTTTTGAGGGGTGTTTAGGCCCCTTGCGTTCATTGAGGCTATTGTGAGTGGCATCCTAGCTTGCTAGGTGGGGAAGAGAAAGAGGATGGGGGGGGGGGAGGGGGGGGGATAAGGCGGAAGGAGGGGACAGATACTGTGTGTGTTAAAGAGGATGAGTGTGAGCGTCACTCTAGAGTGTTGTGGAGGGGGAAGGGGCTAAGTGTGATAGGAGGTTAGGGAGAACGGGGCTGAGAACGAGTCCTCGGTGAGAGGAGGAGGTGCTCAGTTGATGGGACGGGTGTGTCCAGTGGGGTGGTCCACCCTTAGGGGGCGTCACCCCAGGAAGAAGGGTTGGGGGAGTGTGTGGAAAGTGTGCGTGTCTTGTCATTTCCCCTGGGTGTGATGGTCAACAAGCAAATTGAAACATTAAACATACAAATGTCAAACAAAACAAGAGGGTGCTGAGGCGAGGGGGGGAGAGCGGCAGAGAGAAGGGGCCCATCTGCTGCCAAAAATGTACTGCAGGGATGGGTAGGGTGTATTTTTTCCATGAAATGCGGGCAACAAGGTCGAAGGCGATCTCCCAGCCACCCCGAACCCCCCGCCCAGCCCCCATACTATCTAACATGGCAACTTCAAATACAATCAGTGTCATGGCCTAAACTGAAACAAGCGGCCCGGAATGACCATTAGAGAAGTAAAGTACGATCCTGACTAGTGCTCCAATATGTGGGGAGCAAATTGGTAAACAAAAAGGTAATTAAGGTCCAAGGGGGTCGTTCCGTATTAGCTGAAGGGTCACAGTCACTCGTGAGTAGATGGTGACCCACCCTCTGGGATGGAGGAGGACTCTTCAAGGTGGGAGAGCAGATCCCTGCATTCCCGCATATCTCTAATTAGAACAGTCTTACCGTTCAGGTCCACAATTAGCTTGAAGGGGAAGCCCCAACGGTAACGGATACCTTTGTCCCGGAGGGCGGTTGTGAGTTCTCGAAAGTCCCTCCTTTTTGCTAGCGTGAGAGGGGCCAGATCCTGGTAAAACTGGAGATTCGAGGATTCAAAGGTGGTGGATCTCTGACCTCTAGTTGCTGAAAGGACCATTTCTTTGTCTTTAAAGCTTAGGAATCGGATGATCACATCCCGAGGTGGGTCTCCATCCCGGGGTTTTGGTCTAAGCGCACGGTGCGCTCTCTCCAAAGGAAGTTTTCGCGGACCAAAATCTTTGGATATGGTGGAGAAGAGTCTGTGGAGGTAGGGCTCTAGGGCCTCTTGTGGGATAGATTCAGGAATATTGCGTATACGGATGTTGTTTCTTCGCTCTCTGTTTTCAAGATCTTCGTTCTTAGAGCGAAGGTCAGTTAGTTCAGAGATGATGTGGTTTAGGTCTCTGCTTGTGTCGTTCAGAGATTTTTGAAAGCCGTCTTGTCGGGATTCCAGTTTGGTGGTTCTGGCTGCAAGGGAGGTTATGTCTGATTTGATGGAGGCCACCGCCTTGTCCAATTTAGTCTCGAGCGAATCCTTAAGATCGTGATTAAGGATCGAAGAGCCAGGATGTCCTCCTTGGTGGAGGGGGTAGGTGAGGCGGGCTGCTTCTTATCCATGACTTTTGGGGCAGGGGTGTAGGACTCCTCCTGAGGGGTTGCTTTGATGGAGCGAGTGAAGTGGTGAGAGATGTCAGATCCACCTTTTTTGGGCGTTTTAGCGGTGGATCTCCGCATGTGAGAGGGGCCCAGACAGGTAGAGTAGTATGAATGGTTCTAAAGAGACCGGGCCTTGTAGGGAGTCGGGCCCTCAATCAGTTGTTGTATGGTCCGGTAAGTAGGGGTGGATGGTCAGGGGCACCCAGGGGAAGCGGGGCAGGGGCCTTTAGGTCGACATGAGGCGCTACAACTTAATTGTAGAGGAAAGGGGACAGTCTCTTTGCCGGAGCTGACGGGAAGGGAGGTTCACTTTCCCAAATGATGAGGAGCCTAACAGTAGCCAGAGGATGGGGAGCTGTTGTTTCTCAGCTGTGGGGTCTCCTCACAATGCTGCAGTGCTCGGGCTTTAAGCGCTGCTCATTTATAAAAAGGCGGGGTGAGTTCAGAGGCGGTGGGATTGGCAGGAGCGGCAATACAAGGGCCTGGGACGTGGATATTATCCCCTTTGCATAAGGGTTTTCATTGACCTGTGCTGGGCTGCGTCTGCCCCACTCAATATGGCCGCCGCCTGTCCCCCTCAGTGCCTGGGGAGAGTGTACAGGCCAGGTACAGCACAGGTTTATGAGGGCGGAACAGCCTTGACCCTCACTCTGTAGTGCCCAGTCTGACTGACCTGGATGGAGCCGGGGGAGCAGGCGAGTGGTCGGCTGTGCAGCTGCAGTCGGGTCCAAGATGGCCGCCGCGACCTCTATGCGGGACCTGGGATGACTTCACCGGAGGTTTCCAGCCGTCTGGTGAGGGGGAGCAGGGTTGATAGTGGTGCTGCGGTGCCAGGGGGACTTGTAGGGAGGATGAAATGTTCTCTGGCGCTGACCCCCGCTCTTTCCGGCCGCGATCGCACGCTTGGAGCTCTGTCCGCGGTTAGGAGCACAAATCTAGGCCCCGGCTTGCCGGGGTGCTAGGCCGCTACCCGCGGAGACTCCTGGAAGGGGTCTCCCGAATCCGCGGCCGTTCCCTTTCGGGTGGGAGTCCAGCAGGAGCGCCACAGGGGTTTGGGCAGGTGTGGGGGGCTGTTCTGGAGCCTTCTGCTGCACTTTGAGAGACCCTGAAGCCGGAGCTCTAAGCCCACACGTCTTTCTCCTCTCACGGCCAGGCCACGCCTCTGGGGTTAGATCTTTAAAGTGTAATGGAAACTCCTGTTCCTGATCAGACTCCAGATATTCTTTTTTATTGTACTAAATGGTCATATAAGAGGTTGTTAGCATATATTTGTCCATAGATATGAACCTGCCCACCAACATTGAGGTTACCTCTATCGAGCAGGTCCCTAACACTCTGCAGTTCACAAAAATAGTAAGTAGTTCCCAACGCAAAGTCCCTATGGTTCTCTTGTTATCCACCAAGATAAATAGAGTATTAAATCTGAATTTCAACAGCAGTTTGTCTTGAGACGTACTTACGTGGTCACTTGAGAACCATAGGGACTTTGCGCTTGGGATCTACTTATTGTTTTTGTGTATATCAGTAAGGGGTTTGGGACACTTCAGTAGGTACTGGTCTGCAGTCCTAAGAGTGATTTTTTGTCAGAAATACAATTATATTTAGACTCTGGAGGTCACGACAGGGGTGCAGGGGAACCCCAAACCAGCCTAGCCAAACCCCCTCCACCGCAGTATAGCAGTAGAGTGTTACAAAGTATCGGGTCTTATAGAGTGTGAGGTATGTGTAAGCAACTACTCAGTGTTAAAGGTGTTACAAGAGTAACAAAAAAAAGTATTATATATGGATTATGGATATGCACTTTTGTAATTTGTAATTAGGATTTATTTTAAAATAGAATAATTGTTACATATGGAGTGACTGAGATTTTCGCCAGCCTGGACAGTTTGGTGGTGACTGAACTAGTTTTTCTGTGAAACGCCCTCCAGGGAGTATCGGGGAACTTCCTAAGAAGGTGTTAAAAGTATAAAATGACCAATATTTTGTGTACAGCAATTCCTTCGAAATTACCCCTAGGTGGTCTCTTGTGTTTTTGCTTTTGTAGAAAGATGTTGTGTACATTTGGGGAAGTTGAATGTTAAGACCTATTGCTGTTTAAGCTACATAGCTACATAGGAAATTTACTAAGATGGGAGTTCTATTTCACATGGGATGTTGCTATGGGCCACCAATCAGATACTACATACTATCTTGTAGAAGGCGCTAAATAAATAAGTAGATTCTGATTGGTGGCCCATAGCAACATCACATGTGAAACAGAACTCCCATCTTAGTAAATTTGGTAAATTTCCCCCTTCGACTCTGGCCTGATTGGTATACCAGGACCAATTCGGGCAGCACATACAGTGTAATGGTTATGTAGGGTACACACCAGAATGATTTGGCCTCCAAACACCCGATCTTGACTGATTTGGGCATGTTTTGGGCCATTTCTGACCCAATTCCGATCCGATGCGCGTCCCTGCTGGTCCTTTGGTCGTTTTACAGATCCTACCTGCAGCAGGTGAAATTGATGTGAAGATTATGGAATAAAAAACACATTAATGGTAAAATATAATGAATGACAATATATAGAAAATATTTTTTTTTTATGGTGTGATCATATGCTGGTGCATTAGATTAATAAAAAAATCCTACACAGTTCCTGGTAAAGTAAAAAAATAAAAAATTGGAAGGCATGATTGCTGTCAGTTCCTATTATGCCCTTTAGAAAAATCCAAAATGAATGAGAAGATAGTTTGTTAATTACCAACCACCTGGGTATGCGCAGTCCCACACTTTTGTTTGCCTCCTGCGGAGGTGTTTAAAGCTTGTCCAAAGTGGGTCCAGTCCACCAATGGAGGATAGCTGGTGGTGTTGGGGCTTGATGGACAAACCTCTTGTGCTGTGGTGAGTGGTTTTGCCCTAAGTGGCACTGACTGTGTCTGCACATACATAGTAATAATTGACAATATACATCTGACCTTTCAACAATAATTTGTATGTGCACTCCAAGGGATCAGGATGCGCTGCAGCACCGGCCATGTGGTGTCTCTCACTGTGCTTCTGAGATGTGCTCTCTTCCACCACCTCCGACATCAGACACATGTGTGGGTGGGGACGGCATCATAATGTCACCCGCACGGCATCACAGGAAGAAGAACCCGGCTGCGCCGACACATTGCACCACCCTCCTCAGCAGCACTACAGTTGAGTGTCACTGACTGGCTCAGTAACTATGCCCCCCCCCCCCTCCAAGCCTGGGGCGCGTGACCCCCTAGCCCCCCACAGTTACAGCCCTGATGTAAGCTACAATAGCTAACATTATTCATGATTTACATGATTGGTAAATTGATGTCAGCTAAAGGGCCTTCTTCTGAAAAAGCAGGTTTTCAGAGGACTGGAAACAATAATACAGATAGAGATCTTCCCCCGCCAGTCCATAGAAACATAGAATTTGACAGCAGATAAGAACCACTTGGCCCATCTAGCCTGAATGGGGCGCGAACACGACCCAATCTGTCGGAAGGCCTTGCAGCTGTCTCCCACCGCTGAGCAAGTGAGACGCTCGCGCATCCCCATCCGCCGGCCAGTCTCCGCCAGCGCTATGGATATGTCTTGCTGGCTCAATCTGTAGCTTAAGGTGGAAACCCTTTTATGGTATTTGATACTTCAAAGAACATCCAGGCCGATTGAGAGGTAGACAGAGTGCAGATGTGTGCGCAATTGAGCAATTTTGTCTTACACTGCAAATGTGTCCCAGTCACACTGAGCATACACAGCCATTGATTAGTAATGGCGGTCACAGTACGTGACAAGTAGTGAACATATGCCAGCTGTAGTGAGGGGAAAGCTACAGAAATGCAGGTGTATCGTCACTGTTCCATGGGTGTGTCACAGTCAGTGGCTGGGAATTCTTCATAGTTGTAGTGACCCAGGCTAGCATCTTAGTTTACAGGGTCAGTCCTTGGCCCTCTCCTCTTCTCCCTCTACACCACCTCTCTGGGCACCCTCATCAGCTCCTATGGTTTTCATTACCACCTTTATGCTGATGATACCCTAATCTATCTCTCCTCCCCCGACCTATCCCCATCACTCCTGTCCAAGGTCTCCGAATGCCTCACGGCCATCTCAGCCTGGATGACCCAACGCTTCCTGAAACTAAACATGGCTAAAACTGAACTTCTAATCTTCCATCCCCCGAACATCCCCTCTTCTCCCACTATCTCCATCAGCATTGGTGAAACCGAGATCACATCCACCGACCAAACGCGCTGCCTCGGTGTCATCATTGACTCCTCCCTCTCTTTCACCCCCGACATTCATGCTCTCTCACAGTCTTGCCGCTTTCACCTACGCTACATCTCACGCATCAGACCATTCCTCTCCACTGACGCGACCAAAATTCTCATTCATTCTCTTGTCATCTCCCGCCTTGACTACTGCAACATCCTTCTCTCTGGGCTACCTCTCACCCGCCTCGCACCTCTCCAATCCATTCTTAACGCCGCTGCTAGGCTCATCTTCCTCTCCCGCCGCTCTACCTCCGCCTCCCCCCTCTGTCTATCTCTTCACTGGCTCCCCATTCCTTTCCGAGTTCTCATTAAACTCCTCACCACCACCTACAAGGCTCTCTCCTCCTCCACCGCTCCTTACCTCTCTTCACTGATCTCTATCCACACTCCCTCCTGTCCTCTTCGCTCCATCGCTGACCGCCGACTGACCTCTCACCTAATCACCTCCTCCCACTCCCGTGTCCAAGACTTCTCTCGCGCTGCCCCCCTGCACTGGAACAACCTCCCGCCACCCATCAGGCTTTCTGATTCCCTTACCTCCTTCAAGCGCTCCCTCAAAACCCACTTTTTTCGACTAGCCTATCCCTCCTCCTAACCTCTTTTGATCCTCCTATCCTGCCTCCGTTCCTACTTATCCTATTGTTTTTCGTTCGTCCATCCACCTATTTTTAGTATGTTACAGATGGGGCCGGGCTCATCTTTGCAGGGGATGGCGATGGCGACGCCATCGCCATTCCCTGCTCCCGCGCCATCTGTGTGTCGGAAGGGGACGCGCGCGCACGAGGTGCGCGCGCGTCCCCTTCCGACGGTGCTGCCGTCCCCTTCCGACGGTCGCCCGGTGCCCACACCGGGCGCCCGCACCCCCCCACAGCCTCCTCGGGTCCCCCCAGCCCCCCTCGAGCGGGAGGCGGACAGTATTGCGTCCGCCTCGCCCGCCGGCCGCCCGGATACTGAGACGCACGTGCGTGGGGGACGCACGCGCGTCTCAGTCAGATGGCGCGCCGTGTTGCTGGCGGATCGCCAGCAGCATGCTGCTGGCGATTCGCCAGCAAGCATAAGGCCTGCCCTATCTGTAACTCTTATGAGTAGGGTCCTCCTTCCTCACGTACTCACCCTACCTCTTTACCTCACCTGTGCTCCTGTCCTGTTCTTCCCTTCCTCTACTTCATCTTCAGTCTCCTCGACAATTTTGACACCTACTTCTGAACTGATGCTGATTTTAGTTCTACCAGCTATACCCCTATTCATACTGTATTTTTCAACACACCCTGTATGTTACCTTGTAATTTGTTTTTTGTTTGCTATGTATGGCGCTGCGGACACTTTGCGGCGCCTTATAAATAAACGTACTACTACTACTACTACAGATGTGCGACTGTTGTTCCCAATTTCGCTTCTTTCATATATAAATGTCAGATGTAATATGCCAGTGATGGGCACATCTCTGCCCAACTCAGCTGCTGTGGCATTAGCATATATCTGCAGATCCTTTGCATGCACGATTGCTGTAGAAACAGTATTTACATCCGACTCAGAATCAGGTCATTGATCCTTTATGTGTATGAGTTTGGATGTATAATTGATAATCCTCTAAAATGTTTTAGACTTCTATCTTTGTGCTCTCTTTCATTTCCCACACTGTGTGTTTGGAATATGGGGAGAGGTGTACAAGCAGCTGAGTTAGGGAAGAGAAATTGCACCAAATTAGGGAGAGATGTAGGAAAGTGTAATAACAAATAATTTATTGGAGGATCACAATATAGGAATGTGTCTTGTCAAGAAGTGCATGATTAAGGCTATACGAAGACGCACAGAGCCTGATTAATAAACTTCAACTATGAATCCCAGACGTCATAGAATGTTTTAATCATGAGTGTGATTCCGCATTTTCATTTGAGCTTACACAAGTTTTTGACGATTGTTTATTTAATAGAGAAAGATAAGAGAATCGACCAGAATGAGACAATGACTCACCATAATTGACAAAAAACCTACGTGGCAACGACCCGATTTAACATAGGGAACAATGTTAAATGGCCCACAGACCCCAAATAACCACCCTGGGCCCCCCCAATTGTTAACGCCACCCCACGATCAACGCGAACCCGAAGCGTGGCGAGCGCAGCGAGCCCGCGAGGGGCGGCGGTATGCGTCCTCCGACCTTTTCATACCCCCACTATCCACGTCGGCGTGGAGTTGAGAATAGAAAGTGCCCGAAGGGTGGCGAGCCCCGCGAGGGGACGCGGATACCTGTGAAGGTATCCGCGTGCGCTCGCCACGCTTCGGGCTCGGTGGCTCGCTGTGCTCGCCACACTTTCTATTCTCAACTCCACGCCGACGTGGATAGGTGGGGGTATGAAAAGGTCGGAGGACGCATACCGCCGCCCCTCGCGGGCTCGCAGCACTCGCCATGCTTCGGGTTCACGTTGATCGTGGGGTGGCGTTAACAATTGGGGGGCCCAGGGTGGCTATTTGGGGTCTGTGGGCCATTTAACATTGTTCCCTATGTTAAATCGGGTCAATTGACCCATTTAACATTGTTCCCTATGTAAAATCGCGGTAATCGCGTCGGTCGCATCGCATGTGATTTTTTGGTCGCATGCGATGCGACCGACGCGATTTACATTTTAAAACGCATTTCTATGTAAAATCGCGGGCATCGCATGGGTCGCATCGCATTCCATTATAATGGCATGCGATGTACATGCGATGCCCGCGATGGGCGCCCCTCTAGGTAAAGAGTAGTAGTTAACACCCCTTTCAGACATACGACCCGGCATTTAGAGTGCCGGGTAATTTAGCTGGAAGCAGCCTAACCCCCTTTCACACTAAACAGCAAACGACCAGGTTAAAAATTTCAACCCAGTAATTTGCTGAATAATACAGTTCCTTTTTCTGTGTGAAAGGTTCAACCCGGATCTTAAATCCCAGGTCCTCGAATTGGAGACCCAGGATTTCGGTTGGAGACCCAGGATATCAGTTGGAGACCCAGGATTTATGACCCGCCAGAGGCGGATTAGCCCACTGGGAAACCGGGCCATTTTCCGGTGGGCCGATCCAGATTTCCCTCTGGCAGGGCCGCCGACCGTGCTTCCGGGGCTGGCGTCATACTAGATGCAAGCGGCCGCAGCCTGGTCACAAACGGCAGCATAGCCCAAAACAAATATGGCCGGCGCATATATGCATATATTATATGCCCCCCCACTGTGTGAACCAGTCCTACCACAGTAATTTGGTTTTCTGTGTGAAAGGGGTAAAGGGCACCTGGACAAGTTAACAACTAAATAATGAGCAATAAAATGGATTTAAACACCTGTTTTAATAATGGTGCTCTCCCATTATTCCTACATTGCTTAATTCTTTCCCAAACAGACATTATACCGGCTGGACACTGTTGTGAACATACAATATATTGCAAAATATTAAAATTGCGATATTCTCCTTATTGGGACCCTATTGGAAAGTGCACGAGACCAATCCTGATACAGGTTGTATGGCAAATTCTAAAGCAGTATACCATTAATATATATAAAAATATTTTTAACTTACAAAATGGTCATAATATATATGTTTATTTTGATCATATTTATATAATTTTATTCAGGTGTTATCAAATGTACCACATTTGAAATAAGGCGGCCACCTAATTGTACATATCTTTATTCATATTTTACAGTGATATATCCTTTCTGCTAGTTATTAAAAATAAAAACTAATATACTTTTTAAAAATCATTTGTATCTGTGTATTGTGAATTCAGCCAAAAGGTTCATTGAAAAATTCAGCGCAGAATTTCTCTTGTTTTGAAGTTGTCGTGTTTTGTTATAGAAGTCTGAATCATATATATGTTTCAGACCTAGACCAATTAGACGTGAATACACGGACACCTCTGTATAAATTCTGCAGCTTGTCTAACATAACCTCATATAGAGTGGAATAAATATTGAATTATATATAAAAATACAATCCACCATTTATTAGCGCCTGTCCCCCTAGAGAAATCTAGTGTCTTTAATAATGGATTTATGCCTGATTCAGATTTGCAAGTAAAGTAAAATCGGAAAGTTATTTGTCTTCTTGATACTATCATCTGTATATGTCTAGCATCTGACTGGGTGTCTTCAAAACACTGCAATCTGCTGGCAGTGAGTGAAACTACATCTCTTTCTCTCTCACACATGCACAAACACAGAGGCAATCACAAGATAGCAGACTAGCTTTTGAAGCATTTGCTTTGAGCAGGCTTACTAATGTGTAAAAAGTTCCTTAAAAGTGGCTCTGTAAGAAGTTCCTTGAAAGAGGCTCTTGCCCCAAAAACCTTGAGCATATATATAGGAGACATAACTGTCATTTCCTATTGATAAATTACATTGTGACAAAAAAAAAAAATAACTTCAAAAACCTTGTGTGGAGAAACATTTGTACTTTATCTCACACCAGTCAGTAAAAAAGTTGTCGCCAGTGTACCTTACTTTTGCACAAATATGTGTGTCTTTTTCTTAGCCGAACCCAGGGAAGACTTCCTTCATATATTGGGTTTTGATCATTGGGTAGACAGCAAGATGGTCAACAAGCATTAGGTCACCACAATTGTCTTGGCCGGGGATTTCAATGTAGTATCGTCCAATATCCTGGACAGAGAATCTCAATCCCACACTAGGAGAATCCCATCTAGACATGGTATGCAATATCTGATGTCCAGTTTACACCTGACTGATGTATGGAGAGCGTGTCACCCAGTTGAGAGGGAATTTTCCTGTCTTTCTGCAGCACACAATACCCTATCCCGCATTGACTGTATCCTTCTCACCACGAACTCCTCCTTCCCAAAGGTTCATGACTCTGGTATTGAGACTACATCAGTATCAGACCATGCTGCATGCTGGATAACCCTGCTGGCTACACAGGACAGGGGCTCTTATATACATTGGCGCTTCCCGAGTCACCTGGCCAGCTCCACAAAATTTAAATCCCTTCTCGACTCCACATGGATGGATTATAAACATAAAAATTTAACAGTAGAAACTGATTCCCCACTGCTGTTCTGGCAGGCATCCAAACCCGTCCTCCGCGGATCAATCATTTCTTATACTTCCCACGCCCGTAAAGAAAGAGCAAAACTGTACCTTGACGCTCAATCTAATCTTACCGCGGCATACCACACATTTAAATCCTTGCCCACCCCAGCCCATAAGCTAGCATTTTCCCAGGCCAAAACGTTGTTTGATTCTCTTTTGTCCAAGGAAGAAACACGCATGACCTTTAATATCCAGAGTAAATTCCATAGATTTGGGGGTAAATCCAACCGCCTTATGTCCAACTTATTACAAGGCCAACACCCCCCCAATATAATCACAGCTCTCAAAAATGACAACAATGATTTAGTCCACGCAGGGCAAGATATTTCCAACACCCTTCATGACTTTTATGCGCACTATTGAAACCAGGACGTGACCCTACCTTACCATCCTCCTATAGACCAATTTCCCTACTTAATACAGACTATAAATTATACACCAAATTACTGGCGGACAGGTTAAAATTTTTCTTACCCTCTATTGTAAATAAAGATCAAACTGGCTTTATATGGGGCAGACATTCAGTTCTTAACGTACAAAAGTTACTTTCGGTGCTGCAGTGGTTACAGGCCTCAGGGAACAAGGACCCACATGCTATTCTGTCATTGGATGCCGAAAAGGCCTTTGACATGATCTCCTGGGATCATCTCTTTCTAACATTACAGAAATTTGGAATCCCTGGGGCCTTCTCCGAGGCAATCCGAACCTTATATGCTAACTCCACCTCCCAGATTTTGGCCAATAACTTTATCACCCCCCTTCCAAATACGAGGTACACGCCAGGGATGCCCTTTATCCCCGCTTTTATTTGCCCTAGCTTTAGAACCTTTAGCTATAAAGTTACATAATACCACCTCATTCACGGGAGTTCAGATGGGCACGGTAGAAGCCAAACTAAATATGTTTGCAGACGACATGCTCCTATTTTTTTCAAATCCATCGACCTCCATTCCAGCTGCCATGTCCGTCATAGACGACTTTGGAACTTTTTCAGGGTTTAAAATAAATCACTCCAAATCCTGTCTTTACCCTATCGCACTCCCCCAACATTCATTGCTAACCACCCTTCGCTCGCACGATACAGTGTCTGCTCCTCCTCTTTCAAAAATCTCGGTATTTTGATTCCGCTCCTATACTCGGCAAATATAAACCTGCCCTACAAAATATAGCAAAACTAGCAGAGAGATGGGTCTTACGCCCGTTCTCCCTATATAGGCGCATTACAGTAGTTAAGAGCGTCTTATTCCCTAAACTAGCATACTTGCTGCAGATGCTACCCTTCTCCCTTTCTAAAGTAGATTTGCCCCGTTACAATACCTTGATCTCAAAATTTATATGGGCCAACAAAAAACCTAGAATGCCAATGGCCAGGCTGTTTCTTCCGAAATCGGCGGGTGGTTTTGCTTTACGCACACCTGTTCTCACAGGCAGCTCTATTCAGATATGCCACAGACTGGTTCTTCCTCAGATCAGACTATACTAACAAAGACATGGAACTGGCTCTTTTCCACCCCTACTCTCCGGCAGCATTGTTACACACGCCATGTGATAGAATCCCCGCCGGTGTCAAAGATAATATTCTTTTTCATGATGTATATAAAATGTGGTTATGCATCAATAAACGCTTCGGCAGAAATTATACCAGCTCGCCTTTTCCCACTTTTTGGGGCAATCCATGCTTCATCCCAGGCTTGGAGAACAATCTATATATAGAATGGCGACAGAAAGGAATATCTGCCATTAGAAATGTCTTTGACCCTGGCGGCACTATCTTATCCTTTTCAAAGCTTTCAGAGGAACATCATATACCCAGATCCCAGTTCTTCATATACCTACAGGCCCGTCACTTTACTCAATCTCAACCACTTGCAGTTTCCATTGAGACCACCACCCCTGACCCTATCTTATCCCTACTGGCCTCACATAATGTCTTAGGATACAGAATAAGGAATTTATATCAGCTACTTGTAATCCTCCCAGATAAGAAACTTCTGCATCATCTTGAGACTAGATGGAGATTAGATATCCCTTCCTTCCCCGCCTACGCAGTTGTGCTAAACAAGCTCCCTTACTCCTTAAAGTATCTTCAGGCCGCATCCCTTCAGGAGACTCATCTCAAGTTCCTCAACAGGGCTTATGACTCCCAACAACAGAGGAGCCACTTCATCCCTGATGATCTGGGCCTGTGCCCCAAATGCAAGATGAGAGGGGCGACCTTTTTCCATAACTTCTGGGAATGTGGTCTGATAAGAACCTTTTGGAGGAAGTTGCTGGGTTTCCTGAATATGACGTTCTCCTTAAATTTAACATATCACCCCTTACCCACTTTATTCCTCTACTTTCCCGAGTGGAATATCAGCAAAGAAAAAAAAAACTAACTCCTTTGCTTACACTAATTTTAGTTTTAGCAAAATTTTTTATCCTAACCCACTGGATTCATAAGACCCCTCCCTCTCTCATGGAGATGAAAAGCTCCCTTCTCAAGATCTTGTACTTTGAGTGAAGGGCTGCCTTGTGTGACATAGAGAAAGGGGTGGCACGATTTTATGCAAAATGGGAGATCTATATTTTAAGTGTTCAAGCGACCATCCAGAAAGCTTTTGAAAATACTACATGGTTTTTGTTACGTCTGGTGGTCCTTCCAACTGCACCACCTGGTGTAATTCCCTAAAAGCTGATACACCTTGATGTTCATAGGATAGGGGACACTCCTCCCGCGATGACTAGGATTGTCTGTTAATAGGCCACTGAACTGCCTAATACCATAAGAAGGGCAGTCGATTGTCTTGCCGCATTTGTCTTGTCTCTCTTCACCCCCCTGCCCCTTCTTCCCTCCCCCGTTCTTTACCCCCTGATTACCCATTCTTTCTTTGTAGAAGTTTTGCTTCCCACTAAAAGGAGGTATCATTTCTTTGTTGTCTGTTATATTTTGATATTATCGTATTGTACTCTGAGGATATATGCTTATCTTACACCAAGATGCTCATTGTTAAATGTGAATTTTTGGCAGATCACATAATACCCTCCCAAATGAGAGTACCTGATATCTAATCTAAAGGAATTCTACCATATGCTATGTAATTGTCACAAACCAAAGTACAAGCTGTTTATGTGATATCTTCTTTATTTTTATCATTGAATGTTAACTTTGTTGCCTTTTTTCTTATTGAAAAATAAAAATTGTCTTAAAAAAAAACAAGCATTAGGTCAACACCATTAGGTCGGCATGCAGGATGGTCCACATGACTGAAGGTTGACATGGGTTAGGTCAACAGGTCATTAGGTCGACACAAGCATTTGGTCAACATAGGGAAGGTCAACATGGGGGTTTTCACTTTTTTTGTCCCGAATTTCGACACAGTCCACATGGACACTCACTGTGCTCGCCATGCTTCGGGCATGGTGCATTGCTATGCTCGGCACACTATTTTATTCTCCCACCATGCCTTTGTAGATGGTAGGGCATGAAATACCGCTTGTTGGCACATATCGGCTCAAGTTTTTTTTTAAAAACCCATCTCGACCTTTTGACTGTTGACCTTCTCCATGTCCTAATGCTTGTGTCGACCTAATGACCTGTCGACCTTCCTGCATGTCAACCTTAATGCAAGGCGACCTAATGGTGTCGACCCAATGCTTGTAGACCTAGTAACCTTATCCCCATATACTATAGTTACTATACAAAGCTATATTTTCTACTTATGGGCTATTCCCCCTGACCTTTTTCTAACCTGTTATTTAAAGCTAATGCGCAGTGTACTTTCTCTATGTACCATCATCTTACTGCTTATCTTCAAAGTATGTTATATTCCATCTCATGTGAACAAACACTTTCTCAGGCCCTGATTGCAAAGCATATAACAGGTCTATTTGTCAACCTGTTAAAAACAAACAAGGGGTGGTATGTAAAGCTATCGGGATGCTGATCTAACGTGGATGTTTTTTAAAGGAGCAATCACAAGGCAAAACTGTGAATAAAAAAGAGGTACTTGTTTCCTAGAACGATATTGATTTTCCCACGATATTGATCTTAGGCATCGCAAAAAAAAAAACAACGCGTCGGTCGCATCGCATGCGGCAAAAAAAAAATCACATGCGATGCGACCAACGTGATTACCGCAATTTTACATAGGAAACAATGTTAAATGGCCCAATTGACCCGATTTCACATAGGGAACAATGTTAAATGGCCCACAGACCCCAAATAGCCACCCTGAAGTGTGAAATGGCCCCTCCAATTGTTAACGCCACCCCACGATCAACGTCAACCCGAAGCGTAGCGAGCGGCGACGGTACGCATCCTCCGACCTTTTCATACCCCCACTATCCACGTCGGCGTGGAGTTGAGAATAGAAAGTGTGGCGAGCGCAGCGAGCCACCGAGCCCGAAGCGTGGCGAGCGCAGAGAGCCCCGCAGAGAGCCCCGCGAGGGGACGCGGATACCTTCACAGCTATACACGTCACCTCGCGGGCTTCACAGGTATCCGCGTCCCCTCGCTGCGCTCGCCACATTTTCTATTCTCATGTGGATAGTGGGGGTATGAAAGGGTCGGAGGACGCGTACCGCTGCACTCGCCACGCTTCGGGTTGACATGATCGTGGGGTGGCGTTAACAATTGGAGGGGCCATTTCACACTTCAGGGTGGCTATTTGGGGTCTGTGGGCCATTTAACATTGTTCCCTATGTGAAATCGGGTCAATTGGGCCATTTAACATTGTTCCCTATGTAAAATCGGTAATCGCGTCGGTAGCATCGCATGCGATTTTTTGGCCGCATGCGATGCGACTGACGCGATTTACATTTTACCATGAATTTCTATGTAAAATCGCGGACATCGCATCGGTCGCATCTCATGCCATTATAATGGCATGCGATGTACATGCGATGCCCGCGATGGGCGCCATTCTTGGAAACAAGTACCAAAAAAAAGGGGATCTTTGTAAGAACTTACCATTCAAATCCCTTTCTCAGAATCCATCCTGGTGACTCAGCTTAACCATGGGATGTAGGAAGGTCCGAAGGAGCCAGGCACCTATGCTAAAGCTTTGAGAGGCAGGCTCCTCCCTTCTGCATCCCAGCAATCCTCAGTTCAACTTCCAGAGCACACTAGGATACATTAACTCAGTACAATGCCTGAACCTATTAATATGCACAATCAAGTAATTTTAACCATCATAACATGACAGCACATGAAACGGAATTACTTACTGAGCGTAAGGGAGGGATCGCTGTGTCACCACGATTCAATCAGAGAAAGGGTTTGAATGGTAAGTTCTTACAAAAATACCCTTTTCTCTTTCATCCATCCTGGTGACACAGCTTAACCATGAGACCTTCAAGAGCCAGTCCTTTGGGAGGGTACGCTCAGATCTGCAGTTCTCATCACTGATCGCCCAAATGAAGCGTCCTCTGACGCGAACTCATGGAACCTGTAAAAATTGGTGAATGTGTGAACAGAGGACCAAGTGGCAGCCCTGCATACTTGCTCTGGCGTAGCCCCGTGGTGCACAGCCCATGAAGCAGCAACCGACCTGGTGGTATGAGCATTAATTCTGGAGGGGACTGGTTTGCCCACTTTGGTATAAGCAAAGACAATTAACGACCTTAGAAGCTGGTTAGCCCCTTTTGTGTACATCATACAAGACCAATAGTAAGGCAGTTTTACGTAGCTCCTTCACTCTGTCCACATAAATGCGCAAAGCAGGAACCACATCCAAATTCTTTAGTCTGTCCCTATTTCTGACATACAATACCACAAAAGTTTCTGAGAAATCCCAAAGCGCTATCACCGATGATTTTCTTTTTCTCGTTGGATACAATAAAACCCAAAACAGAGAGAAAAGAAATATAGTGTGTTACCATTAACACATTATGACACAGATATCCATAGTATAGTGGTTTTTAAACTCGTACCAAAAAATATTGTCTACTCTTAATGTAGACTCAAGCGTTTGATTAGGGGCGATATAGCTTCCACCTATCGATCACTCTTCTCCTTGCTTGCCCAAAGTGTGAAGGTAGCACTCAAAGGGATGAGAGAGATATTATGGTGCAATATGTTTTTAATAAAAACAATGTACAAGATAAAATGACAACAGAGATAGGGTCATTGGACTGTCACCATCAGCTTTTGTCCTCAGTTAATGCAGTCAAAAGAAGCATAGATGTTATACAACAGGCATCCCTGGATGCAAAGATAAGGTAAAGAGTCCTCTGGTTTCCTCCTCTGTGTCCACAGGCCGACCGGTTTCGATAACACAAGTATCTTTATCAAGGCATCTTGATAAAGATACTTGTTTATCGAAACCGGTACAAGTTTAAAAACCACTATACCATGGATATCGGTGTCATAATGTGTTAATGGTATCACACTATATTTCTTTTCTCTCTGTTTTGGGTTTTATTGTATCCAACAAGAAAAAGAAAATCATCTGTGATAGCGCTTTGGGATTTCTGAGAAACTTTTGTGGTATTGTATGTCTGTGATTGAAGTGATTCTTCAATAATCTGTTGAATTGTCCCTAAGCTGCTTTCCAGCGCATGATATATTAGTTTGAAACTTTTTTTCATGTCCCTATTTCTCTTGGTTTAAATGTAAAGAGGAGACAATCTTAGGTAAAAACTTAGGACCTTTCTCAGCACACCCCTATCCTCATGAAATATCAAAAACGGAGACCTACAAGATAGGGCCCCTAACTCAGACACACGCCTTGCAGAGGCGATTGTTAACAAAAAAAAATTGTCAAATTCCAAGTAAGAAATTTCAGGTCAGCCAACCTCACAGGTTCAAATGGAGGTTTCTGAAGGACCGACTACACCAAGGACAAATCCCAAGGCGCCATAAGGAGTCTTCAGCCGAGTAACTCCTTGGAGAAAGGTCTGTACCTCCGGTAACAATGCCACTTTGAAAGAAGATAGACAAGGCAGACAATTGAACTTTCAGAGATTGAAGACTTAAGACCGAGGAGAATCCATCCTGTAAAAATTCTAGAAGTCTAGAAAGTTTAAACCTAGATGTGTGATCTTTCTGCCATCCACACCATCTAATGTAGGTTTTCCAAACCCTATAATAGTTTGCTGCAGAAACCGGTTTCCTTGCATTAATCATGGTACTGATAACAGCTTCTGAGAAACACTTCTTCTTTAAGATAGGGGTTGAGAGCCAGGCCATCAAATTTAGCCAAGCTAGGTCCTGATGTAAGAAGGGCCCCTGCCTGAGAAGGTCTGGCAGAAGAGGAAGATGCCACGACGCTGTCGATAACCTCAGAATGTTGGAATACCAAGATCTCCTTGGCCAATCCTGTGCTTACTCTCTCTCTCCAGAACCCGGGCAAGCATGGGAAATGGCGGGAAGACCTATGCCATCCTGAAATCCCAGGGTACTGTCATGGCATCCACCGCCCAAGCCAACGGATCCCTGGTCCTCACACAGAACCTGGGCACTTGACAATTGTGCCGGGACGCCATCAAGTCCAATTCTGGAAGTGCCCAAAGAGCTACAATTTCCTGAAACACTTGTGAATGTAATGCCCACTCTCCGTCCAGAAGCTCCTCTCTGCTTAGGAAATCCGCTTCCACATTCTGAATTCCCGGAATGAAAATAGCAGATAAGGCCGGAACATTGGCCTCTGCCCACTCTAAGATCCGAGACACTTCTTTCATCGCCATCTTGCTGCGAGTGCCCCCTTGGTGATTCAGATACGCCACAGCCGTGGCATTGTCTGATTGGATCCAAATGGGAGATCCCCTCAGAATCTCTTCTGCCTGCAACAGCGCCTTCCAGACTGCCCGCAGTTCCAGTACATTGATCGGCAAGGATGATTCTTCCCTGGACCATAGGCCCTGCAATCTCAACTCCAGGGCCATTGCTCCCCAGCTCCTGAGACTGGTGTCAGTGGTGACCACCAACCAATCCCATGACCGAAGAGAAGGACCCAATTGGAGAGACTCCACATCCCTCCACCAGAGTTAGGCAGTCCGCATTTCTGGTGTCAAGATAACCTTCTCCGTTTTCATGGTCTTGGGAATCCCTGACCAACATGCAAAAATGTTCCATTTAAATGGCCGTGAATGGAATCTGGCATACTGAGGAGTCTCGAAAGTTGCCATTATCTTGCCCAGTAGTTTCAGGCAATGCCATACTGATGGGCCGGGTGACTGCAGAATGATCCAGACTAGTTGACAAATGTCCCTGGCCTTTTCACAGAGGAATACACAATGAAGATGTGTATCCAGTATGACTCCCAAAAACTGAAGTCTCTGAGTGGGACACAGCTGGGGTAGATTTAAAATCCACCCGTGGCTCTGCAGAAATTGAATAGCCTCTAACAGATGTTGCTGCAATTTCTCTGCTGACTCTGCTTTGAAAAAAGGTCGTTCAAATATGGGATGATTACAATCCCCTGGAGTCTGAGAGCTGCTGCCATGACTGACATTATTTTCATGAACAACCTTGGAGCTGTTAGCCAGCCTAAAGGGAGGAACCCGAAATTGCAGATGCAAGTCGCCTATTGCGAAACACAGTAAAGACTGATGTTCTGCGCATATAGGTATGTGCAAATATGCGTCTTGAATATCCATGGACGCTAGGAATTCACCCAGCTCCAGGCTCAGGAGAACTGTTCTCAAGGATTCCATTCTGAAATGATCCACCCACAAGTGGAGGTTCAGAGGCTTCAAGTTCAGAATTGGTTGAGTTGAATGAGTTGTCTGGTTTGTGCACTAAGAAAATATTTTAGTAAAACCCCTTCTTCCTTTCCTCCCGCGGTACCGGAACCACCACGCCCGCCCTTTTCCAGGAGAGACCTTGCCGCCCCCAAAAGGGCCTTTCTTAGGCGTGCCTCCCTGTGTAAAGGTGTAGGTAGAAACCTCTTTGGAGGAACGCCCTTCAGGTTTATTCTGTAACCCTGGGAAACCACATTGAGAACCCAAGGATCCTGGCCGGAGAGGGCCCAAGCATCTCGGTACTGCAAGAGGCAACTCCCCACTCTGATTCCAGATTGGGGAGCCTCCGGCCCATCATGCAGAGGGCTTCTCCTCACTCTTGGAAGCCTGCTTTTTTACAAAGGCACCAAAACGGGATTTGGGAGATTTTCCTTTTCCAGCAACAAATCTTCCTCTGCTGGACTGTCCTCTGAAGGACACACCCCCTCTAAAGGAGGGCCAAAAGGACAAACGAAAAGCAGCAAACCTGGAGGAACCCTCTTTGGCTGCTGGCGTAGGAAGAAATGTACTCTTTCCCCCTGCTGCTTGTTTAATGAGGGATTCCAATTCAAAACCAAAAAGCATCTCCCCTTTAAAAGCCAATGCTTCCAGAGACTTCTTGGATTCATTGTCAGCATCCCATGCTTTAAGCCACAAGGCTCTCCTTGTGGTCACTGAAATGGCCAACACCTTTCAAGACATTTTGACTCCCTCTTCACCAGCCTTACACGTGTATTCCGCTGCCACCTTCAGCTTTTCAGCTAAGTCAAAGGCCTCTGAATCTGGCTGCAGTAAAGCACACAGGTTATTTACCCATGCCATCATGGCCATGGAAACCCAGGCTGACAATAATGGGTCTAATGTAAATCAAACACCTTCAAAGACTGTTTTAAAACAACCCTTTGACTTTTTATCAGCAGGGTCCTTAAAAGCAGCACTCCCTTGCACAGGCAAAGCCGTTGCTTTAGACCGGGGCATCTACCAGTGGGACCTTCTCCCACAAATTTACATGCTCTTCAGGTATGGGGTACAGGCTCAAAAACCTCTTAGGTATAAGGAGTCTCTTATCGGGTGTTTTCCACGCCCCTCCAAGTAATTACTGCAGTAGCTGCCCACACAAGCTCTGGTTGCTCAGCCCTCTGGGCTTGCCCTCCACTGGGCACAGACTCACATACAGGGCATATTTTCCCATGGTCTATCTGTTCAGGTGTTAATTTAAGCACGCAAAATTTGCAGTTAATTAACATGGCCGACGCTCCCTCCCCAAACACAACAGCTCTACATCTTTCTGTCATGATTAAATCACAGTTCACGAAGTCAGGCGTTTGTACAAAGCCAATGTATATATATTAGTGTACTTATCTGTCTGCCGCTGTGTATGACCCTCTGTGGTCACCGGGGGGGTGGCATCACCTCAGAAGAAACTTTTCACTCTGTCAGCAGTAAAGAATCTCCTTCCAGCTCCACACAGTGTGGGATGAAAGGGCGCCAGGGCAGAGTGAAGGAAGAAACCAAAGTCCCTGCTACAGCTGGGTATGAAGCTTTTTGGTGCCTTTTTTTCCCCCTGTGAGCTGCTCCTATAGAATGTTTCCTCTGTTTGCTGTGTCTCCCCTTGAATGGGGTTCACTTGGAATCGCCCAGCAAACTGAGCCCCTGCGATCTTTGCAGAGTTCAGCCTGTAAACCCTTCCAAAATGGCGGCCGCCATCATGGGGTGCCC
This sequence comes from Crinia signifera, assembly GCF_055691185.1. Lineage (NCBI taxonomy): Eukaryota > Metazoa > Chordata > Amphibia > Anura > Myobatrachidae > Crinia > Crinia signifera. Next base: position 104,145,606 of record NC_139222.1, on the reverse strand, counting down.
GTCACCCATGACCCCCCCCTATGCAGGGAGCCGGCTCTGGGTTTTCGAGTACCCTTGCATGCTGATCTGTCCGCACAGTTGCTTGGATATTTTTTTAAGAAGGAACAGAGCAGTGGCCAGCTGCAGCCACAGCTCGGCAGAGTGGCTGGTTCCTGCCTTCTATAAAGAGTGGAGGCCACTGTTGCTGCCTGTAGGAGGAGCTCCTGCATGCAGCTCCTCTTATGCATCACTGGCCGGGTGAAGCAGCGCAAGCTTCAGTAGGGAGAGTGACACTGAAGGTATGTGTTGTATGCCAAGGTGCTGGAGGGAGGGGAGGTTTTATCTAAAATACTGTAAATCATGCTGCCTATGACTTTTATCTGGGGGTTTTGAAAGCTGGGAGAGTGCTGGGGTGGGGCGGGTTGGTGCAGTGTATGTTACATTTAGTGTGCTTTAAATGATGGTGTTTTTTATTTTTATGTGAAACATGTCGGTGTGTCATCTGTGTGAGTGTATATACACTATGTGTGTGTCCATTATATATATATATATATATATATATATATATATATACACACACACATACACACACACACAATGGGCGGTATTCAATGAGAATACCTGTGAGGTGCAGCGAATCCTTTTTAGGATTCGCTGCACATTCGCCACGTTCCGGAGCCGGCGGGCTCCGGTATTCAACGTGTCAGGGGCTCGCTGCCCCTGACTGGCGAATATGAGCTCCTGCGGCGATTGCCGCAGGGAGCCTGAGGACGGTGGCAGGCAGAGAGATGGAAGTCTCTCTGCCTGGCCCAGAGCGTTTGTGGGGGTTAGGTGGGCTCCCCGGGTGCCAGGCAGCACAGCCTGCCCCCCGGGGGTGCCAGCAGGGGACCTATATTCACTATACCCGATCGTAACGATCGGGTGCAGTAAATATATGAATATGTAATGAGCGGCTCGGCTCCGGCGCCCCCTGCTGGCTGCTGTGTAAAAAAAAAATATATATATTTTTTTTAATTAAATATATATTCAGGTGCTTACAGCACATGAATAAAAATAGCATGCCCCTCCTCAGAATAAAATTCCTGATTTTTAGACACCAAATGTAAAAAACAAAACACTTTATTTTAAAAGTTCACATTCCACTTCTCCATAAAAAGATAGCGATTGCTACTCGGTGAATCATGGCGAAAAAAACCTTTAAATGTATTCGCCATGTGGTCATTGAATAGGGTGATTCACCGTTTTAGTCAGAAATTCGCCAAACAGCACAAATTCGCCATAAAAACATGGCGAATCAGGCTCATTGAATACCGCCCAATGTATCTCAATGTAGCTTTTCTTAATACACAATTCATTTACAAACCCTATATTAGGCAAAATGCTGTGATGCGATTTCTTTATTAAGATAATGTGGTTTTTGATGAATGTGCGTGTACTGTATGTGTGCACGGAACCCCCCAAGAGAATCATGCTTTTGCCCCTGTTGGTTTACACGTTATCGCGCCAGTCTTTGCATTGGTCGATCATGTTCCGAATGGACTTTCTACAGTATATAAGCTTAATATGCTTTAAACATTGTAAAAATAAAGTTTGTTTGTTTTTTGCTTTACTTATAAATATGTATAGCCTGATAAGAACATTCATATTTCTAGCTATAGCATTTAGCTATCTGCTTTTATTTTCCTTCCCAACCCTAATCGATTTGGGGAATCAGAATTTCCATGAGAAAAACAGACTAGTTAGGCTTGGCCACTTTCAGATGACAAATATGGACATTATTAACAGAAGCCTAAACAAACCATTTACGGAAACAATGTTTAGACTAGTAGTTCAACAGAACAAAATAAATCTAAGCAAAAAACGGATGTGCAAGTCATCATGATGGGACGCTTGTGAAATCCACTGGTCTAGTAGGTGTAATGATTGCAGATAATTTAGAAAGAACAACTTGTGGGAAGTAAATGAATGCAGTATCGTACTAGTTGCATTTTTTATAATCTTTTTTTTATAATGAAGAATAAATTATAAGTGACAGTGAAAGTGTGGGTTGCAGTTCTTTAATTTGGAAATAATGTTTTGGGGGCTAAAAGGTGTGTGTGTGTGTGAATAAAACAGTGTCTTGCTACCAATATATAAAAAAAAGTATTGATTTGACAGTATCATAAGCAAATACAAGGGTAGGGTGGGTTCTCAAATGATGACAGCAATAGAAATGGTATATAATACGATTACTAGAGTTGCCAACACATCATACCGTTTAAGGGACAGAGCGGATCTGCTGCACATGCCCAATGGTAGCAGCTTCTTCTACTAAGTTCCCTGTGTGTGCCGATCAATCATTACACTGGAACCAAAGAGAAGCTCCAAGCAAGAAGGGACAGGAGCCTTACCAAGATGTGGGGGAAAGAGTACTTAGAAAGTACTTGTTCGATTATGTTTGTGTATTTATTTATTAATTATGGTATGTTTATCCATTTCCTGACCACGTACTAAAACTGTGTGCCCTGACCATCCCAGCATGGAGTAGAGACTCCATATTGCTGACAGGCCAATACCTTCTCTAATCTCTCAGTCATTGCTCCAAAAGAGACTAAAAACCAGTTGAATTGTCTGTTGCTTCAGAATTCTTGCACCATGTTGTGCCTTTACAAATTCTGCTATCCATGTGCCATCTGCTGACCTATGAAACATATGTGGGGCGAAATGTAATAGGCTGCGATTTTTGGACGAGTTCCAAACTCGCCAGAAATTGCACCTTTAAAAATCGAATTTTTTGACGCTAAATCGCATATGTAATGAGATGCGAATTAGCGGCAAAAAATGCGATTTGCCGCGATTTCGGTCGATTTTTAGTCATGAAAATGTGCGCATTTTCAGTCCTGAAAATGTGCGCATTTTCATATATGCGAGTTTGGTTTAAAAAAAAACAAATCCTACTCACCTGCTCCCCGGCGGCGACCTCCGGTGACAGCGCTGCTCCAGACTGGTACCCGGCTTGAAGGACTTTGCCCGGCGCTGAGATGTTTCCTCTTCGCCGTCTCTGCACAGAATGATTTCTCGGCCAATCAGGAGCCGAGAAAGTCGGCTCCTGATTGGCCAGAAATCATTCTGAATACAGACGCCGACGAAGTAACATCTCAGCGCATCCAGAGCAGAGATGTTACTTCGTCAGCGTCTCTAGTTAGAATGATTTCTGGCCAATCAGGAGCCGACTTTCTCGGCTCCTGATTGGCCGAGAAATCATTCTGTGCAGAGACGGCGAAGAGGAAACATCTCAGCGCCGGGCAAAGTCCTTCAAGCCGGGTACCAGTCTGGAGCAGCGCTGTCACCGGAGGTCGCCGCCGGGGAGCAGGTGAGTAGGATTTGCCTCCTTAGGTACCCCTGGGGACTACCACGGATCCCGGATTCTTCACGCCAGGAGCCCCGGAACCCCAGGACCAGCCCCGGAACCAGGACCAAGGCCCCGGAACTGGACTCTTCTGCCCTGGAGCCCCGGAGGACGGACCCAGGGACCGACCTACGGTCTCAAGGTAGGTAAGTATCAGTGTGTGTGTGTTTTGTGTGTATTAAAGTTTTATTTTACAGGGTGTCAGTGTGATTTTGTGCACTATTTTTTTCACTGCAGAACTACAAGTGCCAGCGGGCCCTTTAATGCCCCGCATGCTGGGACTTGTGGTTCCCCAAGTCCCAGCATGCGGGGTAGGCTTGCTGGGACTCATAGTTCGCCAGTGTAAAACAATAGTTTTCATTCTTTTTTTTACACAAGTCATCAGCCCGATGCCCACCGTCCAGGGGCATCGGGGACAGCCCGGACTATCAGCATGGGCTGGTAAGTCCTGGAGGGGGGGGACCCCTTCATTGGGGGGGTCCCCACTTCCCCAGGACCCCTGTCCATGTTGACCAGCCAGGGGGTTAATGCTTTGGCCGCGGGAGCTTATATAATAAGTTTCCCCCGGCTGTGGCATTACCCTGCTGGCTGGTTGTGTCCGGTGCTGGTTCTTAAAATACTGGGGACCCCTAGTCATTTTGTCCCCCGTATTTTGGGAACCAGCGCCGGACCTTGAGCCTGGTGCTGGTTTTATAAAATCCAGGGAACCCCAACTTGATTGTTCCTTTGATTTTATTATACCAGCACCGGCTTTTTGAGCCCGGGGCTGGTTATGCTTAGGGCGGGGGGGGGGACCGCACGCCGTTTTTTTAAATTTAATTTTTGTTTTAACTATTTTTTTTACAACAGAAGCATGCACAGATCTCAATGATCTGTGCATGTTTCTGTAAAAATCGCCAGCAAGAAGCTGGTCTATTTTTTTGCGCTTTTCGGTAAGGTCCCATATGCGACTTTAGAACTCGCATCCTATTACATATGCGAGTTCTATAGTTTCCTATGGGAAAACATCTGGATGCGATTTTCAGTGTGACTGAAAATCGCATCTTTTAAATGTGCAAATTCACGGGAAAAAATGCGCTTTTTCCCGCGAATCGCACCCTATTACATGTGGGATTTTTAGAAAAATTGCGATTTTGGCCGTTTTGGACCAAATATCGCAAAAGTCTAAAAATCCCACCCTATTACATTTCGCCCGTGGTGTCCATTCTGTGGGAACTGAATTTTTATTGTCTAACAAAGATCACAGTGCAAAATAGTTTTAGAACCCCTGCTACAGACCATCTATAGTGTTCGATAATTAGTGTATTCCATACGATATCCAGTCCATGCCGGCAGGTGTCGACACTGGAAAAAAAACTATTTGTAAAACCCTTTTTGACCTTTTGTCAAGGTTAACCTACTGTATACCTTTCTATTCACACCCAGAAAAAAGTGTAATTTTAAAACAGTCAAACGTAACGTTAAAAGAAAAAGAAACATTCAATGTTTTATATAAAACTAAGTATTACTCCTATAGACAAAACAATTACATGGATATGTAAGCCCGCTCTAAGCAAATGCTTTGAAAGCTAGTAGATGTAATTTCACTTGCTGCCAACAGATGGCAGTGTTTTGGAGTCACACAGACACCAGACATATATAGATATATATTGAGATATATATATATATCTCTCTCTCTCTCTCTCTATATATAGATATATATATATATATATATATATATATATATATATATATATATATATATATATATATATAGATAATATGCATGTAAGTTTCTATGATGAAGCTTCAAATGTTATATGTGTGAGGCTTTTGTCACATGATGGATACCCATTGATAATCATTATTAGAATACATTAATGGAGCATGCATGTATTAGTCATCACTCGCATAAATGTGTTATCAAATGGCACTTTGCCTATCAAAACAAAAAAAGTCACGTTCCCTGCATAAAAGGTACAGTGGTGCTTGAAAGTTTATGAACCGACCTTAAAGGAGATAAAGAGAACCAAATCAACCAAATAAGACAAAATACGTGACATGCACATTTTTTTTATTTGAGGAAAATGATCCAATATCACATATGTGAACGTCAAAAGTATGTGAGCCTTTGCTTTCGGTATCGGGTATGCCCACCTGTGCAGCAATATCTGTCTCTAAACAGGTCTGGTAATCATTGATTAATCCTGAAAATTAGCTTGGAGGAATCTGTAATGTTGGTGGGTCTCCTCTACTCGCTTCAAGTACTTCCAAAACACTTTGATTGTATTAAAGTCTGGACTTTGATTTGGCCATTCCAAAACGTTAAATGTATTATTTAACCATTCTTTGTTTGAATGACTTGTGTGCTTTGGGTCATTATATTGCTGCTGACCCACATTCTCTTGAGATGCAGCTCATGGACAGAGGTCTTCAAAATGTACTTTAGAATATTCTGGTAGAATAAAAATGTATGGTACCATCAATGATGGTAAGTCTTCCTGGGCCATGTGCAACAAAACAGGCCCAAACCATGATACCACCACCACCACCACCACCACCACCACCACTGTGTCATAGATGGTATGAGTTTTTTATGCTGGAATGCAATGTTCTCGTTTCTACAAACATAACTTCTCATTTAAATCAATGAGCTAAATTTTGGTCTCATATGTCCGAAAAATATTGTTCTAATAGTCTTCGGTCTTGTCCAGGTGATCTTTAGCAAACTGTAGCAATGCTTTCTTCTTGGAAAGCAGTGGCTTTCTCCACGCAATCCTGCCACACACACCATTTTTGTTCAGTGTCTTCCTAATGGTGAACTCATGAACAATAGCTTATGTAATAAAGGCCTTCAGTTGCTTAGGAGGTTATCGTGGATTCCTTTGCGACTTTGCAAGATCGCAAAGATGCCTTGCTCTTGGCGTGATCTTTGTTGGTTGACCACTCCTGGGTAGGTGGTTTAGAAATCCCTCCATTTGTACACAATTTGTCTGACTGTTGTTTGGTGAAGTCCAAACTCTCAAGAGATGACTTTGTAACCTTTTCCAGCCTGATGAGCATCAACAAATCTTCTTCTGAGTAATTTCTTTTGTTCATGGCATGGTAAATAGGACTTTGATAGATCCCTGTTCTTTAAAAAAAAAAAAAAAAACATGTTATCCACTCACACCAGATTGTAATCTCATACACTGAATATACCGGACTCTAATTCCGCCATCAAAATATCTGCTAAGCCTAAATCACATACTTCTGACACTTAAGATATGTGATGTTGGCTCATTTTTCCCAATAAAAAAAAAAGAACACAATTGTTTGTCTCATTTGGTTCTCTTTATCTACTTTTAGGACTCCGGTGTATTCAGTGTTGGGCGCAAGCGGAACAATTTCTGCCAGTTTGGTGTTTGCGGTCAGAGTGATTTGTTTGCGGAATACCTCCTGGCGAGAAAAGACCAATGAGGGGGAATGTACTATTTTGCCTTCCGACCTCAACAGTTTGTATACAAACTTTGTTTGTAGCGTGGTCCTCCTCCATTTTCAGTGTTTGGCTTAACTTACATAATCCTGCGTAAAACACTGCATGCTAGGAAAAACAGTGCAACATGGGTAGAGTGAAAAAATAATATAATCTAAATATATTCATGTAGCCAATAAAAACATGAAAAATATTATTTTAAAACAAATTGGGAGAATAGAACCTGTGGCGAGCACACACTCCAAACAAACAGACATTGCATATATAACAATCATAGGTGCAACAGGCAGTCTTTATATGGCAGAATAGAATACCAGTTCTGCAGTGGTTTTAGGACTGAAAAATCAGTTCTTAAAAGCATGATCTATCAGTTCCAGACTATCCCCAGGATTAGCATAACCCCTTCACTGATAATGGACCAAAGTGCCTTTCAGGAATACCCCCATGTGCATGAATAGACAATATTGCACAATTTCATGTGGTATTGGCACAAACACTTTAGATGAGCTACAGTACACCACACCTCGATTTGTTATATGCCTAAGCCATGCCACAATATTTGCAAAAAGAAAAACTAACATTTTATTACTGTAGAATATTTATACAACATCACATTATTCCCATAGGGAGGATATTCGGGTGACGCGAACTACTGACTAACATGAATGATTACACAATTAATCACATGTGCAAGGATTCCTGTAGATGAGTGTACAAGCCCTTGGGCTCATGGTTTTCTCTGTGATAGTGTTGGCTGAAAACCAAACAAAAATTTAGTTTTATCTGTATTAATTCTTAAGCTGCCCATACATGGTCCGTTTAACGGATCCGTTTGGGACTTAAACAGCACACATCGGATCGGATCGCATCCCTAGTGCATGCAGTGTGCATGCACTGCGATCCGATGTGTACCTAGTACAAAAAGTATGTGCAGCACATACTTTTTGTACCATACTATGTGATGCGCGGGAGCGTGCATCGCATAGTACAGAACGGAGCCGTACACAACGGACCGTGTATGGGCTCCTTTAAAGCTAAAGTCATGTTCAAGATGGTTTAAATATCCGTGCAATTTATAAAATACCGAGGGCCTTATTTTAGTTCACTCTTTCTGACAAAATCCTTCTTAGATGGGCAAAACCATGTGCACTGCAGGTGGGGCAGATGTAACTTGTGCAGATATAATTAGATTTGGGTGGGGTTTTACTTCAAAGTGAGATCTATATTGCAGTGTAAAAATAAAGCAGCCAGTATTTTCCCTTCACAGAAACAAAATAACTCATCCAAATCTAATTCTCTCTGCACATTTTACATCTCCCCCCCTGCAGTGCACATGGTTTTGTCCATCTAAGAAGGATTTTGTCAGAAAGAGTGAACCAAAATAAGGCCCCGAGTGTTCCTCTTTTTTTATATGATCCTGCTCTCAAACGTGTGGTCCCTGGCAAACCAGAAGCAAGCCTCTGTTTAGTGAGAAGCAGAAGGAACCTGAGAATCTCCCTGCTACACTCATCTCTCTATCCTCTGGTGTAAGATAGAGAGAAAGCAGTTGGTAGATGAAATCCATAACTCAGTTCTCACGTACACTGTGCGGACAGGCTGTACAATATTCTAGTATACTTTATTGATAATGTACATCACTGCAGGAGCATCATTGTAATATTTAGGGGTTGACTTAGGATATCTAGGCCTACATCCAGCAATCCAAATTTTGTGTAGAGGTGCAATTGTTTCTATTTTGTCTTTGTTTTTGTGTGTCAGGTCATATAAGATTGTTCTGACCTACAATTAATTGGTCAACACCAAAGGACCAATTCTTGATTAAAAAAATAAAAGTTAAGTTTTAAAGTAATAATATTTTGATCTACATATTTTCAGTGCCCCCAACACAAGTCTTCTTTTCTTTGTGTACAATTTATACTGTTTTTCTGACTTAGGGGAGCACCTCCAACCCTTTACTTTGCATACATTGCGGTCACAAATTGGGAATTGGAGTAAATCCTGCCTAGTAAAAACCTACCTTCCTATACATCCGATCGGTACAATTGGCAAAAATTTTCCAGTGCGGAAACATACAAAAAAAAAATACTAGAAGTTCAACAACCCACAGAAGCTTCTGCTCCTTTTCTACTCCGCGATTGTGATCATCCTACATCTGATGATCGACCATGTGCCACACATTCTGCGAGGTGGCGATCGGGGAGCTGCCCTTCTCAGATGTGAGGCCAGGTGGATCATTAGACTGGGCACGGTTGCCCCACATGGTCTAAATGAATTTACAGGCATCTCTACTTTGCTATGATCATGTATTGGACAGTAGACACTATTCCTGACATATGCTTTAGTCTTTATCTTGTGATTGTACATTTTCAATCTAGTGCATATATGTGCTCTGTGATAGTATGCTTTGATCCTTTCTGCAGTCTTTGTTCGTCCGCGTCTTGTTTATGTTTTGTGTCATTGTCATGGTGATGGGTGCATGACCTATCAGTGGTCTGAACGTCATTGCGGCGGCTGCCGCTGACGTCACAGACCAGCGCCGGATGCGCTGCGCCTCTGGGCCCGGCCGGCGCCGATACACCTGGTGCTTTTATAAGGTATGTCTGTACATTATGTGTTTGATATTTAGCCTGATGACGATGCCTGCGTAGCATCGAAACGTTGCTGATTAAAAGTGCTATCTTCTACCCACCACCATATCGTTTATTTGGAGTGCCGCGCTCTAACTAGGATTCTGCATCTAATACTCAACGCGGGCACCCAGAACTCAAAATATAAGGAGGCTGTGCCGGGCAATACAACAATATATATATATATATATATATGTCAAAAATTTATTATTAAACACCGCATGGACTGTGACACCAAATATGTGGTGTATATTGTTATCTGCCCATGTCAGAAAATTTATGTGAGTAAGACGGTCCGCTCTCTAAAGGAGAGGATAGCGGCCCACCGATCTTTTGTTAAGAAGGCATTGCTGAAGGTGGATAATACTACTCCCCCGTTTGCCAGGCATTTTGCCTATTGTGGACACAAAATGAATGAATCTAAGTTTATGCCCATCGACCACATACCCCCACTGAGAAGAGGGGGTGATCGACACAAGCGACTGCTCCAACGCGAGAGTCAATGGATTTATAATCTTCAATCCTTGACCCCTCAGGGACTTAATGAGGAAATTAATATGTCCATATTTATCTAGCTGATTTATGGGTGTACGTGATTGGGCATATATGGTCATTTTTGACAAATGACCTATATCTCATTTATTCTAAGTTGTATTTTTCTGTTTGTTACGTGTGTCCGACTCACCATACCTCATGACACAGTTCATTATGGCTTCATTTATATTGTTTTGTTGGTGACATTGAACACAAAATTGTTTAATGTGACATATGTATTTGTTTAATTATATCTTTTGGTAGTAGTTTAGGTTTGGAAATCTAATATGAATGGGAACGCTACATTGCCATGACAACCGGGACGCTTCACTGCTGGTTTCCTGTCTGTGCGCCCGCTTATGCTGCTCTCTGGGTAGTGTCTTCAGTTCCACTCCCGGTTCTTTGGTTCCTGGGAGATGGGCGATGACGCGGCTGAGGGATGCGGCGCAGACATGGCGGGAACGCGTCGGTGATCTGGAGTGTGGCGGCCCCGGTGATTGGTAAGTGTGGTACATTCCACTGTGATTTAAAGATCATGTGTGTATGCATTTGGTGGCTATCCTTTGAGAAAGGCGTCTGTTCGCCGAAACGGTCCGTCAGGACACTACCCATGGAGTGGACTTTTATTGTGCTGCTGCCACTTATATGATGTGGATAAAAATAAGCTGCTGTTTACCCATGTGATGAGTACCATGATTTTTTTATATTAAATCTCCTTCTTGCATTATTGAATGTGCTGGTCCTTCCATGTGCAGTGAACACACATTTGCTGCACGTGTAAACAAGTCTGTATTCAATTACGACCTGGCACTCAGAATTATTAAAGGAGCGGTGTGCGTTCCCTACACGCAACATATATACACATATATATATATATAAAAATAACAAAGAGTTTTGCAAAAGCCCTCTGATAGGGCAAAACGCGTTAGAGGTCTACCCAGCTAACAGCCTTGTTTGGAGAGAATTGGAGGTATTTGCCCAGACTCCAGTATCCAAGATCAGTAAGTCTCCTGTGCACAACAATACCAGCACCATTTCAATTGGGAGAGAACGGAGCAGGTCCCACGTCATCACACTTCCAGAGCCGTCAGGAGAACTCCGGTGAGAGCGAGGAGATACGGCAGCGCAGGTGAGAGCAGTGCTAGCCATCCGGACCAACCACACGGGTGAGTGACACGCCAGCTTCAAACATCCACACGGCGTCCTCCCCAACAAACCCGCTCACGGGAGGGACACTCCGTATCGGCTGCGACATCAACGCACAGTGTGTGCAGGTGAGTGAGGCGCCGCTGTGTGCTACTACAAGTCATCAAGCTATCTGCTTAAAACTCATCACAGGCACGCTGCTGTGCACCAATACCATTCACCGAGCTATTTTGCCCAAATTGATCACAGACGTTACAAACCCTGTATTATACCTTTATTAAAAGGACTGTATCTGGAGATAAAGGCTACTAGCGCCCATTAAAAACAAACCTATCCAACCTTTTCAAAAATAACTAATTTCTTTCCATTCCTAGGTACATGGACTGAGAATTTTACTATTTGTATTTCAAGGCTCATATTAATTGAAATTATATTCTTTACACCCGTATATTGATTGTATGATTGCCTATATGGCTATGTAATTATATTATTTCGTGAAGTTGTAGGTGGCGGCCTATACATTTGTATTGTTTTTATATGTTATTCTTTTTATAAGAAAATAAATATATATATAAAAATTACTATTTAAAACTAATGAAAATGTGTGTGTGAAGTGACTTCATCCATGGTGCATTTATAAACATAAGAACAGCGCAGAAACTCCATTTGTATTTTTGGTTTTCAATTGGATCTGTTTGTGGCCTGTACCTACATTGGGTCAGGTAATAGACAGATTGAGGGTACCTGCACTGGTACATGTGGGAGAACTGCAGATAAAATCTAGACCCATCGTGTGTGTGTGTGTGTGTACACACACACACACACACAAGAATTTTTTTTTCATTTATATCTCTATTTTTATTTTTTAATTAGCGCCCAATCCACCACTATTAATTTAGTGGTTCTTGTTATTCTTCAGACTTGTTGTTCCATAAACAGGTGGCCCTGCCCTCAGGTGATAAGTCTTTGTATAAAATGGCGCATTCCTCAGAAAGATTTAGTATATGGTAATAAAAACAGGAGTGAGGCGCTGCCTCGGTCTCATCATTGACTCCTCCCTCTCTTTCACCCCCCACAATTCGTGCTCTCACAGTCTTGCCGCTTTCACCTACGCAACATCTCACGCATCAGACCATTCCTCTCCACTGACGCGACCAAAATTCTCATTCACTCTCTTGTCATCTCCCGCCTTGACTACTGCAACATCCTTCTCTCTGGGCTACCTCTCACCCGCCTCGCACCTCTCCAATCCATTCTTAACGCTGCTGCTAGGCTCATCTTCCTCTCCCGCCGCTCTACCTCCGCCTCCCCCCTCTGTCTATCTCTTCACTGGCTCCCCATTCCTTTCTGAGTTCTCTTTAAACTCCTCACCACCACCTACAAGGCTCTCTCCTCCTCCACCGCTCCTTACCTCTCTTCACTGATCTCTATCCACACTCCCTCCCGTCCTCTTCGCTCCATCACTGACCGCCGACTGACCTCTCACCTAATCACCTCCTCCCACTCCCGTGCCTAAGACTTCTCTCGCACTGCCCCCCTGCACTGGAACAACCTCCCGCCACCCATCAGGCTTTCTGATTCCCTTACCTCCTTCAAGCGCTCCCTCAAAACCCACTTTTTTCGACTAGCCTATCCCTCCTCCTAACTTTTTTTTTTTTATGCAATTATATTTTATTAATTTGATCAAAGGAACATAGTAAGTCACATACAATATGTGTGAAGAAGAAAGGACACATATTTCAAAAAGCATTACAGAGTCTGATATAAAACAAGCGTCTGAAATATCACAAGTGGTTATAGTAGGACTAAATAACAATTGAAAATTGGTACCAATACTGATTCCTTTAGATCTATTTTAGGAAAGAAAGAGAAGACGACAAAGACGGAACAAGGGGGGAAAGAGAGGGAGAGGGAAGGACTGTGCTGCGGCTCCTACAATCGTATTTATGTATTCTAGGAATGTTTCCATAAAGAGTGAAAATAAACGAAATCATTTTAGTGACTTGTAGTGTTCCGATTCTTTATAGGTTAACCAAGGTAGCCAGGTGACATTAAAGGTCTGTTCTTTAGAGTCTATAGAGGAGATAAGGTCGTCCATTGCCATATATTGGTCCAGTCGGCTACACCATTCCGACATTGGTGGAGTGGTGTTAGTCTTCCAATGCACTGGAATTATAGCTTTTGAAGCACTCAGTAAGTGGCGTAAAAGGGTTTTCTTATATGTAGATTGGGGTCTATGTATGAGGTTAAGCAGCCAAAAGCTTGGGCTAAACGGCAGCTCCTCCTGTAGAATTATTTCTGCAGTTTCGACTACTTTCTTCCAGTATGTCTGTATAGACGGGCAGTCCCACCATATATGAAGCATTGTACCTGGGTGACTGCCACACCTCCAGCAGACATTTGAGACTCCCGGATAGATTCGCGCCAGAAGATCTGGACAACGGTACCACCTAGTGAGAACCTTATAATGAGTCTCCAATGTTAGAACATTTAGGGAAGACTCCTAACCTCTTTTGATCCTCCTATCCTGCCTCCGTTCCCCTCCGTTCCTACTTATCCTATTGTTTTTCGTTCGTCCACCCACCTATTTTTTAGTATGTTAACTCTTATGAGTAGGGCCCTCCTTCCTCACGTACTCACCCTACCTCTTTACCTCACCTGTGCTCCTGTCCTGTCCTTCCCTTCCTCTACTTCATCTTCAGTCTCCTCGACAATCTTGACACCTACTTCTGAACTGATGCTGATTTTAGTTCTACCAGCTATACCCCTATTTATACTGTATTTTTCAACACAGGGTACGTTACCTCGTAATTTTTTTGTTTGCTATGTACGGCGCTGCGGACACCTTGCGGCGCCTTATAAATAAACGTACTACTACTACTACTATGTACATGACAAGTGATATATGCTTTGGTTAGAGAATTCTGGAGTGCTGTTAATATTTGTTTGCAATTATTAATATGTTCACAAAATATATTTGTACAATTCAGGTTGATATGAGCTTATTTAAAAGGGATATCAAATTTTTATAGACTGACAGTTGTATAAATAAGACATTTAACAGTAGATGATCGTATTATCTTGGCTTGTAGGGGATGCTGGACTGCATAGTCCCTCTTAGAACATTCATCATGGAATTCAAATATGGTTTCACAGACACACAATGATATGTATTGTGTGACAGTAGCTACCCATCATGTGATCAAATCCTGTTCTGTTAAAGGAATAGTAAGAGTATTTTATGCTGCAATTCCTTAATGTGGTAACCGTTAAAAACTCACATTCTTATCTCTTCACCTTTCCCACATGGACTAAAACTCTGGGTACACACTTGCAACAACGATGATTCATCCCAACATTGGAATAAATCCCTGTCAGAGGATTGCAGGTACCCACTGGCACAATGACAACAAAGGACAGAGTGATCACTTAATTATGATCAGCATATGACCCAGCTTAAATGGTATATAAATAGTTATTAATTTATACAAAATAAGCTGTATTACAAATATACATGGTATAAAAAGGTTTGCATTAAAAAATATTTAATGTTTTAAAATGCAATGTAGCTCTAAATTCTCATATTTGATTCTGTGTCGCCATAAAAAAAAACAATCTTCCACTATTTTAGAACACAATCTTTGAATTTGCTGAAAAAATAATGGACATCTTTAATCATAAAAAAGCAAATTAGAACAAGCACTCAAACTGAGCTAGCGGAACCCAACCTAGCTAGGACATTAAAACCATTAACAAAATCAAAGCATCCATAACATTTGCAGCAGTGTCACTAATCTATATATCAAAATCAATTACATTATTTATAAATTCTACATTTTTCTTGTCAAATTGTATTTTTTTTTTTTTTTTTTTACAAGTTTACAACCAAAATGTATACACACCCAAAAAAAAAAAAACCAACACACTCAAATGCTAGAAATGGCAAGCCCAACGCAATGTATTCTGTATCTCCTCACCGTGCATTTACTAATGTGTTATTAGATGTACAGTTATGCCCAGGTACATCGTGGTTTACAACGCGCTTTTGAGGGCTCTGACTCGCGAGTTGCAGATCGCGTTATGTCCTGCGTTATGTACCACGCCATGCAATACATAGTTTAACCACTGGGTGACTAATGCTCCACGTTAAGACTTTACGCTACGGATTTTTGCTAACCAGCCACTTTTCACTACGGATTTTGTCCTTACTTTACGGACAGAGTGTTTTGTATTTATTCGCAGAAACAGCTACGTACGGTCATTTATGTAATTGGTACAGAAGCCATACTAACCTTTGCTATTGCTGGATGACTACTTAAAACATTATTTGAGGACCTACAGTATCATACTTTACACTACGGATTATGTCCTTACTTTACGGACAGAGTTATTTTCTTTTATTCGCATTTCATTGCGCGAGTGTGTGCGCGCGCCGGTGACGTGTAGTTTAAGGTTCAGACATACTGTACATTTGTAATAAAAAACAGCAAAAAATATTTGCTTGAGAGGTGTTGATTTATTGCAAACACCTTGACCATGTACAAAAACGAACATATACATATAAATAGAAGGTATGAACTGTCGTGTTACAATAAAATAGAAAATAATATCAAATATTAGAATAGTAAAATCCTCCACAAAGGGCTTCCAGATTCACACTGCACATTTTACCTCATGCAAAATGTTGTTTCCAAAGCAGGAACTTCTCTTCTTGTTACAGTTACCTTGTGTAACATTAAAACAATCATTTTAGACTTGATAACTGAAATAGGACAATTAGCGGCAAGTATGGAACCAGGTGGAGGGGGCATGACAGAGGGGAAGATTTTAATTTTCCATATATTAGAATCCGCACTGAATCTCAGTGCCTGTGGGTACACCTAGAACTGGAACTCAGAAGGCACCATATTCGCATGCAGAACTGTAAATGCAGGAAATGTCTCCAGTAATGCATGGTATTGGTTTGTCTGATCCATGAACGTCTTATTGCTGACCTCAGGATGGTGCCAGGAAGTACATCTGTCCTAGTTGTCGCTTCCTTATGCTAGTTCTGCAGGCGGGGCATGGTTTATTTTCCTGGAACACAAATATACAGTAAGATGCATGTGAAAGACTGAAGCATTGGAAACCTGTAGATATAACAGGATAACAAAAATGACACAACTAACATTCCCTCCAAATAGAACACTGACAGACCTTGAGCAACTTTTCCCAGCAGGCTTTGCAACAAAAGAAGTCACAAGACGTGCATTTGAACGGAACAGACCCTTTCGTTTTGCAGTGAGGACAGGTTGGGCCTTCTGTAAACATAAAGGAATTAAAGCTGTAGCCTCATTATCAAAAGTACATAGCCTATTCCAGTCCATGTACGCAATTAAGAGTTACTGTACTTTTGGTGCAGATTTGCAGAGCAAACCACATGAACTGACCATTAGAAAGTGAATTTGCCTTTGTGAGTGAACCAGAATAACCACCATTGTTACTAAGCAAAAACATTTTTACATATCAAATTTCTTAATAGACCAGTTTAAAAGGAAAGAAAAGTTAAAAGCGTGTGATGCACGGGACCTTATGTTTCCTTTCTGGAGATCTCCCCAAAGAGTGAAGGGTAACTAGTAGCTGACATTTTATAGAAATGCTTATTCATAAACTACACATCTCAATAAGAGACATTCCCCCGCAGGATTAACACTCAAGTAGGTTTGGCCTATGTACTCACAGGCGGTCTTACAGCCACCTTTGCTAGTCACTGTAGTACTGTAGTCGGTTTTCAATGAAAGGTGACTAAAGCAATAGCAGTCTACAAATCTCTAAGAAGAATGCATTCCCTTGCAAGTATGTTTGATTAATAGATTTATTTGGAGCCCTTTATTTATAGTAGGAAATGAGTAATTATCCAGTACTTCATGAAGCTGTGGTAACAATGTAGTGGATTAGTAAGTGCATAAAGAACATTGTCAGCAAGTTGACAAACGTTGTGCAACAAGCCAAATAAATAAGGATCTTGGATGAAAGCACAAGACCGGATATTCTGGGTCAAGGGCATGATAGCTAGCGCAAAGATTAATGGTGCATAAAGGGCATCACGGATGGCGTAATGGTTAGCATCATGGTACTGATGTAATAGCCGGGCACCCACTAAGCAAATAGCTTAGTGGGCGATTCTGCGTAAGAAAATCGAATGGCATGCGTTTTTTTTTTGCATGTGATGCTTTGGCATTGGGTGGTGTGATGAGATCGCATCGCACCTCCTGCAAAATCACATGCGATTTTATAGGGGGCAATGCCATGTAATGTAGTATACACTTGTATGACATACAATGGGATTTAGGCACCCCCCCACTATCCACGCCACC
Organism: Crinia signifera; assembly: GCF_055691185.1. Lineage (NCBI taxonomy): Eukaryota > Metazoa > Chordata > Amphibia > Anura > Myobatrachidae > Crinia > Crinia signifera. The sequence goes on along the minus strand of NC_139222.1, from coordinate 104,128,122 downwards.
CCGAAGCGTGGCGACCTTTTCAAACCCCACTATCCACGTCGGCGTGGAGTCGATTTTATATACTCTTGCAGTGCCACATCCACTTATTTCCAAAGGACCAAAAGATTTATTTTCAAAGCCTTGGGTTGTAAAACCAGGAACTTCGGAGCGTGCTCATGTCCAATATTAAAATAGGACAATGCTTGTACTAGCAAGACATGGCTCGTAAAAGCATTGGTCTTTTAAACATCGTACATAAATATGATCAGAAGCTCCTGGTTTTACAACCTCGTCTCCACCTTCAGGGACTGCAGCTCAGAACCGTACAAATCTGATTACACACTAACGGGACCATGTTATAAATATTCATTTGAACAGATGGGCCCCTCATACATGCTGGGAAAGTATTATGAAAACTTTATGAAGAGATTTTGGGGATTATATCATCATGTCAATATTAGATACTCACCCTTAATTAGGGCACCACATATACAGTACTACAATACACTACAACATTGTATTTATAATTTTAGATAAGCAGTGGTATACTAAAGAATAATTTGATGATAGGCCAGTCACGCTTCCATTCCACACAGCGCATCATAAAACTATATCAAGTTTCTTTTTCATTGTGCGTATGCAATATTTGAAAACAGGAACACAGGGCCATTAGTTATAACATTTTATAATACAGTAAAATATTGATGCTTATATTGTGGTGTGCAGCCAGACTCAGAACAAAGTTTGAATAGCTATTGAGATAGATACATTATGTAAATATGTTCTAGTCTTTTTGCTGTGGTCATAGGATATTAATAGCATTGGTTCTGCTTTCTGTTGGGAGTACCATTTCCTCATATCTTACCAAAGAATAGTCAATACCGATCCCCGAGACAGTCCTCTTTCTTGTAAGCCTAGTCCCCATGCTGGGATCTGATCTTACTGGTAATTGCCCTAGGCTGTCATTTTGTAGAATCACCATTCCAGGCTAATTATAAATTGGAAACCTCAGCTTTTACGGGAAGTATAGGAATCCCCCAATGTCTGGAATCGCTCAATGCTGGTCTGATTACATTGTTTGGGGCAACACACTGCCTTGCTTGAGTAAGGCATGGGGGGGGGGGGGGGGGGGGGGGGAGAGAGACTCTGAATGACAAACTAAGGGATACATTTACTTAAATGGGAATTGCCCATTGCAACCAATCGGATTCTACTTCATGTTTATTTAGTACCTACTACAAGATAATAGAATATGATTGGTTAATTGGTTGCTATGGGCACATTATTTTCTAAAACAGGGGTGGCCAAACCAGTCCTCAAGATCCACCAAGGGTCCAGGTTTTCCAAATCACCTAGCTGGTGCACAGCTGTAGTCATTACTAACTGTCACAGTTTCAGACCTGCTGCATTCATTCCTACTATAGATCCACAGGTTGCCTGAGAAACATGAACTGTTGGTAGATCTGGTTTGGCCACCCCTGTTCTAGAAGGTGGTAAATATATAGAAGTAGAATCTGAATAGTTGGTCTGAAACTCATCAGATGTCCAATTGAATCAATATAAAGATCCTTCTATTGAAACTTCTAGTACAGCATCCCCATCGGGGCATATCCTTGACTACATCATCCAGCAAAGCATGTGCATCTGTTTTCTGGCCTTGAGTCTCCAGAAAGTGTCCCCTCGCTCTCTCCTACACTCATGATGTGCTAATATATAGCTGCCAGCGGTAGTGGGCAGGTACCGTAAGAAGCAATAGGGGGGAGAACAAGTGTCCCTGATTGTTGCATTAGGTGCCCCCCCCCCTTCCCTGTGCACTCTTTTATGGAGAGGGTGTGTGGTCTCTACGGGCCTGGCCCCACTCTCAGCGACCCTGAATATGCCTCTCAGTCTGGAAGTAGTACCCCGTTTAGAGCCTTGCATAATGTATAAAGATGTCTGGATAGCATGTTTAGCTTAGTAGTGCATTTATATTTTATACATTTTGAGCATGTCCCTAAAGAGAGAAAAGTAAGTACAGTAAGACTAAATACAGATGTAGCAAGCCACATCAATCAGGTGTGACATATGTTGCAAAAGGCACACATCCGCTGCCACGGCTCATGCGTCAAAGTCGCAGCTTATTGAAAATACTTCAACCAGCACAGCGTTCTGAGTCATGGGGACAACTTGCCGTGCCAAACGAGCACTAGCTGCAAAAACCGCAGCCGTGATGAGTGTGGCTACATCTGTAGTAGCACATTGGCTACAGTTCTAGAAACATATGTCCCGGATTCCAGAACTTCGTTCTAACCCCATACATCTCTTTTGAACACATTGGGGAGAAAACACAGTGTTTCTGTGAAGTGTACCTTGCATGTTTTCACACTGAACAGATGTAAGCATCTCCATGTGTCATTGAAAAGACCTAACTGGGCTGTAACAGGGCACACTTATGTAAGCCAAATTCACAAAGAGCGTGTCAATAGAATTTCAGGCTGTGCAGAATTCTCCATAGATCTAAGTACACCCATTTCCTGACTGACTTTTTGCACCATGAATAAGGTTAGTGTATGTGCGCACTAATAATGACTATTATTATGAAATCATACAGATAGGTAGGCTGAGCAATTAAGACCAACTTGCGTTAAACTCTGCATCTGCACCACTATCTATTTCTCAGGTGGTTCAGTTTATGACTTTGCACAGAGAACATACAATATATTCACTTTGAATGCAATGCAGATGGAGAGCCAGCCCTAGGCATAGGCAAATGCCTAAAGTCAGTTCATCTTGACAGGAGGTAGTGGCAAAAATTGGACATGCGTAATGTGTATAAGGTAAAGAGGTACTACTATGTGGGGTAACATGAATAAGGGAAACAGGGGCAGATGTATTAAGCCTGGTGAATAGAAAGTGGAGATAAAGTGGAAGGAGATTACGTACCAGCCAATTAACTCCGAACTGTCATTTTTCAAACATAGCTGATTGGGCTGGTGCCAGTGGCGGATTTAAGGGGGGGGGGGTCGCCCCCCCTAGGCCAGTAGGATCCCCTTTTTCCAGGGATACCAGAATTTTGAAAATCGGCCTTGGGGAACTGGAGATATCCGACTTCAAAGCAGCAGTCCACATCCGACCTGTTAATTGCAATTCCCAGACATATTTCTCAGGTTCTGTCTGACAAAGTTTTTCTGAGAGTATATGCCAAAAGCTGGGACTCTCCCCTTTCTGTGGACACTAGCGTCTTGTCTCTATCTTGCCGAGAACCAGAGATATCAGCCTTCCAGCAGCCGGTCCCTGCTCCAGCTCCAAACTTCTGGTGTACAGTTTTATATTTATGTCAATGGATTGCTCTGGCTCCTGATCTCTGATCCCCAAGTTCCCAGCACCTCCTGAAAGTTGGGACTCTAGGTTTTTATACTATTGAAGGCTAAGAAATCTATTTCCAGATAATGGTGATATCTGCAGTCAAACAAGCTGCCCTTCCACCGAAAAATTATGAATATTAAGCCCACTCCATTATCCAACCCTCCCCTGCATATAAAACACCCCCTATATAGATATAGTTGGGCTTTCTCTCCCCATCCTGCTGTTCTATTGGCTGGTGGGTTGTAAATTAGGTGGTTTGCCACCATGATTGCTCACAGACAGTGTGGGGTGGGCTGTGTCTGCAGCACGGTGGGTGTGTGCCTGTTGTGTGCCCGGTTTCAGGATGAAGTCACCTGATGAGCGGGAGCAGCCACAGCCTGGAGCTCCCTTCTGTGTGCACTGTCCGGCTGCACATACAGTGTGTTTGTATGTGTGATATACTATGTATGTATTTCGGGTGAGCGGTGTGTGATGTGAAATGTACATGTGTGTTTGTGGTGTGCTATCTATATGTGTGCAATGCAGACCCCCCATGCAGGGTTTTTTCTTTAACATTTATTATTGTTTTTTTTTATTATTATTTGGGGGGGAGGGGGTATTTGCAGTCTTACGATGGGAGGAGTCAGGAATGGGAAGGGGAGGAGTCAGGACTGGAGGGTCAAGTTTAAACAGTAAACCGCTCCCCCCCCTAGGAGAAGTCTAGATCCGCCACTGGCTGGTGCGTTATCACCTTCCACTTTAGCTTTTCAACAGGCTTAATACATCTGCCCCACAATGGGGTAAATTTAATAAAGTTTGTAAAAATTAAAAGATGTGGTGTTGCCCGTGACTAAACAGATGGACCTGGACTGAGAACCTTTTACTCACTTCGTTTCTCACAGTGTACTGTACTTCTCAATCATTGGCCCAGTCTAGGTTTATACACAAAAGCATGTGTGTATATTATTATTTATGATTATCAGGTATATATTGCAATATTGTATGCATTGGAGATATACAGGCCATCAGAAGCCAAAGTGTGTGACAGGAGGGAGAGCCAGGTAGCTGTGCTAGGTTATTACCATTTGTATCACATACTAGTCCATAGGTGTGATAGGCATTTTTCTGTTACATTACCAGCAACACCTGAGTGACTGGTAATAGAGCTAGCTCATGGGTCAGCAGGTATTCTCAGGGGCAATATATCGCTACCTGGAATCTGCTACTTCTGGGTGGTGATGTACCCAATACCAGGCATGTGGCACCTACCTCCCACCTTGGGCCTTTAACACTTTCCTGTCACCAAATCTTACCATGGGCCTTTCAAACCTACCTACCACTTGAAAATTTACCATAACCCTTTCATAACTATCTGCCGCATGAATCCTACCTTGGGCCAATGACACTTACCAACCACCCACCTCTCACCTTGGGAAATAACATCTGCATGCCACCCTCCTCATAAGGGGCATACAGACATGGCGACCTATTTGGCTGAGCGACATGCTTAAGCACAATCACTCAACACACATCACGGTGTATCTGCGATGCTGTGCGCTGAGCGATCGTGCTGAGCTGGGCTTTTCCTATTTTTAATAAAGTCCCGCGTTTTAAGCACCGACTTCCCCTGCGGCTGAGAATGATGCGCGGGATCGCGTATCGCCATCGCTGCAGGGCATACACACGGAGCGATCAGTGCTCCCATTTCTTGTCAGATAGACTAGAAAAGGGTCCAAAATCGCCCTGTGTGTATGCCCCTGTACATAAGGCCATCTACAACTGCTTGCCGCCCACCTCTCACCTTTGGCCAATGACACCTTCCTGCCACCCGCATCTCACCTTGAGCTCATGACACTAGCCTGACGCTCGCCTCTCACCTTTGGCCTACCACTGTATCGAACGGATTATCTCTATTTAAGATTTTTAATGCCTACTTTAAATAGAAATAATAAAGCGTTGCTAGTTTTTTGAGTGGAAGAGTGATTCTGTTCATTACGATGTAGATTATTAATCAACTGAATAACTTTTTCCTACCATCTTATATTAACTAGAGACGATCACTTATAAAATGTTAATTTAGTTCCCACTATTGGCGTTTTACAAATATGAAGATGAGGGATAGAGGGAAAGAGAGAACCCGTCCATAGTATTACATTTAATGTATGGAAATTCTGTGTATGTGAAATCCACACTTTCGTTGATTTATTGGTACTTAACCCCTTCCCGACATTTGACGTACATTTACGTCATGGTCGGGAAGTACTTCCCGACACATGGCATAAATGTACGTCATGAGTTCTAACTGTCACCGCGTCTATAGACGCGGTGACAGTTTGGAGATGTCTGCTGTCCCTGACAGCAGACATCCCCCCTCGCTGCCCAGGGGGGCAGGGATGCCCCCCCCAGTCGGCGATCGCTGTGATTGGCTGTTCAAATGCGGCTAAGCCGCTCGGTAACACAGTGATCGGTGCTGTTAAGTACAGCACCGATCGCCAGCACCCCCTCCCACCCACCCGGCAGCTCACCCGGCTGTCCCTCCTTCCGGCAGCCGCAGCGCACGCAGCGCTTCCCCCCTCCCACCCTCCCGCCAGCTGCAGCACAAATAAAATAAATAAAATACATAAAATGAGATGTAAATGTTCTGAATTATATATATATATATATATATATATGTGTATATGTGTATATATATATATATATACACATATACATACATATATACATATATATATACACATATATATATATATATATATATATATATATATATATATATATATATATATATATATATATATATATATATATATATATATATATATATAGACAGATAGATAGAAAGATAGAAAGATATTCCCGACATATGACGTATATATACGTCATGGTCGGGAGGTACTTCCCGACCGAAGACGTATATATACGTCATGGTTTTAAACTGTCACCGCGTCTATAGACGCGGTGACAGTTTGGAGATGTCTGCTGTCCCTGACAGCAGACATCCCCCCTCGCGGCGATCGCTGCGATTGGCTGTTCAAATGTGAACAGCCAATTGCAGCGTTTTCTGTGTTACCGACGGCTAAGCCGCTCGGTAACACAGTGATCGGTGGTGATCGGTGCTGTTAAGTACAGCACCGATCACCACCGATCGCCAGCCCCCCCCCTCCCACCCGGCAGCCCCCCCTCCCTCCCACCCACCCGGCTGCCGCAGCGTCAGCACCCCTCCCACCCCCCCACCAGCCGCATCGCCAGCCCCCCTCCCAAAGCTGGTGAGCAAAATGGGGTCACATGTGGGGGGGTTCCACTGTATTGGTGCTTCGGGGGTCTTGCTAATGCGACATAGCACCCACCATTCATTCCACCACCAAATATCACTCCTTCCCTTCTGAGTCTTGCCATGCACCCAAATGGTATTTTTTGGTCACATGTGAGGCATTGCCGTACTCGGGAGAAATTGGGGCACAGATTTTGGGGTGCTTTGTCTCCTTCATTCCTTGTGAAAATGAAAAATTTTGAGCCAGAACTGCATTTTTGTGTAAAAAATTACATTTTTTTACACAAAAATGCAGATCTGGCTCAAAATTTTTCATTTTCACAAGGAATGAAGGAGACATTTTTTTACACAAAAATGCAGATCTGGCTCAAAATTTTTCATTTTCACAAGGAATGAAGGAGACAAAGCACCCCAAAATCTGTGCCCCAATTTCTCCCGAGTATGGCAATGCCTCACATGTGACCAAAAAATACCAGTTGGGTGCATGGCAGGACTCAGAAGGGAAGGAGTGATATTTGGATTTTGCAGCACAGATTCTGGTTGAATGACCCCTGAAGCACCCATACAGTGGAACCCCCCCACAAGTGACCCCATTTTGCAAACTACACCCTTTAGGGAATTCATCTAGGGGTATAGTGTACATTTCAAACCCCCAGGGGTTTCACCAATTTTGATACAACTGAGCTGTGAAGATGAAAAATTTAATTTTTTACACAAAAATGCAGTTCTGGCTCCAAATTTTTCATTTTCACAAGGAATGAAGGAGACAAAGCACCCCAAAATCTGTGCCCCAATTTCTCCCGAGTAAGGCAATGCCTCACATGTGACCAAAAAATACCATTTGGGTGCATGGCAGGACTCAGAAGGGAAGGAGTGATTTTTGTATTTTGCAGCTCAGATTCTGGTGGAATTTTGGTGGGTGCTATGTCGCATTAGCAAGACCCCCAAAGCACCAATACAGTGGAAGCCCCCCACAAGTGACCCCATTTTGCAAACTACACCCCTCAGGGAATTCATCTAGGGGTATAGTGTACATTTCAAACCCCCAGGGGTTTCACCAATTTTGATACAACTGAGCTGTGAAAATGAAAAATTAAATTTTTTACACAAAAATGCAGTTCTGGCTCCAAATTTTTCATTTTCACAAGGAATAAAGGAGACAAAGCACCCCAAAATCTGTGCCCCAATTTCTCCCGAGTACGGCAATGCCTCACATGTGACCAAAAAATACCATTTGGGTGCATGGCAGGACTCAGAAGGGAAGGAGTGATTTTTGGATTTTGCAGCACAGATTCTGGTTGAATGACCCCTGAAGCACCCATACAGTGGAACCCCCCCACAAGTGACCCCATTTAGCAAACTACACCCTTTAGGGAATTCATCTAGGGGTATAGTGTACATTTCAAACCCCCAGGGGTTTCACCAATTTTGATACAACTGAGCTGTGAAAATGAAAAATTAAATTTTTTCATTTTCACAGCCCAGTTGTATCAAAATTGGTGAAACCCCTGGGGGTTTGAAATGTACACTATACCCCTAGATGAATTCCCTGAAGGGTGTAGTTTGCAAAATGGGGTCACTTGTGGGGGAGGTTCCTAACTTTTAGCATCTTATGGTGCCTAGAAACCTACATGGTGCCTAAAAAATAATCTCATAAAAAGGAGGCTCCAAAATCAAGTAGGTGCTCCTTCTATTATGAAGCCTGTGGTTTGGTCAACGTGCACACTAGGGCCACATATAGGATATTTATGAAAACAAAAGAATTGGGGGAATCAATTTTTAGTCACATTTCTCTAGTAAAATCTACTGTGTTCCTTAGAAAAATGTATTAAAATTGCAAATCTGCAAAAAAATGAAATTTTGAAATTTCACCTACACTTTGTTTTAATTCCTGTGAAACACCTAAAGGGTTAACAAACTTCCAAAATGCTGTTTTGAATACTGTGAGGGGTGCAGTTTTTGAAATGGCATCATTTATGGGGGTGTCTCACATACAAGTCCCTCAAAGTCACATCAGAACTGAACTGGTCCCTAAAAAAATCAGTGTTTGAAATTTTCTTGAAAATTTGAAAATTTGCTATTTATATTGTAAGCCTCCTAGTGTCCAAAAAAATTAAAAGGAAGTTGAAATAATGATGGAAACATAAAGTAGACATATGGTCTATGTTAGTTATTAACTATTTTGAGTGGTATGATTATTTGTCTCACAAGCAGAAAATTTAACATTTTGCAAATTGCTAAATTTTCCATTTTTTTCCGACATTTTGGTATTTTTCACAAAAAAAACACAGACTGTATCGACGAAAATTTACCACTAACTTGAAGTACAATGTGTCACGAAAAAAAATCTCTCAAAATCACTGGGATAAGTAAAAGCAAAAAAAAGTTATCCCCACTTAAGTGATACATGTCAGATTTGAAAAAAAGGGCTCTGTCAGGAAGGCAAAAACATGCTGTGTCAGGAAGGGGATAATGACCAGTCAGAGTTTGTGGAGGTGCTCCCCAGAGAGTAGGTTACAGCTCAGACAGAGTGAAGAGAAAGTACACTATTACTTGTTTGGGGGCACTCATGTGAATTAGAATACTTACATTAATGAAGATTAGAAAATAGGGATAGAAGATATTACAGCATATTACTAGCATAACACAAGTATACAATACATATACATAATTAAAATATTAATAGTTGAAAAATTGAGGATTAGTCATTCTCATAGGATATGTTGAATCAGAAGACCACAAGTCTATTATAAAGTCAATCCTCAGGTAACACAATAGAATCAAGCAAACCACAAGAAGGAATATATTACAATGAAACCGTTTCCTGAATGATTTGTAACCTTCTTTGTTCAAAGCCTGGCAAAATATTAGAGTTTCATAATATCAACTGTAATGGACTCATAATAGCAGACATCACACTGTAATTAATATATTGTTATCCGTGATGTAAGTGATTTTACATCTCACATTTTACAAAATATGCCAATTCTCTTAATGCTCAATAAAAGATATTGGCTGGATCAGAGAGGCAGGGGCCATAATGGGCAGTTTTTGACCTCACTGCTGTTTCCTACATTTTTAAACAAATGTGGTTCTAAAATGAAAACGAATAAGGCCAAGCATGTCTCCCCTGACCTTCAGAACATACGCTACCCGAGCCTTCTGAACCCTTGCCCAGCCTCCGGAACATAGTATTCTCCTATCCTCCAGAACATATCTTCTACCCCAGGCCAGAGCAGAGGCAAGCTGGGAAAATGCCTAGGGCAGGCCTGACCAACCTGTGGTTCTTCAGATGTTGTGAAACCACATCCCAGCATGCATTACCACAGTTTTGCTATTAGAGAATGCTAAAACTGCGCTAATGCATGCTAGTATGTGTAGTTGCACAACAGCTGGCAAGCCACAGGTTGGCCCGGCCTAGGACATTTGGAATGCCAAGTAGCATGCATTTCAATTCTAGGACCAGCTCACCATGACAGCGGGCAGAGGTGGGACTGGGGCAGGCATAACGTGTAACTGTATTTATTTATTTTTTTTAAATGAAGAGGTGATTTTGCGCATAGCAACTAATCAGACTATTATATTCTAGAATGCAGTACAGAAATAATAGACAATTGGATTATATAAGAAACATATTAGAACTTTGAATAAGACAATACTGTGAGGCTCTGACAGGGGCTTTATATGTGAAATCTTAATTCTTTGAGTGCCGTGCAAATTTGCCAAAATAGGTGTTAAAATTGCCAAGCAAACATTTGTATTCATCATAATGACCTGTAATATTTACCTTATATAGGAAATATAATCTTTTTTTTTGTACACATTTTTTTTATATGTATTCATATAACAATAGTGAGCGACGCTGGCATTTTTTTTTAGCAGATATTTTGCACATCTCTCAGAGATGTTGGCACTCAAAGGGTTAAGAACATATTTATTATATTGTGTTTGTATTTTACAATATTTTTATTAAGAACATGCCTTGACATTTACTGCACTATTAACGATTTAATATATATTTTATTAGTGCAGTTTCACAGCTAAAAAAATCTATTAAAAAAGTTAAAAATAGGTGTGTTTGCATGGCATTATCAAACGATCAAATATGGAAAATTACTTGTTGTATTGTTCATATTTAATTGCTTGAGTCGGCATTTGTGCCCATTTTATATGCCTTAGATTGTCAAAACAAAACTATTAGTTGGCAAAAGTGCAGAACGACAAGGTGGAAGTGACTGATAAAGAAATTACAGATCCTTCCACATAAATGTATCATTTATTTCCTCTGAATCTTGAGGCATAATATAAAAAAATAAAAATAAAAGTAATGTTGCAAGGAAAGGAGGGAAACTCCTCTATTAAATGGTTTCAGTTACAGTAAGTCAATTTCTCATGAATTCTGCAAACAATAAAGAGACCATTATACTGTAACAATGCAATTAACAGTAATAAAACAAGAGATCACAGGTTTTACACAAACACATACTTGCCATGGTGCTTAAAGTAACCACATACCTACACAACTGCAACCCTCAAGCAGTGGCATAACTATTAAATTTGCACCCCCCCTGCCAAAAATTTTGGCAGCACCACCCCACAACCCTGCCTTACACCTCCGCATTATGCTGCTTCCGCCGCCGGTTTTGTCTGCGGTCCCGGCGCTTCTTGCTCGAACTCCTGCTAATGAAAACGGACCCTCACAAAATGGCCGCCTCTAATAGCAGAACATTTTAGCACCCTCTATATAGATTACACAACTGCTGGCTGTGTGAAGGATTATCTGCTATTAAAGGAGACCGCCCTCTTCTAGTGCCTTTATGCATGCAGCTAGCATAAACGCTGCATCCTTGAGAGGTACCTACAGTTTAATTGGAGTCCACCTGAAGTAAATTCAGTTGATTGGACATGATTTTTTGGAAAGCCACACACCTGTTTATATAAAGGTCCCACACTTGTCAATACATGTCAGAGCACAAACCAAGCATGAAGTCAAAGGATTTGTCTGTAGACCTCAGAAACAGGATTGCCTCGAGGCTCAAATCTCAGGAAGGGCACAGAAAAATATCTGCTGATTTGAAGGTCCCACTGAGCAAAGTGGCCTCCATTATCACTAAATGGAAGAAGTTTGGAACCACAATGACTCTTTCTAAAGGTAACCAGCTGTCTAAACTGAGCGATCAGGGTAGAAGGGCTCTAGTCAGGGAGCCGGGGACCAAGAACCCGATGGTTACTCTGTCAGATCTACAGCATTCCTATATAGAGAGAGGCAAACCTTCCAGAAGGACAACCATCTCTACAGCAATCCACCATCAGTGGCCAGACAGAGGCCAGACAGAGGCCACGCCTTGGCAGCCCGCCTGAAGTTTGCCAAAATGCACCTGAAGGACTTTCAGACTATGAAAAATAAAATTCTCTGGTCTGAGGAGACAAAGATTTAACTTTTTTGGCATGAATGCCAGGCATCATATTTGGAGCAAACCAGGCACTGCTTATCAATACCAATACCAGCCCTACAGTGAAGCATGATGCTGCCATCATTCATGCTGTGGGGATGTTTTTCAGAGGCAGGAAATGGGAGACTAATTATGGTTAGAGCAGGGGCGTAACTAACTATTTGGCGTCCCCCCGCCGCACGTTTATTCGGCGCCCCCCCCGCACACACCTAACCTGCCCCCCCTTCTTACCCGCGGTCTGCGTCTCGCCCGGCTCTCTGTCGGGACCTTCCTGACGTCACGGTCCCGGCCGGCTCCTGCTGCTACAATGAAAACGGACTCTTAGAAAATGGCTGCCCCCATACTGCAGACAGAAAACTGTCTGCAGTATGGGGGCAGCCATTTTCTAATTGTCAGTTTTCATTGCAGCAGGAGCCAGCCGGGACCGTGACCTCAGGAAGGTCCCGACAGAGAGCCGGGCGAGACGCAGACCGCGGGTAACTATAGCCCCGCAGCCCCCCCCCCTCGGCGGCGCCCCCAATTTCTCTGCGCCCCCCCGCCACCGCGGGGGCTGCGGAGCTATAGTTACGCCACTGGGTTAGAGAGAGGGAAAGAGGAATGCAGCAATGTACAGAGACATCCTGGGTGAAAACCTGCTCCAGAGCGCTCTAAACCTCAGACTGGGGCGACTGATCATCTTTCAGCAGGACAACTACCCTACGAACACAGCCAAGATTTTAAAGGAGTGGCTTCAGAGAACTCTTGAGTGGCCCAGCGAGAGCCCAGCCTTGAATATGACTGAACATCTCTGGAGATATCTGAAAATGGCTGTTTACCAACGCTTTTCATCCAACCTGATGGACTTGAGAGGTGCTGCAAAAAGGAATGGACGAAACGGTCCAAAGATAGGTGTGCCAAGCTTATGGCATCATATTATTAAAAGGCTTGAGGCTGTAATGGCGGCAAAAGGTGCCTCTAAAAAATATTGAACAAAGGCTGTAAATACTTATGTACATGTGATTTCTTAGTTTTTTTATTTGTAATAAATTAGCAAAAATCTCCCAAAAACTTTTTTTTTCCACATCGTCATTATGGGGTATTGTATACAGAATTTTGAGGGGAAAAAAATATTTCATTTTGGAATAAGGCTGTAACAGAATAAAATGTAAGTGAAGCGCTGTGACTAATTTCCGGATGCACTGTACACAGCCAATTCCAATGAGAATTTCCCTACTGCTCTTCTGGATACTTACACTTTCTGTCTAACGAGTATAAAATAACTAATTCCCTAATTTGCTTCCTTTTGCAAACATTTCCCAGTGCAATTTTATACTGTGTCGAGCAGCAAATAGCATGGACAGAACATGGGGCCTGATTCTGGTTCACTTGTAAAAGCAAATTCTCTCTCTAATGGACAAAACCATGTGGGTACTTGTTTCCTAGCACGGCCACAATCGTGGGCATCGCGGGTCATTTCTAATGGTATGCGATGCGACCGACGCGATGCCCGCGATTTGCCATTGAAATGCATTAAAAAGGTCAAAATCGCGTCGGTCACATCGCATGCGGCCAAAAAAAGCATGCGATGCTACCGACGCGATGACCGCGATTTTACATAGGGAACAATGTAAAATGCCTCAATTGACCCAATTAAACATAGGGAACAATGTTAAATGGCCCACAGACCCCAAAAATCCCCCCTGAAGTGTGAAATGGCCCCATAAAAAATTGTTAACGCCACCCCACGATCAACGTGAACCCGAAGCGTGGCGAGCGCAGCGAGGGGCGGCGGTACGCGTCCTCCGACCTTTTCATACCCCCTACTATCCACGTCGGCGTGGAGTTGAGAATAGAAAGTGTGGCGAGCGCAGCGAGCCACCGAGCCCGAAGCGTGGCGAGCGCAGCGAGCCCCGCGAGGGGACGCGGATACCTGTGAAGCCCGCGAGGGGACGCGGATACCTGTGAAGGTATCCGCGGGGCTCGCCACGCTTCAGGCTCACCACACTTTCTTTTCTCAACTCCACGCCGACGTGGATAGTGGGGGTATGAAAAGGTCGGAGGACGCGTACCGCTGCGCTTGCCACGCTTCGGGTTGATGTTGATCGTGGGGTGGCATTAACAATTTTTTGGGGGCCATTTCACACTTCAGGGGGGATTTTTGGGGTTTGTGGGCCATTTAACATTGTTCCCTATGTTTAATTGGGTCAATTGAGGCATTTTACATTGTTCCCTATGTAAAATCGCGGGCATCGCGTCGATCGCATCGCATGCGATTTTTTGCCCGCATGCGATGCGACCGACGCGATTTTTTTTTACCTGCGACGCCAGAGATCCAAATCGTTGTGGCCGTGCTAGGAAACAAGTACCACCATGTGCACTGCATGTGGGGCAGATGTAACGTGCTAGATTTGGGTGAGGTGTGTTGAAACTAAAATCGCAGTGTAAGAATAAAGCAGCCAGTATTTACCCTGCACAGAAACAAAATAACTCACCCAAATCTAACTCTCTCTGCACATGTTACAAATGCCTCACCCGCAGTGCAGCATGGTTTTTGTCCATTAGAGAGTGAATTTGCTTTTGTAATTGAACCAGAACCAAGCCTATAGTGTATAATGAAGATGAGGGGAGACTCCTAGAACGATCATAGCTACATATTGGATTAGCTTTAGATTGTTCGATTCTACTCTACAACAATCAAGAAAAGCACTCTATTGCTGTAAAAAGCAGTACACTTTGTGCAGAGGACAGACTGCAACCTACTGTACCTGACACAGGAATGAAAGGAGGAAGAGGATTGTCCATTTTAAAGTGCTCCTCATTGCTACCTGCAGCAGCCCGTTCTTTGCCATTGATGAAGTATGGTATGAAAAAAAGAGAAAGAATATAAGAAAGATAAAGGTTGTGGTAAAGAAATAATTTGGAGACAAAAAAGGAGATGCATGAAGCCTTGCAGAGAGATAAAGTGGTTAAGTTGAACACCACAATCAATTCGGGTCTGTGTTTTCTCTATCACAGACTTTGAAATAACACGAGTAGTAGCTTTGGGCAACTACTCTATACTCACCCTCTCCAAAGAGTGATAAATCTCACTTATCATAGTGTACATTCTTTTACGGTACTATTTTTTGTATTTTTGAAAAAAAAAAAAAAAGTGGGGGAAAGTATTGTAACATTAAAGGATCTACTTAAAACGTATGCTGCTTAGATGAAAATCCACTATTGACTCTATGCAAGAAAAACTGAAAGACCTGGATAAAACAAACAGATGAAACAACCTGAGGCTTTTGGAGCAAGTTAAACAAGAGAACATTGTCTCACAGCGGCTAACTGCTCCTCTTCCAGGATTTCTCCTATCAAGTTACTATGGGCAGTATTCAATGTGAAATATTCTCGCCATGCACTCGCCCTGTTCCGGAGGGCTCGCTGCCACTCCTGCTCCCACTATTCAGTGTGAACATATGGGGAGGGTAGGTGGGCTCCCCGGGAACCAGGCAGCACAAGCTGCCCCCCCTATAGCCAGCGGGGGACCCAGTATTCACTGCACCCGATCGTGCATATGTAATGATCGGATGCAGTAAATATATGAATATCTAATTTTTTTTAAATTAAATATATATTCATGTGCTATAAGCACATGAATAAAAATAACATGCCCCTTCGCAGAAAAAAAATCCAGATTTTTTGACACCAAAAAAAAAAAAAAAAAAAAAAACCTTTTAGTTTAAAAGTTCACATTCCAGTTCTCCATGAAAAGATGGAGAATTGCTACACGGAGAGACACGGCGAAAATCACTTAAAAAGACGGCGAAAATATCACATTGAATAGGGTGGTTCACTTTTGGAGTGCAAAATGCTCCTTCCAACGCAAAAACAGCACAAACTCGCCATAAAACAAGGCAAATTTTTCTCATTGAATACTGGCCTATAAAACAGAGCTACAAGTTACCATAGTGATGTTTAATTACAGATGTGTCCTCATACATCTTTGCTGCAGTTATGCCAAACAGCTTCGCCTGGCGTGCCAGGTTGTGTGAGAATCTTCTAGCATCAGGCATCTTTTTATCCCCATTATGCCATGAATTGGCGTAAACCGTCAGATTCCATGCAACTTTATATGTCAGATGTATTTCTTGCCGAAAAGCATATTATTTGCAACATAATGTAACTAGGGCGCACAAGGAGACACTGCTAAATAATTTGATATAGGACGCTTATATAAGACCCTGACGTTAGCAGACCTGCACGGAACCAGGCATCTCACACTGCATGGCGTATTGAGGCTAGATGTATGAAGACCTATGTTTACTTAATTCCATCTATTACTCCATGAAATGAATATCTGATGTGTGATTTGTACTGCAGGGATATGGATACGAACCTGTGCAATTGACCCACTCTCTATTCCACTTGAGAGAAACTTACAACTACTCACTTTGAGACTGGTCTGTGGCGGTCTCATCATGATGGGAAACCAGCAACTCTGTTCTGCAATGCTGATCCTTGTCATTGGCTACTTGTTTATCTTGTGGTGAAGGTGTTGGCGGCTTCCCATTACTGAAACTTGGCTGGCTTGCAGCTTTCCTGTGTAGAGTGCCTTCTCCTGTTAGGTCTTCACAAAGCTGGCTGAACATCTTCTTGTGATGGACACGGACAAATTTATGAAACTCTGATAGAGGGAAAGAAAGACCTTCTCAAGGGCTGGTTTAATCAAATGATTAAGAACATTTCATATTAGGATAAATACACAACCTTGGCACCTCTATAATGGTGTCTCAGCAGCAAAGGCCAATAGCCCAACACTTCCAGTTCTCACCTCTCAGTAAAGCATAATGCTCCTGCTTTTCTGTAAGTAATGCAACAATCTCACAGACCATAGCATCATAGTTGTCAGTTTTCTTGTAGGAAGAAAGGGCTACGGAGAAGCGCTGGAAATTAGAAGATCCCAAGGTCTCCTTCACTTGTTTCAGGTAAGCAGACACCTGTGTTTGCGGTTCTTTATTAGTGGGGCCGACCCCATAATTACTTGCAGGAGCTGTAGGGAAGAAACACTATATTTAGATATTATTGTAGCTGTAAAATCTCAAATGAAGACAAGTCTCAAGCTACACAAAACAGTAAAACAGGTACGGCGCTCAGCTCTTGCGCATATAAAATAATCATCAAAAATCATGACTGATTTTTTTGACATGTTCATCAGTTAAAGGGGTAGTTCTTGGAGGCCCAGCTCCCCCAAGCTGGGTAAAGCTAGAGGTAGAGTTGAAAGCACAGCTATAGCTGAGAGGCAGCCCAGAGCACACCTTCCGTGATGGAAGCCAGGTTTCTACAGACAATGAGCCAGATGCACTAAACTTCAAAAGTGAGAGTAATAAACAGCCAGCCAATCAGCTCCTGCCTGCTATGTCACTAGCTGTGTTTGAAAAATGTCAGGCAGGAGCTGATTGGAAGAAACTTCCGGAAGAGGCCGGGGATGGTCGCATGCACATGGAGCTCCGTCCCCCATCCACGGAGCTCCACCATCCCCGGCCTCAGGAGCATCGTGCAGCGGAGGGGACAGAGGCAGAGAAGGCGGGCGGGCAGCGGTGACAGAGGAGGAAGGAACTGTGCGCCGCAAGCGGAGGACACTGCTGGCCGGAGCTGGGAGAATGCTGACCCGAACACTGCCGCAGTTCACCTGTGTGATCATTTCACAAGCGCCACTCACCCCTCCGCCTCCCCCCCGGGACCCGCCGAGCATTCCGCCGCGCCCGCCGAGCTGACTGTGGCCTCCAGAGATTTGAGGCCTGGATCAAGTGGTGCAGCCGCGGCCTCTCCTGCTGGCTCTGACGCGGCCCCTGCATCATGGGTGACGCGGCCGGCGCATCGCGGCCGAAAAGCAAGCAACACCGGCCGGGGGGGGGGGGGGGAGGGAAACGACACCCTAGGACCACCTCCACTGCCCTATGGACGCAGGGATTCCGGGCAAAAGCAGACCAGCGGACCCGGTAAGAAGGGTCCCATACCCCCCCAGCTAGGGCAGGAGGCAGATCAGCCAGGGGGATCCCCAGAAATACATCCAGAGGCCGGTAGGATCATCCCCAACAGGCCGCACCAGCCTGGTTAACCCTGTGGTAGCTCTGCACCCTCCCCCCCCCTCCACTGACTCTCTCCCGGCCTCACTGACTCTGCCCCCTCCCCCCGCATCATCACCATCACCACCACCACCCACAGCTCTCCCACAGGAAGATTCAAGATGGCGCCGCAAATGGCTGCCTAGGAATTGTGCATATGTATCATGTGTTAACTGTACTGTCCCTGTTTAACTGTACTGTCCCTGCTTATATTGCTACCTACCTGGCTGCTGCAGCGACCAGTGGCACCCGCTGAATTGGCTGCCTAGGCGCTGTGCAGCTCGGCGGGTATGTGTTCCTTGTGTGATAACTGTACTGTCCCTGCTTGTATTGCTACCTACCTGGCTGCTGCAACGACCAGTGGCGCCGCTGAATGGCTGCCTAGGCGCTGTGCAGCTCGGTGGGTATATGTTCCCGGTGTGATAACTGTACTGTCCCTGCTTACATTGCTACCTACCTGGCTGCCGCAACGACCAGTGGCGCCGCTGATGGCTGCCTAGGCGCTGTGCAGCTCGGCGGGCATGTGATCCCCGCAAGTTATGTCTAAATGCTCTCAATGTAATGTGCATAATGTCTCAATGGAATGTATGTAATGTCTCCCCTCCTCTCCCTCGCCCCCGCCATTTCATCCCTGCTTGATGCTGCACTGTAGTCCACAAAAAATTCCTAGTGTGCGCAAGCACAGATGGCCAATAAAGTTGATTCTGATTGGCTGGATGTTTATCACTCTCCATTGTATCACTTTTGAAGCTTAGTGCATCTGGCCCAATGACAGAGGTGGGTAAATATACTGTACACAAGCACTATTGATCATCCTGTTAAAATGGAACATTTTGGAGTGATCAGCATCACACACAAAAACTCATCTGTACCACAGAGCTAGCAATCAAAGCCAGTGTTCGTATATAGTAACAGCTGGGTACACATATATACAATCGTCGGGCCATTCTTCCGTTCTGGGTCGGCCGTTCAATTGTATAGGTGTGTACGCTGTCCCGACTCCCTCTGTACGATCGATAAACGGACAAAAACGGTCTTGTCCGTCCATACTCGGTCGGTCGAAGGTTCAGTGCTGTTTAATTTTCATCCGACAGGACAGGACCATATCGGAACAAAAAGTGCAGTGTGTATGCACGTTCGATCGATATGCTGGCCGTTCTTGCAACTATACTGCCAAAGCTGGAAAGCCCATGTGGGCGTTCTGTAGCTGCATGATCTCTCCTACAGCAGAAGAAGCGTTCACCTCTCCCCATGTATATTTAAAGAAATAATCATAACATACATGCACCCCATCTTTATAGCAGGTCGCTGTAACTGTCCCTAGTCACCCTGCCGGCTGCTATAAAGACAGGGGAAAGTGTATAGAGTCAGCCGGCAGGGTGAATATGGACATATACGGCAAACTGATATAAAGACGGGGGAAAGTGTCTACAGTCAGCCGGCAGGGTGACTATGGACAGATACGGCAAACTGCTATAAAGACGGGGGAAAGCGTCTACAGTCAGCCGGCAGGGTGACTATGGACAGATACGGCAAACTGCTATAAAGATGGGGTATGCGACTACAGTCAGTTTGACGTATCTGTCCATAGTCACCCTGACAGCTGACTAGCACGTACCCGCAGAATGTTTGAATCTCATGAGTAGACAATGTGTCGACACACCGTGTCACTTAGATTGCCAGTGTTTGCACTGGATACAACTTGTCAGGCACTTGTGATGAAATAAAAGAAGTTTGAGAGTAAACTCTCAGAGCGCACTAATTCAATAATAAATGGTTTACTACAATTAAAAATCAAACTGAGAAGCAGCACAGTTAATAAGGGACAATAAAAGTACACAATTACATATAAAACATTAGCCACTCATTTCCACGATAAAGCAAAAGTAATTGATCCTCTCAGACAAAAATGACTATGGACAGATACAGCAAACTGCTATAAAGACGGGGTATGCGACTACAGTCAGTTTGCTGTATCTGTCCATAGTCACCCTGCCTGACTGTAGACGCTTTTCCCGCTCTTTATAGCAGTGACTAGATGTGTGTCTCATTCAGTTTGCTATTTTGTATAACACCTACTTATTATTTGTATCCTTTTAGTTCTATCTAAATTCCAGTGGTTTTTGATATTTTCTTTCTGGGCTTCTTGCCAATTTCTAATTGTATCCACTTCAGGGATACTTTGTTTCTATTCACCTAATCCTGTTCTGCCAGCTTTTATAGGATTCCTCACCCTTTGGGTTCGTTTGCAGCAGCAGGTATGCGGGCTTGTATTAACCCCTGCAATGCCAATTATAATTCTGCTGTTGTTTTTTCAAGAAGCTCTCAATGTTGAGGGATATATAATCTTTATCATACAAAACACCACTATTATTATGTGGCTGCGTTCAAGCTGCACATTAATGAGTAAGTATTCTCTGTTTGTTGTGGGTACTTCCTAGATTATATTTATAGGAAACTGGTATTATTCTGTTTTACTTTTGTGCCTTTGCTCTCGGCTGGTGTCGGTGTCTATTCTTTGCCTTTTATGAGAGAGCTGGTTAGCACCCTTCTTCTGGTTACAGTCACCACTTTAGTATAGCAATTGCCGGGGATGGTTTGTGCTTTGTTTCAATGTCTGAGCAATGTGCACTTGTATTGTGTTTTTTCAATTTCTTATAGTGGAGATACAGTACTTCCTTTTATTAAGGGGGTACTGTGTGTCAGTTGAGTTGCCACTGCCCGCTGTCACTGGCGTTTGTCTTGCGCTTTAAGCAGTCTGTGTGAGCATGTGATGTATTATTAATATTTCTTGCATCACATTTATCGTTGAAAGCGCAGTCTCGTATATTATATGTATTCACTGCAAGCGTTCCTTGCACCATGTCTCATCAAAGCTAGCAGTCTCCACAACAATTGCCTCTTCACATTTACATCTATATTTAATGTTCTTAACACTAGCACCTTCTTTTTATTATTTATATGGGGTGTTATACTCGTCACTAAGTCCCCTTTCCCCTGTCGCTGCCGGCGTCCGTACTCAGCAGCATGCATGCTTTAACGGGTCAGCCAGCTTTTCTCTCCCTCTCACATGTGCGGTGTCTCCGCCGTGCACAAGCAGTGAGACATGTCTTTGTTTTGTATGCCCTTAACCCAGCCCATTATGATAATTTTGTTTATATATATCGTGTCAATAGCCCAAATCGAGAGTGTGTGTACGGTGGTACAATCTTTTTCTTGCGACTGCTTGGACAGGAGTACATCGGACGTCGGAAGTAAAATTGTACAGGTGTGTACGCGCGTATCGGCTGTTTGTAGACGGTCCGACGTGTCTATGGTCGGTCGAACGGTGGGAAGAAAACAGGGATTGTATAGATGTGTACCCAGCTTTAGTATGGCCCATGAATTAGCAGTTTAAGATTGCCACAATTAAACCGATCACCCAAATACTATTCATCAACTGCACCAAATTTAATAGAATCATTTGTGCACCGATGAAAAACTGGCCAGTGAAGATTAAGAGGTTCGGACTGTGGAACATTGTAGGTAAACATGATTGTTAAAGTAGAAGTGTGTTTATGTATATGCAAAACTATAGTATTTGAACTGTTTATTAATTACACTGTTGCCTTATTCCATGCCCATATGCTGTGTTGTATACATTTGAAGTGTTGCTTGTATAGATTACATTGAATGAATATATGATATAGTCTATTATACACTGCTCATAATTGTACATAAAAGAAGTTGCTGAATGTTGAGATCCAGCTTAATAAAAAAAACATTGTAATGTTCATATAGTCATATTCCGGTGGGGCTTTTAGACCAACTGCTTTCTCTGCTGATTTGTTGGAACAATAGGAACATCAGGAATGACCAGAACGGCGAGTATATCACACGGAGTTGATCCTCAATCACAGTCGCAAACATTTTTTAATATATTGTATATCAAAATCTGTTTACAATTGACCTCTACTATTACTGCATGAGGGAAAATAAAACGCTGATCCGGTTATTGGCTGAATGACCATATGCTTGGTTGTACATAGGGTGGCCAATCCCGGGATCGGGATCCATGGGATTTGGCCCCCAAAACACCGTGATTTCAATCAGTCTAATGCCGGGCAGCATCTGAGCGGGTGCTCAGCAGCTGCCCGGCTTCTCCCGTCCCGGGCAGCGAGGCTCTGCGCAGCGTGACGTCACGCACAGGCTGTCTGCCTCCGTCCTATCCCGGACCAGCCCGCACACCTGCCCACCAGCACGGGCTCCATCACCCCGGCTCGTCCACCTACACGGCTGCACCACGCATCTGTTAGTAAATATGCGGGGCGGCCGAGGTGGGTTTTTAATAGTAGGGAAGCCAATCCTGGGATTGGGCATTTTTCAATCCCGAATTCCGGGATTGAAAAAAATGCCCCGGGATTGGCTTCCCTAGTTGTACATGAGATACTTAGTCAGAAGTCTGCAGCCTGTGGGCTATTTAATATGTCATATATTTAGATAAAAGACCACAGTGATTCAGGTCCTGAGATCACATACATATATTGCCATATATTAAAAAAAGAGAACCGCTTCTGCCAAACCTAGCAATTAACATGTTTTTTTTTTCTATTAATACTTCCCTCTGCACAATGATAGAGCATAAATAAACCATGAATGCATTCAGTACAGGTCACGAGTCCCAAAAATGTGTTTATTCAATCTTTATGATGCATTAGTAAGTCTAGTCACCTGCAGAAATGCGTAGAGCAGAAAACCCCTATATAAAAAGGAGCATGTTATGAAAGTCTGTCTGCTAATGACTCATGACCAGACACAAGTCACCTTAACGCAAGTATTGTGAAACAGTTGCAAACATTTCTAATCCAGTGTAGTCAGGCACAATCACTCTTATTTTTTTTTTAAACTTACCATTCGAATCCCATTCTCTGATTCTATCCTGGTGACGCAGCTGACCTTGGAATGTAGTAGGGTCCGAAGGAGCCAGGCACCTATGCTAAACTTTGAAGAGATGCTGGCTCCTCCCTTCTGCATCCCATGATTCCGTAGTTCAACTTCCAGAGCACACTAGGATACAATAACTCAGTACAACGCCTGAACATATTATATGCCAAATCAATTAACATCACCATTATAACAACATGACAATACATGAAAACGGCATTACTTAATGAGCGTAAGGGAGGGATCACTGGTCACCAGGATAGAATCAGTGAAAGGGATTTAAACGGTTCTTACAAAAATCCCTTTTTCTCATTCATCTATCCTGGTGACGCAGCTGACCTTGGGACATTCAAGAGCCGGTCCTTTGGGAGGGTACGCTCAGGTCTGCAGTTCTCATCACTGCTCGCCCGAATGATGCGTCCTCTGACGCGAACTCATTGAACCTGTAAAATTTGGTGAAAGTGTGAACAGACTTACTTGTTCAGCCGTAGCTCCATGGCGAACCGCCCACAAGGCAGCAACTGACCTAGTGGTATGAGCATTGATCCTGGAAGGCACCGGTCTGCCAACTTTAGTGAAGGCAAAAGTAATTACTGACCTCAACCACCTAGCAATGGTCTGTTTAGAAGCAGGCCAGCCCTTTTGTGTACATCATACAGCATCAATAAAGAATCTGTTCTACAGAGATCTTTCACTCTGTCCACATAAATGCGGAAAGCGTGAACAACATCCACATTTTTCAGTTTGTCCCTTCTCCTGGTTTCAATTTCTTGGTGTCAATAAAACGAAGAAACAACTTTAGGCAAAAACTTAGGAACTGTCCAAAGCACAGCTTTATCATTGTGAAAAACCAAAAACGGAGACTTACAAGATAACGCTCCTTATTCAGAAACACGCCTAGCTGAGGCGATTGGCAACAAAAAAGTAAATTTCCATGTCAGAAATTTTAGGTCAGCCGACCTTAAGGGTTCAAACTGAGGCTTCTGTAAAACTGACAACACCAAGGATAAATCGCATGGTGCCACCGGCTGCTTATAAGGAAGTTTCGATCTAGTAACCCCTTGCAAAAAAGTCTGTACCTCCGGTATCAAGGCCACTTTCTTTTGAAAATAAATAGACAAGGCCGAAATCTGTACCTTCAAGGACTGAAGACTCAGTTCCGAGGAAAAACCATCTTATAAAAATTCCAATAGTCCAGAGACCTTAAATCGAGAAGTGTGAACCCTCTGACGTTCACACCATCTAATGTAAATCTCCCAGACTCTATAATAGTTCTTCGAAGAAGCATTTCTCATAGTTGAAATTACAGCATCTGAAAACCTCTTTAGGATAGAGGCCTCAAAAGCCAGGCCGTCAAATTCAATTAGAGCTAGGTCCTGATGACAAAACGGACCTTGTCTGAGCAGGTCTGGCCGTAGAGGAAGACTCCGCGACTGTCGACAGCCTCCGAATGCTGGAATACCAAGATCTTCTTGGCCAATCCGGTTCTACCAGTATCACGGCTGTCCCCTGTGATCTCACCCTCTGCAACACCTGGGCAATCATTGGAAATGGTGGGAACACATAAGCCAACTCGAACTTCCAAGGTACCGTCATGGCATCAGCTGCCCAAGCTAGAGGGTCCCTGGTCCTCGCACAGAATCTGGGAACTTAGCAATAGTGCCTGGACGCCATCTTCTGGAAGGCCCTAACGAGCCACAATCTCCTGAAAGACTTGGTGATGTAATGCCCACTCTCCCTCCATAAGTTTCTCCCTGCTCAGGAAATCTGCCTCCACATTCCGGACTCCTGGGATGAATACAGCAGAGATGTCTGGAACATTGATCTCTGCCTACTAAAAAATTCTCGACACTTCTGTCATCGCCATCTTGTTGCGCGTGCCCCCTTGGTGGTTCAAGTATGCCACAGACGTGGTCCGACTGGATGCGAATAGGAAAACCTTTTAGACTCTCTTCCGCTTGTGACACTGTCTGCCACACAGCCTGCAAATCCAGAACATTTATCGGAAGCACCGATTCCTCCCTGGACCACTGGCCCTGTAACCTTAAGTCCAGTACTACTGCTCCCCAGCCCTTGAGAATGGCGCCGGTGGTGACCACCAGCCGGTCCCACGACTGGAGAGAGCGACCCCACTGGAGTGAGTCCACATCTGTCCACCAAAGCAATGCTGTCCTTGTTTCCATAGTCAAGATCACTTTCTCTGACTTCATGGTCTTGGTATCTCCTGACCAACATGCCTGAATGTTCCACTGAAATGATCGAGAATCTCGAAAGTTGCCACCATCTTTCCTAATAACTTGAGGCAATGCCATACTGATGGGCCCAGTGACCTCAGAATCGACTAAACCAGCTGAAAAATGTCCGTGGCCTTCACTTCCGGAAGGAATACACGATGTAGATGTGTATCCAGTATAACTCCCCGAAACTGCAGTCTCTGAGAAGGACACAAGTGAGACTTTTGAAGATTCAGGATCCACCCGTGGTCCCTTAAGAACAGAATTGCCACTGACAGATCTCTTTGCAATTTATCTGCTGACTCTGCTTTGAACAGCAGGTCATCCAAAAATGGAATGACCACTATACCCCATAGTCTGATGGTAGCTGCCATGACTGCCATCATTTTTGTTAACACCCTTGGGGCTGTAGCCACGCCCAAAGGGAAGCTCTTGAAACTGCAGGTGTAAATCCCCTATTGCAAAACGCAGTACGGATTGATGTTCTCTGCAAATGGGAACGTGTAAATACGCGTCTTGATTGTCCATGGACACTAGAAATTCCCCTGGTTCCAGGCTCAGCAGAACCGACCTCAGGGACTCCATCCTGAAATGGTCCACCCACAAGTGGAGATTCAGAGACTTCAGATTTAAGATTGGTCTAAAAGTATTGTCCGGCTTTGGTACTAAGAAAAGAATGGAGTAAAACCCCTCCTTTCCTTCCTCTTGCTGTACCGGAACTACCACACCCTTCTCCAGGAGAGATCTTGCCGCCCCCAAAAGGGTTGATCTGAGTCAAGTTTCTCTGGGTAACGGAGAGGGTATAAACCTTCTTGGGGGAACACCCTTCAAGTTTATCCTGCACCCCTGGTACACCACATTGAGGACCCAAGGATCCTGACCTAACAAGGTCCAAGTGTCCCGATACTGCAAGAGGCGACCCCCACACTGATCACAGATTGGGGAGTCTCCGACCCGTCATGCTGAGGGCTTCTCCTCCCCTTTGGAAGCCTGTTTCTTTTCAAAGGCTCCGGAGCGGGATTTTGGAGCTTTTGCTTTTCCAACAGCGAACCGTCCTCTACTTGACTGACCCCTTGAAGATGCACCTCCCCAAAAGGAAGGCCAAAAGGAGGAATGAAAGGCAGCAAACCTTGATGAACCTTGTTTCGCTGCTGGTGTAGGAAGAAAGGTACTCTTTCCACCTATTGCTTGCTTAATAATGGCTTCCAACTCCGAACCAAAAAGAAATTCCCCTTTAAAAGCCAAAGCCTCAAGGGATTTCTTGGCCTCCCAGGCCTTGAGCCACAAAACTCTACAAGCATGGACAGAAACTGCCGATATCTTGGACAGCATTCTAACCTCCTCCTCACCAGCCTCGCAAGTATACTCTGCGGCGGCCTTCAATTTCTCTGCCAAAGCCAAGGCTTCCGTATCTGGCTGTAGGAAAGAGCAGAGGGTATTAGCCCAGACTATCATAGCTTTGGACACCCATGCGGAAGCAATTACAGGCCTAAGAGCAAAACCCACACCTTCAAATGCTGCTTTTAAGCAACCCTCCATTTTTTATCCACCGGGTCTTTAAATGCAGCCCCGCCTTGCACAGGCAAAACCGTAGCCTTTGACAGACTAGCGACCGGAGCATCTACGAAGGTAACTTTTCCCCACAACTTAATATGCTCCTCCGGCATAGGGTATAAGCTCAAGTATCTTTTAGGTAACAGGATCTTCTTATTGGGCATTTTCCAAGCCCCTCCTAACAAGTCCTGCATACCCTCATCCGAGGGGAAAGTGACTGCATCACTGCGCGGTCTCTTGAAAACTCCTTGAACAGTAGCTTTATCTTCTTCAGATAAATTGAAAGCCTGCTTAACAGCCAACATTAAATGTTCAATACCGAGTACAGAAATATCCAACTCATCTGTACATCTCAGGTCCACACTCTCCCTCCTCCTCGGAATCCACATTGAGGATAGGAAGAGAGGATACAGATTGTCTAGAAGACTCCTCAGGCTCCTTAGAAAACTGATCTATGAGAGCATTAAACTTCTGAATGCCCTGCGCAGTGTCCTGCATGACCTGCAAAAGGGCCGGCTCCCCCTGTGATAAGGGAATGGAACCAGTGGACTGTTGAGAGGACTGTTGAGAGGATGACAATGGTCTAGGGGATCTCATTAACTCATCCCTCTGTCTAACACTTGCACCAAAGCAGTGACAGACTTGCCTAAGGCAGCAGCCCACGCAGGCTTGGCTGTTCCTCCCTCTGAGCTTGTGCTCCCCTGGGTACAGCTTCACACACAGGGCAAATATCCCCTTGAGCCATCTGTTCTGGTCTTAAAATCAAGCCCACAAAATTTGCAGGGGTTTAACAAGGCCATCGATCCCTCCCCCATAACAGCAGAATGCCTTTCTGTCATGATTAAATATCACAGTGCAAGATGTCAGGCGACAGTACTAAGCCAAAGTATTCCAGAGTACTATTATCTGTCTGTTGGTGGACCCTTCTGGTCAGCGGGGGTATCGATACCCATGAGAAGCTCGTCACTCTACAGGAAAAAACCTTTAGCTCCGCAGCACAGTGCTTTCCAAAGGCACCAAACAGAGTGAAAGGAAGAGACCATTGTCCCTGCTCCAGCGGGGTCTGTGGCTCTTTGGTGCTATCTACCCCCTGGAAGCCCCTCCTTCAGTTGCCTTCTCCTCTTTCTAGTGCCTCCCCCTCGGCCGGGGATCACTCGGGATTGCCGTGTCCAGGCTCCTGTAACAGGCTGTGCCCTCCGTTATGGAGTCCAGCCTGAAAGCTCTGTGAAAATGGCAGCCGCCATATTGGAGGATCCTTCACCTACGATCCTCCCCTGTGGGGAGATGGACCCGGAGTCCCCAAAAGCCCAGGAAGCTTCTTCCGCTGTGAAGCTGTAAGCGCTGTACAGAGAGACCAGATAGTGTCTCTTTGCACACAGGACGCTGACAGGACGCGCTTCTGTCAGCTCCTGCTGCGCTGTCAGTGTTAGGATTCTCATATAATCCTCACACTGCCGTCTGTCCTAACAGCAGCAGCCTGTTCAGCATAGCACCCACTCCCGTAGGCACCTAAGAAGAACTAATCATGGGATGCAGTGGGGAGGAGCTTGCCTCTCTTTAAAAGTTTAGCATAGGTGCCTGGCTCCTACGGACCCTACTCCATCCCAAGGTCAGCTGTGTCACCAGTATAGATAAAAGAGAAATGTACATATATTTTGTTTGACATTGGAAAAAAGGAACACAAATATAATGGATTAATGTAATGATACTGGCAAGCATATACAATGGACAGAGATGTGATAAAATAAGGAAACCAATCAAAAGCTTATTCTGGTTTGTTATGAAGGTGGAAATGGGACTGATTATACCAATATCAGAATGTAGAGTTGCGTGATACAGTAAATAAGATACTGAAGTCCCAGTAATGGTGTAGAAATGCGACTGCACCCAAGAATAGGGATTTTGGAACAATGTTGCATTACTTCATTAAAACAAAAGTGTGTGTGTGTGTGTGTGTGGGGGGGGGGGGGGGGGGGCAGGAGCATAACTACTATGGCATAACTACCATGTGCGAATAGAGTACCATAGAAGTCATACCGTCTCCAGCATCTGGCCGCAGCGAAGGGAAGAAATGGCCAAGCGTTAGGTGTACAATTGTTGGAATTTTCACTTACCGCTGCACTGATGAAGGCTTAACCATTGATCGAGATTAGGTAGAGGATGACCAAATTTTTGCTCCCAAGCACGTACATATACAGAACTTTGCAAAGGTTTTGGGCAAGTGTGTAAAAAAACGCTCTACGTAAACAAGAATGCTTAAAAAATATAAGTGTTACTAGTTTATATTTATCAATGGAAAAAAAGTTTGGGGCTGCATTTCAGTTGGAGTTATGGATTTGGTCAGGATTAATGATGTTCCCCAATGCTAAAAAATACAAGCAGGTACTTTTCCATCATGCAGTACCATCAGGGAGGCATCCGATAAGCACCAAATGTATTTTGAATCAGGATAAGGACTCCAAACATACAGCCAATGTCATTAAGAACTATCTTCAGCGCAAAGAAGTAGGGATGATATGGCCTTCACAGTTACCTCACCTCAATATAGAATCTGTCTGGGATTACACGAAGAGACTGAAGCATTTAAATCAAGCCTACATCCACAGAAGATCTGTGGTTAGTTGGAACAACCTCACTGTCTACAGTAGTTCCTAGGAAAATGTATGCGGTTTTGAAGGCCAAATATTGAGCTTTAATTTAGATTTAGTTTCTGTTCATTTTGTTAATTGAGAAAAAAATAAATGAGCACTGTTATTTTATAAAGCAAGATGTAGATCTCGATACCATCCACTGGAAATACTGCGTGCTGGTAAAGATGTGAGATCATTCCTTTTAACGATCCCATACACTAGTCCGATTTGGTCACTTTTCACCCAATTCCCGATGGATCAGGCCAAGAAATCTGGTGAAAAGTGGCCAAATCGGATGTGTCTGACATCCGATCCAATGCGCAGACCCGTGCCCATCGGATCTGAGGCGGAGATCAGACCTGCTACATGACCGACCTCAGACTCGACCACCCTCCCGCAGCGGGATCGCATGCGATAGCTCACATGCAGAAGGACCACATGCGATTTACCACCTGCGATAGTCCCAGGCAGCTCAAGGGGGATTGGCTGGCCATACACTGTTGCGACTTCCCGCAGTAGTGTATGGTCACCTTTAGATCTTACACAGCAATGCATCAAGTCTTTAATTTGAGCTACAGTTTTTAAAAAGAGGTTTATCTCAGCTGCAACTGTACAGAGTGAGTGATTGCCTAGTCTTTTTTCCTTCATAGTTAAATTTGAGTTGCAATTCCTTAATCTTCAAAAAGTTAAAACTGGTGAATCAATCCAATTTCTATACTGGCTGAAAAGAGTGTCTAGCCCAGAGGTTCCCAAATGCAGTCCTCAAGACCCCCGCAATGGACAACTTTTTTTTATATAGCCATGCTGGGCACCAGGTGACTTAATTAGTAAATCAGTTAATTTGGTTTAACCATCTGTGCTGAGCAATGGATATACTTATTGTAGTACCTTGCAGACTGTTTGGGAAACCCTGGTTTAGCTATAATCATGTGTTAGACAAGTGGTGTGGAGATCAGCAGTGCATGTTTTACAGGTCTCCTCAAATCACAATTGAAATAATTGTCCTATGCAACCAAGTACAGTTAGGGGTCCCCGAGGACCTTAAGAAAAGATCTTTACACTTCTACCGCTGTCACACCGCAAATGCCGGGTCACACCCGGATTTTGGACTCTGTTCTGCCCTGGGAGCGACACATCATTTATGATAACTGCTGCTCTGCTTATTGCCGGGTCACTGATGTCATCTGGGGGCGGGGCACTAGTGTGTTAGGATGGGGAGGAGGCAGCAATAAAATAATGCTGCTGCCTCCTCCATAGAAGTGAACAGGTTCACACATCCCAGCAACCCGGGTCCGAACCGGGATTTACCCTTCTTTTAACTGGGGTCCGATAGCCGTGTTGCTGGACCCAGGACTTTTCAAAAGGCCCTTTCACAACGCACAGTGACCCGGGTCAGATTTGGGTTATTTGTGCAGTGTGAAAGAGGTATACCTGACTTTTCTTGGACACCTTACTGATCAATTACAGGCCAGGGAGGTTAAAGAGTGTCCAAAATATATATCATCAAAGGTGATTACATATGGGGTCATCCTAGTAAATAAGCTAGAGCAGTGGTTCCAACTTTCTTGAACAGGGAGCCCTAGAATATCTGCATTTGTTCAAGGCACCCCTAGTCACAAAGTTTCTTATGGAGAAATAAAAATAAATAAATAAATAAATTGTGCTTAATGGTCACCCTCAGATTCAGTTATGTGGTGGGGAACATAGCTGTGGTTCTAATTTACCAGCACTGGTTTGGCCTATCACTTTGAGCATAATAAGTTCTGGTCATGGACTCTCACCCCGAGGCACCCTTGCAAACATCCCGAGGCACCCCAGGGTGCTTAGACATACGTACGACTCATAGCACGCATGCAACCGAGTAAGTCCTGGGCTACGCACAGACTGCACACACTGAAAAAATAATTTTGTGGCGAGCAGCTTACAAATGGATTTGAGGCAAATCGCTGATCTAGCAATTCGCAAGCTTGCACAGGGCTCTGTGATTTAGCAGAGCAGCAATCGGGTCTGATTGACCCCCATAGTTGCCAGTAATAACAAATGACAGCTAAATGTCTGACAAGGAGCGTTAACTTATTCTTAAATGAATAACAACTAAATGAATCTGGCAATACACCTCTTTCCAATAGGTCAATA
The DNA here is from genome assembly GCF_055691185.1 of Crinia signifera. NCBI lineage: Eukaryota > Metazoa > Chordata > Amphibia > Anura > Myobatrachidae > Crinia > Crinia signifera. The sequence continues at coordinate 104,096,532 of NC_139222.1, read as the reverse complement.
TGAATTCTGGTAACACACTATGTACTCAATCATCCACAGTACTCCTCTTACAAATAATATTAGTTTCTATGGCTTGTCTGATGTAAGAAGTATCATGAGAACTAAGGACCATCAGCAGTCTACCCTACACCAATACTTTATTACAGCGAAGATCTGCACTAGTGGAGACTGCTTCTATCACAAGGATGCCATATCAAAGCCCAAATTATTTAGACAGTATGCAGTTACAATACAGACAGTGAAAATAAAGTCCATTATAAGACTGACTGCAAAATGTCAACATGGCCAAAATGACAACATAAACAAAGTCTACAGGGTTATGATGCTGATAATATGTAGACACAGACAACAGTGAAAAAAGATTACATACATAGGACACATAGAACAATACAGGGTACACAGAACTAAACAGTAACGGAAGCACAAGTACGCCCAGGTATGCTATCCATTAGCAGCACAATACTTACAGTACACAATACAGCTGAGATGTAGGGAAGCAGAGGAGCAGTCTGCATGTTACCTGGGGCTAGTTGTCAGTGGTAAAGTGTAGTAAGACGGCTGTAAGGAAGGAGGGAAGAGGGCCCTGCTCTAAGGAACTTACAGTCTAAAGGGAGAGGGAGACAGACCGGCGACATGAGGGAAAGGCACGTAGGCCTGAAACCAAAAAGGGAGCATGGCAGGGACGGCCAGGACATGACGCGGCAGGTACTGAGAGTAGCCACGGAATAGGTTATGCAGGAGGGTACGTAATGGTTAAACATAAAAATAGTGTCCCACTGAGAGAAGTGCGTTACACATTCACAAACACTGGGCCTCTTAGGTCGACCACATTGTCACATGTGCCTAATATGACCAGTGTTTACCTTCTTAGGGAAGAACATAGTGCATACAGTTACATTTCCCTAAATGTCACAATCATTTTCATCTATATAACTTTGTGACGATATAGAAGATCAGGAACAAAGAAAGTGGTGAGTATATTGAAACTAAAAATTGCTAAGTCACGATAACAGGCTCACTTTATTACTTCCCATTATACAGCCTAATACAATGGAAATATGCTGTTAGTTGGGATAAAGGACTGAATGAATGCATTCATACTAGGCGGCACTCCTGAGTCTCCAAGGCTTGAAGTCAAGTGCAGGTACATGTTTACCTTTCGGTGAACATGTCCCCATCCTCAGAACTCATAGGGCCGCGCCCATTGTGGCTTATACACAGGCTTATTTGTTCCCAGGACCCTGGTAATTGCAACCAAATCCTGTGACAACTGCTCACTGTCTGGACCATTATGTACACAGCCGCTTCGAGCGATCCTATGAGTAGTTATTTCAGCTAGGAGGTCCGGATTTCCTTTTGCAGGCCGCATTTAACGACTTTCTTTGAGACTGTGATGGGCCCGGGGTGTGCAATACTCAGCCACTATGCTGCTATTAGCAGTGTCGGCCGCTACCCAACACATCTATTTGCATTCACCGTTTTTGTGGAAATTGCTGCAGAGAGAAGGGATGGTAGACTGGGCCTAATGATGCCAAGTGCCCAACTAATCAGTCCCAGTACTAAATATCAAATTAAATGTTTGCAAGTGTGTGTCGCACCAGGAAAGCAGAGTATAACAGATGTAAGCTCACATTGCACAAGTGTCCAATATCACGCTGGAGCACAACTAAAGAGGGTGTACACTTTATCAGAGACCTTGTATCCTCCTACTTCGTGTGCATCAATTACATTCTCCACGCATCTAAATCCCATTCCAAGAGTCTAAATAGAAATACTGTAATATGTAAACTGGATGGATAATTATCCCAGACCTCTGGCCCTGTGAAGTGCTTGAGAGGAAGGGGTTCGTCATCTTATCCTCCTCAGCTGATAGAGAGTCTGCCAAAGCCAGTGTTTCTGCAGTGGGTCCTAAACTTGGTGTGTCTCTGCTCCCTGACTGCAACTTCCAAGCATAGCTGGACAGCACCTGAACACACACCTTTCTTCAAGTCCATCAAATGTCTGGCCTGCAGGCACAGTCCAAGCCCCCAAGCCCGCACCAGAGCTTCACAGCAGCCCTGAGATGCAACCACCATGCTGCAGGTAGGGAGAGGGGAACAATTTTGTTTTTGAGAAGTGCAGGAGAAAAATATAAAAAGTAAAAATATAAAAACTAAATATTCTAACCAGCCTCATGTGGACATACTACTTATAATGTAGAGCTATTCAGTGCTAGCTTTACAGTCCTCATTATATCCCATTGTGAAGTTTACCCTAGATTCACTCCTCAACCCCATCAAAAATGAATTGGTAACACAGAGCATTTTTATTATGTAGAAATATAGGTTCCATGTCACAATTATTTAAGAAGCGAGGACGACGTGTTTGGCACAAGATACTACTTTCAAAGTACAGAAGAAAGTGATGCCCTAGAAGCTCAAATTAGTCTATTGCCAATAAATGTAGTTGAGCAGGAAACTAAAGGCACAGGAGGTGAAGAAACGGGTATTGTGCATAGTGTTGACATTGATGGAAAACTATTAAGTGCTTCTAAGGAACATCACGTACGTGATCAAATGTCTTTTACAAAACAAAAGACTTCTCAGAAGCGCCAATCACCTCTTAGGCAATGTACACATAATAAGGATGGGATACGATAAGGTATTGTATAGAATTCTAGAGAAAAAATACTCTTTTTTTGGGGCACTCTTTATCTCAGATTACGCAAAGTAATCTGTGTGTTCAGTAAGTAATATTAGGATTATAATTACATAGAGGCATAAATTGAGGTAACCACACACTTCACTTGTTACTGTGATGCCAGGTTGGCTGATTGGTACTTCTCGTGGATGAGAAGGATGCTAAGATTGGGCTACTGGTTGATTGCTAGTGTACAATGCAGTGAGAAAAGGGGAACCCAGAGCCGAGTTCCCACAATCCCCAATAGAGGTATAATTAGAATGGTAAAATATAACTTTTATTCAATACATGTTTAAAAAATTGACTAGACAAACATTTTAACAAGACATGGACACACATACATATAGACAAATATGTTACACGGTAATATATGCGTTATACCTCCGTGTATGCGGCAGATCATCAACAATCCTCTATTGATTCCGAGGGAATTGTCTGTATTGGCCAGTAATGATATCTACCGGTTATGGGTCCCACTTCTCCCAATTAAGCTCAGACGATATATTCAGTGCTTATACTCCTGCTGATTTGGCAGAAAAGGAGAGAGGGGCGAGATCTGGCAGGTCCCAGGGGCAGAATGAGGGGGGAGCAGTCTGTCAGCTGGGTTTGACACCTCCTAATTAGGTCAGACCCCCTTATAATCAATTAGGCCACTAGTCTGCCAAGGGAATCTAGCAATCCTAGATACCTATTGAAAATGTGTACTTGGTCTGTTCAGTGTTACACTTTCAGAGTTTGTTGCCAAAATCTTGCAACATTGATTCTGCTACAATTTTTATTAGATAGAGAAAATGTGTTGGTCATATGTGTGCACTGAAACCATCATACACATTTACAGTCCTATATCTGCCATGGAGGGCGTATACATGTTGCAATTTCACTGTTCTGGTACATTTACATTGGTACTCTTTACCTAGAACGGCACCCATCGCGACCATCGTATGCACTAAAAAACGGGTGTGATGCGATGCCCGCGATTTCCCATAGGGATCAATGTTAAAAGTGAGATTGGACGCGATTTTAGTGTTCAATGCCTCAATGGCCGCGATTTTTCCATAGGAAACAATGTTAAATGGGCCACAGAGCCCAAATAGTCACCCTAAAGTCTGAAATGGCCCCCACAATTGTTAACGCCACCCCACAATCAACGTCAACCCGAAGCGTGGCGAGCGCAGCGAGGCCGCGAGGGGCGGCGGTACGCGTCCTCCGACCTTTTCATACCCCCACTATCCACGTCGGCGTGGAGTTGAGAATAGAATAGTGTGGCGAGCGCAGCGAGCCATTGAGCCCGAAGCGTGGCGAGCGCAGCGAGGGGACGCGGATACCTTCACAGGTAAACGCGTCCCTTCGCGGGCTTCACAGGTGTCCCCTCGCGGGGCTCGCTGCGCTCGCCACACTATTTTATTCTCAACTCCACGCCAACGTGGATAGTGTGTGGGGGCCATTTCAGAGTTCAAGGGCACTATTAGGGCTCTGTGGCACATTTAACATTGTTTCCTATGGCCAAATCGCAGGCATTGAGGCATTTAACACAAAAATCGCGTCCAATCACACTTTTTACATTGATCCCTATGGGAAATCGCGGGCATCGCGTCACACCCGTTTTTTATGTGCATGCGATGGCCGCGATTTTTTTACCCCCGACGCCCGCGATGCTAATCGCGGGCGCCGTTCTAGGTAAAGAGTACCTTATTTGTCACATATCGCATTGTGGAGTTGACTGAATGTGTTAACAAAGTATTGGGGTATTGGTACTGAGTTATTGGCACCCCATCACTGTTGCCAGTGTTTTAACACATTCTAAAATAAATGCAGCAGAGCATGGATAAATGTTTCAAGCAGTTATGAGTACCTGTGGGGTATGGGTTTAGTATGCCCGCTAGTGTTAACGGCTCCCTTCCTATGCCTCCTGTCCCTATACAGGTATTGGTGTCAGTGTTGGAACCGAGGTAGAACGGAGAGAGATAAAGTAGTCTGACTTTTCCTGGGGGGTTAGATGAGGTGTTCCCAAACCGACTTTATATACCCAAACAGAGAGGTAGTGGGGTCTGGTCACGACAGGGAAGGTCCCCCTTCCCGTCTGGCAGGTCCCTCGAATCCAATGGTCAGCTGCCACCTAGGTGGACTTTTATGGGTATTGTGGGGAACACCTCCCCTGGGAGTGTCAGAGAAGATGAGGATGGCTTCTGGGGGCCCTTAGGTGACAGGCGGCTGCTGCCCAGCTTTGTATACCTACTGGTCAGGGTGGAATTAATACATTTATTTTTTAAGACGTCACCCTTCTTCAAAAGATGTTTTCAATGCCTCTGACAGGCTGCCACCAGATTGAATTAGGTGGGCCCTGTGGGTATTGCAGGTGAGCGGGCCTGTGTGCACAAAAAGGGGATTCCTATGTTGGAAGCCGATAAATGGGGGTACTGCTGCCCAGTATTATCCCTGTGTCCCCCTGTTTAGAGAGTCTCCAGTGCAGGGTAGTACTTCAGGGATAGGTTCTGGGTGAGTGGCCCCTGAAATAGTAAGGTAGCCAAGAGGGCCTTAGTAGTAGTGCCGGGTAGTACGCCGCTGTCCCCCTACTTGTAACTGGGTACAGTGGTGGGGGATGAGCGGTACTAGGAGGGTTACTCCGGCAGAATTAGTAATAGTCATGAAAAAGACAAAAATAATTTTAGCCAGAGTAAAGGTCCCAATATCGACTGGGGCTACAGGGGTTACAGTGTAAACCTTTAGATTTATTGCCGGTTAGACTAAATCTATATATATGTCCTGGTATAGGTAAATGTTACCATAGCCCTCTCAGGTGCTGATTGTCCCGATTTAGAGTGAGGGATATACTGTCAGATGACGGAGCCGTATGTGGGCAGTTGCTGAGATACTTCTCAGCGTAGATACGTCTGTGTTGCCGGGGCCGTGTCAGAGCGGCTAATGCTAATTTTAAATTAACTGCTATTGTGGAATCCCACATTTCTATTCTCAACCTTTCGGCTAAAATAAACCAGTGCACCGGTCACCATCCCCTTTCCCCTTCCCCTTGACAATTGTATAGAATTCCCCTTGCTCTCACGGGCATGTGGGGTGACATTTAACAAGATGCGAAAATGTGATTTTTAGGCAAAAAACGTCCGAAATCGCACGTTCACGAATTTGCATATTTAAGGAGATGCGAAAAACGGCACATCACACATTCTGAAAGTGCAATTTTTAGTCACGCCTGAACTCGCATCCAGATGTCTTCCCAGCCGTGGTTGGCTTATGAGTCTCCATGTAGACGAATAAACCAAAGACGCTAGCAGCTGATATCTGCGCTGGAGAAATCCGGCTCACCCCGCTGTCAGTGCGGGGTGAGCTGGCTCTGCAGGAGGGAGGACAGTGCTGGATCCTGGTGCGGTAAGTATATTGGTGTAAAAGTGAGGTGTGTGTTTGTGGGTGTAATAAAGTTATACTTTTCTGTGTGTCTCTCTTATTTTAACATTCTTTTCACAGGTGGACTACAAGTCCCAGCGGGCCCATTAATGCCCCACATGCTGGGACTTGTGGTTCTCCAAGTCCCAGCATGCGGGGGAGGTCTTCTGGGACTTCTAGTTCACCTGCATAAAGCAATGACTGATTTAACCCTATCAGGCCGGCGTCCACAGCCCACGGACGCCGGTGACAGCCCTGGACGGGTGAAGCCTGGGGGGGGGCTCAATGAGCCCGGGGCTGGTTATGCTCAGGAGGGGGGACCTCACGCCATTTTTTTTAATTTAAAACACAAATTCGCACATTTACTCAAATTCGCCCATTACTTTTTTACCCGGAATACACACCTCATTGAATATGTGAATTTGCAGCAAAAAATGCGAATTTAAAAAGTGCGATAATTGGCGAATTTCAAAATGACAAAAACCCGGATTCCATTAAATGTCATCCGTGACATCTTATGTACACACACTATACAATGGGTCAGATGTATTAAGCCTGGTGAAGAGACAAAGTGGAAAGTGATAACATAGCAGCCAATCAGCTATGTTTGAAAAATGACAGTAAGGAGTTGATTGGCTAGTGCATTAGCACCTTCCACTTTATCTCTTCACCAGGCTTAATACATCTGCCGCTCTGACATAAGATCATAATATGTGCAGAGCATCGCCCAATATCTCCCCATTAAGCCTGCATGCAGAATAATCAGTCGATGTCTCATAAGATGCACGGGAGTGTGCGCATTATACAATATTGTCCTGAACTGAATTGTTACAGTCGTGTAGAATATTGCATAATGTATATGGGCCCTAAGAACCCAAACAAGATGATAAATAAACAAAAATGTATGCTGTTGAGGATGGAGGGAGACCACAATGCAATGAAGGTATAGGGTATAAGAGCCAATCCAAAATGTAAGTCTAATTTTTTTGGCATAACCCAACACGGTTTTATATTAAAAAGAAGATGGACTCTATACACTTATTCTCGGGAAAGATTTCTACTCAAGAGTTAAAATATACACCTGGGGGTAGGTGATTTGTAATACGCCAAGTGAATTAAATGCATGTTACAACTGATCAGAATGATGCGCCCCATTACAACGCCCACATCTGTGTCAGCAGACATTGGCAGGACGTACTTTGCTCTATTAATAGTTTGTGAAGCATTTCTTATTGCAACAGCATTTTTCACGAGTTTAATTATCAAGATTTTGAAAGGATTATAAATTCAGTATCACTAATGTTTGCACCATTAACGGATGGACATTAAACCTAAAGACATGTCCTCAAACATATTTACTAAAGTTTCTAGAAACAGTCCTTACCATGGGCCTTATTTTGGTTCATTCTTTCTGACAAAATCCTTCTTAGATGGACAAAACCATGTGCTCTGCAGGGGGGGCAGATGTAACATGTGCAGAGAGAATTAGATTTGGGTGAGTAATTTTGTTTCTGTGCAGGGAAAATACTGACTGCTTTATTTTTACACTTCAATATAGATCTCACTTTGAAGAAAAACCCCACCCAAATCTAATTCTCTCTGCACATGTTACATCTGCCCCACCTGCAGTGCACATGGTTTTGCCCATCTAAGAAGGATTTTGTCAGAAAGAATGAACCAAAATAAGGCCCCATGTCCTGTGAGACTCTGCTAGTATCAGGCGTTTTTATGCTGAAAACTCCCTTTTGACACTATAAATGCATTGTGCACTCTTCTTTGGACCTCTATCAACTTTCTAAGCTATGCCTCCTGTGCAGCTATAAAGCCATACAAAAGACAATAAGGTCAAAATGAAATGGCTGAAATATAGTTCACCAGCACCAAGCCCTTGTAGAAATATTGATAAACCACTCTATTTCATTTTTTCACTTTATTTGCTGGTTTTATTTTCTCCAGATATCAAAAGGATCTAGCAACAGGATTAGGTACAAAGTAGTATAACGTGCATGTGGGTGGAGAAGATCTCATGGGTCGGTGTGTGGCAATGTAACCACAAAATGGAAAAACAGAAAGATGGTGGAATCCCATGTTTCATTTCCTTGATGTGACATGTGTAAAGGCATGGCTGCTTTATCGCCAGCCTGAATTGACAAGAATCAGTTGGATTTTGAAGCATCCACTGCTCAAGCATTGATCAACAATGGCTCTATTTAGCACCATTAAAGAGGAAAATCGAGAAATAGTATTGTTCATTATTATAAAGCAGTGGGCAGTAAATACGGCACACATTTGCACACTGAAGAGGGGCAAGATCTCTTGTGGAGGGTGAGTGGCCCCATGGGGGTGTGCCCAACACTTACAGACACACGGGGTGGCCTCCAAACTCTTCACACTGCATCTATTCACAAGCACAGCATTTATGCACTGGGGGTTAATGGAAACCACAACTTTTTCCACCCATTGGACACTGAGACCCATGGGTGGGGAAGGCAGAGGGCAGTCTGGCAGGGCACAGTGCTGTGCTTAAACAGCCTAGTGGCAACACTAAGACACCGCCTCCGTTGAAGTGCATGCCTGTGTAAAAAGCATACTCTGAAATCATGTTCCGAGTGGGAAATCACTGGCCAAAGCTTATGTATGCAAATCATGCAAACAGGTGGCACAATATAACTTGTACACATAAAAACTAAGCACACCTGCATGCAGTGTATTGAGCATTTGTGTGCAGGGTGCTTCTCAAACATTCACACCAAACATTAAAATCATTCAAATTCGGTTTGTGAAAAAGGCTAACTTTCTAGGTATGAAGCAAAGTCAGAAGTAAATGAAAATATCTGCATTGGAAAATAATTAAAATGTTTGGAAAAAAGAATGGTGTGGGGTTCCCCCTTCCTAAGCATAACTGGCCGGGGCTGCTTGAGCCGATCATGGTTATCAAAGTACAGGAGAAAAAATGGCTCAGGATCAGTGTTCCCTCTAAGCTGTGCGCATGTGCGCGCGCACACAACTCGCCGAGCCCGCGCACAGACATTACAACTGAGCGCACAAAGGTTAAAATCTTGTTTTAGTGTGCCACGAGTTTAATAAGGTTGAAAATCACTGCTATAGTCTATATTTGTGGTGTGTGAAGTCTGTAAACATTCAAATTGCTTTATTAACTCAACAGAACTCGAAACCTAGGCCTGTATACGTTATGTGACGCACAAAAATGTACATTTCCTTCCAAAGTTGCACAGCCAATATCTTTTTCTGCACAAAGCCTTCGTAAAATTAGAGGGAACATTGCTCAGGATCCTCTATATTTTCTCCTGGTTCCAAAAATACAGGGGACAAAAGACATAGGGGTGACCGTGGCATTAACCCCCAACTTATCAGCCCTGGCTGGGGTCCCTGGGGGAGTGGGAACCCACAATAAAGAGGACCTCTCCTCCAGGGATCCTAAGTGCAAGGGCTGAAGCCCCAGGCTATCCCCGACACCCCTGGGCTGTGGGTTCTTTGTTGATAGCTTTGATTTTTTTCGTGGAATACGTGGTATACTGTGCTCTGGCTTATAGCCACACACATTTTTGTTTCTGGATGAATATATACATAAATATGCATACAAATTAGACATTTTGTTCAAAAACAAAGGTTTAAAATACTGTTCCATAATAACAGGGATATATTTTGTGTGACAGATGCATGATGTCCATTCAGGGGGACATGTTTACAACGTCTTTAGTTTTACACATTAAAGTTCTGAAGACGAATAAACATGAATTTTTTTTTTATTGCATTAGGTTATCATAGTTCATGCACTACACGGCTTTAAAATAACAGAACTGAATGACCCCCTACCTGATTCCATAATCCCAGAACAGCATCCCTTACCTTTCAGTGACTCAGAACTTAGGTGCCCCCCACCATGGTTCAGGTGTTCAGCTGAATTCTCTGAGAAGGTGACTTTTGATCCAGTAGCAGCTTGCTCTGTATATAAATTAATTAATGGATATCACCAAGATGGGCTGAGATTTAAAATATATTTGTAAGTAAGAGTAACTAAAACAGCGCGAAGGACTCACCTTTCTCTCTCTCAGTCCGTGGTATACTGTGCTCTGGCTTGTATCCACACCCACTTCCAGTAAATTCCTTACAGGCTAAGTCAAATTCTTTCTTATGATGAGGTCTAATAAACTGGTAGAAACCTGAAGAGATACATTAATGGACTAAATAATGTTTTCGGACACTCTGTACTCTCCCAAACAAACAGGGCCAGATGCACTAAGCTTCAAAAGTCATAAAATGGAGAGTGATAAACCAACCAATCAACTCCTTCCTGCCTGACATGACTGTGACTTGGCATGTACTGTAGGAGCAGGTTGGCTGGCTGTTGATCACTCTCCATTTCATCACTTTTGAAGCTTAGTGCACCTGGCACTCAGAGAGATTGGAAGGCAACATATAACTGGAGGCTATAGCATAGCAGTTACAGACTCTCACCCTGTATTAGGCTGTGTTTCCCAGGGTCCTGGCAGAAGAGAGCACACAGCTGAGGAATGAGGCTCTGCAGGTTATCGTTTTTCTTGTAGTCGGTCAAGGCGGCCATGAAGACTTTGTAGTTCTCCTGACTAAGACACTGCTTCACAGACAGCAGGAACATGGAGGCACTGCTCATTTTCCTGTTAGGAGGAGAATTTTCTTCCATGGTCTGAGAAAGAAATGGCATGGGGCTTTACAGCATATGTAAAACATAACTTTTACTTGTCACTTGCTGTTAAATGCAGTTACATTTGCCCCACCTGCAGTGCAACATGGTTTTGTTCATTAGAGAAAAAAAAATGTGTTTTGCAATCTAGTCAGAATTAGGCCCTATATTCCCCTTTGTACAAGTCAGAACACTGGAAGAAATCAAACTGTTGTGTGCCGACACCGCTTCTCCTCCATATATAAATGCAATGATTGGTGCTAAAGGACAGGGGTGCTATGTGCCTGTCATAATCAGCTCTGCTATCTTTAAGATAATCAGGGCAATGTATGAACGGTCAGTAGCACTGACCATTCTAACAACTGCAGCTATCGATATTGACAGCTGCAGGTGTCTTCGCCTATGCACCACAGCAGAGACGGCTCTGTTGCTGGCTGGGGTGGCTACGAGCGATTGATCTTGTGAGATTATAGAGATCTCACGCATGCCCAGTGAGCCGGCAGGGTGGGAACATCATCAGGACATTCACATAGGGAAGCAAGAGGAATGACCTCTCTCCTAGATGGTGCCATTTACAGTACAAGATAAAAAAAAACAGATGAGAGATGATACAAAGATTGTAGAAAACGGACATACCCGGCTATGAACAACCTTTATCTTTTTCTTGCCGCCTCTCTGCTCCTCAGCCAGCCGCTTGTCATACTGCAGAGACAGCGTTGAGATACGCGTAACCTGGTGTATCACAGGGACATGCTTGGTATCAGACACATGACAAACGTTAAGAGCAGAAAAAAACAACCAAAACCTTGTCATTGTCACCTTCTCATCAGAGTTCGGCTCTCCATGCAATTTCTTCTCATTGTGATCCAATGCATCCAGTAATCCAGCAGGGCGGTGAATGGAAACATCTGCATTCTGCTCATAACCCTCACATAAGCCAGAGACACTTCCCACTGATGGGTCCATGGCGCAGCCTGTCATGTATTATTTATAAAATAGAGACACAGTTTAGACACGCACACCCCAAGGATGTGAAGGTACATCCCTTGCCACAGACTCACCATCATCTCTTTTCCTCTTCAGACTTGGCACATGAGAGTCTAGGGTCTTTGCTTTTGTTAGGGTATTCCGGGTTCTAAACGCAGAATGAGAATGCTGGGACTGTGAAGGGGAGTCAGATGTGGACAAAGGAGGGCCTCCTTCCTTGTGAATGCTGCGTGGCACAGGAAGTGGCATCTACAAAGTAGATAAATGGTTAATTGTCAACACTTGGATGCCATTCTACAGAGCTGAATATCTATGAATAGCTCCTGTCCATGTCAGAAAGCCAACTTATTAATATAAATGAATGTCGCTCTACGTTTAATAATGGAATTCTTGGTTCTCTAAATGAACTCACAATTTTCTGTGCCACACGGAAGAATTGAGAAACATCACGAATGATATGGCCAAAATTGTCATAGACACGGATGTAAGGACGGACCCATGAGGGCAACTGTGCGCGAGAGTCGCTTCTACCAAATCTGTGGGAGAGGAAAACATAGCCCATGTCAATGCAAAAGACATGATACATTACTTCAAAAACATATGTTTGTCCATTATCCAGTGCTACTTTTTGTAACAAGCTGCAATGTGCAGATGATTCTATTTTTAGATTGTAAATTAACTTTTTGAAATCATTGTATGACCAACAGAAGGGATAGAACATTTATTTATTTGATAAATAGAGGACCTTAATGCCTTAAGACAAGCATGTCCAAACTATGGCCCTCCAGCTGTTGTGAAACTACAAGTCCCATCATGCTTTGCCACAGTTTTGCTATTTGGGAATGTTAAAATTATGGCAAGGCATGCTGGGATGTGTAGTTTCACAACAGCTGGAGGGCCACAGTTTGCACATGCCTGCCTTAAGATAAAGCTCACTCTACAGATATTACATCTCATACAATCCCCATGATAACCCATAAATGGCTGTTTGGAACGAAAATCTGGAAATGTACAGGAGCAAATGAGAATTGACCATTTGCTCAGGAAAAAAAATAAAAACAATCAAAAACAGTTGGTCAGGTAATTTGGTTATCGTAAACAGATTTATCCCATATGCCTTAATGACCATTTTTGACAGTAATTTGAAGCAAATGGTCAAATTTTCAACCTAACAGTCAGATTTTACAGATAATCTATCCAGCCCTTCTCAATCCCCTTCTATCTCCATCAGAATATTCTTTATCTCCTTCCTTTATCCCACCCTTATATACACACAACCCCACCCCTTAAAAAAAAAAACAGTTAGAAACTATTGCTTCTTCTCCCTTCACAGTATCATTATTGGGCACTCCATTCCCTTACAATGTTCCCTACTCCACCACCTAAACCACTTTAACCCTCTATAGTCATCAATTCCACTAATTCTCCTTCAAAGACAGTTCTATTCTACATCAATACCACCGAATAATTTACATTCAATTTTGTATCATGAACCCAAAACTTTATTAAAAGCAAATTCATCACTAACACCTTTCCCTCACTTGCTGCCTTAATACTGCTTTCTTTTCTCCCAGGCTAACGCAGTTCCAGAGTCAGATTAAGGGGAGGGTGCTGAGGCACACTGATGGCACAAGTGTGCAGTGCATTACTGGGAGTTGACTAAGGCCCATGAGACTTTGCGCAAGAGGTCAGAGGCTGATAGGCTTGTGCTGAGCTATGATTGGTGGAGCTCATCACATGCTTCAAAGGCCCATGGAGGACAGCAGCAGTCTCATCATGGGAGGGTTTTTATTAGAGGCAGAGCTGAGCCTGTAAGGTGTCCTACAGAGGGACAAACAAGGTACAGAGTTATAAACACAGGCTTTCCATGTGGTGTGTGTATATGACAACTCCCCCCCCCCCCCCTTTCTTTTTCCAACGCAGCAATAAACTGCAGCGTACAGAGGTGAAAAAGTCAAATGTTCTGATTTACGCAAGTGATTTTTAGACCTCATTGCAACTGGTTTTCCCAAGCCCTGATTGTAACAAGAGATAAAATTATCAAACCATATTTGACAAGTTTTAAAATGAATGCGGATAATTAATTACAAAGTGGCCTGCCTGAATTACAGAGAAAGCATGAACATTGAAGAGCATGTTTGCAGTATTGGCATTTAGTGGCAGATTCAAGCAAGTAGTAGAGAATGAAAACCTGGATTGTTAGGGCAGATAAAGGGCTGGCTTTGGGCAACGTTAGTATTAGGTTCACTGTAATTAACTTTTCCGTTCCTGATATCTACATGGTAATTTAAACTTGTGGGGATGGTATACAATCACTAGGTCGCAATGAGAAAGGTTGACATACATTGTGTCGACCACTGAAGGTCGACACCTTCAGAATGTCAACATGCCTTTAGAGATCGACAGGGTCATAAGGTTGACACATGCATTAGGCAGTATTTCATGCCCTGCCATCCAGTAGGGCGTGAATGGAGACTAGAATAGAGTGCCGAGTGTAGCGAGACACCGAGTCTGGAGTGTGGCGAGCATAGTGAGCCATGCGAGGGGACAGGGTGCATTTTTTCAGTGTGTCGACTGTGCAGACATGCAGTACAATTTTTTTTTTTTTTTAAAACAGTGTCAACCTTTTTAACGGTCAACCTTCCCATTGTTGAACGAATGCATGTGTCGACCGTATGACCCCGTCGACCTAAAGGCATGTCGACTTTTTGAAGGTGTCAACCTTCAATGGTTGACCCAATGTATGTCGACCTTCCACATGACGACCCAATGACCCATACATGTGGAGATCTGCATACTACTTCCTCAGCCAATATTATCAGAGGCCATCAAAAAGGGCAATGCGTCACAAAACTAACACGTGAACAATTTCACAGGAACAGAAAGAACGCATATTATAGATAAGCAAGAAGACTTCTACAGAACAGGAATAACATTTTCAAAAAGATACAGTATGTTTAACCCTTGACCACAAGCTTCCTCTTATCGATGTCAAGGTAATGCATTTCCTAAGAAATCCCAGAGACATCCTAAGTGAACTCTTCATTTGCATTTTCGAACAGTAAAATAGTACAGAATAGTTTGTGGTCCTCCAGAAAATAAACTAGCATTGTTAAAAGGTTAGTTCACAGCAACTCTTGCAAATTTCCTTGAATGACATGGTAACTGCGGTGGGGAGATTTAAATGCCCACCCAGTTGAGCGGTCTGTGTAGATATATTGTGCAGCCTATTTTCAAGTGTCTACTGTGTCATCAAGTGTGTACTCCGCTAAAGATGTGCACATTAAACCAAAAGCGTCAAAATAAAAATTAATACGCACAATATTAATATGTTTAGTGGAATAAACTTCACGACAATCCAGGGCAAAAGGAAGAGTGTAGTGCTTCTCATCACGGAGGTAGGAGTCTTTTGAAGGAATGTAGTTCATTCGCCATACAGTTACCAACACTGCCCTGTCCAACCCAGACTGGGGCAATTTTCCCCATTACACAGCAAATTAGTAAAAGACAGTCACTTGCATTTCTCTGCGGATTCATTGGGGGAAATTTACTAAGATGTGTATTCTACTTCACATGTGATGTTGCTATGGGCAACCAATCAGATCCTAAACACCCACAGAGAAAAAGAAGTTTCTTTCAGGGTGCACGTAGAATCAATTTTTTCATAAAATTTTACTTTTATTAAGTTCTGTATAAAAAGGTCTCTTATCAACAGAAGACCACCTAACCTTGTCTTAAAGTGAAATATTAAAAGATAGATAAGTGCAATAAAGATAGAAAAAATAGTGTACAATAAACTTAAAATAGAAAGATGAATGTGTGTGCGTCAGCTTATTTTCACAATCTCAGGCTTCAATTTGCCTTTATTGTAAATTGATATTTGCTGCTGTTTTAATGTTTCAATTTACTAGCAGTTATGCAACCACAGGGATTCTATGCTTTTTCTTAGGGGCTTACACTGTTGCGATTATTTGGCAGACACCATTATTAGTGTTACATTAGTGCCTAGCAATCAGTTACAGTGTTAATATATCCCTCTGCTAACAACGTTTGAATAATGTTCCTGTGTGCACGTTTTCCCACCTACAGTATGAAGACAAAAAGTGCCATTCCTCCTGTGCCTATCAGTGGAGACTACATGAAGATTCTCATTTGAGAGGGCTCTTTATTATACACAAGTTCCATTTACTGCAGACATCTCATACCCTGAATTAAGCGGTTTATCTGCCGGGCGTAATGCAGTGGAAAAAGCGCATCTTGAAAAAGGCATCTTGAAAAAGCGCAAGTGAAACGGTCATAGGCAGTCAGAGAAGATGTTATGTGTATGTGCTTAGTCAGATTAGTTGAGCCACATAGGGATTATATCAGCTAACAACGTTGAAAATCTGTACATGTTATACTAGCTACATAGGAATGTAAGTGACAACCTGCAATGTCTATGTAGGAGAAGTACGAGAGAGCAGTGAAAGCCGGGGATACACAAACACGCTGACAGCGTCGTGTGATAGAATACCACCACTTAGACTTAGCGAACCTCGCAGCCCGGCACTGAAAGAGGGCATGGTGTATACTGATACACGGACCCCTTGATACCTGCGGGCGGTCTGAGATATATCACAGTGCTCTACTCGACAAGTCACTGCTCATGTTAAACAGCCCCGCCAGCCGGCTTAGTACGGTGGTGGAAGGGACTGTACCCATACGAGATTAGGAAGTACACCTATAATAAAATAATAAGTTTAAAGACAATTTTATGTGCTAAACAGTACCCTGAATAGTATTATCATTTACTGCGCTACCCGGCGGTGAACCGCTCATTAACGGGTATAATAACATGGTGAACGGGATTAGAGGGACATTAAAATACTTATTCCCAGACCCTTATTTTCTATCTTTATTGCACTTATCTATCTTTTTATATTCCACTTTAAGACAAGGTTAGGTGGTCTTCTGTTGATAAGAGACCTTTTTATACAGAACTTAATAAAAGTTAAATTGTATGAAAAAATTGATTCTCAGTGCACCCTGAAAGAAACTTCTTTTTCTCTGTGGGTGTTTTGGTCTAACTTTAAGTTGTGGGTAGCACCCCCCAGACTTATCTTAGGTGAAGATTGTGTCTCCCTGAGTGTGGGAAATAACTGGGGGAAGAGGATCAAAAAGATTAAAAGGTACTGGTCGAGGAATTTTTCTCCTTTTTAACCAATCAGATCCTGTCTACTATCTTCTAAAGCAGCGGTTCTCAAACTGTGGGTCCTGACCCCAAAGTGGGTCCCAACCTTCTCAGCATGGGGTCTCGACTCCATTTTGTGACATCAGGCTGATGACTTTTCTAAGTCAGTGATTCATGAAGTCTGAAAAATCTGTTGAATTGTCTGTTATTTTAGAAGGTGCTAAATAAATAAGTAGATTCTGATTGGTTGCCCATAGCAACATCACACGCTGGCAATAGCGGTACTCTTTACCTAGCACGGCGCCCATCGCGACCATCGCATGCACTAAAAAACGGGTGCGATGCGATGCCCGCGATGCCCGCGATTTTCCCATAGGGATCAATGTTAAATGGGCCACAGAGCCCTAATAGTCCCCCTGAAGTGTGAAATGGCCCCCACAATTTTTAACGCCACCACACGATCAACGTGAACCCGAAGCGTGGCGAGCGCAGCGAGCCCGCGAGGGGCGGCGGTACGCGTCCTCCGACCTTTTCATACCCCCACTATCCACGTCGGCGTGGAGTTGAGAATAGAATAGTGTGGCGAGCGCAGCGAGCCACCGAGCCCGAAGCGTGGCGAGCGCAGCGAGCCCCGCGAGGGGACGCGGATACCTTCACAGGTAAACGCGTCCCCTCGCGGGCTTCACAGGTGTCCGCGTCGCCACGGACACCTGTGAAGCCCGTGAGGGGACGCGTATAACTGTGAAGGTATCCGCGTGCGCTCGCCACGCTTCGGGCTCGGTGGCTCGCTGCGCTCGCCACACTATTCTATTCTCAACTCCACGCCGACGTGGATAGTGGGGGTATGAAAAGGTCGGAGGACGCGTACCGACGCCCCTCGCGGGCTCGCTGCGCTCGCCACGCTTCGGGTTCACGTTGATCGTGGGGTGGCGTTAAAAATTGTGGGGGCCATTTCACACTTCAGGGGGACTATTAGGGCTCTGTGGCCCATTTAACATTGATTCCTATGTAAAAATCGCGGGCATTGAGCCAATTAACGCTAAAATCGCGACCAATCTGACTTTTAACATTGATCCCTATGGGAAAATCGCGGGCATCGCGTCGCACCCGTTTTTGATTTACCCGCGATGCCCGCGATTTTTTACCCCCGACGCCCGCGATTGTAATCGCGGGCGCCGTGCTAGGTAAAGAGTACCGCAATAGCTACATCTGTGTCGCAGATTAGTCTTTGCCTTTTTTAAACCCGTCTCCTCCTATTCCTATAAAATGCAAGGGAACTCCATATACATGGGATATGGTCATTGGGTCACCAGCAAGTTGCTAAACAGTCATTAGGTCGACACCATTAGATCCACATGCATTTAGGTCAACATGTGTCTAGGTCGACATGCAGGAAGGTCGACATGAGTCTAGGTCGACAGGGTCATTAGGTCGACAGTCTAAAGGTCAACATGGGGTTTTTTACTGGTTTTTTTTGAGCCGACTTGCCGTCAGGCAGTATTTCATGCCCTACAATCCACAAGGGTGTGGAGGGAGAAAAAAAAAGTGTGCTGAGTGTAGTGAGGCACCGAGCCCAAAGACAGGCGAGCACAGCAAGCTATGCGAGGGGACGCGGTGCACTTTAACCTGTCTCCATGTCAACAATTGGGTAAAAAAAAAAGAAGTGAAAAACCCCATGTCGACCTTATGGTGTCAACCTAATGACTGTCTAAACTTGCTGGTGACCAACTGATCCACACCCATATACATACAGTATGCAGGAGCAGTCTGTGTAAAAAAAATAACCAACAACCAAACAAACCTTGTTTATTTACCTCTATGAAATTAAATTAAATTACAAAATGTATTTTTCTGGGCCACACAAATCCTTTTGATGTAAAAAAATACAAACGAATCTACTTCGGTTAAATTTTTTTTTTTTTTTTGTAAATCTGAAGAAAATTCCAGTTTTAATTCTGTAAAATGCATAAGCTTCAAAAGAAAGTTGCCTATTATGTCCCGGATCTAGAACATGTGACAAATACGAACTACTCATTAGTAATCTACATGGAACCATCAATGAAAGCAAAATTATAATTAGTTCAAAATACACTCAAACATACAGTAACACACAAACAATACTTTTTGTTACCTGTGGTCACACAAAAAAATAGCTCCATAGTCTTGCCGATGCCGGATGACTCTACCGATTGCCTGGTTCACTGCACGGGATGCTTGTTGGCGGTACCACTCCTGTCCAGACAAGTACTGAGGAGAGCAAATACAGGGCTCTTAGAACTGTACAATCAGTGAAAATTAGTGAAGAAGACCCCACCAAAACACAAACCAAAAAAATACCTTTCCAGTGGATCCCTGTGTTTTTCTCATCTCATCCAGGAATTGCATCTTAAGTACTACTCGAGGGTCCATTCGTGGGGGAAATGGGAGTCCAGTGATTATAACACCCCGGCCATTACAATCGGCAAAATCCAACCCCTCACTAGCCTGGAAATGGACAAATTGTCAAAAAAAATGGTGGGGTGGGGGGTTTCAACCACATTATATATGTACAGACAGGTAAACAATAATTGGTAGACACACACCTTTCCCCTACACACTGCCAGGAAGCTGGCACCACTGCCTTTAGGGTCCTGTATTTTCTCATAATAAGCATCCATCACCTGGGGCAGAACAGAGAATATGTAGTACAGGAAACCTTTATGGTCTATGTGCTAATGAAATCACTTAAGTATGTGGACTCATTAATCGCTTATGGTCAGTTTTATCATTAAAGTCTACCTATTGTGTGTAGTAAGATATGCCGCAAACTCTCGCCTCTCTTACCTCATTAAATGATCCTTTACCTCTGGGCTCAACAAACATTGGCTTTACATCCTCTATGCGTGAGGAGAAGCCATTTTCCTGTGGGATAAAGATGCACAGGACGCCATGAATACCAAAGTGCAGCAAAGCGCAGAACTGAGAAAGCAGGTACTACTAGGTCCTCACCTTCCAGAATTCAACACTTTTATCCATAACTGGATAGGAAGGGAAAAAGACCAGTAGTCCATGAGGAACCACACGAGCTATGTTGCCTGGGGGTTTTAATAGAGATTAGTAGAGATGAACAAAAGACTCATCATAGGACAGACCATGAATACATGGAGGGAAAATCACTACTGCACAGGAATTTGCAGAGAGATCTATTGTAGGAGTGACGGGGAGCAGGGAGAAAATACAGGACAGGGGTTAAATCAGAGAAAAATACAGGGTGAATAAGAGAAGGACCGATTCACAGTATCACTTTCAGAGACAAGGCATGGAGAACAACATGACAGATAGCGGATTAAACAATATGACTTACGGAGAGAAAAGACAGGGGACCAAATATACTAAGCTTGAATAATGATAAAATTGTGTGATAACACACCCGCCAATCAGCACCATGGGGTAGATTTATTAAGCTCAGTGCAGTGACAAAGTGGCTGGTCTTTATCACCAGCCAATCAGCTCCTACCTGTAATTTTTCAAGCCTGTAACTTCACAGTTAGGAGCTGATTGGCCGGTGATAAAGTACCAGCCACTATATCACTTCACCGAGCTTAATAAATCTTCCCCCATGTTACAGGCTGGTTTTGAAAAATGACAGTTAGGCATTGATGGTCTGGTGGTTTATTATTCACCACTTTATCACTTTTTAAGACTTCGTACATCTGGCATAGGGTGAATAACAGAAGGACAGATAATGAGAGGTACAATATGATAGATGGAAGAAAAAAAAAAAAGACAGGGTGAATAATCGTACAGACAGATCGTGAAATGTATGTGACTGACCAAGAGATAGAAAATAAAAACACAGTGAAATGTACAGTAAAGGTGCCCATACACGTCCCGATGCGGGGGTGCGTTTTGAGCTTAAATAGCACGCATTGCATGCCTTGTGCATGCGATGCGATGAAAAGCAAGTACAAAAAGTATGTGCAGCACATACTTTTTGTACTGTGCGATGAGGTGCCGCAGGAGCACGCAACTCAAAGCATAGATTGATCCGCCCGCATCGGGACGTGTATGGGCACCTTAAGAAAATAAGACAATGGGGCAGATGTATTAAGCCTTAACAAGAGATAAATGCAAGTGTGATAAGGAGAGATAAACATCCAGCCAATCACCTGCTAACTGACTTTTTTCAAACACAGCCTGTAACATGGCAGTTAGCAGGTGATTGGCTGGACGTTTATCTCTCTTTATCACTCTTGCATTTATCTCTTGTTAAGGCTTAATACATCTGCCCCAATAGGAGAAATATATTTTAGAGACTCAAGCAGTACCAATTGTCTTTCCCAGGGATGATAAATAATCGACCGAAAACCTGTAAAGGATAAATTAATACACATCAAAAAATAAAATAAAACAGAATCAAACAAGCACCGCATACATAAAGAAAGCCACAGCCACACTCACTGGAATAGTCACCAGTGGGGGGAGAGATCAGGGCAGATTAATAAAACAGACACTGCAGTATTATCAGAACAATTGTACCAGTGCGATTGTTACCGTCTATCAAATACGGAACTGAGTTGAGCTCCATCAGGGCCCTGAGGAACAACGCCAACCCAAATCTGGTGTTTTTCAATTACGTGCGGGTTTTCCAGAGACACTGGAAAAGGTCTGAAAACACATAAGGATAAAGAGGTGACCTTTGAGAAAGCTGTTGGCAGCAAAACGCGTCAGTGGGATTACAAGTCACAGCCTCATCCATACTTCTGATCCCACTGCCCGAACCAGCCTAGATGGACAGGAATTCCAACATTGTTCTCAGGTTTGCAAGCAGCGGTTTTCCATCCACACCCATTGCCAATTGGGATTACAAGAGGACTCTTCATTTATGGGAACACCTTTTCCATATACCCACCAAGGAACCCGAGCCCTGTCTCCACCAAAGTGGATGGTAATTATAACATCCCAAGATGGTTCTTACTATTCCAGAAATTTATAGGAACTGACAGTGTGGACTTATTATTTTTATGAATTGCTAAAGGTAAATATTGGTATAACAGCCTGTGCATATTGCACCCCCATTTTTATCACACTCTCCTTACCGAAGATGTGATTTTAATATACTGTACACGAATAAATAAGATGCCTGCTGATTCAGCTCTTTCATTCGACAATTACATCAGTCCTCACTACCATGCCATTAACATAATTTGAATACGTTTGCTGGAAATGATCATCCACTAGGGGTCTAATATCTACTATTTATACTTTCATGAGCAAGGAATCAGGTCGTACCTGAGATCCAACACCCCTCCCCCCAAGCCTCTGAGTCCCATAGCAATGCTTAGTCAGTGGCATAACTATACAACTTGCTAGATCTTACATTTGCATTTCCATGGTGAAGGAGGAAAGGGGGCACAGCGTCCCACTGGTCAGGATGATGCTTCGTATTCCTTGTCTCACCAAGTCATTCATGGTATACCCCGGATTGAAACACCAGTAACTGAGCACATTGCCTGCCACAGGAAAACCGAGGGGAAAGATGAAGCAGCAACAAACTGCTAGACTGCAAAATCACCCAATGCCTGCACAGGAGTATACAAACCGGGTCTCAACAGTCTTGACAATGTTACGTTAAATGGAACTACTGTAAAGACATAACGTTTTCAGGATCCCGTAACTGTATGTGTTACGGGCTGCATGCAACTGACATACGGTGATTTATCATCTACACCCATATGCCCACTGCTGTGGTGCTGATCTGCCTAGCCCGGGACCCAAGTGCTCTGGTGGCATTAGCTCATTAAAAGCAACCCCACATGGTGAGAAACTGAATGAACACCACAGTTCGTAAGTCATATGTTTTTAATTGCATTTTATGTGGATGCTTTTTATGTAAAATTATGCTGCTGTGAATGTTATTAAACAATTTAAGGAATGGGTTACGTGTGCGTGTGTGTGTGTGTGTGTGTTAAGAGAGCAGCACCCCTATAGTGCCTTGCTGTTAATAAAGGCACAAATAGAAGAAATAGACAAAAAGAATGGAGGTGCGCTGTGTAATACCACTTAGTGGCTATGTGCATACAATAAATGAAGATCAATAAATGAAGATAATAGGTAAAAACAAATGAACATTTTAGTGCGAGTTTTTCAGCATGTAAGAATTCATCTACACTTTCATGTTCTTTAAAAGTGCCACATATAGGGCGGTATTCAATGAGGCTGATTCGCCAGGTTTTTATGGCGATTTTGTGCTGTAAGGTGAATTTTTGACTAAAACGGTGAATCACCCTATTCAATGACCAGATGGCGAATACATTTCAAGGTTTTTTTCACCATGATTCACCGAGTAGCAATCGCTATCTTTTTATGGTGAAGTGGAATGTGAACTTTTAAAATAAAAAAAGTGTTTTGTTTTTTACATTTGGTGTCAGGAATTTTATTCTGAGGAGGGGCATGCTATTTTTATTCATGTGCTGTAAGCACATGAATATATATTTAATTTAAAAAAAAAAAAAAAAAAAATTATATATATATATATATATATATATATATATATATATATATATATATATATATATATAAATAATTTTTTTTTTTTTTTTTTTTTTACACAGACCAGCCAGCAGGGGGCCGGAGCCGAGCCCCATTAGATATTCATATATTCACTGCACCCGATCATTACATATGCATGATCGGGTGTAGTGAATATACCTGGTCCCCTGCTGGCACCCCCGGGGGGCAGCCTGTGCTGCCTGGCACCCGGGAAGCC
Source organism: Crinia signifera (assembly GCF_055691185.1). Taxonomy (NCBI): domain Eukaryota; kingdom Metazoa; phylum Chordata; class Amphibia; order Anura; family Myobatrachidae; genus Crinia; species Crinia signifera. The sequence continues at coordinate 104,072,865 of NC_139222.1, read as the reverse complement.
CACCTCCCCCCCACAAACGTTCTGGGGCAGGCAGGGAGACTTCCATCTCCCTGCCTGCCACCGTCCTCAGGCTCCCTGCGGCGTCCGCCGCAGGAGCTCAAATTCGCCGGTCAGGGGCAGCGAGCCCCTGACTCGTTGAATACTGGAGCCGGCGAGGCTCCGGAACGTGGCGGGCAGTGGCGAATGTGCAGCGAATCCTAAACAGGATTCGCTGCCCGTCGTCAGTATTCTCATTGAATACTGCCCATAGTGTAAATCCACGGCCCGACGTGTTTCGTCCCTTAGGACTTCATCAGGGGCAATGAATCAATCCAAAGGTAATGTGTCTTCTACACAATGCATGAATGGAGGTGTATCCTCTAGTTTAATATAGTGATGGACTGGTGATAATTAGTGCAGTAATCTACTGTAATAATTATAGTTCATTATTTGGACCACCTATTTAACAAATGATCAATCAAAGCTCCGGCAGGTATACTCAAATGACAGGTGAATGACAGTGCTGGGTATAACACTCTTCTGTCCACAATATAAAAAATATAGCCTCTAAAGTAAAACAGACCTCAAAGAGAGACAGACTGGGAATCACAGGTTCTCAGAGAATACTCATTGGATACCCATATTTTAGTCTGTGTTTTAAAAGTTGGTGTTCCCTTTTATTGGTGGATGTAGGGGCTGCTTTAGTCCCAAGATTTGCACAATATAAGACATATTTCAAATGCATGAGGCTAAACTAGACCTACACAGGTCTACAAGTGGAAGTGGTGCATCAGCCTAAGGCTGTGTCTTGTCCCATCACTAGACCTCTCTTTTACCTCCCTGTTTCCTGCTGTTGCTCCACACATCTCCTCGCGGCTTCTTCCTCTGACTGCTGTCTGCATGGAAATGAACCTAAAAAATACATCATACAGTTACACTGAAAAATTATGCAACAAAGAGATCCATAAAATACTGAGCATAGAATCTCATACAGCTCCACAGAATGATGCTTACTGTACATAAAAAGATATTTGGGGGTCTTACAGGATAAGTTGGGAGACTTACCTTGTAGTATTTTGAGACTTGGGGGCATTTGGCAGGGGCTGCTGCTCCTTCAGGGATCTCAATATTAAACACAATCTGCCGAAAAACACAAGACAAATTGTGACATCCTTGGAATCAGGCCTATGGGTGTACCTTCTATTACTATACAAAGTGTCATCATGACAAATACAAGGAAACAAATCAGCTCGTGTCTAGTTCTGAGTCACAATCACAGAGCCATGAGGAAGGCAGATGACGTTTCGGAAGCTGCTCTCTCACCTGGATGATATCAGCCAACTTCTGCAGACCTAGAGTGTTCGTGAATACCCCAGAACCTAAAAACCACAGAGAATTAATTTAAGAAGTACACTTGGGTATAGCAACAAGGATCAGGCCCACATAATACCCCCACCAGAGATGTCCTTACTTCCACCCACGTGTTGTATAATTTGGTCCAATAATTCCAGTAGGCCAGACTTTGATTCATACGTGATTCCAGCGGATGCCAGGAGCTCAAAGATGTAACTGAATAAAGAGGGAAGACAGTTTGTATCGTATGAGATCTTCTAACCCTATCTGGAAGAGAGTGCAGCGATTATAAGCCCAGAAAAAACTAAGGCATTTTCCTATCATAAATATGTGCCTGACGTTTTCTGATCTGCACAGGGGCCGGGCCGGGGCTGTGAGGCTGCTCACAGTACCCCAAATGCAGCAGCACAACTGCCCTGCTGCCAGTATTTGGGGGTGATGACAGGCAGCACTTTAGAAAATGGGGTAGTGTCCGTGCATTTTTTTCTGGGCATGCGGAAGCCAGTGGCTGTGTCCTTGGACCCAGCTTCACCATCTTCAGCAGTGTGAATTCCCCGGCCAACCTGAGGGTTACTTAGACATTCGATGCTCATGCAGATGACCGGATAGAGCGGTGGATCACAGACGCCTTCAGAAGGTGTCTTCAGCATTAGCATATTATCACACAGCTGCTGCATATGAACACACAGCAGCTGTGATGGATCCTCAATCTACGCATCAGGCCCAATGTGCCTAAATAGAGATCCAAGCAATTAATGTCAAACACATGACAGGATACAGGGGTCCAGGTCCCCTGCTGGCGGGGAGATGCCTTTGCCCAGTTGACTGAAAAAAAAAAAGGCCAAAAGAAGGTAATAAAAAGCCATCCAACCCCAGCCTAAACCCCTTTTTTCTACAGACAATACTAAACTGATGCTGCAACACTTAACTAAATCAGAGCATGCAACATAATAGGAGCCATAGAGATGAAGATCCAAGACCTTCCAGTTCCCAGGAAAAGGGTCCACTGATTAGGTCTAGGGTAGTGGAGTAATGCCCCATACTAGCTGGGAGTAGTGAGTGTTACATTACCATTCCACATCTAGTGTGATCAGGGAGGGTTAAAGTGCTTCTTGTGACCGATTTCCTATTCTGGGGAAGAGACACTTAAAACTATCGCCAAGTAGTAACAGATGCTCATTACCATGTGAGTGATATCAGATCCCTGATAACACATGGGATCTGAGACTTATCCCCGATCCCATGTGTTTTTCCCCCCAATCATGGATTTATTTTCAGCCAATAAAAAACGGCCCCTAATTGGATATCCAAACTTTTTGTCGGTCGAAACTGCATCAGGACTAATAAGATAGCAGTCACAGGGCATTATGCTGGTTAGAGATCTATCTTGGGAGAGGCTGCAAGTATATAAGCCATAGCGGTCATATGACTTGTGGCTTCTTCTGTGGACTGAGTTGAAATGCCTAGATAGGATATGAAGACCTGTCAGGGTCTGTGAAGGCCTTTGAGCCCAATGACCAATCAATGGGAACACATTATGGATTTCCTTGACTGTCTACTTTCCAGCATTATGATTTGCCGGACTGAATGTCTGCATTTCAATTAGGCTTTAACTAAAAATAGCTATATACACGTCGAGTCTCCCTTATCCGTTTATTCCAAAACCCCAAATATTCCGAAACCCGGTCCCAAGGATGCATTGTGCGAGCGCACCGATGACGTCACTGGCCTACTCTCGCAATGCACCCCTGGGACAGGAGATGATGCTGAAGGGGATTCCGAAGGCCAACATGGACCACCGGGGACCAGGTAAGTATGGGGGGGGGGATATTCCAAAATCCGCAAAAATCCCTTATGCAAAATGCTTGTGGTCCCGAGCATTTCTAATAAAGGATACTCAACCTGTTTTAATTTATGCGTTGTTAAGTTTTTATCAGTAGACAATTAATTAAATTATATAGAGATGTGCTAGCGCTGGCTGTATCAATGATTAGACAAGACTGTTCTCAAAAAATAATATACAAATTATTTAAAAATATATATAATAATATTAATAAGATCCAGCCCACCTTTGTGACCTGTCCATCTCCCACCGACATCCCTCGAAACATCTGGACCAATTTCTTGTGGGTTATCTGCATTATCCTTAATATTCCAGCATTAAATAGGAAGATCGTCTAAATGGGAAGCCTGAGACTTGAAATTATAGTCCAACCTAGGACTGCTGAGTCACTTGATTTTGGATACAAATATCTACCAGAAAGATTCGGATGGTAATAGGAATTAAATTTTCAGCCTTTACATATTGCAAATTTCATGAAATAATACGCCCAAATATCCCTGTGATATAACTTTTAACTGTGCACATTGACTTTATGTTCAACGATTCATCTTATTAATATTACATTATTTTTTAATTAATAAATTTGTATATTTTTTGAGAACCGTCTTGTCTAATCATTGGTACAGCCAGCGCTGGCACATCTCTATGGCCCTTATTCTGATTGATGCGTACTTTTCCGCATACTTTCGGATAGCGTCTTTACGGCGTCTGCGCATGCGTGGAGAACGCAACGCGCATGTGCCACGCATTGACTCCGTACCTGTTCGGCCAAATCCCGTACAAAACTGTGCACCGCAATCAGTCTGGAAATATGGGCGTATTATGGGCGTCATGCGGAATGACACATGGGCGTAGTTTAAAAGTGGGCAAAACTGGGAGGAAACATGGGCGGACACGGGGGAGTACACTTATGTTGGGGGGCGTGCATTCGGATAGCACTCCGAATGCACGCGAACAAAACCGATAGAAATGTGCGGTGTCCATAAGTCAAGTATTGCTTTGCGGAAACCACTCGGTCTTGCGGTAGGCGAACGGAACGCCTAATGACTACAAGCATTAACACCTGAACCCAATACAATCGACTCCTTTACTCATTACTCACTAATAGGACGCTTGTCAGTGCTTTAATTGAAACCATTGCACTTCAATTGCTGTAAGGGTTAATGTGTGCAATGCATGTGTTAGGCATGGTTGTAAGGATATATTGGCATATAATTGATTCCAATTCCAAATAAACATTTTTTTATGAGGATAGGTAATTGAATAAGTGGGTCATGTGATGTATTGCAGAATAGACATAATAGTGGGTAGTTTTGCGTAAATACACCGCTTCCGTGCGGACGGACCGCTTGCCATCCGTTCGGATGCGGTATTCCCGTGCATACTCTGTAATACCGTGCAGAATCTGAGTGTTTCCCCCGCACACGCATGGTTTGTATGTCGTCCGTAAACACGCCCTGTTCTTAAAGAGTGAGTCCGTCCGAATGCGGAGGACACGTGGGCGTTTCTACGGACGATGGCCGCACGGGGCAGCACAGCGTGGCGTGCGGACCGCACCGTAAGAATTCGGGAATATCCGCACCGATCAGAATAAGGGCCTATATTATTTACTCTTGTTATTTAAGGGCCTGACAACCCTGTGCCAGCAGCTGCTGATTAGCGCAGCCCTCAATTTATATATTTTTCCTCTCTTGCATGAAATAGATTAATTTATAACCAATTGGTTTAATTTTGGGCAGATTTTTTTCCTTTATATCAATTGTAACTGGTCATACGGGCAGCACGGATGGTGTAATGGTTAGCATTACTGCCTCACAGCACCGAGATCATGGCTTCGATTTCCTGTGGGGAGTTTCTATGTGCTTCCCGTGTTTGCGTGGGTTTACTCTGGTTTCCTCTGACAATCCAAAAATATATTGGTAGGTTTATTGGCTTTCAACAAAAATGAACCCTAGAATGCATGTACATGTGGTAGGGAAAATAAATTGTAAGCTGCACTAGGGCAGGAACGGATGTAAATGTTCAAATATTCTCTGTAAAGTGCTGCGGAATATGTGTGCGCTATATAAAATTACTAATAATATTATTAGTAATAATAATAATAATAATAATAATAATAATAATGATGATGAAATGGAAGTCTAGTGGGGGAAATAGAGCAAAGTGATGATTGTACAGCACAGTGCTGATACGGAAATGGCATACAATACATGTAAACCGCTACAAAACCAAAAATGGGGAAATTACCGTAAAATGACATTATTCTATCATCTTTTTCCTTTGTGATATACGGTATTTTTACATTATAGTGCTCGCTATTTTCTACCCAGGAATATAGGTGTAACCATATCTGACAAGTCTTAACATGCCATTGTTTACAATGTAAGCTCTCACAACAATATTATTGTCATTAATGCATTACACTATGATACATTCCCTTTCTCTTTATTACCCAATAATGAATGATTTTACTGTGTGTGCATTGGAAATGTATGATTTACTGATTGTTTGCTGTGACATTATAGAAAGTAGATTATCTGTGCGTGTGTTTGTAAGAACTGGGAAACACCTTACTTATCAGGCTCTGTAAATCCAGGATTAGTCTACCGGGTTCATCACCATGTTTTCATAGCTTGACAACTTTACATAAATATTTGTACAGCAACACATCTTCAGAATTCCATTACGTTGCCAATAGTTATTACACAGCTAAAGCACAACCATGTTTCTTTATCTCAAGCTAGAGAAAACAACATTTATATAACAATTTAGCAATAATTTACCCTAACTAGGGTATCTCCACACCCAAAACTGGTCTACCCTCCCGGAATGGCCAGGGGGTTCCTGCAAGTAGGGTCCCCCTCCCGGCCCCCTGGGAAGGTGGGCAAGTCTCCCGCATCACCGCAGCAGCCCCCCCCCCTCTTCCCCACGCTATAAAAGCCTGAATTTCGCGGGTCCGCGGGGAGGGGGTGGGGCTAAAATGACTTCTCCAGGAGGGTAGTTATAAAAAGTAGGCAGGTATGCTGCACCCTTTACCTTCTATAGTGGGTCCAGGAGTCTGCTGCCACTAGTACATTTTTAGAACCAAGTTTAGTAGAAATAATCCTCTAATTAAAATGTATGTTTATGCTGGCATCAGGTTATGTTGCAGAATCCTACAGATCCTTCAAATACTCTCTGTAAAATTGTGCCCTATGCTGTAAATAGTTTGAGTTTCATTAGCTCTTTTTGACATAGGCTTAGTAAAATGACCACAAAAAATATATAGACCACAAATAATTTAACATTTTTATCTATGTCTGGTAAACATCTTACTACAGCTTGCCACCCCGAGAGCTGCAGCTAAATACACAGGGCGGTATTCAATGTGAATACCTGCGAGGTGCAGCGAATCCTTTTTTGGATTCGCTGCACATTCGCCACGTTCCGGAGCCGGCGGGCTCCGGTATTCAACGAGTCAGGGGCAGCGAGCCCGACTGGCGAATATGAGCTCCTGCGGCGATTGCCACAGGGAGCCTGAGGACGGTGCCAGGCAGAGAGATGGTAGTCTCTCTGCCTAGCCCAGACCTTTGTGGGGGGTAAGGTGGGCTCCCCGGGTGCCAGGCAGCACAGGCTGCCCCCCCGGGGGTGCCAGCAGGGGGGCGTATATTCACTACACACGATCGTAATGATCGTGCAGTGAATATATGAATATGTAATGAGCGGCTCGGCTCCGGCGCCCCCTGCTGGCTGCTGTGTAAAAAAAAAATATATATATATATATTATTTTTAAAATTAAATATATATTCATGTGCTTACAGCACATGAATAAAAATAGCATGCCCCTCCTCAGAATAAAATTCCTGATTTTTTGACACCAAATGTAAAAAACAAAACACTTTATTTTAAAAGTTCACATTCCACTTCACCATAAAAAGATAGCGATTGCTACTCGGTGAATCATGGCGAAAAAAAACCTTCAAATGTATTCGCCATGTGGTCATTGGGCGGTATTCAATGTGAATACCTGCGAGGTGCAGCGAATCCTTTTTTGGATTCGCTGCACATTCGCCACGTTCCGGAGCCGGCGGGCTCCGGTATTCAACGAGTCAGGGGCAGCGAGCCCCTGACTGGCGAATATGAGCTCCTGCGGCGATTGCCGCAGGGAGCCTGAGGACGGTGCCAGGCAGAGAGATGGTAGTCTCTCTGCCTAGCCCAGACCTTTGTGGGGGGTTAGGTGGGCTCCCTGGGTGCCAGGCAGCACAGGCTGCCCCCCCGGGGGTGCCAGCAGGGGGGCGTATATTCACTACACACGATCGTAATGATCGTGCAGTGAATATATGAATATGTAATGAGCGGCTCGGCTCCGGCGCCCCCTGCTGGCTGCTGTGTAAAAAAAAAAATAAAAAAAAATAATAATATTATTTTTAAAATTAAATATATATTCATGTGCTTACAGCACATGAATAAAAATAGCATGCCCCTCCTCAGAATAAAATTCCTGATTTTTTGACACCAAATGTAAAAAACAAAACACTTTATTTTAAAAGTTCACATTCCACTTCACCATAAAAAGATAGCGATTGCTACTCGGTGAATCATGGCGAAAAAAACCTTCAAATGTATTCGCCATGTGGTCATTGAATAGGGTGATTCACCGTTTTTGTCAGAAATTCGCCAAACAGCACAAATTCGCCATAAAAACCTGGCGAATCAGGCTCATTGAATACCACCCATTGAATAGGGTGATTCACCGTTTTAGTCAGAAATTCGCCAAACAGCACAAATTCGCCATAAAAACCTGGCGAATCAGGCTCATTGAATACCGCCCACAGTGTAGCAAGAAGATTCTGGCCGGGCGATAGAGACGCTGCTGGGCTTTGCATTGCTATTGCCCGCTGTGTACACCCCTTTATTCTGGTGTATTTCAGTCTGATGAATGGAAGTATGAGGCAGTACATTCAAACTTCATGAATGATAAGAGGAGTAGCCACAATCTTTATTCCAATACCTAAACATGCAGATAATGTCAGGCAGAGCCTATCACAAACTCAACTTTGTCGCACATAAGCTAGATACTAGTGACTAGTTATTTATGCACTTTTAGCTACAATAGGTACCTAGATGTAACAAAAATGTTAGTGGACAAGCTGCATACTATAACATGCTAGCAGAGCTCTGGACCAAACAAAACACAGGTCATCTAAAGTGTACCCTAGGAATATCCATGGTAGTGTTCCAAAACAGCGTTTACGCTGCCTGCAACATGCTTTGCAATATGCTAGGTGCAGAGATCAAAGACTGGAGCCTTCCCTAAGAACGAAAACTGAGTTTTACGAATCCAGACTGTGTCAGAGGGCTGATGAAGTCTGGATGACGAAACGCGTAATTGCATGGCCTGGCACATTCTTGGTCTGATGGGAAAGAGACCACCACACTGTCTGGGATAATATTATGATGTTCTATGCTGTTGAATCTATTGTGTTTTGATCACAACCATTGTACCAATGGTAAGCATGCCTTTGGTCTGGTTTTCTGACTGCATAATAATATGGTATTTTATGCACTGTGTGGCACCCCCTTGTTCTTTCAATTTTTATATATATATATATATATATATATATATATATATATATATATATATATATATATATATATATATATATATATATATATATATATATCTCTATGTATTTTGGATGGGCGGCGCCACTTGTGCTTGTCTAAAATAAATGAGATAGCCCCAGCAATCTTCCCTTATAGTGTAGAGGGTGTCGGCCAATTCTTTAAAAATAGTGTCGGTATAACACTTAGAAAGTATGAAAAGAATGTATAAAGATAACGGCGACTAATTACTGGGCTGGGTATATAATGGTAAAATATTTATTAAGATAACAATATAAGACAAAAAAAGGGGGTGGTACATAAAAAAAGGGGAGGACAATTTTTAAGATGTAAATACACAGGAAAAAATTGGGGGAGGTAAATAAAACACAATCTTCCTAAAATCAAATAAAAAGCGTATAAAGATATAAAGGAGATTTGCTTAACTTAAAAAGGATGGAGATCAGAGGTTGCCCAACGCGTTTCGTCGATGTGACTTCATCAAGGGGTAACAGGCAACTGAGACCAGACCGGTATTTATACCTATATGTCTGTCTCATGGCTATATGACATCACTTCCTGTGATTAATTGGTGTACAGGGCTAAATGGCTAATAAACAGTTAATTTCCCTACCAATATGCTGTCAATATTATTGGCCATATATATTTAGACAATCGCTATATTAAAAATGAACAGAAAATGTGCATATACATTTAAACAAGTCCAAATGGTGTATAAAACATTAAATCGCGGCACTTCCGCCACGTTTCCGGCATCCAGGCGTATGTACTGCGCATGTCCAAGTTTGTATACAGCTTGATTTGACCTTCTTTGCGCATTGCGCATGCGCCAAGCGTTAAACGATCAGACGGAGTCTCAGGCATTCTCAATATGTAGTGTCTGTTTCCCTGGGTGCCGGCGGCCATTTTTCAGTGGATTCTAGTAGCTTGTTAAGGACATTCCTTTTTGTACGGCGGCCATCTTAGTTGAGGCATCTTATAAGAATGGTGCTATTTCATAGCTTTCATTGAAACCCTGTGGATGCATGGTGTCCAGCTCGAAAATCCAGTACATTTCTCTCTGGGATAATCTTATCGCCAAATCTCCACCTCTAGGTCCCATTTTGACCCATTCGATTGCCTTAAAAGTTAGTCCATCAGGATTAGCGTTATGGTGACTTTCAAAATGTTTGTAGATGGCGTGGCTATCTATCTTGTTCTTGATGTTCCGGTTATGTTCCTGGATCCTCAGTTTTAGCGGTCTCTTTGTCTTTCCTACATACTTCAGGTGACAGGGGCATTCCAGAAGATATATTACTGAGCTTGTATTGCAGTTGGTGAAATCTTTGATAGTGTAGTCCTTGGTGTCATTGTGATTGGTGAATTTTTTCCTATTGGGATGAACGAATTTACATATGTTGCATTTCCCACATTTGTAGGAGCCAACACACTTGATTCCTGTGTTCGTTTGCGGATTCTTTAAAAGGCTTGGTGCTAGGATGTCTTTCAAGTTTTTAGATTTCTTGAATATAACTTGGGGGTTGGGCGGTAAGATGTCCTTCAGGGTGGGATCCATCAGGAGTACGTTCCAATGTCTTTTGAGGCTCTGTTTAATCTTAGACTCGTGTTGGTTAAAGGTGGTGATGAAAGATACTGTTTCCTTTCTCTCTTCTTTTTTGTTATATTCTAGTAGGTCATCTCTCTGGATGTTGTTGACTTTGGATAGTGCATTATTTAAAACTTCGGTGGGGTATTCTTTTTCTTCGAATCTTTGTTTATACAGTTCCAAGTTGGGTGGCACATTCTTCTTCCTTGTTACAATTCCTTTTAATACGATTGAACTGGGAGAACGGGATGTTCTCCTTCCATTTTCGTAAGTGATTGCTTTTAAAGTGGAGGTAGCTATTTGTGTCAACTTGCTTGATAAAGTTTTTTTTTTTTTTTTTGTGTGCACTTTGGTACCCTCACCTACCAGTATCAGGTCTAGAAATTCGATCTGGGTTTTATTAATGCTTGAGGTGAATTTGAGATTCATTTGATTATTACTGATGTATTTTAAAAAAATCGGAAAACATAACTTCATCGCCTTCCCACACGATTAAAATGTCATCAATATACCTTCTGTAAAACTTGACATTGTCCTTAAAAGCATGGTCTGTGTAAATAAAACGCTTTTCCCAGTACCCCATAAAAAGATTAGCAAAACTTGGTGCAAAAATAGTGCCCATCGCTGTGCCGCAACGCTGTAGAAAGAACTGGTCTAAAAACTTAAAATAGTTATGACTTAAAATAAACATCATGATGTCACATATAAAAGTTTTATGTTGAGGGGTGATTGTATCGTCCTCCTCCAGGAATTCTTTGCATGCTTTGATTCCGACTTCATGTTCTATGCATGTGTACAGCGACTGGACATCTATCGTGGCCCAATAAAAGGAATCCTTCCATGTAAAACTTCTAAAAAGATTTAAAACTGAGGTTGTATCTTTTAAAAATGCCGGCAGGTTCATCACGTATTTGCGTAAAAAGATATCTACATACTCTGAGAGATTAGAGGTCAGGGAATCTATCCCTGCCACTATTGGGCGTCCAGGTGGATCGACTAAAGATTTATGAATCTTTGGCAAGAAATAAAATATAGGGGTGATGGGATTAGACCTCATAAGGTATTGGTACTCTTCTTTGGTTATTATTTTGTCCCGTAGGCCTTGTAGTAGTAGTACTCTGAGTTCTTCAATGAAACCGTCTTTTGGGTCCTGTTTCAGAGTCATGTATGAGGTCTTGTCGTTCAGCAACCTATTTGCTTCACGTACATAGGCCTCCCGATCCATAATGACCAAACCTCCCCCTTTGTCTGCTTGTTTTAGGATGATGTCAGGGTTATCCTTGAGTTTTTTCAATGCTTCTCTCTCTGAGTTTGATAGGTTCTTGTGTACGATGGGTTCTGGTTCTTTGTCACAAAGGTCCTTCTTGACTAGATCATAGAATATCCCAATGTTGTTCCTTTTTGATTCTAGGGGATAGTACTTAGATACTGGTTTCAATCCTGATTTTGATTGGTTCTCATAATTCTGGATACTGGCGTTTTCTTTCCTGGCGAAATGTCTTTTTAATGTCAATTTTCTTACAAATTTATTCAAGTCTATATAAGTTTCGAATTTGTTCATTCCTCCTGTTGGGGCAAAGGATAAGCCCCTATTTAGAAGTGTGGTTTCTGCCTCACTTAGTGTGTGCTTTGAAAGGTTAAAAATTCCTTTAGGTTGTGATTTTACTGGATGATTCGTTTTTTGGGGTCTCTCCCTCCTGCCGCCCCTCTTTCCTCTTCTTCTACAAATCTTCTTTTGAGGGGGGATGCTAATTTTACATCCTCCTTGACGCTTAATCTCGTGGTTTCCCGTATCCTGGTGGCTGTGTCCGTGGATAAAAAATCATCCCCAGTAGATTTTAATCTCTGTAATGGTGTATACCGGTTGAATGTTCTAAGTTGTGGTGTTTTCGGGGAATTATATACTTTTATTTTGTTTCTGCTTACTTGATTGGATTGTCTTTGGTAATTTCTTTGTTGGTAGGGTGCATTGGAGAATCTGCTCCAATTTTTCACCTTGCCCTGTTCATAATCATGTTTATCTCTTAGGAATTTCTTTTCCTTTGTTTTGATCACTTCTTCCTCCATCCTGTCGATTTTCAGATTCAAGACTTTCATTTATTTTGTAATCCTCCTTATCCTTGTATGGTTCAAGTGCGGCCTCTTTGTTTCTTATTTCTTCTTCTAATGTTGTTAAAGCTTTTTTCTTCTCATCAACTATTAGTTTCATTAGGTTGATAGAGCAGCTGTGTAGGATCGCATCCCATTTACCAATGAACTCGGTGTCTGTGTTGCCAAACGTTGGTTGTTTGGTCAATCTGAGGCCTCTCGGGATGCGTCCGACTGCGATATATTGTTCAAGTCCTTTAATGTCCCACCATGCCTTCATTTCCTTGGCTAGTAGACGTTCAATTGTCCAGAATTTGTCATCTAGATCACATGTATCTGAGGGTGCAATTGTTATCCCATTTTCGTTAAAAATCTTTTGACACCAATCTTGTCTTTTGTTGGTGCGTACGTTTGCTCCAAACATTCTTTTGGAGTGGTAATTGCACCAGGCGGCCACTCAAAGGATACCTGGAAAAAATGTCTATGTATTTTGGATGGGCGGCGCCACTTGTGCTTGTCTAAAATAAATGAGATAGCCCCAGCAATCTTCCCTTATAGTGTAGAGGGTGTCGGCCAATTCTTTAAAAAATAGTGTCGGTATAACACTTAGAAAGTATGAAAAGAATGTATAAAGATAACGGCGACTAATTACTGGGCTGGGTATATAATGGTAAAATATTTATTAAGATAACAATATAAGACAAAAAAAGGGGGTGGTACATAAAAAAAGGGGAGGACAATTTTTAAGATGTAAATACACAGGAAAAAATTGGGGGAGGTAAATAAAACACAATCTTCCTAAAATCAAATAAAAAGCGTATAAAGATATAAAGGAGATTTGCTTAACTTAAAAAGGATGGAGAACTGTTTATTAGCCATTTAGCCCTGTACACCAATTAATCACAGGAAGTGATGTCATATAGCCATGAGACAGACATATAGGTATAAATACCGGTCTGGTCTCAGTTGCCTGTTACCCCTTGATGAAGTCACATCGACGAAACGCGTTGGGAAACCTCTGATCTCCATCCTTTTTAAGTTAAGCAAATCTCCTTTATATGCTTTTTATTTGATTTTAGGAAGATTGTGTTTTATTTACCTCCCCCAATTTTTTCCTGTGTATTTACATCTTAAAAATTGTCCTCCCCTTTTTTTATGTACCACCCCCTTTTTTTGTCTTATATTGTTATCTTAATAAATATTTTACCATTATATACCCAGCCCAGTAATTAGTCGCCGTTATCTTTATACATACTTTTCATATATATATATATATATATATATATATATATATATATATATATATATATATATATATATATATATATATATTATGTAATTTCTTTATGTATCACCTGCTCACTAAGGAGTATGACCTGCTGCTGTATTGATGCAGATGTATGGCAATCGGTTGGGGAAACTGCGTGATGTGTGGCGGGGCGGCATATGAGCGAAAATATCATCTATGCTCTATGCGGTCGGACACACTATCGGCATTGCCCCCTCCGTGTCCTGATTTGCACAACAGCGGCAGATTGACTCCTTTTTAGATATATGTTATGTTCCATTTGTGTGCTGTTATGTCTAAACGTGTTTATTGATGTTTTTCAGCCCCGGGTGCCCGCTCTGTTTTGGTCTAATGTGAGTGATCCAGCACGAATTTCAAGCGGCAGCCTACTTCCTGGTTCCTGGAACGCAAACTAGACGTTGCCTAGCAACGCTAGCCAGGCGCCCTGAGACGGAAGTGCTGCGTGATGACTTCCGGGCGGCGACTCCGTGTCTCCAGCAGCGCGCGAGGCTCCGTGGGTTTGTGAGTATAAAAATGTGTCTTTTGTATGTGTTCATTGCTGTAGGAGTGGGCTGAAGAAGGGGCTCATACCCCGAAACGTCCCCATTCAATACAACCTGTTTTTATTTGCACTAAACCGTCTCCTGAGTGCCATTTGTCCGTGAGGATTTGGATTGGTGTTTATCTCATTAGAGGCACCGGGGGCAAGTTGTGATTTATCTACTTGGAGTGCCGGCAGATATTGGACTCTATTTGTTGTGCTGGTTTCTACCAGCATCGGTTGCAAGGCACCCCTTATATAAAATTCAGCTATACTTGCATTATTGTTGGCTTGAAGACCTACAGGACCTTTTTATACGACCTGCCGTAAGTTGAACTGGCCGTTACATTATACCACCATCATGGATAATGCTAGTGGAACTGTGACTAACGATATGGCTGGCTGTCGTACTCTTAATTTTCCTGCATGTGATACTTTCACGTTTTCCACAGTCGAAATTGGAAACATTCTGTTTGCACACGATGACACTACAGCAAATCCCTCATTTAACATGGAAGAGATTTACCATCAGCTGTTCCGCCTGAGAAGACGTGAAACAGACTTTCTCCTCCATGGGACATCACTGTCCGATTATTTCCGGAGTAAGCACATTCCGAGGGGATTCAGAGTGCGCAACACCCCGACCATTGGGAGACATAATCCCGATTTTGTCAAGAAATGGATCGGGATTCTTAATCATTGTTCACTAGACCTCATGGTCCTAGTGATCGAGGAGGCCGGTCGGGAACTACAGGTCACTAAGAACAAAATTGGAGAGCTTTTAAAGGAACATAACTCCATGCTATGTGATCCCGCAAATGCAGCATGGATTGAGAAGCTTGAACTTCAATGTCTCACTTATAAAAACGATTTACTCAAATTCAAATTCAACAAGCAGCGTACCGTTGAAGCCGACTACGAGGAAAATAGGGTGTATGGTTGGCTAGCAGGTACAAACCAACGCCAACCACGAGACGAGATGAGACGTCGCCCTTGGACCAAAAGAGGTCAGAAGAATCGGTCACAACGTGATACTGCTGCAGCGAACAACGACAGCGATTTCATGATTTCTGACTCGGATGATGCCATCAGCTCCCAGGATGTCCCTTTAGGCCAGGCTTCCGGGACATCTGGAAATACCAACAGAAGGCGCCCACCCGTAGGGGGCGCCAGAATAAACGAAATAAGGCGAAATCCATCCAGAGCTGTCGACAAGAGACCGCTATAATGAATTTGTCTAACCGTAAGTTGACTGACACTGAATTGAATGTTTTAAGTAAAGGATTGACTTTTGTTCCCACCAACCTCCACGATCCCTTTAGTTGGAAGTGTGATCAACACAAGTTGATGCGCAAACTGCGCCTGAAAGAGCATTTTCAGACCAAACCTGATGCTATGTCTGTGGGTCCTTTGGACAAATTTATGATGAGTTACCCTACATCAACTTTTGATCCTGTTTCAAACAATGCGGCCCTGCGTACTTATGGGAGATTGTTGGACGATTCGGTCACTAAATATACAGGGGCACCAGCAAAATTTAAGAAAAATTTGTCACCAGCCGAGTCTCAAGCCCTTAGCCAACTGGGCACATACGAAGATATCATCATTAGGCCCGCCGACAAGGGCGGAGCTATTGTGGTCCAGAACTTGACAGACTACCGTCAAGAATTATATAGTCAGCTGGCCGAGACGGCGGTATATAAAAAATTGCCCAATGACCCGACATCCCTATATAAGCGTGAATTACATGACATCTTGAATACCGCTATGAGGGATGGTAAAATTTCGCCCAAATTACTGAAATCCCTGTACAATGAATGGCCAGTTGTCCCTGTTCTATACTCATTGCCCAAAGTCCACAAGAATGCAGCACACCCTCCAGGACGACCCATTATAGCGGCCCGGGACTCTCTATACCAGCCGGTGGCTAAGCTGCTGGACTTTCTATTGCAGCCTTTGTTACCCTTGAAACGTACATTTCTGAAGGACACTACTAGTTTTCTTCATTTGTTGGATGGTATAGGTACATTACCAGAGGGGACCTTAATGGTGTGCTTAGATGTCTGTAGCCTCTATACCTCCATCCCACACGATGGGGGTATAGAGGCAGTCAGGGCATTTATTACTGAATATTTGGACCCGTCCTTGCTTGACCATGACTTATTCATGGAACTAATTGTGCTGACTTTAAAGCGCAATTATTTTTTGTACGATGGGGCATACTATTTGCAACAAAGGGGATGTGCCATGGGGTCGGCGGTGGCTCCATCCTTTGCTAATATATTTATGTTTAGCCAGGAACAAACTACTTTCTTTGATAAACCAGAGGTTAACCAACACTTACGTCTATACACCCGCTACATAGACGATATTTTTGTCTTGTGGACGGGTGGTGAAGATTCATTATCTGCTTTGTTGCTTGATATTAATGCTAATGAATCCCCAATCAAATATACAGCGACTTGGAGTGCCACTTTGGCCAACTTCTTAGATGTAAGTGTAACTATCTGTAATAATACTATTCATACAGACGTTTATCTCAAGGATGTGGAGCGCAACAGCTTTCTGATGGCATCCAGCCATCATCCCCCTGCCCTTAAAAGAGGGCTGCCATTGTCACAAATGATCAGAATTAAACGGATCATAAGTGACTCTGGTAAGGTTGAAGTAAAACTTGATGCCCTCATCGAGAAATTTATTGCCAGAGGCTATGACCTTACGGTGTTGCTTCAGCAAAAGCAGCAAGTCATGAGTATGTCCAGATCTCAATTGCTAAGATCAAAACAACGAGATACTACATCGATACTCCCATGGTCCACTACATTCTCGGTTGCCAGTCCCATCATTAGGCATGCTACAAATGCTTTGTGGCCTATTGTAAAAACTGACCCTGACCTCCCTGTTTTCAAAAACATCAGACCAATGGCTGCCTTTCGCAGAGGACCCAACCTTAGAGATAGGTTGGTGAAAACTGATGTTACTGGGATGGGTATCCCCAAGCCACCTAACACTTACGTTAAACCCCCAGGCTGCTATAGCTGTTGGTCCTGTGAGACGTGTAAACACATGGTTAGTTGTAAAGACTTTAAACATCCTCATTCTTCAAAAAGGTTTCAAATTAGATCTGTCTTTACCTGTAAAACCACACACGTGGTATATGCCATAGTTTGCCCCTGTGGCCTTTTCTACATAGGCCAAACCATACGTCCCTTCCGCGACAGGATGGCGCTCCACCGGTCAGCGATCAACCTCTCTCTGCGAGGGAAGGTGGTTGACCAGCCGGTGGCTCGCCATTTTAAGGCCATGGGGCACACCATCGGTGATTTCAAACATTTTATCATCGATGGTGTCCCTGATTCACTGAGAGGTGGCAATAGAGCCAAAAAGCTATTAATTAAAGAATCCGAATGGATTTTTCGCTTGAATACCATCTCTCCCAATGGTTTGAATGAAAAGATTAATTGGAATAGCCTCATGTAATTCCATTGTTTCCAATCTTTTCTCTGTGTGATAAGGTTTTATTATGTAATTTCTTTATGTATCACCTGCTCACTAAGGAGTATGACCTGCTGCTGTATTGATGCAGATGTATGGCAATCGGTTGGGGAAACTGCGTGATGTGTGGCGGGGCGGCATATGAGCGAAAATATCATCTATGCTCTATGCGGTCGGACACACTATCGGCATTGCCCCCTCCGTGTCCTGATTTGCACAACAGCGGCAGATTGACTCCTTTTTAGATATATGTTATGTTCCATTTGTGTGCTGTTATGTCTAAACGTGTTTATTGATGTTTTTCAGCCCCGGGTGCCCGCTCTGTTTTGGTCTAATGTGAGTGATCCAGCACGAATTTCAAGCGGCAGCCTACTTCCTGGTTCCTGGAACGCAAACTAGACGTTGCCTAGCAACGCTAGCCAGGCGCCCTGAGACGGAAGTGCTGCGTGATGACTTCCGGGCGGCGACTCCGTGTCTCCAGCAGCGCGCGAGGCTCCGTGGGTTTGTGAGTATAAAAATGTGTCTTTTGTATGTGTTCATTGCTGTAGGAGTGGGCTGAAGAAGGGGCTCATACCCCGAAACGTCCCCATTCAATACAACCTGTTTTTATTTGCACTAAACCGTCTCCTGAGTGCCATTTGTCCGTGAGGATTTGGATTGGTATATATATATATATATATATATATATATATATATATATATATATATATATAGACATTGGATGGGCTCTGCACACACTAAATTAACTGATAATAAATAGTGGAGATTTGGTTCATGAATTGATCAATGCATTTAAGCCTGCAGCCCCCATCAAGGGACCCCACTGTTCTGCAGGTCCTACCACTATCGCTGAAAATGGCTGCAATACACATAGCTATCACATCAATGTTTGATACCAGGCATGCTATCAGGTCTGAAGCTCACAGCAGACTTTGCTTTTATAGGTGAGCAGCTACCAACACACCTCCATTTTCAGCGATAGTGGTAGGACCTGCAGAACAGTGGGGTCCCTTGATGGGGGCTGCAGGCTTAAATGCATTGATCAATTCATGAACCAAATCTCCACTATTTATTATCAGTTAATTTAGTGTGTGCAGAGCCCATCCAATGTCTGTTTAAACAATGTGGTCACAAGCCATAGGGCACCCCAAAACTAGGAAAGGTGAGTGCCGATGTTAAGTGTATATATATATATATATATATATATATATATATATATATATATATATATATATATATATATATATATATATATATATATATATACACACACACACACACATACACATACATACATACATACACACTGTATATGTGAGAAAGAAGGAGATGCCATTTGTGCCTGAAACACTGCTGACTAAAAAAACAACAACATAAAAACCCCAATACACCTTGTTTATTGCAAGTGATCCAGAGTGACATCTGTTTTTGCTCTCTCTACTACCGCTTTTACACAGCGGAAGCCGAATAACCCGGCAATTACCCAACTTTTGAACCGCTGGGTTATTCAGTCACTCGTTGTCAGACCCCCCTTCACACAGGAGAGCAAATCTCCAGGTCTAAAATATAGACCCGGAGATTTGCTCTATTACATGTGTTTTTCGCCTGTGTCAAAGGGTCATCACAGATCTTAAACTCTGGATCTCCGACCCTGGTCATTTGCAGTGTCGGAGACCAAGAGTTTAATCCGGAATGACCCTTTCACACAGAAAAATGACCCGTGTATGTCATGAAATTCCCGGGTGGAACTGCTTCATCCGGGAATTTCATTTTCAATTAAAAAGGTTGCTGCCTGTGGAGACAATCCAAATGAAACTGTAAAGTGTGCCTGAAGGCCAATGGGAGTTACACAGCTGGTGTTATTACTTGCTGAAGGCAGGGAGAACCCTAAAACTTTTAGACTGTATTGCGAAGCTGTGGTAGCAAGCCAAGTCAGACTGGAGCCTGGGGACATGTCGGCAAGAAGCAGGAAAGACTGGGACTTTGTGGCGCAGACTTGCAGCCAGTACAATGAGGAGGCGGTTTGTTATTTTTTGTTTCATTTATGGTGACAGCAAAGCACCTAGACCTGTGGTTTCCAAACTAATTCTCTATGCACGTTACATCAGCCCCCCCAGCAGTGCACATGGTTTTGTTCATTTGGGAGGAATTTGCCTCAGAGTGAACCAGAATAAGGTCCAGTGTGCTGTGGCACCCTGAGGCAATTGCAGGGGTGCCTCGGGTCAGTGGTCCAGGAGTAATTACAATTCAAATTGGTGAATATAATAGGCAAAACTAGTACTTATGATTTTCCATCATAAAATATGTGGACAAATAGAGTGAATCCTGTCCCTCACCACATAACTGAACCTAAGGATGAGATAGAAGTCACAAATTCACTTGATTTAATATTTTATTCTATATTTCTCAATAAGAAACTTTAGGCTTAGGGGAGCCATGAAAAAAATTCATGGTACGCGTCCTCTGACCTTTTCATACCCCCACTATCCACGTCGGCATGGATTTGATTGTAGATAGTGTGGCGAGCGCAGTGAGCCACCGAGCCCGAAGAGTGGCGAGCGCAGCGAGGGGACGTGGAATACATGTAAAGTAATACGCCTTCCGCGCGCCACGCTTCGGGCTCAGTGACTCGCTGCGCTCGCAACACACTATATAGAATCAACTCCACGCTGACGTGGATAGTGGGGGTATGAAAAGGTCGGAGGACGCGTACCGCCGCCCCTTGCAGGCTTGCCGCACTCGCCATGCTTCAGGTTGGCGTTGATAGTGGGGGTGCATTTAACATTGTAAGCACCCATTAGGGTGCTTATACAATTAAAAAAATTGTATAGGGTGCTTAAATCGCATGCAGCTATATGGCATGCGATGCAATACAATGCATAAGATGCCATACTACTGAAAATCGTGCTAGGAAACTAGTACCTAAATAATTCTCTCTTTATGCCACACCCAGCGTTTCCTGACATGCAATATGTAGTTCACTGATACTGCTGAGCTATTTTGTGTTTTACCCTTTAAAGCCTCTATATTGTCTACATTGCTATCTTTAACATCAGTTTGTTTACACATGGTGTCATGGTAACAAGTCATCGCCATGACTCTATGCAGAGTGGCGTCGTCAAGCAGCATCGTGCACGATAACATCACCCGATGCAGCCACGACCCGGAAGGGAAGCATTTACTGGCTGCCCTGCATGATCTTAATCACTTGGTGGGGTTATAAGGTGAGAGTTTGTTTGTCTGTATATGCCTGAAGAAAATGCTTTATTAAATAGCATCGAAACATTGCTTATCAAACTGGAATCTTATGTGGGGTACACACCAGGATGAACCGCTCACGATGCACGATGTGAGCGGGTCGTCAGTGTTTTTTTCGAACCGCTCACGATGACGCGGTAGGCACGACCCGCTGACGATGTGCACCGTTAACGGGTCCGATCCGATGGCGACCCGCACCCGGGAGTATGGACGTTTCCAGATCCTACCTGCTGCAGGTAGGATCTGAATAACGACCGACCAGCGGGACCACGCATCGGATCGGTATCGGCCCACAGCAGGACAGAAAAGGGCCCAATCACCAAACAATCTACATCCAATCGGTCAGAATTGGATTTAGATTGATGGGACCCTTGTCGTCCTGGTGTGTACCCAGCATTAGTAGCCTTTTCCCTTTGTAGACGAGTGCTGCACCTGTATGGATGTTAGATCGATAGATAATATAATATAGATGCATGAACACCTTACAGGGTCACCTACCTTCCCTCTTTAGTGATGCCAGTGCCACTTGCAGGAAGAACAATGGCATCGATGGACCGCTCCAGATGAAGCAGAGCTCCTAATAAAAAGGATAACACAATGCTACATTATCACAGTTTGGATAGTACTATTAAAACGACCTATAGGGGTGCAACCAAGGGGAAATGGACACTAACTGCCTTTGTTACAAATCACTTGCAGGGGCAGATCTGACTTGCAATGTGCCTTTCTTCAAAAGGTAAGAAGCCAACACATACATTGGGGCTTTTCATTTCAGAAGAGCATAATATGCATCAGACAATGGGGCATTGTACAGTGCACTGTAAAATTTTCTATAAACATTCTCTAGCGACTCTGCCACCTTATAACACCAGTGTCAGAGTTTCAGCAGAGCAGCAAAAATACATTTCTTTTTTGTACGAGAGTTACACTGCGGTCTGCCTTCATGTGAATTTCTGGGAAATGGTGATCCCCTGGAGTTGGGAAAGATAGTCTGGAATATTGACTCAGCAGAGCATGACATAATTTAACCCTTTGAGTGTCAAGTGATTTTGTCAAAATTGGTGTGATTACCAAGGAAACTTTTTTATTCATCATAATGACCTGTAATGTTTACTTAAATAGGAAATAAGCTTTTTTTTTTTTTTTTACACAACATTTTTTATTTGAATTTAACCACGAATGCCTGGAAATCTTCGGGGCTCAGCCGTGCTGAGGCAGTGGGCTGTCCCAGAAAATTTTCAGGCATACCACCATTAGGAAGGTGAGCACAGTGGTGCACCACCTCAAGCGCCACCCTCCGGTTGCCCTGCCCCCCTTCCTGTCGCTCCCCCCCTGACCTCCGCACTCCAGCGATGTACACCGGAGCTCCCCTGCCGCTGCTCCCGCCGCCATTACCACTGTGTGGCCTAGTGTTTTGTGGTCTCCTGCATGCAAAACACTTGATTTCCCCCTATAGCCGTGACCATTGACTTTGAAATGCCAAACTGTCATTCAGATACTACCAGGTTTTTGTTTCAACCAGCCAGATTTGACAATCAATCTGTAGATGTATGGCCAGCTTTAACCCAGCTGTTTGCCAATGGATTTTAGAGGAAAGAATTTTTTTTTTACATTTTTGGCAAACTGTTTATCAAGATGCTCTACATCAGCTCCATAGCAGAATGTAGTCTTCACAATAAGCTGCTTTAGCAGGCCACCAGGCCCTGCTATATTTTAAAGTGGTAAATGTTCCCTGTCCTAATAGCGGCACCTTGCTAAAGCAGCCTGCCCGGTGCCAAGTTCCTATTAACTTGGGGGAACCACAGCAAACAAAAAGACATTTGTTGGCTAAATTATCACTAGTACTGCAAAGTGATATGCATTTAGCATCCCGAAGTTCAGGATGCCAGTAGTCGGAATGCTGATGCAGGAATCACAACACTGGTGAGAAGACCGGCATTGGAACGTGAATCCCGACTGTCAGCATCCCTAATGTATGAAAGGCGAGGTTGATTGGGAGGGGGTCGGAGATAGAAAGGCTGTGTGTGTGGTGGTGGCGGGGGTGTTGGATTAGGGATCAGCCATTAAGAAGGTTAGGAGAGGGGGGCGGTTAGGGTTAGGCCAACACTAGGTAAAATTTTGATACGGACCCATTTGCAATAGCTCAGACTAAGTAGACCATAGTTTTCGCTCTACACAGTATATAAATAAAGTCACCAGTAGGCAGTGAAGTACATTTTCATTCAATCCTGTTTTATTTGAAAAAAACCTATTCATTTTCACAAAGTTATCTTATAAGACTTCTGTTAAACAAAGCCTATTGCAATGAATTCAAAATTGCTACGGTGAGAAGATCGGTAGTAAAACATAATGGGAAATATACACCAAATCAAGAACATAAATGAGGGTATGAAATGAACACTGGTTCAGCAGAAGGTTTTTAATATTTATTTATGCTTGGGATAGATTGAATGAATCTATTGCATCAGTTTACCTTCATTAAGAAAAAAATAAATAACAAACCTGAAAGATACATTAACGAGATTTGGGTGACTTGAAAACTGGGAGATTTGAAGAGATGTATCCTTAAATCAATGTGTATATATTGCTAATTTAATTTATTTATTTCTGTTTTATACAGTACTTATTACATGCAGTACAGCTCAGGTCTCCCTTATCCAAAATGCTCGTGACCAGGAGCATTTTGAATAAGGGATTTTTGGGGATTAAGGATTTTTTTTTTCATCCTTACCTGGTCCCCTGGTGGTGCCTCGATGGTCCCCCGACGTCTACGGTGGCCTTCAGGATTCTATTCAGCGGCATCTCCGGTCCCAGGGGTGCATTGTGCGAGTGCGTCGGTGATGTCAGAGGCACAATGCACCCCTGGGACAGGATCCCGGAGGCCGTCGTGGACATCGGGGGACGAGGTAAGTATGAAAAAAAGGGGAGGGGGAAAAAAAACAATGAAATATTCTTTAAAACCACAGTTTTCAGAATATTTAGGTTTTTGGAATACACGGATAAGGGAGATCCGACCTTTATGGGATATTTTCAACATGTTGTACTATTAGTCGCATTATGTAAATACAGAAACATAGCTCCATCTACAGGCAGCTCTAGGAAATACATACTAGAGAGTCAATATAAATAGAGTAGGTTTGGAAAAAGCACAATTGCCCTCTGCTGTATATAATGCAATATTACCACTCACCCTTCATCTTGGCCAAGTCTTCAAGCTCTATGTTCAAAGCTAGAAACAGACATGTTTTTGTGGTTAAAATACTTGGAAATAATCTCAATTTGCATTAATGTACATCCAATGAGACAACTTTTCAAAACAAAAACTAGCAGAGTGGAAGTTATTTTACTATATCAGAAATGGCTGTAGTCAGAAAGCAAGTCAGGAAAAAGTGGATAAAGCTCACAGGTGCTTGGGGAGTCCATGTTGAACTCTGCACTTATATGCTTCTGCTCCAGGTTCTCGGTGTGCTCCTTTATCACCAAGTCTAAAGCATCAATCCCAGAAGCCACGTCATAAGGGGTCAGGTCAAAGGAAGCGGACTCCTCGCACATTCGCTCCTAGAACGGTGAGACAGAGGCGTGACAGAGTAATGACACAGATACAGACAGCACATGGGGGAAACATAGGACTTACCACATTGTGAGCTTCATCAAATATAACTATAGTGCCCTTCAGATCGATGTTATGGGCTTTACGACTCTGGAAAACAAATAGAATTTATTGCAAATATGAGCACTAATACAACAATGAAAACCGAAAGCCCACCCCATTCTTAGCAGTCAAAGCACAGAGTCCACCCCCTTTCTATAAAGCCATAAGTCAGATCGCAAGAAGTCCAAAAATATACTCCATGCCGCATTCATGTGAAATGCAGCTGTCTCAAATCATATAATCATATAAACCTCGGTACTCAGGAACCCCCAACAGTGCATGTTTTCCAGGTCACCCTATACAGGTGCACTCATTATTCACAGACCCATTTTAAAAGATCCACAGGTGAGGCTAATTACTTCACCTGAGATTCTGCGTGGAGACCTGGAAAACGTGCACTGTTGGGGAAGGGGTCCTGAGGACCAAGGTTGAGAACCACTGCGTTAGACAGTATAAGTGCTTCTCAAATCCGGACCCTGGAGCAGTGCATGTTTTCCAGGTCTCGACACAGAACAATGAAATAAAATATACACAGGTTTTTTTAATTAAAACGTGTCAGTTCTGAATACACCGGTGCTCAACCAAGGCGGTTTGAAAAGGAGTTTTATTACACAGGCAGAAAAAACAATAAACACCTTTTGCAGGGCACTCTTAATTTGCTAAATATTCTTTGAATGGTCTGACATATTAAAATGTAACATTTATTAATAATATCCTCTAACAAATATATAAATATTGTATATGCACTTGCATATAAAATGTATCACAAAAGTTGTCCCAAAATGTTTGTGTAGAAATATCTTCATATATCTCTCTCACCTCATACTGTATGGGCTGGACAGCACTCAGAAAGCTATTCAAATAATTAACAATGACTGCAAAGGTATAGTCAACATTTTGGGCTCCTATGCCCTTTATCGGGTAAAATCGGCCCAAATTGCATGCGTTTGCCATCCGATTCGCTGTCCCGTGGGCATCAGATCAGACTTGGAGGTTGAACCACCTCCGGGCGGCGGGCAACACGGTCGCATGCGACACTGCCACCTGGGAAGGTCCTGGACAGCTCAGGAGGATAGGATGGCCATACCTTTATATTGTATTAATACTGTATTAATATGTAATAACTGTTGCGATCAACATTTGTCTATTGACCAAAAGGACACTGGTTGCAAATGATTCAGTTAAGTATCAAATTCTGCTAAGTGAGAGGAAAAGATTCCTAAGTTTTGTGATCTCACGTCACTTCTACTGTCATCAGCTTTGAACACCTTGGTGCTGATGAGAGGGTGACAGATACATCACAAAGGCTTGAATTATAGAAAGAAATACACTTTTTAAACGGAGGAGCCTGTCAGTGTCTTGGTACTTGTTTCCTAGGACGGCGCCCATGATTTTGATCTTAGGCATCGCAAGGAAAAAAATTGCGTCGGTCGCATCGCATGCGGCCAAAAAAATCGCATGCGATGCGACCGACGCGATTACACATAGGGAACAATGTTAAATGGCCCAATTGACCCGATTTCACATAGGAAACAATGTTAAATGGCCCACAGACCCCAAATAGCCACCCTGAAGTGTGAAATGCCCCCCCCCCCCCAATTGTTAACACAACCCCACGATCAACGTCAACCCGAAGCGTGGCGAGCACAGCGAGCCCGCGAGGGGCGGCGGTACGCGTCCTCCGACCTTTTCATACCCCCACTATCCACGTCGGCATGGAGTTGAGAATAGAAAGTGTGGTGAGCGCAGCGAGCCACCGAGCCAGAAGCATGGCGAGCGTAGCGAGCCCCGCGCGGGGACGCGGAACACGCTCCCGAAGCGTGGCGAGCGCAGCGAGCGGACACGGATTACTTAACATGTATTCCGCGTCCGCTCACCACGCTTCGGGCTCGTATTCAGCGTGCGCTCGCCACGCTTCGGGCTCGGCGGCTCGCCACACTTTCAAATACCCACCCTGAAGTGTGAAATGGCCCCCCCAATTGTTAACGCCACCCCATGATCAACGTCAACCCAAAGTGTGGCGAGCGGCGGCGGTACACGTCCTCCGACCTTTTCATACCCCCACTATCCACGTCGGCGTGGAGTTGAGAATAGAAAGTGTGGCGAGCGCAGCGAGCCACCGAGCCCGAAGCGTGGCGAGGGGACACGGATTACTTAACATGTATTTCGCATCCGCTCGCCAAGCTTCGGGCTCGTATTCCGTGTGCGCTCGCCACGCTTCGGGCTCGGTGCGCTCGAAACACTTTCTATTCTCAACTCCACGCCGACGTGGATAGTGGGGGTATGAAAAGGTCGGTGGAACGCGTACCGCTGCGCTCGCCACGCTTCGGGTTGACGTTGATCTTGGGGTGGCGTTAACAATTGGGGGGGCAGAGAGGCGTGGCCACGGCAGCGCGGGAGTAGAGGTGTGTGGTGAGCAGCTCCCTGAACTTCCATCCTGAAAACTCCCTGAGCGCTGGCGTTTGGTGTTACAGCCGTCTACGGTGCACAAGTGGCGGCAAGAGGAGTCAGAGTGACGGCCCGGCAACAGGACGTTATATACCTGCTGGCCCGCACGAGAGGCGAAGGTTGACCGGTGGACGAGAGGGTGCGAGGCACACGGAGGTCGGGAGTATAGCGCCGGCAGCAGCAACGGGTTCCTGTCCTGTCCCTGCATCCCGGCGAGGTGACGTCTTGCAAGCGCGGACGGCGGTGTGACGCTGAGGGCGCGACGCGAATTTGTGCTATTATCTGGCCATATCAGAAATATACAACTGTACAGCGTAAATTGAAATATCCCTTGCCTACCCCAAAAGCCATAATGGGGAAAACAGGAAACGCAACAGCAGCGGCAGCCCGACTTCAGCGTTACGCCAGAAACCAGAATACCAACACCCCCACTAGCACCCCTGTTACCACACCAGTTAAAAGCAGTGCCCCCCAGCCGCCCCCAGAAATTTCCCTTCAGCAAATAATGGAAGCCATCAAGGGCAGCGAAGATCGCCTGATGGAGAAAATAAGTGAAATACAAGCAGATGTAGCACTGGCGAGGCAAGAGATTAAGGAGGTTAAAGGAAGAATAACCGAGGCAGAGAGTCGTATTTCAAAAATCGAGGACAGTAATGTACTCCTGGTGGCAAAATTCGACCTGGTTGTAGAACAAGTAAAGGAAATGAGGACAAAAATGACAGATATGGAAGGAAGACTAAGGAGAAATAACTTAAGGTTTACTGGGTTCCCCGAAAGGGTGGAGGGGCAAGATGCGATTAAATTTATGGAGCATTGGTGTGCGACCAAGTTTGGAACGGAGAAATTCTCCAAATCTTTCGCTATTGAGAGAGCACACAGGGTCCCTTTCAGAAGTCCCCCCCCTGGGGCACCGCCTCGTACCTTAATAATAAAACTCCTAAACTTCCAAGACCGGGATGCCATCCTTCGGCTGGCAAGGAACTTTGAAATATTAGAGCATGAAGGGGCGAGAATCTCTATCTTTCCCGACCTCGCAATAGAAGTTCAGAAGAGTAGAGCAAAGTTTCTGGACATTAAAAAACAGCTGCGAAAACGAGGAGTTAAATACTCAATGCTCTACCCAGCAAAATTGCGGGTGATATTTGATGGCCAGACTTTCCTCTTTCAGTCACCCATGGAAGCCGCTAAATGGGTGGATAAGTGGGCATCAGGGGATATCCAGATGGCAACAGAATAAATATATGTTAATTAAAGTTCAGGGAGCAGGCCGCACGTTGGTGGCCTTAGTGAGTTAAAGTCTCCCAGGGGATAGGGGGTCATTTGGCTGTGGGGATAGGTATACCGGAGGGTGTGGGGTATACAGGGTGGGGGGAGGAGGGGGGGGGGTTGTTATATGTATAAGTGTTTGTATTATGAGTGTTGCAGGTCCTAACATAGAGGTTACGAATTTAATGGGAATAGCTATAGGGAGAGTGAAATGGGTTAACTCGCCTCTAAGAGAATATATACTACTTATTGTTTCTTTTTGTATTAATGGAATCCGTTGATATCTATCAAATGAATGGCTGGGATGGTTAGATTACTTTTTTGGAATGTAAGAGGAATTAATGATAAGATAAAGAGAACTCTGGTATTGAACCAAATTAAAAAATCCAAAGCAGACATTATATGTCTTGCCGAGACTCACTTGGTGGGTAATAAGGTGAAATCACTAAATAAAATATGGGTGGGGACGAGCTACCACTCATCCTTTACATCCAACTCCAGAGGAGTCTCAATTTTATTTAGGAAATCCCTGCCATTCATTTGTAAAAGGATCAAAATCGATTCAGATGGGAAATACATCTTTTTGGAATGTGTTATTGGAACATCTCACGTTTATCTTTTGTCGATCTATATCCCGCCCCCTTTTTCTTTTGATGTGTTGAAAGAGGCATTGGAATTTATTTCACTATCCCCAGATTTGCCAGTGTTATGTGTGGGAGATTTTAATAATGTCCTGAATAATGATTGTGATAGATGGAATGGTGGGAAGAAGGTGGCGAAAAGGGGCAATATGGGTCTTGAAAAATTTATAAATGATCTAGGATGGGTAGATGCCTGGCGGGAGAGAAATCCATATGCTAAGCAATTCTCTTGCTATACTCCTCAGTTCCAGGCATTTTCACGGATTGATATGATCTGGGTTACAAGGAAACTAATGTCGAAGGTTGGGGGAGTGGAGTTTAAAGCAAGAGGGGTGTCTGATCATTCCCCTCTGGTATATATATAGATTCTGGAGGTTCGATACCAGAAGGTTAAAGAGGAAGAAATTGGGGCCTTCCTAAGAACAATAGATATGCCAACCATATCAGCACTAGGTAAAAAAGAGCTGGAAGCATCAATTACCCTAAATGAAATAAAAGAGGCCATATTGGATCTCCCCAATGGTAAATCCCCAGGCCTGGATGGGCTACCGGGGGAGATCTATAAAAAATATCTAGACATTATAGCACCCATCTTTATGGAGATCTTAAACTCAAGCTTTTTAGAGAATAATCTCCCAAGATCAATGCTTGAAACTAAGATAATAGTTCTTCTCAAGGTGGGGAAAGATTCAGAGGCAATGGAATCCTATAGGCCGATATCTTTGATATCGGTAGAAGCGAAAATACTGGCTAAAATTTTGGCTAAAAGATTAAACAAATTTATAAGTCAAATTATACATGAGGATCAGTCCGGCTTTATGCCTGGGAAAGATACATCTGCGAATCGTAAAAAGGTCTTTATCCATCTACAGGCCCCACATACAGACGACCACTGTCCGGTAATTGTATCATTAGACGCAACTAAGGCGTTTGATGTGGTGGAGTGGTCGTTTCTATGGGGGGTCCTGGAGAGAGTTGGAATTGGACCCAATTTTATTAAATGGGTGCAATTGTTATATCAAAGACCAGAAGCCAGACTATCAATAAATAACTATACAGCTAACTCATTCACAATAAGTAGAGGCACTAGACAGGGGTGCCCCCTTTCACCCAGTTTGTTTGCCCTGGTGATAGAGCCTTTGGCTTGTTTACTACGGAGCCATCTGGCCAATGAAGGATTTAGACGAGGGGGAGGCAGGGATGTTTTGGCTTTATATGCGGATGACGTGTTATTATTTTTGAAGGATGGTAGCGTGGGAGTTCCATTGGCTCTGAATTTAATAGAAGAATTTGGGAAGTTCTCAGGTTTTCAGGTAAACTGGGGGAAGTCCAGCATTTTGCCTTTGCGCCATGGGGGCGTGGATATTAGATCACCACTTAAAGTGGTGAACTCCTTCAGGTACTTGGGAATATGGATCACTTCCGATCCTAAGGACTTCGAGGAGCTAAATCTACGCCCACTGGTACAAGATTTGGGGGATAGGATAAAACGCTGGTGTAAACTTCCGTTAACTAATATGGGTAGGGTTAACCTACTTAAAATGATCATCCTTCCAAAGTTTCTTTGTTTTCCAGCAATCTCCCCATTATATAACTAGTGATTTCTTTAGGAAGGTCAATAGCATGATGGGATCATTTATTTGGAAAAACCTACTTCCAAAAATTAATTTTTCAAATTTGACAAGGAAAAAGGGGGAAGGTGGAATGGCCTTGCCGGATCTTAAATTGTATTACCTCGCCTGTCAAATAAGATCATTGGCTGACTGGTTTACAGATAATACGATAGGTGAAGGGCTGAAAGACCTGGTCAGATATTGTGGTGGGGGACTATCCCCAGTTCAAAGACTGGTAGTAGGGGGAAAGGTAGATCAGAGTTTTACGATGGTGAACCAAGCAATTAAAGTATGGAGAGATGTGAATAAACTGTATAGTTTTAGAGAAATAGATGTAGACTATCCCTTAATTAAAGAGACTAATTTGGTAGGAGAGGAGTCATCACAAATATTAAAGTTCTGGGGAAGAATAGGTATCAGATCCCTTAGCCAGGTGTATGAGAAGAATGAAATTAAACAATTTGAACAGCTGAAAGGGGAGTTCTCCTTGTCCTATGCACATATTTTCAGATACTTACAGTTGAAGAAAGTTCTCCAGACCCAGACTGGGGGAAGCTCTCTAGAATTTGGGGAATCACCGGTAAAAATAATTCTGGCAGGTGGGGATAGGTCAAGAAAAATATCCAGGATATATAACATCTTATTACAAAAGAAACATGAGGATGGCCTGATGAGCCTAAAAATGAAATGGGAAGGAGATCTGGGAGAAATAGATCAGGAGGTATGGGACTCCACCCTTGTATCACTCTCAAAAGCAACCAACTCTATTAAAACACAGCAGATACAATTATTTATTCTGCATAGGTCATACTTCTCCACTGGGAGGCTTCAGAAATTTGGAGCCCTCAGGGAAGACGTGTGCCCTAAATGTAATATAGCACCGGGCACGTTTTTTCACTTAATATGGAATTGTAGGGTTATACAGGAATTTTGGGCGGGAGTGAAAGAGACTCTGGTTGATCTGGGAATTACACAACAGGCTTTAACGCCAGGAGGATGTTTACTGAATATGTTTAATGGTATAAGTATTGATAAATACACTAAATTATTTATAATTAATATGTGTTCCTTGGCCAAGGTCATGATAGCGAGGAAATGGTTGTCAAAAATAGGACCAGGGTGTGATGAGTGGAGAGCACTAGTTAATTATACGTTTAAGCATGAAAGACACGTGTATAAGAGTAGGAAAAGTTTATGGAAATTTGAAAAGATATGGCACAAATGGATAATCTACACAGAAAACACAAACTAGTCACTAAAAGATAAAAAAAAAAAAAAAGGAGTTGAATTTAGGAAAAATGTGGGGTAGGATCTGACCACTTCCCAAAGATTTTCTGTGTGGTATAGTAGAGAGATGTAGTAGTATGGGGGCGAGTTGCCCGTATAGAGAAGAGGGAAGAATGATAGATATTCCCGGGAATATCCAGTAGGAATTAAGAATTAGGACCTGTATTGTTGTTTGTTGAGCATATAGAAATAACGGAGTATCCAGGAGCATGGGCAATATTATAGGTTAGGAGGGGGCTGTTGCGGACATCCGGATTCTAAGAATATGCTCATTGTCTTATCTGTATTGTATGTCTGGTATCTGTGGGGAATTGTAGGTATGTGATTTTTATGTGTATATGTATTTGTATTGTGTATCATGTCCTTTTTTGATATGCAAATAAAAAATATTAAAAAAAAAAAAAACAATTGGGGGGGCCATTTCACACTTCAGGGTGGGTATTTGGGGTCTGTGGGCCATTTAACATTGTTCCCTATGTAAAATCGGTAATCGCGTCAGTCGCATCGCATGCGATTTTTTGGCCGCATGCGATGCGACCGACGCGATTTACATTTTACCATGCATTTCTATGTAAAATCGCGGCCATCGCATGCCATTACAATGGAATGCGATGTACATGCGATGCCCGCGATGGGCGCCGTTCTAGGAAACAAGTACCGTGCCTTTTGCTATACCAGCATTGCAGACATAGTCTAGATCACTCCCTCAAACGAGACAGCATACAGAAAACAAACACTTTTATTCTGGTATACAATATAGCCTAAATATACCCAAATTACGTTATGTACCTTTGGGTCCAGTAGATAATTATAAGGCATAAATATGATATCCGCTTGTTGTTTCAGATTCCGGGACAGGTAATAGGGACAAGCTCTGCACAGTAGAGAAGAAATAATAAAACAACCGACAGATATATAATACACATCCGGAAACATCACATGGGGAGGAACCTATTGTAGTACCTGTGCTTTGTGCCATTCTTCACCAGATCCTCAATGTCCAGTATCTGAGTGGTTAGATCCTTCTCTGTGCTCTTTTCTTTAGGAAAAATTATTATTAGTCTGTAGAAATTTGTAAGGTTTCCGCACATCATATAAATGCCTATAAATGTACAACTTTATCTTAACATGTTTGTTATTCTGTTGCTCCGAACGCAATCTTTAGAGCAACTTCTATGCATCCAATTCCATCCCATCCTAACCAGGTGGGGTGGTTTGTTTCCCAGCATCCTCTATTGCCAACCTTAGACCACAGTTCATGAAGCACTTACCCTCCACATTGTTATAGAAGTGACAAGAGCGGCTGGACACTTTGGAGCGGCACATATGAACCTGTAAGAGTGGAATAAGATGCTTACTACTAGCACTTCCCATACAAAACAAAAAGATAGAGGATGACAGGAAATTTAAGTTTTGTTCTACTTTAAGGCCTATTTGTAACTAAATACTCTGAAAGAGTAGAGCCTTAATAACTTATTCCAGTATATTGTGATCAAATTACTCCAGAAACGCTTATGTTTTGTTTCTATTCCCAAATATTTATTTTAAAGCCAGTGACATTCTGGAAAGAAGAAGAAATCTGCCATATTATGAGCACGGCTCTATACCAAACTGCTTCCTCTCAAAAGAATCCTCCTACCCACACCATTGCCTTTAATCTGCACTAGAATATGGTACAAATACACATTTAGGGGTGTATGCAATGCTTTCTGCGATCTGTGACAGAGCAGTGCTGCCTGCTCGCTGTCACAGCTCGCAGGGTCAGCATTCAACTGACCGCCCCATACATGCTGTTTCCCCCTCGCTAGGTTTTTAGAGTGAGATGGCTTATCCGACCGCTAAAACAGCGAGGCTCGTGGCTAAATGCAGTGGGTTCCTCTGACAGCGAGCATTACCAAGGTGCGTTGAATAGGGTGAATGGCTTGTTTTTTTTACTTGTTTTTGGCGATACCCGCTGTTTAACCCCGTCGCCAGCCGCACTGAATACACCACACAAAATGGACTGTGGTCAGGGGTAGCCAACTCCAGTCCTCGAGAACTACCAAAAGTTCACAATTTCGAGATCACCTAGCTGGGGCACAGGTGCACTCATTACTGACTGACACATTATAAATGATCCACAGGTGGAGCTAATTACTTCCCTTGTGATTCTGTGAGGAGACCTGGAAACCGTTAACTGTTGGTAGCTCTCAAGGACTGGAGTTGGCTACCCCTGCTCTAACTTAACTTCTTAACTTCTCTACTTCTACAAAGTGTGGACCTCTTGGCATAATTAAGTCTCCTTGACCTATAATCTGGTTGAGTAACATTATTGGCCAGAATTTGGTCATCTGACACCTTCCAGATATCCTGCTAACTGAACATCCCCACCACCTCCTTTAATGCACGCCCCCCCTCCATATATAATACAGCACTACAGGTATCCTCCCGATTGCAATGTTTATTTGTAACCACTTTCGTTGTCTCTCACATTTGAACGATAAAATGTTCACATTTATTAAAGTGATTGTTTCTCTGATTTTGTTATTTCTTTGATGAAATCAATGACCAAACTTGGGGGTTTGCTACAATATTTCACAGTTGTGTGAGGTCCCGGGCCGCCGACATCACAAAAGGGTGTGCCCGGGCCGCGATGTCACTAAAGGGGGCAGGCACCAGGCTGTTTTAGCGGGGCGCTGCTAGCGGGGCAGGGTGCATTTTAAAAATCGGGCAGGGCGCAGCGCCCCGCTAACACTAGCTTTTATTTCTAATTTTCCAAGTACACTTAGAAATCAAATAGTGAACCAAGAGAAGGCATCACACACACTGTATCCTAAGTACCTTGACATGGTTACTCTCTTGCTTCTTGACCTCAGGGTGTATGCACAGCTGTTCTCGGGAGCCCAGGACACTGACTTTGGGTCTGTAGTGAGAAGATAGGTAGAGGATTACACACAGAGCACAGAGAGCCCCAGCACAATGCAATTTGTATTTAGTAAGGCTATGGTCCTGTTAAAATCTTACAAAACAGATATTACATAGGTGTTTGTCACTCTAAAAGTTAAGAACCAGAGTGGATTTATAGGAAGCAGTTTTAAAATAAAATATCGAAGTATGCACATCAGAATAATACACATTCTTAAGACCAATCATTATAGTCTGGGAAAGTACATATTATATTATAGTAGGTGAATTGGGCAATATGTATATGCGCTAGAGTTACTAATTAGTAACTAGGATTGGGAGGAAGCCAACCTTCTAATGTGCTACATTTGTATTAGTAGTGGAAGGGGTAATATAGTATCTTACAGCAGGGGTGGCCAAATCGGTCCTCGAGATCTACCAATGGTCCACGTTTTCCAGGTTACCTAGCTGGTGCACAGCTGTAGTCATTACTAACTGTCACATTTTAAAACATTCTGCATTCATTCCTACAATAGATCCACAGGTTGCCTGGAAAACATGCACCGTTGGTAGATCTTGAGGACAGGTTTGGCCACCCCTGTCTTACGCCATAATAAAAAAAAAAGTAGAAAGATCTACTTTCCCTGGTCCATCAACATAGGTCATTAATGCTAAGCTGGACAGAAACCATATGGAAAAATCCGAAACAATTGGTTGTGGGGAGACAGGTTAGTGTGGGGGTTGGGGTCACTAGCAGATTTTGAAAATGCCTTGATACAAAGGAGCCCTAAGCTGAAACGCGCATCAGTTTCTATTTACTATATTATATATTAATGCCCTTATAGTACATAGTATGCATTCTAGCACCCGCTATCTTTGAAAACCCATGCAGTTCCTCTTCCCTACCTGTGGTGTCGCTGTTTGCTGTATTGCTTCTAGTGTGGTCTGTATCAGCACTGATATGCACACCAGACCTGTGCTTGAAACACCACAGCAGACAGCGACACCCCAGGCATAGAACAGGAACTGCATGGGTTTTCAGAGATAGCGGGTGCTAGAATGAACACTAGTACACATAATGATGAATGCGTACTATGTGTTGGCAATATTCCACAGTGAAGTTGTTGCAGAGGGAAACAATTAACACATAAACTATATTAACTATATAAACAATATTACGTTTCTGAATGTGATTAAAAATCTATTATAAAACAAGGAGCATTCCAAGTGAAGAAATCCTACACCCAAAAGCATGGGCATAATGAATCAGACAGACAACGATATAGGAGGAAACTATTGCTGTTACAAACCATGCAAGTAGATCTGCCAAAAACCGCTTTGGTAAGAATACACACTTACCTTCTGACTATGGGTCTGGCCTGCGTTGTTGCTCTCTGCAGTGGTGCTTCTAGCACAGTTTGGTATGTATTTCAGCACAGAGATACAAATCAGAATTTGGTAGAAGCACCACAGCAGAAAGAAACACCCTAGACAGGAAAAAGAGGAACAGCACAGGTTTTGAAAGCTGCAGGGTGCTAGAATAAACACTACCCTGTGCACACAGCCAGACTTGCTGATATGGCTGCATTGGCTGTGATGTAGGGCTGACCTGATATGTCTGAACATTGGACAGATATATAAAATGTGCACACCCACAAATGCACTACACATATAGTGCCTGTTCTATTGAATTATTGGGTACTCAGCTTTAGAGACCAGGCATTACATGGATGAGCAAAAGGACACTCTCACCATTCATAGTAACAGATCCCATATGGCATTACTTACACAAAGTGATCTAATTGCAGCAACATTACCTGTATGAGGTGTGCTTCAGCTCACTTATAACTTGGGTCAGCTGGGAGTGTGTCCTTGATGCATAAATAATCTTGGGAATGTCACTGTAGTATGCTGTAACAAAGATAAAGGATTTCTTTCAGTAGACGATACCTGTAACACTTATGTCCCATATTGCCAAGTGAGGTCTCTAAAACGTACATTCAAATAGCCTGGTAGTGAGAGACTGAGGGGGAGGAATTTGTCATGGGTCCGCTTAAGACCTGATCACTAGGCTACTAACTTGCAGAGCCCTACGAGCAGGTAATCACCACCCAGCAAATTGCTGTGCGAGGCTTGCAAAGATATCCTATCCCTGCGATTAGCAACAAATCCATACACAACCCGCTCACCATCTAATGATTTCTCCAGTATGTGCCATCTGTGCGTAGCCCAGGACTTACTCGGCGGCTGCGATAGAAGCAGGCTGAACAGAGCTGGAGCTGCCGTCACACGACTTTCCTTCAAATTGCCTAGGCACGCCTGCGTTTTCCTGATACTCCCAGAAAACGGCCGGTTACCATCCACAAATGCCGGCTTTCTGTCAATCAATTTACGTGAGGGGAACGATACAATACAAAGTGCAGCAGGATGGTCTCACGCATGCGTACTACGAGCCATAACCTTAATCTGATTATCGCCCAGCCCGCGAATTCGCAGACGTGCGATCAGGTCTGAATAACCCACTACAGCCATAAGAGATCAGTGCTAAAATCACATTCTCGGCATGAACGAAAACTACTTTAGGGCAATAATCACAAAATTGTCAAATTGCCCCAATCCATCGCTGATGTATGGCCGGTTTAAAGCAGACACTGCATCAATCTTTGATAGATGCTCATAGATCACATAAACACAGCTCAAAGTTGTGAGCATCTGGCTGTCACACACACAATAGATATAGAAGTCCTACCTGAGCCCTGTCCACTTGTCTCTTCACTTCCCCAGCTTGCAGCGGGACGGCCTGGAAACAGCTGTTCCCCATTCATGCGTTCGTCAATCTTCCGTGCTGTGATCCCATCTTTAAAATGTTGTCGCCAGGCTAAAGTGGCACAGAGTAAGCACAGTGTTTTCCCAGTGCCAGTGGGGCTCTCCAGAACCCCATTCACCCCCTGAAAGTAACATTACACATTTAAGCCATGTCAACATTCTCACGTTATGCACAGGGACATGATAAATATACCACACCTCTCTGTGCCACCCCTATTGATTCATGCCAGCACTTCACATTTAGTTGAGCTACTATATAGCATTGGTGGTAATTAGCATGCTAGCCAGGTTGATCAGCATGCAAAATGTCTGAACTACTGGGTCAGTATTAGGCAGCCAATTTCGAGCCGGCCCGCAAGCTTTGATTAGTGGACGGCCCAGTCACAGGGAAGTGATGGCGGAAGGAGACGCGCGGTGTCCTGTGCTCTCCTCCCTTCGGTGACATGACAGGTCTGCAGGGGGATGCCATACTGTGCTCTCCCCACCTGGTGGCAGCAGCAACAATGGTGAGTGCTGCTGCTGGGAATTTTGCACTGTGGGGGCATACCAGCTTTTTGGCACTGTGGGCGCATAGGTGTATCTGGCACTATTGGGGGCATATGTATATATGGCAGTGCACTATTGGAGACATATTTGTATCACACCCACCCAAGGGGTCAAAATAAACCAGGGCTGGGCAACACCAGCCCTCCAGATGTTGATTAACTACACATCCCAGCATGCCTTGCATCAGTTTCAGCATGGCCACATAGCAAAACTAATGCGAAGCATCCTGGGATGTGTAGTTCATCAACATCTGGAGGGCCGGTGTTGCCCAGGCCTGAAATCGACCATGCCCCTTTTTTTGGCGTGCGTATGTGCGTATGATGCCGGCTCTTTAGCTTGACTACCGATATTTTTCGGCTCTTTACCTCTGACCGGTTGGCCTCCCCTGCCATAGGGAAGTAACCCCAAAGCTGCCAACTGTCTGACTCAAACCACATCCACCCTCTCCACCTTTTGCCCAGTACCCAGCCACCTTTAGTTTGGTGCCTTCAGCCTGACTCCCCACATATGTCCTCTGCCGCAGCCTGCAGCAAGTCCCTCTGACTCCTCTGTAAACTTCTTCAGGGAGATTGTGGAGCCCACTAAGAACATACCTTCTGCAGACACTCCAGCACCCTGGCCATGTAATCCTCCTGGCATTTGTACGGAGTAAACGGGAAGTCCACAGTAACACCGGAGACCTGGATCTGAGGCATGTCCAGCAGGAACCACAAACCAGCAGCAGCACTATTCCCCCAACCTCCAGCTCTCAGATTCACAAATCGCGCTACGACGCCATGACGTCACGTCGCCCGGCCGGTTGACATGCCACCGGGTCTCACTCGCCGTGTCCTTCCTGTCACCGTCTCGCTTTTACTGTTACAGACTGGGAGGTGTTTGAACATTTGTTATGTGACTGCTGCAGTAATGTGCGCGGGAAGCAGCTCTAGTGGCCGCTGTGTGTAGACTCCGGAAAGATGGCGCTTGTACTACAGCGTGTCTGTAGTAGTAGTATCTGTACTCTAGCAGCAATTACGGCTTAGAGTCAGACTGGGAGACCGAGACTGTCAAAGTGTCACAGTGCATTATCTGGTACTGCTGCTGCAGAGGGAGGCAGGTTTGAGGATACATAACTCAGGATGTATGCACACATAGCTGGTCTCTACTGTTGCTGCATGCCCATAGCTGGTCTAAACTACTGCTGCTGCATACAGGCATGTGCTGTTTTCAGCAGGTTTAAACTTCAGGGTTCCTTATTCATCACTTCCCTGGCTGTATTATATGGGTGTCCAAAATATTGGGACCACTGGGTTAGTACTTTGCCCTTAAAGCTAGGTAAAATATCTGTCCTATGTGTCTGGTGGGAACAATAATCTGGAAATGTATATCTCCCAACTTTGCTCACAATTGCAGGGATCGCCAACGACTATCGATGTTCCCAAAACATAGATGGCTGGGACCTAGTGTTCGATGTTTTGGGCATCGCTAGGCTAGGTTTGAATAGTTTTATGCCATCGATAGACAGTATTCAATGGTATCAGCCGGGGCACATGCACAGCGGCGCTGTATCTAGCTGCATTGTTGCGGGCAGCATGCCCTGGCTGGAGGTGCACGTATGCGCAGAAGAACCTTTAACTAAATGGATGCCTCCTGGCGGGGTGGTCTCCCACAGTGACCCACCTCGTTTTTATGCACATGTAGGGCTAAGCGATATCAGGAACCATAGATGGTAGGTGGTAGAATGTTTTATAGCCATCAATGGTTTTGCTTTTAAAGCCATCAAAGGCAATCATCTGTGTGGATGTATCAGTGGCCATCCCTACCCTGCAGCACAAAATGGGGATGGAGGCATGAGCGTGGCCTCAGGTGGAGCATGACCTAGCGCCATGGCCCTCAGTTTTCATCACTTTGGAGGTGCGCCCAGCAATCCCTTAGCAGCCCCCAACTTCCTTCCCTGCTTTAGTAGTTGATATGCGCCTGGCTTCTATTCAGTGATCACCAGCTGCTATGCAGAGTGTTGGCAATGCCCACAGAGTGCATAAAAACAAGTGCAAGGTTACACCCCTTTTCCTGGAGTGTGCCCTCTAGCCCAGTGTTTCCCAACCCTGGCCCTCAAGTACCCCCAACAGTGCTCGTTTTCCAGGTCTCCACACAGAATCACAAGTGACATAATTAGCTCCACCTGTGGATCTTTTAAAATTTATCTAAATAATGAGTGAACCTGCCGGGTGACCTGGAAGACGTGCACTGTTGGGGGTACTTGGGAACCACTGCTCTAGCCACACAAGAGTCTCAATGCTGAATGTTTCAAAGTTTGGAAGTATAGTGATAACCTGCTCTTCTAACCCACTCACCTGTGGGACACTGCGACCTGTGGGTGGAACAGCAGGACAGGACAATTGGAACAGTCGGAACATATGGTATCGGCGTCTGGTCTGACCCCCCTTCCCCCTCCATCCCTCCCAGCATCAGCACACATACAGCATGTGCTGTGCTGCTGACAGCAGGCTCAGCATGTGTGTCTCACAGACAGCGTGAGAACTCATGCTGAGCCTGCTGTCAGCACAGCACATGCTGTAGGTGTGTGCTGCTGCTGAGTTTAGAGTTTTCCTTTACCCCCTCTAAATATTTTGGGGGCGTGGCCTAAGCACAGGAGGTGGCCACACCTCCCACACTTAGGTCACACCCCAAAAATTTTACCGCGGCTCGGCATTCCTCTAGGCTGCCCTGATCGGCGTAAGGGAGAACTGAATATTTGTTCCAAAATGCTGGAAAATAGAAAATGGTCAATTGCATCTATTTCATTCAACAAAATGTATCCGAACAATAGTTTTTGTCCATTTTCCAGTATTTGGGACAGTGGCATAACTATAGAGGGTGTAGGGCAGTGGTTCCCAAACTGTGTGCCGTGGCTCCCTGGGGTGCCTTGGGACA
Source organism: Crinia signifera (assembly GCF_055691185.1). Lineage (NCBI taxonomy): Eukaryota > Metazoa > Chordata > Amphibia > Anura > Myobatrachidae > Crinia > Crinia signifera. The sequence continues at coordinate 104,031,756 of NC_139222.1, read as the reverse complement.
CTTGCAGGGGTGCCCGGAGTTGGTGGTCCAGGACCAACTCAAATTATTAATGGTTAATTATTTATGCGCAAAACCAATGCTGGTGGCTGCCAGTCATAAAATGTGTACAAACAGAAGCAAATCATGCCCTTTACCACATAACTGACCCTAAGAATTGCATATAAACCCTATCTAATTAGATTTTTTATGGCCTAGGGGTGCCGTGAAAAAATTCTGATACTCAAGGGTGCCGTGATTCAAAAAAGATTGGGAACCCCTGGTGTAGGGGATGTAGCTGCTATGGGGCCCAGCGGTTTCAGGGGCCCCAAGTCAGTGTATTGCACACATCCCCTTTTATTGCAGAAGAGCTAATCCTACAGTCACACTCTGGATTTAGGAAAATGTCCAAGGCCAGCGTTGTTGGTTAGAATTCTTTTGACCTTCATGCAGTGGTAAGTTCTTTAGGTAGAAACTATCCCCATGTTATGACATGACTCTCTCATCAGACAGTTCAGTTGACGAAATATGAATACCAATAATTGAATCAGTAATTACAAATGAAGTACATTTTAATGACATTAAGTTTAATTTGAATACAATGTAAAACAGTATACTGTTTTTTTTTTGGGGGGGGGGGGTTTGCTTTTTTTAGTATTATTATTTATACATTTTCTTGTCAACTGTAGGTGGTGCTATAATCATTAAAAATCATTAAAAATAATCATTAAAAGTAAATACCGGTATACATAAATGCATGAAGGCAATTTTTGGGATTGTTCAAAACCACTACAAACACTACACTGCAAAGCCACTGATAATCCACCCTAATGGTGGGTACACACTGACCGATATATATCAGCCAATCATTAAATCAGCCAATATATATAGTTTAATAAATGGCCAGTATGTACAAGCGATATGTCTGTAAGCTGCCTAGCATGAAGAATAGATATGGATGTAGGGTTTCCACCTTTGTGATGAGAGATTCCCAGACCGTGGCCCGCCCCTAGACATACCCACAGCTGACCCATTGATCTGCACCTCTCCCCCCCCCCCCCCCAGTCCCGCCTTATGGTTTGATTTTATTTACATTTGCAAATCTATTCTTGATTTTGCGCACATACACGTTACGTCACGCCACACACTGTGATGCCCATTACACTTTATGCCACACACTGTGATGCCCATTACACGTTATGCCACACACTGTGATGCCCATTACACGTTATGCCATGACTGGGCAATTTTTTTTTTTTTGTAAATAGGGACAATATGGACAGTGTACCATAATGCCTATTACATGTCACACACCCTTTTAGACATGCCAACTTTTGAAGCTGCGGGGGTGGGGACAAGGCTGGCCTCACAATGCCCCGCACCCAATCCACAAAAACTCTGCGATTTGCAGGCCCACGACGAGGGGGCAGGGCTAAAATGATGCAATTTGCATTATTTTAGTCCTTCCCCCTCCCGCGGACCTGCATATTCCGGAATTTGTTTCAGCGAGTCCTGGGGGAGAGGCTTTAGGGAGCATGCAGAAGACTTGTCACCTGCCCGGGGGGCCAGGAGTGGGACACAATTTTTGGGAGCCTCCCGGCCATTCTGGGAGGGTAGACAAGAATGCTTTTAGGGCCCCTGCCCCCTGTCCACATGTGCTATTTGATACATTCCAGCTGTCTTACCATATACTGCAATACAATTTGGGGCACTAAAACATCACACCGAAAATGTAATTTTCAATAAATGCTCTCTAACGCATAGACTTCACTTCTATGAATTTTCTTGATAGTTACAGCTCCACATCAGGAGCTCTGCAAAATGACCACCAGCACTTCAGTGAAGGAGCTAGTAAGGAGTGTTGGGCCTTGTAGTATGTTATTTAAAAATAGAATGGCAGGTTTTTATGGGTTTGGTATGGTGGTCCGACAATCGGGATACCGACAGCCAGTATCCTGACTTTGGAACCCCGACTGCCATGTCCTCAGTGCAGGAGGCCAGTGGCCATTTTCCTGTAGCCGTGGCCAGCACGGGAGGGCTGCCTGGAGGAGGTGGATGGTGATCCAGCGCGGCCCGCAGCCAGTGACTGGCTAAGCAGCCCGGGGGAGCAGGAGGGCTGTCGGACCCCACCGGACCCCCCACACACACCAGCAGCAGCAGATGGAGAGACAGCAACAATGGTGAGTTGCTGGTGGGAAATTCTGGCACTGTGGGGCATATGTGTATCTGTCACTGTGGGGGCATATCTGGCACTGTGGGGGCATATGTGTCTCTGGCACTGTGGGGGCATATGTGTCTCTGGCACTGTGGGGGCATATGTGTCTCTGGCACTGTGGGGGCATATGTGTCTCTGGCACTGTGGGGGCATATCTGGCACTGTGGGGGCATATGTGTATTTGGTACTGTTGTGGAATATCTGGCACTGTGGGGGCATATGTGTATTTGGCACTGTGGGGGCAAATCTGGCACTGTGGACATCACATTGTGCGGTGTAATGGGCATCATGGTATGGGGCGTAATGGGCATTACGGTGTGGGGAGCATTGGGTAATTGCCATCACAGTATGGGGTGCAATGGGCATCAAGGTGTGCGGCATAATGTGTAATTAGCATCACAATGTGCAATCTGCAGGTACACAATACAATCAAGGTACAGGCCACGTTCCCTTATGATAGGCCACACGCCTAATTTTTATGCGCGCCTCCGGCGCGCACAAGCATTCAGTCTCCCAGAGAGATGGGGGGTATGGGCCAATGCTCTGGACTTGCCCCCTAGGCTAAAATTTGCCAGCCAGCCCCCTGTCGGGGTTGGGATCCCGACTGTCGGGCATTTAAACAGTTGGGATTCCGATGTCAGAGTACTAACCTTCAGAATCCCGACTGTTGGGCAGTTATCCGGTACCTGATTTTCATTACTTTACAATGCTGTGCTAAGTACTTATCCAAGAGCAACTCCCCTTTACCAGACTACAGATGACAAACTGTCATAAATCTAATTTTTAATCAGTTAAGCATTTTGGAATGATTAATAACCAATAAATGGTTATACAGTATTTATATAATATTAGTTACCCTATTAAAATAATAGAAAAATGTGAAAATAATAAAACATATTATAGAAGGAGCTTATCAGAATGGAAATTCACCTGTGTTTATACAGTGAAATGTTCTCTTATGTGTGACAGACTTCCTGTAAGCAGTGGCGCTGAGGGGAGGGGGGGGGGGGGCAGATACTTTTTACCCGGGCCTCGGTCTGATAGAGGGGCCCAGTTCCCGCTCCCCCTTTCCCTGCTGCAGAGAGTCTGGCAGTGGGAGTAGAGAGGACAGCACAGCCACTGTCCCCATCCCAGCACATGCTGTTCAGTGCCGTGTGCTGAGAGGGTTAGAGATGCAGCAGCAGCCTGTCCTCTCACCCCCTGAGCGTGTGGCCGGCCGGTTGGCCCACCGCACCCCCTGCTAATGTTTTTTTTTTACAGAGGGTGGCCACACCACCTCCCATTGGCTATGCCGCTTTTTTACAGGGGCCTGGCGGCTCTTTCGGCACCCTTGTCTGTAAATAATTCCATTAAGGAACATAGAGTCTAATTCAGACCTGATTGCAGGACAAATTTGTCCTCAAAATGGGCAATATCATGTGAACTGCAGGTGGGGCAGATGTAACATGTGCAGAGAGAGTTAGACGGGTGAGTTATTTTGTTTCTGTGCAGGGTACATACTGACTGCTTTATTTTTAAACTGTAATTTATATTTCAGTATTTACACACCCCACCCAAATCTAACTCATCAGCTTTAGCAGAAACCAATGGGACACAGCAACACCCATCTACAGTTCGGAGAAGTCTTGCCACAAGTGGTCTTCATGGAAGAAATGCAGCAGAAACGCCATACCTTTGAGGTAGAAACAAGACCAAGGGACTCAACTATGCACAAAAACATAGGAACTGGGTACAGAAAAATAGCAGCAGGTGCTCTGGACCCTATCCGGTTGATGGACCGACAGTGTCTAGATTGACCATGTTATGGTTGACCATGTTTAGTCGAACGTGTTGTTAGATGCCTAAAAATAGCATCTACATCAACAGTAACGGAAGTTAGACACAAGCATTAGGTCGCCGGGGACATGATCGACAGACACAAGGTCGGCAAGCGTTTTCTACAATTTTTTTACTTTAGACCAACTTGGTTCATACTTTATCATCCAGTTTAACATAGAGTTACATTATAATAGTGTGCCGAATGTAGCGAGGCACCGTGCCTGTGTGAGGGGACTCTTATTTGTATCCATGTTAACCTATGTCAACATTTCCAACCTAGAAAAGTGAAAAACTCATGTTGACCTTGTAACTGTCAATCACACTCCTGTCAATCTAACGCTTGTGTCTAACTTACGTTACTGTCGAGCTAGACAGCGTTGACTATCTTTAGGCATCTAACTTGACTAGTTCGACTAAACATGGTCAACCATAACTTGGTTGATCTAGATACTGTCGATCCGCTATACCATAACCCTCTGTACAAAGACCCAAATAGTTACATAGTTGCATAGTAGGTAAGGCTGAAAAAAGACTTGCGTCCATTATATACAGCCAATGTCATTAAGAACTATCATCAGTGTAAAAATAAGGGTCCTCACATTGCCAGCCGTACCTTATCCAGTCATCCTCCTTTGTTACAGCCCTTGGAGCAGCAGTATCATTGTGGTGGGCCCCTGGTAAAATGCACTGGTGGCACTGCTGTTAGTCCTGCCTCTGACCAGAGCCAGATTAAGGTCTAAATGGGCCTGGATCTGAAAATGATCAAGGGCCTATTATGTGCAATATTAGGGGTTGTGGCGAGCACCTAATAATGTGGGTGGCGTGACCAGTGTTCTGTTTGGGTGGTCTGCTCATGGGTGTGTCTCTATTTGTGTAAATACTTTCAACTAATTATATATGCCTGGAAAAAGCAGGGGGCTGGCATAAGAAAAATGCAGGGAGATATATTGTCGGGTGCACTCCAAAGGTGCACCCGCAGGATGCCGATGTCCTAAGATACTTGTGGGGTGAGGCGGCACTCCAGTTATGAATAAAATACTGAAAGTCGAAACTTGGTAGACAATATGTCAGCACCTTTTATGTGGTCACCTAAGTTTACCACACCATATACCCCTTATACAAATCATGCAACACAATAGTAACCCCAGTACTTATATGTTAGTTGGGTGCCCACTATACTTAGTACGCTCATACCGCCACTATCCATGTCAGCATGGAGTTGATTTTATATAGTGTGGCGAGCGCAGAGAGCCACCGAGCCCGAAGCGTGGCGAGCGTAGCGAGCCCCACTAAGCAAATAGCTTAGTGGGCGCCCAACTAACATATAAGTACCGTAACCCCCTTATACTGTACTTGCCTCTTACACATTATACCACATGGAATGAGCCAAAATTCACACTGATTGAACCAAAATTCACACTATGGCACACAGATTAAAGCAAAATTCACATTTTGCTACATGGCTTGAGCCTAAATACACACTATACCAGGCATGTCCAAACAGTGGCCCTCCAGCTATTGTGAAACTACACGTCCAAGCATGCCTTGACATCGTTTTAGCATTCCCTAATAGCAAAACTGTGGCAATGCATGATGAGACTCAGGGCCGGTGCTAGGGTGTCCGGCGCCCTCCTGCAAACCATACATTTTGCGCCCTTTCACATTGCCATTGCAACAAGCTGCAGCCCGATTGTGGGAGTGTATGCAACATGCGATCCTATGGAGGATCTCGGGTGCATGTACATGTATGAATACACCATCTCGGTGCTGTGTCTGCAAAATGTTGCAGTCACTAAAGATGCCCATACACACTGTGAGAATCGCATACGTTATGGGCTAGATCGCATCGCACGGCATGCATGCAATGTGTGTGTGATGCGATCCGAAAGCAGTACAAAAAGTATGTGCAGCACTCGTGACTGAGGGGGAAAGGAGGTGATGAGAAGGAGGAGATGGAAGAAGAGGGGAGGTGATAGAGGGGGTGGAGTTTTGAGGAATGGCAGTGGCACTGGCACAGCACACTGAGAAAAGGGAAGGAAGGGGAGGCGGCGCTGCTGCCTGTTCGTCATTTGATTGACAGCTGACAGGCGCAGGGAGCAATGGGTAGGGGGCGTATCTGGACCTGACATGTCATCCAGGCATTCACAGACAATGCTACATGCCTCAGCGCAAGTGTCCGTGAGGAAGAGGGGGCAGGTCGTAGGAGGAGGACAGTGTGTGCACGGTGCAGGGAGCTGCTCAGCCTCTCCATACTGCCGCCCGCTGTCAGACAGGCGCTGCGGGCGGCATGCAGGAGGCAGTGACAGTGAGGGCTGAGGAAGCTTTAGCATACCAGGGAGGGAGGCAGCGCCTTTTCAGCATGGCGCCTCCCTGCTTTGCAGGAGCTGCTGAGTGGGTAGCGCCGGCCCTGATGAGACTTGTAGTTTACAACAGCTGGAGTTCCATAGTTTGGACAAGACTGCACTATACCAAACAGTTTGAGCAATAAAGCGCATTATGCTTCACAAATAGGGGCATTGCGAGCCAAAGGCGCACATTAAAAATTTACACCATAATGCCCATTACATGTTAAGCCTCACAACATACTCTCCATTACGTATTATGCCAAACACCATAATGCCTATTAAAAATTATGCTACATAAGTGTTGCTTACCTACATGTTCATTTCCAGGGGTTCCATGCTCATTGCCATGTGGGATTACATGCTCATTGCCAAGGGGGAATGCATGCTCGCGGTAACTGGGGGACAGCGCCGATGGGCAGAAATGACAGCCATTGACAGGAGAGCAGGGGGCTGCCCGGCTGTATTCAGAGCACTGCATCTCCCGGCTATTTTAAATAATACCCCTTTCACACCAGAAAATGCAGGGACTTACCCCGTAATATGGTCCCAGGATCATGCAGGGACATTCCCGGACTGGCCCCTTTTACACCAGCCTAGTCTCTGCATTTTCTGGTGTGAGGGCGAGAGAAAACCACCCCCGCCCCCTTTAAACAACCAGCTATATCATGGGTCTTCAAACTGTGGCCCTCCAGACGTTGTGAAACTACAAATCCCAGCATGCCTTGCCACAGTTTTAACACTCCCTTATAGCAAAACTGTGGCAAGGCATGCTGGGATTTGTAGTTTCACAACATCCGGAGGGCCACAGTTTGAAGACCCATGAGCTATATCTTCGGAACCGACTGACCCATTTACATGTAGGCTTCAAATGATTTTGGTCCCGTGAAAACGGGCCGTTTGGTTCCAGAGAAATCTGTCTTCAAACAACATGAACAGCCAGAAATGGAAAAAAAAAATTGGTTTACCCGCAATATCACTAGAACCAATGAACCCATAAGGACCAGGTATCAGATTGAAGGCCCAGCGAATTGGGTTAGACTGAGATCAACCTCGAGCTTCTGTGATGCCGGAGGGGGAACTGGCAGCCGTTGGAACCGGGTGGAGGTCGGAGTTAGCGGGTCCCATGTTATTCTTTGGGGAAAACGTTCCAGGTTTGCCTGGCGGTATCTCCGGTTCCCGGGAGGCTAGTGACACGGGGCTGGGCTCGTTGGAAAGCCCTGGCCCTCAGTTACAAAATGGGCCTATTTGGAGAGTGGGCCTGGAACTGTAGCTCCATCAGGCTCATTGTTAATCCGGCCCTGCCTCTGACCCAAAACTCCTGCCCCAACACAGCACCCAGCAGCACTGATCACAGCAGCAGCCAGCAACACTCATCACCCCTCACACACAGCAATGTTCATCCAGCACTCCTCACCCAGCACTGCATCCCTCATACAGAACCCCTCTGCCCACTCCTAGCACCCCTCACCGAGCAGCACAGATCACAGCAATCGGTATTTGAGAGAAAATATCTATGTCAAAAGTCAATAGTTTGACACCAAAAGGTTGACATACACAAGGTCAAAAGGTTGAGAAAAGCATTCGGACACTGTTGGACCGATTTGGACGAAATTTGGTCCTGATTAGGTTCATGGCCACTAAGATTCCCGAGCCTGTGGGGGTCCTGGGGGCACAAAAAGGGGTCCAGCCACTACACTTGGGTCACGGAAGCATTAACTAGCAAAGTTGCATAACACAGATGGGGTAGAGGACATGTGAGCTAAGAAAAAAAATGTGCTGATATTCAGAAGCCAACCACAGAGAGGTGTATTTTGGGCACACCATGGGCATGGGTCCAGTATGCATACGGACACTGTTGGATCGGTTTGGACAAAACCAACGGGAAGTGGCTTGATTGGTTTCAGATTAGGTTCACTGCCACTAGGATCCCCAATCCCGACCCCCGTGGCGGTCCCTTGGGCTCAAAAAAGGGGTTCTGGTCACTACACAAATTGGGTCAGGGAAGCAAGATATGACAAAGTTGTATAACATAGAGGGTGTAGAGGACATGGGGTTTAAGAAAAAAAATGTCTGAGCACACCATGGGGATCAGGTTCAGGGCCTTCCGCTGGATGGATTTGGATGAGTCCTCCAGATGACACTAGGCAGCCACCTCCTAGGTCTGCTGGAAGAGATGTCAAGTTTAAAACAAGAGGATAAAGTTGAAGTAATGCTAATTGCTAATCCCACCTATCAAAGGGCCTCAAATGTCTTTAGATCTGATCTTTTCAACCAGGGGCTCAATGGCCAACGCAACTATAAGGGAAGATAGGTGACAACCCTATCATATGTCATTGGTTATATTAAACTCCAAGTAAATACAGCCATTAACAAAAACCTCCGTGGAAGGGGCCGAATACAGAGCAAAGATAACGAGGCTGAAGTTGGCTTCTTATTCGGCCAGCTTCTTATTCGAGCTCCAGCTTCTTATTCGAGCTCCAGCTTCTTATTCGAGCTCCAGCTTCTTATTCAGAACAATCACTTTTACAAGGGTTAATGAATCATGGACCACAAATTTGATTGCAGAAATCAACACAGGGGGGTCACGTACATATGACACACTAGCAATTTAATTTGACCAACAGGGATTTGGGCAGAAATTGGGCACTAAAGTGGGCATGGGTCCCAAAATCATCATTTTGAATAAGTAGCTGGTGTTCTGCACGGGTTAAAAAGCGTTGGTCAAAAAATCTTACACTTGGAATCCACACAGGGGGGTCACTTACATATGACCCACTTGCCATTTATTTTGACCAACAAGGATTTGGGCAGAAATAGGGCAGTAAAGTGGGCATGGGTCCCAGAATCATCATTTTGAATAAGTAGCTGGTGTCCTGCAAGGGTTAAACAGCGTTGGTCAAAAAATATTACACTGGAAACCCGCACAAAGGGGTCACTTACATATGACCCACTTGCCATTTCTTTTGACCAACAAGGATTTGGGCAGAAATAGGGCACTAAAGTGGGCATGGGTCCCAGAATCATCATTTTGAATAAGTAGCTGGTGTTCTGCAAGGGTTAAACAGCGTTGGTCAAAAAATATTACACTGGAAACCCGCACAGGGGGGTCACTTACATATGACCCACGTGCCATTTCTTTTGACCAACAAGGATTTGGGCAGTAATAGGGCAGTAAAGTGGGCATGGGTCACAGATGTCATGATTTTGAATAAGTAGCTGGTGTCCTGCAAGGGTTAAACAGTGTTGGTCAAAACATATTACACTTGAAACCCACACAGGGGGGTCAGATACATATGACCCACTTGCAATTTCTTTTGACCAACAATGATTTGGGCAGAAAATGGGCACAAAAATGGGCATGGGTCCCAGATATCATTTTGAATAAGTAGCTGGTGTCCTGCAAGGGTTAAACAGCGTTGGTCTAAAAATATTACACTGGAAACCCACACAGAAGGGTCACTTACATATGACCCACTTGCCATTTCTTTTGACCAACAAGGATTTGGGCAGAAATTGGGCACTAAAGTGGGCATGGGTCCCAGAATCATAATTTTGAATAAGTAGCTGGTGTTCTGCAAGGGTTAAACAGCGTTGGTCAAAAAATATTACACTGGAAACCCGCACAGGGGGGTCACTTACATATGACCCACTTGCCATTTCTTTTGACCAACAAGGATTTGGGCAGTAATAGGGCAGTAAAGTGGGCATTGGTCACAGATGTCATTATTTTGAATAAGTAGCTGGTGTCCTGCAAGGGTTAAACAGCGTTGGTCAAAAAATATTACACTGGAAACCCGCACAGGGGGGTCACTTACATATGACCCACTTGCCATTTCTTTTGACCAACAAGGATTTGGGCAGAAATTGGGCACTAAAGTGGGCATGGGTCCCAGAATCATCATTTTGAATAAGTAGCTGGTGTTCTGCAAGGGTTAAACAGCGTTGGTCAAAAAATATTACACTGGAAACCCGCACAGGGGGGTCACTTACATATGACCCACTTGCCATTTCTTTTGACTAACAAGGATTTGGGCAGTAATAGGGCAGTAAAGTGGGCATGGGTCCCAGATGTCATCATTTTGAATAAGTAGCTGGTGTCCTGCAAGGGTTAAACAGCGTTGGTCAAAAAAATTTTACACTGGAAACCCGCACAGAAGGGTCACTTACATATGACCCACTTGCCATTTCTTTTGACCAACAAGGATTTGGGCAGAAATTGGGCACTAAAGTGGGCATGGGTCCCAGAATCATCATTTTGAATAAGTAGCTGGTGTTCTGCAAGGGTTAAACAGTGTTGGTCAAAAAACCTTACACTTGGAATCCACACAGGGGGGTCACTTACATATGACCCACTTGCCATTTCTTTTGACCAACAAGGATTTGGGCAGTAATAGGGCAGTAAAGTGGGCATGGGTCCCAGATGTCATCATTTTGAATAAGTAGCTGGTGTCCTGCAAGGGTTAAACAGCATTGGTCAAAAAATATTACACTGGAAACCCGCACAGAAGGGTCACTTACATATGACCCACTTGCCATTTCTTTTGACCAACAAGGATTTGGGCAGAATTTGGGAACTAAAGTGGGCATGGGTCCCAGAATCATCATTTTGAATAAATAGCTGGTGTTCTGCAAGGGTTAAACAGCGTTGGTCAAAAAATCTTACACTTGGAATCCACACAGGGGGGTCACTTACATATGACCCACTTGCCATTTCTTTTGACCAACAAGGATTTGGGCAGTAATAGGGCAGTAAAGTGGGCATGGGTCACAGATGTCATTATTTTGAATAAGTAGCTGGTGTCCTGCAAGGGTTAAACAGTGTTGGTCAAAACATATTACACTTGAAACCCACACAGGGATGTTGCCTACATATGACCCACTTGCAATTTCTTTTGACCAACAATGATTTGGGCAGAAATTGGGCACTAAAGTGGGCATAGGTCCCAGATGTCATCATTTTGAATAAGTAGCTGGTGTCCTGCAAGGGTTAAACAGCGTTGGTCAAAAAATATTACACTGGAAACCCGCACAGGGGGGTCACTTACATATGACCATCTTGCCATTTCTTTTGACCAACAAGGATTTGGGCAGAAATAGGGCACTAAAGTGGGCATGGGTCCCAGAATCATCATTTTGAATAAGTAGCTGGTGTTCTGCAAGGGTTAAACAGCGTTGGTCAAAAAATATTACACTGGAAACCCGCACAGGGGGGGTCACTTACATATGACCCACGTGCTATTTCTTTTGCCCAACAAGGATTTGGGCAGTAATAGGGCAGTAAAGTGGGCATGGGTCACAGATGTCATTATTTTGAATAAGTAGCTGGTGTCCTGCAAGGGTTAAACAGCGTTGGTCAAAAAATATTACACTGGAAACCCGCACAGAAGGGTCACTTACATATGACCCACTTGCCATTTCTTTTGACCAACAAGGATTTGGGCAGAAATTGGGCACTAAAGTGGGCATGGGTCCCAGAATCATCATTTTGAATAAGTAGCTGGTGTTCTGCAAGGGTTAAACAGCGTTGGTCAAAAAATATTACACTGGAAACCCGCACAGGGGGGTCACTTACATATGACCCACTTGCCATTTCTTTTGACCAACAAGGATTTGGGCAGTAATAGGGCAGTAAAGTGGGCATGGGTCCCAGATGTCATCATTTTGAATAAGTAGCTGGTGTTCTGCAAGGGTTAAACAGCGTTGGACAAAAAATCTTACACTTGGAATCCACACAGGGGGCTCACTTACATATGACCCACTTGCCATTTCTTTTGACCAACAAGCATTTGGGCAGTAATAGTGCAGTAAAGTGGGCATGGGTCACAGATGTCATTATTTTGAATAAGTAGCTGGTGTCCTGCAAGGGTTAAACAGTGTTGGTCAAAACATATTACACTTGAAACCCACACAGGGGAGTTGCCTACATATGACCCACTTGCAATTTCTTTTCACCAACAATGATTTGGGCAGAAATGGGGCACTAAAGTGGGCATAGGTCCCAGATGTCATCATTTTGAATAAGTAGCTGGTGTCCTGCAAGGGTTAAACAGCGTTGGTCAAAAAATATTACACTGGAAACCCGCACAGGGGGGTCACTTACATATGACCCACTTGCCATTTCTTTTGACAAACAAGGATTTGGGCAGAAATAGGGCACTAAAGTGGGCATGGGTCCCAGAATCATCATTTTGAATAAGTAGCTGGTGTTCTGCAAGGGTTAAACAGCGTTGGTCAAAAAATTTTACACTGGAAACCCGCACAGGGGGGGTCACTTACATATGACCCACGTGCTATTTCTTTTGCCCAACAAGGATTTGGGCAGTAATAGGGCAGTAAAGTGGGCATGGGTCACAGATGTCATTATTTTGAATAAGTAGCTGGTGTCCTGCAAGGGTTAAACAGCGTTGGTCAAAAAATATTACACTGGAAACCCGCACAGAAGGGTCACTTACATATGACCCACTTGCCATTTCTTTTGACCAACAAGGATTTAGGCAGAAATTGGGCACTAAAGTGGGCATGGGTCCCAGAATCATCATTTTGAATAAGTATCTGGTGTTCTGCAAGGGTTAAACAGCGTTGGTCAAAAAATCTTACACTTGGAATCCACACTGGGGGGTCACTTACATTTGACCCACTTGCCATTTCTTTTGACCAACAAGGATTTGGGCAGTAATAGGGCAGTAAAGTGGGCATGGGTCACAGATGTCATTATTTTGAATAAGTAGCTGGTGTCCTGCAAGGGTTAAACAGTGTTGGTCAAAACATATTACACTTGAAACCCACACAGGGGGGTTGCCTACATATGACCCACTTGCAATTTCTTTTGACCAACAATGATTTGGGCAGAAATTGGGCACTAAAGTGGGCATAGGTCCCAGATGTCATAATTTTGAATAAGTAGCTGGTGTCCTGCAAGGGTTAAACAGCGTTGGTCAAAAAATATTACACTGGAAACCCGCACAGGGGGGTCACTTACATATGACCCACTTGCCATTTCTTTTGACCAACAAGGATTTGGGCAGAAATTGGGCACTAAAGTGGGCATGGGTCCCAGAATCATCATTTTGAATAAGTAGCTGGTGTTCTGCAAGGGTTAAACAGCGTTGGTCAAAAAATATTACACTGGAAACCTGCACAGGGGGGTCACTTATGACCCACTTGCCATTTCTTTTGACCAACAAGGATTTGGGCAGAAATAGGGCACTAAAGTGGGCATGGGTCCCAGAATCATAATTTTGAATAAGTAGCTGGTATCCTGCAAGGGTTAAACAGCGTTGGTCAAAAAATATTACACTGGAAACCCGCACAGGGGGGTCACTTACATATGACCCACTTGCCATTTCTTTTGACCAACAAGGATTTGGGCAGTAATAGGGCAGTAAAGTGGGCATGGGCCACAGATGTCATTATTTTGAATAAGTAGCTGGTGTCCTGCAAGGGTTAAACAGTGTTGGTCAAAAAATGTTACACTTGGAATCCACACAGGGGGGTCACTTACATATGACCCACTTGCTATTTCTTTTGACCAACTAGGATTTGAGCAGAAAATGGGCACTAAAGTGGGCATAGGTCCCAGATTTCATCATTTTGAATAAGTAGCTGGTGTCCTGCAAGGGTTAAACAGCATTGGTCAAACAGTATGACACTTGGGGCCAAATGTAATAGGGTGAGAATTTCAGAAACTGAGAGATTTTGGGAGAGTTTTCCCATGTTTTTTAAAGCAGCAATCAATTACACTGCAAAACCAGGTTGATTTTGCCATGTAATTGATTGCTGCTTTAAAAAACATGGGAAAACTATCCCAAGGGTTAAACAGCGTTGGTCAAAAAATATTACACTGGAAACCCGCACAGAAGGGTCACTTACATATGACCCACTTGCCATTTCTTTTGACCAACAAGGATTTAGGCAGAAATTGGGCACTAAAGTGGGCATGGGTCCCAGAATCATCATTTTGAATAAGTATCTGGTGTTCTGCAAGGGTTAAACAGCGTTGGTCAAAAAATATTACACTTGGAATCCACACTGGGGGGTCACTTACATATGACCCACTTGCCATTTCTTTTGACCAACAAGGATTTGGGCAGTAATAGGGCAGTAAAGTGGGCATGGGTCACAGATGTCATTATTTTGAATAAGTAGCTGGTGTCCTGCAAGGGTTAAACAGTGTTGGTCAAAACATATTACACTTGAAACCCACACAGGGGGGTTGCCTACATATGACCCACTTGCAATTTCTTTTGACCAACAATGATTTGGGCAGAAATTGGGCACTAAAGTGGGCATAGGTCCCAGATGTCATAATTTTGAATAAGTAGCTGGTGTCCTGCAAGGGTTAAACAGCGTTGGTCAAAAAATATTACACTGGAAACCCGCACAGGGGGGTCACTTACATATGACCCACTTGCCATTTCTTTTGACCAACAAGGATTTGGGCAGAAATTGGGCACTAAAGTGGGCATGGGTCCCAGAATCATCATTTTGAATAAGTAGCTGGTGTTCTGCAAGGGTTAAACAGCGTTGGTCAAAAAATATTACACTGGAAACCCGCACAGGGGGGTCACTTACATATGACCATCTTGCCATTTCTTTTGACCAACAAGGATTTGGGCAGAAATAGGGCACTAAAGTGGGCATGGGTCCCAGAATCATCATTTTGAATAAGTAGCTGGTATCCTGCAAGGGTTAAACAGCGTTGGTCAAAAAATATTACACTGGAAACCCGCACAGGGGGGTCACTTACATATGACCCACTTGCCATTTCTTTTGACCAACAAGGATTTGGGCAGTAATAGGGCAGTAAAGTGGGCATGGGCCACAGATGTCATTATTTTGAATAAGTAGCTGGTGTCCTGCAAGGGTTAAACAGTGTTGGTCAAAAAATGTTACACTTGGAATCCACACAGGGGGGTCACTTACATATGACCCACTTGCTATTTCTTTTGACCAACTAGGATTTGAGCAGAAAATGGGCACTAAAGTGGGCATAGGTCCCAGATTTCATCATTTTGAATAAGTAGCTGGTGTCCTGCAAGGGTTAAACAGCATTGGTCAAACAGTATGACACTTGGGGCCAAATGTAATAGGGTGAGAATTTCAGAAACTGAGAGATTTTGGGAGAGTTTTCCCATGTTTTTTAAAGCAGCAATCAATTACACTGCAAAACCAGGTTGATTTTGCCATGTAATTGATTGCTGCTTTAAAAAACATGGGAAAACTCTCCCAAAATCTCTCACTTTCTGAAACTCTCACCCTATTACATTTGGCCCTTGAAATCCGCACAGGGGTGTCAGGTACATATGACCCACTTGCAATTTCTTTTGACCAACAAGGATTTGCGTAGAAATTGGGCATTTAGTGCCCTATTTCTGCCCAAATCCTTGTTGGTCAAAAGAAATGACAAGTGGGTCATATGTAAGTGACCGCCCTGTGCGGGTTTCCAGTGTAATATTTTTTGACCAACGCTGTTTAACCCTTGCAGAACACCAGCTACTTATTCAAAATGATATCTGGGACCCATGCCCACTTTAGTGCCCATTTTCTGCCCAAATCCTTGTTGGTCAAAAGAAATTGCAAGTGGGTCATATGTAGGTGACCCCCCTGTGTGGATTCCAAGTGTAAGATTTTTTGACCAACGCTTTTTAACCCTTGCAGATCACCAGCTACTTATTCAAAATGATGATTCTGGGACGCATGCCCACTTTAGTGCCCTATTTCTGCCCAAATCCTTGTTGGTCAAAAGAAATGGCAAGTGGGTCATATGTAAGTGACACCCCTGTGTGGATTCCAAGTGTAATATTTTTTGCCCAACACTGTTTAATCCTTGCAGAACACCAGATACTTATTCAAAATTATGATTCTGGGACCCATGCCCACTTTAGTGCCCTATTTCTGCCCAAATCCTTGTTGGTGAAAAGAAATGGCAAGTGGGTCATATGTAAGTGACCCCCCTGTGTGGATTCCAAGTGTAAGATTTTTTGACCAACACTGTTTAACCCTTGCAGAACACCAGCTACTTATTCAAAATGATGATTCTGGGACCCATGCGCACTTTAGTACCCAATTTCTGCCCAAATCCTTGTTGGTCAAAAGAAATGGCAAGTGGGTCATATGTAAGTGATCCTTCTTTGCGGGTTTCCAGTGTAATATTTTTTGACCAACACTGTTTAACCCTTGCAGGACACCAGCTACTTATTCAAAATGATATCTGGGACCCATGCCCATTTTTGTGCCCATTTTCTGCCCAAATCATTGTTGGTCAAAAGAAATTGCAAGTGGGTCATATGTATCTGACCCCCCTTTGTGGGTTTCAAGTGTAATATGTTTTGACCAACACTGTTTAACCCTTGCAGGACACCAGCTACTTATTCAAAATAATGACATCTGTGACCCATGCCCACTTTACTGCCCTATTACTGCCCAAATCCTTGTTGGTCAAAAGAAATGGCACGTGGGTCATATGTAAGTGACCCCCCTGTGCAGGTTTCCAGTGTAATATTTTTTGACCAACGCTGTTTAACCCTTTCAGAACACCAGCTACTTATTCAAAATGATGATTCTGGGACCCATGCCCACTTTAGTGCCCTATTTCTTCCCAAATCCTTGTTGGTCAAAAGAAATGGCAAGTGGGTCATATGTAAGTGACCCCCCTGTGTGGATTCCAAGTGTAAGATTTTTTGACCAACGCTGTTTAACCCTTGCAGGACACCAGCTACTTATTCAAAATGATGACATCTGGGACCCATGCCCACTTTACTGCCCTATTACTGCCCAAATCCTTGTTGGTCAAAAAAAATGGCAAGTGGGTCATATGTAAGTGACCCCTCTGTGCGGGTTTCCAGTGTAATATTTTTTGACCAACGCTGTTTAACCCTTGCAGAACACCAGCTACTTATTTAAAATGATGATTATGGGACCCATGCACACTTTAGTGCCCAATTTCTGCCCAAATCCTTGTTGGTCAAAAGAAATGGAAAGTGGGTCATATGTAAGTGACCCCCCTGTGCGGGTTTCTAGTGTAATATTTTTTGACCAACGCTGTTTAACCCTTGCAGGACACCAGCTACTTATTCAAAATGATGACATCTGGGACCCATGCCCACTTTACTGCCCTATTAATGCCCAAATCCTTGTTGGTCAAAAGAAATGGCAAGTGGGTCATATGTAAGTGACCCCCCTGTGCGGGTTTCCAGTGTAATATTTGTTGACCAACGCTGTTTAACCGTTGCAGAACACCAGCTACTTATTCAAAATGATGATTCTGGTACCCATGCCCACTTTAGTGCCCTATTTCTGCCCAAATCCTTGTTGGTCAAAAGAAATGGCAAGTGGGTCATATGTAAGTGACCCCCCTGTGCGGGTTTCCAGTGTAATATTTTTTGACCAACGCTGTTTAACCCTTGTAGAACACCAGCTACTTATTCAAAATTATATCTGGGACCCATGCCCACTTTAGTGCCCAATTTCTGCCCAAATCATTGTTGGTCAAAAGAAATTGCAAGTGGGTCATATGTAGGCAACCCCCCTGTGTGGGTTTCAAGTGTAATATGTTTTGACCAACACTGTTTAACCCTTGCAGAACACCAGCTACTTATTCAAAATAATGACATCTATGACCCATGCCCACTTTACTGCCCTATTACTGCCCAAATCCTTGTTGGTCAAAAGAAATGGCAAGTGGGTCATATGTAAGTGACCCCCCTGTGTGGATTCCAAGTGTAAGATTCTTTGACCAACGCTTTTTAACCCTTGCACAACACCAGCTACTTATTCAAAATGATGATTCTGGGACCCATGCCCACTTTAGTGCCCTATTTCTGCCCAAATCCTTGTTGGTCAAAAGAAATGGCAAGTGGGTCATATGTAAGTGACCCCCCTGTGCGGGTTTCCAGTGTAATATTTTTTGACCAACGCTGTTTAACCCTTGCAGGACACCAGCTACTTATTCAAAATGATGAATTCTGGGACCCATGCCCACTTTAGTGCCCAATTTCTGCCCAAAACCTTGTTGGTCAAAATAAATTGCTAGTGGGTCATATGTACGTGACCCCCCTGTGTTGATTTCTGCAGTCAAATTTGTGGTCCATGATTCATTAACCCTTGTAAAAGTGATTGTTCTGAATAAGAAGCTGGAGCTCGAATAAGAAGCTGGAGCTCGAATAAGAAGCTGGAGCTCGAATAAGAAGCCAACTTCAGCCTCGTGCAAAGATAGAATCCAGAAACCTTCCATTGAAACAGTACCGATTTAAGGTATCCCCAAAGAAGTATTTCGGCATCTCGTGTCAGAACCAGTAAGAGTTCCTTCTTGAAATTGCAACTCTCAATAATATTGAAAACTGTACGAGTGTCATCTGAGGTATTTTATATTTAAGCAAATAATGTTTTTCTTTTCATGCTGTTTGCGTGTGGTTGTTTTAAAGTATTTGTTAAAGTATTGGTTACAGTACAAGCATGCTTGCCATGATTGCATGACCCTTCGCTCCCCTTTCCACTTCTCTGTTCATGAGGTGGTGAAAGGATCAGATGCTACCAACTCTGAATGCCAATGTATGATTACACTATTTTGTATGGGCACACATTATGCAAATCAGGGTAGGTATGCTAATTAAATAGGTATACTGTACATCCATTTAACAACTGTCACTCTGTATTTTTGTAGTGAAGTGATCCTAGCGGTTAGCACAGCTCTCCTCTGCCCTGTGTTATTTATAGTTAATTGTATTGAAGATTTGATCAGTTCATCCTCCTTCAGTCGCTATTTGGGCCCACACATGCGCACTACAATCCCTATGCATGCACAGTCATTTGATAATCGTTCGATCTTTAAATTGGCTGATCAGCTATCGACTCTGAATCAGGCCCTAAACAGGTTACCGCAAAATATGCATGTTGCCTTGGGTAGAACAGTGATGGTCACTTCAATAACATATATGTAAATAGGAAAAGAGGTGACAACTGTTTTGACATCTCTTGCTGATTATTTCCCTGTCAGAGGCTTCTAATGTTACAGTACCTCACAATTAAATGGCAACGAGTAGTAAGCAACTTCTAAAAATTGGAGCACACCGATTGCCTTCCATAATCATGCAAGAACATATACATATACTTTGAGTTTAATTGCATTTCAAGGACCCATGGGAAATAAAACCCACACTGCAGACATATATACAACTGCAAAATGATCACGTTGTCAAACTATACCATGGTTGTTGCCGCAGTGTGTAAATAGTGGCAACGGCATCCGAACTTCACAGACTGTTTTCATGCCCCTATGGGTTAGCGAGCACTTTTGTGTGAATTCCGGACTCCGTGAAGTGCACCGCTGCTACGATGATTTGTACCAGCAAAATTGGGGATAATAGGATAGAGCCCTTTGAGTGCAGAGTGTAACAAAGGCATGTTGTACCTAGTAAGCATTGTAACATATGGGCGCGGGAAAGTATTTGGTAAAGCGGAAAGCTAGAAGAGAGTGTTTGCAAAAAATAGAGACTATGGCGTTCAACAAGTGGTGAGGGTAAACGTGATGAAAAGCTGGCTGGAGAGGGAAGAGTTCATTAGAAAATAGTTAATTCAGAGCCATAAGGGTGCAATATTTGGGTTCGGTATGTTTTGTAGACTGTTAGAATGCTGACATGAGAATGTCAACATGATCATAATAATGCTGACATTGAGTATTTTGGACACTGATGAAATATTGACATGTTAACAATGTCAACAAATGGTGATGTAGCTTTTCATAAGTTTCAGAAGTAACTATCTTACGTTCAAGGGCGTATCTACCATGGGTGCAAGAGGTGCAGCTGCTATAGGGCCCAGAGCTGAAGGGAGCCAATGTTTACCATTTAAGTAATAAGATTTACATACATGTATCATCATCAGTTGCTAAATAGGGGCCCTTACACACTTTTGCTATGGGGCCTACGTCTATCTAGTTATGCCCCTGCTTACGTTGGTGAGTATGTCTAATTTTCCCCCGATTGCAGCTAAGTTCACAAACTGCAGTTGCTGCTATTGCACTTGTCAACATTTACAATCTCAAAATTATGAACATGTAAGGATTTTGCAGAAGTCATGTTAGCTGTCAACATTTTTCAACAATGTTGACATTATAAATTGTGACAGATACTGATATACATCCAGTATATTCCCATACCCGATAGGAACACAAGACAATACATATTGCTATTCATTTAAAATATGATCTGACCATCAACCAGTAAATGTGTCATTAGTTTCTTATACATGACCCAACAATGAAGCTTCACACTTGTACTAATCCACACACATCTGGTCAGAACCATGACATATTATATAGATAGCCCTGGTCTGCCATAAGCTTTAGGGAATACTCAGACAAATAGCGGCCTTCACGTAGGCTGGATGTGACCATGGTCTTTTTATTTCATAATGTATTTACTAATGGGAGTTCTATTGAAGATGGGATGTTGCTATGGGCAGCCAATCAGAATCTACTTTTTATATATGTAGCACATTCTAGAGAAGATAATAGATAGGATCTGATTGGTTGCCCATAGCAGCATCCCATATTCAATAGAACTCCCATCTTATTAAATAAACCCATCAGTATATGTCAAATGCATTCTCCTATGAATGTATGATATAATCTAATACTTTGTCTAGCTGTAAGCATATGTGAGGTATGGTTCTAAAGCTAACTGTGGAAGATGGGGGTCCTTCCTTCGCTGCTCACACAGAAGAAGTGGCTGTAATGAAGCATGGTGGGGGTTGCTCCATGCTCTGACAATAGTGGGGGGAGACAGCAGTGCTGGATGTGACTCTGCATTAATTCACCTCTATTACTGATTGTAGCCTGAGCAATCTATAACAGAATAGCCCAGAATCTCCCTTGCTAACACCTCTGGTAAATGTAACCCAGCAGCAGCCACACCACCCTTTTCTCTCTCTCTCTCTCTCGCCCGTCCTGCCTCCCCCCACCCCCTCTGTCTCCTCCCTCTTGCCTGGATCCCCCTAGAGCTGAGTCAGGCGTTACCAGCATTGCAGTACTCCGCCACCCAGCACCATCTCCACTCCGCATCCTTCAGCACCATGGCCAGCACCGTCTCAGGTAGGACCGGCTCTCCCGCTGCATCCCAGTGATGCTCTCCATGCAGGCACTGTGGGCTGCCAGTGACGACCAAAGCATGCGGGAGCCCTACCAGTCTCACCTGCATCAGATGCAGTCATATAGGGGCTCCGTGGGTGTGGTGGGCACCGGCTGCAGGCTGGCTTTCCTGCGCATTACTCATTTCATTATTTTTTTTGTGTGCCAGAAACGCAATTCATCTACATGCGTCATGCTGATCATGTTGCCATGTTTATAGGAATGCACGCATGTATGGTCTCTGCATGAAGAACACCTACTCCCCTGGCTGCCAGTTTCCATTGTTCATACAGACAGATTTTTCTCCTTTGTTGATAAATCCCTAAGTAACAGCCTCACACAATGCAGCACCACAAACCCCCCTTTCCTGCCATTGATTGGACCCTGCGCCCACGCAGCCACACTGGCTCTGTTCTCCCCCTGCATGGGTGTGATTTCTCACATTTGGTGCCTGGGCTTTCTTCCCTTGCCTAAGACATGGCACTGCAGAAACACATGTTGCTGCCATGTCCCTGGCTATGTGCCACCCTCTGCCACTATCTCTATGACTGGGGAAGGACCATGTGAATGTGAAGGTCGGCCTTGATGCTATTTAGCGATCTTATCAGATGGCATGAGGCTAGGGAGTGGCTGCTGGTCTCAGCACCCTGCTTGGATTTCATGTCTCCTAGCATGTGTATCAGCGGTATGGATGGGAGGTGAATGCATGAGTTGCCCATGAATTGAATGCAAACCCCAACTGCCACTATCCCCATTATTGTCTCCATTCTGAAGTCTGCAATGATTGCTGAGTCCTGCGATTAGGTACCACTGAGAATA
The DNA here is from genome assembly GCF_055691185.1 of Crinia signifera. Taxonomy (NCBI): domain Eukaryota; kingdom Metazoa; phylum Chordata; class Amphibia; order Anura; family Myobatrachidae; genus Crinia; species Crinia signifera. Next base: position 104,009,459 of record NC_139222.1, on the reverse strand, counting down.
CAATGGGGAATGGGAGTGGATGGCAATTGCTGAACATCTCTGTATCAGTTCACGTTTAATACCCACCAGTGTTTTATTTCTTCCAATGCCATTGTTGTGCATACGAAAATTGTCATTTCTTTAATAAAGTTCTGGGGTGGGAGTTGCATTTGTGGTTTTTAAGGATGTATAAGAACATTCTACCCCATCTCTTATCTGTCTAGCTATAATAGCTCAGGGATCTTATTATCCTAAAGCATGGCGATGCTGGATGGTTTCAGCAACAGGGAATGGCGCAGCTTGGGAGCGGTACAGCCTATGTTAGTCCTATTGGAGCGCTATAGTCTAATGTTTCATCCAGATAAGAGGAAGGGGATTTTACATTGTAATGTGTTATCATTGTATTACTTATATTGGGTGTACGTGTGGCTGCTTCTCTTAAAAGCAGTAGAGTGTTTGCTCTACGACATTTATCACTAGTTATAGATTGAAATGTGTTAATTTGCTACATGTGATTAGAAATCAAACATCTGATGTTTACATAATAAGAATGATACAATGTGTCGCCCGATAATTGTTACAATATCACGCCTTTGTAAATCTATGCTCTGTGGGTGCGGTTACATCGGCGGAAGCTTACATTACCTTTACTACCGTCACTGCGCTTTGCATACAAAGTCATAATTGGAGTCAGATGTCCCATATAGCGCATTGTGTCTGTGAATTCGCACCGAGATGGAATGAGATCCATTAAAAAAAAAAAAAAAAATCCAGATTGTTCTTATTTCATTGTATACATTATTAGGAAGCCATCATTTGTAGACTCATTCCTAAATATATGATAATATGGATCTAAGAAGCAGTACTACTTCACAACATAGTAATCTTTGTATACTACATTTTTTAAATACTTTTAGAATACAGTATAACACCTACAGTATATTTATAGTACTTGAAGTAGAATGACTCATTTGTATTACTTCTTCTCACCTCTACCCAATCAGAGCAATGCCATTCTGTGGAAATGCTGAAGATGCATATCCATCTACAGCCACCTTTCAAGCAGTTCCTAAGAGCTTTTGGCTTGGACTGCTGGATCTTGTGATTCCCAACAGTTGGAGAGACCCAGGTTGACAATCTCCCACCATAAAATAAATCAATGACCTAAAACTACAATATCATTTGTTGTACACGAAGTATAAGTGAACATCAACATAAATTACCGAAATGTAAAGGTAGGCAGGATTGGTGAGCTAGTGGCAGCACTAGCACCATTGTGTTAAGGGTGCGGCCTAGTCAGGGGCGGATTTAGGAGTGAGTGCGCCCGTAGGCACAATAATAATGGCCCCCCCCCCCCCTGCCTAAGTGTATTATTTGTATTGATTATTTATAAGCCCTCATTTGAGAGAATAGAATAAATAGGACAGATTACAGGGACAGTATCTGCATTCCCTATCCATGTACACTTTATATAAGATGGAATATGGAACAGTACAGTGGATATTGTGCAGTTACTGGTACATTTCAGGCTGACAGCACCAACAGAAGCATCCAAGTGCCGCCCCCAAACATGTGCCGCCCCTAGGCACGTGCCTCATGTGCCTAATGGGAAATTTGGCACTGGGCCTAGTAGTGTCTGGTCACCATCATCTCTGATGTCCATGCCGTTCGTACTTTCTTGTGCATGTGCAGAATAAGTCATTCTTTGATGAGGATCATGCCCTGGTCTTTTGAGAACAGAGAGGGGACCAAGAGGCTACAGTGCCGATTTTCCGATAGCACTCATTTACTAAAGGGAGTGTTTACAAAAGTGGAGATGTTGCCTATAGCAACCAGATTCTACTTATAATTTATCTAGTGTTTTCTAGAAGATAATAGGTAGAATCCGATTGGTTTCTTCAGTAAACATCTCCACTTCAGTAAACTTGCACTTTAGCATAAACCCAGAGGGTGAGATTTAATAGGATGAGAGATTCAGAAAGTGAGAGATTTAGTAAGGAATCTCCAGTTTTTTTAAAGCGGCAATCATTTACACAGCAAAACCAGTGTGATTTTGAAGTGTAAATGATTGCCACTTTAAAAAAACTGGAGATTTCTTACCAAATCTCTCACTTTCTGAATCTCTCATCCTATTAAATCTCACCCCTAGTTTCCAATCCTTATAAAACATCTGCACACTTTTAGTTCCAATGATAACACAATTAGTCATAATTAGTGCAGTTTAATTCACCATAGAATCATGCCAGCAAATACATTTGTGTATTCATAGTCCACATTGTATGTAAAAAAAAAAATGTCCTAATAGAAATCTCTGATATCATCAGTCCATATACGTCATTAGGACATCTCAGGATTCATTTATCAAGGCTATAGGAGACTGGAAAAGTAAATATAGAATGTATATATATATATATATATATATATATATATATATATATATATATATATATATATATATACAGGAGCCCAGGGCCCTACAGTTCTAGGGGCCTTTATGTATAGGCAGGTGGTGGTCACAAAAGTAGATACCACATTCTCTACCTACCTCCCAGCCTGCAGCCAGACAGTAGATGGCTGTTAGCATGCTAATTGGTGGGTGGCAGTAGCTATCCACCAATGAAAGTTCTGACTGCCATTCACTGTCTGGAAACATTTAAAAAAGATGATATGAGACCGCAAGTGGGGCATGGTATGATTTTTTTCATTGGTTTCAGTGAATTGATATATATATATAGGTATGTCTGCGCTCTATATTCGTATTGCCCTTCATAAGCTCTATACAAGTCACAAAGGATAAAATAATAATTAGCTCTGCATCACCATCTTTTGGTCACGAATGGTACTGCAGTAACTATATATTTTAAAATAAATCTCCAAAAATGTGCAGCAGAAACAGACTAACCAGCAAAAAATAAAATAATAATAATAATAATACAGAAACTTTGGGGGTTATTCAAGTTTGTTCGGTCCTGTGTGCATCCGCACGCAGTACCAATGTTGCCCATCTGCGCAGGCAGGTTTCTGTGCATGTGCAGACGTATGTTACGTGCACCCACAGCAAACTTTTGGTTCGCCGGGTGTACGCACCCATGTCGGCATGTGGGGGCGGAGAAGGGCGGGGATAGCCGGGCTGCCTCATTACCATATGAGAACGCCCAGCGTTCATGGGCGTTCCCATGAGAATGCTGGGCGTTCTCATGGTAATGAGGCTGTGACGCAGGAGCGGGGGGCGGGCAGATGATATCACCGGATGTCAACTGGCCACCCATATCCGTGCCAGTGTGCACGCATATGTAAGTGACTTAAAAGTCAATATATGCGTGTACCTTCCACATCTTTCGATGGTCAGTGACCATCGAAAGATGTGGGAGGTCACCCACAGGCATACGAATGGATGTTTATGCTAAACAACCATTCGCAGCCTGTGCGGGTGAACCTGCGAGAGGGGCTGGGGGTGTTCATTCACCGGGCGAGGTTTGGTGGATTTGCAGGGCTGCAAATTCGCAGAATTGCGAATCAACCAGAATAACCCCCATTATATGCAAAGGTACATGAAGAATGAATAAATGTGTTTTATGACTTTCAGCATCTGTTTGTGCCTAATAGTATGTAGAGCACATGGATATGTGTGAGCATATGTGGCAGCAAAGGTTTACATGTTCTGAAGGCAGGAGGTGTAGAGATGAGGCAATCCTCATGCACAGTGTCTCCTGGTTAAGCTGGCCATACACTTATGCGATTTTGGCCAATTTCAGCCAATTCCGACGCATCCGGCTGAGAAATCGGGCAAATCAAATGTGTTTTAGATCCAATGCGCAGTCCCATGTGTATAGAATCGCAGCCCATAGTTCGCAAGGTGCTGCACGTACAATCTGTCGGATCGGACAGTTTCCGGGAGCAAAGATCGGGCGGTGGTTCGACCGCATTTCAATATAAACACATACATTTGCCGCACTGTGTTACAAATGAAGGCCCCGGTTCTGGTTCACTCGCAACAAAGGCTAATTCTCTCTTTAGTAGACAAAACCATGTAATTCAACTGATATCTATATTGCAGTGTAAAAATAAAGCAGCCAGTATTTACCCTGCACAGAAACAAAATAACAAGCAAATCTAACTCTCTCTGCACATGTTACATCTGCCTCACCCGCAGTGCACATGGTTTTGTCCATTAGAGAAGAATTTGCATCTGCGAGTGCACCAGAATAAGGCCAGAATCAGGAGGGGCCGGATCCTGTTCTGCAGGATCCGGTCACACCGCAGGGTGTGACATCACACAGCCTCCTTGCATCGCAGCGGGTCCCATTGAACAGGAACCGCTGCACCGTGATGTGTGACCTCAGCCTTATGCGACTTCTCCCTCCGAAATGTCACATAAGTGTATGGCCAGCTAGGGAATGCTCACAGAGCCCTTTTCTCCTAACATTTTGAAATACATATTTAAAAATGTTATCAATGTTATCAATGTATGTTGCTAGCTGCTTGTCATGTCTGCTGTTTGGTAATTAATGTTGATAGCTGGCGCCAGGCTTTCTCCTCCCTTGAGAAGGAAAGACTGTACACATATCAGCTTATTAGGACTGGGTATTGAGAAGAAAGCTTCTAGTGTCCTTAGTGACATGTCTGAGTTTCAGAGCACCAGATGCCATGTCTGGGGACTCACTGCCGTCTGAGATTTTTTTTTTTTTTTCAAATGTTTTATTGGAGAACTGCACAATAAAAGAATAAAAGGCAGTTATTACATGTCATCATTACAGTAAACATGAAAACTGCAAACAGATTGGAGCCAGAGAGCCGCTCAACCTCAACATACATATAAAACGAAGGGGGTCATTCTGGTTTTCTGCGCATGCACATAATGATTTATGTGCTTGTGCAGGGTCACTGGGCAAATGGTCTCGGGGTCTTGCATAGTCACCGAACCGACTGATGCGGGCCAGGGGCATTGAGCGGCAAGTTGGGTGTCGCCCATGGGAACGGCAAGTGTTTTATGGGCGTTCCTATGGGATTGCGGGCCGGAGGAGGTGTGCCTGAGTGGGCAGCTAACGTCACATGACACCAGACGCCCGCCCTGTTTTCAACCGGAAGCCTGCAAATAAGAGTCAGTCTCCACTGACTTATATTTGCGTGCCCTGGAGAGATCATTTGATGGTCAGTGACCATTGAATGATTAATCCTGCTGCGGGCACATGCGAGGGGATATGTCTTTGTGACAGATCCCCTTGCATGGTTGCGAGAGGATACAGCAGCGTCAGGGGGTAGCGAATTGGTGGGCGGCGGGGCAGGCTCTCTGGGACTTGGTAAGCTGCGAGCTTCGCAGGTTACCAAGTCAACCAGAATCAGGGCCTAATAACACCTCTCTTACTGTAGTTAAAGAAAAAAAAAACATCAACAAACTAGAATGGTGGAGTTCTAAATTGTACCAAGTGGTAAGTGATATGGCTTCACGGAGTATCTTTCACTGAAGGGAATAAGGTCTTTATATAATGGCAGCCATATTGCAAAAAATGTTGCAGCTGGTTTCTCTTTGTTTATAGTCATTTCCAGCCAATCAATGTGAGAAAGAAAGAGTTAGAGTAACAGAGGAAGGGGGTCATTCTGACTGACTCACATTCCTGCGAGTTCGGCCCAATCACGATGTTTGTGGGACTGCGCATGCACACAGTACTTTATGCGCATGTGCAGTTCCCCATTTGTGAATGGCTTCGGTGACTTTTATAGTAACCGAGCCCTTCCCAAACATTGTGATGGGCCAGGGGCAAGTGGGGACAGGGATCATCCATGGGAACGCCCAGCGTTTTATGGGCACCCCATGAAAGTGCTAGGTGTTCCCATGGCTACGCGGGCGGGCCGATGCCTGCTAGAGGCAGGCGGCTGATGTCACAGTACGTCAGTCGCCCACCCTGTCTTAGTCCCGGTGGCTGCAAATAAAAGTAAGTTCCCACTGAATTTTATTTGTGAAGGTAGGAAAAATCATTCCATAGTCGGCAACCATCAACCATCATGATTTCTCCTGCTGCGTAGAGATCCGAGGGGATGTGTTTTTGTTAAAGAGACTCACTGGCGACAGGGGTGGGTGCTCGGACGGACGGCGTCTCTGGTGCTCGGTAAGCTGCATCCCGCGCTGCTTAGCCCACTGTCCCAGTGTCCACCATGGCTTTTCCCTGCAGCTGCAATTTTTGCCAATAAATGCGATGCCCCAGAGCGAAGCCAATAAAGTGCGATGCCCCAGAGGAAGACCAGCTCGTTGAGAGCTCGGTGTACAGTCCACAGTGCCAGGAAATTATGTCTTACCATTTCAGTTGCAAGGTTCCTATTGCATTGAATTGAAGTGAATAAAGTCATCATAATTCTAAGTACTGTAACTCACACATTATGCCAATGACTCAACAGTGTTACTCTCAAAAAGTAATTACAGGCATTGAATTCAATTTCAAAACATTGTTGCCTAAAGTCACCCAAACCAATTTCATACAACTTAATCCAGCAACACCTTTGAAAAACACAAAATAATCAGTGTGCAGAAAACCCGAAATTGTTTCAATAACATTAAAGTAATGAGAGAGAAATGCCGTCCCCCGGCAATTTTTGGGGTGTGTGGCCTAACTGTGGGAGGCGTGGCCACCTCCTGCATTTAGGCCACGCCCCCAAAGTGTTTCAGGGGGTAATAAAATACTATAAAGTGGAGGGGGAGTGTTATTGCCCCCCCCCCCATCCCCACAACAGCACACACCTACAGCACAGCAAGGCTCAGCATGAGCTCTCACTCTGTCAGTGAGTCGCATATGCTGAGCCTGCTGTCAGCACAGCACATGCTGTAGGTGTGCTGTTGCTGCTTCCCAGGAGGGACAGAGGGGAGAAGGGGGGGTCAGACCAGGGCCCCCGCCGGGCCCCTCCAGCAAGCCTGGGCCCGGGAAATTAGTACCCGCTCCCTCCCCCCTTCTCGGTGGCCCTGTATACATACACTTATCACAGACTTGTACTGAGCATCACCATCTTGTGTGTAATATGTAACAAGTCTTTCAGGCTTATTTCTCAAAAGTAATACTTTTTCTCTTGCAGCCTACAAAGAGAAGATGAAGGAGCTCTCTATGTTGTCCCTGATCTGCTCTTGCTTTTACTCTCAGCCTCATCCCAACACAATCTATGAGTATGAAGGTCAGACATTGTCTCATTTCTTTCAAGTACCATATTTTGTAAATAAAACTGTAAATATTGTTTTAATAAACCTTCTCTGACTTGCGTCTGTAGGTATATCTTATGCTGCCCATACACTAGGGCGATAGTGCATACAATCCTTTGACTTTGACCGTATCTATGTGTGATAAATCGAAGGATTAAGATAACATAACATAGATGAATTCCAGGGTGGTGGCTATAAAGAGCCAATTGGAGCCAGTAAACTTTATGTGGGTGCAAAATTAAATTAATTAAATAACTTCAATCATATTTCATATTTCTCTGACAAAGAGAGGTATAATTATACAATCCAGTGTGAGAGTGATGAATCTGCCTGTCCGTTCACAGACATGGAGGTTAAGCAGCTGAATAAGAGGGCATCAGGGCAGAGCTTTGAAGTGATCCTGAAGTCTCCTTCAGACCTGTCCCCGGACAGTCCTCCTCTCGCCATTTCTCCCAGGAAGAGGGACATTTCTCTGGAAGAACTGCAGAAGCGGCTGGAGGCTGCTGAGGAGAGGAGGAAGGTAACTTTTGGGGGTTTGCCTATTTCATTTGACTAATAACCACATCCAGCGTAGTGTCATGGTTGGCTTACCGGCTGCATGAAAAGGGATGATTTGCCAATGGGCAAATAAAAAGACGTAACAATCGCTTTCCATGGCACACTTAAAACTATAATATGAATGTTAGTATGTTTTAAAATATAACTTTTATTGTATGATACCTCAAAAATCAACTCTGGAGTTACAAGATGAGGTACATAAAGGGTAATTAGAGTAAAAGAGTAAAGAAATACATGGTATGTCAAAAAAGTTTGATTACTCGACTAATTGTTCAAATAATTTGTAAAGTATTATATAGACGAAAATATGTTCAACATTTTTCACTACTCTGGGTGCATCACTATGGGGGTTATTCTAGTCCATTCTTTCTGACAAAATCCTTCTTAGATGGACAAAACCATGTGCACTGCGGGTGGGGCAGATGTAACTTGTGCAGAGAGAATTAGATTTGGGTGGGGTTTTTCTTCAAAGTGAGATCTATATTGAAGTGTAAAATCATGCAGTCAGTATTTTCCCTGCACAGAAACAAAATAACTCACCCAAATCTAATTCTCTCTGCACATGTTACATCTGCCCCCCTGCAGTGCACATGGTTTTGTCCATCTAAGAAGGATTTTGTCAGAAAGAATGAACTAGAATAAACCCCTATATCTTACACCATCCAATATTTGTCAATAGGTTTTTATTAAATCTTTCAAGGGTACAAAATACAGAAAAGTAATAGTCATCCAACAAAATTGCAAATAGTGAAGTAAGATAACAAACATACAAGATATATCCAGGCCGAATACAATTTGCAGTATCCTACTAAACCGTAACCCTTTGAGCAAGACTTACTTTAATCCAATATTGTTAGGCGCCGTGGGAGCGCTTCTGGAAGGACAGAGCGGCATGTACGCTTAGCCGCCTGTCCTTCCGGCTCTGACGTCCGGTTGCCTAGCAACCAGGGACGCCGGAGGACGCAGCGTCGGAGCGTGACGCCCGTCCTCCCTCCTCACGTCTCTCAGCGCCTGAGACGCGGCAGCGCCGTTGCTTAGCAACGGCAGACGCTGCTAGGCAGAGAGGAAAAGCCGCGAAATTCAACAGGCCGCAGGTGTCGGAAAGGACTCGTTATGACAGGCGGGACTCAGGCCTCCATTCTCATTGGCTCCTAGCCTTCTTATCTAGGAAGCCAGCCCTGCAGTCCTCGCCGGTGATAGCTCCTGTTTGGACCTATCTGTCTGCTGCTCTCCGGTCCGTTTCCCTGCTGTTCCCAGCGGCTCCTTCGTGGTCTCCTCTTCCATTGGTTCCTCCTGTGTCGTGAGTTGCCCCTTTGGGGTAGTTTCATTCACACCTTCTTTATTGCCATTACCTTACTCATTACCTGTGTTCTCTGTCTGCCGCATTGGCAGGTCATTTATGTTGGGAAGGTCCATTGCTTCCCACTCATTCTCTCCCCTTGTCTCCCAGTTTTTCTGGGGTTTTCCAGTCCCTCCTGCTCTTTGTATACTTTGGTATTGTGTCTTATATTTTGTATGGTTCCCTGGGCGATGGTTGTCGCGGGTTGTGGCGACCAGGTCGCGGGCGCTTAGTTGCGTTAGCCAGGGTCCGGCAAGTCGCCGTTTGTTAATTTCAGTTAGGCCCCTCAGTCAGCTTTCCTCTTGACGGTACCCTAGGGAGGTCCCCGGCTCCTTGTCCTCTCATAACACCTGGCTGCACCGGAGCTTGGGTGGGCTTAACCTACCCATTCAAACGTGGCGGCTACAGGCGAAGCCTAGTAACACCTGCAGGAGTCGGTCACCCAGCCTGGGGGGTACAACAGAGGTAGTATAGGGTTTGGCCGTGGCTGTCCTAAACAGCAGTCCCGGCGGTGGGGTCACACCAGAAACCTAACAAATATAAAGTGGGGAAAGAAACAGAAAAGGGGAAGAAAGTAGGGGTCATATGAGGGGGAGGAAAAGGAAGGGAACATATAAGGAGCGCCTCAATACTGCGTATATTGTAGTTGAGAAAGGATAAAAAGAAATCTATTCACTTTGAAAGATCACTCATCAGCGGAGCGTGGAGGGGAGGGCTGCCAGATCTATAGCATCCCTACTGAGTACCCACCATCCAATATTTGAATACAAAAATAATTATAGTAAAGGAATACGGGATCTTCTTCTGGTCCGTTCGTTGTCTGCAATATCTGCGCATGTGCATGCGCTGAGCGTGTGCACCCACGTCGAACTTATCCTTGCGGACTGGGAGGGGGGGGTTGTTTCATTGTTCCCATGAGAACATGTGAAGGACATGTGGGGGGCAGGCAAAATAAATCAACTGATGTCAGCTACCTGCCCACTTCCCAAAGTGTACACGCATACTCACTTCCCCCCCGAGAGTACACGCATACTCACTCCCCCCCCCCCCCGAGAGTACACGCATACTGTATGTAAGGTTGCTCAGAGCAACCTTACATATGCATGCACCTTCCACATCTTTCGATGGTTGGCGACCATCGAAAGATGTGGGAGGGTCCCGGTGCCAAGAACCAAGAAGGTGGGATCCGGTTAACTCGCAAGGATGCGAATCTGCATCCGAGCGAATGAACCAGAATACCCCCACTGTGTTAGCACTCCTATAAGTTCTCCAGAATTTTCCAGAATTGTTACACAATTCCTGAATGACAGGTGGCTGCTGCTTTTCTCCAGTAAAACGTTGTTGTGTCCTCACAGGGTGTATTTATCTAAAAAGAGTGAGAAACAGCACTCTACGCATAGTAAATTATTATCCCAATTTTTTGGGTGCTGTTAATGTGCGTATCGTATAAATTAAAACTAAGTGCTCATCAAATCATCTTGTGCTCAAATAACCAGGGGACCTTCATGTGTTGTGAGGCATAATCCTGGTAGGTGATGCCCTGTAATTTCTATGAAGAGGAAAGATAAACTACAATGAAAGTTTTTAGGAGTTTATTAAATAATAACATAATAGAATAGGTAATAAAAAGTGTAGCTTACATAAATTAATACAAAGTGCTGGAGCCAGGATTTGAGGCCTCTTTATATGTTTCGTCACTCATGCCTTACAGAATTGGCTGGACTTCAATAGGAGCCAGAGGGCTGAGCACCTTTCACCGGCAATAAGAGTATTGCTATATTACAATTAAGTCTCACAACCAGTTACTGATATTTCCTGTATATAACTCTGGAATTTACGCTATTAATAAGCTGATCCTGTAATACAAATGGCACATTGGGCCTTATTCTGATCGGTGCGGCCGGATCCGAATATGTGGCCAGGACCGTGTGTGCGAAACCCCGCCTTCCATACGGATCGCCAACTCCGTCCGACCGCGGTAAGAAGCTGGCCGAACGGACCGCACGTGTATTTTTCATGGAATACGCCTCCTCCATCTCAGGGAACCTCCCCCCATCATTCGATGGTCGCAGACCATCGAATGCAGGACCGAGTGGTCCACCAGCTCCCGCAACCTCAGACCACACGGACATTTTTCCGTGCAAAAGCAGGGATCTGGGCGGGCAGCTGATATCTGGCAATGTCATATGTCCGCCCCCTACACGTGCGTCACGGCCGCATTACCATACGTACGCACAGCGTTTTCATGGGAACGCCCATTAAACGCGGGGCGTATGCATATGGTAATGTGCCCAAACAGCCCTTCACACCCCTCTCCACCCCCTGTTCGTAGTGTACACATTTCATGCGGAATGTTGCCGTGCGTCCGCCTCACACATGCGCAGAGACGCCTCTGCACATGCGCAGACACAAAACATCGGCGGCACGAACGCACGCGGATATTACCGCACCAACCAGAATAAGGGCCATTGATCTGACTGAATATTGTGCAAATTAACGGTAATTTTACTAATTATCACGAACTGAACATCACTGTTAGCTGTGTATAAATCACCAAGAAAAAATGAAATCATTAGGTAGTTTATTTGATGTATAAAGGTATTGATCTGTAGGATCAATTTCTATGCGTCTTGTGATTATAAGTGGTAGAGTGCTTTGACTGGGTAACCCCTGTATTGCTGATTATGCCCCACTGTGCGCAGTGGTGACGCATGCATAATTATATTTAAACATCATTGTATGTACTGTGGATAATCACACAGCAAATGCAAATAAAATAGAAATAGAGGAAGTTCATCAGAAGCGCCTTGTCAGAACCTGGGATATACAGTGTTTTGACATGAATTATAAAGTACAGATAGTATTGAATGTCTCCCACAAGAACAATACAATACAACTACAATTATACCACTTTTACACCAAAATCCTGGATCCAACCTGGTATTTGGAACATGGTTCCAATCCAGCCCGGACCCGGGATTTGCCCCGTTTACACTGCGGTGCTAACACAGACTATTCCCGGCCCAGCACCATTTACATTGCACACCGGTACAGGGGGTGACACCGCCAATTGCTGCGCCTGGACTGCCGTTCACCCCCATACACGAGGTGAATGGATGCGGCACACAGGCATCCATTCACCTCCTCCCTGGCTCCGCTGCTGTCTGCACAGTACAGCAGTCAGCAGCAGAGGCTGTGTGCGCCCTGGCCCAACCTCCATACTGACCACAGGACGCTGCGGTCGGGAGGTTGGGCTCCCCCACTGGTGTAAATGGGAGCCGGGTTGGATGAACTGGCATACCCGTTTACACTGCTCACCACCCAGGTCCTCCCTGTGCTCCACCCTGGTCAGGACCTATGTAGGATTCGCAGGGAAATGGTCCCAGGTTTTTTTTCACACCTCTTTTACACCGACGCTGACCCGGGTCCCCAAGGCAAAAACCCGGCTTTTTGCATTGATGTAAAAGGGGTATTAGAGATCACCACCCTCCAAGTGACTCATATCTATAATTCCTAAAGGTGCATACACACTGTACAATTATTTTGACCAATTTCATTGAAAGACATTTCCCTTGAACCCAGTGTCCCGGACGAAAGATGTTAACGAAAGATATTGACGACAGACAAAAGACGAAAGATCTAGCTACAGTTTATAGGCTCTTTTTGAAAGATATCCAAATTGAGCTGCATGCACAGTTGACGAACAACCTTGATGAACAACTGGTGGGTATGTGCATCATCATTCGTCACAAACGCACTGAAAGATATTTTGTCCAATTTCGTTCAGAATGGCCAAGATGAACGAATTTGGTCAAAAAAAGTTGGTCAAAAAAATTGTAAAGTGTGTATGCACCTCAACTAAGATAATGGAGGTCTCACACAACTTTCTCCTACTCTTATCACACTCCAATATTATAGCAGGATATAGTGATGCACCCAGAGTAGTGAAAAATGTTGAACATATTTTTGCCTATATAATAATTTAATACTTATTTTAACAATTAGTAAGGTAATCAAACTTTTGGTACTTGTGAGTTATCCGGGCTGCCGATTTTGTCCTTAAGTTTAGTTAACTTAAGGACACCCGACCGACGCGATGCCCGCGATTTAGCCCCAAATCGGGGGCATCGCGTCGGTCGTGGCCGTTATAAGGGACCGCGACGCGATGCCCGCGATTTCCCATAGACAGTAATGTTAAAAGACGCGATGGACCCGATTTCCCATAGACAGCAATGTTAAAATAAAATGACAATGTGAAATTGGCCAATATGGCCATTTCACATTGGATATGTTTTAAAAAAAAAGGTTTCATGGCCCCCCAGCACCGTTAACGCCACCCCGCTATTGAGACCAACCCGAAGCGTGGCGAGCGCAGCGAGCCCGCGTCCTCCGACCTTTTCATATCCCTACTATCCACTAGGGCGTGGAGTGAGAATAGAATAGTGTGGCGAGCGCAGCGAGCCACCGAGGCCCGAAGCGTGGCGAGCGCAGCGAGCCCCGCAAGGGGACGCGGATACCTTCACAGGTATCCGCATCCCCTTGCGGGCTTCACAGGTGTCCGCGTCCCCTCGCGGGGCTCGCTGCGCTCGCCACGCTTCGGGCTCGGTGGCTCGCTGCGCTCGCCACACTATTCTATTCTCACTCCACGCCCTAGTGGATAGTAGGGGTATGAAAAGGTCGGAGGACGCGTACCGCCGCCCCTCGCGGGCTCGCTGCGCTCGCCACGCTTCGGGTTGGTCTCAATAGCGGGGTGGCGTTAACGGTGGTGGGGGGCCATGAAACCTTTTTTTTTAAAACATATCCAATGTGAAATGGCCATATTGGCCAATTTCACATTGTCATTTTATTTTAACATTGCTGTCTATGGGAAATCGGGTCCATCGCGTCTTTTAACATTACTGTCTATGGGAAATCGCGGGCATCGCGTCGCGGCCCCTTATAACGGCCACGACCGACGCGATGCCCACGATTTCGGGCGCGATGAAAAAATCGGCAGCCCGGATAACTCACAAGTACCAAACTTTTTTGACATAGCATATCTCTCCACATGCTTCTATAGCGTAAATAACTGTCACTCTGATTGGTGAATAGCTCCAGCCATCCATCAATCAGCATGCTGACAGCTAATCACTGTCTGGCTGCTGGCTGGAAGGCAAATAGAGAATTCTGCCTCTCCACTCTGTCTGACCACCCCCCCCCCCCCCCCCCCCTCTTGGATGCCCCTAGAATTGTGGGGTCCTGTGTGGGTATCCAGTGTGCCTATATAATGAGCTGGCCCAGCTTTAACCCTGTTATATATATATATATATACGTCACGTGATATGCCGGCACTCCACTGAAAACAGCAGCTTGGTCAGGTGCACTCCAAGTCACTTGAATACAAATTCCAATAGAAGGCACTCCACAAACATTTTTCAAATAGGCATACTTGTATTGAAGAACCGAGTATTTTGGGGGATAAACCCTGTCCTCAGGGTACAAATAAATCACAAATACAGCACTCAGGTTGGCTCACAGTGCTGTATTTGTGATTGATTTGTACCCATTGATTTGATATAAGGAAAACTTTTTTTAGTAAAATATGTGGCAAATTACATAGCAACGTTTCGACACAAGCCTGATGACGACACGCTTGTGTCGAAACGTTGCTATGTAATTTGCCACAAATTTTACTAAAAAGAAGTTTTCCTTATATCAAATGGCTGGAGTGCTGCTTTCTTGGAGGATTGTATAACACTTATTGTGTATTGCGGGCACCCGCCTCTGGAATATATATGATGGTAAGACTTCTGCACCTCCAGTGTTGACAAACAAAAACAATACTTTATATACAGTATGCATACCAATAATGTTGTGAAAACTCTCAAGTAGAAATATCTTTCACTCAAATATTCTCCTTCCTTCTCCTACGTTTACCCTCAACTGGATTCGTAGAAACATTCGAACATGGGGAAAGTTTTCAGGAGTATATTATTTCAAGGCCGTAACTAGGGGAGGGCTGGGGGGTCACGCGCTCCGGGCGCTGGAGGGGGGCGCTGTCAGGTCCGGGGACAGCCAGCGGAGGTCCGGTGACAGGCAGCGGGGTTCCGGGGACTGGTGTAGCCTCTGTAGTGGCAGCTTACTTTGACTCCTTCTGTCTCCTACTAGCGAGGCGGTGGGAAGCGCTGATGACTTTTAAAAGACTTGCCAGACACTGATTGGCTGAATTCCGCCAATCAGAATCCGGCAAGTCTTTTCAAAGTCATCAGCGCTTCCCGCCGCCGTGCTAGTAGGAGATGGATGGAGTCAAGCTGCCGCTACAGCGGCTACACCAGTCCCTGGAACCCCGTTGCCTGTCACCGGACCTCCGCTGGCTGCACACAGGTATGTATATTGTCAGCGGGGAGGGGGGGGTCCTCCGGCGCCAGGGGCAAGGCGGTCATTTGGTGTCCCCCCCCCCCCCCCCCCCGGGTCAGGGGCCTGCCAAATGACTGCCTTGCCCCAGGCGCCGGAAGCCCTAGTTTCGGCCCTGATTATTATGAGTTCTTTCTGAACTCATAATAATATACTCCGCCTGAAAACTTTCCCCCCACTCAGATGCTGCCCATCTGCTCCCATCTCTTTGATACAATGTGTGATTGACTCTCAGTGTTTTTTTATGTTTGGCACTGAACATGTCACAGTCAGTATAAACTTGTACAGTAAGACGACATTAGGATGTTTTTATATGAGTCTGCCATTTTTCCATATTTATCTACCTATGTAAGAGTGAAGAGTTGAAATAGCAGAAAACAAAGTATGTATACATTTTTTTGTAAATTAATTTCTGAAGAATTATTGGAGTATAGTATAGGCAATATTTTTATTATTATTTGATGATTAATCCCAGTCTGTCTTTTTTTTCTGACAGTCCCAGGAAGCCCAAGTGCTGAAGCAGCTTGCTGAGAAGCGGGAACATGAGAGGGATGTACTGCACAGAGCGATAGAAGATAATAACAACTTTAGCCGAATGGCTGAGGAAAAACTCAATTACAAAATGGAACTGAGCAAGGAGATCCGCGATGCCCACATGGCTGCTCTCAGGGAGCGTCTCCGTGAAAAGGTACCAGTCTCTGTTGGCAACAGCATAAAAGCAGTTAGTGAGCAAAGTGAGGTAACAGGCTGCAATAATACCAGATGCGAGGGTGGTTTAATTAAATGGCAGATTTGTACATAAGAATGGGAGAAGGAATCGGGTTCTAAAAATATGTGCAACTTACTCCTAATCTATACTGTTATACTCAGTACTATTTTTCTGGAAATATAGGTTCAGGAACTCCAGGTCTGGGGGTGGATCAATTAAATAAAAAAAAAACCCATCTATAATAGAGAGAGGGAGGGAGAGATAGATGTATATATTGCATTTAGAAACAAAGGCACTCAAAGGTGACTTTAAAATAAAACTTATCTTATGAAAAGTACATTTTCATTTCCTGTTGATGTCATATTTAATAAGAGGTTCAGGAACTGAGTTCCTGCTGGCTCCTGCTGAAAAATAGCACTGGTTATACTGCTACATGATTGAGCTTCCACCAACACACATTGATAAATTGATATCTCATATCTGATACATGTCAGAAAGGTGCCCATGGCAGGTCTTAAAGAAGACTTGTTAATTACACACAGGTCCTTATTCTGGTTCACTTGCAAATGCAAATTCCTTAAATGGACAAAACCATGTGCACTGCGGGGGGGGGGGGCAGATGTAACTTGTGCAGAGAGAATTAGATTTGGGTGGGGTTTTGCTACAAAGTGAGATCTATATTGCTGTGTAAAAATAAAGCAGCCAGTATTTACCCTGCACAGAAACAAAACAAATACCCCAAATCTAATTATCTCTGCACATGTTACATCTGCCCCCCCCTGCAGGGCACATGGTTTTGTCCATTTAAAAAGGAATTTGCCTTTGTGGGTGAACCAGTATAAGGGCCACAGTGCAATTAGCCAACTTATAGTCATGAAAATGCAATACCTTTTTTTCCCTTTAAACATTCATTTTTTTTAAAAAGAGAGAAAAGGCATAATGAAAAAAGGGAGAAAGGTCATACAGGATGGGGACCTTAGTTGTAAACACCGGCCAATTAGACCACTTCATTAAAGGTGAGGAGACAGAAGAGCAATAGGGACAATGCAAAGTTCTGATGGCATGCTTTAGCTTTAATGAGGTCCATTGGGGGCGGCATAGATGGTTTCCAGGACTGAGCTATGGAAGCCTTAGAGGCAAAACATGGGTGATAAAATATCTATGATGAGTAGGAATACAGTCTGGGAAAATATTTAGTGCCATCTGTCACACCATAGGCAGATTTAGGAGTATGGCCGCCCCTAGGCACAACATTCAAATAATATAATTTTTCGTCTTTGTGCCCCCCCCCCTCATAGAACAGAATGTGCCTCTTTATAGAACTAAATAGAATATTATGTGCCTCCCCTTCCTTATATTATAATGTACCTCCCTCTCCTTTATTGGGAATAGGGTATTTGCAAAATGTATGCACTGCAGTTAGAACGGCCATATAAGGATTTAGTGCACCGCTATAGTGACATGAAAGCCTTCAGTAACAAATACAGCAGTTTATGGCCAGAGTTCACCCTGCAGCTCTGGATTCCCCTCCCTTCTCTATCCCCATGATCAGATCCCTGGCACCCACTGCCTTTAAGCCGTGCTGTATGCCCTGCTTATGCCACGCATGTCTGCTTTCTCGCTCCAGTACTCCCTGTACCACCTGAAGCTCCGGTGGTCCAATCTGACCCCATGCAGGATGTCACCCTCTGACCGATGGGGATCTTCTCTCCATTGCTGGCAGATGGACCTTACCATTGCCCGGCTCTAAAGGGCAAGAGCTTCACCAGCCTAGATCCCTTGCATTGACCCATTCCAGCTACGCTTTTCCCTGTATCATGCAGGGAAGGAAGCAGCGGTGCCACTTCGAGCACGTGTCGCCCCTAGGCATGTGCCTAGTGGGAAATCGGCAATGACACAAACACACACACACACATACAGACACACACACACACACACGTTTCTCAAATATAGATAAGCTGCACAATGACACTGTCAAAAGACAGATTCCCCCAGTGTGCATAATCAACAAAATAAATGCTGTCTTAGGGCTTGGCCATGACCATGACATGTTGTTCATTTTATACTCCTTTGTGGCAGTTTGGTACTAAATAAAATTGCCACTACATATGGGGCACATGACTGCGCCTCTTTGGAAGGTCCAGGCCCCCATGCAGACCTATGATACTTGAGTCACAAACACTTGTCCCGTATTCGATTTAGCAATTGTTGATATGGACTGAAAGTAGATACAGTGGAATGGTGACAGCATTGGACAAACCATGTGGTTATTATTTTATCATTCCCCATACAGAGCCAAATATGCCAGAGTTAAAGAGATGGCTAAACTCATGTATGTTCACCTTTGCATTAAAGTCAACATAACTTTTCATTGGTGTCTATTACTAATTTCTATAGCTTAGGGTAGGTGCATTCAATATCCAATAAATTGTAACCCATCTATAGATTTGGATTCAGTAAGATTACACACATAATTCATGAATAACTAATGCAGCATGGTTTTTATTTTATTTTTTTATTAGTCCATAATTTGCATTTTGATAAACACTGATTCATCAATGGGTAGACAGGGCCCTGCTTATGAAAGCTTACAGTTTAAAATGTAATTTTATCCTTGAACAATAAATATGTGGATATGAATGTCCTTTGCACAGAATGAGGGTGTTCCCATAGTCTACCCCTTAGTTATATGGGAAAATATCTTCTTATCAATAGACTCTGGGCCAGATTCTCTAAGCTTCAAAAGTGATAAAATAGAGAGTGATAAACAGCCAGCCAATCAGCTCCTACCTGCCATGTCACAGACTGTGTTTGAAAAATCTCAGGCATGAGCTGATTGGCTGGTTGTTTATCACTCTCCATTTTATCACTTTTGAATCTTAGAGAATCTGGCCCTCTATGAGGTAAATTTACTAACATGGGAGTTCTATTGAAGATGGAATGTTTCCCATAGAAACTACTTCTTATATATTTAGCACCTTCTTGAAGATAATAGATATAATAGATATATTTTGATTAGTTGATATAGGCAATATCCCATCTTCAATATACCTCCCCTATTTGTATGTTTTGGTGTATAGTCTTTGGGTTTCTATCCTTTCAATGATGTTAAAGTGACAACTGCATCGGAAATTTAGTTCTGGAAAGAGTTCATTAAGTGATGCAGTGGCGTAACTATAATTTAAGCACCCCCCCGTCGATAAAAAAGCAGCTCCCCCCTGGCAGCCCATGCCACCCCCCCCCCCCCCATATCCCCCACAGATTTACCTGTATTCGCTGTGGTGGTCCCGGCTCCCCTCCTGGCTTCATTCTGATGCTATGAAAAACGGACCATCACAAAATGTCCGCCCCCGTACAGCAGATAGTTTCAGAGAACAGTCTGCTATATCGGGGCGGACATTTTATGATGGTCTGTCTCCATAGCATCAAAATGAAGCCAGGAGGGGAGCCGGGACCACTGCAGCGAATACAGGTAAAGCTGCGGGGGATAGGGGGGGGGCATTACAATAGCCCCGCATCCCCTCGGCGCCCGTGGGGGCTGCGGGGCTATTGTTACGCCACTGAAGTGATGATAGAATACATCGTTCTAAGAACATGAAGTCTACAGGAGACCCCAATGGCCCAGAGACACTCTCTTCTTTGTAATGAGATAGACCTTCTTTATATACTGTCCACTCTGCCATGGGTTTCAGGTGAGTATATATGTGTATTCTGTAATAACTTATTGAGCTCCAACCTAAAGTCAGTTTTTTCCCCATGAATGGTGAAGACAGCTTCTGTCATGTTATAGTGATGTTGAACACCCATTGTGTCCTTCCAGGAGCTGCATGCAGCAGAGGTTCGCAGGAACAAGGAGCAGCGAGAAGAAATGTCCGGTTAGAAGCCGCTGCTGTAACCTTCCATGCCAACTCCCGAAATACAGCAAATGAAACTATTTTACGTACTTGTCATCCTTCACATTATCTCACCACCCCTGTCTATCTCCCATGCCCCCCTTATCTGTCACCTTTATGACCCAGCCATCCTGGAGTAATGAAATCCATAAGATTATACCATATGGATCGCACGTCTGCAGATTCTTCCAGAGAAGTATGCCCCTCGCATATTTTATTTTTAAACCATATAAATTACAATGGTTCGACCACTTGGAGTCCATTTACTGTGGTATGCGTACATTTTGTTGCACTTAGGTGTTTATGATGTTGGGGAGCAGAGCTAGACCTTTATAGTCCTGGATCACCAATCTACTCATGGTGGCTGAGGGCCATCACATTTTATTCAGAAATATCAGAGGAAATGCAAACCCCCTTCTTTAATGGACAAAACCATGTGCACTGAACATGGGGCAGATGTAACATGTGCAGAGAGAGTTAGATTTAGGAGAGTTATTTTGTTTCTGTGCAGGGTAAATACTGGCTGCTTTATTTTGACACTGCAATATAGATATCAGTTTGAAGTACAAAACCCCACCCAAATCTAACTCTCTCTGCACATGTTACATCTGCCCCACCTGCAGTGCAGCATGTCTTTTTTTGTCCATTAGAGAGTTTGCTTTTGCAAGTGAACTAGAATCAGGCCCATTGAGCACTGCGGTTCATAAGATCTTACAGGTTTAGGGCCAAATACAGACTTAGACATAAATTGGGGGTATATTTATAAAAAAAAAGCATGCATAGGGAATACCTGTGTATTCGCCCGTATGCATGGATATATGCATCTTGCAATGTGAAGGTATCTGCATGTGTGGCATATGCATTTCATATACTAGTCATTATTATTATTAATAACATATATTGCTACTGACGTTTAATAGATGCCAAAGAGGCATATTTTCAGTTCTAGCATATTTTCAGTTATCAGTTATAGCCAGGTCTGTGTACACTAGGTAGGGATGTACATTCAGTTCTCCACAATCCCCTTAGGATCCAGCATGTGCTATATTTAGGCTCTTATTAGTAATAACCATAGTATTTTTTGCGGTTAGGTACCTAAATTAATGGTTTCCCCAACTCAATCAGGAAACCACCGCACCTGCCATTCCCAGAAGCCATGAATTAAAAAAATTGCAAAGTTCAATTATATTTTATACATAAATAGTACTTCTTATACACCCGGCTTTGCCATGTGAAAGGGGTATAAAATAGTATGGTGGTGATACTTTTGATTTAACAAAGTGTCCCTGGAAATAATTGTGGGGTCATCTATTTCTAGCCAATGTAGTTGCTTACTGACTAGAAATAGAGAACCTTGGGCGAAATGTAATAGGGTGCGTTTTTTTAGACTAAAAAAAAATCGCACCAAATCGCACCTTTAAAAATCGCGTTTTTTGCCGCGAATTCGCATATGTAATGAGATGCGAATTAGCGGCAAAAAATGCGATTTGCCGCGATTTGCCGCGATTTGCCGCGATTTTTAGTCATGAAAATGTGCGCATTTTCAGTCATGAAAATGTGCGCATTTTCATAAATGCGATTTTGTGCTAAAAAAAAAAAGTAAAAAAAAAATGGCGTGGGGTCCCCCCTCCTAAGCATAACCAGCCCCGGGCTCATTGAGCCGGACCTGGTTCCAAAAATACGGGGGGACAAAAAGCATAGGGGTCCCCCGTATTTCTGAAACCAGCCCCGGACTCTTGGACCGGTCCTGGTTCCAAAAATACGGGGGACAAAAAATCTGGGGGTCCCCCGTATTTTGAAACCAGCACCGGGCTCCAACAGCCCGCGGTGTCATGCCACAGCCGGGGGACACTTTTTATACAAGGTCCCCCGGCCAAAACATGAGCACCGTGGCTGGTCAGCCTTGGACGGGGTACCTGGAGGAGTGGGGACCCCCCCAATAAAGGGGTCCCCCCCCCCCAGGCTTCACCCGTCCAGGGCTGAAGCCCGGGGCTGTCACCGGCGTCCGTGGCCAGTGGACGCCGGCCTGATAGGGTTAAATCCATCATACATATCATTACATTGCTTTTTACCGGCGAACTACAAGTGCCAGCAGACCTCCCCCGCATGCTGGGACTTGGAGAACCACAAGTCCCAGCATGCAGGGCATTAATGGGCCCGCTGGGACTTGTAGTCCACCTGTAAAAAGAATGTTTATAAAAAACACACACACAGAGAAGTACAAGTTTATTACACACACACACACCTCAATTTTACACCAGCGTTACTTACCATTCCTGGATCCAGCGCTGGTCTGGCTGCTTTACAGCCGGCTCCCCCCGCACTGACAGGCAGCGGGGAGAACCGCTTTCTCCGTTGCCTGTCACCGGCTTTCTCCGTAGCTTCTGTAGCTCTGTCCCAGTGCTACAGAGGCTGAGAGCGTGATTGGCTGAGCTACAGTATGCGTCTCCATGGAGACGCATAGCTCAGTCCTGATTGGCTGAGCTATGCGTCTCCATGGAGACGCATACTGTAGCTCAGCCAATCACGCTCTCAGCCTCTGTAGCACTGGGACAGAGCTACAGAAGCTACGGAGAAAGCCGGTGACAGGCAACGGAGAAAGCGGTTCTCCCCGCTGCCTGTCAGTGCGGGGGGAGCCGGCTGTAAAGCAGCCAGACCAGCGCTGGATCCAGGAATGGTAAGTAACGCTGGTGTAAAATTGAGGTGTGTGTGTGTGTAATAAACTTGTACTTCTCTGTGTGTGTGTTTTTTATAAACATTCTTTTTACAGGTGGACTACAAGTCCCAGCGGGCCCATTAATGCCCTGCATGCTGGGACTTGTGGTTCTCCAAGTCCCAGCATGCGGGGGAGGTCTGCTGGCACTTGTAGTTCGCCGGTAAAAAGCAATGTAATGATATGTATGATGGATTTAACCCTATCAGGCCGGCGTCCACTGGCCACGGACGCCGGTGACAGCCCCGGGCTTCAGCCCTGGACGGGTGAAGCCTGGGGGGGGGGGACCCCTTTATTGGGGGGGTCCCCACTCCTCCAGGTACCCCGTCCAAGGCTGACCAGCCACGGTGCTCATGTTTTGGCCGTGGGACCTTGTATAAAAAGTGTCCCCCGGCTGTGGCATGACACCGCGGGCTGTTGGAGCCCGGTGCTGGTTTCAAAATACGGGGGACCCCCAGATTTTTTGTCCCCCGTATTTTTGGAACCAGGACCGGTCCAAGAGTCCGGGGCTGGTTTCAGAAATACGGGGGACCCCTATGCTTTTTGTCCCCCCGTATTTTTGGAACCAGGTCCGGCTCAATGAGCCCGGGGCTGGTTATGCTTAGGAGGGGGGACCCCACGCCGTTTTTTTTTTTATAAAAACACTTTTACACATTTTTATTAACAGAACCATGCACAGATCTCAATGATCTGTGCATGGTTCTGTCAAATTCGCCTGTCAGAACCTGGTCTATTTTTTTTGCGATTTTTGGTAACATTGACCAAAAATCGCACCCTATTACATTTGCGAGTTGTATACTTTATAATGGGAAAACATCTGGATGCGAATTGAAATGTGACTAAAAATCGCACTTCTAAAAGTGCGATTTCGCGGTAAAAAGTGCGATTTTTTACCGCGATTTTCAACCTATTAAATGTGCGATTTTCGGAAAATGTGCGATTTCGGCCGTTTTTGACCAAAAATCGCACATGTCTAAAAAATCGCACTCTATTACATTTCGCCCCTTATCTGAGACAGGAACCAGCATGAAAAACTGCTTGCAGGACCAAAGCAGCCAATCAATACTTTTGTCCACCTAGGTACTGATTGTAAGCTATGGAAATGGAAAGAATGTTTATATTTAGTGAATACCTCACAAAGGGCCTTATTCTGATCGGTGCGGCCCGATCAGAATATGCGGCCGCAACCGTGCAGGCGAATCCCCGCCTTCCATACGGATCGCCACCTGCCGTCCGTACGCGGATATGTGGCGATCCGCATGAAATTGGACGGGGATACGCCTCCTCCGTCTTGGGAGCAGCCCCTGCATTCGATGGTCGCCGAACATCGAATGCAGGGCCGCACGCTCCACCAGGTCCCGCAACACAAGACCACACGGACACTTGTCCGTGTGAAATCATGTATGGGGGCGGGCAGCTGACATCCGGTGATGTCAGATGCCCGCCCCGTACCCACGCGTCACGGCCTCATTACCATGCATACGCGCCCCACGTTTGCATGGGAACGCCCATGAAACGCGGGGTGTATGCATAGGGTAATGAGGCTAAGTAGCCCCTCACGCCCCTCTACGCCCCCTGTGCGGCGTATAAAGAATCCGTGCGGCGAAATCGCCTGCACATGCGCAGAGTGACCTCTGCACATGCGCAGACGATCAACATCGGCGGTCCGTCCGCATGCGGAAATATCCGCACCGATCAGAATAAGGCCCAAAGTTATACAGCATACACTGATGGGGCCTACACATGTAGCGATATAGGTGCAATTTCTAAGCAATATCAATATATCGCTTGGAAAATGCTCTCTACATCGCTCCGTGTGTAGGGGCCATAGCGATTAATATCCAGCATGCTGGATAAATCTAGTTAGATAGCCACTCCAGGCCGGTGTTCTCATTGGAGAACACTGACGCTGAGAGATCACTCGATGGCACATCACTGTGTGCTGAACCATCTTGCTGTAATGTTCTGAGTGATCTAGCATTGCTCATAAGGCATCAGCATCTCCTCATGTGTAGCCCCCTTTAGTTTACTGATTCAAATCTCAGTTTGTCTAGAAAATGATTATATGACATATTTTTCAAGTGTAAGAGCTGAGAAAAAACTAAACTTCATCTTCAAGCGACAGCGGTACTAATGACTTTCTATTAATACTGTCAAAAGCTAAATGAAAAGAAAATTGAAAATACCAATTAAATATTTGTAGAAACCTATGCAAAAGCTGTGCAAGCTGACAATCCTATCACTTGTTCCAGCATATAAAGAGTTTGGGTGTGGTATAGAAGATCTGAAAACGTTAGGTTGACAGTCAATAGGCCATTACCAAATGGTCAACATATTTTGACAGGTACAAAAGGTGGACAGATGAAAAGTCAATAGTGGGTGATGTTAACTTGTACAAAAAGTCAACAGATTCAGAGTGTCGACGTGACAAAAAAATTGACACGTTTTTCTTATTTTGAGTCAAATTTTGTATGTTTAGTAAAATGTCAGTAAAAACATATACCGTCACGGCGCTCACCACAGGTTACTATACCCAATCGTAGTCCACATGGATTGTTAATTAAGAAAACGTTAGAAAAACATGTAAGTATCCCAAAAAAAACATGTTGTCCATTTGTGTGTCAACCAATGTTATGACAATCTTTTGAACCTGTTGACCTTAAGCACTATTGTCCTTTTGTATCTGACAACCTAATGTCGACCATATGGTGACGACAGATTGACTGTCTACGTCAGCAGTTTTCAAACTAGGGTACTCGTACCCCTGGGGGTACTTTGCAGACCAGTTTGGGGTACTTGAAAATAATATTGGTAATGGCGGAAGAAGAATAAGAAGTCTCCCATTGCCGTGGAGACAAACTATATCGCGTCACTTCTGGTTTTGTCTGCAGCATCTCCATGTGCTTTTGCCCGACCATCAATCCACTGGGAGATACCTGCACTGCCCTAAGTCATCAGTGACCCAGAGGGACCCGATTCCTGTCCGCACACTACTCCTTCACTAATTATTAATAAAAGGACACGCATAAGGACACAAATACCATTCACTTACACTATACTCGTAAGTACTGTGGATATTTCAAATGAAGAGGAGGAGGTACTCATAAATCAAAAGCCTAATCAAGGGGAACTGGAGAGAAAAAGGTTTGGGAACCACTGGTCTATGTAAACAGTGTCTATCATCTGGATACGATATGGTTCCTTAAGGCTTTGGACTGTTCGGGGAAGAGAAGGAATGGCCAGATACATTACGTTACAGTATAAATAAGCTTTTGGGAAATTGGTCTTCACTTTAGTATGACACAAAAGATAGTATTTTTGAAAAGGCAAATCAACGCCAGACCACAAACATGTTTATTAACAATGATAGGTCATACCTCTTTTTTAGCAAGCTTATGAAAATGACTTATACACTGTGTCAATGAAACACTATGGTACAAAAGTAGAATTCTGAAACATAAATGTTCTTTTGCAATGTCATGTGCCCACTGTTACACAGATGCACCAACATGGAAAATGATTGAAATACAAATGTGGAAAGCACATTTCTAGACAAAGTAAACCAAATGTAATGGACAGCGATGATGTCCTCTCACTGTAATAATTAATTGTAGATATAAATGAAGGTAACCATGCAGTATTTTAAATGGGAACTGGAAAGTAACCTTTATTAAGAGTTGGCCCGAACTAGAACCACTCAGAATGCAAGACGCAGATTCATTTTTTCATTGGCTGTTCAGAGACTTGGGATGCCACATGCACTTTGTATGAGTAGGCAGCTTTCCAACTAGGTGATAATTCAAGGGGGAAATCAGTTATGTTTTTGGGTGCCCTACGCATGACAGAGCAATTAAAATGTAGCTCCGTTCAGGCACAAATATTGCTGCCCCCTTTATTTCTGCTCACCCCCTCGCCAGGCTGCAGACAAAAATATTACTTCTCTTAACTCAGATGCACGGTATGGGACACAGGGTTGACTGTATGAAGATTGACATACATCAGGTCGACAGGGATTAGGTCAACACATGAAATATGTCAACGTGGCTGAGGTCGTCAGGGTCAGAAGGTTGACCGTCAAAAGGTCGACATGAGTTTTTCTTTTGTTTTTGTCATGTGATGTCAGCCGCCCAACCCAAACAGGTGTTCTCAAGGGTATGACCATCGTTTTCATGGACACACTCACCGTTTTTTTGTAGACACACCCATGAAATGTTGGGCGTTCCCATGCACCCACCCCCTGCCCTCCCTTCCCGTTGGTGGGGACAGGATAGGAGCAGCAGATAGGGAGGAGATGGGGCTAGATGGTGGGAGGGATGCTGGGGCATACTGAGGTGAGCCTACAGTACAACAAAAGATGGGGGCAAAGTGAAGCATTGGCTGGACCAAAGTGACCGCATATGAACTGACCAGAGGGGTCTCCTATCCCATTAGAAGAGTGGGGAGCCGCGTCACCCACTAGTACCGCTGTCCACTGCACTGACATTTCTCTGTCTGTTTCTGTGCTCTGCCTAGTATCTCCTTTTCCATCACTTAACACACAAGTAGAACTCATGCATAGAGCACACATTCTCATTCATCAGTAGTTTACAGGTATAAAACGCTTCGGGGGCCCGCACTCAGGGACACTAGTGGCTGGTAGGCAGCCAATCCCGGGCATTTTTTCAATCCTGGGATTCAGGATTGAAAAATGTGTAATCCCGGGATTGGCCTCCCTAATATGGAAAAAAACCCACCTTCCCAAACTGGCCACCCCACACATTTGGTTACATTGGGCAGTCGGTGCGGCCAGGAGTGGGACAGGCGGCAGCGGTGTGGACAGGTGCGGTGGTGCAGCCTGCGCAGTGTGACCTCTGACCATATCACGCTGTGCAGAGCCGTATGCCAGGGTCAGGAACAGCGGGTGCTCAGACGCTGCCCAGTATTAAACTGCGCATGTGGAGGATTATTGAACAACTGTGCATATCTACAAAATGTAGTGCGCGTGGGTAAGTCCAAACGTCGACAAAACACAGCATCTATTCTGAATCGCAAGTTGATTGACAGGAAGTTGATTTGTGGGTGCCAACTGGCCACTTTATGGGATTGTCAGGAAATAATCTTATTATGGTGAGTGTTGAGCCCCCTGTTTCTTTATATATATATATATATATATATATATATATATATATATATATATATATTAGAAGCCACGAGCGCAGCGAGCCCGTGAGGGGCCGTGGTACGCGTCCTTCGACCTTTTCATACCCCAACTATCCACGTCGGTGAGGAGTTGATTTTATATAGTGTGGCGAGCGCAGCGAGCCACCGAGCCCCGCGAGGGTACGCGAATTACATGTGAAGTATTACGCTTCCCCTCGCGGGGCTCACTGCGCTCACCACACTAAATAAAATCAACTACACGCCGACGTGGATAGTGGGGGTATGAAAATGTCGGAGGACGCGTACCGCCGCCCCTCGCGGGTTCGCTGCGCTCACCTCGCTTCGGGTTCATGTTGATAGTGGGGTGGCGTTAACAATGGGGGGCATTTAACCAAAATCGCGTCGCATTGTATACCATACAATAGCATACAATGCGACGCAAGTTTGTCTTCAAGGGAATTTCAAGGGAAATTGCGTCAAATTGCGTGCTCAGGAGAGGCCCGTGGCTACCCTACGGTACCTGGATACTGGGCAGTCATTTGAGGACCTCAAGTTTGGGACACGCATCTCTGCACAGGCTTTGGGACACAACATCCCTGAAACCTGCAAGGCCATTCTTTTTTTTTGAACATCACTTTCTTATAAATATGTGGCCAACATGGCTGAAGTTTAGCAAACAATGTAACAACAGATGTGGTGCATTTTACTACTATGGTGTTGAGTGGCCCCACGGTCATGGCCACAATGCACACATGCAGCTTGGGGTAGGAAGAGGGGTCCCCAATACCATCAACCTGTCCCTAGCAGCATGTGTGCATTGTGCCCCTGGTAGCGGGTACTATGAATGCCATAGTAGCAGAATGTAGCACATCTGCTGCAATATATCGGCATGCATTTGTGATCCATATCAAAAACGGTAGATATATAAACCAAATAATTTTTTTATCAAAATATGCAGTCATCAAGGCCAATTTTTTTAAACACTATAAACGTTACAGCAATGTAATTTTAAATGTACATTTTTCATGAAAAACTGGTGAACTATGATTGATGTGTTTTTGGAGTGACTTCGCTTTCAGATGCACAGATGCAGCTTGGAGTAGGAAGATGGGTCCCCAATACGATCAACCTGTCCCTCGCTGCATGTGTGCATTGTCCACCTGAAAGGGATGACACTGATACACTGCCATATATCACAGTGCAGCAGAACTATGGCAATACATACCAAGTGCAACAGCAATTCAAAATATCAACAGATGTGGAACATTCTGCTGCTATGGCGTTGATTGTCACTGATTTCAGGGGCGCAATGTACACATGCAGCTTGGGGTAGGAAGATGGTTCCTGATACCATCAACCTGTCCCTCACTGCACGTGTGCATTGTCCACCTGAAAGGGATGACACTGATACACTGCCATATATCACAGTGCAGCAGAACTATGGCAATACATACCAAGTGCAACAGCAATTCAAAATATCAACAGATGTGGAACATTCTGCTGCTATGGCGTTGATTGTCACTGATTTCAGGGGCGCAATGTACACATGCAGCTTGGGGTAGGAAGATACCATCAACCTGTCCCTCACTGCACGTGTGCATTGTGCTCCTGGTAGCGGGGACACTCAACATCATAGTAGCAGAATGCAGCCCATCTGCTGCAATTTATCAGGGCATGTATACATTTGTGAGCCAAAAAATAGATATCTTAAAATAAATTAGCTTTTTGAAAATATACGGCCAACATGGCCAATCTTTTACAAACTTTACAATAATGTAGCTTTAAATAGGGATTTTACATTTCTGGTGCAATATGATGGACTTTATTAAAATCACCCTACATTTAAGAGACTTGTCTCCTCCACCTCCTGCTGATCCCCGTCTGACATCAATGTGGTATAAATTGCGGAAGGAACGTTGGATGTGAGGGTGGCTTGGGAAGGGTAGCTGAATCGGGGAGGAGATTGGAATTGAGGAGACAGAATGGTGGAAGGGTGGGGGGTTGACAGTAACAGGAAGGGTGGTTGTTTTGCGGAGGGGTCTGAGGAGGAGGTTGGTAAGTGGACGCCGGTGATTCTGTATAACCAGAATGGTAGGTAGGCTGCTGATGAAGATGGGTACTGGTGGAAGGGTAGGTGGTGGGTGGTGAGCTGTAGGTAAAAGGACATGATGAGGGGGTGCTTGAGGTTGTGGCCCATGAACATTCCAATCTGGTGTCTCTTGGCCTGTGAGTGTCTTGTACAAGACCTGTGACACCAGGTGCTGGCACGCTACTTGCTGTTGCTCTGAAAGTTTACACATGGTTTTGACACCGTACAACACAAAGTCATCAAATTCATCCGGTTTCCTGGAGCAGTTGTGAACATGCCTCCAATAGTAGCGGGTCTTTCACAAATTTAGTTTTCCAAGGCTTCCTCCTGGCACCCTGTAGCGGTGGAGATCTTGAAAGCACCTGCGTTGTACCGCAGATAGTCCGATGCTGCACACAAGATCTCCAGACTCCGATGCGATGTGCATGGGAACAAGTATTGCATCTGACCTGATGTTTAACATCTCCAATTTGGGCCAATTTCACCAGATACATTGGCTTATTCTGTCGGAATCGGGTGAAACCGGACCTGTATGGACACCTTTACTTCCCGATGGCCTGCTCTGGAAAGTCCTGCATTGTTACACCATTACCTATAGTATTTTTCATAAGCAAACAACTGCACTGACAGTCCAAGCTGGAAGCCTGATCCAGTGACAAATGGGTCAGTTATATCATTTTTATTTATTTTTGGTACTTGTGTAGTTTCACAGCGGCACGCTATGCTATCCTGTCAGCGTAGTCCAACGGCAGCCTAGCATAGTGTCCCAGCGGCAGCCCTGCATAGTCAGAATGGCAAGCCATAGCAGAGGAATTTTACAGTCGCAGGAATTTCTCAAACTGTGGTGGTGCCATGGACAGAAAACATGTGCGCATCACCAAACCCACCAACAAAAGGTTGGACTATTTTATTATAAAGGCTACTTTGGTGTTATTCTCATGGCGGTGGTCAACGCAAACTTTGAGCTTATTTTTCCTGGATGTTGGAAAAAATGGTCGATGCTCAGATGGTGGGTCATTAAGGAATACCTGATTCTAAAATAGGCTCACCACCAACTTCATTCATCTGCCGCCTGTTGAGCAAGAAGAATGGCCTGGGATTTGTGTTCATGGCAGACGAGGCCTTCGCACTCTTCTCCCACTATCTCCATCAGCATTGGTGAAACCGAGATCACCTCGACTGACCAAACGCGCTGCCTGGGTGTCATCATTGACTCCTCCCTCTCTTTCGCCCCCCACATTCGTGCACTCTCACAGTCTTGCCGCTTTCACCTCCGCAACATCTTGCGCATCAGACCATTCCTCTCCACTGATGCGGCCAAAATTCTCATTCACTCACTTGTCATCTCCTGCCTTGACTACTGCAACATACTTCTCTCTGGGCTACCTCTCGCCCGCCTCGCCCCTCTCCAATCCATTCTTAATGCTGCTGCTAGGCTCATCTTCCTCTCCCGCCGCTCTACCTCCGCCTCCCCCCTTTGTCTATCTCTTCACTGGCTCCCCATTCCTTTCCAGGTTCTCTTTAAACTCCTCACCACCACCTACAAGGCTCTCTCCTCCTCCACCGCTCCTTACCTCTCTTCACTGATCTCTATCCACACTCCCTCCCGTCCTCTTCGCTCCGCCACCGACCTCTTACCTAATCACCTACTCCCACTCCCGTGTCCAAGACTTCTCTCGTGCTGCCCCTCCTGCACTGGAACAACCTCCCACCACCCATCAGGCTTTCTGATTCCCTTACCTCCTTCAAGCGCTCCCTCAAAACCCACTTCTTCCGTTTAGCCTACCCCTCCTCCTCCTAACCTCTTTTGCTCCTACTATCCTGCTACCCCTCCTCCTCCTAACCTCTTTTGCTCCTACTACCCCTCCATCCGTTCCTACTTATCCTATTGTTTTTCGTTCGTCCACCCACCTCCTTTTAGTATGTTAACTGTTATGAGTAGGGCCCTCCTTCCTCACCTATTCACCCTACCTCTTTACCTCACCAGCGCTCCTGCACTGTTCTAATTCTCAGTCTCCTCGACAATTTCGACACCTACTTCAGAACTGATGCTGATTTTAGTTCTACCAGCTATACCCCTATTTATGCTGTATTTTATCAACACACCCTGTACGTTACCTTGTAATTTGTTTTTTGTTTGCTATGTACAGCGCTGCAGACACTTTGTGGCGCCTTATAAATAAATGTACTACTACTACTACTACTATTACTGTGGCATGGCAGAAGGAAGCCATCAGATAAATTTTTTTTTTTTAAATAACAACTTACCCCATTGACCTCCTCCAAATCCCTCCTGCCATCACAACTAGGGACTCCTAGGAGAAATTAGTTCCTTGAAATACCACAGCTGTGGCACGTAGACCTTGTCTGCACCATCCCCCAACCTCTTGTTGTCAATTTTCTTGCGCACACAGGTCAGCAAAGTAGGTTGGCTGGGAGTACTCCACCAGGCGGTTATAGGCAGCCTCCCTCTTCTGCTTGTTGCTGTAGTCCAGGGATGACATCAGCCACAGACCTCCTCCCGGTACAGCAGGGGTGGCCAAACCTGTCCTCAAGATCTACCAACGGTGCATGTTTTCCAGGCAACCTGTGGATCTATAGTAGGAATGAATGCAGCAGGTTTTAAAATGTTTCAGTCAGTAATGACTGCAGCTGTGCACCAGCTAGGTAACCTGGAAAACATGGACCGTTGGTAGATCTCGAGGACCGGTTTGGCCACCCCTGCGGTACAGGCTGATAAAGCCTTATTAAAAATAGCGACTCTCATGTGACATCTGCATAAATAAAAAAAAGACAATTAATAAACATGAGAAAATTTGCATTATTGTTGTTAAATAAAGTTTGTTTTATAGTTGCATTATTCTTGTTAAAAGTTTGTTTTGTAGTTACAGCTGTGAATTTGGTAAAATGTGTTTCTGATAATACATTCACGTGCAGGGTGCTGCGACTTAATGGTGGGCAGTGGGGCAACATAATGGTATGCACTGGGCCTGCATAATGGTGTCCAGTGAGCATAATGGTGGACAGGGCACGGCCAACAGCTTGTAGTGGGGCAAAATAATGGTAGGCAGGGTGCAGTAGCATAATTATGTGCAGTGTTTAGTGGTGCAGCATAATGGTGGGCAGTGGGGCAGCATACTGGTGTGCAGTGGGGCAGCATAATGGTGGGCAGTGGGGAAGCATAATGGTGTGCAATGTGCCTGCATAATGGTGGACAGGGCGTGGCCAACAGCTTGCAATGGGGCAGCATTTTGGGCAGTGGGCCAGTATAATGGTGGGTACAGCAGAGTAATATTGACCAGTGGTGGTTAAATAGCATAATAATCATTGGTGGCCAGTGGTGTAGCCTGTCTACCTTTCCTCTGTTTAGAAGCCCAACAGAGTGCTTCCAGCCTCCTCTCCAATCATGTGCACAGTGGGTGGAAGAGAAGTGGTCAGGAAGTGACCAGAAATCTTCAGCAATCGAAAGTCACAGTTAGAAAAATTCAATTTGCACAAAACAGCATTCGACAGCATGTACGATTCGATAAATATTATGTGCAGCGAGCCCCGCGAGGGAACGCATAATACCTGTGAAGTAATGTGCGTCCCCTCGCGGGGCTCGCTGCGATCCCCATGCTTCGGGCTCGGTGGCTCGCTGTGCTTGCCACACTATATAGAGTCAACTCCACGCCAACGTGGATAGTGGGGGTATGAAAAGGTCGGACGCGTACCGCCGCCCCTCGCGGACTCGCTGCACTCACCACGCTTCGGGTTGGCGTTGATCGTGGGGTGGCGTTAACAATGGGGGGGCATTTGACCCATCAGGGTGGGTATACAATGAAAATTGGGGTCATGGGGGGCATTTTACATTGGGCCCAATGTAAAATCGGGTCTCAGGGACCATTTTACATTGGTTCCAATGTAAAAATCGGGGAGATCGCATCACATGCGATTTGGTTGCATGCGATACGATCGACGCAATTTTTGTGGACCCGATGGATACAATTAAAATCGTTGGCGCCGTGCTAGGAAACATGTACCCAAAATGTTCATACAATCATTTGATTTCTCAAACAGATGTGGTTTAAATCAAATGAAATCAATATCTCATAAGTGTGTGAGCAGCATTACAGTTGCAAATATTTGACTCTTGTAAACTTTGTAGGTGCACCATTACTTGTACTGGCGAAATCTCTTAAAGTGGCCATACACAGGTCCATTTGTCTGATGCAGTCAGACCTGTTTTTTCTTGAACTCACCTGGCAGCTCCCCAGGAGGGCTTCCATACAATTTGGCACTTGATATGCTATTTAAATCGCACGTGATTTTTCGCAAGTAGCAATGCATCGCCACAGGTGCTAGAAAGCACCTGCGATGTACTGCAGATAGTCCAATGCTGCACACAAGATCTCCAGGCTCCAATCCAATGTGCATGGGAACACGCATTGGATCTGACCTGATGTTTACCATCTCCAATTTGGGCCGATTTCACCAGATACATCGGCTTATTCTATCAGAATTGGACCTGTATGGACACCTTTACTTCCCTATGGCCTGCTCTGGAAAGTCCTGCATTGTTACACCATTACCTATAAGAGTTTTCATAAGCAAACAACTGCACTGATAGTCCAAGCCGGAAGCCTGATAAGTGACAAATGGGTCATTTTTATTTTGGTACTTGTGTAGTTTCCCGTCGGCACGCTACACTGTCAGCATAGCCCAAAAGCAGCCTAGCGTAGTTTCCCAGTGGCAGCCCTGCGTAGTCAGCGTAGTGTCCCCGTCAGGTAGTGTAGTCACCGTACTGTCCCTGCAAGCTGCAGCTCTGTCCCCGGCAAGCCTAGTGAGCGTTTCTCACACAGTGCTGGTAACTGCCAGATCCCCTGCACTGGCGGACGCTGGCAGAAAGGTGATCCATCTGCCTCAGACGCACCAGCATTTCATACGTTTATGAGTCTTAGTAATTTGTGCGGCAGGGTATGGCAACCCTGCCCGTGTCTGCTTCAGGGAGACGGCCAGGGATAGGGGTTCGGTAGGTCATGCACAAAAGGGGCTCCACGTCAGCCCAAAGTGTAGTGAGCGCAGTCCGCCCCATGAGGGGACGCGGTACGTGTGCTCCCGACCTGTTCATACCCCCACTATCCACGTGGAGTTGATTTAATAAAGTGTGTCGAGCGCAGTGAGCCACCGGGCCCGAGGCATGGCGAACGAACCCAAAGCATGGCGAGCGCAGGGGACGTGGAATACACATCAAGTTATCCCCGCGTGCTCGCCATGCTTTGGGCTTGTTTTACGCATCCACTTGCCACACTTCATAACATCAACTCCATGCTAATAGAGATAGTGGGGGTATGAACAGGTTGGGAGGACACGTACCACATCCGCCCGCCACGCTTCGGGCTGACGTGGATAGTGGGGGTGTTTCAGGAACACATTCACACCTGTCATGTCAGGCAGGTTAAAAATGGTCAATGGTTCACACAATGTAATAAGCACTGACACAACGCTGACTGACTACGCTAACTGGCTAACTGCGTAACGCTAACTGACTACGCTAACTGCACACGAATGTACACAGTCGCAGACACAAGCTTTTTTTTAATCAAGAGATATTTCATATTTGTACTAGAGAAAATAGCTAATGAATATGTGAGTGCCTTTTACTGGCAGTACATTTTTAATATGAGCACCCAGTGCGATGTTCTATGCAAGGCTCAGGTATCACATAATGTAGGTTTAATTAGGACGGCAGCGAGCAGCAGACAGCCCAGCAACACTCCAAGGCATCGGGGGGAATCGGATGGCTGCCTTTTACCCACGCATGCGCACTCGGTTCCCATCATCGCCATATTGGGAGACAACGTGAGCGCGCACAGCCCCACCCCGCCCCCCTCCCTCTCTCCGGGCACATGAGCGCGCGCGGCCTTCTTACTTCACCCACCCGCGTGCCCAATAACCGACGGGGATTCCCCGGGAGCCATCGGTCCCGAAGCACCGGAGCCGGGGGCAGAAGGTGAGTGCCGCACACGGCGGGGAGGCCGCCCCCCTCCTCCTCATCACGCACCGGGTCCCTGCGGAGCGTCAGGACGTGACGGCGGGCCGTGCTCACGGCGGCGCCGGGGGGAGGAGGGAGCGTACGAGGCCGCGTTATAAGCGTCACCTTCGCACAGCAACGACGGGCTGGTGAACTGCTGGGCCTGGCTGCTTCGTGCTGCCGGCCGCTCCTGGCCCTGTGCACCCCGACTGCCTCCCCATCTTATTGTTGTGTGAGTGGCAGCCGGGGTACATGCTGCTTCCTGCTGCCCCCACCGGACAGCCGCAGCACGTTATAGAGTCACACGCATGGGTTACGTATATATATGCTGCCTGCTACATAGTTTTTCTTTCCCCCCCAGTATAGGTTCAAGAAAGTTTGCTATGTCTGACCCTTTTATGAAAAGTATTACCCTCCCCCAACTGCCTTCACCACCCCTTCCTTTATGCACCACGTTAGTTTCATGTAATTACCTTATTTAGTGTTACTAGTCTATCTATCTATACACTTAGCCACACTTCTGCAGCCCATGCACTTGTGAGGTATAGGGTACAATATGGCGATTTTGATAAATCGCATGGATCGCTTGATCACAAGATATTGCTGCACATAATATTTATCGCATTGCATGTGGTTTTTAAACCCATGTAATGTGATGTGTGATCTGCCAGTGTATATACCCCCATGATTTATCCCATGATTGTATGCACATCAAATGCAAAAAAAGCACTTGAGATGCAATTTATCACATGGGGAGCTTTAAGGAAAATTGCAGCGCAATATCGCATAACATTGCACAAGTGTGTGTGCACCATTAGCTTTCAACCTGGTCTTGGCATAGACTGACACGTGTGTACTGTATGTATGCTGGTGCACAGCATAAACATACATGGGGCTGCGATTAGTTGTAGCCTGGCATACTTAGTATGTGCGCTGAGTTATAAGGTAACAAGATATCTCTCTCTAACTCCTTTTTTCTCTCTCTTATGGCCAAACCTTGTGGTTAGTTGTAAATATATCATGTTATGAAGGCAACATTTTGTTATAAATAATGGCAGAAAAGGTAAGGGGGGATTAGGCAAAGTCTAATGGTGCACACAGTACAATTTTTTTGACCAATTTTGTTGAAACCCAGTGTCCTGGACGAAAAACGTTGAGGAAAGATATTGACGACAGACGAACAATGAATGATGATGCGCCGCTTGTTCATCAAGATTGTTAATCAACTGTGCATGCAGTTCAATTTGGATATCTTTCAAAAAGAGCCTATAAACTGTAGCTAGATCTTTTGTCTGTCGTCAACATCTTTCGTCAAGGACATTTGGTTCAAGGGAAATGTCTTTCAACGAAATTGGTAAAAAAAATTGGACAGTGTGTATGCACCTCTAGACCACCATTGTTCACAAATCTGGTAAGTTTGAAGCAGATGCAGATACACGCTATGCCACTGATACCCCTTTCTTACACCAATAACCCTGATCCAACCTGGATTATTTGTACACTGTTTCAAGCTGTGTTTAGCTGCTTTAAACAGAATTCACATTGCAGGCTGGACATGGTCATTGCTGGGACTTCCCTTTGCTGTTGCTTGGAGACAACATTTCCTTTAAGTGCTGGTAAACCATCTTGTCGCATTCTTTTAGCTTCAGCCAGGTTGCACTTCCACACAGAAGACTACCTATGTCAGTCCTAAGTTCAGCCTAGTGTGAAAGGGTTATAAGTCAAACTAGTTTAGACAAACTACCGCTTACATATGGGATACAGTCATTGGGTCACCACCAAGTAGGTTGACATTGGTTAGGTCGACAGGTTCATTAGGTCGACATGTTGTTGTTTTTTTGTTTTTTTTTACTGTTTTCCGACATGTGTTGACAAGTGGTATTTCATGCCCTACCATCCACTAGGTCATGGTGGGAGAATATAAGAGTGTGCTGATCGTAGCGAGGCACTGTGCCCGAATCATGGCGAGCCATGCAAAGAGATGCGGTGGTACGTTTTAGTGTTTATGTTGACTGTGTCGACATAAGGGTAAAAAGTTGACTTTTTCACTGTCGACCTTACCCATGTCAACCTAATGACCATGTCGACCTTATGATCTTGTAGACCTAGACTCATGTCAACCTTCCTGCATGTTGACCTAGACACATGTTGACCTAATGGCTGTCTAACAACTTGCTGGTGACCAACTGATCCACACCCTCACATATGGCTTAAGAAGAAAGTCTGGAAAGCCTTGGAAAGGGTCTGTTCGAAGGATGATGAGTAATAAATAAAGTACCAGTTTTGGGTATCTTTGGGATTTATCATTTAAGTGCTGGAATTCTAATGCTTACTGGATACCAGCTTTTATTAAGAAGCTGTTACTAGGAAGGGGGTGAATCTAAACATTTCCAAATATCTACAAAACTGAAAGATCTGCTGTAAGTGCGAACAATCATATATTGCAAATCTGTGTGTCAAGCCAATAAACATGGGTCTCTTGTTCATATTTGTATCAAAACATTATAGCCTGCACCTGTCATCACGGACCCCATTTCTCTACAAGTCCCTACACTTGCGCTCACCAGTGGCAAGCGGTCCCTACACTTGCACTCACCAGTAGAGAGAGTTTCCAAATACAGGTCTTACTGTAATTCTGATCTGATCACACAGCTACAAATTTTTCGGCTGGGCGATTATCGATTGACTATATATTTATGGCCCGTAGTAGGCATGAGCGAAGCCAGCCTGTGATAACA
Source organism: Crinia signifera (assembly GCF_055691185.1). Classification (NCBI taxonomy): domain Eukaryota; kingdom Metazoa; phylum Chordata; class Amphibia; order Anura; family Myobatrachidae; genus Crinia; species Crinia signifera. The sequence goes on along the minus strand of NC_139222.1, from coordinate 103,970,713 downwards.
TCCTGCTGCTTTGTTGATCGCTGGCCGTTTGCAAGTTGATTGACCAGAAGTTGCCATTTAGGGGTGGTCATTTGCCATTTTCTGGGAGTGTCCTAGGCAGGCGTGCCAAGGCATTTGAATGTATGCCGTGTGACAGCAGCTCTGACCCAATCAGCCCGCTTCTTTCGCAGCCGCCAAGTAAGTCCTGGGCTATGCACAGACTGGATAAATCTTTCGATGGTTTGCAGCGAATCGCAGGCTTGCACAGGACGGGATTTCACTCTGGCGATGTGGTGTCCGCAGGGCTCCAAACATTAGCTGCTGCGCACTCATGTCTGAATTGGGCTCACAATCTCCTACTCCGCAGTACTTTGGAGTAAGAGGGGGAGTCTGGGGGAATGGTAGAATGACCCTGGACATTCATGTAAACATTGAACTTTTTATACACTGGATACTGTATGGAAAACAGTATTAACATTTAACACTATAGAAGGTCAATAGCAAAGGCTGTATCAAACAATGAAATATAAATAAGTGGTCAGGAAAATATTAAAATGACCATAATTAATACGCAAACAATAAAACCAGTACTGCAATTTCTAAGCACATGTTCTCCCACCTAATGGTAAGGTTTCTGTCTCATATTCCTAGTAGCTACTCTCTGGTCCAATGCACCAATCGAGGACTCCGATCAACACACATAACTTGGTAGAAGAAGCTGCTACCTCTAGGCAGTGCATGTGCAGCAGCTCTGCTCCTAAAATGCACTATATGGTGGCAGCTCTAGTAATCAATGTCATATTATCTACCATTGCTATTGTCCTAATTTAAACCACTTGCCAAGAAGAGGGGTTTCCGCGCAACCGGAACCAATTCCACCACCTTTTACAGTGGGGAGCTGGTTTCTGCAGGATAATATCAAACTGCAGCTCCTGACTCCTGTCACTGCGGAAGAGCCAACATTTTGGTATCGCTCCCTCTGAGGGTGACACAAGGGATCTGCTGATACCACTTTGTGACGCCTGTGAATAGAAGCAGTGCCGAAGCTATGATTTCAGTGGATATATATATATATATATATATATATATATATATATATATATATATATATATATATATATATATATATGTATATAGAACCTATTGTAATCATTGGTGTTTCATGGCAACACCACCTGGCCTCAATACTAAGAAAACCTAATGATTTTTATGACCACGTGTCCTGGCTGCACTACTAAGAAACTGCATAGATGGTATTCCCTATATCACTTGCTTGTTGTCAAATATTTGACAACTATTTGAATGGAAACAACTTGTATCATGAAGATATAACTATTTGTAAAATCAAAATATTTACTAGAAAATAGTAGAGCTGTAAAGCCTTGTACACACTACGCCAGGGCTGGCCAACACCGGCCCTCCAGATGTTAATGAACTACACATCCCAGGATGCTTTGCATTAGTTTTGCTATGTGGCCATGCTGAAACTGATGCAAGGCATGCTGGGATGTGTAGTTCATCAACATCTGGAGGGCCGGTGTTGCCCAGCCCTGCACTACGCGGTTAAGATAGAAGATATGCACGATCATATTGTTAGCAATATTATTGTGCATATCGGCCGGCATGTACAAACGATAATGATGCATGCTCCTGCCGACTTCCTTTCCCAGCTGTACATGCAGTCACATTTTGCCTCTGTCATTTATGACTTGGTGCATCTTGTTCATTGAGATACATTTTTCATAGAAAAACACCATGTCGACCTAATGACCATGTTGATCTAACCCATGTCAACCTTCCTGCATGTTGACCTAGACACCTGTCGGCCTAAATGCATGTCGACATAATGGTGTCGGCCTAATGACTGTCTAACAACTTGCTGGTGACCAACTGAACCACACCCCATCAGATAGGGGTTGGGATTATTTGGGCTACAGCAGTGGTTCCCAACCCTGGTCCTCAAGTACCCCTAACCGTGCACGTTTTCCAGGTCACCTGGCAGGTGCACTCATTATTCAGACACATTTTAAAAGATCCACTGGTGGAGCTAATTATTTTGCCTGTGATTCTGTGTGGAGACCTGGAAAATGTGCACTGTTGGGGGTACTTGAGGACCAAGGTTGGGAACCAATGGTCTACAGCATGATGGTCGACAGTCATTAGGTCGACATGGTTATAGGTCGAAAGGTCGTTAGTTTGACAGGTCATTCGTTCGACAATGTCTAGGTCGACAGTCAAACCATGGGTCGACATGGTTTTTTTCCACTCGTTTTTTTCCTCACTACGCTCGGCACACTATTTTATTCTCCCACCACGTCCGGATGGTAGAACATGAAATACTGCCTGTCGGCACATGTTGGCTCAAAAAACTATGAAAAACCCCATTTTGATCTTTTGACTGTCGAACTAATGACCTTTCGACCTAGAACCATGTTGACCTAATGGTGTTGCCCTATTGACTGTCGACCATCATGCTGTAGTAGACCAAATGACCGCATCCCATCAGATAGCCAGGTCCCTCATATACTTGTGGAAGAACAGTTTCTGTATCTGATGCCAAACTGTTTAATATATGCTATTATAACCAAGCAACCTATTCTGGGCTTTGAACAGCTCTTAGCTTAGTAGCTTTGATATATGCGAATATACACTATATTTATTTGCAGTTACTTATACTATATGGACAATGATTGATTTCTGGTGTTTCAATCAGGCCCGTTGCCATGGGTATCTAAAAAATCAAGGGCCTAGCCATGCAGTCTCCATTTTGTGATATAAAATAGGTTGTTCTGAAGAGCTCAGTGACTTTGAGTGGTACTTTTTGATAGGATGCCATCTTTGCAATAAGAAGTTCATGAAATGTCATCTCTGTTGGATATTCCACGGTCAACTGTAAGTGATATAGGGGCAGATATATTAACCAGCGTTAAGTGCAGAAATGCACTTAACACTAGTGAAATGGGGGGGAAGGTTACGTTTTTCCTAATGCAATACTAACGTACGCTAGTGGCAGCCCGCCGAGTTATGCTCTGCGAGGCTGTCCCCTGCAATCCCCCCCAGTGATTAGCGGCCGGGGTGATGTATTAACAGCCGCCCAGGTGTTAAATAGCCCCGACCGCTTTCGCCAGCTCAGGGCGGGCTAGTGTTGTCCTATCCCCCAGTGCGGGGACAACGCTAGCCCTGCTGCAGGCTCCGGGCTGCTCTGGAGATCTCGTGATAAAAGCAAGATCTCGAGGATGCCTATTAGAGGCGGCCAGAGGGAAAGCACAAGTGCGCATGCGCAGGGCTGCCTGGGGAGCTGATAAGGAGAGCCGTTAAAGCTGGCCATAATGGCTCTCCTCATCGGCTGGGGGGGGGGGGGGGGTTTAATACATTTGCCCATAACGGGTATCCACGTTATGCAGGAGAAGCGGGACCCATTATTTTAAAAATGTTATAGCCACCATCATACATCTGCCCCATTATTGGATGCCAAGCATCGGATCCAGTGGTGTAGAGCAGTGGTTCTCAACCCCGGTCCTCAGGACCCCCACACAGTGCACATTTTCCAGGTCACCAGCAGCTGCCCTTCTGTATCACCAACTATCACATTTTAAAAATGCATAGGAGACTTGGAAAACATGAACTGTGTGGGGGTCCTGAGGACTGAGGTTGAGAACCACTGGTGTAGAGCACACTAAAGGTGCCCATACACTGAGGCGATTTTGGCCGATTGTGTCCAATCGGCCAGTTAAATCGGACCAAATCGTCCCTCCCTGACATGCCGTCAGGTCTGATGCGCGGTCCCGTGCGCATCGGACCCGACCAGGTGGTTGGACCGGCAGGCCGTCCGACCATCCGTTCCTCCTGGCAGCGAGGCAGGCAGGAAGCAGGGATCACATGCATCCCTGCCGCCGGGACTCGCGGGCTGTCTGGTGTCCATACACTGCTGCGAGACATCACAGCAGTGTATGGTCACATTTACACTTGACTGTGTAGCAGCGGAAACATTCTGTGAAGTGACAAATTGTGCTTCTCTGTTTGGCAGCCAGATGAGCCAGTCTGGGTTTGGCAGATGCCGGGAGATCCTGCTTGTCTGACTGCGTTGGCCAACTGTGAAGTTCGATAGAGGAGAGATAATGGTATGGGGCTGTTTTCAGAGTTTGCTATAGGCCCCAATGGGCCTGATTCAATCCTGCTCGCTGGACTGCGAGTGTTCTGAGCCCAGCGAGCAGGTAGCCGCCACCTCCTGCCATTCAAAATGGAATCCTGCCTTACGAAGGGATATTTTTACGGGTACACATCCGTTTGCTTGCGGCTGCCTTGGGGAAAAATCCTCTTACATCAGTGGTTGGCTGGTATGGGAAGCAGGCGGGCAGCTGATGTCAGCTGCCCACCCCCCTGCATCCGTGTCACCGGCCCATTTACATGGGAATACCCAGCGTTTTCATGGGAACGCCCATGAAATGATGGGCGCAGCATGTTGCTGCCGCCCAATGCCCCACCCACACTGCTACCGTAGTTGCGATTGAGACGACGAACAAGCAGTTTGCTGCAACCGTTCACCCCAAGCAGCTGCTCGTCACATAACAAACATGCAGGGGAGCATGGTGATTAGAATCACCCCCCTAGCCTCAATATACCATACAAGATGCCCGATACAATTGAGCCACTCCAAGAGGTGTAGCATACAGTCTGTTCTGCATTTTATGTACTTTGTAATTGAATTGCAGTGAAGCACCACTCAAAGTGTACTAGAGACACTGTCCTAGACCTCAACAGCACAGGAATTGGTTGTAAATGCATATAAAGTCACAAGTGAAGATAAATAGAATTTGGTATGAGAAAAACCGGTACTTATGTAGTATCTGGGCGCCCGATTTAGAAATCGGGCACATCGCATCGCATGTGACCAAATCGGATGCGATGCGATGGACCCGATTTTTCCATAGGATTCAATGTTAAAATGGTCTGAGTCCATTTTAACATAGAATTCAATGGGAAAAAGGGGTCCTTTTCATACCCCTACTATCCAAGTGGGCATGGAGTTGGATATAACCCTGTAGCGAGCCACCGAGCCCGAAGTGCGGCGAGCGAAGCGAGCCCCGCGAGGTGACGGTATTCTGTGTCCCCTCGCGGGGCTCGCTACGCTCGCCACGCTTCGGGCTCGGTGGCTCGCTACGCTCGCCACAGGTTTATATCCAACTCCATGCCCACTTGGATAGTAGGGGTATGAAAAGGACCCCTTTTTCCCATTGAATTCCATGTTAAAATGGACTCAGTCCATTTTAACATTGAATCCTATGGAAAAATCGGGTCATCGCATCCGATATGGTCGTATGCGATGCGATATCGCATCGCATCGCATCTGATTGTATGCCTTAACTTAAGGCATACAATCAAAAAATCGGGCGCCCAGATACTACATAAGTACCGAAAAACCTGCAACTTAACACCGGCCTTACCTGACCTAGCAGTGCACTGATTTAAATTGCTTGGGGAGCTCCCTCCCAGCACTATTCACATCGTCCAAAATAGAGGGGCGATTCAATTATTGCATCCCTCCTCCCCTCACGCTGGGAAGCCTAAGCAGACTGTCCCCGGCGCCGCCTCCTCCTCCCCCTGCAGCCGGAAGGACGTCCGGCTGCATTGCTAGGGGAGGAGGAGTTTACCTTCCAGTTCCAGGAGGACCTGGAGTAAGGTAAAGCCAGGGGGAGGGGGGACGGCATCTGCGGCGGGTTGCGACAGAAGCCCATAGGCCTTTGGGTGGTGATACCCTGCCCAGCGAAGACTGGGCTGGCGGGTTTTGGTACATTTGAAAATGCGGTAAAACCCACAAAAACAGGGGTTTTACCACATTTTTACCTTAATACGTCCCGCCCTCTGTGTCAGTCCTATTCATTGCCCTCGAGGGCCACTATTTGAGACACGTACAGAGCTGAGGTATGGTATAACCCTGCGACAGTTGGGATTGCGATGTTCGTTTCTCCAACATCGGAATCTCGACTGTCAGGAGCCCGACTTGGACGAGCGCATTCAAGCACCTTGCAGGCTTGCTGCGCTCGCCACGCTATTCTATTCTCCCTCTAAATGGCCCATGTAAGTTGGGATTCTGACTGTCGGGCTACTGACAGCTGGGATTCCGATCCATCTGAGAAAAGATTGTCGGAATCCCGGCACCCAAGCAGCTTCTTTTGTGCCAGGTGCAAAGGAGCAGAAATCTGTGATAAGTGCAGCCTCAGGACTTGTTGTGAAAATTAATTTAAATATCTGACGGGCACTTAGCCTGTGAGCTAAATTCCTATGTTACAAATCACCTTCATGGAATGGCTGGTGTAAAATGCTTCTGGAAAAGACACCATTTATGCCACTTGTTGAACTGAAATATCTTGAGATGCGTCCAGGCTCATCCTAGCATGCATAGCTGCACTGGTGTGTATTTTTAAAATAAAAAGCCATTTAATGGGTACAGAGTTTTATTGTCTGCCGACCTATCGCCAGCACCTATATCCCCATGTGTACAAGGGGGACTGTGTGCCTGTACACACTGTGATTCATGGGTGCAATGCACACTCCTGCGCACATTGCGCAGCACATAAAGTCTGTGCAGCCCATTCTTTTTGTACTGCATCACATCTAGTACAAAAAGCACACTGCTTTAACACATAGCATGCTTTTTGTACTAGATGCGATACAATCTAGAACAAAAAGTACAGACAGAATTGCAGCGTGTATGGGCGGCTTAAAGTAAAGAAGGTTGAGAACACAATAGTTTCAATTTTTCTAAAATGGCTTTGGGGCCTGATGCAGAGATGAATGGTTTATGCAGCTAATTCCGTCTATATGACTGCAACCAGCGTGAATAGTTCACCCAGTGACTTGCGCCTGCCAACAATTTAATATTGTCGCATGTAAAAAGATGGCCACTTTTGTAGACACAAAAATGATGTTCTCCAAAGAGTCTGTGGTGTAAATGTATTTCCTCTCTTGCAGTACTCTGTGGGTCTTGCAGCCCATTGACTCGGGGCAGCCATGGCCACACCAGAGTCAGCGTGCACGTGGAAGAGGTGGTGGTTGTGACCACACCTGATAATATTATGGATGGCAGTGGTGTTGAAGGGGTGAAAGCGGTTCTTGTGACCACCAACAGGTATGAATTCTGCTACTAAATCTACATGTAACATTCCCACTGGTCTAGAATTAGGAAATGTTAATTAATTTTAGAATAATAACCACATGTCCTGCTTTAAAAAAAAAAAAATGTTCTAGTCTAGACATAAATGACAGCCATTATGGAAATGTGAGAGGCTGGCGCTAAATTAATATGGTACTTGTGTACTTTCACGGCTCCCATCGCATACCATATGTAGTGGCATGCGATGCGATTTTCCCGTATTTTTATGCATTTTTGATTAAATCGCATGCAATCGCATCGCATGCGATCTGATGCGATGCAATGTCATTTTTCACAGAAATTATGGACATGAGTTGACATCATGTAAAATGCACCCCAAATGTCAATTTTCACACTGTACCACCCCCACTATCAATGCCAACCCGAAACATGGCGAGCGCAGCGGTACACGTCCTACGACCTTTTAATACCCCCACTATCCACGTTGGCGTGGAGTTGAGAATAGAAAGTGTGGCGAGCCACCGAGCCCGAAGCTTGGCGAGGGGACGCGGATACCTTCACAGGTATCCGTGTCCCCTCGCGGGCTTCACAGGTATCTGTGTACCCTCGCGGGGCTCGCTTCGCTCGCAACGCTTCGGGCTCGGTGGCTCGCTGTGCTCGCCACACTTTCTATTCTCAACTCCACGCCGACGTAGATAGTGGGGGTATGAAAAGGTCATAGGACGCGTACCGCCGCCCCTCGCGGGCTCGCTGCGCTCGCCACGCTTCGGGTTGGCGTTGATAGTGGGGGTGGTACAGTGTGAAAAATGACATTTGGGGTGCATTTTACATGATGTCAACTCATGTCCATAATTTCGGTTGAAAAATTACATCTCATCGCATCAGATCGCATGTGATGCGATTTTTCTCTGTACGATGCACATCGTGGGAGCCGTGAAAGTACACAAGTACCAATAATTTATAAAACATCATCTTTTCCCACTTATTTTCTAATGGGCCTCCTTAAGTCAAGTAGAGGAGGAAGGGTTGGAACTGTGTTCCAGTGCTCTCTATTTCTTCTGAATGATTAGGAAATCTCCATATGGGTATTCTGGGGGGGGGGGGGGGGGGGGGAGGTGTCACAATAGTGTGCAATGTGATTTGGATAATCTGTCAATTATATCAACTCACCCTTTTTGGTGGTAAGCAAGTGTTTAACATGGTGATTGCTCAGGCAAAATTGCGCTTCCTGCAGTCCTGTACTTTTCTTGTTCCATAATATGTTATACTTGACATGATATATAGATATATAATCAAATTGCATGTACATGCATAGTTGACATGAATTTATTAACCCAATGACCATTGGTAGTTAGTGTGATAATAAAATGGGATCAAAAGGATAGACACTTGTGACACCACTGGTAGAGGATTAGAGGGAGAAGTGACATCCTCTTTTCATTATTGCATATGTTTCTGTGTTTTATTGTTCCTATTACCATTATGATAAATACAGTGATAAATCTCATTGCACTTGACTTTTTTAGGTATAGTTCCTCAGTTTATTACCTTTGCTAGTCACCTGCTATTGTTTAGAAGGTCTGTGGTTTAATGCTGTCCTTAAATGCCATCTCAGTAGATGTAAGCTGCTGGGAAGCTGCTGAACTGGCTGAACCAATCTGCTTCCCCCGGATTTGTCATGGCAACAGCAGGACCTGCTTCCTAGACATATACATGGGGCTGGCCTCAAACACCTCCAGCTGGGAGCTGCTGGCCATAGAACACTGCAGAGATTCTAGAGCAGGACTTTTATTATTATTTTCTGTTGCGAATTACCACTTAAACCTTTTAGGTTTGTTAAACTTGGGGACCCATGCAGATCTGAATAGGTAGTTCAAACCTTTTAGATCAACCTGTCCTGAAATTGCAAAGTGTTTACCCACCAAGCCATCATTTTCACAAATACTTATTGCATGAAACCCCTGGATTTCTGCAGGGGTTGGCTATAGATCTTAAGCTGGGTACACACTGGTCGATCTATCAATCATTCAGTTGAATGTCTGATATTTTGTGGGCGCGTGGGCTGAATATCGATGTGTGTGTGTGTGTGCGTAGCCCACACAGCGATGCAAAAGTGCGGCTCCAAATCTGGCACCGTTTAAGAAAGTCCCTGTTGGTAAATTCATAGCACTCGCTCAGAAGGCCCTGCACATCGTCCGCATGTTATTGTAGCGGGCCGATGCAATACTGCAGTGCCTCCTGAACCCCACCCCTTACCCGCGGCATGCAAAAGAGCTTAAAAGCCTCCCCTCCGGTAAAGAAAGAAGAACCAGATAAAAAAATATTTAATAAAATATTTTAAAACTCATTTTTATTTTAATATTTCTTTTACAGGGCGCTATAGGTAGCAGTGGGTCTTTAATGCCCCACATGCTGGTACTTGTGGTTCTCCCAAGTACCAGCATGTGAGGCAGGCTTGCTGGGACCTGTAGTCCTACTGTAAAGGACAATATTACTGTTTAAAGCAGCTATCAACCCTGAACCCACCGCCCAGGGTACGGGGGATAGCCCCAGGCTTCAGCCCAGGCCTAGGGTGCCCTGGAGAGGGGAGATTCCTTTATTTGGGCTGTCGCACCTCCCCAAAAACACCCAGCCTGGGCTGACTAGTTTTGATGGGTAATGCTTTGGCGACGGGACCCCGCCAAGCGTGTCCCCTGGCTATGGCATTACACCCTCTGTTAGTGGAGCTTGGTGCTTGTCCCCAAAATATGGGGGACCCCCAGTCATTTTGCCCCCGTATTTTGGGAACCAGGGCCAGCACAATAGCCTTGTGCTGGTCCCTAAAATACAGGGGACCCCACTCACTTTTTCCCACCATATTTAGGGAACCAGGCTCAGTCCAATAACCCGGCGCTGATTTCTTGAATATAGGTGGACCTTATTTGTTTTTTCCTGGTATTCGAGAAACCAGGACTGGCTCATTACATACTTTATTTATTTATCTACTATAGACAAAGAAGATGACACTCCAACCCATTCATTTTTAATATATTTTTTATTTTTTTATTTCCCTGAAGTTGTGAGAGATTTGAAATCTCTCATGCTGAATCTCCCTTTATGAATCTCTGGCACAAATCTCTCAGTGTGTAGGGCCCTTAAGTGCTTTTCAACACAATAAATATATAATATTTTGTACAATTTGGCATGGGATGCTTAAAGACCTAATGGGCTTGTCTCATTTATACTGCTTTCAGACCACAAACCCGTGTCCAACCCTGCATTTTGAACACAGGTTCATCCTTGCGGCGACTCGTGTCTCACTATTTTTATAACCCTTTCACACTGCAGTTCAACCTGGGTATTCCCGGGGTTGGTTGCTTTCACACTGGACCTGTGTCCGGCCTGCAAAACCTATGGGTGTCATTAAAAATTGACTTTTCAGTCTTTTTTCGCAATTCCCTCACCTTTTTGTCTGACCAGATTGAAGACATATTGCTGTAATGCAGGAATGTGGGAATGCAGGCTGGCATGGTGCCTCTGTCCCATGCTCCGCAGCTGCAGTCTGGTGCTTGTTTTTCCGGCCTCTGACTGCTGACCTCATCAAGGGAGACAGAGGAATCCTCCAATAGCAGCGTTTAATAACAGCAGTGTCGGATAAACACGGGTAGGGGGCTTTCAGACCGCATGGAAACACATGTTAGAGCCGTGTTCAACCCTGGTAAAGACCAGGGTTGAAAAGCCGTGTTGCTTAACACGGGTATTCTGGCGCTTTCACACTGCACCTCAAAAAAAAAAAGATATTTGTATGAAGTATTCCATTCAGGATGACTTCTAAGACAAACCTATGACCATTTACGCATTTTTGTAGCAGAAACCCTGTACATAACCAGATGTATTTTAACCTTTGATGTCCTTTGTGTGTAGGAGCCTTGCAGAAGAAGCCATGGAGTCTGAGAATATGGCCGCTGCAGCAGCAGCTGCCTTTAGTGCATCGAATGAGCTGAAAGAAGCTGTGTTAGGTATGTGACGAGGCTTACCACCCCTAGCCCCATTCCTCCCAAATGGAAAACCATTCAATATGTGTCCACAGGATTCTTATTGTAGTTACATTTGCTAAATCTAAAATAATCTTCCTCTTTAATATTTTACTGAATGTAGTTCCATTTCCTGGCCTGTGGGTAATGTAGTGCTACTTATTGTATAAACAAGGAGCAAACTCCTAGGCTCCAGCTACTCTATTACATGTAGTAGTTTCATTGAATCTAGTAATTCTGATTAAAAAAGCAATATCTTCCAAGGCTTTCTTTGTTCAGAAACTTTCAGGTATAACTAGAATTCTTTTTCTTTTCCATTATATTTCATGAGAAGTGAAGATGGAAGAGGGGGATGGGGATGAGGAGACAATGGAGGCAGAGATTGCTTATCCCATTACCTGTGGAGAGAGCAAGGCCAACTTGATTTGGAGGAAGTTTGTTTGCCCTGGTATCAATGTCAAGTGTGTGCAGGTGAGGACATCTGATGACTATCCTGAATCTCCTAGTGCCATATAGGATATCATTATACTGTACTATATATAACTTGTGTGTGTGTCCCCTCAGATTATGTCTGTACTCCATAAATATCCTGGGATAACTTATTACTTACAGCAAATTAGAAGGAAAGTTGAACTCAATCAGCACTTATATGAGCATATAAAAACAGAAGTCCTTTACGGCATATAATAATTTACTGTAAAGGGTGCGTTATTTTTGTATAAGAAAACCAAAAACAACATTCTAACCACACAAAAACTGCACACAGACAACAGTATATAAAATGGACATACATTGAAACAAACACTCTGTTACATAATTACACAGACACATTTTCTTTTATGTGGTCATTAACCTTGTAATTCTAAATATGAGCCATTGCCCCCAGGCTCCACCACAATGAACACAAACCTTGCTCTCAGGCAACAAGCTCGATTTTGTAACTACTAAAGGCCCCCACACACTAGAACGATTGTTTGGCCGATTGTCTGATTTCCAACCAATTGTCTGATATATCGGCCAATTTTTACCGATAATCGGCCGATTATTGATGATTTATCGGTAAAAATCGGTCGGAAATTGGACAACCGGCCAAAAAATCGTTCTAGTCTGTGGGGGCCCTAAGTTTGTTAGTAGATGTCAATCTTCCTGAAGCAAGCAATGGTACTTTTTGTCTTTCACATTACTCAGAACTATCAGAGAAATAAGTGGGCCTTAGTATGAGCTAAAATCCATTTTATTGACAAAGGCCATCTCCATTTTCGCAAACTTCCCATGATTTGCAGAATGAGGTGGCAGCATTAACAGAGGAACAGATGCTAATGGGCAGAATTTGAGGGCGGGGGGCATATATATAGCAATTAATATGGAATATTCATACTGGAGCACATAGGCAAATTCCTTCTTAAATGGACAAAACCATGTACACTGCAGGGGGCAGATGTAAAATGTGCAGAGAGAATTAGATTTGGGTAAGTTATTGTGTTTCTGGGCAGGGAAAATACTGACTGCTTTATTTTTGCACTGCAATATAGATCTCACTTTGAAGAAAAACCCCACCCAAATCTAACTCTCTCTGAACAAGTAACATCTACCCCACCTGCAGTGCACATGGTTTTGTCCATTTGAGAAGGAATTTGCCAGAAGGAGTGAACCAGAATAACCCCCATAGTTTCCAAGAGTATTGCTAATGTGGTATTGTTTTGAAGATTGGTCTGCTGCGCTATATAAGAAACTGTAAATAATAAATACATAAGATTGGGGTTCCACTGTTCTCATATTGTAAAAACTCTTGAATTTTGCAGCAGATATTAAATTGTCATCGCCTTTTAATGATTTAATTTTTAATTTGCCAAATGTCACCATTTATTTAGGCAATAAATGAGCGCTAGCCAAACTACAGTTTTAGGAATAATATTTGCTATAATGAACTGAGGTAAAGAAAGCTGAAGGGGCATATTGTGTGCTCATTCGGCTCTTTTTACCTCAACATGAAGATACCTAGATGCACTTTTATTTTGTGAAGGTGTCTCCTGAGTGAGGAGAGTATGTGGGCATCATGAGAGCATAAACAAGGTGGTATGACTGCCTAAGGGGTGTATGAAATTTTCACTTGTTACTAGGGATATTAGACAGTAGTAACAGAATAATGTGACTGGTAGCCATAACGACATAGTATATATTCAGCAAAATCAAGTATGTTGCAAAAAAATCATTGGAAAACGTCTAGTAATGTATACCCTGTATGCACAGACAAGGAAGTTAGTGCTGTATAATGTAATATAATATAGTGCATATTATTGTATTGGAAACTACACTTTATGTATGTCTACTATATATAATATATGTACTTTCCCTCTGTTTGCAGTACAATGAGCATATAATAAGTCCAAAAGAGTTTGTTCACCTGGCCGGTAAATCCACCCTGAAGGACTGGAAGAGAGCAATCCGAATGAATGGTGTCATGCTTAGGTCAGTACATCATGGCTTTTTAAATGGCCAGTACTGAATATACTTTAGGAAGGACACTGGGTTTAATTCAGATGTGATTGTATTTGCTATTGCTTTTGCTGTCTTTTGCTGTTTGCAATTGTGATTATGTTAATATTGGCAGAAACTACAAAGGTGAAAGGGTTTAGCTGCGCTGAAAGAACAGTGTGCAGTGCAATTGAATAATAATAATACACAATTTAATAATAAAAATTGCTATACAGTGAAAATAATATAAAACTGCATGAAAGTGTGCATCGGCCCTTATTTATAGTCACCTTGTATCTACGGCATGTGGATGGGGGAAGTGTCCATTTCAAAAGTGTCCCCTGAGGAATTTGGCGGCTCCACTAGAAAAATAGGGTACCTGAATTATTTTCCAGCTTTAGAGAGGTGGCACGGCTAATAATTTTTATTATTAAATTGTTTATTATATAATTGCACTGCACACTGTTCTTTTACACCTTTATTGTATACACATGTTGGTCTGACCCCCCCCCCCCCCCCCCCCCTCCACCTTTTCTTTGCTTCAGCTTGACAAAACAGCTTTAAATACAGTGCCCCCTGGGTAGGTTGTTATGTATTTCTTGCATTGGCAGAAACTAATATGAACATAGGGATTCCCACTTGTGTGGCATCATTTTTGTCCAATAGCATACAATTGCTGCTACATTAGTACCATCCTTGCAAAATGGGTTATGGCGTAGATTTGGAGTGCTTCTGTAGACAGGCAGGCTGAGCTGCTCTCCAGTAGCAGGTAAGAATCAGAAACGGCTTTATTTGGCCAGGTATACTTGTGTATACTAGGAATTATATTTGGATTGTGTGTGTAGGTAACAGTAACAGTACAGATATATATAATATATATATCTATCACGTACAGATCACAAGAAAGAAGAAGTTCATCAGTATAATTAGCACTTGGGGTTTGCTGAAAGTTCAAATAAGAAAAACACTTACACTTAATTAAGTGTACAAAAACAATCCATATATATCCTGATCCGGTTTACACCCCCAGACACCTACTTCCTGTCATTCATCTTGTGAACGGCGCACTTATACAAATAGTTGCAGGATATCATCACACGATGGCCTCGCGCATTCGTACTACAAACCGTATGCATTTGCAGTGTATCGCCAATCGGCTGCCGTGGAATCGTGTCTGAATCGTGCCCATAGTTCTTTTCCCCTTCACTTACACACGGAATTAGTGTCTCATTATATTGGTCCTCAGATGCATCACACAAAGCTGCTTGCATTAATGCTCTATCTCCTTCTTACATCAGGAAAATAATGGATTCTGGGGAGCTGGACTTTTACCAGCACACTAAAGTCTGCTCCAACACTTGCCGAAGCACCAAGATTGACGTGACAGGAGGCCGTATGTCACTTTGTAGCCAAGTGTCCACCGAGTACATTCCTATTACAACTACATCAAGTGACAGTAAGTGATGCTCCTGTGTGCTTAAAGAACCTGGTCTACATTTTCCTCCATTATAAATATACTTCTTGGGAAATGAACAAATATACAAGTAAACTTTCGGTACTCTTTACCTAGCACGGCGCCCGCGATTACAATCGCGCGCGTCGGGGGTAAAAAATCGCGGGTAAATCAAAAACGGGTGCGACGCGATGCCCGCGATTTTCCCATAGGGATCAATGTTAAAAGTCAGATTGGTCGCGATTTTAGCGTTAATTGGCTCAATGCCCGCGATTTTTACATAGGAAACAATGTTAAATGGGCCACAGAGCCCTAATAGTCCCCCTGAAGTGTGAAATGGCCCCCACAATTTTTAACGCCACCCCACGATCAACGTGAACCCGAAGCGTGGCGAGCGCAGCGAGCCCGGGAGGGGCGGCGGTACGCGTCCTCCGACCTTTTCATACCCCCACTATCCACGTCGGCGTGGAGTTGAGAATAGAATAGTGTGGCGAGCGCAGCGAGCCACCGAGCCCGAAGCGTGGCGAGGGGACGCGGATACCTTCACAGTTATACGCGTCCCCTCACGGGCTTCACAGGTGTCCGTGGCGACGCGGACACCTGTGAAGCCCGCGAGGGGACGCGTTTACCTGTGAAGGTATCCGCGTCCCCTCGCGGGGCTCGCTGCGCTCGCCACGCTTCGGGCACGGTGGCTCGCTGCGCTCGCCACACTATTCTATTCTCAACTCCACGCCGACGTGGATAGTGGGGGTATGAAAAGGTCGGAGGACGCGTACCGCTGCGCTCGCCACGCTTCGGGTTCACGTTGATCGTGGGGTGGCGTTAAAAATTGTGGGGGCCATTTCACACTTCAGGGGGACTATTAGGGCTCTGTGGCCCATTTAACATTGATTCCTATGTAAAAATCGCGACCAATCTGACTTTTAACACTAAAATCGCGACCAATCTGATTTTTAACATTGGTCCCTATGGGAAATCGCGGGCATCGCATCGCACCCGTTTTTTAGTGCATGCGATGGTCGCGATGGTCGCGATGGGTGCCGTGCTAGGTAAAGAGTACCAAACTTTCTGTACCCTGATGATTTAATTTGATATGTAAATGTAAAGTCATTACACCTCTTGACAACCTTTTCAGTTTTTTTGAGAAGTTTAGGTAACAGGAAATCTGGCGTGCATTGAGGAAATGCTTCCCTCACCTATCATAGCCCTAGCTCAGATATGTTTTATATTTTACTGCAGTATTTTTTTTACACTTCACCAGTCAATTTTCACAATAATGTCTTACCAACACTTGAAGACTAAACCTCTCTACTACAAAATTACAGTACATGAGTCCCATGCCTGGTACCCCTGCATTTGGGAAACATACTCACCATACTAGTGACGGCATTGGATGATCCTTCTGCCATAAGAACCCACATAAGAATGTGAAAGCACCCTTTAAAGCTTTGCTTGCCATGTCCCTTCTTAACATTTATGTCAATATGTTTGCAAAAATAATAGCCAACTCGTCTCTTTTGGTCCCTGGACTTCAGATCGGCTTCATGTCAGCATAATAGGACAAGGACATCTCTAGATCTTATCTATGTGGTAACTCTAATGCCCCCTAAACACATGCTGATATGAAGGCATTTCCTATACAACTTTGCTAAGTTTGGCAGTCGCTTAGAAAATGCCCCTACATTGGTGGGTGTGTGTAGCTGAGACATCATCTGTCCGAGATGTGTGGTCGGTGATCTCCAGTGTTCTCCACAGGAGAATACTGTCAGCTCGTTCAGTACACAGCACTGACAGCTTGCGCTGTGTGTGTGGGGGCTGTCAGCTCTGTGTGCTGAGCGACAGGGCTGTAGCTGAGCCGACTTTGCAGAGCTAGGAAGCCCTACGTACATCGCTATGTGTGTAGGGCCCATTAGAGCTCTGCAAGTGACCATTTTTATCTTGATGCTGAAAACGTGTTTGTTCGGACCTCTTGGGAGTGTGAGAAACATATCCTGAAGCTCTTTTAAGAGCTGATGGTGCAGAATTGACCACTGAGCCTTTCAAATACTTTATTTGAAAATACAAAAAATTAGCTGACAAATTTTGGGATCAAGTGTGCAAAGTTCAGTAATTGGCTTTCCTCGACAAACTTCCACCAAAAGTCTCATTCGGAAAATCAAACCTCTCCACATCCTGTTGCCAAAGAAGAACTCCAGTGACTTTCCTGATAATAATAGTGTGCTTTATTCTGTGCAGGATCCAAAGAATGTTCTTCTTTGCTAGTCCCTCAAATCTTATGAAATGCAAAATGATAAAATAGAAGATAGAACAAGGAACATCAACTGTGAGCATAGAACTACGGCTATGTTTCTAAGCGTATATGATTGCAGCTGAAGGCAGATACATGCCCCAAAATGGCCATGACACAATTGCATTTTTGCTGCCACTCCCCGTTGTCTCCCCCAAACGGTCCCTTCCAGTCAATCACATGATTAAATCCTCACTGCAAGCGCACATGAATTAGACCCAATGTACCATATTACCTTACATAGTTACATAGTAGGTAAGGCTGAAAAAAGACTTGCGTCCATCTAGTTCAACCTAGTTGTTATTGAACTGACTTGTAAAGATTATATTTCTTATTTGTACCCATGGATGTTATTAACCAATAAGTGTTTGTCCAACCTTATTTTGAACGTATTTAATGTATCTGCCGACACCACCTCTCCAGGAAGAGAGTTCCAAAGTTTGACTGTTCTGACCGTAAATAAATTTTTTCTTCTAGCTGAACAAAATCTTTTTTCTTCTAATCTATACTCATGCCCTTGCGTCCTAGATTCCTTTCTTGTTGAAAAAAGGGTGTGTGACAGTCCCTTATATTGGATATACTTGTACATGTTGAGCATGTCCCCCCTTAAACGTCTCTTTTCCAATGTAAATAGTCCCAAATTGCTTAAATTCTCCATTCCCCTAATAAGCTTTGTTGCCCATCTCTGGATTTTTTCTAATTCTATGATGACCTCCGTGACACAGGACATTTCTGAACACCACAATTATTCAGTCACCCTTACTACAATCTTTTCAGTGTACCCTCTTACATTGCACGCTACCCTAGAAAAATGAGTCCACTCAAGCACATAACGCTGTTTCTAAATGTATTGTTCCTATTTACATATATATTGATGGTTCTGCCAATAGCTAAAAATAGGGTATTTGCTATCATATGATTGTTATGTTTGCTCTGACGTATTACAATACTTAAAAAGGTACTTGTTTCCTAGAACGGCCACAATCGTGAGTGATCGTGGCTCTTAATTAAGGGACACGATCCTCACGATGTGGCCGATTTTTTACAATTTTTTCCCTTTGAATGACAGAAATCGGGTCAATCGGTCGGTCGCGACCAATTAAAATCGGCCGCGATGCGACCGACCGATTCACCCGATTTTTCCATAGACTTCAATGTTAAAAAATCTTTTAACATTGAAATCGGGAGGATCGCGTCGGTCTTGTGCCATTATAATGGCACAAGATTAGATGGAATGATAAAAAAGGTGAAATGGGCCAATATGACCCATTTCACATTTTTTATGTGCCCGCCATGACCCCACGATAGACGTCAACCCGAAGCGTGGCGAGCGGCGGCGGTACGCGTCCTCCGACCTTTTCATTCCCCTACTATCCACGTCGGCGTGGAGTTGAGAATATATAGTGTGGCGAGCGCAGCGAGCCACCGAGCCCGAAGCGTGGCGAGCGCAGCGAGCCCCGCGAGGGGACGCGTATAACTTCACAGGTATACGCGTCCCCTCGCGGGGCTCGCTGCGCTCGCCACGCTTCGGGCTCGGTGGCTCGCTGCGCTCGCCACACTATATATTCTCAACTCCACGCCGACGTGGATAGTAGGGGAATGAAAAGGTCGGAGGACGCGCACCGCCGCCCCTCGCGGGCTCGCTGCGCTCGCCACGCTTCGGGTTGACGTCTATCGTGGGGTCTAGCCCACTTAGTAACATTTGGGGGGGCAATTAAGAAAAATCGGGTGAAAAAAAAAAAAAATCGGGTGAAAAATCGGTCGGTCGGATCGGTCGCATCGCATGCGACCAAATCGCATGCGATGCGATCGATCCGATTTTTTATCTTCCGACCACAACGATCTAAATCGTTGTGGCCGTGCTAGGAAACAAGTACCCTTAAAAAAAAAATATTTGCATTGCTCACAATATTTTCTAAAATATTCATTTGAAAAAATAAATTTGTGCATTTTTTTTTTTTTTTTTTTTTTTAAAGAAGTTTAAAGTAATGTAGAAAGCATTGTATTATAACTTGGTTATCGCATAGGCAAATGTTCAGCTGGCTGTCACAGTTTCTTTCCTAGATTTTACAGTGAATGGGAACCCGACAACTATCACTATTGAAACATGTGACAGTTCTGGAGAGTGGAGTAACACTGTTGGAGGTGAGCTTGGCCATTCATGGTCAGGGAATTGAAAGTTGCTCTAGAGTGCTGATGTGTCCAAGGAATGTTGAGAGAGGGTGGTTTTTTATTTGGAGAAGAGAGATTTTTTTACACAGCACTCACTATAATATTTTTATGAGGCTTGTGTAGACATTGAAGGGGTGGGGGTGGGGGGGTAGAATTATGAATATGGGAGGGAAGTGTTATCACAGTGCTTGTTATGCTTCTCCTCCATGTAGGACTCCAGCAAACGAGATGTTAATGCGTGTTGTTGTTGCTGCTGCTTCCTGCTTTGCCTCAGTAAAGAGGCAAAGCAGGAAGTACTATACCAGCATAATCTGTGCAAGTATACTACATCTCCCTCTTTGTCTTTGTCAATAAACCTACACCATGTGAACAATACTTGTATTGCAGGGTTTTTTAAATTACTGGAGGGTAAAAAACAACAGCAACAACATGATCTACGATCTCCTCAGGAGAATCGTGGCAAAACAATAAATATATTTAATAGTAATATAACATACAAATTACTGCTTTGACTGAATTAGGCATATCACTACATTGAGGGCCTTATTCAGATCACGAACTGATGTTTTATGTGAACATCCATTCGCATGCCTGTGGGAACCTCCCCCATCATTCGATGGTTGCCGACCATCGAATGATGTGGAAAGTGCTCGCCCATGCACGAGCGGTCTAGACCACTCGTACATATGAGCGGAAAAAAAGCAGGGACATGGGCGGGAAGCTGACATCCGGTTAAGTCAGCTGTCTCCCCCCCCCCCCCCCCCGCACGCACTTGACGACCGCATTTCCATATGCACGCCCTGCGTTTTCATGGGAACGCTTATGAAACGCAGGGTGTGGGCATATGGTAATGACCCTGATCAGGCCGCAATGCCCCTCTCCACCCCCTGCTCGGAAAGCCAGGAGCGAGCTCTCAGCGCATGGGTATACGCACAATATCGGTACGCTGCCCTAATTCGTGTCCGAGCGAAGCAATCTGAATAAGGTCCATAGTGAAACTAGCCATTCTGTAGGATGACTGAACTATACAGTATATTTTTTGAGGAAACCGTTCATAGAGCATTAATAGACTGGATTCACCTGATTATCATTTCCGCCAACAACATGCTTGCCTCCACTGCACTTTGTGTACATGTAAAAAAAAAATTCCTGGCTTCTCCGGCCTGATCAGATGGGTCTCCTTTGCCACAATGGCATATGCTATAGAAGGGGTCATGGCTGAGTAGGTGTGGCCAAGGCTCCTCTGCTTATAAACTAAGAGAAGTTGGTATGTATTCTACACAAATGCGCATATTTTCATTATACTCTCAGTAAATATTCTTTTGATCTGCGCCATGCTGAGAACATGAATATACAATAGGCTGAATGTATTCTTTGAGCATGATTCCTTCACAATTGTTTTCATATGATTACATAATCACTGCTCTGTTCCTGTGCAGATGACACCCTGATTTTCTGGCAAGGTCTCCGCGATGCTGGGCTGCTAGGTGACATTATCCAAGAGTTTCACCAGGAGCTATTGGAGACCATGAGAGGACTGAAAGAACGGCTACAAACGCCTCTCTTCGAGTTACAAGGTACATTGTCTATTTACCAGAAAAAAAGTGCAGTCATACTGAAAGAATATGTTCCCGCTATTCCAGAATATACAGCATTATTAGGGGATTTTTTACCTTCAATTTATTTGCATGTATTATGGAAATTATACAGTGAGGTAATCGGCTGAATTTTAGACCGGTTTTGTTTAAAAAAGCCCTGGGACATCCAAAAAGAGATAAAAGAGAGACAGTTGAAGATACAAGTGAGAAGAGCGGAGGATAGGTAGATTTGAGTATCATCAGCTTAGAGTTTAGGTACTTGTGTATTATCACGGCTCCCCGATATTTAGTCGCGCGATTTATCATCGCATCGCATGCCATACACCCGATGCACTGCGATGCGATTTAAGCCCCCTATGCGATTTTAAATTGTATAAGCACCCTAATGGGTGCTTACAATGTTAAATGCACCCCCACGCCACCCCCCAGTATAAACGTGAACCCGAAGCGGGGTGAGCCCGTGAGGGGCGGCGGTATGCGTCCTCCGACCTTTTCATACCCCCACTATCCCCGTCGGCGTGGAGTTGATTTTATAGTGTGGCGAGCGCAGCGAGGGGACGCGTATACCTGTGAAGTTCTGCACTTCCCCTCGCGGGGCTCGGTGGCTTGCTGCGCTCGCCACACTTTATAAGGTCAACTTCACGCCGACGTGGATAGTGGGGGTATGAAAAGGTTGTAGGACGCGTACCGCCGCCCCTCGCGGGCTTCGGGTTCACGTTCATAGTGGGGGTGGCTTGGGGTTGCATTTAACATTGTAAGCACCCATTAGGGTGCTTATACAAGTTATAATCGCATCCCATCACATTGTATGGCATTGTATGCCATATACAATGTCATACAATTTTAAAATTGTATGACATTGGGGAACATCGCGCGATATTGCATCGCATTGCATTCCATCGCATGCCTTATGGACTGCGATGCGATGGGTGCCGTGATACTACACAAGTACCAGAGTTTATATTATATATTCTTATTAATATTATATTATAGTAAAAGAGCTAAGAAAAATGTATAGAGGGAGAATGGGAGAGGTTCAGGTACAGAATCTTTAAGTGACACTCCTGGTAGTTTGTGTGTGAGGGGGGGTGGGGGGTAGTTGGGTAGCCATGACAGGAGACAGAGAAGAAATGGTCAAAGTGGTAATAGGACAGCTAGATGTGGGCAGTATCAAATAGACCATGGACATAAAGGATTTGCAGGAGGAAAGAGAGGTCCAATTTTGTTATTGCTACATTTTATTTCTAAGGTGCCACAAGTTGTTTGCAGCTACGTACATAGGGCACATATTAGAACAATACAGGGTAAGGTTTCTTTGTTTGGTTTCCGCACTGGGTACTCCACTAATTTAAATATTGTTGACAATGGAGTAAATAATTAAGAGAGATCCAGATCCCATTAAGTTTAAGTTGTTAGGGAGCTCTCTCACAAAGGGAGGAGAGATAACTCCTTTATTTAACCTATTTATAGGCTGGAGGTGCTCCCCAGAGTCAGAGGTAAGTATATGTTTGGTCACATGGAGAAAAAGAAGACTCGTTGTGGGGGCACTCTTAGGTATTTACATATATATATGTAAGTACAGTAATCTATAGTTATCAATGGATCGAGGAGAAGACGGGCAGTAGAGAATGTGGTATTCTTAAAACTTAGCCTTTATTAGTCTTAGATTAATATGAATTAGTACAAAAATACACAAATTACAAAATTACAGTTTAAAATATGCATTGCAGCTCAACGTTATGTCCCTGTCTTATAAGGAAAATTCTTAAAATGAGCAAAATCAATTAAAGAGCTCGTAATCCAGTACCTGTATCAATTATCAGGCCAAGAGCTCGCAAAGAATTCCAACTGTGTCAGTTGGTTTCAAAAGAAGTCAGGACAGTAATAGCCTGTGCTTAAAGTGTAACAAGGTTTCAAAAAGTCATATATAGGTGATAGTTATTTAGAATTTAACAGAAGTTAGCCAGCTAATTAGCACCCAATGGTTGTTATGGCCAGATATAGTAACACTTATGTACTTTTAATTAGTATATACTAAAACAAGTGATTGTATCTATCACAGTTACAGTTACAGTCAGAGTCTCACTGTCAGTTAGTTATATCTAAGTTTCACAGTAATGTGGCACTGTGAATGATTGTAGATAGATATTAATTATTAACAGGAGAGAGATAAAGTAATAAAGTAACTAATAGCTTGCAAGTGTCTATATCTCACCCGATTTTCATTCTCCCACCATCATAATTTTAGAGGATGGTAGATATGGGGATCGGGGAGAGCCTCCGCAAGTGAAAAAAGAGAGTGGTGGCCAAAGTACCTTCTGCTGCTCATTCAGTCAGATTGTGTGTTTGCTGTTGCTCATATGAGCATTGCAGCAAAAAGACACAAGAGACTTGGAGAGTGAGAGAGGATTAGTTGCCCTTTAGTAGGGGCTAAGAGTGCCCTATCTCTTTAGAGGAGTAGAGAGATTTGTATTTTCCAAGAATGGGTGTCGCTTGAGGAGAGAGATAGAGAGAGAGAAATTAAGTGAGATGGAAGGTTATGGCAGATTGTAAGTGTCTATATCTCACCTAATTTCTGCTGTCGTACCATCATAAATTTAGAGGATGGACGGTGAGAAAATTAGGGAGAGACTACATACATGAAGAAAGAAGTGTGGTGGCCAAAGTACCTTCTGCTGCTCGTTTCGTCGGATAGTATAGTCACTGTTACTCACTGAGTATTGCAGTGAAAAGATACAGCCGATTTTGGAGTGAGAGAGGTTTAGGGTTTAGTGCCCTGAGATAAGGGACTTTAAAGATAGATTTTTAGGCTTAGAAAGAGGAAAAGGCAGGAAAGAAGATCGTTTTTAACAAATAGATAAGTGTTTATATTATTGGCTCAAAACAGTATAACAATAAAAAGGGTATATAGCTGTATGCTTTTTATGATAGTCGTGTGCTGTTGCTCAGAACTTAGTATATTTCCACTAGTGCAGAGTACCTTAAAAGGTCGCTGGACCGCGGCTACAGTGTCAGGACTGTTGCTTTTAAAGTGGAGGATAATCCTTTAACATGATATAAGAGTACAATTAGGTCAGGGAGAGAGACAATAGTATGCAGTCAGATTGTATAGATATAGTTCACATATATACTGCTAGATTGCGGTTGCAGTGTTAGACTGTTTAGTGCTCAAACATTCCTCAAACATATAGTTTTAAGTCAAGGAGAGAGGTTTATAGCCAATAGTTAGATAACTGACATATATATCGCTAGAATGCTGCTGTAGTATTTCGTACAGCGTGCTACATCAAACTAGCCACCATTTCCCCCCAACAGTGGAAAATATCCCCAAAGGGGAATTCCTCAGACTAAGAAGAAATGTATCAGATGAGGGGGTCTTTAAACAACAATGCGACGAACTCACCAGCAGACTTAAAGATCGGGGATACAGCAACAGGTCCCTTAAGAAAGCCCAAAAATCAGTGTGCAAGACCAACAGAGAATCCATCATCTTTAAGACAGGTAACACCATAAACCCTGAGAAGAAGGATCTGAATACTGGAGAATCTGGACCCAGATTTATTAGCAACTTTAACCAACAATGGAAAACGATTAAACAAAGTGTTCAAAAATATTGGCATGTCCTCATGGCCGACGACGACCTGGCCAGGATCATCGGAGACAAGGTTTCAATCAGCTGGAGAAGATCACCTAACATAAGAGACCATCTGGTCACAAGCCACTACACCAGAACCAAACCAAGGAATCCCACACTAATAGGTTCATTCCCATGCGGCGTCTGCAAGGCGTGCAAGTACATGATAAGGCAAAAAGAAATCACTGACAGATATGGTAATAAACATAAAATCCATGATTATATTACCTGCCGCACGAAGGGAGTGATTTACTGTATAAGCTGTAAATGTGGCGCCATGTATGTAGGAATGACAAGCAGGATGATGAAACAACGTATCCTTGAACACATCGGTACAATTCGCAACGCTGCCACAGACCTGACCAGATCCAAACAATTAACATCAGTGGCACGGCACTTCCATTTCAAACATAAAGGAGACCTTACTCTATTTAGAGCATTTGGAATTGAAACCATCCACTTAGGAATCAGAGGTGGTGATCTCACCAACCAGCTTCTTAGAAGAGAAAGTTTTTGGACATTTACACTAAACACAATGTCCCCTAATGGTATGAACGAACAGATCAATTACACTCCATTCCTATGATTCTGTTAAACTCCACTACCTTACCATATATATCTTCTTCTCAAGTACCAGTTAATTTATCATTCTTCCTTACCCCAATTTTCGGGTTCTTGTATTATAATAGTCTCTCTATTACCATACATGAAATGTTTATTAACACGGATGAGTATCACATTTCCTTGCCTAGTGAATTACACATTAAAAATTTCTGTATATAAATAAGAATATTTCTCTTCATAATTTCATCATATATATATATATATATATATATATTTTTTCACTTCTTATTTCTTTTTCAGACCATTCAATATTAATTTATTTAAAATGTAACAAATATAATAAATATTGAGTACGATTAATAGAAAACAACCCATGAAAATAATCTATTAGAACATTTAATGAATACTTCCTATGTACATAAAGGGTCAATTATAATTAATTAGTGCTTCTCAAACAACCTTTATTCTTTGTAAATATACACGTCTTATGTGGACATTCCTTGAGCAATTTCTGCCTCTATCTGTCCCGAAACAATGATGATAATACTGAATAATATTTATTCTCTAAATGCCAAAGCTTATAATAGATTTTCTGGTATTATTGAACTTATCCTCCTTAAGTGGTATCAATCATCCAATTTGGTGATTAGCCTACTGAATCACAGAACAGTTAAATACCCGATACCACATCACCTCAGACAGGATGTGATCAAGCCCCGTGGGAGGGGCGAAACGCGTCTACCTGTCTCTATGCATATGCTACTCAACCCCTGCACGAGCAAACAAAGCCACTGATGTCCGGTTGGAGCTAAGCGTAACTATACCTAACCGCTATAAATCTTAAATGAGTACTGAGCGTTAATTGTCTAAACACTGTAACCACGGTCCAGCGGTCAGTGTTCTAACCACACTATTATAGTCTGTACACTCGTTCTCTGAGAGCAGTTCACTTGCTCCTTTCTGACAGAGGTCACAGACTCGGCAGCTTCTCTGACTGCAAATAGAAACAATTTCTGTGATAAACGGCAACTGTTACAGATCTTTGTGTGTAGTTTGAGACGTGCTGTGCCTGAACTATCTCAATACTGCAGCCGCAATCTAGCGGTATATATGTAAGTTATACTTATACAATTTAACTATATGTTTGACTGTACGTTATATCTGAGGAGGGTCTGAGCGCTAACTATCCAGGTACAGTTCACTTGCTTTTTCTAACAGAGGTCACACACTCCGCAGCTTCTCTGACTGCAAATAGAAACAATTTCTGTGATAAACGGCAACTGTCACAGATCTTTGTGTGTATTTTCGAGGTGTGTTTAGCCTGAATTATCTTAATACTGCAGCCGCAATTTAGCGGTATATATGTAAGCCATACTTATGCAATTTAACTACATGTTTGACTGTACGTTATAGGTAGGGAGGGTCTGAGCGCTAACAACCCAGATACTGCAGCCGCAATTGAGCGGTGCAAATGTGAGCGATATTTATGCAGTCTAACTATATGATATATTATCTTTACCTGACTGATTTCTATGCTTAAGGAATCTTTTTGAGCGCTAACTGAACGAAATACTACAGCAGCATTCTAGCGATATATATGTCAGTTATCTAACTATTGGCTATAAACCTCTCTCCTTGACTTAAAACTATATGTTTGAGGAATGTTTGAGCACTAAACAGTCTAACACTGCAACCGCAATCTAGCAGTATATATGTGAACTATATCTATACAATCTGACTGCATACTATTGTCTCTCTCCCTGACCTAATTGTACTCTTATATCATGTTAAAGGATTATCCTCCACTTTAAAAGCAACAGTCCTGACACTGTAGCCGCGGTCCAGCGACCTTTTAAGGTACTCTGCACTAGTGGAAATATACTAAGTTCTGAGCAACAGCACACGACTATCATAAAAAGCATACAGCTATATACCCTTTTTATTGTTATACTGTTTTGAGCCAATAATATAAACACTTATCTATTTGTTAAAAACGATCTTCTTTCCTGCCTTTTCCTCTTTCTAAGCCTAAAAATCTATCTTTAAAGTCCCTTATCTCAGGGCACTAAACCCTAAACCTCTCTCACTCCAAAATCGGCTGTATCTTTTCACTGCAATACTCAGTGAGTAACAGTGACTATACTATCCGACGAAACGAGCAGCAGAAGGTACTTTGGCCACCACACTTCTTTCTTCATGTATGTAGTCTCTCCCTAATTTTCTCACCGTCCATCCTCTAAATTTATGATGGTACGACAGCAGAAATTAGGTGAGATATAGACACTTACAATCTGCCATAACCTTCCATCTCACTTAATTTCTCTCTCTCTATCTCTCTCCTCAAGCGACACCCATTCTTGGAAAATACAAATCTCTCTACTCCTCTAAAGAGATAGGGCACTCTTAGCCCCTACTAAAGGGCAACTAATCCTCTCTCACTCTCCAAGTCTCTTGTGTCTTTTTGCTGCAATGCTCATATGAGCAACAGCAAACACACAATCTGACTGAATGAGCAGCAGAAGGTACTTTGGCCACCACTCTCTTTTTTCACTTGCGGAGGCTCTCCCCGATCCCCATATCTACCATCCTCTAAAATTATGATGGTGGGAGAATGAAAATCGGGTGAGATATAGACACTTGCAAGCTATTAGTTACTTTATTACTTTATCTCTCTCCTGTTAATAATTAATATCTATCTACAATCATTCACAGTGCCACATTACTGTGAAACTTAGATATAACTAACTGACAGTGAGACTCTGACTGTAACTGTAACTGTGATAGATACAATCACTTGTTTTAGTATATACTAATTAAAAGTACATAAGTGTTACTATATCTGGCCATAACAACCATTGGGTGCTAATTAGCTGGCTAACTTCTGTTAAATTCTAAATAACTATCACCTATATATGACTTTTTGAAACCTTGTTACACTTTAAGCACAGGCTATTACTGTCCTGACTTCTTTTGAAACCAACTGACACAGTTGGAATTCTTTGCGAGCTCTTGGCCTGATAATTGATACAGGTACTGGATTACGAGCTCTTTAATTGATTTTGCTCATTTTAAGAATTTTCCTTATAAGACAGGGACATAACGTTGAGCTGCAATGCATATTTTAAACTGTAATTTTGTAATTTGTGTATTTTTGTACTAATTCATATTAATCTAAGACTAATAAAGGCTAAGTTTTAAGAATACCACATTCTCTACTGCCCGTCTTCTCCTCGATCCATTGATAACTATAGATTACTGTACTTACATATATATATGTAAATACCTAAGAGTGCCCCCACAACGAGTCTTCTTTTTCTCCATGTGACCAAACATATACTTACCTCTGACTCTGGGGAGCACCTCCAGCCTATAAATAGGTTAAATAAAGGAGTTATCTCTCCTCCCTTTGTGAGAGAGCTCCCTAACAACTTAAACTTAATGGGATCTGGATCTCTCTTAATTATTTACTCCATTGTCAACAATATTTAAATTAGTGGAGTACCCAGTGCGGAAACCAAACAAAGAAACCTTACTCTGTTACACTTTTCTGGTGCCCCTACCAGTCTCAGGTTTCCAGCACGGCTATATATTGCAGATAGAATTAATCTATTTCTGCCTATATCTATAGAATTTACATTGGATGTGGGAAACCGGGCAAAATATCATCTTAGACGTATATACTTTACAAATCAAACCTGCGGACATAAGATGTCCAACTTCAGTCTGAAAAATGAACTTACCTCTAGAAGAAAAATAAATGAAGACCTAGAAGATATTTTCTCTACAAATACACCACAGAAAGACTCTGAAAATACATGGGAAGAAGATTTTAAGAGTTTGAAAAATATCCTCCAGAAACAACTAAGAACCAACTGGGATCTAACCACACTTGAAAACTACCAGAAGCAGAAAGTATACCCCAGGGGGCTCAGACCAAAAGTCTTTCCGGCGTTTCCCTTGGCAACAGAGGCATTGAAAACAGAGTGGGAAACTTGTTTACTGAAATGCTCGCATGAGCTCACGAACATTCTCCTTAAGCACGATCACCTTATTCTAGAGGAGTGTGAAAAAGAGATTGGCACTCTGAGCCATAAACTTGAGAAGTGGGAGAAGGATACGTCCTTCCAGAAACAATTTGAACTGAACAAAAAAGATCTTGATAAATATGAACAAGTAATCATAGAACGCAAGAAGAATAAATTCTGGAGGGACAAGAAAGACTTCTCCAGCGGCCAAATCTTTGCCTGGAAGAGCAGCACGTGGAAAACACCAAGGAATACATACAATAACATCTACGAATACAATTACTCTTCCTCCGAATTGGACTCCTCGGGTGAAGAGGGTGACAAATCCCTCAGCAACTCCCCCCACACATCAAGAACAGGGGTTTTTTTAGAGAACCCCCAGAATCCACGTGGATTCCAACAAAACGCAAGGGGAAAACGAGGAGGTCAAAAAGGAAGAGGAAGAGGAAGATGGGGGCCCCCAATTCCGGACCGATACCCAATCAGGGTGAGGAAAAATCAGTAAGAGATACATTACAGATCATTAACCTCTCAGACCATATACTAACAGATATAGAAACAGATGTCCTCAGCAGAGGTCTATCTTTTTCCCCCACAAGTAACCTTAATAGATTCAATCTAGAGAAGGACTTGAAACTTTTCGGCAGGAAACTACTTCTGAAAAAATTCTTTGCTAATAAATCACAAATATGTAGAGATGCAAATGATGTTGACATCACAGAAGAGGAAGTAACAGCACTAATCACCCTCGAGGAACTCCTGGCTGAATCAGAGGATGTACACACAGGAGCAACAGAGAAAAGACCAACCTGTAAGAGAAAATCAACATTCACACCACATGACTCCATCTGCCCAGAAGTCGGTATCTTTACCAATTTGGTATCAAAAGAATTTGATAAGATCTACACTAACCGCAAATACCATAAGGTACCTTATAACCTCACAAAAGAGGAATGGCTGGGTCTCAAGAACATTCAGAGTTGGCAGGATACAGTTGTGAAACCCTCTGATAAAGGGGGTAACGTAGTGATCTGGCCCAAGAGTATGTATACAACTGAAGCATACAAGCAACTCAATAACACGGAATGCTACAAAGCAATCATGCTTAACCCACTAGGACTAATACAACCCAAATACGAATCAATACTTAAAATAGGACTACAAGAAGGTGCAATCACTAAGAGAGAATATGAATATCTATGGGTAGAAAACCCCAAAATTGCCACACTATACTTGCTGCCGAAGGTCCACAAGAATCCCACCACACCACCTGGCAGGCCTATCGTCTCAGGGATAGGATGCCTTTCGGAAAGGGCAAGTATTTTTCTGGACCTTCACCTGAGAAAATACGTCCTCGAATTGCCTTCCTATACAAGGGACACCACTGACATTTTAAAAAAACTGCACGATGTAAATCTGGAAAAGGATCAATTACTGGTGGGCTTGGACGTTGAGTCCTTATACACAAGTATAGACCACACCAAGGGTCTCAACGCTGTTAAGTACTTCCTCAACATGGAGGATTTCGGTCCATTCCATGAATTTCTGCTAAGACTCCTTTCTTTTGTTCTCAATTTCAATTTCTTTACCTTCGATGACAAATTCTTTTTACAGACAAGAGGGACCGCGATGGGGGCAGCCTGCGCACCCACATACGCCAACCTATACTTGGGTTGGTGGGAAAAAGAGGTGGTCTTTTCAGAAGAATATGAGGAATATTCAAAGCATATCAGCATGTGGAACCGTTATATTGATGATATAATACTGATATGGGATGGTGGTAAAGATCTACTGGAGGAATTCCTGGATATACTCAACTCAAATGACCTTAATCTTAAACTCACCTCTGAGATCAGTGATGTTGAAATCTCCTTCTTAGATCTAAAAATCTACAAGGGAATTAATGGTAAACTGGAAACAAAACTATTCAGAAAAAGCACAGCTACGAACAGCGTGCTACATCAAACTAGCCACCATTTCCCCCCAACAGTGGAAAATATCCCCAAAGGGGAATTCCTCAGACTAAGAAGAAATGTATCAGATGAGGGGGTCTTTAAACAACAATGCGACGAACTCACCAGCAGACTTAAAGATCGGGGATACAGCAACAGGTCCCTTAAGAAAGCCCAAAAATCAGTGTGCAAGACCAACAGAGAATCCATCATCTTTAAGACAGGTAACACCATAAACCCTGAGAAGAAGGATCTGAATACTGGAGAATCTGGACCCAGATTTATTAGCAACTTTAACCAACAATGGAAAACGATTAAACAAAGTGTTCAAAAATATTGGCATGTCCTCATGGCCGACGACGACCTGGCCAGGATCATCGGAGACAAGGTTTCAATCAGCTGGAGAAGATCACCTAACATAAGAGACCATCTGGTCACAAGCCACTACACCAGAACCAAACCAAGGAATCCCACACTAATAGGTTCATTCCCATGCGGCGTCTGCAAGGCGTGCAAGTACATGATAAGGCAAAAAGAAATCACTGACAGATATGGTAATAAACATAAAATCCATGATTATATTACCTGCCGCACGAAGGGAGTGATTTACTGTATAAGCTGTAAATGTGGCGCCATGTATGTAGGAATGACAAGCAGGATGATGAAACAACGTATCCTTGAACACATCGGTACAATTCGCAACGCTGCCACAGACCTGACCAGATCCAAACAATTAACATCAGTGGCACGGCACTTCCATTTCAAACATAAAGGAGACCTTACTCTATTTAGAGCATTTGGAATTGAAACCATCCACTTAGGAATCAGAGGTGGTGATCTCACCAACCAGCTTCTTAGAAGAGAAAGTTTTTGGACATTTACACTAAACACAATGTCCCCTAATGGTATGAACGAACAGATCAATTACACTCCATTCCTATGATTCTGTTAAACTCCACTACCTTACCATATATATCTTCTTCTCAAGTACCAGTTAATTTATCATTCTTCCTTACCCCAATTTTCGGGTTCTTGTATTATAATAGTCTCTCTATTACCATACATGAAATGTTTATTAACACGGATGAGTATCACATTTCCTTGCCTAGTGAATTACACATTAAAAATTTCTGTATATAAATAAGAATATTTCTCTTCATAATTTCATCATATATATATATATATATATATATTTTTTCACTTCTTATTTCTTTTTCAGACCATTCAATATTAATTTATTTAAAATGTAACAAATATAATAAATATTGAGTACGATTAATAGAAAACAACCCATGAAAATAATCTATTAGAACATTTAATGAATACTTCCTATGTACATAAAGGGTCAATTATAATTAATTAGTGCTTCTCAAACAACCTTTATTCTTTGTAAATATACACGTCTTATGTGGACATTCCTTGAGCAATTTCTGCCTCTATCTGTCCCGAAACAATGATGATAATACTGAATAATATTTATTCTCTAAATGCCAAAGCTTATAATAGATTTTCTGGTATTATTGAACTTATCCTCCTTAAGTGGTATCAATCATCCAATTTGGTGATTAGCCTACTGAATCACAGAACAGTTAAATACCCGATACCACATCACCTCAGACAGGATGTGATCAAGCCCCGTGGGAGGGGCGAAACGCGTCTACCTGTCTCTATGCATATGCTACTCAACCCCTGCACGAGCAAACAAAGCCACTGATGTCCGGTTGGAGCTAAGCGTAACTATACCTAACCGCTATAAATCTTAAATGAGTACTGAGCGTTAATTGTCTAAACACTGTAACCGCGGTCCAGCGGTCAGTGTTCTAACCACACTATTATAGTCTGTACACTCGTTCTCTGAGAGCAGTTCACTTGCTCCTTTCTGACAGAGGTCACAGACTCGGCAGCTTCTCTGACTGCAAATAGAAACAATTTCTGTGATAAACGGCAACTGTTACAGATCTTTGTGTGTAGTTTGAGACGTGCTGTGCCTGAACTATCTCAATACTGCAGCCGCAATCTAGCGGTATATATGTAAGTTATACTTATACAATTTAACTATATGTTTGACTGTACGTTATATCTGAGGAGGGTCTGAGCGCTAACTATCCAGGTACAGTTCACTTGCTTTTTCTAACAGAGGTCACACACTCCGCAGCTTCTCTGACTGCAAATAGAAACAATTTCTGTGATAAACGGCAACTGTCACAGATCTTTGTGTGTATTTTCGAGGTGTGTTTAGCCTGAATTATCTTAATACTGCAGCCGCAATTTAGCGGTATATATGTAAGCCATACTTATGCAATTTAACTACATGTTTGACTGTACGTTATAGGTAGGGAGGGTCTGAGCGCTAACAACCCAGATACTGCAGCCGCAATTGAGCGGTGCAAATGTGAGCGATATTTATGCAGTCTAACTATATGATATATTATCTTTACCTGACTGATTTCTATGCTTAAGGAATCTTTTTGAGCGCTAACTGAACGAAATACTACAGCAGCATTCTAGCGATATATATGTCAGTTATCTAACTATTGGCTATAAACCTCTCTCCTTGACTTAAAACTATATGTTTGAGGAATGTTTGAGCACTAAACAGTCTAACACTGCAACCGCAATCTAGCAGTATATATGTGAACTATATCTATACAATCTGACTGCATACTATTGTCTCTCTCCCTGACCTAATTGTACTCTTATATCATGTTAAAGGATTATCCTCCACTTTAAAAGCAACAGTCCTGACACTGTAGCCGCGGTCCAGCGACCTTTTAAGGTACTCTGCACTAGTGGAAATATACTAAGTTCTGAGCAACAGCACACGACTATCATAAAAAGCATACAGCTATATACCCTTTTTATTGTTATACTGTTTTGAGCCAATAATATAAACACTTATCTATTTGTTAAAAACGATCTTCTTTCCTGCCTTTTCCTCTTTCTAAGCCTAAAAATCTATCTTTAAAGTCCCTTATCTCAGGGCACTAAACCCTAAACCTCTCTCACTCCAAAATCGGCTGTATCTTTTCACTGCAATACTCAGTGAGTAACAGTGACTATACTATCCGACGAAACGAGCAGCAGAAGGTACTTTGGCCACCACACTTCTTTCTTCATGTATGTAGTCTCTCCCTAATTTTCTCACCGTCCATCCTCTAAATTTATGATGGTACGACAGCAGAAATTAGGTGAGATATAGACACTTACAATCTGCCATAACCTTCCATCTCACTTAATTTCTCTCTCTCTATCTCTCTCCTCAAGCGACACCCATTCTTGGAAAATACAAATCTCTCTACTCCTCTAAAGAGATAGGGCACTCTTAGCCCCTACTAAAGGGCAACTAATCCTCTCTCACTCTCCAAGTCTCTTGTGTCTTTTTGCTGCAATGCTCATATGAGCAACAGCAAACACACAATCTGACTGAATGAGCAGCAGAAGGTACTTTGGCCACCACTCTCTTTTTTCACTTGCGGAGGCTCTCCCCGATCCCCATATCTACCATCCTCTAAAATTATGATGGTGGGAGAATGAAAATCGGGTGAGATATAGACACTTGCAAGCTATTAGTTACTTTATTACTTTATCTCTCTCCTGTTAATAATTAATATCTATCTACAATCATTCACAGTGCCACATTACTGTGAAACTTAGATATAACTAACTGACAGTGAGACTCTGACTGTAACTGTAACTGTGATAGATACAATCACTTGTTTTAGTATATACTAATTAAAAGTACATAAGTGTTACTATATCTGGCCATAACAACCATTGGGTGCTAATTAGCTGGCTAACTTCTGTTAAATTCTAAATAACTATCACCTATATATGACTTTTTGAAACCTTGTTACACTTTAAGCACAGGCTATTACTGTCCTGACTTCTTTTGAAACCAACTGACACAGTTGGAATTCTTTGCGAGCTCTTGGCCTGATAATTGATACAGGTACTGGATTACGAGCTCTTTAATTGATTTTGCTCATTTTAAGAATTTTCCTTATAAGACAGGGACATAACGTTGAGCTGCAATGCATATTTTAAACTGTAATTTTGTAATTTGTGTATTTTTGTACTAATTCATATTAATCTAAGACTAATAAAGGCTAAGTTTTAAGAATACCACATTCTCTACTGCCCGTCTTCTCCTCGATCCATTGATAACTATAGATTACTGTACTTACATATATATATGTAAATACCTAAGAGTGCCCCCACAACGAGTCTTCTTTTTCTCCATGTGACCAAACAATACAGGGTACACAGAACTAAACATATCCATTACTGAGAAACTAAAACAGTTCGACGGTAACAATTATCAGAACAATTCTTAGTACACAATACAACTGAAAGGTAGGAGGAGTTATCCGCATCCTACCAGGAGCAGGTTGTCATTGGTAGAGTTGAATGAACACAAATGAGAAGCGATGCGGGTATAGATAGTAGGTGAATAACAGTGCTGTAATAGAAATGCAAGAAGTGGGCTGTGAGAACAAGAGGGAAGATGGCCCTGCTCTAAGGAGCTTACAGTGTCAAAAGCAAAATAAATGTCCAGAAGTATATGCAGAGTAGTGGTCCTTGGATTTGGCAGCAAGAGCAATTGATGAATTTGCTGTGGGCAGTTTTAGTGAAATAGAGAGGAAGGAAACTAGACTGAAATGGGTCAAGCAGGGAGTTGGAGGAAAGAAAAGTGGTAAGGTGATAGGGTGAGTGCATACAATATTCTCAAGGAGTTTGGAATCGAAAGGGAAGAGAGTAATGGGTCATTAGTTAGGAGTGTTAGTATCTAAGAGACAAGCGCATGCTTAAAGGCAGAGTGCCTGTCGAGAGGGAGAGATTGAAGAGGTGGGCACAGAGGTAGTGTGTGTGTGGGGGGGGTTAGGGCCCACAGATGAAGGCCAATACTTCATCTCCAGATATAGGAGAAAAAGGTATTCTGGATGGGGAGGGGTGGTCAGGGAAGGATGTGGGTTGTGACGTCCTGATGTATGGGGTCAATTTTGGATGTCAAGTGGGTGGCAAACACAAGTACAGAGACTGGGGAGGGTAGTTATATTGGGGGCGGGCAAAGGAGGAATTTGAAAGTGGAGTGAAGAAGGGACGGGGCAGGACTGTAGGATGAGATCATATATTTAAAATGGAGGAAGTCTGCCTTCCTCCACTGTTGCTAGGTGGATTGTGAACACTGTTGCAGATATTTGGTGAATTTACAATGCCAGGGTTGATGTGTAATACGAAACTACTTTTTTAAGTAATATACTGTATCTGTCATTCTACCTGTGTGACGCTTACATCAGTTGTAAAAAAAAAAAATACACACGCACACACACTAATGTGTTTGTGTATGTATGTAAATCCATAATGTATTTCTATCCACGCTCTATAACTTCAGTCTTTAACTGGGGCCTTATGTACCACCCTTGGTGTTGACTTGGGAATATGTCTAGTTTGGATATCACGGAAGCTATTCTGGAGACCACTATTCACCAATCAAATAGCTTAAAATGGAGCATATGGATTTGCAGACACATCACCTGCATCTACTGCCTTCCTGACTGACTTCAAAGAATCTTATGGGTCAGTCGTATTCCACATGATGAACTTACTGTCCCATTGCGCTCCGAACACTTTTGTGCAAAATGGGGCTGATTTCAGCTCCCGAAGGGTGCGAATTGAGGTGTCATTGCCAAATGTTATAAAGCGCCGCAGCAACAGCACATTTCACCTTTTGCATGGAATAGGATTGACCCGTTAAGCTGGGTCCACACTACACGATGTGTGTATCCAGTGATCTCAGCATCAACAGAGAGCAGGCAGGGTGCCGGCATTAGCAAGTGCATACACACTTGCTGGCAGCAACAAACATTCTGCAGCGTGACCCTCGTTAACAATGTCCACTGTACATGCAGGATGATGGAGGACCATACGTCGTTAACAATCTAGTGCGTACACGCGATATGCATGATATTACTGTTAAAGTTATCTTGCTATCCTTGGAGCAATACCTGAAAAGACTCTGTTGGAAGTTCCTGCATTGACCTGTTGCATCTGGTATCATAGCAGCAGCAGCTATCCAGCTTTTCACGTATGCTTTGGCAGCAAACCGCAAGACAGTCGGTCAGTGCTTTTCTAACTTTTAATCCCATGACGGTGTTCTTGCTTTTATAGGTAATTATGGCTTTAGCCTGTTTATCCTTTATCCCTCTTTTCCAGGGAGTCACTATACACATTATACTGGGTGCTGGATGACTCGCCCGACAGTTGGTATTCTGACGGTTGTTTCTCAGACATCTGAATCCTGATTGTCTGGAGCCTGGTACATGGGCTATTTGCCCTTGTGTGGTTCCCTGACCCCCATAGAGGGAGAATACAATAGGTTGTGAGTGTAGCGAGCCTGCAAAGGATTTCAATGTGGTTGCCCCCTTGTCGGGCTTTTGACAGTCGGGATTCCGATGTTGGAGAAACGACTGTTGAAACTGATACCATATCATTTACACTGCAGTGGTTGATTTTAAATGAGTTTGTGTTGGTTCCTTAGCTAATCATGTTTCTTTTATGAATCTTCTCTTTAAAAGATGCTGTGCTGCTTAACAACATTGTGCAGAATTTTGGAATGTTGGACCTAATTAAGAAAGTGTTGGCTAGCCAAAAAAGCCAAATGGACCGGTCCCGGGAGCAGTACACCAGGGACTTAGCAGGTAGCCTTTGGATATTTTCCAGAAATGATCTTTGCCCTGTATGTTATGTAGTTGTATTACGTGAGGTAGTAGTAGTAGTAGTAGTAGTAGTAGTAGTAATACATAGCAAACAAATTACAAGGTAACGTACAGGGTGTGTTGATAAAATACAGCATAAATAGGGGTATAGCTGGTAGAACTAAAATCAGCATCAGTTCTGAAGTAGGTGTCGAAATTGTCGAGGAGACTGATAATTAGAACAGGGCAGGAGCGCTGGTGAGGTAAAGAGGTAGGGTGAGTACGTGAGGAAGGAGGGCCCTACTCATAACAGTTAACATACTAAAAGGAGGTGGGTGGACGAACGAAAAACAACAGGATAAGTAGGAACGGATGGAGGGGTAGGGTAGGCAGGATAGGAGGAGCCAAAGAGGTTAGGAGAAGGAGGGATAGGCTAGTCGGAAGAAGTGGGTTTTGAGGGAGCGCTTGAAAGAGGTAAGGGAATCAGAAAGCCTGATGGGTGGCTGGAGGTTGTTCCAGCGCAGGGGGGCAGTGTGAGAGAAGTCTTGGACACGGTAGTGGGAGTAGGTGATTAGGTAAGAGGTCAGGCGGCAGTCAGCGACGGAGCGAAGAAGACGGGAGGGAGTGTGGATAGAGATCAATGAAGAGAAGTAAGGAGCGGTGGAGGAGGAGAGAGCCTTGTATGTGGTGGTGAGGAGTTTAAAGAGAACTCCGAAAGGAATGGGGAGCCAGTGAAGAGATAGACAGAGGGGGGAGGCAGAGGTAGAGCGGTGGGAGAGGAAGATGAGCCTAGCAGCGGCGTTAAGAATGGATTGGAGAGGGGCGAGAGGTAGCCCGGAGAGAAGGATGTTGCAGTAGTCAAGGCAGGAGATGACAAGAGAGTGAATGAGAATTTTGGTTGCGTCTGTGGAGAGGAATGGTCTGATGCGCAAGATGTTGCGGAGGTGAAAGCGGCAAGACTGTGATAAAGCACGAATGTGGGGGGTGAAAGAGAGGGAGGAGTCAATGATGGCCCGAAGCAGCGCGTTTGGTCGGTGGAGGTGATCTCGGTTTCACCAATGCTGATGATTATTATTTTACTGTCCGATTATCAGTGTTGGACAGCTTTAGATCCCCAAAACTGCGATAACTGTTGATTCTGATTTTGGCAGCTGAAGAACAACAAATGTATTTATAATAGCCAATTATGATGTTACACAAATGCTTGAGATGTATATTAACTGTTTAACAATTTTCACCTTAGCACTGGAGCAGCAGTGTGATGAGCATCGGAGACGGGCCAAGGAACTCAAACACAAATCGCAGCATCTCAACAATGTCCTGATGACTCTGACACCGGTCGCCTTACCTCCTGCAGCTAAGCGACCACGGTTAACCAGAGCTACATCCGGCCCTGCTGCTATTAGCTCACAGGTCTCCTCGCAGCAAACACAGTTCACCCTGCCACAAGGAATGTCCCTGTCTCAGTTGACTAGTCTCCCCTTCAGTAAAGTACTGTCCACCAGCATCCCTGTCTCCTCATGCTCCTCTGTGATAAACAAGAACTCCTACTGCCAAGCCAGTTCGCCCTCCTCTCCGGTTTTGGGAGGTTACACTATCCTGACCCCTTCAGGGAGCAATTTCCCCGGCACACTGGAGATTCACCCTGACTCCACCAACCTGACTGTTCTGAGTACCGCAGCCATGCAAGACAGCAACACCGTTCTAAAAGTAATGAGTCCCATTCAGCTGCTCACTTTGCAAGGGCTTGGTGCAACAATACAAAACCTGGCTCAGCTAGCACCAGCTGGCAGTACTATTGTAGCCATGCCCTGTGATTCAGGGGATGGAGAGGAAGAACACACCACCATAGAAGTGACTTCACTGGAGGAGCAGGAAGAGAAATAGACTCGGGAGACATGTTTCTGTGTTTTATAGCTCAGAGCTGCCATGTGACTGAGGGAGGATGTAAAAACAGAATGAGGCAGCTGATGAACCAAAGACTGAATAGGAAAGCTGTACAGAGACAAGTGCACAGCAGATGATTCTGGCACTGAGCAGTTGGACAGACTTTGTGTTACAGTACACGGCATCACGTCTCACTGGGCAATCCTGGAATAGTGAAGTGTCCCCTTCTTTGAGCCTGTGTGGAACCTGTCCACACATGCTGTCCTAGGAGCTGAATCACCACATATTCAGTGTTACTGTTGTCAAACACCTGCAATGCTGAGTGGTAACATGCATTTTTCCAATATACTGATAGCGTGTGAGGCTGCAGGCAGTATACGTATGTGTGTGTCATCCGTGTACTTGTTTCCTACAGTAGTATTTGAATTCACTAGGAACGTGTAACCTCTCAGAGGCATAACTTAGTAACGCACTTAATTTCTAATGCGGTGATAGTCTACTGGTCCACTGCAGTCTCATGAATTATTGGGGACAGCTTTTCAGAGTTGCTGCAAAGTGCAAAATGTTATTGTATTGTGTAAAACTTAAATGAATTGTGCTACGACAAGTACTTGCAAAGGATTGTACATGGTAACCCTATTAGAGTAATGCAATACCTTGCACAGGTAGTGTGTGTGTGCAAGGCCTAACATTTGCAGGTGTTCACATTTACTTTCCAATAGAGGACCTAAGGGCCAATCAAATATAGTCTCTGGCACTTTGGTATTGTAACGTACTGGGTGCTAGTGAGCTGTAATGATAAAGCCATCTTCTGAGTGGTAACATTTCAGCCCCTGTGTACCTCTGTTTAAAGTGTACCCAGTACCTATACACTCTGTAGGTAGCCGTTACTCAGGAAGATGCAGTCAGTTCTCTAGGAAGTGCCTCATGCCTCAATAATACCACAACTTCTTTGTCTGAATATTAATTTGACACACAAAATGGTTGCCTACTCTTAGATACATACTACAATTACACTATTTAACAGCTGAGATGTGCATATTGTTTATTTTCTAACTCGCTACGAAAAATACCTGTTTTCAACTATTGGTTCCACTCGAGCAGCCCTGCATGCACGTCACTAGCCCGGTGATCATTTCATGGTAACTAATAGTCACAGACCATTATAGGGTACTGGAGGGGATGGGGAGGTGGAGAGATGGGTGGTATACAAAATGGCCTTTCCTTCGCTGTCAAAACAGATAAAACGCATCTTCCTATACTGACTGTATACTGATGGTGCCCAGAAACTGTCTCAGGGACACCGGAATGGTACCTATAGTGTGTAGAGCAGTGGTTCCCAAACCTTTTTTGATACATGGTGCACCTGAGTATCAGAACTTTATTCACGGCACCCCTAGGCAAAAACGTTCTCAATGAGCAAATCAGAAGAAAAAAAAATTAAGTAACCTTCTGTTTATATCTCATCCTTAGGGTCAGTTAACTGGTAATGAACAGGGTTAATTTGGCCACAATTAGCATATTACATTGGTCATAAATTAGTTTAATTGGACATGGACCACCAATCCAGGGCACCCCTGCAAGTTCATCTGGGGTGCCATGGCACACAGTTTGGGAACCACTGGTATAGAGTAAAGCTGGACATACACTGGCTAATTCACCTGCCAGTTGCTGGATCTATCATTTGGACATACTTTTATGTTGACGGAGCTAGCGGGGGATGTCCTATACGTGGTCAGATGAGCACCTGTCTTCTGTACCAGTAGACTGTCAGTATTTAAAAAGGCCTAATTTGCCATCCAAATAACAGCATTTGTGAGCACCTTACGTTGGTTGCATGAGATGAGTTTCTATAGCTATACTCTAACAGTGAGCGCTATACATTAAACATGCAACACGGGTCGGTAAGTTTTGTTTGTACAAACAGACAAGCTCCAATTGTTTCTTGCTTTTGGCAGAACTCAAAAATCTTAAAAATGAAAAGAAATAATTGGGTATGCATTCTGCTGTCATGGAAACTGCTTTTGCTTTCGTCTTCCTTCATTGCTTTTTCAGGCTCTCCATTGGTTATGGTAAATGCACATGCTGATTCTTGTAGTTCCTTATCAGCTACCTACTTTTGCATTGGATCCTGACACTTAAAAAAAGCTAACAGTTTGAGATGAACTAGACATGCATTCATGTATCTAACTTTTAATTTTTTTCCTGTATCAATCAGTTTTCTTTCTTTATTCTAGCTCTCCTTAATGGCTGACTGCCTCCTGCTACTGTCCATGTACCCTAATCTTGTTGCCCTTCTCTAACCACCTGGTTTGTGTTTATACACTATGCATGGGAGACCTGAGCCGTGTCACTTATTCTGTATGTAAATAAAAGTAAAGCATTTGGGAGCTCTGATACACAGGTGTTATGTCCTCTCTCTCCATAGATAAAAGTAAAGATTCCATTAAGGACAGGGCAGGGGCTGTGTGGAGCAACTGTTGAGTTTGTAAAATGAAGAGTGACAAACCACACTTGTCATGGACATCTCAGGCTCCGCTATTGAAATGTAAAGGGATTACTTAGGCCTGAGACCCCACTACTGTTTATTGTTTACTGGTAAAAGCAATTGGGAACCAACAATGATCTCTAAAGTGTTCCAAATAAATGTGGGGGATATGGCCATATGGTAACACTTATTTTTTCTTTCTTTCTAGGGTTAGAACTAGTAACATACATTAAGGGGGTCAAGTCCAATTATGCAAGATGTATTTGCAGGTGCCAGTCATCTCGTCATCGGCTGCACTTGATGGCCACACAGATTTGCACAATAGAGTTCACTGCTCCATTGGGTTCCAAACTCTTTTGTGCAAAGTGGGGCTGATTTCAGCCCCTAAAGGGTGCAAATTCAGGTGTCGTTGCTGGCAATAAAATGCTGCAACAATGGTACAGCACAACCTTCGCAATTACTAGGATTGACCACAAAATATGCATGCAATAGAAATCTGAAGAAGAAAAAAAATAAGACTGGATAGTCGTAGTCCGCACTCATAGTAAAGTGTACTGTAATTACTGCAACATAAGACCGTTATTGTAGCAATGTCCTCAAACACAGGGCCTTATTCTGGTTCACTCTGAGAGGCATATTGCTTCTCAAATGGACAAAACCATGTGCACTGCAGGGGGGCAGATGTAAGTTGTGCAGAGAGAATTAGATTTGGGTGAGTTATTTTGTTTCTGTCCAGAAAAATACGGACTGCTTTATTTTTACACTGCAATATACGGTAGATCTCCCTTTGAAGTTAAACCCCACCCAAATCTAATTCTCTCTGCACAAGTTACATCTGCCCCACCTGCAGTGCACATGGA
The DNA here is from genome assembly GCF_055691185.1 of Crinia signifera. NCBI lineage: Eukaryota > Metazoa > Chordata > Amphibia > Anura > Myobatrachidae > Crinia > Crinia signifera. Next base: position 103,927,517 of record NC_139222.1, on the reverse strand, counting down.
GAAGGAATTTGCCTCTGAAAGTGAACCAGAATAAGGCCCACAGTCTCAGTATACTGTGTGGAGAGAAAAGCAAGGTGCGAGTGAGTCATGTTGAGAGGTGTAGTGCAGCCACTTTAAGTAGCAGTGAAACACCACTCAACACAATCTGTAATAGAGATACTGGGTTGCAAGTGTAACTGCATAGAAATTAATTTGAAATAAGTGCAAAGTCTCAGATGAAGCACAGCCTAACATGGCCAGAGAAAAACCATGGCCACTGCATCGTAGCATGTCTTACACAGATTCAGACTCATCTGCACATAGATGTACAAGTGTCACATTAATCAGTGCAGTCTGGTAAAGTCAAGGGCGTAACTACCATAGGTGCAAGGGGTGCAGCTGCTATGGGGCTCAGAGTTGAAGGGGGGGGGGGGCATCTTTACTATGTAAGTTATATATGCTATATACATTTTGCACCATTAGTTGGTACATAGGGGCCCTTACAAACTTTTGTTATGGGGCCTATGAATATCTAGTTATGCCCCTGGGTAAAGTGGTTTTGTTGCATTGCATTGTGATCATATCTGAGCAAAAAGATGCTTGGTACAACCTGAGTTACATGAGAACTTGCGTTCCAAGAAGGGCCATTTAACCAACTGTGGCAATAGTGTTTGAGGACACGTGTGTACATAAAACACCATAAAATCAAAGGTGTATTAATACAACTAGTGGAACATGCATCACCTTGTTATCTCTGTTCTGTATGCAAATAGTACATAATGCATTGGAGCTTTCATGCAATAATGCTTGTGCGTAAACTGAACTGTTTTAGATGTACTACACACATGTACTACTGTCCTTGGTGCCTGGTATTACCCCTTCTAGTAAATTAATATTAAAGCGGGTACACACTATTCTACAGGTTGGAACAGCAAAATCTATACTTGCTCCTGTACTACGTCATTGACATCCTCAGATGACTGTACAGGCCGGGCATTGGAGGAGATTGCTGCTGAATGCAGAGCGGTCTCCGGTCCCCCCAGCCCACCTTCACTTGTTGCGGCCAGCATTGTCAAGTGTGTATGGCCCTGTCGCTAATGAGATCACTGGGTACACACATTGTTTAGTGTGTGGCTGGCATTACATTATTAAAGGTCAGGACTGACTACTTTTTTAAATTTACAGGTGAGTACAGAGCAGAATACAGCAGCGTGCCCCTATACACAGCCACTATCCAGTACACAGCCACTTGTCAGTCTGACACAGCACAGTGCAGAGTACAGTGCAGCACACAGCAGTGTGCCCCTATACACAGGCACTATCCAGTACACAGCCACTTGTCAGTCTGACAGAGTACAGTGCAGCACACAGCAGCGTGCCTCTAGACCAGGGCTGGGCAACACCGGCCCTCCAGATGTTTATGAACTACACATCCCAGCATGCCTTGCATCAGTTTCAGCATGGCCACATAGCATATCTAATGCAAAGCATCCTTGGATGTGTAGTTCATCAACATCTGGAGGGCCGGTGTTGCCCAGCCCTGCTCTAGACACAGTCACTATCCAGTACACAGCCACTTGTCAGTCTGACACAGCACAGTGCAGAGTACAGTGCAGCACACAGCAGCGTGCCCCTATACACAGCCACTATCCAGTACACAGCCACTTGTCAGTCTGACACAGCACAGTGCAGAGTACAGTGCAGCACACAGCAGCGTGCTCCTATACACAGGCACTATCCAGTACACAGCCACTTGTCAGTCTGACACAGCACAGTGCAGAGTACAGTGCAGCACACAGCAGCGTGCCCCTATACACAGGCACTATCCAGTACACAGCCACTTGTCAGTCTGACACAGCACAGTGCAGAGTACAGTGCAACACACAGCAGCGTGCCCCTATACACAGTCACTATCCAGTACACAGCCACTTGTCAGTCTAACACAGCACAGTGCAGAGTACAGTGCAGCACACAGCAGCGTGCCCCTATACACAGTCACTATCCAGTACACAGCCACTTGTCAGTCTAACACAGCACAGTGCAGAGTACAGTGCAACACACAGCAGCGTGCCCCTATACACAGTCACTATCCATTACACAGCCACTTGTCAGTCTAACACAGCACAGTGCAGAGTACAGTGCAGCACACAGCAGCGTGCCCCTATACACAGTCACTATCCAGTACACAGCCACTTGTCAGTCTAACACAGCACAGTGCAGAGTACAGTGCAGCACACAGCAGCGTGCCCCTATACACAGTCACTATCCAGTACACAGCCACTTGTCAGTCTGACACAGCACAGTGCAGAGTACAGTGCAGCACACAGCAGCGTGCTCCTATTCACAGTCCCTATCCAGTACACAGCCACTTGTCAATCTAACACAGCACAGTGCAGAGTACAGTGCAGCACACAGCAGCGTGCCCCTATTCACAGTCCCTATCCAGTACACAGCCACTTGTCAGTCTGGCACAGCAGAGTACAGTGCAGCACACAGCAGCGTGCCCCTATACACAGTCACTATCCAGTACACAGCCACTTGTCAGTCTGACACAGCACAGTGCAGAGTACAGTGCAGCACACAGCAGCGTGCTCCTATTCACAGTCCCTATCCAGTACACAGCCACTTGTCAGTCTAACACAGCACAGTGCAGAGTACAGTGCAGCACACAGCAGCGTGCCCCTATTCACAGTCCCTATCCAGTACACAGCCACTTGTCAGTCTGGCACAGCAGAGTACAGTGCAGCACACAGCAGCGTGCCCCTATACACAAAATTCCTATGTAGTGCACAACCAGTACAGAATAGCACAAAGCAGCATGCCCTCGCATAGGGCCCATTCAGACCTGTTTGTACAGGTCTGAATTCGGCCCCGTCTCCGATGGTGCACCCATGGAAATGTTGACGTCAGCGCCCGACCCTAATTCACAGAAGGACGGCCGGTGTAAAAGTATAGAAACATAGAATTTGACGGCAGATAAGAACCACTTGGCCCATCTAGTCTGCCCCTTTTTTTAAACATGTTACCTCAAACCATATTTGATCCTTATTTTTTTGTAAGGATTTCAATATGCTTATCCCAAGCATGTTTAAATTGTACTACTGTATTTGCGTCTACCACCTCTGATGGTAGGCTATTCCACTTATCTACTACTCTTTCTGTGAAGTAATTCTTCCTCACATTTCCCCTGAATCTTTCTCCCTCTAGTTTCAGTGCATGTCCTCGTGTTCTGTTGCTCCTCTTCCTGTGAAGAATGTCTCCCACCTGTACCTTGTTAAAACCCTTGATATATTTGAAAGTTTCTATCATGTCCCCCTTTCCCTTCTCTGCTCCAAGTATACATATTAAGATCTTTTAGTCTTTCCTGGTATGTTTTGTGATGTAGGCCATGCACGTCCGGGCTTACTTTTATCTGCGATCAGAGGAAAAAACATTCGATAGCCAGTAACCACTGAATGATGTATTCCTCTGTGCAGGCACATGTGTAAGCATACACATCCGCAGGAAGCACAAGGCGGGGATTCGGGTGTCGGGGGGGGGACGGGGGGACATGCGGGTGGCGGTTACCTGCTCTCTAGCCTAGCGAGTAGTTCTGAAGGTTGCCTTATTAAGGTTGACATACATTAGGTTGACCACTAAAGGTCAATAGGGCTTAGGTCGGCACCCCCCCCCCCCCCCATGTACAACTCATGCGATGTCTCAATAATTTTGAGACATTGCATGAGTTGTACACAAATTGGGCTTTTAAATGCCGCAGAGACTACAAAGTGTATAACAGATTGGGCACATACCATACTTGAAAGAAATACTCTATTATTTGAAAGCAAATAATTAGACTGCTTGAAATCACACACTGTTCACCAATAAGTATGGAATGCAGTCATAAGAGCAATAAGTCCTAATTATACATTGCCAATCTGCAAGTTCTTACTATATCCTGCCAATTAATAAATTGACTGTCTTCAGCCAATATAGGAGGACAGTGCATGCTTAGTAACTTTGCAGATTAAAAAATTGTAACTCTGATACAATGTATTGATTTGAACACTGTGGATGAACAAAAAGTAACTAAGTGTCATAAATAGAAACCACACAGTAGTAAGAAATATCAGAGACTGCTACATGTTTTAATAACATAAGGACAGCATAGGAGACTCCTCAAAATCTGTCTATTCAGGAAAGACATCCCATACAATAAAATAATAGAAGATAAATGAAGGATTACACATGCTATAAAACCCTTTGCATTTCTACACCCCAAAAAAACGTTGAAATCAGTTTTTCTAATCTTACTGCACATCTTTTCCAATACTGTCCTTTTAAGAGGGTGTAATCAGTACACCTCTTTTGTAAAACGAACTTATTAAAAGTTATATTGGTACTTGTGTAGTTTCATGGCGCCGTGCTACTTCCGGGTTCTACGCTCGCCACAAACTATGTTAAAAAAAGTAACTTAACTCCATGCCAACATGGATAGGTCATACCTCCACTATCCATGTTGGCATGGAGTTGATTTTAAATAGCATAGCGAGCCTCCGAGCCCGCAGCATAGGCGAGCGAAGCGACCCCCGCAAGTGGACTCAGACTTTAAGGTATAGGTGTATTACCACTCACGGTAATAGCTGTGGTTTTCAAATCTATAAAGGTTTCTTTGTATGTGTGCTTAAAGATACCTTTATATTTGTAACACCATTGTGTACTTGGTAAGTGAGATACGCTGTCAAATATATAAATTATTTTTCAGCACCTCACACTCATGACACAAGGTACTTGTTTCCTAGCACAGCACCCCCGATGTCCATCTTACGGCATCTGATCGCATCGCATGCCATATAGCCGCATGTGATGCGATGCGTTTTTTAATTGTACAAGCACCCTGATGGGTGCTTACAATGTTAACTGCACCCCCACGCCACCCCCACTATCAAAGCAAAGGTGAAGCACAAACCCTAAGCGTGGCAAGCGCAGCGAGCCCGCGAGGGGAGGCGGTACGTGTTCTCCGACCTTTTCATACCCCCACTATCCACGTCGGCGTGGAGTTGATTTTAGATAGTGTGGCAAGTGCAGCGAGCCACTGAGCCAGAAGCGCCACGCTTCAGGCTCCGTGGCTCACTGCGCTCGCCACACTGTCTAAAATCAACTCCACGCCAACGTGGATAGTGGGGGTATGGAAAGGTCGGAGGATGCGTACCGCCGCCGCTCGCCACACTTCGGGTTGGCGTTGATCCTGGGGGTGGCGTTGACTATGGGTGGCCATTTAAAATTGTAAGAACCCATCAGGGTGCTTGTACAATCAAAAATCGTATACGATTGAATCGTATGCCATATGCAATATTTTATTGTACAATATCGCGTCGCATCGCATCCCATCGTATACCTTATTTAGTACAATGGTATACGATGCAATGGGCGCCGTGCTAGGAAACAAGTACCTGACACGATTCCAACGTGAGTTTGGTACGCTCCACTGAAATATTCCACCCATCCTCAAATGCTCACATTCACTCAAAAAGACACATACAACAAATTTGAACTATTGTTGTTTATTGTATTTTTTTTCCATTTTGATCATCTTTACCCGAGATTCTGCACCACAACTGGACACCACCAATTCTAAAGAGAGACTGTTCTACACCGAAGGACTATGGGCCTTATTTTGGTTCATTCTTTCTGACAAAATCCTTCTTAGATGGACAAAACCATGTGCACTGCAGGGGGGGCAGATGTAACATGTGCAGAGAGAATTAGATTTGGGTGAGTAATTTTGTTTCTGTGCAGGGAAAATACTGACTGCTTTATTTTTACACTGCAATATAGATCTCACTTTGAAGTAAAACCCCACCCAAATCTAATTATCTCTGCACATGTTACATCTGCCCCACCTGCAGTGCACATGGTTTTGCCCATCTAAGAAGGATTTTGTCAGAAAGAATGAACCAAAATAAGGCCCTATATCTCAAAAAGTTATAAGTATAGACTGCGCCTCATTGTTTACATTCCAATTTTTTTTTTGTTTGGACGGTTTTAAGTGTAGGTGACATTTCAGGAACTGTGACTGCATTGCACCATACACTATCATCTATTTTCCAGTTAGGTTTCCCTACATCGATGGCAAAGGAAAAACAGTGTTTCTTTTATTTTTCCAAGGTGCCAGGACACGAAGCATAGTTCCGCCCACTGACACCCAGAAGCCCCACCCCCCATTCTGATTGGCCCATGGGTCATTCAGTCAAAGATAATGGATAACCATCGATAGCTAAAACTATCTATGGTTATCCATCTCATAGTTTATGTCTAACAATGGCTGGTTGCCTGCCTGATGGCCATCCCTAGTTACAAACTTATCTGCTTTCACATCACAAATGCCGGTTCGCACCTGGGATTTGGTCACGGGTCAATCCTGGGAGCAACCCAGCATTTGCGCTAACTGGCACTCGCAGCATCCGGGGAAGCGAGGCAGAGGCGCATCATGCGGAGGCGAGGGAGGAGGTGAGCCTGCTGCCTCCTCCATAGAAGTGAACTCGATCTGGGTTACCTGTTCAGACTGCCCAGCAACCCGGGTCCGACCTGGGTAGAACCCTTCTTTTTACCCGGGTCAGATTGCCGGGTTGCTGGACCAGGTATTTTTCAAGTAGCCCTTTCACACGGCACAGTGACCTGGGTCATTTGTGCGGTGTGAAAGAGGTATTACTACTTACATATTACCGGCTGTGAGAGAGGTAAAAGAGAGACTTAAGGGTGTACACACGGGGCGATTATTCTAAGCGATTTTGCTACATAAACAAAATCACTTTGTAGGTTTGCCTGAATCGTCCTGTGTGTACACAGCGAGTGATAGCGATGCCCGGCCCCGCAGCATTGCTGTCACCCGGCCAAATAGACAGTGCAAGCAGGAATATTCTTGATACGCTGTGTGTTTGGCCGTGGCTCCCGGGGCTGTCAGGATATAGTTAGCCATCTCTCTGATGGCTTAACTAAATCTTGATCCACCCGGGGCTCAGTCTCATGTGTACATGGCTTTAAAAAGTTGAAGCAGCACCTTTACTAGTACCTCAGTGACAGGGGTGTGCTTTCTGCCAATATGAAAGCACGCCCCTGGCATTAAAGCTGTCCTCTCCCAACGAGCTCTGCTACTGGGGCACCGAGGAGTCCCCGACTGGAGGGCTGCTGCCTGTGGAAGCTGTTCCAGCACATAGAGGAGCGACACAGAGAGTTCTCTGGCCAGGAACAGCGTTGCCCTGGAGCCTTCTCCCTGCCTAGCCTGCTGCATGGCTGCCCTGTGGGACAGTCTGGGGTCCAGAGGAAGGTCTTCAGCACCATGCCGGAGCTGCGGCCCGAGGAGGACTGGGTGAGTGTGCTTTCATGCCCTTTGTCATCATACTATTCTTAGTGTATCAGCCAGCCATAAACCTTATGGCAATGAGCATGTAAACCCCATGGCAATGAGCATGTAAACCCCATGGCAATGAACATGTAAACCCCATGGCAACAAGCATGTAACCCCCATGGCAATTAGCATGTAACCCCATGGCAATTAACATGTTACCCCCCCCAATGGCAAAAAAGGTGTATGACGGTAAGTCCGACTAGAGGCATTCTTTATAAGCAACAGTAGTGGGGGGCATTATGCATCTATGCTGCACTGAAGGGGGCATTATTCATCTGTGCCGCACTGCAGGGGGCATTATGTGTCTTTATCACACTGCAGGGAGCAGTATGCCTCTTTGCTACACTGCAGGGGGCATTATGCATTTAAGCAATACTAAAATTCAATGAAGGGGCCCAAAATGTATTATTACACCAGTGCATGTAAAGTGATACCCGGAAGTGCTGGGAACATTGGCACGGCGCTGGGAGAAGATGCAAAAAGCTGCATCTTTTGCCAAGAAACCCCTGGCAGCAAGTAATTAGAAACCTTACTATGGGGCATAATCTACAAGAGGCATTTTCATGAGTAGGACATAAAAAGGTGTCAGCGCCATAACTGTGTATGGCATAATGTGTCATTGGCATTACGGTGTGTGGAATATTGTGTCATTGGCATTATGGTGTGTGGCATAATATGTAATGGGCATTGCGGTGCGTGGTATAATATTAATGGGCATTACAATGTGTGGTGTATTGTGTCATTGGCATTACCGTGTGTCATAATGTTTAAGAGGCATTAAGGTGTGTGGCATATTGTGACCACATCTCTATTGTTATGTAGCCACTCCCCCAGTTGCATGTGACCACACACCCTCGTGGTACTTGACCATGACCATTTTTGGTACCACACAAGAAAAAAATTCTAATTGGACTACTGCTTACAAACCAGTGGCTCACCAGCCACTGACCTCACTGGGCCCCACTGTGTGGTGTTTCCCCTGTGTCCCAGTCCAACCATGTGTGTATGCATAAATGATGGGTACTGCACTCAAGAAGATAACATATATGCAGAGATAGTGGCACTCCACTGGACTTAGCAACAATGAATATACTGACTGGATAATTGCTGGATAATTGTATCCATTGTAAATCTCTGTCAAGTTTTTGTAAAAAAAAAATCCTCACTATCAAACACAATTTTCTTTAAAGATGTTCCTAAAATTGTTGATTTGTTGAAGAAATTAACAATTATCCAGCATGTATATTTTATGAACTTTTGCATATTGTTCATACAAATATACTGAAGCAGGACTAAATAGTTCTTATGTCCAGAAATTAAAAAAAAATGGCAATTTTGGGAAAATTTTGGGACTGTAATTGGTTATTATGTAGATAAAAAATCGAACTGGGGAGGAAATGATAACAAAGGCAAAGTATGCACCAGAGGCGTAACTCTGGGAGGCAATGGAGTCTATCTGCCGCCGGGCTCCTGCTACCAACGGGGCACCTCTCTTCCCCTGCCAATTTGAATCAGTTAATTAAAAACCATTGATATATCTTCTGTGGCTGACTCCCCCTCCTAACATAATTTTTACAAGTGTCACAACATGTATTAGAACCCATGATGACCTGTCTTACTGGAGACAGGACTGAGATGTTTGGGAGCACCAATATTTATCTTGCATCCTGGGACGAACTTAGCGACTGACGTAACTGGAAAAAGCAGGGGCCGCAAAGATGAGGAAGTACCTATAATATATAGGTCCTATATATCTATAAAATATAATATTATATTTCATTATTTGACCCTGTTGAGTTGTCAGTAATCCAATCCCCAGCAGATCAGGGTATCACTATTTATTTATAAATTGGAGATGATAACATTACTAGAACAGAAAAATAACTTAACAGTGAAATGAGTGTGGCTATAGAGCTGCTAGACTAGAGGAGTGAGGACATCCTCCTCCTCTCCCTCTGTGTTTTTGCTCCTCCCGAATCCTCAGTCATAACATCATGTACACAGAGAGAAGCAGCAGCAGCCGTCCCCCACTCGTGACCATGACACCAGTTTATAGATGCAGGGGGGCGGGACACAGTGACGACATGACTGAGAATCAGGTTATTATATTGTGAAGAGAAACGAAACTGAGAGGAATGGGAAGAGAGAGTCAGTCACACAGTAATACCCGGTGCAGAGAGGCAGCGGCAGCAGCAGCCACCCAGCCAGAGAAGGAGGCAGCTAAAACTGGCAACAGCACACTTAGCTGGCTGCACAAGCTGGCAGGCGGCAGCACACTTAACTGACTTAACTGAATGAATGACTGCTCCATCCTGCTGGTAAGGTATATTCCAATATTATTATTATTATTTCCCCTGTGACAATGCCACAACAACCTTTCTAACTTTTTGTGTGACATAGCAAGGTAAACCTGGCTGTGATAAAGTCCTGGCTCTTATAAGTAGTGACCCCTGGGGGTGGGTAAAAGCCGGAAACATAGTAAATGCATTGAAAAAGCCGGAAACCATGTAAAGTGTATTAGAAAAGCCAGAAATCATAGCAAATGCATTGAAAAAGCCGGAAACTATGTAAATTGTATTGGGTTGTGATCATTGGATAGACAGCAAGTAGGTCAACAAGCATTAGGTCGACATGACTGAAGGTCGACATGCAGGAATGTTGACATGACTGAATGTTGACGTGGGTCAGGTCAACATGTCATTAGGTCAATACAAGCATTAAACCATGTAAAGTGTAGTAGAAAAAGCTGGAAATCATAGTTAATATATTGAAATAGCCAAACACCATGTAATGTGTATTAGAATAGCTGTAAATCATAGCAAATGATTTGAAAAAGCCAGAAATATAGTAAATGCATTGAAAAAGCATATGCATATGCAATCTATGGTAAATGGGCCCTGTTGTATTGAGCAGCAGCAGCTTCTTGTATATAGCATTGGCTAGAGAAAAAACAAATATGTTTTTTTTGTATAGGGTCACGAACCTATGTCAGCTAATTTGCGAAAATATCAAAATCCTACTGTAAGGTAAGGTCGCTGCCTTTTCCGGCTTTTTCAATGCATTTACTATGATTTCCGGCTTTTCTTACATGTATTTACTATGATTTCCGGCTTTTTCAATGCATGTACTATGATTTCCGGCTTTTCTAATACACTTTAGGTAAACAGGTCATTAGGTAGACATGGGGAAGGTCGACATTCAGAAGGTCGACATTGGGATTTTACACCTTTTCTTTTGAGCCGACATGTGCCGACAGGCGGTATTTGGGTGCAGGCGCCATGCTTTGGGTGCGGTGCCTCGCTACGCTCGGCACACTATTTTATCACCATTCACTAGGCGTGGTGATAAAATAGTGTGCTGAGCGTAGCGAGGCACCGCACCCAAAGCATGGCGAGCGCAGCGAGCCCTACGAGGGGACGTGGTTGTAAGTTTCAGTGCCCATGTCGACTGTGTCGAAATTCAGGACAAAAATTGGTATAGAACCCCATGTCGACCTTTTGACTGTTGACCTTCCCCATGTTGACCTAATGCTTGTATCGACCTAATGACATGCCGACCTGACCCACGTCGACCTTCAGTCATGTAAACATTCATGCATGTCGACCTTCAGTCATGTCGACCTAGTGGTGTCCACCTAATGCTTGTCGACCTACTTGCTGTCTATCCAACTTCCATACCCAATACAATTTACATGGTTTGCATTTACTATGATTTACGGCCTTTGTAATATACTTTACATGTATTTACTATGATTTCCAGCTTTTTGAATGCATTTACTATGATTTCCAGCTTTTCCTAATACACTTTACACAGTTTTCGGCTTTTTCAATGCATTTGCTATGATTTCCGGCTTATCTAATACACTTTACATGATTTCCGGCTTTTTCAATGCATTTACTATGTTTCCGGCTTTTACCCTCTTCCATGACCCCTATAACCTGCACCTCCCTTATCTATTGGATGCTTCCTTGTGTCACCTCTAATGTTACCAATTGCCTGCTTTCTTTCCACTGGGTCTCAGCCTCTCCCTCAGTTGCACTACACCTGCTATTTACTACTAGAGATATCATCCCTACATTGTATTATTTTATTGTAAAACACATTACACATGCTGCGTTCACCTCTGCTATTGTCTGACAGATTTTGCTTTGGTTGGTGGTTTGGTCATTTGGTCAACAAATTGAAATCCATGTTGACCTTAGGCATTTCGACCTAGTACAGGTGTCAGCCTCAGCTATGTTGACCTGCAATGGTCGACCCAATACATGTCCTATTGACCCATACGCACTTGAAGACAAAGGCAGCGTTTACAAACTATTCCATGGGATACAGTGTTTTTTCTCTCTCACTACTTCTAAATGTTAAAGATGGCGTTGAGTCATAAGCATCAATGGTTTATGATCATTGTTGACTATAACCATCATTGTGGAGAACAAGATTGTTTCACTCCATCGATGTCAGAAAATAACTTCATTTTTTTATTTGACAAGTGCTGGGACATGGAGCATATATCTCCGTCACCCAACTCCTGCAAAATGGCTTCGCCACCAGGTTCTGATTGACCCACAGGCCAGTGAGTCAATAAAAACGGATGGCAAAAAGAAGAAGTGATCAAAACCCTTCACCTGCGCTGGTGAAGGGTTTTGACCACTTCTTCTTTTTGCCATTACCTGTTTTTTAGAGTGTTGGCGAACACCCTCTGATTGAAAATCTATCCCAGCTGCTGCACTTGTGCAGAATTTCATATATCCACCTTTTTATATTTGTTAATAAAAACGGATGACTATCGGTTGTTGAAAACATCAATGGTTATCATTGCATAGTTGGTGTCCATCTATGGCTACCTGTCATATTGCCATGGATGGTAACCACACCAAGTTGGTGCTTTTAGACAATATTCACGAGAACTGTACTGACGATAGTGCTATTTTCCACAATATTTGCATAATAATAACCTATTATAGCGCTGAACACAGTCACATAAACACAACTATCAGGTGTTCTAGCACTAGTATCATCTGATCCAACACCATCTTCTGTGCTGGCTCTGTAGGTCTGCTCGCACTGTATGCTCTCTGCCAGAGCACGTCATCTGTCATCTGTTGCCAAAAAAAACACTTTTTTTATGCAAAATGGTCCCGTCTCCAACTAGAAATCTCTCACCCAATGAAATCACTTCATCTAAAGGTGCATACACACTGTACAATTTTTTTGACCTACCTTTTTGACCAATTTCTTTCATTTCACCCATTCTTAAAGAAATTGGTCAAAATAATCTTTCAATGCGTTTGCGACGAATAATAATGCCCATACCCGCCAGTTGTTTATCAAGGTTGTTTGTCAACTGTTCATGCAGCTCAATTTGTATATCTTTCAAAAAGAGCCTATAAGCTATAGCTAGATCTTTCGTCTTTCGTTTGTCGTCAATATCTTTCGTCAAAATCTTTCGTCCAGGACACTGGGTTCAAGGGAAATGTCTTTCAACGAAATTGGTCAAAAAAATTGTACAGTGTGTATGCACCTTTTAAGCAGTGTTTTTTGCTCCTCACTTCTTTACTTTGTCTTATGTGTTCTCCCGCTACAGTGGGATGGATGGTAGTTATGCTCTGACCAGTGTCAGCCAGTCCTGTTGCCAGTGGCTGTCACATCAGTGACCCACTTAGTATTTGTGAGGTTCTCTAACGCAGAGCTGTAATGCCTTTGGGCAGTCAGTAGTACTAGAGGCTGAAGGATGATTTTGTTATTGACGCTGGGCAGTCATTAGCTATTGACTGATCTGGCGCCTGCTGCAGGCTGGGAGCGAGGCTTTCTTCCTCTCTGTTCCCAAAGGAGCTGTGTGGACAGATGGGCAGGCGTGCTGATGTCATGATGTCCACCGCATCATGACGTCACATGATGGACCCACCACTGCGTCATGATGTCACACACTGGACACGCAGGTGGGCCCTTAACATCCCAGTCTGACACTGGATGACCTTTAGAATTTAGTTTAACATACTGAAATCCAACCAAAAGCTATTTTATTTTTTTATTGGCCACAATTTTTCTGTTCAGATATTTAATGCTGTTAAAGTAATATTTTATGTACAGGTGTACCAATAGATTATTTTGTAGTCTGTTAAAATGTATATGTTTTCACATTAGTTTATATAGATCAATAATGCAACCTATGACTAGCCAGCTGTTGTAGCACTACAAGTTCCATTGTGCCTCTAGCTCCAAATTCTTGCAGTTTTACAGCATCTCGGGCTACACAGATTTATGTTACTGTATGGAAGATATATCTGAAATGTCTAATCTCTGATATTGTTTAAGGGACTACAATGGGACAGTTCACAGGACTGGTTTCTCCAGATCTAGCCCCACTTCTAGCAAATGTGGAGCTGCATCTGGCATGTTCAACTTGCTGCAAAAAGAAATACGGGATCACTTATACATACCACCCCTCAAACCACAGCTGCACTGCCCAGTTGCTCCTTGCGAAATGTGTGGGTGTTAACAATGGTAATGAGTGGCATGAAGTTAGACGGTGCCCAGCTTATCCTATGCATGCCCGTTATACAGTTTGCTGGCATTACCAACCCAAAAAAGGCTGCATCAGGCATTACCAGAATTGCAATTTTGCTTGGTGCACTGAAGAAATTCATGTGTGGTCATTTGAGAAGACACATAAGCTTGAAAGGAGCCATTTAAGGTCTATCCTACTGCCCTCCTCAACCCCGAATACTGACTGCAAGACGACCATCAGCTGGGAAGATATTTTGAATGAATTTGGCGGGAAGTTTCAGGACATTTGTGAGCAATGTTTTTATCAGAGCCCTCCAGCGGTCACTGATAAAGATTTATGCCAATCTCATCCTCGTCCAGTGCCCCTTCTTGCTCACATTGTTGTTGATGACACCAGGAAACAGTGCCATGCTATCCAGCCAATGCCTTCCATACATCATATCAGCTTATGCAGCCATCTCTCTCAAGGCTTTCTCTGCCGTGCAGAAAATGGGCACTGCCCACACGCACATAGTGAGGTGGAGCTTGCAGTGTGGAAGGCAGAGCAAAAACATGGATTAAGCCGCAGCAAGATTCAGGAGAGCAAAGGGCCGAACATGGGTTTTTACTGTCGTCTTTGCCTGGTTAGTGCCAGCACTCAAGAAAGTTTTGAGGTTCACTGCTCTTCTCTTGAACATGGGCGAATGATGGCGGCGGATTCGCTGTCAGTATGGAATCACCGCGCCCCGCCTCTTGGCATGAATCGCTTTTCACTCTGCGAAAAGTAAGTTGTTCTTTCTGGATATTTTATTGGACTGCAAAGAAACTGTATGTGTGAGATTTTCGTTAGACATCACATTTAGTGACAGACGTAGGGGGAGATTCTCTAAGAATCTCCGCCCCCCCTTCGCCGCCCATCGCATATTTAATTATCGCATATGCTGTAACTTATGCGATAATTAAGGCAAAGGACCGCTCTTGCGTTAAGAGCTGTCCTTTGCGGTGAGAGTCGCCGGGTCCAAGCAGGTCCCGGCGGCTCCCTCCCACACCCGGCGCTGCTGCTGCTGCGCTGGGCTCTCCTCCTCCCTGCACCCGGAAGAGGATCAGTGCAGGGAGGAGGTCACAGGTCCGGCAGCACTGCGCTGTGCTGCCCGGACACAGGTGAGGGGGGAGGGGGCGATGCGGGGCGGCGGAGGGTTGCGATAGAAGCCCATTGGCTTCTATGGGGCATCACCAGATTTTTCTGGCGATGCCCCCCGCCACGGTAACCCGGCGGGGGATGCTTACAGCATCCCAAAATGCGTTAAAACCCCGATAACGGGGTTTTTACCGCATTTTTAGTTTAGAGAATCTCCCCCTAAAGCCATATTGTGCTCAAGCACCATTTTCATGCCTTAAATCCCATCAAAAGACAATTTTTTAATTATTATTTAATAGAGTCACTTTTGACTCCCACATTTATATGGAATATTTAGTAATTGCCTCACTTTGGGCCTACTTTACCATTCTCAAGTCATAGGCGTAGTGCTTAATTTGTGATGCGGATTACTGCCCTAAACCCACTTACTATAATCTGTCACTGCTCTTTCTTCTTTCCAGGGGTTACAATGGAGACTGTATTGAGAGGCAGAAGTAAATGTACACTATGTGAGCAGCATGAGTTTCCTACTGAGGCTAATAACATGTCACATATGCCTTTTACATAAATCTGTATTAATACATATGTGCTGCTATTGCTTAAGTAACATCAATCCAGAGTATTTTAACAGTAAAACCTGAGTGTAGGCGGATTTATGTTATTTAATACCATAATTGACAGATATGCAGATGGGCCCACAGGCTATGTAGTTAAGTGATTGAGACCAAACATATCCATCCTGGACTCCCAGCCTATAGCTATCCAAAAGTTGATATATGGGGCTTAATTTTGGATTGGGCTAATCCACAGACAAAACACATTCTGCACATGTGTCAAGTAAAGACATCAGCAACTATGCATGCATAGCATAACCCATGTGTTACAGACCGAGTTTGCTACTGAGAACGGATTGACTGGTCTGCCTGCGTGGCTATATTGTTGCTGGTCTCCATGAGCAGCTATATTGTTGGCTGGTCTCCATGTGTGGATATATAGCTGATTGGTCTGCTTGCATTGCTATATTGCTTACTGGTCTCCATACATTTCTATATTACTGACTGATCTGCCTGCTATACATGCATAGAATCAGCCATAGCAGACCAAGATCGCTACTGTGAATGGATTGACTGGCCTGCTGCATGGCTGTTGCTGACTGGTCTCCATGGGTTGCTATATTACTGATTTATCTTCATGCTCTTCTATATTGCTGACTGGTCTGCTTGTGTGGCTATACAGCGACAATGCATTCATAGTACCAGCCACATGTTACAGACCGAGATCGCTTCTGCAAACGGACTGACCGGTCTGCCTGTGTGGCTATATTGCTGACTGGTCTCCATGCATTTCTATATTGCTGACTGGTCTGCGTGCATGGCTATATTGCCGATTGTCCTCAGTATCTTCAATAGGAATATACAAATTTAATCAATAAAATCAATATTACGTTCTTTGTCTGAAGAACTGTGTGTTAGTCTGTCTGAATTCTCATCTGTCCTAACTCGTAGTATATGGTCCTCAGTTTGATTGGATGTGTATAATACAAACAGAAAAGGGCACAATGTGATATTGCTATAGGCAAGCTTGATTTTCTGGTTTATTCATGGACGAAGAGGTTCATGTAGAATCATATCATCTATATATATGTCTAGTGTCTGTGAGTCTCCAAAACACTGCCATCTGCTGCCAGAAAGGGAAACTACATCTCTTTCTCGCACATGAATAAACATAGAAGGGATGCAGTTATAATCCCGGCGGTCGGAATCCCGGCGTTCAAAATCCCGACCGCCGAAATCCCGGCACTTTCTCCCTCTATGGGTGTCCACGACACCCATAGAGGGAGAATAAATTAGTGAGCCGAGCGGAGCGAGGCACCGGGCCACTTCCCACGCTTGTCGGGATTTCGGCGGTCCCCATGGGACACATAAGCTCCATACTAAACACCCTCTAATAATGTTTGTGGGGATCTTTTGGGTCTGAATCATTTGCTCTATTAAGCAAATCGTGTGTATCGCCAAATACACATATGGTCAATATCACTTAGTCAAAATTGACACTAAGCCGATATTTCATGGTGTGTGCACAGCTTAAAACTCTCCTTTAAACTCAAGTAACTATTTAAATTGTCCTGTCTTTGTTTTGTGTCTCAAGCCCTTATCAGTGTATATATGGTAATGGCTGCCAGAAAGCTCATAGCCAAGAAGAGCTGCAGGAATGGATTCTTCGAGTTAAAGTCTGCAGGAGAAACAAGCATGTGATAGAGGAAGAAGGTCTCCAGTCTTATCAAGAACAACTTGTACAGGAGTATAACAGGAGCAGAGACACAACAGTGGTTAGTAACGTTACATGCTCAGTAATGCCATTGTATTATATATCCATTGTTGACTGCAATTTGTCAATACCGAATGCTTACCATGACATGTCAGCTTTATTGCAAAATTGCACTGAGCAGTATATTGCTTTTTCTTTTTTAATTTCCTTAGCAAGTACATTTCAATGGATTTGCTAATACATTTCACACCACGAAGCAAATAACCAATTTAAAGCTTTTCAACCCAGTAATTTGCTACCCAGGTTTTTTGGTGGTGTTGAAGCGTCAACACAGGTCTTAAATCCTGGCACTCCGACGCTGCTCTTGACCAGGGTCAGAGTGCTGGGATTTAAGACCCGTGTTGACCCTTTCACACCACAGAAAAACCCAGGTTTCTCAGCAAATTACCAGATTGAAAAGCTTTAACCCAGAAATTTGCGGATGGAGTAAATGGGTCCGACTGCACCCGGCAAAATGACCCGGCACTCAAAAATGCCGGGTAATTGCTGGGTGGCCGGTGTGAAAGTGGTATAACAAGCCCAGAAATTGAACATCAAGGTTTTAGAAAGGATTGATAGGGAGTTTTATGTAGTGTGCAGCTAAACTTGCTGATGTTTTTTGAACAATGAGGCCTTAATGTGATTTTCAACAGGAAGTCCTTATATGGGTGGAAAGACATGTTCATACCTCCCAAGTGTCACGATTTCAGCGGGACAGTCCCGATTTTCGGGTCCTGTCCCGCTGTCCCACCTGCGGCTGGCATTGTCCCGCTGCGGGGGGTGGCAGTTGGGAGCCCCCAAGCTGATTGAATAGACGCTGTGCGCATGCACACAGCGTCTATTCGCGTCCGAAAATGGAGCAGCGGCTAATTTGCATACGCTGCACCCTCATTTGCATAGGCCCCGCCCCCTTTCCGGGCGTGCGCAAGTGTCCCTATTCCAGCAGCCAAGAAGTTGGGAGGTATGCATGCTGCAGAAATTTGATACAGTATTGGTTCATTATCGTGAAAAAAGAGGCAAATGTGAAATCCCATTCGATTTTGGGAATTTTGATTGCAAGCTGTTATTTTAAGCAAACACAACAAGTATAACCTAATACTACAGCAAGGCTCTTCCTTGAAGTATACTCTTTGTACATTTAATATGTGTGCGTAGGGGTAATAAATAGTCATACTGAAACGTTGATTTGCTTTCATATAATCGAGGCAGACATCTTTTGGGTTGATCCTCTGTGAACATTTGTTGGTTAATTTTCATCAAAGTTAAGTAATCCTTTTAATGGCTGCATTAATTGTGACCGGGCAATTACTTTTTAAGGTTTCAAGGCAATAGATAGTGCAAAGGGATTATTTGGTTTGGTCCTAGGGAAAGATTTTACACATTTCTAGGTGAAAAAGCGCACAATACTTATTATATATACTTTCCTCATCATCACAATGACATGTTCCAAGGGGATGCAGTGAGGATGCCAGCGGTCAGTATACCGACGCCGGTATCTGATTGCAATCACAAGACCGACGGGGGACCTCAAAATGATCAATATGCCAATGTTGGAATACCGGCATCTTGATCAGTGAGTATGCGGGAGCAGGAGTGTGCAGCTGTGGATGGGTGAGGATAGGTTTAGGCACTAGTGGGAGGACTTAGGGTTATGCTGTAGGGAGGGGAAGGTTATTGTTGGGCTGCAGTGTATAGGGGTTATGTTTAGGCACTAGCAGGAAAGGTTAGGCTTGGGGTGGGGGCTGTTAGAGTTAAGCTGCTAATAGGTAGGGTTAGGTGGGGGCTGGATTAGGGTTATTATACTTACCTAACCCATGCCATGATCCCCTCCTTTGGGATGCCAGTGTCAGTATACTAACCACCCCCATCCTATCTGCCAGTCATAATAAAAATAAGGACAAACTAATTGGATGTATGAACTGCAACAAATGTAGAAGCACATTTAAAACAAACCTTTTGTTGAGTGTTTTCTATTTGACTTGATTCATTTTTAAATATGTAATATCCTGATTGGCTACAGGTTGTTCCTAGTCCTGTGTGCTCTGATAATATTAAGGCTGGTGTACCCTGTAAATGCTCCTATATTATGATTGGCTACAGATTGGTCTATCTCTATGCTATAAAAGTCTATTTTCATTGCTGCAGTTTTCTGAAAAGGTTGATGGTGTTAAAATCACATGCAGTCATCCGCTGACAATTCATTCCAAGGAGAAGCCTGTGGAGAGAACATGGAATTTTACTGTGCAGTCAAAGGTAAATACAGAAGGAAGTTGGAGGGAGTAAGAAGTTTGCTTGAACTCTCTTGTTGCCAACTTTTCCTCATAGCCTTTCATGTCACATATGGTATTCCATCTGTACCAGCAGCACTAGCCTTGGGGTATTTTTCTTTTATGTGCTACAAAATAGAGGAGAGCTGTCATTAATAGAATTATTGGCTTTTATAGAAACGGTTTATACAATTAATAGCCTTCCCCAGTACAACAATTGGTGTGTGTGTGCTGCATAATTGTGTGGCTGCTGCAGGATTGGAAGAAGAAGTACAATAGAATTAACTCTTACCAGACAAAAGGAGACAAGTTTGATTAATAAGGGTCCAATACTCCTTTCACACTAAAAGCAAAATCCCAAATAATTGCAGGTGCATGCACAGTGTCACGGCCTGGACTGTCTGTGTTCCCGGCACTGACCTGGGTGCGCCAGTGGAGGGCGCAGGGAACTGGAAGCGAGGAGGCTTGAGATAGCTGGAGCTCATGCACGGAGACAGGAGAGAGCTGAACTGCCGGGGACACAGAGGATTGGCTGAGACCTAAAGCAGAGGCGCGGGGTCTAAGCCGACAGTGGTATTCACCAGGGACCCCCGCAAGGGGATATGGACTTAGCTGCAACTGCCGACCAGGTCGCGGCCCTCTGCCCAGGTTCCCCTGTGACTTTGGCAGTGTTTGGACAACAAGAGTCTTTAATGGGGTACGAAAACCATCGATGGTGATCGATGGCACTGAATGCTATACAGCAACACGGAGGGTATTTGAAAGTAGTGGGATGCGGCCTGGAAGCCGGGGATGACGTGAAGGTAACACAGGGGGACACTGGAGACAATGAGAAATACTGGAGCGGCTAGGGAGCCGATACTTGAGATCACTGGGGATCGCTGGAGCGGCTAGGGAGCCGGTACTTGAGATCACTGGGGATCGCTGGAGCGGCTAAGGAGCCGGTACTTGAGATCACTGGGGATCACTGGAGCGGCTAAGGAGCCGGTACTTGAGATCACTGGGGATCGCTGGAAATCACTGGGGCGGCTAGGGAGCCGATACTGGGGACCACTGGAGCGGCCTGAGAGCCGAGAGGAGACGGGCACGGAACCCACGGATAACTGGACACTGAGCAAGTAACCTGGGCTGCACGAGAAGACAGGATCACACGGCAGGTGGAAACACGTGGAGACTTCTGGCAGGAGTGGAATGACCAGGACGCTGAGAGTAACACAGGTGACAGCGGACTCAGGAAACCGGACCTCTGGAGCACGTGGGGAGTCTTGACAGGAGCTTGACGCTGGAGAACTCACAGGTAACTGACGAGTTGTTCAAGACAAGGAGGAGACTGTGAGCTGGGTATTTATCCCTCCAGGTGATTAGGGAATCAGACGCAGGTGATGGAATTAGCCGCAGCAGCAGCACACAGACCAGGAAGTAAGATGGAGCTTACCTGGATCATGTGACCCGCAGCTTGATCAGGGAATACACCTGGAGCTTACAGTGACGCAGGGGTGACTTGGAAGCAAAAGACATCACGCCAGGGATTGCCGACTGTGCCGGCAGCCGACCTACGGAGGACACTACCCCAGCGTGCCGGTAAGGGGCGCATGCGAGCAGTGCGAGAACCGGGGTTCATGACAGTACCCCCCCTTTAAGGGTGGGCACCGAACACCCTTTGGGCTTACTCGGATTGTCTTTATGAAAAGCTGCAATCAAACGGGGAGCATGCACATCTGCAGCATTGATCCAGCTTCTTTCTTCCGGGCCATAGCCCTTCCAATCGATGAGGTATTGGATGTTTCCATATCTTTTGCGAGAATCCACCACCTTATCGACCTCGAATTCAACCCCTCGATGGGTATAAACTCTGGGGAGCTCAGGAGTAGTACTTTGGAACCGGTTGAGAACAAGAGGTCGCAGTAAGGATATGTGGAAGGAATTTGGAATCTTCAGGTATGGTGGTAGCTTCAGCTTATAAGCTACGGGGTTGATCCTTTGGATCACAGGGAATGGCCCAATGAATCGGGGGGCGATCTTCATGGACGGAACTCGGAGGCGGAGATTTCGAGTGGAAAGCCATACCTTGTCGCCAGGCTTTAACTGAGGAACTGCTCTTCTTTTACGGTCAGCAAAGAATTTGTATCTCTTTGAGGCTTTCTTGAGAGAAACATGTACATTTTTCCAAACTTGTGAAAAATGCTTGAGGGTGGAAGATGCGGCAGGCACTTCCAAAACTGGTAAAGGCTCAAAGATCGGTGGTCGAGGGTGGTGACCGTAGACTACGTAGAAAGGAGAGTAGCCAGTAGCTGTGTGGTATCTGAAGTTGTGGGCAAATTCAGCCCAAGGCAGCCAGTTGACCCAGTTGTCTTGTGACGAGGACACATACAGGCGCAGGAATGCTTCCAGGTCTTGGTTAACTCTCTCTGTTTGCCCATTAGACTGCGGATGGTATGCTGTGGAAAAGTTCAATTTTACTTTCAGGGCAGAACAGAGAGCTCTCCAAAAGCGGGCTACAAATTGCACTCCACGATCGGAGACAATATCTGCGGGAAGTCCATGAATTCGAAAGATGTGTTGAATGAAGATCTGGGCGAGCTTGGGAGCAGAGGGCAGGCCAGTCAAGGGAATGAAATGTGTCATTTTGGAGAACCGGTCTACCACCACCCAGATGGTATTACATTCTTGAGACTTTGGGAGTTCAGAAATGTGCGTCCAGGGACGCGTGGGAATGGGCAATGGAAAGAGAGTACCTGCAGGGGACTGACGATGGACTTTATGTTGGGCACAGATAGGACATGAGGCCACGAAATCCTGGACATCCTTTTTCATGTGAGGCCACCAATAGGACCGGCGAAGAATTTCCAGGGTTTTGTGAACACCTGGGTGACCGGAGAAGGGCGAGGCGTGAGCCCAAGACAAGATTTTGGGCTGGAGCTCAGGTAAAACTAGCATCTTTCCTCGAGGTGGCACAGGTGACACATGGGTGGCCGCAAAAGCCGTAGGACTGATGATGGGACGTTGTTCTTGCAGCACTGTGTCATCTTCCATAGAGCGGGACAGTGCATCGGCTTTTACATTCTGGGACCCAGGACGATAGAAAATTTTAAAACTAAATCGTGAGAAGAATAAGGACCAGCGAGCTTGGCGGGAATTAAGACACTGGGCGGTCTGGACGTACAGTAAGTTCTTGTGATCTGTGAAGATGGACCCGGGAAACTTGGCCCCTTCTAACAGATATCGCCATTCTTCCAGTGCAAGTTTAATTGCCAACAACTCCTGATCGCCAATGGAATAGTTTTTCTCGGAAGGGAGGAATTTCCGGGAGAAAAACCCACAGGGGTGCTGTTTGCCATCGTCTGTGACTTGAGAGAGCACAGCCCCAACACCCACATTTGAGGCGTCGACTTCCAAGAGGAAAGGTTTGTCTGTATCTGGCTGCCGGAGAATGGGGGCAGAAATGAAGGCTTGTTTTAGCAGGTGGAATGCGGACAAGGCTTCTTCGGACCAGACAGCTGGATTGGCACCTTTTTGGGTGAGGGCTGTGATGGGGGCGATGAGGGTGGAGAATCCTTTGACAAATTTTCTGTAGTAGTTGGCAAAGCCAATAAAACGCTGGACTGCTTTGAGAGTGGTTGGTTGGGACCAACTGTTGATGGCTTCAAGTTTTGCGGGATCCATTCGCAACTCTGAGCCGGACACGATATACCCTAGGAAGGGTATCTGGGGAACTTCGAATGTGCACTTGGAGAGTTTACCGTACAATTTATTAGCACGTAAACGGGACAGCACTTCTTTGACTTGAGACCGATGAGACTGGAGATCTGAAGAAAAAATTAAAATATCATCGAGATATACAACAAGGTATTTGTATAGGACATCTCTAAAAATTTCATTGACGAATTCTTGAAAGACGGCAGGTGCATTACTGAGACCGAAGGGCATCACTAGATACTCGTAATGCCCATCTCTAGTGTTGAAGGCAGTCTTCCATTCGTCGCCTTGGCGAATTCTGATTAGGTTATACGCCCCTCGGAGGTCAAGCTTGGTAAAATTTTTTGCCCCTTTGATACGATCAAATAGTTCAGTGATCAAGGGAAGAGGATAACTATTCTTGATGGTTATCTCATTGAGGCCTCTATAATCTATGCATGGGCGTAACCCTCCATCTTTCTTTTTCACAAAAAAGAATCCTGCACCAGCAGGGGAGGTAGAGGGTCGGATGAACCCTTTCTGGAGATTTTCTCGAATGTATTCAGACATCGCTTTGGTCTCAGGGATTGACAGGGGGTAGGTACGCCCCTTAGGAGGGGACTTCCCAGGGAGGAGATCGATGGGACAATCCCATCGGCGGTGTGGAGGCAGAACATCAGCGGCTTGTTCACTGAAGACATCACTGAAAGAATGATATGCTGATGGAAGACCTGGAAGGCTTTTGACTGTGGAAGATCGGACTGGAGTTACTTCAGTCAAGCAATGTTTCTGGCAATATTCGCTCCATTCCACAATTTGGAGAGATCTCCAATCGATACGGGGGTTGTGGAGTTGTAGCCATGGTAATCCTAACACAAGATCATAAGAAGATTTAGGAATGACCAGGAAGTCCATACATTCTTGATGAAGTACCCCTACGTGGAATGAGACAGGGACTGTCCGATGCACAATATCACTTCCGCGGATCCTGCTTCCATCCACCGCTGTAAGGTAGTGAGGCTGGGGAAGAGGCAGAATTGGGATTTTGCACTTCTTTACCAGCTCGGCTGAGATAAAGTTCCCTGCAGCCCCGGAGTCTGCCAGGGCTGAGACTTTCAGGGTACCCACAGGGGACACAAGGGCAACAGGTAGAATTAAGTCAGTGGTGGGAGGAGCTTTACTGAGACAACCTAACCTGACTCCCCCACTGCAGGTTAGGACTTGGCGTTTCCCGGACGCTCGGGACAGGACCCAATGAAGTGACCGGGGGCGGCACAGTAGATACATAATTTTTCTTTTTGTCTCCTGGACCGTTCGTCTGTAGATAACCTAGATCTACCTATTTGCATAGGTTCTTCTGTGGAGGTTGTCGCAGGACGGTGCTGAGACGGAGGCGGGACTCGGGGAACTACTTTCTTTAATTTTTCTAAACCTCGCTCTCTTAGGCGCAGGTCTATTTTGACACACAAGGAGATTAAGTCTTCCAGCTGCTCGGGGAGATCTCGGGTGGCAAGTTCGTCTTTGATGCGTTCTGAGACGCCCAACCAGAAGGCGGCTGTTAGCGCCTCATTGTTCCATTTGAGCTCGGAGGCAAGGGTCTGAAACTGAACCACGAATTGACCCATGGAACGAGAGCCCTGTTTGATACGGAGAATTTCTGTAGAGGCTGACACAGGCCTTCCTGGCTCATCGAATATCCGTCGGAAGGTAGAGACGAATCTATCATAATCGGTGAGAATTGGATCAGATCTTTCCCAGAGGGGTGATATCCAATCTAGGGCAGAACCTGACAGCAAGGAGACAATATATGCTATCTTGGTTCTGGCAGTCGGAAAGTTCTGTGGTAAAAGTTCAAAGTGAATGTCACATTGGTTTAGAAAGCCTCTACAGGCCTTGGGATTGCCATCATATTTATTAGGAGTAGGCAGCTGAAGACGAGGGAAATATGAGGAAGCATGAGTGGCAGGCTGATTAGATACTGGTGGCGGAGGTGGCCGGAGGGACTGCTGGAGGGAATCCAGACGAGTGGACACATCCTGGAGGTATGTAATCACCTGCTGCTGCGTCGCTTCTTGCGTCTCTATACGCAAGGTGACATCTTGAAGCGCCGCTGGCCCCACACTATGGTCGCGTGCCGAGTCCATCGGTCTTGAACAATCTGTCACGGCCTGGACTGTCTGTGTTCCCGGCACTGACCTGGGTGCGCCAGTGGAGGGCGCAGGGAACTGGAAGCGAGGAGGCTTGAGATAGCTGGAGCTCATGCACGGAGACAGGAGAAAGCTGAACTGCCGGGGACACAGAGGATTGGCTGAGACCTAAAGCAGAGGCGCGGGGTCTAAGCCGACAGTGGTATTCACCAGGGACCCCCGCAAGGGGATATGGACTTAGCTGCAACTGCCGACCAGGTCGCGGCCCTCTGCCCAGGTTCCCCTGTGACTTTGGCAGTGTTTGGACAACAAGAGTCTTTAATGGGGTACGAAAACCATCGATGGTGATCGATGGCACTGAATGCTATACAGCAACACGGAGGGTATTTGAAAGTAGTGGGATGCGGCCTGGAAGCCGGGGATGACGTGAAGGTAACACAGGGGGACACTGGAGACAATGAGAAATACTGGAGCGGCTAGGGAGCCGATACTTGAGATCACTGGGGATCGCTGGAGCGGCTAGGGAGCCGGTACTTGAGATCACTGGGGATCGCTGGAGCGGCTAAGGAGCCGGTACTTGAGATCACTGGGGATCACTGGAGCGGCTAAGGAGCCGGTACTTGAGATCACTGGG
The DNA here is from genome assembly GCF_055691185.1 of Crinia signifera. Lineage (NCBI taxonomy): Eukaryota > Metazoa > Chordata > Amphibia > Anura > Myobatrachidae > Crinia > Crinia signifera. Next base: position 103,901,497 of record NC_139222.1, on the reverse strand, counting down.
GATCGCTGGAAATCACTGGGGCGGCTAGGGAGCCGATACTGGGGACCACTGGAGCGGCCTGAGAGCCGAGAGGAGACGGGCACGGAACCCACGGATAACCGGACACTGAGCAAGTAACCTGGGCTGCACGAGAAGACGATCACACGGCAGGTGGAAACACGTGGAGACTTCTGGCAGGAGTGGAATGACCAGGACGCTGAGAGTAACACAGGTGACAGCGGACTCAGGAAACCGGACCTCTGGAGCACGTGGGGAGTCTTGACAGGAGCTTGACGCTGGAGAACTCACAGGTAACTGACGAGTTGTTCAAGACAAGGAGGAGACTGTGAGCTGGGTATTTATCCCTCCAGGTGATTAGGGAATCAGACGCAGGTGATGGAATTAGCCGCAGCAGCAGCACACAGACCAGGAAGTAAGATGGAGCTTACCTGGATCATGTGACCCGCAGCTTGATCAGGGAATACACCTGGAGCTTACAGTGACGCAGGGGTGACTTGGAAGCAAAAGACATCACGCCAGGGATTGCCGACTGTGCCGGCAGCCGACCTACGGAGGACACTACCCCAGCGTGCCGGTAAGGGGCGCATGCGAGCAGTGCGAGGACCGGGGTTCATGACACACAGCAACCTGGAATTTTGCATAGTGTGAGAGCTCACATCCCTGGATTGGGTCCCCAGCCCTGCTCCCTGCCAGGGTTACGGAGTTGAGATCATTTGCCGGCTTGCTAGTCCTGGCATATTCCTGGATCACGTCTGAAATCGGCACAAGTTGAATGTATGATTATACCCCTCTCACTAGACCAGGCATTGAACAAAATATTTACAGTATGCTGAAATCTAGACCTGCCATACTGTAAATATTTACAGTATGCTGAAATTCCAGCCAGGAATCGGCGAGCTGCAGCCGGTAGCTCGTCAATTCCCGGCCGTTCTCGGGAGAAGGAGCCCGACTGCTTGTGAAGTCGGGCTCGTTCTTCCGAGATCCCCTGTTCAATGTTCTCAAAGAAGAAAGCATTGAATAGGGCCCGCAGCCATCTCCCCCGTTTGGAGATGGCTGCGGCAGATTGTATATCCTCCTTAGTGTTGAGAAAAATAATTTGTACAGTAGGTGTAAGCAAACTTCAGGACATATACTGTAGGTTACTTGGTTTTATTTTTTTTTAATTTTGGAATCCTTGCTAAATGGTTATTGTATTGTAGAATTGACTGACTGTAGGATAATGGGTTCAGTTTCAATTACACCACTACCACTATCTATCTAGAGTTTGTATTTCCTCCATATTTTCATAAATTTAAACTTCTCCCATATGCTAAACACACATTGGTAGGTTATTTAACAAAAGTGGTGAACTTTATACTGTAGCCTCCAATGGGTTCGGTGAAGCATGGCACAGAACAGCAATTTAGTGCACCAAAAATGGCTGCCTCAACTGCTGCTTTGGGGCTTATTTGGAAAAAAAGCTACATAAATTAAGAATTATAACTTATAGTCATGATTATAGTGCAGAAAGTCCCAATTCCCAAATTATCCATTTTGTATCTTTTATATAGTAGTAACGTATTAAGTATCTGTCATTTACTCATATTACTCATTTACATATGTCTTTTTCTCAGTGAGGCTTCCACACCAATTAGATTGCAGCTAAGCTACAAGTATATTTTTAGGTTTTTCTAGATAAAATGGTAGAAAAAAGAATAATAGAGGAAATAGATGGAAAGAAAATGAAAACATACAAACTCCACAAATATAGTGTTTTGCTACTGTAATGCAGTGCACTGCCTTACAGCAACAGGGGTTATGTGTTCTGCTAGTCACTATCTCCATCTCCATTCCCATAGTGGCTTATTATTGTAAAGGTCTAGTTCATGTTGCTGTACCAAGTGCAACTTTTGCTTGCCCTCTCCCTCCTCTCCGCTCTCCACCTAGGGTCACTTTTGCCAGCCCAACATCTTAATGAGTGTTATACTTGGCAGCTTGAGAACCGCCCAGGTACAGCTGTAGCTGCGGTCATCGTTGCTGTGATACAGTCGCTTGTGCGTGTAAAAACGGTACCAACATTGCGCAATCTGCATCGGTCCATCAATGCTCAATGGGGGAAATTTACTAAGATGTGAGTTCTATTTCACCTGGTATGTTTATATTACCAACCAATCAGATACGACCTATTACCTTATAGAAAGTACTAAAATAAATAAGAAGTAGATTCTGATGGGTTGCCCATAGCAACATCCCATGTGAAATAGAACTCCCATATTAGTACATTTCCCCCAATGAGTTTCTAAGAGCCACGGGAGCAAATTAGATGCACACGCACTAGATTGCGACGGAACTGCAACAATCACAACAGATGTCGTATGTGGCGATTGGCATAGCTTCATCTGTATTGAAAGCTTCCGCACCAGCATTTACTCACTATAAACCAGTGGTTCCCAAACTGTGTGCCGTGGCTCCCTGGGGTGCCTCGGGACACATGCAGGGGTGCCCTGGGTTGGTGGTCCAGGACCAACTCAAATTATTAATGGTTAATTATTTATGGGCAAAACAAGTGCTGGTGGCTGCCAATCATAAAATGTGTACAAACAGAAGCAAATCCTGCCCTTTACCACATAACTGACCCTAGGAATCGTATATAAACCCAATCAAATTAATTTTGTTTTGGCATAGGGGTGCCGTGAAAAAAATCTGATACTCTAGGGTGCCGTGATTCAAAAAAGATTGGGAACCCCTGCTATAAACCATTCCCTCTGACTGAGTCAGTGATATACACATCTGAAGAGATTAAATATCAATCTGTATTCAACTTTACCACATTGCTGACCTAAATGTTTTTGAGAATGCATTCTGTGGCTTTACTAGGAATTAGTAACCTTACTGTACTAAATTTAGTATAGGTAGCTGTTTTTTGGTCTTAGGCCAGAGTTTCCCAAACTTAATTCACAATTAAAGTCCTGGTTGAAAGGATATCCATGCTTTATCTCAGATAGTTAAATCAAATTTACGTAGGTATTCATCAAGTCACCTGTGCTTAAGCATGGATTATCTTGAAATCTGGACTGAAGGTGCATAGTTTTTGAAACCTCTGTTGTTGGCAGTTATGAGAATGCAACACATTAATACATTGGAACCTGGAACCTTATCGAATGCAGCTGTTTTGTTGGTCAAACTAATAATAATGAGAATGCAGCATTTTGACTCCCTAGTACAAGCAAAACTATTGGGGTATGCAAAACAGGGAGCCACTCTTTGGGATGAATCGAAAATGAAGGACTGTGGGCATTGGGCACATTTAACTTAATTCGCCATAACTAGTGTATAATCTACAAGCTAGAATTGCTATCAGGATGAGTTCATTTGACTTCAGAGGCTGCATTGGAGTATTCCATTAATCCAATATAACACTCCTTTTCCTGTAGATTCCGCTCCTTCATGTTGCTTTGCTAAAGACCTATCCTGGAGCTGTCTTCTCATTGGTTGCAGAAGGTCTGCCAAAATTCTGCCCTTATGCTGGAGGTGACCATTTCCTAGTGAAGTTCTCAAGGAAACAAAACTATCTTGTGAAGCTACGTGTTCACTGTTCAGTATTTGGAATGTTTGAGCAGTGGTTGACTCTGGATTTTGGAATTCGGCCAGTTTTGCTCCAGAAGATTGTTGTGCAGGTTGGAGGTCAGAAAGAACACTCAAGGCCACAGGATAAAGGAACAGAGGAAGGTAGTGGCCTGTTGCCATCTTCTGAACGCTGGTACCCAGACAAGCACTTATGTATACCATGCAAGGACAGGACTCAAGATGAAAAGCACCTCTTGGAAAAGTACAAACCACCCACAAGTGCATGTGGATTTTCCAAATCAATGGAGAAGAATGCATTTACAGTTGAGAACTACAAGCAAATGATGCACTTCAGGATTCTGCAGGAGGAAGCTGCTAGAGAAGAGGTGATTTCCAGGTGAGTAGTAATAATATTGTTGGAAAGATGATGATACGCTGCAAAGTAATTGATGTATGTGCATCTCATGGAGAGAGTGAGTAGATGCCATTTATTGTGAATTATAGTATGACAGTATGGAGAAGTAGTGGTTATGCTAAATATATGAGAGGATTAAATGGGAAGAAAAAACTCCATACTGTTCTCTATTACTAACAGGAAATACTTCTATATTAAATTCAACTGAATGCAAGACCAAGGACCTGATTCAGCATGCAAAAGCAAAATCTTTTTCTAATGGGCAAAACCATTTTGCACTGCAGGTGGGGCAGATGTAACATGTGCAGAGAGAGTTAGATTTGGGTGGGGGTCAGTGTTCCCTCTAAGCTGTGCGCATGTGCGCGCGCACACACCTCGACGAGCGTGCGCACAGACATTACAACTGAGCGCACAAAGCAGCATTGATCCCTTTTTGCAGTTGTGGACACAATTAATGTGTGTTTCACCCATTAACTACATTGTGTGCTATATTTTGAATGTTTAAATGTTTAATATCATTTTGGAGTAAAGTTAACACAAATGCTGAATGTCATTTTCCAGTTATATATATATGTGACGCACAAAAATGTAAATTTCATTCCAAAGTTGCACAGCCAAAATCTTTAGCCGCACACAGCCTTCGTAAAATTAGAGGGAACATTGGTGGGGGTGTATTCAAACTGAATCTAATTTGCAGTGTAAAAATAAAGCAGCCAGTATTTACCCTGCACAGAAACAAAATAGCTCACACAAATCTAACTCTCCCTGCACATGTTACACCTGCCCCCCTGCAGTGTAATACAGTTTTCCCAACTAAAGAATGATTTTGCTTTTTGCGATCCACGCTGAATCAGAGGCCCCAAATCTAAAAGGGATAATCCAGTATTAGCCCATCTCTATTACCGGGATCGGGAGCTATATCACAGTTTGGGAGGACTAATCTGTGCAGTAAGGCCTTTATCTACCAGTTTTTTTTTACCCCGGTCCTTTCACTCTTCTCCTGTAATCTGAAAATCAAGCAAGTGTCTGTCCGCCTTTTTCTTATCCCCATATATTTGACTACATTGCAATGACCTGCTCAAGAAAAATAAAACAATAGTCATAACTTGTAGCTTATTAATGTGGGTGATAAGTGTAACAGATCAAAAGGTTTCTAGCATTCTGCATCCCTAAGTGATCTCACCATGTTCTCAGTGAATTGCTAGGTCATTGTTCATTGAATTAACTATGGACTTCACTCTTTCCAGGTTAAATTTGAAAGTGTCTGTGACCTTTACCAAAATGGTAACCTCCATACAGGGCATGAAAGTGGCTCCCAATGGAGATCTGTTTGCTGAGGTTCCTCTTCCTGCTGGCATAACGCAAGACACAGAGGAAGGATACTTACTGACGCAGTCTGTGAACACTGCCTTGATATCTCCTTGTGTTTTGAAAACCGACAAAGTCTATGAAGTGCATGTAGACAAAGAGCATGAGTCAGAGAGCAGTGTTTTACTCCGGGTACCAGAGAAATGCTGCCAAGAGCTGTCTCTTAAAGAAGGGGTTTGTGCCCAGTTTGAGATTCAATTCCAGCTGGATCGGTTGGAGTTCTGCATACACCATGAAGCAGTGGACCGGCTGCTGGATGTAAAGTTACTTCTTCCGGACCTGTCCGAGTGTTGCCTGCCAGTCTCTCCGGAAAAGGTGCCATGGGGCAACACAAAGCAGCAGACCGCAATCTCGTACATCACAGGATTAGTTTCAGGGAAAGGGCCAGTTGCCCCTCTTCTCATATATGGCCCCTTTGGCACTGGTAAAACATCCACTGTGGCCAAAGCTGCTTTACAAGTCATCAGACAAGCTGGCACTAGAGTGCTGATCTGCACCCATAACAACAGGTATAGTTTGTTTTTAAATCAACAAGTAATTTCTGATTGTCAGTCACGTTTGAGTAGTCTATGTTATCTACACATCCTGCTCAGGGAGGATAAGTGGTGATGTAGGATGTTAATGTTGGAGGCGTTAAAAGAATATGGAACAGGAGTGATGAGAGAAGCATAGGGATGAGAGGGAAAAAAACAGATTTGTATACACACACTGTGTTCTTCATCACATATCTGTGTAATGGCCCATGCACATGGGGCAATTCTAGCCCTATTTCTAAGCGATCTGTCTAGATCACTAAAAAATTAAGCACGGATAACTCCACGTGTATGCCCTCAAGCACCGGCGATATGCGGTCCCGTGCGTCTCCATTGCCTGACTAGCTCTTGACTATATGTAGTCAAGAGCTAATCAGATCACCAGTGTTCTCACCAGAGAACACTTATCAGCACACATCGCTCAGCACAGATCTCTGGTACATAGCATGTGTGTCAGTGATGTGTGCTGAGTGATCTGTGCTAAACTACATCGCTCAGCCAGTCGCCCCATGTGTATGGGCCTGAAGCAGCAGAGCAATTCTTCACACCATCATTATAGATATTTTCAGCTTTCAAGGCAATCATTCAGTTCTAGAGCAGTAGATATCTATAATGATTGTCTTGACAAATGTTGACAACATGGTATTTTGACTTGTGCAGTGTGAAGATTTCTTCCACTATTTGTGATGAGAGATGCAGTGACTGGGTGGTAATGCATGCTTCTGATTTTTTTACATTGGCTGGTGCGTGCACTATCCAATATTGAACAGTTATGAATATGATATTGCCATGGAGATTTATCTGTAGTACTATTGGATGCACCCTGGATATTAATGTTTATCTGGTATCATGATTGACTTTGTTGCCCGTGTGTTAGTTATAAAGAGGTTTACAGAATGATATTTTAGTAATGCCAAAGCGCTACCTAAACTGGATTTAGGGCAGGATGTATTAATATACATCGCCGCCCGGCCGCAGCGATGCTAGCACATATGTATTAACATATATACGGCTAGCATCACAGTGTGGTGACGGAGGCCCCTCGCGATGCCTGTGATGTGGTGTGCAGGGGGTCTCCGTCACCTTCCTGGGTACCTCCTCCTCCCCTCACGCCTGGACAGCTAAGCAGGCTGTCTCCGGTTCCTCCTCCTCCCCCTGCAGCTGGAAGGACATGCGGCTGCATTGCTAGGTGGAGGAGGGGTTTACCTTCTGGGTCCTGGAGGACCTGCAGGAAGGTAAGCCAGGGGGAGGGGGAGAGGGGGGGGGGGGTCGATGGAGGTGGCGGGTAGCAATAGACGCCCATAGGCTTCTATAAGGTATTGCCACCTTAATGCCGTAAATGGGGTTTTTTACCGCATTTTTAGCTTAGTACATCCCGCCCTTAGTGGAATGATACTTAAGATGGTATCCTATTACAAGCAAGTTTCTTGAGGAATAGTGAATATGACATTGGCATGCTAACGTATAGTAATGTGAGATTCTTATTATTCCTCATAGTGCTGCTGACCTGTATGTTCAGGAACATTTCCATTCACATGTGGAGTCTGGCCACCCAGAAGCTACCTTTCTCAGAGTGAAATACGTGCACAGTCCTGTAAATAGGACGGACCCCATCACACAGCAATACTGCCTTTTCAACTCAGACAAATCTTCCTTTGTTATCCCCAGCCGGGCTGTTCTTGACCAATACCGTATTGTTGTGACAACTGCAGTCACGGCTCGTGAACTGGATGTGCCACGAGGCTTTTTTAGCCACATATTGCTAGATGAGGCAGCACAGATGATGGAAAGTGAAGCTCTGATTCCATTGTCATTTGCCAACTCTTGGACACGTGTGGTTGTGGCCGGTGACCACATGCAGGAAACTCCACGGATTTTCAACAGGACTGCTGCTTGTGGGGAGCATACCTTACTTACTCGATTGTTCTCATATTACCAGGGTAAAGATGTCTCAGTTGCAAAGAATGGGCGCATAATCTTCCACCAAAACTACCGCTCTGCACCCGATATCATCTCCTTTGTATCTCGATGTTTCTACTTTGGGCGTGATGGTGCTATTGAGTCTTGTGCCATTGAAAAAATGGATCCTCCTCAAGGATGCCATGCACTGGGGCTGATCCATGTGCATGGTCTTTGTTCTGCTGTGGGAAATTCATGGTTCAACCAATCAGAAGTATTACAGGTGATTGATGTTGTCAAACAGGTTCTCCTGCGATGGCCTGAGAACTGGGGAAAATTGAGAAGAAACAAAATCTGCGTGGTGTCCCAAGGAAGTCAGGTACCATTAATTAGGGTTTTGATTTCATAAACTTATTTCACCATTATCTTCTTCTCTTTTCTGTTTCTCCTAATCTATTAGCTTTTCCTATAAAGGGGGTATCCTATTCCTGAACATTTTTCCACCAAAAATATATATTTTTTATCACTGATTTTATGTCGAGGTATCCACTTAGGACCTTTATCCAGGGAAAATACGTAAGATCTGTGGAAATTCGCGGACATGTGTATTTTTGCTGCACTTTTTGGCACTTTGGGGATTTCATTTTCCCTGGCATCGGGACTGATTGGATAGCTCTGTCTTAAGTAATTATCCTCAGTAATTTACCATGGATAATAGGATACCGGCCACAGTCTCATACACCAGTTTATGTGAATTATTATCAATCTGGCAATACTATCAATTGGTTTGTCCAATCTACTTTGCTATAAATTCATACTGTCTACCCACCACACAGTAGCATTTTTCTCTTTCAATGGTCCTGGTGACACAGCTCAACACTGGGATGTAGGAGGGTCCGAAGGAGCCAGGCACCTATCCTAAAGCTTTAGAGAGTAGGCTCCTCTCCTACTGCATCCCGGACTCTTCAGTTCATGTTAGGTGCCCACTGGAGTGGGTGCTATTCTAATGGGCTGGGGGAGCAGCCGAAAAATTAGAGTAGTTAGGGTTTTTTATTATTTTATTAACTTTTCACTCTAGCTAGGTAGGCACAGTGTGAGGATTTTCATTAGTGAATCCTCACACTGCTAGCGCAGCAGGAGCTGACAGAAGCGCGTCCTGTCAGCTCGCTGTGCACAGGGGAGACGCTGTCTGGCCTCCCTGTGCAGCACTTACAGCTTTTTTTAAGAAGCTGCCTGGGCTCCGGAGCGCACTGAAACCGGCTTCACGCTAGGTGGGGATCATGGGGGACAGGCGCTCCGTGATGGCGGCGGCCATTTTCTGCGGAGCTTACACACTGAGCTCCTATTATGAGAGGACAGCAGTGTGTTACAGGCATGTTCCAAGTGGTCCCCAGCCGAGGGGGAGATACTGGAACTAGGAGATCCTACTAAGGGAGCGGCTGTCTGGGGGTGGTTGGCGCCAAAAGTCACGGACCCCGCAGCAGCAGGGACTTGGTCTCTTCCTTCACTCTGTTTTGGCGCCATTCGGAACGCTTGCAGCGGAGCTGAGCTGGCTGACAGATCCTAACAGAGTGTTTGGATTTCCTGGGCATCGTTTCCCCGCATTTGAAACTGACAGACAGATAAGTGGCTGGATGCATTGACTCTGTATAAACGCTGTTGTACATTGAATGCACTGTGTGGTTAATTTACATCATGTCTGAGCAACAAGCTGTGGTTTTGGGGGAGGGAGCCCTTAATGCATTGAGCGCTTGTAATGTATGTACACAAAAATTTGTACCTGAGCAGATGGCCAAGGGGGTTTTGTGTATTGCTTGCGCTGCTGTGAGACCCATGGGGAGTGAACCCCAGAGGGTAGAGCAAATTGAACCCGCGTGGGCTAGTGCCCTGGGCAGGTCTGTTAACGCTTTAGTGCAATTGCTGGACAGACAGAGTGATGTCTTGGTAGATTCTCAGAGACCTATGCCATCATCTCAGCAGTCCTCTGGCTCCTTGCCTCTTACCCAGGCAGATCCTGCTTTACTACAGGTGATGCAGGATACTGCAAAGGGGATCAACAGGTTTAGTGACTTGCTAGACAGAATTGATGTTGATGCTGTGGGGACCCCTAAAAGGTCTTACTCAGTGCCTCTATTGGTGGATGATGAGGAGGGAGCATATGCAGACATTCCCTGGGAGCAGGGTGATGATTCTGAAGATTCCTCAGCCGCAGGGGTGGAGGATTTGATTACCGCTGTTAAACAGGCTTTAAAATTGTCTGTGGAGGATAAGACTCCTGCTAAAGGTGTTTTTAAACGGCAGCGTAAGGAAGCTGTTACCTTCCCTTCAGATGAAGGTTTACAGGATTTGTTGGAAGGGGCTTGGAAAGCGCCCGATAAAAGGCTGCAGATGCCTAAGAGATTCTTAAGTCTGTACCCCATGCCTGAGTCTCATGCGGAGCTTTGGGAAAAAGTTCCAGTGGTTGATGCTTCTGTGTCACGTCTGTCAAAAGCTACTGTATTACCAGTGCAAGGGGGGGCAGCTTTTAAGGATCCTGTGGACAAAAAGCTGGAGGGTAACCTCAAAGCTATATTTGAAGGGGTGGGATACACTCTACGTCCCCTGATTGCTTCAGCCTGGGTCTCTAAGGCCATGATTGAGTGGGCAAATGATTTGTGCACGATTTTACATGCTGACCCTTGTGTGTTGCTGCTGGCGGAGAAGCTTAAAGCAGCCGCAGAGTATGTGCTAGAAGCTGAGGAGGAAGCTCTCAAGATGGCTACTAGAGTTTCCACAGTGTCTATCAATGCCAGGAGAGTACTCTGGCTTAAGGCTTGGGAGGCAGATAATGAGTCCAAGAAGGCCTTAGAAGCATTAGCTTTTAAAGGAAAGCTGTTATTTGGATCTGAGCTGGAAGAGATTATTAAGCAGGCCACAGGTGGCAAGAGTACCTTCCTGCCTGCCCCCGCAGCCAAGCAGACATCAAGATTTTCTGCTTTTAGGCCGTCCTTTCGGAGGTGCGTCCTTTCGAGGACAGTCATTTAGGGGAAAGTTTCAGTCCTCCAGGGGAAAAGCCCCAAAGTCAAAAGTTGGTTCCTTTCATAAGAAACCTAACACCAAAGGAGAGGACAATCCCTCCGCATGACTGCCAGGGGATCTGCCCGGCTGTGGTCAGGGTAGGGGGGCATCTGTCACAGTTCAGGGACGCATGGGCATTGCTAGACCAGGATTCCTGGGTATTAGACATTATAGCCCAGGTTACAGAATTCCCTTCAAATGTCTTCCTCCGAGAAGATTTATTCCCACACCACTACCAAAGGAGGCTCGGCTCCGTACAGCCCTCTTGGGAGCGGCTCACTCTCTGTTAGAGAAGGGGGTGGTTATCCCGGTTCCCAGAGCGGAGTGGAAAAGAGGCTTTTATTCCACTCTGTTTCTGGTGCCCAAACCAGACGGGTCTTTCAGACCAATTCTGAATTTAAAGTCTCTGAATATCCATTTGTGGGTAGACCATTTCAAAATGGAGTCTCTACGGTCAGTGCTACTAAGCCTGGACCAGGGAGAATTTTTGGCGTCCATGGATGTCCAGGACGCGTACCTTCATGTCCCTATACACCCAGAACATCAGGCCCTGTTGAGGTTTGCGATAGGAGACCTGCACTTGCAATTCCAGGCGTTGTCCTTTGGACTGGCCACAGCACCAAGGGTATTCACCAAAATAATGTCTGTAATGGCGGCTGTGCTTCGGCTGAGGGGAATCACGGTGATACCATATTTGGACGACCTGCTGTTCAAAGCGGAGTCAGCAGACAGGTTGCAGAGTCATTTGGCAGAAGCCATCAGTTTTTTGCAGGCTCACGGCTGGCTTTTAATCTTGCAAAAGTCACAGTTGGTGCCGTCACAGAGACTCCAATTCCTGGGAGTGGTTCTGGATACCCACTTACATTGGGTATTTTTACCAGAGGCAAAGGCCAGGGATCTGGCTGCCTTGGTCCAGGAGATTCTCGGTTCTCGGAGCACATCAGTATGGAGGTGCCTCAAGTTGCTGGGGAAGATGGTGGCGTCTTTCGAGACGTTGCAGTTTGCCAGGTTCCACTCTCAGGTGTTCCAGTGGAACATTTTGACGGCTTGGTCAGGAAACACGCAGACCATGAAGTCAGAACAGATAGTGTTGTCTTCGGAAACTCGATCCTCCCTGAAATGGTGGACAGAGGTGGATTCCCTTCAGTGGGGTCGGTCCCTGCAGTCCTGGAGCTGGCTGGTAGTCACTACAGACGCCAGTCTCAAGGGCTGGGGGGCAGTAGTCTTGGACTTGCGTCTGCAGGGCTTGTGGACTCCAGAGGAGTCTGCTTTACCGATCAACATCTTGGAACTGAGAGCTGTGTGGAAAGTGATTTCTCTGGCGGGAGACAGGTTACAGAGTCTCCCTTTAAGGATTCAGACCGACAACGCCACAGCTGTGGCGTATCTGAATCACCAGGGAGGCACACGCAGCAAACTGGCTATGTGGGAGGTGTCCACAATCCTCTTGTGGGCGGAACAGAATGTTCCAGCTTTATCAGCTATATTCATACCAGGAGTGGAGAATATAGAGGCCGACTTCCTGAGCAGGGAGGAGCTGATGGAAGGGGAATGGAGCCTGAACTCACAGGTGTTTCACCAGATTACACAGAGGTGGGGAACCCCGGATGTGGACCTGATGGCATCCAGGTTCAATCATCAGGTACCCAGGTTTTATGCCAGAACAAGGGACCCACTGGCAGAAGCAGTGGATGCCATGACTATCCCCTGGGAGGGGAATCTCTTTTATGTCTTTCCACCATTTCCAATGCTGGCGAGGGTGTTGAAAAAGATACAGGCCCAGGCAAGCCCAGTGATCTTAGTGGCCCCCGATTGGCCAAGGAGATCCTGGTACTCGAGGCTTCAGAGATTGTCTGTGGACTCGTGGCGTCTACCTCTGAGGTCAGACCTGCTAAAACAAGGACCGTTCAACCATCTGGATTCAGCTCGATTAATTTTGACGGCCTGGCTGTTAAAACCGCCATTTTGAGGGATAAAGGATTTTCAGAGGCGGTGGTTATCACAATGATAAAAGCCAGAAAGTCAGTGTCTTCAGCGAATTATTATAGGGTCTGGAAGACCTATATTCGATGGTGTGAAAGACAGAAGTCACACACATCACGCTTTAGATTGGCAAAAATGTTGGAATTTTTGCAGGATGGCTTTTCCTCCGGGTTAAGCCTTCAATCATTAAAAGTACAGATCTCGGCCTTGTCTATTTACTTCCAGAGAAGGATTGCATTATTACCGGAAGTACAGACCTTCCTGCAGGGGGTGTCTCGGTTGAAACGTCCCTACAAACAACCAGTAGCACCATGGGATTTAACGCTGATGTTGGAGTGCCTTCAAAAGGCTCCTTTTGAACCATTAAGGTCGGCTGACCTTAAATTCCTTACGTGGAAGCTGGTATTTTTGTTGGCAGTGGCGTCAGCAAAGAGAGTATCGGAGTTGGGTGCATTATCATGCAAGTCTCCCTTCCTTATATTTCACGATGATAGGGCTGTCCTTCGGACGGTACCCCAATTTTCCCCCAATAGTTCTGCCTGTGTTCCAACCCCCAGAGGGTTCTAGGAAAAGGGACAAATTGAGAAATTTGGATGTTGTGGGCGCCTTGCACATTTATGTGGACAGAGTTAAGAGTGTCAGAAAGACTGATACTTTGCTAGTTTTGTATGACATACACAAAATTGGTTGGCCTGCTTCTAAGCAGACCATTGCTCGGTGTTTGCGCTCTGTTATAGCGTTTGCATATACTAAAGTTGGTAGGCCTGTACCGGCCAGGATTAATGCGCATACCACCAGGTCGGTTGCCACCTCTTGGGCGGTTCGACATGGGGCAACAACTGAGCAGGTTTGCAGGGCTGCCACTTGGTCATCTGTTCATACCTTTGCCAAATTCTATAGGTTCCATGAGTTCGCGTCGGAGGACGCATCATTCGGGCGAGCAGTAATGAGAGCTGCAGACCTGAGCGTACCCACCCAAAGGACCGGCTCTGGAACGTCCCAGTGTTGAGCTGTGTCACCAGGACCATTGAAAGAGAAAAAGGGATTTTTGTAAGAACTTACCGTTCGAATCCCTTTCTCTGATATGGTCCTGGTGACACAGCGATCCCTCCCTTACGCTCAGTAAGTATGCCAGGTTCATGATGTTTCATGTTATATGGTTAAAAGTTATTTTTGAAAAATGTGCATATAATATGTGCAGGCGTTTGTACTGAGTTAATGTATTCCAGTGGCTTTGAAAGATTGAACTGAAGAGTCCGGGATGCAGTAGGGGAGGAGCCTACCCTCTAAAGCTTTAGGATAGGTGCCTGGCTCCTTCGGACCCTCCTACATCCCAGTGTTGAGCTGTGTCACCAGGACCATATCAGAGAAAGGGATTCGAACGGTAAGTTCTTACAAAAATCCCTTTTTTCGAACTCACCATTTTCTAAATCTTTTTTATACCTGTTCAATCCTTTTTTAAGTCATCATCTTTCTTTCCAACACTTCCTAGTAATCAAGTCCTCAGATCTCTCTACTGCATTTGCCACTGTATGTCTTCCCACTGTTCCCCACTTTGGAGGCAGATGCATTTACGTATAATATATTCTTGTTGAGTGAAAAGGGTAGTGTTCATTCTAGCACCAGTCATCTATGAAAACCCATGCAGTCCCTCATCCTTAGCTGGGGTGTCGCTGTCTGCTGTGGTGTTTCTAGCACAGGTCTGGTTTGCATATCAGTGCTGATATACAGACCACACTGTGCTATAAGCACTACAGCAGACAGCGACACCCCAGGCAGGGAAGAGGAACTGCATGGGTTTTCAAAGAGGGCAAGTGCTATAATGAACACTAGAAAAGGGTATTACAATACAGTAAGAAAATTGTTAACAATGATCTTGTATAAAAATAAAATGGTATAAGAATATCGACAACAATTTGAAACACGGCAGAATCTTATAACTTTGGTAAACCCGTAACCTATTAGGTTTTCTCCTAATATCATACATTTCCTTCTAATATTCTAGTCTATTAAACCATTATCCTGAGCAGAAAGTCTTCTCCATTGTGTAGGCAAACCTGCTATGGTCACTTTTTGCTAGTGCCTCTGCAAATTCATATTGTGTTATTGTTATTGTATACACACTTAAGAACATAACTCTGCACAGTTGTTAGGTGTTTATTAGAAGGTAGATTAATAGGCCTGGGGAGGTGACCATACCATAGCTTGTTCTTTAATTTCCACCAATTATGCATCCATGTATAATCTAGCCAGTCTAATATTGTAGGTTGTCTCCGTACACAAAGCAGTGAGCCAATAAAAAAATTGTTTAGGAATGTCAATTGGTATGGTTGGAAGAACATATCATTTGTTGGGGCACAACAATTATCTGTATAATGTTGAACCAGACCCAACCTTGAGAGACCTGTCTAGATCTCAAGTCTGAAATGACCTGGAAATAAGGGAGAAACATATAGCAGAACATTGGCATAAATCATAAGCCAAATTAATCACTAGATACTTATTATTTAAGTGCCAGACAACACACCCTCTTGCTCATCAAACAAGAGCTTCTCTAGGAACACCCTCATTTCCAAAGTGATTAATTATTAGAAAAGTCCATGTTTTTTAAACTGTTTCAAGGTCAGAGGCCTTTGGAAGTATATTATAGGCTTTAGTATAAAAAAGCATGGGAATCTCTTGTGTAGTATTTGTTGTGTACTTGAAATAATCTACAATATTGGATGAAAGTAGTAGCTTGTTGCTCCTTAAGATTTCAAGCCAACAGTTACACTCATACTTAATTCTCCATTATTAGCATTTAATAGCATTCTAAGATTACAAATTTCCATGTGTATATTTTTTGCCTCCAAATGTTTTGGTGACCATTTGGCTGCTTGAAATCTGTGGAAAGAACATATCTTAATTACAAATTTGACATCATTAAACTTTAAAAGTGGATTTGGAACTGTCTTTATTTTATGAGACAGGTTTCAACATTGCTGTTATATTTAATTGGTAGGCGTATACATGCTCTTTCCTTTAAATTGAGCCATCTCCACCAAAACAAGTTAAAATTAGATGTGTGCAGGTTCTGATTTACTCTGATTTCAAAGCAGGATCTTATTGGCTATCCCAAATCACATGACAGTTGTTGACAGTTGATAGCCAATAAGATCCTGCTTTGAAATCAGAGTAAATCAGAACCTTCACATCTCTAGTTAAAATTAAATAACTTTTTACTGCAACTGTAGATGTGTGTTTGCAAACTGTTAAGTGTAATGTCACACAGGGAAAAAGGAAAGGGAAAAGGGTAACTACTGTAAAATGAACATAAAAGTATTTAAGCCTGCTTCCGTATGCACAGTACTAGAAGTATTTGGATTACATGGAACATACAGACTTGGACTTTGTAATGTTAAGCAACCCTGTCCATCTCTTTTGCATACTTTAGGTGAAACTGATTCGTCAAGAACTGCGCAAAATCAAACTGTCTGATATCACTGTGACAGGCTATAAAAACATTCTTGGTATGTCGTCTGAATGTCCTGCAACAGTGTTGTAGAATATTGCTCCTTTTTTACACTCATTTTACTTATACTTACACTACATGGTCAAAACTGTGCACAGATCCCTTCTATATACTGTAGGTTATTTGGTACTTTTGTAACAGGTGCATTAAGTCAAGCATACAGCTATGAACTCCCCATAGCCAAACATTAGCAGTAGAATAGAGGGCTGTACATGGCCATGAGTTCTATGGTGGTGTGCTCATTTACTAACAATCGCACCCCCCATTGGGCATAACCAGCCCCAGGCTTGTTGAGCCAGTCCTGTTTTCTCAAATACTGGGGAAAAAAATCATATAGGGACCCCTGTATGCAAGAAACTAGCACCAGGCTTTTGGACTGGTCCTAGTTACAAAAATATGGGGGGACCAAAAAATAGGTTTCCTACATATATTTATAACCAGCATAGGACTCCAACAGCCACTGGTGTCAATTTATATAAGTTTCCCCAGCCAAAACCTGACACCCTGGCTGGTCAGCCCTGGTCCCTGGGGGAGCGGGGACCCGTGCAGGCTTCCCGCATGTCTGTATTTGGCTGCCAGGGATGCTCAGCAGCCAAATACGAATCACTTCATCATAGTAAAATAAGAATCCTGAGAATAAGGCGGCTTAGTAAATTATCCTTATTCTCAGATCGTATTTTTGGTCCGATTGCGGCCGATCCCAGTCGTACTCTTTTGTACGCGGGATCTGCAGTAATAAGGTAAATCCCCCCCCCCCATCATCTGTATTTATTTATGGGCAGGAGTGCTGCACCACTTATATGTTTTATATATTAGGTCTGGCGGTGCGGCACTCTGTGTAAAGAAAAATTTAGGACCACAAAAGTGGTGCTGTGACAATGTTTCAGATGTTTATTCAACTTTTTTCAAGTCATACGTAAAAGAATGTGCAAACAAACATACCTTTATACTATACGCAAACACCAAAGCACATACTTGTAAAGGGAGATAGGATAGCAGTGGTGGGTGGGTGGCATCCTGATGAAAAACATAAAAGTTTGAAACGTTGATGTAAACCAACTGCATGCTATCTGTTGTTCTTCAGCCTCGAAGTGCCGCCCTCCCACCACTGCTATATATAAATATACAGTATATATATATATCGTACTAGTGAATAGATGATATCGGCCGTGGCCCATATAATTAACGATTTCAGTCGAGGGTACCGATATTGAGCATACACATTGAACAATATCAGTAAACTATATTGTTCGGTGATGTAAGCAGGGTTTGCTGAACATGCAGGACATTGGCTATATAGCCAAATTGACCTGCACGCTCAGCAGACATCAATGGTCTTTAGCGATAACTGAGAGCTCGCAGACTTAGCGATATTCAGTGTACACACTAGACCAGGCGTGGCTAACCAGTCAGAGACAAAGAGCCAAAAAATATTTTTAGGGATGCCTTCATTTGTCATTGTCCCCTTGACTATAATGAGCTCAGTATGTAAGGGGAATAAGTGGATCCTGTAGTCAGAAATCCCTGCAGTGTTGTAAATCTTAGGATCCCCCCAGAAGCCTCTTTATGTGGAACTAGTCACAGGAACCAACTGAATACCTGATCCACCTGTCAGGCAGACAAAAGCTATGAATGGGAGATGGCTGCATGCCTTGTATTACTGACTTTCACGGCTGGTAGTATGACACACTGGAGGGGAAAGATAGGGCACAACATTGCATTGGGCTGCTGACACTGACTAGTCAGAAAACTGGGGGTCATTCAGACCTAATCGCTGTGCTGCTAATTTGTAGAGCCCTGCGATCAGGTAATCTCCACCCAGCCAGAGTGAAATCCTGCCATGCGATTAGCTGCAAATCCATTCACAACCCGCTTACCATCAAATAATTTCCCCAGTGTGTGCAGTCTGCGTATAATACTGGGCCAGTGCAATAGAAACAGGCTGATAGTGGCTGGTGCTGACATCACATAACCTGTGTGAATCACTGGGTGGCCTTGCGTACACATGTGCAGTCATTCCTTAATCGCCCTACATGCAAAGTCACAGCCGGGGTTTGAATAAGCCCCACTACTCGGCACCCTGCCCACAAGGCAGGATACTTGGAGACTATCAATGTTGGGAGTTGCTTGTGAATAAATAAAGAGTCGCAAGTGGCTCAAGAGCTACAGGTTGGCCACCTCCAGCCCCTTTCTAAACGATATCTTTCACAATATCCTGTAGTGTGTATGGAGCTTAACTGTGCGCCCTGCCAAAACCATGTCACATTGCAGGTGGTACAGATATAAAACTCAGGGGTAGATTTATTAAGCTCGGTGAAGTGATAAACTGTCTGGTTTTTATCACCGGCCAATCAGCTCCTACCTCTCATTTTTCAAACCAAGCCTGTAACTTCACAGGTAGGAGCTGATTGGCCGGTGATAAAAACCAGACAGGTTATCACTTCACCAAGCTTAATAAATCTGCCCCTCAGATCTATGTTGCAGTGTAAAAATAGTCCCATTATTTGTGGACTACATGCGAAAGCAGCGCTGCATGCAAACAAATGTTTTGCTGTTTCTTGCTATGCTCCCACCTCACAATTAAGCTGTCTCTGATACAGATTCAGGCTGGATCACAGAAATCTGAAATCACAAACAGGCGATTTTCAGACTTCTGCACAGCTCAAAGTGTGATAGCATCCTAGAAGTCTGCAGTTGCAGTTTTATTATTTGCTGCTAAATTGGCTCCTCTGAGCGCAGTTGTGAGGTATGCTTGGACAATAACATTACTGTTTTTAATATGAATAAATGAAAAATAACACAGACGTATAGAAGAAAAACTAAAGGGATAATATTAAGACATGTGTATGCAAAATAGAAAACCTCCTGAAATGCAGATACCAACCTGGAAATGCAATTTTATTTGTAGGATTTGTATGTGGAGACACTAAGGGCCTTATTCTGGTTGGAGCGTCCGGGCCGTACGTGTACGTCCCGGGGTTTTTTACGATCTGCGCATGTGCAGATACGCTAATGCGCCGGCGCGAACACTCCACAACGCTTACGGCCGGTGTCTCAACGTGCGAAAAAACCTGTACGCGAGCGTACGGGTAATGGGGCGGCATAGGGGCGTGTTGATGGGAGCGGCCGAAATAATGAGGGAAAATGGGCGTAAATATGGGCGTACACGGGGGTGTGCACCAAAAATGAGCGGTGCTACTACCGCACGATCGACTAAGGCACCGTTCGTTTCGGACACCAAACAGGCGGCCGCCAACCGCCAGCTCAAACCACCCCTACAGATACCGCATGCCAGCGTGCGCCTGAGTTTGCTAATTAACGCTGATTACTACTCAAACACATACACCTGAATGTAATAAGCAATGCTGCAGTCTATTAACTCCAAACCATGATTTCACTGCCTGCAAGCCACACATGCAGCACGCAAACACATTGGAAGCTTATGTTTCTATACTTCTCCACATTTAAAGGTTTGTTTAATTTAAGGTAAGAATCTTTTTATACGCTAAGGTAGGTATTTGCTAAACAGACACATTCACTACCTGCTTTCATAGACTTTACGCAGTAGCACACTCAATATAAACAAGTCGACATGTGTCAACGTGTTCACTCTAATACTAACATAGGTTTTGTATTTAGGATACAATAACATAAACCACATCTAACACCTACAAAGGATGTTTCAGCAATGTTTGAAGCCCATGACCACTATTTTCCACACAATCTTTGTATAGTACCCAAAATTATGACCTGTACCACTATCTCATCTGCTATGATTTGGATTTCACTACACTCTGGATGTAAGATGCCACCAATCACATTATTGCACTCTCATCTCTCTAACAAAGGATTCCTACATCTGCTTATGACACTGTCAAATCATATATATTTTAAAAGTTATGCATGTTTGTTCACAAGCTAATTTATCATGTTTGGTCCATTCACACATCTTTTTTTAGGGAGGACACATATGCATTCCTACAGAAATTTACCTTTTCACCCTTGTTTGTCTGCCTCACCCACTCCATGAGGAAAGCATTGTTCTGGACCTGCTTTTACCTACTACTGTAGGAGCTACCTCACCTGCACACAAACTGCTTTCTCACCTATTAAGTTGCTCTGCACATGTGCTGACACAAACTAATTAGCAGGGAAAAGTTGGATAGGAACATGGGAATGGCCATGGAGAGGGTTACACATGGGAAACTTCCACCACACTTCAACAAATGTTCAAAAATACCCTGGTCAGTAAGTACACATAAATCTAGTATTTGTTTCACCCAAGAAATTACACATACCACAATTTTGTTTTAATTTGTAAAATAAATTTATTTGCTGTTCAGCATCACAGCTTGACACTTTAATGTGAGAAATCAAATAAACAAATAAAATAGACACACAAATAATAAAACAGCCAGAACAAGAGGTTGCATATCTCCAAACATGTGTTACCCTGCAAATGCAATGGTAAAAGAAATGGGGACACCAGAATACGTACTGCAACAACCAGGGTGAATACTAAGCAAGATACACACCACCAAAAATTTATCCTGCATTTGTAGAGGTCAAAATAAGAACTTTAATGCCCATGGCACGAAAATGGATAGATGGCCAACTCAGGAAGTGGATGTCCAGTGCAATTTAAACATTTGGGGTCCAACCACAGAGGAAGTGAACCAGGTCTCATTATTTGGGCCCTTTTCTCCCCCTTTTAGATGGGGCCTTGGGGACAGGGGCCTTTGGGTCAGATGGCTTGCGGCGTCTTCCCCTAGTGGACACAGGAGGGTCAGCAGAGGTGGAAGGTTGGGGAGCAGCTTGGGGTGGGGCAGCAGATGGTGGATTGTCCCTTAGGGACCTGGCGGTGGACAGCTGCTCCGCAATAAGTTCATTCTGGCGGCTGAGGTGTTGGCCAATGCTTAGCATGCCAGCCGCCAGAGTTTCATTAATGCGGTTCAACGCCTCAACCTGCAGCTGGTTTGTGGCCTTCCACTCCGCCAGAAAATCCGCCACCTGCTGCTGACGGATCGCAGCATCCACCCCTTGCTGCTCGATCCTGTCCAGCGTCACCAACAGGCTCTCACTCAATGTCTCCTGTGGCTGGGGCTGGGGGCGACGTCTTGGTGGAGGCTGGACCACCTGCTCCACCTGTGTCTCTGCAGAGGAAGATGCTGCCGGTACATCCTGACTTTCTGCTTCTGCTAGGATAAGAATTGAAAACAATGTCACCATCACATACGCAATAAAAAATATCTTTCTAAATACAATGCATTACTGTGACTTACCATCAAAAGCAGCAGCAAAGACCTCCGCCGGGAGCTCACTGTCCATATTGGAGATCCCCCTGATCTCCCCCACATCGATGACGTCACAGGAGTCCAGCTCCAGGGGGGTATACTCCAAATGGTCAGGCATAGGACCGCTCCCGGTGGACATGCTGTGGTTGTACCGGTCAGTCATCTTCCTCTTCAGGGCACTTTTGAAGTCAGTCCACCTACAAGTTTAAAAATACAAATATCACCATGAGATATGTGCACCACTGTGCTACGTGTAGGGTTACCACCTAGTCCCTTTAATTCCGGACACATGTTACTTACAAAGGTTCTGTGGCAGTTTAAAATTAGGTGAAGTGGAGTCTTGAAGTCAGCCAGCCACAGAACCTGTGTAATTAATATGTGTCCGGAATTAAAGGGACTATGTGGTACCCCTAGCTACGTGACATTTCCTAGTGTGGGTGATCTTATGTTTTTTTGCCATGTGTGGCCAAATATTTCTTTGATGGACAAAACCATGTGCACTGCAGGTGAGGCAGGTGTAAAACCCCACCCAAATCTGATTATCTCTGCACAAGTAACACCTGCCTCACCTGCAGTGCACATGGTTTTGTCCATCTAAGAAATATTTGGGCAGAAAGAGTGAACTAGAATAAGGGCCTCAGTTCCTGCTGGAGACTGCTGAAAAATTGACCTGACAAACACACTAACCTTTTCTTCACCGCGTCCCAAGTTCTGACCACTGGTGACACCTGGTTCACTTCCTCTGTGATCTTGTCCCAAAGGTTTCTCCTTGCACTGGCACCCGGCTTCCTGGTTGCCAATTCAATCCATTGGCGTGCCCTGGGCACTAGAATTCGCATTTCGGCCTCTACAAATGCAGGGTTTCTCCTTCTGGTGGTGGTATCCTGCTCAGTCATCACCCTAGATGTTGCAGCACGTTTTCTGGTGGCCCCAGTTCTCTCACCATGCACCTGCTGGGTCACACCTGTTTGGAGAGATGCAACCTCTTGTTCTGGCTGGTTGCTTGGCCCTTGTGGAGCTGGTGGAGGTTCACCAGGGCCTGTTACTGAGGGGCCCGCTTGATCTTGCAGGCGACTCCTCTCTTGGGCCCTCCTTCTCCGCTCCTGTTCCCTCTTCTGTAATGCTTTAAGCAGGGATTCTGCTTGTGCTCTCTGCAGAGCGTCCTCTGCTGCTGAATCGTCAGAGTCAGACATGTTTGCAGCAATTGTGGGCTGCATCTAACTGAATATTTATATGTTAATCTCCCGCCACGAACAAGGGGGCGTATATTTTTCCCCGCAAGGTAGATGCAAATTTACGCCGATATTTCCCGCCGATAATTGCCGCTTAAATTACGCAGGTCTCAATGCACCTGATCAATCACCCGTATATGTATATACACAGGTTGTGGAGCATTGTGGGCTACATCGTGAAATGTGTGCACCTGTCATTCCAATGATGAGTGTTGTCAGCTGGTATCTGTTGGAGTTCGTGTATGCTTTGTGAGTCACATTTCAAAACATCACGTTATAATGCTTGCCTTGCATATGTAATGTCTATGCAATTGTCATACAGCAACATGTTGCATTGTGGCCCTTTAAGCAGCGTAGTTCTAAGTAGACGGTTGCGTGTATTAATTTCCGCACACTGTATATATACAGTTCCTCTCTATACATTGAATGCATGCTGTTGGTTGTGGTGTGTATATCGGAACGGTCCGCGTAAGTTTCTATTCGCATCCAGTTTGTTAATGTAAGAGGGATTAATAAAGTTAATACCAAACAAACAATTTTTTCAACCAATCAGCAAGCACCAAAAGTGATATATGTACCTGCAATTAATAACTGCGCCATTGCCACCATGACAGCAAACAGAGCTAGGCCATTCTCCAACTCTGAGCTGTTGGCCCTGGTCCACGTCATGGACCGTCACCTGGGGCCCAGGGGCCCATATGTTTCCAATGCGGACAAGCGGCGGGCGTATAATGCTGCCCGCCGCCTGATATTTTCCACGACCGGCGTCCGCAGAAGCCTGGGGCAGGTTGAGCGGCGCTGGTCAGACCTGCGCCGGCGGCAGCCCGTTCTACTGTGCAGCCTTCGCCGCCATATTGCCCGATGTAAGTTTTGATTACTAGTATGTCTGCATTTTTTAGCAATGTTGTGTGTACTTTTTAAAAATAGGTTGCTGAGTATGGGGGTGTATATGGGTGTATATGGGGGGTATAGGGGGGTGTATATGGGTGTATATGGGGGTGTATATGGGTGTATATGGGGTGTATATGGGGGTGTATATGGGTGTATATGGGGTGTATATGGGGGGTATAGGGGGGTGTATATGGGGGTGTATATGGGTGTATATGGGGGGTATAGGGGGGTGTATATGGGTGTATATGGGTGTATATGGGTGTATATGGGGGTGTATATGGGGTGTATATGGGTGTATATGGGGTGTATATGGGGGTGTATATGGGGTGTATATGGGGGGTATAGGGGGGTGTATATGGGTGTATATGGGGGGTATAGGGGGGGTTTAAGTAGTTGCTCAGTTTTTTGGTGTAGGATATCAAATAGTTAGCATGATAAATGTCTGAAATATCACAGCAATGATCATTTGGAAGGTTATGAGCATGACTAATGTGAATTTTTCTTTCCCCCTTTTTTATGAATCCCAATCTTCGATTTCTATGCCATCAACATGAACATTGCAGCACGGGCAAGAGCCGCCAGAGAAGCCCGGGAGCAGGCACGCCGGGACCAGGCAGCCCCAGAGCAGCCAGAGGAGGAGGAAGAGGAAGAGGAGGAGGAGGAAGAGGAAGAGGAGGAGAAGAAAGAGGAGGAGGAGGAAGAGGAGGAGGAGGAAGAGAAAGAGGAGGAGGAGGAAGAGGAGGAGGAGGAAGAGGAAGAGGAGGAGAAGAAAGAGGAGGAGGAGGAAGAGGAGGAGGAGGAAGAGGAAGAGACACAGGGTGCTGTTTGGACCCACACAATTTCCCCATCCCCTTCCCCCTCCACAACCCCCACCCCCACCACCTCCCCCACCCCCCCCCCTCCCCACCCCATTTCCAACCCCCCTATACCTCTCCACCACCCACCCCCAAACCTCTCCACTCCCCAGTAACAGCCACTACCGTGGTCCAGACTCCGGGACCAGCATTGTCATTGCTCCAGACCCCCCCAACCACCGCACAGCCAACCAGCGGTGACGAGGATGGCTCAAGTAGCCGTAAGTAAATAATTTGTCTAATGTTTACCTACACATTTCTACACATCAACAATCACAACAACCACATATGTGTATCCAACATCAACATTAGTTGCAACATATCACTGCAGGGCGACCATGAGGTGTGTCCTGTCCTTCTCCAGGAACAAGGGTCCCCTTGGTGGTTTTTTTGAGTGTGGCCATGCCTCACCCCTTGAATAATTGACATAACAGTACATCCAATGAGATATCCGACATTAGTGGTGTGGTAGTTATGTGGCTCCAGGTGTTGGGTAACTCCAGTTCCCAGCATGATGTGCAACACAGGGCCGGATTATAATGGAGGCACAAGGGGTCAGTGCCCCTGGGCCCCCCTCTAGCTAGGGGCCCCCTGTGGTTGTCATGTATTTTTGACCAAAAAAATGTGTAAGTTGTTTTTTTTCTTTTTTAGCTAAATGTTTTGTGCATGGGTGGGGTAGTGCTGCAGCTTCACCTATCTGCCAATGTGACAATGATTTATGGTGCTGAGCATCGGGAGCCAAGGCACACTGATTGCACAAGTGTGCAGTGCATTTCTGGGAGTTGACTAAGTCCCATGACACTTTGCACCAGAGGACAGAGGCTGAGAAGTTTGTGCTGAGCTCTGATTGGTGGAGCTCATTACATGCTTCTCAGGTCCATGGAGAACAGCAGCAGCAGCTTAGTCATGGGAGGGATTTTAATCAGAGGCAGCACTAGGACTGTGAGGTCTCCACCAGAGTAAGGGGCAGAGGGACAAACACAGGCTTTTCATGTGGTGTGTGTGTGTATATATATATATATATATATATATATATATATATATATATATATATATCCCCTGCAGTTAATTAAGTATATTATTTTGTAGTACTGTGTTTACAGCAGACCCATCTTCAATGTAGTTTAAAAATGTATGTGGCCTTCACACATAACTCTCAACTTATTTTTAGGTACAAATACAACAAACATTTGTGTATGTTATATATTAATTTTTTATTTTTATCCCTTCCCTACAGACACTGGACAGCAGCAGGAGGAGGTGGCAGCCCTAATGCGGGAGATTGTCCTCACCCTCCTGTACCTCCAGATCCTGTTTGGCCTTCTGGAGGCCCGAATTTAATTTTTTTTTATCCCCCCCCCCCCCCCTTATTATTTTTGTGCCAAATAAACGTTTATGTACAGTTCGAAATTGCCTTTGTTTTTAATCAGAAATATGTTAGAGGGCTTGTAAGGGTAGGTACATACAGATGTGTACTGTAAGTTATACTTGTAATTTGAGGTGAGGGGTAATGATTGATGTGTGAATGTGTGTGTTTTTGAGTAAAATAACACATAGTGAAAATGCATGAATGTTTAATGTTGTTCGATTAAAACACATAACATCAGGGTAGGTATACATGTTACACATTTTGGACAAAGTAATTACGTACATAATTTAGTACATATACAGAAACACCAACATAACTTGATTTAAAAGTAACAGCAATATGGGGACACATAGATAGTGATTAAAATGCCACATTAGAACATAACAAATATACATGTAATGAGGGTTCAAATGTAGTTTTATTAGGTCTTTATTAAGGTAGACAATTGAGTTAATAGAAAACAATAAGTGAATAACAAATAGATTAATTAATCAATTGTCAGATTAGTAGTTGAGAGGCAAGATTTGCAGGTCCATATATGTGAAGGGTATGCCAGCGTGCACGGACGTACGCTCACTCTCACGAGCGGTGACATAAGCTGAGTTTTCCATTGAAAACAATAGGGACCCGTCCGTGCAAACTGGCGTACGCTCAGATTTCCGCAAGAAGTCGGTGGGGAGACGGAGGAAAGACGGCCGTAGACGGCGCCGTACGCTCAGTTGTACGCCAGTTGTCGGAGTGTAAGGGCTGGCCCGTCCGCGTACGTTGCCGTACGCTCATTTGTACGGCACTCCCCTTCTACGTTATTTCTGCCCGTACGTAAGCGGCTGATTTGTGGGTGGACCTAACCCTAACGGCCGCGTACGGCTAGCGTGCGGTAATGGCGAACGTACGCACGTTTGGCCGCTCCGAGCAGAATAATGCCCAAAATCAT
This sequence comes from Crinia signifera, assembly GCF_055691185.1. Taxonomy (NCBI): domain Eukaryota; kingdom Metazoa; phylum Chordata; class Amphibia; order Anura; family Myobatrachidae; genus Crinia; species Crinia signifera. The sequence goes on along the minus strand of NC_139222.1, from coordinate 103,874,611 downwards.
TTCTTACATGCTCTTTTTGACCGTGGCCCTTATTCAGATCTGATCGCAGTAAAAATTAGTTCTGAAAATGGGCAAAACCATGTGCACTGCAGGTGGGGCAGAGTTAACATGTATAGAGAGAGTTAAATTTGGGTGGGGTGTGTTGAAACTGAAATCTAAATTTCAGTGTAAAAATAATGCAGCCAGTATTTACCCTGCACAGAAACAAAATCACTCGCACAAATCTAGCGTTCTCTATACATGTTACATCTGCCCCACCTGCAGTGCACATGGTTTTGCCCATTTTGAGTACAAATTTGTACTGCGATCAGATCTGAATAAGGGCCCATATGTAAAAACATGGCCTGTGTTAACACACAACAGATACGGAAGCGGTACATCTGTCAGAACAGAATTAGGTCTACAGTCATTAGGTCGACCCCAGAAGGTCGACTGTCCCCAAGGTCGACATGGTTAAAGGTCGACATGGCTCAAGGTCGACATGGCTCAAGGTCGACATGACTTAAGGTCGACATGGGCCAAGGTCAACATGGTTTGAGGTCGACAGTGATTAGGTCGACATGAGTTTTCCACTGTTTTTTGACCTGAATGTCGACACAGTCGACATGGACACAGTTGGAGTCGAACCGCAACCCCTCGCATCGCTCGCTTCGCTCACAATGCTTCGGGCACAGTGCCTTGCTGCGCTCGGTACACTATTTTATTCTCCCACCACGCCCTAGTGGATGGTAGGGCATGAAATACCGCCTGTCGGCACATGTCGGCTCAAAAAAGCAGTGAAAAACTCATGTCGACCTAAAACCATGTCAACATTGGCCCACGCCGACATCAAGTCATGTCGACCTTGAGCCATGTCGACCTTTAACCCTGTCGACCTTCCGGAGTCGACCTAATGACTGTCGACCTAAGTCTGGTCTGACAGATGACCGTTTCCCACAGATACAGCAGAGATTAAGCGATGGACCAGTGGACTTTAAAGTTACTTAAATTGTGTTTATTAAAACTAGCAACAACATATATGAAATTGTTTATTATCTAACAAAAATAGAGTTAATGATTTTAGCTATTGTCTATTAAGCTGTTTATCCAGTTTCAGCATATTTATTTTCTTTGGCAGGTTGCGAGTACTTCGTCATTATTCTGAGCACTGTTCGGTCTGTAGACAGCCTTCCTATTCTTCCTCCTGGCTCATCCACTTTCAGCCTGGACTTCTTCTGTGATCCACGCGTTGTAAACACCATTCTGACACGTGCACGTTCCCAGGTCATTGTAGTCGGAGATGTGGTGGCCCTGTGCTCTTTTGGTGGGTGCAGCCGTATCTGGAGGAACTACCTGCGGGAATGTGTGGTCGCCGGCAGTGCCGTACCTCCTGAACTGAGCGTGGAGGAGATAAAGCAGGTAGCATATGATCTACAAGCCTGGAGGCAACAGCCAAGGGATGAAGATGCAGAGGAGGACAGTGATTCTTGGGTATCTGATTTGGACATAAATTCAGAGGATGCCATTCTTCAGGAGTTGATAGACAGTAAAAAAGATGCCTGCGTGTCTGAGGAAGGTATGCTGACAGTTTCAGCAAAGTCCAGTTATGGAAAAGAAAGAGACACATATACACACTTCCCACAACACGTTCTAGAGCAGTACCTGATCATGCAGCCCAATGTTTACAAGAAGTGTAAGTTGATCAAGAAAGAATTTGATCGTGGCTATGCTTTAACCCTTGATGACTGCCCACCCCGTCAAATATCTATTAATGGGCGTAAAAATTGTGGTCTAGCATTTAGTGGGGACAAAGTCGTTGTTCAGCTGTTACCACATCTACAGCCTGAAGAAGGGAAAGTAGTGGGAGTCCTGGAGACAGCCAAAAAAAGTCGTTGCATCGTCTGCACCATGGACCCATATGATCCTAGCCTTATGATTCCAATTGATAAATCAGTCACTAAGATTTTTTGTGTACGTTCTAAAGAGAGACGTGATTGCGTCCGAATCTGTGAATTTAAAGGGAAATACATTAGAACTCAAAGATTTCAGATACTGACACAGGAAATGAGACATCAACAAATGTTTTTGGTGCAGGTAGTCTCCTGGCGTGAAGGTTTATATTATCCTCTAGGGATTGTAACTCGTATTCTACCTCCAGTACTCACCTTGGAAGAGGGTGTTAAGGTACTTAATCAGGCATATGGAATTGAAAGTGGCAATACATACCCCCAAAAAGCATCAGAAGAAGCCAATAAATTATTTTTTACCCCCTCCTTGGAAAAAGACCGAAAGGACTGCAGGAATATTATTACCTTCACCGTGGATCCTGTGTCTGCCAAAGATTTGGATGATGCTATCTCCATAGAGGACAAAGATGATAACTATGAGATTGGCGTTCATATTACTGACCTGGCTGCTGTAATTCCCCAAGGAGGAGATCTGGACAATGAAGCTAAGGAACGAGGAGTTACTTTCTATCCCCCTGATCATGATGCAGTCCATATGCTGCCGCAGAGATTGTGTTCTAATCTATGTAGCTTGAAACCAAACTGTGACCGGCTGGCCATATCCCTTTTTATAATTGTAAACAAGGATACTGACCAAATGATGGATGGGTACTTTTGTCGCACTATTATTTGCTCTGACCGTCAGCTATCGTACAATGAAGCCAATTCCATTCTGAAAGATGAAACTGGGAAGCCACAGACATTTAACACAGTGGAAGGGTGTTTATGTATAGCTGATCACTTCTCAAAAATCCATCGGACTTTCCGTCTGGAGGCAGCTGCCAATTATAAACAGCCAGATGAAGGTCGTCCTTTAGAATCTCGAGATGCTCAACTGATGATAGAAGAGCTGATGATTATGTACAACAGTTGGGTGGCAGAATATCTTACCAGCAAGGAAAACATTATGCATCTTCTACCGGTACGATGCCAGCATCCTCCAAGTCTTAAGACCATTGAGGATTTGAGTACAAAATTTGAAAAACTTTTACCTCTTTCTGCATATCTGTCACATCATCTGCTTGAATGTCCTGGATTACCAAGTCCCTCTTCAGGGCAAAAAGTGTCCATGTTAACCACAGTCTGGGAGATCTTACAGGAGGCTGCTAAAAACCATAACTACACCAGCATCACTGAGCTTCTATCCACGGATGACCTGCATCCGGAGCTCTTTAATGCCGTCAGGGAATTTAGGCGTCAGCTTGGTCGTTCATATTTCAGTCGCTCTGTTACCGAGAATGCTGGTTGCCATTACTCCCTTCAGGTGTGTGCCTATACTTGGGCATCATCACCCCTCCGTCGATATATAGACATTGTGGTGCAGCGATTGCTACAGGAGACCCTCACATGTGTTTCTGAAAATGTCCCATCAATTTCTGCTCAGGACATAGACTTACTCTGTTGCGACTTTGATCTACAGGTAAAACAGGAATCAACCTATGAGAAGTTAGGGAATTCACTTAAGTTGGCATTGTCACTACATAAGGAAGTAAAGCAAAAACTGAGTGTGATACTCACGGCTAATGCAAAGAGCAAGGGTTTAAATGTAGCTTTCCCACTGAACGGAGACTCGTTGTCCAGTCAAATGGTGCTTGAATACAGTGCACTTCAGCCAGTGGAGCAGCCTACACCTACTGAAAGTGGCAGCTATCTATCTTGGAAACGCAGGGTGTATTCTTACACTGATTACCGGGAACAACCTCTCAGACATGTAAAAAGAAGAGATTTAACCACTTTTAGTTCTCAAGCGTGGCATGAGGCAGTTAAGTCAATAATTCGTGGTGAACCAGAGCAAGCCATACTTTCCTTAAAAAAAGGTGTGGAAATGTTTAACCCCATGAGTTTTGTGGAACATAGCCCGTGTGGTCACTACATGAACCTAAAACTCCATTTGCGCCCTGGAGATACTCTTCCTGTCCAACTATGTACTGCCATTCACCGTGGATTTCCTACCCCAAGACCCCAGCTCTGCACTCCAGCCCCAGGAATCCAGCTTTGCTTGGAGCATACATCTCGGCCTGTTGATTGTTTCTCCGCTCTGGCAAACCGAGCTCCTCTTAAGCACTATCGAAACATCAGAGAATATCAGTCAGTGTGGTTTCCTCTTTGTGCTATGGAAGCGGTAGATTCAGCTGTAGGTGAGGGTGCAGGAATTCTTCTAAGAGATGTACCCCTGCGGTGGAAAAACAAAAAGGGTGACAAACAAGCAGTCAGCTTGGAAGGTGCTTTCAATTTATCTTCTAAGCACATCGAAGATTGCGACCTTGATATGGACTTTCGCAACTGCTACCTGTGTGTTCGGATGGATGGAATAAAATCCTGCGACGTAACCGACCTGACTGATTCACACATTTATACTTGGGTGGCACATGGCCTGACTAAATGCAGCAGTCAGGTTTCTAAAGAGGAAGGTGGCAATGTTGAATTCTGGTTACACCAAGCTACCATGAAGCAAGTTCCTGGGGAAGTTCTCAAGCCTGATGCCACATTCACTTTGGAGATCATACCCAAGCTATTACCAGACATGTAAGAAAAATCTAGCTCTTACAGAGTAAAAATATTGAGTGCCTTTACTGGTATCTCTAGCCATTTTGTACTAGGGTAATACTGTCCAAATATAGTGCAAGTTCTTGTGGCATTACAAGTGACACTGTGGGCCTGATTCAGTCCTGCTTGCTAGGCAGCGTATATTCTCTGCCTACTGAGCAGGTAAGCACCGCTAGCATCCCCTCGCTAGCATGCAGGATGATGTGTACAAGAACACATCTAGTGTTCATTCTAGCACCTGCCATCTTTGAAAACCCCTGCAGTTACTGTTCCCTGCCTGGGATGTCACTGTCTGCTGTGGTGCTTCTAGCACAGGTCTGGTTTGCATATCAGTGCTGATATACAGATCACACTGTGCTAGAAGCACTACAGCAGACAGCGACACCCCTAGCAGGGAACAGGAACTGCATGGGTTTTAAAAGATAGCGAGTGCTAGAATGAACACCACACATCCCCTCGCATGCGTCCTAAAAGGAGAGAATTGATTCGATGGTTGCTGACCATCGAATGATTTCTCTAATTTCTCTCCCCTCCGGTAATAAAAGTCAGAACTGTCTTTTATTTCTATCGGAGATAGGTGCTGATGTCCTGCGACGTCAGACACCTGCCCCGAGTAGGCATCCCCCACCCCCCGCGCGCGCTTCCATGGGGATGCACATAAAAAGACGGGCGTTCCCCTGATGCCATCCCCTGCACGCCCCTCTCCCCTGCGAACGTCTCGGCGAGTGTGCACAGACCCCCCACCATTAGAATGGGGCAAAATTCTGCCCCTTCTGATTGGGTCTGAATTAGGCCCTGTGTTCTCCAATGCTGATACTTTTCTAACTACCGGCATGCACATGGGGGGCAGGGCATACTTGCACTTGTAACTTGCCATTGTACAGCACAGACAATTGTGCTCTACAATTTTTTCCCCCGCACAGAAATAAAACAAATAAATGTTGCCCCAATCCTCAACAGATAAACAATGCTCCCAATCCTTAACCCTTTGAGTGCCAACGTTGCTGCGAGACATGTGCAAAATATCAGCTAAAACATACCAGCCTCGCTCGCAATATTTTAATCTCTTCAATTTAAATATCTTCAATTAATTGACTTTACATTATTTGCCGACAGTAACTAAAGTGAATTATATTTGTTTACTACGGCCCTGGCATTTTTAGCAGATATTTTGCACATCTCTCACAGCAACGTTGGCACACAAAGGGTTAATAAATAAATGTTGTCGTTAATCTAAAATATATAAATAAATAATAATACCACAAAAGTAATAAGTAATTTCTCCCTCTGCAAAATAAGTTCAATAATAAAGGCTCTCTGGGAACAATCAAGTTTGTTTTAGGTGTTTCCAATATAGACTTAAATTGTGCAATGTCAGACCAATAAAGGAATGAAGATGACTATCTTTCCTTAAAAAAAGGTGTGGAAATGTTTAACCCCATGAGTTTTGTGGAACATAGCCCGTGTGGTCACTACATGAACCTAAAACTCCATTTGCGCCCATAGTTGGAATGTGTTTGGCCTAGGGCCAAATTGCACGATAAAGCTAAGGTACACATTAATAGATATATCTGTGTACCCAGATACAATTGATCTATAGATATATATCTACAGGTGGATTAGGCAGCGTGGTCTCCATACACGCTGCCTGATCTGTTGGGACTGACATCCCAAACATTTGCATGTTATATATATATGCATAAATCACATGTGATTTCCCAGAGGAAGACCTAACTTTTGAATTTTTTTTCACATTCTGCAACCGCTGTCCACTGTGGCCGCTCAGTGCTTTCCGGACACTGTGGACTGCCTTCCTGCCGCAACGCTGCACCCGCAGCCCCTGGGCCCTTCACACAGCCTGGACCCCGACGCTGTTACTGTGTAACACCCATTCGCAAACCGCTGCGAGCGAGTCACCGTTGCGAATGGGTGGTGCCAGCCATCCATTCGCAAGGCTGAATAACCCCCAGTATATCTGCATCAGCAGATAATATGACTGTAACATGACATGACGCTCCCATGAAAAAGCTGGGCGTTCCCATGGAAATTTGCCTGTGACGTGGGTGCAGGGGGCGGGCAACTGACGTCAGCTGCTCACTCGCTTCCTGTACAGGTCACTCGCAGATGTAAGACACCAGAGAGGTGTCTTGCATCTGCAAGTGCTTGCAAATTTTTTTATGATTTATGTTAAACATTCTTTTGCATACGTGCGGGGAAATCAGCGTGCGAGGGGGGAATGGGAATTCGTGCAGGTGCCGGGCGGCGTTTAGACGACCCGCAAGGCTGCATATTTCGTAGCTTTGTGTGTCAACCAGAATCAGGCCCTTAGTCCAAGATAACCCTGTTAATCCAAAAGCTTCCACCCAAATAACCAAATCTTCATTGTCTTGAAAATATAAGTCTAGAGCTGGCCAACTGTTCCTTGAGATCTAACAATAGTTCACCTTTTCCAGACCACCTGGAACTGGTGCACAGGTGTAGTCATTAATAACGGTCACATTTTCAAATATGTGCTGCATTGATTCCTAAAGGACACATTCCACAGATCCACAGGTGGCCTGAAACAAACATTAACTGTTGGTAGATCTCAAGAACCTGTTTGTCCACCCCTGGTCTAGACAAAATGAGACCATGTGTTTACGTTTTTGAAAGGTTAAGCTATTTTACATCCATTAGAATAAATCTATCCCAGTTAATGCTTTGTCATTGCCCCCTCAGACGCAAAGAAAATGCTCTGGATGAACTATCTGGTGCCTCCGAACTCGTGAAGAATATTGTGCTGGGAAAACAGATTCCTGACCGAGGTGCAAACCCAGGGAGACTCTGTAGGGTAGCAAAGAGATGATGCAGCAGAACGAGAAAATGAGATCAATACTGAAATAGAATAGAGTGCGGAGTACGATGAAGATGAGAGATCAGAAACTAAATATAAAAAAACAAGGTTTTGGTTGATCAGAACAAAATGGATATGGTTGTATTACTAATCATGACATAATGAAGGTGTAGGGCTGATCATGACATATAAAATATGTCAATGAATGCTCATGTAAACTATATGAATGTTTGATGACAAAGAAAGAAAAAGAGTTCTATGCATGGCAAATTATGGCAAAACGAATGACGGTACTTGTGTATTATCACGGCGCCCGATTTCATGTGAATCGCATGCGATTTCGCAGCCGATTTGCATGTGATTTGTGGCCGATGCGATTTGGCGGCCGATTTGATCCGCGATGCGATTTGCATGCTATTCCAGCCTAGCACAGCCCCACTATCCAAGTCAGCCCGAAGTGTGGCGAGCGCAGCGAGACCCTCGAGGGTACGCTTAAAACGATCCCGAAGTGTGGCGAGCGCAGCGAGCCCCGAAAGGGGATGCGGAATACACGTCAAGTAATCCGTGTACTTTATAAAACCAACTCCACGCCGACGTGGATAGTGGGGGTATGAACAAGTTGGGAGGGCGTGTAACGCGTCCCCTCGCAGAGCACACTGCGCTCGCCATGCTTCGGGCTGACTTGGATAGTGGGGGTGTGCCAGGATGGAATAGCATGCAAAACGGCCGCAAATCGCATGCGATTTTTGCATGCGATTTGCATGCGATTTTGCTGGCGACATGATAATACATAAGTACCCGAATGACTGAATTGAAAAAAAATGGATATGTGTGAATGATGAGGACAAAATGTCGGTGTATGATTAAATGATCATGGCAAAATGGAGGTGTATGTAACTGATTGTGGCAAAATGAATGTACATGATGGCTGACGAAGACAAAATTGAGGTATGCAAATGGCTGATCATGTAAAAATGGAGGTGTATGAATGGATGGTCATGACAATGGGAGGTATAATTGTGTTCAGTAGTGTAAAGATCTGCCAATATGGAGTAGAAGTTATCAGCTGTTGATGACCGTATGAATAGCAACCAATGCTGTGCAGAAATAAAGCATTGTTGGTATACTTATGTTTCTCCTCTTTTGTCTTTCAGTTTTGAACAATAACTTTAAGTCCCAGGAGTCTTTTAATCTCTCAGAGTTTTCGCCTCTAAACAACAGTCAGACAGAAGCTGTGTGCAAAGCTCTTACACAGCCCTTTACCCTCATACAAGGGCCACCAGGTAAGAGTTATTCTACCATAAACACCTTTTTAATGCAGAAGGGGAGGGGCGCAGATGCACACACTAGTTCTTCTGTGATAAGTAGCCATTATTCAAGCCATACAAATATAATGGGAACCTGAGGTTTTTTTCTTCCATCAGGCACTGGAAAAACTGTTGTCGGCGCTCACCTGGTTTATTGGTTCAATGAGGTGAACCAGCTTGAGGAGCCCCCAGCTGGTGATGAAGAGGAAGAGCCTGGTCGGCGAACGCTTTTGTATTGTGGGCCTTCAAACAAGTCTGTGGATGTTGTGGCTGGTAAGTTTAAATAAACAAGCCTTGTGATTGTGTAATATTCTGATATTATATCTCGTGATCCTGAACAGGTATCTGTTTTTTTAAGCATGCTCTGTGCTTAATTTTAATAGGCAATAAAACCTAAAAAAAAAAACTTCTATACAAATCCAGCACCAAACCATTAATTATTGCTCCCTTAAATACGAGTTCCCATCCTATTATGCTATTCTGTAATTAGCTCTCCACTGCTGAACTCTTAAACAGGTAAGACCAAGGTAAATTCAAAAATTTGCAGTGCACTTAAGACCCCAAATTCTTACATTAAAACACCAGAATCTTTATCAACTATAAATAAAAATGTATCTAATTATATTACACATTCATTGGATCCTCTAGGTCAGTGGTGGTCAACAGTTGGCGCCAGGATCTTTGATCTCTTTGAGGTTTCAATTGCAGCCTTGAGTTCTTTCTATCTTTGCCGTCAGATTTGTTTGTTATTGCTTGTAATGCATGCTTGAAGGGCCTGCTGATGTAATACAGGTTGAGTATCCCGTATCCGAAAATCCGTTATCTGAATTACTCCGAAAACCATACATTCGAGAAAGTGAACAAAATTTTTTTTCTTTGCTAAAAACTTACTGGGGACATCTGTAACAGCACTACTGAGGGAATGATATGTAATTGGCACTATATATGTACAAGACAATGATTGCATGTGTTTGATGTATATGTACAACATAAATGCAGGATACCTCAAGATACATCATTGAAATATTAAAATATTCCAAAATACAGAATAATCCGTTATCCAAAATACTTCAGGTCGTGAGCATTTTGGATAAGGGATACTCAACCTGTATTATATTATTACAGAGCGAAAGAGAGATAAATACACAACTGGAGCCCACTGACAGGCACACCTGGTTTTGCGGGTGGTGTCAGTGAGCTGAAAACACTATATACACACAACCAGGGGAGGGGGAGTGTGTTGGGGTTACTGTCCATACTCACCAGATCCCCGTATGACTGTCAATACTCACCAGACTGTCCATACTCACCAGTGCCGAGCCAGCCCTAACCAAGTTTTTGGCAGGTGCTTCCTAGCACCGCCACTACAGAGGAAGCCAGCCTCATCAATGCTGTCATGCATACACACAGGCATACTCAGTCTTTAATTGACACACTGACAAACACACATACACGGACACACACACAACTACACTGACACAGGGGCGTAAGTAGAATTTTGTGGTCCCCATAGGAAAAGAGAGAATGAAAAAGAGAGGACAGAGAAAGATTGAGAAAGGACTTCATGGAAAAAGAGGGAATGAGAGAAACAAAAGAGCGATAGAGGGGGAGCAAGAGAGAAAGGGAGGGGTGCCAACAGCGGCAGCAAGAGAGAGAGAGGGAAGCAAGAGTGTCAGGGAGAGAAAGGGTCAGAGATAAGGAGAGAGAAAGGATGACAAGGAGATAGAGAATGAGAGAGAGAGGATGTCAGGGAGAGAGAATGGGGTGTAGAGGAAGGAAAGATAGAGGGGAACCATGGTGGGAGAGAGGTGGGGAGGAGAGAGATGAGGAGAACGAGAGAGTCTAAGGGCAGAAAAAAATATAGAGAAAAGTGAGACAGGCGGAACGAGAGAGGGTTGAGAGAGCACGGGAGAGAAAGAGAGAATGGAGGAGGAGAGAGAGAGGGGGTGGTGGAAGAGAGAAAGGAGAGAGAGAGAGATGGGGGAGCCAGAGAGTGAGAGTTAGAAAGAAAAAGGAAGTAAAAAAAAAAAAGAGATAGAACGAAAAAGAGGAGAGAGCAGGGGAGAGAGAGGGGTGAAACAGGAGGATGGAGGGAGAGTGAGAGAGCTGGGAAGAGAGCTATAAAACAGGGAAGGAGAGCGAATGATTGAGGGATAGAGAGAGAGAGCAGGAGAAAGCATACCTTCCACCTTTTGCAATTCCTAAATTGGGACCTGCCGCATTACTGACCTGGAAATTGAGAAAGACATAAGAGAGCAGGGGAGAGAAATTAGATGGGGAGAGAGAGGGAGGCATAGGTAAAGAGAGATGAGACAGGGAGAGGGAGGCAGAAAGATGGAGAGAGAGAGAGAGAGAGAGAGGGGGGGGCATAGAGAGAGAGAGATTTAAGGGAGGGAGAGTAAGAGAGGGAGAGGCATAGGGAGAGAGAGAGAGAGAGGCATAGGGAGGGGAAGGGAGAGAGGCATTGGGAGAGAGAGATGAGAAAAAGAGGGGATTAGGAAGAGGGCAGGAGAGAGTAAAAAAAAGAGAGGTGGTGGGGGTACATTAAAAATGTGGAGAGAGCAGGGGTTGAGATAAGAGAGCCAGAGAGGGGGAGTAAGGGTCCCATTTATCATTAATCACATATTCAATGTGATCTGGGGATTATATTAGCTCCCAGGATCACATTACAATATGCAATTGTACAGATGCTGTGTATTATAGCACATCTGCAGGGACAGAGGCTCTGAAAGAGACTGTCCCTGCAATGTGCTATGTAGAAGTGGCACAGTCCAGCTCACCACTCAGGCACAGTTGACATTCCAGGTTAGGGGTCTGGCAGAGACAAATGATCTGGTAACTCTTACATACATTCAAGTGACATTAAATATTTACAGCTTACCCCTGAAAATGGGGGTTTTGGGAAAGTAGCTGGAAATATTTTTTGATAAATGGACACCTGTAGTAATGCGAGGGTAAGATGATTGGAGACTTTAAAAGATGCCCAGTTTCCCAGACTGAGAGCTCCGCTAGTCAGTCTTATTCACAGCTAGGTTACCTCTCAAGAAAGGTTGGTGGATGACTCTCATTTCAGTGCATGGGAGCATGATGACGATGTACTTGGTTTAGTGATTATTTGTTCATGTGCATGCGAGAAAGCTGTATTGCACGCATGCAGCCATGGATGAGCAATAGCTCTTGCACCAAGGATTTATTTGCAAAGTGAGTGACAGACATTTGGGGATGGTAATGTGGGGTGATTAGAGAATTGCAGATGCGCCTGGAATGCGTATCGCCAATTTTCTAAGAATGCCAAATGCTGCCTCTACAAATTCGCTTACTGCTGGAGAGTTGCTCTGTTTGCTACGCCATAACTCACTCAGGAGACCAATGGCCGAGTGATGTGTGTCCACTGCTTTTCTACATAAGTGGTGGATTTCAGAAGCTGGCTGTGGGAGTTCTTAAGCACAACATGGCCATTAGCTATGCCATTAGCATGTTTTCACAGTTGAAAATGCAATTGGACCTGTCATTGCATTAGCGTCCACCTATGAATCAGGCCCATCGTATAGTAAGGCACACAATGTGTTTGTGAAGTAGGAGCAGCTACAACCTTGTAATTTAACCATACTAAGATGTTCTGATTTGTAATAATATGTACGGAGACAACTATAAGACAACCTGATTATTATTATTATTATCTATTTATATGGCGCCACAAGGGTTCAGCAGTGCCTAAACAAATGTGCAAAACAATAATACTGAATTCAGCTGGCTGGTACACTGAGTGTGGATCAGACTAGAAATGACAGTTAATTTGAGGAGCCTGTTAGTCAGCAAACAACTATTACTGCTGCTCTGAATAATGATAAAGTGACTGAATCACAAAGTATTTAATGCAATTATTCCTCCATAGGGGACACTGAAGTACAGGGGAAGCCCCTTAGCTCTTCTGCAGGTTAGGTGATCAAAGCTAACTCATTGTTTGGGGTAGATGTACTACAAATGAAATGTGGTGATGTTGTCAAAGAAACAAATCATATTCTATCATTTTCTAGGGTGCAATGGAGAAATTATAGATATACTCAGGTTGCTAATGGCAACACCACTCCTTTCATTGTAGAACTTTAGTAAATACAACTACAGCTGCTAAAGTGTTGGATGCTGCAAAGGTGTCCACAAGACACCCAACCAGCTGGCACCATAAGCAGTTCAGGAACAGGCCAAACAGTAGAGCCCAAACTGTAGGTAATGGAACTGAATGGCAAGTCTGAGGAGGCATTGGTGTTTCCTCCAGATTGGAACATGCAGATACACGTCCTCCCCACTGTTAATAAATGGCCTCAAGGACTCTTAAACTTGTCCATTCACAGTTTAATGGAATAGAATGGAATAAAAAGAAGCATCCGGTTCTGTAACAAAAAAAACAGTTATATGTGTAATCTGAATAACGTATAATCCTCCAGGCTTGGTATAACAACCCCTGCAGAAATAAAGGATTCAATGGCTTATTTGAGGGTAAATCATACCTAGAGGACATAGCAAATGTAGAATGCTGTGGATGAAATTCTAGTCTTCTTGAACCCCACATAGATGGTGGTCCTCACAGATATTCTGCACCAGAGATAGCAAATCTCTTCAGGGACAGTTTGCAAACTGTCCGCTTATTGCCCTGGCAATTTCTCCACCTCCTCACTCACCTAACTAGGAAGTTTAGTTAATACAAAGTAGCCAACATCAATGTTTTGGTTGATTTTTATCTAACCCACATTTTCTTTTTGAGAGAGAGAATATTGTAGATTTCTAGTTACCAGCCTGTCAAATTGATGGAGCAACATAATAACAGTAATGTTGAAGCAACATTTGAATTGCTCCATCGGGCCCAATATACTGGCCACCAGAATGCAAAACATTTGAATCTCCCTAAAGAGGTGAGGAGTAGTTTGTCTTTTATTATAAAGGATTTTAAGCTTTACTTTAATTTACTTATATTTCAAAGCCTTTAAAAGATTTAGAAAAAAACGGAAATTGTGTGACAATTGCACTAATCATCATTGGTCTCCATTGAGTAATACATTTACCATTCCTCCTCTGCAGCAATGCTACTTTCCCTCAAAGGCAAGCTCCGCCTATTGCGTGTATACAGTGAGCAGATAGAACTGTCTGAGTTTCCATATCCTGGGAGCAACCTCAAGGTTTCTGGATACCTCAGGGAAGGAAAATCCCACCCAAAACTCAGGTAAAAGTGTCTGGAGGCATACATTATGTGTCACCAATAATGATAGTAAATAGTAAAAGTTTTAAAGGAGTGTCTACTACATCAGTAAACATACACTCCTTTAGTATAGTCTGAGTTTACTGTGTAATTTAGTAATCCGTTTAGTGCAAAAGGATAGGCTAGATCTTCTGCAGGAGGTTAGAAGATACAGGATTTTAGAAGGTAATGTGTTTTGTGTGTATCCAGTAAGGTGAAATGCTAAGATTCAGATCATAATACTGGTTGGATTGTTGCCCACAGATCTATCACATTGCATTATTTAATCCGGGAGCCCAGCAACCCGTATTCCAGCAAAATCCGAGAGATGGACAGACGAATCCAGAGTGGAGAGGAAATATCACTTGAAGAGGTGGAAGTGTAAGGAACTTTTCTATAACCTTTCCTCTTTACTCGCCTGCCTCTATTTTACAAGTTGTATTTTACAAGTTGTGCTCACCTGTCTATATATACTGTATAATATCCCTTATACTTTCATGTCTGTGTTTCTTATCTTCACCCCTCTATTTATCTCCTTTCCTCTGCACTCACCTGTGTCTGTTGTATACTCTGCACTCTTCTGCCTCTGCATGTTTTATACCTTGTCTTCTTTGTGCTCACATCAGTGTTCTAATCTCCTTTTTGCTTACTCTTCTATATATTTAGTCTCATCCATTATCACCTGTCCCATGTATCTTATTTTTACTGTATTAACCTTTTTATGTATATTATCTCTTCTGTATTTACCAATTGGATCACTCTCAGCACCTCCAGCAATGTATGTGTCATCCGACATGTGCAGATAGGATGCAGGGTCCTAAACCTTAGCAATAGCTGTCCTTCGTGATTATCTTCCTGCATAAGGCATTAGTAAATGCTAATTGATGCATCCCGCTCTAGTATCTCTTATACTCTAAACTCATCTATCTGTGATTTATCTCATCTCCTCTGTGCTTACACTTCTCTGTATGTTATTTCATCTCTGCTGAGCTATCTGGAATGGGGAAAAATAGTGACACTAGGATAGCAGGTACTGAGAACAATATTAAATGGTGGACAGAGAAAAATCAAAAAGGAAAGGAATGCCACAATTCATTTGACATTAAGTATTTCAGCACTTATTCCCACTGTGCATCTCATCTCCTCTGTTCGCTACCGCCTGCTACCATACACAGTACAATTATTGTATGCAATTTGGACTGGATTGCATCGCATACGTTTTGCAATACAATGAGATGCAATCTAGTACAAAATGTGCAAAAAATACTTTTTGTGCTGTGCGATGTGATGTGCGCAGGAGCACACATAGCATTGCACCTGTTAAATTGTACCGAGTATGGGCACCTTTACCTTCTCTGGTCTCTTGTGTGATACTCTAATGTCCACTGTGCTTTCCTGTCTGGTTCCTCATCTCGTCTGTGCTCTGCTGACTGCATATCTCATATCATATGCTCTCTACAGTCTAGTTATCTCATCTCCTCTGTCCTCTCCTGCCTGCTTATCCCACCTCCGCTATGCTATCTTGTCTGATATCTCATCTTTTCTGTGCTTTCCTATTTGATATCTCATCTTCTCTTGACTCTGACTTTTCTGTCCTCTCCTCTGTCCTCTGTTCTCTCCTGTCTACTTACCTCAATTCCTCTGTGCTATCCTATCTGATATCTCATCTACTATGTGCTCTCCTGCCTGCATAAAGGAGTAAATTTACTAGATGGGATGTTGCCCATAGCAACCAATCAGATTCTATCTGTTATTAACTAGAAGGTGTTAAATAAATAACAAGTAGAATCTGATTGGTTGCTATGAGCAACATCACATCTTCAATAGAACTCTCATTTTAGTAGTAGTAGTAGTAGTAGTAGTACGTTTATTTATAAGGCGCCGCAAAGTGTCCGCAGCGCCGTACATAGCAAACAAAAAAAAAAAAATTACAAGGTAACGTACAGGGTGTGTTAAAAAATACAGTATAAATAGGGGTATAGCTGGTAGAACTAAAATCAGCATCAGTTCAGAAGTAGGTGTCAAAATTGTCGAGGAGACTGAAGATGAAGTAGAGGAAGGGAAGAACAGGACAGGAGGACAGGTGAGGTAAAGAGGTAGGGTGAGTACGTGAGGCAGGAGGACCCTACTCATAAGAGTTAACATACTAAAAATAGGTGGGTGGACGAACGAAATACAATAGGATAAGTAGGAACGGAGGCAGGATAGGAGGATCAAAAGAGGTTAGGAGGAGGGATAGGCTAGTCGAAAAAAGTGGGTTTTGAGGGAGCGCTTGAAGGAGGTAAGGGAATCAGATAGCCTGATGGGTGGCGGGAGGTTGTTCCAGTGCAGGGGGGCAGCGCGAGAGAAGTCTTGGACACGGGAGTGGGAGGAGGTGATTAGGTGAGAGGTCAGTCGGCGGTCAGCGATGGAGCGAAGAGGACGGGAGGGAGTGTGGATAGAGATCAGTGAAGAGAGGTAGGGAGCTGTGGAGGAGGAGAGAGTCTTGTAGGTGGTGGTGAGGAGTTTAAAGAGAACTCGGAAAGGAATGGGGAGCCAGTGAAGAGATAGACAGAGGGGGGAGGCGGAGGTAGAGCGGCGGGAGAGGAAGATGAGCCTAGCAGCAGCGTTAAGAATGGATTGGAGAGGTGCGAGGCGGGTGAGAGGTAGCCCAGAAAGAAGGATGTTGCAGTAGTCAAGGCGGGAGATGACAAGAGAGTGAATGAGAATTTTGGTCGCGTCAGTGGAGAGGAATGGTCTGATGCGTGAGATGTTGCGTAGGTGAAAGCGGCAAGACTGTGAGAGAGCACGTATGTGGGGGGTGAAAGAGAGGGAGGAGTCAATGATGATTTTAGTAACTTTACCCCACAGTATCTCTTCCATATATAATTTCCAGTGTGCTTACCTCTCTGTGAATGTCATCTTACCTTTGTATTCTCACCTGTCTATGTAGGTCATTGTTTATGTATTCAACCTTTCCATTATTGCTCATTTATACCGGTTTAGATACAAGGAGATGCGCTATGAAGCTCGAAAACTTGAACTTGAGCGACATGACATCATTCTGTGTACCTGCATTGCGTCTTCCAGTATATTCCTGAGTGAATTGACAGTGTCACAGATCATCATTGACGAGTGTGCAATGTCCACAGAGTCAGAAACTCTCGTCCCGCTTGTCAGTCACAAGAGTGCCCAATCAGTGAGTGAAATCGCTTACAACACCCACTATGTTCTGCTTGATCTTCAGTTGCCAACTGAGATGACATTTGTGTAATGCTAGTATTTTCCATTGCTTGGCTATCATGGTTTAACTAACTTTAGACACTTTTGTATCCTTAGGTGTATATTTACTAAAGTGCGGGTTTTCAGTAGTGGTGATGTTGCACATAGCTAAATTTAAACTTTAATAAATATACGCCTTATACTAAAAAGTGAACATCACTTGGATAATGGGCCTAATTCTGACCCGATCGCAGAGCATATTTTGTTTGCAAATGGACAAAACCATGTTGCACTGCAGGTGGGGCAGATGTAACATGTGCAGGGAGAGTTAGATCTGGGTGGGGTGTGTTAAAACTGAAATCTAAATTGCAATGTAAGAATAAAGCAGCCAGTATTTACCCTGCACAGAAACAAAATAACTCACACAAATCTAACTCTCTCTCTGCATGTTACATCTGCCCCACCTGCAGTGCAGCATGGTCCATTTTCTAACAAAATGTGTACTGCGATCAGGTCTGAATTAGGCCCAAAAATGCATAACCTGCTTTGGCGTTGATCTCCTCATTACATAGTCTTGGCAGCTATTTTATTAGAATCAGAAACAGTCCTTTTTAGAGAAATGTATAGGATGCTGCTTACACAATAAAAAAGAAAATAAATAGAAAAATATATACCGTATATACTCGAGTATAAGTCGACCCGAATATAAGCCGAGGCACCTAATTTTACAACAAAAAACTGTGAAAACGTATTGACTCAAGTGGGACCCTCACTGAAGTATAAGCCGAGGGGGGATTTTTCAGCATAAAAAATGTTCTAAAAAACTAGACTTATACTCGAGTATATATGGTAACAGTTGCGGCATGACATCTCTTAATGGTTATGTATATTAGATCTACAGTGTCTAGGTCTACAATCAAAAGATCAACATGGTTAAAAGGTCAACATTCAAAAGGTCACTGTGGAAAAGGTCGACATGAGATTTCCATGCTTTTGGTGTCTGTGTCAACATAAGTTGACATGGGCACTGGATAAGTGTACCGTGTCCCCATGCATGGCTCTCTGCACTCGCCGTGCATTGGGCACGGTGCCTCGTTGCACTCAACATGCTTTGGGCACGGTGCCTCGCTGCACTCAACATGCTTTGGGCACGGTGTCTCGCTGCACTCGTCATGCTTTGTGCACGGTGCCTCGCTGTGCTCGGCACACTATTATAATCTAACTCTATGCCCACGTGAAAACCATGAAAAGATCATATCAACCTTTTGGCTGTTGACCATGTTTACCTTTTTTTTACTGTCAACCAATAGTTGTTGACCTAGACACTGTAGATCTGATGACGGGATACCTCCCTCAACATCCCTTTAATATGGATCTTGACACACTCATTATCGGCTCAGTGCATTAAAACCAGTTGGTCAGATAAAGTGTGACGCACTCCTAGAAATAATACTCAAAGCAATGGCTGGAGAGTGAAACGTCAATATATGAAGGGACTTGCGCTGTTTTTTCTTTCTTCGAATATAAGAATACTGATTATACTATAGAATACTATTTAAGAAATCATCTATAAGTTGCACACAATTTGCTGCCATATTTCTGTATCCTATTCATTTGTCAGGCCTTGTTAATTGAAAACTGCTCTTTTAGCTCTTTTACAGCTGCAGATATTGTCATTTTTTTAACCATTTACAATATACCACATGTCCAAAATATTTTTGCTGCAGTATCTGTACAAAGGCTCCGTGTTACAAAATATTCTGATTTTCTTGGGAATTTTTATTCAAGATATTTGTATTTCACAGATTGTTTTGCTCGGGGACCACCGTCAGTTGCGTCCAGTAGTAAAAAATGATTTATGCCGCACACTTAAAACGGATTGTTCCCTATTTGAGAGGTACCAAGAGAGAGCATTGCTGCTGGATACACAGTATCGTATGGTAAGAGGTCTATAACTATTTTTATAAAGAAATGAAGATAAGCTACATGGTAGCTTTAGAAAAGGGAAATTACGGACCCCCTATTGCTGAAAATATTCTTACTTAACTTATTGCCATGCAAACAGTCCCCATCCTCCATCTTGACTTCTACCTATAGGCAGGGCTGATGAGACACAAAGCTGGCCAGGGTGCTAGTGGGGCATGACTATGTCCATTAATTCAAATTTAAATTATTATACTCAACTGCTTTTCACTGGTCCCCCAAGATGTTATGTCTTAATTAAAAATGGGGTTACAGTACAGCTCTGCTAACGTCGAGAGACACATAAGCCAAACAGGAAAACACTGTCATGTAGCATTTCGTGTGCAGTTACATCAACAGATGTATACACAATATAGGAATGCCACATATTTTAATCAACAGAGTCTGTGTGTGCATCTTTTTTTGCATAGCAATGTGTATAAGGTGCATTTTTGGGGAAACAAAGATGTCTGGCTTTTGTAAACGCACTCACAACTCGCTGTGACTAGAAAAGCTCCTTCACATGATGGCAAAAAGGATGTAGGAGGACCCATTATATTTTCAAACTTTTTTACAAGTGCAATTAATGGAATGATTCCAAATTGAAGGGTAAAAAGGGTATTTATCATTTGGAGTGGTTATACATTGCGGGAAATTTACTATCAATCCAGAATACAGCTGATCCACGGTACGAATGGATATAACCAGCATCGGCCATATTCCAGCCAAAATATGAATTGTGAATAGGGCAAATTTACTAATCTGCAGTATTCACCGATTCGTATTTTCCGATGTCGTAGTCGTTCGTATTTGGCGGCCGTATTTGACTGATCCGTGCAAGATTCAGCCAAATACACCTGGAAAATGAGAAAAAATGGGTGTACTCGAGATGGGATACTCAGAGTAGGAATAGGCGCCCTGTGGGGTGTGTTGCTGTGCTGCTCCTGCTTGAGGGGTGTTAACCCTCTAATGGATTGGAATAAAGAAAAAAGGTAGTGGAGCGCTAGAAGTGGATCAATTGGATATTACAAATTTAATGAAATATATAAATTATTAAAATTATAACTGGAATGACATAAACAATAAAATAATAATAAAATTGGTAGGACAAGGAAAGGTAATACTTAAGTCTCTGTGTTGCTGCCGTTAGTGTCCCTGGAAATGGAGGGCTTTTGATTCACTGGAAGATGCCCTGTAGAGATGATATTGGCAGTGAGCCGTCCTGGATTGTACAGATAGACGCTGGAGGATGATCTGATTCCCAGTTCTGGGGTCCTCACTATATTGCGCTTTTTTCTTGTGGTCACTGTGGTAGGTCTCACGCTGGAGGATGATCAAATTCCTATTGCTGGAAAGGTCCTCACGATGTTGCGGATATTGTGAACCACAGTGGAGATGAAAACAGTTCCCCAAATGGGTGGGGATATTGGAGGCAATCCGGACTAGGTGGCAATGAAAGGGAATGAAATATCTTCCAGGATATGGCAGGGAGTATGGCAGCAAAGGCAGAGATCCTTCCAAGTCCAAATTTAAAAGTAGCAAGTGCTGCCTAACATGTTTCCTCGTGATATCACGGCCGTGATATCACGACGAAACATGTTAGGCAGCACTTGCTACTTTTAAATTTGGACTTGGAAGGATCTCTGCCTTTGCTGCCATACTCCCTGCCATATCCTGGAAGATATTTCATTCCCTTTCATTGCCACCTAGTCCGGATTGCCTCCAATATCCCCACCCATTTGGGGAACGGTTTTCATCTCCACTGTGGTTCACAATATCCGCAACATCGTGAGGACCTTTCCAGCAATAGGAATTTGATCATCCTCCAGCGTGAGACCTACCACAGTGACCACAAGAAACAAGCGCAATATAGTGAGGACCCCAGAACTGGGAATCAGATCATCTTCCAGCGTCTATCTGTACAATCCAGGACGGCTCACTGCCAATATCATCTCTACAGGGCATCTTCCAGTGAATCAAAAGCCCTCCATTTCCAGGGACACTAACGGCAGCAACACAGAGACTTAAGTATTACCTTTCCTTGTCCTACCAATTTTATTGTTATTTTATTGTTTATGTCATTCCAGTTATAATTTTAATAATTTATATATTTCATTAAATTTGTAATATCCAATTGATCCGCTTCTAGCGCTCCACTACCTTTTTTCTTTATTCACACCTGGAAAATGAGGAGTATTTTCCAGGCCTATTTTTGGGACTATTATCGGCCGTATATACTATACGAACTTGTAGTAAATTTGGTATCACCATTCGAAAGAATGGTGAAATCCATTCGTATTCTTTCGATGGTGTATGCATTCGTATTTCGAAATACAAATGCAAATACGGTTAGTAAAAGAATACGAATAGCCATATACTGGCCTTTATAAATTCAAAAATACAAATTTACATCCGGGAATGGCTACGAATATGGGCATTCATAGCCGTTCAGATGATAGTAAATTTCCCCCATTATATGTTAAAAAGTATTGTTTTAGTAAGCATACAACTGAGAGTGTAACACCTGTAGCGCTCAGTCTGTACAATCTTCTATGGGTTAACATCCTGACATATGCTGCCATCTTGATCAGTAAATCCATTGACATATGGCACAGGTACTGTTGGCGGAGCGCAGTGTCCACTTTCAGACCTGTCCATTACTACCCACATGTATCGTTCGCATACTGTAAATTGTTCTAGTAATGAATTGAGACGTGCCCCAGGACACTTGCATGGGTGCACTTAGTTGGTGACCCAGGACCAATTAAAATGACTTATTATAAATATAACATGTGAAACCAGTGCTGTCATGATAATATGTGGACAAACGGTATCAATGCCTGTCCGTTACCAGGTTACTGAACCTAAGGATGACATATAAACAATTAATCAATAATTAACAATCGGGAAATTTTTTTGATGCTCAAGGACGCCGTGATCCCAAAAAGTTTGGGAACCAATGGACTAACCTCTTCTGTTTCCTCTCTGTCTCCAGCATTCCGATATCTGTGAATTTCCTTCTGTTGAGTTTTATAACGGACGCCTGCACACCAGCCCACAGCTCAACCTCCAACCCAGCCTATTTTGCCACCAACGAAAAAACTGCTGCCCAATTTTGTTTGGAGAGGTAGATGGGGCAGAGGAGAGCCTGGTTGTGACCAGTGAAGAAGGAAACATAAACTCAAAGGCAAACAAAGCAGAGGCCAAACAAGCAGTGAGTATATACAGGTCCTAAATAACCAGGGCATTATTATTCTGGAATGGTATCATTGGATAGACAGCACTAGGTCAACATGCATTAGGTCGACATGCATGAAGGTCGACAGTCAAAAGGTCGACACAGGGTTTTTCACTTTTTTTAACCTGAATTTCGACACTGTCGACATGGACACTGAAACGTAGCACCATGAGATTGCATACTCAGGAAGGTATCCAGACTCATGATAGAACAACTGTAACTTGACAGTCATAATGTCGACCACTATTGGTCAACAGTCAAAAGGTCAACATGGGGAAAAGGTCGACATGAAAAAGGTCAACATGAGTTTATTACAAAATTTTGAGCCGACGTGCCGACAGGCGGTATTTCATACCCTACCATCCACTACGGCGTGGAGAATATAATAGTGGTCGGAGCGCAGCTCGGCACCGAGCCTAAAGCATGGCGGGCGTAGCGAGCCATGCAAGGGGACACGGTACACTTAGGCGGTGTCCATGTCAACGTTTTGACCATGTTGACCTATAGTGGTCGACCATATGACTGTAGACTACAATGTCTACATTGTAGATCTAATATACCATAACCACTCTTAACAGACTCCATATGATTTATGTACCTTATTATTTACAGTTTCTGGTTACTGACTGTATGCAGTGAGGGCCTGATACATGATTGTAAGGAACTGCAAGGAAGCAGCTGTGCTTCCTTGCAGTTCCTTACAGATGTAGCAGCAGGTGTCTGTAGTCCACAGGCGCCTCCCGTTTGCATTTGAGGACACAGCCTCAGATCACAACCATGGCTGCGATTTAGGATGGTTTTATACACCGGTTATCCTGCGTAAGCTGAAGCTTACTCAGGCTGGCTGTAAAATTTGGACACCTGGTGCAAAAAGTCAGCATCCAAAGATGCAGAACTTGGTCCTGTCATGCCTTCAAAACTAGTGAAATGCCCACACTTTGAGGAATGGTGGTGGGTGCCGCTCCCTCTCTGCCCCTCAAATGTCACAGATTAGACTGAAAGTGATATCGTAAGGGCCATTATGCACATGTGCAGAACAGGTCTTGCATCTGAACAAACCTCCCAAACAGCGTATTGGTACACAAACCATTGGACTTGCATACATATATGAATTAGGTCATGAGTACTGTGCTGGCACAAGGAGGTGCATTTGTGCACTACGCAGCACAGGTAACTAATGTGATTTCTATACACCAGGCATTCCCAAACACGGTCCTCAAGGCACACCAACAGTGCAGGTTTTGTAGATATCCAGGCTTGAGCACAGGTGACTTAATAAGTACCTGAGTGATTCTGATTAAACCATCTGTGCTGAAGCCTGGATATCACTAAAACCTGCACTGTTGGTGTGCCTTGAGGACCGTGGTTGGGAATGTCTGCTATACACGGACACATTTTGCGTTTGTGCTTAGATGAAAATTGCATCAAATTCTACGGTAAGGTCCACAATGCGCAATAGCAGGCATCTGTGGATTCCTGCAGTGTTGTATATTTTGTGGAACATTACTATAACAGCCCTCCTGAGATTCAGTACTCTTACTTAAATTTAAATTAATTTAGACTTTTATAAACACTATTTATGGGTAACTTGTATAGATTGCATAATCCTTTATTTTTACTAGAACTATCACGTATTATTTTTTTCTTCTGTTTCCAGGTGCGTCTGGCAAAACTTCTTGTTCAAAATTCTATTCCTGCCAACAAAATTGCCATCCTAACCCCCTACAATGCACAGGTGGCAGAGGTTACCAAAATACTTAATGATGAGAAACTAAGCGAGGTTACCATCTGCACCATAATGAAGAGCCAAGGTCGCTATGTAATCAAACCAGTATTATCCAAATGCTAGCCTTATTTCCCCCATTCAGAATGACTGACAAAATATGTATCCATTGTCTCCCTCTACAGGAAGCGAATGGCAGTATGTAATCTTTTCCACGGTGCGCACTGCTTCTGTGCAGGATTTGGACAGTCGCCCTACATTAAGCTGGCTACGGCTACACCTTGGGTTTCTTGCAGACCCAAATCAGATTAATGTTGCACTTACTAGGGCGAAGGAGGGTCTATGTGTACTAGGTGAGCAAGGAGGTGGGGCTGCTTGTAACCGGCAAGAAACACACGTCTTTATGAACCAAATGAAAAACAAAGAGAGGGAAATTTACTAAGATGTGTATTCTACTTCACATGTGATGTTATAATGGGCAACCAATCAGATCCTGTCTACTATCTTCTAGAGGGTGCTAAATAAATAAGTAGTAGATTCTGATTGGTGGACCATAGCAACATCACATGTGAAGTAGAATACACATCTTAGTAAATTTCCCCCAGGGTGTTTATGTGTGATATGAGATGATAGAAGATCTGTATGCTAGGTTAGACACAAATGGTGTGTTAGATGTGTATGCGAAGGGAGATACGAAGAGGGTTTCAGCATGTGTACTA
The DNA here is from genome assembly GCF_055691185.1 of Crinia signifera. Lineage (NCBI taxonomy): Eukaryota > Metazoa > Chordata > Amphibia > Anura > Myobatrachidae > Crinia > Crinia signifera. The sequence continues at coordinate 103,849,863 of NC_139222.1, read as the reverse complement.
TGTGAGTACGGGGGAGGTCTGTGTATGTTTGGCAAATATTGGGGTGTGTGTGCTAGGGTCCATATAAGCAAGATAAGATTTGCGGAGAGTCTATTTGTGCTAAGGGCCTAATTCTGGTTCACGCTCAAAAGCATATTCTCTTTTTAATGGACAAAACCATGTGCACTGCAGGTGGGGCAGATGTAACATGTGCAGAGAGAGTTAGATTTGGGTGGGGTGTGCTTCAAACTGATATCTAAATTGCAGTGTAAAAATAAAGCAGCCAGTATTTACTCTGCACAGACACAAAATAACACCCAAATCTAACTCTCTCTGCACATGTTACATCTGCCCCACATGGGCCCTTATTCTGATCTGATCACAGTACAAATTTGTTCTCAAAATGGGCAAAACCATGTGCACTGAAGGTGGGGCAGATGTAACATGTGCATAGAGTTAAATTTGGCTGGGGTGTGTTGAAATGAAATCTAAATTGCAGTGTAAAAATAATGGCTGCATTTTACCCGGCACAGAAACAAAATAACTCACACAAATCTAACTCTCTGCACATGTTACATCTGCCCCACCTGCAGTGCACATAGTTTTGCCTATTTTCCAAACAAATTTGTGCTGCGATCAGATCTGAATAAAGGCCTTGGTTTTGTCCATTAGAGAGTAAGTTTGCTTTTGCAACCAACCTGAATCAGGCCCCAAGTGAGTATCAGAGAATGTCTGTGTGTGTGTTCAGCAGGTATCATGGAGACAAAGGGGGAAATTTACTAATATGGATTCGTAAAAAATAGGTGTATTCGTAGGCAGAAATACATCTATTTTTTACACATTTGTATTTTCGGGATTTACGATCCCAAAAATACAGCAATTCGTATTCCTAATGATGGGACATTCGTATTTGTATTTACAAATACGAATGTCTACACCATCGATAGAATACGACAGGAATCACCATTCAAAAGAATGGTGGTTCCTGATTTACTAAGCAGCCGTATTTATAATACGGCTGCTAATTGGTGTAAAACAGGCACGAAAATACGACAGGAAAATACACCTTGATTGTCCTGTCGTATTTGGCTTAAGCCTGCACGGATCAGTCAGATCTGTGCAGGCTTTAGTGTAAAAAAATTAGAAAAATAAATATACATATTCTTTTTTAAAACAGCGTGGGGTCCCCCCCACAGCTGTAACCAGCACCGGGCTGAAAGAGCCGGGGCCGGTAATCAAAAAATCAGGGAACCCGACACATAGGGGTTCCCTGATTTTTAACAACCAGCCCCAGGCTCCAGGTCAGGGGCTGGTTCCCAAAATACGGGGGACAAAATGAGTAGGGGGTCCCCCGTATTTTAAGAACCAGCCAGCAGGGTAATGTCACAGCCGGGGGGACACTTATTATATAAGGTCCCGCGGCCAAAACATTAACCCTACCGACCAGTCAGCCTGGCCAGGGGCCCTGGGGGAGTGGGGACCCCCCCCCCCCCAATAAAGGGGTCCCCCCCCTCCAGGACTTACCTGACCAGGCTGAAGCCTGGTTCTGTGGCCACCGGGCTGATTCTGTGTAAAAGAATAGATGAAGACCTATTGTTTAAAACTGTGGAACTATGAGTCCCAGCAAGCCTCCCCCGCAAGCTGGGACTTGGAGAACCAGCCTGCGGGGCATTAAAGGTCCCGCTGGCACTTGTAGTTCCACAGTAATAAAAATAGTACAATAAACACACACTGACACAATGAAAATAAAAGTTTAATACATCCATTACACACATACTGATACTTACCTATCTTGATCCCGTAGGTAGCCCTCTGTCCTGGTGTCCGGTGTCCTGTGTCATCCTCCAGGTCCATGTCGGCGCTCCGTGTCGTCCTCCAGGTCCATGGCAGTGTCCGGGTCCGAAGAAATCCATGTTGGAGCTGTGGAAGGAAATCCTACTCACTTGGTCCTGTGCTGAAGATGTCTTGTCTTGGTCCGACGTAGTCCAGGTAATCTTCAAGCTGTCGCCGGTCCCCGCACTGTCCGCATCGCACTGAGGAGAGATGCAGAGATATTTCATACTCTGCGCCTCTCCTCAGGATGATTTCTATTGGCCGCAGGAGCCGACTTTCTTGGCTCCTGAATCATTCTGAGGAGAGGCGCAGAGTATGAAATATCTCTGCATCTCTCCTCAGTGCGATGCAGACAGTGCGGGGAGCGCCGGCAGCATGAAGATTACCTGGATTACGTCGGACCAAGACAAGACATCTTCAGCACAGGACCAGGTGAGTAGGATTTCCTTCCACAGCTCCAACATGGATTTCTTCGGACCCGGACACCGCCATGGACCTGGAGGACGACACGGACCGCCGACATGGACCTGGAGGACGACACAGGACACCGGACACCAGGACAGAGGGCTACCTACGGGATCAAGATAGGTAAGTATCAGTATGTGTGTAATGGATGTATTAAACTTTTATTTTCATTGTGTCAGTGTGTGTTTATTGTACTATTTTTATTACTGTGGAAATACAAGTGCCAGCGGGCCCTTTAATGCCCCGCAGGCTGGGACTTGTGGTTCTCCAAGTCCCAGCTTGCGGGGGAGGCTTGCTGGGACTCATAGTTCCACAGTTTTAAACAATAGGTTTTCATCTATTCTTTTACACAGAATCAGCCCGGTGGCCACCGGGGACAGCACCAGGCTTCAGCCTGGTCAGGTAAGTCCTGGAGGGGGGGGGACCCCTTTATTGGGGGGGTCCCCACTCCCCCAGGGCCCCTGGCCAGGCTGACTGGTCAGTAGGGTTAATGTTTTGGCCGTGGGACCTTATATAATAAGTGTCCCCCGGCTGTGACATTACCCTGCTGGCTGGTTTGGCCTGGGGCTGGTTCTTAAAATACGGGGGGACCCCTACTCATTTTGGGAACCAGCCCCGGACCTGGAGCCTGGGGCTGGTTGTTAAAAATCAGGGAACCCCTATTTGTCTGGTTTCCTGATTTTTAATTACCGGCTCTTTCAGCCTGGTGCTGGTTACAGCTGTGGGGGGGGACCCCACGCTTTTTTTTTTTTTTTTTTTATTATTATTTATTTTTCTATTTTTTTTACACCTTGCAGCCTGCACGGATCTGACTGATCTGTGCAGACTGCCTGAAAAATTCGTATTAGCGGCCGTATATATGGCCAGCTAATACGAATAAATACACCATCGGAGGGTTACAAAGCAGTCGTATGTGACTGCTTTGTAAATTCCCCTCCGGAACACGACTGTGCATACGACTGAAACAGTCGTATGCAGTCGTAGGGGAAATACCAATACGAAAAACTAGGTTTTTCATATTAGTAAATTTCCCCCAAAATAACAAAATTCTTGGACCAGGGCTCAATTCTTACTCACTTAAAAAAAAAGTGTCTACTAGCCTGATTACACAGAGTTACTGGTGCTATACTAATTTATTAGAAAACAAAAAATCTTATTTATCATAAAATACTACATTTTTCTAACAATAAAATCACAGTGACACTTATGGTAAAGCATCATATATAAAAACAATACTGCAGACAGGGTTAGCGTGCTATAAATACCAGTACTGCTGCGTCGGACTTGTCCTCCTGACAGCACTACTGTAGACAGGCCACATAGCTTCACTCACATTATAATAAAACAGAAAAAAGTCTTATGGATCACACTAGGCGGTCTGCATATGCATGTATGTGCACATGTGCAGACCCCGGGAACGAACGGCTTAGGCGAGTCTCACACTTGCCGAGCCGTTCACTCCAGAGGGGGTGGACATCAGGATCAGGGCAGGGGAACGCCCAGTGTTTTATGGGTGTCCCCATGAAAACGCTGGGCGTTCCCCTAGAAACGCAGGCGGGCCAATGCCTGCCATGGGCTGGTGGCCGACATCATAAGACGTCAGCGTCCGCCCCCTCTTTGGCGGACATCGCAAGTTTCCGAGGGGGGGGGGGCAGGTGATGTTAACCCACCTCCTATGCAGTGAACGACCGCTGCTGAACGAGCGGTACAGATTCACCCCCTAGGCACATTGTTATTAACAGAATCAGCTGAGTCTATGTGAGGAATCCCTCCCAGGGCCTAAATCGGCATGGATCACTAATGTGATCATTCGCAGTAGACTGCAAGGAGAAAGTTGCCCCCAGAAAGAAAAAGAAATGCCCCTTGCTAAATTGTGAGATAATTGCGTATTATGCGCTATCCATTCACAAATCCATACACCATTCCCGAACCATCAAAGAGTTTTTGCCGTCTGTGCAATTGTGAGTAGGTCTAAAGGCCCCCACACACTAGAACGATTTTTTTGCCGATTGTCTGACTTCCGACCGATTGGCCGATATATCGGCCGATTTTTACCGATAATCAGCAATAGTCGGCCGATTATTTCCGATTAACGGTAAAAACCGGGCGATCGGTCGGAAATCGGACAATTGGCCAAAAATTCGTTCTAGTGTGTGAGGACCTTAAGGCTTCCACTAGTGGGCGACTGAGTGGCTAAAAGTGGTCATCACTGAAGTCACAGACCCTCCTCAAAAATGCCTGGGCATGTTTGTATACATACGCATTTTCTGATTAGCAATCCATGCTGAATTAGGCCCTACTGCGATAAAACCATACTCCCCATACTCGGGGCTTAAAGTGGTTTTGGAGGGGTGGTGGAACTCTTTTCTCCTGACACTGACACTCCCCCCATTAGGTGATGCCCAGGTCAATGCCACTACAAATTTGTGCCCTACCACCTATAATTTTATAAAGGGACAGTGGTCTCACAATAGTACCCTAAATTTAAAGAATCATATTCACATAACACCACATGTAGTGACCCCGATTCATATTACACCACATAGTAATGCCCTTATTCACATTATGACACACGTTAGTGACCCTTTTTCAAGTTACGCTACACAGTAGTACTCTTTATACATGTATGCCACACAGTAGTGTCGCATACACATAATTCCCATAGTGGTATTGTTTTTACACATAATCCCAACAGCAGTAGTACCAGTTACACATATCTGTCTTTGTCCCTCCAGCCTCTTCCTCTCCTCTTTTCTTCACTTCAGCAGTGGGGATGGCATGACATAACGGGTGTGGTACAGGGGCTCGACAGTCATTATCCCGACATCGGGATCCCGACTGACCGGACTTAGACATCATGGTGAGCGCAACTAAGCCCCTTGCGGGCTCGCTGCGCTCCCCACGCTGCGGGCACGGTGGCTCGCTACGCTCGTCACCTATTCTATTCTCCCTCTATGGGGGTCATGGACCTCCACAAGGGAAAATAGCAGGTGGCCGTCGGGTACCCGGCTGTCAGTGTTTTGACAGTCCGGATCCCTACATCGGGTAAATGCCTGTCGGGATCCCGACTCTCGGCACCCCGTCCGGCACCCGACATAACATGACGTGAGAGAAAAGGGAGCCACTGGGACAGGATTTTCTGTTGGAATTATTGTTCATGGCTGTGGTGGAGGTGGAACTGAGTTTCCCCTACCATTAGAGGTCACCCCCCCTTTAACCCCTGCTCATACTGTAATTTCTTTGATAGATTTAGCAAATAATCAATGCTGCTTACTGGGGGCAAAGCGGACAGATGGGTAGAGTGGGTCGGAGGGCTGCTACAGCCTCCGACAGAATGGGGTGCATGAGCGTCTCTTGCCCCCTTCTGTCTATATGACTCAGAGTCCGGAGTGCCGCTGATATTGGATGTCTGTGTATAAGATATATATATATATATATATATATATATATATATATATATATATATATTATACACACACACACACACACATGTTATATATATATAACATGGTAATACTTATTCTTCTTTTATCACAGGAAATGCTAACCTGCTAAATTGCTGTCCTCTTTGGAAAAGACTTCTTCAGCACTACAGCCAGAAGATGGCCATTGTCCATTCTACTCTGATTGGGGTATCGGCACCACGTCGACGCTGAGAGACCCAATATAGAAGATTTTATCACCATGGTTTTTTCATTTAATGAAAGAATCATTAAAACAATGGTTGCAAATGTAACTAGAACTGATAAGTAGGCCCTGACTTATTTTCAACAGGTTACAGTATCTTATGTATTTGGCTGCTCACCAGCTGCCACAGTGTACACTAGTGTCACTTTAGCTGTGTAACTGAACATTCAATCCTTTATGCCTCTATAGACATTTGAATCAGGACATTATCATATTATGTATGTCACATTAGAACAATATTTTATCAGGTGACTTCTATCAGGTATAAAGTGTTGACCAGTTACCAATATGAACTGCCTTTAAAAAGCTGTCTTTAACACTACAGTATATTACTGTCTCTGTCTTGATTATCTATCTGCATACTTAATGGTCCTGGAAAACACTAACCTAGCATTTCTTATGCAGAAACAGCCGCAGTGTTTTAATGTTAGTCCTTACAGGGACAGTCAGGACATTCTGTATGTATTTTATATGTATTTTATACTGAACTAAGATGGACCAGAATCTACTTTGTAAACATTCAGTTTTTATCTTATATAGGGCCAGATACTAAGCTTGAAAAGTGATAAAATGGAGAGTGATAAACCACCAACCAATCAGCTGCTAAATACCATGTCACAGGTTGTGTTTGAAAAATGAAAGGTAGGAACTGATTGGTTGGTGGTTTATCACTCTCCATTTTAATCACTTTTCAAAGTTTAGTAAATCTCGCCCCTATATTTTTTAAGTGTCTTACATTGGCAATAAATGTCACTGTATGGTGAGTCTGTTGTATGTGTATAATATTGTTACATACACTTTTATCAAGATTATTTTAATTTATTTAATTTATTTGATTCCATGACAGGATAGATATGGGCTTAGAATCCCCATCTCTAGATTTCCTTATACTTTCGATACCATAGTAATATTATTGACTTAAAATCAATCAATAACTAAAAGGTTCAGTATTACAATATCTACACACACACACACACACACGATTCAAATTGATTAATAAAACACTATAAGAAATACACAGTGATCCATTTGTTTTAATAACATTTTCTTTTTTTTTATTCACTATTCGTTTCAAACTTTATGGATGAGTATCTTTGGCTGTTAACGAATATTGTTAGTTGTCTCAAGCAGCCTGTCTAAATTTATTTTCTCTTTCGTCCAGTCCGGTGACACAGCTCACGATGGGATGTAGGAGGGTCCGCCAGGAGCCAGGCACCTATACTCCTAGATTCTTTGGGAGCAGGCTCCTCCCTACTGCATCCCATAATGCTCCAGTTAGTTTTAGGTGCCCACAGGAGTGGGTACTATGCTTCGCAGCTGCGCTGCAGCTGCGGTTTTTTTCTTTGGATTTTTAGTATATTTAGTTTTTTTTTTTGGTCCCATTGTGGTCCCATTTAAGGGAGGTACAAGGAGGTAAGGAGAGACAACTGCGGGAGCGGCTGATGGGGGAGAAACGCCAAATGGGCTAGTCTCCCCGCTGATGCAGAGACTTGGTCTCTTCCTGCACTGTGTTTGGCGCCTTTTCCCTGTGCTGCGGAGCTGACGGTGATTTTACACAGACTCCAGTCTCTTCTAACAGGCGCTTCCCTCGCTGATCGCTGACAGGACTACAGCTCAGATAAGTACACTGATACATTACTCTGTGCGGTGCCTGTTCATTTTGCATTGTGTTATTACATGGCTGAGGGGTTTACTTCTGCTGCTGTGGAGGAGGGAGCGCTGGACATGTTTATTTACTGCAAGAAGTGTGAGGCTAAATTTACATGTGAACATGAGGATCAGGGGGATTTATGCCCGTCCTGTGAGGCTGTTCCCTGTGGGTCACGCGCCCCCAGAATGGAGACAGCTGAACCTGCTTGGGCTTGTCTATGAATGCTCTTACTGAGGCTTTGAATAGGCAGAAGGATTCCTTGATAGTGTCTCCTGGCCACTGTGTCGGGGGGGGGGGTCACTTACCCCGGCTCCGGGGGCCCCCATTTTGCTGCAAGCTATGCAAGATACTGCTCAGGGGGTTCATAAAATGACTGCCCTGATGGAGCAGTTTACAAAATCCTCTGATGAGAGTGTGCTTAGGCACCCTGTTTCAACACCACCCATTGTACAGGATTTGGATGATGATGGTGTGTGTGTGAGGAGAACTGGAGTTGGGACATGAGTGGTGAAGCTGAGGCTTTAACTTCAGGCATTGAGGATTTGATTGTGGCTGTTAAGCAGACTTTGAATCTTACAGAGGAGGAAAAGACTCCTGTCTCTTGTGTGTTTAAAAAGAGTCGCAGGGACCCTGTGTTTCCCCTGTGATGAGGGAATGACATCTCTTTTAAATGAAGCAGGAAAGACTCCTGATAAAAGATTGTTGATGGCAAAAGAGTATGCTAATATGTACCCCATGCCAGAGGAACATAGCAAGTTATGGGAAAAAGCCCCATTAGTAGATGCATCAGTTGCTAGACTGTCTAAAGCCACTGCCTTGCCTGTCCAGGGGGGTGCTGCCTTTAAAGACCCAGTGGACAAGAAAGTGGAAGGTTGCTGGAAGGCTATTTTTGAAGGCGTGGGTTATACTTTGAGGCCTATTATCGCGTCTGCATGGGTTACTAAAGCTATGATCAAGTGGGCGGAGGAGCTTAGTGGGCTACTCCACCAAAATTTGGAGGCCTTTATACTGGCAGAGAAATTGAGATCTGCCGCAGAGTATGTTTGTGAGGCTGGTGAGGAAGGAGCTAAAATGGCATCCAGAGTGTCTATAACCTCAGTCTCTGCTAGAAGGGCTCTTTGGCTCAAAGCTTGGGAAGCTGATAGTGAGTCCAAGAAGTCCCTTGAGAACTTGCCCTTTAAGGGGGAGTTATTGTTTGGCTCGGAGCTGGAACAAATCATTAAGCAGGCTACTGGGGGTAAGAGTACTTTCCTCCCCACTACTTCCAAGAGTTCAGGCTCCAAGTTTGGAGTTTTCAAGCCGTCCTTTCGGCCGCCATTTCGGGGCGGGTTTTCCAACAGAGGACAGTCTGGCCATGGCAGATTTCAGGCCGGCAGAGGAAAGGCTTCCAAAGGCCGCTTTGGGGCCTTTACAAAAAAGCATGCAGCAAAGAGTGACAATAAGTCCTCTGCATGACGGGGCGGGGGCTCCCTGTTCTGGGCTCAGAGTGGGGGGTCGCCTCCTGCACTTTCGGGACAGGTGGAGGAAATCCATAGTGGATCCTTGGGTCCTTTCCGAGGGTCACCGCATAAATCTCAGGGGCATTCCACCCAAGAGATTTCTCCCTACACCTTTGCCGCGGACCGCATCACTGAGGTCCGCTCTGTTGGGGGCAGCTTTGTCTCTCAAAGAGAAGGGAGTAGTGATTCCGGTACTTCAGGAGGAGAGAAAACAAGGGTTTTATTCAATCCTGTTCCTTGTCCCCAAGCCAGACGGGTCTTTCAGGCCTATTCTAAATTTAAAATCTTTAAATCTACATTTGTGGGTAGATCATTTTCACATGGAGTCTCTGCGTTCTGTGCTCCTGAGCATAGAGCCGGGGGAGTTCCTGGCATCGGTCGATATTCAGGATGCATATCTCCATGTACCCATTTACAAGGATCACCAATCTCTTCTTAGGTTTGCAATTGGAGAAAACCATTGGCAGTTTCAAGCCCTGCCGTTTGGTTTGGCAACGGCTCAGAGAGTGTTCACGAAAGTGATGGCGGTCATGGCTGCAGGTCTCAGTCTAAAGGGAATACTAATTATTCCTTATTTGGACGACCTTTTATTCAAGGCGGAGTCGGCGGGAAAACTTCAGGAGCACCTGAGTATTGCGACACAGTTCTTGCAAGATCAGGGTTGAGTGCTAAACCTTCCCAAGTCACATTTTACACCTACTCAGACTCTGCAGTTCCTCGGGGTAATTCTGGACACACACCTTCACAGGGTGTTCTTACCACACCCCAAAGCTGTGGAGATTCGGCAGATGGTGGTGACCATTCTCCGGGCCCCTGCTCCGACGGTGTGACAGGGAGTAAGGCTGCTGGGCAAAATGGTAGTGACTTTCGAGACGCTGCAGTTTGCCAGATTCCATTCGAGGTCCTTCCAATGGATCATTCTAGCATGCTGGTCCGGCAATGCCAAAACAATGAAACAGGAACGGCTGGTCTTGTCTCAGGAAACAAGAATATCCTTGGAATGGTGGACGGATATAGAGACTGCAGATGGGGCGGTCCCTTTGCTCCTGGGACTGGTTGGTCATCACGACGGATGCCAGTCTCAGGGGTTGGGGGGCAGTTGTGCTTCACCTAAGGTTACAGGGCCTTTGGTCCGAGGAGGAATCCAGTATTCCCATAAACATACTGGAACTGAGACCGGTATGGAATGCCTTGTGCCAAGCAGAGGAATTTCTGAAGGGATTGCCAGTACGAGTTCAATCCGACAATGCCACTATGGTGGCATACTTAAACCACCAGGGTGGAACTAGAAGCAAAATGGCGATGGCAGAGATTGTGAGGATCTTCACCTGGGCGGAAGTGCAGGTTCCAGCACAGTCAGCCGTATTCATTCCGGGGATCCGGAATGTGGAGGTGGACTATCTCAGCAGGGCGGATCTGCTGGAAGGGGAGTGGTCACTCCATCGGGAGGTATTTCAGAAGATTGTAGACCGATGGGGACTGCCAGACATAGATCTTATGGCGTCAAGGACCAATTGTCAAGTGCCAAGGTTTTGCTCTCGGTCCAGGGATCAGTCGGCTTGGACAGAGGATGCCATGACAATTCCTTGGTCGTTCAATCTGGTCTACATCCTTTCCCCATTTCCAATGATCGCGAGGGTGTTGAAAAGGATAAAGAACCAGAGAGTACCGGCCATTCTGGTTGCACCAGATTGGCCCAGGAGGTCATGGTACTCAGACATACTGAGATTATCAACGGAATTGTGGTGACTTCCTCTTCAGCCGGACTTGCTAAGCCAAGGACTGTTCCTGCACCTGGACCTAGCTAGCTAGAGTAAAGGATGTTCGCAAATCGGATTTGCTGCTGGTTTTGTACGATGTACATAACATTGGGTAGCCTGCTTCAAAGCAGACTATTGCCCGCTGGTTGAGATCAACTATTGCGTTTGCTTACTGTAAGGCAGGTAGGCCTGTGCCATCTCGCATAAATGCCCATACTACAAGGTCAGTTGCTTCTTCGTGGGCAGTGCGTCATGGGGCCACAGCGGAGCAGTTGTGCAGGGCAGCCACCTGGTCCTCTGTTCACACCTTTACAAAATTCTACAGGTTTCATGAGTCGGCGGACGCTTCATTTGGACGGGCAGTGATGAGAACTGTCAGTCTGAGCGTACCCTCCCAAAGGACCGGCTCGTGAACGTCCCATCGTGAGCTGTGTCACCGGACTGGACGATAGAGAAAATGGGATTCTTTTGTAAGAACTTACCGTTCGAACCCCTTTCTCTGAGTCCAGTCCGGTGACACAGCGATCCCTCCCGAACGCTCAGTAAGTTGTACCGTTCATGGTTGCCATGTTATGTGTTATAAGTTGCATATATGGGATGCGGTCATTTGGTCGAATACATTATGGTCGAATGTCATTACATCGAATCCATTAGGTCGAATTGCTAAAAGGTCGACATGATTCTAGGTCGACATGGGAAAAGCTCGAAATGATTCTAGGTCGAAAGGTCATTAGTTCGACAGGTCATTAGGTCGACAAGGTCATTAGTTCGACATTGTCTAGGTCGACATTCACAAAGTCGACATGGGGTTTTTTACTGTTTTTTGAGCCGACATGTGCTGACAGGCGGTATTTTATGCCCTACCATCCACTAGGGCGTGGTGGGAGAATAAAATAGTGTGCCGAGCGTAGCGAGGCACCGTGCCCGACGCATCGCGAGCGCAGCGAGCGATGCGAGGGGATGCAGTGCACTTTAAACTGTGTCCATGTCGACTGTGTTGACATTCAGGTAAAAAAACAGTGAAAAACCCCATGTCGACTTTGTGAATGTCGACCTAGACAATGTCGAACTAATGACCTTTTCGACCTAATGACCTGTCTAACTAATGACCTTTCGACCTAGAATCATTTCGACCTTTTCCCATGTCGACCTAGAATCATGTCGACCTTTTAGCAATTCGACCTAATGGATTCGATGTAATGACATTCGACCATAATGCATTCGACCAAACGATCCCAACCCGCATATATGATGTTCAGGCATTGTACTGAGTTGTGTATCCTAGTGTGCTGTTGAAGTTTAACTGAAGCATTATGGGATGCAGTAGGGAGGAGCCTGCTCCCAAAGAATCTAGAAGCATAGGTGCCTGGCTCCTGGCGGACCCTCCTACATCCCATTGTGAGCTGTGTCACCGGACTGGACTCAGAGAAAGGGGTTCGAACGGTAAGTTCTTACAAAAATCCCCTTTTTTATTTACTTTATAAACAGGTTACTAAATAAAAATATTAATAAAACTAAAAGTACGTGTACAAAGGTTATATTCCTATCCAGTGGTATAAGTAGGTGTGGTGACATATGGGGCCCAATTCAGGCTGCAAATTTGAAGGACACGTTTGTATGGGCCGCAGTGCACATGCGCAAGCCCACTGAGAGCACAGGCTCCAAACGCCTGTGTGAGCAAACCACTCGCTGCTTGATTGACAGTGGGTGGCCATTTAGGGGCGTGCCACCTTTGCTTTCTGGGTGTTCCCCAGAAAATGCAGGTGTTCTCCGGTGGTTAGGAGGGAGGGCTGCTGACAGTGGCCTCCTCCCCACAGCCTTTGTAGCCATGCACAGGGGCGGGCACCTGTTCAGAGGGGCGGCGACTACTTGCTTACTGGGCTACAAAAACTCACAGCACACCGAGTAGGTCTGCAGGCCCATAGAACAGTTGCTAAATTGTTTATGCAGCATATGTTTGTAAAGCCCCCAGGGTCTTTACAAAGGTCTTTGTGGTCATGATGAGAATTCTAAGGCGACGGGATCACAGTGATGACCTACTCTTGAAGGCTCCTTCACAGAATCAGCTGCTTCGGAACATAGAGATCACGAGGAGTCTCCTTGTCAAACATGGGTGGATTCTGAACCTTCCCAAGTCACATTTACAACCGACACAGAGTTCCTGGGCATGATTGTTGGGGGGTGTGGATCGTTTGGTCTACACCAACTAGGTCGACAAGCATTGGGTCGACACCACTAGGTTGACAGGCAGCAAGGTCGACAAGGGTTTTTTACTGTTTTTTTGACCCGAATGTCAACACAGTAGACATGGGCACAGTTTGAAGTGCATCGCTCGCTTCGGGCACACTATTTTATTCTCCTACCACACCCTAGTGGATGGTAGGTCATGAAATACCGCCTGTCGGCACAAAAAACATTGAAAAGCACATGTCGACTTAATGCCATGTTGACCTAGACCCATGTCGACATAAAACCATGTCGACCTTGCTGCCTGACGACCTAGTGGTGTTGACACAATGCTTGTTGACCTAGTTGGTGTAGACCTAATGACCGTATCCCGATTATGGACACTGAATCAATGGATGTTTCTCCATCACGACCAAGTGTCAGCCCTCCAGGGCATGGTCCGTCTGATTCTGAGGCACAGGAAGGTATCAGTGCTTTTGTTTATCAGACTTCTGATCTCCGGCTGTATGGTGGCGGCCTTTGTGGCAATTTCCTGATTTCACTCCAGACCATTTCAGATGGACCTGTTAGCTCAGTGTTCAGGGTCCCACTTTTTTCTAAACATCCTGGAGCTTTGTGCCGTGTACTATTCATCCTCTACTAGAGCGCCATCAGAGTTCAATCAAACAATGCCACTGTGGGTTCATATACAAATTGACAGGGCGGCACCACAGTCGTGCAGCCATGCAGGAAGTCAGTCAGATCTGAGGGCATTTAGACGGAATCAGCTACCAGAATATTGTTCATGGACAAGAGATTTTGCAGCGGTGGCAGTCGATGCTCTGGTGATTCCTTGGAAATACCAGTTTTTCTACCTGTTCCCTCCTTTTTCCTCTGATTCATTGCACTCTGCAGTGCATAAAGAGGGAACGTGTCAAGGTTCTGTTGGTGTTTCCGGATTGGGCCCATCGGGCTTGGTATTCGGACCTACAGAGGCTACCAGCCTTGGCCTCTTCCTCTTTGGGAGGATATTCTGAAGCAATATACTTTCGTCTTTCCGGACTGGGATGACCCAGCAAATTATAGACCTGTGAGCTTAACATCAATAAACAGCAAATTATTTAAGGGAATTTTACTATATGGTATCCAAAAACATTTAGAGATGCATAGTAGAATTAGTAATAACCAATATGGGTTTGTAAAAAAATTGCTTGTGCCAAACAAATGTAATCAGCTTTTATGAGGACGTCAGCAACAACTTAGACAATGTAAATGCTGTAGACGTGGTCTTCCTGGATTTTGCTAAGGTTTTTGATAATGTGCTGCATAAGAGGTTGATAAATAAAATGGAGGATTTGGGACTAGTAGTGAAAATTTGTAGATGGCCAAGAAACTGGCTGCGGAATAGGGAATAGGGAACAAAGAGTGGTTGTGAACTGTGCAGTATCGGGTTGGATACCAGTACTAAGAGGAGTGCCACAGGCTTTGGTACTAGGGCCTTTTTTTATTTCACATATTCATTAATGATATAGGGTGAGTATACTCAACAAAGTTTCTTAACATATTTTCAGAAGGATATAAATACATTAGAAACTGTACAAAGAAGGGCGACTAAAATGGTGCATGGCCTACATCACAAAACTTTCCTGGAAAGACTAAAAGATCTTAACATGTATAGTTTGGAGCAGAGAAGGGAAATGGGGGACATGATAGAAATATTCAAATATATGAAGGGTTTTTAACATAGTACAGGAGGGAAATTTTCTTCAAAGGAAAGGAAGTAATAGAACACGAGGACATACACTGAAACTGGAGGGAGGTAGGTTCAGGGGAAATGTTAGAAAAAATTACTTCACAGAAAGGGTAGTGGATAAGTGGAATAGCCTCCCATCAGAGGTGGTAGAGGCTAAGAGTAGAACAATTTAAACATGCTTAGGATAGGCATATGAATATCCTAACAAAGAAATAAGGATCAAAAAGGGTTGAGATTACCTGAAGGATAAAAAAGGGGCAGACTAGATGGGCCAAATGGTTCTTATCTGCCGTCAAATTCTATGTTTCTAACTGGAAATGGATCTAGGAGTCCAAATTGACAACAAATGGGTGTAGTGCTCAGTGTCATGTAGCAACAAATAAGGCCAACAGGATTCTAGCCTGTATAAGAATGGGTATGGAGACTAGGGACTCAAATGTAATTATGCCACTGTACAAAGCATTAGTTAGACCACATCTAGAATGTGGAGTAAAAAAAAAAAAAAAACGACACCATAGAACTGGAAAAAGTACAAAGAAGTGCAACAAAGCAAACAAAAGGGTTGGTGAAATTAAGCTATGAAGACAGATTGGACAAATTGGAATTGTTTACACTGGAAAAGAGATGTTTAAGGGGAGACCTGCTTAACATGTACAAATATATTAGGGGCCAATATAAGGAACTGTTAGGCACCATTTTTACTTTGAGGAAGGACTATAGGACATGTTGGCATTAGACTAGAGGAAAGAAGATTTTGTACCCTTAGAAGGAAAAACTTTTTTGCGGTCATGGCAGTTAAATTGTGGAACTCTTCCTGGAGAGGTGGTGTCAGCAGACACATTAAATACATTTAAAGTAAGGTTGGACAAACATCTATTAGGTAAAAACATCCAAGAGTACTAACAACATACACTGTTACAAAAAGTTGAACTCGATGGACGCACAACTTTTTTTTCCAGCCGAAAAGAAATTACTTAAAGGGTCTATGTTTACCAGCATGGTTGTTGAGAGGGTCCTATTGAGACACAGGGGGATTCTCCTAGCTGTCATTCCAACCATGCTTAATGCCCGAAATCTGGAAGGTTTACATCTTCTGGTATAAAAGTAGGAGGGTGGCCCCTCTGAGGTTCTAGGCATCTCGTCTTCTGCTGCTCCTTCAGGTTGGCCTTTCGGTCGGCCTGTGGCTTGGTTCTTTGAAGGTACAGGTTTCGCCATTGTTAATTTTCTTTAACAAAAAAAAGCTCTTTTTATTCAGATCTTTTTCCAGGGGGTGGTCCGGTTGTATCCTCTGTTTGTTCTTCCCATGGCTCCATGGGATTTTGATCTTATTAATAATAATAATAATAATAATGTTATTTACATAGCATTTTTCTCCCAATAGGAGAAATGCTTTACATTTGCCTTTACAGCACATAAAACAAGACAAGCTTTAACAGTGGATATTAGTGAAATGCTTAAGAGAACAGGATCTTGTTCTTTCCTTTCTGCAATCATCTGTTTTTGAGTCTCCACTTAAATCAACCTCTGTTGGTACTATTTTTTTCCTGATGCTTCTCCTGCATGTTAGGATCTGGCAGACTGGAAACTATATGTCAGTATTTGGAGTAAGCAATAGTCTGGTGGTACCGAGAGACTAGACCAGTGTTTTTCAACCACTGTGCCGTGGCACACTAGTGTGCCTTGAGCTGCTCTCAAGTGTGCCTCCAGATCTAGAGATGCCCAAACTAGTTTACAGCCACCACCAGTTCAATTGTTATTTACTGGTCTCTTCTTTTCATGTAAAGGGCCAATGTATTTTAGTTTTGTTACCTGTGGGGACCAGTGTAATTGTTTTTTTTTATGGAGGCCAAAAGGTTTGATTTTTTTTCCTGTGAGGATCTCATGGTGTGCCTTGGCAATTTTAATTATTTAGTGTGCCGCAAGGTAAAAAGGTTGAAAATCACTGGACTAGACTGTGGCTGCAGAGGAATTCAGACAAATTCAGGACTCTGGACCAGGTGTGGAAAGGTAACTGATGAGTAGTGACCAGGGATGTGAGATTAAACCCTTCTGTGCAGAAATTCTGGGAAACACCCAATGCTTAGACACAGAGGAGAGCAGCAGCTAGCAATGACATAATCAAACCAGGACCTGGATGCAGCTCAAATGAATGTCCACAGAAAGTAACAATGAAATACTTTATTCAGGCATCAAAGAATAAAGTATAACTTCCACAGCAAATAAAAGTAATTTCCAAGGTAAATGAAATGCAGGAGGATAATACAAAGTAATATGGATAATTGCAGGTGGATAATGCAGAGTATATGGATTATTGCAGGATGCAGAGTAGTGGGAGAATGCAGGCCAGCTACTCAGTATATGGTAAGTAATATCAGGATCTAAAGTACTTAACTGACAAGTCCTTTTGCAAACTGAGAAGGTAAATGTCCAGACCAGGTTGATGAGAGAGACAAGGCAAATATCCAGAGCAGGTTGACAACAGGAACAGGCAAGGCAAGTATCCAAGGCTTATCTCCTGAAGGAGCTGGGGTACAGGACATCCACACATGGACCAGTAACAGGAACTATGACCAGCAGGGTGGAGTCCTACTGATTCCTTTTTATACCAAGCTGAGGTAATCAGTGGATGCAGCTGAGAGCAACATGAAGCACACTCCTAGCTGCTTGCTATTAGCAGACGGCCAGACAGACAGGACAGAGTGTATGGCTGGTTTCACACACTCCGGCTCCTGCCGGACGGTGAAATCCCGCACGGCCAGGGAGCCGTGCCACACACATTAGTTGTGAATGGACACTATTGTGTCCATTCACACGGGACGGCCCGGCCGCACGGCTGCAGCCGGATCCCGCCACTGGAAGGGACGGCTGCCGGGCTGTGGCCATCCCCTCCATGATAAACTACTGTGTGCGGCACGGGTCCCTGGCCGTGCGGGATTTCACCGTCCGGCAGGAGCCGGAGTGTGTGAAACCGGCCTAAGGCCGGTTTCACACACTCCGGCTCCTGCCGGACAGTGAAATCCCGCACGGCCAGGGAGCCGTGCAGCACACATTAGTTGTGAATGGACACAATTGTGTCCATTCACACGGGACAGCCACGGCCCGGCCGCACGGCTGCAGCCGGATCCCGCCATTGGAAGGGACGGCTGCCGAGCTGTGGCCATCCCCTCCATGATAAAGTACTGTGTGCGGCACGGCTCACTGGCCGTGCGGGATTTCACCGTCCGGCAGGAGCCGGAGTGTGTGAAACCGGCCTAACACTGCATAGAGGTCTCTAGCTGTTGTCCGAGTGCTCAGGGTCTATGTGGATAGGAGAAAGTAGCACTGTACAACAATATGTAATTAATATGACATGTTATTTGATATAACATCATCGCTGGCACCACCCCCCCAAAGCCAGCTACAGTGTGCATGCGCGAGTTCCCACTCACTATTATGCTAAGATCTTCTGTGTAGCCTGGAGCTCGTCAACTGCTGTAGCCAGGGGCAAAAGAGTCATACATGGGGAGAAGCATTATCAGCGCTCCCCCATAATGGATGATGCCCTGATAGTGGAGTTGCACTATACATGGGCATCTCAGAGCTTGCCCAGTCTGCACCCACTATTACACATGGGACAGGCTGTAACTAGCAGAGGGCTGGGCAATTGCGGCCCTCCAGATGTTGAGGAACTACACATCCCAGGATGCTTTGCATTAGTTTTGCTATGTGGCCATGCTGAAACTGATGCAAGGCATGCTGGGATGTGTAGTTCCTCAACATCTGGAGGGCCGCAATTGCCCAGCCCTGAACTAGCATCTTCATATCAGTGCAACTGTGACCACAAAATGTTGCATCTGCGCATGCATTGGTGTTCATCTAACAGACCCTCAGACTGAGAAGAACATACAAAATTAGATGACTTTCCTAGTCACCACTAGATGGTGCTCTACTATAAGAAGAAATAGCCATGCAAAGCTATGTAGGATGTATTGGTCTATTGCACAACCAGGGAACTAATGGGCCATATAGACCAGGCGATTTCAGGGCTTTTTCTAAGTGATCTGACTAGATCGCTTAGAAAATTACCCTACAATGCTCTGTGTGTAGGGGCCATAGCGATAGGTACCATATATATATATTTTTATATAGAATGAAGTCTGTAATAAGCTTCCGCAAAGATCGGGTGCCGTGCATCATTGTTTTTGTGAATAACTATGTCAGTGGCTCCCAAACATTCTTGAATCATGGCACCCTTGAGCAGATGTTCTCAAACAGTTTTGCTCTGGGTCCCAGAGCAATACTGTTTGAGAACATCTGCACCCAGAGCAAAACTGTTTGAAAACATCTGCTCAAGGGTGCCATGATTCAAGAATGTTTGGGAGCCACTGAGACAAAACTGTCTGACAATAAAATGATTACAAGACCACAGGATTTAGCACAGAATGGCTGCCAAACATGCATGGTCAGTAGAGGCACAGTGACTGTTCAATTCATTTCTTACACATCACAGGGGCAAGCTCCTTTTGGAGTCCCTGTCCCTGCATGTGTTTTTCTAATATAGTAATGTGAATGTTACATTTTAGTCCAGGGATCAGGGAACTTTTTTACCTTTTACCATACCTCCCAACTTCGGCAGTTCAGCAGTCGGGACGCTGCTGCTGCGCGCCGGAGGCGCGTTGAAATTTTCGGGGACGTGGCCTAATTTGGGGGCGTGGCCTATACTCGCCTCTCCCCCGCGAGGCTACGCCCCCATTTTGCCGCTATGGGGGCATGACCCAGAGGCTCTGTGAGCCTCTAGCCATGCCCCCAGCCCCCTGGCTGCGGGGATAGACGCTGTGCGCATGCGCACAGCGTTTATTCCCCGCTGCTTAGCAGCTGACAGGGGGGACTCCCAACAGCCCCCCCACACCGCGGGACACTGCCACCCGCGGGTGGGACAGCGGGACAGGCCCTGACAATCGGGACTGTCCCGATAAAGCTGCCCTTAGAGGCAGTGAAACGCGTTGGAAGCTGCTTGCTCATATAGGCCCCTCACTGCCATTGCCACACTGCGTCATCTGGATCCAACCAGCCGTCTACCATCCTATATTCTTTGGAGAAAAACCATCTTTTTGAGACCCTCCACCTGGCTTCATATATGCCACTATCAAGCGGAGAAGATTTCATCCACAACCCCATACGGAGATCACAGCTTCTTCAGCAGTCCTAAATGGACACAAGACTCCCAATGGACAAACAGTGGTAATTATAACCATCTTCTAAATTCGCTGACTTTAATCAAGTGGAAATTTATATACCATCTCAGTTCAAAAAGAACTTTATTGGGTCTTTATCGAGACTCCCACTCCACGACATACATAGGACGGATCCTATTAACATTCTATAAAAAGTGGCATCCACTGAGGGCCTGAGCTTTTATTCATATATATTTTATTGTGTATTCCTTTATTATATAGTACGATACACAGCCTGGGAGCAATTGATGATGATGATGATTACCATGTATGGCTGTGTGGGGTACAAAATTTGTATAGATTCATATGCATGCCTGGCTGTGTCTCGGCAGCGCGACCGTCCATTACCCCCAGAAATTAAATTTTTACCCATTTGGGGTCATTTACTCCTGTTCCCTGACCACTGAATTAGACCTTCTTTGCAGACTTTGAGGGTACCAGGTAGAGGTGTATGATTGGGTAGACAGTGGTTGACTGTAAGGCAGTGAGTGTCTGGGGAGGCAGATGGTGACATGTGGAGGCAAAGGGTGATAGGGAGGGTGGCTGGGGTAGCAGACTTTGCCCGGGGAAACAGAGGGTGTCAGGTGAGGCAGTGGCTGACAGGTAGATGCAGGGGAAGGTGGGGGTTAGGGAGAGGTAGTGGGATACTTGGGAGAAAGAAGGTGGCATGGAGAAGCAGTGAGTTGCAAAGGGTGATAGGAGAAGACAAACAATAGCAGAGGGAGGCAGAGGGTGTCAGACTGGAGGTAGAGGATAGCGGGGGAGGGTGGCTCTGGGAAAGTGGAGAAAGACTGGGGTGGCAGTGTGTGACAGGAGGAGGCATAAGGTGACTAAGGAGAGGCAGTGGGAAAATAGTGAGAGGCAGTGGGGTACTGGGGAGGCAATGAGTGACGTGGAGTCAGAGGGTGGCAGGGGTATTCAGGGGGTGACTAGGAAGAGGCAGTGTGAAAACTCCCCCCTCCAGCGATCCCCACTAGAGGGAACATCGCATCAGCCTAGTGTGATGCTGATGCATTGTGTCTCTCCACCTGCCCGGCTCACTGGGTATGTGCATGCCCATGCAGCCTGGAGCATGGCAGCACATAGCGTCCCTGTTATTTCAAACACATTTCTCACATTGATACCTGGATGAGAAAAGATATCAGCGCACATAATTTGAACTGATACCACTTCTCCCCCAGACCAACTCCTTATACAGATACCCATCTGCAGGGCCAGACTGGCCATTCTGGCAAATGCCAGACGGGCCAATGGCCAGGTGGACCAATTTTTTCTAGTAAGTGCAGGCTCCGCCTCCCGATCGGTGCACAAAGAGAGCCACTGGAATCGTGGCGGGTCCGGCTGCTCTCTTTGCGCCACTAAGGTTTGGCATCATACGCCACTCTTCCCCTCTCTCCTGCAAGCCGAGAGAGGCAACACACACATGTGCAAAGGTTGCGTGTGTGCACAAATGCCAGGCCCAGTCCATTGCTGCCCATCAGAGAGTCCTGCTCGCTGGCAGTGAGCTCCACTGAGTCTGACTGTGGTCTGCTGCTGGTGCTAGCTGCCTGTTTGTCAATTTCAGGTTTTGGTGCTGAGCATGACTGAAGAAGTTGAGCACTGGGGTGGGGGCCGGGTTGCCTAATTGACCCCAAAGATCTTTCAGCCAGTGATTTTGATCATTTAGCCCTAGCCCTTGCATATGGAGCTGCAAATCCTGAGTATAATTCTAGTATCCTGCCTGCTTCACTGGCCACTCTTCCTTGGATGTGGGGTACTGCCCAAAAAATCTTGTGAACCCACAACCTGCGGGAGAATATACAAGTACAGTTCAACTTATTTCAGAATCCTGGCTCAGAGATCTGAGTAGTCATCAGCCTGACCACATGAGAGTTGCATACCTCCCAACACTCACAATTTCAGCGGGACAGTCCCGATTACCGGGTCCTGTCCCGCTATCCCACCCGCGGCCGGAGGTGTCCCGCTGCGGGGGGGCAGTTGGGAGCCCCCCGTTTTAACAGAATAGATGCTGTGCGCATGCGCACAGCGTCTATTCCTGCCCGAAAACGGGGACGCGGCTCATTTGCATAAGCCGCACCCCCTCATTTACATAAGCCACGCCCCTGCCGCTACAAAGTTGGGAGGTATGCAGTTGTGACCATTATCTAAGAGTTGCAACCCAAAGCTTGAGAACCTTTGCCCTAGAGCACCAATTTTATGGCCCTAGAACATAAGGTTCAGTTATGTAGTGGTAGTGGTAAACATGGCGGTGCTACTTTTGGTACACATATTTATGATTGGCAGCCACCAGCACTGGCTTTGCCTATCACATTGACCATATGTAAATTGCTTCTCGGCCTTTTGGCTAAGATCAAGTGTAGTATCTGTTCTTATCAGTGGGTATGGACTGGCCTCTGGCAGAGAATAGAGAAAGGTTGGACTGAGTAGCTGCTCTGATGGGCGGAGGGTGTGGGACCCCTCTGTTTTTTCCCGGGAGCAGTGAAAAGTCTCACTGAGTATCTTCACCTCTGCCTTTGGTAGGAGGTGTTGTTTCCGTAAATCCACTGGTAAGAGGGGGGGAGAAACACTGGGCCTAGTAGATTGACTCTCCTGACGGGGTTCGTAGCCCCCGAAGGATGAGTCAGCGAAAGGCTCAGTCTAGTATCCATTCCCAGGGAGCGGAGAAAAGCTGAGACCGAGTAGATTGGTCCAGGTTGGCTAACCACCAGCCTGGGCACAGCGAAAAGCTCAGCCTAGTATCCTAACCCTGGGAGCGGAGAAACACTGGGACTGAGTAGATTGCTCTTCCGAGGGGGGTGCAGTCCCTAAGGGAGTCTTTCGAAAAGCCCAGTGGAGTACCCATTCCCATGCCGGGGGCTGGAAAATGCCTGCTGGTGAGACAGAGAAAAGCTTGGTCGGACGCTGAAGGGTCGGCTGCCTGGAGCCCGAGGCTGCACTGTGCCCCCGGGGAAACTCGGGGGTGCCTGATTTGCACTGGTGATGTCCAGCACCATGCACTGAATGGCACACACACTGCGCACTTCCCTCTAGGTTAGGCTACACGTCCTTACCTCGTCCTTTTGGATGGGGTAGGACAATTTTTTACACCCCCACCCCGGCCTTCTGGCTAGGGCTTCTTTTATTTATTTCTTTGATTTGCACTTTTGAGCACTTCACGTTTTTCGTTAGTTTGTCACGTTTTTTTGATTTGGGTAGTGCGGCTGTCCCTAACGGGCCTTCCGTTCCCCAAACGTGGCTGGGACTCTTCACCTTTTGGGGAGAGTCCCGGTCCCCTCGAGGGCAACCCCGAGCCGCAAGGCGGAGGGAAGCCTAAGCGGGTCTCTCCAAACCTTCGGGTGCGGAGGACCCACCGTCCAAAACCCTTCCGGGGGTGGAGGAAAAGCGGGTCTCTCTGAGCTTCGGCGAAGAGGACCCACCGATCCCTTTTTCCCTTCCTCGGCCTTATGGTTGAGGGGGGTTAGGGGAACCATGGGGCCTTTCTCCTTTGGGAGAGGGTCCAAACGTTCGTACGGCTGCCCCCTTTGCACGTGTTTAGGCACAGCACTGGTGGTGGTGGGAGCACACCTCGGGTTCCCTGAGTTTCTTCAAACTCATCTGTTCTTATCAGTGGGTATGGACTGGCCTCTGGCAGAGAATAGAGAAAGGCTGGACTGAGTAGCTGCTCTGATGGGCGGAGGGTGTGGGACCCCTCTTTTTTGCCTGGGAGTAGTGAAAAGTCTGGCTGAGTACCTTCACCTCTGCCAGTGGTAGGAGGTGTTGTTTTCGTAAACACACTGGTGAGAGGGGGGGAGAAACACTGGGCCTAGTAGTTTGGCTCTCTTGACGGGGTTCGTAGCCCCCGAAGGATGAGACAGCGAAAGGCTCAGTCTAGTATCCATTCCCAGGGAGCGGAGAAAAGCTGAGACCGAGTAGATTGGTCCAGGTTGGGCAAGCCACCAGCCTGGGCACAGCGAAAAGCTCAGCCTAGTATCTTAACCCTGGGAGCGGAGAAACACTGGGACTGAGTAGATTGCTCTTCCGAGGGTGTTGCAGCCCCTAAGGGAGTCTTTCGAAAAGCCCAGTGGAGTACCCATTCCCATGCCGGGGGCTGGAAAGTGCCTGCTGGTGAGACGGAGAAACACTTGGTCGGACGCCGACTGGCTGGCTGGCTGCCTGGAATCCGAGGCTGCACTGTGCCCCAGGGGAAACTCGGGGGTGCCGAACATGCACGGGTGATCCTCAAAATCACCATGCACTAGTATGGCACTTGCACTGCGCACTTCCCTTTAGGTTAGCGCTTCACGTCCTTACCCCGTCCTTTTGGATGGGGTAGGACAATTTTTGCACGCCCCACCCCGGCCTTCTGGTTGGGGTCCTTTATTTATTTATTTCTTTTCCCTCTCACGTTTGTCACTTTTCACGTTCTTTGTTTTTTGTAGTTTGTCACGTTTTTTTTGGGCTGATGCGGTCGACCCTAACGGGCCTTCCATTCCCCAAATGTGCTGAGGCTCTCGTCCTTTTGGGGAGAGCCTCGGTCCCCTCGAGGGCGACCCCGAGCCGCAAGGCGGAGGGAAGCTCAAATGCGGGTCTCTCCAAACCCTCAGGTGCGGAGGACCCACCGTCCAAAACCCTTCCGAGGGTGGAGGAAATGAGGGTCCCTCTAAGCTTCGGCAAAGAGGACCCACCGATCCCTATTTTCCCCTCCTCGGCCTTATGGTTGAGAGGGGTTAGGGGAACCCCGGGGCCCTTCTCCTTTGGGAGAGGGTCCAAACGTTCGTACGCACGCCCCCTATGCACGTGTTAGTCACTGCACTGGTGGTGGTGGGAGCACACCTCGGGCTCCCTGAGTTTCTTCAAACTCATTGACCATATGTAAATTGAGTTGTTCATGGACCAGTGACCTGCGGCACTCAGTTTGATAACCACAAATCTGTAAGTTAAGAGAGTAGGCGAGCATCTTGTTCACTACGAGGACATGCTAGTACACCAAGATCATAAACATTGTCCTGTGCCTAGGGCCGGCAACAGAAATCTTGGGGCCCTGTACACAGATATTTCTGGGGCCCCCCGCGTCCCCCCCCCATGTAATCCCAAGCTGACGTCAGTGCGCACCAACCCGTTGTTACCAGTTACCACAGCGACCACTTACTACATACTAAAAAAACACACAAATAAAAAGACAGTATATACTAGACAATATCTCACTTTAGAAATACAATATAATATGAATCAACATTTCCAATAAACATTATTCAAGCGGCACTCATTTGGATTTAAATCCAAAAGCTTACAGACACATTTACAGGGAAATTACAGAAAGTAATGAAGGCCCGGCGCTTCATTGAGTCCACCTGGAGCAAGTGTGCCCAATCGCCGGATCCACATTGCTTCACATCTAAGCTATTTAGCAGATCTCTCACCACCACGCAACGCCGCTAGCACATGATCAATTATAACGCACTTCATCACAGCTATACTGTGCTTAGCCTGTAAAAAAAGGTGAGTGACCGGTTGGTCGCTGCCACAATTATCAAATGCTGCTTTAATAGAAGATCGGTGGTCCGCTAGACATTCCCGTAGCATTCTTTCTGTTTTCCCCACATAATGTAGGGAACACGGACAGGATAACATATAAACAATGAACTCCCACAGACCTCCCCCCCTGAGCTCACCCTCTGCTGCTCGCCATCGGGGATCCTGGCAGCGGGGTCCCAGAAGCGGATATGCCATCAGCAGCATGGTCCCTGGGGAAGATGGGAACTAGCAGCGATATTAATACCGCTAATAGTTCCCATCCACCGCAGGGACCCCCGCTGCTGGCGGCATATCCGCTGCTTTGACCCCGCTGCCAGGATCCCCGATGGCGAGCAGCAGCGGGTGAGTTCGGGGGGGGGGGGGGGGCAGCGGGTGAGCTCCGGCCGTGGGTGCTCCTCACTATCCATGGGCGTTCGGGCCCCGGAGCACCCACGGTTTCGGCGCCTATGCTATCGGCCATAAACTTTTACTTGCAGAATGTAAAGTTCATCTTCTTCTTCTTAAAAGTCTCTTGTTTAAGCAGTTCAGGCCTCTCCTAATGAACACTAATGCCTGGACCTCTCTGAGATGACTGATGAGCTACAGGCAGCTCGCAGTCCTTCCCTCCTTAGTCCTTACCTATACCATTGAGGATCGGGGGGGGGGGGGCCTTTCACACTTCAGGCTTCCCATACTGTGTAGTTGAGTGGATTCTCCGCAGGACTGATGACCTCAGGCACAGCAGGCAGCAGCAGACTCCAAAACAACATCTACAATGCGGAACGCAGATTAGGTGTGCACATGCGCAGTAAAGCTGCGTACCCACGGTAAGATATAGTGCACAATCTAGCACACTATCTAGCCAGTTTCGAATAGCATGCTAGATAGTGCATTATATCTTACCGTGTGTATGCACTATCCGACGTACGATGCGCGCTCCCGCAGGTCGTATGGGAGGGAGCTGATCGGGTGAACATGCAACCCAATTCTGTCTAGAAAGCATAAGATAGTATAGTGTAGTAAATCGTACCGTGGGTACGCACCTTGAGATCCTTATTGTCTGTGCGCAGTGCAGCCAGGAGACAGCCGACTCAGCCTCTGAGCGCTGAGCGGCTGTCTGTGACGTCACGTGACCTGGACTGCGGAGGACACTGAGTGTCAACCACCACCGGCGCTGCTGCGGCAGCTGAGCCCGGAGCCGACAGCAGGAGACAGACTCGACTGACCCAGGGACGGAGGGCGCAGAGGAGGCAGCGGCGCACAGACACTATGTGAGTGTCAATCACTTCACCACTGCGCAGCCAGGCAGCCGCCGACAGAGAGAGAGACCCGGCGCAGCGGCGCGCACAGTGAGCTCAGCAAGGCCAGTACAGACACCAACGGGGGTAACACAGACGGGCCCCGGCCGGGTTCTGGGGCCCTTCAGATCGCCGGGGCCTGTCACACATGTCCCCCTTGACCCCCCCTGTCGCCGGCCCTGCCTGTGCCCATCCAGTGCCATTCATAAATCAGTCCCACTTTATTCAACAACATAAACAATGTATGTTTTATTTAATGTGAATTAATTTCAGCACAGGTAAAATTAGATAAATATATATTCATTGTATCAATGTTGAGTGGAACAAAGTATAATCTTAGCAGATGATGATGAGACTATACTTAGTATTAGGAAGACAGCACAGCATCATCCTCTGAGACTATAATGTGTGCCACTCAATATTGATACAATCAATATATATTTTCATATTTACAAGCGCTTTTTTACATTTGATCAATATTGTTTTTATTGAGCACATAGAGTGAGCTGATTGGCTGGTGCTTTATCTCTGTCCATTTGATCTATCTACAAAGCTTAGTAAGTAAACTCCTTGGCCCCTATGACAGGAGAGGAAACAATCAGTATTGCCAAACCACCACCAATAGATGAGCCTTATTGTCTATATGAATGCATCACAGAAATGTTTGTTATACCATACATTTCCACTTGCTGAATTATTGTATAGATTACAGAATATGTTTTTGTATCTGCTAACCCCTTGGTTTGTTATACACTGTGTTCCTATGCCTACATTTCTCTGTGCCCTTTATATTTTGTAAAAACTTGATATGGTACTTATGTATTATCTGGGCTGCCGATTTTTTGATTGTATGCCTTAACTTAAGGCATACAATCAGATGCGATGCGATATCTCATCGCATCGCATCGCATACGACCATATCGCATGCGATGCGATGACCCTATTTTTCCATAGGATTCAATGTTAAAATGGACTGAGTCCATTTTAACATGGAATTCAATGGGAAAAAGTGGTCCTTTTCATACCCCTACTATCCAAGTGGGCATGGAGTTGGATATAAACCTGTGGCGAGCGTAGCGAGCCACCGAGCCCGAAGCGTGGCGAGCGAACGGTATTCTGTGTCCCCTCGCGGGGCTCGCCACGCTTCGGGCTCGGTGGCTCGCTACGCTCGCCACAGGTTTATATCCAACTCCATGCCCACTTGGAAAGTAGGGGTATGAAAAGGACCCCTTTTCCCATTGAATTCCATGTTAAAATGGACTCAGTCCATTTTAACATTGAATCCTATGGAAAAATCGGGTCCATCGCATTGCATCGCATGCGATATGGTCGGATGGGATGCGATGGACCCGATTTCAAAATCGGCAGCCCAGTTAGTACATAAGTACCCTTGATATGATTTTATTCAGTAATAGATTCAGTTTCAGTGTAATGGAGGCCACACACGCACCGATGCAGGCGGTGCGATGCTGTACGATGGGGTGCGCGCTCCCGCGGCACCTCATCGTACAGTACAAAAAGTATGTGCTGCACATACTTTTTGTACTAGCCTTTTCTAGCACAGCATCGCTTCGCATGCACATAGTATGCACAAGGCATACGATGCAATGCTATGTGTGCTAGTTAAGCCCACAACGCACGCCAGGATCGGTGCGTGTGTGGGCTGCATAAGATACTGCTGCTGTCTGCAAGGGACATATAATATAGAATATAAAAGAAGCTATACCGTACACACACTGGGTAACAGATCAGGTGTATTATTCTTACATATTAGTTTTATTATTGTTAGAATAGACCAGTAATGGCTAACCTCATACTTGCCTACCCTCCCGGAATGGCCGGGAGTCTCCCGAAAATCTGGTCCCCCTCCCAGCCCCCCAGGAAGGTGGGCAAGTCCCCGCAAGCGCCGCTCCCCTCCCCCCCCCCCCCCCGGAGCTGGGGAAAGAAGTGGGGGAGGGGAGCGGGACTAAAATTATGCGAATCGGGTCATTTTGTGTCATTTTAGCCCCACCCCACCCCCTACTCGCGGACCCACGAATTGCGGCGCTTGCGTGGATTGGGGGCAGGACTTTGATACTTCAGCCTTGTCCCCGCCCCCCGAACTGCACATTTGGTTGTCCTCTCCGGGCTTCTCCCGGAGAGTGACATTAAAAAGTCGGCAAGTATGGCTAACCTTGACACTCCAGCTGTTGTAGAACTACACGTCCCAGCATGCCCTGCTACATTTTTGCTATTTGGCCATACTAAAACTGTTGCAGGGCATGCTGGGATGTGTAGTTCAACAACAGCTGGAGCGTTAGCCATCACTGGAATAGTCAGTAGAGCAAACCAAAAGCTTCCTTCACCTGTGATGATAATTCTTGACACACTTTACCATCTGACCAGCAGAGGTCAGTATTGTAACAACAGCGCTCACTCTAAGTGGGTCAGCATGCCAGCTCAGAGGCTAAAGCTGTAGTGACATCAGAACACAGTTTAAATTTAGGAATGTATGTGGGTCAGTGTGCTATGTGAGGCCAAGGCCGGCTGTTTACACAGCTCTTTCATGGTGGCTGCACATTTGGGTTTATCTCTTCCACAGGCTGTACAGGAGACAAAGTACCTGACTCCACGCCAGGATGTTCTACGTCCAATTAGGAATAATGAGAACATCCCTCTTTCACCGTCCCCACTGTCACTTAACACTAATGGCTAATTCAGCGGTGGACGCAGCTGCGTTGGCTCTTGCTTATGTTGCCAGAGTTACGGCTTCTGCAATAATATGCGAATACTGCTCCTCCCCTGGTGTAGTTACTGTGTATGAATGTGCAAACACTGAGATGCCCACCTACAGCATTTCTGCACCCTGCAGCACTGCCAGTGTTTCCTGACATGCCGCCATTGGTGCAATATCAGCACTCGCACAAGCAATATTGCAGGTGTGGCTTCTCTATTTGCAGGACTGGCCTGAGGATAATTTTTGGTAAGCCAATCTATACTTTGGAGCCCCCCTGACAAAATTAAAGGGTTGTGGTCTTATCGGGAAAGTCTAGTTGTAGTGCACCTTATACATTATATACCCACAATTAGGTAATCATTACCTAATATGCCCCCATGTGTGGAGACTTGCAGAGCGGTAGTGCCAGTGGTGTTGAGGGTGGCACCGCAGCACATTACAGTACTGTGAAGAAATGCAAAATAAACTACCACTCCCAGCAGACAGCAAGGCTCAGATTATACTTCTTATTTTTTTAGCACCTTCAAGAAGATACAGTAGTAGATTTAATCTGTTTGGTTGCTACGGGCAACATCCCATCTTCAATAGAACTCCCATCCTAGTAAATTTACCTCATAGAAGCTTGTTGGCGGCATTGACGTACGGATGGACAAACAGAGCACCATATGGGGGCAAACATCTACAGGAGGGGCATAAACAGTCAGATGAACAGAAGAGAGGGTTTATAGACAGACAATTGGATGAGAGGGGCATAGACAGGCATTGATTGTGCTTGAACAATGTGTCAGCCATGTATCACCATTGCCCCTACTAGATCCAGAGTCTGCACTAGAAGCGGCAATGACTCTCACCTCTGTCAACTCTGCCAGTAAGTAAAATGACAGACACCCAACAAGGCCTGCAGGTTAGGGTACGACGGAGTTAGGGTATGGGAGCTTTAGATTCCACAGGCATAGATTCTATCCTATTGTGGAAAAATTGTGTGTTGGGAGCTGTCGAAGACGGGGCTCTAACGCGGGCGGAGGTGACTTATGTTATAAATGTGTGTACTCCAGCAAAAGTTATCATTGTTCATTCCTGGATGGCCTCCACTGGTCAGGAATTTTCTGCCTGGCAGGCACTGGCCAATTTAACTAATGCAGGTATGTCCAACCTGCGGCCCTCCAGCTATTGTGAAACTACACACCCCAGCATGCCTTGCCATAGTTTTAGCATGCCCTAATATCAAAACTGTGGCAAGGCATTCTGGGATGTGTAGTTTCACAACAGCTGGAGGGCCGCAGGTTGGACATGCCTGAACTAATGTTTTGTAGCACTATAGATATCTGCACATCCACACATTCAGCCAGTTTTCGCATTACAGTTTAAAGGGGTTTGGTTGGGTGGGGGATTGTGTTAAGGTTTAGTAATAAGAGGGTGGGTTAAGATTGAAAAATTGTTGGAAATTTATGTGTATCTGCGTGCGGTCATTGTCGCACTACTGTTATCACATTGAGCTCAACACCCACTTAGGGCTGGAACACACTTCTAAACCATATGTAATAATGGGTTCTACTATCTGTATGATCACAGTGTTGCTATTATATTTGCTCTTGTTATATTTAACTCTATACCATGCTTGTCATATTAGATTGTATGATGTGTGATATGTATGTGAAATGACGACCATGCTGTATGACCTTTTTTTCTCTGTTAATAAAAATCAACTTTATTCAAAAAATAAATAAATACAGAGGGTGCAGTGGGATTGCCTGGGGATGCCTGCGGTCAGAATACTGATACAGACATGCCGACAAGGGTTAGGTAAGTATACTTACCTTCTCCCTGCCCTCCCTACGCACAGCCTATACATAACCCTCACCCCTTGCAGGGGTTGAGGGTTATGCCAGCATGTTCAGATATGAAGCAATCATCAAAATTAGATGTCCGGCAGTGCTATCATCTCAGAACTGGCAGAAGC
Source organism: Crinia signifera (assembly GCF_055691185.1). Classification (NCBI taxonomy): domain Eukaryota; kingdom Metazoa; phylum Chordata; class Amphibia; order Anura; family Myobatrachidae; genus Crinia; species Crinia signifera. Next base: position 103,818,390 of record NC_139222.1, on the reverse strand, counting down.
CAGTGGATCCCAGGTATACCCATCTACTGTTTGGAAGAAATCTGGCCAGAAGTGGTCTTCATTGAAGAATTGCGAAAGCCATACCTTTGACGTGGAAACAAGGCCAAGTGACTCAACTATGCACAAAAACATAGGTATTGGGATGTAGAAAAATGACAGCAGGTGCTCTGGACTAATGAGTCAAAACTGTTTTGGCTGTAACAGAAGGAAGTTTGCACCAAAGGGCTGGAGAATAGTACAATAATAAGTGTATGCAGGCAACAGTGAAGCATTTTGGAGGTTACTTGCAAGTTTGTGGCTGCATTTCCGCAAATGGAGTTGGGGATTTGGTCAGGATTAATGGTGTTCCCACTGCTGAGAATTAAAGGCAGATACTTATCCATAATGTAATACCATCAGGAAGACATTCTCATAGGAGCAGAAGTTGAGCGGAGGGAAGCATTCTTAGTAACTTACAGAGTAGGTAAACTGGTTAGTGTACTTTTGTGGGGCAATGTAGTAACAATCATTATAAATGGTGATTTTGTAATCTTCCAATAACAGGAGAAACATTTACCTCATAATTACAGTGTTCATCCCAAACCAAATGATGCATACAAGTCTAGAAAGTGCATACACATCTCAGTTTGTGTGGTAAGCCAACTTTGAGCGCAACATTGACTGAAAGTAAAATAATATGAATTGTGCTCACCCGAGGACACAACCGGCGATCACTTCAGAACTATATGTAAGCTCCTGTTCTATTTCTGTATGGAATTTTGCTAGAAGCGAGATGCAACTCAAAATTGGCATATCACAGATGCAGAGAACCATGAGAGTATGAAGCAATTCACAGTATGCGAAGTGGAAGTGACTTAGCAACGTAGTTTGCAACCTATTTAGTCCCTTAATTGCCTAGGACTTTGATGCAGGACTGTATTTGGCAGCCATTTCCTTACTACCAATGAGAAATGATGAATTCCTTATGCTACAGTAGATATAGATCTAGTATAGACAGAGATACATATTCCTTAGTTGGCTCCACAATCATTCAATTCATGAAAACGGAGGTAAGATGTCCATTGACCAGGTATTCGTTTCACGACCACCTATTTTGGCTAAGCGACAGATACAACCTACATACTTGTATGACAGGACTCCACTGGACCGGGTGTGGTATATTAGGTATATTAGGTTGATAATGTCTTGGTCCACACCAAAAGGTTGACATGCATAAGGTAGACTGTGACAAAAGGTAAATGTTAAAAGTCAACCATTTGCTTGTGTTGTTTGGTGTCATTGACGACACCTGAGCACACGGATCCCCAATTAGTGTACCGATTCACTCGCAATGCTTTGGGTCAGGTGTCTCACACGCTACAGCTGCTTTCGGCACACTTTACTTGTCCCAATTGGAGTCCACATGGATGGTAAAGTATGAAAAATTTTAATACTGCCCCTCCAAATCAATCAAGTCAATCTTTTCAAATATTGACCAGTCATGTTGACCTTCTGATGGTGTCAACCTTTTGACCATACGGTGTCAACTTAGCATCTGGGTCCCCACTGGACCAGGTCTGGATCAGCTGGGAGTTCGAAGTTCAGCTGTGCCAATCAGTCCTAATCCTATGGATCAAATTTGTTCATCTGTGGAGGTTTAAGGAACACCATGTTAATTGCCCACTCAATTCTTCAGTTGGATACCACGCCCAGGACATACCTGTGGATAGCATCATGACTAGGACTTTCTGGCCAAATGTTTATGTTTATCTAGATGGCTAGATTTGTGCAGCATGCCCTATTTCTCAGAGGACAGTTAAAGAGAACCCAGATGTGGCTTCTCTAGCTCGCCTGGTGTTCTCGAAAGTGTAAAAGCTTATGTTGGGCATAGTAGCCCTGATATCCAAAAGCGTTCCCACTGTAGCTCTCCAAGGCTAGTAAGTTAGCAGTAGTATTTTCCTGTGTGGATTTACCAAAAGTGATCCTTAAGTATCGCGATACCAGCTTTATGTCCTGATTTATACAAGCTCATGAAGACGGCCATCAGCAGACAGGGTGTTTTAGTCAAAAAGTTCAACTGCACTCTAAATTCAATATATCAGAGAATAATTTTATTGAAACTGAGGAATTTTGGTAGGAGACTTTGGGGAAGGTATACGAAGCCTTAAAAATCAAATGGAGACTGAAAATCCATAAATGATTTTTCAAACCCAGCCTGTAACATGAAAGTTAGGAGCTGATTGGCTGGTGGTTTATCACTCTCTATTTTATCACTTTTCAAGCATAGTACATCTGGCCCCTTAGCCGTTTGTGGTCAGCAAATCACTGCAGGTTTATCCCAGCTTTCTGCTATTTGAGCATCTTTATGGAAAAACGTTGGGACATCATCAGCTTCCTTTGCAATTCCTGAGAGGAGTAGCAGGTATGTTGCTGAATGTTATCCAAAGATTAAGGGTGACATTCTATGGGTTGAGAATATTAGACTTTTGCGAGTTTTTTCGCAAAAACGGCCGAAATCGCATTTTTTTCCATTTTCGCATATTTAATGAGCTGCGAAAATGTGAAAAAAAGTGCGATTTTGGCCAACAAGTTGGACACACTGGAAATGCGATGGCTGCTTTTCGCAGCACATCGCATCCAGATGTTTTCACATGAAAAAGTATACAAATCGCATATTTAATGGTATGCGATTTGTATAAAGTGTGTCTATAATTCGCCCAAAAATCAGACCAGGTTCTGATGGGCGAATTAGCCAGAACCCTGCACAGATCGCAATGATCTGTGCAGGGTTCTGGTGTAAAAATAAGTTTAAACAGTTAAAATAAAAAAAAATAAAAACAGCGCGGGGTCCCCCGCCAGAGCATAACCAGCCCCGGGCTCATTGAGCCGGTGCTGGTGACATAAAATCAGGGTCCCCGACAAATAGGGGTCCCCTTGATTTAATGAAACCAGCACCAGGCTCAAGGTCCGGCGCTGGTTCCCGAAATACAGGGGACAAAATGACTAGGGGTCCCCCGTATTTTAAGAACCAGCACCAGACCCAACCAGCCAGCAGGGTAATGCCACAGCCGGGGGACACTTATTATATAAGGTCCCGCGGCCAAAGCATTATCCCCCTGGCTGGTCAGCATGGGCAGGGGTCCTGGGGAAGTGGGGACCCCCCCCCAATGAAGGGGTCCCCCCCCCTCCAGGACTTACCAGCCCATGCTGAAAGTCCGGGGCTGTCCCCGATGCCCCTGGGTGGTGGGCATCGGGCTGATGGATAGTGTAAAAATTAGAAGAAAAACTATTGTTTTCTACTGTAGAACTATGAGTCCCAGCAAGCCTACCCCGCATGCTGGGACTTGGAGAACCACAAGTCCCAGCATGCGGGGCATTAAAGGGCCCGCTGGCACTTGTAGTTCTACAGTACAAAAAATAGTTAAATAAAACACACTGACACCCTGAAAAATAAAAGTTTAATACACACATAACACACACACTGATACTTACCTACCTTGAGCCCGTAGGTCGGTCCCTGGATCCTGGGGCTCCTGGACAGAAGAGTCCGGTTCCGGGGCTGGTCCGGGGTCCTGGGCTCCAGGGCTGATGTCTCCGGGGTCCAGGATCCGAAGAAGTCCAAAAGGGGTTTCTAAGGAAGGAAATCCTACTCACCTGGTCCCCGGCGACGACATCGGCATCCTCTCCGGCAGACGCGCTGCTCCCGGCTGGTACCCGCTCTCGGACTACCGAGCCGAGAAAGTCGGCTCCTGATTGGCCGCTAGGTGGCCAATAGAATCATCCGGAGGAAAGGCCTGGAAGATGAAAATCTCTGCGTCTCTCCAGTCCGTGAGCGGGTACCAGCCGGGAGCAGCGCGTCTGCCGGAGAGGATGCCGATGTCGTCGCCAGGGACCAGGTGAGTAGGATTTCCTTCCTTAGGAACCCCTTTTGGACTTCTTCGGATCCTGGACCCCGGAGACATCAGCCCTGGAGCCCAGGACCCTGGACCAGGACCAAGGCCCCGGAACTGGACTCTTCTGTCCAGGAGCCCCGGACCCAGGGACCGACCTACGGGCTCAAGGTAGGTAAGTATCAGTGTGTGTGTTATGTGTGTATTAAACTTTTATTTTTCAGGGTGTCAGTATGTTTTATTTAACTATTTTTTGTACTGTAGAACTACAAGTGCCAGCGGGCCCTTTAATGCCCCGCATGCTGGGACTTGTGGTTCTCCAAATCCCAGCATGCGGGGTAGGCTTGCTGGGACTCATAGTTCTACAGTAGAAAACAATAGTTTTTCTTCTATTTTTTACACTATCCATCAGCCCGATGCCCACCGCCCAGGGGCATCGGGGACAGCCCCGGACTTTCAGCATGGGCTGGTAAGTCCTGGAGGGGGGGGGGGACCCCTTCATTGGGGGGGTCCCCACTTCCCCAGGACCCCTGCCCATGCTGTCCAGCCAGGGGGATAATGCTTTGGCCGCGGGACCTTATATAATATGTGTCCCCCGGCTGTGGCATTACCCTGCTGGCTGGTTGGGTCTGGTGCTGGTTCTTAAAATATGGGGGACCCCTAGTCATTTTGTCCCCCGTATTTCGGGAACCAGCGCCGGACCTTGAGCCTGGTGCTGGTTTTATTAAATCAAGGGGACCCCTATTTGTCGGGGACCCTGATTTTATGTCACCAGCACCGGCTCAATGAGCCCAGGGCTGGTTATGCTCTGGCGGGGGACCCCGCGCTGGTTTTTTTTTTTATTTTAATTTGCGATTTCCTGCAAACGTGCGATTTTCAGACATGAAAATCGCACATTTTCAGGACTAAACACATCGCACCAACTCGCACCTATTCGCAGTATTTGGCCCGTTTTTCGCATCTCATTAAATATGCGAAAAACGGGCCAATCTTGCGATTTTCAAAAGTGCGAAGTGGTGCGATAAAAAAAATGCGGATTTATGTCAATCCATAGAATGTCACCCAATGTGTGGAATACACAGGCACAAGAGTGGACACATAGGGGGTAAATTTACTAAGACTGGAGTTCTATTGAAGATGGGATGTTGCTCAGATCAACCAATCAGATTTTATCTATTATCTTCTAAAAGGTGCTAAATAAATGAGATGTAGAATCTAATTAGTTGCTATGGGCAACATCCCATCTTCAATAGAACTCCCATCATAGTAAATTTGGTACTTATATGTTAGTTGGGCGCCCAATAAGCATACGTACGGTTACTTAGGGAAATCGCATCGCATGGGCCATTTTAAGGGTCATGCGATGCAATGCGATTTTCCTATGTAATTTATTCACTGCTCTCTTAGCCCTGGGGGATCGCATCGCACCTCCCGCAAAATCGCATGCCCCCACTATCCACGTCGGCGTGGAGTTGATTTTATATCGTGTGGCGAGCGCCGCGAGGGGACGCGGATTACTTTACATGTATTCCGCGTGTGCTCGCCACGCTTCGGCCTCGCCACACGATATAAAATCAACTCCACGCCGACGTGGATATTGGGGGAATGAAAAGGTCGGAAAACACATTCCTCTGCGCTTGCCACGCTTCGTGGTGGCATGTATAGTGGGGGGGGGGGTGCCTAAAACATCATTGTATGTCATACAATGCTATTATTGTATACCTAATGTCATGGCATTGTACACCCTATAAAATCGCATTGCATCGCATGCGATTTTGCGGGAGGTGCGATCCCCCCCGGGGCTAATGGTGTGTACACACGATAGCTTTGTGAGTCCCGATGCAATCAGATCGCATCAGGACTTGCATCGCACGGCATGCAGTCAGTGGCACAATTTAGACTATATAGTGCAGATCTGCAATATATAGTCTTGCCTGCCCTCTCTATCTGAATGCCAACTTGCAATCACACGGGAGAGCGCAACTTGCAAGCCCTAAAAAAGCATGCGATATGGCTTCCGATGTTCACTATAATGGCACTGTACACACTGTAAGAGAGCAGTGAATAAATTACATAGGAAAATCCTTAAAATGCACCATGCGATGCGATGTGATTTCCCTACGCAGAATAGCCCACTAAGCAAATAGCTTAGTGGGCGCCCAACTAACATATAAGTACCGTAAATTTGCCCCACATACTATTCATAATTCCAGCACTAATGTACACCATGTAGCCAAGTGATTGGACACTGACAGCAAATAGATCAATGAGAATTTATTGACATCAATACTTTGTAGGTCCACCATGTACACCGATTACTGCACACACTCTTCTTGGCAAACTGTCCAAAATTTCCTGCACAAGAGTAATGCTGGGTACACACCAGGACGACTAGGGCCCGATCCCATCAATCTAGATCCAATTCCGACCAATTGGATGTAGATTGTGTGCTGATCGGGCCCTTTTCTGACCTGGTGTGGACCGATACCGATCCGATGCGCGGTCCCGCGGGTCGGTCGTTATTGAGATCCTACCTGCTGCAGGTAGGATCTCAATGACGACCATACAGCCGGGTGCGGGTCGGCATCGGATCGGACCCGCTCACGGTGCACATCGTGAGCGGGTCGTGCCCCCCGCGTCATCGTGAGCGGGTCGGACGAGCCACTGACGACCCGCTCACGATGTGCATCGTGAGCGGGTCGTCCTGGTGTGTACCCCACATAAGTGGTTTGCTTTGCCATTCTGCCTTAAGGCCCCCATACACTAGCCGATTTTGGTCAGATTTCAGCCAGATCAGTCGGATCTGGCCGAAATCGGACCAAAATCAGCTAGTTTTGATGTCCCCTCAGATCCGATGCGCGGTCCCGTGCGCATCGGATCTGCGTCGGGTGGTCGGACCTGCTGCACGTCCGACCACCCGACTTGGGACCTAGTGGGGCGGCGAGGCGGTAGAGGGAGCAGGGGGGGCTGGGGACGCTGCGGGGGACACAGGCGGCATAGAGCCGCGCAGGGGGAGCTGTCAGTATTGAATAAAAAAAAAAAGCCCATACAATGCATGGGCGGCCTGTGATTGGCTGAGCGCTCTCTCAGCCAGTCAGCAATTGGCTGAGAGAGCGCTCAGCCAATCACAGGCTGCCCATTCATTGTATAGGCTTTTTTTTTCTAGCACTGACAGCTCCCGCCGGCTCCCCCTGCCCGGCTCTATGCCGCCTGTGTCCCCCGCAGCGTCCCCAGCAGCGGGGAACACAGACGCTGTCCCCGCAGCGGTGGACACAGACGCTGTCCCCGCAGCGTCACCAGCAGCGGGGGACACAGACGCTGTCCCCGCAGCGTTACCAGCAGCGGGGGACACAGACGCTGTCCCCACAGCGTTACCAGCAGCGGGGGACACAGACGCTGTCCCCGCAGCGTCCCCAGCAGTGGGGGACACAGACGCTGTCCCCGCAGCGTCCCCAGCCCCCCTGCTCCCACCTCTGTAGCCCCCCCCCCCCCCTGCTCCCTGGGTTTTTTACATGTGATAAATCGAGACGGTTTATCACATGTAAAAAATGGCACATCAAGTGCCAATCTAATCAAGCTCCCCCGGGGAGCAGCCAGGGAAGCTCAGGGGGAAGTCGGGGGCGACTTGTCCTAAGGACAAGTCGCCCTAGTGTATGGGGGCCTTTAAGTACAGTGATCAACTGTGACAATGAAGAAGGAGGAGTCAGCCTAGAATGCATCCATCAGTCCACTTGTTCCAGAGGTTCTCAGTGGGGGTAAGATCTGGACTCTGAGCTGGCTAGTTCACCCCAGTTACGGAATTTTTGGGTGTGGATCGTATTGGGTCGACAGGTGGCAAGGTCCACAGGTGTCTAGGTCAACACGGGACAAGGTTGACATGGGACAAGGTCTACACAGCGTTAGGTCGACATGTTTTTTTTATTTTTTGACTGTTTTGACCCGAATGTCGACATGGACACAGTTGGAAGTAAACCGCAGCCGTTCGCTATGCTTCGGGCACGGGCATTTAATTCTCCCACCACGCCCTAGGGGATGGTAGGGCATGAAATATCGCCTGTCGGCACATGTCGGCTCAAAAACAGTAAAAACCCATGTCGACATTCCAACCTAACCCATGTCGGCCTAACGCTATGTCGACCTTGACACCTGTCAACCCAATGGTGTCAACCTAATGACTGTCAACCTAAGTGGGGTAGACAATATGACCGTCCGTATCCCAGAGAATTCATTAGCTCTGGCATAACAATGTGGCATAAAGCGCAACGGAATATGCTGCGCTATATAAGAAACTGTAAATAAATAAATATCCTTGAGTTGTAGTTACTCAAAGTCATGTAGACTGCCTGGGTTACATGTATCAGCCAGTCAGGACATGGCATTGATCTGCTTCTAAATGTAAAGCATTTTGCCTTTAAAAAAATTATAATAATAAACGAAATCAATTTAAATCTATCAGGTAAGTCATGTACAACTCCCAAGTTATTATACATATTGCCCTCTGGGGAAACAAGAGCAGGTGAGAAAAAAAATAAACTAGTACAAGGAATGTAATTTATCTACTCATGCTACAAGTAGCGCAGCTTCTGAATCGGTTGGTGTCTGACAGATACATTTCAACTGTGCACAGAGGCGTGATCTAGAATAGACAATTTGGTACTGCTGACAGTTTATCACGTCAACACACATATACAAGCCCCATGTGTGTTGCTTGGAAGTACTAAACGATCTCCAGAGAGCCACCCCTGTTTCTTTGGAACCCCCAGTGGCACAAGCAGTGCATATAGACTCACCAGGAACATGTAAACCAGAATGTACACTACATAATATGCAGTTGACAGAGGGGAGGGGAGGGAGGGTTCCCATCTGTACTCCACAGCTTAAGGTTTTTAATAATTTGTAAAGGGTGTCGAAAAACATAGATTACCATTGCAATATGGGAGCTTTGAGTCTTTATGGAATGTGGAAGTGTTATTTATGTAATCTAGGGGTCAATGAGGACTAGTAATATTTTGCACAGGCATTCCTAACCTCAGTCCTCAAAGCCACACTAGAGGACATAGCAGTGGTTCCCAAACTTTTTTTGCATAACGACAGCCTAGATCAGTGGTTCCTAACCCTGGTCCTCAAGTACCCCCAACAGTGCAGGTCTCCACACAGAATCACAAGTGATATAATTAGCTGCACCTGTGGATCTTTTAAAATGTGCCTGAATAATGAGTGCACCTGCTGGGTGACCTGGAAAACGTGCACTGTTGGGGGTACTTGAGGACCAGGGTTGGGAACCACTAGCCTAGATTATGAGAACATTTGTCACGGCGCCCCTAGATGCAAAGTTTGCCACTGAGAATTTCAGAAAACAATATTAAATAAGTTGCGTTTATATGTCATCCTTAGGTCCAGTTATGTGGTGAGGGGCAGGATTCACTTCTGTGCATCCACAGATTTTAAAATTGGAAGCCACAAGCGCCGATTTTGCCTATAATAATAATAATTTGAATCCGTTCTAGACCACCAATCCGAGGCACCCCTCCAAGTGCTCTGAGGCACAGTTTGGAACCACTGGGATATAGTAGAGAGATATTGCCCAGAAGTAGCTCTCTGAGCAATGTATTTTACTATATCCTCGTGTGTACACTCAATCCTCTGATGTTGGCTGTAAATGCAGATCAACTTGGCTAAAAGTGAGATGCTGAAACACTACACTTGCATGCAGGACCACTAAAATCTCAAAACAAATTTTAGAAACTTTAATAATTATCTACTGTTGCGAACCATTCCTGAAACACTTTACAAATAAGAGTAAACCTTCATTTACGCTCAGTTTTCTTTAGCGGTTAGCGCATTGATCCAGCTAATACCGTCAAAGGCCTGTAACAAAGTTGATTTGTCTGGTCAGCAGCCATTCCCTGCTGACTCTGCACAATCCTATCTGGGTGAGAACCAACCCTGGATGTCTCCTAGCCGTGACTGCAGGGAAATACCATAGATTGGATGTGCAGCGCCTACAGTAGAATGAGCAGGGATGACACAATACATGCTATTTGTTCATCAGGTGTGAAACATGGGCGTTCTCACATGCCAAAGCTTTTTTAGATATCACAGGTGTTTTGTGGAAATGTTACATAGAGTGTTAATTCAGAAGCAGACAGGTCTCATTCAGGAGCAGCCAGCTTGAAATAATTGGGTTTAGTTTGGTGTCAGAACCAATCAGCCAAGCTCCAGTACACTGCTCACGCATTGCAGCCTTACAGATGGGTTGTTTAGCTGCAGATAGTGGACTCAAGGAGCCAGATTCAGACCTAGGCTGTGTATATTCTGTCTAGAGAGCAGGTATACCACCCTCCCCCACTAGCATGCGAGCAGATGCATTCGCATACACATCCGCTCACATGGAAGAAAAATCATTAGATGGTGGCTTACCATCGAGAACATCATCTCTCCCCCCCCCCCCCCCCCCTTCACTAATAAAAATCAGTCTAGACTTTATTCTGTACGGAGATGCCTGAATTTGGGGCAAGCACTGACATCCGGCCACTTCCGGTTCCATCGGGATAGACGGAGCATCAGCGTAGCGGCTGCCGCACACCAGTGTGGTTCAGCCGGTCTTTGCGCTGGGAAGCCCTCTAACAAACATCATCCCAAAGGAAGCCAGGAACATTCAGAGAAGGCAACACCAACGAAAGTAGGGTAAGCTAGGGTCAGACGCACCGGCACGATCGCCACTCCATAACAAAAACCAACCTTTTCAAAAAAGGGTGTAAACATTCACAACTAATCCTTTTTAATCCCTACAGGTACCTTTTAAATTTTTAATTTACTTTTTTTTTTTTTTTAAATCCACACTGCCACTATTTAAATTTATCTCCATTTCCAATTCATTTTGTCATTATTAGCGCTCCTTCAAAAAAACCTATCGTGTGAGGTCAGCCACCCACCTCAAGCAGGCATTAAAACGGGGTACGCCCAGTGTTTCTATTGATGCACCCACCTTTGTGGCCACACCCCTGAAATGTTGTGCAACCCCCTTTCATCCGTCCATCTTGGAGCGAACGCCCCAGAAAGCGTATAACTTGCTGAAGGCATGTGCAATCAGACGGGGTAGCAAATTAGGCACACACCAAGTGGGTTTGATCCGCCCCCAAAGTCTCCTCATATTACTTCCCCCATCATTTCAGATCAGATCACATTATGTGCACTGGTCGATAACAAACTAGATTAAGTCAAGGAATCCAACATATATGGAATCTAAAAAACAAATCTGAGGAAAAGATCACATTTAGTTATGTAGGGTACACACCAAAACGATTTGGCCTTAATTCCCCCAATTTCAATCCAACTCTAACCGATTGTAGTTAAATTGGGCAGGTTTTGTGGGTTTTGCATCCCCGCTGGTGGTTTTGCAGATCCTGTCTACTGCAGGGAGGATCTGTATAGGATCCATTCAACTGGATACAGATCAGAATTGTTAGCAGATCATGTGCTCCAACAGATTGTGCGACCATCGCCTTCTCCTTTACACCACTATTTAAGAGCAGTCACCCCCCCTCCCCAAGTTCATAAATAAATCCATTAAGCAGTGTGTATATTAGATGTGACTGGCCAGATAACAAGGTGTCTGCCATCACCCTTCCTGGACATGTAAAGGGTAAGCATTCACTTTGGTGTTCTGCACTTGTACTGTACATCTGCAAAGGATTATCACAATGGCTCAGATAAAATCTGATTGAATTGCTTTGTCTTGAGTCAACTTTGTATCAGGCCCTAGGGGGGGAAAAAAAAAAGTAAGTTTCTTGGGAGTACTTACAGTACCATTTTTTGTTCTCACCATATCAATGATATCCAGGGTAGATCCACTTACCTGTACAAATAGGTAGCATGTAATCTCACCTAGGTTTTGAGATACTTACATTTATCTGTTTATGTAATAAATAAGGGGCCAATTGAGGCTTGAAGTAATGAGACATTTATACCCCCTCCACTTAATCACATCCAAAACTCATCTTTCTGCAGAGGAAGATTTTTAGAAGTGTGAGATTCTGGGCCGCCTTCTCCTGCGTCGGGGCCAAGCTCAGAAACTGGTGTCTTCTACAGCGACCACATTCTCCCTGATGTTGCATCTTCTCTGGCCGCAGATGAAGGTGATCACCTCAGTGGCAGGTTGTCCCCCTCCTCTCCCTGCATCCTCTGCTGCAGATAGTGTGGACACAAGATGAGCTGCAGTCGCCACAGAGCAGGAAAAGGATCCCATCACTGCACAAACTGGTGTAACCAGCAGCTTGTGAACACATTTGGGGCCGTACATCTTAGGATAGTGTACAGTAACACTGCAAAGTTCACATTTGAGTATTAATAGCTTCATTTCACATCTCATAAAGGATAGGGAACATCTGTTTAACTAAACTTACTTTTACACAGAAGCATATTCTGCAATATTCCCCATGTTAGTTTTAGGGCTGATGGCATGTGTGACTATTTCCTGTGGGAATTTACCACAGCCAATTCAAGAGTTAGCCATACACTTATGAGATTTTGCCTGATTCAGACGCATTAGGCAGATAATGCAGTAAAATCTGAGACACATGGATCATTCCATGGTTACATTTTGACTAAACAGACCATGTGAAATATATATAATTTTTCTTCTTTGAGCATGTGTTTTGATTTTGTGCAAAGTAAATGTTTGTGTGGTACATGATATGCTTTAATCATGATGCAAAGCTTGCCATGAAAGACATTTTTAATTGAATGACCCATGTTTCAGATCTGAGCTGCAGTCCCCTGTGCATCTTATCGGAGCTCCTAGATCCTAAGTCAGTGGTAGCCAACTCCAGTCCTCGAGAGCTACCAACAGGTCACATTTTCCAGACAACCTAGCTGCTGCACTTACTAACACATTTTAAATGATCCAGGTGGAGCTAATTACTTAACTTGTGATTCTGTGAGGAGATCTGGAAAACATGTACAGTTGGTAGCTCTAGAGGACTGGAGTTTGCTACCCCAGTCCTAAGTGCTGCATGTAGGATCTGTCAGATCAGACCACCTCTGGCAGCACTTGCATGCGATCTATAGCATGCAAAAAAAGATCACATGTGATCTTAACACCTGGGAAGCTCCTGGGTGTATCAAGGGAATGCTTATGCAACTTCCCACTGAAAAGTCACATCAGTGTAGAGGACCTTTAGTGCTTAATATCTGATCTTGTGCCATTAATGCTGCATTCAATCAAATTAGTGGCTAGCTTAGTTGTCTGAAGCCCCATACACATTACAGCGGGCAATTATAATTATCCATATCAGCTGATCTTGTTTGTACACACTGATTGGTATTTGGCATTGGCTGCCGATACTGTTCGGTGACATCACCAGGTCCTTTTGGACATGCAGTCATTTGGCTAGCTTGCCCTGCATGCTTAGTATTTAATCATTAATGACACACAAATGTGCATCATTAATGATATGGACTGTCCACATTAGACAAGGTCACCTAGTGTTACCTTAAATTAGCTTTAGATAAGTGGCCATTGCTACTCCCAATAATTTAATGTGTGATCTTGTTTTGCAAGATTAGAAGTCAGTCGAAGTATCCAGAGGACAACTATCAAATAAAGTTTAAATTTGACTGCACAAAAGGAAAAATTAAGTTTCCTAGTATAAGAATTACTTGCCGTAACAGTAACAATCTGTGCGTTACAGGTCCACGTTATTTTGCAGTCAGGTCAGTATAGCAGACTACTCTTCACATTAGCCTGTACAGCGCCACAATCTAGCTAGTATTTTACGTGTCTCCAGAGGAAGGTCATTCCCAAGTTGGTAGAAACCAGCCACACAGTACTATTTGTACTCCCTTTATTAATATTCACAAAGAAAATATATCTTACATCATCTCAACTGCCATTCACACATCAGGGAGAGTTACAGTGTACAAGTAACATAAATACAACATTGTAAACTCACAACCAAGTCAAAAAATTCTCTAAGAATAAAAATAAAAAAATAAAGGTCCTGTCACCAGCATATGTGCAAAACAATGAATAGGAAGAAAAGTCTGCTGAACAGGGAGGGTGCACTGCCAGGGAAGGGGGCAGGAAGCTGGTAGAGTTTGGAGCTTTGTGTTCTAGCACAAGACAGCAGCAACAAGGAATGATCACATCACCAAACCTGAAGGTGCAGGGTGAAGATGTGGCCTTTACTTTAGGCCTACAGGAAGGAGAAAAGTGTTAACATGCTGTTTAACCCCCGCCACTCAATGGTTGACTTCAGCTGTGGGGGGTAGATTAAATCTAAGGTGTACGCACTCCATTCCACATAGGGAGCCAACAGCACTTATATGGCTACACCCTACTATTTATAGTTCTGTAGAACGTTTAGACCCCAGCCAAGTATAAGAGCAGAAGCCCTTGATCAGGCAATAAAAGCCCTCACCTACTAGGTCCAGAACATTGGCCAATCAGTGCTTAAATGCCTCCAGGTATCCATGGCATTTGACCCGTTCCAATAATTAATGGAACGGAGAGAACACATTTTAATAAGGGGGGGTATGTATTGGCCTAAATTTGTACACCCCATGTTCAATAGGGCTTCTACCCAAGACATCCCACACATTAGCAATTCTGCAGTGTCCAACCCACAGGGCCTGTAATAAACAGAATCACAACCAACCAAGTTAGTCTGGGTTCAAATTATTTAAGTATTAGCCCTCCCCCATTGGTACTCTACACCACATACGTACTACTAGAAGGTGAGCAGTCTGCAGCCCATGCAGTGACAAGGAGCGAGAGAAGGCTGGTGGTATTGGAGGATTGCAGGTAAGTAGCGAGTGCCAGAAGCACAGAAGCAAAGGATTAATTAAGGCACAGCGCTCCAAACACAAGTGACAGCTAAAGGGTGCAAGCCCCCCTCCCAATGCCCCTTATACTAGTTATATCTCCCACAGTGTGTATGCTAGGCCAGCTCCAGACAAGTAGGCACTTCGGTATTAAAAAAACAAAACCCATCTCTGCATGCAGATGTCAGGAAGGTGCAGCCAGGAGAGAGAGTGAGGCACAGGAAAGGGACAGAATTGCAGCCACTACCCACAAGTCAGATATCCCTGAGACAGTAAGTGCAGGATTCGGAGCTGTGCCAGGGATGAGACTGAGTGAAAACTTTCTGTAGTTCACCACAGAGGTGCCTGTATAGAAGCAGGGTGAGGGTGGTTAGGGACAGGAAAAGTAGTGAGAAACTGTGACAGACACTGATGGGCCTGCAGACCCCATTTAAGAGCACTCCTCCATATTGCAAGCTTTAAATTGGCGGTGGAGGTTTGAGCTCAACCCTTAAAATGGGACCAGACATGCAGGCACAGAACAGCTCACCTGATGTAAATATTAAATTGCAAGCACTAAGGTGCTACCTCAGAAGAAACCAACTAACTCGAATATCATGAGCAAATAAACTGGAGTCGTGCTACTAGCAGCAGCCGTTGAATGAGGGTGTTAACAACTCTGCATCAAGGGTAAACAGATTTAGCATTGATTTGTGTAGTAATTACCCCACAATGCCAATCTTAATCCAGCCGTCTGGTAAAAGGTGCCCATATGATACCAAAAGGGTAATGCCAAGGAAATAATCCCATGGTAATATTGGATAATTAGCACCAATGATGGCCAAGGATCTAGTAACCAAGCTCTAGTTTTATTCTAGAACACATTACAGATGATCCAGTCAGGAACTTCCAAGAGCAGGTTCAGGTCTCCAGAGACAGCAAACCTCGATTCCATATTACACCTGAGGGGGAGAAGAGAAAAACAGATGAGAACAAGGAAAGAGCAGTACGATGACAAAAGTATTTAAGGTTTAAGACTTCAAAATTCACACACACTTAACACGCCGATATTTCTCCTGATAACTACTGAATAGTGTGCGCAGGAACACCAATTGCTTGTAACCTTGCACATCTGTGCCCAGAGCTATGTAGTTCTAGAACACCTACCTCATGCAGCCAATGCACATTAACCCATAGATTACAGTATAGGGGCTCAGCATTAGGAGTTAACCCATTCACAGCCAATGAGAGCAGAAAGCCCTATTTCAGTGTAGCATGAAGTGTTATTGCAGAATGTCACAATTGAACAGCCCCAACGTCTGCTTCTAGAGCTGGTTTCAAATGGCCCTTAGGGGAAATTCTATGCAGAGCAATGCACAGTTCAGCAGAATTGCAATAGCACACCCTAACTGCTTTGCCAGCGCCCCTTTAGGAGAATGTAAATATCCAGAAATTCTGACCATCACTTCAGAAGTAGCCCCTTTGTGGTGACTAATTTCTGCATTCACTTTGTTCTTATATTTGATTAGGTTACCTGCACAATTAGTTTATTTTGAGACAAGTCATGGGTGACACAACAGCTCAAAAACAAAAACAGAGGGTTCAGAGAACAGGTTAAACATATTTAAGAGTACAGAACACAAGGCGTTCCTTACGCAAGGACAGATGTCCTGCACGACAAGCTATTCTAGATAACAGAATATTTCGGCAATGGAAAGATTTGGGAATTCGGTTATCCAGGAAATTGTTTCAAGAAAGCGATAAAAAGAGACAAAATATCTGGTGATTGAGGCCAATAGAGAACCTGCTTGTGTCTAAATACAGGGTAGGAGCCCTTGTGCTAGCCATTCTGCAGGTCTGGGAATAATATCTACACTTTCCTGCAGGACCACATGACTTGCCCCAGGCTGATATTGTTCTCCAGATTTTAGAGGGGGCCAAGGCAGAATAGGATGTAAGTGGCAGACTATAAACCCTCTCCAATCTAGTCAGATGTCCCTGGAATTGTTATATTATACTGCACTGCAACGTACACATGGGAGTTTCTCCTAAATTATTCACCTATGCAAGTTTACAGCATTGGTCTGAGCTGCAACGCCGAACTGCTCATCATCCTACATGGCTGATCAGAGGAAGCATCAGCTCTGCCTTAATGACTGGGTGACCCATTTCTGAGCTGGCACAGGTCACGTGATCAAGGTTTTCAGCACATGTAGAGGGGGGCAACATGTCAGGGAGACACGTGAGGATTTAGGACAGGCAGTTCTGGGGACAAAGTGGGGAGGGGGTCAGTGTGAAGGAATGTGCAGAGATGGCAGCTCTCAGGAAGCATCTGTACACCAACTATGATCCATCCCACATCCCCAAGGCAAGTTATATAAGCTGCATTAGTAGAGCATGAATGGTCACAGATGAACTCATAACTGAGCTGCTGCAGACGCTCACTGTTTCAGCAAGTGACTAGTGTACTGGTACTGCCAACCTTACCCAACGGATGCCATGCCTTAATACAAGGGCAGAAAGGACCCAGGGTGACAGGACACCCTTTAAGTCGCTACGAAATTATATCTATGTAGCAAATAGATTGGTATGGCATTCAGTGTTTACTGCCCATGCAAGCACATACACAATAGAAGGGATTAGATACTTCCTTCTTACAGAGGTAATGATCTGTGAATTATATGAAGTTATTAAAGATTGGAATAGCTTAAGAAATGCATAACCATGTTCTCTTCCTCTATACAGCCTGCCTACATCTGTCCCACTACTAGAAGCTCACTAGATTTGATCAGCATGAAGACACCACACCGAATGCCCCATTGCAATACACATTTTTCATCTACATTTCAGGGATCTGCAGACTTTTGCATGTTTGTAGCATGCCACTTATCCTTATAGAGTAAGTTAGGAAATGATGTTACCACAGAATCATGCATTCCGTATTCTGCAGTCATTATGTGGGTTTGCAATAAAGAGACATCTGAATATAGCCCTTTCTATAGTCAAAGGCTTCCAATAAGGAGGGGAAAAAAAAAAAAATCCCCTTTCCTATTCATTCATATGGTGTGCTCATGTCTGGTAACCACTTTAACATTATGTCAGGGAGTGAGATTTAATTAGACCATTGGCTTCCGAAACTGTTCAAGGATCCCCAGCAGGGCATGTTTTCCAGGTCTTCTCAGAACTTCAAATAAATTGTAACGCCACCTGTATCTTTTAATAAAATATGTGTCATGCTGGGTACACAGAGAATTTTTTATTTGGAGATTTTGACTAGTCAAAATCTAGAAGGTTAGCCAAAATATCCCTATTTTTCTCCTGCTAAGTCAATATTGTCTAGCATAGATTGCATAAGGGGTGATTTTGATTAATGGACAATTTTGACTAAGCAATTTTGGGTACTTGTTTCCTAGCACAGGGCCCAGATTTTCTACGTACACTAACGTAGTGAAAATCACATCGCATACGCTTTTTGCATGACATGCGATGCTCCATATTTCCACATGTATGATAAAGGGATTTTTGTAAGAACTTACCGTTCGAATCCCTTTCTCTGATATGGTCCTGGTGACACAGCTCAACACTGGGATGTAGGAGGGTCCGAAGGAGCCAGGCACCTATCCTAAAGTTTTAGAGGGTAGGCTCCTCCCCTACTGCATCCCTGGACTCTTCAGTTCATCTTTCAAAGCCACTGGAATACATTAACTCAGTACAAACGCCTGCACATATTATATGCACATTTTATAACAGAAAACTGTTAACTTGTAACCATTTTAACATGAACATCATGAAACTTCTGGCATACTTACTGAGCGTAAGGGAGGGATCGCTGTGTCACCAGGACCATATCAGAGAAAGGGATTCGAACGGTAAGTTCTTACAAAAATCCCTTTTTCTCTTTCAATGGTCCTGGTGACACAGCTCAACACTGGGACGTTCCAGAGCCGGTCCTTTGGGAGGGTACGCTCAGGTCTGCAGCTCTCAGCACTGCTCGCCCGAATGATGCGTCCTCCGACGCGAACTCATGGAATCTATAGAATTTGGCAAATGTGTGAACAGATGACCAAGTGGCAGCTCTGCAAACCTGCTCAGCTGTGGCCCCATGTCGAACCGCCCAAGAGGTGGCAACTGACCTGGTGGTATGCGCATTTATTTTGGCCGGTACTGGTCTACCCACTTTGGTGTATGCAAAGGCTATCACAGACCGCAACCACCTAGCAATAGTCTGCTTAGATGCAGGCCAACCAATCTTGTGTACGTCATACAATACCAACAATGTGTCAGTCTTCCTGACACTCTTCACTCTGTCCACATATATGCGTAAGGCACGCACAACATCCAAAGTTCTCAACTTGTCCCTTTTCTTAGAACCCTCTGGGGGTTGAAACACAGGTAGAACTATCTCCTGATTTAAATGGAAGGTAGATACCACCTTCGGTAAAAACTGAGGCACTGTTCTTAAAACAGCCCTGTCATCATGAAAAATTAAGAAAGGAGATTTACATGACAAAGCTCCCAATTCTGAAACTCTTTTAGCAGATGCTACTGCTAACAAAAACACTAGCTTCCACGTAAGAAACTTAAAGTCAGCCGACCTTAAAGGTTCAAAAGGTGCCTTTTGAAGGCATTCCAAAACCAGTGATAGATCCCAAGGTGCTACTGGTTGCTTGTATGGAGGTTTCAACCTGGATACTCCTTGTAAAAAGGTCTGAATTTCCGGCAAAATGGCTATCTTTTTCTGGAAATAGATGGACAAGGCCGAAATCTGCACCTTCAGTGACTGAAGGCTTAGGCCCGATGAAAAACCATCTTGTAAGAATTCCATCATTCTTGATAGCTTAAAATGAGATGTATGAGCCTTTCTTCTCTCACACCATCGAATGTAAGTCTTCCAGACTCTATAATAATTTGCCGAAGATACAGCTTTTCTGGCTTTTATCATAGTCTGTACTACTGCCTCAGAAAACCCTTTTCTTTTCAAAATGGTGGTTTCAATAGCCAGGCCGTCAAAATCAATCGATCTGAATCCAGGTGATTGAAAGGGCCTTGTCTTAGAAGGTCTGGTCTCAGAGGTAGACGCCATGAGTCCACAGACAACCTCTGAAGCCTCGAGTACCAGGATCTCCTTGGCCAATCTGGGGCCACTAAGATCACTGGAACCTTCTGCCCCTGTATTTTCTTCAGAAGTCTCGGTAACATTGGTACTGGTGGGAATGCATAAAGGAGATCTCCCTGCCAGTGAACAGTCATGGCATCCACTGCCTCCGCTAGTGGATCCCTTGTTCTGGCATAGAACCTGGGCACTTGACGGTTGATCCTGGATGCCATCAGGTCCACATCCGGAGTTCCCCACATCGAAGTGATTTGGTGAAACACCTGAGGGTGTAAGCTCCATTCCCCTTCCTTGAGCTCCTCCCTGCTCAGGAAGTCGGCTTCTATATTCTCTATTCCTGGGATGAATATAGCCGATACAGCTGGAACATTCTGTTCCGCCCATAGGAAGATTCTGGATACCTCCCACATGGCCAATCTGCTGCGTGTACCTCCCTGGTGATTCAGATACGCCACAGCCGTGGCATTGTCGGTCTGAATCCTCAAAGGGAGGTTCTGTAACCTGTCTCCCGCCAAGGAAATGACTTTCCAGACAGCTCTCAGCTCCAAGATGTTGATTGGTAACGCTGATTCCTCTGCCGTCCACAGGCCCTGAAGCCTGAGATCCAGGACTATTGCCCCCCAGCCCCTGAGACTGGCGTCGGTAGTTACTATCAACCAGTCCCAGGTCTGTAATGACCGACCCCACTGAAGGGAATCTACTTCTGTCCACCATTTCAAAGATTCTCGGGTGTCCGAAGACAGCACTATCATCTCGGATTTCATGGTCAAAGTGTTTCCTGACCAAGCTGACAAAATGTTCCATTGGAACCTCCGAGAGTGGAACCTGGCAAATTGAAGCGTCTCGAATGACGCCACCATCTTCCCCAGGAGCTTGAGGCACCTCCATACTGAAATGCTCTGAGCCCTGAGAATCTCCTGGACTAGGGTGACCAGATCCCTGGCCTTTACCTCCGGGAGGAATACCCGATGAAGATGGGTGTCCAGTATGACTCCCAAGAATTGGAGCCTTTGTGACGGTATCAACTGAGATTTTTGTAAATTTAAAATCCAGCCGTGAGCCTGCAAAAAACTGATGGCCTCTGCCAAGTGACTCTGCAGCATGGCTGCTGACTCTGCTTTGAACAGGAGATCGTCCAAATAGGGTATTACTGTGATTCCCCTGAGCCTCAGCACCGCCGCCATTACTGACATTATCTTTGTGAATACCCTTGGCGCGGTTGCTAGCCCAAAGGGTAACGCCCGGAATTGTAAATGCAGGTCTCCTATGGCAAACCTCAACAAGGTCTGATGTTCCGGGTGTATAGGAACGTGCAAATATGCGTCCTGGACATCCATGGACGCCAAAAATTCTCCCTGGTCCAGACTCAGGAGTACTGACCGTAGAGACTCCATTTTGAAATGGTCTACCCATAAATGAACATTTAGAGACTTCAAATTTAGTATTGGTCTGAAAGACCCGTCTGGTTTGGGCACCAGGAACAGCGTGGAGTAAAAGCCTTTCTTCCACTCTGTCTTGGGGACTAGTGCCACCACCCCTTTTTCCAAAAGGGAGTGCGCTGCTCTCACAAGAGCTGTACGCAGCCGTGCCTCCTTTGGTAAGGATGTGGGAATGAACCTCTTCGGAGGTGGCCCTCTGAAAGGGATTTTGTAACCCTGTGTTATGATGTCTAGCACCCAGGCATCCTGGTCTAGAGAAGCCCAAGCGTCCCTGAAGAGCGTGAGACGCCCGCCCACTTTTGTCACTGTCGGGCAAAGCCCCTGACAGTCATGCAGAGGGTTTATCCTCTCCTTTATTGGCAGGCTTCTTGTGAAAAGAGCCAAATTTTGACTTGTGTCTTGCCTCTAGAGGGCTGAAACCTTCCCCTGAAAGACTGTCCTCGAAAGGACGCACCACCTCTAGGGGAGGGCCGAAAGGACGGCTTAAAAGCAGAAAATCTGGACGTCTGCTTTGCTGAGGAGGCCGGCAGGAATGTACTTTTGCCGCCTGTGGCCTGTTTTATAATCTCCTCTAATTCGGTACCAAAGAGTACCTTTCCTTTGAAGGCTAATGTTTCCAGAGCCTTCTTGGACTCATTGTCTGCTTCCCAGGCTTTTAGCCAAAGCACTCTCCTGGCATTAATGGAGACTGTGGACACTCTGGTTGCCATTTTAATAGCTTCCTCCTCTGCTTCAACTGCATATTCTGCTGCTGCCTTAATCTTTTCTGCCAGCAGTAATGCACCCGGGTCAGCCTGCAGCATGGTGCATAATTCACCAGCCCACTCTATCATGGCCTTAGAAACCCAGGCTGAAGCAATAAGGGGTCGTAAGGTAAACCCCACCCCTTCAAAGATAGCCTTGAGGTTTCCCTCCAGCTTTTTATCCACAGAATCTTTAAAAGCTGCACCGCCCTGTACTGGTAATACAGTAGCCTTGGACAAACGTGCCACTGAAGCGTCCACAACTGGGACCTTTTCCCAGAGCTCCGCATGAGACTCTGGCATGGGGTACAGACTAAGGAATCGCTTAGGCATCTGAAGCCTCTTATCAGGAGTTTTCCAAGCCCCTTCTAACAATTCCTGTAACCCCTCATCTGAAGGAAAAGTAACAGCCTCCTTCCGCTGTCGCTTAAAAACACCTTTAACAGGAGTCTTATCCTCCACAGTCAGCTTTAAAGCCTGCTTCACAGCTATAATGAGATCCTCTATACCAGCAGCAGAGTTCTCTTCCAAATCATCACCCTGATCCCAGGGGATGTCAGTATACTCTCCTTCCTCTTCATCTACCACAGTAGTTAAGGCATAAGACCTTCTAGGGGTCCCTGCCACATCATCCATTTTGTCCAGCATTTCACTGAACCTGTTAATCCCTTTTGCAGTATCCTGCATCACCTGGATAAGTGCAGGATCTGCCTGGGTAAGAGGCAAGGAGCCAGACGACTGCTGAGATGATGGCATAGGTCTCTGTGATTCTACCAGCCCATCACTCTGCCTGTCCAAAAGCTGCACCAAAGCGTTTACTGACCTGCCTAGGGCCCTGGCCCACGCAGGTTCCATATGCTCTGCCCTATGGGGATCACTGCCCATGGGTCTCACATCAGCGCAAGTAATACATAAGCCCCCCTTGGCCATCTGCTCAGGGACAAATTTTTGTGTGCAAACATTGCACGCGCTCAGTGCATTAAGGGCTCCCTCCCCCAAAACCACAGCCTGATGCTCAGACATGACGCAAGTGATAAAAGTATATCTATTAGTATACACAGTGCAAACAATGTACAAGCGTTTATACAGAGGCAATGCACCCAATCACTTATCTGTCTGTTGGTTTCAACTGCGGGGAAGCGATGCCCAGGAAATCCAAGTCACTCTGCCAGGATCAGTAAGCCAGCTCAGCTCCGCTGCAAGCGTTCTGAAAGGCGCCAAAGTCAGAGTGAAGGAAGAGACCACAGGTCCCTGCTGCTGCGGGGTCCGTGACCTTTTGGCGCCAACCACCCCCAGCAAGCCGCTCCTTAGGTAGGATTTCCTAGTTCCAGTGTCTCCCCCTCAAATGGGGATCACTTGGAACATGCCTGTCACAACGCTGCTGTCCTCTCATCTAGGAGCTCAGCGTGTAAGCTCCGCATAAAATGGCCGCCGCCATCACGGAGCGCCTGTCCCCCATGATCCCCACCTAAGCGTGGAGCCGGTTTCAGGGTACTCCGGAGCCCAGGCAGCCTTTTAGAAAAGGCTATAAGCGCTGCACAGGGAGACCAGACAGCGTCTCCCCTGTGCACAGTGAGCTGACAGGACGCGCTTCTGTCAGCTCCTGCTGCGCAAGCAGTGTGAGGATTCACTATGAGAATCCTCACACTGTGCCTACCTAGCTAGGGTAAAAGTTAATAAAATAATAAAAATCCCCTAACTACTCTAATTCTTCGGCTGCTCCTGCAGCCCTTTAGAATAGCACCCACTCCAGTGGGCACCTAACACGAACTGGAGAGTCCAGGGATGCAGTAGGGGAGGAGCCTACCCTCTAAAACTTTAGGATAGGTGCCTGGCTCCTTCGGACCCTCCTACATCCCAGTGTTGAGCTGTGTCACCAGGACCATTGAAAGAGAAATGACTGGTGTGAATGTGTTCCTAAAACACCCCCACTATCCACGCCACCCCGAAGCGTGGCAAGCGGGGTGTTGGAACGCGTCCTCCAACCTTTTCATACCACCACAATCCACGTTGGTGTGGAGTTGATCTTATATAGTGCGGCGAGCACAGCAAGCCCCGTGCATTACTTTACATGTATTCCGCTTGCCACACTATATAAAATCAACTCCACACCGACGTGGATAGTGGGGGTATGTAGAGGTCGGAGGACGCGTTCCGACGCTGCTCGCCACACTTTGGGGTGGCATGAATACTGGGGGTGACGCAATGGCATAGTAAGCATCCATCACATGGGTGCTTGTACAATGAAATATCGCATTTGGTGCCATGCGATATTTCATTGTATAAGCACTCCTGTGCACTTAATATGGACATTGCATCGCACAGCACTATACATGGTACGCAGAATAGCCCACTAAGCTATTTGTTTAGTGGGCGCCGTGCTAGGAAACAAGTACCCAATTTTGTCTAAGCAATGATAGTCTATGATCTAGTCAATTTTCTTGCATGCACAGTCAATCTATAGCTGTGTACACATGCTTAGATTTTTCCCTGTTTGATTCGATTTTGCTTATAGAAGCAAAATCTAATCCACATCAAATGGCATTCGATTCACGCTGCAGTTCTCAAAATCGAATAGAAAATCTACTGTGCAGCCAAGGAAATCACGAATTAGATCTGGTAAATCGAATGAGTACATTGTGCCCTTTGGGGGGGGGGTGTCGCATACGATTTGGCACTTGATGTGCCAGGTTTTGCATGTGATAAATCGCAGTCCCCCGGGGAGCTGCTGTCAGCGGGAGAGCGGAGCTGAGCAGGGCATGGGGGCTGCAAGCAGGCAGCGGACGCAGCCTGTAGTACCTGCGGTGGAGGGAGCCAGATGCCGAGCGGGGGACTGCAAGCAGGGAGCCAGGCAGGGGAGGCAGTGGGCGCACTGGTCCAGGCGGTGAACTCCGCAAGGGGACCAGAGACAGGGTAGCGTAGGGGGAAGCCGGGCAGCAGCGGGCGGACATAGAAATTAATTAACAGTCAGTGATTGGCTGTGAGCTCTCTGTCAGAGAGCTCTCAGCCAATTACTGGCTGTCCATTCATTTCAATGTGCCCGGCTTCCCCTACGCTACCCGGTCTCTGTCTGATCCCCTTGCGGCATTCACCGCCTGGAAGTATCCATTTGCGGCATTCGCCCCCCCCCCACCCAGGATAGTGCGCCCACTGCCTCTCTAGCCCGGCTCCCTGCTTACAGTCCCCCGCTCGGCTCCCGCCACCACACGTACTATACGCTGCGTCCCCTGCCCGCCTTGGGCTGCACATAAGATTTAACAAATCTTATGTGCAGCCCGTCCGACCTCCCGAATCCGACCCAATGCGCACGGGACCGCGCATCGGGTCGGATGGGATGTCTGCACATGCCATTTGGCCCGATTCCTCCGAATCGGGTCAAATCGCATAGTGTATGGCGGCCTTTAGACTAGTCAAAATCTCCAGTGCATCCAGCCAAAACCTCTCATTTTCTAAAGGTGCCCATACACGCTCCGATCCCGGCATGCGTTCTGGGCTAAAATAGCATTTATCACAGTCGCCCCTCCAGGACAGGAGCGTGTATGGGCTCCTTTAGTCAAAATCTCCCAGTTTGTTGAAAGGTCACTGTCTGGTTTGGAAGCCAGCTGTTTATTTGCTCCCTTTCATTACCAGATCTTTGTGCCCACCAGACAGATATTTTAGGCGTTTACCCAGCAATTGACAAATATATCCCTTTCCTATTCTGCAAGTGCCTCATGTTTTGCCATGGCAATTTGATCATGCATCCAGCAACATTAAAGGTAGGGATTGCATTCTTCATCTATTTACACTCCACAGAGATAGCCCTCTTGGTTCTCATCCTACCTACCTGCTCCTTTAGTGTTAGTTTCTCTGATTCTACCTCTTTCAGATGGAGTACCTCAGGGTTCAGTCTTAGGTACTCTGCTTTTCTCAATCCATACCTCCTCTTGGCAAACTAATCAGCTCTTTTGGATTTCAGTATCATCCCCTGACCTGTCCCCATCTATATTGAGCCGTGTCTCTAAATGCCTTTCTGCGGTTTCATCTCGCCACCTCAAACTTAATATTTTAACAGAATTTAATTATATTTCCACCATTAAATAATAGTTACCACCCTGATATCTCTATTGCTGTTGAGAATGACAATCCCTCCTATCTTTAAAGCTCACTGCCTAGGTGTTATCCTTGACTCAGAACTTTCCTTTGTACCCCACATTCAATCTCTCAAAATCATGCAAAAAAAAAAAAAAAGTCGCCCTTACCTTACACAAGACACTGCAAAAACTCTAATCCATGCTCTCATCATCTCACTACAGTCCATCATGAATGCAGCTGCGAGGCTAATCTTCCTAGCCAGACGTTCATCATCTGCAATGCTACTCGTCAGTCACTTCATTGGTTACCCGTACAAAATTTTACTTACACACAAAGCCATAAACCAAACTACACCAACATACAAATCTTCTCTTATCTCAAAGTATCTTCCAACCCAAACTCTGCGTCTCTCATCCACTCATTACTCGCTCCCATTCTCGACTGAAGGACTTTGTTCGGGCCGGACCCACTCTGTGGAATGCCCTCCCAAGCACAATAAGACTCTCCTCCAGTTTCTAAACCTATAAGTGTTCCCTGAAAACTCATCTCTTCAGGCAAGCTTATCAAATTCCAAAACCAGCCACGGAACCTTGCAATCTTCTGGAATCGATGCAATAAAGAATACAGTATCTATCACTGCCTATTTCCCTATAGATTGTAAGCTTGCGAGCAGGGCCCTCCTACCTTTTGACTGTCTGTAAATACCCTGTTTGTTGTATCACGGTCTCATATTCCGTTGCACTTTACATTCTTTTGTAAAGTGCAACGGAATATGCTGCGCAATATAAGAAACTGTTAATAAATAAATATTTAGTTTCTATAGATGCGGAATCTCCTTACCTGCATGACATTTCTTCCCAATTGTCATTAACAAACAAGCCTGCCAAGCAGTCCCTAGAACCTGGACATCATTTAGGTTTTCCCAAACACCAAGATCTGCAGATACTGCCTTCAAAAGCTGGAACCCCATTATCAAAGTCTAGCACACTTCTTAACGCCAATAAATGCCTCAACCTTGAGTAGTAATTTGCGATACCATAGTAAAGAGACTACAGTATCCAGGTGCTGTGTGATTTGGCATGATTCACTGTGTAATTAAGGCTCATCCTGCTGTATAAACCTAAAGGACCTGCAACTAGAGGTTACAGGACTCACATGGGCAGACTGCTGAATGTATAAACTAGACTCCAACTTGGCTGCCAGAAGCTCAGAACTTCCACGAAGCCCTCAATGAACAGCAAGTCCATCCATTTTAACCATGGCCAACAGTTCAGGCGTTGCAGTTATTAACCTGCCTTACATTCCATCACAATCCTGCACATGCCCATTAGCCAAACATAATTGTCAGTGTTTGATGCAGAAGCATCTTGTATATCAGTGCTTCACCACCTGCATGTAAAGTCCATTGGGAGTACTGGAGAATGTCCACCCCCTTGTAATAGTGCAGTGTTCCAATATTGTGAGGGTTAAATACCAAGACCTGTAACCTGCACTTTACCCAGTAGTTCAACAAGGAGTAATAACTAATGAATGCCAAAAACATTTTAATTTCTCCATCTGGCATCCACTGGTTAACCCAATAAAATCACCCCCCACCCCAGGCAGTGGTCATATCTGAACATACGGTGTAAATGGGCCAGCCAGCACACCCACTTACCAGGATAGTGCCTCAAGCAGCACATGTAACTTGGTCCATCCTCGTCTCCAGCTCAAAAGCATCTGGCCGATCCTGTGGATTAGCAGCCAACATGTCTTTAAGCAGCTGACGGATGCCTTCAGACATTGAAGTTCTGCGTTTCTGTGGGATGTGAAGTTCCATCTTTGGGTTCTCTAGCAGCGCTTCCCCTACAGGCACAATCTCACTACCCTGCTTGATGTAGGTCCCCAGAATTTCCTTCTTAGTCTCAGCATCTACAAAGGTGATCCGTTCTATCATGGCCCAGATAATTATTCCCAGAGCAAATATGTCAGCTTTTGCTGTGTAGTGTCCTTCCCACACCTCAGGAGCCATGTAAAAGTCTGAGCCACAAGCAGATGACAGCCAATACTTGTTGACATTCACAGTCCTGTTCTCATTGCTTCCACCTCCAGTGCTCTCCTTCCCCCGGGGAGCTAGTCCAGCGCATACTTTACTGAGACCAAAGTCAGCCACTTTTAGTACTGGGGACCCTGAGCGCTCTGTGATCAGAATATTATCAGGTTTTAGGTCCCGGTGAACGATCTGGTTTTTGTGCAGGAAAGCAATGGCACTTGTCAGCTGTAGCATGAAGCTTTTGTTTGTAGCTGGGTCAGGACTCCTGGACAAAACATACTGATTAAGGTCACCGCCTTCACAGAACTCCATGACAAACCATAGGTAGCAAGCTTCTTCTGTGTAGCCCAAAATCCGCTCTCCTACAATGAAAGAGTCCATTAGTAAACAGACATAAGTTTCCTGTTAAGCATATGAAAACCTAGTTCAAACTGGTTGTTTGTATTACTTTATACACAAAATGTCAAATTTTCAAGACCCGATAATCACACCAAGCAGCAACATGATTATCTTTATCTATAAACCCTCACCTGTTTGACAAACTGGTGAGGGTGTGTAGTTCCTGGGAAGATACTGCAACAAGAGACATCATTTGTTGTAATAGGCACAGATAACAGCAGTGCTCTAGTGTTTATATATAGTGCCACCAATTCCCATGGCACTGTATAGAGCAGGGATGGAGAACCTTTGGCCCTCCAGCTGTTGAACTACACATTCCAGCATGCCCTGCAACAGTTTTCGTATGGCCAAATATCAAAAATGTAGCAGGGCATGCTGGAATGTGTAGTTCAACAGCTGGAAGGCCAAAGGTTCCCCATCCCTGGTATAGAGTAAAGGTGCCTATAAAATTACTGTACATTAGCACATTGGATACCCAACCCACTGGCAACCAGGTTTCCATGTGGCAGGCTTGCATGCTATACATAGTATGCATCCTTTAGAATACAACATGCTATGCTAGCAAGTAATGTAGGCTATGACAAATCCTATCTGCAGCCCTTGCAATCTGTCACCAATGTGCATCGGACCTGAATCAAGATTAGCACATACGACTTGCGCACTTTGTAACCAATTTCTCGGCCAGATCCGTCAGAATCTGGTAAAACATACAAATTGTTTAAGTGTATGGGGGCTTTAAGTAATTCCCATCGGCCCATGCCCCATTCAAGCTTTGTCTAAATTCCCAAATAGGCCATTAATGTCTAATTAACCAACCAGTGTTTGATAAGCTGAGGAAGCTAGAGCACCAATACAAACACAAGGCACACATACGCCACAAATATACACCTACTTTTTGCCAGAATGCTGGTAGGCAGCGACTTACATTTACTGATTTTGTACAGCCATACAGAGACCTGATTGAATGCAAAATGTTGCCTTTGGCTTACAAATTACAAGATAATTGTTGGCATGGGCAGATGCACCTGTGATTAGGGACTCATAACCAATGTACTAAGCTGGCAGCCAATTTATATTTGTGTACTGTACCTAGAAGGGGGGGGGGGGGGGGGGGCGCGTCGATTCAATTCACAGTGCTGGGGTAAGGAGATCCCAAAGCTATTCTAATAGCACACCCACCTATGGTAGCAGAAATACACCAATACTAAGTCAGCGATGCTTCTTTGTGCCATAGACTCTGGAAAACCACATTGCTGCACTAGCCATGAGAACCAGCATTCTCTGATTTAACGGCCACTGTTACAGCATGCCAATTTGAATAGCTCCAGAAGCTCCTGCCAGGCACACTGAACTGAATCCACCTCACAGGTTCTGTATTGATCATAAGATAGATTGCAATAAATCCACCTGAAAGCATTTGTGTTGTACAGCCACACAGATATTCTAGCTGTTATAACTGCTTAGCTCACCCATAAAAATTAACCGAGGGACACAAATTCCCTGGGGTCTAAAGCAACAACCCTCTAATAAAGGCCAATTATAGCTCAGACTCAGCTGTTTCCTAGATATGACAGACTAGACCCAAGTCATGAATGCACCTTAAAACCCAACACATGAAGCCGTTGAACAGATGAGGCTTGATTTTTGTTGGTGACAGATGTAGAAGCCGTACCTTCTGCTCCTCAAAGTAACGAGACTATGCTTGTAATAAAAAGCCTGTAGGGACATACATAATATAGGTGTTTACATGTTTGACAGCCTCTGTAGAAAGTGCAGAAATGCTTTTGCCTCTGAATTCCACAGTAATCTATTCACACTACAGTTTACCAATCTCACGAAGCTAAACAGCAGGGTCACCTCCTGCGCTGATCAGAGATCAGACTGGGGATTACACTTTGTCACAGACCTTAATCTGACCAGCATTTATAAACTCTATAGGATAACCTACAAGGGGATGACTGAGCACGTACCAAGAGAACAGATTATCTGCCGCTTCCTTTCACCTAGAAAAGGTTTTCTAGCCTAGTGGGCTGAAATTATCAAACTGATCCAAACGGTTAAACCTAGGGGTGTAATAGTTAACCCTTTGGGTGGTATGTCCCGAAATGTTGCCGCAGCAGGCTGTCCCAGAAAATTTCCGGGCATATCGCTAATGTGGAATAGGTGCACGCCAGTGGTGGCCAGGTGTGCACCACCTCTAAAGCGTCCCCCCCACCATCACCTTTGCTCTGGCGATCATATGCCGGAGCTCCCCTGACCCCTCTTGCCCAGCCGCCATGCAGTTTACAGCAATGACATAGGCGGCAGGCTCGGGGATGTTCGGGGCGGCTCAGGTTGACTCGGGAGGCTCAGGTTGACTCGGGAGAGTTCAGGCGCCCGAGCCGCAGCAAAACACCCGAGCCTGCCGACTGATGACTGACAGGCGGCTGGGGCAGCACCGGCATACTAACGCCAGAGTGGAGGTGGGGGGCTGCTATGATCTGTGGTGGGTTTTGCTGGGGCAGGACAAACCTGCCCTGGTAGGTTTGTCCTGCTCCAGCAAAACCCACCACTCAAGGGGTTAATTGGAAACACTGTCTAGTCCAGTGGTAGCCAACCCTAGCCCTCGAGAGCTACCAACAGTTCACATTTTCCAGACAACCTAGCTGCTGCAAAGCTGCACTCATTAATACCTGACACATTTTAAAAGATACACAGATGGAGCTAATTAGCTCACTTGTGATTCTGTGAGGAGACCTGCAAAACATGCACTGTTGGTAGCTCTCAAGGACTAGGGTTGGCTACCCCAGGTCTAGTCCAAATAGCAACACTTTAGAATGGGGATACAGGGCCAGATGCACTAAGCTTCAAAAGTGATAAACTACTAACAAATCAGCTCCTGCTTGACATTTTTTCAAACACAGGGGTAGATTATAGCGGCGCCTCATTAGCGAAGCAGGAGGGGACACTGACAAGATGTACTAACATCTTGCCAGCCAAAGCAGGGGACCGCTAACTCCCCCCTTCGGCGATGCCCCCTCCTGGAGACCGTGCATCAGTATTAACCCTTTTAGCCGTCTCCTTCCCCCCCGGCCGGCTGCGCATAATCTTGCTACTTGCAGCTCACAGCCAACAGCAGGGACAGCGCTGTCCCTGTTGCGGGCGTCGATAGCTGCAGGTGCCGGACCGTTCATAAATTAGGCAGGCACACAGTACAAGATATCGTATCTGCGCTATGCCTCCTGCTCCACGATAGACACCCGCTCCCCTGCTTTAGCACATGGGGATAGCACATATGCCCCTGATCACCACTTCATAAATCTACCCCACAGTCTGGGACACGGCAGGTAGGAGCTGATGTTATCACTCCATTTTATAACTTTTGAAGCTTAGGGCATCTGCCCCCCAGTCACTAGTTCGACATGCATTGGGTGAGCAAAGCGACGGTGTCCATGACGACATTCGGGACATAAGAGTGAAAAAATAAAAAAGCATGTTGACCTTTTAACTGTTGCCACTGTCAACTTTAGCCATGTCTATCTATTTCAGGTGTCTACCTAAACCCGGTCAACCAGTGACCCATACACTTATGTAGGGTACACACCCGGACGACCCGCTCACGAGGGGGGGGGCACGACTCGCTCACAATGTGCACTGTGAGCGGGTCCGATCCAATAGCGACCCGCACCCGGCTGTATGGTCGTCATTGAGATCCTACCTGCAGCAGGTAGGATCTCAATAACGACCGACCCGCGGGACCGCGCATCGGTCCACACCAGGACAGAAAAGGGCCCAATCACCACACAATTGGTCAGAATTGAGGGGATCGGGCCCTAGTCGTCCTGGTGTGTACCCAGCATTAGAATACATTTAATGATTTTACAGCTGAAATTCCCATGAGACAAGAATACAGTATTTCCCATCCAGTGCTAACCTCCACAACTCAAACACTTTGGTGTTGCAGACAAAAAGGTTAACCCATGCAGGCCAGCCCTCCATTGTGCACAAACAGCAGATAAAAGGTTACGGTAAAAGCATTAGGTTTTATGCTTGACACCAGGAACAGCGTGCATACACAGCACTGTAACTTTAGTCAGGAGTCAGTGTTTACTAGGCCACACAAGACTCCTGCCAACCATCACCTACGCTCTCCAGGACTAGGAGCATAGGTGCCAAGATTTAGAGAGATAAAGCACCAACCAGCTACTGATTTTTTCAAACCCAGACTAAACTGGGAGTGAATAGCTGATTAGCCTGTACTTTATCTTCCTGTCTCTCCAAGGCTTAATAGGCTCCTGACTGCTGTTACAGGCTTGGTTTGAAAAAATGAGTTAGTAGCTGGTTGGTGCTTTATCTGTCGCCAAATCTTAATACATCTACCCAAAAGTATGCTGTGGTGCCAGCTACTATAGTGACAGCTACACAGGAACTAGCCTTGGGTCTCCTGCACGGACAATGCCATAGGCTCCATTCCCAAACCGGTCTGAAACACGCAGGAGCACAGTGTCAGCACTACATACAGCCCTACCGGCTTTTGGAAGAGTCTATGCACCGTGCCAGGCTGCGCTCCTGCGGCCGCCCCGAGATGCCCGACTCACCCCGCTGGAAGGCCTGCACAGTATAACCCTCCCCAGGCCTCTCATTGACAGGAACCCCCCTCCATGCCCGGATCCCTGACACACCCCCCTCGGGCCTGCACCTTCCCGTCCCCCGTTACCTTTCAATGAGGTCTCCACCAGGCGCAGGTACAGCTGGCTACTTTTGTTGCCATGGCTCATCTTCTGGGCCAGGCCGTTCCGCTGTAGCACGCACTCCTCGAAGCGGACAATATTGGGGTGTCGGCGTCGAAGGCTTGTCAGGGCCCAGAACTCGGACAGGGCCAGCTCCACGTTCTCCGGGGCGTCGCAGCGGATCTTCTTGACCGCCACCCGGGCTCCAGTTTTCCGTGCCACCGCCTCGTACACCACTCCATAACTGCCGCGTCCGATCTCCGACAGCAAGCTATAGCGGGGCCGGGAGCTGCCGCAGGGGACCCGAGGCCTGCTCACCTGCCCCTCCTCCTTCACCTCCGGGAAATCGGCTCGGCGGCTGCCGTTGATGGGCTGCACGTTGAGGGGGGCGGGGAGCCGCTCTCTCAGCGGCAGCACTCCGGGGCTGCGCCGGCGCTTCCTCTTCGGACTTTTAGCGGTGTCCATGACAGTTCCGCAGGCCCGAAGCCCTCATCCCTCCTCCGCCGCTCTGACGGGCTGCTGTGAACACGACGGAGCTAAACTCGGCGAGTAGCAGCGGGGGTTAGGCCTCATCTCCTCCCCAGGGCCGCGCTCACAGCCGACTCCACTCTCTCACTGAGCAACAATTGCCTGTGTGTGAGTTACTACACGGCGGGGCGTACCAACTCAGCATTCAAGAGGTGTGAAGACGCTGCAGTAGGGGCTAATCCGCGAAAGCCACCAAGTGACCCGGCCTTTCGCCATCTCTGCTCCGCATAATACAGATCACGCACCGAACCGATCCCATCAGCAACGCATTAGCGGCAGAATATAGCCTGTATTTGGTAAACAGAACACCAGCCTACCCTACAGGATGGTACATGCCAGAGCTGGCCGAGCGTAAACTCTGCCTGTTGGGATAAACCAAACGCTCCAAGAGGGGTGGACAAGAGTCACATGTGCTGACAAACAGCGCGTCGTTATTACGGTGTATTCGCCGTTGTAAAAAAGAGAACGAGACCTGTAGGTGACACCCGCGGGTGACACACACAGCTGCGTGTAAGCGTGTGCCGGAGAACCCGGCTTCCCCCTTTCGTGATATTGACCCGGCTGAGAATCACGTGACCGGAGAGCGCGCCCAATTAGACAGCGGGCTGAGCGTGCCATTGTCTGCTGCTCTGCTGCGACGGGGATCGGATGTGGAAGTGTCAGGGGCACATGCTGCCAGTGAGGAAGGGACTGGGAAGTCACTTAACAATTAATAACATCCTTAATCTGGTTTTATGCCCCCTGTCCTCAACTGTTGTGGAACAGGAATAATTGCTGGGGGTGGGGGGGTGGGGGGGGGGGGGGGTGTAGTTCTGCCCAGTGGCGTAACTTCGTCCCAGTTGCCCGGAGGCAAGATAAATATTGGTGACCCCCCAACACACACATCATCTTATATAAATATATGTATGCATGTATTTATGTTATGGATATTATGTTTAGAATAAAGAGAGTGTGGTATCTATGGTCCTGCTAGTCAGAGGCGTAACTAGAACTTTGTGGGCCCCATAGCAAAATTTATAATGGGGCCCCCCTAACTCAGGTCTCTACTAAAGCACACCGTTTGTGACCATCATTAGTGGGAACAGTACCAATGTGCCCCTCCAATAGATACTTTAAAAATAAAGAATGCACACATTATATAAGAAGGTGTGTGGCCTCGCCTCCAAGGGTAATGCCCCTCACACATTATGTGACACACCGCGATGCCATTAAACATTACGCGACCCACCGCAAAGCCCATTACACATTGCACGACCCACCCCAAAGCCCAATACACATTACGCGTCACACCGCAAATCCCAATACACATTACGCAACACACCGCAAAGCCCAATACACATTACACAACACACCGCAAGGCCCATTACACATTACACGATGCACCGCAAAGCCCATTACACATTAAGCGATACAACGCAAAGCCCAATACACATTACGCCACACACCGCAAAGCCCTTTACGCGACATACCACAAAGCCCAATACACATTACGCCACACACCGCAAAGCCCATTACGCGACATACCACAAAGCCCAATACACATTATGCGACACACCGCAAGGCCCATTACACATAAAGCGATACAACGCAAAGCCCAATACACATTAAGCCACACACCGCAAAGCCCATTACGCGACATACCACAAAGCCCAATACACATTATGCGACACACCGCAAGGCCCATTACACATTAAGCGATACAACGCAAAGCCCAATACACATTACGCCACACCGCAAAGCCCATTACACATTACGCGACACACCGCAAGGCCCATTACACATTACATGATGCACCGCAAAGCCCAATACACATTACGCGACAATTACAAACTTACCAATATGCTTTCTTATTCTGTTCCACACGGCTCCTCTCTGCATCACAGGTGCGGGAGTATGAGAGATCTGCGCACCGTCAACTTACTGCTGGGCATGGGGGGTGGGGGAGGCAAGTGTGCATGCTGCTGCAGGGCCACCAAAAGGTGGCCCACATGGGACTGGTGTCTCAGGCAGTATTGTGGACCCAGATACAACAGGAGACTGCTGCTACTCCCCCCTAGTACTGTCTGCTCTAGCCTCAAGCAGCGCTGCAGCATTTTGAATTTGCCGCTCTCCTGAAGTAAATCACAGCTCACGGATCAGCAGCCAATCAGCCTTCTGATCCGTGAGCAGTGATTAGTTAATGGACAGCGGCAGATTTAAAATGCTGCTGCGCTGCTGCCCTGCTGCGCTATCAGTCACTATAAGTTTGTTTCACTAGTGGGGGGGCACGGTGAGTTTTGCCGGGGACCGCAGAGGGTGTAAGCGGTGGGGAGATCAGCGGCAGCGTGAGGCTGGGGGAGGTGGTGGCCGTGGTGAGCGGCTGTGTGTCTCTAAACACAGCCACTGACCACCATACTGCACTGCCATACTGCACTGCCAGGCAGGATTCCTCCCTCTGCCGCCCCGCGCTGTCAGTCCCCACTGCCTGCGTCAGCGTGTCACTGTCAGAGCTAGGCAGAAGGCAGCAGCGCTACTACAATCTCTCCCACACAGTGCTGCTTCCGGACTTGTGTCCCGCCCCCCCCGCTCAGCTTCTTTCCCTCCAGCAGCTAGCAGCTTCACACACACACATGCAGTTGCGGCGGCCGCGGCTCCCTAAAAAAAAAAAAAAAATATCTTAGCACAGTGCAGGGGAGTGCTAGCTGTCCATCGGGCCCCCCCAGCCGCCGGGCCCCATAGCAGCTGCACCCCCTGCACCCACGGTAGTTCAGCCACTGCTGCTAGTAGTAAGAGACAGCCACAGAAGTGATATAAACGGCTTTCAATTAACTGATTTAAACTCACAGTGGAGGAGAGGTGCCCCCTTGGGAGCAGGAGCCCAGCGGCAGATGACTCCATTGCCTCCCATAGTTCTGCCTCTGATTCTGCCACACCACAGTGTGCACACCTCAAACTTATGCAACAAGTTTCAGGAATGCATTATCCTAAAAATTATGTAATGCTACTTTTTTTTTTTTAAATCATTTTTATTGAAGAACTGTACAGTACAAAACATTGCATGTCTGTAGTATAGATTTGTGCATGAAACACTGTCACAGTCATTATGTACGTAATGTAAAATCAATGAATAAACAGAAATTAAAATACAATAACTTGTCAATTGGTTCATTTTTCAATACAGTCAATTCCTGTTACAGTGGGTCATTTCATACAATCCCTTAGCTAAACACGGTATAGGCACACCGGAGTACATTTCAATAGGCAGTTGAGGGTTCTGTTAAAAGGGAGGTATATTATGTTGTAGTAGCATTAGATTATACCAAGACGTTAATTGGACAGCTTTTCTAAGATTAGCTTTTGTGGGTTCTGGCAGGGATTTCACATGTGGTAGCCAAATAGCAAAAAACCTTTTAGCCTTAGCATCTTTGTTGAGTGACATCTCAAGCCAGTCCATCTGGAATAGATGTGACACCCGGGGTATCAGTAAAGATATGGATAATGTATTGGAGTTTTTCCATTGGGATAAAATAGTTTTTCGTGTTGCGGCAGCTATTTTTGATAAAAATATTCTTTGCCCTGCTGATTGGCGGATCATGTTGGGTATTGGATATATATCCCACAGTGCCCATTCCGGGGTGGCTGTGAATGTGATGTTGTACTGTGAGTTAACATGTTCACACACCTTATCCCAAAAGGTTTTCACTTCTGGACAACTCCACATGCAGTGCAGTATATCTGCATTAGGTGCTTTACATTTAAAACAACATGAATTGTCCGCAGTCCCCATTAGCAACATTCGTTTCGGGGTATAGTATGCTCTATGTAGCAGTTTGTATTGCATTTCCATGTACGAGGCGGACACCATTGTTTTGTTAAGTTTTACAAATGCAGATAAAAGAGAAGATAATAATACATTTGGTAGGTCTACAGCCCACTTCGCCATCCCCGAATCTAGAGTGTCTACATCAATACGTCTCTTTATATGTAAGTACAATAGGGAGGTGGTACATGGTCTGTTCTGAGCGTGTTTGATCATAATGTCTATTCCTGCAGACTTGTCAGTTATCGGAATCTGTTTGGCTTGGCTGGATACATAGCTTTTCATTTGGTAGTACACATATATGGGTATGTTCACATCTGGGAATTTGTCACTGATTTGTTGGTAAGACAAAATTGGATCGTCCCCATCACCCATAAAATGACATATCAATCTAAGACCCCCTGCCTCACAGTGCCTGATTAATCTATTATTTTGGATTATCTGTCTATTAGTGTTAGTATTGTAATAAATGTTATTGAATATCGTATTATGTGTAGATAGTTTAAGTCTAGAGCGTGTCATTCGCCATGCTTTACATGTGGTAGTTAGTAATAAATTCCCTGCGACTTCAGAAGGAAAGTCCGTTGGTCGCATGTGAAGAAGACTCGGCAATGGCACATTCGGGCTCATGTTTTGCTCAAGCACCGTGTTGGCATAATAGTTGGTGGAGTGTATCCAGTCAATTGCATACCTGAAGTTGGCCGCTAACATGTAGCTCTTAACGCAAGGTAGATTAATACCTCCCAATGTCGTGTGTTGTGATAATTTAAACATGGAAATCCTGGGTTTCTTCCCGTCCCAAATAAATTTACTAAGTGCTGTGTTTATTATACGTAGATCAGGTTCAGATATTAAAAGAGGGAGCATCTGAATGGTGTACAACAATCGTGGGAAGGAGATCATTTTAATCATGTGGCATCTTCCCAAATAGGACAAAGGTAGAGACCGCCAAGATCGAAGATCTGCCAGGAGTTTTGCTATCAGCGGTGGGTAATTCACTGCATACAACTGGGTCGGGTTCATCGGTATCTCTAGGCCTAGATATGTTAAAGAGCCATCAGCCCATAGGAATGGGAACCCATCGTGCCAACCAGTTGTAGCCCCCCTATGTAATGCTAGAGCCTTAGTTTTTGTTTTGTTTATCAAAAAGCCAGAGATGTCCTCAAATTCTTTTAACGTTTTTAAGAAACCAGGAAACGCTTCCTGTGGATTGGTAAAATAAAGTAACAGGTCATCTGCGTATGCCGATACCTTCAGCTCTGCCCCCCCATGCTGTATTCCATGCCAGTCCTCCTGTAGATGAAACAATCTAATTAGTGGATCAATGGCGAGGTCAAATAGCAGCGGGGAAAGTGGGCACCCCTGTCTGGTGCCGCGAGCTAGCGTGAAGCTGGCAGTGTTTAGACCATTTATAGTAAGGACTGCTTTGGGGCTGTCATAAAGTCTGCGGAAAAAGGAGATAAAGCCTACCCCAAATTGTTGAGTGTGTAACACCCGTAGAAGATGAGACCAGGACACCCTATCAAAAGCTTTATCAGCGTCACAACTTACTAGCAATGAACTTCCATGTTTCATCATCTGGGATTTGGTTATGGCTGCTACCACTTGTCTAATGTTGTG
Source organism: Crinia signifera (assembly GCF_055691185.1). Classification (NCBI taxonomy): domain Eukaryota; kingdom Metazoa; phylum Chordata; class Amphibia; order Anura; family Myobatrachidae; genus Crinia; species Crinia signifera. The sequence goes on along the minus strand of NC_139222.1, from coordinate 103,779,262 downwards.
CACTGACGACCTACCTTTCACAAAGCCGGTCTGGGATGTATGGAGCAGCTTTGGTAATATCACCTGTAACCTAAGGGCTATTATGGTGGTTAGTATTTTTAGGTCCTGGTTCAACAGGGAGATTGGACGGTAAGAGCTGACTAGATTTGGGTCTTTGCCTGGTTTTGGCAATATTATGATCCGAGCCTGGTTGAAATCAGGAGGTGAAGCATTACCGGCTAATATAGAGTTATATAGGGATAATAAGTGTGTTTTAAGGTGCGGTAATACTATTTTGTAATAGTCTGCTCCCAGTCCGTCTGGTCCCGGTGATTTCCCTTTTGGGAGGCCTTTTATGACCTGCTCTAGTTCTTGTTCCGTTATGGGCATTGTTAAAGCATCTCTTTCTGGTTGGGTTAAGGTTGGGAGTGCTGCTTTCCTCAGGAATTCCATCCCTAATGCTGGGTGATCAGCCGGGGAGGAATAAAGATCTGTGTAATAGTTTAGGAAGGAATCAGCAATTTCTGCCGTGGTGGTGTGTTGTCTCTGGTCTACAATGATTCTATTTACATGTGGTTGTGGGCGTTGTCCTCGGGCTATGGAGGCCAGTAATTTGCCTGATTTATTTCCCCACCTGAAATAACGTTGTTTTTGGAAGTCTATTGAACACTGTGCTTTTTCGGTGCATAAAGTGTCATACAATGCTTTAGCGTCTGTGTAACTTTCCCTATTGGCTGGGGTATCATTTCTCAGCATGGCTGCATAGGAGTCTGAGACAGTTGCACTTAATTCTAGGAGTCGGGAGTTCAATCTTTTCTTTTTGGTTGCAGTATATGCTATGACGTGCCCACGTACTACGGGTTTGGATGCGGCCCAGAACAGGTTAATATTATCTATGTGTTGAAAGTTGTCATCAACATAATTCAAGAAGTGCTGTTTTAGTTGAAGCTGAAAATCTGGGGAGTCTGCTAGGTAAGATGGAAACCTCCAGTTGTATGAGTGTTGTAAAGGGGTGGGCAATGTTAACTCGAACCATGTAGGAGCATGATCCGAGACCAGTATGGATTCAATTTTTGATCTTGTGACCCTATTGAGTAGTGCCGTGGAAAGTAGCCAAAAATCTATCCTCGAAGAGGTATGATGGGGGTGTGAATAAAAGGTATAGTCTCTCTCAACCGGGTGTAAGAAACGCCATGGGTCTGAGAGGCCTAGAGAGCGTATCAGTAGGTCTAGGGCAGGGGGTGGCGTGTCTCTATGTGCATTATTACTTCTATCCAACGATTGTTTTTGGGTGGTATTAAAATCTCCCCCCAAGACTATGTGACCTTCCGCCCAGCTTTGAAGCTGTACAAACAGATCTGTAAAGAACTTCGCATTAGGGCCATTAGGTGCATACAGTGTAGCGAGTGTGAATAGTTCCCCCTCCAATTTGAGTTTTAAAAATAGATAACGGCCCTCAGGATCCTTTAAGGTGTCTATCACTTCATATCGTAAGGACTTATTAATGATAATAAGGACTCCCCGTTGTTTGTTTGTGTAGGAGGCTGCATAAAATTCTGTGAACCAATTATCTCTCAGAGTATTGGGATCACTCTCTCTCCAATGTGTTTCTTGTAACACAGCTACATCTGGTTTTAACCGTTTCAGGTGTTGCAAGATCTTTCTCCTTTTAAGCGGAGTATTCAAACCCTCAATATTCCATGACAAAAATCTTATATGTGTGCGTGTAATAAGTGCTTCAGTATCTCTTGTGCTCATTTCAACCTATACCAGCTTGAGGAAACACTTCGAGTAAAACGAGCAACTGATTTGTGGAAGCCCCAGTCCCAGCAAGCCGGGGCCTAACCACTTTATGTGTGGCGTGCCTATTTCCTGTATGTGACCCACTAAATACCTTTATAAAGATCTTAACAGTTCTATCATTTTTAATGTATTTTGGAACCCAATTGTCAGGCCAACTGGGCCTGTTGTAACTTGTGCTATAATAAGTGGCTAGAGTAAAGTTTAGGAGGGGGGAAACTTTGTGCCTTTTTGGCACCAACTGGACAATGCCCCTTAGGAGGGCAGCATTATTAAACAGAGTATACTGGATCAAACAATAAACCAACCATGTCAACATTATAACATCGCTATTATGGCTAAATACTTGCAAATTTCTGGTAGAGGTAATCAGTCAGCGTCTGACATAGGTGAAGGACCATTCGTAACAGAGTCCAGAAAGTTCTGTGCCGAGTTGACCGTGTCAAAGAAATGTTGTCTTCCATCCCGGTGGATGCGCAGTTTCGCAGGATAAAGTAGGGCAAACCGGATTCCTGCCTCAAATAATGACTTGCAGATGGGGGCAAATTCTCTTCTCTTCATCGCTACTTGGTATGAAAAGTCTTGAAATAGTAACAAACGTTCACCCTGATATTGTAGATCACCCATTTTGCGATAAGCCTCCAGCACTGTTGTCTTATCCAGATAGTTAAGGAATCTAAAGATGACCGGCCTTGGTCGACGCCTCTTATCTTGGTTATCCGGGCCTATTCGGTGTGCCCTTTCTATTTGCATTACGCCAGTAGGTGGTAAACACTTGAGTTCTTCCGGTAGCCATTTAGAGACCAGCTGCATCAGTTCCCGATTCCGGCAGGCCAATGAGTCGTAAATTATTCCTACGATTCCTGTTTTCCATGTCTTCTAATTTGTCATGGATGGCTAGGATGGTGGCTTCTTGCGATGCTATTGTGTTTTTGGCAGCCAAGAGGTCATCTTCAACATTGGATATGCGTTGCTCTGCTTCTTCAAATCGTGAGCCGTATTCGCCCAGTTGTGAGACCACGGACTCTATGGCCTCTTTTATTCCAGATAATTTTTCATCTAGCAAGGGCGAAAGTATTGCAGCTATTTCTTTGGCTCGTGCTGCGGAGGAGGAATCTTCAGTTGAAGGACTCATCACTTGAGATGTTTGTTTTTCAGCTGGTGATGCTGAGGGGCTGGCTGCAAGTGTGGATGAGATTTTTGTATCCCTGTTTTTAGTAGCAGTTCCGCTCCGTCCTCCCCTGGGCGGTTTTCCTACATATTTGTCCATCGCTGGACTGAGCATTCAGCGGCGACCTATGAGCTTGGTTGTTCTGTGTTGGGTCACAGTGTTAAATTGGCGCGGTGTTAGCGTCCCACCCGGTTTCTCGAAAGTATCTTATTCACTGCAGCCGTGCAGTATCTCAGTGTCAGTCCAGGTAATGCAGCTAGCAAACAATATTTTATGCTGTCAGGGTGGAGTTGTGTCACCATCCAGCAGGGGGCAACGTGAGCATAGCTCCCAGATTAGGTAGCCTTGTTCTAGATAAGCCTTGCTGCTGCCGTGTCCCTGCGTCGGGAGGTATTGGTATGTGAAGCAGTGGGGTCCCCCAGAGGCCTCTCTCAGGGTTAGCAGTCTCAGAGTCTTGCTAGCTGTTACCCTGTCTTCTCAGGGCCTGCCTCCTCAAATATGGTGGCTGGGGGTGTGTGGTAATTGTCTATCAGTGTAGCAGGTCTTGTCTGCAATGAGAGCAGGTATAGTGAGACCCCACTCTCTCATGCAGGGATTTGTTGAGCACTTGTGACAGGGGCTGTTCGCATATACCTCAGGCACCAAGATGGCGCCCGCTTGTGCCTAATTTAGGCTCGCTGACCTTAGGAGGCTGTGTGTACTGGGCAGTGAGCCGCAGGGCATATCGAGAACTCCTGCCCGCGTTCTTGCCCCTTCACTCCTCTGCCTGTTACCTGACTTCTGTCTGCCGCCGGGTTCTCCGTCGCCGCCTGCCACCTCCAAGATGGCGTCCGGGACCTGACGATTCTCCTGTCTCCGGCTCCCGCCGCCGCTGGGATCTCTTGCGGTCCGGCGCCAGGTACCTGGGGCTGCTGCTGATGTCTGTCTGGGGGTTAGGCTCTGCGTCTGAGCGGGTGTCGCTGATTCTTTCAGTCAGGGGAACGAGCGGTGCGCTTCCAAGATGGCGCCCGCTCCTGTGTAGCGCGCGATCTCTGGCGCTGATTCCGGGGTATTTGGTTCGGTGGGGAGCCGGAGCTGAGTCTCTTGCCCACCTCTGTCTCCTCTGTGTGTGCCCACAGGGTCCTGGGTCTTCCTGGGTTGGTATTTTTCGCCCTTTTTTTAGTATTTAGGGCCCGGGGCTGGAGAGCTCTCTAAAATGCGGCCACTAGCTGGGTCCGCCCACCGGAAGTCCTAATGCTACTTTTAAACATAATCCATTTTATGGGCCTGAGATGCACATCAATTTAATCTTAATGCATATCTACAATGTTTTAAGATTTGCACACATGCACATCAGGGTATGCAATATCTCTCGCAGTGTCCCAAAAGCTGCAGCATGATTGACATACTGCTGCAGATTGGGGTGGCGATGAACAGCGCTCCAGAAAGTCTTGGCCGTGTCAGCAGTTTTCCCATGAGTGCTGGCTGGTGTCTGTGTCCTCAGATGCAGCTTCCCCAGGTCTGGCAGCGTGATTTCAGCAGACTACCCTCAACCAGGGCATTTGCACAAATTTTCAGCTATTCTAAATATATTTGCGTGATATTCCTATTTTGAGGATACATGACAATGCTACACTGACATTTCGGTCTACGTGGCTGGTGCTAACACTTGTTAGCTATGAAGGATAAATAGATCATATATGCGGTTAGGAATTTTGTAATCCTTGATTATTCCTGCTGCAATATTTATCACATTGCAGTGTACGCATTGGTCCAACTTAGTTATTTGCATAACAGAATCACAGAAATATATTTTACCGGCTTCTATACCACAACCAGAACTATTATCCTATTGATTGGGCGCCGGTGTAGCAATATTTAAGATTCTGCACACTGGTTTTCTGGTTTTTGTGTGTGTATATAAAAGATCTACACATTAACATCTTACATTTATCATTTACTCACAATTGCAAGAGGTTGAGAGCTGCAAATTCTGTTCATTTGTTTCGGTCATGTGTGCACACTCCAGACTTTAAATTTTTTATTGGGAATATCCTCCGTGCTTCCTAGGTACAGAACCTGGCTCCTTTGACTGATCAAAAGGGTAACAGTTATAAAGTGGAAATGTTCATTATGCTCTATTCACTCATCATAATAATCTTCCCCAAGAAGGGCCTTCAGGTCACACACAAATGTTCTGTAGTTGTGAACAGGCTTGGAAGCCAGATATACCTAATGCTAATGCAATATTATGTTCCATTGTGATGCCTATTGCTTTTAGCCTCACCAAAATCATCATCAGTATTCGTATCTGCACCTGCATCAGCTCCATGATAAGTGCAAGAAATCCATCTCAAACAGGTTTCCCTTCCCTGCACATATGACTCAAAATCACGGAGAGCTTTTAATATGCGTCCATGGCACTTTTATAACACTCTCATGATACAGGGTGCTTCTGTGTGCACTCACAGCTGCCCAGTTGCCCTCCAAATGCTCAGCTGAACCACCATACTCAGAATTAGGGCTCTAGTGTAGTGCCTCTTTCCCACAGTTATGAAGTGTGATGGGGAAAGGAGTGTGGCCAACATGTCTCAGGTCAAGTTCAAGTGAAGTATATTAATGTACTCTGTTAGACTGGATAATGAAGGGCTCACTGGGTTACTGCAGTGGTTGGAGGCAGTGACATCACTTAGGGGACTGCACTAGATGACACCAAAATAGCAGAGATGCTCTGTTATTATGGTGTTACTCCCTCAGATTGTGTCACCGTGCTGCTAGAAGATCAAGAAGAGGCTGGGGGCTGCTGTGGTGCTTGGAAAGCTTCAGCGTGTAAGTAAGGGACAGTCATGGCCCTTAAAATGGCACATGATGCCACAACTAGTGATGCCACTGATTGGAGATCCATGAAATAGCGCAGATGATGGGAACCTACCAGTGGAGATCTAGCCACACAGTTGCACAATCTTATTTACATTACACTGCACATATAGCCCTAAATTCATATTACACCACGTAGCGGTGCCCCTTATTCACAGTAGGCTATACAGTAGTGCCCCTTAAACATAATGCCCACAGTAGTAGTGCCCCTTATACACATAATAATGCCCACATTAGTAGCACCCTTTATACACATAATGCCTACAGCAGTGCTGCTTATACACATAATGCCCCCAGTAGTAGCACCGCTTACACCTTATGCATGAAGTAACACCTAATACCTGCAGTAGCAGTGGGGCTTATACACAAAATGCCTGTAGTAGTAGCGCCACTCACATATAGGGCCTTATTCTAGTTCACTCTTTCTGACAAAATCCTTCTTAGATGGACAAAACCATGTGCACTGCAGGTGGGGCAGATGTAACTTGTGCAGAGAGAGTTAGATTTGGGTGGGGTTTTACTTCAACGTGAGATCTATATTTCAGTGTAAAAATAAAGCAGTCAGTATTTACCCTGCACAGAAACAAAATAACTCACCCAAATCTAATTCTCTCTGCACATTTTACATCTGCCCCCCTGCAGTGCACATGGTTTTGTTCATCTAAGAAGGATTTTGTCAGAAAGAGTGAACTAGAATAAGGCCCATAATGCCAGAAATAGTAGTGTCTCTTATACACACACTGCCTCCAATAGTACTGGTGCTTATACATAATGCCCGAATTAACAGTGCCTCTTAAACACATAATGCCCCCAGCAGTAGTGCAACTTACACATAAAGAGTTTGCCATCTGTGCAAATGTAATTAGGTCTGAGGCGTCCACTAATCTATGACATTACTGATGTCAGAGACCCTCCCCAAACACACCTAGGCATGCCTGCATTTGTCAGACACACCCAGAAAATGGTGTGTTACCTCCCCCAAATGCCAGCTTCCTGTCAATCAAACTGAGATTACGACCCATACGCATTTTCAGTCGCTATTTCCCCTCGCAAATGTGCAATACGAACTGTACCCATGCGTAATGTTCAATAATTGATCGATGTGCAATTTCTCTAATTAGCGGTCCATGATGAATTAGACCTGGCTTCAGCTGCCATTGACGCTTAGCACAGGAGACCCGGCTCCCCCTGCCGCTGTGCAGGAGACGCGGCTGCCAGCGCCAGTGAGTGCAGGGAGGGGGGGTGGAGAGGCAGAGTTTTTAAGGACAAACGTTTTATAAATGTATACATTTTGGAACCCCACATCCCTCACCTCATCATCTCTCTCTACCCTCACTTCCTCCCCCTTCCACTCACCTCCTCTTTCTCCCCTCACTCCCTCACCGCATCTCTATCTCCCCTCACCTCATCATCTCTCTATACTCTCACTACCTCCCCATCTCTCTCCCCTTCCCCTGACCCCATCTCTCTCCCAATTCTCTTTTTCTTGACACCTGGTTTGTCTCTCACTCTCTTCATTCTATCTTCTGCCCCCCTGAGGGGCATTGTAGGGACAATGGGGTCCGCAAAGTTCTAGTTACGCATCCTCCTTTGCACTCACACCCACCTGCCAATGTCTGCCTACTCCAGTTCCCTGCCTGGCGCCTGTGCACTCACATTTCCACACAGACCGGCGTCTGTGGCCCCAATACCCTCTTGTCCTCCCACCCAACCACCGATGTCTGACCAGCCTGGCATCTGTTCCTCACCGCATTGCTCGGCCCAGGATCAGCAACCTCTTGGCACACGGCTCTGTTTTGCATCCCATCCTGCCTGCCATTTTCTGTGTTGCCCCCCATCCATTACAAAGGTAGCTGTATACAGTATGTGTGTTTGGGGTGGAGGACACGTGTTTGTGTGTTCACCTGTTGTGAATTTAGCCAGTTCCCCTGATCCCAGATTTATTTAAATTAATGTGAAGTGTGCAGCAGCAGCGCTGTGCAGCAGGTGGTGAGGGCAGTGACCAGCCTGTTCCACATCTGCATTGGTATCTCCTTGTTTTCCATCCCTGGTCCCCTCACAGCCTCCGCTGGTGCCTCTGGTCCCCTGACAGCCTCCGCTGGTTTCCCCTGGTACCCTCGAAACCACCACTGGAGCCCACCGAACGCCCCTTGTCTCCTCGAAGCCACCGCTGGAATCCACTGGACGCCTACACCCGGCTCATTCATACATTCACTGGAGCCCCGCACCCATCAAGTCTGGTAGGCCTGCTGTGTCACTGCTGTCAGTCTTTCATCCCCGCTGTTGCTCTCCCTGTGTCCCCTCTGTCACTGTCTCTCTCCCTGTGTCCCCTCTGTCACTCTCGCTTTCCCTGTGTCCCCCCTGTCACTCTCCTTGTCCTTGTGTCAATACTGTCCCTCTCCCTGTTGTCACTATCTCTATATTGCTGCTGTCACTCACTGTCACTTTGTCCCTGCTGTCACTGTCCCTATGTCTCTGAATTGTGTTATAATGTGAATTTTGACTTATTATGTGTGAATTGTGTCTCAATTCCCCCGCTCGAATCCACTGGACTGCCTACACCCGGCTCATTCATACATTCACTGGAGCCCTGCACCCATCAAGTCTGGTAGGCCTGCTGTGTCACTGCTGTCAGTATTTCATCCCCGCTGTTGCTCTCCCTGTGTCCCCTCTGTCACTGTCGCTCTCCCTGTGTCCCCTCGCTTTCCCTGTGTCCCCCCTGTCACTCTCCTTGTCCTTGTGTAAATACTGTCCCTCTCCGTGTTGTCACTCACTCTGTGTTGCTGCTGTCACTCACTGTCACTTTGTCACTGTCCCTATGTCTCTGAATTGTGTTATAATGTGAATTTTGACTTATTGGGGGAAATTTACTAACGGAAATGTGTAAAAAAATAGGTGTATTTGTATCCAGAAATACACTTATTTTTGACATTTACTATCCCGAAAATATGGCAATTCGTATTCGTATTGATAGCACATCAATACGAATACGAATTGTCGCATTTTCGGTAAGGTAAATGTCAAAAATAAGTGTATTTCTGGATACAAATACACCTATTTTTTTACAAATTTTCTTTAGTAAATTTCCCCCATTATGTGTGAATTGTGTCTCAATCCATGTGACTTTTGGCTTATTCCGTGTGGCATAATATGAATTTTGACTTATTATGTGGGAATTTTGGCTCAATCCATGTGAATGTTGGCCTTTTACATGTAACACAATGTGAATTTTGACTTATTCTGTGTGAATTTTGGCTCAATCCATGTGAATTTTGGCTTATTCCATGTGGCATAATGTGAATTTTGACTTATTCTGTGTGAATTTTGGCTCAATATGTGTGAAATTTGGCTCATTCCATGGGTATTATGCATCATTCCGTGTGTACATGGTGTGGTACATTACACTTAAGGACACACCCCTTTTGCATGGCCACTCCCCTTTTATGTGGCCACTTCCCCTTTTCTGGAGCATGGGCAAAAGGAAGTTTGTGTTTTTCAATACCCCCCACTTCAAAATTTCCACTTTGACCAGTGCCCTATGATACAATTTTTAAAGTATGACTGCTAAGAAATGTGAGAATTAAAAGAAAAGATGTAATAAATGTGGAATGAAGAGGATTGGTGTACAAGATCATTAATTTTCTTGGAATGTTCTGAAAATGTATAATATACACACACACACACACACATACATATATGTCTGGACTAATGCTGCACTTCCGGGTAGCGCTGGCCACGGCGCGCTGTCATCCTCTGACAGACACTAGAGGTACAGCAGTACCTCTAGTGTCTGTCTCCTCCTAGGCGGGGGCCATTTTTGGAGGGGCCGTCGCCATGGAGGAGGCCTGTGTGCGGCACTGCAGCGGGACCCGACGATGACGACTGCGGCAGTGTGAGTGCACACAGCCGGCCCAGACCCAGCCACTACATACCGGCCCGGGGGGCATGTGGCATCCTGCCCCCCGGCCCAGCCCACCCCTGGAAATGTTGCTCCTTGCAAGTCTGCAAATGGCTTGCAAATTGATTTCTGTTCAGAAGATGACTAAAGATGACCACATCATCCAGGTAAGAAGCTGCATATTGTCTATGAGTGAACCAGAAAGGGTACTAATAGCTGCAGGGATTTAGAGGTCAGTCTGAAACGAATAAGTATGCAGCTAGTAACATGCAGAGAGAGAGATATTCGGGTGGGGTTTGTACTTCAAACTAACTGATATATATATATATATATATATAGATATATATTTATATATATCTATATATATATATATATATTTATTGCAGTGTAAAAATGAAGCAGCCAGTATTAACCCTGCACAGAAACAAAATTACACCCAAATGTAACTCTCTCAGCATGTTACATCTGCCCCACCTGCAGTGCACTTGGTTTTGTCCATTAAAAAGTGAATTTGCTTTTGCAAGTGAACTAGAATCAGGCCCATGAATTGTTCATTAGACATGATCATTGAATTTTTTTTATTTATGTCAAATACAGAAAAACAATACAATATGAAAAAAAAAAATAGAAACTTACAAATATATACACTACCGTTAAAAAGTTTGGGATCACCAGACAAATTCATGTTTTACATTAAACTGACTTTTATTTATCAAATTAGTTACAAAATTAATAGAACATATTGTCAAGAAATTGGCAAGGTTAGAAATAGTGATTTTCATTTGAAATAATAATTTTGTCCTTCAAACTTTTCTTTTGTCAAAGAATGCTACTTTTGCAGCAATTACAGCATTGAAGACCTTTGGTATTCTAGCTGTTAATTTGATAAGGTGATCTGAATAAATTTCAACCCACACTTCCTGAAGCACCTCCCACAATTTGGATTGGCTTGATGGGCACTTCTTGTGTCAAGCTACTCCCACAACTGCTCAATGGGGTTCAGATCTGGTGACTGCGCTAGCTACTCCATTACAGACAGAGGGCCAGATGCACTAAGCTTGAAAAGTGATAAAATGGAGAGTGATAAACAACCAGCCAATCAGCTCCTACCTGCCATGTCACAGACTGTGTTCGAAAAATGTCAGGTACGAACTGATTGGCTGGCTGTTTATCACTCTCCATTTTATTACTTTTCAAGCTTAGTAAATCTGGTCCAGAATACCAGCTGCCTTCTTCTTCACTAAATATTTCTTGCATAATTTGGAGTTGTGCTTTGGGTCATTGTTCTGTTGTAGGAGGAAATTGGCTCCAATCAAGTGCTGTCCACAGAGTATGGCATAGCTTGCAAAATGGAGTGATAGTCTTCCTTATTCAAAAAACCTTTTACCTTGTACAAATCTCCCACTTTACCAGCACCAAAACAGCCCCAGGCCATCACATTAACTCCACCATGCTTGACAGATGGTGTCAGACACTCTTCCAGCATCTTTTCACTTGTTCATGCAAATGTTCTTCTGTGTGATCCTAACACCCCAAACTTCGATTTGTCTGTCCATAACACTTTTTTCCAATCTTCCTGTGTCCAATGTCTGTGTTCTTTTGTCCATATTAATCTTTTCATTTTATTTCCTTGTCTCAGGTATGGCTTTTTCTTTGCCACTCTGCCTAGATTGCCAACATCCCAGAGTCCCCTCTTCACTGTAGATCTTGACATTGGCATTTTGCAGGTTCCTTTTAATGAAGCTGACAGTTGAGGACCTGTGACCTTTCTCAAACTAGAGACTCTAATGTACTTGTCTTCTTTCTCAGTTGGGCACTGGGGCCTCCCTCTTCTCTTTCTACTCTGGTTAGAGCCTGTTTGTACTGTTCTCTGAAGGGAGTAGTATACACTGTTCAGTTTCTTGGCAATTTCTCAAATGGAATAGCCTTCATTTTGAAGAACAAGAATAGACTGTGTAGTTTTACATGAGAGTTCTCTTTTTCTGGCCATTTTGAGAGTAAACCCACAAATGTGATGCTCCAGATAATTAACTAACTCAAAGGGAGGCCAGTTTTATAGCTTCTCTAATGAGCAAACCCATTTTCAACTGTGCCAACATAAATCCACAATGGTTTTCAAGGGATTTCTAATCATCTATTAGTCTTCTAATGCGATTAGCAAACACAATGTACCATTAGAACACTATAGTGATGATTGCTTGATATACACCTAAAAAAACAGATGTTTGCAGCTAGTATAGTTATTTACCACATTAACAATGTACAGAGTGTAATTCTGATTCATTTTATTTTATCTTCATTGAAACACTGCTTTTCTTTCAAAGATAAGCAAATTGACCCCAAACTTTTGAACAGTATTGTATATTACAATTAAATAGAGGTCCAAATGGAGAAAAGTCCTTAATTTATTATAGTATAATTCTTGGATACCCACATCTCTTGTCGATAAAGGTGGTACTCCCAAGTTTGACTTAACTTTATGCCACAAAACCGTACTTCCAAACTGAAAGGGATGCCTTGCCAGCTGTCACAAATAAGGTATTTAATGGGTTCAAGTGTGTAACAGGGAAAATTGCAGAATTAGAGGACTTAGTTAATAACCAAGCTGATTTAATGGACCCTTTGTTCATAGAAAACAAATGACATGCCAATATAAAATATTAAAAACAAAAGTAACAGTCCCAATACTTCTTGAACAAGGTAATCAAAATAATGCTAAAAGTCCAATGATAAGAGAACTGTGGAAGACTGAAAAATATAAAGTAGAAATTCCTGGTGAAAATCTGGAAGACATGGATAATGACTGAGGAGGAGCTAAAAACAAGGAGGGTGTCAGGTAAATTAGAGTAAAGGCACCTCTGGTCAGAATAAAGAAGTCAGTGGACTGAATTAATCCATCAAGAGTCCTAGGAAGGCTTCTGAGGCAGGCTGAGCAGAGTAACCAGCAGAGGTCAAAAACACCTGAGACTCTAGGAAGTGCACATCTTTGGAGACACTTTGTTCTGACAGCACATAGGCCCAGACGGACTGGCTAAATACCCAGAGAACATTTCCTATTGGATGACAGAGAAGGAAGCAGGAAATAGAGCATAGTTTGAGCAATGGCACATTTGCCCATATACAAGTTGGTGGTGCTGCCCGGGAACCAAACCTCACCTCTGCCTCAGAACTTCCTACTATCTGACGACCCTCTGCCCAACAACCTCAATGAACGTGCACCAGATGCCAGACACTGGCCGCCAGCCACACGGAGAGATGGCACCATGCACGAACGAGTGTGTAATGGGCAACAGAGAACCGTGTCACCGTCAAATACTGTAAAAAAGCTAAATCTCTAGCAGTCCCTAGCTCCTCTGCATGTGTATCTGTGCATTCTGGTTTTGCCTGCAAGACACCCTTTTCTGTTTGGAAGTAAAACTCACACCCTACTATTCTGTTTATTGAGCTTTTTAATTTTATCCATCATCCTTTGAAAAGTGGCGCATGCCCCATATAACCCATATGACAACACCTTGTATTAAAAAAACTGTTCCGGTGGCATTATCTGTTAATGGCACAACCTTTGGTTAAGTATAGAATGGTTAAATACCTTGCTGTTCCTAATTTTTCAATAAGTTCATCCACGCTAAAGGCCCCCATGCATTAGGCCGACTTGTCCGAAGGACAAGTCGGACTTAATCTACTGACAACTCCCTGGGGAGGGTCACACAAAATTTGGCATTTGATGTGCCAAGTTTTCCCCTGGGAGCTGCTGTCAGAGGGAGCCGGGAGCTAAGCAGAGCGGGGCAGCGGGGGGCTGAAAGCACAGAGCCAGGACACAAAGAGGCAGTGAGGATACTTACTGGGCGGCGAGGGGACCAGATTGCCGGGTAGCGTAGGGGACGCTGGGCAGCAGCGGGCGCACATAGTAAAAAAAAAACACACAGAAATTAATGGACAGACAGTGATTGGCTGAGAGCTCTCTGACTGAGAGACCTCTCAGCCAATCACTGACTGTCCATTCATTTCTATGTGTGCCCGCTGCTGTCCGGCTTCTCCCACGCTACAGGGTCTCTGGTACCCATCACTGCGGACCACCGGCTCCCTGCTTGCGGCGATCACTGCCCAGGTCAGTGTGCCTCCCCTGCCCAGCTCCTTGAATCAGCCCGCCCCGCTCAGCTCCCCATACCCCGCGCCCTCTGCCCGCCTCCAGACTGCACATAAGATTTACCAAATCTTATGTGCAGCACGTCTGACCTCCCGACCCGATGCGCACAGGACCGCACGTCGGATGGCATGTCTGCACATATGATTTGGGTCGATTTCACTGCCCGATCCATCCGAATCAGGTGAAATCGTGCCCAAATCACACAGTGTATGGGGGCCTTAAGGCATTAAGTAGACACATTATTCAATTGACGTGAATCATTGTAATAAACCCCCCCCCAGGTTTCAGAACGAGCATAATGGGAGCTGACCACTCACTATGTGGCTCTTCAATTACATCTGACATCAACATTATTTAATAATTTCTGTAGACACTGGTTCCATTGGAACAATGGAAGATGATATATTCAAAGAGCGCTGTCTTATTCTAATATCAACGTAAGAGAATCCTTCACATCCGTGTCTGTCTTCCCCAAAAGTTTGTACCCAAAGGGATATGTATATAAACATAGAAGTGACAAAGCCATGATAACCAGCTCTATGGCTTTGTCAATTCCTCCCTTTGATCAGGGACATCAGGCATGTACCCTATCATATCCAAAGAAGTTCGAGGAGCATATAGTTCCACTGAATCTCTGGAGTTATGTGGAACATACATTTCACACATCACCATTTCTTTTATGTTTTGAATGGCTCTTCTTCGTGATGTGACCTTGTGAATACAACATAGGCCACAACGGTAAGTAGTGTAAATGATCAGAATCACTATCACAACTACCAGGAAGAACTTTGCAATGGCATACAATATATTTGATATCCATTTTCCCATACCAGCAAACCATGTACCCGGATTTAACCATGCCCACCAGTCATCATTTACAACGGTTTAATCATAATGAGAAGCTCTAAACATATCACGTATCTCATTCATGTTATTAGTAATGATGGCATCTGGATTAGTATTATTATCAGTCAAATAAGTGCAACAATGTACGCCGAGATTAGTTTCAAGGGTTAAACAATATCCTCCGGTCTGGGCCGTTAGATAGTCAATCACGAGGCGGTGTTGTAACAGTTCATTCTGAAAAGCTTTGAGCTCTTGTCCAACGTATTTAAAGGTTGCATCATAAATGTCGGTAATATTGTCCATGAACTGAGCAAGATCAATAATCTCTTGTTGATTTTCCAAGTACCCCCAATTTCCATAGGTAAAGACGTTAGACAAGGTGGTACTCAAACGATGCTGTATGGATGAGTCAATAAGGGGAATATATTTGCGGATAATAGGGGTAATGTCTCTTTTGGAACGATGAACCTGTGAAAATACTTTCTTCAATTCATTATGGGTTATTGTATAAAATTGTGGTATAACTCTCCCCAAATAGCAGAGACCTTCAGAGTTTACTGGTAACCATTTATAAGCATACAGTACCTCCCACAAATATAATACAGATCCCTGGGAAGTATAAAAGGAACATCAAACCCTGTTACCATAGTGAGAATCATCATACCTAATTGACAAGTTTGCACGACAGGTGTGTCTAATAGTGGCTCTCCATCATCTAGGTCAGTTT
Organism: Crinia signifera; assembly: GCF_055691185.1. Lineage (NCBI taxonomy): Eukaryota > Metazoa > Chordata > Amphibia > Anura > Myobatrachidae > Crinia > Crinia signifera. Next base: position 103,763,838 of record NC_139222.1, on the reverse strand, counting down.
TTATTGGTAATGTGAAATCAAGCATTTCATTATAATAGTCTATGCTGCACTTGAAACAATCTGGATTATTACTGTTAGGCACACATTGTTCAGCACACTGCGGAACATATGGCTTTACTATTGTGACAACTTTGTCGCAATATCCTACATCCACTCTTCCTACTTGTATGGGTTTTGTTGGCCTTGGTACATTATACATCCCTCCATAAACCCAAACTATTTAGTGAACCTGTAGGTTTAATGTGTGCTATAGTTTTATTGAAACAAAATGGAACCCTTTCTCCTAAGTGAGGAGCTAATATTACTACAGGTGGTTTGGTAATATTGTAAGGCTCAATAACTGCTTGACCACAAGTGTTTACACAATCATCCTCACAGTCGTCTATTGTTATTATCTTAGTCATCTCTTTGTGTGACACAGGTATAGGTGTCATAGGCATATTTTTACTCAGTAATGGTGTTTTTGTGCATACCCAGCAATCAGTTGTGTTTAATACCTTTCCCAACAATGTATGATACTGTTGGATTGGATAATCTTTTGAATAGTATACCACATTATCCATACACCAGATAATACATCTCTCCTCTGGTGGTTTGGTGCAATAATCACAAACACATCTCTCGACAGGTGGTAAACCTTCTTCATCACATTGATCATCGATAATTGCTCGAGGAGGCCTGCTTAGAACAGAGGAAGGAAGGGTCTTAGTTAAATAATCCTCATCCACTCTAGTGAATGAGTACTCAGACCATGAACCCCTACTCGCTCTCTCTCCAAAATATATTATCCCGCTTATGGCAACAACTAAAAATGCCCCGATTAGGCAGCAAAACCACTTAAAACTTTTCTTTGACATTATTCTGTAAGCATGAAGTCTATTGTAGGCCTAACTCTCCATCTTGATTGAAGAGCTCTACCAAATTCAGATCAACCTCTGCGTCTGCGTACGAATCAATGTATTTTTGAGTATCAATGTCTTTTTGAGTAACAAAGTCTTTTTGAGTAACAATGTATTTTTGAGTAACAAAGTCTTTTTGAGTGTCAATGTCTTTTTGCAAAACAAAGTCTTTTTGAGTGTCAATGTCTTTTTGTGTGACAATGCCTTGTTGTGTAGCAAAGTATTTTTGTGAAACAAAGTCTTTTTGAGTGTCAATGCCTTGTTGTGTAGCAAAGTCTTTTGGTGAAACAAAGTCTTTTGGTGAAACAAAGTCTTTTGGTGAAACAAAGTCTTTTGGTGAAACCACGTCCTTTGATGTTTTGGGTCTCTCACCAGCTTACAATGCGATCCTTCTCAGCGACCTTCACGGCTGTATCAGTTGTCAGCAGCACTTGCCAAGGACCGTCCCACCGATCTGTAAGGGAACCTGAACGCAAGAAACTTCTAACCATAACATAGTCTCCAGGCTGAATGTCGTGTGCCGGACCGAAAGGCGAAATTGGCTGGGTCTTTTGTTGAGCTCGACGGAGATCTTGTAACTGCTTAGACAATTGGATGACATATTGAACAGTCAAATCATGTTGCATTTTTAAATCAGACGTTGGGTTAGTAACGTATCGAGGCTGTACTCCGAACAACAATTCATATGGAGAGAGATTGAGTGGAGGCCTTGGTGTGGTACGAATACTATGAAGCACTGAAGGTAGTGCTTCCGGCCATGCCATTCCCGTCTCTTTTGTAAGCTTAGCCAACCTGTTCTTAATTACACCATTAAACCTTTCCACAACACCTGAGGAATGTGGATTGTAAGGCACATGCAATTTTGATTCTATTCCCATCATTTCACACATTCTTTGAAATACCTTCCCTGTAAAGTGTGTTCCCCGATCACTCTCAATGACCGTGGGTAAACCATACCGACATACAAATTCTTGCAAAATCTTTTTCGCAGTAAACTGCGCCGTGCATGATGCAGTAGGTCAAGCCTCTGCCCATTTTGAAAACATGTCTACACATACTAGCACATACGTTAGCCCTCTTACTTTTGGTAACTGAATAAAATCAATTTGCAACCTTTGAAATGGCCCTTTGGCATTTGGCATATGTCTTAGCTTAGTGGGTACTGACTTCCCCACATTGTTTCTCAAGCAGATGAGACAACTCTCGCATTTGGCCTTGGCCAATTTTTCAAACCCTGGAGCATACCAATAAGATTTTACAATACGAGTCATGCTATCTTTTCCCAAATGTACCAACCCATGGGCACTGTCTACCAGAGCTGGCAGCATTGATTTGGGTGCCACGGGTTTATCTTCTGGATTTACCCAGATGTCATCCTCCCTTTGGTGACATTGTTTTAACTTCCAAGAGTTAAGCTCATTAAGGGATACACTTTGTTGATACTGTCTTAGTTTAACAAATGTAATGTCATTGAAAACCATCAAGTGAGTGTCAGTGTGTTCTGACGGGCAGGGGAGCGCGGCTGCCTCCTTTGCTGCTTCGTCAGCCAACCGATTACCTAGAGAAACAAGATCAGTGTGTTTTGTATGTGCTTGGCATTTAATCACAGCGACCTCACTTGGTAATTGTATGGCATCTATCAGTTCCTTTACAGTTTGAGCATTTGCAATGGGTGTTCCTGCGGCTGTAAGATACCCTCTGTGTTTCCATACAGCACCAAAATCTTGCACTACCCCAAATCCATATCTTGAATCTGTGTAAATGTTAACCCTTTGTCCCTCAGCAATGTGACATGCTCTAGTCAGTGCTGTTAATTCAGCCACCTGTGCTGAATGTGGTGGACCCAAGGGTCTGGCTTCGATTACCTCATCATATGTAGTGACTGCTTAGCCTGATGCTATTGACCCATCATGTGTTTGCCTGTGACAGCTACCATCAGTGAACAAAATTAAATCTGCATTGTCTAGGGGTGTCTCAGAAATGTCAGGTCTGACTGAAAAATTTTGGCTCATGTATGATGTGCAATCATGCTCGCTGTCTGCCCCCTCTTCTGTGTCCTCTGTGTCATTCCTCCCTGAAGATGTGGGTAACAGTGTTGCAGGATTTAAAGACAAACACCTATGTATAGTGATGTTGATGGGTGTCAGCAGTGCGATTTCCCATCGGGAAAATCGAGCGATGGATACATGTCGGGTTTGTGCATTGTTCAGTATCCCGGAAGAGCCCCCACTTGTCTAAGTCCGTTTTTAACCCACACAGTGCCATTACTTTGCTCATGGAAGAAGGACATTTACCAGAAGTATTATAAAAGATATAATTATTTATTCTTCATCATACACAAGAATGTAATTCAATACAATACCACATAACAAGACATCTTCACGTCTTGGCTTCCCCATCACAGCTTAACTCCTCTCCTTATGTGACACCCACGACCACCATACGACAAGCTCACCCTTGGGTGGAGTTGTGGCTAGTTTTATAACTTGATGATTTGGGTGGACACTCCTAGTAATACGTCATAGCCATCATTTCCTAAGTCCAAGTATGGTATTCTAACTGCGTATTCTATTGGCACTTAGTTTCAGTGTGTGAAGGGTCCTTTCCAAAGACTATTCTGGAAGGATCATTACATAACATATCCTGTTGTTTTCAACAGAACATCTGGTTTTCATTAGTTAACTAGAGATAAAGCAAATCATTGTTACAACATGGAAGAACTTATCAGAACCAGGAGCATCTGGTCCGCCTGGATCTCCTGGACTAGAATTATAGAATGACTAGAATCATATACCTTTAACAGAAGGAAAAAGTATAATATCAGATCACTTCTTCTTATAAGCCAGACTGAAGTTGAGTTCAAATATTTTCAACTGACCTTAAATCAAGGCCCTATAGGCACATAAAGGTATCTTTTAATCTTCTATCCTATATGGCTCCTTAATGTGCACACCCCATAAGATTAAGGTCTCACCTGTAAACAGAGCCCTATGTTTATATACGGGTTTCTTTAAATCCTCTTCAGAGCCAATATAATGATCCAGATGAGTCCAAATACAGGTACAGGGATAATTTATTCCATCCAAAAAGTTATACATCCAACAAATATACAAAACGGTAAAAAACCAACACCAGGGCTCACCCGGGATAAGGAGTGTTGGGCTACCTGAGATGGAAACACAGGACCAAGACTTTAGAATGTAAGACAGCAGACCTCCTGGAGACCTTAATCTTATGGGGTGTGCACGTTAAGGAGCCCTATAGGATAGAAGATTAAAAGATACCTTTATGTGCCTATATGGCCTTGATTTAAGGTCAGTTGAAACATTTGAACATCAACTTCAGTCTGGCTTATAAGAAGTGATCTGATTTTATTGTTTTTCCTTCTATGTTTATATACATATCCCTTTGGGTACGAACTTTTGGGAAGACAGACACGGATGTAAAGGATTCTCTTACTTTGATATTAGAATAAGATAGCGCTCTTTGAATATATCATCTCCCATTGCTTGAATTGTATCCAGGACTAGTAACCCTATTTGATATATTTGAGCAGCAGTCTTGAGGCGCGGTTATATTCCCAATTCCTGTATTTTACTGGTCCATTGGGCTTCTAGAATTTTATAGGTCTTTACGTTACCAATAACCCCTGGGTAAGTGATTATGTCATGTTCATCCCTTTGGGTGCCAAGTGAATTTGTCAAAATAGGTATGGCAATTGGCAAACAAACATGTTTATTCATCATAATGGCCTGTAATTTTTATCTTATATAGGAAATATAATTTTTTTTACACATTTTTTATTTGAATTTATACAACAAATGTGAGCGATGCTAGAATTTTTGCGGAAATTTTGCATATCTCTCACAGAGATGTTGGAGCTCAAAGTGTTAGTAACTGTAGTTTTATCCTGAATGTCTGAAAGCAAAACTCTATTTCTTTATTAGAATTTCTTTAGCCTCTTGTTGTTGTATTTTGGGGTGGATGGTTAGTCGCACAAGAGCACCGTAATGTTTGACTTTTATTTGTGTGTTGGCCCCCTATTTGCTACTGTATTAGTTTGTTGCTTTTATTTCAGATTAAAGGGGTGTGCTACTACCAGACGAAAACAAAGGACATTTATAAAGAAAAGAAAAGCTTGTCGCTTTGTAGTGCACCTTAAAGAATTTTATCAGTCCTAAAATGTAACCTTTATTGGGGTTTGATTAAAATTGCGGAGTATAAGAACACACATACAAACATATCAGTGAAAACAAACACCATAAATTGTTAAAAAGCTGTGTGTGTACGCTTCCTGCACTCAATACTGCCAATCCTGAATTCAGAGTGGCCAGCGTCTTTTATAGGTATCCAAATATTTTTTCTCACATTCAAAGCTTCTCAGCTATTACACTGGATACAAATTCAAGTTGATCTCTGCCCTTAAATCTCTGCTGGTTGTTGCTCTGGAAGCAAACTGACACTTTGTTGTTTGAAACTTTATACAATGTTCATGCAATAAATTGGATGGATTTCCTGTGTATCATTCTATACATGATAAAACAAAGTACAGTGCTGTGGATGTCTCGCTGATATAACCTCTATTATTATCAAATGATTAGGAAAAGCCAGGTCAGTGTGCTTGGTGCATTAGCAACATATTCCGGCAACCATGTGCCTTTAGCGTGCTTTTATGTTGTATGTAAAACTGATTGGTCAGATTTTCAGGTTCTTCTGGCAAATGTTCAGGTTCAATCAGTATTGGGTTACCATTATTCGCAGGCTACCGTTCCTGCACAAATCTATAATGCACATTTATTTCGTATAAAGATATCACCATTGTTTACACACTGTCATTTGATACTTATTCTGCAAACGGCATTGCTACATTCAATATGTTGGTGCCTGCAAGTTATTTAAATTATTAGTCTGCAGCGGCGCTGCTTTTCCTATTTATACTGACACAGCGTGGCACAACTTTCAGGCTATCAGCATTACATAAATCATTAGGCTCAGAGATAGGGTAGGCTGCTCTTATAAGAGCATTTGTATTTAGACGCTGGATATAATACTCGATCTCAGCCCTCACACGGAGGGAGTGCTACGGAAGACTCCACACACACGTGCGCCGACGTACGTTCCGCTATCGCTTCATCAGGGCAACAAATATAACAAATGTGAGCGATGCTAGAATTTTTGCGGAAATTTTGCATATCTCTCACAGAGATGTTGGAGCTCAAAGTGTTAGTAACTGTAGTTTTATCCTGAATGTCTGAAAGCAAAACTCTATTTCTTTATTAGAATTTCTTTAGCCTCTTGTTGTTGAACAGCTGAGAAGGTTTTAGCTATTATTTCTTCTGAAACCGAAGGCACTGGATTTACTGTAGGGACTGGTATGTCTGACATAGGTACTCTATCAGGATTCGGTATGAAATACGGATGGTCAAAATCCCAACGGTCATAATACCGACAACCATTGACCGACGGTCAAAACCCCGACAAGGTCAAAATACCGACATTTAAAATACTGACATGGTCCCGTTATACCTAAGTTGGGGTTGTATCATACAGGGAGGGGTTTTTTAGGGAGGTTTGTTTTGGGTTTATTATAATTTTTTTGTGTTCCATATATCCTAGATTAATCCTGGTGTAACTTTAGGTTTGTAGGGCAGCAGTTGACTTTAGCAGTAAATTCTGTCTGAGGTTACTCTATTTCTTATAGCTGTGCTTGTATGGCGCCTACGGGTACTCTGTGAAGTTGATACTACTGGTGAATATCAAACCTTTAAGACTATGCTTATCATCCTTATTTTATCTCACACTGTTTTTATATACCATGTCTTTATACTGATGTACACAATGTTGTCCTGCATTTCATGGTGTCTTATTTTGTGGTGTAACTTCACTTTCACACTGCCTAAACCAGTATTTTGAAACGGTATTTAAAACGGGTCTGAGCCTTTACATTGCAGTAGATTACCGTTTAAATACCATTCACATCAGTCAACCCATGTAATCCCCTGAACATGTTTCAAGGCAGCCAGCCTATCACAATTCTGTAGACTGTTGTTTTTACTAAATACCGTTTCAGAGCCATTCTCACTGCATCAAAAATGGCTCTGAAACGTGTAGGACTCTGCTTTTTAAATGTTTTAAAATACCGGTTATCTTTTTTTATTTTTTTTGAGAAAAATTGTTTATTTGTTTTTTTAAAACACATATTAACATACAGGAAATGGGTGCAGTGATGAATACAGGAGGATATGTATTATTATGGCATTGACAGAAGTATGCTTAACGCAAAAAAAAATAACACAAACATCGTTGAATGGAGTAATCATTTGTAAGAATGCTATGGTATTTGCGAGGTATGACTCCTGAGTATTCCAAGCATTAAGTTATAGTTGGAGGTGTGGGGGTTCTAGTTGGAGGAGAGCGAGGGATGAGAATGGGTAAGGAGGAATGAGGGAGTTAGGACAGAGGGAATGATAGTGAAAGGAAAAGTGTGGTTAAGGAAAGTGGGTAAAGAATCAGATATCTGAAGGTTTAGGGATCCAGAGGAGCTGTCGACGGTCAATAGGGCAGTGTCATGGATGTGGAGGCATTACAGGGTAGTCAACGGGGCTTCGGCTTGGAAGTGGGTTGTCCATGGTGACCATATTTTGATAAAGTTGAGGGAGGTATCATGCAAGATAGAGGTAATTTTTTCAATTTTATAGGTAGCCCAGGTAGAGTTGATGGCAGCAGTTATGGACGGAGGTGAGGGGGATTTCCAATGTGCAGCAATGAGGCATTTCGCCGCTCCTAGGATGTGATTTATTAATTTTTGAGTTGGTGGTGGGGTTTTAGGTAGTGGTCTAAGTAGTAAAGAGTAAAACGGAGATGGGGGCATTTGAGTTTCCGTGACTTGTTTGATCAGCTTATGGATCTCCTTCCAGAAAGTTTGAATGGAAGGGCAGGACCACCAAACATGCAGAAAAGCTCCCCTTTGGCCACACATTCTCCAACAAGAGTCGGGGGATGTGGGGTAGATAGTGTGCAGTCTGGAAAGGACCATGTACCATCGGAAGTATATTTTATATGCGTTTTCCTTGATTCGGACCGATATGGAGCTCTTTGCTACAGCCATCCTAATTTTAGACCAAGTAGCTGGACTTAAGGTTTCTCCCGTTTCTCTTTCCCAGACTAATTCATGGGCCTCTTTTTGCGGCTGATTATGAGATAAGAGTGGCCCTTATTCTGGTTGGTGCGGTCGAGCCGCATATGCGGCTCCGACCGCACCAGACGAATCCCCGCCTACAAGACGGATCGGCACGGCCGTCCGTACACGGACGGCTGCCGATCCGCATGAAAATGGCGGGGCGTACGCCTCCACCATGTTGGGAGCTGCCCCCTGCATTCGATGGTCGTCGACCATCGAAGGCAGGTCCGCACGCCCCGGCAGCTCCCGCAAGCTGAGACCACACGGACAATCGTCCGTGTGGTAGCTTGTATGGGGGCTGAAAGCTGACATCCGGCGACGTCAGCTTTCCGCCCCCATGAGTTGCGTCATGCCCTCATTACCATGCATACGCCCCGCGTTTGCATGGGAACGCCCATGAAACGCGGGGCGTACACATAGGGAAATGAGGGCATGAAGCCCCTCACGCCCCTATACGCCCCCTTTGCGGCGGACGAAATCCGTCTGCGGCGAAGGGGGCTGCACATGCGCAGATTGACCTCTGCGCATGTGCAGTGTCAAAACATCGGCGGTACGGCCGCACACGGGCCGTACCGCATAGATTAGAATAAGGGCCAGTATTTGATATATGGTGGATATGAGCTTTTTGGTTAGGTGAGCAAAGAGATTCAAATGTTGAGCGAGAAAGGGAAGGGGCTGGTTGAGAGAGTTATAGAAGTGGCGAAGTTGGAGGTATTGATAGAATACATTGTTTGGGAGGGAAAATCTGGATTGCAGTGAAGCGAAGTCAGGGAATGTTGATAGGGGAGCAATGTCTAGTGAGAAAAGAACATTGTGTCGGGTCCAGAACTGGAAGGACTTGTGATCCATCCCGGGGGTAAAAGTTGGATTATTCCAGATAGGGATCAGTAGGGGGTGGAGTGAATGTAGTTTGTAGTTCTTAACGCTAAGATCCCAAATGCGTAATGTATGTCGGGTAGTGGGGAGAAGAGATGCGGAGGGGGGGCGATCTGTAGGGGGAATCCACAGCAGTGTATACAAAGAGTAGTGCGCTATGCTTTTGGATTCAATGGATGTCCAAACCCTCTGTGTTGGAGGAGCGTGCCAGAGAATGCTCGGGGCCAGGTGTACAGCACGGTAATATTTGATTAAATCCGGGAGTCCAAGCCTTCCCGAGGTGTGGTGGTTTTGAAGTAGTCTTAACCTAACTCTGGGCTTTTTCCGGCCCAAATGAATTTGTTTATATCCCCCTGGAGTTATTTTAGGGATTTGGTTGGTATAGGTATAGACAGTGTTTGCCACAGGTAGAGTGGGCGGGGGAGGATAGTCATTTTCACTGCCGCCATGCGTCTGAACCAGGATATGAATTGTGTATTCCACGAGGAGAGGTCTGATTTAATAGAGGCCAAGAGTCTAGGGAAGTTTGCAGAGTAAAGATCTGAGTAATATTTAGTTAAACATATACACAGGTATTTAAGTTTGCTATTTTGCCAGCGGAGGGGGAAAGCAGTTTGAAGAAGTGTTAGGTCAGCAGGATCGATGTTTATATCTAGGGCTTCAGATTTAGTGGTGTTTATTTTATAGTTAGAAAATTTGCTGTATTGTTGGATCTCAGTTAGCAAGGTGGTAAGGGAGTGGAGGGGGTTAGTCAGAGTCAGTATAACGTCGTCAGCATAGAGAGCAATTTTGTGATCTGTGTGGCCTATTTTAATGCCCGATATCTTAGAGTTGAGGCGGATTCTAGTGGCGAGTGGTTCCATAATCAGGGCGAATAGTAAAGGCGACAACGGGCATCCCTGTCGAGTGCCGTTCTTAATTAGAAAAGGCTCAGATATGAGGCCATTCACTAAGACAGATGCTGAGGGATTATTGTATAGGGAGTGAATACCGTCTAGTAAGGGGCCCTCGAAGCCCATATGGTGCAGGGTCTTCTGAATGAAGGGCCAGGCTACCCTGTCAAAGGCCTTCTCTGCATCGAGTGAGTTTTTATTGGCTATGTGGATCAGATTGATAAGTCATCTAGTATTGTCTGAGGCCTGACGGTTTGGTATGAAGCCAACTTGATCCGGGTGTATTAGGGTTGACAGAAGCGGAGCTAGCCGATTAGCTAAAACTTTAGCGAATAATTTAAGGTAGTTGTTCAATAGAGATATGGGTCTATAGTTGCCCATTTGGGTAGGGTCTCTGTCAGGTTTGAGAATGACAATAATGTTGGCTCTACAGGTGGCCGAGTCGAGCGTGTGTCCTTGTAGTAGTGAGTTAAATAGGAGTGAGAGCATAGGTAATAGGGCTGTGGATAGTTTTTTGTAGTATAGGCTGGTAAATCCGTCCGGGCCAGGAGCCGCGGATCGTCGTAATGTTTTGATGGCATCTAGAATTTCCTCTGGGGTGATCGGTGAGTTAAGAGCAGTAGTTTGAGAAGGGGAGAGTTTGGGAAGGTGGCATGAAGATAGGTAATTATTAATATCTCCTGTGTCTGTGAGGGATGACGGATCTGTGGGTACAATGTTATATAGGGATTCGTAGAAAGAGCGAAATTGATTCACCATTGTTTTAGGGTTGTGGGTAGTAGAGCCGTCTAGGCATTTAAGGGAGTGTATTCGTTTTTTGGTTTGTTTAGCCCGTAGCTGATTAGCCAATAGGGAGTCGGCCTTGTTGGATTTTTCGTAGAATTTTTGTTTTGCCCACAAGAGGGCTTGGGTGGCTTTATTGGTGAGGAGCTGGTCTAGTTGGCCTTTAGTTGAAAGAATTTTAAGATACGTGCGTCTTTTAGGGAAACGTTGATGTAGGTGTGTTAGAGCTGTCATAGATGTTTCTAGTTGTATTCGAGCGTGGGTGGCTTTCCGCTGAGCTATGGCAATGCTGATTAGTTTTCCTCGGATGGTGGCTTTGTGAGCTTCCCATAGTGTAGATGGGGAGATGTCTGAAGTATTATTCAGAGCATAGAATTCAGTGATAGCTGAGTCTAGATCAGTAACTATGTCGGGTTTTAGAAGTAGGGAGTCATTGAGGCGCCAGTGGCGCGGGGAAGGGGTTGTTTGAGTACTTTTAATAGTTAATTCTAGGGCAAGGTGGTCTGACCATGGTACTGCTAACGTTTGAGCATCTATGAGATTTTGTGAGGTTGTTCGATCAGTAAAAATATAGTCAATACGTGTGGGGGGGGGGGGATAGTGGGTTTAACCCCTTGCTGAGGGGTATAGTACCCGCCAGGTATCATAGAGGTCATATAGGGAAAGATGTGAGAGGAGACGTTTAGACAGTCTAAAAAACACAATATTGCTCTCCTAGAGAGCAAAAAAATGGGCGCTTAATGTATGAGGTGGCTTTGCCAAGCAGCTGCTGGGATGCAGGGGTAGTCAATCCCTGTCAATTGGTAGGTAGGCAATATATACAGAGAAGCAGCGCTGGAGTTACAATGAACACAATTATGATTGATGGTAAAATACCTTTATAAATCAATTAGATGACATTTATTACACAATACACAACATGAATATACAATAAAAATATAATAAAAATAGGTATAAAATAAGTTAAATGAATCTCACTCTGTGGTTGGATCGAAGAATGGACCTGGGTGAATGTCCAATTTTATCTGTCCAATTGGTAAGTGCACTTTCCACTAAATGATCTGCCAAATGGGACTAGATGGAAGTAGGTGGGGTGCCGGTTCACTGGTCCTCACTATGTTGCGGAGATCTTACTTGTTGCCGCTGGAGGGGTCAGTGAAGGGGATTCCGGGTTGGTCCCTTTATCCTGGGCCTTTTGAAGGGTATTCTTAGGAGATGGTGAGACACTCTGTACCCATGCAATGAGAGTCCCCTGTGTGTGACTTTTTTTTGGGGGGAAGTCACCGTTGTAGCAGTACACGAGTGGGGATAGCGAGTGTTAGTTCTCAAAATGTGACTTTTATATGGGGATCCTAGACCTCAAACAGGTGGCTATGATGTTGTTGGCTCACCTGGAGGTATGGATGGCTGTTCACCCCGGTCACTTTGATGAATGATGAAGATTTTGGGACCCGATTGTTGGTCCTGTTGGGGAAAACACAGTCTCCACAGGTGGCTGGGATGGCAGGGTTCACCTGGAGTTCTGTATCCTGGAAAGTCCCAGAGGGAAGGAGGGTATAGTTCCCAAACGGCAGAGGATGGTAATCAGAGCGTTCCAATGTCACAGACATGAGGGGCTTCACCTGACGCGTTTCGCCACCAGCTTGTGGCTTTTTCAAAGGTCATTCTTCGATCCAACCACAGAGTGAGATTCATTTAACTTATTTTATACCTATTTTTATTATATTTTTATTGTATATTCATGTTGTGTAATAAATGTCATTTAATTGATTTATAAAGGTATTTTACCATCAATCATAATTGTGTTCATTGTAACTCCAGCGCTGCTTCTCTGTATATATTGTTTAGACAGTCTAGCATGATTAGGGAGAGTTAAATTAGCACATGATCTGTCTAGTGTTGGTTGTAGGGTAGCGTTGAAGTCCCCTCCTATTATAGTTAAAACAGCGGGGGAGCTGTGCGAGGCGAGCAAAGAAAGTGGAGTAGAGGGAGCTCTGCTGCATGTTTGGGGCATATACTGAGGCCAATATAATTGGAGCTTGGTTGTAAGAGCCAATCAGAATAATGAATCTGCCTCTGTCATCTGAGATTGAGCGATCGATATTACTGGGGAGGTCTCGGTGAAGCAAAATGGCTGTGCCACGTCTTTTAGATGACATGGATGAATAATAAACTTGGGGGTATTTTTTAAAAAAGACGGAAGGATGTGGGGGCTTAAGATGGGTTTCTTGCAGCATAATTACATCAGGGTTACGTCTAGAGAAGTATTGTATAGCCATGGCACGTTTAGTGGTAGAATTAAGGCCGTTGACATTAAGTGATAGTACTTTTAGAGTCATGGTGGTTTATAATTTAGGGAAGAGCGGTGCTTGAGGTAACCAACATTGAGAGCTCCAAAGGACTGGGAGGGGTTAAAAGGAGGATAGAGAGGTAGATCGAGGGAGAGAAGGACAGAGAGAGGGAATGAGCGAGCTCTCCAGGGGATTAGGAGGAACTCAAAGCTAAGAGGGGAGGTGTCATAGCAACACTCCCTACTTGTGGGGGCGTGGACAGGGATGAGTAGTATAAATGTATAGAGGATGAACATGTGGTGAGATAGTGTGGGGGTGAGAGAGACTAAGCTAAATAAAGAGAATGCTTATCTTAAACTATATTCAATTAGATATAGATAATGAGAATGACCAAAGACTCGCCGGTCATGACATCATGCAAGTCAATCTGAGATAGAGACATGTAAAAAAGTTGTATAACATAAAATAAGGCCAAATATATATGGGCCTAAAGTAACATAAGACTAATAGATCCTAAAGCAAAAACAGTAGTTGGCTGTAATGGGGTGGTGAGTCCAGTCCAACAGCTCAAACAATCGCTATCAGTATTTAACCATACATAACTAACACTGAAAGCTATTAACTCTATAAAGGCAAGTTTAAGCTAATACATAACTATAGAGGGTCTTCAGTGAAAAACAGTGATACCGGGTAGTATTATTGAGAGAGCGCCTTCATGCTGTTGACCATTCGGGAGTTGGAGCTGGTGCGGGTGAGCGCAATGGGGTTGCCGATGGTTGGAGGGTCTCTGGTATATTTTCAATGATACCAAATTTTTGGAGGAGTTCGAAGCCTTGGAGAGGTGTTTTAACAAGATGAGTGACCCCGTCTTTGAAGACCACAAGCTGAAATGGAAACCCCTATCTGTATTTGATGGAGTGGTTGCAAAGGGCCTTGGTGATGTTGACGAGGTCTCTTCTTTTCTTCAAGGTTGATTGGGATAGGTCTTGATATAGTTGCAGCTGTGATTCCGCATAGGTAATTGACAGTGAGCCCCGCACTGCAGCCATGATGCGGTCCTTGGAGCGAAAATAATGGAATCGCGGGGAGGTTGTGAGGATGAAGGTTTAGCCCTCAGGGCTCGATGGGCTCTGTCCAGCACAAGTTCCGATTTAGGAATACTAGGGACCAGGTGTAGAAAGAGGGCTTCTAGATACGCTGGGAGAGTGTCATTGACTACGGTCTCAGGAATGCGAATGTTGTTCCTCCTGTTCCTGTTTTCGAGATCTTCGATGTGGTCTCTGTATGACTCCATCTCGGCTCTTATGTCAGCAAGTTCAACCACAGTTTGATAGGTGCAGACCTCATCCATTTTGTGTTTAAGGGCGTCAGTGCGGGAGCCCATCTTAGCCAGTTCAGATCTAAAGTCTGCCAGTACGGTTCTCATTTCTGATTGTATAGTTTTGGTGACAATTGAAACAATGTCTTTAGGAGTGAGTGTCGACTCAGGTGAGTGGGTGTCCTCTGAGTCAGACATCTGTTCCGTAGCAGATAAGCGTTTAGTAAGGGAGCCTGCTTTTTCCCACGCACGGAGGATATTTGGTTTTGCGTTGCCAGAAGCTTTGCGGCTCCTTTGTGACATTGTATTTCAAAAGGATATAGTTTAGCGCTGGATCGTATAAACTCCGGATTTCATCAGAAGGAGAGCAGGTGGCCGACTGTGTAGGAACTCGAGATAGAGTATTAATCAATAGTGTAGAGAGAGCATTATCGCTGATGAGAGTCTCTCTTCACCCCCAGAGGGTAATGATATCAGGGCATATTTTGCTGATAAACAATTCTTGATGAGAAAGAAAAACTGAGGTATATAATAGTCAGATCACAGGTCCCAGTGAGGGACCTCAGTAGTGTCGGCTGGGTCCTTGGTGTCAGGTTGACAAGGTGCTGGAGTGCGCTAGCGGAGGGCCCACGTGGGGGCCAGACCGCAGCGACGGTTATTTATATACCAAAGAAGGATCCGGGTGGAAGGGCAATTTGTGAGCAAGCTTCCTGGATGAGCTATGTGGCGTCCCTGCGTGAGGGCTGTAGAGCAGGGGGACTATTGCTGCTAGAGCTGGAGAGGAGGGTTGTTCACCCTCGGGCGTAGCCCGGTGGCATGTAATGGGGTTGAGGGATGCAGATAGTGAGCGGGGAAGGGCAGGAGTGTCGGTATATGGCGGGGAACAGCGCCTGCACTCAGGAGCACAGGGATAATGCTTCCCACTCTATGTACTTTTGGGCCACCAAGGTGAGCCAGAGTTCCAGCAAGCCACTTCGAGGTGTGTTACAGCTCATCCGGTCCTGTTGAGTGACCCATGCAAGATGCCCAGATAGAGAGAGAGGATGGCACCTGGGATTACAGTAAAATCATATGCGTCTAGGGGATCTCTGTGTGTGGCGTTTTTGCTTATGCCACATCCAAGATGGTCGCCGCAGATCACAGGGAGAGTGCTGGGCCAGGGGGGGGGGGGGATGCAGGCGCAATGTACCTGCTCTCCCTGCTTCAGTCCTGGCTCAGGGGGGCCTGGGGATGCCTGGCTGGTCTGCTGGTGGTCCCAGACAGGATTCGGCAGCGTTTTTGATTATGCCACATCCAAGATGGCCGCCGCAAATCAGCGGGTGAGTGCTGGGCCAGGGGGGCATGCAAATGCAGTGTACCTGCCTTCCCTGCTTCAGTCTCGGCTCAGGGGGGTGTCCAGGGGGGCCTGGGGATGCCTGGATGGTCTGCTGGTGGTCCCGAAAAGGAATCGGCGGCGTCTCCCGGCCACGGAGCTCGAATCCCGGCAGGCGCCCGAAATCTAGGTCCCGGCTCCGGAGCCTCGAGTAGGCCGCAACCCGCAGAAGCCTAACAATAGGCTTCCTGATTCCGCTGCCGCTCGGGCTAACCTTCGGAGGGGTGTACAGGTGCAGGAGGTTCTCTGTGTGCCCTCTGGATTGGGGATGGTGTCTGGAGTCCCACTTTTTCCTGGCTGTATGTAGGAGCTCAGGCAAAGTGCTGCTTATCACAATGGCTGCTAGGCCACGCCCCCCGAAATACCGGTTATCTTTAACCGATAAATGAACTCTGGTGCTTTCCCAATGCAGCCTTAAACATTTTAAAATGGAAAAAAAAACGTCAATATACCGTTTAACAAGTGCGGTGTGAAAGGGGTATAATTGTACTTATTTTGATGTGTTGTTTGTCTATGAAAATCAATAAAAAATATTGAATTTAAAAAACCAAACCTGGTTTTGCAGTGTAAATGATTGCCGCTTTAAAATAAATGGGAAAACTCTGTCAAAATCTCTTACTTTCTGAAACTCTCACCTTATTACATTTGGCCCCAGTAGTTTTCCCCTTGCTTATTTTAGTTTCACCTGAATGTACTAAAAGGCTTTTGGAGCAGTTTTGTGAGATTACATTTCCCATAATTATAATTGGAAATGTAATCTGGCCAAATTTACAAAAAAATAATAATAATAATTGATAAACAAATTGCATTTGCCTGGGACAAGCTTTCTCTTGTCCCAGGCAGAGAAATCTGTGCAGGGACGGGGCCAGGCTGATCAGCTGTGTGTATGTCCTCACCTCAATCATACTCATCTCCCCAGAGTCCAGGGATCACTGCTTTGGTGAGGAATACCGGTCTAAGGGGCTTCTGCTGCGCTGTGACCCCAGTGCAGTAAAGTTCCACTGCAAAGACCTACAGCTTTGCAGGAGCCGATCCCTGTGGGTTGGTGAGTAAACCAGAGTTGAAGGTGAGGTCGCAGCGTGCAAATGTGCAGGTGGGGGGGCTTACAGGGAGGGGGGCTCGGGCGGTGATGGTAGTTGTAAACAATGCAGCATTGAGGTATTTTTCATGACCCATTGCATTGTGACTTTGGCTGGTATTATTAAATCCACATCTTCAGATGCGGATGCATTAAATGGGTCCATTGGGCTTTGTACTAAACAGAATGGTTCCCTCTCTCAAGAGTGGTAGGCCCTAATGTTCCTAACAAAAACTAGTGGCATCAACTGTAGCACAATACTCTCAGCCAGTAATCATGTTTTTTCTCAAAATGCCAGCTGCCCTGACATACCTCAATCATCCTTTACATGTGCAAGTACTAATTAGCTTGTTCTCGGGCTATAGATCCAAAACGGGCCTAATGCATGGTATATGCATACTTGCCTACTTTTGAAAAGCAAAATGAGGGAGATTTTAGATGCTAGCAAAATGCACCGAGAGCAGCGTCGCGCACCATTGAAGGGGTGTGTCATGTTTCAAAGGGCGTGTCTAGTGACACATATGGGCGTATATATGCATATCTAGATATATATATATATATATGCATATCTAGAGATATATATATATATATATACACACACATATATATATATATATATATATATATATATATACATACACACATACATACACACACACACACAGTGCTTGAAGTGGAAATTTGAAAGTGGGGGTATGGAAAAAGAAAGGATTTATTTATATATGCTCTGGAAATGGGGGTGTGTACCACACCACATACCCCGTATACACATTATACACCACACTAGTGGGACCCCTTATACTATCTAGTACTAGTGACCTTTACACATTGTGCTACACGGTATGAGCCAAAATTCAATGACAGCAAATCCAAAGGGACAGGGAGAGTGACAGCAGAGAGAGACTGACAGTGGGAACACAGAGAGAGAGAGAGTGAGACAGCAGGGACACGGACAGCCACATATGTATATTGGGCATCACAGTGTGTGGCATATGTATAATGGGTATCACGGTGTGGGGCATATGTATAATGGGCATCACAGTGTGGGGCATATGTATAATGGGTATCACGGTGTGGGGCATATGTATAATGGGCATCACAGTGTGGGGCATATGTATAATGGGTATCACGGTGTGGGGCATATGTATAATGGGCATCACGGTGTGCAGCATATGTATAATGGGCATCATGGTGTGTGGTATATGTATAATGGAGCATCACGGTGTGTGGCATATGTATAATGGGCATCACGGTGTGTGGCATATGTATAATGGGCATCACGGTGTGTGGTATATGTATAATGAAGCATCACGGTGTGGGGCATATGTATAATGGGCATCACGGTGTGTGGCATATGTATAATGGGCATCACGGTGTGTGGCATATGTAACATTCAGAGATCCTTACCTTCTGATGTGTGGGGTATCAAAGAAATGCAGCTTGTGGTTCTTGTGGTGCGGGGTGCCTAGGCAGTCATAGATGGTTGAGCTGGGTCCCTCCTGCTGAGGTCTGCAGTAGTCTCCATGTGATCGGGCTGGAGAAGAACCATTTCCCTCCTCGTCCTCCTCCCAGTTCTGGATCTTGGGGCTCTCATACTGCGTTCGGTCGCTGGGGAGTTGGACTCCTAGAAGGCCTCTAGTCTTTTCCCGTGCTGTCCACCTTCTCACAATCACTGTGGGATAAGAGTGCAGGAAGAAGTATGAAGCACATATGTCAGTGGAGCACACTGAGGAATACGTGCCCAGTTGGCATGGATGTGGACGTCTGCCCCACAGAGCAAATGTGCTGTGTGCTCAGCACCATCTGCACCACCCTAGTTACAACTCTGGGATAGACTGAGTATGGACAGAGTGTATAGGTGACTGGCTGTGACTGGTGGGTAGTTGGTGACAGTCTGTGAGTGGGAAGGTAGGTGTAGTTGGTGTAGGTGAGTGGAGACAATGGGTGTAGGGTGATGTGCTGTGACTAGTGTGTAGATGCTGTGGAATAGCAGGTACTGACAGGCTGTGTTTGGAGTGGGAAAGTGGGGGTAACAACTGGGGGGTGACAATGGATGTTGGGTGACTGGCGGGTAGTGGGTGTGAGGTGACAGTCTGAGCAGGAAGGTGGGGGTGACAGGTGTGGGGTGACAGGAGGTGGCACAATGGATGTGGGGTGACGGACTATGACTGGTGGGTAGTAGGTGTGGGGTGACAATCTGTGAGTGGGAAGGTGGGGATTAAGGGTGTGGGGTGACAGACTGTGGGCAGGAAGGTGGGGGGTAATGGGTGTGGGGTAACAGCAGAAGTGGGGACAATGGTGGGTAGCAGTGGCGTAAGTTCCTCCATGTCGCCCAGAGGCAAGATAAAAGATGGTGCCCCCCATAGATAGATAGATAGATAGATACAGTGGCGTAACTATGGAGGGTGCAGGGGATGCAATTGCTATGGGGCCCGGGGGCTTGGGGGGCCCCATAGCAATTGTTTCCCTTGCCCCCTCCATAGCACTAAATAAATGCATTCATTCTGTGCGGGACGGCATCTATACTACCTGGCACACACTGCCACTGTGTCCCGGAAGTCGCTAGTGACTGAGCTTGTGGCGGATGGAGGCGGAGCTGCTGATCAGAGGCCACTCAACTCAATGAAGGGGAACAAGGTTTAGGTCCGGAACCTGCAAGGAGCCTCACCGCGGCGCGGAGGAAAACAAGGAGGCGCTGCTGTCCCGAACTTGTCTGAAGGGGGATGGGAAAGAGCAGCTGCCGCTGCTCGCTTGAGCTGTTCTGCAGAGGCGAGCGAGTGGGTGCCGCTGCCTGGAGCCTGTCTTTAGCCGCTCCATGCAAGGGAATGAGGAGAAGCCGCTGCTGCTACCTTGAGCCTCTCCACAGAGGAGAACGAGGGGGGTGACTGTCTGGAGCTGATCCATGCAGGAGAATGAGGAGGAGACGCAGCTTCTGCCCTGAGCCAGTGCATGCAGGCAAGGAAAGTGCAGGTAAATGGGCTGTCTATGACCCCTGCCCCTCCGTCCATCTATGCAGCCTCCCACCCACAAACTGTCTATCTATGCTGTGCCAAACCAATGGACCATCCATTCTTGCTGCCCTAGACCTCCCTATCTATGCTGCCCTGCATGTCCATATGTCTGTGCCCAATATGGTGCTCTATGAACCCTTGTCCGACCATTCGTCTGTCTTTCATATGGTGTTCTGGACATCCGTCTATTTCCCACCCCTTATTTCTGTCATTCTGTGCCACCATATGATGCTCTGTCCATCCATCTGTGCCCCCCCTTTGTCTAACTGTCAGTCTATGACCCCGGTCCATTCACCTTCTTGTCTATACCCACCCCCCATCAATCTTTTTCATCTTTGCCCAAATATGTTGAACTATCTATGCCCCATATGGTGCTCTCTGCCCGTCCATCCATATCCCCATTTATGCCCCATATGGTGCACTATCTTTCCGTACCCGTCTTCTGTCCGTCTGATTCCTCACCACATCTTGTAATGTAACCAGGTAGTGTCTCTCAAGCTCGCTCTACCCCTCTATCTATGTTGTGACTCTCTCTTCCTCTCCCTGACACTGTCTGTCCTTCTCTTTCCTCCCTGACCTTGTCTCATTATCTCCCTCTCTTAGACACTCTCTCTCCCCGACAGGGTCGCTCCCTCCATCACTGACACTTTCTCTCATATATATATATATATATATATATATATATATATATATATATATATATATATATATATATATCCCTGACATTTTCTATCTCCCTGACCCTCCGTCTTCCCCTGACACTGTGTCTCTCTCTCTTCCACTTTCTCTACCTGCTCTCTCTCTCTGTCGATTACACCCTTTCTTTCCCTGTCTCTCCCCCTTGTGTACCCTGACATTCTTTTTCTCTCTCAGACTGACATCCTCTCTCTCCTTGTCTCTCCCTTTCTCTCCTAGACACTCTCTCTATTGCTCCCCTCTTTCTCTTTACCTCCCTGCCATTCTCTCACTCCTGATCGAACTCCTCTTTCTCTCTCCCTGACACCCTCTATCTCCTGCTCCTCTTTCTCTCATTCCCTCTTTTTCCATGAGCCCTCTCTCTCTCTCACACCTTTGATCTTTCTCTCTCTCTCTCTTTTCCCCCTTACACACTCTTTGCCTTTGTCTCTCACTCCCTCACTTTTTTCTGCACCCCCCCCCCCCCCTGGGGGGGCCCTTTCAAAATTCTGCTATGGGGCCCACAAGATTGTAGTTACGCCTCTGGATAGATAGATAGCTAGAGAGAGGGAGAATTATAAATAGGGGGAGAGAGAGAGATAGGGAATCACGGAGAAAAAGAGAAACAAGAGTGTCAGAGAGAAAGAAATAATGTCAGGGGGAGAGGGGTGCATCAGGGAAAGTGAGAGAGTGTCAGGAATAGAGAGGGTGTCAGGGATAGTGAGAAGGGGGTGAGAGGATTTAAGGGTAAAAGAGAGGGGTTAGGTACAAAAAGAGAGAGGGTGAGAGGGGAGGTCAGGCAGGGGGGGGGGGGGGGGTTATGGGAGAGAGAGTGAAAGTGGGGTCAGGTGTAGCAAGGGATGGGTAAGAGGGGGGGTTATGTGCACATATACATATGCACACATATATACACACATATGCACACACACATATATATATATATATACACACATATGCACACACACATATATATATATATATATATATATATATATATATACACATATCTATATATACATGTATTTTAAGTGTCCCTTGTAGGAAGGCAGGCAGGCAGGCAGCTAGTAAATTGTCTTGGGTGCCAGTCAGGGACCAGTGGTGGGGGGAGGGAGCGGAGGATCAATAAGAAGCAGGCTTAGTGGGTGGTGGGAGAGAGGTACGCTGTTACAGTCAGAGTTATACTTACTGCAGCTGCCGCTCCTCACACAGCTGAGTCCACTCTGACTGACAGTTGTGCTTCCTGCCTCCAGTCCCGGCCGGCTCCCGCTGCCCGACTCACTGCCTCAGGCCACTGCCGCTCCTGCTGCCGGACCACACAAGTTCACCGGCCAGCACTATCCTCACAGCCCCGCGGTGGCCATCATAATGACGTCAGGACGTCGCGCATTTAGGCCACGCCCCCGCAATGACGCGTTCGCGCATGCGCAGTCACGTTTTTTGGCAAAGGGGACAAAAAAACGGGAGGTACCAAGGGATTTGCGGGGGGCCGGGAGAATGATTGACAAAGCGGGAGACTCCCGCTAAATGCGGGAGGGTAGGCAAGTATGGGTATATGTATATGTAATATCTGGGCGCCCGATTTTTTCATTGCATCGCATCGCATCATACCCCCACTATCCAACTACGCATGGAGTTGATTTTATATAGTGTGGCGAGCGCAGCGAGCCACTGAGCCCGAAGCGTGGCGAGCCCGGTGAGGGGACGCAGAATACATGTAAAGTAATCCGCGTCCGCTCGCCACGCTTCGGGCACGGTGGCTCGATGCGCTCACCACACTATATAAAATCAACTCCATGCGTAGTTGGATAGTGGGGGTATGAAATCACCCATGGGTAACTATACAATTGAAAAATCTGGTCTTTACAATGAAAAATCGCATCGCATGCCTTAAGTAGTGGCATGCAATGATAAAATCGGGCGCCCAGATAATACACAAGTACCCAAATGCCTCCCGGCGGCCACATTGCAGTGGCCGCAAAATAACTAAGACATAAGTGATTGCCCTAATCATGGGAGCCGTATCTTATTAAGCAAAGAGCCCCGGTTTGCCCACCCCTGCCTTAGTAAGTAAAGTCTAAAAAACCACAAAATTTTAAAAAAAGAAACTGTACTTGTTTCCTAGCACGGCATCCATCGTAGGGGGAAGCGGTCATCTGTCAGAACAGACTTAGGTCTACAGTCATTAGGTCGACCCCGGAAGGTCGACTTGCCCCAAGGTCGACAGGGTTAAAGGTCGACATGGGTCAATGTCAACATGATTTAAGGTCGACATGGGCCAAGGTAGACAGTCATTAGGTCGACATGAGTTTTCCGCTATTTTTCAGCCGACATGTGCCGACAGGCGGTATTTCATGCCCTACCATCCACTAGGGTGTGGTGGGAGAATAAAGTAGTGTGCCGAAGCATCGCGAGCGATGCGAGGGGCTGCAGTGCATCTCCAACTGTGTCCATGTCCACTGTGTCGACATTCGGCTTAAAAACTCATGTCGACCTAATGAATGTCGATCTAAACCCATGTCGGCATTGGCCCATGTCGACCTTGACCCATGTCGACCTTGACCCATGTCGACCTTTAACCCTGTCGACCTTGGGGCAAGTCGACCTTCCGGGGTCGACCTAATGACTGTAGACCTAAGTCTGTTCTGACAGATGTACCGCTTCCATCGTAGGGCGTCTGATCGCATTGCATCGCATGCCATATAGCCGCATACGATGCATGCGATGCGTTTTTTAATTGTACAAGCACCCTGATGGGTGCTTACAATGTTAAATTCACCCCCACGCCACCCCCACTATCAACGCAAACCCGAAGCGCAAACCCGAAGCGACATTTTCATACCCCCACTATCCACATCGGCGTGGAGTTGATTTTAGATAGTGTGGCAAGCGCAGCGAGCCACCGAGCCCAAAGCGTGGCGAGCGCAGCAAACCCCGCGACGGGACGCGTATTACTTTACATGTATTCTGCATCCTCCCCGACAGGATGCGTATTACTTTACATGTATTCCGCATCCTCCGCGACGGGACACGTATTACTTTACATGTATTCCGCATCCTCCCCGCTGGGCTCGGTGGCTCGCTGCGCTCGCCACACTATCTATGGCGATGGGCGCCGTGCTAGGAAACAAGTACCAAAAAAACTCATGTACAACGTTTCCATTTGACCTTTGCCACGTCTAAATTATGCATATGTCGACCTTTTGACCATGTCGACCTAACATATTTTGACCTTTTTCATGTGTCGACCCATTACCTGTCGACCAATAGTGGTCAACCTATTGACTGTCAACCTTTTTATTGTCAACCTTTTTATTGTCGATGCGGCGGTATCTGGATGTTAAACGATCTAAATGATAAATAATAGGGATTGACTTAAATTATTTCTTTATTCCAATTGAAAAGCGCAACTGAATATGCCGTGCAGTATAAAAATATAAATAAATAACTACAGTAAATTGGTTATCACTGGAATCTCTTTTACCACCTCTGACCACAAGGGGGAAGTGTAGTGCAGAAAATACGCTGTTCTTTCATTCCTATGTGCACACATTTGTACCCATTCAATCTTAATCACAGCCGAGAGCCCCTGGTTGGCACATTTACTAAGTGCTGAATTAGTCAGAGTTGCCGTTTTTACAAATAGGAAGTTCAGCCAAATTCTGCATTACCAATGTGTAGACCATCGACAGAACTCAGCCTCATATAGCCATAGAGTTATATAGTGGTCAGCACATTTACTATACTGTAATTCGTAATGCTGAATTTGGCTGTGAGAATAAATAAATAAATAAAAATAGTCAGGTCCCCGTATAAATAGCCTGGGCTCTTTGTGCCAGTGCTGGTGTCTGAAATACAGGGCACAAATGAATAAGGTCCCCCAGTATTTCATAAACCAGCCCTGGGCTCTTGGACCAGTCCTGGTTATAAGAATATAGAAAACAAAAAGAGTAGGGGTACCCCATATTTTAATAATCAGCACCACGCTCCAACAGCCAGTGGTGTATTGTCACAGCGGGGAAGACACTTTCCCGCACTCTCACCCTGGCTGGTTAGCCATGAAGCAGGTAAAGTGTAAAAAAAAAAGATTTAAAAATAAAGTATTGGGTTCTACTGTTGCTGTCTTAGCAAGTGGGTCATTATAGGACCCACAGGGACTTGTAGTTGCACAGCAGCACAAAAGCAAACAAAAAAACAAACTGACAACCTGGAACAGTGTGTAAACCTGCAGCTCCTCCCCGAGAATGAGGGAAATACCTTTGATGTCATGGGACTCCCCTCAGTCTATCAGGAGTGAGCTCCTTTGGAGCTCCACACCTGATAGGCTGTGCACTCCTCCATAGACCTGCATGTTTTGAATTGAACATGTGAGTCTATGGGGTATATTCAATTGATGCCGGATCCATTCCGAAAATATTTTGCTGGAATAAATCGGGCATCCATTATTCAATCAGCGGCCAAATCCGGATGTTGGATTTGGCCGCTGATTGATGCTCACCTGGCCGGTGCGGGGAGCGGGTGAGTTCAGCGACTGGAGGTGGCGGGAGGCAGCAGGAGGCTGGACGGGGCCGGGTGAGCTGCTCTCACCTGGCCCGGCAGTGGGACAGGTGAGTGTGGTGGGCAGGGTACGGGCGGCGCAGTGTAATCTGCTGCTGCTCCCTAACTCAATATAGCATGTTTTCATGTCAGATTGAGATTGCCTGAAACATGGACAAAACCTATTGGTTTTGGCGGTGTTTCCGTCAAAAGCAGGTGGATTAGCGGCTATTCCGTCAACCCACCTGGTTTGAAATGTTACGACCTACCGGAAAAAAAAACAGCCAGCACGGAATAACCTCTTCCGATCTATTCATGTCGAGAACTGCTGTCTTTACGGCAAGACGGCAGTTTCGACAGTGATTGAATATACCCCTATGGCTGGTTCAGTCGTCGAGGCGTTCGCACGAGAAGGGCAGTGGGCAGACAGGAGGACAGCACATGGGGATGCCAAGCGTTTCCTGGGCATGCTCACAAAAAGCGGTGGGTGCACACAGAAAAATGCTGGGTGTCTCCATGCGAACGCAGGTGTGGCAAAGGTTTTGGTGGGTCAACACGTCGTTGGGCGGGGGGGCGCAGTTCAGAAAACACAGGTATAAACATAGCTGCATGAGCAGATGACACTGAAATAACTGTCAAAGTGGAATAATCTATCACGCCCGGTGCAAGCCCCTCGCCCGGGGGGGGGGGGCGATGCGGCACAGGGGGGATGCGGGCTATGCTGCCGCGCTGAAATCCCCCCAGCAGAGAACGGGAGGGGGGGGGGCAGCGTTGATTAACATGAGGGATGGGGGTCGGGGAGAGGGAGGATTACAGACTCACCTGCTCCCCGCTTTCTGGTACCTCTCTATTGTACCCCGGCAGCTCAGTACCGCCCTCCAGTGGCCGATCACACCTCTCTCCTGTGACTAGACACTGCAGCAATGTGCACAGCCAGTGCTGTAACTATAGAGGGTGCAGGGGATGCAAATGCTATGAGGAACGGCATCTTGGGGGGCTCAAGATCCAGCATGCAATCCCCTGCACCCTTTTTATTATTTTTTTGCTGGAGAGATTGATCCCTGTGCTGCTGGCGCCAGTGATCAGGAACAGAAGACTCAGCTCTGAAGAGATGGAGCCCTGCGCTGCTGGAAGTACACGTGCCGCTTTCACTAAGAGGGGCGGAGCAGGGGGGGGGGGGGGAATTAAGAGGGACAAAGCGATGGCTCTCTCAAAACCCCTGCTCTCTCTCCTCTACCCCCTCTCTCCTCCTCTACCCCAGCTTCCTCTAACCCAGCTCTCCTCCCCTTCTCCCCTCTCTTCCTCTGCCCCCTCCTCTCCCCCTCTCCTCCTCTAACTCAGTGCAATCCTCTCTTCCTCCTCTATCCCCCCTCTCCACTTCTCCCACCTTCTTCCTCTCCTTCTCTACCCCCCTGTCTCCTCCTCTATCTTCTCTCTTCACCTCTCTGCCTCAACCCCCCCTACACTCCTCCTCTATTCCCCACTTTTCCTCCTCTCTCTTTCCTCCCACTCTATTTCTCTCTGACAGTCTCTAACTGGCACTGTCTCTCTCTTCCTGACACCCTCTCTTTCTCCCCCCATTTGTATTCCTCACAACCTCTCTCTCACTTCCTATCTCTCCAACCCCTCTCACTCCGTCTCTCCACTTTCTCTCCATGACACACTCTCTTTCTTCTCCTTTCTTTAACTGACACACTCTCTTTCACCCTTTCTCATTCTGACACCCTCTCTCATTTCCTGTCTTTCCCCCTGTCTTTCTTTGACACCCTCTCTCACTCCGTCTCTCCCCCTTACTCTCTCGGACACCCTCTTTCACTCCCTGTCTCTTGTCTTTTCTCTACCTGACTCTCTCTTGCCCTTTCTCCTTTTGCACCCTCTCTTTCTTCTTGTCTCTCCCCCTTTCTCTCCATGACACCCTCTTTCACTCCTTGTCTCTCCCCGACACCCATTGGTGGATTCGGGGGGGGGGGGGGCACCTGGGCACGTGCCCCCTGTCATTTTTTTGCAGCTGAGGACCATGGCTTTCCAACGAGCCCAGCCCCGTGTCTCTAGCCCCCTGGGAACCGGAGATATCCCCTGGCAAAGCTGTACCGTTTTCGCCATAGGATATGGGACCCGTTAATTCTGCCCCCCACCCAGTTCTGACACCTGCTAGTTCCTCCCCTGGCATCACAGATCTCATTCAATTCCAAATCGCTGGGCCTTCAATATGATACCAGGCCGGTCCATATCGGTCAATCGGTTCCAGAGATATTGCGGATAAACTGATTTTTTTTATTTTTGAAATGTAATGTCATGGCTGTTCATGTTTTTTGAGGGCAGATTACTCTGGAACCAAACGTCCCAGTTTCACTGGACCAAAATCATTCAAAGCCCACTCAAAAGTTCTTCAATATGATACTTGTCTCATTTAAATGGGTCAGTTGGTTCCAAAGATATAACCAGTTAAATTAGATAACTGATTGGGGGGGAGGGGTGGTTTTCTCTCCCCCTCACACCAGAAAATGCAGGTACTAGGCTGGTGTAAAAGGGGCCAACCTGGGAATGCATTTTCTGGTTTGAAAGGGGTATTATTTCAAATAGCCGGGACCTGCAGTGCTCTGAATACAGCCAGGCTCTGCCACTGTCAGTGTCTATAACTTCTGCCTGGCGGCAGCTGTCCCCCATTTACAGCGAGCATGTATTCCCCCTTGGCAATGAGCATGTAATCCCACATGGCAACGAGCATGGAACCCTTGGCAATGAGCATGTATATAAGCAGCACTTATGTACCATAAATTTTAATAGGCATTATGGTGTTTGGGATAATACATAATGGACATAATGGCGTGTAACTTAACGTGTAATGGATATTATGGTGTAAATGTTTAATGCGCGCCTTTGGCGGACAATGTCCCTGTTTATGAAGCGTATTGTGAATTTTGGCTCAATCCATGTGGCATTATGTGAATTTTGTCTCAATCCGTGTGGCATTATGTTAATTTTGTCTCAATCCATGTGGCATTATGTGAATTTTGGCTCAATCAGTATGGCATTTTATAAATTTTGGCTCAATCCGTGGGGCATTATGTGAATTTTGGCTCAATCCGTGGGGCATTATGTGAATTTTGGCTAAATCCATGTGGCATTATGTGAATTTTGACACAATCAATGTGGCATTATGTGAATTTTGGCTCAATCCGTGTGGTATTATGTGAATTTTGGCTCAATCGCTGTGGCATTATGTGAATTTTGGCTCAATCCATTTGGCATTATGTGAATTTTGGCTCAATCCTTGTGTTATTATGTGAATTTTGGCTCAATCCATGTGGCTTTATGTGAATTTTGGCTCAATCTGTGTGTTATTATGTGAATTTTGGCTCAATCCATGTGGCATTATGTGAATTTTGACACAATCCATGAGGCATTATGTGAATTTTGGCTCAATCCGTGTGGTATTATGTGAATTTTGGCTCAATCCGTGTGGTATTATGTGAATTTTGGCTCAATCCATTTGGCATTATGTGAATTTTGGCTCAATCCTTGTGTTATTATGTGAATTTTGGCTCAATCCATGTGGCATTATGTGATTTTGACACAATCCATTTGGCATCATGTGTAAGGTGCAAGTATAATGGGGTCTAGTATTTTGTTGCATAATGTGTAGAAGTTGTATATGGTGTGGTACACTACATTCAAGGACACGCCCCTGTTGAGTGGCCACACCCCCTTCTCTGGAGCGCGCCTTAGGCGCACGCACAACTACATCCTTCACTTTTTTTTCGCCATGGTGGGCCTGCATACTTTAAATGCCAGGGCCTATTTTTAATCCCATTCCCACCCTCTCTCTGCCGCTCTTTTAGCATGTACACTGGCACAACTAACACCGCCCCCTCCCCCACCTAAACCCTCTTTTATCATGGTGCCCCCCCCTGTCATTTTTTCCTGGATCCGCCCCTGCCGACACCCTCTATCACTTCCGGTCTCTCCACTTTCTCCCTCAGACAATCTCACTCTTCCTCCCTTCTTTCTCTCTCACTCCTTTCAACACTTTCTCCCTCTCCTGCACACCTTTTTATCTCTTATTTCTCCTCCTCTTTCTCTCTCTGACACCCGGTTTCCTCATGCCCCATAAAAGCACCCTCTCTTGCCATGACCACCCCTCTCTCTCTCTTACTTCGAAACCCTGTTTGGGGTTGACTCAATTCAACTCACTGTAAATAGAGCTCCCCACAGATTTTGAAATGTGTGCCTTTATGTCCTACTAGTGACAGGAGGGGTACCGCCGTTCTCCTACATAACTGCACTACTGTATTTACAGCTTGCTGAGATAAATTGATGCACATTGTCTCTAATTCCCCTCACTCTTCTGCTCCCTCACCCCAAAAGAAGTATTGTAGTAACAAAGGTGGGTTCAGGGGCCTTCAAGATTTTGCTATGGGGCCCACAAAGTACTAGTTACGCCCCTGTGCACAGCATCTATACACTGGTACTCCACACTGGGTGAGAGGTGGCCTCCCAACTTTACACCCCCACAACAGGACATTGCAGCCTGTGTGGTGGTGGGACAGTGGCCCTTATTCTGGTTGGTGCGGTAATATCCGCGTGCGTTCGTGCCGTCGATGTTTTGTGTCTGCGCATGTGCAGAGGCGTCTCTGCGCATGTGCGAGCGGGGCGTACGGCCAAATTCCGCATGAAATGTGAACACTCCGAACAGGGGGTGGAGAGGGGCGTGAAGGGCTATTTGGGCTCATTATCATATGCATACGCCCCGCGTTTCATGGGCGTTCCCATGCAAATGCTGGGCGTACGTATGGTAATGCAGTCGTGACGCACGTGTAGGGGGCAGACATATGACATCGCCGGATGTCAGCTGCCCGCCCAGATCCCTGCTTTTGCACGGAGAAATGTCCGTGTGGTCTGAGGTTGCGGGAGCTGGTGGACCACTCGGTCCTGCATTCGATGGTCTGCGACCATCGAATGATGGGGGAGGTTTCCTGAGATGGAGGAGGCGTATTCCATGAGAAATACACGTGCGGTCCGTTCGGACAGCTTCTTACCGCGTACGGACGGAGTTGGCGATCCGTATGGAAGGCGGGGTTTCGGACGCACGGTCCTGGCCGCATATTCGGATCCGGCCGTACCGATCAGAATAAGGGCCAGTGTCTGCAAAAACAGGGCTGTTGGGATGTATGATTAACATAATATATATATTTTTTTACTTTTGCATCCATGTTACTTGGCGCTGGCAGCTGCAAAAAAGGGATTGCTAAACCTGCCCACTGACTTTACCTTTGTGTTAAGTGACAGGCTGTATGTGCTTGTGTATGAGGTTAATTGTGTATGACCGTGGTTTGTGTATTTTGTCTAAAAAATTTGGATGATGATTTGTGGTAGGTTAGGTTAAACTGGCATTTTTCTGTTCTAAATCACACCAGGGTTATTCTCCCCCCCCCCCCCCCTCCCTCAATTAGGACTACAGTCTTCTACAAGAAAGCACACAAGAAACCTTTAACTGGCATTGATCACAAGTAAGTATGCAAAGAAATATGTTTAATAAATGAATAATAAAAATAAAAAATCACATTTCGAACAACTTGCTAGCACAAAGCACTGATGCTGAGAAGTGCTGGGTGTACACATGCTAAATATTGCATTGTCGAATATATGTGTGTTGTAACAACGATTATAATTATAGTGCCAGTTAATCCAAGTATGCAGCTGGTTTGGATGAAGTTTACTTGTAGCAGGTGGAAACCATTGTGCACTAGTGCCGTTACTTATTATAACATATTTACCGGACTCTGACTGGGACTAAAGTGGCACTGGGACTGAAGTGGACTTCTGTTTAAAATACAGAGTTGATCATTACAATCAGGAGCCTATTCTCCTTGGTAAAGCCACAACCTGCAGTGATCATTAATCAATAATGTTTAAAATCATAGTTTTGTTCTGCAGTGAGGTGTCCTTTTTTTTTACGACAATATGAGGGTCTACAGTGACGTTCAGCTGTGTTCTTGTTTGCCTTAAGAGAATTCATAAATCTGGCAAGCATTGATTTGTGTTTAAGCTAGTTATTTCTAGCATAGCGCTGCAGGTGATAGCAAATTATGTTTGAAGTTATTATTTTTTAAGTATTGAAAAAATAGCATATTCTAGAACACCTATACAATCTTTATCATCACATTTTTGGCTCTGCACAAGATTCACTTCACGCTCATTGATTGCTTTATGACCTATCTTTTGTCAATAATAACACTTGAATTACATTTTTCTGTATTTCTCTCTTTTTGCTTGCAATACAGTTTTCTCAGGAAATAAAGGGGGAGCCGGGTTATCTAGGCCCAGGTCTACTGGAGGGGCTGGGGTCTCATTCCAACTCCCCCGCTGCAGGGAGCCAGGAAGTGGGGAGAGAGATGACTGCACAGCCTCTCTCACTAGCTCAGCCAGGGGCGGAACTACCGCCGGTGCAGACGGTGCAGACGGTGCAGTGCACCGGGGCCCGAGAGGTTAAAGGTGCCCGATGCCGCCGTCTGTCCGGCATGACATTTTAATTATTTTTTTCTTACATGTGCGCTGTCACCATATGTGGGGGAAGGAGGGCAGCGCAGGGTTGTCGATTGGTGTGGAACGGCATGGCTGACTGGTACAGTGTACTGTCTAGTACCAGGCAGCAGCGGTCAGAGTGGCAGTGTCGGACGCCGGGGCATACATGTAATGGAATGAATGCAGCTGCAGCAGGTATGCATCCATTCCTGTCGGGGATTGGTCAACTCCGGGCGGTAGCCTAGCAACAGGCAGCCAATCACAAGGCTGCCTGTTGCTGCTCTGAGACGCCGAGCAGATAGGAACTAGGAAGTGATTCTGCTCTGAGGCTGACCATGCGGGCGGAGCGGAGGAGCGACAGCACCAGGACCAGGCAGCCAGACTCGAGGTAAGTACAATTAAGGGGAGGCTGGGGGCCGCATCGCAAAGCACACATTCCAAAAACGGGGTCTGGGGGCCGCACCGCTGAGTATACATGATAAAAACGGGTGCTGGGGGGCCGCACCGCCGAGTTTACTTTATAAAAACGGGGGCTGCACCGGACAATCATTTTTCAATATGGCGGTGGGGGTGGGGGGACCTCTGAAAATATCAGAGGGCATGGAAAAATAGTCATATATTAATAAATAAGACCAATCCCTGTATAATACTGTGAATATATATATATATATATATATATATATATATATATATATAGTTTTGTTATGGGGATGGGGAGTTGTTCATAGTTTTTATGGCATATTTTCATACTTCTTATACTTAAAATTTCAATTAAACAAAACAAAAATAAATACGGTGCATTTTTGTATGTTTGGGGAGGGAGGGAGGGGGGGGCCAAAGCATTTTTTTTGCACCTGGGCCCACGACTCTCTAGTTCCGCCACTGAGCTCAGCACATGCAGCTCAGTGCCGAGTGCTGACCTGGGGAGAGAGACAGCTGCAGCAGCAGCCTGTCCTCTCTCGGGTATATTTTTTCACGGAGGTTTGACCAGGCCCCTCCGGAAGCCACGCCCTCCCGGTGACCATTTTACCGGGGCACCCCATGGTACATATTTTTAAACTGTAATAACTTTTACTCTCACTGCTTGTTGTCACAGTGTGTCTTGAAGAAGTAAAACTGTGGTGTTAAATAGTGAAGCATTGCCATTGCTATTGCTTTATCATCTTTTCGAACACCAACAAATGTTGGGCCTGATTTTGGTTCACTCGCAATAGCAAAATCATTCTTTAATGGACAAAACCATGTGCACTGCAGGTGGAGCTGATGTAACATGTGCAGAGAGAA
Organism: Crinia signifera; assembly: GCF_055691185.1. Lineage (NCBI taxonomy): Eukaryota > Metazoa > Chordata > Amphibia > Anura > Myobatrachidae > Crinia > Crinia signifera. The sequence continues at coordinate 103,731,120 of NC_139222.1, read as the reverse complement.
GCTGTGTACACATGCTTAGATTTTTCCCTGTTTTTGATTTGATTTTGCTTATAGAAGCAAAATCGAATCCACATCGAATGGTTTTTAGGACACTTTCGATCTGCATTCGATTCGATGCGCGCTACCGTTTTCTCAAAATCGAATAGAAAAATCTACTGTGCAGCAAATCTCGAATTCGATCCAGTAAATCGAATGAGTACATTGTGCCTACAATGTGAAATCGAATCGAATCCAAAAGTACAGATCTAATGCCAAATCGAATGGGATGATCTCATGCCAGATCTAATAGAAAATCGAATCTAACATCAAATCTAAAGCAAATCTCAGCGTGTGTACAGGGCTAGAGTTAGATTTCTAGTTACTCCTTTGGGGACAAGATGGCACCATGCATGTACAATAATAGTACCGGTGGCCATCTTGGTAAAGGAATTAAGCATCATTCCTTGTAGAGCTATGTTGGGGACTGCATAGTAGCGTTCACTTTTAACACTAACATGCAGATATAATGGGGCTATACAGATGACATGGCAAAGACATGGCTGATTGTGAACACGAACAGCAGTCCATGGCTACAAGGGCGTAACTACCATAGGCATACCTCCAACTTTGACAGATGAACAGGCGGGACAATGATGATGCGCGCCGAAGGCGTGCCAAAATTTTCGGGGGGCGTGGCCTAGTTTCGCGGCTCTCCCACGAGGCCACGCCCCCATTTTGACGCTATGGGGCATGACCCAGAGGCTCTGTGAGCCTCTAGCCATGCTCCCAGCCTCCTGGCTACGGGAATAGACGCTGTGCGCATGTGCACAGTGTTTATTCCCCGCTGCTTAGCAGCCGACGGGGGACTCCCAACAGCCCCCCTGCCACGGGACACTGCCAGCCGCGGGAGGGACAGCGGGACAGGCCCTGATAATTGGGACTGTACCGCTAAAATCGGGACTGTTGGGAGGTATGCCATAGGTGCAGGGGGTGCAGCTGCTATGGGGCCCACAGCTGAGAGGGGCCCACTTTGTATGTCAAAGTATCATGTGCTATATACATTTTTCAGAATTATGTGATGAATAGGGGCCCTTACAAACTTTTGCTATGGGGCCCACATGCATGGCTATTTTCAAGCAAGAAAAGCGTCTTCAGCTGCAGTTTCTTTGCATCTGGTTCTGAATCAGGCTCAGTAGGTTTAGATTAGTACAACAGTTCTTTCCATGATATATTTGTATTTACCATCATATGCATCATATTATCTCTATTTTTACACTTGGTACATTGGGATGGGACCTAGGTTTGAGTTTCACACCATTAGGTGCAGTATAAGGGGAAAAGCATTTATAATAGTTGTGAGCAATACACAGGATATACCACTAGGGGGCAAAGTCTTACTGCTGAAAGCTTACACAAATAATTTGTAGAATAAATCTACCGCAAATGCCTGTCCTTAATATCCCATGAAGCCTTATCTTTATCTTTCTATTTATTACATGAAATTACCCCAGTTCATAGACTTAGGGGTACATTTAATAAAGCTTCTAAAAATTAAAAAGGGTGATGTTGCCCATAGCAACTAATCAGATTATGTCTATCATTTCTTTATCACATCCTAGAAAATGATAGACTGAATGTTATTGGTTGCTACGGGCAACACCACCTCTTTTCATTTTTAGAAGCTTTAGTTAATATACCCTAATATGTGCAATTTACATGTAACTTAAAATGACATGCCATGGAATTTGTGCTGCAAGCCACCATATGCTGTATGTATGGTAGTGTACAATAGCATATACATAAATAAGCATCACGCAGCGTTCCTTTTGAACTGGTCGATTATAATTAAAGCATTTTAAAGTTCAAACTGATAAGATCTCCAGTGTGAATGGTTTTATGGAGAATCTGCTGATTAGTGCAACCCTGTGCAATCTCCTATATATTTGGCTACATCTGTCACTCAAAGTGGGTGTCTGTGTCTATAACGCTCTGTTCCTGGACTTTCCTCTTAATGTGTGATTGCCTTCATCTGTGCTGAACACCTTTCTGAGAAATTAACCTGTTTAAAACAGGTGATGGCAATCATATATTAAGGGGAAGTCTAGAAACAGAGCATTGTGTCCCTCCTGGAGAGGGTCATGTTGGGAGGTATGTGACAGAGAACCAGCCCAGTGAGCCCACAGACAGTGCCATACACCCACTGCCTTCCCATGTTGCCCAGCACTGCTACTCCACAGCCACCAGGTGAGCGCCCCCCTCCCGCGATTTGCGGCAAAACCTCCCCCCCCCGCGCGCCCCCCCCCTCCCGCGATTTGCGGCAAAAACACCCGCTCCCCCGCGACCCCCCCTACCGCGATTCGCAGCAAAAACACCCCCGCGACACCCCCTCCCGCGATTCGCTGCAAAAAGAACCCCCCCCACGACCCCTCCCGCAATTCGCGGCATAACCACCACCCCGCGACCCCCCCCTCCCGCGAATCGCGGCAAACCCTCCCCCGTGACCCCCCCCCCCCCGATTCGCGGAAAAAAACACCCCCCCGCGACCTCCCTCCCGCGATTCGTGGCAAAAAGAACCCCCCCGCGACCCCCCCTTGCACGATTGGCGGCACCACCCCTGCGACCCCCCTCCCGCGATTCGCGGCACCCCCCCCCCCCCCCGCAATTCGCAGCAGCCCCAGGATTAAATGGCACATGCAAAACACTGACATGGCTATGGTCGACAATGAAAAAGGTTGACATGAGTTTTTGAAGATTTATTTTTAATTTTTTCATATTCATTGTCATGTGTCGACATGGACACCAATGAAGTGGCACACTTATGTCAACATTTACATGTGTTGACCTTTCTGTGTTGATTTTTTCTTGTGGCGATTCGCGTCACACCCCCCCGCAACCCCCCCTCCCGCGATTCGCGGCACCCCCCGTGACCCCCCACCTCCCGCAATTCGCGGCAACCCCCCACCAGAACCCCTGTGAACCCCGCCCTCCCGCGATTCGCGGCACCCACCCCCGTGACCCCCCCTCCCGCAATTCGCGGCACCCCCCCGTGATTCGCGGCAGCTCCAGAATTAAATTGCACATGGAAAACACTGACATGGCTATGGTCGACAATGAAAAAGGTTGACATGAGTTTTTGAAGTTTTTTTGTCATTTTTTGAATATTTTCATATTCATTCTCATGTGTCGACATGGACACCAATGAAGTGCCACACTTATGTCAACATTTACATGTGTTGACCTTTCTGTGTTGATTTTTTTCTTGTGGCGATTTGCGTCACACCCCCCCACCCCCCACAACCCCCACTCCCGCGATTCACGGCACACACACACACACACCTCCCCCGCGATTCTCGGCACCCCACCCCGTGACCCCCCCTCCCGTGATTCACGGCACACCCCCGCGAACCCCCCTCCCATGATTCGCCGCAACCCCCGCCCCGTAACCCCCCCTCCCGCGATTCGCGGCACCCACCCCCGCGACCCCCCCTCCCGCAATTCGCGGCACCCCCCGCGATTCGCGGCAGCTCCAGAATTAAATTGCACATGGAAAACACTGACATGGCTATGGTCGACAATGAAAAAGGTTGACATGAGTTTTTGAAGTTTTTTTTTTCATTTTTTGAATGTTTTCATATTCATTCTCATGTGTCGACATGGACACCAATGAAGTGCCACACTTATGTCAACATTTACATGTGTTGACCTTTCTGTGTTGATTTTTTCTTGTGGCGATTCGCGTCACACCCCCCCCCCCCCACCCCCCCCCCGCAACCCCCACTCCCGCGATTCACGGCACACACACACCCCCCCGCGATTCTCGGCACCCCACCCCGTGACCCCCCCTCCCGTGATTCACGGCACACCCCCCGCGATTCCCCCTACCATGATTCACCGCAGCCCCCGTAACCCCCCTCCCGCGATTTGCGGCAACCCACCCCGCGACCCCCCTCCCGCGATTCTCTGCAATCCCTCCCCTCCCGCGATTCGTAGCATCCACCCCCCCACAACCCCCCCTCCTGCAATTCGCGGCGACCCCCCCTCCTGCAATTCGCGGCACCCTCCGCGACCCCCCCTCCCGCGATTCGCGGACACCTAAGTTGCAATACAGGGCATCTTTCATACAATTCTAACCATATTTCTCATATACAAACGTTCACAAATTAAGGGGGCGCAGCCCCTTACGACGGTGTGAAGAGCGCCCGTAGGGCGCGATGAATCACCTAGTAGATAATAAGCAGGTTACAAAGCAGCTCAAATGCTTTTGGAAAGCTGTAATCAGATTTTATCAATACAGGACAATTTGTGTTTTTGGCTCTGCTAATAAAGGGATAAGCACAGTGTCTTGCTACTGAGATTAGGGTGAGAACAATGCTCTGGACTTCCATGTAATTATGGCACTCCATTCATACTGCTTATCACAGGGTGTGGTTCTAATGAGTATAGCGAAGGGTCACTCTATGGGGGTTATTTTGGTTCACTCTTTCAGAGCAATTCCTTCTTAGATAGACAGAACCATGTGCACTGCAGGGGGGGGGAGCAGATGTAAAATGTGCAGAGAGAATTAGATTTGGGTGAGTTATTTTGTTTATGTGAAAGGAAAATATGTACTGCTTTATTTTTACACAGCAATTTAGATCTAATTTTTAAGTAAAACCCCACCCAAATCTAACTCTCTCTGCATAAGTTACATCTGCCCCACCTGCAGTGCACATGGTTTTGTCCATCTAAGAAGGAATTTGTCAGAAAGAGTAAACCAAAAAAAACCCCTATATAGCCACCTGCTTTGTAGCATGTAATGGGAATGGGTGTTTCAGAACCCACTCATCTTAAGGCCCATACACACTTGACGATTTTCAGCTGAAAATCGCCCAGTGTGTATGCCCCACAGATTGCCGACTAGCGATGATGCATGCTCCCGCATCATCGCTAGCGAGGTGGGCAGTCTGCTGGTTTTACCAGCACGCCTAGCGATGATGGCTGGTTTTTCAGCCATCATCGCCAAGTGTGTACACCAGCACTTTTATGAGAGGTGTGGGGAGTTGGGGGATGTCGGGCAAGAGCAGCCTAGCAGCCATTTATATATAAATATATATAGGAGCGGGCCACTATCTGGAAATCTCTCAACGCAAAGGTGGTAACCCTAATTTTATTATGGCAGTAACTTATACATTGCTGGCACAGGTGAATAGATTTCTTCCTACTTGCACGGCTGCAAATAAAATTGTAGCCGTGCACATGGGCGGAATTTCCCCGGACAGGGCGACGTTTACCCGATCACCAGGCTCTTTATATACGCAGCCCAGCAATCAGTTCTGAATCAGTCCCCAAGAACAGAAATGCACTGAATAAAACAGCCCCACCCTTGGAATTTAAACCCAGCCCATTATTAAATAGCCTTTTATCTGAAAGATGTTCAGCAAAGACTTTCACCTCCTGAATATTTTTTGCTCTTTGGGGAAAATAGTTCAGTGTGTAGTGTACGCACTACTTTGGGGACAGATATATCTATCACAGATTTTGGCAGTCTTTTGAAATTAAAATCTTCAAGTGTGTATTGGCCTTTAGATTGAAAGCATTTCTTTTAAGGCTTGTGACTATGACAATCTATACCTTATTTACAGAAATTATTCACCTAATACCCCGCCTACTTGAATTTGATTGGTTCTCACTTTTATAAGGTTTAACTTTAACCTAGAATTATGCTCTCCTCTCATCTGGTTTTTAGATTTAAATATATATCTGTGAACTGTCATAACATACTGTCCTTTTGATCCTCATTTTGGTATATTTGTATGTAAATTTAATGATCAATCTACTCAGGTGCTGATACCTTATTAGCATACTGGTATATATAAACCCCACTCAGGGCCGGTGCAAGGCACCGGAGCGCCCCAGGCGAGTCGGGGTGGGGGCGCCCGGTGCCGGGGGGTTCCTGTTGCGCCTTCTGGGGAGCGGCCAGGGGGGTCCATGCTGGTATCTGACAGGAGCCTGCAGTGGGGTCCTTGCTGCGCGAGTACCTGCGGCGCTGTGTATAAAGCTGGCGGTAGCGGGGGGGTCCCTGCAGTGAATAAGAAATAACTAGTGCTATGCGGCGACGCGGGAAGTGCTTCTGCTTTGAAAACACTGGCCGCACGCTGATTGGCTGAATCTCAGTCAATCAGCGTGCGGCCAGTGTTTTCAAACCCGGCAGCGCTTTCCGCGCCGCCGCATAGCCCGGCGGATAGCGCTCGTTATTTCTTATTCACTGCAGGGACCCCCCACCACTGCAGGCTCCTGTCAGAAGCCGGCATGGACCCCCCTGCCTGCTCCCCAGACGGCGCAGCAGGTACCCCCTTTGCACAGGGAGTGAGGGGCGAACTGCCGCCCTCCAGTGGCATTTGCCTAGACCTGCCTAGTGGTGGTGCCGGCCCTGACCCCACTATGGACAGTCCAACTGACACCTTTGTCAAAGCTGTACTTCTAGATAGCGAAACGCTTCAGAGGCCAGTGGACCAGACCCTTAACTCTCCAATCATCAACTGCAACCTACCCGAAACAGCCAGCCATATATTTACAATCTTTTTCATCATCTGTCATCCCTCACCACCTCCCCATCAGACCCTATTCCCTCCCACCTCCTCCCCTTTCTTTCACCTTCTGCCTGTTCCCATTTTGCCCACCTCTTCAATCTATCCCTCTCATCGGGTACTGTCCCCTCTGCCTTCAGGCATGCTCTTGTCTCTCCTATCCTTAAAAAACGTATCCTTGATCCTAATTCTCTCGCTAACCTCCGACCCATTTCTCTCCTCCCTTTTGCCTCCAAACTCCTTGAGCGTATGGTCTACAAGTTACTGCCTTTCTTTCCCCTTACTCCCTGCTTGATCCATTCCAGTCTGGCTTCCGTCCACTCCACTGAAACTGTTCTCACCATAGTCTGCAATGAAGTTCATGCTGCCACTTTCTGCTGCTTTTGACACTGTTGACCACCCGCTCCTCCTCCAAATCCTTCACTCCCTTGGTCTGCGTGATACTGCTCTCTCTTGGCTATCTTCCTACCTCTCTGACCACTCCTTCTCTGTCACTTATCATGACTCCACCTCCCCTGCACTTCCACTGACAGTAGGTGTCCCCCAAGGCTCTGTTCTTGGTCCTCTCCTTTCCTCTCTCTATATGTCATCGTTAGGTGAGCTCATTCACTCATTCAACTTCCAATATCACCCTTAAGCTGATGATACTTAAATCTACCTCTCCTCTCCTGACCTCTCCTCTGATCTCCTCACTCTTATTTCTAACTGTCTCTCCACTATCTCTTCTTGGATGTCCCAGGGCTTTCTTAAACTAAACATGTCTAGAATGAGCTGATCATCTTCCCTCCCACATAACCTCACCTTCCACAGTTTCACTTTCTATTGATGGAACAACGATCTTTAGCCACCAAGTACGCTGCCTTGGCGTCACTCTAGATTCCTCTCTCTCCTTTAAACCACACATTCAGCATCTCTCACAGTCCTGTCGTTTCCGCCTCAAATATATTTCCAGGATCAGGCCCTATCTCACCCATGATGCTACAAAGACCCTCTCACTAGTTATATCCAGATTGGACTACTGTAATCTACTGTACTACTTTTTGGCCTCCCTGTGAAACACCTCTCTCCACTCCAATCTATCCTCAATACAGCTGCCCGTCTCATCTTCCTCTCCAAATGTACTATGTCCACCTCCCCTCTCTTACAAGCCCTGCACTGGCTCCCCTTTCCCTTCAGAATACAATTCAAGCTCCGTACACTCACAAAGCCATCACCCATTCTTCTTCCACCTACATATCTGACCTTGTCTCTCTTTACACTCCCACCTGCCATATCCGCTCCACAAATGCACCTCTCCTGCAAACTGGTTACTTCCTCCCATTCCCACCTCCAGTACTGTGGCCGTTGTGCTCCGTATCTCTGGAATTCTCTATCCCTCCCTATCAGACTTGCCACCTTCCTACAAAACTTTAAACGGGCACTCAAGACCCACTTCATTAAATCTAACCATTTCTCATCCTAACCTTAGGTTTATGTTAGCTTCTCGTCCCAGCTGTGTCACCCAGTTTGTCTGCCCCTTACCTTTAGAATGTAAGCAGGATGGTGGCTGCCGTTCTGCGGGCGGGGCACCGGGGAAACCTGCACCCCCAAACAGTACTGCCCGCTGCTGGGGAGACCCCTGATCAGCTGCAGCCAAGAGGTGAGAGCTTCCCAGGGGGTACATGAAGTGTGTGCTGTGCTGTGTATAGGGCTGCCCAGGAATGTGCACACACTGCTCAGCCATGTACAGCAGCACACGGGGGATGGATGTGTGGAAGGTGCTTACTCTCACTCTATACACACACATAATGTGCTCACTCTACACCCACATAATGTGCTCACTCTACACCCACATAATGTGCTCACTCTATACACCCACATAATGTGCCCAGGGACATCTCACGGATTCCCGGAAGCAGAGGCAGATTGGGTCATCTAGAAAGTTCTTGCTGAACCAATGCCATACTCCACGATCCATACGCCTGCAGAACCGGCTACAGGACTCTCAGGTGCCATTCTTTGGGAGCAGCGGTACATACCCGTTACAAGCAAAAGACCAGCAGCTTGCAATCAAACTACCACTCTCCATATCGAGAATTATCGGCAAATAAGCATCGATAATTAGAAGAAATCCAATTACAATTGATAAGTATTGTACACCAACCAAGGCTCTAATTCATGCGCTCAGCTATGCGGCACTGCATCCTATTCGCGAAAAAATGGGAGCGACTACTGTGCCAAAGACTAAGCATGCAAATGCACACCATAGAAAATCATGGGGCTGCGGCTAGTCACAGCCTGGCGCTCTACCAATATGGTCATGCTGTGGGATGGATTAGGCGGGTACCTCTATATGTAAACCCAATGTTTTACATCCGCATTGATTTCCGGATCTGAGCCTGCGCAGAAGCCGCACTTCATGTGTGCAGATCCAGGGCTGCTGTCATCTGCACTGCCCCTTGCACTGCAACATGATTAATATGCTACTTGCATTTAAGGGTGGAGGTAGACAGCGTTTCAGAATAAAGGGAGATGCTGGCCCCATTGTCTGGGTGTGCTAAAGGCAGTGAGTGCATCCTTGCAGCTTTACTGGGTTCAGTAGCATGAATTTCCCAGTCATCCTGAGTAACTTGAGGTGACCGATTTTCACGATGATCCGATGCAGCATCATCGGGCACAGCATTAGACCAGGGAAACTGTCAAGAAGTGTTTATTTACAGAAGATGCCTACTGTGGCATTAGCAAATTATTTCACGGCTGCTGGTACAAAGCTGCAGTCTATCACAGCAGGCCCTATATCTCCTACTAGACTGTATACCAAGATGATCAATATAACTGTCCACAGAGCAATTACTGTTAATAATCTAAAACATGATCCACAACTCTCAGCTGATAGATCACTGCGGATACATATCACTAATAGAAGCATCACATTTGTACTGTATGCAATTTGCAGACATCTTTTGCTTGTTAGAATAATTAATTTACCTAACGACGTAGGCGCATTCTTGGATCAGTGCTTGCTTGAAATGCCCAACATTGCAGATACTGTTCTGGCTCTTCCAAAAGGTCAGCTTCACACCGCTCTCCACCTTACCCCTGTCACAGCAGCCTACTCCTTAGCCATGACAGGGATTGCATACCGCCCAACTTTTTCTGCCACAGGATCAGGACACACGCGCGGCAAACCCGCTCGCATGCCGAAAAGGGGTGTAGCCTATTAAAAGGGGGTGTGGCCTCATGGGACGACGCGTCATAAAGGCCGCGCCCCCGTTTTCCGCCTGCAACGCTGAATAGACTCCCAACTGCCCCCCCCCCCCCCTACGCGGGACAATGGCGGCCTGGGCGGGATGCGGGAACGTCCCCAAGAACCGGGACGTTCCCGCATTTAGCAGGACAGTTCGGAGGTATGGGATTGGCAACCCTGACTATCGCCTCCTCAATGATTGAGTTCTTCCAGTTTTGTCCCAACCTCAGAGTGCTGAAGAGGGCAGTAAGCTGTGACCCTCCAGAGAACTTGCAGGTAGCAGTTACCAGGAGAGGGGATCCTTGGGGAACACCAGCAACCTTGGAAGCCCAGAAGGCTTGTAACAGAACTGAGGATTAAAGGCAGCTTAAGATGGCCCACTCGGCGTATAACGGATAACAGTAGATAACGGCAACTGAGGATGGCCCATTCGGCGTATAACAGATAACTGAAGATAACCTGGCAACAAGAGACGCCAGACTCACCACCTGATCTGAGTCTCCAATGGGGAGAGCGCCATGACCGGGGAAAAAAATTGGTTACTAGGGAATGGAGGATGCCCATGGCGATATCACCTGCTAAGGTGTAGTAGCTAATGGCCAGCACCCCCGGGTTACCGGATATATACTTGTGTTGTTATAGTCAAAACAAATCTTTACAAGAACTTATGTTGTTTTAAATTATCCATCCATAGAACCATTATGTTGTCTCCTGTTCTTTCCTGATTATTATCATATTTTAAACTAGATTGGATATTCTCAGCTGAAGCTGATTGGTCATGTGACACTTATCATGAGGGTATATAAAGCCAGCCTTTACACAGACCGCTACCCACCTTTGATAAAGCCACCCAGAGTGACAAAACGTGTCAGTGATCTGCCTGGACGCCCCCCTTTATTGCCTGTTCATTCTGGATTGCAGTCTGAACCAACCAACCTCTGGAATCTAGCATTTATCCAACCAAGAAAGCCCACTATAACATCTTCCACCTCCATTTTGGATCAAGTCCACCCACCTAAACATCTTTGGATCAGGGTGGCATCTTATCCAATTGGACTGCCGGTAATTTGTGCCAACTTGGACTATATGGACTTTTGGTGGTGGACATGCCAAGTGTGGTAAATATTCAAGCCATTTATGTCCTTTATTGGGGTATTATAGGAACAGACTCTCCGGCAGTTTTACAATTTTATTGGGGTGCCCTGTAATTCATTTAACCTATGCATTTACTTTTATTGTTGTTATATTAAATCCTATGTTTTATTAAAATTTCTAAAGAACATCCAATCTTCAATCCATTTCTTTGCAATCCATTTCCATTTGCTTTACAAACATTTTTGCACTGCTTTACTCTTTTTTTCTCGGATAACTGCAACTGAGGATGGCCCACTCGGCATATAACGGATAACAGAAGATAACGGCAACTGAGGATGGCCCACTCGCCGTATAACTGAAGATAACTGTAACTGAAGATGGCCCACTCGGCGTATAACGGATAACAGAAGATACCGGCAATTGAACATGGCCCATTCGGCGTATAACAGAACAGAAGATGGCCCACTCAGTGTATAGCAGATAACAGAAGATAACGGCAACTGAGGATGGTCAACTCGGCGTATAACAGACAACTGAGGATGGCCCACTCAGCACATAATGGGTAACTGCAGATAACAGCAGAACAGGAATGAAGTAACCTGCAGAGCAAACTGGGAATGCGGGACTGGATGGAGACAAAGCACCTGGGAACAGATGGCTGTGGGATCTGGCTGAAAATTCAGCAAGAGGGTACATGGATCCATGCCTTATATATCCCAGGGACTGCCTGGATTGGTCCCTGACCTCTTAGGAGAGGTCTTAAATACAGCTGTCCCCAAACAGGAAATGCCACCTCCAAGATGGTGGCGCCTATTCAGAGAGCCGGTAACCTGGATTGCTGGACCTGTCGGAGGACAGCCGCCCGTGTCAGCGTCAGAGGGGTGATTGGAGACAAACAGGGGAGCCCGGAGAGGAAGGACAACCGCCAGCGCCTGTCTCGGTGAGTATGGGACACAGAGTGGGACCTGGCGGCAGCGACGGGGAATGAAACTGTAACCGACATTGTTGGAGTACACTTTCATCTTGGGTGGGTCCCAATGTGAATAGCTCCTGAAAGCTCCAGAACAATACTGTCCAGGAAGAAGGCTACTACTGTAATGTGAGTTGTATTTTGTATGATTTGTCCATTTTGTCCATTTAATTTTGTACAAATAATAAATAGTCATTGACTTCCTCCATTTCAAATTTATGTTCTCATTCCAGCCATTTCAGTATCTAAAAAGTCATACTTCAAGAATCTCATATCATCCATATCTTCCAACCCCAGGCATGTCTTTGTCACCTCGAAATCTTTCTTCTGCCCACTCTCACCTTGACTCCCTTCCATCCAACATTGAGACTCCATGGAGTTCTATTTCTGATGGGATGTTGCTGTGGTCAAGCAATCAGATTGTATCTATTATCTTCTAGATGGTGCTAAATAAATAAGAAGTAGATTCTGATTGGTTGCCCATAGCAACATCGCATCTGAAAAATAACTCCCATTTTAGTCAATTTAACCCCATATGTCAGGACATCACATCCCAACAGACCCCCCCAACGACCTGCCCCCCTCATTTCTCTCACCAAGACTCCCTGTATTTAAAGAGGAATTAACAGTGTTCTTCTGGTCCTGCGCCCCCAACCACCTCCCTGCTAGACCTTATCCCCTCCCGACTCCTACACTACATCTCTCTTTCTGCCTAATTTTTAATATCTTCAATCATGCCATTGTCTCTCCATTCATAGAAACCTACTCTTGATCCTAACTCTCTCTCTTACTACCGACCCATCTTCCTTTTGCCTCCAAACTCCTCGAGTGTATTGCCTACAACCATTATACTGCTTTACTTTCCTCCCACTCCCTGCTTGACCCATTTTAGTTTGGCTTCCATCCTCTACACTTCACTAAAACTGACCTCACAAAAGTCAGCAATGACATCCATGTTGCCAAATCTAAAGGCCACTACTCGGCTTAATCTTCTTGACCTCTCTGCTGATTCTGACACTGTAGACCACCTCTCCTTCTCCAAATCCTTCACGTACATGGCCTGCATTATAATGCTGTCTCCTGGTTATTCTTCTACCTCTCTAATAACCGCTGTTTCTCTGTATACTCTTATGACTCCACCTCCCCCCACTCTTCCCCTTACAGTTGGTGTCCCCCAAGGCTCTGTTCTTGGTCCTATCCTTTTTGCTCCTTTTATATATCCTTTTATAGGTTAACTCATTCGCTCATTCGACTTCCAATATCATCTCTGTACCGATGACACTCAAATCTACCCCTCCTCTCTTGATCTCTCCCCCTCTCTCCTCACTCATATTTCCAACTGTCTCTCAGCCATCTCTTCTCGGGTTCCCCTGCATTTTCTTAAAGTTAACATGTCTAAAACTGCGCTGAACATCTTCCCACCCTCCTGTATTACCTTCTCTACTATCTCCTCTAGCCCCCAAGTATGACAACCTGGAGTTATTTTTCATGTCTTCCTTTCATTTAAACCACATATTCAGCAATAAAAATATTTCCAGACACCCAGGATTCTGCCAAAACTCTCATCTACTCACTGGACATGTCCAGATTGGACTAATATAATCTCCTCCTCCTATCTGGCCTTCCTAACTCCTCTCTCCACTCCAATCTATCCTCAATGTTGCTGCCTCTGCTTCATCTCCAAATGTACTATGTCCACCTCCCTTCTCCTTTAAGCCCTACACTGGCTCCTATTCCATTTCGAAATCCAATTCAAGCTTCTCACACTCACTTACAAAGCCCTCACCCATTCGTCTCCCATTTACTGTACATATTTACCGTAATCTCTCCTCCCACTGTCCTCTTCTCTCCACAAATAAACGCCACCTCTCCTGCCAAATGGTTTATACCTCCCACTCCTGTCTCCAAGATTTTGACAATTGTGCTCCTTATCTCTACCCCTCTCAATCAGACTGTCAAACTCTCTAGAAAACTTTAAATAGGCTCTCAAGACCCACTTCTTCCTTAATCCCAGCCATCTCTAATCTTAACCTTCTGTTTCTGCTCCCTTCTACCCCTTCTTTGTCACTCCTATATGTCTACCCCACCCCCTTTAGTATGTAAGCTCGCACTAGCAGGGTACTCTTCTCTCATGTGCTTTTTGTTTCTCAAGGTGCCCATACACCTATACAATTTTGTCCCTTTTCACCGGATTTTGATGAAACGGACTGAGAATTAGGAAAAAAGTGTGAAATCATATGTGTCTCACTTCTGATTCTGATCTGATGTGCGGTCCCATACACATTTGTTTGGATCCGGAGATCCCAAGGGCTGCCATCAAGATTTGTCAGATCCGGCAGCCTTGGCTGGAATCCCATACAAGTTGTCATATGCAAAAGGACTGCATACGGTGTATTGCCTGGGAAGCTGTTGTGCAGCTTATGGGAGATCGTATGCAACTTTTCCCCTTGGAGAAGTTGCATTAGTGTATGGGGGCCTTTAGACTATTTACTCCATGCTCCTTTTAATTAAACCTAACCCTAGGTCTCTGACACCCTAATAATTACTTTGGAGTCTTGTCCTCTGATGTACATTTATTTACAATGTACACATACCTCCAGGGCCGGCGCAACCCACTCAGGGATGCAAAGCAGGTAGGCGCCGACCAGGAGAGGCGCTTTTCCTGCTCTGCACCCTGCTGCTCCTGCCGGCTGTCACACGGCATGACACACAGAGGCACCGTAACATGATGCTCTCACCCGCACCGATGATGTCCTGCACGAGGGTCGGGGGAGGCAGAGTAGAGGAATGTGATCTGCAGAGGAAGGCACTGCAGTACTGCTAGGGCAATGCAGTACTGCTAGGAGCCACTAGATGCCCCCATGTGATCCCCCATGTGATCCCACTGTGTAGAGCTGTGGCCTTATCAGTGGTGAGAGAGACGGCCCGGGACCCTACAGAGGAGGAGCTGCCTGCCGAACTCGCTGTATTTAGCCGCGAGTCTCGCTGCTTCTGGAGCCGCATATGCCGATTCCCCCTCGCTCAAAAAATGGAACAAGGGGGAATTGGCATATAAGGGTGGGTGCGTTGAATACTGACAGGGTGAGTGGTGACAGCGAGCAGGAATCCTGCTCGCTGTCGCCGCTCGCCCACGGCATTGAATACCCCCCTATATCTATCTCTGCCTTCCTGCCTCCCTCTCCCTCTGTCTATATTTGTCTCTGTGTGACTCTCTCTCTATCTGCCTGCCTCTCTCTCTCTGTCTATACCTGTCTCTGTGTGACTCTCTCTCCCTCTCCCCCCTCTCTCTTTCTCTCTGTCTATACCTCTCTCTCACTCTCTGTCTATACCTGTCTCTGTGTGACTCTCACTCTCTCTCCCCCTCTCTTTCTCTCTGTCTATATCTATCTCGGCCTTCCTGCCTCGCTCTCTCTCTCTCTCTGTCTATACCTGTCTCTGTGTGACTCTCTCTCTCTCTGGGGTAGATTTATTATCATGTCCCTAACGTTCGTTATGCTGCTAGTCTCGCTTCACCACTTTTTCGTGGTGAAGCGGACCCCCAGTTTGCCCGAATGTATCATACCTTAGGTTTTCGTTATGGAAGTGCGTTATCCCCACTCGACGGGGATACGCTGTCTCCCATAATGGATGTGCGCATCTCCCCGGCTGTGTGTTCTGCGCATGCGCTGGTTTCCCTGACACGTGATGTGTCACCGGCACTGGGACAGCTTATGCTACAAAAAAAAAAGGTTTTGTTAGCGTACCTCTTCCCTGTTTGCTGCCAGAGTAGCGTAGCGCTGTGAAGTAGCGCTAGCGGGTGTCGGGGGGTCAGGACAGTGGCAGAATTTGCAATTTTTTTTTAATGGTCTATGGAAGGGAAGGCGCAAAAATTTCAGATTGCAGGGAGGCGCCAGACACCCTAGCACCGGCCCTGCATACCTCCCAACTTCTTTATCTGTCGAAGAGGGACACTCGCGTGAAAAGGGGGCATGGCCTATGCGGATGAGTGCGCCGTCGGGTCACGCCCCTGTTTTTCGTCCTTTGCATCGCTGATTAGACGCTGTGCTCATTTATGTTTTCTGTTAGTCGCTGTGGAACCCTTGTGGCACTATATAAATAGACTATGATGATAATAATAATGAGTGCACTCATTAGAAGTGCAAGTGACACAGGAGAGAGCCCAGTAAAATATGTAAAACTGCCAATGCCTGGGCGCTGCCAAATCTATGCTCCCTCTACTGTATTTCAGATTTCTGATTTATTGTATTTTTCATTTCTACCTTTTTTTTGTATTGTTTATATTCATTGATATTTCAACTTCCTGCCTTATCCTGAGAGCAAAGAATGGGTTAACCCTTTCACAGCCACAAGGGTCTGTCATGTATTGTGAGATAGCAGAGGCAGGGTATTATGTTGCCGTGACAGGTTCTATAGGGGACTTATCTGTCAAGGCCAGTGTCTTTGTGACAAGATCGCTATGTTCTATGACATGAATCTAGAAACACACGTAGGCGTCTCTATGTGCCAGGACTGACGCAGGCTGCTTGAGAGAAAGATTCCGGAACATTGCTATCTTTAATGTGACAAACGAGACTTAATGACACGTGACAAGTAATAAGACCTTCAACCTCCATCAATGCTCAAAATCAGGTTCTCAACTTCTTGCTCATGTGGCTCACGGACTGTTCTGTATGCAACTTATAACATTTTTCATTCTCCGGGGGGAAAAAGAGCATGGTTTCATGCTATTGGCAGGTACAGTATGTGACATGGTACTTTGGGGGTTATTCAGACCTGATTGATAATTAATAGACTGCGTATGTGCAGGGGCGGATCCAGGATAAAATGACAGGGGGGGCACCATGATAAAAGAGGGTTTAGGTGGGGGAGGGCCAGTGTTTGTGGTGCCAGTGAACATGCTAGGAGAGCGGCAGAGAGAGGGTGGCAATGGGATTAAAAATAGGCCCACCATGGCAACAAAAGTGAAGGATGCAGTTGTGCGCGCGCCGAAGGCGCGCTCTGGAAAAGGGGGTATGGCCACTCAACATGGGGCATGTCCTTGAGTGTAGTGTACAACACCATATACAACTTCTACACATTATGCTACAAAATACTAGACACCATTATACTTGCCCCTTACACATGATGCCAAATGGAATGAGCCAAAATTCAAACAATGCCACATGGATTGTGTCAAAATTCACATAATGCCACACGTATTGAGCCAAAATTTACATAATAACACACGGATTGAGCCAAAATTCACAAAATGCCACACGATTGAGCCAAATTCATAAGATGCCATATGGATTGAGCCAAAATTCACATAATGCCACATGGATTGAGCCAAAATTCAAATAATGCCACACGTATTGAGCCAAAATTCACATAATGCCACACGGATTGCGACAAAATTCACATAATGCCACATGGATTGAGACAAAATTTACATAATGCCACATGGATTGAGACAAAATTCACATAATGCCACACGGATTGAGACAAAATTCACATAATGCCACACGGATTGAGACAAAATTCACATAATGCCACACAGATTAAGACAAAATTCACAATACGCTTCATAAACAGGGACATTGTCCACCAAAGTCGCGCATTAAACATTTACACCATAATGTCCATTGCATGTTAAGTTGCACGGCATGATGTCCATTATGTATTATGCCAAACACCATAATGCCTATTAAAAATTATGCTACATACAGTAAGTGCTGCTTATCTACATGCTCATTGCCAAGGGTTCCATGCTCATTGCCAGAGGTTCCATGCTCGTTGCCATGTGGGATTACATGCTCATTGCCAATGGGGAATACATGCTCGTGGTAAATGGGGGACAGCTGCCGCCAGGCAGAAGTGATAGCCACTGACAGTGGCAGAGCCTGGCTGTATTCCGAGCACTGAAGGTCCCGGCTATTTGAAATAATACCCATTTCACACCAGAAAATGCATTCCCAGGTTTACCCCTTTTACACCAGCCTAGTCCCTGCATTTTCTGGTGTGAGGGGGAGAGAAAACCACCCCTTCCCCCCTTTAACCAGTTATCTAATTTAACCGGCTATATCTTCGGAACCAACTGACCCATTTACATGAGACAAGTATCATATTGAAGAACTTTTGAGTGGGCTTTGAATGATTTTGGTCCAGTGAAACTGGAACGTTTGGTTCCAGAGTAATCTGCCCTCAAAAACATGAACAGCCATGAAATTACATTTCAAAAATAAAAAAATCGATTTACATGCTATATCTCTGGAACCGATTGACCGATATGGACCATCCTGGTATCATATTGAAGGCCCAGCGATTTGGAATTAAATGACATCAACCACAAGCTCCTGTGATGGCAGGGGGGGAACTGGCAGCCGTCGGAACCGGGTGGGGGTCGGAATTGACGGGTCCCATATTATTATGGGAAAAAATGTTACAGCTTTGCCAGGCGATAGCTCCGGTTCCCGGGGGGCTAGAGAAATGGGGCTGGGCTCGTTGGAAAGCTCTGGTCCTCATCTACAAAATTAATGACAGGGGGGGCACGTGCCCGGGTGCCCCCCCCTGAATCCGCCACTGCGTATGTGTACATCTCGTAGTACACACATGCAATGCTATCCTGTGATAAAATCCTGCTAATATTTTGATCGTTGGCCATATGCAAATTGGCTCCTGGGGGACAGGATTGCATATGATACATTGAATGCAGTCTTTTTGCATACAATGTGTCATATGGGTTCCTAAGGGCCGTGACAAATATTCATGGCTGGGAAGGGGCATGGCCACACAATAGTTCCCCCAATTCAAATTATGCCACACAGTAGTGCAACTTTATTCACATTATATCATGCGATGGTGTCCCTTATTCACGTTTCATCACACTGTAGTAATACTTTACCTTATATATATTACTCCTCACATTATGCACATTATACCCTTAGAAAAAAATCCTGAGAAAATATTGTATTTTAAGCCCCTCCATGGCCACACTGCAACCCAGCACAAAGCAGTGTGTGCTGGGCAGAGGAGAAGAGCTACAGCTGCTGCTGTCACTTAAGGGGAGGGGGCCTGGGGCCCCCACTGGGCCCTTCAATCAGACTTTGGCCTGGGTAATTTGTACCCCCTACCCCTTTCTCTCGGCACCCCTGATAATACCACACAGTAATGCCCCTTACACATGACACATTATTAATGTCTTTATAAACATAATGCCCCTTACACATATGCCAACCTTTATAAATGCCCTTCATACACATAATGACACACATAATGCCCCTTACACATATGTTGCACATTATTAATACCCTTATACACATGACACACATATTGCCCCTTACACATATGTTGCACATTATTAATACCCTTTCACACATGACACACATAATACCCCTTACACATATGTTGCACATTATTAATGCCCTTATACACGTCGCACATTATTAATGCATTTATACATGACACACATAATGCCCCTTACACATATGCCGAACACTTTTGCTCAACCAACCCACCCGCAGACAGCACTGGCACAGCTGCTAACACTGTGACCTCTGTCGCTGCTTGAATACAGATGTTTCCTCAAACATCTTGCCTCAATAAGCCATGCAGCTCTTGGCCAGTTTTGCTAACGTTGGGTGCCTTTTTGCTGAAAATTCGTCTTATTTGCATTGTTATGTGACCAGGACACATAAGGAGCTTCCGATGATGAAAATGATATGCATCATGCCTATATTCTGCGTGCAACTGTGGCTGTACCTGCATACGGAATGCTATGTTACAGTGATTTCCATGAATACACTATTTCATATGCAGATACATCCTCACTCACACACAGAATATAGGCATGTTGCATATCATTTTAATAAGCAGAAGCTGCTGTTGCCCCTAGGCATTTCAAACGCTCTAGGCATTTGCTTAGTTTGCCTATGCCTAGGGCCGGCT
Source organism: Crinia signifera (assembly GCF_055691185.1). Lineage (NCBI taxonomy): Eukaryota > Metazoa > Chordata > Amphibia > Anura > Myobatrachidae > Crinia > Crinia signifera. The sequence continues at coordinate 103,711,361 of NC_139222.1, read as the reverse complement.
CTGGGCACACAGCAATGTGCCTCACATTGCAATTTCAAGTAAACAACATACAGTGTCACTTTTTATTCAAACCATAACGGCATGCATCGAAATCGTAAAAACAAAGTGTCCATATAGTATCAGTGGATGGCTGCCTTACGGTCTGAGCTATGCACAGATTGCACACAATAAATTAATTTTCAGATAATTAACGATCCAACTCATTTTCGCAAGCGATTTGCAGGCCGTGCATAGCAGGAGTTTTCTCTGGCAGAGCGGTTTAAACCTGATCGCAGTGATCAGGTCTGAATAACCCCCTTGTGTATGGGACTGTTTCACCTTGGCTCTCATGTATGGTTCCCGGGGTGTCCCTGTTTCCTCAAAGGACACCCTAGTTTATTATGTAATCTCCTGATAGTATTATAAGTGAATGACTGCATTGCAGGTCCTCAATGTACAATAGCAAAAGCATTAGTTCAAGATTCGGCTAAATCTATATATTCATTTTTATGCTTTTATTGTCGGTACTATTGTGGCAGCAAATTCCCCATAATTGTATATTGTGTATGTGAAACAACCTGACAGTGTTTTCTTTATAGGAATATAACCCAAAACAAATGAACTATGGGCCTGATTAAGAGTTGGTCACTAATAAGAGAATTTTTTAATTGAGCGACTATCGAATTTGTGAGGGTAAACAGCGAAAGAAAACCCGTATGGATCAAAAACGCAAAGCGGCCAAGGTTTGACTGACAGGAAGCTGACGTTTGGGGGTTGTAACCGACCGTTGTCTGGAATTTTAAGGCATACCCAGGTGTTTTAATGGAGGGTGTGAGACATCAGCGCTGGAATTGATTAGCCTGTCTCAGTCGCAGATTCGTGTAAGGGTCAGACTTTCTCACATCTAGACAGATGGCAAAAACTGTTTGATGGTGTGGGAATTGAGTGTGGATTTGTGATGCCGGTTAGTGGCCCATTCGCGATTCACTCGCAAATTTAAAAGGACGAGTTATCATTCTGTCTGGGCGGCGGCTATCTACTCACAGTCATCTGCAACTTTAGACTTTAACAATCAGATCTGAATCAGGCGCTATGGCCAAGACTGTTTTCATTATTGTGCTGTTTTCTGTGACAATCATTGCAGATAACCTGTGTATCTTTTATTGTTGGATTGATACACTCTCTAGTAGTGTATCTATCTGGTACTTTTTATTGTATTTGTTATGTTGCACTCCACCTTGAGTGCATTCTATAACAAAACTTGCTGGAATTGACCAGGGATGGAAATACCAGAGACAATTGTGTTGGTTACCCACAGGTACCAGCCTTAAAAAAGGGCACCCTGATTTCTTCTGTTGCTCAAGGCAAGGTTCTACTTTATGCACCACAGAGCAGGAATAAACTGGGAGCCCAGGGAACATGTTCCATGGTTCTCCATTTCCTAGGGAGAGAGATGGGGGTGAAAATAGGAATCACCTTGTAAAGTTCCTTCTAATCCCCCCACACACACACACACCCCCACACACACACACTTCCTGGGTACCTGTGTAAGTACACAGTCCCATTTTAGAAACAGCGATCGTCACTGTGTCCCCTGCTGAGTGGCACTGGCAGCTGCATTTTTTTCAGTTACCTGGTGCTGAAAACTTCAGGTCTGTTAATCCCCCAGCACCGGGTATCCCGCTGATATGTGCCATCAGGTGAGTAGGAAAGTGGGTGGCATTATGTGTATTGGAAATTACGGTGTATGGCATTATGTTTAATGGGCTTTACGGTGTATGGCATTATGTTTAATGGGCATTATGGTATGTGGAATTATGTTTAATGGGCATTATGGTATGTGGTGTTATGTGTAATGGTTATTACAGTATATGGCATTATGCGTAATGGGCATTGCATTGTAGATTTTTGCCCATTAGGCTGTGATGGACACACACATTAGGCAGTGATGGACACGCCCAGTAGGTGGTGATGGATACGCCCCTAAAATGGTGCACCCCCTAAGAAAATGGGTTGCGCACGCCTATGGTTGATACCCAGCACCGTGTATCCCGCTGATATGTGCCATCAGGTGAGTAGGAAAGGGGAGGAGCCCACAGCAGCCGAGGTCTGGGCACACAGGACGGCAGCACTGCTGTCACTACCCATGCAGCAATATTTTAAAAATAAATAATAAAAAAACTTCAAGAGGGTGCAGGGGAGTACCTCCTCTGCCTTAGGGCCCCCAAGACCCTGGGCCCCATAGCAGTTGCATCCCCTGCACCCTCTGTAGTTACACCACTGTTCCCATTTTATCTTGCCTTTCCACAACTGCATTGCAGACCAATGGCTAAAGGTGGGGGAGTTAGCGAGTCGCACAAGACTAGGGTGATAACAAGAGGACCCCCTTATTGTCCTTATGTATTTATAATTTATTAAAGGATCGGGGGGGGTGTGCTACCATTGGACATATGAAAGTTGAGAGAATTTTGAAAAAGAAGAAGAGATGTCCTATATCGGTGCACCAACAACAATATAAAATATAACTTTTATTAGTTTATTTTTAAGAACTGCGATAATATAAAAAAACATAAATCGACAGACATGGGTGGGATTCACACATTTAAGGCTGCAGGCAGATGTTGCACTCTGATAATCAGTGGTTGAAAAGGGTTAGGTTCAAACAGTGTATGTCTGGTCTTGACAGAGATGTATATGATCTGTCTGGCCAGTTGTTAGGTAGGAGTGGGTTAATTAACCTCTTTAAATAATTGCTCCGTGTGTCGCAGGCTCACTGTCACGCATGATAGGATCAACACACATTACATGTAGTCCTAGTGTGTGGTGACATATCACTTTTAACTCCAATGAGGATCCTTTCAATGGAGTGGCCACCTGTATTAGTGCATGCAACAATAGTCAGGATTCACCTATGTACAATAAGAATGGTGCCTGACATAACGTCATAGCTTTTTGATCAGTGTGGACCTTCACATTAACGTGTACATATGGATATACCAGCAATGATAGTTGTATACCAACAGGTATGTATACCAACTCACCTAATTAGATGGCTGATCTGTGGTATCATATAGGGCCTTATTTTGGTTCATTCTTTCTGACAAAATCCTTCTTAGATGGGCAAAACCATGTGCATTGCAGGTGGGGCAGATGTAACATGTGCAGAGATAATTAGATTTGGGTGGGGTTTTACTTCAAAGTGAGATCTATATTGCAGTGTAAAAATAAAGCAGTCAGTATTTTCCCTGCACAGAAACAAAATTACTCACCCAAATCTAATTCTCTCTGCACATGTTACATCTGCCCCCCCTGCAGTGCACATGGTTTTGTCCATCTAAGAAGGATTTTGTCAGAAAGAATGAACCAAAATAAGGCCCATAGTGCGGAAGGGCAAGCACTGCTGGAAGTGAGTATGGGCCCTTACAAGGGCTGCTGCGGCATATCACCGTTCGGACACATAATCAAAATACATTGGTATGAAAAACAAACACTGCAAACATCTGCCTGCGCACCGCTAGCCGGCACGCGCTTCGCAGATTAGCTTCGTCAGGGCCAACCCTGAAGAGGGCAGAATTCTGCTCATGCCTTGTGTCATATTGAGAATTTTGGCTCATTCCCCATGTCAGAATGTGAATTTTGGCTCATTTCCTGTGTCAAAATGTGAATTTCAGGCTCATTCCCTGTGTCAGAATGTGAATTTCAGCTCATTCCCTGTGTCAGAATGTCAATTTCGGCTCATTCCCTGTGTCAGAATGTGAATTTCAGCTCATTCCGTGTCAGAATGTGAATTTCAGCGCATTCCCTGTGTCAGAATGTGAATTTCAGCTCATTTCCTGTGTCAGAATGTGAATTTTGGCTGATGCCCTGTGTCAGAATCTGAACTTTAGGCTCATTCCCTGTGTCAGAATGTGAATTTCAGCTCATTCCCTGTGTCAGAATGTGAATTTTGGTTCAAAACCTGTGACAGGGTAACATTTAATGAGATGCGAAAATGTGACTTTTGCGATATTTTCGCCAAAAACGGCAGAAATCACACTTTTTCCCAAATACACATATTTAATGAGATGCGAAAAACAGCAAAAGAATTTGCGGATTTTGCTGCGAAATCGCACTTTCTGAAAGTGCGATTTTGTTTTGTGCCGGAACTCACATCCAGATGTTTTCCCATTGAAAAATATACAATTTGCATATTTAATGAGATGCAAATTCAGGAAATGTGTCTATAAATCGTCAAAAAATCAGACCAGGTTCTGATATGCGAATTGGTCAGAACTCTGCACAGATCATTGAGATCTGTGCATGGTCCTGTGTTAAAAAATGTGTAAAAGTGTTTTTTTTTCTTCCAAAAATGGCATGGGGTCCCCCCTCCTGAGTATAACCAGCCCCGGCTCATTGAGCCGGACCTGGTTCCAAAAATATGGGGGACAAAAAGCATAGGGGTCCCCCATATTTCTGAAACCAGCCCCGGACTCTTGGACCGGTCCTGGTTCCAAAAATACGGGGGACAAAAAATCTGGGGTTCCCCGTATCAAAAATACGGGGGGACAAAAAATCTGGGGGTCCCCCGTATTTTAAATCCAGCACCGGGCTCCAACAGCCCACGGTGTCATGCCACAGCCGGGGGGACACTTTTTACATAAGGTCCCCCGGCTGAAACATGAGCACTGTGGCTGGTCAGCCTTGGACGGGGTACCTGGAGGAGTGGGGACCCCCCCAATAAAGGGGTCCCCCCCAAGCTTCACCTGTCCAGGGCTGAAGCCCGGCGCTGTCACCGGCATCCGTGCCCAGTGGACGCCGGCCTGATGGGGTTAAATCTCACATACGTAACATTGCTTTATGCAGGAGAACTACAAGTGCCAGCAGACCTCTCCCGCATGCTGGGACTTGAAGAACCACAAGTCCCAGCATGCGGGGCATTAATGGGCCCGCTGGGACTTGTAGTCCACCTGTAAAAAGAATGTTAAAAGAAAAGACACACACACAGAAAAGTATAACTTTATTTTACACAGAACCACACACCTCACTTTTACACCAATATACTTACCAATCCAGGATCCAGCGCTGGCTCCCTGTTCCACAACCAGCTCACCCTGCACGGACAGCGGGCTGAACCGGCTTCTCCGGAGCAGCTAACAGCCTCTGTAGCGCTGTCCCAGCGCTGCAGAGGCTGAGAGCTTGATTGGCCGATGCGTCTCCATGGAGATGCATAGCTCAGCCCTGATTGGCTGAGCTATGCATCTCTATGGAGACGCATAAGCCGAAGACGCTCTCAGGCTCTGTTGCGCTACAGAGGCTGTTAGCTGCGCCGGAGAAAGCCGGTTCAGCCCGCTGTCCGTGCAGGGTGAGCCGGTTGTGGAACAGGGAGCCAGTGCTGGATCCTGGATTGGTAAGTATATTGGTGTAAAAGTGAGGTGTGTGGTTGTGTGTAAAATAAAGTTATACTTTTCTGTGTGTGTGTGTGTCTTTTCTTTTAACATTGTTTATACAGGTGGACTACAAGTCCCAGCGGGCCCATTAATGCCCCGCATGCTGGGACTTGTGGTTTTCCAAGTCCCAGCATGCGGGGAGGTCTGCTGGCACTTGTAGTTCTCCTGCATAAAACAATGTTACGTATGTGAGATTTAACCCCATCAGGCCGGCGTCCACTGGGCACGGACGCCAGTGACAGCCCCGGGCTTCAGCCCTGGACGGGTGAAGCCTGGGGGGGACCCCTTTATTGGGGGGGTCCCCACTCCACCAGGTACCCCGTCCAAGGCTGACCAGCCACTGTGCTCATGTTTCGGCCGGGGGACCTTATGTAAAAAGTGTCCCCCCGGCTGTGGCATGACACGGCGGGCTGTTGGAGCCCGGTGCTGGTTTAAAAATACGGGGGACCCCCAGATTTTTTGTCCCCTGTATTTTTGGAACCAGGACCGGTCCAAGAGTCCGGGGCTGGTTTAAAAAATACGGGGGACCCCTACGCTTTTTGTCCCCCGTATTTTGGAACAAGGTCTGGCTCAATGAGCCTGGGGCTGGTTATGCTCAGGAGAGGGGACCTCACTCCGGTTTTTTTTGCAAACACAAAATCAAATTGACACATTTTCATGCCTAAAATTCACACATTTTCATGCCTAAAATTCACCCATTATCGCACTTAATCACACTTTTCTTTCCGGAATACGCACCTCATTAAATATGCGAATCTGCTGCAAAAAATGTGATAATGGGCGATTTTGAAAGTGCGATAAAATCGCATTCTATTAAATGTCACCCTTAATGTTACATTTTGGCTCAAAACCTGTTTCCTAATGATAAATTTTGGCTCAAAACCTATGTCGTAATGTGAATTTTGGCTCATATCGTGCGTCCTAATGTGAATTTTGGCTCATACCGTGTGTCCTAATGCAAATTTTGGCCTATTCTGTGTGGCATAATGTGTAAGGGGCATATTGCACTGGGAAGAGAATATTTTTTGCACATGGGGAAATTCCGGTAGATCACGGGTAAGTAAGTGTACAAAAAGTAGATCCCGGGTTACAATAGTCCGGCCCACCTCCTATAATCAGTCTCTTGCCTTATTTTTGTTGTTTTTCTTATATTAAAAAAATATTTTGAAGGCTTCTTCATTGTACGAGGATGTGGAATGTATTGTGATCAATCAGTTTTAACAATAGTGATCATAATATTCTGGAAACAGTACTCCTGGGAAAATGATGTCCATGCAGACTTCCCTGGTGCATACATCAATGTGGCAGATAGAGTATAGATGGGGATAATAGATATCATTAATCCATATGACAAGTATAAGTGTAGGTCGATCATCAGATTGCATGGCAGAAATTATATCCCAGATTAAAACTATTAGCACTATTAGTGGTCTTGGACCACTATTGTGCGACAGTGAAAAGATCGACACATGAAAAAGGTCAACATGCACTAGGTGGACATTGACAAAAGGGCCATGTGCGATATGGTTCATGAGACATGCAATAGGTCACTCTAAATGGACAATAACGTGACTTTGTCAACCTTTTGTCAATGTCGACCTAGTGCATGTTGACATTTTGTTTGTGTTGACCTATTGCATGTCCACCTTGTGTTGTCGACCTATTGACTGTCTACCGAGACACTGTAGATCTATCAACCATAACCATCAGGTTAGACACTAGGGGAGGGTTATAGTAAAGCTGTGTACTCTCAATGAGATCTGGCCAGGCGATTTTCACTAGTCAAAACTGCGTAGAAGGTTAGCCAGAATCGCCCCATGTGTACACAGCGGTCAGCGCCACTATTGCTTGGCCAAATAGACTGTGCAGGAATGTCAATTTTGACTAGCTGCCGCACACAGGCCATTATTCTGGTTCACTCCTTCTGGCAAAGTCCTTCTTAGATGGACAAAACCATGTGCACTGCAGGGGGGCAGATGTAAAATGTGCCGAGTGAATTAGATATGGGTGAGTTATTTTGTTTCTGTGCAGGGAAAACACTGCAATATAGATCTCACTTTGAAGTAAAACTCCACCCAAATCTAATTCTCTCTGCACAAGTAACATCTGCCCCACCTGCAGTGCACATGGTTTTGTCCATCTAAGACGGAATTTGCAAGAAGGAGTGAAACAGAATAAGGCCCACAGTGTATTTGGCTGTACACACAGGGTAAGTGGCTGGGGATGGCAGCCATCTATCTCTGATGGCTTATATATACATCTTGATTTTGATATTTTGACAAATTGCTTAGTCCAAATCACCCAGTCTGCATCTGTGTGTACACCACTTTAGGCTGCGGTGGGTGTGGGAGCTTAGGTTTAGGCTGCAGTGGGGTTAGTGTAAGGCTGTTGGAGGGGACAGTTAGAGTTAGATTGTGGGAGGAGGATTTTAGGGTTAGGCTGGGTGAGTACCGGGATCCATTGGATTTTGACTGTTGAGATGCCGGCGTCCTGACCAGAGGCAGAACTCTGGGAGGCAATGGAGTCATCTGCCGCCGGGCTCCTGCTCCCAAGGGGGCACCTCTCCTCCCCATCAAGTTTGAATCAGTTAATTGAAAGCAGTTGATATTGCTAATGTGGCTGACTTCTCCTTCTAACATCATTTTTGCAACTATCACACCCTGTATTAGATCCCATGACCTTACTGGAGACAGACACCTTACTGATTGAGCTCTTTGGGGGGGCACCAATACATATCTTGCCTCCGGGCAACTTGGATAAACTTACGCCACTGGTCCTGACCGCTGGGACTCTCACTGCTAAGATTTTTTACCCAACTACTGCGCGCACAGCCCCGTCAGAAGTAATGAAGAAATTGCGAGCCCCTTTTCTTGCGGGAGCATTTGAACACATTTTTGGTGATTCATTTCTCATAGCAGAGATTAGTAATGATAATTATTGTCTCAGACCTGATAATAAACATACACCAATATATCTAGCCTTTCCTCATGCTCTGGCACGATGTGGTCTTGGGAGTGCCACCCTCCTTTCAGTACATAGATCACAATGATGGATGTCCTAGGCTAGAATGCATAGCAGGTGATGTGTGGACGCAGCACAGATATTATCGTCCTAATTGGCAGTTTATCACCATCATGCCAGGGAAATTAATAAACGAGTGATCTGCAGCGGCAGCAGAATGCATAGTCAGCATGAGAGGCCATTAATCCGAGATTTGTCCACACTGCAATAGGAAGCAGGAGGTGTACGTGGGGATGCGATGGGTAGTAGCAATCTGATCAATAACCCATGCTGAAAATAAACACATGACAATACTAATCAACATTTATCTCTATCTTTGGCCAAAATGAATCATAAAAAGTTAACTTTTTAATTCCTGTCGCACATATAAAATTCTTCAGCTTCACAATATCCCTGAGGTAACTCAAGAGATTCTGACCGTGGAGCCAGAGAGAAATTGAGTGTTCTGAGGCGTGAGGTATATTTACAAACCGGTGGATTAAGCAATGGACATAAGAGAGACACAAGAAGGGTCAGCGACCCGAGATTGAATCTAATCTGTAAAATCGTGCAAACCCTGACATCCTGTCGGATTTACTCAGTCAGACCGTGCATTCGCTGCATGATCTTATAGGAGGAAATGTTTCTATAAGAGAGATTTTGTTCTGGCCCAGTAGACCGATCTGTAAAAGAAAAATACATACTTCAGGAAACATCTATGCAGCATGCATTTACACAATGGGCTTCATTCAGATTCTGGAGGATCTGCGTCCTGATCGATGTTTGGTACGCAGTATGCAGTATGGCAGAGTTTCTCAAACTGTGCGTCTTGACCCCAAAGTGGGTCCCCACTACCTAAGCAGGGGGTCATGACTTGTTGCTGACCATCAGGTGAATATGTCTGTGGATGTAGGGGGGACATGTTAAGTCATTAAGTAAACACCCACTGCCTGCCTATTCCATTCCCCTGTCACCCTTTTCCATCCCACCATTACCCACTGCCTCCCTGTCAATATAGCGCCCACTTCACTTCAATTACCTCACATGTGGCCGCCATTTTGCCATAAATTGCAGGGGTCCTGGTTTTTTTTTTTTTATTGTCTGACAGGGTCAAGGAGCAAAATAGTTTGAGGACCCCTGCAGTATGGCATTAGACCGTCAGCATACTGTACCTCACAACTGTCACGATTTTCACAGGACAGGTCTTGTCTTTTTTGGGAGTGTCCCACGTCCCACCCATGGGAACCCACCCCATCCCACTTTAACCCCTGCAGTCAAGTCTGAATGAGAGCCTATGTACTAGTATAGGTACACAACATGTTGATTACCCTCTTAATCTTGTTGCATTAATAAAAAGCTTACAGTATATGAGTCAACTTTTAATTACTAAAATGTTTTAGTCAAGTTCTAGTTTTTAGTCAAGTTATGATTCCTGGATTAACAAGAGTACCGCCCCTCGCAAGCAAGCATCATAAGTACACCATACCTGCTGGGGACCTGCTCAACTGGCCACTATGTGCAGCATTGTGCAGTGGGATGTGGTGCAACAATGATGCAATCCAATGTAAATTGCTTCATCAAACTCACAGACTGCCCACATTTCTGTGGTATACACCTATTCTGGAAGGAAATCATGGAGAGAAGGCAAGTATAATATACACAATAGCCATAGTCAGCAATAGATTGACTTCCTGGGTCCAAAGTGCAGTGGGCATGCATCTTGAAATGTGCTGCTTGAACGAGTAGATTTACAGTATGTGCATATCACCAAGCAGGGCTGGTCCATAGTTTGTATGTTATCCAGGGCCATAATTGGGTGATGTGGAGTGTGCCAATGCACATAGTGCTGCACGATAGGGGGCACTGTTAGCAGAACTTGTCTATTATCTGTGTTAATTATGTTGACTTGTAGCTTCCCTACTCTTTGAGGCCTGGCATCTTCTGACCACCTATGTATCCGTCCCCTACCCCTTCCTTTACTTATAACTATAGAACATTGATGAACTTAACTTATTTGCTCTTTGTTATTCAGTCACGCTGTGCTGTTCTGTATTACATTTCAAGGTACTGACATAACTGGGATATGAACCCATCGCCTGTGGCATTGCAGACAGACACTTTATTCATTGAGATGTCTGCCCTTTTATAGAAAGCTAGCCCCTGACACATGTGTTCTGAGTCACCCACAGGCCAGTCAGTAAAAAAATTATAGATGACCATTGGTTGGTGAAACTATCAATGGTTATTCATTGCATAGTTTGAAACCATCAATTGGCTCTTTTTATATTGCCATCAATGGTAACCATCAATGGTGACGGCACCTAAAATGCACTGAAAGCAGGCAGCATCTTTATTAATGAACTGCTTCAAATCTCTTTTCTGTTCTGTTGTTGAACTACTACAGTGTCTCTGTAGATGAATGGGCAGCTGCAGCCATTGGTGAGCTGCCGCTGATGGACCAGCTCCTCAGCAAATTAAAATGCTGCAATAAATGATACAGCAATTTTGTAATGAAGAGTGGGAAGGGCCAGCAGGAGCAGGAACATTGAAGATGGTCCAATCCACTGTACCCAGCATACAATAATGATGCTTTAAGGCTAGTTTAGCTTTTCAACCATCAATACATGGCTGGTACCTTATTGCTGTGTACATGGGATACTATGGGAGTTAACAACAATCTTAGTGAAGTAAGGGATTATTAAAGCATCCTTCTTTACAGACTGTATAATAGCTATAAAATAGAGAGTAGTGTAATAGCTATTTCTGCCCCTAGAGATCCGTGTCTGGTCAACCGATCGACAGCGTCTAGATCCTCCATTTTATGGTTGACCACACTTAGTCGAACATATACAGTTTGACGCCTAAAAATAGTCGACAGCGTCTACATCAACGGTAATGAAAGTTAGACACAAGCGTTAGGTTGACGGGAACATGACTGACAGACACAAGATCGACAAGAGTTTTCACGACTAAGCATGGCCGACCATAACATGGTCAATATAGACATTGTCGATCCACCATACCATAACCCTAGACATTGTCATAACCATTTTTATTAGAGGGCAGTTTACACTATGGGACTGATTCTGGTTCACTCGCAAAAGAACAGTCTCTCTTTAATGGACAAAACCATGCACTGCAGGGGGGCAGATGTAACATGTGCAGAGAGTGTTAGATTTGGGTGCGGTTTGTACTTCAAACTATATATCCATATTGCAGTGTCAAAATAAAGCAGCCAGCACAGAAACAAAATAACCCACCCAAATCTACTCTCTCTGCACATGTTACATCTGCCCCACACGCAGTGCACATGGGTTTGTCCAATAGAGAGAGAATTTGCTTTTGTGGGTGAACCAGAATCAGGCTCTAAATATCATGTTTAGGTTGCCTGAATCTTAATTATGGCATTTAAATCAGCATAATATATTCCCAACAGAGGGCAGATACAGTATAGGAATTTTACATAGATACCCAGATATTTAGCACCATGAAGAAACCGAATATATTTAAACCCTTATGTATTTAATTAAAAAAAACTGGTGGTAGTAGATCTAATTTTATTTTCACATACTGGATCTATTTTCTTGCACATTATAATTAGTTATTGTTTTATAGACGTTGCTAGTGTAGTAAGATAGAATTCGCTAAACATTTTAATCATGGCTAAATAAAAGATATGTGTTATTAAATTGATGAAACCCATTTAGTGCACCACAGACATCTCTTGGTATGTTTACTGTACATGGTTCATTACCACTTTAGCATGGAATTATTTAATATCTATGACCTGCTGTGCCTCTGTATACTGAAGCAGCCTGTAAGGCATTATAAGTGCGTAATAAAAGTTGTGCCTTACAATGTGCATATGTACAAGATATAGTAGAATTGTATTATTGGAAAACATTATACAGTATTGGGGAAGTAAACTTGGGTAGAAGATTAAATATTTAAAAAATATAAGAATATTGTTTTTTTTTTGTTTTTTTTTAAAGGAGCCTTTATTGGTTATTGGTGCCGAAAAGGCGTTTGACAGATTAGACTGGGGCTATTTGCAATCTGTACTGACTCAATTTGGCTTTCAATTTTTGATTTTAGATTCTACCTTAGCTTTATACACTGCCCCCTCCGCAAAGGTCTTTGATAATAGTTGTCTCTCCTCGAGGTCTGATATCACCGGTGGTACCAGACAGGGATGCCACTTATCTCCTCTTATTTTCGCCTTGGCCATTGAATCCCCTAGCTGAGAAAATTAGATTTACTAATGACATTAGAGGATTTGTGATAGGAGGACTCTTGTAAAATCAACCTTTTTGCTGATGACATTCTCTTGTGCTTATAACATCCAGAAACATCTCTCTAACTCTGTATAATACTTGATAACTATTCAAACTGCTTAAAGACAGATATAGATATGTGTGGCAAACCAGGGCTATCAAATATTTGGGTGTTCATCTATCTAGAGACAATGCCTTGGGACGCCGGTGACAGCCCCGGGCTTCAGCCCTGGACGGGTGAAGCCTGGGGGGGACCTCTTTATTGGGGGTCCCAGGTACCCCGTCCAAGGCTGACCAGCCACGGTGCTCATGTTTCGGCCGGGGGACCTTATGTAAAAAAGTGTCCCCCGGCTGTGGCATGACACTGCGGGCTGTTGGAGCCCGGTGCTGGTTTCAAAATACGGGGGACCCCCAGATTTTTTGTCCGCCATATTTTTGGAATCAGGATGGTCCAAGAGTCCGGGGCTGGTTTCAGAAATACGGGGGAGCCCTACGCTTTTTGTCCCCCGTGTTTTTGGAACCAGGTCCGGCTCAATAAGCCCGGGGCTTATTTAAAAAAAAAAGTACCAGAGCCAGATTCGCATACAATATATGAACCCAGGGGTACATTCCAGCATTATACACATGTGCAGCAGTATATGCTGCTGGAGATTCGCTGAGTTTTGATAAGAGATGTGCAGAACAGGTAGCCAGGTGAGGCACTGCCTCACCTGCCATAGACTTTTTACTCCAGAGTTTTGACTATAAAAATTATTAGAATAATAAAAATAAGACTTTTTAAATATATTCTTTGTATTTTTGCCATACTTTATAAACTCAAAACTATGTTGTATATATTAGAATGACAGGAAATGCTGTGCCTCACCTGCCTCACTCCACAGCACGCCACTGGACAGGACCATGCACAGATCTCAATGATCTGTGCAGGGTTCTGGCCAATTCTCCTGTCAGAACCTGGTCTGCATGTGTGGCGATTTTTAGACACATTTTTATGAATTTGCATCTCATTAAATATGCGATTTGTATACTTTTCAATGGGAAAACATCTGGATGCGAGTTCCGGCACGACTGAAAATCACACTTTCAGAATGGGCAATTTCATTTTTCGCATCCGATCTCATTAAATCTGCGAATTCGGGAAAAAAAAAAAAATCACATTTTCGTATCTCATTAAATGTCACCCTAAGTGTCCTTTCTGAGCGATATTGTTAACAATATCACCTAGTGCAGTGGTTCACAAACTTTTTTGCCTCACGGCACCCTAGATTAACATAATATTTGTCACGGCACCCCTAGGTGCAAAGTTTGATACCGAGAATTTCAGAAAACAATATTAAATTAAATAAGTTGTGCGTATATGTCATCCTTAGGTCCAGTTATGTGGTGAAGGACAGGATTCACTTCTGTTTATAAACATATTTAAAAACTGGAATAGAATAGAATAGAATCAACTTTATTGGCCATGTGTGCTTGCGCACACTAGGAATTTTTTGTGGATTACAGTGCAGCATCAAGCAGGGATGAAAAGGGGGGGAGGGAGACATTACATATATTACATAAAGACATTACAAGCATTTAATTTCTAGCTACGACTATGGTGGTCAGGTCGCCAAGTAGGGACACGTTGTTTGGCTGTTGATATTGGGATTTGATTCGCTTTGATTGGATTGTTCAGGTGATGGACGGCTAACGGAAAGAAGCTTCTTGCGGATCTGGACGTTTTGACGGGGATGGACCTGAACCGTCTTCTGGATGGTAGGATGTCGAACAGGTTGTGACCAGGATGCAGCTTGTCGTTTGCGATCTTCTCAGCACGTTTCCTTACCCTGGATGAGAACAGATCCCTTATCGGGGGGAGGTCGGTCGGTCCCTATGATCCTTTCCGCAGTCTTCACTACCCTCTGCAGTTTTTGTTTGTCGTTCTCGCTTGCGCCACAGTACCAGATTGTGATCGAGGAACATAAGACAGACTCCACGATGGCGGAGTAGAATACGCACAGCAGCTCCTGTGGGATGTTGAATTTCCTGAGTTGCCTCAGGAAGAACAGGCGCTGTTGGGCCTTTTTTAAGTTTGTGGTTATGTTTAATCCCCATCTTAGAAAGCCACCAGCACTGATTTTGCCTATTACATTGACCATAAATAGTTTGAATCGGTTTTGGATAACCAAACCGAGGCACCCCTGCAAGTGCTCCGAGGCACCCCAGGGAGCCTAGGCGCACAGTTTGGGAACCACTGACCTAGTGTGTAATACTGTGTATGTGAGTTCACACTACCCTGGAGTTGATACAGATTCTTCAACTAATTTAAGTATGAACTATTTAATATGTTGGCATGTCTGAGGTTCCTCATATGTCTGGACCCCCCCACCAATAAGAAATTTTGATTCACACATCTACTTAAATAAATTAACAATTAAAATAAGAATCCAAATAAAACTATATGAATTAATTATCCATAAATGTATTTCAAAGTGTCAAAAGTGGTGAATGAAGACGCCATACTGGATATGACATCCTCTCTGCTGTGAAGCATAAAGCAAGTTCATTTATCATCTACTGATCACTTTCAGCCTGAGGAAGTGGTCAGTAGGTATTTTATTGTATTTTCTCTTTTTTTTGTGGAAGCATTTAATAATGAACAGCAGTGCAATATTGTCCGCAGGGTGTATGCAGCAAATGGTGAGTAATTCCAACACTTATCCCATAGTAATTGGCACAACTCACTGTGCTCTATTTATTTGTTCCTTTTCTTCTTACATTTTCCTGGACACTCACAAAGGACATGGAAAGAGTTAAAGACCTAAAAAGCTCCAGAACACAGACATCACAGAACTGTTCACAAAACTGTTGTTGATCAGTTCAGATGTTCCTGGCTACAGATACAGTATATGGCCTTGCAAATTGAGCCTGCAAGGTCAGAATACCGTGGAAACCTATGTGAATTTGTTCAATAAATTAGACATCTCATTCTGCTTGCAAGTCACGATTCCATTTTTGATTGGTCTTTTACAGGTTAACAGCCCACATCATAAACAATTGGCATCATGGCAGATCAAGTTGGGGCTGCAGAGAAAAGTCTATTGATTTGGCTTCACACCAGCACCATCAAAGGCGAGACCACCTTTGGTTGTAATATTCCTGGCCAATCTCCTCATGGGAGCCAGTGAAGGGTGCAGCCAAGTTTGGAATACCCAGCCTACCACCCTGCAGAAAAAGCTTCCACCAAATTTGTTTGTTTTTTAACCCATATGAATTTGGACGCAATATATCCCAGTATACACATTTATCTAGCACACAGGTTCTCACACTCGGTCCTCAGGACCCCACACAGGTCATGTTTTCCAGTTCACCCGGCAGGAGCACTGTGTGTCACCAACCGTCACATTTTAAAAGATCCACAAGTGATTTGGAAAACACAAACTTTGTGAGGGCCTAAGGACCAAGTTTGAGAACCTGTGAACTGGAATATGACACAGTAAAACATTCATCCTCAGTACATTAAACAAACAAGATGCGTTTTGATTTTACTGAAAAAATGATGGATGGTTAGCCTAAAAAAATTGGTGATAATGTGTTATATATTTTAATATTCATGACCAAGGTATTTACATTTTTGTACATGTGGAAGAGCCAGTTTAGACTCTGAGGAGAGTTAGGAGACAAAAACAGTGTTCTGCATGTTCATTTGCCACTGGAACAGTTGATATTGTTCAATATCATGGAGTAGTATTTGTAATTGTCAATAATAATAATAATGCAAAG
Source organism: Crinia signifera (assembly GCF_055691185.1). NCBI lineage: Eukaryota > Metazoa > Chordata > Amphibia > Anura > Myobatrachidae > Crinia > Crinia signifera. The sequence continues at coordinate 103,694,920 of NC_139222.1, read as the reverse complement.
AGTGTAATGGAACTTAGTGGCCAATAGGGACATTCCTAAGATAGTACTTGACAGTCATAGTTATTGTTTAACTAGAAACTTATTAATGCTCTATACATAGGTGGTGCGCAGGGAAGGAGGGGGGGGGGGGGCGGAGATTTCCTGGTGAGGCCAGGCAAACCCTAATGTCCAGCACCCTCCTCACAATCTCATGAGCACTGCCACCCCTTTTTTTTCCACAGCACCTGGTCAATACTACATTACTTGCTGGCTGCCATTTTGTCTACTGTGGTGAGGGGGTCGCAGCTACCACTGTGTGTGAGTGCTAAAGGGCAGGTAGATGGCTGCTGGGAGGTGAGAGGGGTATATGTGTCACTGTCAGCCCCCACAATGTGTCTGTGTGGAGAGGGAAGTGTCAGATCCCTGTTTGCATGTGTGGAGCCGGGACGTTGGGCAGCAGTGATCAGAACCGAGGAGGGATATGGTACACAATAACTGAGGTAAGGTTGGATAGTGGTGATCAGAGTCAAAGCTATAAATAGAGCTGTACAGGGTTGGGGTTAAACTAGAATGACACAAAAAGCATTTTCAAAGGGAAACTATAGTTGATAAGAATAGGCAGAGTGATGAGTGCTAGATACTGTTATAGTACTGACACTATCTGGCAACATGGTGACCACAGATATAGACACTGAGGTGGGATGTCATGTCACCAATGATGAAAGTGTACCAGACTCATGAGGGCCAGATGTACTAAGCTTCAAGAGTGATAAATAGCCAGCCAATCAGCTCCTGTCCTGCCTGACATTTTTCAAACACAGCCTGTGACATAGCAGGTAGGAGCTGATTGGCTGGCTGTTTATCACTCTCCTTTTTATCACTTTTGAAGCTTAGTGCACCTGACCCTCAGTGCAAACAGCTTCATAATCCACATGCAGTTTAACCTGCCCATTACCCTGTGCGGTCACATCAGTTGCATCTTCTGCAGGAATCAGAGGTAACAACATCTGATGTGAAGTCACAGAGCTGGTCTTTGTAAAGGTGGGGCGTTATATGTTACTCATTTTTATACTTCATCATTTATCATTTATTAAATGGAGAAAGTGAAGATACAAATTCATTTCACAGTGGATAACACAATGGGAATTGTACTGCTGGGATGAATCTATGCCATATACCACGGGTGACATTCTATGCTATGCGATTTCCGGTTTTTGGCGTTATTTAGACCACAAAATGGCGCTATCGCATTTTTCAGTGAAATCGCCAATTTAACGTGATGCGTTAAGTGACAGAAATCGCATATTATGTGCGTAAAGGCATGCGGAACAAAAGTGCGAGATTAATTCGCACTTTTATCGCATCCAGATGTTTTCCAATGCAAAACTATACAAACCGCTTATTTAATGCTATGCGCATTTGCAATTCGCACTTTTGCGGTGTCTATTTATCGCACTTTTTTCAGACCTGGTTCTGTTTGGCGCATTTGCACAGAACTCATTTTGGTCAAGTGCACACATGGTTAATTTCAACACAGGTGCCTTCATTATCACTCCCAAACCCCCCTACATTAACCCCAACATCAGTAAGGACACCTGTGAGGGTTTAAATCATGTAGATTTTTATGACTATTTTAAACTTGCTTATCTGTGATGTGTCCCAATTGGAGGAGCAACGCGGGAGGGAGGAAGGTGTCCAAAAGATGCTGGTAGCCCCCCCAACACTGGGTACCCCACGTATGTATGGTGCTCACCTGTACCTGGACTACCTGTCGGATCAGCAGGTTGTGGGGATGTTTAGGCTGAACCCCATTACCCTGTAGGAGTTATATGAGCAGGTGAGAGATGATTTGTCCCATTTTGTGGGTGGCAACTATGTAGTGTCTGGCCAGCACTAATTAATGTGTGCCCTCTACTATTTGTCCACAGCCTCCACTCAGTCTGTGACCTCATGGGCCTTGGTGGTATCACAGGCCACTTTGTCTAAGCATTTTACTCAACTGTTACTTGCTATAAATTAGTTGTTGCGGACATACATCAGCAGGCGTAACTTTTCTGGGAAGCACATGTGGCCTGTACTCCAAAATGTACCAGTGTTGTAAGTGTACTCATTAACAAATTATTGACCAATACCATCTGTTTCCACCCACATTTAACCTAACACCAGTCCACAACGGATGCACATGGTGGTGCTGCCCTATCCCTTGCTGATATCTACCTTCTAAGTACTCTTGGTACATGTATGAATGAAGTTTGCAGTGAAACATGGCTCACTGGTGTTGTGGAACTACATGTGCCAGCATGCCCAGACACACTACAACCATTACAGTCCAAACCATGAGTGTCAGAGGCTGCTGGAAAATGTACATCCACAACCTTTGCCAGGCAAGGAGTTATACCACACTACTTGACTGCAATCCCATAGTCATATACCATTACAATATGTTATAATTCACACATTAATTTATATTGAGAAAAAGACACAAACACAATGGTATGCGGTTAGCAACTTTTACTGTTTTTGGTGTAAACCATTCTGCATTTTTACATGTGCAAAATACAAACTGTTGGCCCAAGTACAAAGATATTTGGCTTTTTAATATGTATAAACACTGATGTAGCAGCTACCTTCGGCCAGCATCAGGCAGCCCTACACCACTTTTAGAGCCGGCACTAAGCCCACCACGGGTCCTCACACTACGACGGGGTGGGGAAGTGGGGGAGACACTTATTGGGGGGCTGGAGACACTGCTGAGGGTTGAGGTAGTGCCACCTCCCACGTTGCCTTCCTGCTGCTGCTGTATTTGGGCCTGCATAGCTAGTAGGGCATTGGTCTGCGCTGTGCATGTCTGGGTTAGGGCTGTAAGACTTTGGGCCAGGCTCCCAATATGGCTCTTCTGCTCCCTTATTGCAGCAGTTAGTTCTGCAAAACGGGTGTCAATACTGTTGGCAATGCGCACTTGAGTGCCTACACCTACCCGTACACTACGTGCAATTTTGCGTAACTGAAGGAAGGTGTCACGCATGTACCCCTGTATATTATCAATTTGGAGGCTTTGGGAGGCCATGAATTCAAGCTGTTTGTCCTTGAAATTAACCAAGGAGTTAGCTACTTGGGAAGCTGTAGCTGGTGTATGGGGTTGCTGGGTGGTTGGGGGTGGGTTGGGAGACACCCCACTTGGGGGAAGATCACTCTGGGATGAGGTCTGCATTTCTTCCTCTGCCGCAAAGGTGTCGACCGGATCAAGAATGATGTCCATTTCGTCTAGCACCAGTATTGAAGAATCTGTTGTGTTGCTCCCTAGTTGTATAGCACCTGTGGATACAGATGAAGAGGTAAGTATTGATGCATATATAGGCCACACTGTCGTCAACACGTTGTTACATAGGGCTATAGATGGCTGACGCCCATACCTAGGGGTGTTATGCACTTACACATGTACCCCGATACAGCATGCAACATTGACATTAATAATATGTCACATGCCTAGCTCAGATTACACTCATTTCAGTAGCAATGTAGCAGCAGGAGCAGAATGTAGTGTGAGATATTGTTGATGTGACATGGGTGTGTGTACTGTATGTGTAATGGGGTGTTGTTTATTCATTTACCTGCTTCCGCAGATTCTGCAGCAACGGGCCTTCTTCTCTTGGATGCTGCAGCACTTCGGGACGGACAATCTGTACAAGGAAAGATGGGCAGGCATTATGGACCTTGCAATGGATAAGCATTTTCAGAAAACATGCAGTGAATTCACAATAATGGACAATACCCCATAGAAAAGGGCAGCATTATATCTGGACCACCCTTTTTTTGGTTTTCAGTCAAATCTTTAATGTAAAACTTAGTAGTAAACGAGTGTACACATGACAACTATGGGATAATCGGTGGTATGTTGGCATGGCAGCTAAACCACCAGTACACCACAGGGTTTTTGTACACATACATGTTAGTCTGCTGCAACGAATGGTACACTCATAATCAATCAGATTAGATGTGGAACTACAAGGCCCAGCATTATCAGCAATTTCAAAGCAGGAACAGCCATTTTCTTGTGCATGACCTTGCTGGGCTATGTAGTTCCACAGCAGCACTTTACAAAGCATAACAATACAAGTGCACATGACAGGTATAATACATTGGCATGTATGTTACAGTTTGCATGGGGTCACACTTACCAGCTCGCGGTGGCGTTTCTGGCCTGTCGGAATCCGCCACATGCATGCCAGGCAGCACCTCAGGTGGGATGATGCGCTTCAGCTTCACCTCATAAGCATTGTAGCTGACAGTGGTGGGGCTTCCTCCTCCAGTCCTGGTGGCCTCCTCCATCTCCAGGGCCATTTTATGCTTTAACTGGCGTTTTATATCATTAAAGCGCTTTTTCACATTGCGCACCAGGCGCTTGTGATTACTCACAGCGTTCACCGCCTGGGTGATGTCCTTCCATATAGCGCGCTTGCGCTGGGCAGTGGTCTTGTAATTGGTTTTGCCAAGCAGACGCTCGAACACTGGCATGATAGCCCGGACAAGTGCCACATTTTCCTCATAGGAAAACCTGACCATGCGGCCACTTTTGGTGCGACCAGCTACCACCTCCTCCTCCTCATTTTCAGCACCAGCCATGTCGCCCTCCTCCTCCTCCATGCCAGTGTCTTCCTCCTCCTCACCAGCATCTTCCTCCACCTCTGACATGTGGCCCTCCTGCAGCTGGTGTGGGGTATGGTCTAGGGCTTGGCTGTAGGATGGGGATGCCAGCGGATCCTCCACCTCCTCCTGCTGGGGCTGGACGGCCAGGGTCTGGGCTGAGGCTGGCCTTGCTGTGGCCATGCTGCCTGCCACACTGCTGCCTCTCCCACTTGACTGGCTGCTGCCACTGCTCCCTCTGCCACTGCTCCCTCTGCCACTGCTCCCTCTGCCAGTCATCACTCTGCCACTGCTCCCTCTGCCACTCCTCACTCTGCCACCAACACCTCTTCCTGAACTAACGCTTCCACTGCTCCTCTCCATGCTCCTTACTTCCTATCAAAGAGTGAAATGGCGCCAATGCCCCTTTATATAGGGGGTGTGATGCATAATGGAGGGGACATAGGTGGGCCAATAGGTTTGGGGGTTCTTAGTCATGCGGAGACAGGTTTGTAAATCGCACTCCGGTTGGTCCAAAACTCGCACATGACCGGCGGAAGAAATGGCGCGTTTTTGTTACTAAAAATCGCACTTTTTAGTGACTAAAAATCGCACCACTTCGCCGCAAATCGCAACTCTTCGCACTTTTCAGCCTCAAATGCGCATCCCATTAAATAATCGCATTTGGACTGAAAAGTGCGATTTAGAAAAATGCGATTTGCGGCGATGTGGTGCGCGAATAAAACATGCGCATTTAGCGCATAGCATAGAATGTCACCCCACATGTCATACTGAGAGGCACCTAAGGACTAAAGTCTCTCTCTGAAAATCATGGCAACAGTGAGTTTACAGCTATTCACTAAGAGAAGGTTGCAATAAATGAATAACTGTATGAATAATAATAAAAATAATAATGTGACTAATAATAATTTCTGACTAACAGTAATAATATGATTAATGTCTTATAAAGAAAAGTAAACACCATAAAGACGTTTGCAGTATGGAGATTTTTTTAGGTCAAAACAGTAGGGAAGAATCATATGAGAAGAGCCTTTGATTTCATTAGCAACCAGTGACATCAGCATTCGCAACAGGAAACTGTTAAGAATGATATTTGGAATAAAACTACAGTCAGAATTTACAATAGCAGATTAGAGTAATATTATAAATTGTACCAGCTCTCTACAACTCATTGCTCATTAACATTACATACAGTATCATTGCTGCTATAGAAGAGTTAATTCTGACTGTGTTGCACCCACACAACCCTAAACTTGTGTCATTAGCGTCACTTAGAGACTGCAGCATTACTTTAGTGACCGCGGAGTCAATGAGAGACAATCCCCTGGGGACAGTGCACCTTTTACTCCCGCTGCAACACTTCCCCCGAGGGCCCCCACCCTCCTGTCATTGGCAGAGCAGGTAATACGTGACAAGAAGCGCGTGGCTACAATCTTCTGGAATATATATATTTAGCTGCACTGAATGAATCAGAGCAACTTTATAGAAGAACGCACATGGAGCAGGAGGACACGGGTTGCAGTTGGTTTCCTGTGTAGCACAGGGTTTATGTAGACTAGAAGACACTGTAAAGCATCGTTAGCACTCTAATACAATCAGTAGTAGTGGGCACAGAGCAGACCTAAAGCAACATGATTCAAAGCTTTTTTTTATATGATTTTTGAATTGAATTATTTCTAACCAAGTCATTAGGTCGACCACTATAAGATCGACACACGCAATAGGTCAATATGCAGTAGGTCGACATGAGTTTTTCATTATTTGTTTTTCCATAAAAGGACTTGTACATACCATACCATCTCAATGGATGTGGAGGGGAAATAGAATAGTGTGCGAGGCACCATGTCTGGAGCACAGTGAGCTTTTACACTTATGCGGTGTCCATGTAGATCTACGTCGACATAGACACTAACAAAAAAAGACCATGTCGACCTTCTGCATGTCTACCTATTGCTTGTATCAAACCTTTGACCCTGTCAAATGCATGTACACCTTTTTCATCTGCCTGTTGACCAATGACTTTCGACTTAAATATTGTCCACCTAACAACCCATACCCCCACTAATACCACACCCCTCCTGCTGCATTCCCATACTAGGCCATCGCTACCACTTCCAAGTAAAAGTAAGCAGTGACCATGCTAAATCCAGCCACACCTGAATCCGGCTTCTGGCCCATTATAAGTAGGGATGGCCATCGACCATCGAGGATTCAAAATCATCGATGGTTCATGGTCGATGTCGAATACTTTTGCCATCAATGGGGGAGAACCAGATGGTTTCCCTCCATCGATGGAACAGCAAAAAAAGATTTGATTTTTTTTTTCTTTTCAAAGTGCCGGGACATGGAGCATAGCTGCGCCCCTGACACCTGCGAAGCCCTGCCCCCATGTATTGATTGGCTCACAGGCCAATCAATCAAACACAATGGATGACCATCGATATGTAAAAATATCGATGGTCATCCATTGCATAGTTTAGCACTATGGATGGCCTGTTGCAGAATTGCCATCGATGGCAACCATCGATGGCAATGGCAACGATGGCCATCCCTAATTATAAGCTGCCTATGAGGTACTGTGCAGATCACGGCAGAAGTCAGTGAAGTCATCATTTGCTAATGACCAGGCATAGTAGGGGGCTCTGCAAAGAGTAGATTTGAGATTTTGGCTGTACACTTAGTAATTATTTAATAATAGGGTAACACAAATGACATCATTAATGTATAATACAACAATATCTAGAGAAAAGATGTATGGGGTGGCTATGAGTAGGGTGGCCAATCCCGGTATCGGGATCGGCGGGATCCCGGGATTTGGCCCCCAAAACGCCGGGATTTAAATCCCGGGATTGGAGTTTCCAATCCCGGGATTTCGGGATTAGATTGCGCATGCGCGCAGTCTAATGCCGGGTAGCGTCTGAGCATCGCTCAGATGCTGCCCGACTTCTCCCGGCAGCACTGCGCAGCGTGACGAGATCAGAGCCAGAGCCAGCAAGCCTACCCGCCCAGCCAGCAAGCCCACTCGCCCAGCCAGCAAGCCTACCCGCCCGCCCAGCCAGCGCGAAGCCAGCCAGCACGCCAGCCCGCACCATGGACAACCCGTCCCCCCCACCCAGCAACCGGGCTCCTGGCAACCCTGCTGCACCCTCAAATGAAGGTAAATGTGGGGCAGCTAGGGTGTCTTTTTATTAGGAAAGCCAATCCCGGGAATCCCGGGATTGAGCATTTTTCAATCCCGAATCCCGGGATTGAAAAATGCCCCAGGATTGGCTTCCCTAGCTATGAGGTTATGGATAAGTATCAGGGAGTAGGATATATTAAAAGAGGTAATTAGAAAGAATTACAAAGCTTTATGCTTAGAGAAAATGACTACATTGATAGCACATTTTTGTATTAACAATGTAAAGGAGGGAGATGGTATCCTAAAATTAGCTCAGTTCCCCACATACACAACAGTATCTGTTACCAACCAGCCACCCACCATGATCCCCACGGGAGTATCAGGGTGTCCCACAGGTCTTTATTGCATGTCATTTCCATCTGACAGCAGAATTGTTTCAGTTATAAATTGTCCCATCACAGTCCCACACAGACAGCGCTGACATTAGCTCAGCTTTCACTCCAGACACGTACAAGGGGAGCTGCAATCTCAGACTATAATGTGCGTACAAGTGAGCACACGGTAGTTAGCACATGGAAACTGACAGGTATCTAATTACAAACACAACTGCCTCCAGATTGAGGACACTAGAGCACAGACTTTGGGATTGGACAATATTTTCTAGTGCGATTACTGGACAGGTCCTTAACCTACAGATTGTCACTGAAGTGTTCAGATTATGTTTTTGGACAAACAAGTCATTGTAAATAGGGGTGAAGCAAAATTAAAGAAAATAACATTTTGGGATGTTTATATGGGCGCATGGACATTTCAGGTTCACAAGAACCCTGTATTTTTTATATTTACCAGCTCAGAGCTATTGTCTTGCTTATAATGGGACTTTCACAGAGGTGCACTTGCCCTTAATAAAAGAAAGTTGATGTACACATGCATATAATTTTAATATACGTTCCTTATGTCTTTTCTCTGATTATTAATTTATGCATTGAATTACCATGAAGCAAAAACTTCAATGGAATAGATGTTGAAGTATTGTCTGGGGTGCAGCTATGGGGTGGTCATGTGCCGTGTCTGAGGATCAGTGGGTGTACCAGCTGCCCAGCTGTGGCTAAGCCTGGATCGGTATAATGAGAGGTTATGATCAGTCATCAGGGGTGGATTGGGAACTGACCGTGGTCCTGAAAAAAATGTTCTAGGAGTCCAATCATGGGCAACACCAGAGGTGTCATGTTTTCATGGATCATCACTGGATGGCAGAGTTACTGTACTGCAGAGTATTGATGCCTGCTTAAGGCAGGCGGATGATGTCACATGATGTCAGCACCCACCACGAAATCGGCAATCTGTGGGCATAATAAAAGTCAGTCTAGCATGATTTTTATTAGCGAGTGAGTAAAAAATAATTCAACGGTGAGCGACCATCAAATGACTGTGTGGGTGCACGCGAGGGGATGTGTTAGCGTACACATCCCCTCATATGTTAAAGGGGGGATACGAGCGGCGGAGGGGGGTCATTTGGCAGCACAAACATACACAGCCTAGTGAACAGGTCTTAATCAGGCAATGTGCAAGTGGCATCAAACTTCACAGATTGATGAGACTCCATTTGTGTGGTAACAACAGATGCCTTGGAGAGAGATAAAGTGGACAGAAATAAAGTACCAACCAAACAACTCCTAACGGTTAATTTTCAAACACAATCTGTAACATGGATGATTGACCAGTACTTTATCTCTCTACACTTTTTCACTCTGGAATGCTTAGTGCGTCACAGCCATTGTTTTATATTCTCCAGAAAAAAATTAAATAGGGCCTATCTAGATAATAACCCCCCCCCAAAAAAAAAATGTATTATTGTTGTATGGGGGAGGCAACAATATCCACTCACCTCTAAAGTTTATCTTTTTCCTTACCATTACTACTTTTTTTTTTTATCTATTTCGTTCAGGTATGGCTGATTTAAGCCACCTTGTTTTAAACCATAGGTATGGCTGATTTAAGCCACCTTGTTTTAAACTACCGTACTACTACCGGCGAGATGTACGGTAGTAGTATGCAATTTGCGGCGACCCCCCCAAAAAATCACACATTCAAAATTGCATCCAGATGCTTTCGCATATAAAACATTGGGTAATAGGGTGTGGTTTTTTAAATCGCATCCTAAACATTACCAAAAATTGCTGTTAAAAAAAATAGACCAGGTCCAAGCTGGCACGTTTTACAGTGAGATCGGTGCATGGATTTGTCCAAAAAAGTGTATTAAAAAAAAAAAAAAAAACATACAAATCTACCCCCCCCCCCTCCCAGCACCAGGCTCAATTTCATTTGTCTCTGATACTGCTTTCACATTGCAGAAATGGGTAATGACACGGTATTCTTAAATGGGACTTTAAAACGGGTCAGAGCTTTGAGACCTTTCACATTGCAGGTGAAAACCGTTTTAAAAATCATTTAATACCATTCAAACATTCAACCTGTTTAACCCCCAAGGGACACGTTTAAAGCCATTGAAATAGAGCTGTTCAAACTGCCAAAAAAAGTCTTTAAAACGTGTAGGACTCTGCTTTTTAACCGTGTTGAAATACCAGTTAACTTTAACCGGTAAATCAACTCTGGCACTTTCACATTGCAGCCTTAAACGTTTTAAAATGGAAAAAAAACGGCAATATACCGTTTTAAAAGTGCGATGTGAAAGGGGTATGAGTGTACTATTTATGTTTTCATTTTTTTAGTTTATCTGCATATATTTGGATGGATTAAAAGATGTAAAATAAATCATATCAAAGCCTAACAACTTTAGATTGTTAATCATGTTAGATTATATCAAGGTTTCTAAAACATAGCAATATTTCTCATTTTATTTACTAGAACATTAGTGCCAAAAAAAATGTTTTAAACAAAAAAAGTTTTTTTTTTAAATAACCTTTTTGTTCACCCTGATTGTTTTGTTGCTCTTCTGTTTTAGTTTGTCCCTTTCTTTCACTTTCTGTGTTTTCCTGTTCAGATCTTCCTTTATCACCTCACTCCCTGTAATCCCTCCTGCACCCTCTCCTCCGCTCACATTGTAAATCTTAAATCTTTGCATCCTCCTCTCTTTATTATATCCAAGGGAAGTTCCTCCAAAGCTCTCACTATAGAGGAAGAATGTATGCAAGAAGAGGATGGAGTTCTGAATATACAGTTTAATGTCTATAGACCATGTAGTGACAGCGACTAAGGACTCAGAGGTAAAAGTCTTTACATAGAAAATATTATAATTTGGCAACAAAAAAAGAACGTGAAACATCTAGTGAAGAAACAGACAACATGAGGTGAACTAGATGTTGTGGAACTACGAGTCCCAGGATAAACTGCACTGACAGGAATGGTATGCTGGGACTTTTAGTTCCACAACAGTTTGAGAGCCAGGCTGCCTATATTTGTTCTAGGACCAACCCATTGTTTAAATTGTAAAGCAGCATCAGTTGTCACCACAAATGCTTTAAAGCAATTCTATTATGTGTTATACTTTAACAAAACCTTCTCGTCTTATGTCATTTGTCACTTAGCTGATAAGTATCCTTGATTTCCCAAGACGAGAGATGGGTGTCTGAGGGGTCCACAGGAAGCCACCACACACTGCAGCTGTAGTTGTCATTGTAGTATTACAATGAGAGGGAGGAGAAAAGCGAGTTGTGCGCTGGACTCTATAGATAAATGTAGTGTTGTGTTGTGTTCCTGCATGTATATTGCATCACTGTGGCAACAGCCGCAACACATACAAATGTTACATTATTGCTGGATCATTCTGGTGAGTGACAGTTGAGTGCATAGAAAGAATGAGATTCAAGGATATATAGGGATAATACGGAGAAGCCGGAACAAATAAATACACAGTAGACTTTATACAGCATTAAAATAAGAATAGCCTTGCACCTGTATCTATTAAGACATTTCCACTCACACTTTATGGTCATAGATTAACTGAGAGAAGCTATAGTCTGTGAACACTTGATATAATCCTCTCTCTCTTTTTCTCTCTCTCTATGCCATACAGTATATATACCACTGTTTAGAGTGTCAGCTCCTTTGTCATTGACTATATAGTGCTATTGTGCTTAGATATTTAAATATTTTTCTTTTCCCCAGCAAAGGTGAGATTGGCAGATGAATTTGAAGATTACCACCAGCGGAGCCCCTCCCTATGCACCTCCCCTCACATAAGTAGTTCTGAAGAGTCTCATCGCTCCTAACAGAGGCAGGAGAAGCTGGATGTGACTGTGTGGAGTTAACATCACTCTGTGTCCTGCCACAAAAGGACAGAGGAACCCCCAACTACCGATAGACTGCTTCATCCTAAAAAGAGGTAACCAGAAGGATAATGGACAACTAAATCCTTACCAAAGAGAACAGTAAGACCTTATATCACACATAATATACAGCATGCACACTGCACTTCTCCACACTAATCCGGCATTTACACCAAAAGGACATATTATCAGCAATATATTACACAGCACCACAACAACACATGACAAAGTCTGTAACCACACAGTACCTTGAAGTAATATCGTATAACCTACAATAAAATAGTGTATGGAAATCCAGCATCTCACAATTTCTAGTCACACTGTACCCCAATATATATCCAACATGCCATCGGAACCCTCTAACAGCATATACACACACTACTCCCAAACCAATAACACATTGACAACATTCAAAGCTTGATATTAAGTCTTCTAACTTATATGAAGAACAGACCCTTCCATGTACACACACAGACAATAAAAAGTAGAATGTTCTATTCAATAAAAAGAGAATTACATAGCACATATGTCCTGTGTTTTTAAGGATTTATAGCTGGCACATACTACTGTTTAGTTCTTGTACACACATAAAATTTTATATAGCACAGAGGGTAAGTGGTCACAAAGTAATGTAATGCGATTATGTTGTCCGCAATTTGTCTCTCTGAAATGCCAATGATATGGTTATAGTACAGCTATATATGATAGGGTACACCATTATTGTAGCAACTGTATTTATAAACCAGCATCATTTACAACATTTAAGAACCTAATTGTTCTTCTTATTAGAATACCTCCTTAAGTTAGTGTATACTAATAATGTACAAGTTTGTATACTAATAACTTAATAGATTTTGAGTTTACAACCTCTGTAGACATCTGTAATACACGGTTCTTGTCTCCTAATCCATGAGCAGGTGCACTACCTGTACTCTACGCCATATACTATACACATATTTAGGGAACATTGTTCCTGCAGACTTTTATTTGTGCATGTGTTCCCAGTTATTCTCCCTTACTGGCTCCACAGTATGTGCTAAGTAACTGCACTCTTTTTTGTACAGTCCTGGCTGAGCAGATTTATATGGGCTGTAAAACAGCGCTAGTATTTTAGATATACCATGTCATTGTCACTAGCCCTGTCATTCCTATCCACATTAGCTGTGATAAAACCACGTCCTCAGCATTTTCATCAATATCTGCAAAACAACTGAACCCCTCAGTGAGAAAGCGATATACCGACTGTCAATCTTGTGCTGTTTTTTAGTCAAACTGAAAACTAGGAACCCACTAATGTTCTCCTCACCCCACCCCTGGGTCAGCCGCAATGACGTGAGTGACACGGTGGCTGGGAGGACAGGGAGATGTGAGTTATTAACTTCATTTAAAGCAATTTTTCACCCCATTACAATTCCCAGGAGGGAAGTATTTAATGACCTGAATCTTCATTCAGTCACATAATAGATGAATAATGAGATATGAGGAAAAAAGGACAGAGATATGAAAAGTGCATTAATGTCAGACAAAGGGGGGTGTTATACACAGGCGTACAATATTAATATACCCCACCAAAACTGGCGCTGCTTTAACAGTTCCGTCATAGTAGTGCACTGTATCATACAGAAATATCAAGGTAAAAATTAGGGGGAAATAGTTGCTATAGGCAACCAATCAGAATCTACTTATTCATTTAGCACCTTCTAGAAGACAATAGTATTTGATTGGTTGCCCATAGCATCATCCCATATGAAATAGAACTCCCATTTTAGTAAATGTCCCCTGTAGTCTCCAGTCCTCAGTGGGTTTGGAAATATGTATAAATCTAAGCAATATTGAATAATATAATAAATGTTACACTAGGAACTACCACCATCATCACAATTATAACCACACTGGGAGCTGTAGTCCACCGTACCTACCTGTACCTTAGATACTCTGCAACAACAGCAGTAGTCACCTCCCCAATCTGAGTAGTATTTATGAAATTACAAAGTCTGGCAGCCAGAGGATAGTGTCCAGGGTCACTTCACTGTAATAAATGTGACCTTGTGCACCAGATTGTTCTGTTTTCCAGTTCACTGATTTCCATTAATAGATAATAAAGACAAATACCATACAACAGCATATAGTCACAGGAGGTATAGTCATATACAATTCATTTTCTGAACCAGTGAGGACTAACAAACTTATAAACACTGCCAGTACATACATCATGGATACACATAATAATAAATAATAAAAATTGACATATATTATTAGGTCAGATGTGACACATATGGATTACAAGACAATGGATACAACATTATGGGTGAGATTTAATAGGATGAGAGATTCAGAAAGTGAGAGATTTGGTAAGAAATCTCCAGGGTTTTTTAAAAGCAGCAATCATTGACACTGCAAAATCACACTGGTTTTGAAGTGTAAATGATTGCCAAAAATAATTTCTTACCAAATCTCTCACTTTCTGAATATCTCATCCTATTAAATGTCACCGTATATTCAGAACAAATGTTCTAGATCTAGAGCGCAGAAGGATGGGTTCAGTGTATGGACAAATTAGATGATCCGGATAAGAATTACAGGACCATGGATACAGGATTACGGAGAAGACAAGTTAGGCGCACTGTTACTGATGAGGACAGACAGTTGTTATAGGCAGGTCAGATAGTATGTGTAGAGTAAATATAGAATTTTGTATTGCTATAAGCCTGTCAGTTCCAAATATGTTTTAAAGGAAGAGAGTTACAGATGCAAAAATCCATTTTCAGAACAGACTTGGATATATCACTCAGTAAGCTCCTATATATGTAGACATGGGTTATTAATACATGTATACTTTGTTACAGACAACTATATTTGATAGAGAAGGGCACTTTTGCAATAAGGTTAGCTGTAAATTAAAAGCTACTGATGAGTTCACATAAATGTTCCCTATATGTTTGTACATTGTGTTACAGACAGGGAAGGTGCTGTACATGTCAGAGGATCTACAGTAGTGCAGTGTTTCTCAAACTCGGTCCTCAAGACACACTAATGCTGCTTACTCACTGGGTGTTCCCAGGCACTTCTGATATTATCTATATCGGCGGTTTCCCGGGAGTCACTATATAGTGAATACACACTGACTGGTATCGATAACGATATTAGTCAGTGATGTCACCAGCTCCATATATGCAGTTGTTAACTGGATAATCAAGATTGATCTGTATGTACAGACAAAGGGGGGGGGGATCATTGACAGTGCACAGTAGCGCGTATTATTACAGACATTGGACCTTATTCAGGTCCGTTTGTTCAGACCCCTTTGTACGCAAGGGGTCTGATGGTGTGCGTCTGCACACGCGCAGACGAATTTCTGCGCATGTGCAGTAGCAGGGTGCATGCGGCCACGGTGAACAGGGTGTTCGCCGGGCACACGCACCCAGGATTGCAGGCGTCGGCAGACCGGGCGAGTTTAATGGGCGTTCCCATGAGAACGCTGGGCATTCCAATGCAAATCGTCCAGTGATGCGGGTTGTGCGGATGGGCAGCTGACATCACCACTTCCACTTCCTCCCGAAGGTGCACACATATCTAAGTGACCTGAGAGTCACTTAGATATGCGTGCACTTTTGCCATCATTCAATGATCGGTGACCATCGAATTATGGGGGTGGTTCCTCCTAGCCTGCGAATGGATGTTTATTTTAAACATTAATTTGCAGCCAACCAGAATCAGGCCCTTATTGTATTGTTTGTTGTGATTAACAATCTGTGCTCAAGCATGGATAATGTGCCTGGGGACTGAGGTAGGGAAACACTGATCTAGGTGGATAATAAAGGTATGATATTTATTTCCAATCACCATTTATTTATTTATTAACAGTTTCTTATATAGCGCACACAGATTCCGCAGCGCTTTACAGAGCATAGTTATAATCAAAAACACATAACAAATTACAGTACAAGACAGTTTAGGACAAGTACATGGTTAATATGGATAGTTGCACCAGGGGACAGGACACTGAAGCAATTATCAGGGTGGCAGAGGTTTATATATTCTAAGAAATGCACATAAGGAGAGAGGGCCCTGCTCGTGAGAGCTTACATTCTAAAAGGGGAGGGTTAGACAGACTGGGGTGACACAGAAGGCGAAGAAGTGAGCTTAAACAGGTTAGGTTGAGAGATTGTGCACCCCAGGACCCCACCCCTGTATAGGTTGAGAGATTATCAGGTTTTATGCAGGAGGGTGGGAAGAGGTCAGCTTAGTCTTTAATATTTTAAGTCTAAAAAAGCGCTGGGTCATCCAGGAGTAGACAGCAGAGAGACAGTTGGAGATATGAGTGAGGATAGAGGGAGAGAGATCAGGAAAGGATCGGTAGATTTTAGTATTATCAGCATAGAGGTGATAGTGGAAGTTAAGTGAGCAAAAAAGCTCACCCAGAGAGGACATGTAGAGATAGAGAAGAAGAGGGCCAAGAATGAAATGTTGGGGGACACCTATTATCAATGGAAGAGCAGAAGAGGTGAAGTCATTAGAGGTACAGCTGTGCATTTTCAAAACAGACAGTGCATATGCAAGCAGAAAGAGTAATAAATTGCACTTATGTTGATTGTAGTTTCCTTCAGTTTAAGTCCAGGCTAAGTCTAGGCTGACAGTATGCGGTTGTATATTCCTACTTAGAATCTTCCTACTTTGAATTCTGACTAAATTTCTAAAGCCAGATTTCTATAGCCAGCCAAGGCTTAGTCAGCCTAATTTACTCTAATAAGTAGGTCTGTAAAAGCTGTTTCTAACTTCAGTAATTAAGACCGCACCCAATGCCCCTCTCCCACTAGAGAAAGTGAGCAATAAAACTGATGCTGCTTTCCCACTGCAGACCCGTTTTAAGTTACAGGTAATCTTAAACGGTATTTAGCATTCCCACTGCAGCAGAATACAGTTTTAAATGCCATTTAATGCCCCTTTCAGACCACACTTTGTAAACGGTATATTGCCTTTTTTTTACCGTTTTAAAACGGTAATCTGTGCGGTCTGAAAGGTGCAGGACCCCATAACCGTTTTACAAAAGCCGTTTTTGTAAACCGGTTAAAATGGAGGGTCCTACCCGATTCAGACCCGGTATTTTGGGATCAAAATCGGGTCTGAAACGGTATTTAGGACCCAGCCAATAAGCTGGGACCTAAATTCAGTGCAATGAATATTTAATGCGCTCATTAAATATTCATTGCGCTGGAGGCCGCCGCCGCTGCCGCCCCCCCCCGCACGCAGGTTAACACATACAAACCCGTTAACCCCTCCGCACCCCCACCCCCGTTAACACCCCCCCGCATTGTGTTTATAAACACACACCCCCCCCCCCCCCCCCCGTGAAGCCGGTACCTCCTCACGTTGCAGTTGATCGGCAGCCGCAGTACTGTACCACGGCTGGCTTCACGTATGAAAAAAATAAGGAACTTTCTGAAAATGGCTGCCCCATAGGAAAACCCATTTAAAAAAACTGTCTTTTGTATGGGGGCAGCCATTTTCCGAAAGTCACTTTTCTTATAAGAAAAGTGACTTTCGGAAAATGGCTGCCCCCATACGAAAGACAGTTTTTTTAAATGGGGTTTCCTATGGGGCAGCCATTTTCAGAAAGTTCCTTATTTTTTTCATACGCGAAGCCAGCCGTGGTACAGTACTGCGGCTGCCGATCAACTGCAACGTGAGGAGGTACTGACTTCACGGGGGGGGGGGGGTGTGTGTTCTTAAACACAATGCGGGGAGGGCTTAACGGGGTTGGGGGTGCGGAGGGGTTAACGGTATTGTATGTGTTAACCCGCGCCTGGGGGGGGGGGGTATGCGGTCGCGGAAGACTGGCTTTGACCCTGTATTTGGAAGGTTTCCAAAAACGGGTCTGCCAGTGCAAAAAAAACGCACTTAAATGGTAATATACCGTTTAAGAGATGCGGTGTGAAAGGGGTTTTACCTGGCAGACCCGTTTTTGGAAATGTTTCCAAATACAGGGTCAAAGCCAGTTTTGCGGTCTGAAAGCAGCATAAGTACCATTCCCATTGCAGGTAAAACGTTTTAGCTCTTCAAAACGTTTTTACAGCACAAATGAGTGCCTGTGACTTTAATGGGCTTTTCAGGGTTGTGGGGAGTGTCACAACACAGGCAACAATCAATCGCTTGAATTGTAGCCTGTTTACATTAAGAATACCGTTTAAGATGCATTCCCATTGCCTCTTAAACGGTAGATTACCGTTTAAAACACTGCTTTGAAAACGGGTTGAAATACCGTTTAACTTTAAACAGTATTTCAACTCTGGCGCTTTCCCACTGCAGCCTTAAACGGTATTTTGCCCTCAAAAATCGGCAATATACCGTTTTAAGGCTGCAGTGGGAAAGAGGCATCAGATAAGCAAATGGTGAGATGTTACAGACCATGTCCAAGTCACTAGTCAATTTTAAGTCACTATCTAATTTTTAAAAGACATTTGTACATTTACCTAGACAATGCAGTATACTAATCACAGTGATGCTAGTTCAAATATGACTGTTGCATGAATGATATTTTACCTAGACAATGCAGTATACTAATCACAGCGATGCTAGTTCAAATATGACTGTTGCATGAATGATATTTTACCTAGAAAATGCAGTATACTAATCACAGTGATGCTAGTTCAAATATGACTGTTGCATGAATGATATTTTACCTAGACAATGCAGTATACTAATCACAGCGATGCTAGTTCAAATATGACTGTTGCATGAATGATATTTTACCTAGAAAATGCAGTATACTAATCACAGTGATGCTAGTTCAAATATGACTGTTGCATGAATTTGAAGATAAACACAATAGTTTTCTCCAGAAGATTTTTACATTCCTCCTAAAATTGACCTTAAGCCAATTAACAATTAGGAATAGAATCTCCCCACTGCTGATAACCATAGATCCCATATAGTGACCACCATAGATACAGCACACTTTGATGCGCCCCATCTTCCCTCGTTGCCTGCTGTTCTGTCTCTCAAGGACACATATGAGCAGGTATTTGTGTACAAATAGTGGTTTCTGGGGGAATGGGAAATCTGCTCACTCTTACAGCATACATACAGCGTGTTACTGTATCTGTAAAGGTGCCCATACACTGCTGCAACGTCTCAAAGCAGTGTTCGGACACCCGATACCCTGAAAGCCGCCAGGATCTTCCCGGCGGCAGGGACGCATGCGATCCGTTGTGATGGGTCGCATGCGTCCCTGCTTCCCTCCCACCTGGCCGCCTGGAGGGAGGTCCCAGAACGGGTGGTCCCAGAACACCTGGTCAAGTCCGGTGCGCACGGGACCGCGCATCGGACCCGACTGCATTTCAGGAAGATGCGATTTGGTCCGATTTAACGGGCCGATTGGTTGCAATCAGCCAAAATCAAGCCAATTTGCCTCAGTGTATGGGCACCTTTAGGAACGCACGTGGCTGTGGGCTTAGAGAACAAGAGCCTAGTTTCCAAAATACTTACAATACAAAGATGCTGGGTCGCTTGTGACCAGCAGTTACAATAGCTCTGTCTATTTCTCTTCAAGTATTAATGGTGATTTCTTAAAATGCAGAATACTTGGAGATGCAGAGCCTTACTGTCTATTCCAAATGTGTCTCATCTGTCTGTCTGTAGGGGTGGCCATCGACCATAGATGATTCGAAATCATTTATGGTTTATAGGACTGATGTAGAATAGTTTTGCCATCGATGGGGGGAGAACCAGATGGATTAGTTTGTCATTTTTCCCCCATAGCTTCGCCCCCGACATCTGTAAACCTTCGCCCCCGACAGGCCAATCAGACAAAGAAAATGGATGACTACTGATAGGTAAAAACATAGATGGGTACTTGTGACTTATCTGGGCGCCCGATGTTGAAATTGTATGCCAGTACCCTAAACATGCGATTTGATGCGATTTGACGTGATTTCCCTTGAAATTCCCTTGAAGAGAAAATTGCGTTACATTGTATGCTATTGTATTGCATGCGATGCGATTTGATGCGATTTGATGCGATTTTAATATGTACAGGCACCCAGATGCCTGTTTCATATGTGAAATGGCCCCCCAGACCCCATTTTTAATTGTATACCCACCCTGATGGCTAAATGGCCCCCATTGTTAAAGCCACCCAACTATCAACGCCAACCCGAAGCGTGGCGAGCGCAGCGAGCCCGCGAGGGGCGGCGGTACGTGTCCTCCGACCTTTTCATACCCCCACTATCCACGTCGGCGTGGAATTGATTTTATATAGTGTGGCGAGCGCAGCAAGCCACCGAGCCCGAAGCGTGACGAGCGCAGCGAGGGGACGTGGATACCTTCACAGCTATACGCGTCCCCTCGCGGGCTTCACAGGTATCCGCGTCCCCTCGCGGGGCTCGCTGCGCTCGCCACACTATATAAAATCAACTCCACGCCGACGTAGATAGTGGGGGTATGAAAAGGTCGGAGGACGCGTACCGCCGCCCCTCGCGGGCTCGCTGCGCTCGTCATGCTTCGGGTTGGCGTTGATAGTGGGGTGGCGTTAACAATGGGGGGCATTTAGCCATCAGGGTGGGTATACAATTAAAAATGGGGTCTGGGGGGCCATTTCACATATGAAACAGGCATCTGGGTGCCTTCACATATTAAAATCGCGTCAAATCGCATCGCATGCAATCTGATTGTATGCGATGCGATTTGACGCGATTTTTAGGTGCGATGAAGAAAATCGGGCGCCCAGATAAGTCACAAGTACCCATAGATGGTCATCCATTGCATAGTATGACACTATCGATGGTCAGTTGCACTATTGCCATCGATGGCAACCATCTATAGCAAAGGTAATGATGGCCATCCCTATCTGTATGTCCCTCCCCTTCAAAATGTAAGCTTTCAGGAGCAGGGCCCTCTTCCCTCATGGACTTTCCCCATTCTTACTTAAATCATCTTCTGCCACACTGATACTTATTTTAGTGTCATCTGCTGATGCAGCTATGTGTATGTACCCTGTACTCATCCTCTATTGTATTCAACTGTAAGTCCCTGTTTTGTTTATTTGTGTATGTACTTGGGCGCTGTGGATCCTTTGTGGTGGCATATAAATAAAGGATAATAAATGTGCTTACTTGACCATCTTGCAAATTCTTCGATCAATGCAGATTTAGTGTGCGCCATCTCCTGGTAGACTGTGTCTGTCTTACTTTAATCGTACATGGCGTGGAGAGAGAAAATATCACTTCAGAGGCTTATGTAGACTGTGGTAGCTTTATTTGTTGTCCATAGCATCCAGACTCTGCCTGTCATTAGTCAAAATGTGCTTCTAAACCTGCCATCTACACCCTTTGGATCTCATTTAAATATTATTGTCCGTCCCCACAGCACCTGCATGGGGCTTGCAGAGAACCTGGGACGGTACCCTGAAGGCTATAGAACTGCCATTGCATCCAAGGGAGTCTCAGGGCAGACACAGTAGCATAACAATGTAGCCTAACAGTAGAATAACAATGGCACCGCAGCCCAAGCAGTCACATGGTCTCTGCAGATTCCAATGGGTCTGGCCGTCCGTATGGAATGTGATGAAAATATCCCTTCAAAAATGGCCAATGCCTTGGAGGAGACATATGCTAGAGGTCCTAGTGGACAGATGAGTAGATGCTAGACATGCTACTGGATAGCGTATATCGCTAGCCAGCATTTACAGATTCTAGCTAAGTAAATATATATGTATATATATATATTTATTTATTTACCCTGGAATATATATATTTTGCCCCTTGCAATGAGCATGTGAACCCCTAGCAATGAGCATGTAATCCACTGGTAACAAGCAAAAAACACTGGCAATGAAAAAGAAACACCCTGGAAATGAGCATGGAACCTCTGGCAATGAGCATTTAAGTAAAAAAATTATAATAAATGTATTTGGAGGGCGCAACATTTCTAGTTATGCTACTGGCCAAACACCCTGCAGACTGTGGTGCCGTGTTTCAGGCAGTGCTCAACTTCCTAGAGCTAGTGGCCACAGCCTGCTGATGTCAGGATTTAGGAGGTGGGTCCAGTACAGAGACGACAATAATACCCTTAAGTTATGTGACCAAAGAAAAGTCTGTAATGCATTGCAAAATATGCTTCCCCTAATATGAATAACTAATTTAGCTTTAGTTCTTCCAAGCAAATACAGTAAATGTTGCTTAATACATTTTGAAAGCCTTACATTACGTAGGTATTTTCTTAAAAAATAAATGGTACTTATGTAGTATCTGGGCGCCCGATTTTGTGATTGTATGCCTTACCTTAAGGCATACAATCAGATGTGATTCGACGCGATTTTCGGCAAAATCGCATCGAATCGCATGCGATGCGATTCTGCATAGGATTCAATGTTAACAAGGTCCTGTTCATTTCCCCACTATCCAATTGGCATAGAGTTGATTTTATATAGCGTGTCGAGCCCGAAGCGTGGCGAAGCGTGGCGAGCGGACGCGGAAAACATTTTAAGTAATCCGCGGCCCCTCGCGGGGCTTGCTGCGCTCACCACGCTTCGGGCTCGGTGGCTCACTGCGCTCACCACGCTATATAAAATCAACTCTATGCCCACTTGGATAGTGGGGAAATGAACAGGACCTTGTTAACATTGAATCCTATGGAAAATCGCATCGAATCACATCGCATGCGATATTGCATGCGATTTCGATGCGATTCTATGCGATTTTCCGACCCGATCTTAAAATCGGGCGCCCAGATACTACATAAGTACCAAATAAATAAATGACATTTTAAATGTTATGCACTAACTTAAGGGCAGGCATGCACCATCCCCATCTAATGGCATTAACTGGTACATTTACTACAGTTGCTAAAAATGAGGAGGTTGCTCATAGCATCCAATCAGATTTTGTCTGTCATTCTCTAGGATGCAACTGAGAATGATAGAAAATGATACAGAGAATCTGATTTATTGCTATGGGCAACATCCCCTCTTTTAATTTTAGCTTTAGTACATTTACTGTAACCCCACAGTGTCTGGTTGCTGTGGGTAACTGCCCTGTATGACGTTTCAGCAAATTGTCTATGGATGTCATGTCAATAAACCTTTGAAGAGAAGATAAATATGGCAGGTTTTAAATATGTCAAGATTTTCAAATATGCATTTCCAAATGCTTGATTTTGGGAGGAGTGTGGCCAGGACATCAAGGGGGCATACTTTTTGCATAACAACTGCAGGCATTTCTATAATGCATGCAGTGTGTATGGGTCCCTGGGACCAGAGTGACCCATACCGCACAACCTGCCCCATAATTAATTCCTATCCTCTCTGGAGTCCCAAGTCAGTGCTGATGATGCAGAGAAATTACTTGGAAAATGGCATAGGACCAATTTCCCTGTGTCGCGGGTGCAATGTTTGCAGAGACCGTGCATGACGCTGCACAGAGGAGGAGGCTCACAGAGAGGAGGAGGCCCACAGAGAGGAGTGTGCACAAAGCTTCACCCTCCTTTCTTAAGCCTCACCTTGTTAGAAGTTATAATCTGCCTCATTAAAAGTGCAGTGTATGTAATACTTCAAACATATTTAGGGCCAATGATCACTGTAAAAATGTAGAAATGTCAGTAGAGCCTGTCTGCTCAAGCTGGATGTTTTATTCAAAATGTGGCCACCATTCCACAATGTAAAGGGGCCTACACATGGGGCGACACTGCTGAGCGATCTGAGCAATGTAGATCACTCAGATTGCTCAGGACACAGCGCTGCACAGCCGTGAGTCAGTGCTGTGTGCTGAGCGATCTGTCAGGGTCAGTGGGTCAGGGTCACTGGCTCTGACCGGCAATCTCACTAGATTTATCCAGCATGCAGAATTGAATCGCCGTGCGATAGTGATATGTGGGGCCACTCATCGCTATCGCTATGGCCCCTACACATGGAGCGATCTAGGGGCATTTTCTGAGCAATCTAGTCAGATCGCTTAGAAAATTCCATGAAATTGCTCTGTGTGTAGGCCCCATAAGTCCCCCATTCTGTGGACCATCGGAGCCGGTTGAGAGTCTGGGGGAGAAGACCCTTCCTCTGGCACAGAACATATACAATTTATAAACATTGGTCTCCTTATATACTATATAGTGTATGTAATATGTAACACAGTACTAATACTTTATCAGTAGTATAGATGGTTTTAGGGTAGAAAGTCTAAAAATTGACTTTCTATATAAATCATATTGATCTCATATAAAAAATATAAAAATAAGAGATAAGGTTACACAAACCATAATAAGTATACTTACATAGATATTGTAACCATCAGAAGATAGAACTTAAGCTTTCTAAGCACATATTCACCCACCTCATGGAAAGAAACCTGTCACTTCCTGCTGGTAGCTGCTCTCTGGTCTGTTGCACTGGTCTGTGCTCTGGTCTGTGCCTGTCCACACATGCATACATACCAGACTTGGTTGGAGTAGTTGCTGTCACTGATCTTATACACAGATCAATTCTGCATGCAGTAGTAAATTGTATAGTACTGCTATCACAATCATGATTGAACTGGCGGCCGGTATGCTTCATGTATGTGGAAGAGTGTCCAGGCAACTGGAAATCTCCTGCGTTAACTTGTTCTATTTGTAAATCACAGTGAGAAAATACTGTATTAATACTTAAAAAATAAATATAGATTTTCTTACATCTTCTTAATTTTATTTTTGCTTTCATTCAAGAAAGTTCAACTTGTGTGCGGATAATTCACATTAAGAAACTTCATTGACATTTGAGTTGTCTCATGTTTCTACTGATATTATGTCACCACTACTTTGGGGGCAGAAAAGAAAGTGATTAAACATCCAAGCCTACAATAGTAACACAGATTTCTGCTTTGCATGATCCCCAATGACACTGTTAACAATGATTCACTCTTCAACATTGAGTGTATCCATGGAGATTTATTAAGTACATATTTCTAGTACAAATCGCACAGAAGTTCCACTAGATATTGGCATGACAACCTGACCTCCTTCTCCAAAACGGTTTTGTATATACAAAAGGAATGTTGTATATAGTGGGTCAGAAGTATTAAGTCTGGTGGAGAGATAAAGTGTAGATAAAGTAGAAGGTGATTACGCATTAGCCAATCAGCTATGTTTGAAAAATGATAGTTGGGAGTTAATTGGCTGGTCCGTGATCACCTTTATTATAACTTTATCTCTGCACCAGGCCTAATACATCTGCCCCAGTGTGGGAAAATTGAGCACATTGTAGTAAGGTGTCAGTTAATGTATTGGACGCACATCTATAGCAGTCTGGGAAGAACAATAAAATCCCATAACAAGCAGTGCAATGTAAAGACCTCTGTCATGCAGTGTGTATGTCTTGTGTGGAGGTTTTGTGTTTCTGGCTGTGACCGTAGTGAACCAATGGTGGACATGGAGAACTGGAAGCTTGGAGGTCTCAGGCAGCTCTTGCGCATAAGCAAGAAGTAAGAAGGCCGAGGCAAGACCTCTAGTTGATGCTGTTAATAATGATAATATCACAGGTGGGTTCTGGGGAGTTGACAGAGGCAGAGACAGAGGTGCAGAGTCTAAACCAACCAGTGGTCATCTCCAGGGACCCCTGCAAAGGAAACTGGCTGTTACTGGGCCAAAAGGGCAGGTCCTGACCCTGTGTTTGGGTTTCCCAGTACAGGTGACTGTGAACCAGAGGTAAGAGGCTGAGACCAAAGTTACAAATAGCAGGCTGAAGTCTAGCATGCATAGCATCAGATTGGAACTGATAGTTAGGCTCTCGGACTAGAGCAAATGATTCGGTCTTTTGAGCAGGAACCTATGGAGAGAGTATCAGGCTGGAACCGATGGTGCTGGGTTATCAGCTGGATCCAACAGAACAGGGTGCCGGACTGTATAAAATGAAGCAGGTTATCAGACCAGACCACTTCTGTGAGAATTCGCAGTGGACTGAAAGGAGAAAGCCACCACCAGACAGAGGGCAGTATTCAATGTAAAAAATTGCGGTGTGCAGCGAATCCTGTTTAGGATTCGCTGCACACTCGCTGTGTTCCGGAGGGCTGGCTGCCACTCGCTCTCCCAGTATTCAACGTCGCAGGGGCTCGTTGCCCCTCATGGTGAATCTTAACCCCTGCAGCGGACGAGCGTCCACGGCAGGGAGCCATGGGACGGTGGCAGGCAGGGAGATTGAAGTCTCCCTGCCTGCCCCAGAACGTATGTGGAGGGGAGGAGGGCTCCCCGGGAACCAGGCAGCACAAGCTGCCCCCCCCCCAGAGCCAGCAGGGGACCGGGTATATTCACTGCTCCCGATTGTGCATATGTAATGATCGGGTGCAGTGAATATCTAATGAGCGGCTCTCGGCTCCGGCCCCCTGCTGGCTGTTATGTGTAAAAATAAATGTAAAAAATATATATATATTTTTTATTAAATATATATTCATGTGCTATAAGCACATGAATAAAAATAGCATGCCCTTTCACAGAATAAAATTCCTGATTTTTTGACACCAAAGTTAAAACAAAAAAACTTTTATTTTAAAAGTTCACATTCCACTTCTCCATAAAAAGATGGAGAATTGCTACACTGAGAGACACGGCGAAAATCACTTAGAAAGACGGCGAAAAGTGCACGTTGAATAGGGTTGTTCGCTTTTTGAAACCAAAATTCTCTGTCCAACGTGAAAAAAGCAGAAACACTGCGAATTTTCCTCATTGAATACTGCCCAGAAATAGAAAACATCCCTTGCAAAATTGCTACTGAATTGCAAATGGATTGCTAATTGCCGTCCACTCACAAATCCATACGCAATTCCTGTTTCTGCCTTCTGTGTAATTGTAAGTAGCTCAGACTTCCATTAATCAGGGTGGAAGTGGTCATTGCTGATGTCACAAACCCTCCTCAAAATTGCTGGGTCATAGCGACTGCGCCTGCAATGCTGCCCCCTTCTTTAAGCTGGCTCTGCCAAGCAGCAACACTGTGCAGGGAGACTGGGTATAAGCTAGGGGCTGCCCAGGAGCTTCAGGAGCCCTGAGTAAGCCCCAGTGTAAGTAGAATAGGGGCATGGCACATGGTCATTCCTTCCACAACATCACACAACAGGGGGTGTAGCTTTGTGGTCAGTGGCTGCACCTTCAGCTTGCACATTTAGTCCACACTGGTGCACTGGGTGTCACCATCCACAGTGATTCCTCTGACCCAGGTAATAGTTAATATTGTACGTGTGGGAGACTTATTTTGCAGAATGGGCATCAGCTGTAATGACTACAAGTATTGATTCTGGTACGCACTGCCAATGGTGGATGCAGTGGAGTGATTTTTCTTTTTTGCACATGTATCCAGGGCTGCCTTCAGAAATGTCAGGGCCCAGGACAGATAAAATAGACAGAGATCCCCTGTGGTGGCTCATGATTGGCTGCTTGTCCGCAAGCTCCAATTGATTTCCATCTGGCGCAAATTTAAAAATGCTACCAGCATTTTCTCTATGGCCACCTGCCCATGCGCCAGCTGAAATGAGCTTGCGGCCTGTATTCAATCCAGGGATTGGCCCCATCACTGCTTAGGCCTAGGTGGACATGGGTTAGGTCGACAGATTCATAAGGTCAACAGGGTCATTAGGTCGACATGGGTCCTTAGGTGGTATTTCATGCCCTACCATCCACTAGGGTGTGGTGGAAGAAGAAAATAGTGAACTAAGCATAGCGAGGCACCGAACATGAAGCATGGCGAGCACAGTGAGCCATGCAAGGGGATGCAGTGCACTTTAACCTGTGTCCGTGTTGACTGTCAACATTCGGGTCAAAAATAGTGAAAAACCCACTGTCGACCTAACCCATGTCGACCTAATGACCCTGTCGACATTATGACCCTGTCGACCTAGACTCATGTCGACCTAAATGCATGTCGACCTAATGACTGTCTAACAACTTGCTATTGACCAACTGATCCACACCCGGCTGCACACGGGTCTCCTGATCCTCTTCTAAAATGCCCCTAACTGGGTGGGCCTGAGGTGGCACACTAGTACATTATATTTAACACTTCTCACTTAGGCCCTTATTCAGATCTGATTGCAGTACAAATTTGTTTGGAAATTGGGCAAAACCATGTGCACTGCAGGTGGTGCAGATGTAACATGTGCAGAAATTTGGGTGGGGTGTGTTGAAACTAAAATCTAAATTGTAGTGTAAAAATAATGCAGCCAGTATTTACCCTGCACAGAAACAAAATAACTCACACAAATCGAACTCTCTCTTTACATGTTACATCTGCCCCACCTGCAGTGCACATGGTTTTGCCCATTTTCCAAACAAATTTGTACTGCGATCAGATGCAGTGGCGTAACTATGGTGTGGCAGCCCCAGCTGTTGCTTGGGGGAGCCAGCGGTCTCGGGGCGCACTGAAAAAAAAAACGCTGTCCTGTATGAATACACAGTTTGCTGTCACACTGTCAGTAGTAGTGGGCGGCGGTGGTCGTGTACTGTAGCTGTGGACCGTAGGTGACAGCCGCCCCCCCCCCCCCCCCCCCCAGTTTCCTTGCCTCCTCTGCTCCTGGGGGCGGCCGGTGTCATTACCCGCACACACTTCCGCTAGTATCCCCTGGTGACGGAAGGCTACATGTAATCTGTTATGCCGCATGGGTGCATGTAACTCCTGGGGAGCTTCAGCACTCTACATGGCGGCGCACAGTGGCCTAGGTAACCAGTCTGCACCATTGTCATACGGTTTACTGAAGAAGGGACAGTAGGGACTGGAGGAGGGGGCGCCACAAATTTCTTTGGCAGGGGGGAGCTAAATTTATAGTTACACCACTGATCAGATGTATTACTTTTGTACATAGTTCTGGCTTCTTAACACTAACACCTATTAACACTATAGTTGTTTCACTGGTGTGCTGCTCTGGGCTTTCTGGCTTATGCTGATTATTTGGGGTGCCATACCCTGCACCTAGATATAGCAATAGCAAGATCTCTGAATCCTACTTCCATGTAGTTTTAACTTAAGTCTGGTTACTGATACCATGTGCTAGGGGGAAAAACCTATTTGTTCCCTTTCACGCACTTGATTGAGCAGCCAGTATTTCAAAAGTGATGTCTTCAAAATATTTAAGTACAACTGAATAACTCATGATGTCATGCGCTCAGGGGTAAGGGTCAAACAGGCCTCCCTCGCACCTTGTTGCGCCATTGGTGAAATCTGACGTTATGATTCCTATGTCAAAGTATTAAATAATGTAGCTCTTTATGGCTCCCATTCACAGGTCCATGCGAGAATGGATTATGCTGAAAATAGAAATTGTCCTTTGTGGGCAAAAAAATAATAATATGTAAATGGTCTCATGAGTGTAAGAAAACAATGCTCAGTAATATCCTTATGTAAGTTACATGCGCATCTAGGTGTAATTATATTATTGTTGCACGGAGCTGGAACATAATGGACTCTGATCACATTGAGCACAAATGGAGTTTTCATAGGAAATGCCGGCTCACTGCCATCTTCAACCAGGAGTTTAAAATAACCCTATTTTATTTATCTGTTACCGCCCTGTCATGCTTCTTTTAAATCTCTTACATGTGTATGAACCTTAAAATAGCAGTGCCCAATAAATGCCATGCACACGCAGGTACTGTGGCATCATTCCTGGTGCTTTGAACAAATCAATTTGAACCGATTTTAAAAGTTTACTCCGTTTCTTTATAATACGTAATAATAAGTACAATTTCTACTTCTAAATATTGCACATGTGGTCATTAAATGTATGATATACGTAGGTGATATGCATGGGATAAGGACTCTACAAGTATGCCCACAGGGTAATTTTAGCCCCCTGCTCTCGTATCTCGGTTTCCTGTAGAATTCTAACAATTATGCTGATGTGTAATAACATCATCTCGGTATTATTAGAAGCTCAAGTATGTGTAGTGCTGATATGAAGTGCTACCACTGACGTGGGCTCACAACTAGGTCATCATTCATCAAGGACTACTACTCTCTCTAATGCTTAAAATATACAGATACTGTATTATTAACCTGCAATTCTGTCAATGCTGTGCTTATTGTTCTAGGAATGTTAGCAAGTTGTTCTCATGAGAGATTACTGATCTCTGTGTGACTTTTCACTTTACTCGCACAGTTTAGACTGAGCTCCATTATGTATCACTGTTCCACATTATTGGGGATGCGGTCATTTGGTCTACAGCATAATGGTCGACAGTCATTAGGTCGATACCATTTGGTCGACATGAGAAAGGTCGACATGAGTCTATGTCGACATGTTAAAAGGTCTACATGGTTCTAGGTCGACAGGTCATTAGTTCGACAGGTCATTAGTTCGACAGTCAAAAGGTCGACATGGGGCACTGTTTTTTGAGCTGACATGTGCCGACAGGCGGTATTTCATGCCCTACCATCCAGTAGGGCATGGCGGGAGAATAAAATAGTGTGCCCGACACATTGCGAGCGATGCAAGGGGATGCCGTGCACTTTAAACTGTGTCCATGTCCATGTAACTGTGTTGACATCCAGGTAAAAAAACAGTGAAAAACCCAATGTTGACCTTTTGACTGTCGACCTAGACATTGTCAAACTAATGACCTGTCGAACTAATGACCTTTCGGCCTAGACCCATGTCTACCTTTTCCCATGTTGACCTAATGACCAATTATTGTACGGTGTGTTAATAAAAATGGGACACTCCATCTGTGGTGAATGGCCTGCCCTACTAAGGATTACTATAAGCTTATCATATATTTTAAACGCATTTTATTTACATACAGCATAGAGTACTACCTTTACTGATTCTCTGCACTTAGCTGGGGAAATATGATATACCTCTACCCAGCTCATTCAACATTTACACTTTTATACTAATGCAACTTTACTGATCACTTTTTTCTCAACCGCAATCAGGAGCAGATGTGGTTGGAGGGTGCATTGCTCCGGCTTCCTGGAAATATTTGGCACAGATATGGTAATGCCGCATGAGGCATCTGTTATAAGTAAATGCCTCCTGCATGCATTTGTGATCCAGTGCAGCATCATAGGACCCAACATTAGTGCATTTTTCACACCATTGGCTGGCTGAATACCCAAGAGATCCTTCTATTGGAGATCCTGGTTCCCCTAACAACACCTCAGTTTTGGGAAACGGCTGTCGTTGCCACCTTCTGCTAACCCCAAACAGCAATCATTTAATGTCAGCAGTTGTAGTGAGTCTGATGATGCAGGAATGCTGGGGGGAGGTATGTTTCTTGTGCAGCCACTGACAATCCCATGTGCAGCTTGTGCGCCACACAGGTGGAGCTGTACATACTATTTTGCTATTTTGTTTTTTAAATACCTTGGTGAGCCAATGCAATTCTAGCTCTATGACCCAGTAAAAGTTTTAGAAAGTACCCAGTAAAACAAGGGTAATGTTGGAGCAGTCTTTGACGAGATTTGGCCATTTGTCCTGCTATACAACGTCTTGACCTATCTGAAGACTAGAGAGATGTCTGGAACACCTCTCTATGACCATACCCCCCTCCCTTCTGTCTTCTTTGTCTTACTTGCTGTCCTGTACTTTATCATCTTTTTGTTTAAATGTATAACTGTTATTATATTTTTATGTTAGGAGGATGTAGATGATGTCGTCCTTACGATTATGTCTACACAAGATATGTAAGGGATGTCATCTTTATGCTTTGTGGAAATGTTATATTTCTAATGTGTTTTCCTAGACTATTTGTGTTATGCCATTTCGGTTATTGACTGATGGAAAAAAAATTATTGTGAAAACTTTTGAAAATAAAGAATTCTAAAAAAAAAAAGTTTTAGAAAGGAGGATAATGTAGGCAATGTTCAAAGGTTAGGGGTTATATAAATTTGCTGTTGTTAACACTGTTTTTAGGAACAAGACCTATAATCAATAAATAATGTATTTATTTTCTTGTCTGACTACAGAACATCTTTGTTTTGACACAATGGGTTTGCTGGTTCTGATCATGCTGCTGAGTCTCTCTGCTCCACGAGCCTCCTGTGCAGACTGCGTATCCTGGTGCTTCTCCTGTGCGCTGCAGATCCGACTCGCCAACACTCCTTTCAATCCTCTGGTAGGTTTCCTATGAGTAGGGAGCTGCGTGTGGAAATGTCTTGCAGCCCAATGTCAAATGTATAGGAACTTGGAGAGAATTGGTTTAATTTCCTTTTTTTGTATACACATATGGCATTAATATTGCCATGCAGCTGGTACCGTGTACAATATGGATAAAACTGAGGGACAATTTCTTTTCGGTTTTGTTTCAAAATGTTGTGCTATTATTATACCTGTTATAATATATGCTATAAATTGCCAAATTGGATGTGGCCCACAGGTCAGTCCCTGTAAGAAAACCGAGGGCTGATTAAGCAAGAGGTGACATAAACCACCGAAGGAGTCTGAGCTGCCTGCACTCTAGGTAGTGAGTTGCTAGGGTGTGATGACAAGATCAGTGATAGCCAATTAGGGAGCAGGGGAGGAGTTCCTTGAGCAAGAAATAGTCAGGAAGTCAGGTGATCATCCTCTCTGGTCTGAATTTGCCCACCCTCCCTCCCTATTTTTCTATTTTCTTGGCAACGGTAAAGAACGGTCCTTGTTTAAATGAAAATTGTATGAAGCTAGTGGGGTGCGCTCTCCCGACATCGATATGTTGCTAGCCCATGACCCTTGGACAGGGGATGGTCTGCACCATCCGCACGGGTAGGTCGCGAGGGGAGAGTTGGACACCAATGATGTATATATGGTGTGTTGTGATCTTTTTCTATGACCGTTCTTTAGGGCCGCCACCCTTTATAGTCAAGTTATAGCTGTCAATTAATAAATTTGACATCATATTTTGAAACGCCAGAACTTGTGTCTGTCTCGTTATTTTTAGTGTTAAGTTAGGTTAAGGTTTTAAATAAGTTGTTAAAGTGTGGGCCATAAAGATTGCCGATGGTGAGTTTATAGATGTTGCCCTCTGTATCGAAAAGTCCATGCACTGCGGCCGCCACTGCGGCATCACCCCCCATGGAGTTAATCACACCTGCCCCCTCCTGTTGAACGCATTGCCGGGCACCCCCTCGTGGAGCGACCGGAGCAGGTGAGCGCCGGAGTTGTGGTTTATTGTAGTAATGAGCACAGAGTTGACAGTCAGTGAAGGGTTACTAATATAATGTTGTCATACTCTCCACCATTGTCAGGATCTTTAACTTTAGAGTTTGAGCCTCCATTAAGGTTTTGTATGCCACAATTTTGCTGACTAATTAACTTTTTTCTTTACTGACGTACACATGTGTCATTCTTGTGGCACCATCAATAAAGTATCTGTCGCCACTGATCGATTCCACTTCCATCGGACCACACGTCGGTGTGCACTAGAGCTAGCGGTCTGTCTGCTCTACTGACTGACTTGGTAAATGGGTTGTGAGTTTGCTTCCCTTTTATGCAGCTCTCGGACACAGGTCTTTCAGTGTTGCACACCGTGATTCCTGTTACCATTCCATCCATCAGTTTTTGGACGTTGTCATATTCCAGATGACCTAAGAGTTTGTCCCACAGCTCAATTGATTTGTCTTCATCAGAGGCTGTTATTGCTGAACATTCCTTTGTGTCCAGGATATACAGTTGGTTGCATCGGGTTGCTGAAGTAATTACACTCCCTCTTTTGTAATGCACCATACACCTGCCCTTTTCAAATTGGACTTTGTAACCCTTTTTCTCAAATACGCTGATGACGATGAGAT
Organism: Crinia signifera; assembly: GCF_055691185.1. Taxonomy (NCBI): domain Eukaryota; kingdom Metazoa; phylum Chordata; class Amphibia; order Anura; family Myobatrachidae; genus Crinia; species Crinia signifera. Next base: position 103,661,178 of record NC_139222.1, on the reverse strand, counting down.
TACTTTCCAAATTTGGCACGAACAACACATCTTGGATGTCTGTAACAACTGTTTGTCCTCCAATTCTTAGACGTACTGTGATTGACCCAGCTTGTAATGCAGTAAGGACCTTGTTCCTGATCTGTCGAACTGTAGAGGGTTCACACGGTGTCAAAGAATTGAACCAATGTTGATTACAGGTAAAATGCCTAGTGGCTCCCGAGTCCAGGTACCAGCAATCCTTCCTGTAGTTGTCTGCTACGTTCAGTGCTGACTCGTCTTAGCGCTTCTGCGCACCACTGGTATTTTTTTTCTTGCAATCTGAAGCTTTGGGGGAAATTTACTAAAGGAAATTTGTAAAACATAGGTGTATTTGTATCCAGAAATACACTTATTTTTGACATTTACTATCCCGAAAATATGGCAATTCGTATTTGTATTGACAGCACATCAATACGACTACGAATTGCCGTATTTTCGGGATAGTAAATGTAAAAAATAAGTGTATTTCTGGATACAAATACACCTATTTTTTTACAAATTTCCTTTAGTAAATTTCCCCCTTTATGTCCTATCTTGTGACATACAAACCACTTGAACTTGTGTTTCTTAGGTTTTGCGCCCTTTGTGACCAAGGAAGAACCCTCAGCTATGGTCTCGACAGAAATGCGCTCCTGGAACTGCAATAGCTTGGCTCTTACAATTTCAGTTGTTGTCTTGGTGTCGTTTGACTCTACGGCAACTACTAAGAAGTCAAATTCTGTCATCAGATTCTGCAGCATCACAGTCACTGCTTCTTCCTTGTCCAGCTGTGCTCCCACAAATACCAACTGCTGAGCTATCCATACAATTGTATTGATTTAGTCGTCCATGTCCTTGCACATACTCAACTTTGTTCAGTATAGCATGCGCCTCAAACTTTTTCTTCTCATCAGACCATTATCTTCATACGCACTTTGCAAAGCAGTCCACATGTCCTCGGAGGACTTTTTTCCACTACAGATGGTGCCGCCATCAGCCTGCACCTGCACATGAAATCTGGTGGTCGGGCTGGCTGGCAGACGGCGGACTGGCTGACTGGGATGCGCGATCGTCTCACTTGCTTGCACGTCCCTATCAGCACTCCAGGGAGACAGGCAGGGAGTGGGGGCAGAGCGGCAGGAGCGGTGAGACAGGCAGAGGGCTCCGACAGAACGGGGTGCGTGAGTGGCTCGTGCGCGCACGACCCCTTCTGTTGGAGGATGGTGGCTGGCGAGGGCAGTGTTTGGCGATAGAATCGCCAAGAGCAGATCGCAGTGGCGGCCGCCAAGTCGCTCCGGGGGGGGGGGAGATGGGGGGGTAGAGTTGCCGCTCACCTACATCCACGGGGACCTGCTCCTAACTGCCACCCTGCAGTGGCCGGCACCCTAGGCAAATGCCTAAGGCTGCCTAGTGGTTGCGCCGGCCCTGGCTGAATGCATAGGTAATTTAGCTATGTTTCCTAAGCAGCGTTGAACACAAGTTATGTATTTAAAACAGGTTTAAAATGCACTCAGGGCCTTATTCTAGTTCACTTTTTCTGACAAAATCCTTCTTAGATGGAAAAAAACATATGCACTGCAGGTGGGGCAGATGTTACTTGTGCAGATATATTTAGATTTGGGTGGGGTTTTACTTCAAAGTGAGATCTATATTGCAGTGTAAAAATAAATCAGCCAGTATTTACCCTCCACAGAAACAAAATAACTCATCCAAATCTAATTCTCTCTGCACATTTTACATCTGCCCCCCTGCAGTGCACATGGTTTTGTCCATCTAAGAAGGATTTTGTCAGAAAGAGTGAACTAGAATAAGGCCCTCAGAGACAAGCTAAAATGCACTTGGCTACCAATGTCGAATTAATGTAAGTAATGTAAATGTAAGGCGTATGCACCTCAGCATTTCTAGCAAATTATAGACAACGGTATCAGATGTGCCTGGGATATGGCAGTCGGTGTAGTTTCACAGTGATGGTACGTGCAGTACACATAACTCATAGATTTGATTTTCTAAAACTTAAGTGAGGTATTTGAGTTTGATTAGTGTTGTTCTAAAGCTGGCCATACATTAGAACAACCATCATCATCATACCGAAATACAACACGATGTGCACACAGGACCTTATCCTAATTGATTCGGATGTGCGTATGTGCGGATGCAGGGTGCGTGCACCCACGTCGAACACCCATGATGGGGGGCACCACGCAGCCCCATTACCATATGGAAACGCCCAGCGTTTTATGGGCGTTCCCATGAGAACACTGGGCGTTCTCATAGTAATGAGCCCGTGACGTGGGTACAGGGGGTGGGCAGCTGACGTCAGCCTGTCAGCTGCCCGCCCTGGCCTCGCACAGGGTGCCCGAAGTTTAGAGTCACCATATAGGTGTCTCTGAACTGCGAGCGCTGGAGAAATCATTTTATTATGTAAATCATCCATTCGCAGGCGTGCGGGGGGCTGGCCAGCATGGACTCACAAGGCACTGCGGGTGGCGGGCGGTGCCTGATGGACTCGCAAGGCTGCAAATTACGCAGCCTTGCGAGTCAATCAGAATAAGGTCCACAATGTGTACACAATCGTGCATTCAGGCCTGGAATTATTCTGATATATGGCCAGCTTAACTCAAATTTTGCTAGAAGAAAGCTAAAAGAATATCTAGAATAGGTTGACAGACATATGGACAGGAAAGTTGTCATTTATTACTGACCATAGTTTTATAATTAAAGCCTTGGAAAGTGTACTAAGGCTTGAAGAGTGAAAAAGTGGATAGAAATAAAGGGGCCAATTCTGGATCACAGTGATCCGAATCTGGCCCCTGCCCCGATGGTCAGGTTTGCGCATATGCATTTTTGCATATTTCTGTTCATGTTCGCAACTTACTGAGCCAACCTAAATGGGTCCAAAGTACCAACCAATCAGTTCCTATCATGTAACAGGTTTTGTTTTAATAATGACAGTAGGAAAGTTATTGTTTGGTGCTTTATCACTCTCCAAGGTCCTTAATGTCCCTAAATATGTTTCATTGGAACTTTTGTTGCAACAACACCCAACACTACCTTAGCACCACATTTTTATTTTAGGTTAGTGCCGCTACTGACCCATTATTGCAGTCATGGAAACCGTCAACAGTGACATCACACCTGCCTGCCCGGTTGTGACGTTTGACCCGGTATATCAAGTGGCTGATTGGTATGTGTGTATAGCTTACTAAATCAGTAGCCAGGTCAACCGGTGAGATGCTCGGGTGTATACCCAATCTAGTAGGAAGGCATTGGTAATAGAATCAATGATTGTTATCCATAACCAGATCACACGAATCAAAGTTTGAAGTATAGGTAAAAAAAAAAATGAATAGTTTTAAAAATACATAAGACTAAATGAGGTCTAATAAAATTTGAACATTACAGAAACATAATGGTACATAAAGTTTATCATCTGCCTGTCATGTACTAACCTGAGCTTGGTTCACAAGATGCCCCTGAGCATATAAAAAATAGCACTGAAGTTTAAAGCATGGCTACCTGTAAAACCTGCTGTATAAGGTCAAGTGTGGATGCTAATAATTGGCAGTTTCTTATATATTGACTAGAAAGTAATGCATGCGCTATCACCTGCTAGCAGGGCCAGTGCAAGGCTTCTCAACACTCTAGGCAAAAGTTCAACCTATTGCCCCCCCCCCCATACTGCCACTGATACCCACTTTCCAACCCCTTAAGGCATACTTTCCTAACATTCTTGAATGGCGGTGAGGCTCCCAAAAATTGGGCGGTCCTCCTAGCCCCCCAGGAAGGTGGGCATGTCCCCTGCAGGTCCCCCTTTGCCACCCACAACAGAGTACAAGAAGGTGGGGGCAGCAAAGTATGGAAGTGAAGTCTTAGAGGTTCCACAAGCAGACTTGGTGGCCCCCCCCCCTGATCCCGGCGCCCTAGGCAGCGGCCTAAAGCTGCCTAATGGTAGAGCCGGCCCTGCCTGCGAGGGATGGACTAGATGTATCAATCTATATTGTTTCCTTTTTTTAGAATCAAATTTTAGAGTGTTGCCTAAAGTTAATTAAGGATGAATGTACAGTATGGCCCTTATTCAGATCTGATCACAGTACAGATTTGTTCGGAAAAAGGGCAAAACCATGTGCACTGCAGGTGGGGCAGATGTAACATATATAGAGAGAGTTAGATTTGGGTGAGTTAGTTTGTTTCTGTGCTGGGTGGCAGATGTAACATATATATATAGAGTTAGATTTGGGTGAGTTAGTTTGTTTCTGTGCTGGTTAATACTGGCTGCATTATTTTTACACTGCAATTTAGATTTCAGTTTCAACACACCCCACCCAAATGTAACTCTCTCTGCACATGTTACATCTGCCCCAACTGCAGTGCACATGGTTTTGCCCATTTTGAGAACAAATTTGTACTGCGATCAGATCTAAATAAGGGCCTATGTACTGATTCTGGGTTATTCTTACAAGACAGATTGTTCTGTTTTTGAACCTGGAATTGGCATTGTTGTCCATGAGAAGTGTTTGCATTGCTCTCTTTCTTTGACATATGCACATCTCAGGTCTCCTTGGTCCAAAAGATGATGATTATGTTTATAAATTGGTGTCGATGACATTTTCACTGACTGCAATATTTATTTGTGCAGGTTTGCTCTTTGCAGTGTGAAGGATCATTATCATCTTTGACAGAATGGGAACGATGTGAGAAGATCCTGTCTCCTTTAGGATCAGTTTTAGAATTCTCCAAAAGGGATCAGGAAAGAGTGCCCATGTCCTCAGATCTGTTGGATATGCCAATGAAACGTTATGGAGGATTTATTAAAAAATTGGATAAGAATAAATTCTTATTTAACTCACCTAAGCGTGAGAATAATATCTACAAGGGAGAAACCAGTAAGACATATGGTGGTGTCTTACAGAAGTTTGGAGAGAGAGACCTCCAGGACATACCCAACTCAGAGCAGGAATCTGAAGTCAATGATGAGTCCGAGGAACAAGACAAGGCATGGAATGCAAGAGATGAGAGAAAACGCTATGGAGGGTTCTTGCGCAAATATCCCAAAAGGAGTCTGGATAATGTACAGGGAATGGAGTTAGATAGGAGGATGGTGCTGAGCCGAGAGATGGAACCAGGAGAGGGGGTGGAGGAAATGGAGACAGAACAGGGGGTGGAGACAGAGCATGGGGTGGCTGATCTTCAAAAACGTTATGGGGGATTTATGCGTAGGATCCGTCCCAAACTAAAGTGGGACAATCAGAAACGATATGGGGGATTCCTCAGGCGTCAGTTTAAGGTCAGTGCAAGGTCAGAAGAGGAGCCTAGTAGCTTTTCCGGCGAGTTGTCTGACCTTTAAGAAACATTAGTGTCAGCGAAAGGTGGCAAGGAGGTGGTGGAATGATGAGAAGCAACTCAAAAACCTAAACACTACTCTTCATTCATTCTGTTTAGTCTTTGATCCAACCATCCCATAGACCAAAAACTTAATTGATGGGAAAAATTGCATCTCACAGCCTGAATATGTTGCTCTATCCTATTGTAGATTGTGATGAAGCTAGACCCCATAACAAAGAGAAAAAACAAACAAAAAAACCACAGCACCATCTACAGACGTATTAGTCTAGCTATCGCACTTTATTACGGAATATCAGTCAAATGCAGGATTTCCAATAACCTTGTATGTAGATATCTTAGTACAGTGCACAAAAGCACTTAGCACCTTGCAGCACAAATGGTACACAATAAAAGAGCTAATGCAGGATGAGTGATAGGCCAGAGGGTGTACAGGTATATTCACCCATACCAGGCAAGATTTTTTATTTTTTTGTCACAGAGCACTCCAAGAAAAAGTTTTGGACACCAATCCTCTTCAATCCATTCAGGAGGTCATTCTAATTTGACCACTCCCGCACGCATTCGCACGACGGAGCGATGTTTAGCTTCTGCGCATGCACATTTATGCGCATGTGCAGCCGCTTGGTGTGAGCGGTCATGGCGAATTGCTTATTCGCACCCTCCCCTTTGCAACTAGCAGCACGGGCGGGTGCGGCAGCGAGGGGCTGTGCCCATGGGAATGCCCAGCATTCCCATAGTGTCCTACAATTTTCAGGAAAAAAAGTACCACAAAATAAGTTTTCCTTTCCTTCCTGTCCTATATAACAGGGCATAATAATATGGGTAAAGAGATTTACATGGAATATATTTGTCACCCCCACAAACTGTTGTTACAAAAGAAAATGGATGAATGAATAAATAAATAAATAAATAATAGTGCCATTGGCACAGCTGCAAGGGATAACAGAGGTACAGTAGCAATCCTGGAGATTAGAAAAAAAGGTTTTGTATTGTGTGATTTTACCACTGTTTGTTTCTATCTGGATTAGTAAATAGTTTGGTAAAATTATGATAGACCTCCCCTTTAAGACCTGGTGGCTCGACCCATTTGCTCTCCTTTCCACCATCTCCCATCTACCTAGCCTTCTCCCTTCATTTATATCCCCCTTTCCTCTCTGATGGATAAAAATGTACAGCTGTTTTTTGCTGTCATATTACCGCTATATAAATACAAGATGTCATCTTACTTTCTCCCTCTCCTTCGTACAGTTATTGAATCAATGCTGTTACTACTACTGTTTTTGTACCAAACAAGCAATCTCTACAGTCTGCAAAGAAATCCTTATACACATTGTACACCACAATCCTACTGCTTGTTGTTATATATATGTGACGAAATAAATTAATTTATGCTCTTAATAACCCTATTTTGTGTCAGATTCATTGTCAGTGGCTACCAGGCACTTGATCAAGGTGATATAATGATCTGTGGTTTCTGTTTACAACAGGTACATTTTTATTAGAAGCTTTGAAAATGCAGCCAAAAATAGCTATGAGACAACAGAGAGAACATTACAAGCATATAGAAAAAAAATAATAAACAGAAGCATAAACATAATATCAGTATGGTGAAAAGAAAAAATAAGGAGGGGGGGGGGTATAAACAATTTAGAAACACAAGATCATCATGATGCATCATGCTTGCCCACCTGACCCTCTCCATGAGGGAGAAAATGCTCTGTTCCTGGACTTCCCTGGTAATGTAGGATTGCCAGCACCTGTGAAGAGCTAGGTAAAGGTGTTTCACCACAGGTGATGGCAATCATACATTACCAGGGAAGTCCAGGAGCAGAGCATGTTCTCCCTTAAGGAGAGGGTCAGGCAGGCAAGTACGTGATGCTTACAATGATAAATAAAGAGTCTGACAAAAAAAGCACATGATGGATGTGGTCTAACATAACCCTAATGCATATGCCATATATCACACATCATTATAAACACACCATATAGCAGGGATCTTTAATGGCATAGTGGTAGAGGTTGTGGATTATTACATAGACAGTGTCTAGAAAGAAAGTCAAGATTTAGAAACCAAGGGCCAAATGTAATAGGATGAGAGTATCAGAAAGTGAGAGATTTTGGGAGAGTTTTCCCATTTTGGCAAAATCAACCTGGTTTTGCCGTTTAAATGATTGCCACTTTTAAAAAAAAATGGGAAAGCGCTCTCAAAATCTCTCACTTTCTGATACTCTTGCCCTATTACATTTGGCCCCAAAAATTCTACATGCGAAAGGATGACATGAGAAAGGTCGACAGGGTCAAAATGTTGAGAGGGTCAAAAGGTAGATGTGAAAAAGTTAGATACATGAAAAAATTTGATCACATTTTGATTTATTTTACAATTACTTACATAGTTTACAATATATTATATTGTCTAAAAAAAACAAAAACAAATCCCCACTTTAACCAAACTGCTATACAGCGATTCCTGAAACATGTCATGTAAAATACTATGGGGAGATGTGTCAGGCCGCCCCTGGGCACAGCATTATTGGCCACCCCTGTAATGGTAAAATGAGCCTAGAGATAAAACCTTTTTTGTTTATTTTTTTATAGTTTTTTTCTTAAGCTTGCTATTGCTTGCGTCAATAAAAAATAGGCAGTCACGGGCAAATTACAATGACAATGGCACACACAGGATGTTCAGACTGAAATCTAGGGTAAAAATAAAGGTGTCTAACATTTGTGGGCTACATGCAAAAGCAGCCAGTATTTACCCTTCAGAGAAACAATATAAATTTATTTGCTCCCCTTCCAGAGCAACATGGTTTATTCCAACAAAAAAATTACTTGCTTTTTTTGCTTAACTGAATCAGGCCCTTACTGCGATAACATATGGGTACTGTCTGCTAGTGAGAATAATCCATTCCTAAACCCACGAGAGACTACAAATCCAGGCATGCCCATTAATTTTACAGCAACTGGGAAGCTGACAAACCAAAGGCATGGACAGGGGGGGGGGGGGGGGGGGGGGCAATGGGAATTTGAAGATTTTAACCAGGAAAAAAACAAAAACCTGGGGAATTCTGAGTGTAAACTTGGGTTAGAATAACTGAGGGTCTGTGCAATCATGCAATGGAACCTTTGTGGAATGTGCAGGGCCATAGAGAGCTTGGCCAGGCCCAGGAAAATGTAGAGGACAATTGTGTAACAATGCTGCCACAGACCCCGCGCTGGCTTGGGGGAGCCAGCGCCGGTGGGGTCTGCAGGAAGTGCAGGTCTCATCTCCGTTACTCGCCTTAAAGGATGGCTGACACGGGGGCTTGGCCTATTTCTACTCTCGCTGCACTAGTGAACCATAACAGCCGCACCCAAGCCGCACCCCTGGGCTGACCTGTTTCTATGGAGGCTGCTGCCTGATCACTCCCCCAAGGGATGAGATTCTGTCTCCGTCACAACTGCCGTCTCCCAGAGATCACCGTCAGTGACAATCAGCCTCCGCAAATGCAGCTGGGGACCACCGCTGCTGCCAGGAGTCTCTTTCCCTCCGCAGCTGTCAGAGACCTGCTGCTGACAGTTCAAGTACAGTAGGATCACTGTATCAACACACACTATGGACCTTGTCAGCAGGACTCCCTGTACTGCACACAGTCTCATTTCAGCGCTGCTCAACCTCACCCAACACCTCAGCCTAGATCCTAATGGGCCAGGGGTTTCCCTATATATCACCTCTGAAGGGGTCCCAGTATGTGACCCATCCAGTGCAGCCTTAAGCCGCCGGTCCTAGTGTCCCCACATATGTCTGCTGACTAGGGAAATGGGGATCTCACTTATGGAGGTATCACACTTTGTGTGTGGGGTATATAATGGGGGTGGTGCACACAGTGTGTATGGAGGGTATATAAAGGGGGTGTTGTATATTGTGGGGGGGCATATGACATTACAGTGTAAGTGGCATTGTGGTGTGTGGCATATAGTGTAAGTGGCATTACTGTGTATAGCGTATAGTGTAAGGGGCATTATGGTGTGTGATGTCATGCATAAGGGGCATTATGAGGGGGGGGGGCAGAAACTTTTTTGGCAGGGTGGAGCAAAATGTATAGTTATGCCACTGGTAGAGGGGGGTCATTGCCTAATCACAGAGGTGTTGCCACAGGGCAGTAGAGAGCCTGGTCAGGCCCAGGTACTTTTCAGGGGGTATGGCCTAATTATTGGAGGCATGGCCATGCACCCTTAAAATAAAATAGAAAACAAAATTGTACTTTAAGCACCTCCCTGGTGACACTGCAGCCCAGCACACAGCAGCATGTGCTGAGTTGAGAAGAGCTGCTGAACAGACTATATAAATACATGCCATCTCCCCCTACATCACTGAGTATTCAGTATTTTTTATTCTCCCCCAAGTTACATTCTCCCCATTCATTAACAAGGTTAGACATATATAAATTCATTACTTGAGATTGATTATTTGTTCTCTGTTTCCCAGGAAACAAGTGGAAAACATCTTTTGTTGGATTGGAAATGCAGACAAGCTTCTGTGTGTAACTGTTCCATACTGTACCTTAGCTTGCCTGCATCTATGCTGTTACATTATAAGCACAAATCGCTAATAATGTATCCAATGATCAGGAGAAGTTACCTACATGACATCTAATTTTTTAAAAATGTGGAATAAAAGCCACACAACATAGTCTAGTGCTAGTCAGGGATGGGGTATATGTGTGCGAGAGGAAGGTGGATGGGGCAGGGCTGGGGTATATATGTGTGTGTGTGTGAGGGAGGTGGGTGGGGCAGGGCTGGGTATATGTGTGTGAGAGAGAGGTGGATGAGGCAGGCCCAGTGGCGTAACTATCATATCTGCGCCCCCCCAGTAAAGTTAACAATCCCCCTCCCCCTGGGGGGCGCAGATATGATAGTTACGCCACTGCGGGGAACGGTATAGTGGAGGAAGTCCCGGGCAGCGAATCACAGGACAACTTTCATGAGCTCCCGTCTCTGACCCTCTCGCTGCCGGCAGCAGCAAGTCACCTACCCCTACTACCCTGGAGGCTGAAGGCGGCAGCAGGTGAGAGCAGCGATGCGCGGTTCTTACTCCCGCAGCTGCAAACGCATTCCCTCCACATCCTGCAGATTTACATGTCTGTGCTGCGGTCCCGGCTCCCTCCTGGGTTCTCCTGCTATGCTGCTATGAAAACGGACTATCACAAAATGTTCAACCCCATACAGCCGACAGTTTCAGAGAACTGTCTGCTGTATGGGGGCGGACATTTTATGATGGTCCGTTTTCATAGCAGCAGAACACAGGAGGGGAGCGGGGACCGCAGCGCAGACAATTAAATCTGAGGGTCCCGGCCGCAGCACCACAGACACGGCGGCGGCATTACAATAGCCCCGCAGACCCCCGGCGCAAGCACTTACACATCGCCTCCCCGCTACTGCAGGGCTATTGTTACGCCACTGGGCAGGGCTAGGTTATATATATATATATGTGTGTGAGAGGGAGGTTGGTGGAGCAGGGCTATGGTTATGTGTGTGAGAGGGAGGTGGTGTTTTTTTTTTTTCAAGTTCTCTGCTCCTCCTGCCGCTGCCCGGCAGCCAGCGTCTTCTACTGCCCTGCACCATGCTCCCGCTGGCACCGCAACAGCTTCCTCGCCTGCCCAGCTCCCTACGCAGCCTCCCCCTGCTCCCTCTGCCTGGCTGTCTATTAGCCGCCATCCCCCGTCCGCTGACGGGACGGCTCCTTCCTGCAGCTGCACAGGGACTGCATATGATAATTCCATGTGATTTATCATATGCAAAACTTGGCACATCAAGTGCCTAATCATGTGTCCCCCTCCCGGGGAGCTGCAGGGGAAATCAGGTCCAACTTGTCCCTAGGACAAGTCGGACTAATGTATGGGGGCCTTTAGATTTTTCCACCAGCCCCCTGTAATGGTACACATAACACTCTCAGACCTCAATCTGGTGGAGACCTTTAGCCATGAGTGCCATAGATCACACTGGAAGCATCAAAGAATGACAGAAGACAGAAATTGTGTAGAATGTGTCTTTAATAGCTGATTACTAACAGCGGTATGAGAACAGCAATGGCCGACAAGTGACTTTCTTGGTTGACAGGGCAACTCAGCAGGGGAGGTCATTTTCCCCAGATATGTACAGATGTAGCAGCTCTCATTAGAGTTGCTCCTGGCAATAGAATCACCATCTGCCGCCGTTCACCAGCAACCATTCGCATGCCCCATTCTGACAGAGCTCTCCGCTGCCTCCCCGCTGCTTCCCCATAGCTGCCTGCACCCTCCTCTAACCCTGCCCGTCTCCCCGAAACAGAGATGGGCAGGGAATCCGCTCCCTGCCACCGTGTGATGGGGACGCGTGAGCGTGTGAGACGCTTGTGTGTCCCTGTCAGATGGAGCTCACTAGATTCCCTGAGCTGGCGCAGAGGCGCTCCATCTGTAACATCTACAATAGATACTATCTTCTTTCTGGACAATACTCATTGCCCACTATTTTGCAGACCAAGCCCCAATCACCAATTCTAGTTCCTGGGTGAGCACTGTCACCAAAGTTTTAATTCAAGCATCAGCCTTTTGCTTGGGTTCAGGAATAGTGGGGGGACATGGGGCCAGATGCACTAAGCTTGAAAAGTGATAAAATGGAGCGTGATAACCAGCCAGCCAATCAGCTCCTTCCTGGCATGTCACAGACTGTGTTTGGAAAATAACAGGCAGGAGCTTATTGGTTGGTGGTTTATCATCCATTTTATCACTTTTTAAGGGTTAGGCTTTGGGGAAGGTAAGGGTTAGGCTGTGGAGAGGGGGAGTGGGTTTGTTTAAGGCACTTAGAAGGGGGGCTTAGGGTTAGGCTGTGGGAGAGGGAGATTAGTGTTTGGCTGTGATGGGGAGGGTGTAGAGTTGGGGGGATGGGGGGAGATGAAGTATATTTACCTGACCCCTGTCTTTCCTTCCTTCGGGATGCCGGTGTCAGTATGCTAACCGACTGTCATCCAAATGTATCCTTTCATAACAAGTGAATATCATTGCCACAAACATAATGTGCCCTGGCTCAGCATTGCATACGTAAACAGTTCACCTCTGATCTGCACCTTTCACATACCTCCCAACATGACCCTCTCCCGGAGGGACAAAATGCTCTGTTCCTGGACTTCCCACTTAATGTATGATTGCCATCCCCTGTGTGGAAAACACCTTTCTTAACCATTAACCTGTTTAAAACAGGTGATGGCAATCATTAATTAAGAGGAAAGTACAGAAACAGAGCGTTGTGTCCCTCCTGGAATGGGTCATGTTGGGAGGTATGTGTATCCCACTGTCTACCCATTTTTACCTCTATACACTTGCATTTCAATAATATTGTTAAGTAGGAAAAGTCATCTCTTGGCAAACTAATCAGCTCTTTTGGATTCCAGTATTACTTGTATGTAGATGACACTCAAATCTATCTATCAACCCCAGAGTTGTCACCAGTGGTTTTGGCCCGTGTCTCTGAATGCCTCTCTGCCATCTCATCTTGGATGTCTTCTTGCCACCTCAAACTTAATACTTCCAAAAAAGGGATTTTTGTAAGAACTTACCGTTCGAATCCCTTTCTCTGATATGGTCCTGGTGACACAGCTTCACATTGGGATGTAGGAGGGACCGCAGGAGCCAGGCACCTATCCTAAAGCTTTTGGAGGGTAGGCTCCTCCCCTACTGCATCCCAGACTCCTCAGTTCAATCTTTCAAAGCCACTGGAATACATTAACTCAGTACAACGCCTGCACATATTATATGCACAATTTTAAATTTAACTTTTCAACCAATTATAACATGAAACATCATGAACACTGGCATACTTACTGAGCGTAAGGGAGGGATCGCTGTGTCACCAGGACCATATCAGAGAAAGGGATTCGAACGGTAAGTTCTTACAAAAATCCCTTTTTCTCTTTCAATGGTCCTGGTGACACAGCTTCACATTGGGACGTTCCAGAGCCGGTCCTTTTGGGTGGGTACGCTCAGGTCTGCAGTTCTCAACACTGCTTGCCCGAATGATGCGTCCACCGACACAAACTCATGGAACCTATCGAATTTTGCAAAAGTATGAACAGATGACCAAGTGGCAGCCCTGCAAACCTGCTCAGCTGTTGCCCCATGTCGAACCGCCCAAGAGGTGGCGACTGATCTGGTGGTATGCGCATTAATCCTGGCTGGCCCAGGCCTACCAACTTTAGTATATGCAAACGCTATAACAGAGCGCAACCACCTAGCAACGGTCTGCTTAGAAGCAGGCCAACCATTATTTTGTACATCATACAAAACTAGCAAAGTATCAGTCTTCCTGACACTCTTTCCTCTGTCCACATAAATGCGCAAGGCGCGCACAACATCCAAATTCCTCAATTTGCCCCTTTTCCTTGAACCCTCTGGGGTTGAAACACAGGCAGAACTATCTCCTGATTTAGATGAAAAGTAGAGACTACTTTTGGTAAAAAAAATTTGGGTACTGTCCGAAAGACAGCCCTATCATCATGACATATAAGGGAGGGAGATTTGCAGGACAAAGCTCCCAACTCCGATACTCTTTTTGCTGACGCCACCGCCAACAAAAATACCAGTTTCCCTGTAAGGAATTTAAGGTCAGCCGACCTTAACGGCTCAAAAGGCGCCTTTTGAAGGTACTCCAGAACCAGAGATAATTCCCATGGCGCTACTGGTTGCTTGTAGGGAGGTTTCAATCGAGAAACCCCAGGCAGGAAGGTCTGTACTTCCGGTATTAATGCAATCCTTCTTCGGAAAGAAATTGACAAGGCCGAGATATGTACTTTGAGTGACTGAAGGCTAAACCCAGAGGAAAGGCCATCCTGTAAAAACTCCAACAATTTAGCCATTTTAACTCGCGATGTGTGTGACTTCTGTCTTTCACACCATCGAATATAGGTCTTGCAGACCCTATAATAATTTACAGAAGACACTGACTCTCTGGCTTTAATCATTGTGTTAACCACCGCCTCTGAGAATCCTATATTCCTCAAAATGGCGGTTTCAACAGCCAGGCCGTCAAACTTAATCGAGCTGAATCCAGATGGTTGAATGGTCCTTGTTTTAGAACAGTGGTTCCCAACCTGGGGTACTAGTACCCCTGGGGGTACTCTGAAGACCAGTTAGGGGTAATTGAAAATAATATTGGTAATGGCGGAAGATGAAAAAAAGTATTTTGATGGCAGAAGAAGAAGTCCCATTGCCATGGAGAAGAACCATGTTGGGGCACTTATGGTTCTGTCTTCAGCGTCATCAGCGTCTCATTGTGCTTTTGCCTGACCAGCAATCCAATGGGAGCTACCCATGCTGCCCTCAGACATCAGCGATCATCTGCCCTGCACTGACACAGGTGGAGGAAGCAACGGCATTAATCCTACAGGTGTAAGTGGGAATCCTGGAGACAATACACAACCAGCGGCCAGACACGGAAGAGCACGATTCCTGTCCGCTACTCCTTCATATAAGGACATGCATAAGGATACGCATACTCACTTCCACTCCACTCTTAAGTACTGTCTATAATTTAAATTGAGAGGAGGGGGTACTCATCAATGAAAAGCCTTATCAAGGGGTACGGGAGAGAAAAAAGGTTGGGAACCACTGTTTTAGAAGGACTGACCTCAGAGGTAGACGCCACAAGTCCACAGAGAATCTCTGAAGTCTCGAGTACCAGGACCTCCTTGGCCAATCTGGGGCCACTAAAATTACTGGAATTGTCTGGGCCTGTATCTTTTTCAACACTCTTGCCAGCATTGGAACTGGCAGAAAAACATAAAGAAGATTCCCCTCCCATCATGGCATCCACTGCTTCTACCAGTGGATCCCTTGTCCTGGCATAAAACCTGGGTACCTGATGGTTAACAGGAAAAACAAAAGAAAAGAAACTCGGGTGGGGTGCACTCTTAATATCTTAATCACTAAAGTTGTTCAATAAAGATTTTAAACTATTTTTTATTGTGCTTTTTTTTATTATTTGCTGAGTGTTTCAAATTAGTAACCAAAGTTACTGACTAATCTGATGATTATTTTATACTGGCGATTTATTAGCTCTTTGCAGGATTTTAATCCAATTGATATGCGCAAATGTCCATCTATTATGAGTATAAAAGCTGACCGTCATAAATCCTTAATGCCCTTAACCAGAAGGCAATGTCAATGCAGTCTCAATTAATTTTTGAGATAAGGATTATAATCATTGGTCAGCATAACTCAAAATTTCAAAACAAGTAGACAAATGATGGAAAAACACATATCAAATAAAACAATTTTTACAATATTATTTACATATATACATAGTGTACTGCTTTTTAATTATAAAGAAATCCCTTGACTGTCATCTGATACAATTTTAAGATGGCAACAATTCTAACTATGTGGCAGACCTGCTGTCACACATTGTAACAAATCTTTTGCTTATTGTTAACAGAGGTTATTAGGTTAATTATCCCAGCTCTACTGAGAATTGCTGTTTTTAGAGGGGCTATTGGTTTTTTATTATTATTCAGTGCTGATTGTTGATGCTCCTATACCTACGATTTTGTCTGCATGTGCATCATATGCTCTTTTCAAATTTAGTGCAGCAAAAGGAAGAAGCACAAACATAAACCAGAACCAGAGTGACTTGATATATACTGGTTAGATGCTGTGCTTGGCTGTTAATGCACCCACACCTGCAGCCCACCTTCAACAATTAGCACGCACCATCAATGTTTTAGATGCTATATAAGGAAGAGAGGGGCAAAAACAATAACCAGAACCAAAATCGCTGTTAGCTACACTGGTTTAGATCACACAGCACCCTTAATAGATTTGACAAAATTCAGCAACTTACTCATGGAGCCAGATAGAACAAGCACACCTCATATACTTCCTTTGAACAAAGCGCAACGGAGGAGCACTAACTAAAACCAAAACCAAAGTTATCACCCAAATGCTGTCCAAACACAATTCTAATTATTGGGACATCTGTAACTGCAACTTCTACTTAATAAATCTCACACCCCCCAAAATGCCATTTCACCACCCACAGAGTTAAGCACAAAGATATATCTGAGCTGACACCCTTTGGGTGTCTCTGCGGGACCCCGTGAATATAGCGCTCAGAAGGGAGGGAGAGTGCAGCGTGTATACGGCAGCAAAGTTAGTTAGACCGGTTTGCCACTTAAACAAAAATTCCTGGACTGGATGCCGGGGAGAATAAGCAGATAACACTAAACTGTACAATGAATAAATAAATAAATAAGTAAACCGAAGGACCGCTGTCCTGTGTTGGAAGACCAGCTGACTGGTCAGCACAACAGTGCTACACAGGGAGAGGGTCCCTCGTTACCTATCCTGCAAGCGGTGAGGTCTCCTGGAGCCGCAAACGGGTCCTTTGAATTTTCGTGCAGGGAGACGCTCAGGCGGTCACGTGTCTGTGACGCGCGTTTCGCCGGAGCTTGATCAAACAGGCAGCGTATTGCAGCTGCTCTGTTGTGAAGCTTTATACTAGTGACTATCCAATCAATCAGCATCTATGGTTTGTATAACGCAGCTGCTACATTACTAATGAATGGCATGTCACCATACTATTTACACATAAATGGGATTTTTGTGCTGAGGTTTATTTTAACGCACCTGCATAATTTAAAGGTACAAATCCTTTTTAGAAAAACGTGAAAAAACTTCTTTTTTGTTTTTTATAATTATGTATATATTTTTTTGATATTTCTGTTTTTTAATGTTTTTATATTTTGTATTTTTCATTTGAATTAAAAAAGTATATATATTTTTTTGTGTATCATTTTAATTTGCTATATAATCCTATCTTGGCCCAGGCAGACCACCCTTATCTATTGCTGCGATATTTAGGATAAATGCTATTATCTTGTTAGTTTATAATTTTTAGGGATGCATCAATCCATCCAGGTGGGCACGCATGCCCACATGTATCAATGCCTTGCTGTTTTTACTTTAGATTATTCAATTCAGCACTATTTATGATGCATGTTCTTAAAACAGTTTTTTTAGAAGGTTTTTTTAGAAGGTTTTTTTAGAAGGTTTTATTGTTGCCATCACTGGTGCAAATACGCACACCAATAGTACGCTCCATGCCTTCTAGTCCTAATCCATTGCCCATCCTATGTCCATATATGCCCATTACAGTGGTGATATATATTGAATAAATATTAAGAGACAACCTTTGGTGTTGTCAAGTATAAGTGATACAGTGCCCATGAGCGCAAGAAGAAAGAGAAGAGAAAAAATAATGATTTGTAAATGTGTGAAATAAACACGTGAATAAATAAATTAGATTTAATAATGGTGCCAGTTCATTAATAACATTCTGTGAGGAAAAGAAGGGGGAAAAAGGGGGAACATAGAAGGAGCAGTTGGGGAAAGAAAAAAAGAAAAAAAGGGGGGGAAGCAAAAGGAAAGGAGAGGGAGAAAGATGAGAGAAAGAAGAAAAGGGGGGGGGAAACAAACAGTAAAGAAAAAGTGTAGGGGGGGGGGAATGAAGTGAAATGCATAGAAAAATAAATATGTAAAAAAAAAAAAAAAAAATATATATATATATATATATATATATATACTATAGTGCATTCTGGGTCAATGGAGAATGGGAAGTGGTGAAGGAATCTCTAGGGGAGAATAATTGTCCCCATGCTATGTGCTGCTTTATAATATTAATGTATCGCTACATAATGTTGGGTGGATTGCCATATGGCCTTTGCCCTCACATAATAATGAGAATTTCTGGTCCAATACTTAGGTTAGTCTCTGCTACATTTGGGGACCCCAACATGTTGGCCCCAGTTTGGTTGGTGAAGTTGAGGATCCAAGATATGAGATTTAGAGATATAATGTAGACCCCTCAAGTACTATGTGGGATTCTGGTTAATTTAACTTGTGGAGGAGCCTAGACGTACAGTTAGAGAAGATGTATTGAATGAAATTATGAGAGGAATACACCATAATTGATATATTCATTCATTCCGGTGGGGTTTAGTGTACCCAACTCAAATGTCCATTGACTTTCTTTTTTGAGTAGGGCTTGCGTGAGATCGCCACCTCTAATGCCAAGACCAATTTTTTCCAACCCACAGACCTGGAAATCATTCAAGGAGCTTTCATGCTTTGTCACAAAATGCCTTGCGACTGATGTTATCTTCTTGTGGTTTCTCAAATCCGTTGTCCCATTCCGGATGGTCCCTACGTGTTCCAGGACTCTATGTTTGAGGGGACGTGTCGTCATGCCGACATATCTTTGACCACAACCACAAAAGATGCAATACACCACTCCTTCTGTTTTACAATTAATGTAGTCATGTAATTGTATGAGTTTGCCAAATCTGTCGGTGATGTTGTCACATTTTGTCATAAATTGGCATGCTTTGCACTGCCCACAGGGGTAAGTGCCCTTTATGCGGTTCTGTGGTGGCGCTGTTCTTGTAAAGTGACTATTTACCAGGCGATCTTTTAAATTCTTGGCTCTGCGCCAGCTCATAGACACTTTAGGGCCCAATTTACGTGCCAATGTCGGGTCCAGCATCAGGGTGGACCAATGCCTCTGTATTATGTCCTTGATGGTCCGCCACTCTTGACAAAAGTCACCTACAAAGCGTATGGTTGGATCTTTAGTTTTCTTCTTGTTTTTAGAAAAGATTAAGGCTTCTCGATCCAACTTCAAGGCATTTCTCATAGCTTTTTTAGTAGAAGTATGGCTGTAGCCCCGCTCACGAAGTCGATGGGTGAGTTCTTGGCTTTGTGCTTTAAATTGTTGTTCCCCTGAGCAGTTTCTTCTTAGTCGCAAGAACTCCCCTTTGGGGATATTCTCGACCGTGGGGGGGAAAGTGTGCACTGGTCTGATGTAATAAAGTATTGGTGGCCGTATCTTTTCTGTAAAGTTGAGTTGCTATTTTGTTGTCTTCGTCTGTATATTTTTAAATCTAAAAATGCCAGTTCTTGTTGGCTGATGGTATGAGTCAGACGAAGATTGAGATTATTGATGTTCAATTTTTGTATGAAGCTAAGAAGCAGTGTTTCATTGCCTTCCCATATTAGGAAGATGTCGTCGATGTACCTCAGCCACATCGCGACATGTGAGGTATACATCTCATTCTCCTCACTGAAGACTGTCTCTCGCTCCCATTGGCCCAAAAATATATTAGCATAGGTGGGGGCACAGGCCGCCCCCATAGCTGTGCCCCTCACCTGTAGATAAAATCGGTCGTTGAATGTGAAGATATTATGGTATAGGATAAATTGTAACAGTTTGATCAGGAACTGTTGGAATGGTTCCTGTTTGGCTGTATCCATATAATATCTGACCGCCTCTATGCCTTGATCGTGATTTATAGAGGTGTAGAGGGCTTCAACATCCAGTGAAACCAGAAAATGATTATCATCCAAGGTGATATCATGAAGTCGTCGTAGGACGTCGGATGTGTCCTGCACAAAAGAAGGCAGATTGAGGACAAAATGTCTAAGATGTAAATCGAGGAATGTGCAGGCCTTTTCTATAAGTCCGCCATTCCCCGAAACAATCGGCCTTCCCGGGGGGTCTTCAATCCTCTTGTGCACCTTCGGCAGCATATAGAAGGTAGGCATGACTGGATTGTTGCATTGTAGATATTGATGTTCTTTAACCGTAATGGTTCCTTCTGATTTGGCCACGTCAAGAATTCTGTGATATTGCAGCTTGTAATTCTCCATAGGGCTGAATAGAGTAGATCTATAACATGCTGCATCATTTAGTTGACGATGGGCCTCTTTCAGGTATTTATCCTTACTCCACAGTACAACATTTCCGCCCTTATCACTTGGTTTCACCAAGATATCTTGCCAGTCACGTATTTCTTTTATAGCCTTACGTTCTTGTGCGCTGATGTTAGATTTAGTAAAATAACGGTGTTGATTACAATGAAGGTGATCAAGTTCAGAGGAGACAGATTTCATGAATATTTGGATTTCTGGGCTACTGGTGTCATTTGGGAAGAAGGTGGATTTCGGTTGTACTTGTGGTCTACTGGTGCTTGGAATGGATAGTTGAGGACTGGCCGTCAGTCCTGTATCTAATTCTTCCAGTGCCAATAGTGCTTCCTGTTCTTGTTCAGTCATTCCCAAAGATAATGGGGGTTGTTCCACCTCTGTATCTACTTTCTCAAATATTTTGGTTAACATCAATTTTCTGCAAAACAACTTTAGATCACGCTCCCACTTGAATCTCTCAAAATGCTGTAACGGGGAAAATGACAGTCCTTTTTCGAGAATGTCTCTTTGGGTGTCATTCAGCTCATGTGTGGAGAGATTTATCACTTTCAATTTTTGTACAGACGAGTTGGGAGGCATGAAGTTTGTCAGGTCAGCTTGACTCTTGTGAATGATGTTCCTAGAGGAGGGGGGGAGGATTGGGGTCACTTGTAGGGTCAGCGTCTCCGTGTTGTCCTGACGGGATAGCGTTGCTGAGGTGTCGCATCCCATTGCTGTTGCCCTCTTAAGTCTTCTGCTCCCGCGCCTCGTCTGCCTCTTCCCCGTTTGGGCTTCGATCTTCCGGCCTGATTGTCGCCTAAAAAATGCTGGTTATAAGGTGGGCCTCCTCTCTGGTACCTTTCCCCTTGCTGTTCTCTTTCGGGGTCGCTGCTCTCACCAGCTGTGGTATCTAGATCAGAAGAGGAATATTGCTCCTGTATATTCTTCCTATACGGGGTTCTTGGTCTGCTATTCCATTTGAATATACTCCTTCATATAAGGACATGCATAAGGATACGCATACTCACTTCCACTCCACTCTTAAGTACTGTCTATAATTTAAATTGAGAGGAGGGGGTACTCATCAATGAAAAGCCTTATCAAGGGGTACGGGAGAGAAAAAAGGTTGGGAACCACTGTTTTAGAAGGACTGACCTCAGAGGTAGACGCCACAAGTCCACAGAGAATCTCTGAAGTCTCGAGTACCAGGACCTCCTTGGCCAATCTGGGGCCACTAAAATGACTGGAATTGTCTGGGCCTGTATCTTTTTCAACACTCTTGCCAGCATTGGAACTGGCAGAAAAACATAAAGAAGATTCCCCTCCCAGGGGATAGTCATGGCATCCACTGCTTCTACCAGTGGATCCCTCGTCCTGGCATAAAACCTGGGTACCTGATGGTTAAACCTGGATGCTATCAGGTCCCCATCCGGGGTTCCCCACCTCAGTGTAATCTGGTGGAATACTTGTGGGTTAAGGCTCCATTTCCCTTCCATCAGCTCCTCCCTGCTCAGGAAGTCGGCCTCTATATTCTCCACTCCTGGTATGAATATTGCTGATAATGCTGGAACATTCTGTTCCGCCCACAAGAAGATTCGGGACACCTCCCACATAGCCAGCTTGCTGCGTGTGCCTCCCTGGTGATTCAGATATGCCACAGCTGTGGCGTTGTCGGTCTGAATCCCTAAAGGGAGCCCTTGTAATCTTTCTCCCGCCAGAGAAAACATCTTCCACACAGCCCTCAGTTCCACGATGTTGATCGGTAAGGCAGACTCCTCTGAAGTCCACCAGCCTTGCAGACGCAGGTCCAAGACTACTGCCCCCCAGCCTCCAAGACTGGCGTCGGTAGTGACAACCAGCCAGCTCCAGGACTGCAGGGACCGACCCCACTGAAGGGAATCCACCTCCATCCACCATTTCAGGAAGGATGGAGTTTCTGAAAACAACACTATTTGTTCTGACATCATGGTCTGAGTATTCCCTGACCAGTCTGTCAGAATGTTCCACTGGAACACTCGAGAGTGGCACCTGGCGAACTGTAACGTTTCGATAGACACCACCATCTTCCCCAGCAGTTTGAGGCACCTCCATACTGATGTGCTCTGAAACCCGAGGATCTCCTGTACCAAGGCAGCCAGATCCCTGGCCTTTGCCTCTGGTAGAAACTACCGATGCAACTGGGTACCCAAAACAATCCCCAAGAATTGGAGTCTCTGTGACGGCACCAACTGAGACTTTTGTAAATTAAAAAGCCAGCTATGAATCTGCAAAAACCTGATGGTTTCTGCCAAGTGACTCTTCAACTTGTCCGCTGACTCCGCTTTAAACCGCAGGTCGTCCAAAAATGGAATCACCATGATTTCCCTCAGTCGAAGCACAGCCGCCATTACTGACATTATTTTGGTGAATACCCTTGACGCTGTGGCCAGACCAAAGGGCAGCGCCTGGAATTGCAAGAGTAGGTCTCCTATTGCACACCTCAATAGAGCCTGATGTTCTGGGTGGATAGGAACATGCAAGTATGCATCCTGGACATCCATGGACGCTAAAAATTCTCCCTGGTCCAGGCTTAGCAGCACAGACCGTAGAGACTCCATTTTGAAATGGTCTACCCACAAATGAATATTAATGACTTTTAAGTTTAGGATCAGATGAAAGACCCATCTGGTTTGGGCACCAAAAACAGAGTGGAATAAAAGCCTTTTTTCCACTCTGCTCTGGGGACCGGGACTACCACACCCTTCTCTAAAAGAGAATGAGCCGCTCCCAAGAGAGCTGTACGGAGCCAAGCCTCCCTTGGTAGTGGTGTAGGAATGAACCTTCTCGGTGGAAGACCTTTGAAGGGAATCTTGTAACCCTGGGTTATAATTTCTAACACCCAAGAGTCCCGGTCTAACAGTGCCCATGCGTCTTTGAACAGTGACAGACGTCCCCCCACCTTGATCACCACCGGGCAAAACCCCCGGCCGTCATGCGGAGGGTTTGTCCTCTCCTTTGGTTTCTTATGAAAGGAACCAAATTTTGACTTTGGGGCCTTGCCCCTGGAGGACTGAGACTATCCCTTAAAAGACTGTCCTCGAAAGGACGCACCTCCTCTAGGGGAGGGCCGAAAGGACGGCCTGAAAGCAGAAAACCTTGATGTCTGCTTGGCTGCAGGGGTAGGCAGGAAGGTGCTTTTTTTCCACCTGTGGCCTGCTTCCTTTAAAAGCTATTGCCTCTAAGCCTTCTTAGACTCGTTATCTGCCTCCCAAGCTATAAACCAGAGCACTCTCCTGGCATTGACAGACACTGAGGAAACTCTGGCAGCCATTTTGAGAGCTCCCTGCTCAGCCTCAGCATTGGGCTGAATGAAGGGGCCCTGATACATAACTTCCAGGGTGGTAGAGGATGTTTAATACGCAGAGGAGGGGTGTATAGTGGAGTGGGCTTATTATTCATAATTTTCTGGTGGGAGGATAGCTTGCTTGACTGCAGATATCTCCAGTTCCCGGAAATAGATTTCTTAGGTTTTAATGGAATTAAAAACTAGAATCCCACCTACCAAATGCTATTGGGCACTAGGGGATCAGAGTTCAGGAGGCAGAGCAATCTGCCAATGAGAAAATAAAACTACATACCCGGTGTGTGGAGCTGGAGCAGTAACCAGCTGCTGGAAGGCTGATATCTCTGGTTTTGTGAATAGTAGAGACAAGCTACTAGTGTCCATCACAGGGGGAGAGTCCCAGCTTTTGGAATATACCCTCATGAAAACTCTAAAGGCCCATACACACTAGTAGACTTTCATTTCAAAAGACTTTGCCAAAATCTTTGATAGATAAATCTTTCACCAAAGTAGTGCGTACACACTGGACTATTTTCCTCAAAGAGCAAGAGATTTTCAGGAGGCAAAAGACTTTGCTGAAAATCTTTCATATACAAGGCTATTTAAATAATGGGCTGGGTTTGAATTCCAAGGGGCCATTTTAATCAGTGCATTCCTGTTCTTGGTGCCTGATTCAGAACTGATTGCTGGGCTGCGTATATTCAGAGCCCAGCAATCAGATAAACTCCACCCCGCGCCGCCCGGGTGATAGTGACAAATTGTGGGTGACGGCAGCGTAAGGGTGGCCGGTGATGGTGACGTATAGTGGTAACAGCAGCGTGAGGGTGATGGGCAGTGGGTGATAGTGACAGATTGTGGGTGACGGCAGCGTAAGGGTGGCCGGTGATGGTGATGTATAGTGGGTGACAGCAGCGTGAGGGTGATGGGAAGTGAGTGAGGGTTACGGGTAGTAGGTGAAAGCTGTTTATGTACGGAGTGTCACCTGGTGGTCCAGCAGTTGTAGAGTTGTACTGGCTCGGGGGGCACATGCCATCCTGCCACCTGACACAGTCTGCCATTGGAACTTGGGCCCCTAGAATTATGGGGCCCTAGGGCAACCGCCCATCAAGCCCTTGCATTAAGACGCCCCAGAATATATGCATTGCTGGCCTGTGCCAGCAATGTATATATTACTGGCTTATTAATAACATTGGTGCCACTAATATATACATTGCTGGCATGTGCCAGCAATGTATATATTACTGCATTATAAAAATTATTGGTGGACAGTGGTGCCAGGAATATATACATTGCCGGCCTGTGCCAGCAATGTATATACTGTATTAATGGCTTGTTAATAACATTGGTGCCCAGTGGTGCCAGTAATATATACATTGCTGGTATGTGCCAGTAATGTATATATTACTGCATTATAAACATTATTGGTGGCCAGTGGTGCCATCAATATATACATTGCTGGCCTGTGCCAGCAATGTATATATTACTGGCTTATTAATAACATTGGTGCCAGTAATATATACATTGCTGGCCTGTGCCAGCAATGTATATATTACTGCATTATAAATATCATTGGTGGCCAGTGGTGCCAGGAATATATACATTGCTGGCCTGTGCCAGCAATGTATATATTACTGCATTATAAATATTATTGGTGGCCAGTGGTGCCAGGAATATATACATTGCTGGCATGTGCCAGCAATGTATATATTACTGCCTTTAAAGTAACATTGGTGGTCAGCGGCTGCGTGTGATACATACACGCACTGTGGAGCAGGGGGAACATGCGGCCGGTAAGCCGGGGGCGGGGTTCGGACGGGGGCGGGGTTCGGACGGGGGCGGGGCGCTCCGGCGTGCCGTGAAGCCCAGGAGGGGGAGAGGAGTCTGCAGCGTGTGCCGTGGGAGCGAGGAGGGGTTGAGTATAAGCAGGGGGAGGGAGCGGGCGGTCAGCTGGGCTGAAAGTCTGTGATCTTTCAGCCCGGCTGCCGTGCACATTTAGCGATGATGGCTAAAAAACCAGCCATCATCGCTAGATGTGCTGGTAAAACCAGCAGACTGCCCACCTCGGTAGCGATGATGCGGGAGCGCGCATCATCGCTAGTCGGGGATCTCTGGCCCATACACACTAGGCGATTTTGAGCTGAAAATCGGTCAAAACACCTGTTTTGACCGATTTTCAGCTCAAAATCGTCAAGTGTGTATGGGCCTTAAGTCAGACAGAACCTGAAATATCTGACTGGGAATAGCAATTAACAGGCTTGGATGGGGACCACTACTTTGAAGTCAGATATCTCCGGTTCCCAAGGGCCGATTTTTAAAATTCTTGTACCCATGGAAAGAGGGAACCCTCAGCTTTCAGTCTAGGGTCCTTAGACTCCTGGAGGGGTTTATGGGTACTCAGAAACCCCCCCTGCGTGCGCTACTGTATTCGGCAAAAAAGAAAAAGGGACTGTCATGCAAGGGCGCACTGTGTGTATTAATTATATAACTTAACTTTTTTATTTAAAGGTATAATTAGTAATTCCCTAATTAGAGTGTGGGAATTTTAATTATAAAAACAGTGAAATATAAGAGTTTAAAACCACAAAACAGTTGTTTGTAGTATTATGTTAATCTGTCAACTGTCGTTAACCGTACATTTTATAAAAACTAAAAGAAAAAGGAAGAGAAAAAAATCCTTCCTTTAGATTTGGATTTACATGCTATATTAGAAAGTTTGTGATTACATGATAGCATGCAGGCAATGTTCCATTACACAAAACCTGCAGGCAATGTGAAGCTGATTGGTACACGCAGCCTGTGATGTCACAAAGGATGCCTGCAACATGCAGGCAACCTGAAGCTGATTGTGACACGCAACCTTTGTGATGTCACAAAAGATGCCTGCTAGAAAAGTCAGTGCTTGGTATAGGGACACTCATTTCTTACAGTTGATGAGAACGCTTGGTATCTATCTGGATACTGTTCCTTTTCACTGTAATTCTTTCTACGTATTTGACGTCGAATTTTGTGGCTAATAGCCATGGATGTTCAGAAGACCATAAAAAACATCCTGCAAGAGCACCCAGTGTTCTTATTATATATATATGGGTTCTTTTTCTACATGAGACCCATAGAACCATTCTACACAGAGTACATGACTGGGCCTGTCAAGAACTTCAGTATGAAAGAGGTCAAGGATCAGCTCCCCCAAATATGGACATACAGCCTGCTGCTTTTCCAGCTGCCAGCTCTCCTCTTTATTGACCTCTGCAGGTACAAACCAGTCATCATGTATCAGGGCCTGTGCCAAGTCATCACCTACGGACTACTGTGCTTTGCGTCCAGTTTCCAGGCCATGCAGTGCCTTCAGGTTACCTCAGCTATGGTCACTGCATGTGACGTTGCCATCTTTTCTTATGTATATAGTGTGGTGACAGCTGACAAGTATGACAAGGCCTTTATCTGTTGTAGAACATATAACTTGCTGGGATACACCATAGGAGCTCTGAGTGGTCAGCTCATGGTGACGTATGGCCACTTCTCCTACTACCACCTGAACATTATTTCCTTGGGAAGTGCGTCAGTGGCTTTTATCATTTCCATTTTCTTGCCCACGCCCAGCATGAATGAGCCAAGTTCAGAATGTTTAAATGACCAGATCAAGCATAAAGCCAGGAATGCTGTGCACTGCTGCTGCAAGGCGGTGGTCAGGTTCCTCAAGCAGCAACGGCAGGAGATCTGTGACTGCTGTACTTCCAACACCAGATACTGGTCATTATGGTGGTTACTTGTGACAGTTGGCTCCCACCAAGCGACAGAGGCTTCCCAGACACTTCGGGAACATCTCTTAGAAAACACCGACAGCACCTTTATGCTTAATGGAGAAGTGGAATTTGTAGCAGCTGTGCTAGGACTAGTTGCATTTTACATAATGGATCGTATGACAGCAGATTGGAGCTTCTGGGGAGAGCTGGCTGTGTCTGTCCTATGCGCAGTGGACGGTTTGGCCACATTAGCCATGGCCATGACAACATCATCTATCTGGGTGGCCTATGCTGGCTATATTGCATTTAAGATATCCTACATGATCAGCAACACAATAATAACGATGAACATCGCTGTGATGGTCACTAGGAGCAGATATGCTTTTGTATTTGGGATGAACCACTTAGCATCCACTCTGCTGAAAGAACTTGTGACTCTCCTAATAACTGGTCTCAATCTGGGGATCTACGATCAGTTTGTCGCCTACAACTGCTATTTTAATATACTGACAGTGACTTCCATCAGCATCAAGGTCTGGTCACTGATTGCCAATATGAGAAGCAGCAGTCTCCCAACAACACAAGTGTAGGATGTACGAGGAGGAGAAGCAGCAGTCCCCCAACAACACAAGTGTAGGATGTATGAGGAGGAGAAGCAGCAGTCCCCCAACAACACAAGTGTAGGATGTACGTGCTCAGTCAGGCACTAGATCAAGATCCTTTTTGTGTTATTGCTAAATAAACACAAATTGACATTCAAAAATTTCTAGCGTCACTCACATTTGTTATATAAATTCAAATAAGAAATGATGTGTAAAAAAAGATTATATTTGCTATATAAGTAATTGGATTTTGGAATGTCCGCATAGACCACTATATTTCTTATTTGGTTATTAGTCCTTTCCTATTGTTATACTGTTCTAGTGAAAATGACATTCACCAAAATTCTTGGAGGTGTTCCCAGGAATATTAAATACTGGTAAAAAGCAAGAGAAGGGAAAAATTATTGGGGCACTCGTAGGGCTAATAATCGTCTTGTAAATTCTTTATGGGCTTTAGGAATTAATTGCAGACTGACACGGTTAAAATTTATCTTTTATTGATACTAATATAAAAATAATTTCGAGTTAGCGAGATATAAACATTGATTTAACAAAGATACGAAAGTGAATAAAGTGTAGAAAAAACAAGTGAAAAGATTATAAAATTTGTGCAATATGTTTGAGTTCTGTGTAATTCCACTCTGTCCTAGGTATCCTCTTTACAAAGTGATTATTTGTAATTCATAATAAAGTACTTCCACTACTAGTTACATTTGTATGTATTATTTACTGATTTTAATTAAATAATTTATTAATATATTGCTATGTCAGGGTAGATTGGACAGCCCATTAGATAATTTCAAGTGATCTCAATCTCATGGTTTCTGACAGTAACGTGAAACTTCCCATAATTTATTTGCTCTGTACGATCACATTTATATGCCTTTTATATTGCAAAGGTGTGTGTTATATACAGCAACCCTATCTCATGCCCATTTCTATCTGGCATGTACATTTCTCTGTCTATATCACAGCAGAGATATGTTCTTTTTATTTAACGTGTATATTAAATGTAATAAACTCCTAGTAATCACGGGTTTCGACTTCCCCTGCTCTCTCCCAGATACGCTGTAAGTCATGTTTTAGTAATGATAAATCACTTTGCACCTGGCCGATCCTGTCTGTAAGCGGCATTTCGGTGCCAGCAAGGGCCTCCAGTATTTGTTGTAATGAAACAGGAGGAGACGGTGAAGCCCCTGGGGCAACATCGGAGGTAGTGGGATGTTGTGGTGGTCTGTGTGGTAGAAACCCGCAAGCAAACTTCTCCAGCTTGGCAGGAGCCTGCTGTGCCTTCCCCATGATGCGCCGGGGAGCATAAGAAACGGGCAGAGAGTGTCGTATATAGTATATGCAGGCCTGCAGCAAGCAACAGGCTGCACACAGGGGATCTGGGCTGAGATCACCACTCCACTACATGGAGTGGTGCACAGGGCCTCAAATATAGAGGAAGGCTCCCCACCTACCAGCTCACAGGACAACCAGGTCTTCAAATATGGAGGAAGGCTCCCCTGCCACTAGCTCCCAGGTCTTATTGAGGGATGATGGAATGGGGAGGCCAGGGGAGCAGTAGACACGCTGGGGGTAACTCAGGGCTGACAGGCAGGGAGAGACCACTCACCCAGAGCCGGCCCTAGCCTAAATGACGCCCTAGGCAAGATTTTGGCTGGTGCCCCCTAGCACCGCCACTAGTTCCGCCTCTGATCCTGCTCCCCTTTACCAGCACCATCAACCCTCATCATAGCAGTCCTCATTTTGGTGCTCCTTCCCGCAATATTTTAAACAGAAACAGTGCACACATTCGGTGCGCAGCCCAAACAGGGGTGTGTTCTTGCTGGGAAGGGGCATGGCCACACAATAGTACCCCCAATTCAAATTATGCCACACAGTAGTGCAACTTTATTCACATTATATCATGCGATGGTGTCCCTTATTCACATTACATCACACAGTAGTACCACTTTATCTTATATACATTACTCCTCACATTATTCACATTATACCCTTAGAAAATCCTGAGAAAATATTGTATTTTAAGCACCTCCATGGCCACACTGCAACCCAGCACAAAGCAGTGTGTGCTGGGCAGAGGAGAAGAGCAGCAGCTGCTGCTGTCACTTAAGGGGAGGGGCCCAGGGCCCCCACTGGGCCCTTCCATCAGATTTTGGTCTGGGTAATTTGTACCCCCTACCCCTTTCTCTTGGCACCCCTGATAATACCACACAGTAATGCCCCTTACACATGACACACATTATTAATGTCCTTATAACCATAATGCCCCTTACACATTATGCCAACCTTTATTAATGCCCTTCATACACATAATGACACACATAATGTCCCTTACACATATGTCGCACATTATTAATGCATTTATACATGACACACATAATGCCCCTTACACATATGCCGAACACTATTGCACAACCAACCCACCCGCAGACACCCACCCGCAGACAGCACTCGCACATCCGCTAACACTGTGACCTCTGCCTCTGCTTGGATACAGATGTTTCCTCATACATCTTGCCTCAATAGGCCATGCAGCTCCTGGCCAGTTCTGCTAACGTTGGGTGCCTTTTTTGCTGAAAATTCGTCTTATTTGCATTGTAATAATGTGACCAGGACACACAAGGTGTTAGGACCATAGACCGGGAACGAGGAGTCAGGGCGTGAACCCGTAGCTGTGACCGCCGGTTAGGACGGCCAGAGCGAAACCCTACTCTCACTCTGTTGAGTACCTCTGGCAGATGTCAAGCCCCTGCGAGTGCTAGTGTTCACCTGGGGCCGCCGCGTCCGAAGGAGCGAGTTAGGCCCGCTCCAACCCCGATGCAGCCAGGTCTTAGGATGGGACAAAGGGCTAGCGATCGTCAGAGGTATGCTCAAGAGGTAATCTGACTACTGGGCCTAACTGGAGATGACACCCTGTCTACCGGCACCAGGCCAAGGACCGGAATGCGACCCAGTCGCAGACACAGGGAGAGGGATACGGGGAATCACCAAAATGCTGGTCAACACAAAAACATAACAAATCCCCAAAACGACTGAGGCACTGAACAAAGGAAAACCTGCCTGACAGGGCTCTAACGGTGGGAGCGACCACGCTGGGGCAGTCCTGAATCAGCCCCACAGCTGGCGGAGGCCAGCAGGCCAATAGGGACCGCAGGGATAAACCCTAAACAGAAATGGCTTGACAGCCCAAAATGAAGTAACAAAAATAATAGGCAACTAGCCAATAAAGAAGAATAGAAATAGAACCAAGCTCCAGAGGAGCACTCACGTGACCCAGAAGAGGGTGCTGGATAGGCTGGAACAGGGAAGCAGGTCAGGGACACTGGGGAACCAGACCTGGGAGCTGAGGAACGACCAGGATAGCAAGTGGAATAGCTATAACCGGCGCCATCTTGCTTGCAGCCATCCCTTAAAAGGGATGGTGCAGCAAATGGACAGCGCCGTTCCGGACCGGCCCCCCGGCTCCTAATTGATTTCAGGTGGCCGAGCGTGTATCCCTCGGCGTCCCCTGTTGCCTGGCAACCGCTGGGCGGCTGCCGGGGGACGCCGAGAACTTCCCCCAGCGTCTGTCTGACGGACAGACGCTGCGTCACTGCGCCGGGCGGAAGTGACGCGCGGTTGCTGGGAGACGCCGGGCGGAAGTGCTGTGTGCAGCCTTCCAGCCCCAGCCCCCCTGCGCCGGACGGAAGTGGCGCGCGGTCGCTCGGAGACGCCGGGCGGAAGTGCTGGGTGCAGCCTTCCAGCACCAGCCGCCCGGCGCTGGGCGTCCGTGCGCCTAACAGTACCCCCCCCTTAAGGAGAGGTCCACCGACCCCTACCACCGGGTTTATACGGAAATTCCTGAAAAAATGCCCTCTTAAGACTGGGAGCATGTACATCCTTATCAGGCACCCAGGATCTCTCCTCAGGACCAAATCCACTCCAATGGACCAAAAACTGCAGAGAGCCTCTGACGAACCTTGAGTCCAAAATCTTCTCCACACGGAACTCTTGCTGTCCCCGGACTATCACTGGAGATGATCCAGTGTTAATTCTCAGAGGAAACCTCCGTGAGAGGAATACCGGTTTAAGCAGGGAGGAGTGAAAGGTATTATTGATCCTCAGGGATCAAGGCAGAGAGAGGCGAAAAGCCACTGGATTGACTTTCTTGATGATTTGAAAGGGACCTATATATCTGGGCCCTAACCTTGCCGAAAGTTGACGAAGCTTTATGTTCCGGGTGGATAACCACACCCAGTCACCAACTTTGAATCGACAAGGACGTCTGGACCTATCTGCAAACCTTTTTTCCCTAAAGGCTGCCTCCTTCAGTGCTTCATGAACTCTCTTCCAAATGAGTCTCAGATGGGAGACAGAAGAAGAGGAAGACCTGGGGGCTTCAGGTCCGAAGGCACTGGTCCGGGGATGGAATCCATATACAGAAAAGAAGGGTGAAGTCTTTGAGGCAGAATTATATGCATTGTTATATGCAAATTCAGCCAACGGTAGGAAGTTTACCCAATCGTTTTGCAATTTGGACACAAAACACCGAAGGTACTGTTTAAGTGACTGATTCAGTCGCTCGGTCTGCCCGTTGGACTGCGGGTGGAAGGCGGAAGTTAAACTGACTTTAACTTTAAGGGAAGAACAAAACAATCTCCAAAACTGTGCAACGAACTGTGGCCCCCGATCAGACACTATGTCGGTGGGTAATCCGTGGAGTCTAAAAATGTGCTGCAGAAACAAACCCACCAACTCTTTAGCTGACGGCAACTGTCTCAAGGCCACGAAGTGTGCCATCTTAGAAAACCTGTCCACGACAACCCATATGACTTGACACTGGGCAGAAACAGGCAAACTGACTATGAAGTCCATGGCCAAGTGAGACCAAGGCCTAGCAGGTATGGACAGGGGCATGAGCACCCCAAGAGGCCGTGATCGAGGAACTTTATGCTGCGCACAAACTGGGCAAGATAATACAAATTCCCTGGTGTCCCGTGACATCCCTGGCCACCAGACCACCCGAGAAAGGAGATCTATCGTCTTTACAATTCCGGGATGACCTGCAATTTTGGAATCGTGTAACTCAGACAATACCCTGCATCGCAGAGACTCAGGAACAAAGAGTCTGTCTGCTGGGGTCTGAGCAGGAGCCTGACTCTGGGCCTGACGAATCAGTCCCTCCAGGGTCTGGTTGATTCCTGCATGGATACATGATGCCGGCAAAATAGGAATCTTGCTCGCTCTGTTCTCCTGTTGGGGAAGGAAACAACGAGAAAGAGCATCAGCTCTAATGTTCCTTGAACCAGGTCTATAAGAAATCAGGAAGTTAAACCGCATAAAGAACAGAGCCCAACGTGCTTGTCGAGCATTGAGCCTTTTAGCAGTTTCAATGTACTGTAGGTTCTTGTGGTCAGTAAGAACCAGAATTTGATGAGTTGCTCCTTCTAACCAGTGACGCCACTCGTCAAAGGCCCACTTGACAGCGAGTAACTCCCTGTTCCCAACGTCATAGTTGGCCTCGGCCGAAGAGAACTTCCTCGACATATATGCACAGGGGTGCAATTCCAAAGACTCCGGGTCTCTTTGCGACAATACCGCTCCGGCCCCCACCTCGGAGGCATCCACCTCCACTATGAAGGGAAGGTCAGGATTGGGATGTTTCAGAACCGGAGCTGAAATGAAGGCTCGTTTTAAGGTTTCAAAGGCTTGTTCCGCCTGTGGTGACCATTTAGATGGGTCAGCTCCTTTCTTGGTCAATGCAACCAGGGGCGCTACGATAGAAGAAAACGAATGAATAAAACGCCTATAATAATTAGCGAACCCAAGAAACCGTTGGACCGCCTTCAAGTTGGTAGGTTGCGACCAATCGACAATAGCCTGAAGTTTCTTGGGATCCATCTGGAATCCCTCAGAAGAGATAATGTACCCCAGAAATGACACCAGAGACACTTCAAATTCACATTTCTCGAGTTTTGCAAATAACTGGTTCTCTCTCAATTTTTGCAAAACTTGTCTGACTTGGCTCCTATGCACGTTCAGATCTTTGGAAAAAATCAAGATGTCATCTAAATAGACGACCACAAATTTGCCCAAAAAATCTCGGAGGACATCATTAATCAGATCTTGGAACACGGCCGGAGCGTTGGAAAGGCCAAACGGCATCACTAAGTACTCGTAGTGACCCGTCTGAGTACTAAAAGCCGTCTTCCATTCGTCCCCCTCCTTGATGCGGATGAGATTGTAAGCTCCTCTGAGATCAATCTTGGTAAAAACGGTGGCAGCTCGCAACTGGTCAAAAAGTACCGAGATCAAGGGAAGGGGATAGGTATTTTTGATCGTGATCTTGTTGAGGGCACGGAAGTCGATACAAGGCCTGAGAGACCCATCTTTTTTTGCCACAAAAAAGAAACCGGCACTAAGGGGGGACTTAGAAGGTCGGATGAACCCCTTTTCTAGGCTTTCTTGAACGTATTCATTCATCGCCTTCGTCTCAGGAATAGATAAGGCGTACAATCTTCCTTTGGGCAAGGGAGCATGGGGAACTAACTTAATGGCGCAATCGTAAGGACGATGTGGGGGAAGAGTGTCCGCTCTCCCCTTAGAAAATACATCTGCAAACTCGACATAAGGAGCGGGAATCTCAGAGAGGGATATAGGAGCTAAAAACACCGGGAGGTGAACACATTGTTCCGAACAGTAAGGGCTCCAACGAGCGATCTCCCCCGTACTCCAGTCAATACTGGGATTATGTTTCACTAACCAGGGGTAACCTAAAATGATGGGAACATCAGGACAAGAAGTTAAGAGAAAGGTCATCTCTTCTGAATGAAACAACCCGATGGTAAGGCGTACCAGAGGGGTTTGAAACGAGACAGCCCCATTAGCTAAGACATTCCCGTCTAAACCCCGAAGGGTAATGTATCCTTTAAGTTTGAGAGAGGGAATGCCTAATCTCTGGGCTAAGGAAAGATCTAAAAAATTTCCGGCCGCACCACTATCTACAAAAGCGGTACCGGAGAAATGATTTTCCTGAAAAGAAATACTACAGGGAGCTAGTAATGCATTATGAGAGGAAAACAGTAGATGGCCTAAGTGAACCCTCTCCCCGTTCACTTGGCCTGGGCTTTTACTGGCCTCACCAGACAGTTGCGGAGGAGATGTCCTTTCCCTCCACAATATAAGCAGAGTCCTGCACTAAACCGGCGGGTTCTTTCTTCTGAGGAAATGCGAGTTGCCCCTATTTGCATCGGCTCCTCGCTGTCCTCAGGGATCGGAGAAACATATGGAATAGGGCGTACCGGAATTCCCCGCTCCGACTTTCGCTCGCGGAGACGGCGGTCGATTCGGATAGCCAATTCCATGAGCTTATCCAGGGAGTTGGGCACTGGATATTGCATTAAGCTATCCTTGATGGCGTCTGAGAGCCCACAACGGAATTGGCTCCTCAGTGCCGGATCATTCCAACCGCAATCATTAGACCAACGGCGGAATTCCGTACAATAAGCCTCTGCTGGGTCCTTCCCCTGTTTAAGGGCCCGAAGGTGAGTCTCAGCAGAAGCTTCTCTGTCGGGGTCATCATAGAGAAGGCCCAGGGAAGTAAAGAAGTTCTCCACGGAGGTTAATACTGGGCTGTCAGCTGGGAGGCCGAATGCCCAGGTTTGAGGATCTCCTTGTAATAGAGATATCACCAGTCCTACTCGCTGAGACTCAGAACCAGAAGACCGGGGCCTAAGCCGAAAATATAACTTGCAGCTCTCGCGAAAATTAAAGAAAGCCCTCCGGTCTCCTGAAAAACGGTCAGGCAAATTCACTTTAGGCTCCGACACCCCTGGATCTGGGGAGCGAGTTCTCCGCTCTTGAGCGGTTACTTTCAGCGATAAATCTCGCACCATTTGAGTCAACCCCTGAACCTGGTCCGAGAATGTCTGAGGAGTGGGATTCATTTTCAACAAAACTATGGTAGTTGTTATATAAACACTTCTTTATATAACCTGTATGGCCGGTTATAATGTTAGGACCATAGACCGGGAACGAGGAGTCAGGGCGTGAACCCGTAGCTGTGACCGCCGGTTAGGACGGCCAGAGCGAAACCCTACTCTCACTCTGTTGAGTACCTGTCAAGCCCCTGCGAGTGCTAGTGTTCACCTGGGGCCGCCGCGTCCGAAGGAGCGAGTTAGGCCCGCTCCAACCCCGATGCAGCCAGGTCTTAGGATGGGACAAAGGGCTAGCGATCGTCAGAGGTATGCTCAAGAGGTAATCTGACTACTGGGCCTAACTGGAGATGACACCCTGTCTACCGGCACCAGGCCAAGGACCGGAATGCGACCCAGTCGCAGACACAGGGAGAGGGATACGGGGAATCACCAAAATGCTGGTCAACACAAAAACATAACAAATCCCCAAAACGACTGAGGCACTGAACAAAGGAAAACCTGCCTGACAGGGCTCTAACGGTGGGAGCGACCACGCTGGGGCAGTCCTGAATCAGCCCCACAGCTGGCGGAGGCCAGCAGGCCAAAAGGGACCGCAGGGATAAACCCTAAACAGAAATGGCTTGACAGCCCAAAATGAAGTAACAAAAATAATAGGCAACTAGCCAATAAAGAAGAATAGAAATAGAACCAAGCTCCAGAGGAGCACTCACGTGACCCAGAAGAGGGTGCTGGATAGGCTGGAACAGGGAAGCAGGTCAGGGACACTGGGGAACCAGACCTGGGAGCTGAGGAACGACCAGGATAGCAAGTGGAATAGCTATAACCGGCGCCATCTTGCTTGCAGCCATCCCTTAAAAGGGATGGTGCAGCAAATGGACAGCGCCGTTCCGGACCGGCCCCCCCGGCTCCTAATTGATTTCAGGTGGCCGAGCGTGTGTCCCTCGGCGTCCCCTGTTGCCTGGCAACCGCTGGGCGGCTGCCGGGGGACGCCGAGAACTTCCCCCAGCGTCTGTCTGACGGACAGACGCTGCGTCACTGCGCCGGGCGGAAGTGACGCGCGGTTGCTGGGAGACGCCGGGCGGAAGTGCTGTGTGCAGCCTTCCAGCCCCAGCCCCCCTGCGCCGGACGGAAGTGGCGCGCGGTCGCTCGGAGACGCCGGGCGGAAGTGCTGGGTGCAGCCTTCCAGCACCAGCCGCCCGGCGCTGGGCGTCCGTGCGCCTAACACAAGGAGCTTCCGATGATTAAAATTATATGTGGCATGCCTATATTCTGTGTGCGACTGTGGCTGTACCTGCATACAGAATGCTATGTTACAGTGATTTCCATGAATACACTATTTCATATGCAGATACAGCCTCACTCACACACAGAATATAGGCATTTTATTCAGCAGAAGCTGCTGATGCCCCTAGGAATTCCAAATGCCCTAGGCAATTGCCTAGTTTGCCTATGCCTAAGGCCGGCTCTGCACTCACCGCTCCAGACTCCGGCGGGTCACAGCAGGGCGGCAGCAGTCAACAATGGGAGCAGGGACCGGCACCCGCAGCATCAGTGAGCAGCAGGCGTGTAGGCACTGGATGGAGGTGCTGACAGGAGTCCGCCCGTCACGGGGTCCGCAGAGAGCCGCAAAGCAGCACACAGGCGGCGGAGGGAGGATGTACAGGAGTGGAAGTGGAGGCCATGGTCTAAGCAGGATACTGCGGAGGTAGGCCGCGCCGCTTCCAACAGCTCCCCAGCGCAGGATCACTACAGGCAGTTCTCACAGCAGCAGTCCCGGGGGTCCCGGCGTGGCAGGACAGCAGCAGGTGAGGGGGCTCTGCGGGCAGGCAGCAGTGCAGGGATATATTTCAGGATAGAGGACCAGGGAGCTATGAGGTTTGCTTCCTACGTCCCCGCTGCCGTGGCCACGCCTCCAACTCCCAGTAATCTAGGTGGATGTAAATGATGTATGCTCTGGTGTAAATATTAGGTTATATTTTAAAGTAATTGCTGTGAGGATTTCAGTCAGCAAATAATACAGGGTTTGTACAGATCATAACATTGTTCTTCAAGTCTTCGACTGGTAAAACATTAACATGAATGTTGCCACAATGCCTAATATTCATATGATATGTCAGGGGCAAACGCAGGATTTTCAGAAGGGGGTTTCCAGAGGGGCGGAGCAAAGCACAGAGATTGACACTTAGGTGACCCAGTATATGCCGGGTCAGTTAAAGTATTATAGATAGACCAAATGTATATAAATAATAATAATAATAAAAAATATATATATATATATATATATATATATATATACATACATACAGGGGCAGCAGTGTAGGCCCCTGGGCATAACAATGTATTGGGGCCCCTACCGATCCTTCAGCGGTAGGGGTGGGGGAAGCTTTGATGTCCCGCAGGTGGTAGGGGTATTATATCAACCGCTCAGCATGTAGGGCTCAGTAATTTCCACTAATTACCCCTTTACTGCACAGATGGTGGGAGAAGGGGGCATTGGGCTAAATGAAGGCATCCTGGCTGATACATATCTTCCAGGGTGGTAGAGGATGTTTAATACGCAGAGGAGGGGTGTATAGTGGAGTGGGCTTATTATTCATAATTTTCTGGTGGGAGGACAGCTTGCTTGACTGCAGATATCTCCACTTCCCGGAAATAGATTTCTTAGATTTTAATGGAATTAAAAACTAGAGAATCCCACCTATCAAATAGTATTGGGGACTAGGAGATCAGATTTCAGGAGGCAGAGCAATCTGCCAATGAGAATAAAAAAGACATACTAGGTGTGTGGAGCTGGAGCAGTAACCAGCAGCTGGAAGGCTGATATCTCTGGTTCTGGGAACAGCAGAGACAAGCTACAAAGGGGGAGAGTCACAGCTTTTGGAATATACTCTCAAATATACTCTCAGTCAGACAGAACCTGAAATACAGTATCTGACTGGGAAGAGCAATTAACAGGCTTGGATGGGGACCACTGCTTTGAAGTCAGATATCTCCAGTTCCCAATCGCCGATTTTTTTAATTCTTGTACCCTTGGAAAGAGGGGACCTTCAGCTTTCA
This sequence comes from Crinia signifera, assembly GCF_055691185.1. Taxonomy (NCBI): domain Eukaryota; kingdom Metazoa; phylum Chordata; class Amphibia; order Anura; family Myobatrachidae; genus Crinia; species Crinia signifera. The sequence goes on along the minus strand of NC_139222.1, from coordinate 103,622,439 downwards.
GCCTAGGGCCATTAGACTCCTAGGGGGGTTTCTGTGTACCCAGAACCCCCCCCCTGCGTGCGCTACTGCCACAGAATAACCATAAAACTTGTCCAACAAGTAATTTAAACCTGCTGATTCCCATAGCAGTATCCTGCATGACCTGTAATAAGTCAGGATCTGTCTGGGTCCGAGGCAAAGAGCTAGAGGACTGCTGAGAGAATGGCAATGGTCTAGGGGAAGTTACCAGCCATCACTCTGCCCGTCCAGTAATGCACCAAAGCATTTTCAGACCTGCCCAGGAACTTAGCCCACGCAAGCTCCGATAGCACTACCCTCTGGGGTTCACTCCCCATGGGTTTCACAGCAGCGCAAGAAATACATAAGCCCCCCTTATCTGCTCAGGGACAAATTTCAGTGTACAACCACTGCAAGCGCTCAATGCATTAAAGGCTCCCTCCCCCAAAACCACAGACTGTTGCTCAGACATGATGTTCTCAATTAACACAGTCACAGCATTAATGTACAGACATTATATACAGAACCAATATACTCAGTTCACTTAGCTTTCTGTAGTCTTCAGAATGGGGAAAGCGATGCCCAGGAAATCCAATCACTCTGTCAGGATCTGTAAGCCAGCTCAGCTCCGCTGCAAGCGTTCTGAATGGCACCAAAACAGAGTGAGGGAAGGGACCAAGTCCCTGCTGCTGCGGGGTCTGTGACTTTTGGCGCCAACTGCCCCCAGACAGCCGCTCCCATTGTAGGATCTCCTAGTTCCAGTATCTCCCCCTCAGCTGGGGACCACTCGGAACATGCCTGTAACACACTGCTGTCCTCTCATATAGGAGCTCAGTGTGTAAGCTCCGCAGAAAATGGCCGCCGCCATCACGGAGCGCCTGTCCCCCATGATCCCCACCTAGCGTGAAGCCGGTTTCAGGACGCTCCGGAGCCCAGGCAGCTTCTTAAAAGAAGCTGTAAGCGCTGCACAGGGAGACCCGACAGCGTCTCCTCTGTGCACAGCGAGCTGACAGGACGCGCTTCTGTCAGCTCCTGCTGCGCTAGCAGTGTGAGGATTCACTAATGAGAATCCTCACACTGTGCCTACCTAGCTAGTGTAAAAGTTAATAAAATAATAAAAACCCTAACTAACTCTACTCCTTCGGCTGCTCCGGCAGCCCTTTAGAATAGCACCCACTCCAGTGGGCACCTAACACGAACTGAGGAGTCTGGGATGCAGTAGGGGAGGAGCCTACCCTCCAAAAGCTTTAGGATAGGTGCCTGGCTCCTGCGGACCCTCCTACATCCCAATGTGAAGCTGTGTCACCAGGACCATTGAAAGAGAAACTGAATTAATTATATTCCCACCAGCCAGGAGCATTTACCATCCTGATATCTCCATAACTGTCGACAATGCAACACTCAAGCTCTCTGCCTAGGGGTCACCCTTGACTCTGAACTGTCCTTCGTTCCCCACATTCAGTCTGTCTGAAAATCATGTTACATGCATCTAAAAAACATATTCAAGATACAGTTCTATCTTACACAGGACCATAGGCGTGCGCACGGGGGGTGCCGGGGGTGCACAGGCACCTACTAATGCCCAGCAGCCGCAGCCTGTCAGTGGGTCAAGACAAACACACTTTTATTTTCTATTTGCACAGCGCCGCAGCGGTCACCTGTATATATATCGGCAGTGGGAGCGTGGGTGGCCGGGCGCCGAGTAGAGGTAAGGAGAGCGGGGTCAGTGTATGCAATGTAGTCCCCCACTGCTGCGGAGCTCTGCAGACACTCTCGCGAGATGATGACTTCATCATCTTGCGAGTCTGTCTGTGTCTGCAGCAGCCGCTGGGAGTGGGACTGTAATGATGGTGCGGGACATGCAGAAGCTCCTTCATGGCTATGGAGGAGCTCAGGCAGGGAGGCTGTGCTCGAGCCGACACTGCACATCACTGGCTGTTCTGTAAGTACAATTCTCTGCCTGGCTTCATACATAAGATACTATGATTGATGTGTGTGTGTATGTATGTATATATATATATATATATACACATATATATATATATATATATATATATATATAGATACACATACATACACACACACACACATCATTACATAGAATCCCTTTACACCTTGATAAAGGGGTTCTATGACCACGAAACATCGCAATTCACAACTTTGCTACTAAAATGTAATGAAAACCCAGAGGAGTACCACTGCCTTTGTTTGCACCGTTGTTGAGATGTGTGTGTGTATATATATATATATATATATATATATATATATATATATATATATATATAATATAGAGAAGGTTTCAATGCTTCTAGGGGGGTCCTGGGAATTTGCACTGGGGCCCTGGCTGCACCCCCCTAAATATACCCCAATCCCACATCAGGGCTGTGTGTAGCATAATGGACACCACGTATTGGTGCCAGGGAGAAGGCACAAGAAGCAATGAACATATAATCCCCTTGGCAATGAGCAGGCAACCCCCCCTCCCCCTGACAACAAGCATATAACTCCCCCCAGGCAACTAGCATGTGACCACCCCCCTTGGCAATGAGCATGTAACTCCCTAGAAATGAGCATGTAATTTCTCCTAGCAATGAGCATGTAGCTCCCTCTAGCAACAAGCATGTAATCCCTAATAGGAATGAGAATGAAACCCCTGGCAAGATGCATGTAGGTAAGCTTCACTTACTGTATGTGGCATAATATGTAATAGGCATTACGGTGTGTAGTGTAATGTGTAGTAGGCATTACGGTGTGTTGTATGATTTGTAGTAGGCATTACGTTGGGTGGCATGATGTGTAATGGGTATTACAATGGGTGGCATGATGTATAATGGGCATTACGGTGTGTGGCATTATGTGGAAATGGCATTACGGTGTGTTACATTATGTGTGATGGGCATTATGGTGTGTGTCATACTGTCATTATGTGTAATGGGCATTACGTTGGGTGGTATTATGTGTAATGTTATGTGTAATGGGCATTACAGTGTAAATTTTTGAAGAGCGCCTTCATTACACACTGTCCCTGTTTCTGGTGTATGTGTGGCGGAAATGATTAATTCTAAAGTGCATATAAATAAATAAGTCACCTTCTATTTAGTTTGCATTGACGCCCAATAGGAGGTGATGGACACGCCCAGTAGGTGGTAATGGACACACCCAGTAGGTAGTTATGGACACGCCCCTCCAATGGTGCACCCCTTAATAAAATGGGCTGCGCACGCCTATGCACAGGACACTGCTAAAACGATAATCCATGCACTCATTATCTCTCGCATTGATTATTGCAATAGTCTACTCATTGGTCTTCCCAAGAACAGACTCTTGCCACTCCAATCTATTTTGAACGCTGCAGCGAGGCTGATCTTCCTAGCCAGGTGCTCATCGTCTGCTGATCCGCTCTGCCAGTGCCTCCATTGGTTGCCTATGTTCTACCGTATTCAATATAAAATACTTATACTCACATATAAAGCGATTAACCAAATCACACCAACCTATATCTCCTCACTTATCTAAAAATATCTCCCAACTCGCTCTCTCCACTCTGCCCAAGATCTGTGTCTCTCTTCTACACGGATCACTAGCTCCCAATCACTATTACAGGACTTTCATAGAGCTGCTCCCACCCTATGGAATGCCCTTCCATGCACAATAAGACTCTCCACTAGCCTCCAAACTTTCAAGCGTTCCCTGAAAACTCACCTCTTCAGAAAAGACTATCATATTTAGGTCAGGCTTGCCTACACTCCTGGAATGGCTGGGAGCCTCCTGGAAATCGGGTCCTTCTCCCGCCCCCCCGGGAAGGTGGGCAACTCTCCCGCTTTGTTGTAATTGCCCCTGCTCACCCCATGCCCGCTGGTTTAGTTACTGGAAATTGCAGGTCTGTGGAGAGGGGGCGGGGCTAAAATGACATGATCGCGGCATTTCGCGTAATTTAAGCCCTGCTCCAGTCTCCACAGACCCGAGAATCACAGAGTTTTCCGACATGGGGGGCAGGGCCAAGTGATGTCAGCCTTGCGCCCACCCCCCTGCCGTGTTGCCTCTCCGGGCTTCTCCCGGAGAGGTGAATTTGAAAGTATGCAAGTATGATTTAGGTACCACCCACGTAACCCTCAGAGGAACTCATGTTTTATATAGCTTCCCTTCTGGTCCTGCAACTTGGCGGGACTGCTATGCTATTACTGGTGCCTGTCCTTGTGTTTCCTTCCTATTTCCCTATATATTGTAAACTTGCAGCAGGGCCCTCCTACCTCCAAGTCTGGCTGTTGTTACCCAGTTAGTTCTTTCAGTGTAGTCATCAGTTGTAAAGCGCAACGGAATCTGCTGTGCTATATAAGAAACGGTAAATAAATAAAAAATTAATTATGGCACAGTCAATATATTTTTGCAGCACAAAAGCTTCTGTGCCATTTAGATTAACCAATTAAGCATCATATGTTTAAGCAGCCACTCCTGGCTGCTTAATCTGGCAATTCAACCATAACATCAGCATTTTACATCTGCAAACAACTTTTACTATCACTGTTAAAGCTTGTACTTGCACTGTCTGTTTTGAAAATGACCAGCTGTACCTCTAATGACCTCACCTCTCCTGCTCTTCCATTGATAGTAGGTGTCCTCTTTCTCTATACATCCTCTCTGGGTGAGCTTATGTGCTCACTCGACTTCCACTATCACATCTATGCTGATAACACTGAAATCTACCTCTCCTCTCCTGATCTCTCTCCCTCTATCCTCACTCATATCTCCAACTGTCTCTCTGCTGTCTACTCTTGGATGACCCAGCGCTTTTTTAGACTTAAAATATCAAAGATTAAGCTGTCATCTTCCCACCCTCCTGCATAAAACCTGACCATCGCTTATCATTACCTACTGTTTATGCCCACTTCTTTCCCTTCTGTGTCACCCCTGTCTATCTAACCCTCCCCTTTAGAATGTAAGCTCTCACGAGCAGGGCCCTCTCTCCTCATGTGCCTTTCTTAGAATATATAAACCACTGCCACCCTGATCCTAAACTGTCTTGTACTGTAATTTGTTATGTGTTTTTGATTATAACTATGCTCTGTAAAGCGCTGCGTAATCTGTGTGCGCTATATAAGAAACTGTTAATAAATAAATATGTCCATACTACTAAACAGCGTTGTAGTTGCTCACTTGTCAATGGAGGATTGATGCCACCTAGTGGCCAATTCTCATAGAGTACTTTAAAGACTGAATTACGTTTCACCTTTCAACCGTATTTATCAAAGCAAAAAAAAAATCCTGGGGTATTTTCTTGCCATGTAATTTTCTATTTTGAGCATATTTAATAATATAAGAGATTAAAATATACATTTATTTTCTTGAAACTTTTCGGCATCTGTGAGCATAGAAAACCTATGCTGATATAATAATCAGTTTTGTTATATAGGGCTTTTCTCCAGCAGTGTCACAGAATGTATAGATTGAACCTGTACTAGGATTTGGCAAACCCCGTACAGAGGCACAGAGTCTAAAGGCCCCCATAGGATGGCTCACATGCAATAATTTGGGCTGTTTTTATGCGATTGCAGTGATCATTCGCATGAAAAGTGTCCAAATTGCAGGTGAATGACAGCAGGTCCGATGTGATGCGTGGGCCTGTGCACATCGCACTGAAACCTGCGAGTCGCATCGGCTACTGAAGCAATCTGTTGGATTGCTTCAGAGCCGGGCAGGCTTTGCTGAGTTCGCATGCGACATATAACATGCAAAAGAACTGCATGCAACATGCGGCCCCAGAAGGTCCCGGTTGGCTCAAGGAGGATCGTGGGTGACTTCTCCAAGGTGAACGTGTATGCCTAGCTTCAGTGGCGTAACTACAAATTTTGCTTCCCCCTGCCAAAAAAGTCTCTGGCGCCCCTCCCCCCTGTAATATCATGTATACATTACACCACACACCGTAAGGCCACTTACACAGTTTAATGCTAAAAAATGCTAAATTATGCACTTGGGACTCAAAAACCCAAAAGCTCAATATAGTATCAAGGGTACTATAATGGAAAATACCGAGGAGGAAATGGTTCTATTTCAATTGACTTAAAGGCAGGAAAGCAATGTAGCAAAGCAATGAGGAAGGCTAGTCAGATGCTTGGTTGCATAGGGAGAGGAATCAGTAGCAGAAAAAAAAGAAGTAATAATGCCACTGTATAGGTCATTGGTACGGCCTCATCTGGAATACTGTGTCCAGTACTGGAGGCCATATCTCTAGAAGGATATAAATACATTAGAAACTGTACAAAGAAGGGCAACTAAAATGGTGCATGGCCTACATCACAAAACTCTCCTGGAAAGACTAAAAAGTTCTTATCATGTATAGTTTGGAGCAGAGAAGGGAAAGGGGGGACATGATAGAAATATTCAAATATATGAAGGGTTTTAACATAGTACAGGAGAGTAATTTTCTTTAAAGGAAAATAAGTAATAGAACACAAGGACATGCACTGAAACTGGAGGGAGGAAGATTCAGGGGAAATGTTAGAAAATATTACTTCACAGAAAGGGTAGTGGATAAGTGGAATAGCCTCCCATCAGAGGTGGTAGAGGCTAAGACAGTAGAAAAATGTTAACATGCTTGGGATATGCATATGAATATCCTTACAAAGAAATAAGGATCAAAAAGGGTTGAGATTACCTGAAGGATAAAAAAGGGCCAGACTAGATGGGTTCTTATCTGCCGCCACATTCTATGTTTCTCTACCACATATACACGCACACACAGACATTCTAGGGTTAGTTAATTATTATTATTTTTGGGAGCCAATTAACCTACCAGTATATTTTATATTGTGGGAGGAAACCGGAGTACCCGGAGTAAGCCAACTGGTAAGTAACTGGGCAGAAACAGATAGGCCCGCATATTTATTTTCAAAGAAGGTATCAACTTTATTCTGTCCTTACATCCACTGTACATTGGAACCACAATATTATTATTCTGTCACTTTCACACTTCAGCTCTTAAACGGTATATTGCCATTTTTTTGCCCTTTAAAATGTTTAGAGCTGCAGTGTGAAAGCGCCAGGGTGCTTTAACCGTTTAAGAAATAACGGTGTTTATTAATTGGTTAAAAAGCAGAGTCCTACCCGTTTCACAGCAGTGTTAATGACTCTATGGCTTGAAACGTGTTCTTTGGGGGTTAAACGGGTTGAATGTGAATGGTACATAAATGCTATTTAAACCGGTTTTCACCTGCAATGTGAAAGGGGTTTAGTGGCTCAGACCCATTTTAAATACCATTTTGAAATACCGGGTCTTAAACGTTTAGGCAATGTGAAAGCAGCAGTTTAGCGAGCATTATAAAAGTGGCACCACTAGGTAAGATTCAAAATGTCGTAAATGGGGAGTGAACACTAAAAATGGTATCCGGACTCATGATAGAGTGACTATAGGTCGACAGTCAAAAGATTGACAGGTTCCAAAGGTCGACAATGAAAAGGTCAACAGGTAGACAGTCAAAAGGTTGACATGAAAAAGGTCAACAGGGAAAAGGTCAATTTTTACCAAAATTGTGAGCCGACATGTGCCGACAGGCGGTATTTCATACCCTACCATCCACTATGGCGTGAAGGGAGAATGTAAGTGTGCCGAACACAGCAAAGCACCGAGTCTTCCAGACACCAAAAAAACATGAAAAATTCATGTCAACCTTTTGACCATGTCGACTTTTGGACTGTCGACCATTAGTGGCCACCCATATGAGACCTTATATACCATAACCCTAAAAATGGTACCTGGGTGGGTCACTGTGGCAAACGTACAATCTCCTAACAAAGCCAGTTTTTCATTTAATTAAGTCAAATCAGAGTATTCAGGACGAGGCTGAAGTTGCAAAAGCTGAAGAGGACAATTATTATTATTATAGAGCTGTTCTCCGGTAATTACTGTAGGTATGGTTGGAGAAACTAGGCGCCGGGCTATAGGACCGACGGCGTTTGTCACTGCAGCATTTCCGCAGTGGGATACGGGTTGGACTCTGACAAAGAAAGAGCCGCTGCCGCTCTCTCTACCCGACAAGGTGGGAACGTTTTGCGCGCTCCCTGCTTCCGGGGGAAGGTGATTTCGCTGCACAGAAAGATGGCGGCGCGGCAGGAGGAAGCGGTGCGGGAGTTTGTGTTGGTGACCGGTGCGGAGGAGGAACGGGCTTCTTTCTTCTTGGAGTCTGCGGGTTGGGACTTGCAGGTACAGGGGCTACAGGCGCTCAGACGGGGGAGCCAGGGGCCCAGGTGGCGCGGTATACCCAGCAGTGAGAACGCACAGTCATGCGGGCTGATCCACCCGCAGCCCTTCCCTTGTATTCATTGCAGCCCCCCACACGAGACACATTCATGGCCATTCTCCTCATCCCGGCGTCCTGTCATCACTGTCACCTGTCTGACACCCTGCAGCAGGGCCGGGCAGCCCGTGGACATTCTACTAGTCTGCAACTACAGGTCCCAGCATGACTCTACTGGTGCCTATAGCTCTATCACAGCCACAGGTTGTACAGCCTTACCCAGATCATTGGCCCTGTTCTCTGGACATGCATTACTTCATCCTGCTAGGGTTGCATGCTAGCGCCATACCCACCTCTCTGACACTAATCTCTTCCAGTCTCTGGTCCAGTAGTGCATGTAGCTGTAGGACCATTCCAGCGCTCCCCATAGAGATGCCAAGTGTATAATATATAATCCTCCTGCTGTTAGACCAGATTCTACACCAACCTTTTTTTCAGTTACCTGCAAAATGTGCATTGTGCTCGGTATCCCACTCAAATTTTTTTTTTTTTATGCCAATTTGATCACACAAAACCACAAACCTTTTATATTTCTCAAACCTCTGCCCATAAAACAGCTCTCCTGCACTTGAGTTTGCTTCCTATCATCTTCTTACCCTCCTGACCTGCTGCAATCTTCCCTGGCTGTTTGGGTGTGGTGCTTGTCTGACAGGTGGCACAGTCCCATGTAAATATGTTCCTTACCACTAGAATTAACCATTTACACTTTTCACATGGGTAATATTACTGCAGCACGTTTGTATATTTTGACTCCATTTGTATCAGGAAATCTCTATAAAATGTAAGTGAAATTACTTTATGTTAATTAAGTTCAGATATGACCAGTTATAGGAACAGTACTGCAGAGTGGTGTACCAGGGGAGTACTGATCTCCCAAGGGTTCAGTTCTAAGGGGGAGATCCCACTGTTAAAGACATTCTTAAAGGTTAAATGGCTCTTGACAGTTAAACTCTTGGATCTGTGTACTAACCTTGGAGATGAAGTTGAAAGAAAAGATTTGCTGAAACTAAAGGTCCATACACACTGGGCGACTATGCCCAGCGTGTATGGACAGCGATGATGTCAATCATCGCTGCGGGGAAAGCCGCTCAGTGCATACACACTGAGCGGCTTTGCCCCTGCCCGGCACCGATGGAGGGGGGAGGACACCATTGCAGAGCTATGCAAAGCCGTCCTCAACACCGCTCATCTGCTGGTATTACCAGCAGATGAGCGGCTTTCACGGCAATGATGCAGGAGCGCGCAGCAACGCTCACCGCTGGGGCATACACACTGGGCGGCTTTGAGTTGAAAGCCGCTCAAACAGGCTGTTTTGAGCGGCTTTCAGATCATTTGCCCAGTGTGTATGGGCCTTAACAGCCATGTTACAAACTGGAACATTAATACTGGTCATACATTAGACCAGGCACTCCCAACCTCTGTCCTCCAGGCACACCAACAGTGCAGATTTTAGTGATATCCAGGCTTGAGCACAGGTGACTTAATTAGTACCTTAGTTATTTTGATATAACCTTCTGTGCTGTAGCCTGGATATCAATAAATCCTGCACTGTTGGTGTGCCTTGAGGACCATGGGAATGCCTGCTCTAGACCAACTTAAATCCATCCAGTTGGTTAGATGTTATAAAAATCTGGTACTGGTTTGGAGCAAGTATAATTTGCTCCCAAAATCTGGAAAGGGACACAAACTGTCGGTACAAGGTACTGCAGTTGAATCGGTTTGATTTAAAAAATGTAAGTGACTGTTTTTTTGTAAATTTGTCTGGGTTTGTGAGCAAGTTGCTGATTGACCACCCTTAGTCGAACGCGTCCAGTTAGATGCTTAAAGATAGTCGTCAGCATCTAGATCGACAGTAACAGAAGTTAGACACCAGCGTTAAAAAGGGACTGAAGCATGTTGACGTAAGTATTTCACTTTTTTGGTGCCAAATGTCACAGGGATCCCCTTGTATGGCTCACTCCGTTCCCAATGCTTTGGGCACAGTGTCTTGCTACGCTCAGCACATTGTTATAATCTCACTCTATTATCCACTTGGATATTAAGTATGAATCAAGTTTACCTGTTATAGTCGGCACCCAAAGAAAAAATTGAAAAACTCATGTCGACAACGTTCCCGTCGCTCGGAACTGGCGTCTAACTTCCGTTACTGTCGATCTAGACGTGGTCGACTATCTTTAGGTGTCTAACTGGACGGGTTCGACTAGGCGTGGTCGATTTAGACATCACAGATCCATTGACCGGATACCGGCCAGCATTAGGAGCTTGCTGGTAATAACTTTCTCACTGTCCATTTTAACGCTGTAAAGATTAGTTACTGTAAGATTTAAGTCATTTGAATGCTTACATAAAGCTACTGTACAAGATGGCCTATAAATATTACCTCTGATTAAATTGCACATTGTGGTTTAATGTTTGTAGGGTGGAGTCATGTGAATTGTAATTATTCAGTGCTATGTCCCTGTTCACTTTTGCTCTACGTATCTGGTTGCTTTCCTTTGGTACATTGGTTCTCAGTTGATATCCTCAAGGCACATCAACAGTCCAGGATTTAAGTTTATCCATGCTTGGCCCAATGCAACTTATTTAGCACCTCAGCAAGTGTAATTTAACCATGTGTGCTGAGCTGGGGATATACCTAAAAACCTGGACTGTTGGGGTGTCTTGAGGACCATGTTTTGAGAACCTTTGCTTTAATAGAAGGATTGCTAGTAGTGTTCCCGCTAGGCTGTTTTAGTGTTCCCGCTAAGACAGCCTGCTGCCTGCCCGCCGGAGTGCACCGGTGAAGCCCAGCGCCGCCATAGATTGCGGTGCACGGCGCTTTCCCGGCAGCTCGGGGACGTAGTTACGGCCGGGCACGCCCCCTTCAGTGATGCGCGGCCCGGGCACGCCCCCATTTGTGACGCGCCGGCCCGGGCACGCCCCCATTTGTGACGCGCCGGCCCGGGCACGCCCCCATTTGTGGCGCGCCGGCCCGGGCACGCCCCCATTTGTGACGCGCTGGCCCGGGCACGCCCCCTTTAGTGACGTTGGCGTGCCCGGTCAGCACCTCCAGCGCCCTGCCCCGTTTGGTTCCTAGAATGAACACTAGCTAGGCTGTTGTGCTCTAGCTTGCATAGTAAGATGCATACACACGGAAAGATTTGAAGCAAGATGTGGGCGTTCCCGATTGATCAGAATGACCAATGGTTTAAATCGTTCACAATGCACGTACTTGCTGATCGTTAAGATTTGTCTATGATCTTTCATGCTTGCAGGAAGATCATACACCAATCTTTTTTGAAGTGTTTCAAATCGTTGTGTGTACGCATGATGAACGATTTGAAACCATTGGTAACTGTCTGATCGTTTCCAACGTTGTTCCATGTGTATGTGCTTTGACTGCCAATTGTGGCAAAACCTCAGACAGAAAAGCTCTCTTGGCACATTGGCAGTCGTACTGCTAAGGTTACAAGTCAAGTGCTTAGCATGACCAGTAATAAAGGAGAGATCATATAGTTGGGGGAAGCTAATTCTTACCAAGCTTCTTCCACATACTACAACAGGACAAACTCCGCTTGAGAAAGAGAAGCCCATTACATTTACTGTCTTCTTTGTTCAGTTAGCTCTGGCAAGTTACTATGAAGATGGAGTAGAAGATGACATAGTGACTCTACCACAACCTTCCTCAGGATCTACATCTCGTGGGTCTGGGCCCAGGTAATGACATAAACGCATTGCATGAAGTTAGCCTGGGTGTTGCATAATGCTGGGTACATACCAGCACGATGCTGGTCATGAGCGGGTCGTCACAGGAATGTACAACCTGCTCACAAGCTGACGGAGCCGCCGACCCGCACAGAAAAGGCACCTGATGTGATCGGGATCCGATCGTGACCTGCACCCACTACAATGGTCGTTTCTGAGATCCTACCTGCTGCAGGTAGAATCTCAGAAAAGACCTAAGGGCCCGCTTATCGGATCGGGATTGCATCAAAACGGCAGCGAAATGGCCCAAAACATGGCCAATTTACATACAATCGGACGAGATTGTATCTAAGTTGGCTTATTTTGGGCCAAATCGTCCTGGTCTGTACCCCACATTAGACTTTTTCAATGGTTTTTGTCGTTTCACTAACCTCTTGTTTGTGATGATCTCTGCATTTAACATTCTTTTTGTATTCCTACCACACTCTGCGCTGGTTTACTGCCAAAAATGGGGCTTACAGTAGTATCAGACCGCATAATGCTCCATTGTTACTTCTTGCTGAGTCAAGGATTGTTTAATGAGGATCTGTCCACCCGAAGAATGAATGTTGTTTGTAATAACAGACAACGAGAGTTTTCCATGGTCCTTTGTGTCCCACTAGTGAGCATCACCATATTGGTTACATATCAGCTGGGCAGTATAGTACTTATAATTTACCCGCCCGGATCTATATACTCTATGTAGTCAATACATTTCTTGTATATGGCAAGGGGGTGACTGCATGATCACATGCAGTAAGTACCACTCAGCGCTACAAGTAAACTATATAGTTTTTTTTCTATGTACAAGCCATAAGTAGAACTTTATCTGACAAAAGGGAATACAACCGCTTTACCACTGGCTCATAAGTAAAAAGAGTATAAAGGTGCATACATACTGGGCGTTTTTGCCCAGCATGTATGCTGACCAATCATGGGGAGATTGCTGCGCTGAAAAATGCTCGATGCGCACACACACACTGAACACTTTTCACAGTTTTAGCGATTTTCCTGGGGGTGGACGACTTTCTATAGCAGGACACTATGGAAAGCCGCCCACCCCCTCGCTTATCTGCGGGAAATGCCAGCAGATGAGCTGCCGGGCCAGCGATGATGCGAGAGTGCACATCAGCGCTCATTGCTGCCCTGTACACACTGGGCAGCTTTCAAGCTGAAAGCAGCTGAGTCTAGTAAACTGAGTGGCTTTCAGTGTGTACGGGCCTTAACACAACTCTTAGAATCCTAGACAAATTCACATTGGTATACCTGTTGCACTCTAGCTGCTGTGGATCTAGACATTCCAGCATGCCCTGCCACTGCTTCTGTTGGCTGTCACAGCAGCATTGAGGCAGGGCATGCTGGGATGCATAGTACCACAACATCTGGAGTGCCATAGGTTACCTACATTCTGAAAATTAGGACACCTACTGTATGAGGAATACAACAATGGCTGATCTAACCTATCCTTCTGACTTCTTGTTTATCTCAGTGATCACAGAGTGACGTCTTTCAGAGACTTGGTGCATGCACAGGAAGAAGAGGAGGAGGAAGAAGAAGGACAAAGGTCAGATTTAGCTTGAAGGCTTTTTGTTTTCTTGTTTTTTTTCCATTTTAATTAGCTGTGGCTCATAATAAAGGGTGTTATTCTGATTCACTCGCAGAGGCAAATTCCTTCTCAAATGGACAAAACCATGTGCACTGCAGGTGGGGCAGATATAACATATACAGAGAGAGTTAGAGTTGGGTGGGGTTTTACTTCAAAGTGAGATCTATATTCCAGTGTAAAAACAAAGCAACCAGTATTTACCCTGCACAGAAACACAATAACTCACCCAAATCTAACTCTCTGCACATGTTACATCTGCCCCCCTGCAGTGCACATGGTTTTATCCATTTGATAAGGAATTTGCCTCTGCGAGTGAATCAGAATAAGGGCCACAGTGTACAATCTATATTCCCTGTCACATGTAAACACGGGTTTAATTTAATACATTGGAGTAAATTCATATTTTTAGATTGTGGGAGAAAACTGGAACACCCAGAGGAAAAACACATGGAGAATATATAAATTACACACACACAGCCATTTAGTGGGACAGAACCCCAAACCACAGTGCTGAGGTCTGTATGCTAACCATTAAACCACCTTTGCTATCCTATTATAATTCCTTAATGGAGAATGGTGTATTCTGCCTACAGCATTTTTAGGCTTGTTGCTTAGAGATCAAGACCGAATCCGACAGAATCATTATCATTTATATTGCACCACAAATTTAAGAATCACCATGCAGTGGGGAGGCCTAAAGGCAAATAGTCAAAAATTATAGCAAAAAATTGACCATATATTGTACATAAGATGTAATACAGTAGGTAAAGGATTTAACAGAACACTGTTTTGCAGAAGGAGCACTGTGTATGCTACAAGAAAGCACAGATGGACAACAATAAGTGTATAGAGGGCTCTGCTTGTGATAGTGATATCAATCTATTGGGGAGTGGTTGATGGTTATTTGGAGGTCTTACCTCCAGTTAATACATAAGTTGTTTAATGAGAACACTGTATCTGGAAGAGTTTTTATTTAGAGATGCCCAACCCTTTTTCATAGTGGTTCAAAAATATGATAATGTGTGGAGGACTGTTGGGAGACTCGTGTCACCTTGACATTGAACCTTTTCAAGTAGGAGCGGAAAAAACTCTGTTGGAAGAAGTTATAGAATTCTGTTAGGGAGCTGAAAGCATAGCCTAATACTGTATCTGAAAAGGATACAGTGTATAGATTACTCATGTCAGCAATCAGGGATACCATCAAATGCAAAACTGTATGCTTTAAATTAAGCCATAAACTGCACAAGGTAGAGGGTCAAGTAGGGGCTGGAGTAAGTTTCTGGGAATCCACAAATCCCATCTGGTAATGTTTTTTTTATTTTTCTTTCTTTCTTTATTTTTTCTGTCAGTATTTGTATGTATTTAACACATGTTAAGCAAGGCAATCATAAGGTAGGATATGTGAATGAGTTTGAGAGTGTTACAGATGCTGTGACTTCAGATTTTGACTAAAGGCCCATACACCTTAGGTGATTTTAACTCAAAGTAGTTAACTTTTGGCCTTTTGAGCTCAAAATCGCCTAGTGTTTATGGGTGGGTGGTGAGTGTATGAGCCACTTCGTCTCCTACTGTGGAAAAAGTGGTTCATCCACAGTGAAAAACGCTCGTCTGGGTAAAAGTGTGTTCACTCTAGAATTCTTAATTTTGTTAGGGCAGGATGCTGGCCACCGAGCAGGGCACATTTTTGAATCGGCAGTTCACATTTTACATTCAAAATTTACATTAGAATCAAACAAACAAAAAACATATAAATTGTACACTGCCCCAGAATTACGCCCTTTACACATTATGCCACACGGTCGTGCTCATTACACATTATGCCACATAAGTGCCGCTTACCTACATGCTCGTTGCCCAGAGGGAACTTAGCTTGCTGGAAGAGCTGGCATACTGCTCCAAGCTGAGGATTTGAGCAGCGTGCAATAACGGTGGGGGGCGGTATGCGGCTGGGAAAGTTGACAGGCCGCTCAACTCCTCTTCTGAGAGCAGCATGTCCGCGCGGTGGGGAAGGGATGCAGCTGGAAGAGCTGAAGCACTGTTCAGTACTTGTGTAGTTTCACGGCGGCAGTTACGTAGTCGGCGTAGTGTCCCTGTCGGAATCAGCGTAGTTCCTGCGGCCAGCTCAGTTAGCGTAGTCAGCCAGCGTTGTGTCAGTGCTTATTACATTGTGTGTGGGAACCATTGACCATTTTTAACCTGCCTGACATGACAAGAGTGAATGCGTTCCTGACGTGGATAGTGGGGGTGTGTTGGATATTCAGCGCTTTGGGCTGACTATCCACGTCAGCCCGAAGCGTAGCGAGCCCCGTGTCCTCCCTATCTGTTCATGCCCCCACTATCCATGTCTGTGCGCAGTTTATTTTATAAAGTGTGGCGAGCACAACGAGCCCGAAGCATGGCGAGCGAACGCATAAAACGAGTTCGAAGCGTGGCGAGTGGACGCGGATTACTTGACTTGTATTACACTTCCCCTCGCGGCGCTCACTGCGCTTCGAGGTCGGTGGCTCGCTGCGCTTGCCACACTTTATAAAGTCAACTCCACTTCAACGTGGATAGTGGGGGGGTATGAACAGGTTGGGAGGACGCATACCGCGTACCCTCGCAGTGCTCGCAACACTTTGGGCTGACGTGGATAGTGAGGATTTGAAATGGAGGCATTTGCCAATATGTAATATGGAGCACTGGCAAATACGTCCTTTATTGTGCATGAGATGCAGTTGCACACCGCATACCACCCCCCACCCCCCCCCCCCACCGTCTTTGTATGAGACGCCCACGCTACCGAACCCCTAACCCTGGCAGTCTCGGTGAAGTAGACATGAGCAGTGTTGCCGTACCCTGCCGCACTAGTTGCTGAGACGCACAAGCCATACGCTCGTGCGTCTCAGGCAGATGGAGCACCTCTCCGCCTGCTTATGCCAGCGCAGGCGATCTGGCAGTTACCGGTGCTGTGTGAGGCGCTCACTAGGTTTGTCAGGGACGCTGGGGACAGTATGGTAACTACGCTGCCTGTGGCCCAGAATTGTACTCCGTATTCGATGTGTGGTCTAACCAATGATTTGTTGTTTCTAGTTTCCATGCCCCTTTTAATACATGCTAGAATTTTGTTGGCTTTTTTGTTGCTATATTGCATCGAGCACTACACCCCAGTTTGTTGTCTATTTGGACTCCTAGATCCTTTTCGAGTACTGAATTGCCCATTTCATCCCCACTTAGGTTATAACTAGAACACTGGTTATGTCTCCCAAGGTGCATGACCTTGCATTTGTCCACATTGAACCTCATCTTCCACTTTTTTGCCCACTCATCTAGATTGTCAAGATCGTTTTGAGGCGTGGTGACCTCTTCTGATGATAACTCTGCTCAGTTTTGTATCCCAATATCGTTAATAAAAATGTTAAATAATATGGGCCCTAGAACCAAACCGAGGCACTCCACTTAAGGCCCCCATACACTATGCGATTTTGGGCCGATTTTATCCGATTTCGGCACTTTGTGCCGATAATCGGGTGAATCGGCCCAAAATCGCAGGTGTGTGATATCTGATCCGATGCGCGGTCCCGTGCGCATCGGACCGGATCAGGGAGGTCGGACGGTCAGCATGTACGATCACGTCCGACCTCCCTGTATGCATATGCCTGCCCACCTGACAAGCATATGCATGCAGATACCGGGGGAGCAGTGGGGCGGGCAGCGGGTCCCTGAGCACTTGGCTGGCGGCGCCGGCGAGTGCTGACCTGGCCAGGCGGTGATGATCATAGATATTAGCAGCACTGCGGGAGTCGGGACGGGACGCGCAGTGGCAGTTGTTAGATTTTAAAATAGCTGTCAAATGACTGGCCGTTCTCTGATTGGCTGAGCTCTCAGCCAGCCAATCAGAGAACGGCCAGTCATTTGACAGGTATTTTAAAATCTAACACCCGCCACTGCGCGTCCCGTCCCGAACTCCCGCAGCGCTGCTAATATCTATGATCATCATCGCCCTGCCAGGTCAGCACTCGCCACAAGCTAAGCTCTCAGGGACCCGCTGCCCGCCCCACCGCCTCCCCTTGATGAGAGTACCATCGCCCCCTGACCCTCACCGCCCACCCCCTGCACCCGACGTGATAAATCGCAAGCGATTTATCACATGTCAAATTTGGCTCATCAAGTGCCAAATTGTGTGTGAGGCTCCCGGGCAGCTCACAGGAGAATTGGGTCCGACTTGTCCTAAGGACAAGTCGGCCTAATGTATGGGGGCCTTTAGTACTGGTATCATATTTGATACGTCACTGTTCACGACCACTCTTTGTTCTCTATTACACAGCCAGTTCCCTACCCATCTACAGATATTTGCCCCTAATCCCAGGTCCTCCATTTTATTTATCAACCTCTTGTGTGGTACTGTGTCGAAGGCTTTAGCAAAATCTAGGAAAATCACATCTACAGCATTTCCATTATCAAGGTTTTTGCGAACCTCTTCATAGAAACCAAGTAGATTAGTTTGGCATGACCGATTTTTCACGAACCCGTGCTGGTTATTACAAAGTAAACTATGAAGGTCTAAATCTTCCTGGATACCATCTCTTAAAAATCCTTCAAATAGTTTACCCACTATTGATATTAAACTAACAATTCTGTAATTAGCGGGATCCTCCTTTTTTCCTTCTTTGAATAATGGCACTACCTCTGCTATTCTCCAGTCTTTTGATACCTTTCCTGATGATAGTGAATTATCCAAGATATAATGTAGAGGGGAAGCTAATTCCTTCCTTAATTCCATTAGTACCCTAGGATGAATCCCATCTGGCCCAGGTGATTTATTTGTTTTGATTTTGCCGAGCCTCAATATTATTTCCTCGGTAGAGAAATCAGTATTGAGGTCCGGCTTGTTCATCCCATTTATGGTATGTGTGCGTTCCACAGTCTGCTCTCCCTTAGTAAACACTGATGAGGAGAACTCATTTAACAGTTCTGCTTTTCCCTTATCCTTGATAAAACTTTTTCCAGTGATATCGGTTAGTGGGCCTATGTTGTCCTTTTTTTTTAAATTGAGTTTTTATTTTTCATTATGCAACATACATATAAGTAATAAAAAGTAAGACAAGACAATTCACAATACAAGACACGGCAGTCACAGTACAGAGGCAAAAAAATATGGGATGTTGATTACCAAAAGTACATAGTGGCAGATGCAAGATAACATGAACATATACATATACCAGAAGCGGCACCTGGAGTCAGGCAACTATTGAACTTTTTGGGAGCTAGGCACTGGAAAATATGTTGTTAATAGGTTGTTCAAGGGCCCTTCTATTAGGCTTGTTGGGACAATGATTGGTAGTTCTGGCTATGAGCGGGATAGTGTCCTAGTGATTGGGGAAACTAAAAAAAAAAAAAAAAAAATTATAGTGAAAAAAAGAGGTAACAATGTGACAAGAACAGAAGAAATTTACACATATCTTCTAAAAATGAAAAAATTGTTTTTTTTTTATTTTGTTTTGTTTTTTCTTTTCCTTCCTTACTTCTTTTCCTTTTTTTTTTTTTTTTTTTTTAAACGCCTATGTGGCGGAAATAGTCAAGAAAGTGCATAAGTGCTATAGGTGCTATGTGCTACTCTGCCTGGAGTACCGATACACGTTTATATATCTTATTAATCGGCCAGGATATACTTAAAAAACAAGTTGTGTATGTGCGCATAATTTTAATTTACGTGGGTTCAATCTAGATTTTCAAAGCCATAATATATTGCAATTTGCTGATAAGTAAGAGAAAACTATGAAGCCTTAGCATATAACCAATAGTGAGGCGATTAGGACTATATAAGGCTCGCTGAAATCGATTTACGTGAGTCTATCCTTTGAACTGATAGAAAGCTGATCTATACCAGGGGTGCCAGATGGAGAAGAATTTTGTGCTGCGCCCGGTAGAGGCATAATGGAATTTTTCGTGTTCGAATGTCATATTCACCAGGTTGAGCCATTCATTAAAAGGCGGCCCATTTTTTGCCATCCAGTAGCGGGCTATAACTACTTTGGCGATTGCGGTGAGATGCAATAGGAGAAGACTCAAATCACTAGTCATCGAACCCTCCTCCCATAGCCCCATTATCAGGTTAATGTCAGTAAGATTGGCCTGTGCCACTCCCAGCCCATATAGTACCTGGCCGACCCTCTCCCAGAATTGATCTACTTTAACACAGGTCCTCATTAGGTGCCAAAATGATGCCCCATTTTCACTGCACTTTGGGCAAGTGTCGCCCCCAGATCCCCTCATCTTTCTTAATCGTACTGGGGTCAAATATGTACGATGTATAATATTGAACTGGACTTGTTGAACACGTATGGAATTTGTTGCCTTTTTTGGGACTGCCAGGGCCGCCTGCCAGTTGCTCTCTTTAATCTCAGGAATATCTACTGCCCACTTTTGCATGAGCTGGGTTAGCCCTTCGTCGGGGGCGATAGCCGTTATGTATTTATATAATTTTGAGACATCTTTACGAAGAGTAAGTTTTTTCAAGAAAACCTTAATAGGGTCTCTATAAGCCATTGTACCCTATCCCTTCCATACCCGGTGATCGCGCTCCTCAGCTGTAAGAACCTGTAGAACATTGACCTTGGTAAGGCGTACTCTGCCTGGGGCCTATGTTGTCCTTAATTATACGTTTACTATTATGTATTTGAAAACCTTCTTTGGGTTAGTTTTGCTTTCAGTGGCTATGCGCTCTTCATAATCCCTTTTGAGCTACTTTTGATTGCCCCTTTGCAAATTTTGTTTGATTCTTTATATTTGGTGAACGCCTCCTCATTTAAGTTATTTTTATAGAATTTAAATGCTCTTGTTTTATTGTTGATTGCTGACCTAACTTTTTTGTCCAACCATTATGGCTTTATATTTACCCTTATTTACTTTAGGAATGTATTTAATAGTTAATGATTCGAGTACATTTTTAGGGGATGCAGTTGATTTGCCGGCGGTCGGAATCCCGACACTGGAATCCCGACCGCCGAAATCCCGAAACTTTCTCCTTCCGTGGGTGTCCACGACACCCATAGAGGGAGAATAAAATAGCGTGGCGAGCGTAGCGAGGCACCGGGCCCGCTGCGTGGCGAGCGTAGCGAGGCACCGGGCCCGCTGCGTGGCGAGCCCGCAAGGGGGGGCGATCCATGTCCCCCCCTTGTCGGGATTTCGGCGGTCGGGATTCCAGTGTCGGGATTCCGACCGCCGGGATCCCGACCGCCGGGAAATCGTATCGGATCCATTTTTAGAGTATCCCACATTTCCTCAGCATTTTTCCCCTCAAAAACCGTTACCCACACAATTCTTTTTAGGGCTTCTCTGAATAAGTCAAAGTTAGCTTTTCTGAAGTTTAGTCTTTTTGCCGATCCTTTATGCTGTAATTTACTGAAGTTGATTTCCATTGAAACCATATGGTGGTCACTGTTCCCTAGATGTTCAATTACTTTTGTGTTTGAAACTAGATCTATGTTATTTGTTAATACCAAATCCAATAATGCCTTATTACGAGTTGGAGCTTCTGCCATTTGTGTGATAAACTGGTCTTTAAGCTTAGGAACCCACTGCTTCTTGCTATTTTACATGTTTTGTTTTTCCAATCAATATCAGGTAATTTAAACTCTCCCATAATTAATACCTGACCCTGATCTGATGATTGTTTGATTTGGTTTAAAAGAAGAGACTCGTCCCTTCCCATTTATGTTCGGCGGTCTATAGCATACCCCTATTATTTTTGTTATTGTCGGTTATCTCTGCCCACACGGCCTCCATGTAATCTTTCTCTGTACCTGTGCTCATTTCTTTCTCACACAATGTTAAGTTATTTTTTACATATAGGCACACCCCCCGCCCTTTCTATTTTCCCTGTCTTTTCTGTAGAGTGTATATCCCTCCATGCTTAATGCCCAGTTGTGCGACTCGTTACACCATGTTTCTGTAATACCAATAATGTCATAATCGTCCCTAGTGACCACAGTTTGTAGTTCCCCGATTTTTTTACCTGCTAAGCTTCTTGCATTAGCCAGTAGGCATTTTAATTTTATTTTTAGTTGCGTCCCTATTTTTAGTTTGATTTCTCCTATGGACTTATTTGTATTCCTTACTAACTTCCTCGTACCCACCTCCCCCTCAGACTCTCTACAGCCCTCCCCACCATGCCCACTGGCCGACCTATTTACAGTTTTGAAACTTCTTATGTCGTTTACTCCTTCCCATACCCTAAGGTCATCTGTGCCGAAGATCTGTAATGAGGAAAGGTTACGGTTATTACATGATATTCCTGGAGCACCCTGGGAATTACCCACGATGTTACCCTTATTAGTACCCCGGACAATGCCTGTAACTATGTCCGTCACCCATACCTGCTGAGAAGGCCCTTTCTGTGCGATATCCTTTAAAATGTTCCCAGTGGTCGATCAATCCAAAGCAGCAGGGGTGGACACCACTTACCAACCTTCCCCAAGAGACCGGTCAAGCTCAGGCAACATTCTCCTCCTCGCAGTGCTCCAGTCCACCCTGGCTCCCTGCAAGATATGTGCTGCACCTAAACTCGCGCTCTTCTGTGGCCACATCACAACTGAGGCAGCGATCAGAGGTCACACCCCGTAGTGCTAATTTCGTCAGGGATTTTCAATTTAGTTTTAGTCTATAGGGGTGTACACACGGGGAGATTTTGACTAAGCAATTTTGGGAGAGCTTTTGCCTAGATGCACTGGAGAATTTGACTAAGGGATTTTAACTAAGCAATGATAGTCTATGATCTAGTCAATATTGCCTTGCCTGCACAGTCAATCTATGCTAAGCAATTTCTGCTAGACCATATTGACTAAGCAGGAGAAAAGATACTGGTTTCCTAGCATGACGCACATCGCATAGCATACATAGGGCGGTATTCAATGAGGCTGATTCGCCATGTTTTTATGGCGATTTTGTGATGTAAGGCGAATTTTTGACTAAAACGGTGAATCACCCTATTCAATGACCAGATGGCGAATACATTTCAAGGTTTTTTTCGCCATGATTCACCGAGTAGCAATCGCTATCTTTTTATGGTGAAGTGGAATGTGAACTTTTAAAATAAAGTGTTATGTTTTTTATATTTGGTGTCAAAAAATCAGGAATTTTATTCTGAGGAGGGGCATGCTATTGTTATTCATGTGCTGTAAGCACATGAATATATATTTAATAAAAAAAAAATATTATATATATTTACAGACCAGCCAGCAGGGGGCCGGAGCCGAGCCGCTCATTAGATAATTATATATTCACTGCACCCGATCATTACATATGCATGATCGGGTGTAGTGAATATACCCGGTCCCCTGCTGGCACCCCCGGGGGGCAGCCTGTGCTGCCTGGCACCCGGGGAGCCCACCTCCCCCCCACAAATGTTCTGGGGCAGGCAGGGAGACTTCCATCTCCCTGCCTGCCGCCGTCCTCGGGCTCCCTGCGGCATCGGCAGCGAGCCCCTGACTCGTTAAATACTGGAGTCGACGAGGCTCCGGAATGCAGCGAGCAGTGGCAAATGTGCAGCGAATCCTAAACAGGATTCGCTGCACATCGCCAAAATGCTCATTGAATACTGCCCTTAGTGGTATGCGATGAGTGTGATGCGATATTCATGCTAAATTAACAGGAGTGCTTGTGCAATTAAATATTGCATAGCATTGCATGCCAGCAAATGGCATGCAATGCGATTTTTAATTGTACAAGCACCCTGATGGGTGCTTACAATGTTAAATGCACCCCGATTGTCAACGCCACCCCCACTATCAATGCCAACCCACAGCGTGTCGAGCATAACGAGCCCGCGAGGGGCGGCGGTACGCGTCCTCCAACCTTTTCATACCCCCACTATCCACGTCAGCGTGGAGTTGATTTTATATAGTGAGCCCGAAGCGTGGCGAGCAGACGCGGAATACGAGCCTGAAGCGTGGCGAGCGAAGCACAATACATGTAAAGTAATCAGTGCTCGCCACGCTTCGGGCTCACTATATAACATCAACTCCACGCCGACGTGGATAGTGGGGGTATGAAAAGGTCGGAGGACGCGTACCGCCGCCCCTTACGGGCTCGCTGCACTCGCCATGCTTCGGGTTGGCGTTGATAGTGGGGGTGGCGTTGCCAATGGGGGTGCATTTAACATTAAAGGCACCCATCAGGGTGCTTGTACAATAAAAAATCGGATCGCATGCCGCTATATTGCATGCGATGTGATTGTAGAAGATGTAATACAATTAAAATTGGGGGTGCCGTGCTAGGAAACAAGTACCGGGAAAAAAAAGGGAGATTTTGGCTAACCTTCTAGTAGATTTTGACTTTCTAGTTAAAAGTTCTCAGTGTGTACACCCCTTATCACTTACCTTAAGTTTTACGAAATTAAATCACATTTTAGTCAAAATGTTTGGTACTTGTTTCCTAGCACGGCGACCGTCGCATACCCTAAGGCATGCGATGTTATACAATTTTAAGTTGTATACCATCGGATTGTATGGCATATACAATGGTATACGATTTTAAATTGTATAAGCACCCTAATGGGTGTTTTCAATGTTAACTGTGCCTCCTATAAGATAAATAATTGTATAAGCACCGTAATAGGTGCTTACAATGTTAAAAGCACCCCCACGCCACCCGCACTATCAACACCAACCTGAAGCGTGGCGAGTGCAGCAGTACGCGTCCTCCGACCTTTTCATACCCCCACTATCCACGTCGTCGTGGAGTTTCTTTCATATAGTGTGGCGAGCCACCGAGCCCGAAGCGTGGCGAGCGAACGCAGAATACATGTGAAGTAATGCGTGCCCCCTTGCGGGGCTCGCTGTGCTTGCCACTATATATAATCAACTCCACGCCGACCTCGTCAGTGGGGGTATGAAAAGGTCGGAGGCCGCGTACCGCTGCCCCTCGCAGGCTCGCCACGCTTCGGGTTGCCGTTGATAGTATAGGGGGACCATTTAACATTGAAAAAACCCATTAGGGTGCTTATACAATTTAAAATCTTATCACATTGTATGCCAGAGTATGCTTTATACAATGGTATACAATTTTAAATTGAATACAATGCCATACGACTGAATATGGTGGGCGCCGTGCTAGGAAACAAGTACCAAATGTTTTTATTTTGTTTTAGTCGATGGAACTTGACAAACATTTTGTCTAATTTTAGTAATTGATTTAGTCATGGATTGTGATGAAGATCATTTCTCTATCATTCCTTAGAATACTTGGTATACGGTCGTTAGTTCGACAGCCATAATATCGACATGCATTGGGTCATCCACTGAAGGTCAAAATGAGGTTGACAGGGTCATTAGGTCAACATAAATTAGATTGACATGGGGAAGGTCGACAGTCAAAAGGTTTGAATGGCGGTATTTCATTCCACATTAGTGATGTGCCCGATATTTTCCGGGACAGTCAGCCACTGGGGTTAAGAAATTACTCTTGGTTTGGGACTCTTGCGCTATAGAATATTTATGGTGTTGTTCATACATATGTATATTCCAAAATATAGAATGAGGTGTGTACTAAACACAGATGATTGGCGGGACTAGCCAATGGTCGGTATCCAATTAGCTACTGTAAATTATTCTTTATAACCAGCCCCAGGTGACCCCATTTTTCAGGAACTTATACTGGATCCATGTGTTACCAGGTCCTGACCCTCTGACATCCAAAATGTAGATGTAGTGCTGTACATGCAAACTTCATGTTATTGGTCCATCCAAACAATTTCAAGGTTCATTTTACTTAAGTCCACAATGGAACACAATTGATTACACCGTCATGGAAATCATTTGCTTTACACCGGCCTTGTTATCAAGCCATTGCATTGAACACGGTGTACTATATTTAAAAAAAGAAAAAAAAGAAAAGGGACTTTATACCAACGCTTTTGAAGTACCTTGTTTTAAAATGTTAGAATCCATTCTTAAAAAAAAAAAAAAACCTTTCTGCCTTACACATTTGTCCCACAAAAAAAACTGCTCTAAAATCTAAAGGGTTTCCCTTCCCTCTTCCTGCACTGTAAAGTGACATATCAATATTGAAAAACAGTGTTTAAAAATATATTATGTCACATGTTCTCGAAGACTTTCTTAAATCTCCAATTTTCCTTTATGATCTCAAAAAAGTGAACTAATATTAAAAACTAATTTTATACTTTAAAATCATTTAAATTCAGATGCATAAAAATGAATTTGTGAAAATGGAGGCATGTTACTGCTATTTAGGGGGATTGAAGAGGCCAGGATGTCCATTGGATGGAGCTTTCTTCGCCTTTCATGATCTGCGAGGAACGACTTGCCTGGTGCTGCCGCGATATAATGCTATGTACTAGGATGCAGCTCCGATCACTACAGCTGTAAGAGGTGTCTACATGTAATAGATGCCTCCTGCTGCATTACCATATAGTTCTATTGCTTCCAAGGAAGTACTGTAACAACACTGCCTACTCCGGACACATTAAAATTAGCCCATATGTTTGGCAGAGTGAGCGAGCTCTCTGCTTCTATGCCACCATCCAGCCTCTGGGGACATGTGGGGTTTGAAGAATTAACCCCCTGTGGCTAGTGCTTTCTTCCTCCTTGCTGCCAAACTTTGTGTGGTTGGTAAATGCAACTGACTTTGCCGTGACAGCTTGGTTATTTTGCCACCCGCACAGATATCCTCATCACAGGCAGTCACTATGAGGAGCTCTGGTAAGCAATGTATGGTTTAAAATTTCGGGGCATTGCTGGGACATACTGAGGTAATTTTAAATGTTTCACTCGATTGAAATGGCAATTCCCACACATTATTGATCCCTTTACAGTTACCAAAACTCTGTTGCCGTTTTTTTTTTTCATATGATCATTGATCCTGCCAGTGACACGGGATTGCCTGTTCTGGATTTACAATATTCCTTTTGTGATGTAGTCTTGTGCTCATGTGGCTTTGGTTCCATTAGGTTTTACGCTGGGGGCTCGGAGAGGAGTGGGCAGCAGATTGTTGGCCCTCCGAGAAAAAGGAGCCCAAATGAGCTGGTGGAAGAGCTTTTCAAAGGAGCCAAAGAACATGGAGCTGTCGCTGTGGAAAAAGCTGCAAAGAGCCCAGGAGAAAGCAGCAGATCATCGGTGAGAGGAGGGACATTCTGGAGTGGGAGGGAAGGGTGTTATTTGAATTGAAGTGAAATTAAGGGTGTATTGGGCACCAGTTATCCCCTTCATGACCTTATTTTAGGGCTTTCACGAAATTAACTTTTTTTCCAAGTATTAAATCAACATGGGTGTTATTTATTTACAGTTTCTTATGTAGTGCAGCATAGTCCCCTGTACTAAACCATAAACAGTTACCTAACAAATACAGTAATATCTGCTGTGCATCTCCTCTGATGCATTAGATTTGCATGCATGGCAGAAGATGTATGAAGGTCAGATTTTAAGGTAACACAGCACACAATGGGTGTAGCTTTTTTTATTTATTAGCTTAAGCATGAGATAACAGCCTATCTATTCACTAGAAGAGCGTGCCTCTTCAGGATAAATGTTTGCGCTGTAGTTCATCATCTTCCATATGGCAGCAATATACTGGACACACTTTGGTCAGTCAGATAGTGACCCAGGTGACCATGTAGTGGATCTGGGAGCAGAAGGAGCCTTGGTTTCTGCATTTGAGCCAGTGGCTGGGGGAAGGACCTGCCAACACTGCAAGCAGGAGGGGTGAAGGGCGATTGGTTCTGACCTGCAAAATGATATTATTGAGGCTGAATGATGTGTGTGTTGAACATGTATGATGGGGAAGTCTGTGGAAGAAGTCGTGTGACTGACCGTTAATCACTTATTGTGTGCTTCTTACCAAATCTGACTTTGATATGTGTGCAATACACCCTGGGGATGGGGGTTTACTCATATTCTCTTGCATTTATAATGTTTTATGCTGCCAACAATGCACTAACTGGTTAGAACTGTGTTCCACACATAAGGGGTTGAGTTCACATTGGCTTTTGTTATTTGTAAACAGTAGCTATTTCCCAGTCACTACACATTGTACCTTCTGTAGGACACAAAAAGGGCAAGTGGTGGGGTCTAATGGCACAAAAGGGGAAAATGGATGGAGAAGTAAAATGAGATAGTATGCACTTTTTTATGTATCCCCACATTAGTGTCCCTTTTAGTTATTTATGGTGTGTCCCTTTGCACCCTTATGGGGCCTACACACGGGGACCTTTCTGAGGGATGCTAGATTGCTCCGCTTCATCGCCCAGCACACAGTGATGTGCCAGCACTGTGTGCTGAGCGATCTAGCCCTGCCCAGCGATTTTAAGTAGATTTTATCTAGCATGATGGATATTAATCCCTGAGCGTATCAATATGGCCACTACACCCTGAGCGGTGTTGGGGCATTTTCTAAATGATCTAGGGAGGTCACTTAGAAAACGTCCTGAAATCACCCCGGGTGTAGTCCACATTAGTTATTAATTTATGATAGTCAGACCTCATGTCTTTGTCAGGTAATACATGAATAACTTGTTGTGTCCTGTATCAGCCCACCACCTTACTCTACTTTGTGTAGGACAGTCTATTTTAACTTCTGTCTTCTGCAGCCTTTTGCAGGTGGAGGATATCGGTTGGGGGCTGCCCCAGAGGAAGAATCTGCATATGTGACTGGGGCTCGCAGACAGCACCAAGGCCAGGATGTGAGTAAATGCTTTGCACCAACAGGGTTTCAGTGTCTCAATCAATTTCAGTGATTATACTTGATTTTTTTTGTACAACAAATAGAAACAGGTATTCCTTAGTAAATCTACAGTATGCAATCATATATATCACACAGGGTCAAGAGTATATTTCTGAGATGTTGTTTATAACCCTGGTTTTCACAATAGATAATTCCAGCTTTACGATTTGTGAAACCTTTTTTATGTTTTTCTAAAAGTGGGGGAAAGCATTACTCAAGATTATAAAGGCAAAGTTATTCATTATGCTAGACTTGTAAGGTGCTATACTGTTTAATACTGGCAGTAGGGAAAAATAAGACCTACATAAACTAGGGCCGAGCACACAAGATAAATTCAGTTGTAAAAACAAAGTGTAAGGAGTCTACAGCTGAACTGTGGAGCAGGTGAGGGTTCTAGTTAGCAAAGTGGAGATTCTGACAGTAGTGACGGCACATTACTGTATGTGCTGTATATATCGGTGAGATGTGTTGATAATCTAGAACAATGTTAATCTCCTAGCAGTCAGTGGTCAGACTGGTAACGTGAAAACAACTTCTGAACACTTTGGGGGGTATTCAATCCCTGCTGCTATTTCCGACCGGGGAAATAGCGGAGGGCGCCTATTCAATGCTGGCTTGTCCGACAGCATTGAAGAGGCAGATCAACAGAACGGGCCCGACTTTTTAAAAGCTGTCGGGACCGTTTTGTCGATAATAGTCGTGAATTGTCGCAATCACGGGACAATCCACTGCCGTTTACATGGACATGCCACCTTTTCCGCCGATCGCCAGATGGGAATCCCGCCTGGTGATATGCGGTCGAGCAAAACAAAAACGTGCCAGGGTCACGGCTGTCAGGACGGATCAACAGTATTGACCCGGGATTGAATACCCCCCTTTAACTTATTTGTCTTTTACTATTGAGTGCTTGGGTTTTAAAGAGAAGGCGTTGGATTGAGGTTTTTTTTTTGCGTGGTTACTGATTGTTTGATCTTGCAGGTCCATGTGGTGCTGAAGCTGTGGAAGAATGGATATAGCCTTGATGACAGTGAGCTGCGCAGCTATCAGGACCCTGGCAATGCACAGTTCCTGGAGGCCATACGCAGAGGGTATAAGGATGGGGACTATGACTAGTATGAAAATAATTAGTTACCTGGGTGTTTATAAGTGGTATAGATGTGTCCTAATACATCTAGCCTCAATACGCCATGCTGGGTGAGATGCTTGTCATGTGTGAGCCACCAGATCCAATGGGGTATGGATCTGGTCGACAGTCGACATGGACACTGAAACGTAGCACTCCATGCTTCGGGCACAGCGCCTCGCTACACTTGGCACACTACTCTATTCTCCCTCCATGACCTAGTGGATGGTAGGGCATGAAATACCATCTGTCGGATCAAAAAAGTGAAAAACCCCATGTTGACCTTTTGACTGTTGACCTTCCCCGTGTTGACCTAATGACCCTGTCGAACTAATGCTTGTCGACCTAGTGACCATATCCCATCCCCTGCAGGTCTGCTAATTTTTTGCTTTGCCAAAAATGCCTTTTAATCACAATACAGTGTGATTAAGACGCACAAGGAGGTTGATGATTCATTTGGTATTACACTTGTATATTGTGTGTGACAGAGTCTGTATATGGAACAGAAAATAAAAGCTGTGGCTTCTACATTGTAGCAGTTTGTGTCCAGCTTCAAATACTCAGTTGTACACAGATAGATATACAATGTGTATTTTTTGGCAAAAAAAAAAAATTGCTGTATGCGAGAAGATTCTCGCACAACATGGAGCGCCGAGAGGCGGACGTTTGGTGTGGCTGCAACAAAGGCGTACGAGGACATATCTATGTAGCTTTTAGCAGACTTGTGTCTACATGCATGTTGTTTCTCACAGTCCATGTGATCCGCCTTCCTTTTACTTTCTACGACATAAATACAGAGAGATTCCAGGTGAGCTGCGCAGATTAGCCCAGGGTGGCCAGGTGAACCTAGATATGGAAGACCACCGTGATGAGGATTTTGTCAAACCTAAAACTAGCTTTAAAGCCTTTGCAGGAGAAGGGCAGAAATTGGGCAGGTGAGAGCATAAGTGTGTTATTTGTGTGGCACAGATCACATAAGAACCGCCTGACCTGGCCTTTTGTCATTTCTCTACCACATTATAACCATTTCTTTCCTATTGTCAGTACGGCTCCCAGTATCCTCAGTGCTGCCTCCCCATCCCAGCAGGCAGAAAATGAGGCCAAGGCCAGCTCATCAGTGACTGTTAGTGACTCAGAGCCTGTCACCAATATCCAAATCAGACTGGCAGACGGAGGGAGACTGGTCCAAAAGTTCAACCACAGTCACAGGTATGAATTGTATATTGAGGGAACTTAATGTTTTGAGAGGGGAAGCACCGTCTATTCTGGTCACATGTTAGATAATCACTTGCACTATTGCACACCAGCCTTTTAGCCAACTATTTTGTGGTTCCTATATTACGGTTGTCACAGATAAATATATTCAGGAGTGTTTCATGAATGCAGTTTAAATAAAAGTTCTGCTAATTCTTTGTATGAGGCCTTTAAGACCCCCATACACTGGGCCGATTTGTCCTAAGGACAGGTTGAACCAGTTTGCCCTTGAGAGCCCCCCCCCCCCCAGCAGGCTCCCCGGGAGAATAATACATGCAGTAAATAGCATGCAAAAATGTAAATGGCACATCAAGTGCCAGATCGCATGTGTGCCTCCCAGGGAGCTGCTGATGTGCCATTTTTACATGCAGTAAATTGCATGCAATTTACTGCATGTATTATTCTCCCGAGGAGCGGGCAGTGGGGTCTTGCCACTGGTGGCGGGTAGCTCGGAGTAGAGTCCGTCTGAACGACGGCGGCTGGGAGCTGGTAGCCACATTTTGCCAGGCAGCGGGGTGGGAGATGCAGCTGCTGAATATTTTTAAATGACTGGCAGGACATTGATTGGCTGAGAGAATTCTTTCAATCAGATGGGAGGCCGCTTCATTCTTTACCTGAGTCCTGTACCCTACATGCTAATCGAGCAACAAACTTGCCCAAATTATTCATTATTTACATGTGTACATTTTTGTGTTCTTTTTACGCAAATTTCATGTGCTTGTGCCTGTCTAAAAATGTATGGAAAGCAAGTCTGAGCTTCGCTAGGCTTTAGATCATTAATGATACAAGTACCACATTTTTCATAGTAATCTTTTAAGAAATGATAGGTGTTGGCCATCATGCTACTCCTCATTTCACTGCAGCAGATTGCCATGGTAGTATGAAGCAGATTACAAGAGTTTGCACTAGCAGACAGGTTTACAGAAATGCACCATGTGAATTTGTTTATGCACTGGAATGCAGGCAGTGATGTCACCACAGCAGAGGAGATTTTTCTGTGTAGCTGATCTAGAGTGGATTAAACCGTTCACTCAGAATAATGTACCACAATTTACCTTTTGTGGTTCATGTCTAAAACAAAAAAAAAAAGTCTGTGACTTGTCGGAAAATGCCGTTTCTGACAAAACAGATCTGACTTTAAAAAAACGTCAGCTCTGACACCCTTCAGTGCTGTCGTTAGCGGCAGCATTGAATAGGTGAGTGCCAAGATTTTCTTTTCACAGATTGAATACCCCACTATAAAAGTTTTAGTGGAGAGAATATCCCTTCAAGTTGAGGTAACTTGTGCTTTAGTAGACATACTGGCACTTGGTGATCCACAGCGTCTGGAGAACCACAGATTGCTTCCCTTTTTTTGAAACTTTTCTAGCTTTTATTGTGCTCATTAAACACTGACCTGTTCTATATACTCCTCAGGATCCGTGATGTTCGTCTGTATATTGCGAGTGCCAGACCCGCTATGGCAGCCACCAGCTTCGTGCTAATGACTACTTTTCCGAACAAGGAGTTGACCGATGAGAACCAGACTCTGAAAGAAGCTAACCTCCTTAATGCCGTCATCGTGCAGCGATTAATATGATGTTCCCCAGCTTTCTTTACCACTCTTCCCCGCTGTTCTACCCTCTGCCTTTACTTGGAGCCATTCTGTCTTGTAGTCCTGGGATCCCAATGCTTTGGGTGGACTTCTAATGCTCTCTAGACATACATTTTGCAGGATTTGTAATAAGCATTGGACTTAAAAGTGAAATAAATAGGAAACAAAAGTTATTGCACTGCCGTGTAGTAATTAATGTGACCTGACAGGCCAGAGTTTGACAAATATAAAATGGTCTTCAATGTGCTATGTTGTTGGTAATGATATTGGGTGCTTGTAGACATCACAGAAAAATTACTAAACGTTTGCAAAAAGTAAGTCATAAATTGTAAATGTAGTTAATATTTGATTTGGTGTAGAAAAATAGTGGACACTGTGCAGGAGGCCCCCCCTTACTATGCAGTGGCCCCCCTTTCAATACCTGGTTCGTTCTTCCATCCATGGAATTTGTGCAGGTTCCCTCTAAAGGAAACTCCCAGAGATGTTGCTGTCTTTCCAAGGATGGAAATGGACAATGTATATGCTTCCTTCTATGTTGGTGTCCTCCTTCCAAACACATGCCTAGAAAGATGTCATCTCTGGGATGACCCTTACACAGATGGTGGATCTCTTGTGGGTGCAAGGTGTGTGGCACAGGACCACCCTGGACCAATGTGCACCACACACTGAACCCTGACTAGTTGCAAAGTTGAAGGGTTTTGCTATATAGTGTTACACAACTGTGTGCAAAGTTAGTATATTCAAGACAAGTAGAGGGGTCTCCTCTCTTTGTAGAATTTTTCACAAACTAGATGTGTAGCAATTGGAGTACATTCAGTGGCCAGAATTCAATTCTATCGTGCCAGATCTCCCATCTACAGTCATTGCTGTTCAATGTTCAATTGATCGCACTCATTATCGTCTGGTTCAACTTTCCAAATTAGCTAAATCCGACCAAACTAATTGGCGCAACGTGAAAAGTCCCATTGGTTCAAATGGGTGACTTTTTGCACGTTTAAGCTTGCCACCCCCTGGAGTAGGGAGCTGAAATGATATTAGAGTGCCCGTGGGCAGAAACCATTCGGCAGGTAGATTTTTTTTTTTTTCTAAATGTTATTAGTTTCAGGGCTCTTAAGAATTCTTTAAACAAAAACAAAAGAGTTGTACATACAGTATGTCAACTCGAGTGCATCTGCAATATAAAAATAACCTTATTATACAACAGTATTTTAACCGTAGAATAAAAAAATGTCTTATTGTTACAATTTGTTCTCCTCATGTACTGTTTTCTCCAGAAATAAGAAATCCTCTAAATTGAAAACAATATATGTTATTTTACTATTTATGTATATATTCATCCACAATCAAAAACGTCCTCCGTATTTATAACAGAAATGTTTGCGTCATACCTAGAAAGTTAGCCTCTTTCACAAATGGAATATAATGTTAAGGGATATCCAATTGCTCCCGATTAAAACATTGGGAGTGAGTTTTCACTTTTTCCGATGTTTCACCAATGTTTATGGGGTTATCCAATTGGATCACTCCATTTTAAAAAGCACATTTTCTCCCCAAAACACTAAGGGTTGAGTGAAACGTGCATGTTTTCGGCAGCCCAATTTTCTCTCAAACAGGGCTGATTTTGTGGACTTCGCTTAGACTGGCAAGCAGAGGCTAATTGGATAGCCCCCAGTAAGCCAGTTACTCGCAATCAGTGATTGTAGGTAATTAATACTGCCATTAGTATGCAAATTGGAGACTCATCATGAAAACACTGGCTCAAAACACTGCATGCAGATGTACTTTGCATCTGTGTGGGTACTAGCCATGAGATCAACTCCCCACCATGTGTATAATATGCCAGTCTGCACCTATATTTCTCAAGCTGTGTACACACGGGGGCGATAGGGGCTGAAATCGCTGGAAATATGGTCACTGGCGACCATATTGCCAGTGATGGGAGTGTGCCCCGGCGATAAATCGCCGGGTGCGCGCTCCCGTTTTCTGCCCCATTCTAATCGCTGGTCGCAGGAGCTTGCTGAGGTTACTTTTCATCAGCGACCATCTCTGGTCGCTGATGAAAAGGGGACACTGAGCAAATATATTGCTCAGTAATATATTGCTAGCAATATATGGCTGAGCAATATATCTCCCCGTGTGTACGGGGCTTAACTTGATGCTCTTTATGTCTGGAGAAAATAAAAGCATCTGTCACAAAAACCACAGCCACAACCGTTTCTACTAAAAAAAAAAAAATTCAATCATTTAAAAATTTTAAAGTGAAAGTTATACATAATGGTAAATATAAGGCTATCGGATGTTAAAAGTGGCATATATGGCTATTTTATAAACAAAAAAACCCAATACTAGGTCTATGTGCCATGATAAACCTAGCACGCAGTATGTATCTTGGTATTGCATGGCGTCCACTGAAGTGACCATGTTACTGTGGAAAAAAAAATGAATTAAGTGCTCGTTGTCAGCTATTAATGGCAACCCACCTATTGCTTTCCTAATCAGTGTTAACCCAAAAAAAAAACTTGGGGAATGTGATAATGAGCTTTTTCTTAAAACTGTCAATTTTGGACAAACCTTATATTTTGCTGCTAAAAAAAATTCTGTGATTTTGACAAATCCATATTCATTGCATACTGACAAATCGATCTGCAGATCGATCAGGCAGTGTATTCTGCATACACACTGCCTTATCAGTCGTGACTGATGCCAAAACTGGGTGGGGTTTTACATGCACCTGTCCAGTTGTGCGGTCAGTCACCGCTGGCTTGTGCAGCGGGTATATGAGTGGTCGGCAGATTGCCTGTACACGCAGCACGATGAGTGAATGTATATTTAAATATATCATCCATCGGTTGTATGCAATATGTCTGTGAACAACATCGATTGCTGGAACACAATGGATAACTGACCAGCTATATATCGGCTGTTTTAAATGAACGGCTGATATCTTGGCCAGTGTGTACCCAGCATAACAGGCCAGGTTTTAAGTATATTAATGATGGTCCACAGCTCACTTAATTAGTACCTCAGTCTATTCCTTTTTAAATCTTTGCTGAGCCATGGATATCTTTAAAACCTGTACCTGTAGGGTGCCTTGAGGGCCTCTTTTGGGAACCTCTTGCACAGGTTCTTTAAAATCTTTCCTCAGGACCCCAAGCAGTGCATAATTTATAGGTCTTACAGAATGACAACTCAAAATGTGTTAAGTCCTGTCGTACACATTAGGCTGCCGATGTTGGTGGCAGAGGGGATCTGGTGGGGTGCTGGCATCGGCACGTGCATATGCACTTGCCGGTGGGTGGGGGAGGTGATTGTCCTATAGGTCCTCCCTCCTTTGAACTGCACAGTCCTTAACGATATTGAGTAAACATTAGACGAGAAAGTAAAAGATGCTGCTCAAAAGGGCCCTTCTGAGAGATTTCTTATACTTTCTTGTCTGGGGCTTTAATGAGTAATGAATACACCTGTGCAACTGCTGGGTGACCTGGAAAAGATGAAGTTTGGGGCCTTGAGGACTGAGTTTGAGACTCACTGCCTTACCGATATTGTAATTTGGGAGGAAAATTGAGTACTCAAAGGTAATCTGCATGGTTACATGCAAGCTCTACAAAGATAGGAACCTGGTAGAAAGACGGCTTGTGACCCTAGTGTTTATGCAACATAAGTTTTGTCACTAATCTGTTCAAGTACTAATAATATTGAGATATTTTGGCAGCATATTCAGGATACAATGACATTAATAAGGCTTTGAACCCTAACTCAATGTGTAATGAAACTAGTTATATATTAAAGCATTTCAGTCTGGTGTGATATTTGCATGTAGTTTTTTTTCAGCACAGTTGGTATAACCAAGAACATTATACCATGCTGCTGATATGTAAGTGCAGTATGTTTGGAAGGTGAATAAATTACTGAACTTTCAGTACGCAATAGAGCTTGGATTTTGTATTTTTGAAATTCCTTTCTATAGGATTTGTGTAATATTAGGGGTTTATATATTTGCTGCACAGATTTTATAGTACTGCAATATCTATAATAGCAATTGATATGAAAGTATATTGTACCCTTAGGTGTCTTAAAATGTGCATATTTAAATAAGTCTCTGGCAATGACAACTATTCAACTGGTCAATGCTGGTTGGAAATGACATGTCAAAATACATTTACACCTTTGTGTAGACCTAGTGGATGGGTAAATCTTAAAAACTAAGCATGATTCATGGTAATGATGGTGAGTTTTATTGTACAGTACTGTGGTGGTTTTTAGTGGCTCCCTGTTTCCGTAACATTTATCCAAAACAACGGCATGATTGTGATAATATAGCTCCTGTAAACAGCGCCCTAGGATATTATTCACAAGTACCATGATCCTTCATAGCGTCCATTACACAGATTTCTAAATAGCTTGCATAGAACGCAATAATCCAAACCAAACAAAGGACTTCGTTAACATGGCCCCGGGTCATGTGAACATGCGTTACCGCATCTCGGGCGGCCATTTTTCAGGTGGGAACCCCACCCGGGAACCGCCTTTCTGCTGAACGGCTGGAGCAGAATGTTGCCAGCATTTCAAATGGCCGATTACCGCGTCACATCCGCCATCCAGCAATGCGTCTTTCAGGAAAATGCCGCCGTGACGCCATCCGAGCACTAACTAACAGAGAGCCAATAGGGTGAGGGAATCGTATGCGGCGCCTCCGCCCTCTGTGCCCGCTACGTCACTGCGCTCTCAGTGTATCCCGACGCGGCGGCGGCGCCTGTTTTTTTTATTTGGTCTGCATCTGCTATTGTCGGAGACCGGGATGGGAGTAACCGTGGATAGCGTCTCTCCCGGCGACGGTAATGTTGTCCTCCCTATGTGTAACCGCGGTGCGGTGCTCTGCCGTGGCCCAGTTATGTGATTGCTGCAGTAGGGTGGCTGCTGGAGGGAGGGTCGTGAGCCACAACAGGGCTGTATGTGTGTTATACCATATAAGTGATACGGGGAGGGGGGTTATATTATGCTGGGTGCAGTAACCCAGTAGTAGTGAGGCCCAGCCTTGCTCTATGTTATTTAAATGTAACATAGAGCATGGTGGGTATAATGGTGGCTGTTGTATATACATGACCACATACGATCTACATGGTGTACATCGCACCCGTTGTCCTTTTAGAAGGTGACAAATAAATCAGCACTCCTACAAGGCCAGTGTTACATGTAAGGGGTCTCTTTTGTATAACCCCCCCATTTATTAACTATGCTTCCCTGGTGTCTGTAGGCTAATGTCACACTGCATTTTGTGTGCGTTTTTGAGCCATCTGTAGAGGTCTTTTGTCTGATTAGGGACAGATGGGGTCCTCCAGGCTGTTCTGCAGGCGTCTGGTATATATTTTTTGAGGTTATATTTAAATTCATTAAGTAGGGTTTTATTTTTAATAGTCACATGTTCTCTACATTTTGCATTTATAGGGATTAGACAAGATTAGGTGCTGTGCTAGGTTTAATATAATCTTGGTTAATTAACAGAAGGAATAAAGTGGATACTGTTAATTTCAATTAGCAATTTAAAATGCACTGTCTAAACCTTGCACCAGTCGATTAAATCCGAGACTGCCTGCTCACTTTTAATGACTTAGTCCACAGCATCCATATGTTGAACTTGCAAGCATTTCAGATGACATTATGCTGATTTTAATGTTCCCATTCTCCCTTAGGGCAAACATTCCCAAAGAAGGGACAGAAGGTAGTTGTACACTATGTGGGTAAGTATAATGTGGCTATTTATTAATGTTGCATCTTGTTCCTCTGATCAAGTAAATATTATCTGAATATAGCTAAAATGTAGAATGTGAGACTGCTAAATGCAATCAAGAGTTGCAACCGGTTGGCAGAGAGACCAGAGCTGGGAATTAAACAAGTGTATTGTATTGGTACAGAGCGAGATATGTTTATCTAGATAGCTTCTCTGCCAAGGAGTAACGGTGCGCACACTAGACGTTTTCTGCTAACAATATGCACATTAAAGATATTTATGCGCATGACGTGGGTCTTTATTGATGTCCCACGTTGTTTGTACATGCAGGACGACGGAGGATATAGCTAGCGACAGCCATAGTGTGGAATTCTGCTTCTCCAATCAACGGTGTCTAGATCGGACATGTTATGGTCGACCAATCTTTGTGGAACGCATCTAAATGCCTAAAGATATTCAACAGCGTCTAGATTTACAGTAACGAAAGTTAGACACAAGCGTTAGGTCAACGGGAACGTGATTGACAGACACAATGTCAACAAGCATTTTTTTTTTTTGCTTTAGACATACTTGGTTCATACTTTACCATCCAAGTGGGCATAGAGTTAGCTTATAATAGTGTGCAGAGTGTAGCGAGGCACCATACCCGCAGCATGGTGAGGGGACACTGTACACTTATTTGGTGTCTATGTTGACCTATGTTGCCATAGCCACCAAAAATATGCGAAAAACTTTTGTCGAAC
The DNA here is from genome assembly GCF_055691185.1 of Crinia signifera. NCBI lineage: Eukaryota > Metazoa > Chordata > Amphibia > Anura > Myobatrachidae > Crinia > Crinia signifera. The sequence goes on along the minus strand of NC_139222.1, from coordinate 103,583,665 downwards.
ATGTGACTGTTGATCACGCGTCCGTTGACCTAATGCTTACTGCCAACTTTCGTTATGGTCGCTCTAGACGCTGTCCACTTTCTTTAGGTGTTTAACTAGAGTGGTCTGGCTAAGCGTGGTCTATCTAGACATCGTTGATCCACTATAACGTAACCGGAATTCAGCCCATAAGGGCATTTATACAATCAACTGAGTGATTGAAAAGATATGTACCCAGCTTTGTTCTTGAACCCCATATTTTTTTTTTATTTTTTTTTTACACAGTGCCAGCACTGTAAAATATTTAGGGTTCAGTATTTAAAAATAAAGTACGAATCGTGCATAGATCACTAGTACCCAGCACCACAACATGACTGAACAACATAACCGTAACTCAGCGGCTGTGTGGGCTTGAATAGAGCAGGTGCAGTCTCTTAAATTCCTCCTGTAGAGGTGAGGAGCAGCATTAGCGTTTTAATATATAGTATAGGGGTACATGTAAAGGTGGCCACACATGATATGCATGGTGTGCATTTTGGACTAGATGCAATGCGAAAGTGTAGGTGATGTGCGTTGAAGAACGCATCAAAATCCCAAAATGCTCTGTGTGGCGGTACCTTTTAGACCTTCATTAACAGCACTATAGCACAACTGGGTATATGATCTGAGCTTATGTTAGCACTGCATGGCTTTACAAACATCGTAGGCTTAACACTGAAATGATCAAGTTTTAATGTTTTTGTATTCAGATGGGGAAGCTCTAGTCAGGATGCAATGAGTAGAAGTTGAATTCAAACAATATTTTACAACTAGGTGATTCATCGCGCCCTACGGGCGCTCTTCACACCGTCGTAAGGGGCTGCGCCCCCTTAATTTGTGAACGTTTGTATATGAGAAATATGGTTAGAATTGTATGAAAGATGCCCTGTATTGCAACTTAGGTGTCCGCGAATCGCGGGAGGGGGGGTCGCGGAGGGTGCCGCGAATTGCAGGAGGGGGGGTCACGGGGGGTGCCGCGAATTGCAGGAGGGGGGTTGTGGGGGGGTGGATGCTGCGAATCGCGGGGGGGGAGGGATTGCAGAGAATCGCGGGAGGGAGGGTCGCGGGGGGTGGGTGAAAAAATGAAAAAAAAAACTTCAAAAACTCATGTCAACCTTTTTCATTGTCGACCATAGCCATGTCAGTGTTTTCCATGTGCAATTTAATTCTGGAGCTGCCGCGAATCGCGGGGGGGTGCCGCGAATTGCGGGAGGGGGGGCCGCGAGGGTGGGTGCCGCGAATCGCGGGAGGGGGGGTTACGGGGCGGGGGTTGCGGCGAATCATGGGAGGGGGGGTCGCGGGGGTGTGCCGTGAATCACGGGAGGGGGGGTCGCGGGGTGGGGTGCCGAGAATCGCGGGGGAGGTGTGTGTGCCGTGAATCGCGGGAGTGGGGGTTGTGGGGGGGGGTGGGAGGGGTGTGACGCAAATCGCCACAAGAAAAAATCAACACAGAAAGGTCAACACATGTAAATGTTGACATAAGTGTCAACACATGAGAATGAATATGAAAATATTCAAAAAATGAAAAAAAAAAACTTCAAAAACTCATGTCAACCTTTTTCATTGTCGACCATAGCCATGTCAGTGTTTTCCATGTGCAATTTAATTCTGGAGCTGCCGCGAATCACGGGGGGTGCCGCGAATTGCGGGAGGGGGGGGTCGCGGGGTTGGGCGCCGCGAATCGCGGGAGGGCGGGGTTCACAGGGGTTCCGGTGTGGGGTTGCCGCGAATTGCGGGAGGTGGGGGGTCACGGGGGGTGCCGCGAATCGCGGGAGGGCGGGGTTCACAGGGGTTCCGTGGGGGGTTGCCGCGAATTGCGGGAGGTGGGGGGTCACGTGGGGGTGCCGCGAATCGCGGGAGGGGGGGTTGCGGGGGGGTGTGACGCGAATCGCCACAAGAAAAAATCAACACAGAAAGGTCAACACATGTAAATGTTGACATAAGTGTGCCACTTCATTGGTGTCCATGTCGACACATGACAATGAATATGAAAAAATTAAAAAAATTAAAAATAAATCTTCAAAAACTCATGTCAACCTTTTTCATTGTCGACCATAGCCATGTCAGTGTTTTGCATGTGCCATTTAATCCTGGGGCTGCTGCGAATTGCGCGCGGGGGGGGGGGTGCCGCGAATCGCGGGAGGGGGGTCGCAGGGGGGGTGCCGCCAATCGTGCAAGGGGGGGTCGCGGGGGGGTTCTTTTTGCCACGAATCGCGGGAGGGAGGTCGCGGGGGGGGGGGTGTTTTTTCCGCGAATCGGGGGGGGGGGTCACGGGGGAGGGTTTGCCGCGATTCGCGGGAGGGGGGGGTCGCGGGGTGGTAGTTATGCCGCGAATTGCGGGAGGGGTCGTGGGGGGGTTCTTTTTGCAGCGAATCGCGGGAGGGGGGGTCGCGGGGGTGTTTTTGCTGCGAATCATGGTAGGGGGGGGTCGCGGGGGAGCGGGTGTTTTTGCCGCGAATCGCGGGGGGGAGGTTTTGCCGCAAATCGCGGGAGGGGGGCGCTCACCTGGTGGCTGTGGAGTAGCAGTGCTGGGCAACATGGGAAGGCAGTGGGTGTCTGGCACTGTCTGTGGGCTCACTGGGCTGGTTCTCTGTCACATATCTCCCAACATGACCCTCTCCAGGAGGGACACAATGCTCTGTTTCTAGACTTCCCCTTAATGTATGATTGCCATCACCTGTTTTAAACAGGTTAATTTCTCAGAAAGGTGTTCAGCACAGATGAAGGCAATCACACATTAAGAGGAAAGTCCAGGAACAGAGCGTTATAGACACAGACACCCACTTTGAGTGACAGATGTAGCCAAATATATAGGAGATATAGTGTTCCTTCTAGGAACTAGGGCAGGCAGGACGCCTCTGCACGGGGGCATCGTAAGGGGTGGCGGACTGGGCAAGCCACCGTCACTTTTTTGGGCGGTCCCGGCCCACCAACGGCACAAAAGAGGTGTGCCCGGGCCGCCGCTGTCAAAAGGGGGGGGGGGGGCCTGGCCTCCTGCGTCACTGAAGGGGGCGGGCATGGCCACCTCAAAGGCTCTACACTGCCGGAGAAGTGCCGGGCATCACTATCTACAGCGGTGCCGGGCTTCCCCGGTCACACCAGAGGGGTCAGAGGCAGGCTGTTTTAGCGGGGTGCTGCCAGAGGAGCAGGGCGCATTTTGCCATTTACAAATCGGGCAGGGCACAGTGCCCCACTAAAGCAGCCTAGCGGGAACACTACAACAGACAGTAACTAATATAGAGAAATCTGTAATGTAATAAGTAGCTTGTGTGCATTCCGGATACTATTACCACTGAGACACTAGCCTAACTTACAACTGACTTTCTGTGTTCAGCTTCCCACGGTATGTTGTTTACTTTCTGAAGCAAATGTGCTCTTTGGGAGTGATTCAGTTGTACCCCAATCTTTGTGTCTATTGGAGCTATTCAATTGTTGCACTGATCAGGGACTAATTGGCATTTAACATGCCTGAAAGCTTTGCATTTAGCCACGTGAAGCAGCTTGCCCTGACTAAAGTTCTCGTTTGGGTGCTTTAGGCGACCATACTATGTATGGCCTTTTCACACATTTATTTTCTCTCCCCTCCGGAGGCAGCAAGAAAAAATGTCTGCCATGGCTAATGGTTATCTAATCAGAGCAACAATTAAATGTTAGATGCCCAGCAGGGGGCGCACTGCACAATTGTATTGCACCTTTTACATTGACAGTAAGGTATAACATTATTTGAGATAAAACAAACTGTAGAGCTTGGCGACATAATGGTTTAAAAATATCTTTCCTTTTGAGAAACAAATTAAAATAAATGGTAGTCTCAAATGCACCTTCTTCACTTGTACATGCACTTATTTGCCAATGGTCCCCAAACTTTACAAAGCAGCAGTCTAAAGGTGCCCATGCACTGCTGCGATGTCTCTGTGGTGTACGGACACCCAATATCCTGCGAGCCGCCCAGGACCTTCCCGGGCAGCAGGGACGCATGCGATTCATCACAATTTGTTGTGATGGATCACATGCGTTCCTGCCAGGAGGAAGGTCCCAGGCCGGGTGGTCGGATGGCCAGCTGGTCCGTCCACCTGCTTGGGTCCATTTCGCTTAGGACCGCACATCGGACCCGATGGCATGTCAGGGACAGACGATTTTGGTCCGATTTTAACGGCCCAATTGGTCGCAATAGGACCAAATCGGCTCAGTGTATACGCACCTTGATACATGCGTCCATCACTGAACAGGAACTTAATTTAAACGGACACCACACATTGCAAATATTGAAAGTGAAGGTCACAGTACAATTATTAAACCCGACAGATCAAATACGTGTTTTATATGTTGTAATGTGAGATTCCTCATCAGCAAATCATGTTGCACAATATATTTCCACTTACAAGATTCTACTAAACACATGTAAAACTAGGAATGTGCAGAACTATCTACAGAAGCCACTAAACCCCTCCACCCCTCACACACCTATACGTCAGCTGTTGCTAGTTAGAATTCTATTGGAGAGATGCATGGGTTACCATACATCCTCTGTGGTCACTTTAGGTGCACGGTGCTAATCTGTGTGGAGGACCTATTTTTAATTTTGAACAATTGAAATTTAGCCATTAATTATAACTGATGAGGACCCTGTGCCCTTACTCCGTGTTCCTTTCACCCAACTGACTGATTTTAATCAACATGCTTACATGTAATTCCCCAGTTCATTCTGGCCCTCTTGCAACCAGTGAAAACCAGCTGTCTGATGCAGTTACTCATTGTAAGACTCCGTACACAGGGAGCGATTTGGTTGTTGAGTGATTTTGACCATGTTGCCCAGCGATCAAATAGCGGAGTGTCCCGTTTTCATCAGCGGCAAGCAATGGTCAATGATGAAAACTGAGTCACTGAAGGAGAAAGTCGCATGAGCATGCTCCTCCCACCAGCGACCAGTACTGGGCTGGTCGCGGGAGTGCCCCTGGCAATATTGACTTAAATTGCCCTGTGTGTATGGGGCTTATGCCCTTTTTCACTGCCCTATGTGAAATTACTTAAGTTCTGCTGCCCTCTCTAGCCTCCATACATATATATTTTATACTAACTTGTTACATGTCCACCCCCCCTTTCTAAGCTGTTATCTTGTGAGCAAGTAACTCTTGACTTCATGCTAGTATCCGATTATTGGAGGTCATGGTATTTCTAGAATGGCTTTTTGAAGCTTCCAGTTCTGACCATCAAATTGTTAGCAGCACTGTGCATGTTGCCATTTGCTAATCAGAGCCATTCCTATTACAATTGCTTTTCCAGTACAGGATGTCAGGCTGCTGTGTTTTTCCTGGAGTCTGGGTTGCATCCTGCCTCTCTTCCTGCTGCAAAACCTTGTACTGTAATTCCTGTCTCTCATTATCAAAATTATTGGTCTTTCTGTGATGTCCAGTTAGCCTACATGGATCTGGAATTTGTATCTTTCTTTCTAAAGAGTGAAATTCTGGCACATGACCATACCCTATATTAGCCAATACGTCCATAGTATAGTGTGTACCCCCTCCCAATTCATCCATTGAATTTTCTGGTTGCATCTATCCATGTCAGATGGAACAATGCTATGTACAATGAAGTGCTGTAACATTACCACCTTAATGTATCGTTTGATAGTTCAGCATATCATGCAGTATGTACACAGCCACAATATATCATTATAGTGTGTGAACTTTGTTAGATTGACGCACTGTTCATATGTGTACCCAACAAATGTTAAAGGTTCCCTTAATTTCACAAAACAAGTAGTCATTTTATTATAACTACTTACCATATATACTCGAGTATAAGCCTACTTTTTCAGAACATTTTTTATGCTGAAAAAGCCCCCCATGGCTTATACTCGAGTGAGGGTCCCACTTGAGTCAATAAGTTTTCCCAGTTTTTTTATGATAAAATTAGGTGCCTCGGCTTATATTCGGGTCGACTTATACTTGAGTATATACGGTATGTTGGCATATGGTATTTTATTTTTTTATGCTGTGCAGCTGAATAAAAGATATTTTATCAGCCATCTCGGACTCATGCATAGTCCACTGTATGTGTATTTACATGTCCAGGAGGCTGAAATAGGATTGTTAAGGTCCATACACACTGGGTGATTTTGCCCAGCGTGTATGGACAGCGATGATGGGGGAAATCACTCCGTGCATACACACAGAGCAAAAAAATCTTTATTTTTTTTTCTAAACTATTTTCCCAGAGGTCGACGACTTTAGCAATCCACCTCATCGCTTATCTTCTAGTAATACCAGCAGGTGGACGGCGAAAATGCGGTAGCACGCATCAAAGCTGCTCCATACAGACTGGGCGGCTTTTCAGCAGCTCAAATGACAAAGCTAAGCTGCTTTCTGCTCAAAATCACCCAGTGTGTATGGGCCTTTAGATTCCATCCCATAGTTAAGAAAAGCTTTTTTTTTTTTTAAGTATTTAATGGGTACTTTACATTTCTTTCTTTTTATTTGGCTTGTCAGACCCACAAGCTGTTGTATAGTTTGACATTTTCCACCTCTCACGCTTGACAGGGAGTCTGTCTGTCTGGAGTTTGGTAATGACAACTTTACCAAATAGTGAGCTCTGTAAACAGGCATCTGGTAGAAATCCTTATACAAAAGAGAGAAAAAAAAAGTGGTCTAATCATAATCTCATATAATTTGTACAGTTTAGCTAGAAAATTGCCTGATTTCAGCCTGCAAAACTTTTGTTAATCTGCTTTGCCTTTTTAGGGTATCTGGAAAACGGAAAGAAGTTTGACTCCTCTCGGGACCGAAACAAGCCCTTCTCTTTCTATATCGGAAGGAATGAGGTGATCCGTGGCTGGGACGAAGGTGTTGCACAGGTGATTTTGTAATGGAGTAACTCTCAGGGGATACCTCAATCGAGAGTATTAATTTGAAGACTGCCTGCGTTTGAAAAAAACGTTCTTGAAGTTTTGCATCCATCATCTAAATTACTGCGATGTCAGCCGTTTGGTTTACCAGTATTTAGCCATCAAATTGATTGGTATGAGGCATAAGGGAACTAGTCTGTTCATGGTCTGCACCTTCCATGAATCTAGGTTTACCTTAGAAAATGTCTGCTTCTGCTGTATATGGGTTTATGAGGGTGTTTTAAGCAAACTTTAAGCATCTTCATGTTTATCACTTCACAGATGAGTGTGGGGCAAAAGGCGCGTCTGACATGCACCCCGGATTATGCATATGGCAGCACAGGACACCCTGGCATCATTCCACCCAATGCCACACTTATTTTTGATGTGGAGTTACTTCGACTGGAGTAGGTGTCAGTTGACCCTAGAGGGGTTGGTATGTGATGCACAATTATCTGTTCTGTCTGGCCTTCCTTTGTCTGTAGACCAATGTCTGCTCTCTTTATGCCGTCTGCCCCATTGTGATTCCTCTTGTCATTCTTTGTAGCTGTTCCATTTCTCCCTCCTTGTCTGACTTCCCTCTTCTTTTTATTTTTCCCCCACCTATTTTCTAGGTGCTGAGAGCTGTCTGCCTCCAACTATTTTTCCGTGTGAGCAAGAGTACAGAACACAGTGGACATGCGGCCTAACCCTAGCCTCCTTCACACTTTTACATAATGCCTTTTTTGTCTTTCTACCTGGGTGGCTGGGGTGGAACGAAGCAATCCCACTCAATGTTTGAAAAGGTTAAGAAGACTGTGAGAAACACCTAATCCACATCCGGCCAATAACATCACAGCTCTGTAAAAGGGTGGAGTTTTGCTCTAATTTTGACCACCTGAGCATGGCAGCCACCAATCTAAATGTACCAGAGGAGTTCAGACAGCTCTATTAAAGTTCCCTCTAGCTATACTGGAACTGTCTGCCTCTGCACTGCTTTGCCTATGTGGCTGGTCCTGTCTGCGTTGCATGCAGCCCCCAGTGTGCACAATCCACATTAAACAGCTTTTTCTCTATCTCTGGAAGTCTCCTGTCTCTACTGTGCCATCACAATAAAGAACATAAACCACATAATAGTTCTCTAGCATGTTCTGCAAGCCAAATATACAAAGTAGTTGTGCTATAGAGAGTATTTAAAACACCATCTACACTAGACAAGAAATGTAAAGATATTGTTCAGAAGGTCTCCTCTGAGCAATATCTTGAAGAAAAAATTAATTGTGTAGTGCATACACTGCCGTTAATGACCACTGCTGTCTGCTGGACATGCACGTGGACTTTGGCTATATGACGAACAACCTGTTCATTGTGTACCCTCAACACGGTTATGGGGCCTACACATGTAGCAATCACCGGTCATTTTCTAAGCAATCTCGCTAGAAAATGCCCCTACATCGCTGTGTGTGTAGGGGCATCGCAATGTGTGGTCCCACGCATCGCTATCGACCGTGTCAGGGCCGGTGTTCTCATGGAGAGCACTGGAATTTACAGATAGCTGTGCAGCGATGTGTGCTGAGCGATCTAGCATTGCACAGAATGCTCACAAAATCTCTCTGTGTGTAGGCCCCATAAGTCTAGAGCTGGGGTAGCCAACTCCAGTCCTCAAGAGCTACCAGTAGTTAATGTTTTCCAAATCTCACAGAATCAAAAGTGTAGTAATTAGCTCCACCTGTGGATCTTTTAAAATGTCAATCAGTAATGAGGGCACTTGTGCAGCAGTTAGGTTGTCTGGAAAATGTGAACTGTTGGTAGCTCTCGAGGACCGGGGTTGGCTATCCCTGATCTAGAGGCACTGCTACTATAGTTAACTATATCAACTGCACTCATAGTCTAGTGCAGGCTTTCCCAACCACGGTCCTCAAGGCACACCAACAGTGCAGGTTTTAGTGATATCCAGGCTTCAGCACAGATGGTTTAATCAGAATCCCTCAGATACTAATTAAGTCACCTGTGCTCAAGCCTGGATATCTACAAAACCTGCACTGTTGGTGTGCCTTGAGGACCGTGGCTGGGAATGCCTGGTCTAGTGCAGTGGTAGCCAACCCTAGCCTATGAGAGCTACCAACAGTTCACAATTTCCAGACAACTTAGCTGCTGCACTCATTAATAACTGACACATTTTAAAAGATACACAGATGGAGCTAATTAGCTCACTTGTGATTCTGTGAGGAGAGCTGCAAAACATGCACTGTTGGTAGCTCTCGAGGACTAGGGTTGGCTACCCCAGGGCTAGTGTGTATCGGGATTAAGGCTGTGTGTTGTTTGATTAAATTATCAGCATCATCTGGTGTGATCAGGGCTATCTGAAATGCAGTGAACTGCCAGATAGTATGGCATTTGTGAGTAGCTTTGTGTGCACACATGTGTACTAAGTGGCACACCTTGCATCTAGCCATACAAGATTAACATACAAATTGCTGAATATTATGGAAGGATTGCTGTAGTTGGGGGGGGAAGGGACATCCGTGTATATTCTGCTTCCTGCAGAATATTTTGAATGACGGCTATGTCACTATGGGGCATATTTATTGAGCTCTGTGAAGTGGCTGGCCAATCAGCCCCGAACTGTCAAGGTGCAGGCTGAATTTGGACAATGACCGATAGGAGCTGATTTGATGATACAGTATGAGCTACTTTACCTAGATTAATAAATCTGCCCCTATGTTTCCCTTCCTGTGTGAAGCCGTGTGAGTTTCATGCTCCTGTCCTAGTGACAAACCACTGACACTGCAAATAATAGAAGCTGTGTAATTTAAATAATAAACCTCTAGCCTAAATACATGGGTACTTGTGGAGTATCACGGCTCCCACGATCATCATCGTATGCTGATTGTATGCTAAAAATCTATACGATATATAGTGGCATACGATGCAATACGATTTTTGAGCATTTTTGCTCAAAAATCGTATGCGATCGCATCGGATGGCATGCGATGGCACCCGATTTTGGACTGAAATGCATCAGAATGCATTGAAATGTGTATTAAACTTGTGAAATGCCCCCAAATGCCATTTTTCATAGTGCACCACCCCCACTATCAACGTGAACCCGAAGCGTGGCGAGCGGCGGCGGTACGCGTCCTACGACCTTTTCATACCCCCACTATCCACGTCGGCGTGGAGTTGAGAATAGAAAGTGTGGCGAGCGCAGCGAGCCACCGAGCCCGAAGCGTGGCGAGCGCACGAGGATACCTTCACAGCTATACGCGTCCCCTCGCGGGCTTCACAGGTATCCGCGTGCGCTCGCCACGCTTCGGGCTCGCTGCGCTCGCCACACTTTCTATTCTCAACTCCACGCCGACGTGGATAATGGGGGTATGAAAAGGTCGTAGGACGCGTACCGCTGCGCTCGCCACGCTTCGGGTTGATAGTGGGGGTGGTGCACTATGAAAAATGGCATTTGGGGGCATTTCACAAGTTTAATACACATTTCAATGCATTTTGATGCATTTCAGTGCAAAATCGGGTGCCACTACACATGGCATACGATGGGAGCCGTGATACTCCACAAGTACCAATACACTATTTACACTGGCTTACATTGCAAGTGTCTCTACACCAATAGCCCATTCTTCTTGCTTAAGTTCAGGGTCTTGTAGCTACCACTAATAGAGGGATATAAGGTAAGCCATATGTAAGTTGTGGGAGATGGATGCTGCTATCTTGCTGTTTTAAAATGTTCAATAGTCTCATGCAGACAAGTCTTACGAGGCAGGTAATTAGGCATGACTATGAAGTGGACATGAAATGCATGCTGGGAACAGTATGATTATTGTGGTATGCATAAGGCATTTATTGTTCCACAAGGACGTTTGTGGTGGGCACAGAGCTTTGGTCATTACTATGTACTCTCATGAGTATAAGGCTTCTGTGCAAGGAGTAGAACTGTGGCGTAGTGTGCTATATTAACCAATCCGCTTTGAAGTAACATTTCTCACTGCATTCTATAAAATTATACATTGCAGCTAATTGGCTGCAATGGAAACCACTTACACCCTAATTTCTGCTTCATACATTTACACCTGTATTCTGGGTTGCAGGATTACGTATGGGTGACATTAGGTTATGCAGAGCTGGTGCTGTATGGGTTCTGCCACCATTAATATTTTCTCTAAGCATCAAAAGATGATACGATCACAATGTAGTTATATTAATATGCTCATTTGTAGTACAGTGCAGTGTACACTAGAAACACTATGTCCTCCACCTTGTACATGGATTTCCAACAACATTCCTCATGGAACAGCCCAGGTATAAAGTTTGTACATACTGGAGCACTTTAAGGGGGAAACTGACGCAGATGGGAGTTCTATTTCAAATCGAATGTTTGTATGGGATATCAATCAGAATTTACTTATTGGTACTTGTGTATTAGTCGGGCGCCCAATTAGCATACGTGCGTAGGGTAGGCCACACTGTCTGCGTAGTCCAATGGCTGCCTAGTGTAGTGACTCCGTGGCAGCCCGGCTCTGTCCCCGGCATCCATGCCAAGCCTAGTGAGAACTGCTCCAGCTGTCTGAGATGCAGGTGCATCTCAATAATTATTAGCACATGGGCCTCATGCATAAAGGGGGTATGCTGGCGCAAGTGCGCCCTATGCACAATAAAGGAGGCATTTGTGAACACGTGAAGTAATCTGCGTCCCCTCGTGGGGCTTTCTGCGCTTGCCACACTTCATAAAATCAACTCCACGTCGACATGGATAGTGGGGGTATGAACCGGTCGGGAGGACGCATAACGCGTCCCCTCGCTGTGCTCGCCACACTTTGGGCTGGTGTGGATAGTGGGAGTGTTTCAGGAACACATTCACACCTGCCATATCCTACATCTGAGACAGTAATGAACATTGTCACAGGTTCTGCAGCCATTACACATGCACTTCACCTTCAGCTATGACAGGGACACTGACTGTCTGACTACGCTGGTTCTGACAGGGACGCTCACGGCGCTACTTCTGGCTAACAACGCTGGCTCTGACTGACTATGCTGGCCGCAGGAAAATTACGCTGATTCTGACAGGACCGCTACGCTAACTACGTACCGGGCGCCTGGCTAATACACAAGTACTGAATTATTTAGCACCTTCTAGAAGATAATAGAAAATAGTATTTAGTTGCCAATAGCAACATCCCATGTGAAAAAGAACTCACAGCTTAGTAAATATCCCCCTAAGTGTCTTTTAGTACCACAATTATTTTGCGCTTCAAGTCTGAACTCAAGCATGGATATCACTAAACCTGGGCAATCAGTGGTCCCTGTGGACAGGTTTGGAAACACTGACCTGGATAAAAAGCGTAGTGGTTATTGTAGGAAGGAACTGTACATTTTAATTAGTTGTGAGAAGGGATGGCGATAACTTAAAGACGACTGAATTGGGGAGAAAGTGGCAGGGCATAATACAGTACTGGTGGCCTTAATTGAGTTATGCTAGGCTTTAATTGATGGAGGTAATTAATCATGTAGTAGGTTGTGGTGAATGATGCAGCTGTTTGAGATAGAGAAGGAAGGATAGATGGTATTTTGGTGTATGGCTATTTTATTACAGCTGCTTGGCAGACAGTGTATGATGGACACTAATGGGTCAAACAAATATAATAAGGAAAGTAAGATCAACTATATCAATAAAGTTGATGGAATCTATTCAAGTTAAAAGGTAGAAATGTAAGAATGAAGACTATTGACTTGTGTATTCACGCAGAATGTTTGTAACTAGTTATCTAGCTTCTTGAGCAAGTTTTACAGCAGTAATAGGCAACATGTTACACTCTTAACAGGTGCCACCCAACTGGCAATTCCCCCTTCTCTTTCTGTTAATGGGTCAAACACAAGCCTTGATCTTACTAATACTCCGTTTACACCGCCGCAACAGTGTAAAAGGCAGCAGATGCGGGGTCGCACCTGGGTTGAAGCTGGGTCCAAAAACCCAGGTGCGACACCGCATTTTAGTGTAAAAGGAGTATTAATAAGTTAAAACCATGAATTTCATTAAATTAAAACATACCTATCCATAACTGAAACCATCACTGTCGATTTCTGTAAGTGTTATAAACTATAACAAGCCTAGCTGCTCATACAGGATCAAGATGGTTGTTGTAGGCGTAGGTTCCAGGCCATATCTCTACTTTACAATCCACTTAAAACACAACATGGCAGACATGGTGTGGGGATTGTTTTCCTTCTATACCTTTTAAACAATGTACCTGCTGTATGAGGGTGCTTATATGGTGTGTAATGTTTGTAAATACTGAGAGAACAAAATGCAGTTCACAATTTATTTCTGCTTTTCAAAAACTTTGTTGAACAAATTGCTACCAAAGGAGTGAAAAGATCAAATTTGGAGAGGGGGTGGTGGAGGTCATCTTATAAGAGATGACTGTAACTGAAGATTAAACTAAGGAAACAATCATTTTGATCTTGGGTCCATGGTCAAAGAGCAAAAAGTGCTTTCAAACCGGTATTATTGCATAATATAGCTAGAATCCCATTCAACCCTCCCTCAAACATGACTATTTGTGGCCAGAAAATAGTATTATGGGGTTCTAGTTCCCTTAACCATAGAGATTTGAAATGCAACACTGAAGATGTGGTTGGTATAGAAGGAAGTAACTTGAAGACTGTTCTCCCCAGTATAATATCGTGAAGGGGACACACATATACTGTTCTAAATGAGAAAACCGGTACTTGTATAGTTTCACGGCGGCAGCATGGCCGCACATCTGAGTCCCCTTGCGGGGCGCGAAGTAGCACGCGGCCATGCTGCCGCTGTGAAACTAAACAAGTACCAGAAAACCTCACAAAGGATAGTGTATGCACTTAAGGATTAACAAAAAAAAAAAAAGATAACCTCATTTTGCTACTCTTATCAGGCTGAGATTTATTTAGATATAAAGGCGGAAAATACATCAAACAAATATTTTGCAATAAATACTTAAAAGGGTTTATTGAACGTCTTGTTTTCAGAAAATAATTGATAGTGTGATACCTGCTAACAAATTGGTGGGAATGAAGTCATTGGAAAAAATGATGAAGCACATTCAAAAATGTTCAATGAAACTCAATAGGAACAATTAGGAATTCTTAAAAAAAAAATAGTCATCATGCAATTCAAAAGTAAAAGTTTACCGCTCCTAGATAAAATATTAAGTGAATGCCCCCTAACTTTAAAAAAAAAAAAAATGAATCAGACCACTAGGTCTAAAGGTGCCCATACACTATACAATTATTGTATCCAATATTGGATACAATATCGCATCTCTGTTTTGCAATGAGATGAGATGAGATCTAGTACAAAAAAGTATGTTTTTGTACTAGATCTCATCTTATCGCAAAACTGAAGGTGCCCACAGACGCTACAATTGTACTGTGCTATGCGTTTTTGTCTGTACAATGGTTCTATACAATTTTTCTTCCAGCTTGCTATGAGATGTGCACTTGGTTGCATGCGATGCGATGTGATGAACCCATGTTTGTAATGTTAAATTTCAGATGTAGTCTAAAAAGTACGTGCAGCACGTACTTTTTTAGACATACAATTTTAGACATACAGCATCGCACAAGCCCATAATCACCATCCAATAATTGTACATAAGATGCAATTTGTGCTTAAAAAGTACAAAACGCATTCGATAATTGTAGCGTCTGTGGGCACCTTTAGATGCGGTATTGGATACAATAATTGTATAGTGTATGGGCACCTTAAGGCCCATAGTGTATGCAGCCATTTTTTGGTTCAACAAAAATTGCTGAAACCTATAAAATGGCTGATTCAAAAGGCAACAAGGAAATCTTGGAACTCCATGGAATGTGAACCTCTTTCATTTTGGAAAAGGCATCAGCTCTGATGAATATCTGATCAGTGTCAGACCAAGTTTGACTGAAAATCCTGTCAGCCATTAGCCACAATGTCATACAAACAATTATGTTACTAAATAAATTTGTAGTTTTGGATTAAGTGACATTTTTATGTAATTGTCCCAATAATAAAAGTCTTCAAATTAAAGAAATGTCAGAAATAACAGTATAAACTTACTGTTATCAGAGTATTAAAGTTCAAGAGCTCACATGTCTCTTGCTGGTGATGTCACTAGTGTGTTATCTGTGGGTGTGAGAACACATGACAAAGCTATTTATAGGCAGTAGGTGTATTTATCAGTGTGCAAAGTAAATCACCTGCGTGCAGTGTGTGCGGTCATGGCACTATAATAAGAATTTTGTCTTCGGTAAATGTGAGGATGTAGCCATTGCTGAGGGTGGAGCAGGTACTCCGTTTCCTTTAATTTAAGAAGTGGTTAACCCCTGTGACAATAATTTACCAAGTGGCAGTCTGGCTATACTGGCGGGGGTGGGAATCAGTTAAGTTGCGGAGGGGTTGTCCCCTTCGGCTATAATCACCATGCATGTGCGTTTATGAATGTTAGTAGCACATGCACATATCGCTTTAATCATTTGCTTTGGTACTTGTGTACTATCACGGCACCCATCGCATCGCAGACCATAAGGCATGCGATGTGACGCGATTGGCACCCGATGGTATACAATTTAAAATTGTATATGGCATACAATGCGATGCGATGTTAAATTGTATAAGCACCCTAATGGGGGCTTAAAATGTTAAATGCACCCCCACGCCACCCCCACTATGAACGTGAACCCGAAGTGTGGCAAGTGGTGGCGGTACGCGTCCTCCGACCTTTTCATACCCCCACTATCCACGTCAGCATGGAGTTGATTCTATATAGTGTGGCGAGCGCAGTGAGCCCGTAGTGTGGTGAGCCCCGCGAGGGGACGCGCATTACTTCACAGGTATTACGCGTCCCCTAACCACGCTTCGGGCTCGGTGGCTCGCTGCGCTCGCCACACTATATAAAATCAACTTCACGCCGACGTGGATAGTGGGGGTATGAAAAGGTCGGAGGACGCGTACCGCCACCACTCGCCACGCTTCGGGTTCACGTTCATAGTGGGGGTAACATGGGGGTGCATTTAACATTGTAAGCCCCCATTAGGGTGCTTATACAATTAAACATCGTATAGGGGCTTATACAATTTTAAACCGCATCTCATCTCATCGGGTGTATGCCATGCAATGCGATAAAAAGTTGTGCGACCAAATATCGTGGGCGCCGTGCTCGTACACAAGTACCTTTGCTTTCACTCTAACCATTTTCTGGCTGCAGTAAGCTGCTGGTGACACCATTAAACATGAGTGAAATTGTTGCAGGGGCTTCTAGATCAGCCCTGACATTATAATTAGCTGTGGTACAACTGGAGAAACCAGGGGCACATTGGGATGGAAAACCAGCCTGGGAAATGTATGGAGGCAGTCCTAATGGGGGTGCAGTCTGTTAAGGGGGTGTGGTATGTTGAGGGAGAGAGGACCCTGCTTCATAGGGCCTGATTCGAGTCAGAGCTTCAGCCTTCCTTATATGAAAAAACACACAAGAAAACACGTTGGTCTCCACTTAAAAATAAAACATCATGGCCCCCACAGGAAAAGAAAAAAAAAAAAAACGCCACATTGGCCCTCACATAAACAAAATAAACAAATTGGCACCCACAAGAAAAATAGATAAAACATGGGGAGAAAAAACAGACACACAAGCACCCGATAGAAAAAAAACCCCAACACATTAGCCCCGTGGAAAACTATAAAACACATTGACCCCCCATAGAAAAAAGCAAACAAACACATAGGCACTCACAGGAACAAAATTAAATACATTTCCCCCCACAGGAAAACAACTCAAACACATTGGCCCTCAAAAGGAACAAAATAAAACACACTGGTACCAACAAAAAAATGATTGCTTTGTGTACTGTATGTCACTGGGTTCGGAAGGAGTGTGGTAGGGTCAGTACTATATGTACCTGGTCTGTATGTCTAGAAAGTTGAGAGTATGGCAGGTAATGGGTGTGTTTAAGAGGCTGGGGTGGTTAGGGCAGGTACTATGAGGACACAGGTTAAGTTGCTTAACTATATCTCCCCCACCAGAGCCTGTGTCTGGACTCTGGAGTTAAGCCCCGTACACACGGGGGAGATATATTGCTCAGCAATATATTGCTAGCAATATATTGCTGAGTGTCTCTCCTGTTCATCAGCGACCAGAGATGGTCACTGATAATCAGGAGACTCTGCCGGGGGAAGAGGTAGGGAAATAGCTGATCCAGCGACCATCAGGGGCTGCACACGGGAGCGCGCACCCGGCGATTCATCGCCGACAGCACACACAAATCACTGGCAATATGGTCGCTCAGCGACCATATTCCCAGCGATATGTGCTGAAATTGCACCCGTGTGTACGCACTATTACTCCTGGCAGCCAGGGCTACCATCAGAAATTGTGGGGCCCAGAACTGACAAACATAGGGGGTTATTGTGTTTGGTACAGTGAAACGTACGTACGGTCCGTCACACCGTGCGTTTTCCGTACGCTCACGGTGAGCGTAAGTCCGCCCACAGAACAGCCGTACACGGACGGTCACAAACACAGACAATGGGGAGTGGCGTTTACTTGAGCGTACGCCACCGTGCACGGACAGATCTCCCTCTTAGCCACCGATACCTGGCGTACATCAGAGCGTACGTCACAGTGCACGGACGGATCTCGTCCGTTTTCCCACCGACACCTTCCGTATATCTGAGTGTACGCCACAGTGCATGGATGGGTCTCTTGCCTTTTTCAATGGAAAACTCAGCGTGTGTCACCGATCGTGAGAGGAAGCGTACTTCCATGCACAGTGGCGTACCCTTCACATATATGGGCCTGTAAATATTCCCTTTGAAGTATAATTAAGACAATTACTTAATTATTCTAAGTGTTATTTAATAATTGTTTTCTATTACCTCCTTTGTCTACCTTAATAAACACCCTAATAAAACAACATTTTAACCCTCATTACATGTATATTTATTATGTTCTAATGTGGCATTTTACTCACTATCTATGTGTCCCCACATTGGATTAACTTTTAAATAAAGTAATGTTGGTGTTTGTGTGTATGTACTAAATTATGTCCATAATTAGAACAATGAGTTCCTCATGGAGTGGGTGAGGTAGGCAAACAAGGGGGAAAAGTGACATTTGTGTAGGAATGCATATGTGTCCTCCAAAAACAAACAGTGATGACTCCCCATAGTTCTTGGTACAGGTGTGTCAGTCGACCAAGCATGACAAAATGGTTTGTGTGCAAACATGTTCTAATATTGTTCAAAATAAGACTTTAGAGTGTGATAGGCAGATGTTGGGATCCTTTGTTAGAGATATGTGATTGAAAGTGCATAATGTATGTTCTTGGGGGAAAAAAAAACAGATTGTGTGCAAAATAGTGGCCATGGCCTTAAGACATTGCTCCACCATTGCAAGTAGAAACTGAGTCCAAAAACATCATTATTGCTCTAATGCTGAGTACACACCAGGACGACTAGGGCCCGATCCCCTCTATCTTGATCCAATTCCGACCAATTGGATGTAGATTGTGTGCTGATTGGGCCCTTTTCTGTCCTGGTGTGGACCGATCCGATGCGCGGTCCCGCGGGTCGGTCGTTATTGAGATCCTACCTGCTGCAGGTAGGATCTGAATGACGACCATACAGCCGGGTGCGGGTCGCCATCGGATCGGACCCGCTCTCGGTGCACATCGTGAGCGGGTCGTGCCCCCCCGCGTCACCGTGAGCGGGTCGGACGAGACACTGACGACCCGCTCACGATGTGCATCGTGAGCGGGTTGTCCTGGTGTGTACCCTACATTAGACGTGGTTTATGTGTCTTTTTCATAATAAAAAACTGGCATGTTTGTGTTACAGTGAAAAAGTTGACACATGTCGACTTCTGTGAATGGAGTGTCCTGCTTTTTAAAGTATAAAAAAACACTTTCTGATTGGGTGTAGATGGTTATAAAATAACTAGCTGGACATATATAAGCAGGTCTTAGAATGAATCTTACCTAAAATTAAACCAACCTTTACATGTAGAGAAGTGTAGAAAGATAAAGGTTCCAATGTGTTTGAGGGCTGTGTGTGGCTTGCAGGTAGTGAAATAATGGTTTTCACTTAATAGCCTGCAGCATTGCTTATTACATTCAGGTGTATGTGTTTGACTAGTAATCAGCGTTAATTAGCAGACCCAGGCGTCCGCTCTCATACGGTATCTCTAGGGGTGGTCTGGAGCTATCTTTGACGTCCGCCTGTTTTTGGGCCAAAATGCACGGCGCGTTCGCCGATCGAGGCGGTCGTGGCACCGTGCATTTTGTGTGCACACCCCCGTATACGCCCATGTTTACGCCCAGTTTTCCTCATTATTCCGGCCGCTCCCATAAAAACGCCCACATGCCGCCCACAATGACCGTGTTCTTGCGGACAGGTTTTTTCGCACGGAGAGACCCGTCCGTGAGCGGTGTGAGGTCGCTGCACATGCGCATTGTGAAAGATACGCATGCACAGATGAAAAAAAAAGCCTGATCCGCCCGTATACGGTCCCACCGTACCAAACAGAATAACCCCCATAGGTAGGATCCTTACAACCCCAAGCATTTTTTCCAGGAACATCCCAGCCTATGTCAAGAGTTGAAGATTTTCAGACTGGACCAAATCATGGAGAATCTGTGAGGAGACATTATTAAGGCACTTTAAAAAAAAAAAAAGTGAGTAGACCTTCAAATTTGGGAAACTGGCACCCAATGATTTTTTGGGAGGATAAACTTACTTCGGCACAGCACATACAGATATACACACTCACATATGTCTAATGTATCCACTGTCTGGGTATCCCAATCCACAGTTTCACCGCCAGGGTAAGTTGCTGGACCTGCCGTAACACCTGCTGAGTCGCCTGCCAGTGTGTGTGCAAATGTACCCTAGGCCCAAGCAGCATCTTGTGACCCCTAATCTGGTGCATAGAGCACACCTTTACATTGATTATATGAATTAACAACAATCCCAATTGCTTTGGATAATCAGACCTCCACTGTAAATAGATCTCATAATGGGCCTAATTCTGTATTCATCTGATAAAATAGCTTGTATGCCCTTATTCTGGTTGACTCGCTCAGATGCGAATTCGCATCCTTGCGAGTCACCCTAACCCCGCCTTGCGAATGTTTAACTAGCGCCAACCATTCGCAAGCGGGATTCGTTCACAAGGCTTGCAAATGGATGTTTTACATGAACATCCATTTGCATGCCAGTGGAAACCTCCCCCATCTTTCGATGGTCGCCGACCATTTAATGATGGCAAAGGCACACACACACACACACATGTAAGGGTGGTCCAGACCACCCTTACATATGTGTGTAGAATTGTAGGGAATTGGGTGGGCAGCTGATTCTGGTTAGGTCAGCTGTCCGCCCCCTGCACATGCGTCACGGATGGGAACGCCCATGAAATGCTGGGCCTATGTATGCACCTTAAATCCTGAGTGTCCCCTGTGGAGGCGGGATTAACCCATTCATTTCTGCAGAGAATGAGAGACCACAAATACAGTTTTACTCCATTCCTCATTATTTCACATACAGTATACAAAAATAAGGGGAGCTGTACTCTGCAGTTGTCCCAGTTTGTGGAAACTGTTATATCCAGCACAGAACAAATACAGCTGTGCATATACTGTGAATAACCCCACGGAAGAAGAGAAGTATTGATATGCTCTTGTACATAGTTACAGGATGATACAACCCAGATACTGGTAATTACTTATCAGTTCCACTGACAATCCATTGAAATCAATCAGTGACTGTTTCTAACTTTGCATGTGATGAGAAATAGAATGGTCATAGTGTAGATAGTAACTAGTTAGCTATGTACTGAATATAACTCTGATAACTTACATACACCAATATTGTGATGTATGTGTAGCTTTATGTTATTCCTTTACATGCGGATTGTACAGACCATCCCCTGCAAATGACCTTACCATGGGTCTCATTATACTTCTTTAGGGATAAAGGGCCTAGTTCAGCACTAATCGATAAAGAGACCCGCCCGAAAAACACCTTGGCACGCCTGCAATTGGACAAACACACCCAAAAAATGCCATGTTCCCCCCCTAAACCCTGCCTCCCCCCAGTCAGTATAAATGCAATTGCATTAAAGCAGAATGTGTGTGCAGAATCATTTGCAAATTGCGGGTGCGCATGCGCAATGCTAACGCTATGCACGCGGAGTCGCTCGATAATCGATCAGATTGCGCTTTCTCAATTTAACGATTCTTCTGCTGAATTAGGCCCAAACTCTTTTAGTAAATACGTGTGTAGAAAGCTGTATTTTACGTTGATTTGTGCCAGCTGCTTTTAGCAAACAATATAGCAGTGTAGCGGTGTGTACACACCTATATTTCGGTTTAAGCTTGAGTTACACAGTAATGTATACACAGCGTCTTATTATGCATCTTCCAGCCATGCCGTACAGTTACTGGTAGAGAACTATGCAATGTTTAGGTTCAAACCTCCCGGAGACTGACATTTGCCTGTGATTATGTGCAACCTGTTCCTCCAGTTTTCTTCCTTAAGAATGACATGAAAGTCTTGTGACCTGGGTGACGTCACTGCCACTCCCTGGTGTAGGTACATATAGACTGCAGAAACACAGAGAGCGTATGATCAGAGAGAGAAAGGGAGAGAGAGAGAGCGATAGACTGTAGACAGCACTGAACAGGTGAGCACTGTGCTACTTCCTAGTAACTATGCCACTCATGTGTCCCATTACCTTCTATTCCTTTCCCTCGTCTGTAATCAATCTTTCTCCCATACAGTAATCATCTCTCCATGTAATAGGTCTATGTTCGCAGATCAGATTTGTTAAATCTAAGACGATCCAGATTTTGTGTAATAATTATTTATAGTAGCATGAGGGCATGCCGATACTATTAATATAAATCTTGGTACTTATATGTTAGTTGGGCGCCCACTAAGCTATTTGATTAGTTTTACGCGTACGCTCGCCACGCTACGGGCTCGGTGACTCGCCACACTATATAAAATCGACTACACACGGACATGGATAGTGGGGGTATGAGCGCACTAACTATAGTGGGCGCCCAACTAACATATAAGTACCTAAATATTTTATAGATTGACAAAATGTCTGCCTTTGTGCTAAGATCTCTCTCTCGTAATCACCTTCCCTCATCATTTATCAGCCCACCCCACAAGATCAGTTTCTCATGTTTTAAAGATTTGCCTCAGCAGGGGGGGGGGGGGGGGGGGGGGGGGGGGGGGGGGGGGGAGGGACCCTCTCTGTGTGGGTGTGTATGTGTCTGCTTGTAAGGAAATCCTTAAAACATGTAATGCCAGGATTATTAGAGCACAGGAGAAAAGTAGCTCTGTCATAGTCCAAAAGCATTGACCATTATATAGAATCTCAAGCGTGCGTCCCACAGCCTGGTAACAAAGGGCGATTTTCAGTAAGTAGAGTAGGTATGATACTGGGTTGGATGAAACCTGCTTGCAGCAGAACCAATTACATCATTCACTGCTAATTAAATGTTACATAAATGAGAGCGTTTTTATTTAGACTAGAACCCTGGTTGTACATACAGTATAAGGCCAGATGTACTAAGCTTGAAAAGTAATAAAATGGAGAGCGGAAAACAACCAGCCATTCATGTCGTAACTGTCATTTTTCAAACACAGTCTGTGACAAGACAGGTAGGAGATGATTGTTTATCAGTCTCCATTTTATCATTTTTCAAGCTTAGTACATCTGGCCCTAGTCTTCGCGTATTCATTGTCTTTCTTATATCAATACCAGTCAGCTGATCAATCGCCACTCCTAGTATTACCCGCTGACAGTGTCATGTTACTATCCGTACTGCGCTCAGTGCTCACGTACCTGCCTAATCCATCCCCGCCTGGTGTCTGCGTCATGTATTATTACTGCCTCTCATCTCACGTTAGGCCAGCTGTACTAATCCTTGTAGAAATAAAGGGCCTGATTCAGACCTGCTCGCTAGTCAGGTAAACGCTGCATGCACGCCCCCCTCGCCAAGCAAATCCCCGCACTAGCATGCGAGCGGATGTACGGACTCTCACATCTGCTCGCATGTGGCCGCACGGAAAATAAATCATTCGATAGTCGCTCACCATCAAATGATTTTTCCAAGCTTTGGTCAGAAAAGGAAGTCTATATATACTTTCCAGATGGCCGCATTCCGTCAGCTGTTCCAAGCAGGCATGGACATGCCTGCGTTCGCAGGTGTCCGTCCTGCGTTACCATGGGCGTGCCCACCGTTTTTGTGGGCACGCTCATAAAATGCTGGGCAGACCCCAGTGACTGACCATGCCCGCCCATCAATGAGTGAACACCTTAGTGAGTGTATAACTCTCCGAAGGCGTTGGCTCTTGGGTTTGTGCATGCAAGCAACCCACTATCAGCCAGGGGAGCGAAATCAGAAAATGTGCGATCAGGTCTGAATCACCCCAAAAGTACCAACCAACATCTAATTGTCATGTTTCAAACACAGATAGCCAGATGCACTAAGCTTCAAAAGTGATAAAATAGAGAGTAATAAACAGCCAGCCAATTAAATCCTACCTGTCATTTTTTTAAACACATTCTGCGAAATGGCAGGTAGGAGCTGATTGGCTGGTGGTGTATCCCTCTCCATTTTATCACTTTTGAAGCTTAGTGCATCTGGCCCACAATATGTCAAATTACAGAAGCTGATTTGTTTGTATCTCTCTCAAAATGTTGATAATCACTCCCCTGTGTGTTACATAGGGGGCTGAAATGTGAAGAATACATTTACTCAATGTCTAGGGCAGCACCAAGTTGAAAGATAGCCTTTCAATCAGTGGCGGAACTATGAATTGGGCGCCCCCCGCCGTTAATGGGGGGCGCCCGCAGCCCGCAGCCTTACCTGTCTTGCTGGTCCCGTCCCGGCTCCCTTGCTGGCTTCATTCTTCTGCGAGTGAGACGGACCAACACAAAATGTCCGCCCCCATACAGCAGACAGTTTCAGAGAACTGTCTGCTATATGGGGCGGACATTTTATTGTGGTCCGTCTCACTAGCAGAAGAATGAAGCCAGCAAGGGAGCCGGGACGGGACCAGCAAGACAGGTAAGGCTGCGGATTGGCGGGCAGCAGATGGGCGGCAGATGGGCGGACAGGAGGGGGCTAACTATAACACCACAGCCCCCCGGCGCCCACACATGCACAGCGCCTCCCCCCCCCCCGCGGCCGCGGGGGCTGCGGTGCTATAGTTACGCCTCTGCTTTCAATGACTGTACATGGCGCAACCTAACGGCAGAATTGTTATTTATGGCACTGCCTGAAAAGAGATAACAGAGAACAAACAGCCTGCAATCAGTTGTCTCTACAGGAAGTTCCTACAGTATGTTGACTTGTGGAATTGTACAGCAATGACTGTATATATGTGCAGTTATGACTTCCTTTTGAACCAATCTTTATTTTTGAAACTACCATAACTACTTAGAATAACTGTTTAATGCCTTTTCATATTGGAACAGGTTTAAGTATGATATACAATAATGTATTTATGTATATAGTGTGTGTCTCTTTCATTATAAAGTTGCTCTGATTACCAGAACTTTGAGAACTGTGTGACCTGTCCACACCCAGCTACAGGGTGACAGGGATCTGATGTATGAGCTGCACATTCGTCACTGTATAGCAGTGACAGATCTGACCCGGACTTTCCGTGCGTCACAACAGCAGCCATGTATATTACACTGCAACTGAAACACCTGACAAGCTGACAGAACTTGCCAGGAATTTTTAAAGTAGGTTTTACCCAGCAACTTCCTCAAACTTGGTATTGCCTAGACATGTATGGAGGCTTACCGTAGTTGGTTGTTTGTGTATATAGATACACATTAGACCTACACATTGCTTATGTTATTTATAAAGCCAACCCACAGAACGATAGAGCTGCACTTCAAATGCAGTTTTGTAATGTCTTGTGTCTAACTATACATTATACACTGATGGCCCAAAATCCCCAGGGTACATCCAGCCTATACCTGTATGCAGGGCT
Source organism: Crinia signifera (assembly GCF_055691185.1). Lineage (NCBI taxonomy): Eukaryota > Metazoa > Chordata > Amphibia > Anura > Myobatrachidae > Crinia > Crinia signifera. The sequence goes on along the minus strand of NC_139222.1, from coordinate 103,558,736 downwards.
ATTTTTCAGTAGGCTCCAGCAGGAACTAAGGCCCTTATTCTAGTTCACTCTTTCTGACAAAATATTTCTTAAGGTGCGTACACACAGGGCAATATGATCGCTGGCAATATATTGCTCAGCAATCATATTGCCCCGTGTCCCGTTTTCATCTGCGACCAGAGATGGTCGCAGATGAAAATTTAAACACTGCTGGGTAAAGAGGCAGGGGATGTCGCTGGTCGGAGGAGCATGCTCCTCCGACCAGCGACCATTCAGGGGCTGAAAACGGGAGCGCGCACCCGGCGATTTATCGCCGGTGCACACTCCAATCACTGGCAATATGGTCGCTCAGCGACCATATTCCCAGAGATTTCAGCCCCTATCGCCCCCGTGTGTACACAGCATTAGATGGACAAAACCATGTGCACTGCAAGTGGGGCAGGTGTAAAACCCCACCCCAAATCTAATTATCTCTGCACAAGTAACACCTGCCTCACCTGCAGTGCACATGGTTTTGTCCATCTAAGAAATATTTTGTCAGAAAGAGTGAACTAGAATAAGGGCCTCAGTTCCTGCTGGAGCCTGCTGAAAAAATAGCCCTGCCTGTATGTGTTATGTATATCTGTAATGTCACTGTTTAACCTAACCTGCTGTTGCACAGCAATCCATATCTAACTCCTAGTATATGCAAGTATTCCTTGGTCAAAAAGCGGATTTTGATTCTGGGCCAAATGTAATAGGGTGAGAGTTTCAGAAAGTGAGAGATTTTGGGAGAGTTTTCCCATGTTTTTTAAAGCAGCAATCAATTACATGGCAAAATCAACCTGGTTTTGCAGTGTAATTGATTGATCCTTTAAAAAAAAAGGAAAAACTCTCCCAAAATCTCTCACTTTCTGAAACTCTCACCCTATTACATTTGGCCCTCTGTACACTTTTTGTACAAGAAAGTGTATTGGGGCCTACGCACATAGCGATTTCAGGGCATTTTTTAAGCTACAGTATCTCACTAGGGGGGGATTCTCTAAAGCAGAAATGCAGTAAAAACCCCGTTATCAGGGTTTTTACCGCATTTCTGTATGCGCTGTCCCCCCTCTGCAGTGGCAGCGCTGCGGAGGAAATCGCCTGCAAAAGCTAGCGATTTCCTGCAGAAACCTAAGGGCTTCTTACCGCAGCACTGTGTGAGGGATCCGTCACGGATCCCTCCAGCATGCCCTGAGGCCGGCGCCGTTCTCTGCTCATGTGCAAATGGACTCCCGGGTCTCAGAAACGGAAGACCAGCACCGGCGCCGCATCGCAAGGGACAGCTTTTATCACAAGAGCTGTCCCTTGCGTTAATGATCACATATGTTAGAGCCTATGCGATCATTAAGAATGCGGTGGCCGTCGAAGGGGGGCGAAACAGGGCTGCGGATGTTAGAACATCCCGCCTTATATCGCTTCGAAAATGCCCCTATATCGCTCCATGTGTAGGAGCATCATTGCTATCGCTCACCAGAGAACACTGGCCCTGAAAGATCGCACAGCACACATTGCTGAAACATCGCTGTGTGCGGAGCAATCTTGCTGAGCATTCTGAGCCATCTATCATCACTCAGCACATCTCCACGTGTGTAGGCCCCTTAAGTGCTCACAATCAGGGTTCTCACCCTGGGGTGCCGGACGGGATCCCGACTGTTAAAACACAGACAGACGGGTTCCCGACGGCCACCAGCTATTCTCCCTCGTGGGGTCCACGACCCCCATAGAGGGATAATAGAATAGGTGGCGAGCGTAGCAAGCCACCGTGCCCGCAGCATGACGAACACAGGGAGCCCGCAAGGGGCTTTGTTGCGCTCGCTGCGCTGTCTGAGTCCGGCCAGTCGGGATACCTATGTCGGGCTAATGACTGTCGGGATCCCCACTGTCAGAACCTTATACCACACCCCTCACTATTTTTGTCTCCAGCATGCTACTGGTGAGTCATAATGAGCCTTTCTGTTCACCCTCCCCAGTCGCTGGATCATGGAGTACTACTGTTATTGTCACTCTGGGTTTATAATTATTATTTTAGTGATATTATTGTAATTTTATTGTACTTTAGATACTTAGCAGTGCCATATAAAGAAAAGAGAATATGGCTCTGGTATAATAAATAATCCATTTAGGGGGTGTACATATTTGGAAATGGTCAACTATACATTTGAATATTTTATTGTAAAAATAAATTGATGACCTAAATCTTGTGGGATTTATGGTCTCAGAAAATGCTGCATTCAAATCCTGGACAGAAGCAAAGTACGAACTAATCAGCTTCTGTCATTTTTTCAATCCATTTGCTAGATAATAACCTGCTTAGAGATCAGCAGAACACTGTTCTTGTCCCCATACCACTTTCCAGATGCATACTGACAGTTTTCTATGGATGCTACAATGGCACCAAACTGGGTTCCAGGTCCCCATGTTTCCATTCCAACAAAAAGTTTACATGAGGAAACCCATATACTCTTAATTGCATATGTGAACCTCACACCTCCTTCAACCTCAGCCTTATGCCTCCTGTAGATAACCTTGAAGTGGGACACATCTGAAACCAGTGTACTGTATTATATATAGTCTGATGTGACCCCACTATCACTAACTAAAGATGAACAGCATAAGACAGTTTTAAGTCTTATTTCTGACAGTCTAACGATTAAGCGGCATGTACTTATACAAACTCTTGTTTCCTCCTAGATTCATCTACCATGTCTCTATATCCATCACTAGAAGATATGAAAGTCGACAAGTCACTACAGGTAAGGCTGATTCCCTTCTGTTGGAATAGGTGCAACAAGCATTTGGATTCAATTGTGAATGATCAATAAAAACAAAAAAAATAAGACGTATTGTGGGTTCTGTAATTGAGACATATTAGTCTATGTGACGGTGTAGTATATAAAGATAAGGGTTAGTGTCCCTTTAAATAAGGGCTTGCTTTTCCTACCCCAAATGTATTGTCAGGAGCCATCTTTATTCTCACACTACCAGGTGCCGACATCCTCTCATATGCACTTTATGCCACTGGCATTAGGTGTGGGGCTTTGGAAAAGGTTGTGGGGGATAGATAATAGTTCTCTAACAAAAAAGGGTTCTTGTCATGTAGGGACAGAAACTAAACAGAACGGGTTCCTATTGTCAGCTTAGTGCCAGTGTTACTCCTACAGGACCTGTCTGATACAAAGCACTGATGTGATGGAGATAATCTCACAATTCTCACCTCGGTCTCTTCCCTTCTCAGTCCATGTTATTATCTGCCACGAGAAATATCATATTATTGTTTTTTTAAACCACTTGAAATAATATCACACTCTGAGGACAGCTGATTAACAAACAGTTGTTGAGAAAACAGTTTAATGATTCAGTGATGAAATACTGTTATTCTGAGGTCAGACTAAGAACCCTCCGACACGTGTATAAACACATATATGTATCCTACACACGGAAATAGTGTGATATTTCTCAACACTTGAGGTTCAGAGACATATTAATTTAACATTTGTAATTAGCCCAAACCTACTGTACAGGAAGTGTAAATAAATAAATGAAAATGTAAAGGGGATACTATATGTGCATATGTTTAGACCTTCCCAAGTTCTGAAATCCTAATTTACAAGTTTTCATGCTAAAATATATCTTTGATTGTATTGTAATGTACCTTTGTTATTAAGGGGAATATTTATACTGTCTCAGCAAAACAAAACATGGTGGGCCCCTATTCCCTGCAGGGCCCCTAGTTTCAACCTAATGGATAAAATGGCCCTGTATGCATGTATGATAATAGTACCTACTGTTAGGATATTAACATGAATCTCTCAATTTTGATTTGCTTTTATTCAGATTCAGTCCACTCAAATCATTGCCAAGCCAGCTGCTATCATGCCAGCGTCTGTACCAGCTGCCCCAGGTAGGTGACAACAGTCAGTTGTAGCAGCAAACATTTTTTTATAGTTCTGTACTATATTCCCAATGGTGGTATTAAAAACACATTTAGATAAAATATTATTGACCCCTAATAATTGTAACAGACTCTTTCATTCACAAAATGAAATTCATGTTTGGTGACAACATCACATTCTGCAAGCTCTGCAAAAGGGAAAGGGGGAGATACTGGGCAGCCCACTATTGTCTGCAGTACAGTTTAGCAGTAAGTAAGTAAGTATTTGTGGTCTCTAGAATCAAATAGCAGTAGTTATAATTCAAAATTGTTTTGAACTTGTTGCCACGCAAGGTGTGTGTGCGAGTTGTTATCGCAATCATTTTATACTGTGAATATTGACATACTTGCAGTATCATTGTGATAACTGTGCACACATATTGCATAGCAACACTTTCAAAACACTGCTAACTTTATATATTATTTGAAGATAACAAATTATTACTCCTAAACTGTACTGCAAACAACAGTGGTCTGAGAGCAGCACATAATTGGATAAATCTCCCACTGAAAGTAATACAAATTCAGAAAACTTCATAATGAGGTAGTGCCTAATAAATGCTAAGGGCCAACCCCTCAAGCATGACCTCTTCCACATGAACAAAAGCACAGTAGCTGCTGACATTTCAAGGGAAATGTAAAAAATTATGGAACATTAAAATAGTCTCGTAGCTCTGGGCAAGGAAACTACAATAAACCAGATTTTCTGGTTATTTTTTTATTGCAACAAAGAAATTAATAGCTGCTCTCTAAGGAAAGTATCCCTACTGTGTATTAAACTTAACACACAGGAACAGTGACTACTGTGGGGCATCTGACACTACACGTGTACTGTGTCAGATACGTCAGCTGGACGTTGCAGGAAGAGGATCGGACAATTTCTCTCCTGAGAGTTAGCAGGCATATGTTTAAAGCAGTTTACACCAACTTAAAACGGTTTAAGCTACAGTATAGGGGCAAAACTCTACCAAACTCTGAAGAGCAAAGATTTTTAAACAGGGATAGGATTGTAATCCCCCATTGATAAATCATAGTGACGATAGTCTGCATTCTAGTCTCTTGCACTAGGCTATTAGTAAATAATGCAGAAGCTGCAGTTACTACTTAATTTTATTAAAAAACAAAACCCTTGACAAAACCAACTCAAACGTTGTAATGTGGATGTCATACAGTTAAACAGCCAATAGGCAAGCACCATCAGGGCCAAGCTACAGAACGCGTTGCATTCTCAAGCTATGTAAATTTATATGGGGGCTGCATTTGCATTTGGAAATGGAGGTACCTCAGCAGATATGAGATATCTCCATGGTATATACAAAGGAAGCCTTCTATTTGCAAGCAACCCCTAAAAAATGGCTGCTTTCGGTGGATTTCCCACAAATAATGAATAAGCAGTAATTCCCAGAATGCTCTCATACTTCAGGATGCCAAAGCTTGGTGTAGTTAGCATGACACAATTCATATTAAAGGTTTTTGAAAGTGTTCAGTACAAATTGCTGTATAGCTACAAGACTCCCCCATGTGGAAGACTGAGTTTGCTACACCCAAAAAAATAAAACCAATGCAAATGAAAGTATATATTCTCTATATGAAAAAGCACAGTTCATAAACCATTAATTGTGACTAAATATTTGAATGTAACAAACACAACACAAATATATTTGATTGTTAGTCAAAGTGTGGCACACAAACTAGTTAATATTTACCAGTAGCTTCAGTATATTAAAAATTAGATTATAGTTACAGTTCTCAAAACTTTCGCAGCCTGCTAAGAATGTGTAGTCATCATTATTGTGATCTGATTTGACATAGGCTTATATCCAAACCTGTCTGAACTGAGCAATTACATGGGTTTATCGTTGACTGATGAAGAGATACAACTTAATATGTCGCTGGTTCCATCCGGAGGGAACGTGAGTACAGTTTCGCTAAATCTATGTATACTCAATCTATCTCTTCAATTAAAATCACTATGGAAAATGTCACTTATTCCATTCCACAGAGTGCCTGCCTGTGGAATAATTGGCACACTTAAATGGAAAACCTTGAATTAACAATTTCCCATGAGAACTTGACTACTGGGTGACCTGGTTCCTTAGGGAAATTATTCCATTTTACTAGAATATAATAAACAGGGCAGTTACTGATCTTATTACACTAAATCTATAGCATATCCTTACTTCTGCGTGATTATATTTTTAAATGCCAATGTATGGTGATTTAAATTGAAAATACACCACTTTATCATCAGGCCAGAGTTTCCCAAACGCTGACATTGCAGTCCACGTTCCATGCTTGAATAGAAATGGCTAAATTAAACAAATACTACTTAAGTCACCTGTGTTTAAGCATGGATATCCTTACACCCTGGAGTGTAATGGCAAAGTTTGGAACGTCTACAGTAGTGTACAAATGCCACAATTCATACAAAACACCCATGTTTTTAATTTATTCACAAAATAATTTTGTGTGTGCATAAAAACTATTTTATTCCTTGGGGCCACTTTTGAAACTTTTTCATTAGAACAAAGACCTATAAAATACAGACTATTAATACAGGTTGAGTATCCCTTATCCAAAATGCTCGGGACCAGGAGAATTTGGGATTATGGCTTATTCTGTATTTTGGAATATTTTAATATTTCAATTATGTATTTTTAAGTATCTTGCGTTTATGCTGTATAAACACATCAACCACATGAAATACACACAAATATATTTTATTTGTTCAAAAACAAGGTTTCAAAACATGAAACAAACTTTGTGTACTAACTCAGGCACTGAACTTGAATGCCAAGCAATCATTTTCTTGCACATATATTGTGCCTGTTACATATGTCCTCACAGTGGCATAACTATAGCCCCGCAGCCCCCGCTGTGGCACGGAGGCACTGTGGGTCCCGGTCTGCGGGGCTATGGTTACTAGTATTGCCCCTCCCCTAGCCCAAAAAGTTACCCTCCCAAGTAAAGTTAAACACCCCCCTTACCCCTCCCCATGCCGCTACCGCATACAGGGTCCCACAGCGCAGATCTTCTCCCGGCTCCGTCTCCTCTTGCAGTTGTAATGAAAAATGACCATCACAAAATGGCTGCCTCCATACAGAAGAGTTTTTTTGTGATGCTAAAGGCAGCGGCTGCTACGATGACCTCCTCTAGGATCCTTAAAAACTGTCTGCTATTAGGGGGCAGCCATTTTGAGATGGTAATATTTCATTAGAACTGCAGGAGAAGACAGAGCCAGGAGAAGATCTGTGCTGCAGAACCCTCAATGCGGCGGAGGCGGCATGCGGAGGGGTAAGGGGGGGGTTTAACTTCACATTGGGGGAGGGGGGGGCACTGCAGATATTGACGGGGGTGGGGGCGCAAATATTCTAGTCAAATGTCCCCAGTTTTTATTATCACTTTCTGAAATGTATGGTTTTTGGAATAATTCGGATAAGGGATACTCAACCTGTATACATAACATTGCTTTTACTCTGAGTATTCTGCATTAAAGTGTAACACCATACACTATGGCCCTTATTCTAGTTCACGCGCAAAGGCAAATTCCTTCTCAAATGGACAAAACCATGTGCACTGCAGGGGGGCAGATGTAACATGTGCAGAGAGAATTAGATTTGGGTCAGTTATTTGTTTCTGTGCAGGGAAAATACTGACTGCTTTATTTTTGCACTGCAATTTAGATTCAGTTTCAACACACCCCACCCAAATGTAACTCTCTATACACGTTACATCAGCTCCACCTGCAGTGCACATGGGTTTGTCCATTTGAGAAGGAATTTGCCTTTGCGAGTGAACTAGAATAAGGGCCCATCTCTCAGCAAGGTTATGATAGAACCTCAGATCATGAATGTCTGGGCCCCAGACTACCTTTGTAGAAGCCCCTACTATAACCCAACACAATCAATATCATGTTCTCTTTATAAAATAATTTATTTTGAAATTATTTTTTTCTTTGTTCATAAATCTCTGTTTGCCCTGCAGGATGTCGCTGTACCATACATCATCCCAGGGGGGCTGGTAGCTCCAGTCACAGGCAATGATATTGGTCTGAGACGTGCAGAAATTAGGCATGGAATCCGAGAAGTGATTTTGTGCAAGGACGAGACTGGGAAAATGGGATTGAGATTAAAATCCGTAGACAAGGTGAGGAGATGAAAAAAGCCGGGTTCATAGACAGACATGGGAAGATTGATGTTAATCTGGTGATTCTGACGCACATAACTAACGATCCATGTATTTTTAGGGGGTGTTTGTACAGCTGGTCCAGATAAACTCTCCTGCTTCTTTGGTTGGATTGCGGTTTGGGGATCAGATTCTGCAAATCAATGGCCAGAACTGTGCTGGATGGAGCAGCGACCGGGCTCACAAGGCACTTAAGAAGGCCGGGCAAGATAGAATTAGTGTCATAGTACGAGACCGGTGAGTCACACAAAACATTATTAATGATCGTTCTAGATCGCCGCTAGTTGAAATGAGAATTTTAGTCAGAGAAAAGTCTTTTGCCACAAATGTGCTGTAACCAATAGCAACATAATGTCCCTTCATAGACTCCCTTAGACTAGGTCAGTGTTTCTCAAACTCAGTCCTCTTTTTTTAGCAGGAATAATTAGTACCACCTATAGATACACTCCTCAAGTTCCAATGGGGCTGGGTTTGAGAAACACAGGTTTTACAAGAGTGACCAATGATATCCTGTTTAGTTCCAAACATACATATTCATTTGGGGGCAAAATATAGAAAAACCCCACACAGTTTTTACCCATTCTGTTAAAGGAGTCTGCTACATAAAATCGTGAGGAATCCTAATGCTTGTGCTGCAACTGTGATCTCAGGTGTGCAGGGGAGGCTGCCGAGGAGGGGGCAAGTAGCGTGCTGCCACCATGCAAGATAAGGTGTGCAAACAGAGGGAGGGCACAAGATGGCTGCTGAGGAGGCCAAGGGATTGTGTCCTATCACCACCATCCTCAATCACTTTGCTCCGTTATAAACACAGGAGTAGTGCAAAAGAGGAGCGCACAGGGAGGACAGAAACCTCCTGTGGAGCAGAAGGACTATCTGTAGGAGAGGAAAGTGCAGGAGAGACTGGGAACCTCACGCTTTTTAACATCCGAGCAGAACCAATCTCACCCAGCTGCAGGGAGGGGACCGGGACATCTTCATTAGCTGCCAGATCAATACCCCTGATCCTTAAAAATGGTTGTGAGGGCCACATATTTTTGTAGCCAGAACTTCACCCCTAATTGAATATGCCGCCAAGTGTTCATGCTAATTAAAATGACACCTAATGACAACACATGGTGAATCTTTATAATGGTATTCGGTTGGCTCCAGGACAAGGTAAAGGTGGACAGGTAATCGGTGAACATGGTCAAAGGGTGGACACAAGCAAAAGGTCTACATGAGTTTTTCACAATTTTTTCATGTCGACCTTTTGGGGTCCACCTAGACATTGTGGACCTGCTACACCCCAACCCTTTATTGTGAATGAAAACCAGCTCTATAAACTAACAAGTCAACAGCTCGTTGCTTGTTTAAAAAGTCACAAACCTGGTTGTCCCAATACCCAGATTTCATCAGTATCCTCCATTTACACATCATCAAGATTAGGGTTACTATAGGGCCAAATCTGACAGTGGTAGGTTAGATCATTAGGAAAACACTGCTGTACTAACACAACATTTAAAAGAGAAAATATTCCTGATTTCATAATTATGGCTTTATTCCACTTTATTTTTCTAGAAATATTAAATTAACAGACACAAAAATAGTCCACACAATGCAAAAATGCAATAAATTAACATCAGTGACTATTCCACACTGTTACAGAAAACCTATTGTAGAACTACAAGTCCCTGCATTCCCTGGTTTGCGGAGTATGCAGGGACTTTACAACAGATGGAGAAAACCTGTGATTGCTTAGGCTTCCCATACAGTTTCTTAAGCAGTTGTATAATTGTACAATGCACCTAGCCCAGTCCTACGCTTTCTAACACATATGTATCAACACTTTACTACAGGGATACTTATTTTTCTTGTCATCTTTCTGTCTATAATGCAGTACATAAGAAAGTTATTAACCGAGGATTTCATTGGTTTACAATAGTTCAATAACACATTTTTTAATGTATAGGTATCCGTTCCAGACCTTTTAGAGCAAGTTTGTCCTTAAAGTAACCTCTCTGTAGAAACAGCTATTATAGTCAGTTGATCAGATGTATTCTCAGAAATGTTCTAAGTGACAAAATCACTGCCTGGAAAGGTCTATGGAACTGGAACATTTGAAACTAGAAATATGTACAGTTCTACAATCTTTTATTTGAATGTGAAAATGTCTCACTTCACAGGATTATTCAAGAGTAGCTCATTACATGTTGCCATGTATCATTTACACCAAGTCACCTACCTACAGCAGTAAGTACCTCCCAACATGGCCCATTCTAAAAGGACAAAATGTTCTGTTCCCGGACTTCACTTTGCCGTTTACCATCACCGCTGTCGGACTAATTATTTGCCAAGAAAGTTTTCGCAACACAGGTGATGGCAAAGCCAGGAACAAAGCATTATGTCCCTCCTGGAATGGGGCATGTTGGGAGATCTGAGTAAACCAGTTTGTAACACAAAACCCCCATATATTAAAAATACTCACTAACCGCTAGACCTTTATCTATGACATTTTAATGTGTGATTTTTATATTGTGTACTTTTACTACATCAAAGTGACATTGTAAGACATGACTACAGTTAAGTACACCTTGTGTATTGTGACTCGGCATTACATATGTCCATATCATGTGACCACTTGTTCTTTGCAGGCCTTTCCAGCGCACAGTGACTCTGCAGAAAGACAGTGCAGGACATGTTGGTTTTATATTTAAAAATGGAAAGATCACATCCTTGGTGAAGGACAGCTCCGCTGCCAGGAACGGCCTGCTCACCAACCACTCTCTGTGTGAGATCAATGGGCAAAATGTCATTGGACTAAAGGTAAATGCTTTCACATAGTGGGCTAGCTTTGTGCATGTGCCATCATGCAGTGTGTGTGTCCAGTATAGGTGTGCAACCCCCTTGTACAGTATACGATCCAATGTAGGGCTATAATGGCCAGTGAGGGGTGTATAGGTGTGTACCTTTTTTTATAATGTACGTTCCAATGGAACATTCTAACTGGCCAGTGAGGGGTGTATAGGTGTGTTAATTATTTTATAGTGTACGTTCCAATTGAGCACTATAACTGCCCAGTGAGGGGTGTACAGGTGTGTACCTTATTTTATAGTATACATTCCAATGGAGCACTATAACTGCCCAGTGAGGGGTGTACAGGTGTGTACCTTCTCTTACAGTGTATGTTCCAATGGAACATTCTAACTGGCCAGTGAGGGGTGTACAGGTGTGTAACTTCTTTTATAGTGTACGTTCCAATGGAACATTCTAACTGGCCAGTGAGGGGTGTATAGGTGTGTAAATTATTTTATAGTGTACGTTCCAATGGAGCAGTATAACTGCCCAGTGAGGGGTGTACAGGTGTGTACCTTCTCTTACAGTGTATGTTCCAATGGAACATTCTAACTGGCCAGTGAGGGGTGTACAGGTGTGTAACTTCTTTTACAGTGTACATTCCAATGGCACGCTATAACTGCCCAGTGAGGGGTGTACAGGTGTGTACCTTATTTTATAGTGTACGTTCCAATGGAACATTCTAACTGGTCAGTGAGGGGTGTATAGGTGCGTAACTTCTTTTACAGTGTAAATTCCAATGGAACATTCTAACTGGCCAGTGAGGGGTGTGCAGGTGTGTAACTTCTTTTATAGTGTACGTTCCAATGGAACATTCTAACTGGCCAGTGAGGGGTGTGCAGGTGTGTGCCTTCTTTTACAGTGTACATTTATGTAAAAGGGGAAGAGGTGTGCATGTTACATAGTGTGCAAAGTCCATTGCTCTGCTAGAATTGTGCACCTTCAAGTCCAGTAAGAGTCATGTGTATTTTGGAATATAAAAGTTACATTGGCAAGTTCCAAAAAAATTTACCTCTGTGTTTCTGTGAAAGCTGTGTGGGAACTTTGTTGTGGTGTAGTTACAGCACAGTTTTACGTTTGTTAACAAGTAAGAATATGTGATGCATGTCCAAAAAAATAAAAACATGCCCATTCTGTGTGATGGATGTTAAGAGGTGATAAAGTGCTGTCTACTTTTTATAGGATCGTCAGACTGGGGACATTTTGGCATCCTGCGGCCGTACGGTCACAGTGACTGTGATCCCCAACATCATCTTTGAACACATTGTTAAGAGGTGAGAATTTACTCAAAAACCCAATACAAATAGGGAATGAAGGTAAATAAGTGGCCTCATATAAATCACACCCGACAGGGAAGGTTTTGATGGTTTCCCCTTCTGGGACACAGGTGAGATCATTGATCGCTGTACAAAACCTTATCTAGTGGGCCAGTTGGGTCCTGGGAGGGACATGTCTTATAACAGGTTTAATTAGATGATTATATTCCAGGCACAAATAATAGATTAGGGGGATTGTAATTTGATAATGTACATATAATGGATGAAGAAAGGTGGACCCTGAGAGATTATGTATGGGTAACATTGCACATGTAGAATGCACAGAATAACTGGGTGTTATGGCATCATTATTCTATGCAGCTTGGGTCCTGGTGTGATAATGGTAAGCCTAGTAAGCTATTCCAGGGTGGGGCTGCAGTATTACATATAACCAATCATTTATATTTCTTGCAGTATGTCCTCAGGACTCATGAAAAAATCCATGGATCACTCTATCCCAGAGGTGTAATGTAAGCTGTCCAGGATATTCAGATGCCAATGCCAACTGTGCCCACACTCTACTCTCTATGGACATGTAATAAAGCTCTGTCATGCTGCCAGGATGGGGGACAAGCACACGTCTGACATGCACGTTTATAACCTTTGACTTCTCCTGTGGGGAGAAGACGACTCCCGCACCCATGATTATCCAAGCCCTCCAGGGAGGCTCTCCTTCCTAGTTTGGCTCTAAAACGGACAGGTGCTCAAGACCATTTCTGTTACTAATACTTCGCAGGACTGTTCTTAAACCAGTTTCTGCCCATTGTCGGTCATGTAACTGTCTCCTGATTGGCAGAAAGGAATCACAAGACTCTTATCCCACTATCGTAGAGGTGAAAGGTTAACACGACATAGATGGGACCATACATCACTCGACACTTTACACGCTGTCTTGACATGTACATTTATCTTTTTAAATACTGTTTTATTGTGTTAAATGTATCATTTACTATATTTAACAAGATACCACTTTAGGCACTTGTATATTAAATTCTATGTAATAACTTAAGAAAACTAACAAAAACACCAATAAAATCTTACCTTTGACTGGTTCTGATATACAGTGCATCCTAATGTGCAATTATTCTAAAGCAGAATTTACAGAGATGACCCCAGCACAAGACAGACTACCAGTAGACCCGGACATGGCTCATTATGTGGCTCAGGCCAGTTTAATACATTCAGCAGGACAGACAGCAAATGACAAGCAACATCAAAAATATATATCTCTTTCTATTTATATATACTGTATAGATCTCTAGCATTGGAAGTGACTTCATTCCAAGATCAGCTACATTTACCTGTCCACAAAAGCTTAGTGACCGAGTCAGAAGACCAGATGCATGGACTCCATTGGTCCCAGCTCATTAAATTGAGGGGGACCAAGTAAGTGCAAAGAAACAGATTTCCCAAGTGCTTTAAATACAGTATGTCAGCTTAGGCTCAGACCCTGTGGCGTATGCGGCAATTCCTGCACGCAGCTCCTAGTGAGAATGAAACACAGTGTAGTGTGAGTGGCCAGCACAGACACCAGCACTGCTGCAGGGGATGGACTAAGAGATGCTAGGTCATCAGAGGGCTTATATAACAGAAGAGGAGCTGTGCCCATGGGTGCTGACGGCAGCGTGTTCCTACACCGTGCCAGTTTCTGCACAATCATTACACAGCCGGAATCTAACAACGCAGTGACAAAACCCAGCATTCATCTGTCTAGAAACAAATATATGACACTGCAGTGTTAGGAGGTTTGTGTACACAGGAGGTAGCAGCTCAGTGCACGCATTCTGGGATAGGCAGTATTCAGCCCAATACACACACTTCAATGTGGGGTCTGGGTCACATGCATAATGCATCAAGACACCTGGTATACAGAGTACATGTACAAGGTGCCTTGTCTGCAGGCTGAAAAGTCTTATGATCGTGACAGCAACAAGCAGCAGAGAATGACAGAACGAAAAATAAAAATCTTGGTTGGAGAAGTGCATGGAAGGGCAGGAACCATCAAGGTGACACTAGGACAAGTGTAGACAAAACCAGCACATAGCATGCACCAGTCTACATATACACAGGACTCGCCAACACACAACATATATGTGAACAGACTACAATCAATGGCAATGCACTGCACCCTTACTCTCTCTGTTGAACTCTATGGTGTGCTGGAGTACATGGCAAAATACAATGTATATATGAGATAAGGCGAGTGCCTGTAGGTGTTCATGTACTTCAATGGGAACATAAACACCAACTCCTGGCACAGACCTAGTTCTTCACATGTCATTAGACTCACCGTCAATTTATACACTAAATGGTCCATGGTCTCCAAGGTTTGGATGTCACCCAATTCCTGACATTTACCCGGCCCTTGGGTCATTAACCCTATGGTAGAGTTATTGACAATTGTATGTAACACTTTCACAACCAATGATATAAATGCATACAATCTGCTCACTCACTGCCAACAGAGTACCACCTTCCCATAGCATCACCTCTTTTCTCTCCCACTAATTCAAACAAGACTCCAGGGGGCAGAGTCCTACTAAGTGCCGAGTAGTGTGTAAGAAGACAGGCAGTGTTAGGGCTGAACGTTGGAAGCACTGACTGGACGGCAGCTAATCCTACGGATCGAGTGCAGAGCAACAGAGCAGCAGCCGCGCATCAGGGAACTGATATTATATACAGGCTGACCTTGACGCCTCTGTGCACGGCATAGCCAGGCCACAGTAGGGACTACAGGTATCAGTACAGCCAAAAGGTCCACCACAAAATGCCGACTCCAGTAGCTTAACGGTGCATCAGGCGCCTCTACTCCTCCAGTTTCTGGCCCAGACACTCCATCCGTGACCAGCACCACACAACTTGGTTCAAGACTGCCAGATTCTGCATCATCGATGTCATCCTGTGCCGTGGGACTGCAGGCGGCTTGCGACTGGAGCACCTTCTCTAAGATGGCATCTGGCTCAGGGGTGCCAGGGGCATAGTCTGTCTGCACACCACAATCACTCATACTGCTAGCCTGAACAGCAGCTTCTGCACACAATGGTTGGGGATGTACAGCAAGACACAAGGGACCTTCCCCAAGGCAAAACTCTGTACCAGAAGATACAGCACTGCTGTCATCAGGAGCAGCATACCCACTATCCCCAGTGTCCTGAGAGTGGTGATCTCCAACAGGAGCCTCACTCAATTTGGTGTAGGTTGAGCTACGTGTAAGGGAGCGAGCTGGCGAATCCCCAGTTGAACCTCCTCCTCCTTCGGCACCCTGTACAGTTCCGTCTTGTGCAAGCTCCATGTTTTGCAACAGGGTTTCCAACTTGCGGTTCTGCAGGGTAATGTCAGCAAAGTATTTTTGGACTCCCGTGTCACCCTCTCCCAGTCGCCCACGTACACTTTCCATAACCTCACGAAGCTGCTGGATCTCTCTTTGAGCAGTTTTCAATGCCAGCTGTGCCTCTACCCGGTGACACTCTTCCTCTATCCAATCTTCCTGCATCCGGCTCAGTTGAGACTTCAGCTCATCAACCTCCAAGTCTCTAAATTATTATGGAACAGGAGTAGGAGGATTAGAAAAAAAAAAAAAAAAGTATGAGGTGAAAGAATGAGGAAGTCTGAAATAAGACAAAATGTTGAATGGGTGGAAGAACAGGGTCACAGACAAAGAGAGCCTGATAAACAAGTGAGGTGAGAACAGAACACTGTGTAACAAAGTATATGAGTAGCATAATGCTTACCACAGACAAATCAATACACGCCTTACAGGAAACTGACATTTAAAGAGTACTGTACATTAGAAGACTACCATTTTACAGCCGAAACCATGGAGGCAACCATTTTGTGCAATGAGAACGCATGCTATTGAAATCACAGAAGAATCAGTTCTGTCACTGAGGCATGGGGCACAGTGTCCAAGTCACAAAATGGCCACTTCAAATGTATACAGGCAGTCTTTAACTACATTAAAATATTTCAGAACAGTTTGTTTTCCCCATACAGGTGAGGAATCTAAAAATATATTTTACACACATGCATGCAGAGAAAAGACAAAGGAGAGAGAGAGAGAGAGATTAACGCTGCACAATATCCAGAGTTGTAATCATACACTGTTGCTTCTCGAAGGATCAGGTCCTGAGTGTCTCAGCTTGCGGAGTGTGTCTAACAGAGGGTGTGTCTATTTTGCC
The DNA here is from genome assembly GCF_055691185.1 of Crinia signifera. Lineage (NCBI taxonomy): Eukaryota > Metazoa > Chordata > Amphibia > Anura > Myobatrachidae > Crinia > Crinia signifera. The sequence goes on along the minus strand of NC_139222.1, from coordinate 103,542,294 downwards.
CGTAAAGGTGCCTTAGTCATATATATAATTATATAAAATTAATCAGTGCAGTCTCATGAAGTAGCCTTTTGCAACGAAGTTTGAATGTTTTTTCACCATTAGTTCCATTGTACTTCTTATAAAGACGCAGACACACACATACAATTGCAAATTATACTTCTGTAAGGATAAAAACATAGCAACAAAGACACTTGGCGTGAGCAAAGATGCATGCCAGGTGCCCCATGCCATATTAAGGCTAGTCGTATGGAGGACATATCTGCATACAAAACAACGGTAGCATTTAAGGTCAACTAAAATGCTCCAATGGGGTCTATTTAACTTTTCTACAGCAGGTTACCATTTTAAGTAGGAGCTACTTAACTGAGCTGGCAGTGTGATGTACAAGTTGGTGATGTAACAGGTGCTTAAATGACTGCAGCCTTAACTTTTTAACTTGCATCAGATATTGCTAGGATACAGCTCGAAAAATAAGGTTATTCAGTTATTTAACAATGTAGGTGGTAAAAAAAAAAAAAAGCAGTGCTGCAGTGGAATACTGGTTAACACTGAACAGAGTATTTTATCCTTATGGTTTATATCTAAAGGCTTACATTTTAAGGATTCTGAATGGATTGTAAACTCGTCCTTTAGAAGGAGAAAGGTTTAACACAGATAATTACCTCTCTTGTAGAGCATCCTGCATATCCTTTAGCCTGGCACGCAGGTGTCGAATGTAGACTTCTTTCTGCTGCAAGGGGGTGAGGTACTGTTCAGGGGTGGGTGGCTTAATTCCATGATTTTCACTGCACAGACTATATTTGTTTGAGCGCCTGTGAAATATGTACAAAATAGAAACCAGTAATTTAAAATGTACACTTTTTCTGCCACGTTGATACTTATTACAGAGTCCTCTGCTTATGCAGCGATGGGTATGTACCCTGTACTTGTCCTCTACTGTATTCAACTGTAAGTCACTGTCTTGCTTAACCCCTTCCTGACAGAGCCAGTTTTTGCGTTCCTGACAGAGCCCTTTTTTTCAAATCTGACAGGTATCACTTAAGTGGGGATAACTTTTTTTTGCTTTTACTTATCCCAGTGATTTTGAGATTGTTTTTTCGTCACACATTGTACTTCAAGTTAGTGGTAAATTTTCGTCGATACAGTCTGTGTTTTTTTGTGAAAAATACCAAAATGTCGGAAAAAAATGGAAAATTTAGCAATTTGCAAAATGTTAAATTTTCTGCTTGTGAGACAAATAATCATACCACTCAAAATAGTTAATAACTAACATAGACCATATGTCTACTTTATGTTTCCATCATTATTTCAACTTCCTTTTAATTTTTTTGGACACTAGGAGGCTTACAATATGAATAGCAAATTCTCAAATTTTCAAGAAAATTTCAAACACTGATTTTTTTAGGGACCAGTTCAGTTCTGATGTGACTTTGAGGGACTTGTATGTGAGACACCCCCATAAATGATACCATTTCAAAAACTGCACCCCTCACAGTATTGAAAACAGCATTTTGGAAGTTTGTTAACCCTTTAGGTGTTTCACAGGAATTAAAACAAAGTGTAGGTGAAATTTCAAAATTTCATTTTTTTTGCAGATTTGCAATTTTAATACATTTTTCTAAGGAACACAGTACATTTTACTAGAGAAATGTGACTAAAAATTGATTCCCCCAATTCTTTTGTTTTCATAAATATCCTATATGTGGCCCTAGTGTGCACGTTGACCAAACCACAGGCTTCATAATAGAAGGAGCACCTACTTGATTTTGGAGCCTCCTTTTTATGAGATTATTTTTTAAGGCACCATGTAGGTTTCTAGGCACCATAAGATGCTAAAATTTAGGAACCCCCCCACAAGTCACCCCATTTTGCAAACTACACCCCTCAGGGAATTCATCTAGGGGTATAGTGTACATTTCAAACCCCCAGGGGTTTCACCAATTGTGGTACAACTGGGCAGTGAAAATGAAAAATTAAATTTTTTACACAAAAATGCAGTTCTGGCTCAAAATTTTTCATTTTCAGAAGGTATGAAGGAGAAAAAGCACCCCAAAATCTGTGCCCCAATTTCTCCCGAGTACGGCAATGCCTCACATGTGACCAAAAAATACCATTTGGGTGCATGGCAGGACTCAGAAAGGAAGGAGTGATTTTTGGATTTTGCAGCTCAGATTCTGGTGGAATGTTGGTGGGTGCTATGTTGCATTAGCAAGACCCCCCAAGCACCAATACAGTGGAACCCCCCCACAAGTGACCCCATTTTGCAAACTACACCCCTCAGGGAATTCATCTAGGGGTATAGTGTACATTTCAAACCCCCAGGGGTTTCACCAATTTTGATACAACTGGGCAGTGAAAATGAAAAATTACATTTTTTTACACAAAAATGCAGTTCTGGCTCAAAATTTTTCATTTTCATAAGGTATGAAGGAGAAAAAGCACCCCAAAATCTGTGCCCCAATTTCTCCCGAGTATGGCAATGCCTCATATGTGACCAAAAAATACCATTTGGGTGCATGGCAGGACTCAGAAAGGAAGGAGTGATTTTTGGTGGTGGAATGTTGGTGGGTGCTATGTCGCATTAGCAAGACCCCCCAAGCACCAATACAGTGGAACCCCCCCACAAGTGACCCCATTTTGCAAACTACACCCCTCAGGGAATTCATCTAGGGGTATAGTGTACATTTCAAACCCCCAGGGGTTTCACCAATTTTGATACAACTGGGCAGTGAAAATGAAAAATTACATTTTTTACACAAAAATGCAGTTCTGGCTCAAAATTTTTCATTTTCACAAGGAATGAAGGAGACAAAGCACCCCAAAATCTGTGCCCCAATTTCTCCCGAGTACGGCAATGCCTCACATGTGACCAAAAAATACCATTTGGGTGCATGGCAGGACTCAGAAAGGAAGGAGTGATTTTTGGATTTTGCAGCTCAGATTCTGGTGGAATGTTGGTGGGTGCTATGTTGCATTAGCAAGACCCCCCAAGCACCAATACAGTGGAACCCCCCCACAAGTGACCCCATTTTGCAAACTACACCCCTCAGGGAATTCATCTAGGGGTATAGTGTACATTTCAAACCCCCAGGGGTTTCACCAATTTTGATACAACTGGGCAGTGAAAATGAAAAATTACATTTTTTTACACAAAAATGCAGTTCTGGCTCAAAATTTTTCATTTTCATAAGGTATGAAGGAGAAAAAGCACCCCAAAATCTGTGCCCCAATTTCTCCCGAGTATGGCAATGCCTCATATGTGACCAAAAAATACCATTTGGGTGCATGGCAGGACTCAGAAAGGAAGGAGTGATTTTTGGTGGTGGAATGTTGGTGGGTGCTATGTCGCATTAGCAAGACCCCCCAAGCACCAATACAGTGGAACCCCCCCACAAGTGACCCCATTTTGCAAACTACACCCCTCAGGGAATTCATCTAGGGGTATAGTGTACATTTCAAACCCCCAGGGGTTTCACCAATTTTGATACAACTGGGCTGTGCAAATGCAAAATTACATTTTTTACACAAAAATGCAGTTCTGGCTCAAAATTTTTCATTTTCACAAGGAATGAAGGAGACAAAGCACCCCAAAATCTGTGCCCCAATTTCTCCCGAGTACGGCAATGCCTCACATGTGACCAAAAAATACCATTTGGGTGCATGGCAGGACTCAGAAAGGAAGGAGTGATTTTTGGATTTTGCAGCTCAGATTCTGGTGGAATGTTGGTGGGTGCTATGTCGCATTAGCAAGACCCCCAAAGCACCAATACAGTGGAACCCCCCCCCCACAAGTGACCCCATTTTGCAAACTACACCCCTCAGGGAATTCATCTAGGGGTATAGTGTACATTTCAAACCCCCAGGGGTTTCACCAATTTTGATACAACTGGGCAGTGAAAATGAAAAATTACATTTTTTTACACAAAAATGCAGTTCTGGCTCAAAATTTTTCATTTTCATAAGGTATGAAGGAGAAAAAGCACCCCAAAATCTGTGCCCCAATTTCTCCCGAGTACGGCAATGCCTCACATGTGACCAAAAAATACCATTTGGGTGCATGGCAGGACTCATAAGGGAAGGAGTGATTTTTGGATTTTGCAGCTCAGATTCTGGTTGAATTTTGGTGGGTGCTATGTCGCATTAGCAAGACCCCCCAAGCACCAATACAGTGGAACCCCCCCACAAGTGACCCCATTTTGCAAACTACACCCCTCAGGGAATTCATCTAGGGGTATAGTGTACATTTCAAACCCCCAGGGATTTCACCAATTTTGATACAACTGGGCAGTAAAAATGAAAAATTACATTTTTTTACACAAAAATGCAGTTCTGGCTCAAAATTTTTCATTTTCAGAAGGTATGAAGGAGAAAAAGCACCCCAAAATCTGTGCCCCAATTTCTCCCGAGTATGGCAATGCCTCATATGTGACCAAAAAATACCAGTTGGGTGCATGGCAGGACTCAGAAGGGAAGGAGTGATTTTTGGTGGTGGAATGTTGGTGGGTGCTATGTCGCATTAGCAAGACCCCCAAAGCACCAATACAGTGGAACCCCCCCACAAGTGACCCCATTTTGCAAAATACACCCCTCAGGGAATTCATCTAGGGGTATAGTGTACATTTCAAACCCCCAGGGGTTTCACCAATTTTGATACAACTGGGCAATTAAAAAAGAAAAATTACATTTTTTACACAAAAATGCAGTTCTGGCTCAAAATTTTTCATTTTCAGAAGGTATGAAGGAGAAAAAGCACCCCAAAATCTGTGCCCCAATTTCTCCCGAGTACGGCAATGCCTCATGTGTGACCAAAAAGTGGCAGGACTCAGAAGGGAAGGAGTGATATTTGGATTTTGCAGCACAAATTCTGGTGGAATGTTGGTGGGTGCTATGTCGCATTAGCAAGACCCCCAAAGCACCAATACAGTGGAACCCCCCAACAAGTGACCCCATTTTGCAAACTACACCCCTCAGGGAATTCATCTAGGGGTATAGTGTACATTTCAAACCCCCAGGGGTTTCACCAATTTTGATACAACTGGGCAGTGAAAATGAAAAATTACATTTTTTTACACAAAAATGCAGTTCTGGCTCAAAATTTTTCATTTTCAGAAGGTATGAAGGAGAAAAAGCACCCCAAAATCTGTGCCCCAATTTCTCCCGAGTACGGCAATGCCTCACATGTGACCGAAAAATACCAGTTGGGTGCATGGCAGGACTCAGAAGGGAAGGAGTGATTTTTGGATTTTGCGGCTCAGATTCTGGTGGAATGAATGGTGGGTGCTATGTGGCATTAGCAAGACCCCCGAAGCACGGTGAAATTATGAACCTAATAATCCATAGATGTGTGGTATATTTTAAAACACTCCTTTATACATAGGCCGGGTTTGTCGGGGCAAGTGTCACACTGGAAAATAGTTTGCTTTCTTATTCCCTTTTTATAGCAAACTTTGCACCTTTTTTGTGTCCTGCCCTTTTTTCCAGTGGAGGGGATTTCATCAGGAAAATGCTGCCCTGGTACAATACGGGGGCCAGTACTAGAAGTACTGGGGCCCTCTGCCTGCTGGTTCCCAAATACTAGGCCCTTTATGACTTCCTCTTGAAAGTGCATAAATGTCCCCCTCTAGCCGGTAGAACGGAATAGCACGTAAGCGTTATACAGTGCCATCTGGATGATATACACGGCCAGCTTCTTGTACCAGATTTTTTGTTTTCCGCAGGGCACTGTACGGCTTCAGTACCTGATCTGAAAGATCCACTCCGCCCATGTACTTATTGTAATCCAGGATACAATTAGGTTTGGAGGTGTGGGTACTGGTACCTCGTACAGGGACGGAGGTGGTACTGTCTCCGTGAATTGTTGTCAGTATAAGGACATCCCTCTTGTCCTTATATTTGACCAACAACATATTTTCGGTGCATATTCCCCTGCTTTCACCCCTTCTCATTACTTGGGCAATGTGCGTTTTTGGGAGGCCTCTTTGGTTCTTGCGCACAGTACCGCAAGCTGCTGTACCTCTTGAACCAAGGGCCTTAAACAGGGGGATGCTGGTGTAAAAGTTATCCACATAGAGGTGATAACCTTTATCCAGGAAGGGGTGCACTAAATCCCAGACAATTTTTCCACTAACACCTACGAGGGAGGGGGGGCATTCTGGCGGTTCAATTCTTGAATCCTTCCCTTCATATACCCTAAACCTGTGGGTGTACCCTGAGGTGCTTTCACACAGCTTATACATTTTTATGCCATACCTTGCCCTCTTACTGGGAAGGTACTGGCGGAATTTAACCCTTCCTTTAAAATGTATAAGGGACTCGTCAATACAAATAAATTTTTCAGGGATGTACATCTCTGCAAATTTGGCACTGAAATGATCAATGACCGGCCTGACTTTGAATAGCCGGTCAAAGGTGGGATCATCTCTGGGAGGGCACTGTGCATTATCGTTGTAATGCAAAAATTTAAGGATCGTCTCAAATCGAGCCCGTGGCATGGCCATACGGTAAAATGGGGTGCTGTACAGAACATCTGTACTCCAATATTGCCTAATTTCTGGCTTTTTTACTATGCCCATATGAAACACCAGACCCCAAAACGTCATCATCTCTACTGCATCTACAGGGGTCCACCTAGCAAATGATGACGTGGGGTTTTGAGCAATAAACTGCTGGGCATATAAATTAGTTTGGTCCACCATTAAATTTATAAAATCATCAGAGAAAAATAATTTGAAAAAGTCAATTTCTCTGAGACCTGTGGAATCAAATTGGATTCCTGGCATGGCCAAAAACTCAGGAACCTGGGGCTCAAAATTGTCTGGTGGTGGGGTCCATACGAGATCAATTATTGGAGGGGTCTCAGCTGCTCTACGGGGGCGTCTTTGAGGGGGTCCCTCATCACCAGAGGAGGAAGAGGAGCTTAAGACAAATCCTTCAAATTCCCCGCTTGCATCACTGGCTGTGTCAGAGTCAGAGGCAATCATGGCATATGCCTCCTCCGCTGAATACATTCTTCTGGATGACTGGGATGACATTTGGGATGACATTTGGGATGCCATTTTTATTTTTGTGTTACTGATAGTGAAATGTTTCAACACGTGTATAGTGTAGGGGGGGGGTACAAACTTTATTTCAACCCGGGGGGTATGTAGTGTGTAGTGTGTATGTAGTGCAGAAAAAAAAAAATACTTTATACAGGAATTTGATCCCAATAAAAAAAAAAAAATTGAAGGGGTTAAAAAAAAAAAAAACAAAGGTCCTGCGCCAAAAATTGAGCACAGATGTTGGTCAGTAACGTCCGTCACTGAACAGCGCTCAAAGGCAACAGGACACCCACAAAATCACAGTGTGTGTAAAAAAAAAATTAAAAAAAGACCCCACAGCACTCTCAAAAAAAAAAAGGTGATCAGTGATGCGACACTGATTACCAGTGAGGGGCAGCAGGTGCACAACCTTTGGTGCAACTGACAGTGCAACTGGCAGCAACTGACAGGTATATATAAAAAAAAAACCCTGCGCCCCCAAAAAGTTGCTGATCAGCACAGATATACTGATCAGCACAAAAGGGGGGGTAGCAGACACAAAATATACACTCTCTATCACTCTCTGTCACTATCTCTCTCTATCTCTCTCTATCTCTCACTATCTATCACTATCTATCACTATCTATCACTATCTATCACTATCTATCACTATCTATCACTATCTATCACTATCTATCACTATCTATCACTCTAGGACACTGCAGCAGCAGCACTGACAGTTATATGTATAAAAAAAAACCTGCACCCCCAAAAAGGGGGGGTAGCAGACACAAAATATACAATCTCTATCACTCTCTGTCACTATCTCTCTCTATCTCTCTATCTCTCACTATCTATCACTATCTATCACTCTATGACACTGCAGCAGCAGCACTGACAGTTATATATATAAAAAAAAACCCTGCACCCCCAAAAAGGGGGGGTAGCAGACACAAATCTCTCTATCTCTCACTATCTATCACTATCTATCACTATCTATCACTATCTATCACTATCTATCACTATCTATCACTCTATGACACTGCAGCAGCAGCACTGACAGTTATTTATATATAAAAAAAACCTGCACCCCCAAAAAGGGGGGGTAGCAGACACAAAATATAGCTCTCTCTGTCACTATCGCTCTATCTCTCTCTATCTCTCTCTCTATCTCTCTATCTCTCTATCACACTGCAGCAGCAGCAGGAAGTCCCAAGAAGTCAGATCCAGGAAGCGTCCAGCACGCTACAAGCAGTGATCAGGTGATCAGGTAAGGTATTTGCAAGGATCAGGTAAGTATTAGCAAGGATCAGGTCAGTATCACGGCAGATAGGCACGGTGACCGGAATGGCGTCTGCAGCGCAGTCACCGTTAGTTTAAATGTCGCGCCTTGGCTGTGATTGGTCCGTGGGTCCCACGGACCAATCACAGCCTTGGGGGCAGGTGGGGTGAGGGTGGGGTGAGGTGTCATCGTCACCGATGACCCCCTCATGCCCCCTGACGCCCGGCGGTGATTGACACCTGTGTTACCGAGCGTCTGATTCGCCAGTAACACAGGAAAACGCTGTGAATGGCTGTTCACACTGAACAGCCAATCACAGCGATCGCCGACGGGGGGGCGGCATCGCAGCCCCCCCTGGGCATGCAGGGACATGTCTGCTGTCAGGGACAGCAGACATCGTCCCTCTGTCACTGCGTCTCTAGACGCAGTGACAGTTTAAAGTCATGACGTACATTTATGCCATGTGTCGGGAAGTACATCCCGGCCATGACGTAAATGTACGTCAAATGTCGGGAAGGGGTTAATAATTTACTGTATGTACTCTGTAATTGGGCGCTGTGGATCAGTACTCATGTGCAGTAGTTCAATAATCGATTGCCGAGCAAATTTACACCCAGCAACCAGTTGAATAACTAGTAACAAAATTGTCGATGGCGCTATGGTTAAATGCTGTGTGTAATATACACCACCAGCCTCTACGGTGGACTGATACCACCCTCTAATTGGTAGAATAAAAGGAACAATACAGTTGGGCGCTTGGTGTATATATAATGAATCAATTGGAACAATTAAAATACAATTTTATTAGGACAAATCACATAATACACAAAGACAGCAATTAGTAAAATTAATAGAATATGCTACCTGTAGAACAGTTATGTTACAAAGATTTATAGCTCAAATAGACAATAGACTGTTGTCTTTGTGTATGGTTACGTGATTTGTTTTAATAAAATTGTATTTTAATTGTTCCAATTGATTCATTATATATACACCAAGCACCCAACTGTATTGTTCCTTTTCCTTCAGTTCTGAATAACCCCCATTATTACATGGAACCTATCCATCTACACAGGTTTTTAGGGAGGAGACAAACTTATTTACAACATACCTCTGATCTTGTGGCAACCAATTTACTATTGCAATTAGTGAAACTACCAACACTAATAATGAGACCTCATTTCACGTCTTACACCAACGTGTTATATGTACACACGTTTACTTTATTTATATGGCAATAAGCCAGGTCACTGACATCACAAAGGAGGTGGGGTGGAGCAGTGGTCTGTCATCGGCCACCTGTTCACACTGCCCAGAGACCAGGGTAAAACCATTCTTTTAACCCTGATCGGATTGCCAGGTTGCTGGACCCGGGGATTTTCAAAAGGGCCTTTCACACTGCACACTAACCCAGGTCAACCCAGGTCATTTGTGCGATGTGAAAGGGGTAATAGTAGCCTCATCAGAAGGTGGGGCACAGACCACTTCACCAGACTACCGCCTACATACGTCTATTGAACTATTTTTTTAGGGCTCTCCGATTAATGATCAGGTGAGTCGTATTAAGACTAGATGTGAATGGCATCTAAGAAATATTTCTCACCCTTTTGAATACACAATTCACTGAAGATCTGGCCAGTCACGCATCGTCTTAATCTACTCATACTTGATGATTAAGATTAGTTTTTGAGATCTATATCTCTACACTGCCCAATTTTGTTCGATTTTTAATACATATCCATAAAAGGTTATATTTTACATTTTTATTTTTTCATTAAGAGTGCCCCAAGACAAAAGTCTTCCTTTTTTCTCTCTCTCTCTCTCTGATTAACCCTAATTGATGCATCCTCATAAGCCATGGCAAGCTTGGCACAACTAGAAATTCTGCAATTGTACATCAGTGTTTCTCAACAGGTCAGGTTTGATCCTCGTGTTTGAGGATTTTTATGAAAGCAGGAAAGATCACTGACCCAGCAAAATAGATAACTTAAGGAAAGCCACAAAACATAGCCTGCTGGTGGTAGTTCAAGAATGAGTAGAGACTCACTGGAATAGATGATTATTTATTACAGTAAACACGCTTCTATATTTAAAGAACATTAGGCCAGGGATTACATACAGCAAAACAAGTGGCACATGCAGTTGTGGCATTAGTGCAGAGCAGGTAATGGGGAGCGATGAGCACCACCACCTTCAGCATCTCTTTTACGCCCTGGCTGTACAGCAAGAGGAGTTCCAGCACTACATCAGAGTCCCACTGCTGGGCCGCCATATTAACTTGTTAATTTGCGGCTGCAGCACCCACATTGACGGACCCGCCACCTGGGAAATAGTATGCCAGGAAGAGTGTATTCTGTCCGCAGAGTACCTGCACTGTGGGGGCATTTATGTACAGATGCTGCCATCCCCCGCCGCCGCCATCTGTAAAGCGAGAAGGGGACGTGCGCGCACGAGAGGCGCGCGTGTCCCGCTTCCAGCGCTTCCCCCGGGTCACCGCCGGCTTGTCGGCGGTCACCCGGGGTCCCCGCTGCCTGCCCGCATCCCCCCCCCCCCTAACCCTGTCCGTCTCCCTGAAGCAGAGACTGACAGGGTTTCCGTCGCCCCGCCGACGGAGATTGAGACGCGCGTGCGTCTCAGTCAGATGGCGAGCCGGGCTGCTGGCGGATTGCCAGCAGTGACGTTCTGGCGATTCGCCAGCAAAGAAGAGCCTGGCCCCATCTGTACCTGCACTGTGGGGGCATTTATGTATGTGGAACTCTGTTGCCATAATTTCGATTTTGGAGACAACTGTGCTCCGTAATATAAATTGGTATTATTTTGTGGCCACACCCCTTCCCCATGAAGCCACTCCTCTATATTTTGGCTTGAGCACCCACCAGCAAAAAAACATAAAATCGGCACCTATGATCATAACTACATCATTATTACAGACAGGCGCAGCATTACCACTGCACTGACACTAGACAATCTCAGTTTACGGTATGGCTCAAATACACGGATTTGCAGGATTACGTTAGGCAGTTGTCTAAAGCTATTGTCTGAAGCTGAACTGCACAGTGATTGAGTCAGTCCATTTATTAGACAGAAGGCTTTTTATATTGTGGTGTGTTGTTAAATACAATATATTGTATATAGACATGCAATTCACTACTGTTCTAACAGTAGAGTTATGGTTCCTGTTATTTGAAAGGGGATGCAGTTGAAATCCCGGCAGTCGGAATCCCGGCGCCGAAATTCCGACTCTCTCCGTGGGTGTCCACGACACCCATAGAGGAAGAATAAATTAGTGTGCCGAGCGCAGCGAGGCAACGGGCCCGAAAGGGGGGGCGTTCCACATCCCCCCCTTGTCTGGGTTTTGGCAGTCGGGATTTCATACCAATCCCTTTGAAAGTATTGCTCTGTTATTCATGGTTTCTAATTGTAAAGCGCAAAGGAATTTGCTGTGTTTTATAAGAAACCTAATAATACATATATTTTTATGACAATTAAGGGCCCCTTACACTTGTGAGATTTGATCCAATTTGAGTCAATTTATCTGACAAAATCTGATGTGCATGACACAATCCACAATCCCTTGCCATTGGGTATAACCAGGGGCGGATTTAGGGATGAGGGCGCCCCTAGGCACAACAATAATGTTTACTAAGTAGGACAGTTTATAGGGGCAGTATCTGCATGTCCTATCCATTTACACTCTATTTAAGATGGAATATAGTACAGTACAGTGGATATTTTGCAGTTATTGGTACATTTTGGGCTGACAGTACTATCACAGGCATCCAAGTGCCGCCCCCAAACATGTGCCGCCCCTAGGCCGGTGCCTCACGTGCCTAATGGGAAATTCGGCTCTGGGTATAACCAAGATATTGGAAGAGACTGAACCTCCTGCACATAGGATAAATCTCGAGTCAATCAGGTTCAATTTGTTGAACAATAAGTTGAACAAGTGTAAGGGGGCCTTTATTCAGAATCATTCAGGCTCATACAATTTTAGAAGGTTCTCTGATGTTGTTCACTTAAATTTTTCATTCTATGGGGAGGAATTCAATTGTGCCGCACGCCCCCATTGACAGCAGGTGGCACGCTGCACAAAATTAAATTAAGTATCCTTTACTCACAATATTATTTGGGGTGTTTATATTTTCTCCGTTACATTGTGTTATTAAATATTATATTTTTTAAAACATGGCTACAGAATTATTCACAATAGTTATAAAGCAGACTACTGAATGCAAAACCAGGTATTTTAGCAGACAAATCATAGATTTGAGGTTAAAAAAAAAAGAAACTCATACAGTACATGTTTGATCCCTGGGCTTGCATTCTGCTTACCTCAATCTTTTTGAAGGACAGCCATATCCCCCCCTTCCCCCAACCCAGAGCTACCCTCCACCCAGATCACCAAGCAGTATTTTAAATCGGGGTCCATGCAGAATTTTCAGATTGGCATGGATGGAATATGTGGGGTAGTCTAATGACGTGGAAATGTCTGAGGCATTTAATGGACACGTGGGGTGGTCCGATAGGCATTGAAGGAGCAATGAGGTGGTTTAAGTGGCATTGCCTGAACATGTGTGGTGGTCATTTAAGGGTCATGTGGGATGGTGGCAAGGTCTAAAAGGCATTGAAGGGGCATTTTCAGTTGTATGATAGCAGGTGGAATGGTCTAAGGCAGTGGTAGCCAACCCTAGCCCTCGAGAGCTACCAACAGTTCACATTTTCCAGACAACCTAGCTGCTGCACAGCTGCACTCATTAATCACTGACACATTTTAAAAGATGCACAGATGGAGCTAATTAGCTCACTTGTGATTCTGTGAGGAGACCTGCAAAACATGCACTGTGGTAGCTCTCGAGGACTAGGGTTGGCTACCCCAGGTCTAAGGGATGGAGTATGTAGAGAGGTGTAATGGGCACTGCACCTAGCAATGGGGATTTGAATGGCAGTTTAAATATTTTCAATACTATGCTACACTTTAGGAAACCCAATTCATAATAAACCACCTCACTATAGTATAGTGTAAATACTACTTTACCACCACCTCTGACCACTGACAGGCAAGCAGGCTACATCTTCCAGGACTTCTGTCATTTATAGCCAACATGTATTTGGGCCCGCCACTTCCTGTATGTGTGTGTGTGTGTGTGTGTGTGTGTGTGTGTGTGTGTGTGTGTGTGTGTGTGTGTGTGTGTGTGTGTGTGTGTGTGTGTGTGTGTGTAACGTCAGTTGTCCTGCTTATAATGATCCGTCTGTCCTAGGTATGATATCAGTTTAACTTTTATACAGAGATCCAGGTGTGTGATAAGCATATGACCTGGGTATAGTGAGCAGTGTGTGTTATATTACAGCATTTACTAACATCAATAAGCTTTAATAATTTGGGAACATTGTATTATAAACGTGAGAGCACTCCATGCAATGCTGAGTGTCTGACACCTGAAGACACCTGAAGACAAAAACCATTGCTTAACACAGATTTAGATTATTGGGTTTACCTGAATGAAGGACTGCTGTCAATTTCTTTATATGACCCAGAAGTGCTGCTGCTGACTGAGGACGTACCATACGGTTCCCTCATTGAGACTGGCGGAGATGTTCGTCTTGGATAAAAGGGAAAATGGGCAAAAAAAATATATAAAACATTAAAACAATATCAATACTACTACTACTACTACTAATAATAATAGATACAGAAGATGGGGGGTGAAGATATAGATAGAGAGTGGAAATTACCTTCGTGAGCCAATGGAAGACCTTCTGCCTCCTGGCACAGACATAGGTGCAGTACAGCAGGGGGGCGCATGAGGGCGGCACAGAGCACCTGTTGCAGTGATATAAAAAAAATTGTTTTGTTTTTTTAGAATGCGGCAGCAGTGGAATCAATAGGTCTGATCCAGCCAAGCATAGCATACTCATACACTGTAAAGTTACCATTTAGAAGAGAAATGGAACAGACATCTTTCTCAAACACCACACATTTTACAGTCTAGAGTTGGTGAGTGATACATTTACATAAGATTGTGGGGGAGATTCTCGAAACTAAAAATGCAGTAAAAACCCCGTTATCAGGGTTTTTACCGCATTTTGGGATGCTCTAAATATTCCCTGCTGGGTTACCGCTGGGTTAAAGCTGGCGATGCCCCATAGAAGCCTATGGGCTTCTACCACGACCCACCGCCAACTCGCACTGACCCCCCCCCCCCCCTCACCTGTGTCCGGGCAGCACAGAGCTGTGCTGCCCGGACCTATGACCTACTCCTCCCTGCACTGTGATCCTCTTCCGGGTGCAGGGAGGAGGAGAGCCAGCCCCCACCGCAGCAGCAGCACCAGGGCCGGGTAAGGGAGGGAGCAGGGAGCCGCCGGGACCCGCTGACTCACAGCAAAGGACGCAAGAGCTGTCCTTTGCCATAACGATCGCATATGTTCGAGCATATGCGATAATCATGTAGGCGATGGGCAGCGGAGCTGGGCTGCGGATGTCAGAACATCCCGCCCTGTATGTTAATCTGATTTTCAAAAGGAACCTTGGCTCTGTGAAGGCTCCAGAAGACACCAGGCCTAGACAATCTCCATCTGTAGTGGAACTTCAAATTCCAGCATACCCTGCCAGAGCTTTGCTATTAGGGAATGCTAAAACTATGGCATGGCATGCTGGGATATGTAGTTTCACAACATCTGGAGAGCCACAAGTCGGTCAGCCCTGGTCTACACCTTAGGGCTCAAACTCATTC
The DNA here is from genome assembly GCF_055691185.1 of Crinia signifera. Classification (NCBI taxonomy): domain Eukaryota; kingdom Metazoa; phylum Chordata; class Amphibia; order Anura; family Myobatrachidae; genus Crinia; species Crinia signifera. The sequence continues at coordinate 103,527,262 of NC_139222.1, read as the reverse complement.
CTCAGGACCACAAACAGTGCAGGTTTTCAGGTCTCCTCACAATGTGCCTTATTCTAGTTCACTCTGACAAAATCCTTCTTAGATGGACAAAACTATGGCCCTTATTCTGAACTAGGCGGTACGGCCCGTGTGCGGCCGTACCGCCGATGTTTTCACTCTGCACATGCGCAGAGGTCACTCTGCGCATGTGCAGGCGAAATCGCCGCACACAAATTTTATACGCCGCAAAGGGGGCGTATAGGGGCGTGAGGGGCTTAATACCCTCATTTCCCTATGCATACGCCCCGCGTTTCATGGGCGTTCCCATGCAAACGCGGGGCGTATGCATGGTAATGAGGCTATGACGCCAGTGATGGGGGCGGAAAGCTGACATCGCCGGATGTCAGCTCTCCACCCCCATACAAGCTTTCACACGGACGATTGTCCGTGTGGTCTAAGCTTGCGTGAGCGGGGGGGAGCGTGCGGCCCTGCCTTCGATGGTCGTCGACCATCGAATGCAGGGGGCAGCTCCCACCATGGTGGAGGCGTACGCCCCACCATTTTCATTCGGATCGCCAGCCGTCCGCGTACGGACGGCCGTGGCGATCCGTCTTGTAGGCGGGGATTGGTTTGTGCGGCCGGAGCAACGTATGCGGCTCCGGCCGCATAGATCAGAATAAGGGCCTATGTGCACTGCAGGGGGTCAGATGTAAAATGTGCAGAGATAATTAGATTTGGGTGAGTTATTTTGTTTCTGTGCAGGGTAAATACTGGTTGCTTTATTTTTACACAGCAATATAAAACTCACTTTGAAGTAAAACCCCACCCAAATCGAATTCTCTCTGCACATGTCACATTTACCCCACCTGCAGTGCACATGGTATTGTCCACCTAAGAAAGATTTTGTCAGAAAGAGTGAACTAGAATAAGGCCCAATATCACAAGTGAAAAAATTAGCTCCTATGGTTCTTTTAAAATGGGTCAATGAGTGAGTACACTCTGCACTTGCTCAGTGACCTGGAAAATGTGAAATGTTTGGGGTCTGGAGAACAGAGTTTGAGTGTATAGGTTTGTAGTAAATACTATTATGTATTATATAGGACTATACATGTTTTTATAAATAAATTTCGACACTTATATTATTGATTTTAGAGTTTGCCATATAACAAATGTATATAATGTCTCCAGAGATAAATGAGATATCTCCGAAAGCCAGGTGCATTAAAGGTGGAGCGCAAAGTACAGACTATCTATGGAATGGAAACTGAGATGCGTGACGCTGGCTGCACCTAAAGTGGAATGCAAGACCCAGTATACTTGTGGTATCGAAAATGAGGCTTGAGACGCTGATGTCATTATCAGGAGCCGCAATACCGGTAATGTATCTGCTTTTTAAGGGAGACTGATGCATGAGGTTAGTGATATGATCTTTGAGAAAACCTCTGATGTACTAAGGAGGAGAAACGCGTCAGTTCATAATATCTGTGGCTACAGGATTATTGCCGGCCGGCACCGGCATTGGTGGAATTAAAGCACAAGCGGAGACTGCAAGTATAAACATTCTGCTGCTAGAAACCTTATAGTGTGTACACATGGTAAGATTTGGCTTCCGATGTTCCCGATATAGGGAACATCGGAAGCCAAATCGCATGCTTTTTTTAGGGCTTGCGAGCCTGATGCGCGCTCACGTGTGAGCGCAAACCGGCAGCCAGATAGAGAGGGCAGGCAACTCTATATAGTGCAGATCTGCACTATATAGTGTAAATTGTGCCCCTCTAGCATGCCGTGAGATGCGAGTCCCGATGCGACCTGATCGCATCGGGATTCGCATCTCACGGCATATCCTGCTGTGTGTACACATCTTTAGAGTGTCATTCACCCCTTGTTTTTATTATCAGCGTTTATACCTTTCACAATTGTGCTATTAGAGGGTATATAGGAAAAAGTTATTGTGACTGTTGAATGGACGTACTGTCTGTATCGACCAGAGAAACTACTAACCCCTGACAAATTACCTATTAACCCTACTAAATGATGGAAGCTATAATAAAGCACAATAATTGAGATTTCCTAACTATTGGACTTTTTAGTACTCACCGGACGGTGTTTACACTGTGTGTATTTTACTTATTGTGAAATTTATCTAATATCTTTAAAGGCTCAAAATAGGCAATCGCAACAAAATAGAAATAAACGTATTTAATAAGATATTTAATCTTTTAAATAAGTTTATTTCTATTTGGTCGCGATTGGCTATTTAGAGTCTTTATAATTGAATACCCAGTTTTGAGCACTGCCTAAACTACCCATTTCTCAGAGTTTGAGAACCACTGGTCTATACTTTCCTAGGTTATCTACTACCATTGAGCTGCGAGCCTTGGCCCTCAAGGCACACCAACATCCAAGTTCTAGTGTTATTATATTATTGATCACAGATGGGTCAATCAAAATAACTGAGGTACTAATTAAACCACCTGTGCCTAAATATGGCGAGCCTTATAAAAGGTGTGTACACTGTGTGATTTGGTCGCTGAGCAAATTTGACCAAATTGCACTGTTTACTGCTTTCATCAGCAACCACCAATTCATAATCGCAGGACCAATACAGGGGCTGGTTGTGGGAGCGTGCTCCTGGCGATTTCACCTTGTACATACTCGAAAACACTTGCGACATGAGTGACCATTTAGCCAGCAATTCTGGCTAATATCGCCCATGTTTTCAGGGCTTAACCTGTTAAGGTGGCATACACTACCGGGATTTCTCGCAGCAGTGTATGGCCATACGATCCCCTTTCATACAATTGGCAGAACTTATGTTAGATGGACTAAATCACTCTTCTTGCACTTTGGAACCGCATCATTTTATTGTACAAACTAGAAAAATGGAAAATATGTGTGGTGCGCAAATCAGCAGCGGCTGGCACAGGGCGGTCAAGCCCAAAAAGTACAATAGTGAAAACAAAAGAATAGTGCCTGCGCTGGCTGTACCAAATAATTGTACCAGACGTTTCTCAAAACATATATAACAATTACACATAAAAAATATATAATATAAAAATCACACTATGCATGCAGGTACCTAGACATAAAGTCCAAGGGGATAGGTTTTTAAATCACTGGGATAGCAATTGCGAACATTGAGTGGCTGAGATAAATCAAGGTGCTGACAAGGGTTTATATTACCATCCTGGTCGGTCTGGTAGATGTTTGCTTGTCCAGACAATGGAATGACAGTCCAGAGGGTGCCATATATTTGCAAGGGCTCAGGCTCTCCACTTGGTGTATATGTCCTCTTGGAAACTGGGGAATTAGGGATCGAGCAGATATCCCAAAAGATGGAACTCCAGATTTCTCCAGGGAGGACGTCTGTAAGTGGGAAAAGGACTGTATATCGTAGTTTGGGGAAATTTCTTGGACCAGTTTGGATGGATCCCGCTAGGGTGGTGAGTGGTGTCAGTCGCCAATTTTCAGCAGCACAAATGTGGATATTTGGAAATCTCAACGCGTTTCCCCGGATCTAACCTCCGGCTTCGGAGTACTTGCTCCTGAAGAAGCCGGAGGTTAGATCCGGGGAAACGCGTTGAGCTTTCCAAATATCCACTTTTGTGCTGCTGAAAATTTGCGACTGACACCACTCACCACCCTAGCGGGATCCATCCAAACTGGTCCAAGAAATTTCCCCAAACTACGATATACAGTCCTTTTCCCACTTACAGACGTCCTCCCTGGAGAAATCTGAAATTCCATCTTTTGGGATATCTGCTCGATCCCTAATTCCCCAGTTTCCAAGAGGACATATACACCAAGTGGAGAGCCTGAGCCCTTGCAAATATATGGCACCCTCTGGACTGTCATTCCATTGTCTGGACAAGCAAACATCTACCAGACCGACCAGGATGGTAATATAAACCCTTGTCAGCACCTTGATTTATCTCAGCCACTCAATGTTCGCAATTGCTATCCCAGTGATTTAAAAACCTATCCCCTTGGACTTTATGTCTAGGTACCTGCATGCATAGTGTGATTTTTATATTATATTATATATTTATGTGTAATAAGTTGTTATATATGTTTGGAGAAACGTCTGGTACAATTACTTGGTACAGCCAGCGCAGGCACTATTCTTTTATTTTATTGTACAATCTTTTATGGTAAAAGTATCCTGTTTTAATAAAACCTATACATCTAGTAATCAATATCTCATTGTAAGCTGCACAGACTTCATATTGCAGAATCCTTTACCCTCCATAAACTCTACAATAGTGCTGATGGATAACATCTCACTACAACCAACTACCCTAAACTAACACAAATGCACACCTAAATTAGGAGGGTGTTTTTTTTTTTTACTATATGAGTCAGACGGTATACAGGGGACAGGTCGACCCTAATTAGGTAAACATGGTCAAAGAATTGACAGTGCTTAAGGTCAAGAGGTTAACACAGTTAACTAGTTGTGTGCTTCCATCCCCAACTACGCATATGGGCCTAATTTACATCTCATAGCAGGGCACATTTTGTTAGCAAATGGACAAAACCATGTGCACTGCAGGTGGGGCAGATGTAATCAAGTGCAGAGAGAGTTAGATATGGGTGGGGTGTGTTCAAACTGAAATCTCAATTGCAGTGTGATCATAGAGCAGCCAGTATTTATCCTGCATAGAAACAGAATCTCTCTGGCCCAAATCCAATGGGCCATACACACGGGGTGATTACAGCCCCATTTCTAAGCGATCTGTGTAGATTGCTTAGAAAATGAAGCACGGATCGCTCCGTGTGTATGGTACCCGGCAATCCGCAGTACAGTGCAACGCTATATCCTGACTAGATTTATACTGCATGCAGTATGAATCTACTGTAGTCATCGCCAGTGTTCTCAACGGAGAACACTGTCCGTGACAGATCGCTCAGCATACTGCTCCCATTGTTATGTGTACGGGGCAGAACTCTCTCTGCACAGGTTACATTTGGCCCACCTGCAGTGCAGCATGGTTTTGTCGATTTCCTAACAAAACGCTTAGGTGTGAATTAGGCCCTATGTTTGGGAAAGTAACCTGTGCCAAGCGCAGTGGTAGCGGAGCGAGGTACCTTGCCCAAAGCATGGTAAGTGAAGGGAGCCATGTGAGGTGACACGGTACACTAATAAGGACCACATTTATTTTTTTATTATGAACAGTTTCTTATATAGTGCACATATATTCCAGAGCGCTTTACAGAGAATAGTTGAACATTCACATCAGTCCCTGTCCCAGTGGAGCTTACAATCTATATTCCCCCTACCATATGTACACACACACACACACACACACACACACACACACACAGAGAGATAAGTTTGTTGGAAGCCAATTGATCTACCAGTATATATTTGGATTGTGGGAGGAAACCGGAGTACCTGAAGTAAACTTATACAAACACAGGGAGAATATACAAATGCCACACAGTTAGGGCCATGGTGGGTATCGAACCCATGACCATTTTCATGTCTATCTATGTACCTGTCAACCTTCTCCATATCTACCCAGTTGATTAATACCAGGTCAGCCTAGTTAGGAATGTGATTCATAGTCCAGCTCTTCATTCAAGTACTGTGTTGCAAGATAATGAAATTGTAGGTGTTAATGTCCTTTTATATTGCTGGCAGGTCTCTTGCGATTCCGTATGACACTGAACGCAGAACATCAGCATTGAGCTGAAGGTGTACTTTCTGACTTTTTACCGCCATGCCTACACCAGGAGGCAAAAGACTAGAGTTTCTCAGGTAGCTACCCTGTTTTGGGTTGCATCAACTGAGTGAGAATCTCCAAGATAAACATGTAAGCTCCTACACTACAGAAAAACTACCTGACCACTACCTACCTGCACAGTAGAGACAAGAAGAGGAGGCGCTGTATTATATACCACTAAAATGTTTTTAGGTTGGTGGGTGAAGGGGGATAATTAATTTTGGCACCCCAACGGCTAAATACTGCCCCCTCAGGAGCAGCTACCTACCAGATTGAGGATAGAGAGAGATTATATATAATCTAAGGAAGCCGCTAACACCTAAAAGAGGCGGGGAAACGCGCCATTTTCAAATAATTGTTTACGGAGCAAACACCATCTCTGGAATACAGGGGATACCCTCCATACCTGCATCTTCTCTATAAGCAAGTACTACTGTTGCACTGCTGATGCAGCTCTGAGCAAGAAGGCTGGGACCTATACAGCCAGCAGGCAAAGGGAGGGGTTTTCCCCTCTAGTTTTCATGTATTTCTGTCTGGCCAGACAGGGGATAAGAGTTTTTTTTCTCTCTCACACAAGTCCATTTAACAACTAACTCAGTTGGAGTACTAATCCCCACAGCAGCCAAGAGCTGATCCAACAATATTAATTTCATAGGAATACTATACATTATGGTCATTTTAATTTTGTTGTGTATTACTATCACTGGCCAGTTAATTTTAGTGTAATACATTTTTTTTTTTATATACATTGTTTGTAGCGCTGTTTATATACCCATTTATACTACATACCCAAAAGGGCTGCAGTAGCAACATGTGTGCACTCTGTTACTGCTACTACCACAAACACAACTTCTGCCACGCAATGGCCACGCATTTATCTCCAGATAGACCAAACGGACACCAAGTCATATATTTGCACCATTTGTAGAGTACTGTTCAAACACTGCATTTAGAATACTATTTAATAAATATAAAAATACAACATGCATTGCCAACAGAGATGGGTAGCATCATCTTATTTGAAATGGCTACCTTTGCACGCCAACGTTGCTGTGAGCGACCCTCAAAATATCTACTAAAAATAGCTAAATCAATAAAATTGAAGCTTAGTTAAATATTGCACCCAAAAAAAAAACTAAGATTCAAAAGTAATAAAAGGGAGAGTGATAAACAACCAACCAATCAGATCCTGCCTGACACTTTTCAAACACAGTCTGTGACATGGCAGATAGGAGCTGATTGGTTGGCTGTTTCTTACTCTCCATTTGATCACTTTTGAAGCTTAGTACATCTGGCCCGATATGAGGAACGCTGACAATTTTAGTGGATATTTTGAGGATCTCTCACAGCAATGTTGGCACTCAAAGGGTTAACCAGGACATCCCACGAACATACATATAAACAGGTACTGTAACACTGGCCAGCGACGCACTCAGACACACCCCGCTGCCAACGAGGCACTCAGGCACCCCACACCCGCTGCCAACGAGGCACTCAGGCACCCACAATATTAATCATTTTACAGAAGTTCCCAGAAGAACCTGATATTTACTGTATAACTCTACATTAACACTTATTGCACATTGGTTGCTATGCAATAGATATATTGGTTTCATTTTAATCAATGTCTGCATCTACAGAAAATACATGCATGATAAGCAATACACCGCACACATTAATACCCGTATGCACTGTAGCAGTTAAATCCATGATTCAGTTGAGTCCAAACACAAGCTCAACACCAGAGCTCAAAGGAGGATGAGGTCATACAATGACATGGGCATCCTGCCGCCACTCATTCCACAGGGTTGCTATGGTAACAGGGATGATGCTCAATTAGGATTCCAAGCTGTCAAATACAGCCTTTTCCTCCCCACCCACTACTAGCTGGAAGCAACACAGAGATTCCACAGCAAAGCTGCATCAGCAGAGGCATGGCATGTCTCACTACAAAAATCATCCCACAAAGGGCACGGACTATTCAGCACATTTTTGGGTTCCTGACACACCGGCCCCCAATTATGTACAATATAAACTATCCAGAATATTACCAATTAAATTAAAACTTTAAAAGTGTTATGCGCCATAATAATGCACAGACATTTCATGATACCTTCTATGGTTCCGAAATCTTACCCAGTGTATTCATACAGTACATCAGTCACATAATAACATTCCACTAGAGTCTAGGATAGTAGATACAGAAATTCTGCATTCTCACACAGCAGATCGCACACTCACACTACACAGCTCACTTCAGCAGATTTGCAGTGTTCTGGTCCCAAGAGATCCACCCACACATTTAACCATCCATTTCACACACTGAGGATTGAAACAGAACAGATGCCCCAACCCTGCGGCCGTCACAGCGGATACTAGCAGTGGTACTGCCGCAGTTGTGTGACCTTCACAATAACAGCACATACAGCCACACTAGTTTACATGCCCAAAGGGATTACAGCAAATGGCAGAGTGTATTCTAGGAGATATAATGAACAGAGATAAGCAGCAACAGGGCAATTTATGACTGGATTCAAAGGTTATACTGCAAAATGTTTCAGAATACGTGATTGTCAGGCAGTGCACACTTTTATTTACACTAGTGTCAGCTCCCTAGGCCAGGAGTTACCCTAATACACATGTTAAATGTTGGAGAATAACAACAACACATGCCCCAAACATGCTAGAGAACATGACTGATACCATTCAGAGGTCAGGGCATAATGCAAGCTGCTCAGAGACTTGAGCACAAGCCAAACTGGGCCACTCACAGAATCACATGAGCCAGCACCCCGAATTAAGCTCTGACAATCACAGAGCACCCCCTTTATCACAGGGTGCGACACAGCACATTTTTGATAGGGGAGGCACAAGATCCACGCCTCCTAGTCTTTATGAATTCACACATGTTCTAAACACAGTAACAACCAACATATAAAACATCATGAACTTCATTTTAACAAGCCAGATTAATCAGTTTACCCAGCTGCTCACATACACATAGCGCAAACACCCTGCAAAGCAGAAAAAAAACAGCACACACCATGAACAGTGCAGATGCAGCACACACCATGATGAAGCACACACCATGCACAGATGCAGCACACGCATGAACAGATGAAGCACACACCATGCACAGAACAGATGAAGCACACACCATGCACAGAACAGATGCTGCACACACCTACACACCCCTACTGAGGCGTGGACACTGCATCCCACAGCCCTGCACGCCCCCTCCCCGCTAACACATCCACACTCTACCCCCGCAGCGGTGCTAACACAGCGTGCGGCCCTGGCACGGGCGGTGTCACCTGCGGGACTCTGCATGATGCTGCCGCAGCTCCGGCCGGCGGAGGAGAAGTGCGGGGAGGGGAGGTGTGGGGGGAGACACGAGGGGTGGAGACACTGACTCATCTCACTTTCACTTAAAGTAGCAGCAGCAGCTCATCCATCCAGCAGGGAAAGTGTAGTAACAGATTCTGCCATGCCCACAGCAAGGTATTCATTCATGTGTGTGTGTGTGTGTAGTGCATCTATAACTACAGTATGCAGTGCCCGTGTTCATCAGGGAGTGTGGCAGATACAGGCCTTGCACGCTGGGGCTTATTTCACAACAGCTTCAGGACCACAGCTTGTTGCTTATGAGGGATCTAATGACATTTGCATATTGACACCTGAACTCCAGTATATCATGATAGGGTTCACAGTTTAACTGAAGCTATACTACTAATATATTGTTGGTAATTAGGGAATGTCATATTGTCCTGGGAAGTTTGATAATTATAGTGGCCGAAGGTAGAATACACAGATTCCACGCCTGGCATCACTGTGTGGCAAATATTTTGGCAATTATACTGAAACATGATCTATCTGGAACCTTTCACAAAACAAATTAATTAATTCATTAATAAAATGCTGTATACTGCATATGTAGGTACATATAAAAAAAAATGTTACACATTCACACACAAACTCATTCACTACATGCTCACACACTCACAGCAACATTTTGGGCATAGCTTGGTATCCGGCTGATAGATTGACACCATATGGTCACCAGTCTATTGGTTGAAATAGTTAAAAGGTTGGTGGGTTTTTATACTTTACCATCCACGCGGACTGCGACTGGGAACGGAGCACTAATTTGAGGTCCATGTGCTGAAATATACAAATTGACACCAAAAACCCCTAATAAACCATTAATATACAGCTTCAACTTTTTTTGTGTTGACCATTTCTTTGATGACCTTTTGCTTGTGCCGGATTTTCGGGGTATGTCGACATTTTGGGGTTGACCTATTATACAACACTCCATAGATTTGCATAAAAAAAAAAAAAACATAAATCTGTCTACCCCTCCCTAGATCTTCAGCCTCATCTCTATCCACATCCCCTCCCACCAACCCTGGTCCTTCCCTATCACATTCACCTCCAAGATTCTGCTATAGGTATCTCCATCCACCAGAATGAACTCCCTCACTCAGACAATACGTACATGCATTCAGGGCCAGACTGGGACCAGAAATCGGCCCTGGCATTTTCAGCACACAGGCCCACCTGCAGTAGGCGGGACCCTTGCACAGTGGAAAGGGGGCGTGCCATCACATAAAGGAAGCATGGCATCACAAAAAGGAGGCATTACACATTACGGAACACACCGCTATGCCCATTGCACATTATGGAATATACACCGTTATGCCCATTACATATAATGACACACAAGTAATGCCCATAAGACACAATAAAGCTCCACCTCTGTCAGAGCATTTGTATAACCTCTGGTGTATATAGAATAATTTAAACTTCTAGATATTGTAGCCGCTGGACTCCAAGGTAGCTGTTCCGGAGGCTAGTTAGAATTACACTCTCATACCTCCATATACCACATGGGAACCGATGGTAGTCACCTTCTTTTCAACCACAGGAGCTGGTAAAGTTTGGAGCGATCTTCAAATGACCCGGAGGCTGCGAGGCACACAGTGACTGACTGGCATGGAGGCAGCGGGGCTAGCTCAGGTGCGGCCGTGACGAGTCATGCAAAATAACGTGCTGCAGGCGCGCATAGTGCCAGCCAGGAGGCAGCGGGGCTGGCTCAGGAGCAGCCGCGTCATGACACCATGACGCTGCAGCATCATGGCGTCAATATGCTAATGACGCGGGGGCAGCGCAGCACACACTAAATGAAGCCAAGCTGCTCAGGACTCGAGGCAGCGGGCTCAGCACACAAAATTGTCCCACAAGGCCCTCTAGCCCTTCTGGCATTTGCCAGAAGTGCCAGATGGCCAGTCTGGCCCTGCATGCATTAGAAAGGTTTCTGGCCTGAATGCACGATTTCGACAGCTCATACGATGCATTGTGTGTGTTTTTGTGCATATTATGAGTTTTTTTTGACAATTACGATCAGATGCGCAGCCCACAGGTCATGAGATGGATCGTATGATCTTATGTACTGCACACATAATAGAGGAGGAGGCCCGTGTGCAGCCTCATCCGTTCAGGCCCTCTACTCTATGCTGCAGACGTGCAGCGCTATAGAGGCCCTTATTCTGATCGGTGCGGATATTCCCGAATTGTTACGGTGCGGGCCGCACGCAACGCTGTGCGCCAGCGTGCGGGCATCGTCCGTAGAAACGCCCACGTGTCCTCCGCATTCGGACGGGCTCACTCCTTAAGAACAGGGCGTGTGTACGGACGACATACAAACCGTGCGTGTGCGGGGGAAACGTACAGATTCTTGCACGGTCTTCCCGCACAAGCACGCTCTTACCGCACAAGCACGGACTTACCGCGTGAGAACGTACGGAAAGTTGTCCGTACGCCCCGATGCGGAGTATTTACGCACAATCCAAGACAATTTTGTACTGAGTACACACAGCGATCACATGACCCACTTAGGCTATTAGGCAACCTCCAGAAAAAGGGATTGTTAGCAATTGCAATCAATTAAATGCTCATCTATACTGACCAAATTCCTACTACATTCATGACACACATTAACCCTTACAGCATGTGACCCAAACATACATCTAGATACACTATGTACATTTTGCTTATTTTAAACATTTTAAACAACTTACACATATACTTTAGCATGTTAGAAAAAAACACTGACAACTTTCAACTTTAAATAACGATTTATTCAAAAATAACTTGTCCCAACCCAAAATTTAAAATTCCCCATCAAGTATGCGGTCCATCTCAACAATCATTTGGCTCATCAGGCCTCTCAGTCTCAGGAGGGTCCCACGGCGACCCTCCTCTGCTTGGGCAGGCTCATCTGTGGAGGAAATTAAAAATGAAAAATGACTAATGCTATTCATGCATACATTTAACATAGTCAATGCTACATTTTAAACATGCATTCTGCGAGGTGTGTGTGTGTATATATATATATATATATATATATATATATAACTATATATATATATATACACACACATATCTACCTATATATATGAGACATACACCTATACATACATGCATACATACTACATGGAAAGCCTCATTTTGGCCCTCTACCCTTTACTCTGTAGAACACCTCACAGTCATACTGCTCCTTCTCCATCCAACCCCACCCATGACTAAGCTCTGAGAAGCATGCCACGCGCTGCACCAATCACAATTCGGCAAACAAAGTTCAGTATCTGTTATATGATGGAGCCTGGCAGGGGAGTTACACAACTCTCAGGAATGCTCAGTACATTTGTGCAATCAAGCATGGCTTGCCTGCTGATGGTCTGCTCCAGAAATCATTGTCAGAATGCCAGTTAGGGGAGGCTGCAGCACTAACCCACTCCCATGCTCAAAAGCATTACTAACACCAAATCAACACACAATTATGGTGCAAAACATACATGCAGGCCGCAGGGGGTGGTTAGCTAGAGGAGGGCCCAGGGGCACTGACCACTTGTTACTCCAGTCTAAGCCACGCCTGTCCATACTCCATTTATGCCATACTGAATGTAGTTTACAAAGATCAATCACCAGTAAACTCTACTCACCTATATGAGGCTACAGATAGTATGCAAGCAGCAGAGACATGTAACCCTTACATGAGCAAGTCATCACTTTCTTCCAGGATACAGATTAACTACACAGGTTCAGTGGCACTTAAAATCGACATGAAAGCCATCCTCACAACCTGTGTCATTAATATGTGTCCTGGCTGAAAGGGATGGTTTGGCCACCCTATCTAACCCCAAAGTGTGTCTGTTGCTATCCCGTTTCTTTTGTCATTTTATAGTATTGTAAAAATCAATTGAATCACCAGTGTTACATAGCAAATAGTACATGCCAAACGGATAAATAAATCCTTATGTATACATACCAACTCCGGCCGCCTGGACAACCTCATCGGGCTCCACCTCCTCCTCAGGGGCCTCCAATGCGCCATCCTCGGCCTCGCTGACGTCCTCCACGGGTGCCAGTGCCTCCACAGCCCACCCCTCGTCATCGGCAATTTCCTGGGCCCCCTCCTCCGGCCTCCCTTCCTGCGGCTGGTCCTCCAGGGCCACCGCTGCCTCCTCCTCCTCCATTTCCTGCGCCCCCTCCTCCGGGCTCCCTTCCTGGGGCAGGTCCTCGAGGGCCACCTCTGCCTCCTCCCGGGCCTGTCTTGCGCGAGCACGTGCTGTGTATGTGAAAAATCAAAAAAGTGCCAATTAGTGGTAATTACTATTAAGCCTTATCAAGCTATAAATGCTAAGGTTAGAAGTACAGATAATTGTACAGGCAAACAGCTCCTTAGTGGCCTTTACAAAACACAGCCTGTAACATGGCAGGTATGCTGTGACATTTGGGCCATTGTAAGCATCACAAGCATTAATCCTCCCCAATAACATATTTTATGACCATTACAGGGTGTCAAACAGGAAGTAGCACTCATATATTGTATGCCATGTTTAACTCATGGATCAGGCAGGTTACCTTATTGGTTGAAATATGGTCATGTCAGCAATATTGTATAATTGGGCATTTAATGGGTAAACACTTACATCGAGCAATGCTGGCCCGTATTTGCTGGAGCTTATCAGGCTGGCGCCGCCTGAGATCAGACCATCGCCGCTCCAGCTGTGCGATGGTCCTGCGCACCTGGGTGCGCGCGAATATGCGCCTGCGGGCCGATGCATATGCCTGTCGCTTCTGCCTGTTTGTAATAAAAGGGCCGGCACGCCCCAGCCTGGTCTCCATAACGGAGACCAGAGTTCGCAGCTCCGCGGAAGAGAATGGGGCTGCTCTCCCATATGCCGCCATCTTAGCAATGGCACAAAGCAAACAATCATGTGCTGTCATTGGTTGATCAGAGTGATATTTGGTATTAACTTTATTGTTCATTTTTACACTAACAGCGTGTATGCGCCCGAACTGACGGCTAACCCATTGCATCGCACACCCATCCAAAACAGTGTAAAATAAGATGGAAACACATTATATATAATCTATAACATTCACCAAACATGGGTCTAAGCAACAGGTGAAATAGTCTGCATCTCTAGACACTTACACCTAACTCCACAAGGTACTAAACAGCTAATTTATAATGAAGGCAGACCTTTTCACAAAATTAGGCCATGCTGCCATGTGTACACTTACCTTCTACTGGGCCATATTACAGAGGTGGAATGAAAAGTAGCTAGCATCTAACCTGAATGTGGAGTGCTTTCACATGTGATTTGGTTGGTAGCACTGATTACTTGTGGCTAAGTGGTGGACTGGATTGACATATGGAATGGGTAGTGTCAGTTGTACTACATAGCAAACAAGTGCACAGTACAGAAGTACATTCAAATATACATGTCATGTCTGACCTCAGTTGTATTTGGTCATTGGTGTTGGAATCTGCATTTAGCAAATAAATCACACTTACTGAGTTTGCCAGGTTTTCTGGAATTATTTCGCCACACCAAGGGGCGGGCCGTATGCGCCGCACGGTTGACGCTGGGGTACGGAACGCGGCCGTACGGAACGCAGCTTGCAGCTGATTAACGCCAATTACATAAATAGTATTTAAAGTGGTCCTAGAAAGGCAAACACTTGTTGCAAACATGCCAGGCTCAGACTCTGAGGAAGAGCAGGTTGTGCAGAATCTGTTGTCCCGCATGGAGGCCAACACCACATATGTACCCCTCAACCCAGAGGACCGAGCTGGCCCATCAACTTCAGGCCAATCAGCAGCTGGGCCATCCTCAGCAGAATCATTGGGAACACAGCAGGTGGCTTCCCAACAGAGTAGCCAGCCCAGCACTTCAGGTACAGCAACCGGTGCCCGTGGCCGTGGCAGTGGCAGTGCCCGTGCCCGTGGCCGCAGTGGGGCAACACGGGAACCCACAACACGAAACATGGCATATGAACCGCGGGAGCTTGACATCCTGGTGACCCGGGCACGTGATTTAATTGAGTGTCCAGCGGTGAAGTTGACACACACAAGGAGATGGAAGATCTGGGAGGAGATAACGGCGGAGATTAATGCAGTGGCTCCACAAGTTCGTCAGACGGAGCACGTTAAGAAGAGGCAAGTACATGTGTGTAAAATTTGAGTAGGACAAGTCCAGTAATGTTTACATTCAATATTAGATGGAGTTGGGCAATGGGTGTTCACGTTGCTTGGACGCACAGACATGTTGGCCATGACATTGAATTGATAGTTATTGGAGGGTGACTGTTTTTGTATCTTCTAAGGATTGGTTTGAAAAAAGAATATAGTAAGTGTGGTGTCAGTAGGCACATTTTGTATTATGTTTCAGATTGCAATGGGTGCTACAGCAAACATGAGGAGTTACATGTATTAATATGTACACTTTGATTGCAGGTGGCACGACTTCAAAGGCAACCTCAAGAAGAAATTGACCGAGCGGTGGCAACACAGCCAGACCTCTGGGGCTGGCCCCATGCCTGCCAAGCTGGAGCTCACCCCCCTGGAAGAGATGGCCCAGTGCTGTATAGCAGTGGAGGAGGTCCGGGGGGTGAGCACTATAGACAGCGAGTCCCCAGCGGAAGTGATGGCTTCTACTCTAGAAGGTAATTATTTGCCAGGCCATAAGTAGATGTTTAACATTTTGCATGGAATGTGTGGTAATTTCAATTTTCTTGTTCAACAGCATCGCCACCGCTTGGTCAAGATTCTCTTGAGGAGGTTGTGGAGTCTGTGCCACCTGGCCCCAGTAGCAGGCCCGTGCAGCAGCCGCCGGGATTGTCTGCGGCTGAATTGTCCATGTGGGGCCGTGTGCTGGATAGTATTGTGCAGCAGGGAGAGTCGGCATTCGAGCGGGTGCGTAGGGCCGAGGAGGTGCTGCAGGGTTTGACCAGCAGCCAGCAGAGTATTGCTGAGAGCCTGCAGGCTATGAGTGCCAGCCAGCAAGCTATGGCTGGCAGCCACCAAGCTATTGCTGGTAGCCTGCAGGTGCTGGCTGATCAAGCCCTGCGGCAAAACGACCTCCTCCGCCATAATGAACTTATGGTGGAGCTAGTTAACAGCAATAGGGCCCTAATGTCACCCGCTTCGGGTGCATTACCATCCTCATCACTCCCTGCTGCCAGAGGGGGAAGAAGATCCACCCCCTCCCCAGCACGTGCTCCACATGAGCCACCATCGGACTCTGGCCGTGGACGAGGCCGAAGAGCTGCTGCACGTGGCAAGGAGCCTGCCAGGGGCAAACGTGCTCGCAAATGAACTTGTGTCCCCATTAATCTCCTCCGTTATGTCTTCCCAAATCTTCCATTGAGCTGTGTGTGTCAGCATCCTGTGTCCAAATCCGTGCCCAGGGTCACCACTTTTGCCCGCGGTTCAAATGTCATGTTTGGTTCCTCTGTTGCCCTGTTTCAGTGTGCTGTACTTGAAGTGTTGCTGCTGTACTTTTGTTGTGAAGCCACCTGATGTGTTCCCAATGATTCTGCTGTGGCTATTTATTCTTTATTATTTTATTTGGTCCTGGTATGGTACCATTTGTTTTGTTATGTATTTTCAATTTTTGCCTAAGTTTGTTTAATAAATGTTATTTTGGCCCCACAAATGTCTGTATTAATTTAGACATGCAGAAGTGGCATGTGTATTAGTATTAATATTATTAAGTTGTGTGCTTTATTTGCAATGTTAAAGTGTGTGACAAGTGCAGCATGTAATGTTCCCTTTAAGCTGCAATGCTTCCAATTGTAGCAGTGAGAAGCGTGTAATTAACAAGTAATGGGTAAAGTATGTGATTGTATTGGGTTCAGGTGACATTGGTTGAGGTGCGTCCGTCCTGATTAGGCGTTCCGATTGCCTAGCGCATGACCGAGTGGTGTCCGCAAAGCAAAAGTAACCTTTTGGACACCGCACATTTCTTCCCTTTTTGTTCGCGTGCATTCGGCGTGCTGTCCGAATGCACGCCTACCAATATATGTGTACTCCCCCGTGTCCGCCCATGTTTCCGCCCAGTTTAGCCCACTTTGAAACTACGCCCCTGTGTCATTCCGCATGACGCCCATAACACACCCCTATTGGCCGAATGTATGCGGTGCACAGTTCTATACGGGATTAGTGAGAACATGTACGGAGACCATGCGTGGCACATGCGCGTCGCGTTCTCCACGCATGCGCAGACGGCTAAAAAACGCCATCCGAAAGAATGCGGAAAAGTCCGCACCGATCAGAATAAGGGCCAGAGTCTGAGCATTAGATCAGGGGTTCTCAAACTCATTCCTCAGGACCCCACACAGTTCAAGTTTTCCAGGTCACCCAGCAGGTGCACTCATTACTCACTGACACACTTTAAAAGACCCAGGACCGAGTTTGAGAACCTGTGCACTAGAGGACTCAGACTCTAATGCACATGCACAGATCTCCAGAAAAATGGCACAGTGGCAATTTGCCAGCACTTTTTTAGACCAAGCCTCAGAACGCGGATAGTGAAAAGTATCTGAGGAAGCTGCCAAGCACATGGTGAAACACGTTATGAGCCCCATGGTGATGTGAGCCTGGAACAGGAGAGTGTCCAGGAACTTTATTTTTTATGGTACAGATTACAATTTAGCACAGGGTCAGTCATAAAATACACCAATGTTATAATAATGAATTCACTCCATTGTAAACATATATTTCTGGGGCGCGCTGTAAGATTGGGAGGGGTCGAAGCCTTCCAATTTAATAAATGGTCAGTAAACACATCTAAGAAGTCATTTAAACTTTATTTTTTTCAATGCATTAAAATAACAATTTATTAAAAGTTTATCAATATAAATAAAAAGCAAATAAAATACAGTGTAATATAATCACAAGAGAACAATGGTAACACTAAGCGCTGCTAGGTGGAAATAGTTTCATGTGTAGTGACTGCTTAATCACAATGACACTGGACACAATATCAAATTTTTATGTATAAAACACATTTATAAGTAAAAATAAAAAATAAACAAGAATTAGGTTTTGTAACCCTACTGTATCTAAAAATACAAATGCATATATGCTTCACAGAAAGAAGTGCAAATATTAGTATATGTTGCAGTCTCCAATAATCAATTACAATTCTCCATTGGATCAATATTCACAGGATATGATATAGTAGAACCTGTTAGAATAAATTCACTTATTATGGGCGAATGTATATTATAAGGAGTTTTCCATGGGTGATATAAAATCACAGAAGGTGCTAATAGCCCAATAGGACAATTCCAGTGGATACAATTGTTACTGGTATGCCGGAAAGAGTTACTTTAGCCAATTAGCATGTAGCAAACACGCAGTAGGAGTGAAGGCTGTTTTCCAAAAACTTGTTTACATAAGAATTATATTTACATAATAAATGTAACGACATAAATTAGTTTGTTATTTACCACTGGACACATTATATGTTAAATAGTGATTAGTGAATCAATTGAATAATTAATTGAATTAAGTAAACCTCCAGCCTTTAAATAACAATTCTGCTGCTAGTGACAATTTGTCTTGAAAAAGTTTCCAGTCTGAGCGGAAACGAAACGCGTTGACGTCACTAGCCATTACCTGTAGTAAATCGTCTGTCCCTGACATGTCCATGAACCTCCCTCCTGGTGGCGAGACGGGCGGAAAGCAGGGCTGCATGCGGAAGTAGGGACACAACGGAAGGTCCCGGGTGGCTCGCAGGGTATCGGGTATCCGTACACTGCTGCCAGACATCCCAGCAGTGTATGGGCACCTTTAGGAACTGAAGGTTTGTTTGCAGTCCCCTAACATAATGAGTGACCCTAGCACCTGCTTCATTCTAGTAGAAACAAAGGGCCTGATTCAGACCTGTTCCCTAGGCTTTGTGTAAACCTCAAACATCGGGAACAGGGACGAATTCAAACCCAATGGAACGGGACTGAAGCTTCCTCAATATGTAATATCTGTGGAGCCTAATGCATTTTGTGATATCCCCCCAGTGTTTTAATTAAGAAATGTATAAATATTTGTGTTAATATTATTAGTAATAATTATTATAATAATAATAATATGATACAGAATTGTTTAGAGATTGATAAGAGTTTACATACATCAACCACCCCGGAGGTATTAAACAATCATGTAGAATGAGTTCTAATTGTCAGATGCCACTGAACTGGCATCTAGTGCTCTTGCGGTCTCCACCTCCCTCACCTGTCCTCCCCCCTGGAGTTGCTGGTCGCACACCTAGCCTAGGCTGTAAACATCACATTAGAGCCAGTCACATTACTGATGTAATGTAGCCAAGCCAGTTGGAATTGTTTAGTGTACTACTTATTAAGCCAGTTCTGTGCAAGATCAAGGGGGCATAGTTATTGTTTCCCAGTGACACTTGTATGCACAATGTCTGCTGGACTTAAACCCTGCTCCATCTGCCACTAGTCACTTGGACAGCACAGTAGGGATGGCCATTGGAAGGGTACCCATCAATTATACTATTGATAGGTAACCCACCCCCAATTGAAACCATTTGCAAAGGAATGAGCAATGATTTCACCCACCTATGGCCACCCCTGCTTTACAATTCAGTGGGATGTGGGCCAATGAGAGCCCAGGGGTGGGGCATTGAAGGGTGGAACTAAGCTCTGTGTCCCAACACGAAAAAAAAATTGTTTGGGTATGGGTGAAAACCGGACCAGGACAAAACCCCCGGACCGCCGGACCAGACAACAAACTCTGCATTTTGGAGCTTGTAGCCTCCGGTCCGTGGGGTGTCCTGTTCGGGGGTGTCCTGCCCGGGGGGCTGCCTGTGACACCTGTCACCAAGTAGAGGAGGAGGGGGTAGAATAAAGCCTCCCTGTATGGTCCGGGCATGTAGCAAAAACCAGACGGTCCGGAGCACACGGGGAGGCTGTAATCTCCCTCCACCATGTCCTTGGTGATAGCTACAACAGGGACCCCCCCCCCCCTTCCCGGACAAGACACCCCCCGGACTGGACCCTACAAGCTCCGGACTGCAGATTTTGATGTCCTGTCCGGGTCCAGTTTTTACATAGTCCCTATTTGTTTGCTTGTGAATCAACTACAGTGGGAAACCATATGGCTCTCCCTCATAGATGGTAAGAGTAGTCAACATTGGTCAAAGACCATTGATGATTTTGACTTATCGACAATTAATGGTCATCCATGGGTGCCCCACTAGCCAGGGCATTGTACCTGACAAAGTGTCCTGGACATCCTGCCAGATGTTTATTGATTTAATTTATGAGCTCCTACTGCCCCACTTGCTCTCCAAACCATCCATGGGTGGGCAGGGAGATGGGAAGGTAGCAGCCGCAGACAAAGATGGGGTACAGGGAAATATAGATGCTGAAGCAGCTTCCATTTGTGGGTTGTGTGTCTGAAGCGTCAACCACTGGGGTCCTGCCCAGGGCCGAAACAAGGCAGTCATTTGGTGCCCCCCCCCCACCCCTGACGGGGGGACCAGACCAAATGACCGCCTTGCCCCTGGCGCCGGAGACCCCCCCCTCCTCTCACCGCCACGGCTGCTGCCCTTCTCCTCCTCATCCCATGCTGCTGCTGTCACCAGTGACCCACCGTCCGACTCAGCCATGTGCATCCTGCTGTGAATGGCCGGGCTGGGTCATGTGGGGCGGTGGTGGACAGCTGGGTGTGGCTGATCGCGGTCTGTGCAGTCGCCTGCTCTCCGGGCTTCCTCGCTCAGCCTCCTCTCCTCCTTTCACGCCGCAGCATGTGAGGCAAGAATGGTGTAGCCGCTGTAGCGGCAGCTTGACTCCGTCCGTCTCCTACTAGCGCGTCGGCGGGAAGCGCTGATGACTTCAAAAAGACTTGCCGGACGCTGATTGGCTGAATTCAGCCATCAGCGTCCGGCAAGTCTTTTCAAAGTCATCAGCGCTTCCCGCCGCTGCTACAGCGTCTACACCAGTCCCCGGAACCCTGCTACCTGTCACCGGACCTCCGCTGGCTGTCCCCGGACCTCACAGCGCCCCCCACCTCCAGCGCCCGGTGCGCGTGACCCCCCAGCCCCCCTAGTTACGGCCCTGTCCTCTATGTCGTGCTAGAGCTCAACCAGTAGCCAAACGCTGATGACAGGAGGTGAAGCAGCAGCACAAAGACCTGCTCCGCCCTCACTGCAGCGCTGGTGCCACGGTGAACCCTTGTAAATTCTTAGGCTGTACACAGAGGAGACCCCACCAATAGACTAACAAATTAGGTCAGTACCATGCCATCAGTCACACTGTTGATGCTACCTAATATACAATGAGTTTGTGTGATGTGTGTTTTCCCACCTACACACCATACAGCACCCCTCCTTGTTACCAGCCACCCCCAGAAGTTGCAGTCCATCAGGAGCAGCATGTGGTGGCTCTTCATTCAAAGACTTCATCATTCTCTCTACTGCGGTTATTCCAATGATTCGGGGGTTATAAGGTCTATTCATAACCCTGGAATTGTCAGTGCTGGACAAATCATGAACTCTACCGTTATCATAATCTCCTTTGTCGCGACTTAATTTTTTGTGTTTGTGTGCTACTATATGATTTTCTAATGAGTCTAACTTGCTCTGTAGATCCATCACATCACTCATGAATTCTTCACTTTGATGGTGTTGATTTAAGTTTACCAATTTCCTCCTCTAATCTTAATAACTCTTTTCTTCTTATTTTGATGATTAATTCTACCGATCTGGCCGCGCTCTCATCTAATATTTTATTCCAACTAGTTAAAAATTCTTCTGTATGTGTTCCCATGATAGGAACTTTAATTAATCTAAGCCCCCTCGGACTTCTCCCTACTGCAAGGTAATTTTCTAAAGTATTAAAATCATATCAACGTTTTATATGCATGCAGTCATCCCACCAGCGGGGTTCCACTGTCTCACAAGATAACCTGTGAGACTTCCTGCATGGAAAGCATGGCCTCATGGGATTTGTAGTTTAATCGTTAACTGCTCAAAGTCTGAGCAGTAACATATAAACTACAATTTACATGATGCCAATGTCCCGGCTTCTCTGTCCTGCCGGGTGCTGTCTGCCACAGCTGAATCCCGGCACCTCCACTACTTCCTACTAGCGCTGTAAGTGCCGCAGCTGGGCGGGGGAGGGAGCGGGTGAGCAGGATGGGGGATCTGGCGGCACGTGGCTAAGGTGCCCTTTGATCTCCCGGCGCCTGGAGCTCGTGCTCCGTCCTCCCTACGCCCCTGATTCCGTCCATCCTCTATTTGACCATCCCCACTGAGCTGGACCTTTCTCTGGTCCGCAGGACTCACGTTCGTGACAGTGAGCAGTGCTATAGGCGCCATTCAGCTCTATATTTCTCTATACTGCAGCGGCCATTTTGGTGGCTGCATAGGGTTCCCTAACTGCATCACTCATTTGGCTCCCTCTCCCACCCTTGGGTCTTCTACCCAGCCTAGAATTGAGGATAATGATGCCTTAACAGTTGGCACCCTTAAACTTCTATTGAGCCAATTTAAAGAGGAGATGACAGCACCTCAATTCAAGCTTGTCAGCATTCAGTGGATGAATTGGGGACCCTTACCGACCACCTACAATCTAAAATGGTTGAGGTAAGTTGGAACTCACAACGATTTGGTAGATTCTCATGCTGCCCTGGAGGGCGAGGTTGCTGTGCTACATGAAAAGGTGTCTGACATGGAGGATAGGTGCCAACAGAATATTCTTAAAGTACAAGGTGTTCCAGAAAACATATCTAATAGCAGTCTGAATGACTATACCCTAGGTATCTTTAGGAAGTTATTGCCTTCTGCCTCCTCCTCAGATTTGCTATTAGACCGTATCCATAGACTCCCTAAAGCTCAAAGTGCCCCTGAGGGAGTTCCGAGAGACAATATAATGAGAGTTCCTTTATATTACAATACTTTATTCATCATTAAAACATAAAACTTTTATTTCTCTAACTTTTACCATATCTAACCCTATGGTCACACAGAATGGCCATGGAAAGTGAGACAATGGCACCATGTTCTCTCAGTATCCCAGTTGTAGGAATCTCCGCTGTTGAAACATGCCTTCTCGCACTGTTAGTGTGTGCTCAGTGTGACAATCATGTATGTACAGTCAGCTGATGATCACTAAACTCCATAAATATCAACATTGTGTACATTTCGGAATCATTCTCTGTGTCCAT
Source organism: Crinia signifera (assembly GCF_055691185.1). Classification (NCBI taxonomy): domain Eukaryota; kingdom Metazoa; phylum Chordata; class Amphibia; order Anura; family Myobatrachidae; genus Crinia; species Crinia signifera. Next base: position 103,504,012 of record NC_139222.1, on the reverse strand, counting down.
TAACTACCTTTTATTTATTTATCTATCTATCGTGTGTGGCTTACACTTTTATCTTACTGTGCAGTTCAGGACCGGACTGGCGATGTGGCTCTTCTGGCAAATGCCAAAAGGGCTGATGGCCTTGTGGGCTGATTTTGTGCAGAAAGTTCATAGAACTTTCTGCAGTAGCGCTGAGCCTCCTGAGCTTCACTGTGCCCCGCATGTCTTTTGCATATCAAATCGATGACGCCACAGCGTCATAACGCGGCAGCACCTGACCCGCCGACGCCGCCATTCAATGTGAGTCTCCCCCACCCCCATGTTCTAACCAGTGGCAGCGCTGCATGAACCAGCAGGCCTGCCTCTCAGCAAACTCCTCTGCCCCTCTGTGAGTTTCAGCTTTTGCCCGTGAAACTCCCCCCCGGGCTCCGGCCTTCACTGCCGCACTGTGGCCCCCGTTTCCGGCACTGACTGCCTCTCCCATACTCCGCGTTGGCTTGGTGGAGCAAATGCCAGCGGTCGGGAGTGCAAGTTACAGAGTAGCAGCAGCCAGCAGCAGGATGGGGGGGGGGGGGGGGTTTCAGGCTGACAGTTTGCCTAGGGTTCTAGGAAACCTTGCACCTGCCCTGGGCATTAGGGTATGTTCCATAAAGTATGATGGGCATTACGGTGTGTTCCATAATGTGTGATGGGCAGTACGGTGTGTTCCATAATGTGTGATGGGCATTACGGTGTGTTCCATAATGTGTGATGGGCATTACGGTGTGTTCCATAATGTGTGATGGGCAGTACGGTGTGTTCCATAATGTGTGATGGGCAGTACGGTGTGTTCCATAATGTGTGATGGGCAGTACGGTGTGTTCCATAATGTGTGATGGGCAGTACGGTGTGTTCCATAATGTGTGATGGGCAGTACGGTGTGTTCCATAATGTGTGATGGGCAGTACGGTGTGTTCCATAATGTGTGATGGGCAGTACGGTGTGTTCCATAATGTGTGATGGGCAGTACGGTGTGTTCCATAATGTGTAATGGGCAGTACGGTGTGTTCCATAATGTGTGATGGGCAGTACGGTGTGTTCCATAATTTGTGATGGGCATTACGGTGTGTTCCATAATTTGTGATGGGCATTACGGTGTGTTCCATAATGTGTAATGCCTCCTTTTTCTGATGCAACGCCTCCTTTCAATGAGGCCCGCCCCTTTTGTGGGCTCAAAATGCCAGGGCCGTTTTCTGGTCCCAGTCCGCCCCTGGTGCTGTTACAGTATTTCTCAACTACAAGAATTCTGTAACATTTGGACCCAAGCTAAAAAAGGTCTTAAACTAGGCTTCATCTTACTACAAAGTCTTAAGATAAGAGAAGTAGTATAGCACCCCAAGGTACAGTAGATCCAGGATATAGGTTATAGCTATCCACCAATATCCTTCATTTTAGAATTACCAGCCTCCTTAATGCACCAAGGCCCAGAGATGGTCGCTGATGAAAGGGAACCTCTGCCGGCAGAGCTGCAGAGGTAATCAGCTGGTCACAGGATCAAGCTCCTGCGACCAGCAATTATAACGGGGCTGAAAACGGGAGCGCGCACCCTGCAATTTATCGCCGGGGAACACTCCCATCACTGGCAATATTGCCAGCGATTTCAGCCCATATCGCTGCCGTGTGTACACGGCTTAAGATCTATATTGCAGTGTAAAAATAAAGCAGTTAGTATTTTCCCTGCATAGAAACAAAATAACTCACCAATTTCTAAATCTCTCTGCACATGTTGCATCTGCCCCCTGCATTGCATATGGTTTTGTCCATTTGAGCAGGAATTTGCCTTTGCGAGTGAACCAGAATAAGGGTCCAAATGTGTTTCCCATTTCCTCATAAAAAAAAAATGGTAATCAAAATGATTATGAAGTACAGTAAAGCAAATTTTAGATTATTGTATCTTCAAGAGTAGCTTGCAATTCCTGATATACTAGAAGGGGTATTACCCTCAGAAGTATCACTGTTTCAAAGCTACTGGAATCTTGATCCTTGTTTCCACCCCCCCCCCCCCCCCCCCCCCCCCCCCCCATTTCTATGACTTATCATGAAAAGGAAAAACAAAGCTGTTCCAATATCAGTTGTTTTATTACATTCATTCTTTATACCTCAGACGTTAAATTATTCTTGTAAGACTTTTTTTTATAAGAACATGCTACTTAAATTGTTTAGATTTCAGTTAATATAGGCAATCAAATTATTTTGATTGCTACTTAAATAAAAACAAACAGCTTTTTAACAACCACTGAAATTGACAGATTGTCTTTGCTGGATACCATTGGTTTCAATAAATTATAATTATTAACATGCCAGACAAACAAATAAATACTGTATTATACAAGCGGTACATAAGAAAGTTGGGTATGATGTGCGGTGTTCAGGTTCCCAATGTGACTATTGGGATTCAACTGTGAGGATCACAGCCACCGAAATCCTGATTACAACCCCATAAGAAGTTAATACCGTATTTGTAAATAACCTGTAGAGTTTTGCAGAATGTTATTATGGTTACACTGAGTATCAGTCGGCATTGGAAAAGGGTGTGGATCATTAGGTCGAGAAACAACCTTCTGCCTTTGATCATTAGATCGACCACAGAAAGGTTGACATGCATTAGGTCAACCACTTAAGGTTGACATGCCTTGGGTCGACACAATCAAAAGGTCGACATGGCTTTAGGTCAACAAAGTCATTAGGTCGACATGGGGAATGTGGACAGTCAATAGGTCAACGTGGGTTTTTCAAGTTTTTTTTTGTCCCGGATGTCGACACAGTCGTCATGGACACCGCATTGCTCACCAGACTTCGGGAACACTATTCTATTCTCCCTCCACGCCCCAGTGAAAAACCCAGTTGACCTTTTGACTGTCGACATTCCCTATGTTGGCCTAATGCTTGTGTCGACCTAGTGACCCTGTTGAGCTAAATTAATGTCAACCTTTTGAGTTTGTTGATCTAAGGCCTGTCAACCTAATGCTTGTTGACCTTTTCAAAGTCAACCTAGTGACCATATACCTTGGAATTGTATTCACTGTGAGCATGAGGTATGCATGCGGCACTTAAAGCATCGATTTTGTGGAATGTATTTACAGGTAATAAGAGTGACACTTGTATGTATAACCACACAGGAGGAAAAATACATTTAGACAATACAAAATAAGTTTAGTAACTAGCAGACGCCAACGATTTTTTTATTGCAGTAAATCAGAGGGTGTGAAACCTGGACCCTGGGACAGCAACAATATCACTGTATGGAGCACTCTGCCTCATCTTGATGGCTAATTGCTTCGTCAGCTCAAGGAAACTGTAGAAGTTGCCAGATACCTGTTTTCGCTTGTTGTTCTTACAAAGTTTTTGCAAACTGAAGGAGCTCACACCAGATAGGTGCAGCTTCTATTTAAATAAAACATAAAATTAGAACATCAGTGTTTAAACTGTACACAGAGAAAACACACCAATTACCGGCATGCTTAAAAAAGGGATTTTTGTAAGAACTTACCGTTCGAATCCCTTTCTCTGATATGGTCCTGGTGACACAGCTCAACACTGGGATGTAGGAGGGTCCGAAGGAGCCAGGCACCTATCCTAAAGCTTTTAGAGGGTAGGCTCCTCCCCTACTGCATCCCGGACTCTTCAGTTCAATCTTTCAAAGCCACTGGAATACATTAACTCAGTACAAACGCCTGCACATATTATATGCACATTTTATAACAATAATGCTGCTTTCAGACCGCATATCTGGCTTTGACCCTGTATTTGGAAACGTTTCCAAAAACGGGTCTGCCAGATAAAACCCCTTTCACACCGCAGCACTTAAACGGTATATTACCGTTTAAGTGCCGATTTTTTGACACTGGCAGACCCGTTTTTGGAAACTTTCCAAATACAGGGTCAAAGCCAGTGCAGCCTTCAGCCCTCCCCTCCGTGCAGCTCCCCCCCCCTCGCGCGTGTCGACCGAGAGCGTGTCGACGCCCCCGCGCATGTCGACGCCCCCCGCGCGTGTCAGCCCCCCCCCCCGTGTCGACTTACCCCGTGCCGGTACCTCCGTTGTGGATCCCGGCACTGCAGCTCAGTATGCTCGGAAAGCACTTATGAAAAAAGTGTCTTCCAGAAAATGGCTGCCCCATAGGAAACCCAGTTTAAAAAAACTGTCTTTCGTATGGGGGCAGCCATTTTCTGAAAGACACTTTTTTCATAAGTGCTTTCCGAGCATACTGAGCTGCAGTGCCGGGAACCACAACGGAGATACCGGCACGGGGTAAGTCGACACGGGGGGGGGGCGTCGACACGCACGCGGGGGGGGCGTCGACACGCACGCGGGGGGGCGTCGACACGCACGCGGGGGGGGCTAAAGTGCTGTGAATACTTAACCCCTTCACGACATTTGACGTATATATACGTCATGGTCGGGAAGTACTTCCCGACACATGACGTATATATACATCATGACTTCTAACTGTCACTGCGTCTAGAGACGCAGTGACAGTTAGGTGATGTCTGCAGACAGCAGACATCCCCCCTCGTCGCCCAGGGGGGGCAGGGGTGCCCCCCCCGGTCGGCGATCGCTGTGATTGGCTGTTCAAATCTGAACAGTCAATCACAGCGTTTCCTGTGTTACCGGCGGCTAAGCCGCTCGGTAACACAGAAAACGGTGGTGATCGGTGCAGCACCGATCACCACCGATGTGCAGCCCCCCCCTCCCACCCGCCGGGCACTCACCCAGCAGCGGCAGCAGCTCCCCCGGCTCCCCGGTGCGCACGCAGCGCTGCCCTCCTCCCCCCTCCCCCCCGCAGCAGCAGCAGCAGCAGCAGCATCATGCTGCTAGAAAAGTTAAAATAAAATAAAAAAGAAGTATTGCAAATGTATATGTATATATATATATATATATATATATATATATACACACACATATATATATATATATATATATATGTGTGTGTGTATATATATGTATATATACAGATGGGGCCGGGCTCATCTTTGCAGGGGATGGCGATGGCGTCGCCATCGCCATTCCCTGCTCCCGCGCCATCTGTGTGCCCACACCGGGCGCCCGCACCCCCCCACAGCCTCCTCGGGTCCCCCCAGCCCCCCTCGAGCGGGAGGCGGACAGTATTGTGTCCGCCTCGCCGCCCGGCCGCCCGGATACTGAGACGCGCGTGCGTGGGGGACGCACGCGCGTCTCAGTCAGATGGCGCGCCGTGTTGCTGGCGGATCGCCAGCAGCATGCTGCTGGCGATTCGCCAGCAAGCATAAGGCCTGCGCTATCTGTATATATATATATATATACACACACATATATATATATATATATATATGTGTGTGTGTGTGTGTGTGTGTGTGTATACCGCACCGATCACCAACGATCGCCAGCCCCCCCCCCCTCCCACCCGGCAGCCCCCCTCCCTCCCACCTACCCGGCTGCCGCAGCGCCAGCACCCCTCCCACCCCCCCGCCAGCCGCAGCGCCAGCCCCCCTCCCAAAGCTGGTGACCAAAATGGGGTCACTTGTGGGGGGGTTCCACTGTATTGGTGCTTCGGGGGTCTTGCTAATGCGACATAGCAACCACCATTCATTCCACCACCAAAAATCACTCCTTCCCTTCTGAGTCCTGCCATGCACCCAACTGGTATTTTTTGGTCACATGTGAGGCATTGCCGTACCCGGGAGAAATTGGGGCACAGATTTTGGGGTGCTTTGTCTCCTTCATTCCTTGTGAAAATTAAAAATTTTGAGCCAGAACTGCATTTTTGTGTAAAAAATTAAATTTTTTTACACAAAAATGCAGATCTGGCTCAAAATTTTTCATTTTCACAAGGAATGAAGGAGACAAAGCACCCCAAAATCTGTGCCCCAATTTCTCCCGGGTACGGCAATGCCTCACATGTGACCAAAAAATACCAGTTGGGTGCATGGCAGGACTCAGAAGGGAAGGAGTGATTTTTGGATTTTGCAGCACAGATTCTGGTTGAATGACCCCCGAAACACCCATACAGTGGAACCCCCCCACAAGTGACCCCATTTTGCAAACTACACCCCTCAGGGAATTCATCTAGGGGTATAGAGTACATTTCAAACCCCCCGAGGTTTCACCAATTTTTATACAACTGAGCTGTGAAAATGAAAAATTATTTTTTTTCATTTTCACTGCCCAGTTGTACCACAATTGGTGAAACCCCTGGGGGTTTGAAATGTACTCTATACCCCTAGATGAATTCCCTGAGGGGTGTAGTTTGCAAAATGGGGTCACTTGTGGGGGGGTTCCTAACTTTTAGCATCTTATGGTGCCTAGAAACCTACATGGTGCCTAAAAAATAATCTCATAAAAAGGAGGCTCCAAAATCAAGTAGGTGCTCCTTCTATTATGAAGCCTGTGGTTTGGTCACCGTGCACACTAGGGCCACATATAGGATATTTATGAAAACCAAAGAATTGGGGGAATCAATTTTTAGTCACATTTCTCTAGTAAAATGTACTGTGTTCCTTAGAAAAATGTATTAAAATTGCAAATCTGCAAAAAAAATGAAATTTTGAAATTTCACCTACACTTTGTTTTAATTCCTGTGAAACACCTAAAGGGTTAACAAACTTCCAAAATGCTGTTTTGAATACTGTGAGGGGTGCAGTTTTTGAAATGGCATCATTTATGAGGGTGTCTCACATACAAGTCCCTCAAAGTCACATCAAAACTGACCTGGTCCCTAAAAAAATCAGAGTTTGAAATTTTCTTGAAAATTTGAGAATTTGCTAGTCATATTTGAAGCCTCCTAGTGTCCAAAAAAATGAAAAGGGGGTTGAAATAATGATTGCAACATAAAGTAGACATATGGTCTTTGTTAGTTATTAACTATTTTGAGTGGTAAGATTATTTGTCTCACAAGCAGAAAATTTAACATTTTGCAAACTGCTAAATTTTCCATTTTTTCACGACATTTTGGTATTTTTCACAAAAAAACACAGACTGTATCGACCAAAATTTACCACTAACTTGAAGTACAATGTGTCACGAGAAAACAATCTCAAAATTACTGGGATAAGTAAAAGCAAAAAAAAGTTATCCCCACTTAAGTGAGACATGTCAGATTTGAAAAAAAAGGCTCTGTCATGAAGGCACAAACTGGCTCTGTCATGAAGGGGTTAATGAGCGCTCATTAAGTATTCACTGTGCTGAATTTAGGACCCAGCTCATTGGCTGGGTCCTAAATACCGTTTCAGAACCGATTTTGAGCCTAAAATACCGGTTCTGAAACGGGTAGGACCCTGCATTTTAACCGGTTAGAAAAAACGTTTTTTTCTAACCGGTTAAGTGGTCCTGCACCTTTTAGACCGCACACATTACCGTTTTAAAACGGTAAAAAAACGGCAATATACCGTTTTTAAAGTGCGGTCTGAAAGGGGCATTACTGTTAACTTTAACCATTTTAACATGAACATCATGAAACTTCTGGCATACTTACTGAGCGTAAGGGAGGGATCGCTGTGTCACCAGGACCATATCAGAGAAAGGGATTCGAACGGTAAGTTCTTACAAAAATCCCTTTTTCTCTTTCAATGGTCCTGGTGACACAGCTCAACACTGGGACGTTCCAGAGCCGGTCCTTTGGGTGGGTACGCTCAGGTCTGCAGCTCTCAGCACTGCTCGCCCGAATGATGCGTCCTCTGACGCGAACTCATGGAATCTATAGAATTTGGCAAATGTATGAACAGATGACCAAGTGGCAGCCCTGCAAACCTGCTCAGCTGTTGCCCCATGTCGAACCGCCCAAGAGGTGGCAACTGACCTGGTGGTATGCGCATTTATTCTGGCTGGTACAGGCCTTCCCACTTTGGTGTATGCAAAAGTTATCACAGATCGCAACCACCTAGCAATAGTCTGCTTAGATGCAGGCCAACCAATTTTGTGTATGTCATACAACATCAACAAGGTGTCAGTCTTTCTGACACTCTTAACTCTGTCCACATAAATGCGTAAAGCACGCACAACATCCAAACTCCTCAACTTATCCCTTTTCTTAGAACCCTCTGGGGGTTGAAACACAGGTAGAATTATCTCCTGATTTAGATGGAAGGCAGAGGCTACCTTCGGCAAAAACTGAGGCACTGTCCGAAGAACTGCCCTGTCGTCATGAAAAATTAAGAAAGGAGATTTGCATGACAAAGCTCCTAACTCTGACACCCTCTTAGCTGATGCCACTGCCAACAAGAACACCAGCTTCCATGTGAGGAACTTAAGGTCCGCCGACCTCAAAGGTTCAAAGGGTGCCTTCTGAAGGCATTCCAAGACCAGTGACAAATCCCAAGGCGCCACTGGTTGTTTGTATGGAGGTTTCAACCTAGATACCCCCTGTAAAAAAGTCTGAATTTCCGGTAAAATAGCTATCCTTTTCTGGAAATAGATGGACAAGGCCAAGATCTGTACCTTCAATGACTGAAGGCTTAGGCCCGATGAGAAACCATCTTGTAAAAATTCCATCATTTTAGATAACTTAAAACGAGATGTGTGTGACTTCCGTCTCTCGCACCATCGAATGTAAGTCTTCCAGTCTCTATAATAATTTGCCGAGGATACAGATTTCCTGGCTTTAATCATAGTGTGAACCACTGCGTCAGAAAACCCTTTACTTATCAAAATGTCGGTCTCAATAGCCAGGCCGTCAAAATTAATCGAGCTGAATCCAGGTGAATGAATGGGCCTTGTCTTAGAAGGTCTGGCCTCAGAGGTAGACGCCACGAGTCCACAGACAACCTCTGAAGCCTCGAGTACCAGGACCTCCTTGGCCAATCTGGGGCCACTAAGATCACCGGAACCGCCTGCGCCTGTATTTTCTTTAAGTCTCGCCAGCATTGGTACTGGTGGAAAGGCATAAAGGAGATTCCCCTCCCAGGGGATAGTCATGGCATCCACCGCCTCCGCTAGTGGATCCCTTGTTCTGGCATAGAACCTGGGCACTTGGTGGTTGAACCTGGATGCCATCAGGTCCACATCCGGAGTTCCCCACTTCAAAGTGATCTGCTGAAACACCTGAGGGTTTAAGCTCCATTCCCCTTCCTTGAGCTCCTCCCTGCTCAGGAAGTCGGCCTCTATATTCTCCACTCCTGGTATGAATATAGCTGATACAGCTGGAACATTCTGTTCCGCCCACCGGAAGATTCTGGACACCTCCCACATGGCCAATTTGCTGCGTGTACCTCCCTGGTGATTCAGATACGCCACAGCTGTGGCATTGTCGGTCTGAATCCTTAAAGGGAGGTTCTGCAACCTGTCTCCCGCCAAGGAAATCACTTCTGTCCACCATTTCAAGGAGTCTCGAGTGTCCGAAGACAGCACTATCAGCTCCGACTTCATGGTCTGTGTGTTTCCTGACCAAGCCGTCAAGATGTTCCACTGGAACACCCGAGAGTGGAACCTGGCAAATTGCAGCGTCTCGAATGACGCCACCATTTTCCCCAGCAGCTTGAGGCACCTCCATACAGAAATGCTCCGAGCGCTGAGAATCTCCTGGACTAAGGCGACCAGATCCCTGGCCTTTGCCTCCGGGAGAAATACCCGATGGAGATGGGTATCCAGAATAACTCCCAAGAATTGGAGCCTCTGTGATGGTACCAACTGAGATTTTTGCAAATTTCAAATCCAGCCGTGAGCCTGCAAAAAACTGATGGCTTCTGCCAAATGACTCTGAAGCATGGCTGCTGACTCTGCTTTGAACAGCAGTTCGTCCAAATAAGGTATCACTGTGATTCCCCTGAGCCTCAGCACAGCCGCCTTCACTGACATTATTTTTGTGAATACCCTTGGCGCGGTGGCCAGACCAAAGGGCAACGCCTGGAACTGTAAATGCAGGTCTCCTATTGCAAACCTCAACAAGGCCTGATGTTCTGGGTGTATAGGAACATGCAGATATGCGTCCTGGACATCCATGGACGACAAAAATTCTCCCTGGTCTAGGCTCAGGAGCACTGACCGTAGAGACTCCATTTTGAAATGGTCTACCCATAAATGGACATTTAGAGACTTCAAATTTAGTATTGGTCTGAAAGACCCGTCTGGTTTGGGCACCAGAAACAGAGTGGAACAAAAACCTTTCTTCCACTCTGCCCTGGGAACCAGAGTAACCACCCCCTTCTCTAACAGGGACTGAGCTGCTCTCACAAGAGCTGTACGAAGCCTAGCTTCCTTTGGCAAAGATGTGGGGATAAATCTTTTCGGAGGCAGACCTCTGAAAGGAATTTTGTAGCCCTGGGCTATAATGTCTAACACCCAGGCATCCTGGTCTAGAGAAGCCCATGCGTCCCTGAAATGTGAGAGACGCCCCCCCCCCCCACCTTTATCGCTGCCGGGCAAATCCCCAGACAGTCATGCGGAGGGTTTGTCCTCTCCTTTGGTGACAGGCTTCTTGTGAAAGGAGCCAAACTTGGACTTCGGGGCCTTGCCCCTAGACGACTGAAACTTTCCCCTAAAGGACTGTCCTCGAAAGGACGCACCACCTCTAGGGGAGGGCCGAAAGGACGGCCTAAAGGCAGAAAATCTGGATGTCTGCTTAGCTGTGGGGGCCGGCAGAAATGTACTTTTACCGCCCGTGGCTTGTTTAATGATTTCCTCTAATTCTGATCCAAATAATAACTTTCCTTTGAAAGCTAAAGTTTCTAAGGCCTTCTTAGACTCATTGTCTGCTTCCCAGGCCTTAAGCCAGAGCACTCTCCTGGCATTAATAGACACTGTGGACACTCTGGTTGCCATTTTGAGTGCTTCCTCCTCTGCTTCCAACACATACTCCGCAGCTGCCTTAACCCCTTACCGCCGCAGCCTGTTTTTGCCTTCCTGACAGAGCCCTTTTTTTCAAATCTGACATGTATCACTTTATGTGGGGATAACTTTTTATTGCTTTTACTTATCCCAGTGATTTTGAGATTGTTTTCTCGTGACACATTGTACTTTAAGTTAGTGGTAAATTTTGGTCGATACAGTCTGGTTTTTTTTGTGTGAAAAATACCAAAATGTCGTAAAAAAATTGAAAATTTAGCAATTTGCAAAATGTTAAATTTTCTGCTTGTGAGACAAATAATCATACCACTCAAAATAGTTAATAACTAACATAGACCATATGTATACTTTATGTTTTAATCATTATTTCAACCTCCTTTTATTTTTTTTGGACACTAGGGGGCAGCAGAGTCAAAATTATACACATAACTCATAAAACACTGCAATTGGCTGTTCACATTTGAACAGCCAATCGCAACGATCGCCGATGGGGGGGGGGGGCATCGCTGCCCCCCCTGGGCAATGAGGGAAGATGTCTGGTGTCAGGGACAGCAGACATCGTCCCTCTGTCACCACGTCTATAGACGCGGTGACAGTTTAATGGCATGACGTACATTTATGCCATGTGTCGGGAAGTACATCCCGACCATGACGTAAATGTACGTCAAATGTCGGGAAGGGGTTAAGCTTTTCCGCAAGCAGCAATACACCAGGGTCAGCTTGTAGCATGGTGCACAACTCATTGGCCCACTCAATCATGGCCTTAGAGACCCAGGCTGAAGCAATAAGAGGACGTAGGGTGAATCCCACCCCCTCAAATATAGCCTTGAGGTTACCCTCCAGCTTTTTGTCCACCGGATCTTTGAAAGCTGCACCGCCTTGCACTGGTAATACAGTAGCCTTAGACAAACGTGCCACAGATGCATCCACAACTGGCACTTTTTCCCAGAGCTCCGCATGAGACTCTGGCATGGGGTACAGACTGAGGAATCTCTTAGGCATCTGCAGCCTCTTATCAGGGGTTTTCCAAGCCACTTCCAACAATTCCTGTAAACCTTCATCCGAAGGAAAGGTAACAGCCTCCTTAGGCTGTCGCTTAAACACACCTTTAGCAGGAGTCTTATCCTCCACTGAAAGTTTCAAAGCCTGTTTCACAGCTACAATAAGATCCTCTACCCCTGCAGAAGAGGTATCTTCCAAATCATCACCCTGATCCCAGGGGATGTCAGTATACGCTCCCTCCTCCTCATCTACCAATGTAGGCATAGCATAAGACCTTTTAGGGGTCCCTGCAACATCAACATCAATCTTGTCTAGAATCTCACTAAACCTGTTGATCCCCCTCGCAGTATCCTGCATCACCTGAATAAAGGCAGGATCTGCCTGGGTAAGAGGCAAGGAGCCAGAGGACTGCTGAGATGATGGCATAGGTCTCTGAGATTCTACCAATACATCACTCTGTCTGTCCAGTAACTGCACCAAAATGTTCACTGACCTGCCCAGGGCACTAGCCCACGCGGGTTCAATCTGCTCTGCCCTCTGAGGTTCACTCCCCATGGGTCTCACAGCAGCGCAGGTATTACATAAGCCCCCCTTGGCCATCTGCTCAGGGACAAATTTTTGTGTACACACATTACAAGCGCTCAGTGCACTAAGGGCTCCCTCCCCCAAAACCACAGCATGTTGCTCAGACATGATGAAAAGTGAACTACACAGTGCATACAATGTACAAGCGATTATACAGTTTTAATGCACCCAGTCACTTAGCTGTCTGTCGGTTTCAGATGCGGGGAAACGATGCCCAGGAAATCCAAACACTCTGCCAGGATCTGTAAGCCAGCTCAGCTCCGCTGCAAGCGTTCTGAAAGGCGCCAAACACAGAGTGAGGGAAGAGACCAAAATCCCTGCTGCTGCGGGGTCCGTGACTTTTGGCGCCAACCACCCCCAGACAGCCGCTCCCTTGGTAGGATTTCCTAGTTCCAGTATCTCCCCCTCGGCTGGGGACCACTTGGAACATGCCTGTAACAACACTGCTGTCCTCTCATATAGGAGCTCAGTGTGTAAGCTCCGCAGAAAATGGCCGCCGCCATCACGGAGCGCCTGTCCCCCATGATCCCCACCTAAACGTGAAGCCGGTTTCAGGACACTCCGGAGCCCAGGCAGCTTCTTAAAAGAAGCTGTAAGCGCTGCACAGGGAGGCCAGACAGCGTCTCCCATGTGCACAGTGAGCTGACAGGACGCGCTTCTGTCAGTTCCTGCTGCGCTATCAGTGTGAGGATTCACTATGATAATCCTCACACTGTGCCTACCTAGCTAGAGTAAAATTAATAAAATAATAAAATTACCCTAACTACTCTAATTCTTCAGCTGCTCCTGCAGCTCTTTAGAATAGCACCCACTCCAGTGGGCACCTAACACGAACTGAAGAGTCCGGGATGCAGTAAGGGAGGAGCCTACCCTCTAAAAGCTTTAGGATAGGTGCCTGGCTCCTTCGGACCCTCCTACATCCCAGTGTTGAGCTGTGTCACCAGGACCATTGAAAGAGAAAACTGCACAAATTCAGTTTAAAATCCAGCGTACTGTACAGCCAACAGCCTTCTGCATCCTAGATGCGTGCAGTGTCTGAGAACTAACAGTACTCACTTGCAAACAATGTTAGTACAACACATCTCTGGTAAAGTTACTCTTTTTATGGTTTGACTTAATTTTCACCTTGTCAAAAGGGACAAAAATCGTAAAAATTACATTTTCCTTTAATGAAAAGAGAAATGTTGGTGTGAGAGTTTTAAGATTTTTTTGTCATTTTAAATTGTAAATACTTTAGTTAATATACTACCAGTGGGTGCTCCCAGCACTAACCTTGGTTGCGTTCAGTGGATGGATGGTTGCAGATTAATTTGACATGATTAAAGTGGACAGGTATGGTCGACCACTGAAGGTCGACATGCATCAAGGTTGACATGACTGAATGTTGAAATGGGGTTAATTCGACAGGGACATTAGGTTGACACAAGCATTAGGTTGACATGCATAAAGTCAACAGTCAAATGGTGGACATGGAGTTTTTCACTTTTTTTGTCCCGATTGACGACACAGTAGACATAGACACTAAAAGAGTTCACTGTGTGCGCTCGCGATGCTTCGGGGCACAGTGCCTCGCTATGCTTGGCACACTATTTTATTCTATTTAGAGGATGGTAGGGCATGAAATACTGCCTGTCGGCACATGCCGGCTCAAAAATAAGTGAAAACCCTCATGTCAACCTTTGACTGTCGACTTGTACATGTCGACCTAATGCTTGTGTCGACCTAATGACCCCATTGACCTAACCCCATGTCAACCTTCAGTGGTTGACCTAATGACTGTCGACCCAGCGACCGTATACCAAGTAGACAAACACTTTAACAGCACACTAAATTCCAATTGTTTGTACATATGCTGAAAACCCCAAAACTGCGTTAATGATACATTGATATGATTTTAAACAATACCACTGCCCACACATTTCATTTTTTTATACTTTTCCAACTGACATTTGTAGATTATGCTGACAAACAATACTGCAGTGTTGGAATAGAATTGGTTTTGTCCAATTTAGTCATATCAGAGTTATCAATCACTTTTCCGCCATCCAATACCACACAATACTAGCACCTAAGAATCTTAGGGGTAAATTTACTAAGATGGGAATTCTATTGAAGACAACTTTAAGGTGCTAAATAATCAAAGTAGACTCTGATTGGCTGATATGAGCAACATCCCATCTTCAATAGAACGCCCATCTGCGAAAATGTACCCCTTAATCTCCCTCAGTAGTCATCCACATGAGGTGGATACGAAATCCCGGCATTCAGGATCCCTACCGTTATGACAGCGGAATCCGGACAGATAGAATCCCGAACTTCGCTCATCCCACATCCTAAACCCTCCCAAATTGAAAGGTATCAATTATGGCATTGTTTCGTCCTATCAAGAATTTTAAGACTCACCATTATTTTACGTGTCTAATTTGCCCATACACTTTACAATTATTGTATACAATATTGTATACAATATCGCATCTCATCGCATCTCGGTTCTGCGATGAGATCTAGTACAAAAAGTATGTGCTGCACATACTTTTTGTTAAGATCTTGTGGAAAACGAAATTGCCCCTCTACGCCATTAAGGTATTACGACCGCCCCCTCTACGCAATTCCAGTACGCCATTTGCGTCTTAGTAGCTTAAACGTAACTACCAAGGTCGGACGTGAAACATTAATGGTTAATTCTTAATGATATGTCCCCTCTTGTTTCTTTCTATGTGTGTAAATCCCCCTGAGTAAATCCAGACCTAGTTTTGATTTAACTTGTTACAATTGCCGTCAACAGTCGCAAGGTCAGTATAGTGAAACAATCACATACATGACCTTAGAGATATCGAGTCTATGTTATCTAATGAACCAATGTGAGTAAGAGACAAAGGACTATAATTCCAGCCAGAACAAGTTCTCAGCTCCCCCCCCCCTCATCTCGAGAACAAAGAACAAGCATGCTCTGACGAGACTCCAATGGACAGGAAGTCGTACCCGTGATGTGGAGGACCAATGAAGAGATGCCCTGTCCCTTTTCTGTACCCAATGATAATCCAGTTTGTCCCCACTCCCCCTTGCTTTAAAAGTCTGGTCCCGGGATCGCTGCACCCAGATGTGATCTAATCAGAACACATTCCCAGGATCCTGGGGGGAATCTTATCCGATCGTGGTCTCTGCTTCCTTTGACGGTAATTGTTATTCCTTATATGTGTTAGTTGTTACATGTTAGCTGTACCTGCATTTGCACTCTTTGTAATACTGTTTCTTTTTTGTATAAGCTGCATACTTCTATAGTTTATATTGTGTGTCATCTTTTAATCATCTGCGTCCACTTTGGACTTAAATATATTAGGACACGGGGTCGGATCCGCGATCTCCATATAACCAGTGTTTACTTGCATTATTTCTTTATAAGTGTAACCGCGTCTCAGACGCAGCATCAGCTTTGATCATAATCAATTGGTCTATCGATTGGTATAGTTAGTGTATCGATGGTGAACCTAAGGCTATAAGGATATATACTTTGTATGAAAGCTCCTTGAGAGTCTCATGCGCATGTGTGTCAAAGTTGCACGTGGAAGTGTAAGTGGGGCTGCATTGTAAATACCGTGTAAGGTATCAGTTGCTAAGGGTAACTGCAAATTGGTGTAGAAGGTAATGTATACAGTGTAACTACTACATTATCCACTGGTCTATTAATATTATCAGTTTTAATAATCTCATCACAAAACCGAGATGCGATATTGTATACAATATTGTATATAATAATTGTAACGTGTATGGGCACCTTTAAGCAATACTTACTCGCAGGCCACCAAGCATCTCATATGTTCTTTTATTCCCTTGGTGTTCGCTGCTGTCCTGGACATTCTCAGTTGGCATCTGGGATTGTGAAAACATGGAAAGTGGTTACTAATAATGCACAGAAATAGTGAAATAGATGCACAATTTGTATTGCAGGCACATGCAACGGATCCATGGAGTAATCTTGACAGTTTAAAATACATAGTCATAATTACACTCAATACTTACAATGATTTCATCTTCTGCTAGACATCTTGTAGAAGTATACGACAAAGGGTCAGCCATTTCCTATAACAGGATAGATGTGCATTATTAATACAAAATAAGACATTTGTATTCTTACTAAATCATTTCTCCTAGACCAGAAGGGGAAACTTGACTCAATGAGGTAAGCTATTTCTATACAGCACCACTAGGAAGAAAAACAAAGCCAATGGACAAAACAAGGTAGATCTTGGGCGCTCAGAATAGACAGAAAAATGCCCATTATCCCTTGAGTTTGATCTTTCAATAGCTGCCCATACACGTCCCGATACGGGCGTGCGTTCAGTGCTTAACTAGCACGGATCACATTGCATTGCATTGCCTGTGCATGCCTTGTGCATGCAATGCGATGCAATGTGATGAAAACAAAGTACAAAAAGTATGTGCAAGCACATACTTTTTGTACTGTGCGATGAGGTGCGGCGGGAGCGCGCACCTCAAAGCACACATCGGACAGCCCGCATCGCAGCGTGTATGGGCTGCATATGAACTACAAGAATGAATGCATAAAGAGAAAATAAGAAACCCAGTAAAATTATTAGAACTACAATGACAACTTATATTTATGTAACAGGTTATTCCAACTTAATGCCTGAGTAACTTTTAAGGCAACCATGAGGCAATGTGTGGGTCACCATTTACTCACACATGTTTTAATTTCTGGATCTGCATACCCAGTGTTTTGACCTTTAAACCATACTAACCCACCATTTTCCAAAGAAAGACACCCAACACTAGCAGAATTACATGGTATCTGGTGTCTTATGTGCATCAGGCATCACACGCTGCATGGCATATTGGGGCTACTGTAGATGTCTGAGGACATCTGTATTGTTAAACGTCTCACAGACTGGCACAATATTGTAGCTTGGTATCACCAGATAGTAAGTAAATTTGAGCAGGATAATGGGCCTAATTCAGACCTGAACGCAAAGCTGCTTTTTTTAAGCAAATGTACAAAACCATATTGCACTGTAGGTGAGACAAAAGTAACATGTGCAGTGAGAGTAATGCCCCCTACACATGAGGTGACGGGGGCAGTGTGCTCAGTGATCTAGTTAAGCACAGATTGCTCAGCACACAGAGCTGTACCTCATCTCTGGAGATGAGTAGAATTATATTGCATGTGCTGTATTATCTAGGTGGGGGGACCTATGTGCTGTATTATCTGGGTGAGGAGAACCTATTTGCTGTATTATATGTGAGGGAGACCTATTTGCTGTGTGGGGGGGGCTATGTGCTGTATTATTTGGGGAGGGGGCTATTTTGCTGTATTATTATCTGGGAGGCTAGTTGCTGTATTATTATCAGGGTTGAGGACTTATGTGCAGTATTATTATATGGAGGGTCGACTTATAGGACATAGGTCTCCCGAAATGAATGCAGCACATATTATTATCTTTGGGGGGAACGCCTATGCAATGTAATATCTGGGCCTATGTGTTGTATCATTACCTATGTTAGTATAGCCACAAACTGTCCCCCTTGCCTTGTGCAGTGTGGCTTGAAGTCATGTAACCATGCATTGTTTCTTGCAGTGTGACATGAGACATGTAAGAGTGGGACTTATCAAGGGGTATTAATCAGGAAAGAAAATACAGCTCTGTTGTTTGAGGGATGAGGGCCCCGAACCGGTATTTTGCCTAGGGCCCCAATAGGTCTAAAGCCAGCTTTCAGTGCAAGGGGCCAAGTGCCAACAGTGTGCCATGCCTGGTACCGATTCGCCAAATAGGAGACAGCTAGTGGTCCTCTTAGGAGGACTGGACTACAGACGCAGTCTGTGACGTTGGATCATTCTTTAGACAAGCAGCTAAGATTAAAAGAAAAAAAAACATGGAATTAGTAAATAAATGTGACTGACACTGCCTTTACTATGGTGGGCATGGCAGCCAGCAGCAGTCACTGAGTGTCTGCTGCAGGTAGCCTTTCTAGGAGAGAGAAAGACAGGGTGGAATTTAATATATAGTTCATCTATAATAAATAATTAATTCATTTTTCAATATGTTTGCATTGATTCCCGGTAGGCGGTGATACACACCCCTCCAATTGTGCACCCTCTGATAAAATGGGCAGTGCACGCCTATGGTCCTGGACCACCAACCTGTGACACCCCTGCAAGGGTCTCAAGACAACCCAGGGAGCCACGGCACAGAACAAAGGATTAAAAGTTACCAATATAAAACCATGTCACAGTTTGGGAACCACTGTTCTAGTGTGTATGGGACTCTAGTAAGGTTAGCAGAGTAAGAAACTGCAGGATACGTCAATATGATCACCCTGAACTATATTCCGTTACATGAAATATTCTGATCACTAGGTCTATGCTTAATTTCCAACAGGAGGAACAGTGATATAGTTATAGAATGGAAGTGATAAATTTGTGCAGTACTATTGCAATCTGCTAAGCATCACTTCACTACAATTTTTTTTTTTTTTTTGTAAGCAGAACGGCTTTGTTTTCACATTTACTATAATGTAGTAAGTACTTTGAACTGCTTTACATAAGCATTATAAAGTTATCAGCACTGTCAATTAAAAAGTATAGAACAAAGTAACATTATATTTCACATTATAACCAGAGGGCCAATGTGAATTTTGTAGCTCACTATAGACTGCTTACTGTCCCAAAACAGATACATAATGTAACAGTTATGAATTATGATCAGACCACCGGATTGCATTCTGTAAATTCATAAGAAATGGCCAATGACACAGCATTTTGTTTAACATCTAAGGTATATTCCTATCTAATGCAAGTGATGAATATATGCAGGTCTCCAGTCTGCTAAAATATCACTTTATCAGTAAGTAACAAAAACAATTAGACCATCAAATAATTAGCTTCTAATAAAGCAGCTCTGTAATAAAATGGATTATTGTCTTTATAACTAACAGGACTATATAAACTCTGCAGCTTGATATAGCTAATGTCTCAACAGAAACAATATATTACAATCCATTCAAGAGGATTGCTCATTACAAATTATTTAATCGCTATATCACTACTGATCTAGCAGCTGAAATGACTGCTTTTTTTGTGTTATAAAATGTAAGATTTTAGATGGGCTGTAAGTTTTTGTTTCGAAAACAAAGATTTTTTATTGAAGGTTGACCAGTATTAACATATAGGGGTGAATTCAATGCAGCCGACGAGGGGGTTAAACGGCGGGGATAGCCGTAAACAAGCGATCCTCGTCGTTTAACCCCTGTGCCGACCGCTCACCCTACTCAATGTTCAGGGGGAATCCCCACTGTCAGAGGATTGCGAGGATTCCCCAAGCAGCGAGGCTCACAACTAATGCAGGGAGCCCGCTGCATTTAGCCGCGAGTATTGCTGCTTTAGCGGCTGTATACGCCGTAAATGGCATATGCAGAGTGTCAGTTGAATACTGACCCTGCGAGCTGTGACAGCTCGACCCCAGCATTGAATTCTGCCCCAACAATAATAAATTGTGGTGGAGACAGTGAGCCTGATTCAGACCCAAATGCAGAAGTGCGTAAATTACTATTCAGCGATTTCTGCACTTCTGCGCATGTGTCAGAGTGCAAATGCATGAGCCTTGAAACTGCGATCACGGGACATCACAGTTTTAGAGCTGGCAGGGCGTGGTGACTGACTATTGTGGGGGCATTGCATCTGAAATTTGTAGGAGCGGTCTGGACCTGCATGCATTGTTTGGACCACTCGAGTGGAGGGCTTGGTAGATGCGTGACGCCACACTCAGCCGATGCAACCCGAAAAATGGGCAGCCTCCGTCTGGCTTTGCAGCTGGCTTGTGAAGCCAGGGGGCAACCAGTAAGTGCGAGCACTTAGTGGGAGAGACACAGTGAACAGGGCAGCCTTTCCCTGTGCTGGACACTCCCCGTGTAGTCCAGCGGAAGCAGTTGCAGATTTGCAAAACCTATTAAAACTAAAACTGATTCTTCTTCGTCTTTACATTAGTTGGTAAATACACATCTATATTATCGCCACAACACATCTCTGGGTGAATTCACAAATCATTGTTTTTTATTACCTCTTGTACAGATCTGCTGTCATTGCTTGAAGTCATATTATATGTTGTCAAGTCATGCATGCTTGAAGGCTCTTCTGTGTAGGAGGAGCTGACATCTGCTAATCTGGTAATCTCTTGCTGTGGCAAATCTACAGGATTACAGATCGCATGGGTCATAGCAACCAAACTGAATGATTCCTATTGCATAAAGCATTTACATCAAGTCACAAATAAAATACAATTCCAACCAAAGAGAGTACATCTTGCTTTAATAGATTATAAAGTATATTATTATAGTCATAACAGTGTATATAGCACCCAAACAATGTGTTTTTAAAAAAAATATATCTATATTCATACCAAACTCTTCCTGTTCCTGTCTAAATTGTTCAATTTCGGGTTGTGCTGGCTCTTCGTGCACATGCTTAGAGATATCAAGCTCCTTGCTTTGTGAAAACAGCTGTATGGTGTTATAAATATGTCAATGGCATAGTTGTAGTAAAGTGTGATATTACAGTTTAAAATAGCAAGTTACAGTAGGTGGTTCTCTAGAAATTAATAAAATAATAGTAAGAAGGTTTGATCAGTAAGAGTCTAAAGACCCCCATACACTAATTATTATTATTATAATTTTATTTATAAGGCGCCACAAGTGTTTTGCAGCGCCGTACAAAGGAACAATACAGGGAGACAAAACTTGGCATAACATTGAATAAATAACAAAAATACAGTACAAATAAAGAGCACCACAGTTCAATACACATTACAGCTTAAATGTAAGTAGTGAGGACCCAATCAACATACAACTAGAGGCTTGAGGCCAATGATGGAGATGAGTATGAAGATGGTCACTGAGTGTTGGAGTAAAGGAGAGCTGTGAGTGAAATGTGAAGAGAAGTGGGCTTTGACAACAGGAGGGAAGAGAGCCCTGCTCGGAGGAGCTTACAATATAGTAGGAAGGGGAGACAGACAGATTACAAGAGGTGCAAGCGAGGGGGTGGTGGTTAGATAGCAGGATGTAAACAGGCAAGGGGTCGGAGAACCAGCTGGTTTATGCAGTGGAAGGGTACGCTTTGATGAATAGGTGAGTTTTCAGTGCCCGTTTGAAGCTTTGCAAGGTCGGGGAGAGTCTAATGGAGCGAGGGAGTGCGTTCCACTGAAGGGGTGCAGCACGGGCAAAGTCCTGTACTCTAGCATGGGAAGCAGTGATCAGGGTGGAGGAGAGACGACAGTCGTCAGCTGACCGTAGAGGGCGGGAGGGTGTATGAATGGAGATGAGGTTAGAGATATATGGAGCAATGGAATTAGAGATGGCCCTGTATGTGAGTGTGAGGTGTTTGAAGAGGATTCTGTAGGGGAATGGAAGCCAGTGCAGATTTTGTTGAAGGGGAGTAGCAGAGTTAGAGTGGCGGGAGAGGAAGATAAGCCTGGCTGCAGCATTGAGGACAGATTGGAGAGGAGCTAGTTGGGATTGAGCGAGGCCAGTGAGAAGAGCATTACAGTAGTCAAGCCGTGAGATGACTAATGAGTGGATGATCAGCTTAGTTGCACTCTGTGAGAGAAAGGGCCTGATGCGAGCAATGTTGCGTAACTGGAACCGGCAAGAATGGGCCAGGGCTTGGATGTGGGGTGCAAAGGAGAGGGAGGAGTCAAGAGTGACACCCAGGCAGCAGAGTTGGGGAACAGGGGAGATGATGGTGTTGTTAACAGTGATAGAGATATTAGTAGGGGGCATAGCTCTGGGTGGGGGAAAGATAATAAGTTCGGTTTTGTCTATATTTAGCTTCAGAAATCGCTCAGACATCCAGGTAGAGATGGCAGCGAGGCATTTGGAAACTTGAGAGAAAACAGTGGGGGACAGATCAGGAGAGGAGAGGTAGATTTGGGTGTCATCTGCATAGAGGTGATATTGGAAGCCAAAGGAGTTAATGAGTGCACCCAGAGAGGAGGTGTACAGAGAGAACAGAATGGGGCCAAGGACGGAACCCTGAGGGACCCCGACAGGAAGGATAGAAGGTGGTGAGGTAGAGCCAGAGGCAGAGACTGAGAAGGAACGGTTGAAGAGGTAAGAGGAAAACCAGTTGAAGACTGTGCCAGAGAGGCCAATTTTTTGGAGTGTGTGGAGGAGGAGAGGGTGATCCACAGTGTCAAAGGCAGCAGATAGGTCCAAAAGGATAAGCAGGGAGAAGTGACCCTTGGATTTGGCTGACAGCAGGTCATTGGTGACTTTCACTAGGGCAGTCTCAGTGGAGTGAAGTGGGCAAAAGCCAGATTGAAGGGGATCTAGGATGGAGTGGTCAGACAGGTAGCTGGTGAGACGCCTGTAAACCAGCCGTTCTAGTATTTTAGAGGCAAATGGGAGAAGAGAGATAGGGCGGTAGCTTGTGGGAGATAAAGGGTCCAGGTTAGGTTTTTTAAGAATAGGCGAGACCAGAGCGTGTTTGAAGGGTGAGGGAAAGATGCCAGTAGAAAGAGATAGGTTAAAGAGGTGAGCAAGGTGGGAGCAGCCAGTGACGGAGAGGGAACTGAGGAGACGGGAGGGGAGAGGGTCCAAGGGACAGGTAGAGGGGGGAGAGGATGAGATGAGGGAGCGGACTTCCTCAGCTGTAGTAGGGCAGAAGAATGACAGAGTGGGGTAGTTGGTAGGGGAGGATGATTGGGGTGGGTGGGCAGCAGAGGGGGTATGGAAGGAGATATCATGTCGGATTACCTCAATTTTAGAGAGGAAGAAGGAGGCAAAGTCAGTGGCAGTGAGGGGTGAAGGGAGGAGGGGTGGTGCAGGGCGAAGTAGAGTGTTGAAAGTATCAAAGAGACGTCGGGGATTGGAGGAACGGGAAGAGATGAGAGATCACTAATGTGATTTGGCCATATGTGCAGAACATAGGATAAATCAGAGTTGGACCAAACAACAGCACATCGTGGGTGCTTGTTATCACCTTTAGCAGGAGTCCTTTAACATGTGATAAATCACATGATTTATTGCATTTAATCTGGCAAATAATCACGATTTCTCATTTAATTTCTGTGGACTAAAGGCCCCATACACTGGGCTTATTTGGGCCAATTTCTGACAAATCGGGTTTGTTTGATGTCCCCTCAGGTTCAATGCGCGGTCAGTGGTCACACCTGCTGGCCATCTGACCACCCAACCTCCCTAACGGCGGCAGGCCGGGCGGGGAGCAGGGTCACATGTGATCCATCACAACATATTGTAATGGGTCGCGTGCCTCCCTGCCGTCCTGGAAGGTCCCAGGCGGCTCGTGGGGTATCGGCTGGCCTTAGTGTATGGCCACCTTAAATATTGTGATGTATGAAATCTACTCATTTGAAATACATAATTTTTCTATTTACAAAATTTAGTATGTCCAACTATAAACAGAGTTGGTTCTAACACATTTGTCATAACCAAAACTGGTTTAAACAAAGATACATAAATAGTTTGGGGGTACTCCCCGCGGTATCTTTCTGCCACTGAACAAAAGCCCTTTCTGTCCTTATGTTCCTTAAAGCAGGACAGAAAAAGGGATCATTTCACCCACTTCCGGTCCATGATCTCTCTTGGCAAGGCAACTGCCACTGTATTAGGGATGTCACACACTGCACGGGTACCCTACTGCCACCACGGCTGTATCGATGTCTATGCCACTGTAGTCTCCCTGCACCCTCTGTGTGTCCCCGGACCTCCTGGAGCTGGTTAATGGCCAAGTGCTCAGACCACTGATGGAATCTGCTGTGCACTTTCTTCCGGCAGTACTACACAGATGACAAGCACGCTTTTAAAATTTCCTGCAGTATACTTCGCTCCCCAGCTCACTGCGCCTCTTCTCCCTCAAAACGAGCACCACACTACAGCTGCTTGGTAACTTCTTACCAAGTTGTAAAAGGGTCAATTCACTTCGGACCAAAACTACATGAATGTGTCCATATGGAACCAAGGAATTTCATATTTGTGTCATGTAGCTGTAACACCCTTTTTGTAAAAGGACAAACTAGACACACACAACACAGAGTAGTGGGGTAGGGTATGTTATATGTCTGTGAAAATAGTTATTTTTGTATACATTGCCTTGTACATTTGGAAGCTAATGTATTTGGATATGGAGAATTCATTTCTGGTATTATTATTGTAAAATATTTGAGGTTTACCTACCGGGAAATGGTAATTCCAATCACGCTATAATTTTCATATTAAACATATTACACTTTCCTTTTATTGACAGTTTGGAGACATTTAGTATCAATAAATAACATTTATTTAATAATTAAAATGCAAGATGGAAGCAAAATAAAAACTAATTTACATAACATAAGAACAAACAGGTGTGATAAAACAACGTGGCTACGATTAAAGACTGAACTGCAAAACACTATATCCGCATCGCATTCCGTTATAGTGCAGTAAGCTCCAGACAGTCACTGATACACAGTAGTTATTATTTAAGCTTGGAACACTTTTAGATAGTCTTTCTGTGTTTTCAAAGAAGGCATCACTTCCCGATAACGCAACTGTGTTCGTATAAAGCCATCTCTCTTGGCTCAACCACACACTGATTCAGCTGCCGGAGTAACCAATTTGACTGCTCTCTCACAACTTTGAGTGTGTAGTGAATATGGAGGAAGCTCCTGGGAGCAACTTTCAATGCATCAAGTTAGGCCAAAGACATGTTTGCTGTGAAAACTGGTTCAGTGATGGTCTCTGGGTGCTTTGAGGTTGCATGCATCGAGGTTTACCATTTCTGGAACTGTAGACTACATCCACTATAGTTACAGTACACCCATTATTCTTTCTCAATATAGCTCATTGACGGCCAGATGTATCAAGCTTCAAAAAGTGATAAAATGGAGTTATAAACAGCCAGACAATCATATCCTAAACTGCCATGTTACAGGCTGGGTTTGAAAAATGACAGGTAGGAGCTGATTGGCTGGCTGTTTATCACTTTCCATTTTATCACTTTTTGAAGCTTGATACATCTGGCCCAGAGTCCTAAGGTAGAATAATAATATGGCTAATATTACATTATTAAAAGCAATTGTGGCATCTTCTTTTAGACTAAAAAAACAAACAATTTGACTTGAAATTCACAGTGTGCTTACCAACAATAAGTCAGTGTTGATTATAGGCTGAGTAGGGCATGATAGCAGCCACTGCACTCCTCCAGTTAGGATCCTTTCCATCAGACTGCGTGTTGGAGG
The DNA here is from genome assembly GCF_055691185.1 of Crinia signifera. NCBI lineage: Eukaryota > Metazoa > Chordata > Amphibia > Anura > Myobatrachidae > Crinia > Crinia signifera. Next base: position 103,478,407 of record NC_139222.1, on the reverse strand, counting down.
AGCAATATCGAAACAGGTAAGAGTGTCTGAAGTATTTATCAGCTGTTCACGCATGCAGCTACTTGGAATTTCCTTGAAATTGTCCACCATTAACTTCCTTTTCCTCTTACTTCGGTTCCTCTTTTGAATAGCTAAACATGAGTAACACTCTTTAGATATACTTCATATTTTTACATATAAATGTTCTAACTCATTGCCACAGACAAGCTGGTAGTAAGAAAAATACTTAGCTCCATTTAGAAGCACAAGCTTTAAATACTTATATTCAAATCTTTGTGTTGTACATCAATGAGGTAACACAAACAGGTAGTATAGACCCTTTTCCATGGGGCTTAATCCTTAAGGGTTTACTAACAACCATTGGCATACAGTCAAAATAATGACATGTTCAGAATGTCGACATTCATTATGCCAACATGATAAAAAAGGACACTATCAAAATGTAGACGAAATCAATTTAAGTTTTTCATAATTGTTTTCTTTGAAACTGACGTGTTCTTACTTCACGATCAAAGTGGTCATAAAGTTAGATAGTAATAGTGTGCCTACCGCAGTGAGGCACCACACCCAAAGCATGATGACCGCAGCGAGCCCTTCAAGGGGACAGAGTACACTTATACTTGACTGTCTGCCACTGCTTGTCAGTATTTTGAATGTTGGTATTTAGAATGTCGGGAAATCATACTGAACCCCATGGAAGTTCTATTGAAGATGGGATGTTGCGCATAGCAACCAATCAGATTCTACTTCTTATTTATTTAGCACCTTCTATAAGATATTAGATATAATCTGAGTGATTGCTCTGGGCAACATGCCATCTTCAATAGAACTCCCACCTTAGTAAATGTACCCCTAAAGTGGGGCTTTCAATGTGTGTTGATATTTCTGACAGTTGTAAATATAGGCACACATCTGTGGGAACGTTTCAGACAGTCGGAAGATTGAATTCACAGTCAAATTGCCTGCTATGCCCACTGTTGGAAATGTTCCAACATATGGAATCAACAGTGAATACCCCTGTTAAGTCTTCAAGTGCAAGATGCACTGGCAATATCTGGCCTGCATTTCCTGTTTTAAATTGGGCGCTTTGGATGCGGATTTGATGAGCGGATCATGTGACCGAGACCTGCTGAATGCAGATTAGCTGAAGATATGGGTGACATCATTCCATGATGGCAGAATTGCATGTACCACCAGGAGGAGGAAGCCAGACACTGTACAGGTTAATATCTTTGTGGATTGGGGACAGAACAGGAGGCCAACAGGACACAGACAGAGGAAAATAACCCTGCTGGTCCGTGTAATGGAAACTAAGCTATATTGGATCACAAATAGGTATAGCTTGCAGCAAGAGGAGTAAAAATGTTCTTATTTAGGGCCTTATTCTAGTTCACTCTTAGAGGCAAATTCCTTCTCAAATGGACAAAACCATGTGCACTGCAGGTGGGGCAGATATAACATCTGTAGAGAGAATTAGATTTGGGTGGGGTTTTTCTTCAAAGTGAGACCTATATTGCAGTGAAAAAATAAAGCAGTCAGTATTTTTCCTGCACAGAAACAAAATAACTCACCCAAATCTAATTCTATCTGCACCTATTACATCTGCCCCCCCTGCAGTGCACATGGGTTTGTCCATCTGAGAAGGAATTTGCCTCTAAGAGTGAACTAGAATAAGGCCCTTAGTGACTGACCTCTATGAGACGGATCCTATAGCCACAATTCCAAAGTCCCCCATTACAACACCCCAGCCTTATATTGGCTACACATATTAAGATCTGAATGTCTCACCCAATTAAGAGAATTACCCAACAGCGTGTCCAAGTTGGTGACATATGCGAGAAGCCAATAGTACAGTTGAACATTAATCATACAAATATCAATTACCATGCAACTGCATATTCTGCCCCTTGAAGGTGACTGGTGAAGCCATACAAGCATTCCAATATTAGGACAACTGCCAGTTTATTATATTTAACAAAATTGTTTAATAAAAGTGCCAACAAACATTTTGGAACTATCAACACATGATTTGCCTGAACAAAGTAACATCTGTTTATTGTGTAATAATACCTGAAATATCTAGAGGCTCCAAAACAAAGCCATCATCTTCATTAGATTGGAGTGTGGTGTTGATAAGGACTGGAATATTTTCCACAGGCATTTCCTTGGCATCATCACCTACAGCTATCGCAAATATAACACAAGCATATATAACCAATACACATACTGTACATATAATATTGTATAATAAGTATATTATTATTTACCACAAACAGGTATGCTTTCTAGTAATAACTAAAAAACAATAGATTATTTTAATTCTTCTAGAGGCCAATATACAGTAGGTTGCTGAAATTGAATTGTACTAGTTTAAATAATTCTGCCTCAAGCATACAAAATGTGGCTGACAATTAATGTGGAGTCCTTATCATTCATGCAGTGGACGAACAACTTAAATATTTTCAAGTTGCAAACTATACACTAAAAGCAGGGGTAGCCAACTCCAGTCCTCAAGAGCTACCAACAGTTAACATTTTCCATGTCTCCTCACAGAATCACAAGTGAAGTATTGAGCTCCACCTGTGAATCTTTTAAAATGTGTTAGTCAGTAATGAGTGCACCTGTGTACCTGGGAGGTGAGCTGGAAAACATGAACTGTTGGTAGCTCTCGAGGACTGGAGTTGGTTATTCCTGCACTAAAAGAATAAGGATGGACCATTCAGGATTAAAGCTGGGTACACACTACGCGATGGAGTGGGGACCCGGCGTAGTGGCAGCATCAGCAAGTGTATACACACATACCAATGCCAGCGGGAGAAGGTAATATAGGGGGAGCGGCGGTATCTATATATCTGTACTAGTAAGCCCGCATGAAGCAAATGCTTTGAAAGCTAGTCTGCTACCTTGTGATTGCCTCTGTGTTTGTGCATGTGTGAGAGAGAGATATAGTTTCACTTGCTGCCAACAGATCACAGTGTTGCATAGACACACAATCAGACACTAGACATATATTATATATATATATATATATATATATATATATATATATATATATATATATATATATATATCAATGAATCAGAAGCCAGCACATTCAATTCCATTTTAGAAAGAAAGTCTTTATATCAAAATGCAGAAATTATCCATGCAGGCAAGTTACATCAAAGTTGGACAAACCATTGGACAAGGTAAGATAAATCCATAGTGAAGAAAGATACTTATAGCAGCAGCAAGCCACGGATGTCCATAGGTGGATTACTCATGCCCGACAACCGTTTCGGTGGGGTCTCACCGTCATCAGGAGCATACACACGCCCAGTCTTTGAGTCCGGCACTCAGCTGCTGTTAACAGAGCCAGATTAAGGTCTAAATGGGCCTGGAGCTGAAAATGATCAAGGGCCTATTATGCGCAATAATAGGGGTTGTGGCCAGCACCTAATAATGTGGGGGGCGTGATCAGTGTTCTGGTTGGGTGGTCTGCTCATGGGTGTGTCTTTATTTTTGTAAATACTTTCAACTAATTATATATGCCTGGAAAATGCAGGGGGCTGACATAGGAAAAATGCAGGGAGATATCCAAAGGTGCACCCGCAGGATGCCGATATCCTAAGATACTTGCGGGGTGAGGCGGCACTCCAGTCAGAATAAAATAGTGTGCCGAGCGTAGCAAGGCACCATGCCCTCTGCTTGGCGAGTGCAGCAAACCCGAAAGGGGGAGAGATCCACAGCCCCCCCTTATCGGCATTGCGGCAGTCGGGAGTCCGGCGTCGGTATTTCGACCGCCAGCATATCATACCGGACCCCATATATCCCTTAGACAAATCATGCAACACAATAGTAACCCCTTTATAGTGTACACACCCCTTTATACTCTTACACATTATGCCACATGGAATGAGAAAAAAATTCACACTGACTGAGCCAAAATTCACACTATGGTTCACGGATTGAGTCAAAATTCACGTTATGCCACACAGATTAAGGCAAAAAGTCACATTCTGCCACAAGGATTGAGCCAAAATACACACTATACCAAACAGATTGAGCAATAATGCACAATATGATTCATAAACGGGCATTGCGCGCCAAAGGTGTGCATTAAAAATTACACCATAATATCCATTACATGTTAAGCCACACACCATAATGTCCATTACGTATTAAGACAAACACCATAATGCCTATTAAAAATTATGTTACATAAGTGTTGCTTACCTATATGCTCATTGCCAGGGGTTCCATGCTCATTGCCAGAGTTTCCATGCTCATTGCCAAGGGGGAATACATGCTTGTGGTAACTGAGGGACAGCCGCCGCTAGGCAGAAATGACAGCCTTTGACAGCCGGACAGAGAGCAGGGGGCTGCCCGGCTGTATTCAGAGCAATGTAGGTCCCAGCTATTTGATATAATACCCCTTTCACACCATAAAATGCAGGGATTTACCCAGGAATATTGACCCAGGATCATGCAGGGACATTCCCGGATTGGCCCCTTTTGCACCAGCCTAGTTCCTGCATTTTCTGGCGTGAGGAGGAGAGAAAACTACCCTCCCCCCTTTTAACAACCAGCTATATCTTCGGAACCAACTGACCCATTTACACGAGGGATTCAAATTATTTTCAAATGAATTTGGTCCTGTGAAACTGGGCCATTTGGTTCCAGAGAAATCTGTCCTCAAACAACATGAACAACCATGAAATTACATTTCAAAAATGACAAAAAAAAAAAAAAATTGGTTTACACGAAATATCTCTAGAACCAATGAACCCATATTGACCAGCCTGGTATCAGATTGAAGGCCCAGCAATTTGGGTTAGACTAAGATCAACCTTGAGGTTCTGTGATGCCGTTGGAACCAGGTGGGAGTCGGAATTTGTGGGTCTCATGTTATCCTATGGGGAAAACTTTCCAGCTTTGCCTGGCAGTATCTCCGGTTCCCGGGGGGCTAGAGACGCGGGGCTGGGCTCGTTGGAAAGCCCTGACCCTCAGCTACGAAATGGGCCTATTTAGAGAGTGGGCCTGAAGCTGTAGCTCCATCAGACCCATTGTTAATCCGGCTCTGGCTGTTAAAGGTAAATAAAGTACCTGCCCGGGTGCCTTCTTTGAAGAGCGATGCCTCCCAATGTACAAAAAAAAGCATCACTCCGAGACTTCCATTAAGTGCAGAAGAAATTTACTTCATATGTGTGTGCGTGTATTATATATGTATATACACAAAAAGTCAATAATCCGGTACTCCAAATATCCAAAGTAATCAGCGGTGCCACGGCCGATCAATAAACACAATTTGTTCTGGGAAAGTACTCCCCATGCCCGGCACTCGCAAACATCCAAATACAGAGACCTCACCACTGTCTATTTGGCAATATTTCAGGAATTTTTATTTGATTCCCTTCGTCAGGAGGTTGTCTTGACGAAGGGAATCAAATAAAAATTCCCAAAACGTTGCCAAATAGACCGTGGTGAGGTCTCTTTATTTGGATGCTTGCGAGTGCCGGGCATGGGGAGTACTGTCCCAGAACAAATTGTATGTATGTGTGTGTATGTATATAATCATATATATATATCTTATATATTTAGCCAGATATGTGAGTGTGTGTATAACACTGCGGGCCTTAGGGAGCCTATGAATTCAGTCAATGAGCAGGTCAGATGCTGAAGCAGTCGGAAATAGTTTTTTGAATAAAGCAAGGGCAAAGTCGTGTAGACTGCTATTCAAGATATCTTCTGGAAACCCCTAATTTCAGGTTATTACGAGGCAATCGGTCCTCCATTTCAACAATCTTATCCTTCATTGCTGCAACATCTGTCTCAAACGCCTCATGAGACAACCAGGTAATTGTGAGAGCTGGCAACCTCCCAGATTTTTGTCTCCAGATGGTCAGTACTACCTCCAAGTTCATCCGCTGCATAAACTAGTCCTGAGGCTGCTTCTCCGACCCCGTGCCTGCTTACATCCTGCTATCAAGCCACCTCCCACTTGCTTGCACCTCATGTAATTGGTCTGTCTCCCCTTCCTACTAGATTGTAAGCTCCTTAGAGCAGGGCCCTCTTCCCTCCTGTTGTCATAGCCCTCTTCTCTTCACATTTCACTCACAGATCTCCCATACTCAAACACTCAGTAACCATCTTTGTCCACATACTCATCTTCATCATTGGCTACAAGCCTCTAGTAGTACATTGATCAAGTCCTCACTACTTATATTTAAGCTGTAATGTGTATTGAACTGTGGCGCTCTTTACCTGTACTTTTTGTTATTTATTCAATGTAATGCTAAGTTTTGTCTCCCTGTACTGTTGCATTGTACGGCATTGCGAAACACTTGTGGCACCCTATAAAAAAAATTATAATAATAATCAGTGGATCGCTGACAATTCTGGAGTGTGGAATGGAATTTAGCCACCACCACCTCATCTTTGAATTGCGCCAGTAGGATTTTCGTGTTGTCGACCGTAAGTGCGTCATCATTACTAATGCGTTCCTGGGCAATCATGCTCACTAGTATTCTGGGATCTTACAATATGGTAACAAATGTACTTATAAATCTGAGCGATTTACATTGCTCAGCAACATCTCCCAGTGTGTAGGCCCCTTAACTCACAAAGTTAAAATTCAGGAACATGTAACATATGATAAGCCACAACTAAGTATCATTTGCTTATTGTCTAAAAATACCTGATATATCTATAGGCTCCAGTATATATCCTTTATCTTCATTAGATATTAGAGTGGTGTTGTTTGCAGCTGGAAGATTTTCCAAAGTCATTTCTGTGGCATCATCACCTAAAGTCTCTGCTCATGTAAAAATAACACACAATTAATACACAGTCATAAAAAGGACTTTGGTCTATCAAGTAACCTGAGACTAGAATATTAGGCATCATAACAAAATCTCCTGGTTCAAGATTATGACCGCATGCCACGTGTCAACGATTTCAACTTTCTTTGTTGTGTCCTTAATTGTTGGTTCATTTTTACCAGATATTTCACAGTCAGTTCATTATTACATTTCAGATCATCCTGTAGGTCTATCATGATGTGTGGCTGCCTCCCAAACAATATCTCAAAGGGGGGCAGGTTAAGTGGAGCTCTGGGATTGGTTCTTATATTATACAGCACAATGGGCAGTGCCTCTGGCCATAATAACCCTGTTTCAGCGATTACTTTACCCAGTTTGTTCTTAATAGTGCCATTCATTCTCTCCACCTTTGCACTTGCTGGTTGGGAGTATGAAGTTTACTATTATTTCCTAAGAGTTTGCACATGACTTGGAAGACTTCCCCAGTGAAATGAGTGCATCCGTCACTCTCGATAACCTTTGGGATACCATAGTTACAAACAAATTCTTGATATATTTTCTTTGCTGTGAAGATAGCAGTGTTGGGGGCAGCTGGGAACGCCTCCACCCAATTAGAAAACATGTCAACACATACCAATACGTACTTTAGATTCCTACAGGGTGGCAACGGTATGAAGTCGATTGTGCGCCCACTATAGTTAGTATGCTCATACCCCCACTATCCATATTGGCATGGTGCTGATATTATATAGTGTGGCAAGCGCAGCGAGCCACTGAGCCCGAAGAGCGCAGTGAGCCCTGCGAGGGGACGCGGAAAACTAAGCAAATAGCTTAGTGGGCGCCCAACTAACATATAAGTACCGAACCTTCTGTATGAGGGATGTGGGATGGCTCTGTTGGAATGGCTTATTCAATGTTGTTTCTCAAACAGGTGAGGCATGACAGTTCCACTTTACCTGCCTGTGAAGCAAACCCTGGGGCACACCAATATACCTTGATCAATTTGCACATACCCTCCTTGCCAAGATGAATCAGCCTGTGGGCCCCCTCTGCCAGGCCAGGAAGGTATGCCTTGGGGCCACTGGTCTTCCTTGTCCATCTCTCCAGAGTCCGGTGGACTCTTGACCACATCCCTTCGACTTCCAAACTGCCTTTTCCTGTGGGGAACACCGTGTGAAATGTGCAAATGTTTACAGGGGGAGGTAAATTACTTAAAGGGCATGCGACCCTTTTCGCTGCCTCATCAGTGTGGCTGTTACCAAAGGACACTGGATCCTTATCCGATGTATGGGCCTTACATTTGATAAAAGCCTTGTCTGGTAGTTGAATAGCTACCAGTTGTCTTTTTGATGTATATCGTGTGCGCCACTGGTGTGACAGCTGCCGTCATGAAATTTCTGAGATGCCATAGGGCCCCAAAATCCTGCACCACTCCGAAAGCATATCTGGAGTCGGTATTATAATATATATATATATATATATATATATATTATATCTTGCTTACTAGTTGCGCTATTGCAGCTACACTTAAACCAGTGAGAGTGAGCATGCTACTGTGTCCAATTGGGCACTGTAGTATGCTATTGATTGGTATCACCATGTTTTTGGGTAAGAACCCCTGCCGCATACCCAGTTGATTCCAACCATACAAATTGAATGGTTTCACAGTGCAGTATGGATGGTGTAATGGTTAACATCACAGCCTCACAGCACTGAGGTCATGGGATCGATTCCCACCATGGCTCTAACTGTGTGGAGTTTGTATATTCTCCACTGTACAATTTCTGGCTATGTGTCCCCCTTTATTGCATTTAAAGTACACCATCTGCTTTCTGCTGACATCTCAATATGCTGTGTTTTGCGTGTGCTTGGCTGGGGCACTACTGAAAGCTTGGATGCTAACAGTCATCAACTTTTCTGCCTCTCCAGTTAGGAAAAGAAGTCTGTACTCTGATCGTCAAGTTTTCCTTCAGACCTTCCACCAGCACAGAGACAATCATTTCCCTAAGATGTGTGCTGTCTTTGGGGTCAGGGATACCAGTGTGCCTAGATACCGCTTGTAAGGCTCGATTGAAGTATTCAACTTCTGATTCGCTTTCTGCTTGATAGTGAATATTTTGATATACAGTACTAAACCATTGCTGGAAAATTTACACCCAATTGCAGATTGATTAGGCATAGATTTTCCTGGTTATCCTCGTCAGTCAAAGTCCTGTGTTCTCCCAATTTGCAATCCTGAATAACTTTTGGGACGTCAATGTAGGATGGAAGACAGGCCCTCAAAACAACCTGCCAAACTTTATTGGTAGGTTCATCTGAGTTTTCCAGATCCTGTATAAATTTCTGACAATTGATCAGATCTTTCCTGGGATCTGGGAAGTCTGCGATGATGGATCACAGTTCCAACCTTGACCAGGGATTTTGCATGTTAATTTGCCTTACAGGTATCACCCCATCTCTATCTGGCTTAATAATAAAAAATAGGTCTCCTGTAGGGCTACGATATCAGCTGTTTCTGAAATGTAGAATGGGCCAATCTGCACTTATTGGGGGAGTTGAGTCCCTTAACATTCCAAGACAAAATATGCACCATAAAAATTTCTAGGAAATAAAAAGTGTATAGCAGAGTATAAACCACTAAACCCATGAGGTATCCACTTTTATTAAGCAATACAAATAGCATCCCTGAATAGGAAGGTGGGATATGGCAAAACAAGCGGTTAGTGGGAGGGGAACAGGAAATAAAAACAAAAAAAAACCTGGTATATCAGGCCTGCAAAACTACCTCAGAAAGGAAAAAGATGAAGCAGGGGGGAAAATAACATTGTTGCTGCCACCTAGGGCCTGTGTTTCAATAAACATAAAAAAACAAGGAATGATATGTGGGAACCCAAATCAACAATAGAAGCCCAAATACATTAAAATACATATAAAATAGAAAAAGATAATTTAATGACCAAAGACATAATGAACCATTATAACAACTCAGATATCCTGAGAAAAAGTACTTGAAACCTAATAGTCTTTATTCATTATAATGACCTGTAATCTTACCTTATATAGGAAATAATTGTTTTTTTTAAAATACATTTTCTATTTAAATGTATTTAACAAATGTGAGCAACGCTGGCATTTTTAGACGATAGTTTGTGCATCTCTCACAGAGATGATGGCACTCAAAGGGTTAAAGGCAGCTCACAGGTGCCAACCAATCAACTCTGCTGCAGTAGATATCAGATTTGCAACCAAAACCTGGACTGGATCCATGTTTCACTGCTGTAGTGTGCTTAAACAGGGAAGTCATACAAACCCTGTCACAGAATTTATACATTTTAATGGAACATTACAACACATTCTTTTATAGTAGTCCTACTTTAATAAGCTCAGTAAATCTTGACAATGAAGACCTAATGAAGAGATAGGTATAGCATACCTGTAACAAGAACACTTACCCTTTACACATTGCTCATCTTCAGTTGGGCTTGCTGGAAATAGGACTTCTTCACTCCCATTCTTATCTGCGCATGGGTTAGTTGATTCAATAAAAATCTGACTGTTATCTAAATATAAATAATTTTGATTTATTTTATGTGAGAACTCAAGAACTATGCACATACATACAAACAGTTGCCAAATTACTAGATCAACACAGATTTTTTTGGGAGAACAAATCACAAAATATTCCAAAACATGGTCTTTGCAACAATCCTAAACTGGTGTTACTCCTAAGGCATACACACTAGACCAGTGGTAGCCAAACCTAACCATCGAGAGCTACCAACAGTTCACATTTTCCAGACAACCTAGCTGCTGCACAGCTGCACTCATTAATCACTGACACATTTTAAAAGATACACAGATGGAGCTAATTAGCTCACTTGTGATTCTGTGAGGAGACCTGCAAACCATGCACTGTTGGTAGCTCTCGAGGACTAGGGTTGGCTACCCCAGCACTAGACGATATCTATTCCAATCTGGTGGGTATTGTGTACCAGATATTTGGATAACAATGGGTGCACCCACGCATTGTTAGCAACATCTACTGTTGACCCTACATGCAGTCATTGCTAGTGTGCCAAATGCAGCATGGCCACCATTGCAAGTATATTTGCTGATGCGGTGTCCTATTGCTGCTGATGTTGCTGGGTATACGCAACTTCAAGTGTTCACCCAGCTTTAGAGTCATATTAAATTTGCTGCTATAATTTACCAAGTGGAGAACAAAGTGTTACCCTTTTGATGTACTGCACCCTGGGTGCTTTTGGCTACTTAGCGGATCAATCTGAAGTTTCCAGGACTGAAAGAAATTCTACTTTTGTCAGCAGTAGGTAGGGATCCTATTCCTACAGCAGTTGATTCAATCTAGAGGTTGCTATGGTCTCTATGGTGACCTCTAGATTGCTTTTCTTATTCACTATAGATTAGTTTGAGAAGAGACACAGTTTCCCCCCGTTTAAATTTTTTCCAGCCGGGTGGCATCAAGAAGTAGCTAGGTGGGGGTATTCACAAGAAAAAAAAAGTGTTTCAATCCTGACCTTATAATGATTTAAACTTGAGAATACAATTGTATATATATTCATTCTCCTCTTCTTCTTAGAGGCCCAGTCTTCTGTAGCTTTTTCATAATTGAAGTCTGTAGAATCTGGTCCCTCAAGTGAAATTAGCATCAGGTTATTTAGTGTGCTCTGCTTCATGCAATTCCTTAAACTTGTTTTAATTTGTTTCAGAGTAGAAAAATCAGTTGAAAACTCTTGAAAAACAGGATATAATTGGCATATCTGAAAATCTTGCTTCTAGGTGGTGTCTATGTATTTACCATAGATATTTGTCTTAACAGCAGCAGCAGCATTTGCATCGCTACAGTTTACTTGAAGGTCTGACCATTTACCAGCAAGATGGAGATGCAGATTTTTTAAAATGAGTAAATAATATTCAGTTACATAATGTATAGTTTTGTAGCTTTTAAGATAGGATCTGTTTCTGTTAAATTAACATATTGCCTTTGCCAAACTTTAGACAACTTGGACAAATGAGGCAGCACATCTGAAAACATCATAAGTGAAACTACAAAATGATATGTTCTCATGTATTTGCTTAAACCTTCTGCCGTGAGGTCATTTTTCTCAGTGGCCTCTCTTTACAGTGCAGCAATGACATTCACCAAGGATTCTCTTAAAGATTGTACTGCAAAGTCAACAGACAGCCACCAAGTGTCACTAGCCATTTTACATTTAATCTGAGTACTGTTCAGTATAATTTGGGATTTCAGTTAAAATAGCCATTCTAACTGTGGAATTTTGTAAAAGAAGAACAGTTGTCTTTAAGATGTCATTAATAGGGCACCTCAGAAGCTGCTTGGGTACTAGCAAGTGCTAGACGGTGGTTTATAGAATGACAATTGACCATGACTCCACCTGTTTTTTAATAGTTTTGGTTCCTCTTTGTGCTCCCAATCATCACCACAGCTCATCAGAGCATAGGCCTACCAAGTTAGATTTTTATCAATTTGTAGAATTATTTTGTTATTGTTTCAGCTTTGCCATCAGTGATACTACATGTTGATATAAAGCAGTAACCTCTTTTCCTAACTTGACAAACATATAATATAATGTATTTAATAACTGCTTCAAAACAGAGATGTTTGTAGCCAGACAGGGGCTAGCGCAATGAAGCCCCTTGTGCGCTCAATGGGTCGCTGCACTTGCCACCTATTCTATTCTCCTTCTGTGGGGGTCATGGACCCCTACGAGGAAGAATAGCCCCTGTCCGTCGAATCCCAACTGTCAGGGTTTTAACAATCAGGATTCCGACGTCTGTGTAATGACTGTCGGAATCCCTACTGTTGGTCAGTCATCCGGCACCCATTATTTCTGAAGTGTAATTTGAATTCTTTCCAATATCAAGATGGTTTAAGTATGTACAATCCATAGATTTACAGTGCTCAACCAAATTTCCAGTATGTGGTAGTTCTTTTTGTTTTTGTTGACAACCAATTTATTGTAAACCAATAAATTGTCACCCAAGTCGCTTCTTTATTTGCAGCAGGTCTGTTCATTTTTAATACATGTGGATGGAACACCTCATTCCATCATCTTTTACAAGCAACCACTGAAATGTTTTAAACCAGTCACTGTTTACTCCTGAAACGCGATGTTTAGAAACATATAATTTTTATGTGATTAAAAAACCCTGTGATTTAGAAGATGGACCATGCCTCCTCTGCAGTGTCTTTGTTGGAAATCTCTGGCTTTGTTCTTGTGTTTGTATTTTTCATATTTCTTAAAGAAACTTAAGGTTATTGTTTTCCAATTTAAGTTCTTACTCTATATGGCTGGTAACAGGTGACTGGATAAAGATGTATTTTTTAGCAGCAAACCAGATACTGCCCAATAGCTTTGTCACGGACACAATTTCAAAATGTTAAGAGCCCAAATACTGCACAAATAGTTTGTCACATACGCATTATCTTTTAGTATCCAAATACTGTGCAAATATTCTGTCACAGACACAATTAACTAATTTTAGGTGCCAAAATACTGCACAAGTATTCTGTTACAGACACAGGGTCTGATTCTGGTTCAATCACAGAAGCAAATTCTCTCTCTCTAATGGGCAAAACCATGGGCCTTATTCTAGTTCTTTCTTTCTGACAAAATCCTTCTTAGATGGACAAAACCATGTGCACTGCAGGAGGGGCAGATGTAACATGTGCAGAGAGAATTAGATTTGGGTGAGTTATTTTGTTTCTGTGCAGGGTAAATACTGGCTGCTTTATTTTTACACTGCAATATAGATTTAACTTTGAAGTAAAACCCCACCCAAATCTAATTCTCTCTGCACATGTTACATCTGCCCCACCTGCAGTGCACATGGTTTTGTCCATCTAAGAAGGATTTTGTCAGAAAGAGTGAACTAGAATAACCCCCCATGTGCACTACAGGTGGGCAGATGTAACATGTGCAGAGAGAGTTAGATTTGGGTTAGTGATGTGCGGTGAGGTTAGTGGTTGGTGAGGCACTGGTACAACCTGGTGCTCGGCCCCCTTGAGTCTGGACATTTAACAGCGTCAGCAGGAGGCACTGCTCTTGACGCCTCTTAAGTAGGGATGCCAATCCCGGGATCCAGGGCATTTTTTACCGGGATTTCTCCAAATCCCGGTAAAGGCTCCAATCCCGGGATTATGGGATCGAAATGCGCATGCGCATTTGATCCCTTTCTCCCGTGTAGCACTGAGCGGGCAGGGGAGGAGGCTGATAACTCTGAGTCCGGGCAGACGTGGCGGCGTGGGAAAACTGTGTGGTTGCGCAGCGTGACCTTTAACATCACACTGTGCTGCCTGGCAACAAGGTTGTGTGGCTGCGCAGTGTGATGTGAGAGATCACATCACGCTGCGCAGTCATACACTGTTTCACACGCCGCCGCATCTGCCCGGACTCAGAGTTACCCACCTTCTCCCTGGCCAGCCAAGTCACCTCGCCTCCTCCACCGCACAGCTCCTACACAGTATGCCGCCACACAGCTCCTCCACCGCATGGTGAGAGGTAATATATTCGTCATTGGGCATATCAGGAGGCCAATCCCGGGATTTACAGTTTTTCAATCCCGAATCCCGGGATTGGCCTCCCTACTCCTAAACCAATAAAAAAATTAAATAAAAAAAAAAACGGCTAAAATTTTTATTATTGCATAATATGTGTCATAAGTATATTCTTTGTAATATTTTATTATGTTTAATCATTAATAACAGGGGAGGGACTGCCTCTTTTCCAGACTACACTCTCTTCCAGACTACAAAATAATGCAAGTCAAGTGAAAGCTCATCGTGATAAATATGATCTTGCTTTTCTCCTGCAATCATCTTATCACAAGTGGTGTATAGATTTAAAGTGGGACCAACACAAGAGTGGGATAGAAACAAGTATCCATGTTACTCGTCACAGACATTGCAGGAATAAAAACATAATTATATGTATCCAGTGGTGTAACTACAGAGGGTGCAGGGGTGCAACTGTTATGGGGCTCGGGCGCTTGGGGGGCCCCAAGGCAGAGAAGGCATTCCCCTACACCCTCTTGAAGTGATTTTTTATTATATATTTTTAAAACATTCCCGTACGGGTAGTAACAGCAGTTCTGCAGTCTTGTGAGCCCTGTCTGCGGTGGGCTCATCCCCTTTCTTACCCACCTGACGGCACGTGTGGGAGGTTTGGATCTGCAGTGCGGATGAGAACCGACGGTACACAGCACTGCTATTTCTAAAGGGGGACTGGGTACTTAGTCAGGTTCCCAGGAAGTGATTCCTATTGCCACCCCCATCCCTATCTGCTGAGCCCCCTCCTCTTCCATCTTGGTATCTCTCCAACCCCCCTCTTAACCCCCTCCCTGTCTCCCCAATCACGGTTTCCCCAGTCTCCTGCTTCCACCCCCTCTGCTCAGCTCCCTATCTCCCCACTCCCTGTCTCCCCAACCCCACTGCACCACCCCTCTCTCCCCACTCCATCTGCTCAACCTCCCACCTCCATCTTTTTCTCACTCCTTTGCTGTCTCACCACTACACACTCTCAAGCTCTCCCTCTGCTCTCTCCCACTACCCACTCTCTTCATTCTTTTTCCCCTGTCCCCTCTCTCTCAATCCTCTATCACTCCCCAGTCTCACCTCTCTATTAATCTTGCTTGCTGCAAACAATTTCTCCTCTATCTATCTTCTCCCCACCTCTCTCTTTCATCCACTTGGCACTGTCTCTCTTTTCCAGACACCCTCTTTTTCTCCAGCTCTACAACTTTATGTCACTGACACATACTCTCTCTTGCTCCCCTCATTCTCTCTCCCTGACATTATCTAGGTCTCACTCCTATTAACACCCCTCTCTCTCCTCTTTTCGTCTCTCATTCCCCATTAAGCTTTCTATGAAGCTCTCTCCTTGACCGACCCTCTGTTTCTTGCTCTCCTCTCTTTTTCTGACACCTCCTTTGTCACTCACTTGTCGTTATAGTGACAAAGGCGGGAGGGGGCCCCTTTCAATATCTTGCTATAGGGCCCTCAAAGTTCCAGTTACACCCCTATATCTATCCCCATGAGCTTCATTATCTGGGGAAGTAATTAAATCATTGACCCCTGTTTAGGAAGGTATAGTGAAACTCATCACAGGCTCCTTTGATGAAGAAATTTCACTTAACTTTACACAGACTAAAATAATAGGAGATTCAAAAGAAATCTTTTACACAAGTCCTCCCTACTAACAATATAGAGAGCTTTAAAACTAATTTCAGAATCTGAAATCTCCAATTCAGCCTAATTACCTAAGTATTGCTGTTTTTTTAAGGTGGCTGCAACTTGTTGTGCATCCGGCTCTTGCTATTTCACCACAAATTGGTATACTGTAAAAATCCTATAAACCAGAGGTTCCCAAACTTTTTAGAATCATTGAGCCCTAGAGTATCAGAACTTTTTTTCACGGCACCCCTAGGCCACAAAACACCTGATCAATTGTGTTTATATGTGATCCTTAGGGTTCGTTACATTATGAGGGACAGGAGCTGCTTCTGTTTGTCCACATATTTTGTGACTGGAAACCACCAGAACAAGTTTTGCCTATTACATTGACCACAAATAATTTGAATTGGTCCTGGGCCACCAACTCAGGGCACCCCTGTAAGTTCCCTTAGGGCACACAGTTTGGGAACCACTGATATAAACAGTACAACAATGTAATCCCTCAAAACTACATTAAAATAAGAACTCTCATACCAAAAAAGTCTGAAGCAGTCGTTCCCTCATCTCCAAAGCAGTCTTGATTTAAACGATCCCTCTCCTCTCCATTTAGGGTCACAGAACTCTGCTCAGGTAAATAGCTGTTGGTGCTTACTTCAAAGGAGTCATCTTTGGGAGAGTCATGTCTGAATGTATCTAGGTAATCTCCTGTATAACAGGTCCAAAATGTTTTTCTTTTTCTTACAAAAAGTGGCATTCAACAACCTATAGCTCTACATCTCTTAACATTTACAATACAGTATGTATGGTTTTCAAAACTGGAAATGTAAAATAGTGAGTTTATGGCATTACGATAGGCTGGAAGGGAGACCAGAAAGAAAGAAATGTATGTTAAGATGGTCAATTAGTGAGCAATAAATTGACCTATTATAGCACATACCAAAACTGTCATGAAGAATAAGTTGTCTTCCATAATCCTCTCTAATTGTGATGTCCTCCATCCGGCTCTGGTTCAGTGTGAAATGATCCACAACATCAATTACACTGTAACAAAATGAAAACACTATATCAAAAAGAGAGTATGGTGTGCATATGTAGCAAGGAAATATAGTAGTCATATAATGTAAACAATTCCCTTTAAAATACACAATTATTGACAAAACAGTTTAAAAACAGGTTAAGTTTACATACATATATTTTGAGTTGCACAAGGACAATTGTATCTTTTCAATCAAAAGAGATAGAAGACTGCAATTGGCTAAATCATCGTATCTGTTCTCCTGTTGTCTCATTTTATTTTAATAGGTGGTAGAAATAGAGAACAAGTAACAGCTGAAAAAGATGACACTGTGATAATAGACATACAGATGTGTCCTCATAACCTAGCCATAAGCTATACTGCACGAGATGCCCTGTGTGACTGAGCCTCTCTGAAAGGTATACAGTAGCCTTTTTTTAAATTAGGCATCAGAGATGCACTGGGTGGGCACCAATATTTATTTTGCATCAGGGTAACTTGGACGAATTTACCAAGAGGGGCAGTTTGGCAAAACTGAAGTCGCAGGACACATCTGTAAAGCCCAATACACCCATGTCGATATTGTGAACAATATTGCTCAGAAAGGGCAATAACGTCTAGTGTGTACATTCAATATCATTAACAATGTTTGCACCACACTCATTTGCAGACATACAAGAGAAAATTGGACTCCCTAAATCTTTACATTACCATATCTTCAAATACACCATTCCCTCTCCTCCTATGCAAGCCTTAACCACCTTGAATTCCCTCCCCAATAGAAAGATTCTTCATTCTTCATATACCAGCCAACTGATAGTCTTCTCTAAATTATACAATTCTATTCTTATACAGGAACCTTCCACTTTAGAACCCCATGTAAAGGCTTGGGAACAAGACTTGGAACAACATTTCAATAATGGAGAATGAGACTCCATTCTTATCGCTATTCCCAATTGCACTATTAGCGTGGCCATAGGTGAAAACGCTTATAAATATAAACCTAATGATATCTAGTCCCATATTGTATCCTAACTTTTTCAACCTGTGTTCTAAGAACGGCGGTACAGGGCAAGTACGGCGGTAAGGTGTACTGGTAAAAGATATATTGCCGGTACCCCATACCGCCATAACAAATACCCCCCGAACTGTGTTATGCGCATGTGCGCATATGTAAGTGGAGGGGGGCGTGTCCTCCGCCACAGCTGATTCCCTTCGGAGGGGAGCACATCGCGCGTCTCTCCTTCCCCTCCCTGTGTCACCAGGGTAGGAGAGATGCGCAATGTGCTCCCCTCCCCAGGGAAGGGAAGCAGGCAGCGGCGGGGGACTGGAGGGGGGGAGAGGAGACCCGGACACAGCCAGCACTGCAGGAATCACTCACGGAGGGTGAGTTGTGCTGCTGATTACTTGTTCTGGAACATTGGGGGCATTTATGTGTGGCACTGTGGGGGCATATGTGTGGCACTGTGGGGGCATATCTGTCAATGGGGAATACTTGGCACTGTGGGGGCATATGATATGTGGCCCTGTGGGGGCATATGATATGTGGCCCTGTTGGGCCTTTGATATGTGGCCCTGTGGGGGCATATGATATGTGGCACTGTGGGGGCATATGATATGTGGCACTAAGGGGGCATATGATATCTGGCACTGGGGGGGGCATATGATATCTGGCACTGTGGGGGGCATATGATATCTGGCACTGTGGGGGCATATCTGGAACCGTGGGGGCATATAATACCTGGCACTGGGGGCATATGTGTGGCACTGTGGGGGCATATTAGTAATGGGCTGTAATCAGTAATCAATTGTGCTGCAGCGGTACAATGAGCATTATGGTATGGCCCTGGGGCATAATGTGTAATGGGCATTGTGGCATGGGTAATATGTATTGGGTGTGTGACGCGTAACAGGCATTACTGTGTAAATTTTGGCCGCGCGCCTTCGGCGTGCAATATTCCTGTTTGTAGTTTATCTGGCTCCTACATTTTGTGAGCAGGATGCAATGCACAAGCCCAAACATAAATGTCATTGTGTTCTAAAGTTTTGTCATGTAGCCACTCCCCCTAGTGCCATATGACCATGCCCATTTTCAGAGCGTGCCAAAGGAGCGCAGCACAGTGCCACTAAGTCGGTTTTTCTACTTGCACAACTGCCTACACCTACCAACTTTCTTCTCTACGTCCCCATAGAACACTTTCCCAAGGAGGCTAACAAACTTCTTCACATTAGTGTGCAGCTAAATATCTAATAGTCCACAATTGAAACATTTTCTCGATTCAGCTGACAAGAACTGTTAAACAAGTCTTTAAAAAATACAGTAAAAAAAAAAAAAAAAGTGCTCCTGCTTGGCTCCCTCGGTACACTTACCATAACACTACACTTCAGGAATCCATTATACTCTTATAGAATTTTTTTTTTGAGGTACACACCTCGCCGTCAGTAAGGAAGTAATTTAGTATATAAAAGGAATAATAAAGTCACGCTGAGCACAATGATGGAGGCCACGCTGTACTTAAGGTAAGAAGTTTATATAACAAATAATAATCTAAACAGTATAGGAAGGTAAAAAACAGAAATTGGAATATTTCCAATTTCTGTTTTTTACCTTCCTATACTGTTTAGTTCAGGGGGACCTCAAACTATTTTGCTCTGGGACCCCATCAGACAATAAAAATAGTTACAGGACCCCAGCAAGTTACTGCAGAAGGTCATCACATCACATGTTTAGGCAGCAGCATTGTAGATGCTCAAAACGATTGGAGGAGTCTAAAATAACAGACAATTCAACAGATTTTCTAGAAAAGTCATCAGCCTGATGGTCAGAAACATGGAGTCGCAACCACATGCTGAGCAGGTCGGGACCCTCTTTGGGGTCAGGACCCACAGTTTGAGAACCACTGGTTTAGATTATTATTTGTTTATATAAACTTCTTATCTTAAGTACAGCGTGTCCTCCATCATTGTGCTCAGCGTGACTTTATTATTCCTTTTCTATACTAAATTACTTCCTTACTGACCGCGCGGTGTGTACCCCCCAAAAAAACTTGTTTCAGGAATTTTCTTTAGAGTTTAGCAAACTCTTCACACCTGCAGCAGCCATCTAAGGTTTTAAATACAGCAGAAACTATTCATATATTATTCTTATATACATACTAACTAGCAGGGTCTCCTCCTCTCAAGAGAAAATATCTCCCTATACTCTTATAGAACCTTTACCAAACTCAACTCGCTGACTGACCCTTCCCTCACTTCCCCAATTGTTGGTTCTTCTTTTTTCTTCATACAGTACGTTTGCATCAAAGTCTGCTACTACGGTCACCCACAGTCACCCACTTCTCTACCCATGTTTGAGGAATATGTTCTTGTAATGTGATTGAGTGAACTTATTGTAGATTTGTACTGAACTTGATTTCCTTGTTGGAATGTTCCTCTTCAAAATGTACTCACCATTAGACAAATGTTATCTGCATAATTCTTAATCACTATCTATCTTTGTCATATTTGAATTCCATAAAATTTCATGAAAAAAAAAAACACCACATTTGTCCCAAAATATATTCCTTTCAAGTCCAACGTCAGGCTCAGCAGTCCTAGCGCTAGTAGCAGATTCAATGGTGAGCCATTTTAAAATAAGAACATAAACATTGTTTAAATTTCAATTAATTATTTTTTTTTTATAAAAAAAAAAGGAAAAAATTACAATTAATTAAAAAGTTTAAACCAGACTGAATTGTCAAAAAATGTGGACTGCAAAAGGTTATATATACTTCACTCACTAATAAAAAGAGGGTAAAATGTGTTAAGTGCTCTCCCAGACTATTGCAAAAATGCTTCAATTGTTATCAATGGTGATTCAGCATTGTTATATGGAACTTGCTTGTCGATTGTCTCAGTATACCCATTTCTGCTTAAGAAAAAATACAAGCAGATAGGATTCAATACAGTAATTACTGTAAAGCTGGATGGGCTAAATTCAGCAATGCTTACACAACTTGTATAATAAGAGCTCAAGTGGACTAAGCTAACTATTCTGGATATACTAAAAAAACAAATTCATCCGGACATACTAACAATTTTAACTAATTTCACCAACTACTGTGAACTTCATTTAA
The DNA here is from genome assembly GCF_055691185.1 of Crinia signifera. Classification (NCBI taxonomy): domain Eukaryota; kingdom Metazoa; phylum Chordata; class Amphibia; order Anura; family Myobatrachidae; genus Crinia; species Crinia signifera. The sequence goes on along the minus strand of NC_139222.1, from coordinate 103,457,266 downwards.
CCGTTTGAGTGCCAACATCTCTGTGAGAGATGTGCAAAATATGACCTAAAAATACCAGCGTCGTTCACATTTGTTATATACTTTCATATAAGAAATGTGTAAAAAAAAATGGTACTTGTTTCCTAGCACGGCCACCACGATTTCTATTGTGGTGGTCGTGTCGGAAAAAATCGCGTCGGTCGCATACCAAAACGCACACGACGCGACCGACGCGATGTACCCAATTTCTCCATAGGCTTCAATGTTAAAATAATTTAACATTGAAGCCTATGGAGAAATCGGGTCCATCGCGTCTCCATAGGCTTCAATGTTAAATTATTTTAACATTGAAACTGAGTACATTTAACATAGAAAAAAAAGGTAAATGGCCCAATATGGGCCATTTCTCATTGGCTATGGCCCCGGCATGTGTGTAAAAAATAATGGCCCCCCATTGTGGCCGCCACCCCCACGATTGACGCAAACCCGAAGCGTGGCGAGCGCAGCGAGCCCGCGAGGGGCGGCGGTGCGCGTCCTACGACCTTTTCATTCCCCTACTATCCACGTCGGCGTGGAGTTGAGAATATATAGTGTGGCGAGCGTAGCGAGCCACCGAGCCCGAAGCGTGGCGAGCGCAGCGAGCCCCGCGAGTGGACGCGGATACCTGTCAAGCCCGCGAGGAACGCCCCTCGTGGGCTAGACAGGTATCCGCGTCCGCTCGCCACGCTTCGGGCTCGGTGGCTCTCTACACTTTATATTCTCAACTCCACGCCGACGTGGATAGTAGGGGAATGAAAAGGTCGGAGGACGTGCACCGCCGCCGCTCGCCACGCTTCGGGTTCGCGTCAATCGTGGGGGTGGCGGTCACAATGGGGGGCCATTATTTTTTACACACATATGCCGGGGCCATACCCAATGAGAAATGGCCCATATTGGGCCATTTCCCATTTTTACCTATGTTAAATGCACTCATTTTCAATGTTAAAATATTTTAACATTGAAGCCTATGGACAAATCGGGTCCATCGCATAGGCTTCAATGTTAAAATATTTTAACATTGAAGCCTATGGAGAAATCGGGGGCATCGCGTCGGACGCGCATAGGCTTCAATGTTAAAATATTTTAACATTGAAGCCTATGGGGAAATCGCGGGCATCGTGTGCCTTAAAGTTCAGGCACACGATGCCCGCGATTGTGGCCGTGCTAGGAAACAAGTACCGACAAATTCACTTGGGACTCAAAGGGTTAAGGACAATTGCATATACATGTGTGAAATGGGAGTCTCATTAAAAAAAAAAAAACCCTGCAGATACAGAGAAGGGAGGGGAAACTTTTCCCTGAATATCACAGGCAAAGTTAGAAATTACAGCCTTCATTATGATGAAATAAATTGTCAGACAGAATTAAAGAAATGCATTTACACTGTTGAGAGCAATGAATCTGAGCAGAAGTGTAAATGTGGGAAGGCAGATTTCTCTTTCTTTAAAGAAAATGGCATGTGAATCTATAGCCGTGTACACATGGCTGCGATAGGGGCTGATATCGCTGGCGACCATATTGCCAGTGATGGGAGTGTTCCCTGGCGATAAATCACCGGGTGCACGCTCCCGGTTTTAGCCCTGTTCTAATCGCTGGTCGCAGGAGCTTGCTCCTGCGACCAGCTGATTACCTCTGCGGCACCGAGCAATCAGACACTGAGCAATATATTGCTGAGCAATATATCTACCCCGTATGTACACACCTTATATTGAATGATTTTAAGTGATAAAGATATGTTTCATGAGCAAACATTCAATGCAACCTGGTTCAATACAAAAAGGAGCAATTTTACTGGCGCTGTAGGCAAAATAGTCCCAACACATATGATGGGATCTCCAAAAAAATCTCACTTTAATCCAATATTGATCCATTAATACTCATTGCGTTCAAATTGATGAACATAGGGAGGAAAATTAAACACAATATAGTGTAGTATGATCTGGACAATATTCTCCTTAAAGTGTAGGGGAAATTAATGAGGGTGGGTATAGTCATTAACTTCCCCTACACAGCGTGCAGAGAATGATATTGTAGAAAACCTCCCGTTTGAAAGCAATGACAGAACCAATTTCTGTCATTGCAGATATACATTTTGGATAGGTGCAGCACATATACATGTGGTAGGGAATATAGAATGCAAGCTCCATTGGGCTAGGGACTGATGTGAATGGCCAAATACAGTATTCTCTTTAAAGTGCTACAGAATAGGTGTGCACTATATAAATAACGTAATAATATTATTTATTTATTTATTAACAGTTTCTTATATAGCGCAGCATATTCCGTTGCGCTTTACATAGGGGACAGTAATACAACAAAACAGGGTATTTACAGACAGTCTACTATACTAATAACAACTACATCCTGAGGGAAAAGTGCGAGTTATACTCACCAATAATTCCTTTTCTTTCTAGAGATCCCATGGCAGCCATGACACTGGGATATCTTCCCTCCTCCCAAGACAATATTTTCTCCGATATTTCCATCAGAAAATTGGCCCTGGTACCGCCCTGATGATTCACATATGACACCACAGTTTTGTTGACTGTCATGATCCTCAAGTGGGTATTTTGAAGTTGTTGTGTAAGACAACTCACTGCCCTCCAAACTGCTAATAGCTCTTTTTGAAGATCTCCCACTCTCCTTCTACTGTTGTTCCCAACATATGGGCTCCCCAGCCAACTAGGCTTGCGTCTGTCATTAGGACCAAGTAATCTGGGCTTTCTAAACTAAGACATATCACCTGTAGATCCCTTGTCCACCAGGTTAGAGATTACCTTGTCTTGTTGTGCAAGGAAACTAATAGATTGTCGTTGTAATGGGTCCTTGTGAAGGGAAGAAACTGCCACTGTAGCATTCACATCCCCCACTGTGCCCATGGCACTATGTGGATACAGAAGGCCATCATGCCCAGCATTTGAAATACCAAGGGCAAAGGAAATTTCTTCTTTTTTAACAGTGTCTTTGCTAGACGTTGAATCTTGCTGCACCTTTCTAGAGATAGGGCCACCGTAAATTTTCTGGTGTTTATCCTTATTCCCAGAAACTGGATCCTTTGAGTCGGTTCTAATTGACTTTTCTCTCCATTGATCACTCAGCCATGTTTCTGTAGGAATTCGGTCACGATCCTGACATTGTATTGTACCTTTTGTCTGGATTCTCCTGTAATTAGCAGATCGTCCAGATATGGCCAAACTTGGATTTTCATCTGTCTCAGTTCTACCATCAGAGGTATTAGCACCTTTGTGAAAACCCTGGGAGACGTTTTGAGCCCAAAGGGCAAACAGGTGATATGGAAATGCTGATCTAAGACTGCAAATCTCAGAAATTTCCTGTCCCTGTGACATATCGGGACATGATAGTAGGCATCCCATAGGTCTATCGATGCTAGAAATTCGCCCTTTCTTATACCTGTAATTATGGAACTCATACTTTCCATGCGAAATTTCAAAGTCTTTATCAGAGTGTTGAGATCTCTTAGATCGAGAATGGTCCTGAAGCCACCTGTGTTTTTCTTTACTAAGAACAGGTTTGAATAGAACCCTTTTTCTCTCTATAGCTGGGGCACAACTTCTACCGCTCCTATGTCTAGCAATTGCTGGATCTTCACAAACAATTCCCTTTTTTGAGTCTTGTCTTTCGGTGTTCTTGACACCCTGAATTTGTCCTGGTAAGAAATTCGATTCCGTATCCGTTCTGGATTATGTCTAATACCCATCTGTCTGAGATGGATACTTCCCAGATCTTGAAATATTGTTGAAGTCTTGCTCCCACTTTCAGGGGATAGTCATGACCTTGTTCCTCTACGAAAGGACTGGCAAAATGCTTGCCTTGACATGTTCGGGTTACCCTTTATGAAATAGGGACGTCCTGGGCGGTAGCTTCTGGCTTCTCTATAATTCTGCTTGTTAGAAACTGGATTAGGAAATGTATTCCTCTTGTCCTGTGGTAATTTAGTAGACTTTCCAACCGACAACTTCTGTATCATGGTGTCTAATTTTGACCCAAATAAACAGGTGCCCTCAAAAGGTAACATAATCAGTCTATTTTTAGAACTTGCGTCGGCACTCCAGGGCTTCAGCCACAACGTTCGTCATGCTGTAACACCTGCTGCCATAGTTTTAGCTGTCACCGATACTGAATCCAGAGAGACTTCACATAGGTATTCAATACCCTTCTGCATAATTTCAACACTCTTAATCAGGTATTACTTGGAGATCTTATCTTCTAAATCTGTCTGCAGGTTGGTCGCCCACAATCTAAGCGCTCTTGCTACTGATGCTGTAGCCACGCTAGCTTTAAGAGATGTTGCCGATGTTGAATGTACCTTGCGCAAGGCATTCTCCATTTTCCTATCCATGGAGTCACGAAAGGCAGCTCCATCTTTCACCGGTATAGTGGTTTTTGATACAATCTCTGCCACTGCTCCATCCACCTTAGGAACATCTGTGTATGGGTACATCTTCTCCAATCTATTTGATGAACCCACTCGTTTGTCAATATTTGACCATTCCTTAGTGATCAAGTCTCTGACTACTTTATGTACCGGAAATGCTCTGGACTTTTTTGCTTTATCTTGAAATAAAGGATTTTCTTCTACAGTAGTAGGTGTTTCTTTATAATTCATAGCCTTATCAATATATTTTAACAGGCTTTCCACCAACTCCGAATTAAACGCTCTTGTCTCTTCAATCTCTCCAGACTCTTCCAGCCAATTTCCCAGCATGTCAAAAATACAAAGAATATATATAAAAAAATCTTTTTTATTATTCTAATCCTTTTTATAGTCAAAACTCTGGAGTAAAAAGTCTGATGCTGGGTACACACCAGAAGACAGATCACCTGGTTTGCGCAGCACAGGTTTAAATAGCGCGCCTTAACCCTATCCTTCCCGCTATCAGCGTATTCAGGATGGTCAAGTGGAACTAAAGTTTCCAGCCAATTTCCCAGGGGTAGCTTTTAGTAAAAAAATCTTTTTTATTATTCTAATCCTTTTTATAGTCAAAACTCTGGAGTAAAAAGTCTGATGCTGGGTACACACCAGAAGACAGATCACCTGGTTTGCGCAGCACAGGTTTAAATAGCGCGCCTTAACCCTATCCTTCCCGCTATCAGCGTATTCAGGATGGTCAAGTGGAACTAAAGTTTCCAGCCAATTTCCCAGGGGTAGCTTTTAGTAAGCGCACCTGTACTAGCGCTGGGCGGAAGTGAAGTATACACGCACTTCCGCCCTTCTGCTGGAGACGCCGCTGCTGCAGCATGCCCCCCCCCCGATCCAGCCTGCACAAGTCCCGGACTCTGGCAGCACATCACTTACCGCAGTGGCGTGCGGTGGGGTGAGGCAGGTGAGGCACAGCCTTTCCTGTCATGCTAATATATATGCCTGAGTTTTCAATTTATAAAGCATGTCAAAAATACAAAGAATATATATAAAAAAATCTTTTTTATTATTCTAATCCTTTTTATAGTCAAAACTCTGGAGTAAAAAGTCTGATGCTGGGTACACACCAGGACGACTAGGGCCCGATCCCCTCAATCTAGATCCAATTCCGACCAATTGGATGTAGATTTGGTGTGGACCGATACCGATCCGATGCGCGGTCCTGCGGGTCGGTCAGTCGTTATTGAGATCCTACCTGCTGCAGGTAGGATCTCAATGACGACCATACAGCCGGGTGCGGGTCGCCATCGGATCGGACCCGCTCACGGTGCACCTCGTGAGCGGGTCGTGCCCCCCGCGTCACCGTGAGCGGGTCGGACGAGACACTGACGACCCGCTCACGATGTGCATCGTGAGCGGGTCGTACTGGTGTGTACCCTACATAAGGCAGGTGAGGCAGTGCCTCACCTGGCTACCTTTTCGGCACCTCTCTTATCAAAACTCAGCGAATCTCCAGTAGTATATACTGCTGCACATATGTAAAATACTGGAATGTACCCCTGGGTTCATATATTGTGTGCAAATCTGGCTCTGGTACTTGCCAGAGACTCCTCAGCCATTTACTTCACCGCACATCCCTGACTTACCCGCACTGGCCGCCCTCTGAGACCTCTCCGGAGACGCCCCGACTGACCTCCGGGTGGCGCACTACAGGTACCAGCAATCATATGTGATCGTTTTAGCAGGTAGTTTAGGCAGGTATTCAGCATGTGAGGCAGAAATCCTCCGACCACACTCCTCACACACTCTTCCTCTCCCCGGGGAGCCACCCCACCAGCTTCTGCTGTAAACTAAGTAATCCTGGTTCCAAAAAGAAACTTAAAATCCCTGCACTGTCTAACTAAACGGAGACAGAAAGAAAAGACACAGAGGAGAGGGAGGAGGAAGTTATTATACCCAAGGTGGGCGGTACCTGAAAATCAATCCTGTCTAAACTTAGGAGGAGGGAAGATATCCCAGTGTCATGGCTGCCATGGGGATCGTAGAAGAAAGAATACCAGGGGAAAAGAATGATACAGCATCTGAAGAATGTTATTTTAAAGTATATGTACATAGGATTTTTACGTGCATTGTGTTTTGTTTAAGTGGGTGGTCTGATTGCATGGGGAAGTTTGGTATGCATTTAACTTCATATAAATTAATAAAAGCATGCTAATATGGAATTTTCTTTGATAGGTACTTGTTTCCTAGCACGGCCACAATCGCGGGCATTGGGTGTCATTTTTAGTGGTATACGACGCGACCGACGCGATGCCCCCGATTTTCCCATTGAAATGCATTGAAAACAGTCAAAATCGGGTCGGTCGCGTCGTATGCGGCTAAAAAAGGCTTAAATGGTCCAGACGCGATGCCCGCGATTTCCCCATAGGGAACAATGTTAAATGCCTCAGTTTAGCCGCGATGCCCCCGATTTCCCATAGGAAACAATGTTAAATGGGTCAATTTACCCAAATCATCATAGGGAACAATGGTAAATGGCCCAGAAACCCCCCAAAACACCCCTGAACAGTGAAATGTCCCCCCAAAAGTATTTTACGCCACCCCACGATCAACGTGAACCCGAAGCGTGGCGAGCGCAGCGAGCCCGCGAGGGGCGGCGGTACGCGTCCTCCGACCTTTTCATACCCCCACTATCCACGTCGGCGTGGAGTTGAGAATAGAATAGTGTGGCGAGCGCAGCGAGCCACCGAGCCCGAAGCGTGGCGAGCCCCGCGAGGGGACGCGGATACCTTCACAGGTAAACGCTTCCCTTCGCGGGCTTCACAGGTATCCGCTGGGCTCGGTGGCTCGCTGCGCTCGCCACACTATTCTATTCTCAACTCCACGCCGACGTGGATAGTTGGGGTATGAAAAGGTCGGAGGACGCGTACCGCCGCCCCTCGCGGGCTCGCTGCGCTCGCCACGCTTCGGGTTCATGTTGAACGTGGGGTGGCGTAAAATACTTTTGGGGGGACATTTCACTGTTCAGGGGTGTTTTGGGGGGTTTCTGGGCCATTTACCATTGTTCCCTATGATGATTTGGGTAAATTGACCCATTTAACATTGTTTCCTATAGGAAATCGGGGGCATCGCGGCTAAATTGAGGCATTTAACATTGTTCCCTATGGGGAAATCGCGGGCATCGCGTCGCGGCCATCGCACCCGATTTTTTAGTGCATGCGATGGCCGCGATGCCCCCGATTTTTCCTCACGATGCCCACGATCATGATCTTTGTGGCCGTGCTAGGAAACAAGTACCCTTTGATATTAGCACATCCTATATAATAAAAGGCTAAGGCTGCTCCTCACCTCTATGGGAGGAATTCAAGTGTTTTGTGTACTGGCAGCCACTAGATGGCGCACAATGGAGCAACCCAAGTGTTGCTCCCTTCTGTCATGCACAGCCACCAGCGCTGACATTACGGTTATGTTTTTCCATCATTTTGATGGGCTGGTAACTAGTAGCATATAGTTGCACATCATGGCAGCTTCTACTCATCTAATGCTATGATGATGTTATAAGACAGAATATGGAGTAAGAACTATATAGAGAGCAACTAGTTTGCATTATATTTTACTTTTTAGTACTACTTACTGTAACTATAAATATAATCTAACCCCTTCCTGACAGAGCCTGTTTTTGCCTTCCTGACAGAGCCCTTTTTTTCAATTCTGACATGTCTCACTTAAGTGGGGATAACTTTTTTTTGCTTTTACTTATCCCAGTGATTTTGAGATTGTTTTTTCGTGACACATTGTACTTCAAGTTAGTGGTAAATTTTCGTCGATACAGTCTGTGTTTTTTTGTGAAAAATACCAAAATATTGTGAAAAAATGGAAAATTTTGCGATTTGCAAAATGTTAAATTTTCTGCTTGTGAGACAAATAATCTTACCACTCAAAATAGTGAATAACTAACATAGACCATATGTCTACTTTATGTTTCCATCATTATTTCAACCTCATTTTCATTTTTTTGGACACTAGGAGGCTTAAAATATGAATAGCAAATTCTCAAATTTTCAAGAAAATTTCAAACACTGATTTTTTTAGGGACCAGGTCAGTTATGATGTGACTTTGAGGGACTTGTATGTGAGACACCCCCATAAATGATGCCATTTCAAAAACTGCACCCCTCACAGTATTCAAAACAGCATTTTGGAAGTTTGTTAACCCTTTAGGTGTTTCACAGGAATTAAAACAAAGTGTAGGTGAAATTTCAAAATTTCATTTTTTTTTCGGATTTTCAATTTTAATACATTTTTCTAAGGAACACAGTAGATTTTACTAGAGAAATGTGACTAAAAATTGATTCCCCCAATTCTTTGGTTTTCATAAATATCCTATATGTGGCCCTAGTATGCACGGTGACCAAACCACAGGCTTCATAATAGAAGGAGCACCTACTTGATTTTGGAGCCTCCTTTTTATGAGATTATTTTTTAGGCACCATGTAGGTTTCTAGGCACCATAAAATGCTAAAAGTTAGGTACCCCCCCACAAGTGACCCCATTTTGCAAACTACACCCTTCAGGGAATTCATCAAGGGGTATAGTGTACATTTCAAACCCCCAGGGGTTTCACCAATTGTGGTACAACTGGGCAGTGAAAATGAAAAAAATAAATTTTTCATTTTCACAGCTCAGTTGTATCAAAATTGGTGAAACCCCGGGGGGTTTGAAATGTACACTATACCCCTTGATGAATTCCCTGAAGGGTGTAGTTTGCAAAATGGGGTCACTTGTGGGGGGGTTCCACTGTATGGGTGTTTCGGGGGTCATTCAACCAGAATCTGTGCTGCAAAATCCAAAAATCACTCCTTCCCTTCTGAGTCCTGCCATGCACCCAACTGGTATTTTTTGGTCACATGTGAGGCATTGCCGTACTCGGGAGAAATTGGGGCACAGATTTTGGGGTGCTTTTTCTCCTTCATACCTTGTGAAAATTAAAAATTTTGAGCCAGAACTGCATTTTTCTGTAAAAAAATGTAATTTTTTACAGAAAAATGCAGTTCTGGCTCAAAATTTTTAATTTTCACAAGGAATGAAGGAGACAAAGCACCCCAAAATCTGTGCCCCAATTTCTCCCGAGTACGGCAATGCCTCACATGTGACCAAAAAATACCAGTTGGGTGCATGGCAGGACTCAGAAGGGAAGGAGTGATTTTTGGTGGTGGAATGAATGGTGGGTGCTATGTCGCATTAGCAAGACCCCCGAAGCACCAATACAGTGGAACCCCCCCACAAGTGACCCCATTTTGGTCACCAGCTTTGGGATGGGGGCTGGCGCTGCGGCTGGCGGGGGGGTGGGAGCGGTGCTGGCGCTGCGGCAGCCGGGTGGGTGGGAGGGAGGGGGGCTGCCGGGTGGGAGGGGGGGGGGGGGGGGCTGGCGATCGGTGGTGATCGGTGCTGTACAGCACCGATCACTGTGTTACCGAGCGGCTTAGCCGCCGGTAACACAGAAAACGCTGCAATTGTCTGTTCACATTTGAACAGCCAATCGCAGCGATCGCCGCGAGGGGGGATGTCTGCTGTCAGGGACAGCAGACATCTCCAAACTGTCACCGCGTCTATAGACGCGGTGACAGTAAAACCATGACGTATATATACGTCTTCGGTCGGGAAGTACCTCCCGACCATGACGTATATATACGTCATATGTCGGGAATATCTATGTATATATATGTGTGTATGTGTGTGTGTATGTATATGTATATATGTGTATATATGTGTGTGTATATATATATGTATATATATATATATATATATATATATATATATATACACACATATATATATATATATACACACATATATATATATATGTGTGTGTGTATATATATATATATATATATATATATATATGTATACACACATATATATACACACACACATATACACATGTGTATATATATATATATATATATATATATATAAATCTAGAAGAGGGCAGAGAGAAGGCGCTTCATGGTGCAATATATTTTTAAAAGATTTATTGGACAGATAACAAATCCAGGCAAGGCAAAATGAAGACTCGTACCACAAGTAAAAGCACTGTGGACTGAGTACCACACGGTTTAAAACAATAGCCACAGGCTAAGCTGCTCACACATCTGCGCAGGAGCTGGATCCACCAGAAAAACCGCTATGCTGGCTTGCAGGGAGGTAGACAGGGGAAATCCACGGACCAAAGCAGCTGATGTGAGGAGAGAAGGAGCGTCGTAGGCCACGCCCTGACGCGTTTCGTCACATAGACTTCGTCAGAGGGCGTGGCTATTACGAACGCTCATATGGTATAAATAGGGGTGCACTAATGAATGCAAAAAACTATCCATGAGCGGCATTGGATGCCGTTAATGAGTGGGCGTACACACGCTATGCGTAGTGTACGTGCCTCCAATAACACAAAAGCCGGAGGAAGTGCAGTGAGACAGGCGGGCAGCGTCATATGACGCGCGCGGCTGTGAGTGGACAGTCATGGAGGTGCGCGATCGACGTGCATGTGGAGCGTCAAATGACGCGCACGTCACGCGGCCTCAAAGACAGCGCGCGTATGTAGCGTCAAATGACGCGTATCGCGTCAAATGACGTGTGCGCCGTGAGGTGGAGCATGCTAGGGACACAGCAAGCGCCAGCGTCATATGACGCATTCGGCGCTAGGTGGACAGGGAAAGCCTAGAATGCCCTAGGGATACATGACGCGCGACGTCAGATGACGCGCATCGTGTCACATGACTAAAGATCCTATTGGATATATACCGTATCCAGGGACGCCCAAGCGCCCTGGTAACGGAAATAAACAAGGAGAAAAAAAGACTGAAACAAATGAGCTGAAAGGTATATAAAAATATATATATATATATAAAAATCCACTATAAGCGGGGTTAAAAACAGCCTATGAAAAACATGACCTAAAAAGGTCAAATGTATAGGGACATATAAAAAAATATATAAAAAATGTATATAGATATATATGAAGCTGATAAACAGCTAAAAATAGCCCGTGTAGAAAAAGAACGCTGTGTGTAAGCAATTTAGCCCAGACTTTACAAATATAATAAAACATAATGAGACATACACAAAGATATAATGCTAACCAGGTGGGAAGACCATAATGAAATATGCGAGTCAGAATGCTCTGACCGAGGGACGACAAACCAGGATATAATTTACATCAGAGAACGGTGACTGGGAAGCACCCAAAGGTTCATCATGTATATAATTACAAAACAATAAATGAGTAAAAACCATAAATGAATAAAAGACCACTAGAAATAAGAAACAATAATAATAACCAGCAATAAAGCAAGAGAATGCCAGTATGAGAAAAATTATTATTATGACAGAGTATGTGGTTCCCTATTGATTAATAAAGGGAACTATCTCGTAGCCCTCGTTGAGACCCCGGGGAGCTAGGGTGTTTAATTTGAGAATCCATGTGGTTTCACGTTTTAACAGCAGTTTCTCATGATCACCTCCTCTCTTACTAGTATGTACTAATTCAATACCTTTGAACTTGAGAGACCTTGGATCACAATTGTGGGCTTCCTTAAAGTGCCTCGGGACACTGTGGTTAAGCACTCCGTGCTTGATATTCCGGAGGTGCTCAAGAATTCTGATCTTGAGACACCTCTTGGTCTTACCTATATATTTTAGCCCGCAGCCACACGTTAGAAGATAGATAACAGATGTTGAATTACAATTGATGAATGCATTAATTTTCAGGTCTGTATCATCAATAAGAGGACCCTTCTGCATATATTGACAAACCTTACAGTGTGCACACGGAAAGCAACCCTTAATAGTAAGGAATGTATCCGAAGGGACTCTTTCATCAATTTTCTCTAGCTGACTTTTAGAAACAAGTGTTTTAATGGTGTTAGCTCTACGGAAGACCATCTTTGGTGTATCAGAGATATGACCTCTGAGGATGGGATCCAATTGGAGTACACCCCAATGTTTCCTAAAAATTCCCCTAAGTTCTTTCTCATGGGAATTAAATTTAGTGATATATATATAAAATTCAGCTGATTTGATTTATTTTTAGCAGCTCATGCTGCTGCTACTGCTGCTGTGGGTACGGGGGTGGGGGGGGGGGCGCACGCTGCGTGCGCTCCGGCTGCGACTGCCGGGTGCTGCTGCCCTGGACGGTGAGCTGCCGGGGGGGTGGGAGGGGGTGTCTGCGGATCGGTGGTGATCGGTGCTGCACCGATCACCACCGATTTCTGTGTTACCGAGCGGCATAGCCGCCGGTAACACAGAAATAGCTGTGATTGGCTGTTCACATTTGAACAGCCAATCACAGCGATCGCCGACCGGGGGGGGCACCCCTGCCCCCCCTGGGCGACGAGGGGGGATGTCTGCTGTCAGGGACAGCAGACATCACCTAACTGTCACTGCGTCTCTAGACGCAGTGACAGTTAGAAGCCATGACGTACATGTACGTCAAATGTCGGGAAGTACTTCCCGACCATGACGTACATGTACGTCAAATGTCGGGAAGGGGCTAAACTACACCAATATCACATTTTGAACTTAACAAAAACAAATAAATAAAAAAACATTCAGAAACATTACTTTAAATTAGGAAGCTGAGAATCAAATTCATGGAACTCTTCTGGAAGGGTGATAGCATTATAACTAGCTTCCCTATTGTCCTCCGCAAGATCCAGTGCTCCTGGGGAAATATATAAAACATACCATAAGCAAACATTTAAAACCATCATCATATTTTAGGACCAGGGATGACTAGTCACCTGGACGAAATGTAATCTTCATTTTGAGGAAAGCTTCATTACAGTCAGCTAAAAGATATTTTGCTTTTCTGTTATAGATCCGCACAACTCCGAGAAGTAAATGCCCTGATGTTCTCAGTGCGATAACAACCTGTCAGATGGAAAGTTACAATATATGAATGTATTTATACCAGCATCCTGCGGTCTTTCTGTTTTATGCATGCCAGAAATTAGTTTTCAAAATAGTCACAGTCCTATGGAGGATGTTTCTGCCTTAATAACAAATCCCTTAACATAAGAACTTTTTAATACATACCTTTGGAGCCATGATGCTTTGAATGGCCGAATCAAGGTTACATTCAAATATATGAGCTTTAGTTAGTTTCTTCTCCCAGTGGGCAGCTATCCAGATCTTGGAAAGGGCCCCTCGCTTGCCCAGAAGTAGGTAGGTGTAAAACATACTTACATACAGTACCTACAGAAATTCCCAGATCTCTATACCTGCAATACATGTAATGGAAATGGTTATTATTTTGAGATTTGTTTAAAAAAAAAAAGAACACAAAAAAACCTTCTCATGCAATAATATAAAGAGAAAATAACATGCTTCACGATTGTAGAAACCCTTCATTCTCCACTTTATCTGCATTTGAAGTCTAGGTAATCAATGATTTACTTTAGCAGTATGTCATATTTTGGGGGATATTCAACTGGCAGCAGCAATTTACCACTAATAGCTTCGCCGGGGGCTATCCTATTAGCTCCGATAGCTAGCGCTTACCCAGTCACAGATCAGGAATATGTGCCCATTTTATTTGCAATAAGTGCCACAAAATTACATAAGTCCTTAGCTTTTCGCTTGACCCATGTAGTCACCTGGAAAACTGGGGGTGTTTGTGCGATTTAATATTATAGGGGTGAAAATATTTTTCGTGAAAACCCCTCTCATCATCCTGATAAATGAATGTCAAATATGCCAGTATCACAGTTTTTGGATGTTATGGGTGTGAAGGGGCAGAATTTGAAAGCTCTGTTGCTGTAAACAAACATGAGACCTACCTTGAAAACAGAGGGAGGCTGGCTCCAAAAGCAGAAGTGTCTAGACTGTACAACATGTAGAGCACTTTTTCTGCCACCTGTAGACTGGGACTAAAATTTCCTAGAAACATCACTTGACCTGTTCGCTGAATGATATAACTATCTAATATGCCCCAGTGGGTTAATGTATGTTACAAAAACTATGCAAATTTTCAGAGAACAAAAATGAATGAACCTCATTCATCCATCCATGTGTTCAGCATATGCCAACAATACAAAGGATAAACCAGTGGTAGCACATTTTCTACAGGCTAAGCATCAGGTTTCTGCTTTGTGGTGTAGCTTTATAGACTGGGTCCTGCCCAGAAGGAGGAGGTGACTGCGGACTATGCCTGCTAAAATAAGAAAGATGCAAGATGCATAAACCCCCCTATACCCCTTTCACATTGCACATATAACCCAGGTCCGACCCGGGTCCACCCAGGTTGCTGTGCAATGTGAACGGGTAACCCAAGACGAGCAACCTGTATCCCATTCACACTATAGGGAGGAGGTACTGTAGCATCAGCTCCAAGTTCTGCCTCCTCCGCCCCAAATGAAGTCAGCAACATGGCTTATTGCCGAGTCATTGGGGGGGGGGAGCTTCACCTTGCAAATCCAGAGTCGCTAGTAGGCTATTATCGCCAATGAATGCGTGATTTTGCCACTAGGCCAGCACTACTGAGTGTCTGAAGAAACAGTCCTCAGACAAAATAATATGGACTACGTCAGCAGATGTTGCATGGCAGGAATTAAGGCATGCCTTCTGTGAAGTAAAAAAGTTAATCACTTTGTCTGGTATGTAAAAAAACATTTTTTCTTCCAACAGCACCACTGTTGTCGGTTATCCAAAGCAATATACAGACAGTGTGCTCATGTAAAAAAGTATTTTTTTTGCCAAGTCCTGTTGAATAACAAAGTTCATACGACTGATTAATTAATGATCCCTTCATTGTGACCATGCTATGTGTAGTATGGAGTCACCCAGCTCTGCACAGAAAGTTCTTATTGGCACAGAAGTACATTTTGCCTTGGACCAAAGATTGTTAGCAGGACCTGTGGTGAATATCAGTACCTCCCTACCATGCGAGGGGGCGCGGTACACATAGACGGCGTCCATGTCAACTAAAAAGTGAAAAACTCATGTTGACCATAAGATTGTGTTGACCTTTTGTCAATATTGACCATTTCAAAATGTTTACCATTAGTGGTCGACTTAGTGACTGTCAACCTCTATGGTGTCTCTGATCTGCGGGCCCCCTGTGCAAGGACAGGGCGGGCAGCTGACATCAGCTGCTCGGCCCCGTGTCACTGGGCGATTACCATGGGAACAGCCAGCATCTTCATTGGAACGCCTATGAAACGTTGGGCGTTACCATAGGCTGCACCCCTTGCCCCCACTGCTAGGTGCGAGCGGGACGGCGAACATGTAGTTCGCTGTGGCCGCTCACACCCTGCATCTGAACATGTGCATGAGACTGAATGAACTAGAATATCCCCCAAAGTGTATGCTCAATAGCGTTTTTTCCAAAAATACCACCGATAAAGTTAACTATATCAGCGACCGCAGGAATTGTCTACTGTGTACCAAGCATTATACCAAAACATTGACTAAAACATGCACCTTGTCTTGGTTGCCATGTAGTTATTAAAAGGAATTACTATAGGTGTAGTTGACATATTTATACTACAGATATGGAAGGAGAAAGGTTACTATACATAACATTCATCATTTGCAAAAAGTGCCATCACCACCTTATTTGTGTTGTGATTTTCTTGCTAATTGTCATATGTACTATATGTGTAATATTGGTTTATTTGGTACTTGTGGAGTATCACGGCTCCCATCGTATGCCATATGTAGTGACATACGATGCGATACGATTTTTACCGATTTTTGCTCAAAAATCGTATGCGATCGCATTGGATGCGATGGCACCCGATTTTGCACTGAAATGCATCAAAATGCATTGAAATGTGTATTAAACTTGTGAAATGCCCCCAAATGCCATTTTCCATAGTGCACCACCCCCACTATCAACGTCAACCCGAAGCGAGCCCGCGAGGGGCGGCGGTACGTGTCCTACGACCTTTTCATACCCCCACTATCCACGTCAGGGTGGAGTTGAGAATAGAAAGTGTGGCGAGCGCAGCGAGCCACCGAGCCCGAAGCGCGGCGTGCCCCGCGAGGGGACGCGGATACCTGTGAAGCCCGCGAGGGGACGCGTATAGCTGTGAAGGTATCCGCGTCCGCTCGCCACGCTGCGCTCGCCACACTTTCTATTCTCAACTGCACGCCGACGTGGATAGTGGGGGTATGAAAAGGTCGTAGGACGCGTACCGCCTGCACTCGCCACGCTTCGGGTTGACGTTGATAGTGGGGGTGGTGCACTATGAAAAATGGCATTTGGGGGCATTTCACAAGTTTAATACACATTTCAATGCATTCTGATGCATTTCAGTGCAAAATCGGGTGCGATCGCATCGCATGCGATTTGATCGTATGCGATGCGATTTTTAGCATACAATCAGCATACGATGAAGGTCGTGGGAGCCGTGATACTCCACAAGTACCGTTTATTTTTTTTTCCTCTTATAGATTGCTAATGCACATTTGTATGCTTTATTGGATTTGGGGGGGATTATTCTGGATGACATGCAACGATGCGAAGTTCACAGCGCAGCGTGCAATTTTTCGCTGCCCGTCATTTGCATATGTTGCCACCCCCCTTCACAGGGCGAATTTCCCGCACAGCTACAAGTGGTTGTTTAGCATTCGCACTCTATGGGAAAACACCCAAATCATGATGTGGAAGGTACACGCAAAACTTAGACACTCTCAGGTGTCTTAGCTTTGCGTGTACTCCTAAGGGGAATCTGGTGATGTCAACTGCCTGCCCCCGGCACACAAGCCACTGTGTGATTAACATGGGCATGACTACCCGCTGCGGACCCACACCATCTGCCGCAGTGGCAGGTATGATCGCCCAACAAACACTGTTCGCCATGACCGCTCACACACAGCGCATGCACATGTGCAGATAAAAACCATTGCATTTGCATGCGAGTGTACAGACCACAATGAACCCCCCTTGGTCCATTGAGTTATAACTCCCTACCCTCCCTGTTTCTTATTTAATTCTGTAACATCCCCTCTTCTTTTTCTGTATTCTGTGTTAACAGAGCAAAAGCCTTAATAAAAAGGATTACTGAAGAAGAAAAAAGACATTTCTACAAGCAAGTCTAGTGAGTGCTCTCTATATGTATAAACATATTATACACACACACACAAAGGGTTGTGCAATAAATTTCTGGATGCACAAAACAGTATATTTACAAAGTGAACATAACTTTTTCAAAATATTTGCAAGAGGGATCTATGCAAAGTTGCATACTCTCAAACCACTTGGTGAAGCAGCTGGATCAGTACATAACAGTTTTTACTTGCTGGATGAAGGTCTCTACTGCAGCTTACGTTGGCTCATAATGAATCCAATGCATCTTAAACTTGACTTTTCGGAACACAAAGAAGTTGCAGGGGACTAGATCCTGGGTGCATTCATGGGCCAGACCACCACTTTCCTGGATTTGTTGGTAGTTGACAAGAGCGCAATGGATGGCACCTGGAAAGGTCTTCCATCACTTGCAGCAGGCATTCTTCAGCGTACCAGTCTATAAAACGCTGCTGCATGAGTGGCACGGTAGCTACATTCCCAGTCTTGGTCACAAAAAGAGCTACGATTTGTTTGGCGACTCTGTACTCACTTATGTGGTTGTGCACCTCCAACTGGGGCAAATTCGACAGACTATTGTTTGGTCTGTAGCTCCAGAACTTATTGCCACTTATGTCCCAACCAGTAATCACATTTGTTAACCAATCTTACCTGAGGCACTGGAAGAATAAACCCCAATAATTCCCAGCATCAATTGGGAAGCCAATGGTAAGCACCAGCCATGCTATGTAAATACATTCTATGTGTGCGTATTATAGATTGTTAATTTATGAAAGACCATCATTAATTGTCTAAATAAAGCAAATGGTTTAGAATATCTACTTTATGTTCAATGAAAAGGGATACGATCACTAGGTCTACAAGCATTAGGTCGACACCACTAGGTCAACATGACTGAATTTCAACATGGGTTGAGTCAACAGGGTCATTAGGTTGACACATAGGCGCCGAAACTGTGGGTGCTCCAGGGCCCGAGCACCCATGTAAGGTGAGCAGCACCCATGGGCCATGGCTGGAGCTCACCGCCGGGGATCCTGGCAGCGCCGCAGCGGGGTCCCAGCAGCGGATATGCCGTCAGCAGCGGGGGTCCCTGCGGCGGATGGGAACTAGTAGCGGTATTAATACCGCTGCTAGTTCCCATCTTCTTCAGGGACCCCCACTGCTGACGGGATATCCGCTGCCGGGACCCCGCTGCGGCGCTGCCAGGACCCCCTGCCTACCTCCATCCAGGCACCCTTGAGCACCCACCGGTAAAAATATAAGCCGGCGCCCCTGGGTTGACACAAACATTAGGTCTATATGAGGAAGGTCGACATGGGGTTATACACTTTTTTTGAGCCGACAAGCAGTATTGATGGGACAGTGCTATGTTTCAGAGTTCATGTCAACATTTGGGTAAAGAAATTTAAAAAACACATGTCGACCTTCCCATGTCAACCTAGCTGGTGTCTATCCAATTATCCATACCCAATGAAAACGTTACCCAACAAGAAGCTTTTCTCTCATGCAACTTTTAAGGTTTTTGCAGATGAAATTGAGGACTGAGCCCTAGCTCAGGTCTTAGCACATGTACTTTTTAAACAACAATGACTTAATTTCAATTCTCACATATGAACCTTTTTCTCAAGCGTAGATAATATAGAACTTCTTAATTGTTTTCCATGGTAATCTGGAGACCTGAAACGTGAGCCGCAAATATTATGTATCACCCAAATGTATGTTGGAGGGACTGCAGCAGGAATCTCTGATTCTTGCTGTGATCCCTCCTGAATTGCCACTGGTTGCATCCCCCATAGGTTTCTATGTGGAATGCAAAGCTGCCTGATGTATCAACATCGGGCAGCAAAACTTCCCATTCCTGGGCTACTGGCGATGCGGTCAGCAGGGGGGCAGCGCTAACCGCGCATGTGCAGACCACCCCCGACGCCCAGCTCAGCAGATCACATGGATGGGCTCCTTTAGGGAGTCCTGTGCCTGCGCCTCAGGGATCATACATTCAGGTGATAGGACCATATTTTACAATGCAATCCTTGGCGGTAATATTCCACCCTTAATAGATGGGCCCCTTAAACCCTTACTAGACATCCCTTTAAAACGGCTAATGTAGATGGTGGCAAACTTTACATGAGCAGGATGGGAACATATATATATATATATATGCAAATTATGAACAAAGCACTAACAGTAAGAATATAACAGATCAGGCCCGTTATACAGTATATCAGCATAACAGCCTCCATTTCATGCAGTGTGATAAGTCTGTCTCTGGAAGCAAAAAGAAGCAGACAATTATAAAACTAGATGGGAGTCACTTGTGCATATCTTGTCATAGCAAACATCAATGGGCAGAATACATTTGCTAATTTGTATCAAAGTATAAAGCATTTAAAGGAAATATAAATAGAATGTGTACAATGCAAAACATTTCAAATAGAATAGCAACAATACACCCACAGTGATGCAATTACTGTAATTTGAGGTTTAGGAGGGAGAATGCATGCTTGCCATCCTGGTACAGTATTATCTCTTATATATTTAGCCAGATCTGTCACTCAACCCCTGTGGAGAACGTTCCTGTGTAGAACAGTTTCACTTTCATGTGTCTGACGTTCCACCCCCTTGACATCACCTCCCCCCGCCCAGCCAGGGCTACAGTACACGCCCACCATCCACCATTACTCCACAGCCACCATCCACCATTACTCCTGCACATCCCTACCCTCTGCCAGGACCCCCGCGACCCCCCCTCCCGCGATTTGCGGGCCCCCCCGCGACCCCCCCTCCCGCGATTCGCGGGCCCCCCCCTCCCGCGAATCGCGGGCCCCCCGCGGACCCCCCTCCCGCGATTCGCGGGACCCCCGCGACCCCCCCTCCCGCAATTTGCGGAACCCCCGTGACCCCCCCCTCCCGCCATTCGCAGGACCCCGCGACCCCCCTCCCGCGATTCGCGGGACCCCTGCGACCCACCCTCCCGTGATTCGCGGGACCCCCGCGAACCCCTCCTCCCGCGATTCGCGGGACCCCCGCGACCCCCCTCCCGCGATTCCCCCGGTATCCGGACTATTGTTAGACAGCACTTACATCGACAGCCATTACATCGACACCATTAGTTCGACACCTCAATAGGTCGACATGGTTTTAGGTCGACATACCATTAGGTCGACAGCTCATTATGTCGACAGCTCATTAGGTCGACAGCTCATTAGGTCGACAGCTCATTAGGTCTACATGTTTTTAGGTCAACACTGCCATTAGGTCGACAGTGGCTATGTCGACAGTCAAAAGGTCGACATGGGTTTTTTCACTGTTTATTGAGCCGACATGTGCCGACAGGCGGTATTTCATGCCCTACTATCCACTAGGGCGTGGTGGGAGAATAAAATAGTGTGCCGAGCGCAGCGAGGCACCGTGCCCGAAGCATAGCGAGCGGCTGCGGTACACTTCAAACTGTGTCCATGTCGACTGTGTCGACATTTCGGCCAAAAAACAGTGAAAAAACCCATGTCGACCTTTTGACTGTCGACTGTCGACATAGACTCTGTCGACCTAATGGCAGTGTCGACCTAAAAACATGTCGACCTAATGAGCTGTCGACCTAATGACATGTCGACCTAATGACATGTCGACCTAATGACATGTCGACCTAATGGTATGTCGACCTATTGAGCTGTCGAACTAATGGTGTCGATGTAATGGCTGTCGATGTAAGTGCTGTCTAATATCCGTCCCAGACCCGACCACCCCCTCCCGCGATTCGCTGGACCTCCGCGACCACCCCCTCCCGCGAAACGCGGGACCCCCGCGACCCTCCCGCAAATCGCGGGACCCCAGCGACCCCTCCCTCCCGCGAGCCCCCTCCCGCGATTCGCAGGACCCCTGCATCCTCCCCTCCCGCGATTCGCGGGACCCCTGCGACCCCCCCTCCCGGCATTAAAAGGGCCCCCCGCGACCCCCCCTCCCGCGATTCACGGCACCCCCCCCCTACTGTGATTTGCGACCCCCCTCCCGCAATTCGCGCCGCCCCCTCCCGCGATTCACGGAACCCCCCGTAGCGCCCCCCTCCCGCGATTTGCGGGCCCCCTCGGCACTTCTCGCGATTTGCGACCGCCCCCTAATTCACACATTCGGGGACCCCACATCCCGCGATTCATGCCCCCCTCACGCAATTCACGACACCCCCCACACCCCCCTTCCTGCGATTCGCAACCCCTCACGACCCCCCCTCCCGCGATTCACGAAACCCCCCGTAGCGCCCCCCTCCCGCGATTTGCGGGCCCCCTCGGCACCTCTCACGATTTGCGACCGCCCCGTAATTCACACATTCGGGGACCCCCCCTCCCGCGATTCATGCCCCCCTCACGCAATTCACGGCACCCCCCATACCCCCCTTCCTGCGATTCGGAACCCCCCACGACCCCCCCTCCCGCGATTCATGCCCCCTCCCGCGATTCACGGGCCCCCGCACCACCCCCCTGCGCCCACCCTCCCTTGATTCACGCCCCCCTCATGCAATTCACGGCAACCCCCCACACCCCCCCTCCTGCGATTCGCAGCCCCCCCACGACAACCGCCTCCTGCGATTCATGACCCCTCCCGTGATTCACAGACCCCACACCACCCCCCCTTGACTCACGACACCCCACGCGCCCCTCCCGCAATTCACGGACCTCCGCAACCCCCCCTCCCGCAATTCACTAACCCCGACAACCCCCCTCCCGCAATTTGCGGACCCCCCTTCCCACGATTCAAGCCCCCCCGCGCCCCCGCCCACGATTTGCGGACCCCCGCCCCCTCCCGCTAACCGCGGATCCCCACACACCACCCCCCCTCCCGCAATTTGCAGACCCCCCAGACCCCCTTCCGGCAATTCCACCCCCCAGCGGACCACCGCGGTCCCCGCTCCCGCATTTCATGTACCCCCGTGACAATGGGGGATCCTGTACCACCACAAGCAGGTACCGCCCCTAGGTGGGAAATCCGGCCCTGGCTGCCGCAATGCAGGTTTCCCCACTGCCCTCTGCACCAGCGCCACAACTTTTATCAATGTCTTGCCCACATACCACTATTATACAGCCTCCTGCTCTCATGCACGCTCACACCCTCCCAGTGGGAGGAGACGCTCACCCACTGCCGGGAGCTGCATACTGTCCCCCACCCTCCTCCAGTTCTAGGGATGCCCATCGACCATCAATGATTTTCAAATAATCGATGGTTTATGGCCGATGTTGAATACTTTTGCCATCAATGTGGGAGGACACTGCCCTGCCTCCTGTTCTCCTGCCCCGTAACTTCCGCCAGTGGAGACCCGCTCACCCTGTGTTGCCCACATTCCCCTATCATGCTTTACCGCCCAGCCTCCTGCTCTCATGCACCCTAACTCCCACCCAGTCGGAGGAGACACTGACTCCTGTATTTCTGTGCTGCCACGCTGGACCCTCACCCACTGGCAGAAGCTGCACAGTGTCCACCACCCTCTTTAGTCCCCCGTATGCCCACACACCCCTATCACTACCCAGCTTCCTGCTCTCCTGAACCAAAACTTCCACCACTGGGTAATCGCTGACGCTGTGTTGCCCACATACCCCTATCATGCCTCATATCCAAGCCTCCTGCTCTCATGCACCCTAACTCCCACCCAGTAGGAGGAGACACTGACTCAGGGCCACCGTCCAGTACTCCTGTGCTGCCACGCTGGACCCTCACCCACTGCCAGAAGCTGCAATACAGGGCATCTTTCATACAATTCTAACCATATTTCTCACAATACAAATGTTCACAAATTAAGGGGCGTAGCCCCTTACGCCGGTGTGAAGAGCTCCCGTAGGGCGCGATGAATCACCTAGTAGTATATATTTGTTCAAGGAAATCATGGTACTTCCTCATCTTTGCTGCCACCACTTACGCTACGGAATTTATGTACGGTGAAGCGAGCCCACGAGGGGAAATGGGTGCTAAGTATCATCGTTCGCTCGCCATGATTCGGGCTCGGTTGCTCGCCAGAACTTTATTAAAGGTAATAGATGGTGGCGTGGACACAGGAAGGTGGCATGCCGAAAATCCTTACGTAGCGGTTAAGTAGCGGCTAATGTAACTGGCATAGTGGTGGCCGCAAAGATGAGGAATTACCGAAATCATTTACACTCAAAGAATAAAATGCAACATGTGGCCTACAGCTAGCCACACATTAACAAGCAAATGACAGCTAGTCAATTTTAGCACTTGTTTGATTACAAGTGTGCACGACCCAATTCCACACATGGTGGGTGGCTCTTATGTCTGGAAGTAATGCTTTATTCCACTGAACTACATCTCCCAGCATGCTTTACCACCAGAGAGGAGGGGGGAGGTAGTGATGTGTGTAGCTGTCAAACACAACATCTGGGTAACCGCATCTGTGTATGATACAGATACACAATGGCAGGCGCACCAACTACCACTCAGCGCGGCGTTAGTACGTTAGTTACAAATGTGTATTACATCATGTTTCCACACAACTTGACGTAACTACTCTCATTTATAGTGAGAGCGACTCATACACTATACACGTAACCGGCTCTGTATACAACCTGGCGCAGAAGGACGCGGGATACATAAAATTGCGGCTGCTGCGTTCTGGTCAGTGACCCGATAGCAGACAGTTACCGGCACGCGACGGACAAGGCGGGAAACTTGAAATTGATCAGCGACCTGCTGCTCAGCGTGCATCACGTGACCCCGCCGGCCCCGACCTCTCCCACCACTAGAGAAAACAGGTTTCATCTCACAATTAGGGACGGCAATCGGTGGGCTGTCATTCGATGATTTCCTTCGATGCTACCAGGGGATATAGCCATAGTTTAAGCATAAGCCAGGATTTTTTCTTTAACCATGGATGGCGCCTTATACAATTTGAAATGAAAAAAGCTCCGTTTGGTTCAACTCAAACATCGATGGCAGAGAAGAGAACTTCTAAAGGTTTTTCCATCGAACCCCCAGCGGTAGTTATCCATCGATGTTTTGTGCCTGGTGGTGGTGGCGAATGGCCACACATACTAATCATACAATCATATCGTGCACAAATAATAACTAAAATAAATATATATAAACATATTACAAACAGATAATAACACAATATACACAGGTACTACTTATTGATTTAATACCCATCATGGGCCTGATTCTGATATAAGCGCAGCTGTGATGTCAGACAGAGGCAGAACTACCATTGGTGCAGCAGGTGCATTGCACCAGGGCCCCTGACAACTAAGGGGCCCACTGCTGCATAAAACCATCAATGAGTTATTATGAACAAGGGTTGGGGTGGAGGAGGGGGCCCAGATTATATATTTGCACCTGGGGCCACAACCCACAAGTTCCGCCACTGATGTCAGATGCAGTGGGGTGATGATATGTGCGTGCATTAGTCGCTCTGTTCAAGCACCCCAATTCTGTACAAACAGCTGAAGAACAGATTTGGGGGGGTCACTGATTCATTCGGTTCCCAGCATGTTTTCACACAGCACATGCGTATATTCGCATATGCGCATGCGCTGTTTGGCGAGCAGCATTAGAAGGTTCGCTAAGCAGTAAATTTACACTGCTTAGCGAGCCAACCAGAGAAACCCCCTTATATACACTGTCAGAAATGTAATGCTGAGTGCACGCTGGCCAATGTATCACCCGTTCAATATATCGTTGGTGCATCGGTGGGTATGTGTTTCCCCTACAACTGTGAACAACATTCACATACATATGATGGCCAATATATCTGCAAATATATCAGAGTATCAGACTGTGTGTGTGTGTGTGTGTACTGGCGATCTGCAGACTACCTGTACACTGGGGCCCTTATTCTGGTTGACTCGCTCGGAAGCAAATTTGCATCCTTGCGAGTCACCCTAACCCCAACTTGCGAATGGTTAGCCGACGCTATCCATTCGCAAGCAGGATTCGTTCGCACGGCTTGGGAATGGATGTTTTACATAAACCATTCGCATGCCAGTGGGAACCTCCCCCATCTTTCGATGGTCGCCGACCATCGAATGATGGTGAAGGCGCATGCACATGTAAGGGTGGTCCAGACCATCCTTACATATGCGTGTAGAATTGCAGGGAATTGGGCGGGCAGTACAAATTTGCGGCCCCTGCAAATGAACCAGAATAAGGGCCTTGGTGCAGTGGCTTCCAACTTAACTAGATGGGAACATGTAAATGACCACCATGTATTCAAGTCAGGCAGGACACACTGGGCCAACGTTTGGTAAGTGTGTAGTTCACATGTGTATATAAAGCAGTGCTGAATCACTTAACATATATACACAATTTATTCATAAACATAAAAATACATGAAAGCAAATTAGCACATTGATACAGACAGTCCCACTATTGTAAAGTGCAACGGAATCTGCTGCGCTATATAAGAAACTGTAAATAAATAAATAAATATGCCTAGCAGAAATTGATATTCCACTTGTTCCTAGTTATACTGGGAAAACAGATGGTAATGTCATCTATTTTTAAACAAGCGGAGGTTAGGTGGTCTCCTTGAGGTTTTAATAATGACCAAACTGGTCACCACAAGCTGTGAGAAGGTCCGTACCCCCTTGTGGTGCTTGAATCCGAATCTCTTTCTCCTTGTAAAGTAAAGGCAGTCAGTTGTAGTACAAGGCAAGGTAATTAACAAACTGGCAGCCACAAGTTGTGAGAAGGTCGGTAGCCCTTGGGGTGCTTGAATCCGAAACTCTTTCCCCTTGTAAAATAGTAGGCAATCAGCTTGTGTGGGTAAATAGCAATCCCTATGGTTGTAGAGAGTCCACCTTTAGACAGTATAGTCTCCTCCTAAAGTTGGTTGGTAACCCAGCCTTGTTCAAGCAGCAATCGTTTAGAATTCCTTTAGGCAAAGTGGTGAAGCACCTGACGAGATTCCCTGCCTTGTGGGGGCAGTGCAGTCAGCAGGTGGTCAGCGCTAATTACGCATGCGCAGCAACCCCTGGCGCCCAGCTCAGCACATCACAGGGACAGGCTCCTTTTGGAGCCCTGTTCCTGCGAGTGAGGGATGATACATCCCGCCATTAGGATCACATTTTACAATGCGCTCCTCGGCTGTAATATTCAGCCCAGAACGCATTGTAAATGTGATCATTGATAAATGGGTCCCTAAGTGGTTTATACAGGGAATGCAAACCATAGGTGACCTTAAACAACCTTAACTTACAGTTCAAGTAAATTCCACTTCATTTTTCTATAGAAAGTGTTATATACATACATATAAACACACCACTGATACATTTTTTAATTGGTTTTATTTCATTAACACACACATACTTTCCCACCCTTTGTGGCTATAAAATAACATTTATCCTGCCACGTAGGCTGATGAGGGGATGTGTTTTCGTATCACATCCCCTCACATGGTACCAAGGAGAGAATCATGGGGGGGGGGGGGGGGGGGGGGGGCGCTATTCAGTGGGGCGGTGTCTCATGTGCTCAGTAAGCTGTGATGCTGTAGAAATCAGGATATTGACAGGAACAGATCTAGTGATACAGCTACAATGGAGACATCATTGCACTGACGGATTGGGTCAGTCTTCCCAGCCTCCTTATAGTGGCAGGTGACAGTTTATAGTCTTAATCCCAGATTATGTGTCAGTGAGGTCTGAGTCAGGTAACAGGATAGCTGTGGAAAGTCATGTAACCAGAAGGCACGAGTGTCACTAGAGGGACACACAAACCACGTCACTAGAGGGACACAAGCCACGTCACTAGAGGGACACAAGCCACGTCAGACTGACACCAGTTCGCCCGCAGGCTGCACACTGTACTTCAGAGCAAGGTTAGAGAGACACTTGAATGGTGAGAAAGTGTTTCTAAGTTTCTGGATCATGATAGAAAAGTTCTGCACTGCAGTACTTTGAGGGGGCACTACAATTCTGGAGCTAAGCCTTCATTCATGGCTACTATGGATACTTATGGTGCAATGATTATGGAGGTGGTGTGTATACAAACTTTTGGTGGTATAGCTACATTTACTTTTTGACTAGCCCCGGTTCCTGGACAGGCCAGGGTATTTTTTGGCCAAACCCATTCTATCAGTGCCCCAATTTAAATTATTAAACATGAATTTATATATGTATGTATTTGATATGTGCTTACAAATCGGTTTAACCTTTTGAGTGCCAACATCTCTGTGAGAGATGCGCAAAATATCTGCTAAAATGCCAGCGTCGCTCACATTTGTAATATAAGTTAAAAAAAAAATGTTGTGTAAATAAAGATTATATTTCCTATACAATATAAACATTACCGGTCATTATGATGCATACATTTTTTTGACTGCCAATTTTCACACCTATTTAGACAAATTCACGTGGCACTCAAAGGGTTAATCTGAATTTTGAAATTTATGTCTGTGGTGATGTAGTAAGATTTTCTGGTTTCGGCGAAACGTGGGTATTCATCGGCTTCTAAACTGTATCTCATAGCACTTAAGTTACATTTGGCACAAAAACAAACACAGCAAAATGGGTAAGACACACATAAAACACAAAGTAATTGCTGTTGATTCATTTTATTGTCCTCAGTGTTTGTAAATACATTGTTTCTAATTTGAATGGCAGTGTTATTTTTTGATAGATATGACTAATACATTATAATACAGTTTTCTGTGATATGGTATGTATTCTAGATATAATTTAAGATGTTCTCAAAAAAAGTGTTGATTGTCAAAAAGTATGTGATATAAAATCGCTCATAAAATTACAAGGTAAATTACAAATGACAATTGAATAGTTAAATCAACTAAAATTGGAGGTATAAAACTATTGGCAGTTCTAAATAGTTCATCTTGGATATTAAAGTGTTTAATGACATTTTGGTTTGTAAATAATACACAAAATAAACTATATACACATTAAAAATGGTAATGCCCATATACTTATTATAAAGATTTGGTCATGTCATGATGGCCACCATACATTAGTGACATATTGCTACAATTTACCTATATCGAAATGGCCAGGTCGGGAATCAGAAAAATGAAACAAATTTACAAAATAAGTTAAAATAGTCAACTATGATATTAGCCCTATGATATAAGTAGGCAATTATAACTCAATTCCAATGTGAAAGGTTGCAGGGTAACTCAACCCAATTTACCTTGTACTGTACATGTCTTGGTGAACAGCGCGCCAAAATGGAACATGCTAGCGAGCCGGCAGGATGAACAAGTGCGGCTCCATCTGTAAGTAACCTTGTACAGTGATTACTGTATGCAAATGATTCTTGCAGAAATATTGTTTGCCAATTTCAATGGTCTGTACTTTCTTTACAAAGTGTAGCTCTGGTCTATTAGTGCAACAATAATTGTGTAATGATGCGGTACTTGTGTAATATCTGGGCGCCCGATGTGTTTGATTGTATGCCTTAACTTAAGGCATACAATCAGATGCGATAGACGCGATTTTTCCAAAGTATTCAATGTTAAATGGTCCTGTTCATACCCCCACTATCCAAGTGGGCATGGAGTTGATTTCATATAGCGTGGCGAGCGCAGCGAGCCACCGAGCCTGAAGCGTAAGGACGCGGATTACTTAAAATGTATTCCGCGTCCCCTCGCGGGGCTCGCCACGCTATATAAAATCAACTCCATGCCCACTTGGATAGTGGGGGTATGAACAGGACCATTTAACATTGAATCCTATGGAAAAATCGCATCCATCGCATCGTATGCGATGCAATCGACGTGATTTTTCCGACCCGATCAAATAATCGGGCGCCCAGATATTACACAAGTACCAATGATGCAACGCTTGGCTCCTCACTCCCAATTACTGTTACATTCAAAATAAAAAAAAAGTAAAACACAATAAAAAATTTTTTTTTTTAACTATATATAAAACGGAAGCCAATTTTACGTGGATTTAAAAATGCATTTTATTTAATCCACTTAATACAAAAACTGTTTAACACCTTAGAAAATTTGAAACACTTTTATTTATTTGTTTGTTGCTTCCTCTATCACAAATTGGTGAATAATATAAGTACACTAAGATCTGAAGTTCTGTTTCAAACATTCACAATAAATGACTACTGATTTTTTTTTTCATATAGTGTAACCTATAGTTGTTGTTTTTTTTTTACATTGTACATATTTAATACTGAGCACAGTGCTCCCTGGTGTAATGCTTTCCGTATTACAGAATATATAGGTTACCACTATATTCTTTTGTGCTCACTCTGGGATTCACTCCTAAATTATAAAAAGGCCTGTTATGAAATAGGCATTAATCATTATATCTCTTTGGAGCAGCAAAGATTCCAAAAAATACTGAAGGTGTTCAATAGTATTAAATACTATTAAACGAGACACTGAAGGGGTCTGTTTATCATACCTTTATTTCTACAAATGTAGCTCAAAAAATTGACACTCATACCATCAGGACCATTTATTATAAAAGGTAATACTGGAGAAATGAATGACCTACTGCAGTGGTTCTCAAAGACCTCAGGACCCCACACAGTTCACGGTTTCCAGGTTACTCGGCAGGTGCACAGGTGTATTCATTACTCACTGACACATTTGAAAAGATCCACAGGTGGAGCTAATTATTTCACTATTGATTCTGTGAGGAAACCTGCAAAACATGCACTGTGTTAGGGGGGGGACCGAGTTTGAGAACCTGTGATCTACTGCTTACTTTTCTGTCCTCATTTGGCTGGTTGTATGGAGATCAAAATTCATCATGCTCCAAAAATACTACATGAGCCCCTGTAAACACACAGGTACTAGCCAGTCAGTCTGGGCAGTGCTAAATTTCATTGCTACTGAAGTAGCTGTGATAAGGACAGCATGGATCTGAAAATCAGCTGTCTCCACACTGGAGCAATCTTCAATTGTCCTTTTGTTTCACTATCCACCACTGCTAATCCCAGCAAGTTGGATACTAAATTTGCACTGCCAGCAGTGTTTAAGGAGTGAACCCCCCAAATTGAGGAAATTATGTCATGCTGTATCTTAGAGAAGGAATCTATTTGCATTTTGCAGGAGGATACCTTAGTTGTGTTGTTGTCATACAGGTTTTTGTAGTAGAAAGTAGTCTAGCAGAAAGGTCGTTGATCCATGATATGAAGAACTGGGTATTCCATGGATTAGCATAAAAACATTACTATACAAAAGTGGCAGCTTAACTGAAAAGTAAAAGTCTAGTTGATAAATCAATGTATTATGGTGCAGAATTCCTCCTAAGGACAATGTGCAGAACAGATGGGGATTCACCTTCCTTGTGAGCAGCTATACCCATGTCCTCTGACGTGGAACGACCTCTGATTCCATGGGACTCCTGGATGGGATGAGCACTTGACCAGTACGCAGATTCAAACCTGAACTCCTGTATCCTTGAATGTAGGTCTTTCAACTGCGACAGCAACCTCTGGTCTTGTAGTCTCATCTCAGACTAGGATAAGAAATAAATACTTTTTTTTTAAATTGGCATCATGCCTTAATTGCAATTAGGCAGAGTGATTAGACATTCTATTAGTTTTTTTTTTTTTAAATATCTCAATGTCTGAACATGGGAATTAAGCCAAGAAAGGATCTATGTTGTTTCTTTAAGCTAGATATTTTTGTTACTGATTTCCTTAACATGTTTCTTATCCATACAAGGGCAGATTTTGACTTGCAGACAATGTTGATGTTCACAAAGGGAAGCAATATTTTTACTACTGCCTGTTCAAGAAAATCTCTAAAAACGTGAATGGCACAAGCGGTTTACTGTGTGTACACAGTAGTTTGACATATAATTGGCCATCCCTGGGCAGTGACTGTGGGGTGACTTTTCAGATACATGGAGAGGCACTGTTTATGGCAGGGTGGAGGGAGGGTAATGACTTGGCGACTCCCCCCTTCCCCCGTAACTGATCATGAATCCCGCTGTGGCACACAGCGGCCCCCTCTCACCATGGAGCCAGCTGCACCTGCTGCAGAGCTTATCCTCATCCTTAACCAACTATCCCCCAGCCCAGTGCCCCATTTAACCAACCATGCCCCGTCTCCAGCTCAGTGCCCCATCTAACCAAATATCCCATATCCCAGTGCCGCCCCCCCCCCCATATCACCATCCATTCCCTCTCCCCAGCCTGCCTGGCCCTGCCTTCTACTCTGCCATACCCCTCCCCATCTTCTATTCTGACCTCAAACCGCCCCCTCCCCCTCCCCTTTATTCTGGCGGAGTGCTGGGGGGCCCTTTCAAAATTTTGCTATGGGGCCCTGACAGGTCTAATTACGCCCTTGGGTATCACCTAGATGGGTACTTGTGTATTATCAGGACGCCCAATTTGCCTAGGTACGTCGCCGTCATACAGATCGCATAGCATGCGATGGTACTTATTAAATTTCACGGCACTCCTGGCCGCGGAACGTATCGCATGCAAATCGCATGCAAGCACATGCAATTTTATCGTGTGCGATGCGATTTAGCACACCCCCACTATCCACATCGATGCAATGTGATTTAGCACCCCCCCACTATCCACGTCGCCCCAAAGCGTGGCAGGCAGACACGGAACGTGTCCTCAGACCTTTTCATACCCCCAGTATCCACGTCGGCGCGGAGTTGATTTTATAAAGTGTGGCGAGCGGACGCGGAATGAACGTAAAGTAATTTGTGTGTGCTCGCTGACGTGGATAGTGGGGATATGAAAAGGTCGGGAGGACGCGTTCTGTGTCTGCTCGCCATGCTCCGGGGTGACGTGGATAGTGAGGGTGTGCTAAATCGCATTGCATCACATTGACGTGGATAGTAGGGGGTGTACTAAATCGCATTGCATGCGATTTGCGTGTGATGCGATCGTGGCCAGGGCTGCAGTGAAAATGAACTAGTACCATCGCATCCCATGCAAAATGGCATGCAATGCGATGCAATCTCTCTACGCAGAATAGGGCACTAAGCTATTTGCTTAGTGGGCGCTCTGATAATACACAAATACCCCTAGATGTATGTAGGAGTGAATGCAGCAGGCATCCATTTTCATAGTCAGCCACATCCCCCATAGGTTTTCTATGGTCCATGCAATACAGCCAGATTTACCAACATCAGAGGTTAGGTCCTTAGCTACCACCATCTGCAGATTGCGGATGTAATTATGGAGGGTTCCCTCCGCTAGCAATGGCTGCCATGGCACATCACTGGTATGGGCTCCTTTTGGAACACCTGTCAAATCATACATGGCACCAATGTAATCTAATATCGCATTGCAAATACGATCAATGATAAATGGGCCCCTAACTGGTTGCCTCTTAGCACTAGGCAGCCTCTGTGCCAGTGCCCCTCACCCCTCGCTTTCCATTTTATCCCTAGAAAAGGTGGAGTATGTCACATGTCCATGCTCTCTCTCTATTCTTTCTTGTCTGGTGTGTTATTAGTGAAACTGCACACATCATGCTCCAACATTACTCCCGTCTGTCTGCATGAGATCTCCTACTGTGTGGCCAGGGGTCGGGTGGGATGTGTGTCTCTCACTAGGGATGCAATGTGGTAGCAGCGTGTGTGATGCATTATTAGACGGTAGAAAGATGATCCGTCCCAGCTCTAATCTTACCAGCTCCCTCCTCAGCCAGGACAGGGCGGGTCCCAGAGGCATCTCCATCCTACTCTGCCAGCTGCTGGGGATCTCTGCCTGCCGAGTGCCACCAGCTGTTACTGGAGATTCGTCCCCACCCCCTCCCGTGTAGGGGTATCACGGCATTTGGGAAGCCTGCTGATAAAATGAGTGCATGAATGAAGACCGGGAGAACAAATCCATCTGATTCGGGAAAGTATCTCACCACGATACACGTCCAAGCTAGGATAAAGGTGTAAGATGGCGGTACCCATTAAGGGCACGATGACACTTCTGCCACATCTGACCGGCCGGGGGCGCTGCCAAACCAGTCTCCTCCCACATGGTCCATGATGGAGCTGCTGTCCTGCGCTGTCTCCTAGGTTATTATCCTTCCACCACATCAGCCGTCTCATCTAGGACTAGAGAAGCCTAGCCATGCTCACATCTCTCTAATCTGAATGCCATGGTGGCGGCGCTGTGTTTGGCACCCTGCACACACACACACGCCAGGGCATGGCTGCCCGCACAGCAGCGCCGCGGTGACGATGCAAGGTGCCCCCGGGTGTGCACAGGTCAGTGGCTGCTGTGTCACTTGTGCATGGTGTTGTGATATGTGTATGCAGCGGTGCCCGGGGGTTGCACAGTCTCTTTGTTCAGGATAGGTCTAGTATATGGTGCACATGAGTGCTGCATGCAGCTTAAAGGTCTGTAGATAGATGCTAAAGAGGTGGTGGCAGGAATAAAGTTGCATGCTTTGTCTGGTACATAATAAATATGCATGTAGGGGCGGTGTGCAATAAAGGGTTGTTTTTATTATGTGTGGTTACTAGCTTGGAGTGCTCAGTGGGGTGGAGGTAGTACAGGGGACTACCACACACAGGTGAGGGCTGCTGTACAGTATAGCTAATGCCACCATTTATTTCTCAGCTGTATCTGCCTACAGCGCTGCCTTCCAATGATTCTGTTGGTGAGGTTTTGTCTGTAAATTATAATGTGGCTGCTAGGATCTGATGCTTATTTGTATCTGTTATAAAGGACATTACTGTATTAAATGTAGGCTGTGTGTTGTTTTAACGCTTGCATAGTGATTAGAATTGTATGTCTGGTAGGCTGTGCCGTGGTACTTGTATATTTGTGTGTACATTGTTGTGTGATTGTTTGGTATTATAGATCCTCGCCTAATTGACCTGTGTTTGGGTGGATAGTGGTAGTACTATGTGGTGCTGAATGGATAGCTCCCAGCTCATCTCTAGCCACCACGACTGTGATAGGTGTAATACAGTATCTGTCGGTGACAAGCACTTACAAGCCCCCCTGTGAGACCCAGAAACAGCTGCCAGCTCTGCTAGTGGTACAGTAATACTGCTTTAACATATTATTCATTTTAGGTGAAATATTACATTCCACCACCTTATGGGAACTTGGATTTGAGAGGTTTGGTACAATTTCTGCAATTCCAATTATCACAAAGTATTCAAGATCATTATTTCTTTCATATAGGCTAACCAGTACAATATAATTCACATCAGTTCACAAAGTCTATAGTCCATACAACAAACACAGTTGATTCAATCAGAAGTCCTTTAACCTACCAGTATGTTTTTTTTTCTTATCCTGTGGTTATACACTGGACAACCTATACAAACACAAGGACTGCAGACAACATTCATATTAAAGGGTTAAGGTGCATACACACAGAACGATTTGGGAAATGATCCATTATGGTTAAGATTTCCTCCGAACTCCTCGACAAACGATTTGGTGTCAAATAGTGAACGATTGTACAAATGATTACACATGAACGATCAACTTTTAATGATGGTGGAGGGGAGTGGGATCCAGTCAGTCAGCTTTTACCTATTCGTTCATGCACATGAAATATTTTGAACACATTGCAAAAGATTGGTGTATTATCTTTTGCCTGCATGAAAGATCATAGACCTCTATTAATGAGCGGCAGGTACGCGCATCAGCATCAATATCGTTCATACACATGGAACGATTTAAATGATTGGTCATTCCGATCGATCATGAATGCCCGCATTGTATGCCAAATCTTTCAGTGTGTATGCACCTTTCAATAAACAAACAAACCCCTATGTTAAAATGAAAGTACACATGAGCATGGATGTACAGGATGGATGCAAAATTTTTTTTTTTGTAGAACAGATTGCCATTGGTACCTGCTGCCAGCTCAAACAATTTTTATGAATGAACTACATTTATTTTTTTCAAAAAGTGAGGTTAACTTTGAGGCTTAATTAATACAAAATCTAATACAGGGATGGGGAACCTTTGGCCCTCCACATGTTGTTGAACTACACTTCCCAGCATGCCCTGCTACAATTTTGCTATTTGGCCATGCAAAAACTGTTGAAAGCATGCTGGGATGTGTAGATCAACAACAGCTGGAGGGTCGAAGGTTCCCCATTCCTAATCTAATACTTTAAATAAACAAAACATTCTTTATAACATTTCACATGTTTAGAATATAGTTTGCTTTAATTGTATATCAATGGCTGGGCTGATAATGTAATTGTGTACTTGTGTACTAGCACGGCGCCCATCGCATCGCAGACCATAAGTCATGCGATGGTATGCGATTTGATGTTGCGCGATGGCAGCCGATGTTATACAATTTTAAATTGTATACAATCGAATTGTATGCCATTGTATCGCATATACAATGGTATGCGATTTAAAATTGTATAAGCACCCTAAAGGGTTTTCCCATGTTAAAAGTGGCCCCTATAAGTTAATTAAACGTGTTGGGTGCTTACTATGTTAAAAGCACCCCCACTATCAACGCCAACCTGAAGCGTGGCGAGCGCAGCGGTACGCGTCCTACGACCTTTTCATACCTCCACTGTCCACGTTGGCGTGGAGTTCATTCTCTATAGTGTGGCGAGCGCAGCGAGCCCGAAGCGTGGCGAGCCCCGCGGAATACATGTAAAGTAATACGCGTCCGTTCGCCACACTATATAAAATCAACTCTGCGCCGATGTGGATAGTGGGGGTATGAAAAGGTCGTAGGACGCGTATTGCCGCCCCACACCACGCTTCGGGTTGACGTTCATAGTGGGGGTGGCGTGGGGGTGCATTTAACATTGTAAGCCCCCATTAGGGTGCTTATACAATTAAACATCGTATAGGGGGCTTATACAATTTAAAATCGCATCGCAGTGTATCGGGTGTATGGCATGAGATGGCATGCGATTATATGTCGTGCGACCTAATATCGTGGGCGCCGTGCTAGTACACAAGTACCTGTAATTGCAATGAAATAGTGAGGCAAACAAGGACTTATGAAGCACTTATGGAATTTGTGTGACATTATAGATTTTAAAAACCTCCGAACAGTAGTCAGGTTTATAACTGGAAATTTTACAACTCCCTATCTTTATTTCTTCCCCACTCAGCTGCAGTTTGAAGCAGTTCCTTGAGCCCAGGATGTTCCACACCAGAGTCTATCAATGGCTTCTTCATACACCTTGGAGCTAAGAGAACTTGGTATAAGACCTACTGCAGATGGCCAAATCCATCATGGTTGCTCAGCTACCATCAGAGGTTTTGAGAACCCATCCTATGAAGAAATTAGAGAGACCAACTTTGGTCAAGATTCCCAAGATATCCAAGGTTCAAGTCCTGCGTCAGAGGTTAGAGGATGGCTTGCAAAGGAGAATGGATCTCCTCACTCTGAGGATTGTCAAGAACCAGAATTACCAAATCATTCTGTGGATTATGGTTTCATGTGTTCTTTAGTCCTATTGGTCAGTGGCATAATACTTGTGGCAGTAGCATATACAATACCACGGGAAGTGCGGGTCAGCCCTGATTCTGTGTCCGCACGTGAGATGGAGCGGTTAGAGCTTTATTATGCACATCTTGGCTCACACTTGGACAAATGCATTATTGCTGGATTAGGTTTGCTCACCTTAGGGGGCACACTCCTCTCCATGCTACTTATGGTCTCCATATGTAAAGGAGAGCTGTACCGCAGAAAGAAATTCACTGTGGCCAGAGGACCAAGGACAAAATACGGTTCTCTCAATCTGAGAATGAGACAAATGACTACAGAGGGTGGGCAGGTATTGGTGGAACACGAGGTCCTTGAAATGACAACCAATGTTACACAACCACAACAGGAGCCTTGAATGTATTGATAACACTTCATAATATGATAGCGGACAGGAGGTTTCAGTTCCAGATGAGCAAATATTCTAGTATAGTGGCATTAATGTTTAATGAGGTCAGATTATTCCAGGCCTGAGAGATGCCTTCTGTTCCAATCTCAGTAACAATGGGGAGGGGGGGGGGGGGGGGGGTGGGGGGTGGTGGTAAAAAGGTAGAAAACTGCTCTCATGGGTCTATATTATAGATCAGGCATCCTGTAGCCTGGCAACTGCCATGGTACTACTACTCCCAGCATAACAAGGGTACTGACCTCTAGAATGTTATGAATAAGAGAATGTGGTCTCATTGGTGCTTCATGCAGACCAGAGATTTTGAGAATTGTTACGTGTGCACATTTATTTAATAGTTGGAGTCACTTCTTGTTAACATTAGCATTGTTAATCTTGGTTTAAAAGTGTTTTTTTTTTTTTAAGATTGTGCAAGTTGCATCATTCAAGAGTTATTTAAAAGAAATGTTTTGTAAAAACATGATTGGTAGGGTACAATTTACTCTTACAGACAGGAAGGAAGGGTTGTGTATTTTTGCCATTAATAGGACACATTTTGCCAGTTAAAAAGCGATACAAATTTACTACACCCCCTAACATTACAATTTATGAAAACTGTCAATATTCTACCAATAGATCTTCAAAGATGCAAGTATTAAGGTGTGTACACACGGTACGATACGGTAGATGCATACACACAGTGCCATATAGTGCGATATATCGCAGATTGTATGGGAGTGAGCCTCTCGTATGAACATGTGATGCAATTCTGGCTAGAAAGCACACAATCTGCCAACAGATGCAGGTGACATAAGTATTTATTGTGCAGTGGAGCATATTTGTGATGCCACAGTTGATCCTACTTCCAAACCAGTCCTACAATCTAGGTGGTGTTACTGATCAATAAATAAAGTGCCTATAGGTACCAGACACCAGGAAATTTATGGCACAATACAACTAAGTTTCAGATCCATTCTCTGCAAGCTGTACATATGTTGGGCTTGTTTATACCCTAATTTGCAGTGTGAGCGTTGCATTTAGTCCTAAAAAATGTAAACACAGATATGGAAAGAGTAAGTGGGAGCATTTGACATGATACTGCTATTGCTGCATAGCACATGGTTAATTACTAAAGTCTACACAGAGCCATAGCAGGGAGCAATTAAATAAAATTATATTTGGTGATAAGCGCATCAAAAACTTGCCTTTAAAAAAAAAAAAAAAAAAAAAATTGTAGTGGGAACACTAATACCGCTTTCACACTGCCCAAACGGTTAAAAAAAATGGTATTTTAAAACGGTATTTAAAACGGGTCTGAGCCTTGACATTGCACTAGATTACCGTTTTAAATACCATTCACATCAGTGAACCCGTTTCAAGGCAGAATATGTATTGCGGTCTACAGATGTGGTTACGGATCAATATTGTAAAATAACAGTGGTTTTATTCACATTAACAAGTGATAAAAAAGCGCTGTATCATACAATGAAAAGGAGTCAAAGTCTTTAAACCGGTGATTTTAAAGTGGAAGGGAGTTGTAGGGAGCTGGCGTCCCTACTCCCTACAGTGCACAGTACTCCCTGATACCTTAAGTACAGTCCAAAGTCTTAGCGCTGGTCCCTCGCCGAAAATTTCCGTCCCTCGCTGCCGCTTCCTGGCAAATATCCCTGTCTTCCTCTGAAAAACCTGCACACAGACCAGAGCTCCACAACCAAATACGCTCCGGGTGCCGTCATCATCTGGCATCCCGGGAACTAGCGGAGGCTGTTTAGAAGCTCCGGCCAGTAGTCAGGCGCCCGCCCCTCTGGGAGATCAGCGAAGCATCACAACTTAGCCGAATCTCTGCTGACTGACTCCACTGCACCCGGCATATTAGCCAGGAAGCGGGAACCGAGGGACGGAAATTTCGGCGAGGGATCAGCGCTAAGACTTTGGACTGTACTTAAGGTATCAGGGAGTACTGTGCACTGTAGGGAGTAGGGACGCCAGCTCCCTACAACTCCATTCCACTTTAAAATCACCGGTTTAAAGACTTTGACTTCTTTTCATTGTATGATACAGCGCTTTTTTATCACTTGTTCATATGAATAAAACCACTGTTATTTTACAATATTGATCCGTAACCACATCTGTAGACCCGCAATACATATTCTGCCTTGAAACGGGTTCACTGATGTGAATGGTATTTAAATGGAATTTAAAACGGTAATCTAGTGCAATGTCAAGGCTCAGACCCGTTTTAAAATACCATTTTTTAAAACGTTTAGGCAGTGTGAAAGCGGTATTATTATTTCAATAAGCTTAAACTCATTAACTTCCCAGCTATGGAATGACAAATACCAGCAAGCTCCTAAAGTCAAGGGCTGAAAAGTCATACAATGTGAAGTATACAGAGCTGCATCAGCTAAAGAACATCAGTGTCCTACCAGCCTACATACAGAACAAGTTGTGTATGTGAACATTATTTTAGTAGGAAGATGTTATTAAGTATGCATCACCACAGTACATATACTGTATAAACTGTTTGGTACTCTTTACCTAGAACGGCGCCCATCGGGGTGATCGCGGGATCGCGGGCAGTACATAAGCGGCCGCGACGCGATGCCCGCGATCACCGCGATTTTCCCATAGGGAACAATGTTAAAAAGTCAGATTGACCGCGATTTTGCATTCAATGCCTCAATGCCCGCGATTTTACCATAGGAATCAATGTTAAATGGGCTACAGAGCCCAAATAGGCTCAATTAACCCTTAAATGTCACCCCAATTTTTTGACGCCACCCCACGATCCACGCCAACCCGAAGCGTGGCGAGCGCAGCGAGCCCGCGAGGGGCGGCGGTACGCGTCCTCCGACCTTTTCATGCCCTACTATCCACGTCGGCGTGGAGTTGAGAATAGAATAGTGTGGCGAGCGCAGCGAGCCACCGAGCCCGAAGCGTGGCGAGCGCAGCGAGCCCCGCGAGGGGACGCGGATACCTTCACAGTTATACGCGTCCCCTCGCGGACTTCACAGGTGTCCGTGGCGACGCCGACACCTGTGAAGCCCGCGAAGGGACGCGTTTACCTGTGAAGGTATCCGCGTCCCCTCGCTGCGCTCGCCACACTATTCTATTCTCAACTCCACGCCGACGTGGATAGTAGGGCATGAAAAGGTCGGAGGACGCGTACCGCCGCCCCTCGCGGGCTCGCTGCGCTCGCCACGCTTCGGGTTGGCGTGGATCGTGGGGTGGCGTAAAAAAATTGGGGTGACATTTAAGGGTTAATTGGGTCTATTTGGGCTCTGTAGCCCATTTAACATTGATTCCTATGGGAAAATCGCGGGCATTGAGGCATTTTACATTAAAATCGCGATCAATTAGGCTTTTTAACATTGTTCCCTATGGGAAAATCGCGGTCATCGCGGGTACACGATTTTGATGTACCCGCGATTTACCCGCGATGACCGCGATTTTTTACCCCCGACGCCCGCGATTCTGATCGCGGGCGCCGTTCTAGGTAAAGAGTACCCTCTGTTTTAACAAGTTACAGCAGGGAAGCATTGTAGGTACTGGGGCACAAGCATTAAGACTGAATCATAGATACTTTACAGTTATGCTAGTAGATGTTTGAGAGTCTCCAAACAGAGATTATAGAGGCTAATACAATAGACACAAGACTATTGTAAATCTAAAAATAATTTAAGGGGGGGGGGGGGGTCAAGTATGGTCTTAGATTGCTAGAAATAAAAATGTGAAAGCAATATGGGCCATGTGGGTTTTATCGGTCAGGTTCTAAGTTTGATCATTTATGTGAGAGATCGCAAATTTGAAGCAATATTGTATAATGGAGAACAAGAAAATATTAGTGTAAAAACTGAGCCATAACAAAAAGGAGTACGGGGTACGGGTACGGATCAAAGGGTTGACCCATAGAAGGTCAGCAATCAATAGGCAAACCCCATATTGTCGACAGGGTCAAAAGGTTGACAGGATAGTTGACATGTAAAATGGTGGACATAAAGGCATATATTCAATGTGGCTGGCGAGGGGGTTTCCATGGTGAGGATGGCTTGTTATCGGCGAGGATTGCCAAAAACAAGCCATCCTTGCCGTTTAACCCCTCTCCCTATTCTATATGTTCTGGGGGAATCCTCGCCGTCCTCTGACTTCACCCGAACGGCGAGGTTTGTGGCTAATGGAGATGCAGCAAGTCCGTTGGATATAGCCGCAAGCTTTGCCTCTTTTGACGACCGCACATGCAGTTTCCACTGGCTTCTTACAAATAGCGAGGTTGAAATGGCGAGTACAGGGCGTTAGTTGAATACTGAGGGCGGGCTATGAGGGCGAGCAATAGGCACTGCTCGCCGTCATAGCTATCCTGATCGGCATTGAATATACCCCAGAAAGTAAAAAAAATAATAATTAAAATTTTTTTTTTAAAATCTTTTTAATTTTGTACACAGTAACACCCCAATAAGTGTAGCACTGTGCTCGGAATACTTTTAGCATTGTAGCTTCCTCCACTACTGCTGCGCTTGGCATTTGTTACAATGACCAATTGTAGTCCACGTGGATGGTATGAAAAAAAAAGTTTAAAATTTAAAAAACTGCATTGACTATTTGGACCTGTTGATGTTAGACACAGACAATCTTTTACTTGTCAACCAGTACTTGTTTAGTTTCACGGCGGCAGATGCGATATCGCATACGATTTCATCTGATTTTGTACCTGTTCAAAACCCTACTATCCACTACGCATGGAGTTGATTTTATAGTGTGGTGAGCGTGGCAAACCCCGCGATGGGACGTGGATTACTTGACATGTATTCGGCGTCCCCTTGCGGGGCTCGCTGCGCTCACCACAGAATACATGTAAAGTAATCGGCGTCCCCTCGCCACACTATATAAAATCAACTCCATGCGTAGTGGATAGTGGGGTTATGAACAGGTAAAAAATCAGATTGCATGCGATATATCTGCCGCCGTGAAACTAAACAAGTACCTGAGGTACTTGTGTATTATCACGGCACCCCCGATATTGATTGCGCAATGTTTTTATCGCATGCCATACACCCGATGCACTGCGATGCGATTTTAGCCCCCTATTCAATTAAAAATTGTATAAGCACCCTAATGGGTGCTTACAATGTTAAATGCACCCCCACTATAAACGTGAACCCGAAGTGTGGCGAGCGGCGGCGGTACGTGTCCTAGGACCTTTTCATACCCCCACTATCCACGTCGGCGTGGAGTTGATTTTATAAAGTGTGGCGAGTGCAGCGAGCCACCGAGCCCCGCGAGGGGACGCGTATACCTGTGAAGTTATGCGCGTCCGCTCGCCACACTTTATAAAATCAACTCCACGCCGGTTCGTAGATAGTGGGGGTATGAAAAGGTCGTAGGACGCGTACCGCTGCGCTCGCCACGCTTCGGGTTCACGTTTATAGTGGGGGGTGGCGTGGGGGTGCATTTAACATTGTAAGCACCCATTAGGGTGCATTTAACATTGTAAGCACCCATTAGGGTGCTTATACAATTTTTAATCGCATTGTATGCCATATACAATGCCATACAATTTTAAAATTGTATGACATTGTACAACATCACGCGATATCGCATGCCTTATGTATGCGATGGGCGCCGTGATAATACACAAGTACCGTACCTGTCAACCTTATACCAGTTGACCTAATGTGTTGTCCAAAGGGGGACGACTGTATTAAGGTTGGCCTATCATCCTGATACCTTTGATTTGTGGTACAGCAGGTAACGCTATAAAAAAAGGTGCTTTAAAACGGGTTGCATACAATGATTTTCTGGGGCTGTGATAGACTGTCAATACCTGTAAACATTTACTCTAGCACTCATTTGGACATATTTATTGAGCCGCTTTCACAATTAACCTAGTGCAGATTCTTTCACTGTACTGCCAGACTGTCAATACCAGCATGTCAGCGCAGTGTCTCCATGCTGGCTCATAATGAAATTACCATGTGAGCCTCCCTGAGCAATACTAATAAGGTCATTAGTGAAAATTAGATCCGTGGTTTCTTTAGCACAAATGTTAGCATTATGAAATTCTCTTTAAGGTTCCCTTGTAAGAATAGCACTCTCTCCTTCGGTTCAACTGACAATTATTTCCAGGCTGCAGGCTCATATGCACTCCTCATTTTAAGCCCATAGGCAAAAATTAGATTTACTTTTTAAAAGGCAAAAGATTTCGAAAGTAGGTTCATAGGGTGTCGTTATGCTTATTTTATCCCACAATTGAATTTGACTTTTTTATTTCCTGTAAGATTGCGGTCCATACCTGCCTTTTGCACAAACCAAGTACAAATGTAACAAAAGACATAAGTAATACAGTAGTGGCAGTTAATAAAGATAGTCATGATGCCTCTCACACTCATGATTCATTTTGTACAGTTAATGAAGCTGAAAAAGACACAAGTCTATTACAGCTATCAGTTGACAGCGTTAAAAGACTGCGTTTATCCAGAGGATGATAACACAATACAGCCAGTCACTAGTGCACAAGGCAATGTGTGGCACTCCAGCTGCTATGGAACTACACATCAGGGTAGGATTACATGGGAACGGATATCAGTAGATGAGTGCGGGAACAAACACGGTTAGTGTAGAATTTGATACTGGTCTGGTTTGATGTGAAAGAATAGTCCCAAATCATATTTCCCAGGGAAATGTGATTTACTTAAATAGAAAACAGGACTATGCCACACATCAACCCAGCATAAAGTCTACCCCCTTTCCAGGTTTCCTCTATGTCCTTCATCAGTTGTCGTCATCTCCTATAGAACACTACCCAAACAATCAGGATTTTCCACCTGCATGCAGCCCTGCAGGACTACAGAGGGTAGTGTAAAACTCCAATTATGAGTTTCCAACTAATAGAAATGTCCAAATATTCTTAAGGAAGTTTAGCTTCAACCAGGGTCCTTAGGATTTAGCCAATCAAATGCAATTCATAATTGTCCTGCAATGTTAGTTTGCAAAACGTTAAGCTTTCCTAAGCTACTATTAAAACTTACATTGTAAA
This sequence comes from Crinia signifera, assembly GCF_055691185.1. Taxonomy (NCBI): domain Eukaryota; kingdom Metazoa; phylum Chordata; class Amphibia; order Anura; family Myobatrachidae; genus Crinia; species Crinia signifera. Next base: position 103,412,993 of record NC_139222.1, on the reverse strand, counting down.
ACACATGACTTGCAAATAAGCCAGAAATAATTTCTGTTATTGACAAATTGCTAAAGAATCTGAGAAGAATTATTTTTATGTGGGATCTTAAAACATGTATTTGGTGCTTTACTGATTAGAATTCTTCTGGAAGGCAGGACCAACACTGATCTTCTAAAGTTTGTTGCTACAGTATCTCTAGTCACAGACTAAGGGCGGAATGTAATACCACCCGAGGTCGGCAGCTGTGCTAGATGCTGGAAGAACTCCAATGCTTTTTTTTTTTTTCTGAAAGGGGCAATCGCTTACAAGGAATGGTTTTGCATTGTAAGTGATTTCCCCTTTAAAAAAAAGTCCAAGTTTGGCTCACACCCCGCACTGCCGCCGAACTCAAGAGGTATTACATTTCACCCTAAATTTCTTTAATAAAAAGAACGCAGAATTATTAGGGATCAAACATGACTGGGGGCCAGATTCTCTAAGCTTCAAAAGTGATAAAATGGAGTGATAAACAACCAGCCAATCAGCTCCTACCTGCCATGTCACAGACTGTTTGAAAAATGTCAGGTAGGAGCTGATTGGCTGGCTGTTTATCACTCTCTATTTTATCACTTTTGAAGCTTAGAGAATCCAGCCCAGTGGTGTTTGAAGCCCATATAAATATTACATATCTGCACCCTGAGTTTATTTATACAGGTCCCTGGGTAATTTGTATTTCAGTAAGAGTTATGGTTAGTGATCTGCTATCTCTTATAATGCACAAGTTTTCATTGTGACCAAAGAAGTGATTACACATGATATTTATACAGATCTTCTTTATACATAAATAAGAATCACTTGTGTATTAGAATAGTATGTATGAATGCAGAATTATGTGGTAGATATGAAATATTTGTGTAACAAAATTTGAAACAGACTTCGTGGAAGGATTAAGGGGGTGATTCAGGTTGGTCTGCAAAGCACATGTATTTATTTACAGTTTCTTATATAGTGCACACATATTCCGCAGCGCTTTACAGAAATAGTCCCTGCCCCACTGGAGCTTACAATCTACATTTGGTTTGCTAACGTACAAAAACGACGCTGCACTGCAGGTGTGACAAATGTAACATGTGCAGAGAGTTAGATTTGTGAGATTTATTTGGCTTCTGTGCAGAGTAAATACTGGCTGCTTTATTTTTACACTGCAATATAGATATATTAGTTTGATGTACACACCCCACCCAAATCACTTGTTTTGCAAACCAACCTGAATCACCCCCCCAAGTCACTCAACTGCACAGACAGTACGTGTGGTAGACCAAAATACATTGCACTGATTACAATATCATTACAAGAACACACTGTGAATACGGTCGATTGCTGTAAACAGTTTAGTTTATTTAAAGTTCACAAACTGCAACCAAAGCCAGGTGCTAGCCGGTATATTTAGAAACATAACAGACAGAAATATGGAGAAAGCATAGGACAGGATCTGGATGTGGTAAGAACAGGTCGTCATCCATCGGTAGCAGAACACTAAATATAGGCTGCACTCGCTATACCAGCGTCGTTCAGCAGAAAAATGAGCCAATGTTTTTATCTCCTTGGGTCTTGAATTGATTTATAATAGTGATGTACGAAAAGAATTTTGTGGATGCATTTTTGGTTTTTTTTTTTGCCAATGGGTGACTACATTAAAAGCTTATTTACATCAATATATACAGACTTTATGTCAGGGAAGGATGATTACAGCAGTTCCAGTTAATGATTGTATTTCAGTATAACCTGTCTCGTGTGTTTACTTACCCTTACAACATAAGTCAGACTATAAACCACTGACAACGGTGCAAGTAAATTGTTCTCAAGCATTCTGCATTGGCCCCTGATTTATTAGTAAGGCAGGACTACCGCTGAAAATTAGCAAAAAGATCCAAGGCAACAACAGCAGGTTGCTCAGCATCACATAAACATGTCGTCATACCCCGGCGGAGGCAGGTGATCTGGGTCAGGACTGGAAAAGGAAAAAGGTACAGGCAGATTAGTCACTCGATCCGTCCCTCTAAACCGGACCAACCTGCGGCACAACAGCTGTGGTGAAACTCCAAGGTCCAGCAACCCCTGTGGCGTTTTTTTTTATTGGGAAATGCTAAAACTGTGGCAAGGCATGCTGGGATTGTGCAGTTTCACAATAGCTGGAGAGCCACAGGTTGACCAGGCCAGCACATAACTTTGCCTCCTATATAAAACATAGGCAGCGTTTACGGAAAACTTACCCAGAACGTCCAGATCCTATGGGACCAAAAGGGTCAAACCGGGCACCTGGTGGCACAGCTCCTGGAGGAAGTCCACCCAAAGGGTTAGGTCTGGGTCGTGTTCCCCCTGCATGAAAAGGATCCATAATCATACCTCCAGCGTGCCCCCTGCAGGGAAAAAAAAAAAAAAACCACACAAACACTGTGTATATGTTGTCATAAAATTTAAAACAAGAGTTCTAGCCCCCATACACTAATACGATATGGCACTTTTTCCATACAATTTTAACCCATCAGACTGACATAATCGTGTGAAATTTTCCATATCGTATGTGACTTAACTCTAATTACGATTCGATGTGCGGCCCCATGCATATCGTATGGGATAGGGAGATAGTAGTCATGGCTGCCACAAGGATTTTTCATATCCCGCATGACTGGCATTGCATACGATACATCATTGCCAAGGCTGCATGCAATACCTTGGCATAGTGTATGGGGGTCTTTACAATAGAGGCAATGAAAAGAGTGTATGGTGCTTTTCGAATCCAGCTGAGATTTACGATATGGTATAGGCATGGAAACATGGGTTAGCGCCAATTCTACGCAAAAGAAGCTGTAAGATGATCAAATAGAATTGCAGTACTTCCAATGTGTTTGAGGCACAAGGGGATGTAATCTACAAGTTATTTTGTTGTAATACCGGTATACAAACACTGGTAAGATTTGTAACTACCAACCCTATGGGATCCAAATCTGCTGCTCCATATGGAATATGTCCAGATGGGGTTGTCCTAGAGAGAAGCAAGGCACATGAATTAGAAGTTAGGTATCATGTCATGAAAAAATAAGAAAGGCTGTAGGAAGCACCTACCAGGGAGGATGATGTGATGCGGGAGACCTGGAGGGTACCCGTAGAGGATCATGCTCAGCGTCCGGCTCCCGCTCTCGCTCAGGCTTTGGAGTCTTCTCCTTAGAGCCAAGCAGAGGGGAGATGATCTTACTTTCGAATTGCTGTTTCAGCGTCTCTGGACTTTTATAGACACTGCAGAGGAGGGATACACATTAGTATGAAGCCTAACTCAGCAACAGATTCAAAATGCTTAACATACCCTCACTGCTTGTTATTAAGTCAATAGGATACGTTAACAACTATTAACTGAAGGCACAAAGGGCCATTTACACTTCAAGAAACACCGAAACAAAATGTGATGCAGAGTCTAATCAATGCCATGTGTTTATTGGGCTTATAGCAAAACAAAATGTTACGAAGTAGTTCTGCTAGATGTGCATCACCGGCCCTCCAGATGTTGATGAACTACACATCCCAGCATGCCTTGCATCAGCTTCAGCATGGCCACATAGCAAAACTAATGCAAAGCATCCTGGGATGTGTAGTTCATCAACATCTGGAGGGCCAGTGTTGCCCAGCCCTGACCTATAGAGTGGCATTATTAATTAACTAGTTAAAAGCCTGTCAAAATGTCGCCTTCTGTCATATACTTTCACTTTGAGCTTTATCCATTTTTAACCCACAAACTCTCCACCCCACCCCCAGTCCCTATCTGCTCCTACCTCCAATTTTTGTCTTAACAGCTCCCTCGTTCCATATCAGCAAGATTAAGGGCCAAGTGCACTAAGCTTCAAAAATGATACAATGGAGAGTGATAAACAACCAACGGTACTGCTTTCCTAGCACGGCGCCCACGATAAGCATTGCATTAATCGCAAGCATCTTATATGTTTCTGCACCATAAGATGCATGCGATTAATGCGACTACAGTGATTTTTTCATCGTATCCATTTTTATCACATGCATCGCATCGGTCGTACTGTTTTAATGTCATAAGATGCATGCGATGCTTGCGATTGATGCGATGAAAGTATTTTTTTATCTTGAGCATTGTAAATCGCATGCATTGATTACTCTTAAACATACATACAATGTATGCGATGGATGCGACCCTAATGGGTGCTTACAATGTTAAATACACCCCCACGCCACCCCCCCACTATAAACGTAAACCAGAAGCGTGGCAAGCGCAGCGAGCTTGCGAGGGGCGGCGGTAAGCATCCCACGACCTTTTCATACCCCCACTATCCACGTCGGCGTGGAGAATAGAAAGCGTGGTGAGCGGATACCTGTGAAGCCCGCGAGGGGAAGCAGATACCTGTGAAGGTATCCGCGTCCCCTCGCCACGCTTCGGGCTAGGTGGCTCGCTGCGCTCGCCACACTTTTTATTCTCAACTCCACGCCGACGTGGATAGTAGGGGTATGAAAAGGTCGTAGAACGCGTACTGCCACCGCTCGCCACGCTTCGGGTTCACGTTTATAGTGGGAGATTGCCGTGGGGCTGCATTTAACATCGTAAGCACCCATTTAGGTGCATAAAAGCACCCTTTAGGGTGATTATACAATTTTTAATCGTATAGGGGGCATACATACACCATAGTATATGCACTTTAGTATTTTGCATCGCACCCATCGCATTCATTGTACATATAAAACTGTACATATAAAACTACATACAATTGACTCGACATACAATCATCGCACGCATCGCGTACATCGCACATGAATAAAGTAAACGATGAGTGCGATGCATGCGATTTAAACACATACATCGCACGCATCGTAGCTTACTATACTACTGTTTTTCATACGATACATGCGATTTAAAAACCGAAATCGCACAGATTGTATGCCATATAAAAATGTACACGATTAATGCGATGGGCAGTACCTAACCAACCTATCAGCTCCTACCTGCCATGTCACAGACTGAAAAATGTTAGGCAGGACAGGAGCTGATTGGCTGGCTGTTTATCACTCTCCATTTGATCACTTTTGAAGCTTACCACACCTGGCCCTGAAATAGATCAGTGTCCCTGAAAAATGACTCACTTTCTGTTGGCCTCTAGTGTTCACTCGCGGTACATCACCTCAGAGGTGAGTAGTAGTTAGCCTTTTTTACATATAGAGTAATAAAGCATGAAGAGTATGGGCCCAATTCAGACCTGATCAATAGGCACGCCAATGTTTTTTCTGGCACTCCCATGAAATAGCCGGTTACCACCCACAACGCCAGCTTCCTGTCAATCATCTTCTGAACGGCTGACGGTCAAAAAAAGTTGCAGGATTTCATCACTGGACAACATTGCACAAGCGCAATGCAGCATAGGAAATTTATCAATAATCACCTGCAGTGCAAATTCGCACAGTAGCGATAAGGTCTGAATCAGGCCCCATAGCTCTAGCCTACTAGAGGTATACCATAGTACCTCACATGTCATTCTAATTTATATTGATTGAGCCCAAACAATGAGAACGCCAACACACAATAAGTAAGCTGTACTATTTTCCTTCAGGTATCTGAATTTACTAGATTCATTGTCATATTTCTCTATGTATTCTCCCTTTTAGAAGTTTTAAATTTGATGGAGGTTTTTCATTAACTTCAAATATAGCAAAGTGGGTCATTAGGTCGACTAAAGATCAACATGGCTTAGGTTGGCACATTAAATAGGTTAAAGGGTTGGAAGGTCGACACCAGCATTAGGTCAACAATGGCAAGTTCGACAGTCAAAATGAGTTACTCACTTTTTGTCCCCGAATGTTGATATAGTCAACATGGATACCATCAAAGTGTACCACGTCCCCTCGCATGGCATGCTGCGCTTGCCAAGCGACGGACACACTATTCTATTCTCCCTCCGTGCCCTAGTGGATGGTAGGGCATGAAATACCGAATGATGGCACATGTCGGCTACAAAAAAAACATCAAAAGCTCGTGTCGACCTTACCTGTTGCCGACCTAATGCTTGTGTAGTCCTACCAACCCCGTCGACCTTTAGTGGTGGACCCAATGCATGGTGACCTTATGGCCAAATACCAGCAGAGCACAGGAATGGCAACAGCAATAAATGACACGTGTACCCTAACCTGGGAAACTGATGCAAGTGGTCTTTGTCTATGAAATTATTCACATTCAGGGTCACGTCAGAAACCTTCTCAGTCTTAAGATCCTGTATGGAGAAAATAGCTGAAGATTTTACTTATGTTACATCACTTATGGACTCTGGGCCAGATTCTCTAAGCTTCAAAAGTGATACAATGGAGAGTGATAAACAGCCAGCTCCTACCTGCCCTGTCACAGACTGTGTTTGAAAAATGTCAGACAGGAGCCGATTGGCTGGCTGTTTATCACACTCCATTTTATCACTTTTGAAGCTTAGAGAATCCAGCCCTCTATTTGGTATAGTGAATGGTGAGAGAACGATAGAACAGTTACAACAGGCTATCTGGTGTACTAACAAAGCCAATGAGACAGAACGGAGTAAAGAAGGGAGAGCAGAAAAATACAACCAAATACAAATACAACCGCAGGGGAGCAATGTTGAGCGACTGCACACATGTGCAGCTGCTTGGTTCCTAGTGGATACGGCGCACTGCTTGTTCGCCATCCCATTCACACTTAGCAGTGCGGGCGGGCGGAGGCGGTGAGGGGCTGCATCCATGTGAACACCCAGCATTTCATGGGCACTCCCATGTAAATGCGCCCATGATGTGGGTGCATGGAGGGGGAGGGGGAGCAGGGGGTTGTCAGCTGCCCGCCTGCTTCCTGAACAGGGCGCTCACCCAGAGAGGTGTCTTACATATGTGAGTGCTGTAGAAATCATTAGATGGTCGGCGACCATTGAATGATTTCCTCCAGGCACACAAGCTGCGAATGGATGGTTAGGCAAAACATCCATTCGCATGCCTGTGGAGGGATTCAGTATGAAATCCCGGCGGTCGGGATCCCAGCGTTCAAAATCCCGACGCCGGAATCCCGACAAGGGGGGGGGGGGGACGTGGATCGCCCCCCCTTGCGGGCTCGCTGCGCTCGCCACGCAGCGGGCCCGGTGCATCGCTACGCTTGGCACGCTAATTTATTCTCCCTCCAGGGGTGTCGTGGACACCCACGGAGGGAGAAAGTGTCGGGATTTCGGCGGTCGAGATTCTGAACGCCGGGATCCCGACCGCTGGGATTTAAACTGCATCCCCTGGGGGGGATTTTAACTCCGCCTTTTGAAACAGGTGTTGCAAATGTATTTATTACCAGTTATTTACATAGCGCACACATATTCCGCAGCGTCTTACAGAGTCTAGTTGAACATTCGTCAGTCTGCAAATATCTGTGAACTTGATTTAGATCCAAAAGACAACCAGAGTTCAGAGCTCAGAGTTTGGTGGCCGTGCCCGTTTTTTGGGGGCGAAAAATGACACATTATCACAGGATAACACATGGGATCCGGGATAAGCTCTGGATCCTACATGCTATCGTGGCTTCGAGGGTCAGCTTTTCGCAGTGCCGAGTCACCTGAAGCGTAATCCTCGATAAGTGCCAATTAACAAGGCTAATTGTACAGCTCTGGCAAACCCATTACCTGCAGTAGATTACTACTGTTAATAGGGTGCCGAACTAGATTGTTTATAATGTTATCAATAAAGTTCAGGTTTCAAAACTTTTTCTTTGTATCATCTACAAAGTTTTAAAAGACAAAGTCATACCTCTATGGTATGGATTGACAAGACCTGTTTTTTTTTGTTTTTGTTTGTTTTTTACAGTGGGCATTTCAGACAGCCCCCTGAACTGCCCCTTCCTTATACCCAGCGGGAACTCTCCCTAGGGTTATGACACTAGAACCCCATGGCTTTCCATGCTGATTTCCAGACCCCCACAATGCTAGTGTTCATTCTAGCACCCTACATCTTTAAAATTCATGCAGTTCCAATTCCATGCCTGCAGTGTGGCTGTCTGCTGGTGTGTTTCTAAATACTGTACTAGAAACATCAAAGCAGAACCCCCCCCCCCCCAGACAGGAAAGAGGCACTGCACAGGTTTTTAAAAGCACAGGGTGCTAGGATAAAGATTAAATGCCATCTATGTTCTTGTACAGAGAGAGATTAAAAAACTGAGCACTGTAGCACGGCTTCCCAACTAAAGCAGTAGAGAACCAACTTTCATGCAGGTTACTCTCCAGCGTGCAGTCACAGAATCCTGCCTGAGGCAAAGGAACACTCCAGGGACCCAACAAGCAGCAATGGTAGCACTCTTGGGTCCCAGCCAGAGGAGGTTTATTCTGTGGCAGCCGTAATGGTATACAGAGTGGGAGGAGCATGTTCAAGCTCCACATTTGAAAGTGCCCAGCGACATATTCCAGTATATCCGATCAGAGGAAAAAGATTAAGATAAGTGGATGTAGTTCTTATCTCTACCTTACTCAAAATTACAAACTCAAAGTAGATTGTTGTGGAGGTACAACAGTACAGAGGAATAAAGCACAATTGCTGGGTACATCTACAGTATTTGACCGAGCATTTAAAAAGTTCAAGGTCTGGCTGCCAGGGACTGGGAACTGCAGCCAAGGGCAGCATGCTAGCAACTAGGCTGCTCAACGTGTGGGTCACAGGAATAGGACATGGGCCCCTAATCTTACCATAATATTCACTATCAAGGTATCCTCCACGGGTAATGCTCGCAGTAGAAATTGTGAGCTGCCAAACCCATAGGACAGTGTGTATAAATCTTTGTTGTCGGCCCAGCCATCTGGAAGACGCTCAGATCCCGTTGCCTCGGCTGCAACCTGTAAGTGAGAGAAGAACAAGAGAGACGAATATGAAACTTCCTACACAAACTGCCCAATGACTTACATGTGGCCACAGTGTGATGGTTATTAGGTGTGGACATGAAAATATGACTACTGGAATGTGCACCAATAGAGGGGGGCAGGGTGCATTGAACAGGACACAGACTGTGTATCAGTTTGTAGAGTATGGTAACAAAAGCCCGGGAAAAATGGGGGAGATATATTGCTCAGTTTCTCCTTTTCATCAGTGACCAGAGATGGTCGCTGATGAAAGGGAACCTCTGCCAGCGGTGCCGCAGAGGTAATCAGCTGGTCGCAGGAGCAAGCTTCTGCGACCAGCAATTAGAACGGGGCTGAAAACGGGAGCGCGCATCCGGCGATTTATCGCCGGGGAACACTCCCATCACTGGCAATATGGTCGCCAGCGACCATATTTCCAGCGATTTCAGCCCCTATCGCCCCCGTGTGTACACAGCTTTACTGATATGGCTATATGTAGGCAGTTCCCAAATCATCCAATAGAGCACAGGTTCTCAAACTTGGTCCTCAGGACCCCACACAGTGCATGTTTTGCAGGTCTCCTCACAGAATCACAAGTGAAGTAATAAGCTCCACCTGTGGATCTTTTAAAATGTGTCAATGAATAATGAATGCACCTGTGCACCTGCCAGGTGACCTGGAAGGACCAAGGGTTCTCCTGAGGACTGAGTATGAGAACCCCTGTAATAGAACTATATCACTAGCTGCTACCTTTGCGCTTTTCCTCCATCCTGACACATATTCCAGCTCAACCAACAACTGTGGTGTAATCTACTGTGCTATAATGTGAGCCCAGGCATTACCCAGGAAAGAGACCTTAATTGTTCATCACTTATACCCCTTTCACACTGAGCGGAGAACTTCAATTATTCCAGAGGCAAGCTGGCAGCACGACCCATGTCCTTATTCAGTGTGAAAGACTTGACCTGGGTTGTGCATCCCAAGTCCGCTACCCCAATCGCAAGACAGGGTTAATCCCACGTCCAACCCATGTAGGCTTCAGTGTGACTTGTGCGACTGGGGTTATTCGACCCAGGGCATGTTTAAAGCTGGTTAGTTACTTGGAGGTGCTTGATACACTCTGTTTTTCAGGGCTAACCCGGGTGCATTGCAAAATTGATCGGAGCAGCTGCAATATATGTTAAAACAGTATCCCGGGTCGGACCTGAAATTTTGGGCAGAAAGTGGTATAACGTTCTGCTGTGAGTGTCCAATATTTTATGGCTTTTTAATTACAGAAAGGAATATGAACATTTCTAAAACCCTATACAAGGGCTGGACCCACTAAGCCAATGAGAAAGTCCCCATAGTGGGACAAGGGCATTTGGAAACCCACACAACTGGTTATAGCATTTATACGCCCGTACACCTATTAAACCATCAGTGTTGGTTTTGTGTATACTTATGCAATAAATGTATGTGCTATTAACATATAAGCACCAGTGTTATATTTGCCCCACCCCAATCCATCACTCACATACACTGCATGAAGAGCAATTAACAGCAGCACAGAAGGAAAGCAAACATTCCAGAAGGACAAGAATGGCATGGTGAGCTACTATATTCTATATAATTGTCTGTTCCTGATATATTCACTTTGATGTTTCAGGTACCTGACATACTTGGAGGAGTGTGACATCACCAACACCTGTAATATGTAACACCCAGCAGCAAACCTTGTGAAACTCAGTGGGACACATACCACAAATTTACTCCAACTTCAGAAAATCCAGCCCACAGATTGTCTCCCTGATGAACATTGAGAGACAATCAAATAGAATGGATTCACACATTACTGTGTTCTCATACATAGACCACCTACCGAAACCCGGGGCACCACCACCAACACATTTCCCCCTATATACAGCAGCTGTTCCATATTAATTTTCATATAAACAGAAGTATATGCTGTGCTCGCCACCTATTTTATTCTCCCTCTATGGGGGTCGTGGACCCCCACGAGGGAGCAGTCGGAGTAATGACAGTCGGAATCCCGACTCTCGGGGAGCCGTCCGGCACCCGTATGCCTGATTGCATGCTCCCAAGGATCACACGCATTATCTTCCTGCTGGTTGGCTGTGCTGCTCGATATCAGAAGATATTGGTGCAGTAGAAGTATAAAGCAGAGATGTTATTCTGTCTTTCGCTTAATCACACAGTGTACAGGCACTCTTGGAAGGTCTGGGATGTAACAAACAGGCAGAGGATGTGGGGGGGGGGGGATAACAGGTTTCATGTGGGGTACACACCACGACGACCAGCTCACGATGCACATTGTGAGCGGGTCGTCAGTGTTTCTTCAGACCCGCTCACGATGATGCGGGGGGCACGACCCGCTCACGATGTGCACCGTGAGCGGGTCCGATCCGATGGCGACCCGCACCCGGCTATATGGTCGTTCTTCAGAACCTACCTGCTGCAGGTAGGATCTGAATAACGACCGACCTGCGGGACCGCTTATCGGATCGGTATCGGTCCACACCAGGACAGAAAAGGGCCCAATCACCACACAATCTACATCCAATCGGTCGGAATTGGATCTAGATTAATGGGATCGGGCCCTAGTCGTCCTGGTGTGTACCAGGCATAACACGCAGGCAGAGGATGGGGAGAGGGATGACAGGTGTAACACGCAGGCAGAGGATGGGGAGAGGGATGACAGGTGTAACACGCAGGCAGAGGATGGGGAGAGGGATGACAGGTGTAACACGCAGGCAGAGGATGGGGAGAGGGATGACAGGTGTAACACGCAGGCAGAGGATGGGGAGAGGGATGACAGGTGTAACACGCAGGCAGAGGATGGGAAGAGGGATGACAGGTGTAACACGAAGGCAGAGGATGGAGAGAGGAATGACAGGTATAATAGCAGGTAGAGGATAGGAAGAGTCACCTTATCAGACTTGCCCAGGCACCGCATACCGCGGCTGATCAGCTCCCAATGAATGAAGCAGATAAGTGCATCCTGAGGTTTAGTGATCTCCGGAGACACCAGAGAGAATAGCAATTCCAGCCCTGGAGTCGCCATGTTTTGGGAACTCAGCATGCACTGACACAACACTTCCGGGTGCGGCCGCCCTGAAACTAAGCCAAACAAAAATCAGTTCCGCGTGCAATTGTTCATAGAGCCGCCAGATGGCGCTGCGCAATGAAATATACACATCCGCTATTTATTCTGTTTATAACAATCAACGCATTAATTTGATTATTGCTTGCAGGCTCTACTACGTTTTTTTCCTGTAACAAAGCCGATTCGCCATCTACAGGTGGCCAGACAGTACTGCATGTTACAGAATGTGAGTTAATGTACAGTAGTTTGCGGGTCATGTTGGGAGGTATGTTTGCATTATGTGAAACACAGGTTCTCGTCAGGGGATATACGGTCATTGGGTCACCACCAAGTAGGTCGACAAGCATTAGGTCGACACCACTAGGTCGACATGAGTTTAGGTCGACATGCAGTAAGGTCAACAAGACTTTAGGTCGACATGGGTTAGGTCGACAGGGTCATTAGGTCGACATGGGTCATTAGGTCGACATGGGTCATTAGGTCGACAAGGCATTTTTTGGTACTTGTTTCCTAGCATGGCGCCCACGATATTCAGTCGTATGGCATCTATCGCATCGCATGCCATATACCCACATGCGATGCGATTTTAAATTGTATAAGCACCCTAATGGGTGCTTACAATGTTAAATGCACCCCCACGCCACCCCCACTATCAACGCCAACCCGAAGCATGGTGAACAGCGGCGCTACGCGTCTTCCGTCCTTTTCATACCACCACTATCCACGTCAGCTTGGAGTTGATAGTGTGGCGAGCGCAGCGAGCCCCGCGAGGGGATGCGTATTAGTTTACATGTATTCCGCGTCCCCGCGCGCTTGCCTTGCTTCGGGATCAGTGGCTCGCTGCGCTCACCACACTATCTAAAATCCGCGAGGGGACGCGTATTACTTTACATGTATTCCGCGTCCCCACTATCTAACATCAACTCCATGCCGACGTAGATGGTGGGGGGGGATTAAAAGGTCGGAGGATCCGTACCGCCGCCCCTCGCGGGCTCGCTACGCTTTGGGTTGCCATTCATAGTGGTGGTGGCGTGGGGGAGCTTTTCACATTGTAAGCACCCATTACGGTGCTTATACAATTAAAAATCGTATAGGGGCCCATTTAACATTGAAAACACCCATTAGGGTGCTTATACAATTTGTATATGGCATACAATGCGATGGTATACGATTTCAAATTGTATACATCGGCTGCCATCGCATCGAATACCATTGTATGGCTTATGGTATGCGATGCGATGGGTGACATGCTAGGAAACAAGTACCCATTTTTTTTACTGTTTTATTGAGCCAACATGTGCCAACAGGCGGTATTTCATGCCCTACCATCCACTAGAGCTTGGTGGGAATATAAAATAGTGTGCCGATAGCAGCGAGGCACTGTGCCCGAAGCATGGCAAGCGCAAAGAGCCAGGCGAGGGGACGCGGTGGTACGTTTTGGTGTCCATGTCGACACGATGTGTGCCGACAGGCGGTATTTCATGCCCTACCATCACTAGGGCGTGGTGGGAGAGAATAAAATAGTGTGCCGAGCGAAGCGAGGCACCGCACCTGAAGCATGGCGAGCACAGCGAGCCATGCTAGGGGATGTGGTGGTACGTTTCGGTATCCATGTCGACAAAACATGTGCCGACAGGTGGTATTTCATGCCCTACCATCCACTAGGACATAAGGGTAAAAAAATAATAATAATAAAAAAAAATGTAGAGTTTTTCACTGTCGACCTTACCCATGTCGACCGAATGACCCGGTCGACATTACCACTGTTGACCTAATGACCCCGTCGACCTTACCCCTGTCGACCTAATAACCCTGTCGACCTTACCCATGTCGACCTAAACATAAGTTGACCTAAATGTATGTCGACCTATTGGTGTCGGCCTAATGACTGTCTAACAACTTGCTTGTGATCAACTGATCCACACCCCTTGTCAGAGCCGGCCCTAACCAAACTGATTCCCAAGCCAAGATTTTGGTTGGTGACCCCTAGCACCACTAGCACCACTGTCTGACCCAGAACAGCACAAATCACCCAAGCAGTACAGATCACAGCATCAGTCAGCAACACATATTACCCCTCAGCTAAAGAGCCATAACTAAACAGTTTGTTTTTAGCCCCCCCCCCCCCCCCCGGGTAACGCTCTGAGGCCGTCTATTGGTTCTTTATTGGAAAAAAGCTATGCCTTGTGAGCATTTTTTTTTTTCAAAGCTTACCCGGGTTTAGGGGGTTATTCTGATTCACTCGGAAAGGCACAATCGCTCTCTAATGGACAAAACCATGTGCACTGCAGGTGGGGCTGATGTAACATGTGCAGAGAAAGTTAGATTTGGGAGGGTTTGTACTTCAAACTGATATCTATATTGCAGTGTAGAAATAAAGCAGCCAGTATTTAACCTGCACAGAAACAATATAACCCACCCAAATATAACTCTCTCTGCACATGTTACATCTGCCCCACCTGCAGTGCGCATGGTTTTCTCCACTAGAAAGTGATTGTGCCTTTCCGAGTGAATCAGAATAACCCCCTTAGTGTAAATGGCTCCGACACGGGTATAACACGGGGTTATATGTTTTTACCCGTGTCTTACACGGGTATGATCCGTGTTCAAAAACCCATGTTTAACACGGGTTTCAGATGGAAAAGGGGTATTACCTAGCTCACCACAGGTGATGGCAATCATACATTACCAAGGAAGGCCAGTAGCAGAGCATTTTCTTCCTCATGGAGAGGGTCAGGTAGGCAAGTATGCAGTAGTGGTCTTTATACACATTACCTCACACAGTTCTGCCCTTTATACACATTATGCCACACACAGTAGTGCCCACACAGTGACAAATAGGCCGATAGAGTTAATGACACTTTTACCTCATACATAAGCTTATAATAGTAAAATAGCATCAAATAATGAAGAATATATCTATTATACAGTATATTAATGCATACTGGTCATCAGAGTGGACATCATGAACTCAAACCTATAGGCGAATCTAGAATTATGGCAATGGCTGGTCCCAAATCCAAATTTATAAGGAGGTTGGACCTTTGCGCGGTGAAGCCGTGCGGCGAAAAGGGGGCGTGGGCTCATGGGACGGAGGCGTGGCATCACAAAATGGGGCGTGGTATTACACTTTAGACCACACACAGTAATGCCCATTACACATTTTAGCCAACTCTGCAATCACACATAAATCATTACACATAAATCAACATGCCATAATGCCAATTACACATAAGGCCACACACCATAATGCCCATTACATACTATATAACAAAACGTTATGCCCATTACATATTTGACACATAAGTGGGGGGAGGGTTAGCTTAATGCCAAGGGGGGAGGGAATTGCTAATTGCCAAGTGGGGAGGCTAATTGCCAAGGGGGGAGGGAATTTGCTTGTTGCCAAGGGGGATGTCATACTACTGCACCTAATTTAAAGAAATGACAGCCAGGCAGAGAGCACTGTGTGCTGCCTGGCTGTTTACTCTAAGGAATTGCTTGTTGCATAGGGGGAGATGTTACACGCCGCTGGACTCACCTAATTGAAATAAATGACAGCCGGGCAGAGAGAGCGATGTGCGCTGCCCGGCTGTAGTCTCTGCATGCACATCAATATTTTTAGTTCTCGCGCTGGGGTCCGGCACCGGCAGCCAATCAGGAGTGGCTTTCAATACCACCAATGCCGCTCCTGATTGGCTGGCGGTGGTCCAAAGGGAAAACTGAAAATATCAATGCCACTGCTTAGAGACTACAGCAGGGCAGCGCACATCTCTCTCTGCCCCGGCTTTCATTTCTTTCAATGGTACTTGTTTCCTAGAACGGCCACAACGATTTAGATCGTTGTGGTCGTAACATAAAAAATCGGATCGGTCGCATCGCATGCGATTTGGTCGCATACGATGCGACCGATCCGATCTGCCGATTTTTCACCCGATTTTTTTTTTTTTCACAAGATTTGTTTAAATTGCCCCCCCAAATGTTAATAAGTGTGCTAGACCCCACGATAGACGTGAACCCGAAGCGTGGCGAGCGCAGCGAGCCCGCGAGGGGCGGCGGTGCGCGTCCTCCGACCTTTTCATTCCCCTACTATCCACTAGGGCGTGGAGTGAGAATATAATAGTGTGGCGAGCGCAGCGAGCCACCGAGCCCGAAGCGTGGCGAGCGCAGCGAGCCCCGCGAGGGGACGCGTCTAGCTTCACAGGTATACGCGTCCCCTCGCGGGGCTCGCTGCGCTCGCCACGCTTCGGGCTCGGTGGCTCGCTGCGCTCGCCACACTATTATATTCTCACTCCACGCCCTAGTGGATAGTAGGGGAATGAAAAGGTCGGAGGACGCGCACCGCCGCCCCTCGCGGGCTCGCTGCGCTCGCCACGCTTCGGGTTCACGTCTATCGTGGGGTCATGGCGGGCACATAAAAAATGTGAAATGGGTCATATTGGCCCATTTCACCTTTTTTATCATTTTACCCTATGTGAGATGGACTTAATCAAGTCCATCTCATCTTGTGCCATTATAATGGCACAAGACCGACCGATTTCAATGTTAAAAGATTTTTTAACATTGAAGTCTATGGAAAAATCGGGTCAATCGGTCGGTCGCATCGCGGCCGATTTTAATTGGTCGCGACCGACCGATTGACCCGATTTCTGTCAATCACAGTGAAAAAATTGTCAAAAATCGGCCACATCGTGAGGATCGTGTCCCTTAATTAAGAGCCACGATCACTCACGATTGTGGCCGTTCTAGGAAACAAGTACCCTTTCAATTAGGTGCGTCCAGCAACCAGTGACGTGAGACTTCCCCCTTGGCAACGAGCAATTCCTTAGCCTAAACAGCCGCGCAGCACACAGCTCTCTCTGCCCGGCTGTCATTTCTTTAAATTTTAAGCGGCTGGTGGTCTAATGGGTGGTCCGGTGCACCCCCGGACCACCCCTTAGATTTGCATATGCTCAAACCCACTTGTTTCTTGATAACTCCGTGATCCAAATTGCCAAAAAAATAATTGCAATTTACAAATCTCAACCCTTCTACTGATCCCCTGGACAAAGTTGGAGTGATTTTCCAGTGAACACAGGTGCTTCCTATTAGTTACGGCTGAGAGAAGCAAATTCACATTACATTGCAATCCATTTAATATCAGTGGGCATTTCTGAGTGGTTACTTGGAGGTGGTGGACTCTTCGTGGGCATGTTGTTGTTAGGAATTAAGTCTAAAGACGTTGTTCCAATGATTCCACCAGCAATAGCCACTCAGAAATTCTGCACCTGCTCTAGGTGGTGCAACCAATTATTTGCCCATAATGCATCTTTGCACAAACATTTGGGATTCACACTGTAGCTGATAGGTGTCTTAATCGGCTACGGGATACTATTAAGATGCAGTAGAAGTGACAAAAGTCTCAGCCACTTCTACAACTGGGTCCACCTTCAGCATTGCTCCCAGAATCTAAATTAGCAAACTAAACCCTGTCATTTATATCACCATGTACAAACCCTGACTGTAGCTGCTACTCACTACATTACAGTCTATTTTTACTGCTGAGGTATTATGTGTGTGGTGATTCAAATGGGAGAAAAAAATGGAGAGAGATGGGAGAAATAGGGGTAGATGGGAGAGAGAAGGACTTGGGAAAGATGAGTGAGGGCAAGATGGAGAGAGGTGGATTAGGGGAGTGGAGATGAATTATGGAGAGCAATGGGGGAGAGTGGAATATAAATATATATATATATATATATATATACACAAAATGTAGATCCAGACTGCGCACAGCCACAAGCTTCAGAAAATAGGAGTGCGTCTTTGGGTCAGGATGTAGTGCAGCTCTCTCCAAATAAAGCCAGACCTTAGCTTTAATTGTCCCAATCACATGTAGAAAGAAATTGGAGAAAAAGCGCAGATATGAGCAAAGTGTAAAACAAATTTTACTAAAAGTGCAGGCTCACATACATCATAGATAACAGCAAACAGCTTGCCACAGTGATATCCAACATGGTGCACCAACGACTTGAATAGCCGGGACCAGCCTTTTTGCCGCCGCCAGGGCCTCCGTGGTCAGGAACTCCAAAAGCACAGCGTTGTCAGTTTAGGCCACGCCCAACCGGTTTCGTCATCTGGGGACTTGGTCAGGGGGTGTGGCCATCCAAAGTACCGGTGTTATACTTATAGTTGGTAAGTATATGTTATACTTATCGGTCGTGAGTGTCGGTAAGTAGGTCTCCTCAAAAGTTGCGATCTTGGTCTTGATAATTTGTAATTCCTTAGAGGACTGCTCTATGACCAGGACCATGAGGTCAAACGAGCATTTATTGAGGATCCCTACCCAACGCTTGCAGAAATGAGGATCAAATCCTCAAATCATCAAGACCAAGATCGCAACTTTTGAGGAGACCCACTTACCGACACTCACGACCGATGCCGACACAGATTGGCTCCTGCGTCTTAAGAATCAAATCTTGTCCTACAAAAAAGAACTTATCCGTTTTAAGAAAGAGAAATTGGCTAAAGTGGAGAATGACTATGAGAAGCACACAGTATATCGCTGGCTCAGTGGAAGCTCATCTGATAACACCCGCAGACCTTTCTTCAGACGGCAAAGAAATAAGGCTATATCGTCTCACAACCAATTTGATACAGCCTCTTCACAAGAGACTGGCAGCTCCATGAGTGACACAGATAGGAATGGACGTCCCTCTATCCCTTTAGGGGCACGCACCCGCAAGATGCGTTTAAAAGACGGCAACGTTTTACCCGACGAGGCGGACAGAATCCCCAACAAAAAGATTGGCAAACAAAACGCCAAACCGCCGAAAGCTCGCTAGTCTACAACTTATCCTCCTATGAGCTATCTGAGCATGAATTGAATGTGTTAAGCCGGGGTTTGTCATTTGTACCGTCAGTACCTTTTGATGATTTCCAATGGCAAATTGAAAAGACTGAGTTAATACGCAAATTAAAGCTTAAAGAATTTTTTGCTAATCGTGAAATGGTGCCTCAACAACAGAGTCTATCTGTACCTGATGCCTTGAAGAAATTCTGCCCACCTTCTCAGTTTGACCCACAGACGTTCAATCCTAGCATCAAGACTTTTGCTCGCTTGATGGATGAATCCATTGACGCTGAATTAAAACAGTCACAGAACCAACATCCCAATTTGTCTCCTCTTGAACGACAAGCCATTAAACAATTATCTGATAATAAGGACTTGATTATACGACCTGCGGACAAGGGTGGCAGGATTGTCCTGCAGGATCTCACTGACTACCATGATGAAATTATGCGTCATTTATCGGATTCTGCTACGTATAAAAAACTGTCCTCTAACCCTTCTACAGCCTGCAGACAACAACTTCATGACATTGTTCAGATTGGAATGGACTCGGGTGTCATTAATGAGAACATTGGCAAGATCCTTCTTCCAGAATTCCCGGTAATACCTAATCTCTATACTTTACCTAAAATTCACAAGGGTCTTAACCCTCCCCCTGGCCGACCTATCGTAGCAGCAACAAACTCTTTATTACAACCATCGGCCACTTACTTGGATGCCTAACTTCAACCTCTGATACAACAGGAAGATACGTTCCTATTAGACACTTCTTCATTATTGCGACAACTAGAGGACATTGATTGCATCCCTGATAATTGCCAATTGGCCACTATTGACGTTGTTAACTTGTATACTTCTATCCCCCATGCATTGGGTATTTCTGCTATGAAGTCATTCCTTCAATCTAGAAGTGACTTTGGTGGGGCCAAAATCAAATTTTTACTTTTGTTACTTGAATTTATTTTGAATAACAATTTTTTTATTTACAATCGCGAATTTTATTTGCAAGTACGTGGCTGTGCCATGGGATCTTCCATGGCACCTGTGTACGCAAATATTTTCATGTTTGCGATAGAATCGGAACTCTTTTTTTCATCTAATGAAATTTCAAGCAAAATCATTCTTTTTAAGAGATTTATTGACGATCTTTTGATCGTATGGTGTGGTGACAATTTATCTCTTAGTAATTTAATTGAACAGTATAATCTGATGGATGGCCCCATCAAGTTCACTTTTGAATTGAGTGATAATCATGTACATTTTTTGGATTTAAACATTGACATTGTGGATGGTAGATTGGTCACCTCTATGTACATTAAACCTACGGACCGCAACACCCTGCTTCAACTGCAGAGTTGCCACCCCAAAAGTCTTATCCGTGGTTTACCTTATTCGAAGATGATCAGGGTGCATCGCATTAACAGCGATATCACCAAATCTGAACAACAAATTGACCAACTAATTGCCAAATTTATTGATATTCCAGTAACCACCTATTGCAATGTAAAGCTAAAGTCTTGCTAATGGACAGAAAGTCCTTAATGCACACCGCTAACCCTAAAGACTCCGACCTGTCCCGCATCCCGTGGGTTACCTGGTACAATGTAGCGTCTAATACCATTACTAAAAATGTGAAGAAATGTTGGCCTATCATTGAGAGCGATCCTTCGCTACCTTTTAAACAAAAACGTATTATGCCTTGTTTCTCCCACGGCCGCAACTTAAGAGATCTACTCGTTAAAACTGACGTTCAGGTTAAAACAGCTTCCACCAAAATTACATTCCTAGGTGGCACTAAATTTGGCTGCTTTAGGTGCACATGCACAGCCTGTCAATTCATGCTGACAGGGGACACGTTTAACCACCCGCATTCGGGCAAGAGTTATAAAATACGCCATCACTTTGATTGCAATTCATCGTTTGTGGTCTATGAGATCATCTGCTGCTGCAGTTTAGTCTACATAGGCAAAACCCAACGCAAAATTAAGGAACGCATCGCACAACACCGCAGCTCCATTCGCTCAGCCATTGAGAAAAAACAGAGCGACCAACCTGTCGCCAGACATTTCCTCCAACTTCACCATCCTCTAAATAGCCTCAGATTCCGTGTTATTGATTGTGTACCCCCCTCTTTGCGAGGCGGCAATCGTCCCCTTAAATTGCTCCAATGTGAAGCAAGGTGGATTTTCCGCCTTGATGTCATATCCCCAAAGGGTTTAAATGAACAGCTTAACTTTAATATATTTCGATGATCGTATATGTTATTCTACCACTTTATCTAGACTGTGTATTTTGCAAACTTTATTTTCTAATTGTCTAAACTATACTTTTATACTTTTCTCTTGCAGTTTCATTATATTCCCGTTCTTTGATTACATGTTTGTTACTATGGTGATGGTTGCACGTTTTGGGATTGGTGGAAATACCCCCAGCCCGATGATGTCATCATTGCTAGCCCGATAGGCGGGGATGTACGAGCTGGCCTCATTCACATGGTGGTGATATGTTATATAAGGTATGTTTTGTATGTTATGTTTATCCTGATGAAAATTTTGTACATGAAATTGAAACGTTGATGTAAAGGAACTGTCTCCTGCCTCTTTATTACGCCGAGAGTGCCGCACCTCTGCTCCTTATATATATATATATATATATATATATATATATAATATATACACTTAACATCGGCACTCGCCTTTCCTAGTTTTGGGGTGCCCTATGGCTTGTGACCACATTGTTTAAACAGACATTGGATGGGCTCTGCACACACTAAATTAACTGATAATAAATAGTGGAGATTTGGTTCATGAATTGATCAATGCATTTAAGCCTGCAGCCCCCGTCAAGGGACCCCACTGTTTTGCAGGTCCTACCACTATCGCTGAAAAATGGCTGCAATACACATAGCTATCACATCAATGTTTGATACCAGGCATGCTATCAGATCTGAAGCTCACAGCAGACTTTGCTTTTATAGGTGAGCAGCTACCAACACACCTGTCACTAATCATCTAGGGAAATGGCTAACATAAGCTATGGAATCTTAGTTAAAAACAGGGTGCATGAGATAATGTGACCACAATAAGACTAATTAAAAAATTAATCTAATAAACAATATATACACTTAACATCGGCACTCGCCTTTCCTAGTTTTGGGGTGCCCTATGGCTTGTGACCACATTGTTTAAACAGACATTGGATGGGCTCTGCACACACTAAATTAACTGATAATAAATAGTGGAGATTTGGTTCATGAATTGATCAATGCATTTAAGCCTGCAGCCCCCGTCAAGGGACCCCACTGTTCTGCAGGTCCTACCACTATCGCTGAAAAATGGCTGCAATACACATAGCTATCACATCAATGTTTGATACCAGGCATGCTATCAGATCTGAAGCTCACAGCAGACTTTGCTTTTATAGGTGAGCAGCTACCAACACACCTGTCACTAATCATCTAGGGAAATGGCTAACATAAGCTATGGAATCTTAGTTAAAAACAGGGTGCATGAGATAATGTGACCACAATAAGACTAATTAAAAAATTAATCTAATAAACAATATATACACTTAACATCGGCACTCGCCTTTCCTAGTTTTGGGGTGCCCTATGGCTTGTGACCACATTGTTTAAACAGACATTGGATGGGCTCTGCACACACTAAATTAACTGATAATAAATAGTGGAGATTTGGTTCATGAATTGATCAATGCATTTAAGCCTGCAGCCCCCGTCAAGGGACCCCACTGTTCTGCAGGTCCTACCACTATCGCTGAAAAATGGCTGCAATACACATAGCTATCACATCAATGTTTGATACCAGGCATGCTATCAGATCTGAAGCTCACAGCAGACTTTGCTTTTATAGGTGAGCAGCTACCAACACACCTGTCACTAATCATCTAGGGAAATGGCTAACATAAGCTATGGAATCTTAGTTAAAAACAGGGTGCATGAGATAATGTGACCACAATAAGACTAATTAAAAAATTAATCTAATAAACAATATATACACTTAACATCGGCACTCGCCTTTCCTAGTTTTGGGGTGCCCTATGGCTTGTGACCACATTGTTTAAACAGACATTGGATGGGCTCTGCACACACTAAATTAACTGATAATAAATAGTGGAGATTTGGTTCATGAATTGATCAATGCATTTAAGCCTGCAGCCCCCGTCAAGGGACCCCACTGTTCTGCAGGTCCTACCACTATCGCTGAAAAATGGCTGCAATACACATAGCTATCACATCAATGTTTGATACCAGGCATGCTATCAGATCTGAAGCTCACAGCAGACTTTGCTTTTATAGGCTTAAATGCATTGATCAATTCATGAACCAAATCTCCACTATTTATTATCAGTTAATTTAGTGTGTGCAGAGCCCATCCAATGTCTGTTTAAACAATGTGGTCACAAGCCATAGGGCACCCCAAAACTAGGAAAGGCGAGTGCCGATGTTAAGTGTATATATTGTTTATTAGATTAATTTTTTAATTAGTCTTATTGTGGTCACATTATCTCATGCACCCTGTTTTTAACTAAGATTCCATAGCTTATGTTAGCCATTTCCCTAGATGATTAGTGACAGGTGTGTTGGTAGCTGCTCACCTATAAAAGCAAAGTCTGCTGTGAGCTTCAGATCTGATAGCATGCCTGGTATCAAACATTGATGTGATAGCTATGTGTATTGCAGCCATTTTTCAGCGATAGTGGTAGGACCTGCAGAACAGTGGGGTCCCTTGACGGGGGCTGCAGGCTTAAATGCATTGATCAATTCATGAACCAAATCTCCACTATTTATTATCAGTTAATTTAGTGTGTGCAGAGCCCATCCAATGTCTGTTTAAACAATGTGGTCACAAGCCATAGGGCACCCCAAAACTAGGAAAGGCGAGTGCCGATGTTAAGTGTATATATTGTTTATTAGATTAATTTTTTAATTAGTCTTATTGTGGTCACATTATCTCATGCACCCTGTTTTTAACTAAGATTCCATAGCTTATGTTAGCCATTTCCCTAGATGATTAGTGACAGGTGTGTTGGTAGCTGCTCACCTATAAAAGCAAAGTCTGCTGTGAGCTTCAGATCTGATAGCATGCCTGGTATCAAACATTGATGTGATAGCTATGTGTATTGCAGCCATTTTTCAGCGATAGTGGTAGGACCTGCAGAACAGTGGGGTCCCTTGACGGGGGCTGCAGGCTTAAATGCATTGATCAATTCATGAACCAAATCTCCACTATTTATTATCAGTTAATTTAGTGTGTGCAGAGCCCATCCAATGTCTGTTTAAACAATGTGGTCACAAGCCATAGGGCACCCCAAAACTAGGAAAGGCGAGTGCCGATGTTAAGTGTATATATTGTTTATTAGATTAATTTTTTAATTAGTCTTATTGTGGTCACATTATCTCATGCACCCTGTTTTTAACTAAGATTCCATAGCTTATGTTAGCCATTTCCCTAGATGATTAGTGACAGGTGTGTTGGTAGCTGCTCACCTATAAAAGCAAAGTCTGCTGTGAGCTTCAGATCTGATAGCATGCCTGGTATCAAACATTGATGTGATAGCTATGTGTATTGCAGCCATTTTTCAGCGATAGTGGTAGGACCTGCAGAACAGTGGGGTCCCTTGACGGGGGCTGCAGGCTTAAATGCATTGATCAATTCATGAACCAAATCTCCACTATTTATTATCAGTTAATTTAGTGTGTGCAGAGCCCATCCAATGTCTATATATATATATATAGATTTTTTCAAAGGAATCCGCACTCGCATCACATCAAAGTGCAAAGGGGAGGTGCTCCATAGGATGGGCAAACATCATGGAATAGAGAAATAGAATGGGCACTCACCAAGGTCTAGGTAATCAAAATATCATTTTATTTGTATCAAGTCGACATACCATCCGACGTAACGACACGTTTCGGTCTACAAAAGACCATCATCAGGAATAATGCAGCAAAATACAGATCATCAGCAGAACAACAACCTGACATCCGTCCCTGGGGAAGGACACAACTGTACTGCCTCACCGGGTCAGCCTAAATACCCCTGGACCGGAAGTGACATTACTTCCTGTCCGCAACCCATTAGTCTCCATAACATCTTCCAAACACTATGAAATGTAAATGTACATTATGCAGAACAATAATAAATGCATCTATATAGGCAGCGCAGTGTTGTATGCGATCTGCGCAACTCTAAATACACAATATGCGGTGTAAATAACTGAGAACGTCCGGCCGGAAACGCTACATGCGTTCCATACGCCAGACGGAAGCAGTAAATTGCGTTCCATCTGGCTAGGACGTTTTCCGGAAGTGACGCTTTGCGTTGCACTTCACTGAAGGGGAAGTGACGCTATGCGTTCCAGCTGATAGGAAAGCATCGCGTAGTTACATGGAAAGTAGTTAACGGCATGTTCATAGTAAAAAGGGGACATGACGCTTGCGTTCCAAGAACCCGGAAGCAAGCAGTGTAAGGATGATATACATATGCATAATGGGCCTTATTTTGGTTCATTCTTTCTGACAAAATCCTTCTTAGATGGGCAAAACCATGTGCACTGCAGGTGGGGCAGGTGTTACTTGTGCAGAGAGAATTAGATTTGGGTGGGGTTTTACTTCAAAGTGAGATCTATATTGCAGTGTAAAAATAAAGCAGTCAGTATTTTCCCTGCACAGAAACAAAATTACTCACCCAAATCTAATTCTCTCTGCACATGTTACATCTGCCCCCCTGCAGTGCACATGGTTTTGTCCATCTAAGGAGGATTTTGTCAGAAAGAATGAACCAAAATAAGGCCCAATGTGTGTATCTTGGTCTATCTCACATAAAAAGACTTATGAGTGGAGATTTAAATATGGGTTATGTATGTAGGCCAACCCGATTGGCATCACTCTTACCCTGAGTGCTGTGGTGATTATATACATATATACAGTGAATTTCATAATAGTGATAAATATAAGAAAAAAACATCACAATAAATATATACATAAAAAATACAAAAATATATACAAAAAGATCAAATGAAAATATTATTTACATTAGCCCAATCAGCATTCATATCCAACACTGTGCAGACTCCTGCAGTTAGTTGGTCATAAATCATATGTTTTGTCCCAGGTTAGTGGGCAAAATTATGCTAATATATACAACATCAGTATAGCTACCAAATATATATTCCCAATACCGTTTAATATACTAAACAAATTGGGGCATGTGGTGGCTGCATGGGCATCTATTCCAGACGGCACCAAAGTACCACCAACACAGACAGGAAATATAACAAAATATAACAAAATATACATAAAGAAATAACCAAAAAAGGGGGGGGGGGAAGGGGAGGAATAGCCTGGAGACACCACATCACGTTTCAAAAAATAAAAAAATCGCAACTAAGGCAATGAGAAAAATAATCATAAAAATCGAGAAAAAACGAAGTGGTTTTTGGACATCTATGCAGATCATTTGAGGAAAATAGAAAGAGGATTATACTCATTTAATCCTCTAGGAGCAATTGTGTCCAGATCAAATATCCATTTAGCTTCCCTCTTTTTCAGCATGAGGTCACGATCCCCTCCTCTCACTGGTTTTGGAACGTAGTCAATGAGCATACAGCGTAGACTTGCTATGCTGTGGCCCATAGCGCAAAATGTTTAGCAACAGGTTTGTCCGATGTTTTGCTCTCAATGGCCGCTCGGATCGAAGTGCGATGGTTCGCCATTCTGTCGCGAAAATTCCTCTTGGTAAGTCCAACATAATACAGGCCACATGGGCACAATAAAATGTAGATTACATAATCCATTCTACAGTGTAGGCGATACTGGATTTTTATTTTCTTCCCACTATGTGGGTGGGCAAACGTGGGGCCCGTAAGTAGTGACCTGCGTTGTGAAGTCACTGCATCGATAACAGCCTTTCTTAGGTGACGGAAGCCATCGGTCATGTTGTTCTGTTGGTTGTAACAATGGTCTCATAAGTAGGTCCTTTAGGTTCCGACCCCGTCGGTAAGCACACATCGGGGGAACCGGACTGATCTTAGAAAAGGCAGTGTCCGTTGAGATTAGCGGCCAATTTTTCGCCAACTGCTGTTTCCTCTTGGGCGCCTGTACATCGCATGTATTGGTGTAAATAAGTCGTGGTCGAGAGTCAACTTTGCGCGTTTTAGGGATTGCCCCTGAGAATCTAGACCTAGCCTTGGTGAGGCAACGTGTGAGGGTTGCTTCTGAATAGCCACGTTCACGAAACCTTTCGGTCATATCTGATAGCTGTATTTCTGTAGTGATGGTCGAGGAATTGTTCCGAAGAACACGTAGGAACTGCGATATTGGGAGGTTCTCTTTAAGATGTGAGGGGTGGTGACTCGATGTATGGAGCAGGGAATTTCTGTCTGTCTCCTTTCGGTACAGTCTTGTGCCCACTCCAGGGCCTTCACGATAGATCGTTATGTCCAAAAAATTTATTTCAACTAAACTGAAAGAAAACGTGAAACGGATGGGTGTCTCCAGACTATTCAAAAATACCAACATATCCATCAGCTCCTGTTCAGTACCTATCCAAATAAAAAAAACATCGTCGATGTACCGACGATAAAAAAGCAACTTGGTACCAAATTTGGGAAGAATGTGGGTACATTCATAGTTGGCCATGTACAAGTTGGCGTAGGCTGGGGCCAAATTGGACCCCATAGCCGTACCATTGACTTGTAAGAAATACTTATCCTTGTATAGGAAATAGTTGTGTGTCAATACTAATCTGGTCAAATCGACCAGAAACTCTGTCGGAGGACCAATTCTAGCTGTATATTGTAGTGTCTGTTTAATTACTGCCAACCCTTCACTGTGCTGGATCACAGTATAAAGTGAAGCCACATCCATGGTCACTAAAATCACTGATGGTGGTAAATCTGCAGGGCCGGCGCTACCCACTCAGCAGCTCCTGCAAAGAAGGGAGGCGCCATGCTGAAAAGGCGCCGTCTCCCTCCCTGCTCTGCTAAAGCTGCCTCAGCCCTCACTGTCACTGCCTCCTGCATGCCGCCACCAGCACCTGTCTGACAGTGGGCGGGCGGCAGTATAAAGAGCTGCTCCCTGCACTGCGAGTGCACACAGCCTGCACGCCGCCCGCAGTGCCTGGCTGACAGCGGGTGGCACTATGGAGAGGCTGAGCAGCTGCGACCTGCCCCCTCTTCCTCACGGACACTTGCGCTGAGGCATGTAGCGCTGTCTGAGGAATGCCTGGATGACATGTCATGTCCGGATCCATCCCCTACCCATTGCTCCCTGCGCCTGTCAGCTGTCAATCAAATGACGAACAGGCAGCAGCACCACCTCCCCTTCCTTCCGTCTTCTCAGTGTGCTGTGCCAGTGCCACTGCCAGTCCTCAACACTCCGCCCCCTCTATCTCCTCCCCTCTTCTTCCATCTCCTTCTTCTCTCACCTCCTTCCCCCCTCAATCACGAGAGGGGTGTAATGGCGTCCTCAGTTAAACAGCAAAAAAAAAAGTGAGTCTTTTATTATACGTTTCTAACAAATGTTTTAATAATTGTAGATTTTTTTATATTAATTTAGACACTTTTTAAATAATGGGCTGGGTTATGTGCACAAAAAGTGGCCATACACGCTGCAATAGCAGCGTGCGATGCGATGTGCGCTCCTGCGGGCATCACATTGCACAGTATAAAAGTATGTGCTGCACATACTTTTTGTACTGCTTTCGGATCGCATCGCACACACATTGCATGCATGCCGTGCAATGCGATCTAGCACTTAACGTATGCGATTTAGTGCCTGCAACATTTTGCGGGCACAGCACTGAGATGGTGTATGCATACATGTACATGCACCTGAGATCCTCCATAGGATCGCATGTTGCATATGCTTCCACAATCGGGCTGCAGCTTGTTGCAATGGCAATGTGAAAGCGCGCAAAATTCATGGTTTGCAGGAGGGCGCCGGACACCCTAGCACCGGCCCTGTAAATCTGTCAGGGTTTTCAGACTGTCCAAGAGATCCCCAGTATCCCTTACATAACTTGATGTTTTTAGCACAAACGGCTGTAGGTGGTGGTCAACAAACTGGGCCAAAGGCTGCAGGACGGAACCCCTGGCCGAAATAATTGGACGACCAGGGGGATCCGCCATGCTTTTATGAACCTTTGGCATAGTATATATGATTGGGCAAATGGGAAAATCAACTCTAAGAAATCCATATTCATTTTCATTAATCCAGCCTGCTGATCGTGCAAGATCAAGTGTGTTGTCCACCATTTTTTTGGTGTCAGGTCCTGGATCCTTTGAAAGGCATTGGTAAACTGATAGGTCGCTCAACTGGCGCACTATCTCCTTATCATAATTTGCCCAGTCTTGGACAACCAACGCCCCACCCTTGTCAGCCTGACGGAAGACAAGGGTGTCGTTGGCCATCAAGGTCTTAAGCGCCATACGATGTGTTGGTTGTAGATTATGAAAGTAAGGGGACGGGGGATCCCTTGCACAGTCTGTCATCCTCAAAAAAGTTCTCATACTGGGATTTGAGCTCGGTGGGTCAAATGTGCTTGGTTGTTTGAATATGGGCATCTCACAAACAGTGTTATCCTTGTTATTAAAAAATTCACGGAGTCTAAGTGTCCGTCCGAATTTATAATGATCTACAGCCGTGCGGAATGGTTGATGCATGCGCAGTCTAATCCCGGGATTGCTATACTAATCTCATATGTTAGACTGCGCATTGAAATCCCGGACATTTTGGGGCCAAATCCCACCGATCCCGATTCCGGGATTGGCCACCCTACTCCCAATCCACACCATATGAATAGAAAAAAAAAGTAGATTACTGTCCCTTTAAGAAGGTTTCGGTTCTTATGTCCATTTCCACGTATTAAATCTGTGGACAAAACCTTGGCTTTATGCAGCGCATAAAGCAAACATATTGCCAAGGGAAAATACAACACTGTTTAGTGCAGATGGTTTGATACTTTATTGGCAGTTGTGAAATAGATATGCACTCACAAAATCTCAGTTGAAATAAGAGCATTCAATGGTATCCCACTGGCAAAAGCAGCAACTCCTCATTTCAGGGTGATGGTACATAAATGAGAGGGATTCAAAAGAGGCAGCAATAGTGCAGATTATTAAAACAACAAGATTATTTTAATACATATTACACGCACATGTAGGAGACAGATATAAAAACATATTTGGTATCTCAAAGGCAAGCAGGAACCTGGTGTGAACAGCAATCCCTCGAATGGATGTACAACTTCACTGACCCTCCGGAAAGGTCAGACACAGGAAGCCAGGTGATTAAGTCCACATTCGGTCCGTCCCGCTCTGGGTCCCAATGATATGTCCAGTCCACGCTAAAACGCGTTTCCGAATTGTCCTTTATCAATAGTGTGAGTTTGGGACTGTCTAGGGGCTGTATTTAACAGTATTATTGAAATAACTTTTACGTCTTCCATTTAATACAATAAATGATACATTTTTCTGTAACATTTAATGAACACTTGTAACAGTGATTGAGACCCTCTGCTGTATAAGGGCAGCACTCTAGGGAATCTATTTGTTAAGGAATTCTGTCCTCAAAATATAGAAAAAAAAGAAATTTGTACACAGCGGCCATCGGATTCCTCTGCAGCGGCATACCTGGTCCCGAGGGTGCATTGCGTGGTACGTCACTGGCGCATCTGCGCAATGCATCCTTGGGACTGGGGATGCCACTGAAGAGGAATCCGTTGGCCGCCGTGGATGTCAGGGGACACCGTGGACATCGGGGGACCGTAGGGGCACTGCCAGGGGACCAGATGAGTATGTAAAAAAATATATATATTGCGAAATCCGCAATAATCGCTTATCCAAAATGCTCATGGTCCCGAGCATTTTGGATAAGGGATGCTGTGGGAGGGATGTGCTAAATAAAAAATGCAGTAAAATCCCCGTTATCTGGGTTTTTACTACATTTTGGTATACAGGAAAACCCCCACTCTGGGTTTCCACTGCTGGGGTTATTGCCAGCAAAACCTGGTGATACCCCTTAGAAGCCTATGGGCTTCATACCGCCCCGCACAAACCCCCGCTGCCCCCCATGGACCCCCGCTGCTCCCCCCTCACCTGTATCCGGGCAGCCTCCTGCTGTGCTGCCTGGATCAGTGACCTCTTCTTCCCTAGCCTGTACTTCCCCTTCCAGGTGCAGGGAGGAGGTGGAGCCCCGCAACAGCAGCCGGGGACAGCAGGAGGGGGGAAGAGCTGATGGGGATTGCTATACTAATCTCATATGTTAGAGCACATGCCATTAGTACCATTGCGGTAGCCGATGGAGGGGGGCAGTTGATGTTAGTGGATCCTGCCCTCTACCTGTACCCCTAAAATGTATTAATTGAAAATGCAGGAGATATCATAAATGTATTTTTGTGCGTGGCCCTAAAAGTCTCAGAAGAGTAGCACCTTTCATTACATGTAGTTAGGGGTAGCAGTCTAGGGCCCTCTCCTATGTATCCGTTACCTCCTTAGAGTTGCCCAGGCACAGCATACCATGGTTGATCAAATTAAGCAGGTAATGCACTCTGAGGCTGAGTAATCTCCGGTAACACCATAGTGAATTCCAGCTTGGGAGATGCCATGTTAGAGGAATGCACTTAAAACTGATGCAGCACTTTTGGGTGCTGCTGCCCAGTTACCAAACCAGAGACTATTTGTCAGCATGCCATTTTTCAAATAAACACCAGATGGTGCCACAGTTCCGCATATAAGTATGAATGTCAGCTATTTTATTTATACATGCATTTATATTATTGCTGATTTATTATAAACAGCAAAATGCAAAATGACTAGAAATATTAAATGCACACCACGGTATGGGGTGCCGGATGGCGCTCCGACAGTGGGGATCCCGACAGTATCCCGACGTCGGGATCCCGACTGCCGGTGCTCCAACAGGGGGGATCCCGACTCACAGGGGCTATTCTCCCTTGTGGAGGTCCACGACCCAAATAGAGGGAGAATAGAATATGTGGTGAGCATAGCGAGCCACCGGGCCCGCAGCGCGGCGAGCTCAGCGAGACCGCAAGAGGCTTCTTTGCGCTCGTCCTCCTGTCGGAGCACCAGCAGTCAGGATCCCGACGTCAGGATACTGACTATCGGGATCCCCACTGTCGGAGCCAGATACCACACCCATGGGATGAATCAGTGTTGTACACCGCTGGGACCACTTTAGCATATTTGCTACAGTTGTGTCAGTGACTGGGCCTGATTCAGCTTCACAGAGCAAGGCCACTTTGCAATTGCTTCCCCATTTTGCCAGCCCATCACTGCACAGCGAAGCGCTTGCACATTATGCAGCCTAGATGCGAATTCAGTTGCTGGGCTTCCATCTTTTGGGCTGCAGTGGCTGCGTGTGATGTCAAACAGCCACCATACCTCCCCCCCCCTATATCAGTCCTCAACCGTCATGCTCCCCGCAATACTCCATCACCGCCCCGCAAACGCTGAGTCGCCACATAGACTGTAATTGCATTTTTCACAATGTGACCGCAGTCTAAGGGCAACTGCACTGGTGCATGTGCACATGGGCAGATTGCCAAGCACAGTTTTCAGCAACTTGCAGCAGAAACTGAATTAGTCCCTATATGCTAATGCTACCCCTGGTGTACAATAATACATGCAAGGACTGAGACACCTACTTTAGGCATCTTTAGACTCAGTAATAACAACTGGTGCATCATTAGACACAACCATCGGCTGTACCATCAAAACTTTCATCAGCCCATTGCTAGGTGCAGAGTAGGGTGGCCAATCCCGGGATCGGGATCTGCGGGATCCCAGGATTTGGCCCCTAAAATGCTGGGATTTCAATCCCGGGATTGGAGTTTCCAAACCTGGGCTTAGACTGCGCATGCGCAGTCTAATGCCGGGCAGCATCTGAGCGTGTGATCAGATGCTTCCCGGCTTCTTCCTTCCCTGGCAGTGTGGCTCTGCGCAGCGTGACAAGGCCAGAGGTCACGCTGCGCAGGCCAAGCAGCTGCACAGACCTGTCCTGGGCGTGCACAATGACTGCATCGGCCACCCGCCAGCCCACCCACCGGCTCCTAGAACCTGCTGGCTCGCGGCTTCACTACGTGGCCGCCCACTCACCTGTCCGCCTCCCGGCTTCAGTGATCGGCCACATCGCATCGCATATGTAAGTAAATATGCGGGGTGGCCGGGGCGGGTTTTTTTAATTAGGGAAGCCAATCCCGGGATCCCGGGAATCCCGTGTTTGGGCATTTTTCAATCCCGAATTCCGGGATTGAAAAAAATACCCCGGGATTGGCAACCCTAGTGCAGAGTATTTGACCCACTAACTGATATTTAAACCTACAAAGACACTTAAAGTGGGAGAAAACGAAACCAAAAAAATATACATATACCGCGCTTGAAACAATGTATATAAAAAATAAATGATTTATTTAATATACTAATTCTCACTGGCAAGTGATAACAACACACAATTAAATGCAAAATGTGTTATATTATAATATAAAAACAATAAATCTAGGAACTCCTCAACATCCAGCCATTATTATTAAAAATGCCAATGAACCAGGATTATATTGCAGTAAAATATCGGTCCCAGTCTTGATGGTTGTGTAACCTTATTATTCCTATTTTTGTTTAGTTCTGATAAATCAGTATTTGAAAGTCCGCTATATAGAAGATATGGAGGGTGACATAGGATGCGATTTTTTTGCACTTTCAAAATCGCCCATTATCGCACTTTTTTTTAAAATCGCATTTTTGCAGCGGATTCGCATATTTAATGAGGTGCGTATTCCGGAAAGAAAAGTGCGATTAAGTGCGATAATGTGCAAATTTTAGGCATGAAAATGTGCGAATTTGAGGTAATGTGCGATTTTGTGTTTGTCAAAAAACAAAAAAATAAAACGGTGTGGGGTCCCCCTTCCTGAGCATAACAAGCCCCGGGCTCATTGAGCCGGACCTGGTTCCAAAAATACGGGGGACAAAAAGCATAGGGGTACCCCGTATTTCTGAAACCAGCCCCGGACTCGATCCTGGTTCCAAAAATACGGGGGACAAAAAAATCTGGGGGTCCCCCATATTTTGAAACCAGCAACGGGCTCCAACAGCCCGCAGTGTCATGCCACAGCCGGGGGACACTTTTTACATAAGGTCCCCCGGCCGAAACATGAGCACCGTGGCTGGTCAGCCTTGGATGGGGTACCTGGAGGAGTGGAGACGCATCGGCCAATCAAGCTCTCAGCCTCTACAGCGCTGGGTCCCCACTCCACCAGGTACCACGTCCAAGGCTGACCAGCCACGGTGCTCATGTTTTGGCCAGGGGACCTTATGTAAAAAGTGTCCCCCGGCTGTGGCATGACACCGTGGGCTGTTGGAGCCCGGTGCTGGTTTCAAAATATGGGGGACCC
The DNA here is from genome assembly GCF_055691185.1 of Crinia signifera. Lineage (NCBI taxonomy): Eukaryota > Metazoa > Chordata > Amphibia > Anura > Myobatrachidae > Crinia > Crinia signifera. The sequence goes on along the minus strand of NC_139222.1, from coordinate 103,378,787 downwards.
CCAGATTTTTTGTCCCCTGTATTTTTGGAACCAGGACCGGTCCAAGAGTCCGGGGCTAGTTTTAGAAATACAGGGGACCCCTATGCTTTTTGTCCCCCATATTTTTGGAACCAGGTCCGGCTCAATGAGCCCGGGGCTGGTTATGTTCAGGAGGGGGGACCCCACGCCATTTTTTCCCCCAAAAAAACACTTTAACACATTTTTTAACATAGGACCATGCACAGATCTCAATGATCTGTGCAGGGTTCTGGCCAATTCGCATATCAGAACCTGGTCTGAATTTTTGGCGATTTTAAGACACATTTCCCAAATTTGCATCTCATTAAGTATGCGAATTGTACACTTTTCAATGGGAAAACATCTGGATGCGAGTTCCGGCACGAGTAAAAATCGCACTTTTAGAAAGTGCAATTTCGCGGCAAAATCTGCGTTTTTTTCAGTTTTTCGCATCTCATTAAATATGCGTATTCGGGAAAAGGTGCGATTTCGCCCATTTTTGGCGAAAATATCGCAAAAGTCACATTTTCGCATCTCATTAAATGTCACCCGGAGTCTTTAGACTTTGTTTGGCCAGAAAAAAAAAAGAAAAAAGTGGGAGCGTCCTACCTGTACCTGCTTTTAGACACAGACTTTAGTACTCTTTGTGGCTGTATTCAGCAATGATCTTAAGAACCCGGGATCCTTGTTCCAATAGAACTCCCTGCGATCTCGGGAGTAGTCAGCTGTGTGCAGGTAACAAGGTCTCGGGAACAGTCAGATGTGTGCAGGTAACCAGGGTAAGACCTCCTGTACTCTGGAGAACAAGAAAAGGAGTTTGGAAATTGCTCAATGACGCGTTTCATCGCCTCCAGTGAGTGCTTAATAAAGATAAATAAATAAATGCATTAAAGCACTTGAATATAAAATGAATATATATATATATATATATATATATATATATATATCTTTGAAATAGCCACAGTAAACTGCCCAGACTCGGACAGCATGGTGAGCGCAACAAAGTCCCTTGCAGGCTCGCTGCGCTCGCCACGCTGCGGGCACCTATTCTTTTCTCCCTCTATGGGGGTCGTGCACCCCCATGAGGGAGAATAGCGGGTGGCCGTCGGGCACCCATCTGTCGGAGTTTTGACAGTTGGGATCCCGACATCAGGTAAATGACTGTCGGGATCCCGACTGTCGGGACCGCGTCCAGCATCCGTCCTCAGTATGCGTGATGAAGCAAAATTAGTGGTTCTAGGGCCAGATGTATCAAGCTTCAAAAAGTGATAAACAACCAGCCAATCAGCTTCTACCTGTCATTTCTCAAATCCAGGTAGGAGCTGATTGGCTGGCTGTTTATCACTCTCCACTTTATCACTTTTTGAAGCTTGATACATACATCTGTCCCCTAAAGAGAATTAAATATGCAGATGTGATTTTAGGTAAGTTCACTATTAGAGCAATTATCTACCTCCAAATAATTGTCTGACCGCATGTCCTTGTAATGTCTTATCCACTGAGATGCAAACGCGCAGAGCTCAGCATCAATGGAATGAGTTCTTAGCGCAGCTTTCAGTCTGCGGCTCTGGGTGAGTGTCACTGCGCCTGGTGATCGTATGCAGTTTCCTGGGACCTCACTGTTGCTGGCATCCAATGTAGCTCTTTGAAGGCAGGTGAAATGTCATGGAGGGAGGGCATTTTATGAGATAGCTGCATAAACACTGTCCTTAGTATTAATAAATTAGTTTGGAAAATGCACTCACTGTCCTTAGTATTAAGTGTATCAATTTGCAACATACACAGCTGATGAGCTTTATAGAGCCTTACTTTGCCAAAGCTATACTCTATGATCAGTGTACATGTAACAGTGAGCACGGCTGTACCTGCTTTCTATAAATAACTCAAAACTACTGGTTAAGTATCTGGGCTATTCATAATTTGAGTCACCCTCTGTCTGATGAGTCCCTATATAACGCTGCAACATCATCAACCTGCACACATCATTTTCCAACAGATTCAGCATAAAGATGTGTGGCAAAAAGGCTCTTCCAGGTGCAGGGGACTACTCGAATAAAGAAAATGTGATCTGTGAATGTGTCTGAGCACCATTTCCAAATGAAACCATATTGTGTTGTGCTGTAGATGAATCTGCTGTCATAATACATTATTAGCTTTGAAACCAGCTGATTACCTCACTTGATGGAATATCTGATGCCCTATTAAACTGATGTTCTTTGAACTACTCAAGCATAATGTATTGCCTTTTGTGCTGCAAAACTAATCTATCTAAACTAGTCATATGATAAATATTTGGGGCCAAATGTAATAGGGTGTGAGAATCAGAAAGTGAGAGATTTTGGGAGAGTTCTCCCACTTTTTTAAAGCGGCAATCAATTGAATGGCAAAATCAACCTGGATTTGCAGTGTAAATGATTGGCACTTTAAAAAAATGGGAAAACTCTCCCAAAATCTCTCACTTTCTGATTGTCACACCCTACTACATTTAGCCCTTTATGTGTACACTAATGGATGTACTATGAATTACATGTGCTTAACGCCACACTGCAGTTGACTCCTCTGTTATATTGGTGAAACATACTACCATTTGGCAAGTGAAATAGCTATTTGGACCTCTTTGTCCCTGATGACCGCTTTTACAAGATACCATTTGACATAGAGAACCTTCTCCATCTCATATCACTTTTAAGCATGGTTGGGTACTAATCTTAGGCGTTTCAGGAGTTCTGAATGGGTAGATGTTATTCCAGAGAGATGGGGTCCCGTCACTGTCAGGTGCTCCTTTGTTCCAGGGATGAGGTAACACACTCCACCAATGGGTCAGCACCAACGCGTTTCGATCTCTACCAAGATCTTTTTTATGAGGGCTGTCTTGCCAAGACAGTGGCTTCAATAAGAGCCTGTCCAAGCAAAGAGTAAAATAAGTACTCCCAGGTTTGATCCTGGCTTGCTTAATAGGCCTAATTCAGATGTGGCTGGGACTCTCAACTGCACCCCTGCCACGGGACACTGGTGGCCCCAGGCAGGACCTTCCCATGGAAAGCGGGACAGTTGGGAGGTATGATGTATGTATGCTGTGTGTTTGTGTGTGTGTATGTACACTTATGCTATGTATGTGTGTGTCTGTGTAATTGTGTGTATGTATGCTATTGTATGTGTGTCTGTGTTTATGTATATACTATGTGCGTCTGTTGGTACATGCTGTGTGTATGCTATGCATATGAATGTATGCTATGTGTGTTTGTGCCTGCAATGTATATGCATGCTGTATGGGTGTGTATGTACCGAAGAATGTGTGTATTTAATGGAAACCCCCCCCCACGTTTCCCCCTGGATATGAAGCAATACCAAACATTCTAAAAAGTGCAGACTATAGGCTATAAAAGCTTCACCCATCTAGAGATGTCACAATGATGATAATCAGAGGGAGACAGTGACCCCTCTTTCAACTGATGAATACCCTTAGTACTTATTGTCTGGTGGTCATTTATAATAACCAGAAAATGTTATGGTAAATATAATAATACAAAGGAGGGCACATGTTATATACACCATAATATCTGTAAAGGTGTGGTCACCCACATATCAAAGAGAGGTACAGTTGTTTGAAACAGGTGAGTCTTCTATTTCACATGTTGTGCCACCTCAGTAGTTTTTGTGTTGTGCCACCTCAGCAGTTTTTGTGTTGTGCCACATCAGTAGTTTGTACATACAATGACTGTAACAGCACACACAAAAAATATATTTTCATTATCTTCACTGTCCTGTGTCAAATAGAAAAATGTTTTGCCTCGTACGAAAAAGAGCTTCCTGTATAACTTTAAATCATAAATAACAGAATAAAATAACACGTTAACAGGTTCATGCATCTTGGCCATAATGCGGTAGGTTGTCTGGTACCATGCGCTACAGCCTCATCAGCTAATGGTTGATAATTCACAGATCATAAGGCAAGCAAATTACATACAATGACACATAAAAGAGGGTATGGGTAAAAACCGGACCAGGACAAAACTCCCGGACTGCCGGACCGGACATCAAACTCTGCATTATGGAGCTTGTAGCGTCCGGTCCGGGGGATGTCCTGTCTGGGGGTGTCCTGTCCGGGGGGGCTGACTGTGACACCTGTAACCAGGTAGAGGAGGAGGGGTAGAATAAAGTCTCCCTGTATGGTCTGGACCACACAGGGGGGGGGGGGGGGGCTGCAATCTCCACTCCCCCATGTCCCTGGTGATAGCTATCACAGGGACCCCCCTGGACAAGACACCCCCAGACAGGACCCTACAAGCTCCGGACTGCAGATTTTGATGTCCTGTCCGGCGGTCCGGAGTCTAGTCCGGGTCCGGTTTTTACATAGTCGCCATAAAAGAGGGAAAAGCTGTCCCTACCCAAGTGATCTTACTCGTGGAACACTCGTGGTACACCCGTACACTTGCTGTAGAAACTGATGTCACAGTGGGGTGGGCAAAGTGATGTCACCGAGCTGGATGTCAGACATGATGGTATGTGAGGAAATATCGGCTCTTCTACATACCAAGAGGTATGTGGTGGATGAGCTACATTGTGTTATCTGTTATTGTCATGTAGCAGGATGGAAGTACAGATGTCCAGGATGACATGTCCTGAATCTCTGACCTATACTGAACTCTGTGCCAGATAATTTCATTGTTTCTAATTTTATAGTGATAACCATATCATCAGCTCCGTTTCCTCAATTAATCATTTCCTTCCTGTTCGACAAGTGCTGTTGTTTCCTCTATATTATCTAGCCCCCTGACAGTGATTCTCTTCAGGTTATACATTTATATCACTGCATTATATCCCTTACCATAAATAAAATCTTCTGCAATGTGAGTTCCACCGCCTCTCCAGGACCACTTTAAGCACTGGTATTACTGTATAGCATTTTCCTGTGTATTCATTAGACTTTATTTCTGTGAGGAGGAGCTGTCAAATGTTTCTGTTTTGCTTAAAGGTAATGTGAACTCTGCCGACAGTCGGGATTCCGTCAGTCATTAGCGTGACCTCGGAATCCCGACTGCACAGAGGGGGGGGAGCGCAATGAAGTCCCTTGGGGGCTCGCTGCGCTCCCCACGCTGCCACCTATTTTATTCTCCCCACGAGGGAGCAGTCAGGATTCCAACATCGGAGTAATGACTGTCGGAATCCCGACTGCCGGTGAGATGTCCGGCACCCGCCCAGCCATGGCCGCTGCGCATGTGCAGGTATCCTGCATCCACCCTGAACACATTGCATACCCTGCATACTGCAGTGCAATCCTGGGTGCTAAGATTGCACCAACATCAGAGTATTGCTTTGTGCTTTCATCTTGGGAAGGCCTCAGTGGGTTAGGAAGTCTCACAGCCCATGTATGCATAGGATACATACAGACATGTTGAAATAGATTCCATTCGTTCCTGCACGCTGACCAACTCGGATAAAACAACCTCTCGGCAGAGCATGTTGACAAACATGCATTGGCCGGAGTGATGAAGATGACGGTCTACCAGCATTCAGTGAGTAACCTGTCTATAGCAGTCAGTCATAAAGCAATATCAGTAGGTAATAGATACTGGAATGGCTTACACCTATGACAGATGAACTCTGCAAGAGAGCTCAGCAGCTCACTGTTGGATGCCTGCACCATTGTGTATTGTGGAGGCAATGAACACTTGCTGGTCTAATTAACCACTTTCCCTGCAATTATTTCCTCTGCTATATTTTCAGGAGACAGACTCCGAAGTATTCAAGTAGCCAGTGCTCGAAGCTGAAATTTAGAAGTGGGGTACGGATATTTGAATCCCCCTCCCCCTGAAACTTTATGGATATTGATATTAGGTATTTAATTATAGATGCAATGTAGCAGGATATGTTGAGCAACCTTTGTATACCTCTTATGTCTTCCATGTGTCCCTTCTGCTTTCTTTTTCCATTGTCTTCATGAGTCCATGTCTCCATCCTAGGTAGCCTTCTTCCTCCCTATATACTTTGTGTCTGATCACCTTCATCCTCCTCTACCCTACACTTCTCACTTCTTTTTACCCTTTCAACCCGTTCCATTTCTAGATCACCCCTTGCACCTCTAACACAACTCTCTCACCCTCTTGTGCCTCTCCCCTCTCTCACCTTCTGTGCTCTCCCCTACCTCTTTTACCTCCTGTATCTCTCCCTTCCCTCTCTCTTTTACCCCCTGTGCTCTCCTTTCTCTCTCTCACCTTGTGTGCCTCTCCCTTCCCTCTCTCACTTTTATCTCTCCTCCTCCACTTCTCTCTGCTCTGAGGTGAAGGTTGAACTGGAAGCATCAGTTCCAAGCTGCATTCCAATTTAAAGCTGACACTGGCTCACTGACCAGCTGCCAATCAAAAGAAGATGTCACTATTTGAAGCCAGCACCATCTTCCCAGTGATATTTGAGAAGATGGCATATGTGCACTAGAAAGCAAAGACTGGAAAACTGTGTCTCTGCTTTCAATATCCGGGCACCATGTGCACTGGTGCAGCCATGAATACAGGGCAGGTTGAAGTGGAGGAGAACTCTACCTCAGTGCGAGGAATAGGGGAACTACGTCCAATGCACAGAGAAAGCAGCAGAGCTGAGATGCTGGAGGTAAGTGCACATTTTCCTAGTTAAGTTTAATGCTTTCTATGATAGCTACAATGCTTCTGGCCCAACTTACAAACCCTGTACTAGATAGACTCCACGGACCCTACATTGGAAGCATTGGAAGCAATGGATAGCATTTATGTGCTGGGGAACTGTAGGGGCAATTGCTAGACTTGGACCTGCAGATAACGAAAATACACCTCCCAAAATAACTGCTGCCTCACAATAGACAATTATCAAGTATGCTAAATGAGGAGGCGGACATTTTGGGAAGGATATTTTCAATAAGACAGCATGCAAACAAGCAGGTACTGGTCTAGCATTAGCACCGCAAACACTTAGTGCAGGGCCAGCAACAGAATTCCTGGGGCCCCATACACTAATATCTCTGGGGGCCCCCACCTCCTATCCTGGAACATAAACTGGAAGTGCACTTTGTACGTTACTGGATTGCTGCAGAGCAAAGAGTTAGACGTGAATGGAAAACTAGCCTGGGAAATTTCTGGGAGCAGCCCTGTATGTGTAGCCCTGTAACTGCAGCCAGCGCTCTATCACATTGATGCAATCCTTCACCATGCTCTATCACACTGACGCACTTCCTAACCATGTGGCCTGCACTCTATCACATTGACGCAATCCCTCACTGTGCGGCCTGCGCTCTATCACATTGATGCAATCCCTCATTGTGAGGCTTGCGCTCTATCATACTGAGGATCTTCCTAACCATGCGGCCTGCGCTCTAACACACTGGCGCAATCCCTCACCATGTGGCCTGCGCTCTATCACACTGGCGCAATCCCTCACCATGCGGCCTGTGCTCTATCACATTGAAGCAATCCCTCAACGTGCAGCCTGCATTCTATCACACGGACGCAATCCCTCACCATGCGGCCTGCGCTCTAAAACACTGACGCACTTCCTAACCCTACGGCCTGCATTCTATCACAATGAAGCAATCCCTCACTGTGCTGAGCAATCTGCCCTAAACTACATCGCTCAGCATGTGGATGAAGTTACCCCATATGTATGGGCCTAAAGCCCCGTACACACCGGTTGACCCGGCTCTACTGCTGGGCGACGGGCTTAAGCGCGATCACTCAACACACATCACGGTACACCGCAATGTGTGCAGAGCGGGGTTTTGCATATAGTTCATAGGCAAATCGTCATGATCTAGTAGGAAAGAGTGCAAACACTGTCTTTACCTGTGGGCGATGGCGACACAGATCACAGACTATCATTAAAGGGGCATACACACGGTGCGATCAGTGCTCCATTTCTAAGCAATCTAGTGAGATAGCTTAGAAATGGGGCTGAAATGCCACCTTAATGACAGCCTGTGGTCTAGTCAAAATTGCTTTGCCTACACAGTCTATCTATGCTAGGCGATACTGACTTAGCGAGGCTGCATCGCTATAACCCACAAAGTAAAAGACTTTGGCTAACCCTCTAGGCGATTTTGACTCATCACTCAAGTCTCACTACCCCACACTGCTACAGTGTGTTCTTTCATTTCAGTCCAATCATTACTCTTTGCATCATTTTCTAAATAATCCCCTCTTCACTCTCCCCCCCCCCCCCCCCCCCCAAAGTTGTGTTGAGAATATCTCCCACCTGTTACAGCATATGGCTGGCCATGAATTGCAGCCGTACCAGCTGCTCATAGAGATTATAGTGTGTACAGTATCCTGTTTGCGATATGGAGTAATTATCTTGGCAGAGGGGTGTATTGATGCAGTGTCTCGCTGTGTGAATGGATGTGTACAGCTACTCATCCATTCTCATTCAAAAGTCCAAAGCCCATGGTTACAGGCTCACCATCTATTGATTTTTACACTGGCCATAAGTCATCGTAGGCGCCTGATAGCCCGGGACTTACTCTGCGGTGCGATGGAAGAGGCATACCCGGCCTGGAGATGACATAACACACCCTCCCCTAAAATGCTCAGGCACACCTAGCATTTTCCCAGACACTCCCAGCATTTCCCTAACTATCTTTAGGCAGCCATTCTGCATACGAAGTCTCTCATCGAATGCAATAAGATGTACTAAGCCTTGAAAAGTGTCGATATGTAGAGTGATAAATCACCACTCTAATCAGCTCCTAAATGGCATTTTTCAAACACAGATGGCAGATTGGAGTTCATTGGCTGGTACTTTATCACTGTCCATTTTCTCACTTTTCAAACTTAGTACATCTGGCTAGAGTCACAAATAACACCCAGTCCAATCTCTGACAGGTATATCAACGGCTCCAGCCTAGCATGGATTGGCTGCCACAGCTACTCACACATACACAGTTCTACAATATGGCCAGGGCTGGACTGGCCATCTGGCACTTCTGGCAAATGCCAGAAGAGCCGATAGCCTTGTGGGCCGATTTTGTGCAGCCATGCAAGGGTCCCACCTACTACAGGTGGGCCTGTGTGCTCAAAATGCCAGGGCCGATTTCTGGTCCCAGTCCGGTCCTGTCTGCATCTATGCCTCACCAGAATTCCAACTGCTAAGATGCCGGTGAATAACCCGGGGCTATGGAATGTGGAAGGTTTAACTTGAGGCACTAACCCTAAATTGGGGGGAACCTTAGGGTTAGAAGGTATTAAGGTTAGGCTAGGTTTAGGCCCTGGCGGGGAGGGTTGGGCGAGGCAGGGAGAGGGAAAGTACACTTGTCTGACCCTTGTTGGGATTCCCTCCTTCCCAGTTTCCGTCTTCAGTATGCTGACTGCCAGTCATCCATATGTATCCCATTCTCACATCTGTCTTTTCTTTCCTGTCTGGGCAGATTTACACATGTGTGTCAGTAATCCAATGTACATTCATACTGCCAAACGTCTTACTGTCCATGTGTTACTCCAATGATGGATCTACTGATTAGATGACGGAGCATCATTATCTAATCAGTAAATCCATCACTGGATTATCTATTCATCTCTTTTTCTTGCAGATGGATAATAAGGAGCTGCAGACACAACTGGCCCAGTTTAGCCTCACCAATAGCACAGTAAAGAGTCGGAACAGCTGTGTAACATTCTATACTGATACCACTTTCACATCGCCGACACGTTTTTAAAACCGGTATTTTAAAACGGTAATTAAAACGGGTCAGAGCCTTAAGAGCCTTAAGATTACCGTTTTAAATACCGGTTTATACCCCTTTCACATCGCACTTTTAAAACGGTAAATTGCCGTTTTTTTTTCCCTTTTTAAAACGTTTAAGCCTTCACTGTGAATGCATAGCATTGTACACATTCACATTGCACAAAAAACGGCAAGGAACCGTGTAGGACTCTGCTTTTTACACGGTTCGAAATGCCAGTTAACTTTAAACGGTAAATCGGCTGTGGTGCATTCACAGTGCAGGCTTAAACGTTTTAAAAAGTGAAAAAAACGGCAATTTACCGTTTTAAAAGTGCGATGTGAAAGGGGTATGAGTGTCCAACTTTGGTCATGTAATGTAACAATGCATTATACTCTGTTAGAAACGTATTTGTCTAGATGTAAATGTATAATATCTTTCTACAGATGTAAATTTGCTCCCTATGTAACTAATCTGTGGGTCAATAATGTTACTGCCACTCATAGTGGCCACTCACCTGTCACCATCAGACACCCTGGCACTGTGAGCAGTGTAAGGGGAGGGAGTTGTAATCGTTTGTGTACCATTGTTTTACATCGGTTATACCTAATAAACAAATATTACACCTCGCTATTGTTTCAGTCTTTCCATACTTAGCATACGCAAACAACAGCACCTCTCTACCACACGCCTGAATTTAGTGTGTGCAGTGCATTACCTCACACTAAATATATGTAGACTTAAGGTCTATACACACTGGCCAGTTTTGCTCAGTGTGTATGGATAACGATGATGGGGGAAAATGGTTCGACTGAACACCGCTCAGTGCACACACACGGAGCATATTTCATGATTTTCCCCAGGTTGGGCGACTTTTCATAGTAGGAAGCTATGAATAGCTGATCACTCCGTTGTCATCTGTTGGAAATACCAGCAAATGAGTGGCTGCCACTGGTGATGCGCTCATCAGAGCCAATCGCTGGCCCTTACACACTGGGCGGTTTTTGAGCTGAAAGCAGCTCAAACAACAAAACTGATCTGCTTTCAGCTCAAAATCACCCAATGTGTGCGGGCCTTTATGGTCTCCGACCTTAAGATGTGCGCATAAATTAGCCTTGAAATCTTTTGTCCATCCTGGACAAAAGATTTCAGGCAAGCACACATATGTACCTAAGATCTCTTAAGATCCCATGTGCGTTCTTATGGATCTTTTGGTAAATTATCTGATCTTTCATGCAGCATGCAAGATCAGAAGATATCGGACGATTTTCAACCGATTATCGGTAAAAATCGGCTAAGCGGAAATCGACCAATCTGCAAAAAAATCGTTCTAATGTGTGGGCACCTTTACAATGTTTATACTGATCGATATACAAAAAGGAACGATATAGCATTTAAAAGAAACATTGTCCAAAAGTTAATACAACATTCCCAACTAAAGGACTAGAATATTAAAAGAAATGCAAGAACAGGGCCAAAACTAGTATTTGTGTCGCCTGGGGCAAGGCACTTATTTGGCTTTGCTCCATTCCCCATGCCTTCTGTGCAGGAACATACGGGTATCACATCCAGCTTCCAGGGCATGCACCCCCCTAACCCTCTTACCATACTTGCGGCCCTGGCAATACAATATATACAGTAGTAGTGGAAGTACCAGTTATCTGTCCAGGACATCAAAGAGGGAACAGGTAAACCCTCTTTCTTTTCTGTCCCCAGGTAGCAGGAGACTATAAAAGCATAATGGCCTATTCTTTCTACTTACATTAATCCTACAAGATCTGCTTCTATACTCATATATACCCTGCACACAGACTGCCCTCAAAAGTGCAACCTGATCTCTCTAGCTCAACTTTGTTCCCACTGCCTGAATTATTTCCAGATTGTATGCAGTAAAGGCTTTCCACAGATATGTGCAGTGTAACACAAGTAAAAACATACTGGGGGAAATTTACTAAGATGTGTATTTTACTTCACATGTGATGTTGCTATGGGCAACCAATCAGAAGCTACATCTTATTTATTTAGCACCCTCTAGAACAGTGGTAGCCAACCCTAGCCCTCGAGAGCTACCAACAGTTCACATTTTCCAGACAACCTAGCTGCTGCACAGCTGCACTCATTAATCACTGACACATTTTAAAAGATACACAGATGGAGCTAATTAGCTCACTTGTGATTCTGTGAGGAGACCTGCAAAACATGCACTGTTGGTAGCTCTCGAGGACTAGGGTTGTCTACCCCAGCTCTAGAAGATAGTAGACCGGATCTGATTGGTTGCCCATAGCAACATCACACGTGAAGTACAATACACATCTTCATAAATTTCCCCCAGTTGCTGTCTTACCTGCATGTGAGAGGAATAGCAAAGCAGACAAGCTTTAATAAAAGCGGTTTGCCACATACTGTTTTTTTGATTAATAAGTGGATTGTTTTGTTCAAATACAAAACCCATCATACTCAGGGCACTTTATTACCCATAACCCACTCCACAAGTGTATTATTACTTCGGTAGCACCCACTCATGGAGCACCAGTGAGCCATCAGCACAAACAAAAAGCATCAAAATACTAACACTTTAGGCAGCTCCAACGAGTACCTGTCTGGAACATCCCTTGGACTCTCCTGAGGGCAGCACTTCATTGCTGGCACCCTATTAGAGGTCACATTGGTTCCTAGCACTTTAGATTACCTTTGAGGTGTCAGAACACAATTATTCATCGGTCCTACTACCTACAAGTTACTGCACAAAAAAAAACAAAAACATTTTATCCAGTTTTTCCCATTTGAGCTCCTGCAGTTTTAAAGTAGATATGAAGGATGAGTCGACCCCCCAATAGTTTACGTTTTCCAGGTCTCCACACAGAATCACAAGTGAAGAAATTAGCCCCACCTGTGGATCTTTTAAAATGTGTCATTGAATAATGAGTGCGCCTGTGCACCTGCAGGGTGACCTTGAAAACGTGAACTGTTGGGGATTACTGAGGACCAAGGTTGAGAACCACTGGGTTAAGTGGAATTAATTTTATTTATATAGCACATTTCTCTCATGAAACTTGAAGTACTTTTCATTTGCATTTCTCACAATCTTTTGTCTGTTTATCTGTTTATTTTGTATTAACAGGATACACAAAAGAGCACCAGGTACTACTATGTAAAGGTGCATTAATGAAACAGGTAAAAGTGCGTACACACGTGATTTTTTTTAAAAGAATGTCGCCCATTTTGGCACTTCCAAGTGATACCCAATGGACATTACTACTGTGTGGCATAATGTGTATAGGTCACTACTACTGTGTGGTGTAACATGAATAAGGGACTATAATGTGTGATCTAATGTGTATATAGGATACTGCTGTGCAGTGTAATTTAAATTGAGGGTAAAATTGTGTGGCCATACTTTCCTTCCCAAAAACACCGTTCCACTTTTTTTGGGGGGTGCACACCTGTCTATTTCAAGTATGGGGGTGCCAATGCTCTTGCTAGCATAGGGCCTCCAAATATCTAGATACGGTTCTGTGTATGAGGATTGCTGTGGGAGTTGCTAGCTGTCATGGGGGGTATGCTGTTGGGTGATATGATTGTAATGGAAGAGGGTTACTGGGTCATAGGTGAAATTAGCACCGATGGTAGGGGGAACCAGCCACAATTTCACCTACTCTAGAGCAGCAAATTGGTCATGGCTCTGGTTACAGCAAATGTCATAACAACATCAGTCACATAAACCTAATAGTTTGATAAACTTTTGTGAGGGGAGTATATTTGGTGAGTAGCAAGAGAGGGGGAATATAAAGCAATAGCAGGGAAGGGAGCCATTTTGTAGACAGAACTAACATTTATGATAATGCAGCCTGTCCACTCAGTACTAATCCATGACTCCCATAGTTATTTGATTTGGCATTGAAAAAGCCTGCTCCTGTGATCTGCACACATATGGGAACAGCTGTTAGTGTTAATCAGAACTATTCATTATTTTGTTTAGTCTGATTTCAGCCTCATCTGCTGCTGCCAACACTGAGCTACAGGATGAGTCGGATTGTGCGACAACATTGTCCACAGTAAAATATTACAGTATAACTTTATTTATATAGTGCTCTAAAGGGGTAATTCAGACCTGCTGGCTAGGCTGTGTATATTTGCTCGCACCCCATCCGGTGATGGCCGAAATTAGAGATGTGCAGGTTCTGATTTACTCTGATTTCAAAGCAGGATCTTATTGGCTATCCCAAATCAATGACAGTTGTTAGCCAATAAGATCCTGCTATGAAATCAGAGTGGGCACTGCAGTTGTTTTTGTGGCGTTCGCTTCAGGGGTTTGCGCATGCACAGACCCTCACCATTGGAGACATGGCCAAATTCGAACCTGTGCGAACACTTACATTTCCCCCCTAGTTAATTATGTTTTATAAAAATTAAAGGTACTTATGTAGTATCTGGGCTGCCGATTTTTTGATTGTATGCCTTAAGTTAAGGCATACAATCAGATGCGATGCAATATCGCATCGCATGCGACCATCGGATGCGATGACCCGATTTTTCCATAGGAATCAATGTTAAAATGGACTGAGTCCATTTTAACATGGAATTCAATGGGAAAAAGGGGTCCTTTTCATACCCCTACTATCCAAGTGGGCATGGAGTTGTATATAAACCTGTGGCGAGCGTAGCGAGCCACCGAGCCCTCGCGTGGCGAGCGAAGCGAGCCCCGCGAGGGGACGGTATTCTGTGTCCGCTCGCCACGCTTCGGGCTCGGTGGCTCGCTACGCTCGCCACAGGTTTATATCCAACTCCATGCCCACTTGGATAGTAGGGGTATGAAAAGGACCCCTTTTTCCCATTGAATTCCATGTTAAAATGGACTCAGTCCATTTTAACATTGATTCCTATGGAAAAATCGGGTCATCGCATCGCATCCGATGGTCGCATGCGATGCGATGTACCCGATTTAGAAATCGGCAGCCCAGATACTACATAAGTACCAAATTAAATCTTCCAAAAGTCCTTCTGTGTCCTTAACCATTACAGACATTAGGGACTATTCAGTACATGATATTATAAAATGGTTGAGAAAGACACTGTTGTATACCCAAAGTGTTTCTTGTGGGCATGAAGAGCAGAGCTAGCAACAAGAAAGGGTCCTCAGAGGGGTCAATTTGTGTTACCAATACGGAGAGTCATAAAATAAACAAATCTTTTTTTTTTTTTATAAAGTAGAGAAGGAGAAAGGTGTGCTGGCTTAGAGGATGCCAGCGTGTGCATGTGGGTCATTTCCAGTCCGGTGGCATTTAGTAAAGTTATTCTCCACTGTGGAATTCCCCTGGGACCGGCTTACTGTAAAGCAGATTCTCCAGAGTCAGAGTCCTCAGGCTAAAGAGCTTAAACGGAAACCATTAGACTGAGAGACGTAATGAAGGGGTGTGGTCACGAGGTCTCAGGAGGGTAGAGGATTTAGTCTACTCCAACCTACAGAACCAGAAAATCACCAAACCTCTGCCGAGTCAGCTCTATACTGTAGTGTCACAAAGCAACCATTATGTTACCTGTTATTGTTTAGGAGTGAGGGCTCGTGGAATAGAAATCATTTGTTAGGATTTTGATGGCAGCTGCTTGTGTAAAAGCCCTGGTGCAAGCAAAAAAAAAAAAAACAACAACCACAACACACACACACATAACAGTCCTTGAGCTGGATTATAAGATGTGCAGCAGTAGTAACCCAGATCTGGATACAGGTGTGGTATACTTCACAGACAATGCCTAGGGCAGAGATTCCCAAACTTTTTTGACTCCCGGCACGCTGGAGTATCAGTATTTTTTTTTACAGCAACCCTATGCCAAAAAGTTTCTTATTGAGATATTCAGAAAAATTCATATACTGTAAATGTAAGTATCTTAGGTAAATTGTATTTATGCACTCGGCACACTGTTCCATCCACGTGGATGCCAATTGGTGATGTGTCAACCCAGGTTTAGGTGCAGTGTGAAAGCACCAAACCTTATTACCCTGGTCAACCAACCTAGCAATATGACCAGGGTTATAAGAAGGGTCAAACCCAGATCACCCTATGTATAATGGGCAACTTGGGTTTAATGTGAAAGCATCAGACCCAGGTCAGAGCTGGGTCCAACCAGAAGACTAAACACAAAAGGGTTGGAGTAAGGTGCGCTGCTGTTTAAATAGTTTTAGTATCTGTAACACATAAGCTGTCCGAAGAGGAATGAATTATGGACACACTGTTGCTTTTAGAAAATATTTATCACAAATAAAAATATATATATAACATAAATACACAGCATATAAAAAACAAGACAATTTTAAAATACAGAGAATGGGATCCCAATCAATTAATTGATAGTAACTTTGATGTAGTATCAATAATAATTTCTTTACTGGGAAAATTAGTGTTCTCCTGCCAATTGGTGAAGATTAATATATATGCAATCAGGTAATGAAACAAAGTTCCAGTTTAGGCAAAGTGGTGTAGCTTAGAGAGCTAGTTGGTAACTTTATAAATAGGTATAGTCACAATTTAGATGGTATGCTCACCCGTGTGGTAGACCTCAATCCCCTGGATGTATTTGCGGGGAGAGGAAGGTGGTGTGCACTAGCTGATGTCCATTTTAACATGGAATTCAATGGGAAAAAGGGGTCCTCTTCATACCCCTACTATCCAAGTGGGCATGGAGTTGGATATAAACCTGTGGCGAGCGTAGCGAGCCACCGAGCCCGAAGCGTGGCGAGCGAAGCGAGCCCCGCGAGGGGACGGTATTCTATGTCCCCTCGCGGGGCTCGCTACGCTTGCCACGCTTCGGGCTCGGTGGCTCGCTACGCTCGCCACAGGTTTATATCCAACTCCATGCCCACTTGGATAGTAGGGGTATGAAAAGGACCCCTTTTTCCCATTGAATTCCATGTTAAAATGGACTCTGTCCATTTTAACATTGATTCCTATGGAAAAATCGGGTCATCGCATCGCATCCGATGGTCGCATGCGATGCGATGTGCCCGATCCGACCCGATTTAGAAATCGGGCGCCCGGATAACTCATAAGTACCGAAGGGTCTATATTGACCCAATACCGCTACTGAATAACATTACATTATGGCAATACATCAGAAGTTAGCAAAGACATATCATTAAACTATATCTCCTAAACACACACTGAAAGTTAGCAGGGTCTTCTGAAATAGTCCATATGTGCGTACACACCAGACAATATAAAATACATGGTAATATCCATCATTAACAATATTTTAATGTATATCGTCTAGTGCAGGCATGTCCAAAGTCTGGCCCGGGGGCCAATTGCGGCCCGTGCTGTCATTTCAAGCGGCCTGCGGCCTCCAGCCAGAAGCGGGTTGAGCATCAGATGCGGGTCACACAGCACTAAAGGTGAGGCCCCGGCGAGCGTGCCTTTACCTTGCTGTCTGCAGCACTGAGGAGGTTCCGGCCACCACAGTGAGATGTGTTTGGCGTCTTTTGCAGCTGCAATTGTAGATCACCCTCCTCCGGAATCACAGTGACAGAAGTGTGTAGGGAGGGGGGGCAGCAAGGGAGAAGCTTGCTCCCGTAACATGCAGAGTGGAGGAGGGCGGGAGCCCAAGCATCTCCTGTCCTTGCAGTTCCTACTTTGCCTCTCCATCCTCTGGCTCACACAAAGGGGGCTGGGAAACATACATAGAAGGGATGGGGCAGGCAGGGGGACATACAGTCAATGGGGGCAGATTGGGGACATACAGTGAAGGAGGGTCAAGCTTTGGGACATACAGTGAATGGAGGCAGTGATGGACATTCAGAGAAGGGGGGACAGGCTGGGGGACAGAGTGAATGGGTGCAGAGTGGGGAACACAGTGAATGGTGGACATACAGTGAAGGAGGAGCTGGCTGGGGGACATACAGAGAAAGATGGTCAGGCATGGGAAATATACAGTGAATGGGGCAGGCTGGAGGAAATACAGAGAAGGGGAGCAGTCTAGGGAATGTACAGTGAAGGGGCAGGCTGGGGGACAGAGTGAATGGGGGCAGAGTTGGGGACCATTCTGATGCGATTAATGATTCAAAGAATGTCAGGCTAAATGGTCGGCCCACCACATTTTCACCTCACCAAAAAAGTTTGGACACCCCTGGTCTAGTGTGTGCACACTATAGCGTTACAATTAACACTCCTATGGGTCATTAGCAATGACCTCTGAGGTCTGTGCATGCAGGATGACAGATGAGATTGCTAGAGAGCCATGCAGGGCACCTGTTCCCACCCCGGCTGTTGCTCTTTGCGCCTGGCCTTGGCAAGTATGTATGCATTTGATGATGCCAGTTACCAGCCACTCCCGATAACATCTTAAAAAACAGACAATGTGATACCAATGCAATGTGTGCTCTAACTAGCAGATCATGCTGGGAAATTTCATTCAGCTATTATGCAGTCTACCACGTAGAGATATCATGCTACATTCAATAAAGGATTAAGGGCCTGATTTAAGGTGCCCATACACAGTACAATTGCCGGGTGCAATGAGATCCTAGCTCCCACGCACATCCCATTGCACAGCTCAAAAAGTATTTTCTGCATATACTTTTTGAACTAGATTGCATCTCATTGCATTGCCAAATGTATGGGATGCAATCTAGTCCAAATTGCATACAATAGTTGTACCGTGTATGGGCACCTTTAGACCTGCTTTCTCATATGCAAATCTGCATCTAAATTGCAAATGGATCACTATCTGCTATCCACTGGCAAATCCATATGCAATTCACTCACCCTATGTGAGTAAGTATGATGACCCTTCCACAGCTCGACAGAGACAGGCTGATCGAGGCCAGCGCCGACATCATACACACTCTCTTAAAAATTAATGCCTGCGTTTTTTTTCTGATACTCCTATAAAACAGAAGGTTGCCAACCCCCGAAACGCCAACTTCCTGTCAGTCAAATTGCAAGCGGATTGCTTTTAGATACTTTTGCCATTTGTCGCTTTTTTGGTTCGCACATGCACAGTAATTCAATAATAGAATGGATTCTGAATTATTTCCCAATTACAGAGAAATCTACTGACAGATACTTACATCAAATACTGTGCTAGTTCTTTGGGTAATCTTTAAATAACATGGAATTATGACAAAAACACACACACACACACAAGGAATGTTCAAGGTCTGTAATATTATTGCCTTCCTATGAAAGTGGAGAATAAGTGAACCAGCTGGTGCATTTCATAAATGACCCTTAATCTCTGCAGTGATTAATCCATGTTTGATACGCCTCAACACATGACTAGAGATCAATGTCTGTAATTGTTTTTTAACAGATAGCCAGTTCTTTGGCAAAAGTAAGCTTCAATTAATAAAAATATATTCCTGTATAAAATATACAAACTTCCTTCTTCAGAATACCTGGAAATTGTTTTATTTGCATAAATAAGACTTCTGGATTCCAATTGGCCAGACAGGTTTTAAAATGAAAGAATAGAATCAGAATGAAGACATTTGCTTTCTGTCTGACTCAAATGTAAAGACCAAGACAAAGGTAGGAGTCTTCATGAGTGCAAAGCCAACCAAATGTGCACAATTCCAAACACTCCAGTTGCTGTTTTGTCCTTTTAACACCTCGCTATAGTCAAAAACATTTCTTGGACCACTGAAAATATGCCAGTCTGTATGAGCCTAAAGAACAATGTATCATAAAGATGTAAATATTATCGCAGATACATAGCGTATGAGTAAGCTGCCAGGATCTCACCTAAGCATACCTGCTAATTGTAAGACTTTCGTAGAGAGGAGACGCTAACTGACACTACAGTGGGTGGGGCCAGGCTGCACATCACTTGGCCCCACCTCTCAAAATGCTGAGATCCGTGGGCTGATTAAGTCCCCTCTATTGTGCTTCACAAGTCCCTGCTAATCTCTTCTTCACTAGGAACGGGTGGGCTACAGGAGATATGGCTACTCTTCCAGGTGTATGGGACACTGCCTGAAAAATCAGGAGTCTCCCGGCACTTGCAGGAGGGGAGATTAGGCAAGTATGCCCCTATGCCAAGTCCATGATCTATCAAGTGCACGGCCCAGGATCCAGACAATGACATTATTAAAATCTCAAAACGTTGACCTGCATAAACTTGCAGGATTGATTATATATAATAAAACAGTGTGACTTCAAATGGGGTGTGGGAGCCCTGTGTTCCTGAAAATAGGGATAAAACACCCCATTTTCTGGGAGGGGAGAACCAAGGGTCTGTGTGTCACCATGCTTGCTTCCTCGCCTCCCAGACCACCTTTACATTGGTCAGCTACATAAGTTGAAGCTTACTCAGCTGACCATCTGTGTGAAGTCACAATGTTGGAACTTAGCTTGCGACATTGGAAGCAGTTCTGGGATCGCAGCTACATACAGGAGGAGACTTCTACGTAGATGTGCCCTGCATATTCCTCCTTAAAGTTGGACAGATATTCAAAGGCTCTGACAAGCGGCATGAAGTTCTGTACATCTCTGAATTAGGGAAACATTGCTCAATTGTGACTGCACACAACAGCCAAAAGCCTTCCACAGCCCAAAAAAAGAAACGGGGGGGAGAAGGGGGGGGGGGGGGGGGGGGGAGGAAGAAGAATCAGACTCCAACTGGTTCTCTCATTGCTAACCAGATAAAAAGCCTTTTTACCAAACAATGGAATAGTTTGGAAGCAGCAAGTAAAAGACAAAAAGCTCATTGGGAATCCTGCAACCCACAGGGCCTGCTAATGAGAGGGACATTGTCCTGAGCACAGCCTATCAGTGTCCAGCCAAACACTGTCTTTACACACCAACCCGTACTGCACCCGTCACACGATTCCCCAAACTATTGCAATACATAGAATCCAACTCATCCTCTCATGACACCAGAGACGTGCAGTATGACTGTTATGGATATTGCCAATTTTTCCTCACACAATATATACTGAAATGGCAGATCTGACAAGTTACAGGCCTTGCTAGAGCTCTGCAGCAAGGGTCAGTGTTGTGAAGGCTTGTGTGTCGCATTACAATCTAAAAACAGAAAAAAAAAAAAGTTTGAGAATCTGTGTGCTAAACCAACCCTTTAAAAATGGCTGCTGCCTTGTTGGAGACAGATACTAGTGTTTGTCAGGGGAGCGCAGCGCAATCAGCACTACCTGGAAGGGGGGGGGGGGGGGGTTATTTAATAATACTGTGCTAGGCATATAAATGTTGGCTTTAGTTTTGTAACCTTTATTAGAACCTTGCTGCTTGATTGATTAAATGCCTTGTAACCTACAGCAACCAATCTTTACCATGTTATTAACTTCTTCCTGCCTGCCTAATAAATGGACTTTAGCTAACAGGGCCGAGAAAATGTCAAAAAGTGACCAAATCGCATGAGTTTGCAATCCGATACGATCTGCGGACCCGTGCACATCGGATTGGAGATCGGACCTGCTGCATGACAGACCTCCGAATCGGACAGCCTCCCTGCAGCAGGGAGTGGGATTACATAAGATATAATCGTATGTAAATGGGCCACATACAATACATTGTATGTGATCCTGCTGCCCAGGAAGCTCAAGGAGCATTGCATGTGACTTCCCTCGGATCAGTCACAGTGTATGCTTTCCCCATCAGCGTCAGTTTCTGTATTCCAGTAGCATAGCCAGGAGCCTTTTGTTTATACTCTCAGGCACACCAGCTTCTATAGAGGTGCCAATGTGGAAGTACAGTACTTCCACGTTGGATCCTCTATAGAAACATAATAGTGATGTCATTAGTATGGTTGCCACAGTTCCTTATTTACACAACCAACTGCTGCCCCCCCCACCACTCTGCCACCTTACTACATTTACATAACTATTTACAAATGAATAGTAATGGAGAACAAGTGGTAGATTTACTATAGCTTGGTGTCAATGGGCATTGACACCATGGGGGAAATGTGCTAAGATAGGCGTTCTATTTCACATGGGATAGTGCTATGGGCAACCAATCAGAATCTACTTTGTATTTATTTATCACCTTATAGAACATCCGATTGGATGCCCATAGCAACATCCCATGTGAAATAGAACTCCTATCTTAGGGGTATGTATGTATGTATGTATGTATGTATGTATGTATGTATGTATGTATGTATGTATGTATGGGGAGTGCAATGAAGCCCCTTGCGGGCTCGCCACGCCGCGCTCGCCACGCCGCGGGCAAGGTGGCGAGCGCAGCTCGCCACCTATTTTATTCTCCCTCTATGGGGGTTGTGGACCCCCACAAGGGAGCAGTCGGTATTCCGACGTCGGAGTATTGACTGTCGGAATCCCGACTGTCGGGGAGCCATCCGGCACCCCATCTTAGTCCTTTTCCCCCCCATATGTCCATTTATAAGCTTTAGTAAGTCTATGCCCATGTATAAAATTCAAAATTGGTAATTGTGCCATAGTGGAACTTATAGTGCACGTGATGTGTGCAGTTTCAGAGTGTACCTAAAAACCATTGAGAAGGTGGCCACTCTGTCCCCTTTTAGAAGCAGGGTAACCTGGGGTTAACACCACTGAGTTGGATGAAACGCTCAGGATTTTGTGCCCCTGTCATGCACTCCTACAGAAAGACATGAATATCAAACAGAATTAACTTCAACAGCCCATTCAAATAGTGGCAACTGCCCAAATATTATGACTAATGCTATGTACACACGGTGAGATTCCCTTGCTATTCGACTTGATTCGAGTGCTATGCAATCTTTGCTAAATCTGTACTATATACATACATACATACATACATACATACAATTCATTCAATCTGCATTAGATTTGCACTATATAGTCATTGCTGCGCTGTCTATCTGGGTTTCGATTTGTGCTGTCACGGGAGCGCAAGTTAAAAAAAAAAAGTTGTGCGATCTGCATACGGTTTGGACTATGTAGTCAAAAGCTAATGTCAAATCTCACCGTGTGTACACAGCATAAGTGCTAACTCCCCTTCTTTGGCTTCCATATAAAATAGCCATAAAAATAAATAACATTTACTCCACTGCATAAACAACAGAAAGTCCATCTGTCCCTCAGCAAACATTAATAGTAAATAAAGTTTTTTTTCCTGTAGAGCTGGCTTATCAGCTAGCAGGAAGTTTCGTCTAAACATTGAAGCATAAAACAGTAATTAAGGACCATAATAAACAAACACTAATATGTGCCATTTCCTACAGAGCATTTACAAACATTGCTCTGCGTACCATACACAAATTTGTGACAATGACAGGCGAAAATAAAAAAGGGAAGAACAATTTATTGCAATTTGCTAAAATAGGTTCTACCATTTATGTAACAACACTGAACTTTGAGGCTCAGTTATAATATAACTAAATAACAACTGATAATTGCTCAGAACTGATAAAGGGTAAATTCAAGTAAATCAGCGGAGCAGGAATGGCATTAAGGCATAGCCCAGCTCTGTCACACACAAGAGCCGCAGAGAACAGAGGGTACATTTGTGCTTTTAGAACAGAGCTAGAATGTGTACACTGTCATTTATATACATCTAGATCAGTAAGCATTCTGTGTCTTTATAGCTGCCGCAGAACCATAACTCACAGCATGCAATGCTAGCTTGGCATATTGGGTTTTGTAGCTCGTACGTAGAGGCAGGAGAACCACAAAAGTTATCTGCTCACGATTTAGATGGATAATACAATAAATACAGATCTTGCTTCATGGTCAGCAACTCGTGCTATTTCTCACTGTTCCAATACAAGCAGGAGAGGAGGGGAGGGGATTTCTAACACTATGAAATTCTTCAATTCTCCCAAATGGGGTGACCGTACCATGTACTGTAACAGAGTACACAACTCTTCAGTCTGACATGTGTTATGTCCACAATCTACTACACGGACATCTTTTGGGCCTCTCTGGCTTGGCGTTGTCCATACAGCCATTTTATGACTCTAGCATTTCGCTCAATGATTGAAATCCCATAAGGAATCCGTGCGGCTACCGCCGTCTCTTCGGGTGTGGGCGCGCTGACTTGAGACTGGGCGTACTCGGAGCTTTCTGCACTAACACTGTGAAACTTTACAGATACAATATCAGAACTTGCACGGACAAAATGCTCTGCTCCAATGTTCGAAACCTCTCCAGGGTCCAGGCCACAGTAGTTGAAGAAACGTTCGAGGTCAGCGCTGGCACGAGAATAACGGTCGCTCAAATCAGACTTCGAGCGATGTAGAAGGGTCTGCCTCTTCCCTGGGTCATTTGGGGTTCCCAGGGGTGAGCAAAGTAAATTTTCAGCGGAAAGACACGATTTTGCAGGTGACTGTAGCAGTGGGGTGACAATGATATCTGGACCCTGGAGCGGGTGCAGTGCATCACCAGGCCGAACATCCACTCTTCGTATAGCTGTTGTGCTGGATGTTCGGTGACTAACCGGAGTGCTTCTTGCGGACGAATTCTGTGGTTTCTCCGGTTCTTGCCATGGCACTATATCTGCACGTGGAGATGTCAAAGGGCTGTCACAAATATTGATCAAGTTATTAAGTATCTCCAGATTCAGAGAGCTTTTGGGGCCTCTATTTTCTGCCCTATGCGCAGTCGGGGACCCCCTTCGGATAGGTGTAAGTAGAACTCTCCGAACACCTGGAGAGAAGAGCGGCTGTCTGTGCAGTGCTGGCCTGACAGGTTCTTGTTTGGTGGCAGCTACTTGTTTGCTTTTGACGTACTTGGCTTTATCCGCCTCCAGTCGCTCTACTGCACTGGGCTTCCGAGCTCCGCTCTCAACCTTACGCCGAAAGTATTCAGGGCCTTTGTTCAGGATGCGGAAGGGCATCACTGAAGTGAGAGGAGCACCCATCCCAGCAGACTGCAACGCACCGACAGGCATGGGATCTTTCGCTGGTATTCACTCACTGCTTTGCCGTGCCGACAAGTGATCTTTACATCACACAATGCTCTGCCTCCTCTTCAACACTCCAACCTGCAGCATCAGTCGCTTGACAAACAGCTCCTGGTGAGAAGTGCAATCAGAAGGGAAATATTAACTCTGTTCATCCCTTACTTCTGTGGTTTACAAGTGTCTGACAGCATAACACACACAAAGCCACCACAGACTACTGCAGCAGCAGCACACACAGCTAGAGGCGGGACCTATCGCTACATTAACTGGACAACCCCTCCTGCCACTCTCTTCCAATCCTTTCCACTTTCACCTTTTCAAATTGAGCAGTTCCCACACACACAGCTCCAGTGGCAGTTGCTGGCAGCAGAAATATAACCAACCAGAATCACCCCTCGCATTTACAAACCCCCCCTAGTCCCCCACCCCACACACAGACATCTGTCCCTCTGCTGTGGATAACTAGCTGGAAAATTCCACTCCCGGATGCTGACAAAAGGATGAAAATAAAAGCGATTTCTATACACATTTGCTGCATATGATAGATATATAAAGTATCCATACATACATACATACATACGTCTTGTAAAGAGTTAGGACTTCTGGTTATTAGTCCAGACTGGAGTGCATTCAGCCAGTACTGTGAGCTCTGTTCTTCTGCAAAGGTTTACATGTAAATGTCCATCTGCAATGTATTAGGCAGTCTGCACCTCTCACAGCAGGGGGGGTACCGCTGGCTGTCACGTGATCAATGCACAGAGACGTGTGTTACCAGTAGTAGGGGGGCCGCAGCAACATCACCAGGGCAACCAGTGACCCACATTACAAAAGCCTTCCCCTAGGGATGGGGGCTGGGGCAACAGGACAGGACTAGCCAGCCCGGCATTTCCTTCACACCCGGATCACAATGACCTGTCCATCAGGCTAACAAAAGGAGGGGGAGGAAGGGACAGCAACCCAAAAAGAGACAATAAGATTAAAACAAGGATTACTCGTCCCCTGCTATGAACATAAACAGCATAGCACGGTGCAATAGTGTACAGCACCGAGCGCTATAACAGGGTAGAATGGCAGCAGGCCTGTGCTGGTTGCGCAATGGAAGCCACACAGCATGTCACCTGAGCACTCACCCCATGCACGTCCCAAAGCCACACCAGCTGCAGCGTGCAGTCTGGCTAGTGTTAGATTACCCTCTTCTGGTGCACTGCTGGGCATACCTGCGGTGGTCACTCAGACTGCTCCCGACCCTCTCTCTCAGTTGTGTGGAGGAGATGTGAGAGAGTGACTGCTCAGTGCTCACCTGGGACTGTCTCTCCCCAGAGTCCCCACCCCCCGACACAGGAGCCTGTGCTGGCTGCACACCTCTTCCTGTGTGTGGCTGGGATGATCTGTCTTTTAGGAGCTGCATTTAACCCTTTCACAGGGACAGGCTGTTTCGCTTGTAAAGGGTGTGACTCTGTATAATAAAAACAACATTTTTAACGACAACCTTTATTTTTAGCTCCAGCTGTTTTTTAATAAAACAAAAAGTAAAAATAAAAGCACGTTAGCAAAATATAAAGGCGACCTGATCGGCAATCTGTGGCAAAGAGTGCTGGGACTTGTAGTTCCACAGCAATAAACTTGATTTCTAGGGTTTGTCTCCAGTTTTCTATAAATAGAAATGTCTGATATAAAGACAGCTCTGACGCCTCCACAAGCGTACTGATAGTTAAATGAGGCTAAGGGCAGGTTGTATAATGCAGTATATATTGCATGTCATACATTTACAGTTTCTTCCTCTGGAGTCCATCGGTGGTGGAAGGAGCATTGGACATTTTTTTGGGGGATCCGTGCATGCACATTAGAGTCAGACTCCACAGAATCGCCATAAAAATGACCGCAGCACCATTTTTTTGGAGGTTTGCACATGCACAGTAGGGTCTGGCACTAGTGCTCAGGCCCTACTGCCCCCCGGCGGGGGCCTGGCCAGAGGAGGCTGCACACAGGCCCCTCTCTTAAAATGCCCCTGTATAGCACACAGCATATTCCGTTGCGCTTTACAATTTGAATTAACAGTGATAAGACAAACTGGGTAATCACAGACAGACATAGAGGTAGGAAGGCCCTGCATACCTCCCAATATCCTTACATTCGCCACTGATTGCTTGCTTGGGATGCGGTCAAAATCCGACGCCGCAATGCCGACCGCCGCAATGCCGGCACTTTGTCCCTCCTTGGGTGTCCACGACACCCATAGAGGGAGAATAAAATAGTGTGCCGAGCATAGCGAGGCTCCAGGCCCACGGTGTGGCGAGCGCAGCGAGGGGATACACGGCCCCCCTTGTCGGCATTGTTGCATTTGGGATTCCGGCGTTGGTATTTCGACTGTCAGGATTCCGACCGCCGGGATTTCATACTGATCCCGCTTGCTTAGCAGCATTTTACACAATACATATGTTATATTCCATATATGTATGCAAACTTTGTGATGTGAGGACTTCTGGGTTTATGACCTGCTGCACAGTGGCGTAACTAAGCCTCCGCAGCCCCCGCCATGGCGGGGAGGCGCAGAGTAACTATGGGCGCCTGGTGGGCTGCGGTGCTATAGTTACCCGCTGCGCTGCTGCCCGGCCGCATCTGCGGTCACTGTCCCGTCACTCGCTCCCGGCGCCGGCTCCTACTGATAATGAAAAGTGACACTTAGAAAATGGCTGCCCCCGTATTGCAGACAGTTTTGGCAGCCATTTTCTAAGAGTCACTTTTCATTATCAGCAGGAGCCGGCGCCGGGAGCGAGTGACGGGACAGTGACGCAGATGCGGCCGGGCAGCAGCGCAGCGGTGACTGAGGGAGACTGGACGGGACAGTGACCGTCAGGTATGAGTATGGGGGGGGGGGCGCCGAAAAAATTTGGCGGGGGGGGCGCAAAATATATAGTTACGCCACTGCTGCTGCACATGAATGGTCTTTGCCGAAAGCGGAGGACACTGGGAGGGATCTCTAGTATTTATGTGTAAGGACGGTCCAGAAAGATAAAAGTTTTATTTTACAGATATTTATACATATATATAGGGTCAAACCTCAGGAAACAGCATTTTAGTGTTAGTACATCCCACCCTAAAAATTCACACCTCATAGTTACCTACTTTTCTGTCTAGAAGGCAGCCTACTTGGTGCATGGGGGTGTGGAAGATGCGCTGTGGTGGGGATCGTGGTGGGAGACGGGGTGGTTAACACGACTGCATTATCAATGCCGTAAAACAGTCATTGTATAGTGGGGCTACAACAATGCAATTCAGCTCAAATCGACCACTTGTGCTCAACCTTATCTAAGGGAATGCAAGAGACTTGACCACCTTTCCATGGAACTGGGAGGGCCACCACATTTTGGGCACCGGATGACCTCCCGACTGTTGGAATTCCGACAGTCATTACACTGACATTTGAATCCTGACTGTTAAAACCCCAACAGTCGGTATCCTGACTGACAGGGGCTATTCTCCCTCCTGGGGGACCACGACCATGAATAGGTGGCGAGCGCAACAAGCAACCAAGTTGACAGCATGGCGAGCGCAGCAAGCCTGCAAGGAGCTTTGTTGTGCTTGCCCCACTGTCAGAGTTCGGGCATTTGGGATTCCAATGACGGACTAATGACTGTCGGAATCCTTACTGTCCCCATCCCGATTTTTGTGAGCCTCCCGGAACAAGGCAAGTATGACTTACCTACACTTGTGGCCAGATTCTAAAATATTGTAATTTTTGATCCTGCACAATTAGGGTGACCAATTCCGGGATTGGAATCGGCGGGATCCCGGGATTTGGCCCCCAAAACGCCGGGATTTCAATCCCGGGATTGGTGTTTCCAATCCCAGGATTTCAGGATTAGACTGCGCATGCACAGTCTAATGCCAGGCAGCATCTGAGCACCCTCTGAGACGCTGCCCGGCTTCTCCCAGTACCCGGCAGAGCAGCAGCACTGCGCAGCGTGACCTCTCAGCGTGACAAGATCAGAGGTCACGCTGCGCAGACAGAGGTCACGCCCCGGCAGTATGAAGCCGCGCCGCCCGCTTAACTAGCCAGCGTGCCAGCACACCCAGCCAGCCAGCAGCATAAACGACCCATCC
Organism: Crinia signifera; assembly: GCF_055691185.1. Taxonomy (NCBI): domain Eukaryota; kingdom Metazoa; phylum Chordata; class Amphibia; order Anura; family Myobatrachidae; genus Crinia; species Crinia signifera. Next base: position 103,350,155 of record NC_139222.1, on the reverse strand, counting down.
CCCCACCCAGCAACCCAGCTCCTGGCTCCCGGCAGCATGAAGCTGACCGCCCACCCGGCAACCCATCCACCCGGCAACCCAGCTGCATCTGCCAGATGTAAGTCAATGCGGGGTGGCCAGGGTGTTTTTTTATTAGGAAAGCCAATCCCGGGATCCCGGGTTTGAGCATTTTTCAATCCTGAATCTCGGGATTAAAAAAATGCCCCTGGATTGGGTTCCCTATGCACTATGCATGGTATTGCACAGCATAGCCATAATGATACAATTTGCAATGCTCTGCCCACCTTCCCCAAACACTAGGGGGAGGATTAATAAAGTTACCAAACAAACATAGTACCGTAGAACAAAATTATTGTGCACATTTAGGGCCTGATTCTGATTTATTTGCAATGCTGGTATATACAGATGATTATCAGATTGCTGTGCATGATTCGCAGCCATTCTGCACATGTGCCAAGGTACCTTTGTGGTGCCACTGGCAGCGAGGATTAAGGGCGAGATGTATCAAATGGAAAATGCGGTAAAACCCCAGTTTTACCGCATTTTCCAATGTATCAAAAATGATACCGCACTGAAGGGTATCGCCACCTTTGGGTGGCGATACCCTATAGAAGCCTATGTGCTTCTTTTCGCCGCCCGCCGCCGCCGACGCAAACCCGCCGCCTCGCCGACCCCCCCCCTGGCTTACCTTCCTTAAGGGTCCTCCTGGACCCCGGAAGGTAAGCCCTGCCTCCCCCTAGTGAAGCAGCCGGACATCCTTCCGGCTGCAGGGGGGAGGAGGAAGCACCGGGGACAGCATGCATAGCTGTCCCCGGCGTGAGGGGAGAGCGTGGCGGCAGGGAGGTGACGGAGACCCCCCGCACACCAGTGTACAGGTATCGCGGGGGGCCTCCGTCACCGCACCGCGATGCCAGCCGCATGTTAGTACAAATGCGGCAGCATCGCAGCGGGGGGGCGGCGAAGGGCGGCGATGTATTTTAATACATCCCGCCCTTAGTCTCACAGTGATTGACAGTAAGAGACTGTTTCGGGAAGGTAACACGGAGAGGCAGCAAAAATGCAGGCATGGCATGACCGTTTTCTAGTGTGTCTTTGCTTACATCTACAATTAAATAACGCTGGCGCTGTAGCTCCAGCATTTTAGCTCTTGCGACCATTCCGTGAGACCATAGATCTGGCATGTCCAAACTGTAGCCCTCCAGCTGTTGTGAAATCCCTGCATGCCTTGCCATAGTTTTAGCATTCCCTAATAGCAAAACGGTGGCAAGGCATGATGGGACTTGTAGTTTCACAACAGCTGGGGGGCCATAGTTTGGACCTGCCTGCCATAGATAGACCCTCTCAGAAGGTTTCTCAGATTTGCACTCATGATATAAAAGTTTACACAGTTGCTGAGATTTTGCAATGGCTCCAGTGGGCATATCTAGTCTATTGTGGGTGACAGGCATAGGGAGCAGCACCGAGCATTAAGACCCCCAATTCTTGTCATTTTGGGCGCATGCCCAGTGCTCCAAGAGCAGCAGAGCAGCCCTCAGCTCCCTCCCTCCCTGAGTAGATGCCATGCACATGCGCAGAGCAGCTGCAAGCGCCAGCATCCACAACTGCCCCCCCTATACATGGGACACTGTGAACAGCAGGAGGGACAGCGGAACAGTTTTCAATTAGCTGTAATCAGGACAGTTGGGAAGTGTGCCTTAGTGTCAGCAAAAAAATTACCTCTTGTGGAGTTGACCATTTTCTGAGCAGACTCAATATTCATTTTGTAGTAGCAGCAGCAATAGTAGTAGTAGTATTAGTAGTATCATATTTTGATGATATTGAGCCATGACTGCTGAGGGGGGGGGGGGATAATTACCCGCTTGGGGCTCTAGTCCAAACGCACCTCCCTCCCAGGCAGAAGCAGCATGCCAAGCTCTCATACTGTGTCAGCACAGCGCAGGCTGTAGTGTGCTGGGGCTGCAGAGAGGCTGCTGTTGCTGAGCCTCTGTTCTTTGCTGTGAATGTAGGGGGGACAATCAAACTGATCGCACTTCCCCCTCATATTGCCCTGGCTGAGGGACTCAAGTCGCTCCCCTGCAGCTCTACAGAGTTTTTTCATTCTATTTCCCCCCAAGGGGGTGTGGCCACGACTTCCACTATTAGGCCATGCCCCTAAAATTTTACCAGGACCTGGCAGAGGGCTCAGCACTGTATGGAGTCACAAGCGTTCCTTAGCACAGTGCATAGAACATCCGATAAACCACAAATATTGCATGACTGAAAAGTTTAACAGACAAGTTCACAAATGTGCAAATATACATATAATTAGAGACTGCAAGGTACATAGAGAAAACCAAAACAGAGAGGAACCTACGCACAATAGCTTACATTCTCCAGTCAACACCAAAAGGTCAACATGCACAATGTCAGCAGTGACAAAAGTTTGACACAAGCACAAGGTTGACATTGAAAAGGTCAACAGATGAAAGAGTAACATGATTATTTAAAGTTTTTTGGTGTCAATGTCGATAGCTGAGCACGTAGATCGCCAATTAGTGCATCACTGGGTGGCCATGCAGCAGGCCAGGCTCCTTGCTGTGCTCGGCGTACTTTACTATTCCCAACCGTAGACTATGTAGATGGTAAAGTGTGAAAAAGTACTTTAAAAATGAAAAAAATCCCCCAAAACACCTCAACCTTTATATGTGTAGACCATAGCCATATTGACATTATGATATTAGTCCTGTATTACCTTTTACGGTCATATACAAATCTATAGATAATATAAGTAGGCAGGGTATAGTAGGATCAATATCTACTAATAAACCAACTGCCAATCAATGTGCAAGCCCGGATGCCAAATTCTGTTGATGATTATCCGTCTATACCTTTAACAATCTGAAAATGGCAGGTAGGTTTGCAGTGTGGGTGTACTAGTGCAAGATGTAACATGCCAATCCAGACTGGGCAGCTTCTAGGAGGAATTAAGGTCTTGCCCCATTTTAGGGATGGGATGACTGACTCAGACAGACAGCAGCAAGACTCAGAGCTCCACCTCAGCACTCAAGGCCAAAAAAACAGAGTGCTGTGTTTGTCATCATCACTACTATCAACTACAACCTGACCACAGGCCACTGCACGTTTCATACAGGTTAGATCCAGCCTGTTTCCTATTCTCAAATGCCAATATATTTGTGTCCAGATAAATACAGTGTATATTACGGCTGCTTACTAAGGTTGCTCTATTATACCTTCCTCTTAAATCATAACATAGGTTGCTCAGACAAATTCGGGGCTGGTGCCAGAATACTTAAGCCTCCCAGCCCAGTCTGAGCACTGTGACTTGTTGGGAATTTGTACAGACTACAGCTCATTCCTCGTCTATGATATAGAACTGATAAAATGCTTTTCTCATGTTTTGGAGCATGTCAAAACATTACACTATGTAAAATAGAAAACCATTCCTGAGTAAAAAATAAGAGCTTGATACTTATCTTTGTTCCTGAGCAGATGTGTTTATATGGGCGAGTATTAGAAACCTCCAAGCTAGGGAGCTATATGTAAGTAAATAAAGTACATGGCACATAAGTGTTCTTTCATTACTAAGGGGCCGATTCAGCACCGCTCGGAGCGAGCCTAATTCAACCCCTTCCCCGATGTTTGGGGTTTGTGCATGAGTGTTTATGCGCATGTGCAAACCCCGGGAGCAGGGCCGTTCGCTCCAGAGGGAGCATGTGGAGGCAGAGAAGGGGCTGGAGCAGTAGAACACCCAGGGCGAAATGTAATAGGTGGCGATTTTTGGTCATGTTTAAAAATCGCACCTTTGAAAATCAATTTTTTTGCCGCCAATTGCATATGTAATGAGATGCGAATTTGCGGCAAAAAAGTGAGATATGGGGCCAAATGTAATAGGGTGAGAGTTTCAGAAAGTGATATATTTGCAGGCTTGCTCGGACTCATAGTTCCACAGCAATATACAATAGCTTTCTATTTTTTACGCCATTTTATTAGCTCGATGCCCACCGCCCAGGGGCATCGAGGACAGCCCCGGGCTTCAACATGGGCAAGTAAGTTCTGGAGGGGGGGGACTCCTTTTTTGGGGGGTCCCCACTTCCCCAGGACCCGTGTCCATGTTGACCAGTCAGAGGGATGAATGCTTTGGCCGGGGGGACTTGTATAAAAAGTCTCCCCCCGGCTGTGGCATTACCCTGCTGTCTGGTTGGGCCCGGTGCTGGTTCTTGAAATAAGGGGGACCCCTAGTCATTTTGTCCCCTCTATTTTGGGAGCCAGGACCGGCCCTTGAGCCTGGTGCTGGTTTTGTAAAATCAAGGGAACCCCAACTTGTTTGTCCCTGTGATTTTATGAAACCAGGACCGGCTCTTTGAGCCCGGGGCTGGTTATGCTTAAGAGGGAAATCCGTTTTTTTCCCATTTTTTCCCAGTTTTTTGGTATTTAACCCTTTTTTTGGACAGATTTGTGCATGGTTCTGTCAAATTCGCCAGTCAGAACCTGGTCTGATTTTTTGGCGATTTTGGGTAACGTTTACCAAAAATCGCACCCTTTAACATGTGCGAGTTAGATACTTTACAATGGGAAAACATCTGGATGCGAATTGAAGTGTGACTTAAAATCGCCTCTTCAAAATGTGCAATTTTGCGGCAAAAAGTGTAATTTTTTTACCGCGATTCGCACCCTATTACTTTTTGGAAAACGTGCGATTTCGGCTGTTTTTTACCAAAAATTGCATATGTCTAAAAAAATCGACCCCTATTACATTTCGCCCCCAGTGTTTTATGCTCGGGGCAGGTGGCTGCCATCACATGCCGTCAGTGCCCGCCCCGTATTCGGTGATCAGCGGCGGAAATAAATGTCTTAATAGAGTAACTTTTATTACCGACGGAGAGAAAAATCATTTGATGGTCAGCGACCATCGAATGATTTCTCTTAAGGTGCCCATACACTAGTAAGATTTATCTTCAGATCTGGCTGGTTGGAACAAAAACATGGTTATGGATGAGTGACAGTTTGTCAGTTTTCCAGCATTTACAAGCAAATGGTCAACTGTCATGTGCTCTCACCCATAACCATGTTTTTGTTCTAACCAGCCAGATCTGAAGATAAATCTGCGTGTGTATGGCCACCTTCACCTTTGGCTGCATGCGAGAGGATGTGTTCGAGTACACATTCCCTATACCCAGCCTAGAGAACAGATCTAAAACAGGCCCTATATGTAGTAGAGACAGTTGCAGTGATGTCACTAGTTCCTGATGCATGGCTTAGTTATGTCGCTAGTTCTTGGTGCAAGCCTCAGTGATGTCGCTAGTTCTTGGTGCATGCCTCAGTGATGTCACTAGTTCTTGGTGCATGCCTCAGTGATGTCACTAGTTCTTGGTGCAAGCCTCAGTGATGTCACTAGTTCTTGGTGCAAGCCTCAGTGATGTCGCTAGTTCTTGGTGCATGCCTCAGTGATGTCACTAGTTCTTGGTGCATGCCTCAGTGATGTCACTAGTTCTTGGTGCAAGCCTCAGTGGTGTCGCTAGTTCTTGGTGCATGCCTCAGTGATGTCACTCGTTCCCATTCCCCCTCACCTCCCCATTTCTACCCGCCTCCCTCCACTTACCGCCAGACTCCTGCCTGACCCCTGCTCCCTCCTCTCCTGCAGGTCCCAAAGCACAGGCTTCTTCAATGCAGGACGCCGGTGGGCAATTAAAAAGCAGCTCAGAGCTTGTGTAATGGGGGTGCCGGATGGGTTCCCGACAGTCGGGATCCCGACAGTCAAAACGCCGACAGCCTGGTGCCCGATGGCCACCTGCTATTTTCCCTCATGGGGGTCCACGACCTCCATCGAGGGAGAATAGATTGGTTGGCTCGCATAGCGAACCACCGTGGCGAGCATGGCAAGCTTTTTTGTGCTCGCCATGCTGTCTAACTCCAGGCAGTCGGGATCCCGACGTCGGGATAATGACTGTCGGGATCCCGACTGTCGGAGTCCCATACCACACCTGTGTAATGGCAGCCGCTCTGATTGGCTAACAGTACTCAAAAGCCGGTGCAGCATTTTAATTGGCCGCCGGTGTCCTGCATTGAAGAAGCCTGTGCAGGTAGCACAGAGTTGGGGGCAGTGGATGGTGGGCAAAATGAGCTGCCCGGGCCCTTCCAGACATAGGCGAATCTAGGGGGTGGTCCGGGGATGCACAGGACCACCCATTAGCCCATTTTGTAGCTGAGGGATTGGGCTTTCCAACGAGCCCAGCCCCGTGTCTCTAGCCCCCTGGGAACCAGAGATACTGACTGGCAAAGCTGGAACGTTTTTCCTATAGGATAACATTGGACCTGCTAATTCCGACCCCCACCCAGTTCAACGGCTGCCAGTTCCCCCTTCGGCATCACTGAAGCTCGAAGTTGATCTCAGTCTAACCCAAATCGCTGTGCCTTCAATCTGATACCAGGCTGGATCCATATGGGTTAATTGGTTCCAGGGATATTGAGGTTAAACCAATTTCTTAAATGTAATTTCATGACTCTTTATGTTCTTTGAGGGCAGATTTCTCTGGAACCAAACAGCCAAGTTTCACGGGACCAAAATCATTCGAAGCCAACTCAAAAGTTCTTCAATATGATGTAAATGGGTCAGTTGGTTCCGAAGATATAGCTGGTTGGTTAAAGGGGTGTAGGGAGAGGGGAGTGGTTGTCTCTCCCTCTCACACCAGAAAATGCAGGGACTAGGCTGGTGTATAAGGGATCAGCCTGGGAATGCCCCTGCATGATCCTGGGACCATATTCCCAGGTAAATCCCTGCATTTTCTGTTGTGAAAGGGGTATTATTTCAAACAGCCGTGACCTGCAGTGCTCTGAATACAGCCGGGCAGCCCCCTGCTCTCTGCCCAGCTGTCAATGACTGTCACCCCTGCAGCTTCCGTTCCACTTCTTCTCCCCGCTTTCACCTCAGCCCCCCCCCCCTTTTAATCATGTGGTGCCGGCGCCCGGCGTGCTCCCCCGACGTCACGCACAACAACAGCGCGCACAACATTTCCAATGTCCACTCGGCTAGAGGGGACACCAGGAGGGGAGTGGGAGCGTGCTCTGCGCTGCGCTCTGCTCCTCTCCCCATAGAAGCAGCTGCACCGCTCTCCATCTCTCCCTGCAGCAGCAGCGAAGGCTCATATAAAAATTTACAGTAAGTGGCACTTTTGGGGGCATTGCTTAAGGGACGCTACTAGTGGAGGTATGTGGGGGCATTACGCATAATGTGTGGCTTAATGTGTAAGGGCTATTAAGGTGTGCAGCAACATGTGTAAGGGGCATTATGTGTGCAGCATCATGTGTAATGGGTACTATGGTGCGCGGCATCATGTGTAATGGGTACTATGGTGCGTGGCATCATGTGTAATGGGTACTATGGTACGTGGCATCATGTGTAATGGGTACTATGGTGTGCGGCATCATGTGTAATGGGTACTATGGTGTGCGGCATCATGTGTAATGGGTACTATGGTGCCATCAAGCAAGAACCCCCTAGCAATGAGCACGAAGGTAAGCAGCACTTATGTGGCAAATATGTAATGGGCATTACGGTGTATGGTCTAAAGTGTAATACCACACCCCTTTTTGTGATGCCACGCCTCCTTCCCATGAGGCCACGCAAAGGTCCCCCTGCTTTTGTGTCTAGATCTGGGACCACCCAATACCATAATTCTAGATTCGCCTATGCTTCCAGAGGCTGGGGCTCAGGACAGCTGTACCCACAGCACCCCACTGTCAGCAGCCCTGCCTGTCCATGATGTCACTAGTTCCCAGTACATGTCTCAATGTTGTCACTAGTTTCCTGTGCATGCCTCAGCGATGCCACTAGTTCCTCGTGAATTGATAACATGAATGTTGGTTAGACCTTTTCCTCATTGTCTGACTGTTTACCTGTAACATATTTGTGATTGATAATTTAATTTCCTGACATTCTCTGTACTTTATAAATAAACTGACACGATGAGGGAAATTTACTAAGATGGCCGTATACAGCCGATCCTCGTACGAATGGGTAAGAATGGGATCGCAATACAACCCGAAAATACAAATCGAAAATACAACAAATGTACAAAGCATATTCTCCTCATTTTTTTGATGACATAGCCATTCATATCCATTCATATTTGTATCCATTCCAATCATTTCTAAAACCAGTACCAGTTCAATGAGCCTGGGGCTAGTTATAGCTGTAGGGGTGGCGTGGGGAACCCCATAACATTTTTTTTTATTATTTATTTATTCTTTTTTTTTACACTTGTAAGCCTGCACGGATCTGACAGATCCATGCAGGCTGCAAAACTCACCGCAGTTGACTGTCCCAGTCCCAGCAACGTCACACAGGAACTGACTCCTGTGGGGACCTGCACAAAACAAATCTCCCACTACAGCTCATTGTAGAGGCACTAACTCTGCTCATCTGACCTCCAGAACCGTCTATTTTGAGAATATTCCCTATGGTTGGTCCAACAAAAATCTGGATCAAGTCCCAAGAAAACTCCAGCAGGTTTATGGACACCCGCCATCACAGTTTTCCATTGATTTGTGGGAGATTGCCCTACTCTATTCCTGGAGAGCATATCTAGGAACAAGTGAGATACCCCCAACTGTTTAATTGTTATACATATATGTCCCATACTAGGCTGTATACTTTTATATGTAATTGCAATTGCTCTTTTTAAAACATATATACCTTTTTAGCTATTATCATTAGTAAATAAAATATTTGTGATACCCAATTGGTCATATATAATTTTGTGTTAGCGCTCCACCATTTGTCTGCTTTTCTTGTTCCCTATTTTCTGGGGGTTGACCTCCCCACGGTGTGAGCAGCTTGCCAAACAACTCACCCCAAAGCGCCTGTATATACCGTTCCACCAAGGTGGTACGGTATATATACTTTGTTGGAACCAGAATAAGGGCCTTGGTGCAAGAGGTTCCTTGTAAATCAGACAGAACTCTGCATATGCTAGCAGGACTGTAGAACGGTTTCCATGGTCCCTTTTTTTTCTTTTAAACAGATTTGGGTAGGGAGCACGATCAGTGTATTTGCTCTTTCCCCTGCAGGCAGAAGAGAGTGCTGAGCTGGTGAAAGGAGCTGCTGCTGGCTGACAGGAAAAGGGTAAGGGAGGGTGCAGACCCTCCAAAAAGCCCAGGCCAGGGTTAAGTGGTACCTGGCTCTCTCCATCTAAGCACTACTCTCTGCTCACTTTCAGGGCCTGATCAATTGTTGCAGCCTCCCAGGCTTGGGCCTCATCTCCATTAATATTGCCACCTGTTGCCACTTACTGCCCTAGCAGTGCTGGCAATGGTGGCAGTGGCATCAATCACAGCCTCGGAGGCAGAGCCAGCCACGGCTCTTACAGTTTTTCCTCTTCCTGGTGTCCCTGCCTCGGTGACGCTGGCAATCCCAGCAGACACCACTGCTGACATAGTTCATAGGGAGGATCTCAGGAGACCTTGCTCAACCCCCACCTCCAGTGTCAAAAGGAAGCGCTTACATCCCAGCACAATCATTTGTGCTGGAGCTGCACCCCCAAGGACCCAACGCTCCAGGCTGCAGCCTAATCAGCCTATTGGTTAATCAGGCCCTGCTCACTTGCACAGATCAGGCAATCAGACATAGGCCCTTATTCAGATTCGCGCGGTACGGCCCGCGTGCGGCCGTACCGCCGATGTTTTCCGTCTGCACATGCGCAGAGGTCAATCTGCGCATGTGCAGGCGAATTCGCCGCACAGAAATTTACTACGCCGCAAAGGGGGCGTATAGGGGAGTGAGGGGCTTCATGCCCTCATTTCCCTATGTATACGCCCCGCGTTTCATGGGCGTTCCCATGCAAACGCGGGGCGTACGCATGCTAATGAGGGCATGACGCAACTCATGGGGGCGGAAAGCTGACGTCGCCGGATGTCAGCTTTCAGCCCCCATACAAGCTACCACACGGACGATTGTCCGTGTGGTCTCAGCTTGCGGGAGCTGCCGCGGCGTGCGGACCTGCCTTCGATGGTCGACGACCATCGAATGCAGGGGGCAGCTCCCACCATGGTGGAGGCGTAGCCTCCACCATTTTTATGCGGATCGCCAGCCGTCCGTGTACGGACGGCCGTGGCGATCCGTAGGGTGGGCGGGGATTCGTCTGGTGCGGTCGGAGCCGCATATGCGGCTCGACCGCACCAACCAGAATAAGGGCCATTGTGTGGCACAAGTTCTCTGCCTGCAAAGAGAAGATTGTGCTCCACCTGAATCTGAACCTGACTGGAGGTGCACATGGCTTCCCCTCATGTGTACTTGTCTTGGCACCTATACAAACAAGTTTACAGGTTATCATAGCCAACGGATTTCCCAAAATATTCAAGGAGTAATCGGTTATGCTCCATAGATATTTTGGTCAGATATTTTTGTGTAGCTGATGGACACAATCAGTATTTTGCAGATTATAAGTGACAAATGATAAGTACAATTTGATAAATGGCTCTGGACAATGGGCCTTATTCAGATTTCATCGGTACTGCGCGCATTTGCACGCAGTACTGATGTTGTGCGTCTGCGCAGGCGTGTATCTGCGCATGTGCAGGCGCATGGTGCGTGCACCCATGGCGACCTTTCGGGTCGCCGGGTGCACGCACCCATGGCAGGGAGGGGGGGGCGGAGATGGGCGGGGAGCCCCGGGCTGCCCCATTACCATATGGGAACGCCCAGCGTTCCATGGGCGTTTCCATGAGAACGCTGGGCGTTCTCATGGTAATGAGGCAGTGACGCGGGTGTGTGGGCCGGGTAGCTGACATCACCGGGTGTCAGCTGCCCGGCCGTATCACGCCAGTGAACACGCTAAACTAAGTAACTCAAAAGTCACTTATATAAGCGTGCACGCTAAACATCATTCGATGGTCACCGACCATCGAATGATGTGGCGGACACCCCAGCAAAGCAAATGGATGTTTATGCAAAACATCCATTTGCTGCTGTGCGGGCGAAGCCGCACTTTGCTGGGGCGGCGGGGGGGCGTGCGTTCGCCGGGCGGGGTTTGGTGGACTTGCAAGGCTGCGAATTCGCAGCCTTGCGAATCAACCTGAATAACCCCCAATATCTCCAGAGTGTACTAGGGATTCCAGTCTGCAAGTCACACAGTAATTAGCTTTAAACATGCAGAAAGACACTGATGAAGCATTACGGAACTCGATGTGAGAGAATGCATCAGACACTACGGGGGAAATTTACTAAAGGAAAATTGTAAAAAAAATAGGTGCATTTGTATCCAGAAATATACTTATTTTTGACATATACTATCCCGAAAATACGGCAATTTGTATTCGTATTGATGTGCTAATACGAATTGCCGTATTTTCGGGATAGTAAATGTCAAAAATAAGTGTATTTCTGGATACAAATACACCTATTTTTTTACAAATTTCCTTTAGTAAATTTCCCCCTACATCTTAACACTCCATACACATATTCCAACACAGGTGTACAAATGGCACACATTTAATCAGTGTAATCCAGCAATGTAGTTATGTCATATTCATTTGTTCTATTTATGCAAGTCAGGATCCTAGCGTTTCCCTATACCAGCGCCATCATCCCGTCTACCGCCAGAAAACAGGCACCTGCATCCTAATTGATGTCAGAATTCTGACTGCTGGGATGGTGAAAGGCAGAGGCAGAACTCTGGGAGGCAATGGAGTCATCTGCCACCGGGCTCCTGCTCCCAAGGGGGCACCTCTCCTCCCCTGTGAGTTTGAATCAGTTCATTGAAAGCTATTAATATCGCTTCTGTGGCTGTCTCCTCCTCCTAACTGGACCATAGATGTCACACTCTATTCTAAACATAATATCCATAACATACAGTACATATATCTATATAAGATGGTGTGTGTGTGAGTGTTGGGGGGACACCAATATTTATCTTGCCTCCGGACAACTGGGACGAACTTACGCCACTGGTGAAAGGTAAATATGCAGGGAGCCCCAGTATAATTCTGGGGAATGGGAGGGGGTTAGATTTAAGCACTAGAGGGGTGACTTACTGTTAGGATGTGGGGAAGGAAAGGTTAAAGTTAGGGCGCAGAGAGGAGGCTTAGGGTTAGACACTTAGAAGGGGTTAGGTTTAGACTGCAGGGTGCAGGGGTTAGCGTTAGCCTCTAGCATGGAGGGTTAGGGGAGTGACAGGGGGAGTGTAAGTATACTTACCTGAACCCTGTCGGATTCCCTCCATCGGCCGGCATGGTATGTATCCCCTGAAGCAACAGCTTATAAAAACACATCCATAGCTATATACCTGTTTGGGTGTTTCTGAGTGATAATTCTGTTCAACATCAGGATGTTCTTTAAAAAAACTGGTAAAAATACGGTACTTGTTTCCTAGCACGGCGCCCATCGCATTGCATACCATAAGGCATACGATGGTAAGCGATGCGATGTTAGCCGATGTTATACAATTTTAAATTGTATACCATCGAATTGTATGCCATTGTATGGCATATACAATGGTATACGATTTTAAATTGTATAAGCACCCTAATGGGTGTTTTCAATGTTAAATGTGCCCCCTATAAGATAATAATTGTATAAGCACCGTAATAGGTGCTTACAATGTTAAAAGCACGCGTCCTCCGACCTTTTCATACCCCCACTATACACATCGGCGTGGAGTTGATCTTATATAGTGTGGCGAGCGCAGCGAGCCACCGAGCCTGAAGAGTGGCGAGCGCAGCGAGCCCCGCGAGGGGACGCGGAATACATGTGAAGTAATGCGTGTCCCTTCGTGGGGCTCGCTGCGCTCGCTACGCTTCGGGCTCGGTGGCTCGCTGCGCTCGCCACACTATATAAAATTGACTCCACGCCGACGTGTATAGTGGGGGTATGAAAAGGTCGGAGGACGCATACCTGGGGGTGGTGTGGGGGTGCACTTCACATTTTTAGCACCCATTAGGGTGCTTATACAATTAAAAATCTTATAGGGGCTTATACAATTTAAAATCACATTGCATGCCATACGCCCGCATGCGATGCGATGAGATGCCATACAAATTAATATTGTGGGCGTCGTGCTAGGAAACAAGTACCAAAAATACTTAGTGGTCCATTTAAGAAGGATCACATATACAATGCAATCTGGGCAGATTCTTACCACCTAACGCAAGGCTGGGCAACAGTGGCCCTCCAGATGTTGATGAACTACACATCCCAGGATGCTTTGCATTAGTTTTGCTATGTGGCCATGCTGAAACTGATGCAAGGCATGCTGGGATGTGTAGTTCATCAAAATCTGGAGGGTCGCTGTTGCCCAGCCCTGACCTAACGTATGGATGTATCTCCCTGCACACGCAGGGACAAGGCTCCGGAAGGATGTGCTTAGCTAGGTGCTGGGGGGTCTGTGCGGTTACGACTGACCCCTGCTGACTGCAGTGCCCCGCTTGCAGCGCCGTCTGTAGCCCATAGACTACAATGGGCTACCGCCATCTCAGAATGGTGATAGCCCAGGGATCCAATGCGATGCTACCCAATATTGATACATTGAGCAGCATCGCATCCCCCGTAGAAACCTATGGGGGATGTAGCTGTCGGCAGAACAGGAGGGACCATAGCTGGTATTGGAGATTCCTTCCGTGATATATTCTGGGGGTACTTAATTTTTGCAGCTGACCCCCAAAAATTGGAGTTTTAGGGGATTTAGACGCAAATATTAAATGATAAGTGGGCACCTTATAGGCTAATTGTTGTGATCTGTCAGTGTGTGTCAGTGTTAGCTCACAATCTAGGCCCTTATTCTGATTGATGCGGACTTTACCGCGTTCTTACGGATCGCGTCTTTACGGCGTCTGCGCATGCGTGGAGAACGCTACGCGCATGTGCCACGCCTTGACTCGGTACCAGTTCGGACAAAGCCCGTCCAAAACTGGTCACCGCAATCAGTCGGGAAATAGGGGCGTATTATGGGCGTCATGCGGAATGACACATGGGCGTAGTTTCAAAGTGGGCAAAACGGGGCGGAAATATGGGCGGACACGGGGGAGTACACTTATGTTGGGGGGCGTACATTCGGAAACCACTCCGAATGCACGCGAGCAAAAAGGACTGAAATGTGCGGTGTCCACAAGTGTACTATTGCTTTGCGGACACCACTCGTTCATGCGGTAGGCGAACGTACGCCTAATGACTACAACCATTAACACCTGAACCCAATAGAATCTACTCCTTTACTCATTACTCACTAATAGGACGCTTGTCAGTGCTTTAATTGAAACCATTGCACTTCAATTGCTGTAAGGGTTAATGTGTGCTATGCATGTGTTAGGCATGCTTGTAAGGATATATTGGAATCTAATTGATTCCAATTCCAAATAAGCAGTTTTTTATGAGGATAGGTAATTGAATAAGTGGGTCATGTGATGTCTTGCAGAAGATACTTCATAGTGGGTTGTTTGGCGTAAATCCTCCGCTTACGTGCGGTAGCACCGCTTGGCTCCCGTTCGGATGCGGTATTCCCGAGCATACTCTGTAATACTCTGTAATACCGTGCCGAATCGGAGTGTTTCTCCCGCACACGCATGGTTTGTATGTCGTCCGTAAACACGCCCTGTTCTTAAAGAGTGAGTCCGTCCGAATGCGGAGGACACGTGGGCGTTTCTACGGACGATGGCCGCATGCGGCAAAACACCGTGGCGTGCGGACCGCTCCGTAAGAATGCGGGAATATCCGCACAGATCAGAATAAGGGCCATAGAGAGGGGGATATCAACATTATTTCTCTGACCTGATCAGTCAGATTACTATGGAAAAGATGAATTATAATATATTGTGAGGCCGTGTTCAGGGTGTTCTACCAAGTAATCTGCCTGATGATAAAGCTGGGAGCGGGTTACTACTGTAAATCTTCAGTGTCCTAACCAGTGTTTTACCATTTAATAGATACCAAAAAAAGCCTCCACGCAATTACAGCCATAGAACACGCCTGTCCAGCCATTCATTTATGTTTAAAAACACCCTTAAATTTTTTTTTTTAATTAATACCAATTATGTAAGGGTGTGTGGAAAATTCATTAACAACTTACTACTGTCATCATTAACTTTGTGATTTTGTCTGTGACATAGATATTTTGTGGGGTTTGGCATGATTCATAAATACAAAATACAATCATTGCTGGGAGTTTTGAGATCCAAAAGTTGCATTTGCAGCTACCCGCATACTATATCAGTGGTTCTCAAACTCGGTCCTCGGGACCCCACACAGTTCACATTTTCCAGGTCACTCGGCAGGTACACAGGTGCATATATTACTAACTGACGCATTTTAAAAGATCCACAGGTGGACCTAATTATTTCACTTGATTCTGTGAGGAGACCTGCAGAACATGCACTGTGGGGTCAGGTCCTGAGGACTGACTTTGAGAACCTGTGTATTATATGGTTTGAGTCCAGATTCTATCAGCCTGTAGGTGTCACTATATGCAGCTATTTGGTAAGCAGAATCCTCAGCAACTTAGATGCAACTGTGTCAAAGTCATTTGATTCAAGGACAACTACAAAGTGTGACAGCAGATTACGGTGAAGGGCATCTACCTATTAAAACGACAAATGGTTCCTTATCGTAAGTGTGTTATTTCTCCTACTCCTTGTCCTTTCTAATGGTGTGAAAATACAGTGCGGTACAGTAGCGCACGCAGGGGGGGTTTCTGAGTACCCAGAAACCCCCCCAGGAGTCTATGGGCACTAGACTGAAAGCTGAGGGTCCCCTCTTTCCATGGGTACAAGAATTTTAAAAATCGGCCCTTGGGAACCGGAGATATCCAACTTCAAACCAGTGGTCCCCATCCAAGCCTGTTAATTGCTCTTCCCAGTCAGATATTTCAGGTTCTGTCTGACATAGAGTTTTTCTGAGGATATATTCCAAAAGCTGGGACTCTCCCCCTTTGATGGACACTAGTAGCTTGACTCTACCTTCCAGCAGCTGGTTACTGCTCCAGCTCCACACACCTGGTATGTAGTTGTATATACTTGTTGGCAGATTGCTCTGCCTCCTGAACTCTGATCCCCTAGTTCCCAATACCATTTGGTAGGTGGGGTTCTCTAGTTTTAATTACATTAAAATCTAAGAAATCTATTTCTGGGAACTGGAGATATCTGCAGTCAAGCAAGCTGTCCTCCCACCAGAAAATTATGGATAATAAGCCCACTCCACTATACACCTCCTCTGCATATTAAACATCCTCTACCACCCTGGAAGTTATGTATCAGGGCCCCTTCATTCAGCCCAATGCCCCTTCTCCCACCCCATCTCCCACCATCTGTGCAGTAAAGGGGTAATTAGTGGAAATTACTGATCCAGGCCCTACATGCTGAGCGGTTGATATAATACCCCCTACCACCCGGGGGACATCAAAGCTTCCCCCACCCCTACCGCTGGAGGATCGGTAGGTGCCCCAATACATTGCTATGCCCAGGGGTCTACACTGCTGTTGACGCCCCTGTGTATATATATATATATATATATATATATATATGTATTGTATACATATATATATATTATTATTATTTATACATTTGGTCTATCTATAATACTTTAACTGACCCGGCATATACTATGTCACCTAAGTGTTCATCTTCATGCTTTGCTCCGCCCCTCTGGAAACCCCCTTCTGAAAATCCTGCGTTTGCCCCTGCGGTAGCCTTGCAATTTCATCCCGCTTCAATGGGGATCGACGCAGGATTGAATCGCATGGCAAGCCAGAATGCATGCATTACATTTTTGCTATATAGTGCAGATCTGTACTATATAGTCACTGCTGCACTGTCTATTTGGCTATTTGATTTGAGCTAAACGGGAGCGCGCATCGGCATCAAATTGGGAATCGAAAGGTTAAAACACGTTTGATCTCCTTTCAATGTATATGTGATCCCTATTCGATTTTGACTTTGTCAAAATCGAATGGCAAATTGTACCGTGTGCACAATTTACAAGTAATGCAACCACTGCTTACAATCTCTGCAGATTCAGTGATGGAAGTATTAGCGCACCTGCTGCATCATTGGGCCTGATTCATGTCCAGGTTTCTCCCTGGTAGGCCCTTCAGAACAGTCCAGCAGTTACTATAATGCTGAAATGTTATCAAAACACATTCTCACATAGGCACATATGAATATGGGCAATGTAGAGTCATACACAACTAATTTGTGCTGTAAAGGGGCCTACACACGGGGTGATTTCAGGGTATTTTCTAAGCCAGGGGTTCTCAAACTTGGTCCTCAAGACCCCACATAGTTCATGTTTTCCAGGTCACCTGGCAGGAGCTAATTATTTCACTTATGATTTTGAGAGGAGACCTGCAAAATTGAGTTTGAGAACCTGTGTTCTATACGATCTCACTAGATCGATTAGAAAATGCCCCTACATCGCTAGTGATCCGCGGCCCCGTGCTATTGCCCGGCAATTAATATCCAGCATTGTGGATATTTCTAGTTAATCGCTGTTCAGAGCCAGGAACTCACCAGAGAACTCTGGCCCTGATAGATCACTTAGCACACAACGCTGATACATCGCAGTGCTGCGCTGTGTGCTGAGCGATCTTGCTGAACGATCTGAGTGATCTCCATTACCAACTATTAGTGGTTGGTAATGTTTTTGCATGTATGCAAAGTGAGCATTGTCAATGTAATTGAGCTTTTTTACAGAGGTGGGCATGTGCATTATTATTTTCTGCAACAAGTATAGAGCTGGTGCATAATTGTAATGATGACAGCTATGAAACCAAGTGTATGAATGGAGGGGATGTGGCTGCAGTAATGAGTACAAAATCTGCATACGGACAAAAATGCTAATCTAGTTCTGTAGATAGATACCAGATGCAAGCCGCAAGCAGTAATGGTAGTATTCATTAACGCACCCAGTACCTGTCAAAACCCATGCAGTTCCTCTTTCCTGACATGGAAGTCGCTCTATGCAGTGGTGCTTTAGCATACTCTGGTTTGTATTTCAGCACTGAAATACAGACCAGGCTGTGCTTCAAAAACCACAACAGAAAGCGACACCCGAGAATAAATACTAGGAATGGCATTATTCTCTTCATCATACCCCTTGACATCAGCTCTTTATGTGATCCATTGGCAGAACCACGATGAGTGCAAGTGTTGTGGTCACTACAGGTTTTCTCTCTCACCCGTCCATGCTAACATTGCTGTGTCACCCTATCATTCAGCCCACCAAGAACCTTTGCAATCTGGTGGACCACTATGAAATAGATAACGCCTATCCTTGTGTATCAATGCTTATTTCCCTATAGATTGTAAGCTTCCGAGCAGGACCCTCCTACTTTTTTTGACTGTCTGTAAAGAACAAGGTAACTCGCTGCACTGTATAAAAAACTGGTAATAAAAATATAACAATCATTCAGACAGGTGATTATTTAACAGGTAAGGCAGATACACTTGTGCAGCAAGGAGAGAATGTCAGAATCACAGAACCTCTGGCAGCACAGAGAGGTACTGCAGCCCAGATACAAATGAAGGAATCCTAGCAGCAGGATGCCACCGGAACCCCCTCTTTCGGGTTGGATGAGGCACACTCTAGGCTTGGCATGACTACAAAATGAGGGTGACCTGGTAGCATTTTGTATAACAGTCCTGGTTGCCTCACTTGCTCTCTCTCCAAAACTCCACAGCATGTAAACCATGCTGCTGCTACGTGTGGACATGCGCAGTGACCCATCATTGTACGTTAACCTCCTGAATCAGGCCCAGAGATACAGTAAGATGCAGTTGTCATGACATTACATGGAGCAGCCAGTCTGGTAAAGTGTACTGGGGCTGAATGTTGGAAATATCAGGCGTGGTGGCTGGCTGGGGCTGCAACTGCAAAACTGGGGTGTAAGGTTGTCTATTCCAGTGAGGCTGTGTGGAGATGTGGGCAGTAGCTGATACTGGGATCAAGTATCACGGCATTGGAAATACAGTGATAAAATGTTTCCTCAAAAGTAAGATGTGACTCAAGGTAGGCCATGAGATTCAACCTGCATGGCAGCACGCCACAACCAAGAGTGCACCTCTTACAAGGCCAAGTCCCTTGTTAATTGTCCAGGCTTGTTACAGGTGCTTGGCAGGGTGTGGAGTCAGCTGATAAGGGGTCATTTGTCTACCTGTGAAGCTGCTGATGTTCCACTTTACAACCGCTGGTGCCCCTGTGCAGTCTCAATGATTACTGCTATTCTTTTTAAAGGGAGTGGTAGCTGCAGAGGCCAAGGTCCAGAGATTGTTAAATCTGACAGTTTTGCATCCTTCATAGAAATGTATGGGGGTTGAGGCTACCTTCCTCCTTAATACATGCAGATGAACTTATATGGCGAAAATGGTTGTTTTTTGGGGGGAAATATAGTGCAAATATTTAATGATTAATTGACCTTTAATAACTTTAGTGATATATTTTAATTTATTTTAGATTCTTATGTAGCCATCCAGAATTATTTTTTATCATTATTACTTGCTTTATAAAACACCCAGAAGTTACATGAAATCTGCTAATTGCCAGTATTTCCAGAATCAAGAACAGGATGTTGAGGAGATAAATCAAATGTAATTTTTATGAATGACACTTTTTTAATGTATGTTTAGAACACATGTAATGTAATGTACATTACACTCTGTAAATGTGGGTTGCATGGAAGGGTTTTGCACCACCATCTTGTGGTCATAACAGTTACTGCAGATCAGATTTGCAACTTACTTGACGTATTTTAGACATTTTCAGGCATTTGTAATTCTACTTGAAAATATCAATAAATGCAGTATAATATTAGAATGATACAATATAAAAAAATTAATGTATGGAAATTCATGTCTTGCACAAAAGACCTAACAATATAAAAATTATTTGTCTGTACTTTGCTAGAAAGTAACCAAGGAAGTTATACTTTTTTTTTTCAGGTAATTTTTTGTAATACTTACCAAACAAGTGCAATACCCATAAATGATTATAGATTGTGTCATTACCATGCAAACCTATAAATATGTGAAACATCTGTTCTCAATTAATCTGTGTATGTGCCATATATGGTCCAGTGCCAAACTATTGTATATGCCCTACTTCAAATCCAGAGGTGTGGCCAAATTGTAATGTCATTTTGTTGATTGAGTTTATTCCCTATAAAGTGCTTTCCTATTCAGCAATCTGCATGTTTGTTAATTATTGGGTGCATGCAGTGGCGTAACTATAGCACCGCAGCCCCCGGGGGGGGGGCGCTGTGCATGTGCGGGCGCCGGGGGCTGCAGTGCTATAGTTACACCCCGCTGCCCCACCGGCATCCCCCGCAGTCTTTACCTGTCTTCAGTACGCGGCGCTGGTCCCGGCTCCCTTCTTATGCTATGAGGACCACCACAAAATGTCCGCCCCCATTTAGCAGACAGTTCTCTGAAACTGTCTGCTGTATGGGGGCGGACATTTTGTGGTAGTCCTCATTGCAGAAGAAGGGAGCCGGGACCAGCGCCGCGTACTGAACGTAGGTAAGACGGCGGGGTTGGTGCGGCGGGGTTGATGAGGCGGGGTGAGCGGGCAGGCGCACGGGCGCCCTCCCTTTAACGGTAAGGGGGCGCCCAAAATGTAGTTTCGCCCCTGGGTGCATGCAAAACCATTATCTTATTAATGGCCAAAAATGCTCAACACTTATAAAAACTGCCAGGGGCGGATCCAGGAAAAAACGACTAGGGGTGGGGGGTTGGGGGCACCATAATAGGAGAGGGGATGGGAGGAGGGGTGTTAGTGGTGCCAGTGTACATGTTCAGGGAGCGGTGAGAGAGAGGAGAGCAGAGAGGTCAGGAATGGGATTAAAAATAGGCCCTGGCATTTAAAGGGGTTGGGATCATTTGGTCTACAGCATAATGGTCAACAGTCATTAGTTCGACACCATTAGGTCGACATAGAAAAAAGTCGACATGGGAAAAGGTCGACATGGTTCTAGGTCGAAAGGTCATTAATTCGACAGATCGTTAGTTCGAAATGACCAGTCGAACTAACGACCTGTCGAACTAATGACCGTTCGACCTAGAACCATGTCGACCTTTTCCTATGTCGACCTAGACCCATGTTGACCTTTTCCCATGTCGACCTAATGGTGTTGACCTAATGGCTGTCTACCCTCATGCTGTAGACCACATGACTGCATCCCATTTAACGTACACAGGCAGGGCCGGCGCCACCACTAGGCAGCCTTAGGCATTTGCCTATGGCGCCGGCCACTGGAGGGCGGCAGAAAGGAGCAGGAGGTCCCGTCCCCCCCATGGAGGTAAGCAACTCTACCCCCCCTACCCCAAACCCCCCCCCCCCCCCCCCGTGCGATGCGGAGCAGGAGGTCCCGTCCCCCCCATGGAGGTAAGCAACTCTACCCCCCCTACCCCAAACCCCCCCCCCCCCCCGTGCGATGCGGTGGGGCCTGCCCAGCATCACCCGGCACCATCTCCCCATGTAGTGGCCGCATCAAACCCCCCCCCCCGATGGTGCGGAGGTGACTGCGCTGATCCCCCCCTCTCCCCTCCCCTTCCTGCAATGCCCGGGCTGTACATCACCTCACCCGGCACCCTCCGTCTCCTCCTCCGTGAGGGGAGGGGATGGAGGGTGCTGGGTGAGGTGATGTACAGCCCGGGCATTGCAGGGAGGGGAGAGGGGGGGATCAGTGTGGTCACCTCCGCTCCATCAGGGGGGGGGGGGGGGGGGGCGCACGACGGGGGCGGCGACGGCCGCAACACCCCCCCCGCACAAAGCGATGGCAAGCGCCGGGGTGGGTGAGCACCAGGGCGACCCCCCCGCCTGGGGCGCTCCGGTGCCATGCACCGGCCCTGTACACAGGCCCACCTTGGCGTCGAAAGTGAAGGATGTAGTTCTGTACACGCCGAAGGCGCACATGCTCCGGAAAAGGGTGTGTGGCCACTCAAAAGGTGGCATGTCCGTAAGTGTAGTGTACCACACCATATACCACCTCTACACATTATTCAACAAAATACTAGACCCCATTATACTTGCCAATTACACATGATGCTAAATGTAATAAACCATAATTCACATAATGCCACACAGATTGAGCCAAAATTCACATATTACCACACGGATTGAGACAAAATTCGGTACTCCTGTAGTTTCACGGCGCCAGTGCGTCTGAGTCCCCTTGCGGGGCTCGCTTCGCTCGCCCACGCTGCGGGCTCGGTGGCTCGCTGCGCTCGCCACGCTATTTAAAATCAACTCCATGCCAACATGGATAGTGGGGGTATGAACTATCCATGTTGGCATGGAGTTAAGTTACTTTTTTTGACATGCTGGCGCCGTGAAACTACAGAAGTACCCAAAATTCACATAATGTCAAACGGATTGAGCCAAAATTCACATAATGCTACACAGATTGAGCCAAAATTCATATAATGCTACACGGATTAATCCAAAATACATAATATGCTTATTAAACAGGGACTTCGGCGCACATCAAAATTTTACACCGTGATGCCCATTGCACGTTAAACCACACATCATAATGTCCATTACGTATTATGTTATGCCAAACACCGTAATGCCTATTAAAAATTATGCTACATAAGTGCTGCTTACCTACGTGCTCATTGCCAACGGTTCCATGCTCATTGCCAGGGTTTCCATGCTCGTTGTCATGTGGGATTACATGATCGTTGCCACGGAGGAATACATGCTCACAAAAACTGGGGGACATCTGCCGCCGGGCAGAAGTGACAGCCATTGACAGCCAGGCAGAGAGTGGGGGGGGCTGCCTGGCTGTATTCAGAACACTGCAGGTCCCGGCTACTTGAAATACTACCCCTTTCACACCAGAAAATGCAGGGATTTACCCCGGGAATATAGTCTCTGGATCAAGCAGGGACATTTCTGGGTTGAGCAAGAAGAAATATGCAAATAGCAGCGCTGAGTGTGTATGGAAACTATTGTAAAAACGAATTTGACTGGTTTTACCTGTGAAAAGAGTGTAATTATCACTAATGACTAAAGGAGTGGATTGTATTGTGGTCAGCTGCGAGTGTTTAAGGTGCGGCCGTACTAATTGGGCGATCCGAATGCCTAGCGCATGAACCATTGCCTTCCGAGTATTGAAACTTGCTAATTGACACAGAAGATTTCTGCCGTGTTGGTTTGCTTGCACTGGGTGTCCGGTCCGAATGCATGCCTACCACTGTTTGTGCACTCCCACGTGTACGCCCAGATTTACGCCCAGTTTTGCCCACTTTGAAACCGCGCCCTTGTGTATACCCACATGACGCCCATATTATGCCCATATTTCCCGAGGGAGTTCGGTGCACGTTTGTAGACGGTATTGCTGAGAACGAGTGCGAAGACACTGCGTTGCACATGCGCATTGCGTTGCTTACGCATGCGCAGGTAGCTACAAATCGCCGTCCGAAAGAATTTGGAATGGACCGCACAAACCAGAATAAGGCCCATAGTGTGACCAGAAGAATGAGTAAAATTGTGTAAATAAAATTACTTCTGGAATAAGATAGAGGCTAAATGCTAAGCTAGACTTAAAACCCACACAGTTCCTGGTAAATCAAAACGTTTTGGATCTGTCTGTTGCTACAAGGCCGTTTGCCCCGCGCTGTTGTTTGCCTCCTGGGCAGGTGTATTAGCTGGTCCTTTGATAAAGCTGTTTGACAAAGCAAAATGCGTCAAGGGCACCATTCAAATTCCACTGAATCCTGGTATCAAATCCCATCTATCACTCTTCATCTGGACCTGTCCGAACCAGCCCTAAACACTGCAATCTTCCACCGTTTCCAGCACAGGAGATTTTTCCACCAAGCCCCCACCGCCAGCTATCCTCCATGGTGGTCTGGACATCTATTTGGACCAGCTAGTAATACACCAATACACCAAACTTTTAATTATTCACCAATCGCTGTGGAACTTTCCGATTGCTCTTCAGGAGCTACCCATGGAAAATTGGCACCAAGGGTTACAGGCATATCCAGCCTGCTGACACCATTCAGCCCACTGCCGTCTTACCGATAAGGAAAGCATCCTTGCCATTGATACACCAAAGGATACTTTTTATTGCTCCCAGTACAGAGAGAGACTTTTTTCCACCAAGCTTGGTACAAATTGGCTCCACAAAACTGGAATTGTGCCTATGATAAAGTGACGGGTGAATATACTGCACAAACTAATTGCACCTTTTTATGTCATAGCTAGTCAACTGTATATTTTACATGTAATTTTATATATTAGGTGCATATTACAATTTATATAATCTGCTTCAAAAGAAGCGCAGCATACCCTTCCATTTTTTTCCTTATTGTTATTAGGAGACTGACTCTCTCCATTCTATTGATGCTGCTTGAGAGAAGCAACTCATTCAACAAGCTGCTCTAAATAGATAACCTGTTATCTATCATTTTCTTTTCTCAGAGAACATGAACAGCCATGAAATTACATTTCAGAAATAAAAAAAATCGGTTTACCCGCAATAGCTCTGGGACCAATTGACCCACATGGACCAGCCTGGTATCATATTGCAGGCCTGGCAATTTGGGCCTGATTCAGAGGTGAATGTAAATCTGATATTTTCCTGGATGGCCAATGGTCTTTGTACTGCACATGCATATGAGTCGGACTGCACATCTGCCGCAATGGTCTTGTGGCCATAATGTGGATTAGGGGATATATAACCTATAATGGGAGCAGTGTGTGCAATGCACACCATCCCTTGGTTTCAGGGGGACCCACGCTGAACACCGTGCACACAATTTGAATTTCTTGTGTCCCTGGAGACCCATATTGCAGCTGCAGCTGAAGCAGAAATCACCCCGAAAAAAGGCAAGGCACCATTTTCTTGTTGCGTTGTACATGCACAGTAGAGATTAGTCATAAGGTAAATGGTGGGTGCCATTTTCTGGAGACCTGTACATGTGCAATAGACTGGCACAATGTCAGAACCTACCTGTCACTGTCAATATATGTTTACCATACCATGGATACCCATCCATAAATCCATAGTAACCCTTTTTCTTGTGTCATGATGTTTCCCAAATGTCACCCACAAAAATATGTACGCCTTTATAAATAAGGGTAGGTGTACACGCAGCAGTAACACGTACAATTGATCCAGGACAGGTCACGGTAAGAAGCCCATAGGCTATTATGGGGTATTGCCAGGGGTTTTCCTGGCAATACTCCAGCAGCGTAAACCCTGTGTGCAGGTTCTTTGATAACAGGGTTTCTACAGCATTTTTGCATCGCCCCCGGTATCCGATCTTAGGGGTGTAACTCCCACAGGCAATGGAGGCTCCAGCCTCTGGGCTAAAAGCCCAGAAGGGGCACCTGCATGGAAAGTAGCATCTGTGTGGCTCACAGCGGGAACCAAGTGTGACCACTGCTCTTGCAATGGAGCTCTGCGGCAATCCTGTAGTCAATTGGCTCTACCCCAGGTGCCCTACTAACATCTGCAATAGCAGACAGGATGGCTTCTGCCTGGTACCACTTAGGCTGTGCTGCAGCAAACAATGTTGTTGGACTCTGAGATGATATGCAATGATGAATGTTGACACACACAGTATTTGGGGTGGGGGGGTACCAAACCCCAACCTCCGGTCATGTGAGATGAACTTATGCCCCTGTTTGGTCCATAAGTCAACAGTTTCTAGGTTCAAAGTCCTTATTCGACTTTGACAAATTCATCATGGCATATTTTTTGACATTGCTGAGCAAATTTGACCAAAACCCAACGTAACAGGCTCACACAGGCTCCGTACAACAGTGTATTGAGAATGTACAAATTCTTACCCATGCAATCTTCTGGTCATTCACCACGGTTGAAGCAAAGAATGGACACTCACATGCCGATTATGCGTGTAATGACTGTACACCCTGGAAACAAAATATCCTCCACAATATTACATTGGGGGGCAAGTGCATGTACTTGTCTGTGTATGTCCTTAGCCAGCCAATCTCATGCATGTGTATAACGTATGTGTACGACACCTCTGCATTTCTCAACAGTGTGTAAATGACCCATTGTACATTTTATAGTGTATAATTCACTAATTAAACTGTTTATCTTTTTTGAGGGATAAAGGAGGATGCCAATTGCTGCCCCAGGCAACAGAATCGTCCGCTGTCCCCGTTCCCATGGGACGGACGTAAAAGATAATGATATTGGAATTAAGTAAAAATGAAAGATAAAAGCTCAGCTGACGTTAGGGAGTTGTTAGAGAAAGAGATAGATGTCATTAATGATAAGAACAACCGCTGAGAAGAAAGAAGTCGATCTGTCGGAAAGGTACGATTTGAAGATACGCAGTTTCTTCCACAAGCTGTGTTTTCTGCAGGCACGGCCGTGTCTGTGGAAGTGTAGTGACAGAATACCTCATTGTCCGTGGCATTGTGAGTTTAGCATCTGCTGCTAGATGCGGGAGACTTGCAGGCCCAGTGATTTACATTTTCTGGATAACAGCTGCTGTGTATAATTGGAGGAGGAGCTCACATTTCCCTGGGCTAATGAGAGAACACCGGCAACACGTGCTGCATGGTCTACTACACAGACACGATCACCCCTGGGGGATCCATCATTCCAGTCCTATCTATACCCACACCCCATTAAACTTGGAAATGAAATTCTCCTTCCATAAAAGTTAATTATCTCTGTGTCTGAGGTTTTTACAGAGTTCATCTTGTGACTCCTGATTTTTGTCAGTTTCCTTTAAAAAAAAAAAAAAAAAAAAGAGATCTATAATGGTTTCAGTGAGCACAGGTTCTGGGGAGTGAGATGTCACTTTTGATAAATAATCGTATTTAAATTCCGCCCTCTAGTCATATACAGACCCACAGATAGCACCAAGGACAAAATATATGCTGAATATGTCATTGTATGCATCCTTGAGCATTGCAGCTTATAGGAAAATTACCTGCAGACCATACAAAAATGTAGACCAGAAACTGAGAGGATATGTGCATTAAATTGTATAAACTCACCATCGGGTATCTCCAGGCCCACACTTTAAAACTTACCAAAATTAACCATAACTTAACCTTAACTTATCTAATAACTTAACCTAAAATAAAGACACAGACACAAGTGCTGGCATTTTAAAATGAATGTCAAAATTTATTTTGACAATTAACCATATAACTATAAATGGTGGCGGCACCAAAGAACGGTCAATATAGGAAAGTGGGGGTTAAACATCACCATGCATACACATCGCTGGTGATCACTCTCCCTACACAACCACCCGGGCAGATGGTGTGGCCATCCCCCGTGCAGAAGCATGGCCCATGACAATCGATGTCAAGGGAGAGTGCACCCACTATCTACATACACACAGATCTATTAGAGATGATCGTTCTTTACCGCCGCCGAAGAAGAAAAATAGGGAAGGGTGGGTGGGGCTTCTCAGGACAGAGGCAGATCACTCTAGCACGTGATCACTCCTAACCATTCTAAACCCTCTCCCCTGCTCTGATAGGCCTTATGCCCACCTTCATTACCATAACACATGACTAGCTACTAAAGTGCAGCCTGCAAGAACCCTGCAGTGGTTTATGTCTACCTCACTGCTTAATCAGCATTCAGTGTTTCTAGGGAGTAGCACTAGCAATGCTGATGTTAGGACACATTACACTCTTGGAAATGTCTCTTAAAAAAAAAGCAACATCCACTACTTTTACCTTCAATAGATAATTTCCATTGGACGTACATCTTCTGTACAGAGAGGGAAATTGGACCTCCGTAATAAATACGTGTTACTTAAAGTAGTTTGCAGCAGAGAGTATTTTCAGATCCTTGAACAGTCATAAGGTATTTTACAGGCCCCAGTGCAGCAACTACTTCTGTTTCTGTACGAATGAGATGGAATGACGCAACAAGCGGGGAGTTCTGGGTACAGCATCTATCTTTGTGGAGACCCAGTTTTCTCATAAGCAGTGGCTGACTCAGAAGGTGCCAAGTGAAATGATCGTTACCATGCAGCTACAGGAAGGACGGTATTTTCCTAAACATTATTCATTGCTGTATGAGTCCACACCAAAATTCCTTGAAGATCATGGATCATTCCTCCTTTTTTATAATAATGACCTTTCTTAGATTTAATTTGGTCTTCCTCTATTCATATAATCTGAATATGAGCAGAGTAGTTATACTGAGTACACAATGGATGACATTCTTAATGATTTTGCCAATTCCGACAGGTAGGAACAACAAAATCAAAATGTTGTCCATTGTGTACGCTCTATGGGCCTAATTCAGACCTGATCATCCCAGCGATCAGGTATACTGTATGCCACTCCGCTAGAGTGTTTTTTTTGTCCACCCGTCTCTTGAGGATTGACCACAAGTTTTCAATGGGATTAAGGTCTGGAGAGTTTCCCGGCCATGGACCCAAAATGAAGATGTTTTGTTCTCTGAGCCACTTATCACTTTTGTCTTATGGCAAAGTGCTCCATCATTCTGGAAACGGCATTATTAGTCACCAAACTGTTCTTCGATGTTTGGGAGAAGTTGTTCTTGGAGGATGTTTTGGTACCATTCTTTATTCATGGCTGTGTACTTAGGTTAAACTGTGAGTGAGACCACTCCCTTTGGCGAGAAGCATCCCCACACATTAATGGTCTCAGGATGCTTTACCCAGGACTAATGTTAGCGCTCACCTTTCTTCTCTGGAAACTATTTTTCCAGATGCACCATACATTCTGAAAAGGGATTTATCAGAGAAAATGACTTTACCCCACTCCTCAGCAGTCCAATTTGTGTAGAATATCAGTCTGTCCCTGGTGTTTTTTCCTGGAGAGAAATGGCTTCTTTGATGCACTAACACCTGCCTTCTGCCATTCCTGAGCAAGTTCTGAACCTCTCTCCTTGAAGTTCTTGGGGATCCGACAAATAGTTGATTGAAGTGCCTACTTATTTGTAGCAATATTCTTGCATGTGAAGCCCTTTTTGTGCAAAGCAATGATTACTGCACATGTTTCCTTGCAGGTAACTATGCTTAACAGAGTAAGAACAAATATTTCAAGAACCACCCTCCTCTTAAACCTTCTAGTCTGTTATTCTAACCAGATCAGCATGACAGAGTGCTCTCCAGCCTTGTCCTCATCAACACTCTAACCTGTGTTAATGAAAGAATCACTGACATTATGTCCGCTGGTCCTTTTGTGACACAGACTGAAATGCAGTGAAGAAACCGATTCAAAGTGCTCTGCAGAAGTGCGGAAATCGCTGTTGGGATGGCAATGGACCATTGGGGGCGTTTTTATGGGAGAGGTCTGGACAATGCAGGCGTTTCAAGACCACTCAGGGGAGGGTCGAGGGGGATGCACGATGTCACATGCAGCTGTTGCACCCAAGGGGCTGCTGATACAGTACAAGCACTTTGCTGTGTAGTGAAGCGCTTGTACTTTAGCGATGTGCCCACAAATTTTTGCGGGAACATCGCGGGTGGGACCCAGAGTAAAGGGTGCTGGGTGCCCCCCCCCCCCCAGCCTGCCACCTCAGGCTGTAGTTTAGCGAGTCCTTACAACCCACTCTGAGTTGGGCCCTAAATTAATTGTCATGGCAAAGAGGGACTTTAAAATTAATTGCAATTCACATAATAACTCTTCATGACATTCTGCAGTATATGCAAATTGCCATCATAAAACCAGGCAACAAGCATATAACCTCATGGCAACGAGCATGTAACCCCCTGGCAACAAGCAAAAAAACGCTGGCAATGAATTAGAAACCCCTGGAAACTAGCATGGAACCCCTGGCTATGAGCATGTAACCCCTGGCAGCGAGCAAGTAACCCCTAACAACAAGCATGTAACCCTTGCCAGCTAGCATAAAACCCCTGGCAATGAGCATGAAACCCATGGCAATGAGCAAAAAGCCCATGACAGCGAGCATGTAACCCCTGGTAATGAGCATGAAACCCCTGACAGTGAGCATGTAATTCCTGGCAATGAGCATGAAACCCCTGACAACGAGCATGTAACTCCTGGCAATAAGCATAAAACTCCTGGCTACGAGCATTTACCTGTAGGTAAAAATAAATAATAAATGTAGGGGGGGGGGGGGGGGGGGCACCAGATCATTTTTTTTGGTAGGGGGGTCACAAATTTTCTAGTTATGCCACTGTTAGGGACATGATGAATTTTGGTTCTCTTACTAAAGTGCAAACTGACCCAAGGCTTGTCTGTCACTGGGGAAGTCCAAAAGCAGTTTGGGGCAGCACGGATGGTGTAATGGTTAGCATTACTACCTCACAGCGCTGAGGTCATGGGTTTGATTCCCGCCATGGCTCTAACTGTGTGGAGTTTGTATATTCTCCCAGTACTTACGTGGGTTTCCTCTGGGTACTTTGGTGTCCTTCCAAAAATATACTGGTAGGCTAATTAGCTCCCAACAAAATGAACCCTAGAATGTCTGTATGTGAGTGTACACGTGGCAGGGAATATAGATTATAAGAAATAAGAAGAAGGAAATGACTGTTTAGTGGGGAACGCACTAGCAATGGGAAAAATTATTTAAAACATAACCTTTATTGGTTTCTTTTAATATTTCCTAGAAATATAGGAAATATTAAAAGAAACCAATAAAGGTTATGTTTTAAATAATTTTTCCCACTGCTAGTGCGTTCCCCACTAAACAGTCATTTCCTTCTTCTTATTACTTACATTGTACAAATTGACTGTGGTAAACAGCACCCCCACGTCTGATATTGACAAATCTGGGGTCTCCATTAAAATACCACACAAATAAATAGGTGTGCAGACGCGTAACAAGCTCCCTAGAGGAGCAAAAACCAAGGGAATATAGATTGTAAGCTCCACTGGGGCAGGGACTGATGTGAATGTTCACATACTCTCTGTAAAAGTGCTGCGTAATATGTATGCACTATATAAGAAACTGCTAATAAATAAATAAAAGCACATTAACGTGCACTTGAAAAAGCAAAGCTTACTAGTTTGACATTTAGATGTTGTCAGTGTGGGATTAGTAACTGACTGCCACAACTACTGCTCCTTAGGGTCTCTCCTGATTAGATAAACTAATTTTCTGTGCCTCCAAATATGCCGCACTTCACCATTACCACCTCCAGGCATCACTACAATACAGCTTTATAAGATAACTATGAGGAAATAATTAATTGTTATTTTAACCATTGTATACATTTTTTGAATATTTTTGAATACGCTTATGTAAAAATGTTTTAATGATAAATCATCAGAACCGTGTACATTACCACTTCCGCCCTAAAAAAAGGCACCCAATAGCAAGAAATCAGCATTATCATCACAGATTGTAACATGATGGTATTATGATGAGGTAAGCAGCACATGACTAAGGGCTGGAGTACACTCTTTCTTTCTGTGTCTCTATATATAGAGAGTGGGTAGTAAATGTGTCAGCCTGTTACCCTGTCCAGTGATGGGCACACACATAGTCTAAGCAGGTGCTGAGGCAGGGATACGTATCCTGCATTACCAGTACTGGCAGAACTTTCCTGACCATTTACAGAGTTTTTCATGGATTCTCTGAGCAAGTGACCAGCACTTGACTGTAACATCTGCATGGAGAATACAGACACAACCATCACACATTGCAGAGAGTAGAAGATCTGTAAAGTTATCCTTTACCAAATCTCATCAACTATGCATTATGCATTAATGTTACTTGTTAGATAAGAGATAAACATACTTGCCTACCCTGCTGTAAATCACGTAATTTTGTGCCATTTTAGCCCCTTCCCCAATCACTGAGGTTGACTGCCATGGGGGCGGGGCTTGGTGAAGTCAGCGACACCATGCTCGCTGACACATAGTATCTGGTCTCCTCTACGGGCTTCTTTGAGTAAAAAAAAGTATAAAGATAAGAGATGAGGTAAACAGAAACTATTATATTTAAGGTGCATAGACACTAGGCCTTTTTTTAATGATATGCACAATAACGATATAGTTAAGGATATTTTCATTGATATTGTCTAGTATGTACGCATTACATCATTAACAATGCGAGCACCAGTGGGTCATTAACGTTGTTCTCTGTCGCCTGTACATGCAGGATGAAGGAGGATATTGCTAGCAAGAGCTATACTGTGAAATGCAGCATGCCCCCCCCCCCCCCCCCACCTTGCCATTATTTGCTGTCCCCGGTATTGGCAAAAGTTCAACACAATCAATAGGTCTACATGGCAATGGTTGATCTTTTGCTTTTGTCGACCTTTTGTCAACGTCTACCTTGTGGATGTTGGCATTTTGTTAATGTCAACCATGGACATGTCGACCTTTTGTTATCGACCTATAGAAATGCAGGTTTTTTTTTTTTTTTTTTTTCAATAGAGTATTTTTATTGTTTTGGAGATAGGCATTTACATTTCATAAATTACTGATAATCATAGACAACAAAGTTAATTATCACACACAAAAATCAATGTAATAATAACAACGAACAATAATACTGTAAAAAAAAAACAATTAAATAAACATTAGTAATTAGCAATCTTATGGGTACTTTCCCATTTTATCTTAAAAAAACAAAAACAAAAAAACATTTAAAAACTAAATAAAAATTAATCAATAAAAATTAAATATATAAATATATAATTTATAATAAATATAATAATATAATATAATTTAATAAATATATTGTCCTATCCAGTCCTGTTCCTTAAAAAGGAAAATCTCATTAAGAAAGAAGATTATTTCCTTAGAAAAGTCATATAGAATAGTAATGAACGACTAATTCGCATCAGTGGCTAAAAATTAAAATAGAAAATTTCAAGCATTTACTTATAGTTTGAAGGACATTAGAGTCTCGCAGATCGGATCGGCATATACTGAGTTAATCCATCTATGCCACAACTTCTCATATTTAGACATTTTTCCCCTTAACATATATATATAATGCTTTAAAGTGGAATTGACCAACACCATCCTGTCTGAAAATAACGGTCCCGACTGTACCTTCCAAGCACGTGCTATTCATAACTTTGCTAAAGCAATCAGGTTAATCATCTGATTATAAAGATCCCTATAAAGTAATTCAGCATCCCCTGCACCCAGTAAACACACCCTGGGGGTAAGATAGTCCCATGGGATACCTGTGACTATCAAGACATCTTAATTTGATTCCAAAATTTCTGAACTACAGGGCCGCCCCATTACATTTAGGACATTCTGCTGAATCTCTACCACCAAACTTGACCAGTCGCATTGGAGTCAAATAGGTTTTATATAATATAAATAATTGAACCTGTTGAGTCCTAATTGAAGTTGTGGCAAGGGATGGAAATTACCTATCAGCATCCCATTCCATATCATTAAGGGTACCCAGATCTGGCTCAAAAATGCAGCTTTAAATAAAAAAAAATCGAAATATTCTACAACTGATCAAGACACAGTGATTGGTGCTATCGGAGAGTAACAAAGAGGTTCAGACTAAAATGGCTATGGAGGTTTCAGGCTATGCACCATGTACATGTGTTGCATGCGCAGTGTCATTTGTTATTAGGCAGAACAGCTCCTGTGTCTCATGTAAGCCTGATATCTATCTACTTGTCATCTGCCTCCAGTAACTATAGAGGTCTGTCATATGAGCACACAGAGAGGGAAAGACAGCTCAGCAGGCTGCAATAGGTGGCTCCTGGCCTTGTTGAATCAAATGTAAAAATTTAAAAATAACAATGTACTGAGTGTACAAAATGTTATGCTTAAAAATAAGCCTCAGTACAAAGAGTGTCTGTGTGTTATGCTTGTAATGAGTGATGGATGTACATTAAAAGCCTGCTTGTACATTCTTCATTAATTATAAAAGAGGCACATGATTGGGATGATGTGAGGGTTTAGCACCTCAGTGAAGTAATGTCTCCTTACATACCCCATCTGTTACCCTGTAAGTTTAGAATGACAGCAGACAGGATGCTTTTCATACCACACAAATTGGATCTATATAGAGCTCAAGGGCTCACCCTGCCTAGCAGTATTCTATATGTGGGAGATTTGGCCGCAGGAGGACCTACAAGTAGCCTACGGTCTCTGTGCCCTCGGCTACAAAGTGAAGGACACAACTGGATTATGATCTATGATCAAAGAAAAATATAATACGCATCTGTATTTTTCTTGTACATCCAATCATATTGCTTGCCCTGTTCGTTAGACGTGAGCTCTATATGTCTGTTGGAAATGAGTTAAGTTCCGGACTGCAAAACTCATTGGATATCTAGAGACAAAAGTATTAGAATGTCAGGAAATGTGAATGATGACAGGGAACAGCTCTCTGGAGCCGAAGATAGGAAAAAGGCTCTCCTGTCCAAGGTAAGTACTGTACTCTGTGCTTATGTCAATAACTCACATCAATTTTTAACAAACTTGCCGCCACTGAAAGTGGATTTTTTTCTTTCCTTTTGAGCTGTGCAGCTCGGTAACTTGCTGCCCAGGAGTTGCATCAGGGGCACACAGGTACAGTAAGGGCATGGTAATGCAGCTTACCCTCATACCCGGAACTGTCCATATAATTATAATACCAGCTATTTCCTGTGTTATAGCACATTTTTTGCTCCTAATCAAAGGGCCTGATTCAGAGGTGTTAGCAAGGCTGCAATCTTTCCAGATGGACAAAACCATGCTGCGCTACAGATGGGGCAGATGTAACATGTGCTGAGGCCCTAAGTCGAAGATCTGTGATTTTCATGTTTATGTAAAGTTAACATATGCCTGAAGGTGGATCTGCCATTGCAGCGACAGATTGCCCGATCCGTGTAAGTGTACACACTTACTGTTCGGTTGGTTGACGTGTTGGTCATAATAATCAGCTGGATGGGCATTTAAATTTGCTTGCCAAGCTGTGACATCAGTCCCGGCGGTAAGTGTGTGGGCAGCCGGCAGACCACCCATTCACACAGCCATAGGCATCAATATTACTGTAGAAATATCGGCCATAAACTGTGCAGCACAGTCGATGTAATATGTCTATGAATGTTGTCAATCACAGACATATTGGAGTTACACACCCGCCGACAGTATCCCGATATACAGGTTGAGTATCCCTTATCGGAAGTGCTCGGGACAACGAGCATTTCGGATAAGAGATTTTTACGGTTTTTGGATTTGTGTTTTTTTACATATTTACCTGGTCCCCTAATGGTCCCAAGGCATCCCCCGGTGTCCTCGGCATCCCCTGGCATCCACGGCGGCCTTCAGGATTTTCTTCAGAGGTCCCAAAAGGGCATTGCGCAAGTTTGCATTTCGCACCCGCGCAATGTGCTCCTGGGACCGCTGAAGAAGATCCTGAAGGCCGCCATGGACATTGGGCGACTTGATAAGTATGAAAAAAGGGGCTGGGGAGAAAAAAAAAATCCGAAATATTCTAAAAAAATATTTCGGATAAGAGATCTCCGGATACGGGAGACTCTACCTGTATCATCTTTCTATTAAATGACCGATATACAGGCCACTGTGTATTAAGCTTAAGTGTAGTGGAAATGTAAATAAGGACGGGTGTGTATGACTAGCCATGAGTTAGTAAACCTATATCACCCTCAGGTTTGAAATGGCTAATTGTTTCCATTATGTTGCTGTAAGTGGGGTTTGTATCTGCAGTGGTGAAACATTTTTTTTTTTAAAAGGATTAACAACAGATAAACAATGACAGTCCGGGAATTGCACACAGGGGGATAATCAACCAAATTGTGTGGGTTATTTTTTTTTTTTTACATATTAAATGCCATCCCAATCATTGGCAGAAGTCCAGTGACTGGGACCCTGGCCATCTGGGACTCACTCACCCCATTGTCTTCATAACAGCTTATGTTGCTGCCAGTTTAATAATTTCAGAATATAATGTTTTCTAATCATGTGTTGTACAGTATCACTAACGCCATATCACTACTGGTGAAACGTTTGAGTCATCAGCAATGTGCATAGACTTTATATACAGTAGTGCTAATTTAACTTCAGAAGTATTTATGGGTCTTTTTTATTGTAGAACATAGATAGTAAGTATATTGGGCACAATATTTCAGCCCGTCAAAATGAAGGCACAACACTCTCCTGTCTCCAGACTGGGTGCCCTCTCTTTGACAGAGATAGGATTCTATGTGCCCCTATGGAAAATATTTTTTTTCCATAGTGCTGGGCTATTGTCTGGTGATTTCCAAACAATCGCTACTAGTGAGCCACATATTTTATAGAGCTGACTTCCCTGCTT
The DNA here is from genome assembly GCF_055691185.1 of Crinia signifera. Taxonomy (NCBI): domain Eukaryota; kingdom Metazoa; phylum Chordata; class Amphibia; order Anura; family Myobatrachidae; genus Crinia; species Crinia signifera. The sequence goes on along the minus strand of NC_139222.1, from coordinate 103,313,979 downwards.
TGAATTATGGATGCCCACGCAATTGTCAGGTGTCCATATGGGGGTGATCAGACAAACCCTGTGCAGGGTAACATTGTCCTGTGATCTCGTGTCTGGTGTCCCTTCCCCACCCTTTTGATACAATTCTGTATATTTACATATCAATGGCACAGACTGCCAGTATCCCCACCATTATCTGTTTACTTTTTTCGGTACTTATGTAGTATCAGGGCTGCCAATTTTGTGATTGAATGCCTTACCTTAAGGCATACAATCAGATGCGATGCGATGCGATTCGATGCGATTTTGCATAGGATTCAATGTTAAGAAGGTCCTGTTCATTTCCCCACTATCCAAGTGGGCATAGAGTTGATTTTATATAGCGTGGCGAGCGCAGCGAGCCACCAAACCCGAAGCGTGGCGAGCGAACGCATATTTCTTAAAAAGTATTCTGTGTCCCCTTGCGGGGCTTGCTACGCTAGCAACGCTTCGGGCTCGGTGGCTCGCTACGCTCGCCACAGGTTTATATCCAACTCCATGCCCACTTGGATAGTGGGGAAAGGAAAAGGACCCCTTTTTCCCATTGAATTCTATGTTAAAATGGACTCAGACCATTTTAACATTGAATCCTATGGAAAAATCTTGACCATCGCATCGCATACAATTTGGTCGCATGCGATGCGATCCGATCCGATTTCTAAATCGGACGCCCAGATACTACATAAGTACCCTTTTTTCTTATCCCCACTGACAAGGCCAACTCATACTACATGTGCGTTGTCATCAGACCACGGATGCGCAAGTGGCCATAACAGGGGAGGCCTCTAGAGGATCCCCCTCCCAGTATCTTTTGCGATAAGTAGCCTATTGGCTACAATAACATCTATAGAAGGTGCATAGAGCACACGAGGAAGGTACAGGGCGGGTTTAAAAAAAAAAAAGCAATATAATGGACGTATGTCAGACATTGAGGGATTCATTTCTAATCCTCACTTTACACATCTGTCAATAGGCTATTTATAGAGCCATCAAAATAGTCACTGCTTTTTCCTTTATTTGAAATGATACATGCATAGTGGTCCTTAAGGTTCCCATACACAGGGGCGATTCCACATAGCTTTGGGCTTTTTTCACCTGACGATGCACGGTCACATGAACATTGCTGTAAAACCAGAAGATCGCATGGGCTGCAATATACTGTAGATATGTCGCATCGTCAAGTCTACAGCAAGCTCGCCTGGGATCGCATATGATACATTGGGGCAGATGTGTTAAGCCCAGTGAAGAGATAAACTGGAGATAAAGGAAGGAGATAATGCACCAGCCAATAAGCTCCCAACTGTCATATTTCAAACACAGCTTATTGGCTGATGCGTTATCTCCTTCCACTTTATCTCCAGGTTATCTCTTTCCTAGGCTTAATACATCTGCCCCATTGTATGCAAAAGCTTGCCGGGCAGTTCAAGGGAAATCACAGGGGACTTCTCTCTTTGGTGTATGGGCACATTTAAAGGAGAACTGGCACCTACAAGAGATACTCATTATCTTTCTTGGCTCCTGATTCTGAGGAGAGGCGCCGAGTATGAAATATCTCTGCATCTCTGATCAGTGCGATGCGGACAGTGCGGGGACCGGCGGCAGCTTGAAGATTACCTGGACTACGTCGGACCAAGAGAAGACATCTTCAGCACAGGACCAGGTGAGTAGGATTTCCTTCCACAGCTCCAACATGGATGTCTTCGGACCCGGACACCGCCATGGACCTGGAGGACGACACGGAGCGCCGACATGGACCTGGAGGACGACACAGGACACCGGACACCAGGACAGAGGGCTACCTACGGGATCAAGATAGGTAAGTATCAGTGTGTGTGTAATGGATGCATTCAACTTTTATTTTTCAGGTGTCAGTGTGTATTTATTTAACTATTTTTTATACCTTGGAACTACAAGACCCAGCGGGCCCTTTAATGCCCCGCAGGCTGGGACTTGTGGTTCTCCAAGTCCCAGCTTGCAGGGGAGGCTTGCTGGGACTCATAGTTCCACAGTTTAAAACAATAGTTTATTCATCTTTTTTTTACACCAAGATCAGCCCGGTGACCACAGCCCAGGGTCAACGGGGACAGCACCAGGCTTCAGCCTGGTCAGGTAAGGGTAAGTCCTGGAGGGGGGGGGACCCCTTTATTGGGGGGGTCCCCACTCCCCCAGGGCCCCTGGCCATGCTGACCGGTCAGGGGGTTAATGTTTTGGCCGCGGGAACTTATATAATAAGTGTCCCCCGGCTGTGACATTACCCTGCTGGCTGGTTTGGCCTGGGGCTCGTTCTTAAAATACGGGGGACCCCTAGTCATTTTGTCCCCCGTATTTTGGGAACCAGCCCCGGACCTGGAGCCTGGGGCTGGTTGTTAAAAATCAGGGAACCCCTATTTGTCGGGTCCCCTGATTTTTAATTACCGGCCCCGGCTCTTTCAGCCTGGTGCTGGTTACAGCTGTGGGGGGGACCCCATGCTGTTTTTCTTAAATATTTATTTATTTTTCTATTTTTTTTACACTAAAGCCTGCACCGATCTGACTGATCCGTGCAGGCTAAAGGCAAATACGACAGGAACATCAAGGTGTATTTTCCTGTCGTATTTGCAAGCCTGTTTTACACCAATTAGCAGCCGTATTATCAATACGGCTGCTTAGTACATCAGGAACCACCATTCTTTTGAATGGTGATTCCTGTCGTATTCTATCGATGGTGTAGACATTCGTATTTGTAAATACAAATACAAATGTCCCATCATTAGGAATACGAATTGCTGTATTTTCGGGATAGTAAATCCCGAAAATACAAATGTGTAAAAAATAGGTGTATTTCTGCCTACGAATACACCTATTTTTTACGAATCCATATTGGTAAATTTCCCCCTATATTACTGCCCAATATTTATTTCAATGTTAGCCTTTAGCATTTATCTGGCGTTGGGTCACTGTTAACAACTAGAGAATGTTAGGACAGGATTACTAGCTATGGTATACGGTCACTTGGTCGACACATCTTAGGTCGACATACATTACCTCGACCATTGACAGTCAACATAGCTTAGGTCGACACCTGAAATAGATTGACATGCCTAAGGTCGACATGGGTGGAAGGTCGACACAAGTGCTTGTTCAACGATAGCAAGGTCAACAGACAAAAGGTCGACATAAGTTTTCAAGTTTTTTTGAGCCGACGTGCCGACAGCCAGTATTTCATGCCCTACCATCCCCTACGGTGTGGTAGGAGAATAAAATAGTGTGCCGAGCTTAGAGAGCCATGCGAGGGGGCGCGATACACTTAGACGGTGTCCATGTCAACGTTTTCACATTCGGGGACAAAAAAAAGTGAAAAACTCATGTCGACCTTTTCACTGTCGACCTTGCTATTGTTGACCTAATGCTTGTGTTGATCTTCCAACCATGTCAACCTTAGGCATGTCGGCCTATTTCAGGTGTAGATCTAAGCCACGTCGACCTTCCATGGATGACCCAATGTATGTCAACCTAAGATTTGTCAACCCAATGATCCACCCCCCCCCCCAGCTATACACATATAAATATGCTCACTCTCCATTTGTCCTTAATTCCAACTGCAAAGGCATGAGGATGATGGGAGGTGTAGTCCAACACAGCTGAAAGGTACAGATTAGCTGTAGACATTCATTAGTGGGTATCACTTACACATTACAGTACCCATCAGCCACCTTGATTTAACTAGAGATGAGCGAGTTCGGATTTACTGTGTTCTGTCCACCAAACTAGTGCAAGCTTCTAACCCAATATATCTTATTCGCTATTCAAAACAGAGAGCTGATAAGCTGCCTTTTTTGAAATTTGAGTAAAACACACACAGTGCAATGAACTCCGTGCTTTTAGAACTAGATTGCATAGCATCTAGTACCAAAAGCATACAATGTGCTACAGCACCATACTTTTTGTACTAGATACCATGCAATATAGTATTAAACGCACGGGCTGAACAGACTTTATGTGCTGGGCGATGGGATGTGCACAGGATAGTGCATCTCATCGCACTGCCCTGTCGCACCTTTAGTAAATCCAAACCCGCTCACCTATAGTTTTAACTGCCTAAAATGTCACATAGTAATAATAAGAATAAATAAGTGTAACCCAAAATATTTGTTTACTAAAAATGTATTGGGTTTAATTATTTACTGTGCTTTTGTTATGGCTACCGATTTATGTTGCTGTTGTCTTTGAACACTAAAGTTTATCATAAACCTTATTCAACCCATATAATTTATCTATCAGGATAACAAGTAGGGGTACAATTAAGTTATTAAGATGCCCATTATAGTTAAAACACTATTTAATGATTTTTTTATGGCACATTTATTTACAAATAATAGATGCCCAAGTCAAATCTGTTGGCAGCAAACCAATATGGCTGCTGTCCAGTTAGTGGAATGTTCAGCAGGGGCGGATTTAGGGATGAGGGCGCCCCTAGGCATAACAATAATGTTTACTAAGTAGGACAGTTTATAGGGGCAGTATCTGCATGTCCTATCCATTTACACTCTATTTAAGATGGAATATAGTACAGTACAGTGGATATTTTGCAGTTATTGGTACATTTTGGGCTGACAGTACTATCACAGGCATCCAAGTGCTGCCCCCAAACATGTGCCGCCCCTAGGCCGGTGCCTCACGTGCCTAATGGGAAATTCGGCTCTGATGTTCAGTCAATGCATTTGATAGATAAACTCTTAGACCTTAACCTCACACACCTATAAATATCACCTCAAAGCAGTATGTTATCCTCTAGCGCTATTGGAAATTCAGGACGTAATGGACTTTGCTTTCTCCTTGGGGCCGTTTTATCAAACAAGATTCAAATTTTCTCTTCCCGCAGATAAAAATTCTAACCATATCTGACTTGAGGAAGGAGTGGCAGCTGCGGTCTGAGGAGCATGCAGAGAAGCAGAAGCTCAATCCTTTCAGTGAGGATTTTGACCACGAACATGCCATGGAAGTGCGACTACGGAAGGGGGATCATGGTTACGGCAGGCCAGAGGAAGGTAGCAAGACAGAAGAAAGGGGGAAGAGAGAACTTCAGCATATACACAAAGAGATTGAGGAGATGTGCCTCATTATAAGAGACATGGGAGTAAGAGGCAAAGATGGGAGGATCAGAGTTAAATTCGGGAGGTTGTTCGAAACATATGTCCAGATTTCAGACAAAGTGGTGGGGATCCTCATGAGGGCTAGAAAACATGGACGGCTGGAATTTGAAGGAGAAATGCTGTGGAAAGGAGTCCATGATAATGTTATTATTACTCTTCTAGAATAACTTTAAAAAAAAACACACACTTATATACATTACTGTACATTTCATGTGGCTTCACATGTCTGAGAAATTATTCTCTCAAGCCTGTTTCTAAGCCATTGTCTACATTTTCATTGGATAATCTGGCCATTGAAGGTCTGACAAAATATTACAGAATAATCACTGACTAAATATTTATGAAAAGAGTAGGTAAATAGTATTTAGAGTTGAATGTGCACCCAACTCCCCCCTCCCCCCCCCCCCCCACACACACACAAAGTGATGTCACCCATTTTCAGGGTGGTACCTGTAGCCAATCAGTTCGCTAGAAACTAATGATGTCACTGAGATATACAGTATGAGGCATTTGTGCTTCATGTCTCAGCATTCTTACTGAACCCATTGAGTTGATTGGCTGCCCTGTCCTAAATTTTGGCTTAGCACACGCTTAGTGCTTTTTATTATACAAATGTTTGAGTTTTGTACTATTTTTAATGTTTTAGATTACACTACGTGCTACATTTATATATAATGCCAGTGAATTCAAATACAGTAAAGAGGAACACAAAACGAAACATCAGAATGATTTATATGGCTCCCCCTACTGGACTTACAATTACATGCCCCTAATTGTATAAGGATAAATAGTTCACAACGGAATTTGGTGACAAAATTAAACCAGAACCCTGAGATAAAAAAAAAAAAAAACAATTATCAAAAATTAACTTGTGGTCATGTAGAGAAAAGATTCAGGGTGGGATGTATTTCGTAGAGGAGACTCCAGAGGCACAGTAGCACAGTTCAAATTTAAATACGGGAGCCACACCAACTGCACTTTGAATCCTATTGGGAAACAAGTGCTATATAAATATCATTATCGTTATTATTATTATTCAAAACTGACTCACTGGAAGTGTTTCTTGCTTATCTGAACTGTGCTGCAGCCTCACCTCTGGAGCCGCCACTGGTATTTAGCATTGCAACTTGGGTGTGATACATCCTGGCACTTGCCTCATGCATAGCGGAGTTGATAACTTTTTTATACATGTATAATTGCAATTAAAGTCGCAACAGACAACTTACAAAAGGAGCTAGTCCTTTGCGATTATAGGACTTGCAGGTTTATGAACCAGGAGTCCTTCTGTCCATGTGTGAGCCGTGGGGACAGTGGGAGGAATCCTATCCAATGCGGAAAGAAGCCTAAAGGCTTTTATTGGACAATGCCATATATAGATACCTAATGGGTCCAAGTACTGGAATGTAATGCATTCTAAAGCTTGGTACATATGGAAAATGTGATCGAACCTCCAAAACTTAATTTTTTGGAGCTTTGGCATTTTGCTTTTAGTACATGCCACCCACTGGTTTAGGCCGCACTATGAAGGAGTTATGATTTATGTAACTGTGAACTAAAATACCCCTTTCACACATCGCACCTCGGATCCGGGCAATTGCCAGGTTGCTGATGTGTCGACCCAGGTCCACGTGCGGTGTAAAAGCTCCAAAGCTTATAACCTGGGTCATCCAACCCAGCAATTATACCTGGGTTATAAGAAGGGTTTATCCTAGGTCGCCTTCTGTACATTGAGCGACCCGGGTTTAATGTGAAAGCGCCAGACCTGGGTCCAAGCCAGGATCTATATCCCGGGTCCAACCCCGTGCAGCAATCTGAAAGGGGTATGAGAGAGCTGTAATGAAACATAACAGCTGCCTGATTATTTCTAATTGATGTCTGTATTTGTAGCATTTCCATTTCTGTGTTTTATCCTTAGACTATTCTTACACTATTAAGTTGAAAAAAATTACTTAGCTTCAATATTTTTAGAAATCCCCCATTCTATGTCCAGTTTTCTGTTTATAGTCAAACCATCATCTACGCACAGTGGAAGCAGCCATTTTTGTGGACAAAACCAATACCATACATGTCTTTCTACTCTCTTGAATCTTACGTGTCTCCTTTCCAGGAGGAGGGAGGCGAAGCAGCTGACAGCTTTGGGGGCGGTACCAGACACATTACTAGGTCCCACTCCTGGGGCGTGAAAATGCCACAATTCGCGTGTGTGTTTAAGCCAGCTGCTTTATCATTTAGCAAAGACTTCTACATATGGACCCAAAGGTCCCTTATCTCCACATCATGCCATTGCCGAGGAAGTGGGTGGGATGTGGGAAATCTACCTACACCTCCCAGGATGCGGGACACTACCTGTAAAATTGTGAGTCTCCCTAATCTTCTGGGATAGTAGGCACATATATCCTGTATATACTGTATATGGTTTTTTTTCCCCCCTGTATTCTAACCAGGGTGCTATTGTTAAATAATTTGTAATACATTGTAATTGTTACTGAACCTTTCTTAGTGTCTGATCATTGAACCCTCACCCAAATATTTGTTTCTGTATGTTTATTGAACTCGGCTTACTGATATTGTACTATATTGAAATATAGGATCTGACCAATAAAATTATATAGTTACATAAATAATCTGCTTATTTCCTATTTTATTATTCAGCTAAGCAATAAATACCCTTTGTTGTTGTATATATTAATAAAAGCTTGTACATATGGAAAGTGGTATTCTGAATATTCTGAGCTAATTATACTGTGTGAATATTTCACCAGCAGCCAATCACATATACGTCACATGACCTCTATAATAGGGAACCATAGACCTCAGGAATTGAATAACTCATGTTGGAAGAGTAGTTCCCTGCTCCCTAATTGTGAAAAATTACACCCTGCACCTCATTGACCGCTAATCCTGTGGCTACTACTTATACATCTTTTAACAAGATATCAATACCATTTAATCTGTCATGGATATGAATATTCACATTTTTTAAGAATTAATTAAATGCTATGTTTTAAGTAAACCATTCTTTTCAAGAGTGCAAAGTGTATTTCTTCTCTCTTTCCCTCATACTATGTATTGCTACTGACTCTGGATGCACCACCAATAATAGAGATATGGTCAAATTGGTATTATCTTGTACTCCTTATAGTCATTGGTTTGTGATAGTGTAATATAAGATAACTATGACTATCCTATAACTCAGAGCGGGACCAACCCAGCTACCTAGAATAAATTATAGGACATCCTGGATTAAAGGGATGTTCTGGCAAATTTATATACTGTTTACAGTATAATTGGCTTTAATACATGGTCCCCACAGATAGAGGATAGAGGGAAGATGCATGCAGGAGAGAACATTATTGGAGGATAAACACAAAATGTGACTTTATCAGTCTTTTTCTCTACTAAAATAATGTGAAAATGGTTCAATAATATCAACTAAATGTGTCAAAGGGCTTTTAAAAGAGTTTTATAAAAAAATACATTTTAAATCATATTTTTTTAGTCAACAAATCACATTTCTCATGTTGTAATGGTAATACAATCTGTTCAGATTTACTAAAGCCAAACATTAAAATAATACTGAACGAAGCCTGATAATAATGCCATCTTATGACATAATGCCCTTTCTGCATGCTGACAAGGAGATGAGAGCCAGCTTCTATGGCCAACCTGTGTATCTAATAAGACCACGGGTTGATTACAGGTAAAGAAAATCTCATTTAGATAGATTAGTTACTGTTACACAAAGGGCCCCCATCCACTTGTAAGATATTGGCCACTTTTCATCTGATTGCGAGCTTTTGGAATTAGGGATCAGATGAAAAGTGTCACATAGCATGTCATTTTCCTCCGACTCCATTCTGAGGAGTGTGGTCTCTTGCTTCTCGGATTGTAGAGGCAGATCGAGATTCATCGCTGTAATCTAGTTATGAAAAAACAACAATATCCTTCAGCAAGAATTTAGGATGGTTGATCTCCCTATTAAATAGCTCAGTCAGACCCTAGCAGAAGTCGCTGTCTGCACACCCCCAGTGGCACTTCCTGCAGGTGGCTCATCTCCAGTTCCCGCGATGAGCCACCTTCAGGAAGTGCCACTGCGCAAGGCTGTGGGTGTGCAGACAGCGACTTCTGCTGTTTGAGCTATTTAATAGGGAGATCAACCATCCTAAATTCTTGCTGAAGGATATTGTTGTTGTTTTTTCATTGCTGGATTACAATCAATTAAAGGGACAGTACTCATTTTCATGTATTCAGTGTGAAGCCCTTTCTTCATATATACATGGTCACCTTATGAGTGCTACGGTGTCAGTTTGCTATTTGTCCTCTATATCTTGTTCAAATGTTTGAAGTCATTTGCATGCAATCCGACCTATAGCTGGACAATAGGTTTATGTGCACTGATTACTTACTCTTTCTACTCTCTATGAGGACACCCATAAAACGCTGGGCGTTCCCATGGCCGACCCCCATCCCCGGCACCGTCCGCCCCAAACCTTGCAAACGGCTTGGCGACCTTGCAAGTCGCTGGAGCATTTCACAAAGGTGAGCTGCACATGTACGCAAAAGACTGTGCGCACGCGCAGACCCCCAAACATTGGAACGAGGCTGAATTCAGCCCCATCCGAATTAATTAAAATGACCCCCTCTATGTATTACAAACTCGGATGTGCTTAATGTTAAATTGGTATCTGCATGAATACTATAAGTGGTCTTTATCTGTGTGAATAGCTATACCATGCCAACATAAAAGATACAGGGTGAAATTTAATAGGATGAGAAATTCAGAAAGTGAGAGATTTGGGAAGAAATCTCCAGGTTTTTTTAAAGCGGCAATCATTTACACTGCAATATCAAACTGGTTTTGCCATGTAAATCAGGGTTGCCGACTTTTACAATCTCCTCTCCGGGAGAACCCCGGAGAGGAGACTGTCAGCATCACTTCTGGGGGCGGGGCCTGATGGAGACATCATCAGTCTCTGCCCCCAGTGATGCAAATCCCGCAATATGCGGGTCTCAGATGAGGGGCGGAGCTAAATATACCATATTTGCATATTTAGCCCCGCCCCTTCAGGCGAAACTCCATGAATCGTGGCAATTTCAAGCTTTTGCCCCAGGTAAATGAGGTGGGGGGGGGGGGGGGGGGCAAAGGGGACTGCCGGAATCCGGGAGGGTTGCCCACCTTTCCGGGGGGCCGGGAGGGGGACCCGATTTTCGGGATCCTCCCGGCCATTCCGGGAGGGTTGGCAACCCTGATGTAAATGATTGCCGCTTTAGAAAAAAACTTCTTACCAAGTCTCTCACTTTCTGAACCTCTCACCCTATTAAATTTCACCCACAGATTGTTGCCAGTGATCCTTTAAAGGCTGATGCAATAACAATGTGTGAATCTGTGTATGAAATATCAACAAATTGAAAGACAAAGTGCACACCACAGAGTATCAGTAGGCGGTGCAACAGCTCAGTGTGACAGATACTAGCCTGTACCTCCAGTGCTGTATTAGTGACTAATTACTTCTGATGTCAGGACCTCTGGCTCACACGTGAAAGGACTACAGTGGCTTCTTTCATAAAACTGGGATGAACGCCAGGGTGATTTTTGTTTTAATGGAATTCATCTTAGTGAGTAAGCAATGTCATATTTATTTACTATTTATTTCATTGACTTTGTCTTATGGAATAGCTCCATAAATGTTTAGTGTCTGCACAGAGACATAGGGAAGATTATCTGTCCAGTACAGTAGCGTTTACTATAAAGGTAATAGCTTCTGTGTTCCGGAGGTGCAGGATCTTTGTGCGAGTCTGCGCTTGATTGCCTTGTAAAGTTGTAACTGATTACTGCTTTAAAAAAAAAAAACATGCAGTCTTGGCCAAATGTCCCGATTTTCCCAGTACGTATGCCACGCGTATTTCAGTAGTAGCCTTGGGAATGGGATTGCACCTCCTATTCTTAAACACCTTTAAAAAGTCTTTGACAGGGACCAGTTATGGTTAAGGGCAGCCCAGGATATCTGACAGCTAAATTGGCAAAATCAATATATTATTCAAAACTTACCTGTTACAGTGCAGAGCAGAAACAACCAGAAATACAGTATCTATCATGTTCTGAAATAATCTCCTAGAAGAGAGATGTAAACATAATACACCATAGACTGTTACTAGAGAATAGGTTTGTATATGCTTTTTTTTTCTTCTTCACAAATATTCATGCCATGCACTATTAATTCCATGGACTTACACCTAATTCCACTAGGTATACTTCCTAGTGAAATATTACAAGGTCAGGAGTTAAAGTGGTTCATAATGCAATGGACTTTGGTTGTGGAGGTAGAGATAAGATGCACAGTATGTATTTTGTAAGAACAGACAGGGCCAGGGAAGGTCCCATTAGAACCCAGGCTAGAATACAGTAGGATGTGAATTTGCAGCACGTTGTAAGATTTTCCATTGTCCCAAATTTTTCATTACCAGCACTAGTAATTGCAAATAAGCTGGTGCAACTATAGCAGGGAGTCAGTAGCATGCTGGCAATTCTGGTTCTCCTGGGGTCAGCACTCTCTGGCAGACCTTACATTTGAGCATTACAGAGCTTGCTGGGATCTGTAGTGCACCAGTAAAAACATATATTTATTCTGCTAACTCCTTTATTAACCCACTGCCACTTTTTAATAGTGCTGGTAGTGGGGCTGCATTATTTGCCAGACCAATCTCCCTTGAGAATACAGCCACATTTTGACTAGCCTAGGGCTGGTTAGCGCAATGGCAGAGTAACTGTATGGTATGTGTATTCCTGCTATAATGGCACCAGCCCTAGCTGCTAATTCATATTTTTGGGGGACCCCCACGCTCTTTGTCTTCCCAATTTAGCAGCGTTTTTCATGGAGGGTTCTTATACTTTTATATTCTTTGTTCATTATCTCATGCCAGTTTCCACAAATTGAAAGCTATATCTGCCATGACTCCTTTTCTCATTCATTTACCCCTTAACTGTTCATTTCTAACACATTTGTCTGTAATATGTGAAAAGGTTCAATACTATGAGCGGGATGTAATGGAGTCCAAGATCACCAGACCTGTGGGATGCCGATCTCGAACGGTTTTTAAAGAGCCAATCATTTACAAGGCAAACCATGCCTCTTGAAACTAATTTCTCCCTTAAAAGAAAGTGTGATATTGGCTGGCATTGCACACGCCGGGTGATATCGACCACCATTACATACTGCTCATAGTACTGAACCAGATGTTTTTCTTCACACAACCAGAAATATACTCACAATTGTCACATGCTTTTATAGAAACTGTTATGCTCCAATGCTCTTAGTGAAATCCTATATTAATATGATTTTATTGTTTTCTTTTAATGAACTGAATGGATGTCAGGCAGCTGATATTTATTTACATTGGGAAGAAAGCTCTCAAGAAGAAGATACAGGCAAAACACAGGTATCTACTTCCCATCTTCGATGACCCTTTGACTTTGCATAGGATTTGGATACCATTACTGCATGGACGTGTTGCATCCTAGGGACAGTGGTCAAAGATGGCTCTGGTTCTCCATCTTCTGGCATGCCTCTTTGGAACTGGAGCATGGGTTGCCATTAATGGCCTATGGGCGGAACTTCCGCTTATTGTTAATGATCTTCCCGAAGGATGGTATTTACCATCTTACCTCACCATTATCATCCAAATGGCTAACATTGGGCCTATTTTTGTTACCATAATGCACAAGTTAAAGCCAGGCCGATTGAATGAGGTTGCTGTGATATACACCATTATCGTTTTGGGAGTTGTGGCTCTGTTTCTTCTGGCATTTTTCTGGAAACAAACTACATGGATATCAGGCCAGCTACACAGCACTGGATTCATGATCTTAACCTTTTTCTTGTCACTTGTGGATTGCACCTCCTCAGTGACTTTTCTGCCATTCATGATGCAGCTGCAACCCAAGTACATGACTACTTACTTCATTGGTGAAGGCCTGAGTGGGCTAATCCCAGGCTTACTATCCTTGATTCAAGGTGTAGGGATGATAAAGTGTGTGAACGCTACAAAGAATGACAACTCTACATCAGATTGGCTGAATGTTACTGGAAGTGACCACTACATAGAAACTCAATACCTTCAGGCCAACTTCTCTGTTCAGGTGTTCTTGTTTCTTTTAACCATTATGATGGTTTTCTGCCTGGTGGCTTTTTTCTTCTTAACAAGACTGTCTAAGAAAGATGGCGCTAATACTGCATTGCTTCAAAGCATGGTCACCCTCACTTCTCATTCAACAAGTGACTTGAACCAATCGCAAAACCCAGGACCGCCTGAGACAAGCAAGAATGGTGAAGACACCATTAATAACATAGGTAGTGTTCCAGACCCAGAAATCAATAAAGCAAAATATTCTTATGGTCACTACACACTAATATACTTACTTACTGGATGGGTAAATGCCCTGACCAATGGAGTCCTTCCTTCTATACAGACATACTCGTGCATGCCATATGGGAATTTGGCCTACCATCTTTCAGCAGCACTGGGCTTAATGGCTAATCCTCTGGCCTGTCTGATTGCCATGTTCTTACCCTGCAGGTGAGTGCCACTGTACACAAGCATGATTGCTCAGCCGCTGAATGACCAGGACTACATTGTAGTGTCCTGGTTAGATCTGAGCAATTCTGATGGGTTTTAGGATTAAGTTCAAAATGTTTCACAAATACATGGTAAAGTATTGTAGCTATTTATCATTAGAACATAAACCGATGTGTGAGGTGTCTACTTGTTCTCCAACAGCAACAGCCTAGGCTTTCTCACTGGGGTGTTCCCTATACCCTAGAAGTATTATGCAGTCAAGAAGATAGTGAGAGGCCACTGGCTCAGTGATATAAATAACAATTAATTTATTATACACAAATTAAATACAACTGTAAACATGTGGGGGGATGAGACATCCTCGATAAAGGGCCTGAAACGCATTGAACACTATATGTTGTGGATTCCCATCATCTGGATCTTGTCTTCAGCTATCCAGCTATTGGAAATCCATTGATCTACAACATACCATGAACAAGTCTGTGAGTGTCACAATATGTATTTATTATTTATATATTTACAGTTTCTTATATAGCGCAGCAGATTCTTTTGCGCTTTACAATTGTAGACAGTGATAGAACAAACTGGGTAACAACAGATAGACTTGGAGGTAGGAGGGCCCTGCTGCAAGCTTACAATCTATAGGGACACAGGAGGGACAGGCACCAGTAATAGCAAGTCCAGAAGGGAAGCTTTAAGATACATAAGAGCCTCAGAGGGTTATGCGTGTAGAACTTAACTACTATAGGCTTGCCTGAAGAGGTGAGTTTTCAGGGAACACGTGAAAGTTTGGAGGCTAGTGAAGAGTCTAATTGGGAGTGGAAGGGCATTCCATGGGGTGGGAGCAGCATGATGAAAGTCCAGTAATAGTGAATGGGAGCTAGTAATCCGTGCAGAAGAGAGACGCAGATCTTGTGCAGAGCAGAGTGGTCGAGATGGGAGATATTTTGTGATAAGTAAAGAGATATACAGATGGGTCAGGTCCCATCTTGGCAGGGGATGGCGCTGGCGTCGCCAGCCGCCATCCCCCGCCAGCGCCATGGCGATGGTGAGAAGGGGACGCGCGCGCACGAGAGGCGCGCGCGTCCCCTTCCGACGGCGCTTCCATCCGTTCCCCCGGGTCCCCGCCGGCTTGCCGGCGGTAACCCGGGGTCCCCGCCGCCTGCCCGCACCCCCCCTAACCCCCCCTGTCTCCCTGAGGCGGAGACGGACAGGGTTTCCGTCGCGCTGGCGACGGAGACTAAGACGCGCGTGCGCGTGAGACGCACGCGCGTCTCAGTGTATTCGCTGGCGTGGCTGCTGGCGGGTCGCCAGCGCGGACGTTCTGGCGACCCGCCAGCAAGGATGGGACCTGACCCATCTGTATGCTGGTGCAGTATGGTTAATGGCTTTGTATGCGAGTATAAGTATTTTATATTGAATACAGTGAAATACAGGCAACCAATGGAGGGACTGGCAGAGCAGAACAGCCAATGACTTGCTAGGAAGATCAGCCTAGCAGCAACATTTAAAATGGATTACAGTAGTGAGAGTCTGTTCTTGGGAAGACCAGTAAGGAGACTATTGCAATAGTCAATGCGGGATATAATGAATGCATGGATAAGAGATTTAGTAGTGTCTTGTGTGAGATAGGGTCGTATTTCGGATATGTTTTTAAAGGAACAATACACAGTTCAGAGTTGAGGATGACCCCTAGGCAACGAGCTTGTGGGGTAGGGTAGATTGTCGAGCTGTAAACAGTTATGGAGATATCAGGATGGTAACTGGTCTTGGCGCGTGGGAATATAATTAATTCTGTTTTGGAAATGTTGAGTTTGAGGTGGCGAGAAGACATCCAAGATGAGATAGCAGAGAGGCATCCAGAAACTTGTCCCAAAACCACTGGTGACAAATCTGGGGTTGACAGATAGATTTGAGTATCTTCCGCATACAAGTGATACTGAAATGCGAATAAGCTGATTAGTTTGCCAATGGATGAGGTATAGCTTGAGAAAAGCAGATAATCTAAGACTGAGCCTTGCAGAACTCCAACTGACTGAAGAGAAGAGGAGGTAGAGTCAGAGAAGTGAACACTGAAGCGAACACTGAAAGAGCAATCATAAAGGTAAGATGAGAACCAGGAAAGGGCTGTATCATTAAGACCTAGGGAGTGCAGTGTTTGTATGAGAAGAGTGTGATCAACAGTGTCAATGCAGCAGAAAGTTCTAGAAGAATAAGTAGTGAGTAATGGCCTTTAGACTCAGCAGTTACCAGATCATGCACCACTTTAGTCAGTGCTGTCTCACTGGAGTGTTGGGAATGAAAGCCTGACTGAAGTGGGTCTAATAAGGTGTGAGAGTTAAGAAAGTGTGTGAGGCAAGAGTAGGCAAGTCTCATGAGCAGCTTGGAGATGCATGGGAGCTGAGAGATATGATAGTAGTTATAAAGGGTCAGAATTTAGTTTTTTTTTCAGAATGGGAGTAATCACTGTATGTTTGAACAGAGATGGAAAAGTTCCAGTAGCAAGAGAGATTGCAAATTTTAGTTAAGGTTGGGATAAGCACAGGAGATAGAGTTTGAATGACTTTTGCAGGTGTAGGATCAAGAGGAGAGGTAGTGGAGTAGGAGGATAAAAAGAGATTGGATCCTTCCTTTTCATTTGTGGGCTCAAATGAAGAGGTAGTGCCAGAGGGTTCAGGTGGGGAAGAAAGTAGGTTAGAGGCTGCAGAAAAGCATACCAGTTAATCTCGGATGTTATCAATCTTGTCCTTAAAGTAGGAGGCAAGTTCTTGTGCACTGATGGTAGCTGGTGTGGGAATGTGGGGGTAGATACAGAAGAGACTTAAATGTTATATAAAGTCACTTAGGATTGGTGACATGAGAAGAAATGAGAGATTAGAAGTACGTTTGTTTGGCTGTGTCCAAAGCATTGCTGTAGGAATAGTAGATAGTCTTATATGTGAAGAAATCACTCTTGTTATTTTGGTGTGCCACGGCTGGCATCTTAGCCTGCATTAGGGTAATGGGAAGCTGGAGCCACTTCATCAAAGGCTGTTTCTAGAGTCTGGTACAGGTGAGAAATACTGTAGCAGAGTCAGGAGAGGTAAATGTAGAAATTGGTAAGGGTTGTTGTTACAGAGAGGTGGAAACTAGTTGTGGAAAGTTAATAGCATTGGTATTTCTGCGGGTTAGAGTAGGCTTATATGCTTTCAGTGTCATTGAGCTTGGGCTAATGGAGGAGAGCGAGAGGGTAATGAGATAGTGATCAGATAGAGTGAATGGGTTGTTAGTAAAATCAGAGGCTGAACATAGCCTGGTGAAAACAAGATCAAGGCAGTGACCCTCTTCATGAGTAGAGGATCCAGATCACTGGGAGAGGCTGAGAGAGAGGACGTTAGAGAGAGGAGTTTGGATGCATGCAGTGATTGTGGACTGTCAATAGCGATATTGAAGTCACCCAGGATGATGGTGGAGATGTCAGAGGATAAGATGATAGGCAGTTACGTCAGACTCCTTATTGATTATATCTACTGACACTCACCTCCACAAAATGGTAGGATTCAATTGTGTTACCCACATATTCATTATGGCATTGGAGTGACTTTTTTCATTTTAAACTGCACAGACTGTCTACATTTATTTATCCCTATCAAGTCTGTGAGTGTCACAAAATCCCTGGACTCTTTATTGATTGTCCCTGCTGATTACCCACATAGGGTATGATTCACTTTGTTCTATGAATTTCCCCCCCACATGTTTACAGGTTGCTTTTTATTTGTGTATGATAAACTCATTGTTATTTATATCGCTGCGCATGTGGCCTTTCACTATCTTCTTTGCGCAATACACCGTATTACAGTGGAATCCTTCAACTGTATATATATATATATATATATATAGAGCAAAAAGAAGAGGGCACTCACCAATTGTAGAATGTAGTTTGAAGAGAAAAATTTATTTATGCTTACATGACAGGGCTAACGTTTCGGTCTTGTACAGACCTTTGTCAAAGCCAAGCAATACAGAGAGCAGGTCCTTCCACCATGAACAAGGGGTGTTCATGGTGGAAGGACCTGCTCTCTGTATTGCTTGGCTTTGACAAAGGTCTGTACAAGACCGAAACGTTAGCCCTGTCATGTAAGCATAAATAAATTTTTCTCTTCAAACTACATTCTACAATTGGTGAGTGCCCTCTTCTTTTTGCTCTTTATTGTTCGGATATTTATCCTTGGAGTGAGCACCGCCGTGGTGACTCTTTTTGTGATAGGTGCGGAACTACCTGGAATTTATATATATATATATATATATATATATATATAAAAAAAAAAATTCTTAGCAAACTAAAATATTACCACGATGTATAGTACCGCTATGTATAGAATAGGTGTTACCAGGCATTAGGCGTAATGATGATATTTTTTAACATGGTGTAATCAGTTAGTAGTAAGTAAAGACCAGGGGCAGGATGTAATGCGGTGCGAGCCCGGCAGCCGTATGCAAGCTGGCTGAACTCAGAGGCTTTATTAAAGCAGCAATCATTTACAATGCAAAACAATACCTTTGTAAGTAACTGTCACTTTTAAAATGTGATACAGTGCGCCGGACTCGTACTGTATCACATCCCGCCCTATGGGCTTCATTCTAAAGTGTATGCAGACACTTTTGCAACTTGTATTCAGATACAGTAGATCTGTGAAACTATACAAATGATGCAGGGATTTTGACAGACAACTGCTGATGGTGTCTCTCGTTGCCACTTGCTTACAAAGACTCACTATCAGTCACGCCATCAAAACTATAAAGGAAAACTTACAGATGTCTGGTGCACATGAGCCGTCAGTGCCTTTATAACTGTGTACAAAGATGCAGACGGTGGCTCAGACATGGATGCCGGCAGTCACAATACTGATGCCAGCACCCTGACTACCGCCAGGAGACCAGTGCTGGAATGTCGACATTGGTGAGAATGCCAATGCTGGAATCCGGACTGCTGGCATTCCACACATATACCTACACACACAGGGCTGCCATCAGGGGGGTGCTATGGGGAATGCTGTCCCGGGGCCCGGCTGCTCTGACAGAGGCTAAGGGCCCGGGCAGCTCTCCCCGCATGTCCGACAACACCCCCTGCTCCCCTGACCTCGGTGGCAAGCCGCGGTTAATCTGCAGCCTGCCCTGCTGCACATACAGAGGTCAGCCCCGTGGCCAGAGCGTGGTGGCTTCAACTTTAATTGCTAATCAGCGGAGTGCCACCGCCTGCTGCCCGAAGCCCCCAGCCTGCTGGCCGACGCCCCCATCACGAGGTGTGATGCCGCACAAGACAGACTATGAGATGCCGACACCAAGCACTCAGTATTGACTGTCTGTCACACCTCACGCCAAGGGCCCCACAATTTCTAGTGGCAGCCCTGTACACACATATAAACATATACTGTACACACATACCAACATATAAACAAGCAAGCACACACACTGTCTCCTTACAGCAGCTGCATGTTGTAGATGGGAAGCAGAGTGGGAGAAGGGGGGGTCTATTGGGAAGGGACAGGGCTAGAATGGCACAATTCTAAAATAGTCATTGGATCCACTCTCTCTCTCTCTCTCTCTCTCTCTCCATTGACCCACAAATCATGGCAATTTGCCATGAGGGACTGGCTATTGTAATATTGTGCCCTCACCCTTTTGATATCTGGTTGATGGGTCAACAGTGTCTTGGTCGACCTAGACAAAAGGTCAACACAAGCAAAAAGTTGACATGGCAAAGGTCGACACATGAAAAGGTCGAAATGAAATGTTCCTTAGTCTTAATTTTGTTTTATGCTTTACCACCTGCGTGGACTCGGTAGAGTGTGTGTGTGTGTGTGTGTGTGTGCAGTGGCGTAAGTTCGTCCCAAGTGCCCGGAGGCAAGATAAATGTTGGTGCCCCCCCTCCTAATACATACACATACACACCTCTTTCACGCAATAAAAACAGACACAGGGGTGGATTCAGAACAAAACAACAGGGGGGGGGGGACCATGACAGGGGGAGGGGTTATTTGTGCGTGCTCCCAAAACAATGGGTGCAGCCTCACAACTATTTCTTGGCCTCTGAAGGCATGATGAGGAGAAGCAGTGGTGAAAAGTGAAAAGGTGATGGGGTTGTAGAAGGAAGGGAGGCAGTGATGGAGTGGGGAGTGAGAGGTACAGTAAAAGGGGAGAGTGAGAACGAAAGGGGGAGTGAGTGAGAGGGTGAAGAGAGAAGGGTGGATGGGGTGGAGTTTTGGACAGAGAGAGTGGGGGAGTGAGAGAGAGGAGGAAGGGTTGAGTTTTGGACATAGAGAGTGGGGGAGTGTGAAAGAGGGGAGAAAAGGGTGAAAGTAAGTGTGAGAAGTTGGGGAGGCTGAGAGCGTGAGAGGGGAAGAGAGTGTGTGAGATAGAGAGGGTTCTAGGTGGAGAGGGCTGAGCGTAGAAAGGGGGGTGAAAGAGGGAGGGTGAGAGGGGGTGAGTGTGAGAGAGCGTGAAGAGACAGAGTTGAAAGAAAGGGGGGAGAGAGTGTGAGCTGGAAGCAAGACAGAGGGGGTTAAAGAGAGAGGGGTACTTGTTTCCTAGCACGGCCACAATCGTATGGATCATGTACCTTTAAGTTAAGGTACACGATCCATACGATGGACCCGATTTCCTTTGAAATCAGGTCCATTTGGCCGGCTAGGACAAAATATCGGGGGCATCGCGTCGGTCGGGACCGTTAACAATGGTCCCGACGCGACCGACGCGATGCCCGCGATTTCCCCATAGGCTTCAATGTTAAAAAATATTTTAACATTGAAATCGTGTCGGGAAAGGTAAAATATCGGGGGCATCGCGTCGGTCGGGACCATTAACATAGGTCCCGACGCGATGCCCCCGATTTTTCCATAGGCTTCAATGTTAAAAGATTTTTTAACATTGAAATCCTGAAAAAATGTGAAAAATGTGAAATGGGCCAATATGACCCATTTCACATTATAGATGTCCCCGTCGTCACCCCACGATAGACGCCAACCCGAAGCGTGGCGAGCGCAGCGAGCCCGCGAGGGGCGGCGGTGCGCGTCCTCCGACCTTTTCATTCCCCTACTATCCACGTCGGCGTGGAGTTGAGAATAGAATAGTGTGGCGAGCGCAGCGAGCCACCGCGCCCGAAGCGTGGCGAGCGCAGCGAGCCCCGCGAGGGGACGCGTATAACTTCACAGGTATACGCGTCCGCTCGCCACGCTTCGGGCTCGGTGGCTCGCTGCGCTCGCCACGCTTTGGGCTCGGTGGCTCGCTGCGCTCGCCACACTATTCTATTCTCAACTCCACGCCGACGTGGATAGTAGGGGAATGAAAAGGTCGGAGGACGCGCACCGCCGCCCCTCGCGGGCTCGCTGCGGTCGCCACGCTTCGGGTTGGCGTCTATCGTGGGGTGGGGTGTACGCCGTGACATTTGGGGGGGTTGGGAATATTTTACATTGAATCCAATGTAAAATCGGGTCCCAGGGACCCGATTTACATTTCATTAAAAAAAAAAAAATAGGGTCCAAAATCGGTCGGTCGCGTCGATCGCATCGCATGCGACCAAATCGCATGCGATGCGATCGACCCGATTTTTCCGACACGACCACCCCGATGTAAATCGGTGTGGCCGTGCTAGGAAACAAGTACCAAGAGAGGAGATGGGTGAGAGGGTGAAGAGGAGAGAGAGGAGTGAGAGAGGAGGATGAGAGCGGAAGAGTGAGTGTGTGAGAGGGGGGGGAGTGAAAAAGGTAGAGAAGAGAGATAGGGGTGAGAAAAGGAGTGAGTGGGAGAGAAGGGTGAGAGTAATGGAGGGGGGGAGTAAGTGTGAGAGAGGAGAAGAATAGAGGGGAGGTTGAGGGGAGAATGAGTGTGAGAAAGAGGGAGAGAAGAGAGAGGAGGCGGGAGTGAGTGTGAAAAAAGGGAGAAAGTTAGAGGGGGAGGGGGGAGAGGGAGTGTGCGAAAGAGGGAGAGAAGAAAGAGAGCATTGATAGAAGTGTGCAGGGAGCAGCATACAGATCAACATTACCTTCTCTGTGTCACTGGATCCCCTTAAGAATGGGAGTGCACAGGGGGGGGGGTCGGGGGGTTGGGTGCCCAATGTCCCACGGAGGTGTTGCAGCTCCCTGTATGCGTCCTGGCTCCCTCCAAGAGTGGTATACGGGTCGGCCTGCTTCTGTGTGAGGTGATATGCGGGTCTTCCGGCTTCTGTGATATGCGGGTCGGCTGTTCAATATGTAAAAAAAAAAATCACTTAAACGACACAGGTTACTTGTTCACGTCCCTTGGTGGCCTTCCGAAATCCGCCACTTTCTCTGTCACTCAACACAAACACACACCTGTTTCACTCAAACATGCACATGCGCAAACACCTTACACTTAACAGACACACACATCTCTGTCACTTAAAAACATCCACAAACCTGTTTCACTGAAAACACACACACCTCTTACACTTCTATCACTAACAAAAATACAAACATACACTTCTGTCACTAACAAAAATACACACATACACTTCTGTCACTAACAAAAATACACACATACACTTACAAACATCCACGCACACAGACTGCTTACTTATTAAAAACGCCCCCTGGCACATCTCACATTATTTGCATAAATGTACCCATTTATTTGGGCTGCAGATATGGGTACACATATACCTACATAAAGGGGGTCATTCTAATTTATTTGCATCCACCGTGCGTTTGCACGAGGAACTGATGTGCGTATGCGCTGGCGCATGTGAATCGCCACACTGTTCACCAAGCGCAGGCACCCAAGACTGCGGGCAGGGGTGGCTGCGTATATTCACACCCATGGGAATGCTCAGCATTTTATGGGTGTTCCCATGGTAATTGGCCCTTGACGTGGGTGCCAGGGGTGGACAGCTGACATCACCGGATGTCAGCTGCCTGCCAAGTTCCTCTCCAGCGTGCACGCATATCTAATTATCCTGAGAGTCACTTAGATATGCGTGCACGTTCCACATCATTGGATGGTCGGTGACCATCGAATCATGTGGGTGTTTCCACATAGCCTGCAAATGGATGTTTATGTTAAACATCCATTTTTGCAGCCCATGAGAATGAATGTGGCATGCATTATACACACAGATAAATACATACAGTATATAATAGTTACACACACACACACACACACACACACACACACACACACACACACACAGATAAATACATATTGTACATAATAGTTACACACACACACACAGAAATACATACTGTACACAATATTTACACACATACACACACAGAAATAAATACTGTACGTAATAGTTACACACACATACACACACACAGAAATACATACTGTACATAATAGTTACACACACAGAAATACATACTGTACACAATAGTTTCACACACACACACACACACACACACACACACACAGAAATACATACTGACATAGGTGTGCGCAGCCCATTTTATTAGGGGGTGCACCATTGGAGGGGTGTGTACATCACGCCTACTGGGCGTGTCCATCACCGCCTACTGGGCACCAATGCAAACTAAATAGAAGGTGACTTATTTATGTATATGGGCTTCAGAATTAATCATTCCCACCAGACACACCAGAAACACCCTAACACATATACACGCACACACAGACATTCTAGGGTTAAATTTTGTTGTGAGCCAATGAATCTACCAGTATATTTTTGGATTGTGGGAGGAAACCAGAATACCCGGAGTAAACCCACGCAAGTACGGGGAGAATATACAAACTCTGCACAGTTAGAGCCATTGTGGGAATTGAACCCATGATCTCAGGATTGTGAGGCAGTAATGTTAACCATTACACCATCTGTACTGCCCATTACACATAATGCCACTCACCGTAATGCCCATTACACATAATGCCACACACCATAATGCCTATCACACATAATGCCTATCACAGTAAGGGATGCGGTCATTTGGTCGAATGCATTATGGTCGAATGTCATTACATCGAATCCATTAGGTCGAATTGCTAAAAGGTCGGCATGATTCTAGGTCGACATGGGAAAAGGTCGAAATGATTCTAGGTCGAAAGGTCATTAGTTCGACAGGTCATTAGGTCGACAAGGTCATTAGTTCGACATTGTCTAGGTCGACATTCACAAAGTCGACATGGGGTTTTTCACTGTTTTTTGAGCCGACATGTGCTGACAGGCGGTATTTCATGCCGTACCATCCACTAGGGCGTGGTGGGAGAATAAAATAGTGTGCCGAGCGTAGCGAGGCACCGTGCCCGACGCATAGCGAGCGCAGCGAGCGATGCGAGGGGATGCAGTGCACTTTAAACTGTGTCCATGTCGACTGTGTTGACATTCAGGTAAAAAAACAGTGAAAAACCCCATGTCGACTTTGTGAATGTCGACCTAGACAATGTCGAACTAATGACCTTGTCGACCTAATGACCTGTCGAACTAATGACCTTTCGACCTAGAATCATTTCGACCTTTTCCCATGTCGACCTAGAATCATGTCGACCTTTTAGCAATTCGACCTAATGGATTCGATGTAATGACATTCGACCATAATGCATTCGACCAAACGATCCCAACCCCACAGTAATGCCCATTACACATAATGCCACACACTGTAATGCCCATTACACATAATGCCACTCACCGTAATGCCCATCAAACATAATGCCACACACAGTAATGGACATTCCACATTATGCCAGGGGTTGACAAATTTTTGTAAAATAGGGATAATAGGGACAGTGCGTGCTGAAGGCGCGTGCCAAAAAAGCTTGCATTTTAACAACATTTATTTTTGTTAGCCATTAAAAGGTATCATATTTGCTAGATTGCTATTTTGTTTTTCTCACTGAGGAACAATAAAAATTTACAACGTAATGCCTATTACACGTCACACATCCATTACATAGTATACCACATGCCATAATGCCCAATACACATTATGCCACACACTGTAATTCCCAATAAACATACCAAACACTGTAATTCCCATTACACATTATGCCACACACTGTAAGGCCCATTACATATTATGCCTCACACCGTGATGCCCGTTACACCTCACACTGTGTTGCCCGTTACATGTTGCGCCACACACTGTGATTCCCATTACATGTTGCACCTCACACTGTGATGCCCATTACACCTCACACCATGATGCCCCTTACATATTATGACTCAGACCATGATGCCCATTACGCCTCACACCGTGATGCCCATTACACATTATGCCTCATACCGTGATGCCCATTACGCCTCACACCGTGATGCCCATTACACATTATGCCATGCCCATTACACATTACTCCTCACACCGTGATGCCCATTACACATTGTGCCATAATGCCCATTACACATTATGCCACACACCATAATGCCCATTACATATTATATTACACACTGTAATGGCTATTACATATGCTACCACATAAATGTCGCTGGGGGCCCCACACG
Source organism: Crinia signifera (assembly GCF_055691185.1). Taxonomy (NCBI): domain Eukaryota; kingdom Metazoa; phylum Chordata; class Amphibia; order Anura; family Myobatrachidae; genus Crinia; species Crinia signifera. The sequence continues at coordinate 103,288,812 of NC_139222.1, read as the reverse complement.
CTGTACACTGTTCACCCATTTAATTCTACTCACCTCATCATCGGTCCGGCAGAGCAGCGGTAAATGTCACATTACACAGCGCTTGGGCCCATAGTCACATTACACAGTGCGCAGTGACCAATATTGACCGATATTCACTGATATTCACATTACACAGCATGTAATGACCAATATTCGCACATAGTGACCGATATTCACATTACACTGCGCATAGTGACACATATTTACATTATACAGTGCGCAGTGACCAATATTCGCACGTAGTGACCCATATTCATATTACACAGCACATAGTGACTAATATTAGCACATAGTGACCCATATTCACTTTACACAGAGCGTAGTGAATAATATTAGCACATACTGACCCATATTCACATTACACAGGGGTGTTCTGCTTCAGTGGCGTAACTATATATTTTGCGCCCCCCCCCCCCCCCCCGCCAAACAGGCAGGCGGTGTTCTGCTTCAGTGGCGTAACTATATATTTTGCGCCCCCCCCCCAGCCAAACTTTTTTGGCGCCCCCCTCCCCCTCTCTCTATTTTGCGCCCCCCCGCCAAACAGGCAGGCGGTGTTCTGCTTCAGTGGCGTAACTATATATTTTGCGCCCCCCCGCCAAACTTTTTGGCGCCCCCCTCCCCCCCTCTCTCTCCCTCCCATCGGCGCCCCTCCCCATGCCCATACCTGACAGAGCCGCATCTGCGGTCACTGTCCCGTCCAGTCTCCCGGCGCCGGCTGATAATGAAAAGTGACTCTTAGAAAATGGCTGCCAAAACTGTCTGCAATACGGGGGCAGCCATTTTCTAAGTGTCAGTTTTCATTATCAGCAGGAGCCGGCGCCGGGAGCGAGTGACGGGACAGTGACCGCAGATGCGGCCGGGCAGCAGTGCAGTGGGTAACTATAGCACCGCAGCCCCCCCGACGCCCATAGTTACTCTGCGCCTCCCCGCCACGGCGGGGGCTGCGGAGGCATAGTTACGCTACTGTTCTGCTTGCTAAGCAGCAAAAGATTGCTGCTTAGTGAGCAATCCTGAATTAGGCCCCCTGTTCCCCTCACTACATTCTCACACACAGCCCACTCCATCACAATATATGTCACACTCACACACACTTACTCACTGGTCCCCAGTCTCTGCACACATCTTCAGCCAGGAGCCAGCTAAGCCTGCAGCTGCTGCACGAGTCCACCCGGGCACAGGAAAATACAGGGGGCGTGGCCTAATCACGGACCCCCCGTGGCCCCGCCCCCTTTTGAATAGACTCGTGCTGACTGCTGAATCCTGAAGGAGCCCAGCCAGCCAGGCCAGCCCAACGCAGCAACTGCTAGCCGGCCAGGGGAGGAGGCACTGCCTGTCATAGGAGGTGCTGCCTGCAATTGTGCTGGGGGTCATTAGGAGGTGCCTGTGCACCCCCGGCACCCCCCTTGCGCACGCCTATGCATACTGTACACAATATTTACACACATACACACACAGAAATACATACTGTACATAATAGTTACACACACATACACACAGAAATACATACTGTACATAATAGTTACACACACAGAAATACATACTGTACACAATAGTTACACACACACACACACACACACACACACACACACACACACACACACACACACACAGATAAATACATACTGGATATAACAGTCACACTCACCATGCTACTGCTGAAGGGCCTGGCTGACAATCACTGTGTGTACAGTACAGTCCTGTGCCGTGTAGCCACGCCCCCTTTTCGGGCTGCTCCTCCGGAGCCACTCGCTCCCTCTTGTCTGGCTGCAAGGAAGGATGTGTAGTGCACACATTACAGAAACTGAAAGTAAAATTATGCTCCCAGCAGCTCTGAGCTTCCTGCAGCAAGGTCTGCTAGGAGCTGTAGTTTATTTTCATTTTCTTTAATGCTGAGTGCACTGCACCATGCTCCTCTCTCTGTGCCCCCCCTAGTGGCTAACGCCCGGCGGCCAATGTCTCCATTGCCTCCGGGAGTTACGCCACTGTGTGTGTGTGGGGGGGGGGGGGTTTCTGGATACTCAGACCCCCCCCCCCCCCCCCTTCAGTGTGCACTACTGAGGCCAATATCTGATGGAAGCCCTTCAGTAGTCAGGGAGAAGGCACCCAATTCTGCTTGTGGGAGGAATTACCTTTCTTTAACAAATAGGGGAATTATTAATACAGACATCGGGACAGATGCACTAAGCTTTAAAAGTTATAAAACGGAGAGTGATAAACAACCAGCTCCTATCTGTCATTTTTCAAACGCAGCCTGTAGCATGGCAGTTAGGAGCTGATTGGTTGGTTATTCATACCTCCCAACTGTCACGATTCCGTCGGGACAGTCCCGATTTTCGGGTCCTGTCCCGACGTCCCACCCGCGGCAGGCATTGTCCCGCTGCGGGGGGTGGCAGTTGGGAGACCCCCCAATCTAGTAGAATAGACCAGTGACGTGCGGTGAGGTCAGTGGCTGGTGAGGCACTGGTCTGTAAGCAGTGGTGCAAGTACAATTTTTTTCTTAGGTGGTACCAAAAATAGTTGTGGTCAAGTTTCATAACAATAGCGGCATGGTCACATTATGCCAAACACAGTAATGCCCCTTAAACATTATGACACACACTGTAATGCCCATGACACAATATGCCACATACCGTAATACCCATGACACATTATGCCACACAAGGTAATACCCAGTACATATAATACCACACTACATAATGCCCATTACATATCACACCACACACTGTAATGACTATTGCATATTATACAACACAACATATTGCCCATTACATATTATGCCACACTGCAATGCCCATTAAATATTGTGCCACACACCATAATGGCAATGACAGAATATGCCACACAGCGTAATGCCAATAAAACATTATGCCACACACCGTAATGCCCATTTGGACATTATGCCACACATAGGTATGCCGCTGACACCTTTTTATGTCCCACACACAAAAATGCCCCAAGCAAATTATGCCCCAATAGTAAGGTTTCTAATTACTCATTGCCCTGAGTTTCTTGGCAAAAGATGCAGCTTTCTGCATCTTCTCCCAGCAGCGGCAGCACTTCCGGGTATTACTACACATGCAATGGTGTAATAATACATTTTGGGCCCTTTCATGGAATATTAGTGTCATTTAAATGCAGAATACCCCCTGCAGTGTGGGTTAGATGCATAATGCCCCACTTTTGTTGCTTAAAATAATGCCTCTAGTAGGACTTAACATCCTACATGCTTGTTGCCATGGAGGTTACATGCTCATTTCCATGGGGGTTACATGCTTGTTGCCATGGAGTTTACATGCTTGTTGCCATGGGGGTTACATGCTTGTTGCCATGGGGGTTACATGCTTGTTGCCATGGGGGTTACATGCTCATTGCCATGGGGTTTACATGCTTGATGCTATGGGGGTTATGGCTGGCTGACACTGGGTAGAATTTGACAACAAGAGGCATTAGTGCATACTCACCCTCCTCCTCCAAGGCCTGCAGCTCCAGCATGGTGATGACACACAAGTTGATTGATTGACAGGTGAAGACCTTCGTCGGCAGCCTGGACTGTGGCCTCTCCACCATGTCCGGCAGGGCAGCCAATGTCCATCCATGCAGCGGGCCAGGCGGGTGGAGGGCTTCAGGACACCGCTGCACACTATAATGCCCATTACACATTATACCAAACACTGTACTGCCCATTACACATTGCACCTCACAACGTGATGCCCATTACACATTGTGCCTCACACTGTGATGTCCATTACACATTACGCCTAGCACTCTGATGCCCCTTACATGTTACACCACAGATGATGATGCCCATTACGCCTTACCATGATGCCCATAACACATTATTTCACACACTGTGATTGATGCCCATTACACATTATTTGACACACATGGTGCCCATTACATATTATGCCAAATAAATGCTGCTTACCTAGATGCTCGTTGCTAGGAGTTACATGCATGATGCCAGGGTATTCATGCTTGTTGCCATGGGGATTTCATGCTTGTTGCCCAAGGGGGATTACATGCTCGTTGCCCAAGGGGGATTACATGCTCGTTGCCCAAGGGGGATTACATGCTCATTGGCCAGCGGAGGATTACATGCTCATTGTCCAGCGGGGATTACGTGCTCATTGCCCAGGTGGGGGTTACATGCTCATTGCCCAGGTGGGGGTTACATGCTCATTGCCCAGGGGACCTACAGTGCCCCGGGAGACGCAATCACAGACACCGAACTATGTACCAGAGCGGGATGATTTGAGCTGGACCTGCAGGGATTATCTGAGAAAGATCTTTGTTGGTGGCACAATCCAACCATGATCTGATCCGGCTCTGGGCATGGAATGCTATCACATCGGTTAAACACTCCAGCTCCCTGGTGGCCAACTGCCCCCCAACACCAACAATGCTGTATGGAACTGCTACCAAATTATATATGAAACAAACAAGAAGCATTTCACTGTAGATTTAAAATACAGCCGCATATATAACATGCCTCTGTCATCCATATAATACACAAACACACAGCACATGCATATATATGCAGCCAAACATATCAAATACATGTCAAATACATACATATATACGCATACACACAGACACATACAGTACAGCTCCATGTTGCTTATGTCGGCTCCTCAGCACCGCTGGCATGTTTCATGCTGGTGCACAGAAGGACAGGAGCACAGTGTGGACAGGTGGACGGACGGCTGCTGGTGCCTGATGTATGCGGGCTACTTCTCCCCTTTCCCCCTCCTTACCTTCAGATAACCGGGGACATTTTTTCAGGAGAAGGAGGCTGCTGTACACGGGTGGGCGGGCTGCAGCGGGGACTACAATGCGCGGCCGCGGCCGCACCACTGGCCAGCATCCATCTAGCCCGGCCGAGCCGCATCAGCACTTCTGCTGCCGAACTGGTGCTCCAACCTAGCGGGGGGTGCCTGTGCATTAGGAGGTGCCTGTGCACCCCCGGCACCCCCCGTATGCACGCCTATGGCGGGTACCAACAGCGAGGGGAGAGGGAGGGAAGGGGGGGGTGGCTTTCCGATGGCTGCAGTGACAGGGCTGAATGCACGCCCCTGTCACTGCGGCACTTGTAGTGGTGCCGCTTCGACTAGTTTTTTAAATGGGCTTTTACAGCCCTCTGCATGTCCCCACCCCATGCCCGCCCCCTGCTTCCAGCCTTTTGTAAGGGGCAGCTGGAGGCACCGCCTTCGGTGCCTCCGAAGTTACATAAAAAATCTAGCAACAATGAGAAGGATTAAATTAACATAAAGAAAATACTTATGACACAGACTAAGTGTCATAAGTATCTTCTTTGTATTATTTTAATCATTAATGACAGGGGAGGCTCTGCCTCCCCTGCCTCCCCTGACTGCACGTCCCTGGAATAGACGCTGTGCGCATGCGCACAGCGTCTATTCTCGTATGATAATGAGGTCGCGGCTAATTAGCATAAGCCGAGCCCTCATTTGCATACGCCCCACCCCCTTTTCGGGCGCTCGCGCGGCTATTTCCTCCGGACGGAAGTTGGGAGGTATGGGTTATTTATCACTCTCTACTTTATCACTATTCAAGGCTTAGTACATCATGATACTCTGCAGAGGGCAGAGTACAGAGTCCTTCAGGAAAACACAGTTGCTTGGTCATTGTGATTTGCTGTCTTTACATTCCATTCCATAATATCTTACTTTGCTAGGCATGTTATACCCCATACAATTACCATTAGGGCAGACACTATTATTATGTATCTCTTTAGCCTCAGTAGGGGGGTTGTCTAAAAATGCCACAGTACGGGGGTTATTCGAGCTGACTGTTTGAATTCCTTCTAATGTGATAGCAGCATCTGCAGCATGTGGCTGCTTATCTCTATCACAGTGCCTGTAACCCGAGTCTGCCAGGAGTTACTGCAGTACTAAAGAGGTGGAGGCATTTAGCCTGTATGTCCAACATACCAAATCCAAATACACAGCACTGAGTTATTGATATGGTTTTTCATTTATCGTACGTGAAGCTAGAAAACCATTGTAATAGATAAAACTTACTGCAAGATAGACACCATTACATATCAATCATTAAGATACAAATAAGAGCTAAATCAATATATTTCCTAATTGCTCAGCCTAATGTACTGATATAATAGCAAGATCATTTTAATGAACCACTCTGGTTGAAGCTCATTATGGACAGATCAAATCGCGCTAATAAGGAAAGGTAATAAACGCTGCGTAAAGAAACCCAATTATGTCGCAAAGTCTTATTGCTATGTTTTCCTGTGCTACAGATACACTTTGCAACTTTAACAAACAATATTTCTGCATTCAGGGGGAGTAATCCGGATGGTAGGTTGACAGTACTTAGGCCAAAAGTCAATAGAATGACACCATATGGTCAACATGCATGTAGTCAACATGGTAAAAAGGTCGACATGACTGTGGTCGAGATGTGAAAAAGTCAACATTGTTTTTTTTTGTATTTTTTGACATTTTTGTTACCTTTCCATACGTTACCATCCACGTGGACAATGCGTGACAACATTACCTGCAAAGTGAGCCAGGCGAGGGGACACGGTACACTAGTTGAGTGATGTACTAAGGTGTTGACACCTGACACCAAAAAAAGTGAAAAACTTATGTCAAACTTTTTTTTATGTTTTGACCTTTTCCTTTTGTCAACTTTTGTCACTGATGACCTTGTGTCGACGTAGACATTGTTGACCTCATATACCACACCCCAGGGGGAGAGGTAGGAACTGCAATAGGAACAGAGAAGTGGACTAGGATGGAAGCAACCAATCAGCTTCTACTGTATCTATCATTTTGTAGAATGTAATTGATAAAGTGCTACATCAAAGCTGATTGGTTGCTATGGGTTACCTCTCCCCTGGTCCACTTCTCCAATACATTCACTACATAAAACATCGCAAACTGATTTGCCAAGAACATTCATTGATTGATTAAAATTACCTTATAAGCAGTATGGAAAAAGCAATGAGAAATGCCAGAGTAATTCATATATATTTCATTTCTAAATAGTTTTTCTGTACACCACTTGCTTTGTCCAGGGTTTTACTGTATATAATCCCAGAGGCGCAGAGATGGGAGGGGGAGTGGGTACTACTTATTCTGGCCCGGGTCTTCTTGGAGAGGGGTGATGGGGGATGGCAGATGCAATAACGTGCTGCTGCTGCTGGCAGAATTACCCCTGGCTGCTGAGAGTGACCATTGTCCCCCTGTGTGGACACCAGAACCCCTTGTGCAGCTTTGCAGCCCTACAATTATTATTTTATTGATTAAATATTATTTAGGTGGCATGGCCACACATTAATTGGACCTATCCCCCTAAAGTAACTGGGCTGGTACCACCCTCTACTGCCCTGTATAAGCCTTAGCTTTGCACGGTTGTCCTAAAAACTCAGGGCCTGACCAAATTCTCCAAACCTTTTTTGTTAATTACAACCCAGCTGGGATCGTGACAATCCACGGCCATTATTGGCAGAATGGGCCCGACAGCTTTTAAAGTTGGGCTCGTTCTGCCATGATGCCTCTTCAATGCTGTCGGTAAAGGCAGCATTGAATAGGGCCCCGCCGCTATAATGATATTGGAAGTGAAATAGTGAGTAAAATTACAATATTTGTGGACGACACAAAATTGAGTAAGGAAATTAACTCAGGAGAGGATGTAGATACACTACAAAGTAACTTAATTAAACTGGTGGAAAGGTGGAAAATGCAGTTTAACGTTGATAAATGTAAAGTAATTCATTATGGGAACAAAAATGAACAAGCTACTTACAGGCTAAATGGAGTTATTATAGGGAATTCTGCTGTAGAGAAGGACTTGGGGGTCATCATAGATGAAAAATTGGGTAATAGTGCACACTCCAGTGCAGCAGTAAAAGCAAACCGGACACTGGCATGCATTAAAAAGGAAATGGATTCAATGGATGCCAATGTGATAATGCCTCTTTACAAGGCATAGGTGAGACCACACTTGGAATATTGTGTTCAGTTCTGGGTACCACACCTTAAAAAGAACATAAATGCATTGGAACAGGTACAGAGAAGGGCGACTAAGCTAGTAAATGGTCTCGAATCACTAGAATACAAAGATAGGTTGAATATATTTTCACTGGAAAAACGGATGTTGAGAGGAGATATGATTAGTATGTTCATATATATATAGGATTGGGAATCATATGGAACTGGGACATGATTTGTTCACTAACAGGCCTATACTTAGGACATGTACTGAGGCTCGAGGAAAATAAATTCCGTACTGAATTAAGAAGAGGATTCTTCACCATTCAAGCAGTAATATTCTGGAAAATTATTCCCGGTGGGGGTGATTACAGAAACTACTGTTAATGAATGTAAATCAAAACTGGATACATTTTTGGCCACTAAGGGAATCCTATAGATATGACTTACTCAAGTCAGTAATTACAAGTGAGATAGGTTGTACTCAGCTTAATTACTTTGTTACTATGTTACTATGGGCCTTATTCTAGTTCACTCTTTCTGACAAAATCCTTCTTAGATGGACAAAACCATGTGCAGATGGGTCAGATGTTACTTGTGCAGAGAGAATTAGATTTGGGTGGGGGTTTACTTCAAAGTGAGATCTATATTGCTGTGTAAAAATAAAGCAGCCAGTATTTACCCTGCACAGAAACAAAATAACTCACCCAAATCTAATTCTCTCTGCACATTTTACATCTGTCCCCCTGCAGTGCACATGGTTTTGTCCATCTAAGAAGGATTTTGTCAGAAAGAGTGAACTAGAATAAGGCCCAATGTTACATACCTCCAAACCAGTGGCGTAACTATAGCATCGCAGCCCCCACGGTCGCGGGGGGGGGGGGGGGGGGGGGCGGGCGCTGTGCATATGGGGGCGCTGGGGGGGCTGCGGTGCTATAGTAATCCCCCCGCCCCCCATCCCCCGCATGCTTACCTGTCCGCGCGTCCCGGCTCCCCTCCTGGCTTCAATCATTGCTATGGAGACGGACCACGATAAAATGGCCGCCCCATAAAGCAGACTGTTCTCTGAAACTGTCTGCTTTATGGGGGCGGCCATTTTATCGTGGTCCGTCTGCATAGAATTTATTGAAGCCAGGAGGGGAGCCGGGACGCGTGGACAGGTAAGCATGCGGCAATGGGGGGAGGGGGCACAGGGGGCCGGCCAGCCAAACAAAGCTACGCCGCTGCTCCAAACTGTCCCAATTTTCATGGGGCAGTCACAATTTTTTGTTGCTGGTGGTAGAAACACCCGTTGTCTACCCATATGAGACAAAGGGGGGAATGTCGGCGGGGCCCGATTCAATGCTGTCTTTACTGCCAGCATTAAAGAGGCATCACAGCAGAACGAGCCCAACTTCAAAAGCTGTCAAGCCCGTTCTGCCGATAACGGCCATGGATTGTCTCGATCCCGGCCGTATATTGACAGTCCACAGCCTTTTACTTGACTTGACCCCTTTTCGACGATCAGCAGGTGGGACATTGAACCCTGCCTGCCAATTTGCTCTCGGTCACACCGAAAAGGGCCAGGATCAGGGATGTTGGGAGGGACCGACAGCCGTGATCTTGGATTGCAGTGTATTTAGTAATTATTATTATTATTATTATTATTATAATTATTATATTTTCATGAATATTAGTTCAGCCCACAATATTGCTACATCCACTTTGTGTAGACAGATAACAAGTAATGAAGATGTGAGGGACATTTACTAACCTTTCATCCATGGTGTACATCTTCCACTCCGCAGGTCCCTTGTGTTCCTTGTGCTCATGTCACTGATTGGGACAGGATTTGGAGCATATAACATGATGACAGCAGTAATGAGCCCATGTCCTATTCTACAGAGCTCAAACTGGGGCGTGGCACTTATTGTAAGTAACAACTTTACACCGGCTGTTATTAGGTCAATTTCTAATACATGTGTTTTTCTGCAGTCCCATTAATTACAGTAAACTTTTGTGGTGCCTCAGAAGATCTTGTGCTTCCCAGGTGGTTTGTGTATGCTGGCATGCACATACAGCATGAGCAATATCCAGATGCCAATAGCCCCTTAGTAGCGGCCAGTCAGAAACACCCACTGGGTAGCTGCTGAAAAATAATATTCCATGTGCAAATCTTTCAGGCACCACGCCTCTTTGTATCCTTGTTCCCTATACCATCACACCGCGCTTGCAGATATTAGTAGCCGCTGGGGATATGTAAACCGGTGGTTGCAGGGAGGAGCAGCTGCCGGGAAATATGTACAGCCACAATGTTGTGATGGTCAAATCATCCGTAGTCCAATATATTTACCATCAATGTTTTAAAAAATTCATATTGGATATGTTATAAAGATATTTTGAACCTAATTTAATCATAAGAAAAATGTCTGTGCTGTTTTTGGAAACAATATTAGTCAGGTAAGTGGTTAATAATAGTGTAATTCCTGAAGGCAAGAACCTTACGGTCTAGTGGCTAAGTTAATTACCAAATAGGATAGTACTCAGGAGAGAGTTTAACCCTTTGAGTGCCAACATTTATGTAACTACAGAGAAGTGCAAAATATCCACTAAAAAATGCCAGCTTCACTCACATTTGGGTACTCTTTACCTAGCACGGCGCCCACGATCTTGATCGTGGGCATCGTGAGGTAAAAAATCGCGTCGGTCGCGTCGTATGCGGGCTAAAGATGCCCGGCCGCGACGCGACCGACGCGATGTCCTCGCGGGGCACGCTGCGCTCGCCACGCTTCGGGCTCGGTGGCTCGCTGCGCTCGCCACACTATTCTATTCTCAACTCCACGCCGACGTGGATAGTGGGGGTATGAAAAGGTCGGAGGACGCGTACCGCCGCCCCTCGCGGGCTCGCTGCGCTCGCCACGCTTCGGGTTGACGTTGATCGTGGGGTGGCGTAAACAATTGGGGGGGCCATTTCAGAGTTCAGGGTAACTATTTGGGCTCTAAGGCCCATTTAACATTGTTTCCTATGGCCACATCGGGTCCATTGAGGCATTTAACAGTAAAATCGTGTCCATCGGGCCTTTTAACATTGATTCCTATGGCAAATCGGGAGCATCGCGTCGCGTCGCGGGCATCGCGGGTACATTTATGGCCGGCCGCGACGCGACCGACGCGATTTCCATGTTTAACATGGGTTTCAATGGGAAATCGCGGGCATCGCGTCGCCGCGATGGGCGCCGTGCTAGGTAAAGAGTACCCACATTTGTTATATAAATTAAAAACTGTTGTGTCAAAATAAAAATTATATTACCTATATATAGGTCATTATGATGAATAAAAATGTTTGCTTGGCAATTTTCACAACAATTTTGACAAATTCACTTGGCACTCAAAGGGTTAAGTTTATATAATCATAGTTAGAGACAAGCCAGGGACACAGTTATGGACATGCCTTCCAACAGTATCTTTGCCCCATTCTGGACTCCTCGCGGTGAAGCAAGTGACAGGTTTGTCCTGCCCCAGGAAAATCCACCAGCTATGCTGCCTTCTGCGGGTAGTGCTGCAGCCAGAAATACCAGCAGCTGCCCCGAGCCGCCACTTGGGGAATTCCGGAGCTGCCTGGGCGGCCATGAGCTTTTGCCTGGCAGCGCGGAGTGCCCGGTGGGGAGCATGCAAGGACAGAGCAAGTAAGCTGTGTCTTTGGGATGGGTGTCTGCATTACTATCGGGTTTTTTTTCATGAAAAATACCCCAATGCAGTGCTGCAAATGCACCGCCATCGACTTCACCGCTAGCGCTGCTGGCAGCACACCCTACCTGTTCCAATGACCACTCCTACACCGCAACCCCGCCATTGGTTATACTCACCAACCCTCAGCATCTCTATTCTGTATGGAGGCCACAGAGCAGCAGGAAGCCCTGGAGACTGGCAGCTCTCACCGGAACACCGATCACTAGCCCTGTCCTTGCTCTGCCTAGGGGGCACAGAAGGCACCTCAGAAGCCCAAATTCACATTTGAATCATCAGCTTTACGTTATTACACAGGGCTCAATGCATTTTTTTTTTACAGCTAGATTGCATTTCTCGTTATAAGTATAGGTAATGTGATCTGGTTACTAAAAAAAAGTGAATTAAAGAGTCTGGTCAGTTTTTCCCGAAACTGCTCCAAAAGCCCTTTAATGCATTCAGGTGATGCTTAAATAATGCAAAAAGATATTTATCTATGTATATGTTTGAATACATTTTAAAAGGCAGAATAATATTAAATCTTTTGCAGGTGTTCCTGTGGTATTTTTAAAGGCGTTGAGATCTCTACTTGTTAAATCTAGCAGGTCGTTGGTTGTGTTTGTTACATAAACCATTTGTCGCCTTCTGTCACGTTAGAGATAACACCATTTTTGAGGTTTAAATGTTTATGCTTTATAACACCTATAAGGCATTTAAAGCAGTAGTTCCTTTATGCCATCACAAGGTGGCACTGCAGTTCCTGATTTCTCCTGTGCACAATAGTGGCCAGACCTCACTGTTGCAACTGCAACAAGGCATGACAATTCAAATCTACCTGATGACTTTAGATCTATATTCATAGAGACTGTGAAGAAGGCACCTCGAAGAGTGGACATGTACTAATACATCTGAGAGTCATTTCATATAGGGACCCATTTATCATGTAATGTTTGAGGCTAATTCCCCATAAACACCCATTTTTGGGTCTTAGTCATAAATATTAAGTATCCCCCGAATGTATGTAGGAGGGATGGCAGCAGGAATCTCCAATATATAGGTTTCAATAAGGGATGCGATGATGCCAGATGTATCAACATTGGGCAGCATCACAGTGGGTTCCTGGGCTACCACCATTCTGAGATGATGGTAGGCCATTGTAGCCTATGGGCTACGGACCACACTGCCAGTGGGGCAGTGCAGTCAGTGGGGTCGGCAGGAGGGGGGTGAGCACTAACCCCCCTGTGCAGACACCCCGGCACCAGGCGAAGCAGAGAGCAGGGACCGGCTCCTATCAGATCCCTGTCCCTGTGTCTGCAGGGTAATACAGTCACCTGAAAAGTTTGCATATTTCAATGCGCTCCTGGGCGGTAAATGTCGCCCAGACTGCATCGCATCTTCGATCCAATAATAAATAGGCCTCAAAATGACTTACATCCAAATGTTGATGAGCCCCAAAGCAGTTGGTAAGATCTAATGTACTTGTTGAAGGAAAGACACTGATAGGTGTCAGAGCTTGTTCATTTATTGTGTTTTACAAGTGGTTCTATACAAGTGGCCATAAGGAACCTTATTTAAAATGCATGTAGCTAATGCCAGATGGATCATATGGATCATTGTGCTTTATAACCTATACAGGGACTTGCAACTGATGATCCCATTGAAATATATTATATCTCTACTTTATTTAAATGTAGCAGCTGCAAAATGTGGGTTAGGTGAAATCAGGATATTACTACACTCTTCAGGGAGAAAGGGAGTTTGCTTCTATTTCAGGGAGTCTCCTGCAGAATGCAACTATGGGCCTGATTCACACCTGATTGCTGGGCTGTGAATTATTGGAACCCTGTGATCAGGTATACGCCACCCCAACAAAGTAAAATCCCCCCACCCCTGTGAAAGCGATTGCCTAGCAGGGCTTACAATAATATTGTAGGCCTGCGATTAGCTGCAAATCCACTCACCATCTAATGATTTTCCCACTGTGTACAGTCTGTGCGTAGCCCAGGACTTATTTGACGGCTGTGCCAGAAACAGGCTGATCGGGGCCGGAGCTGACATCATACGACTTCCCCTCAAACACCTGGACACGCATGGGTTTTTCCTGACACTCCCAGAAAATGTCCGGTTACCACCCCCAAATGCCAGCTTTCTGTCAATCACCTTGCGTACAGCCAGCAATAAAAAAGTAGCAGTTTTTTATCGTAGAATGGCATCGCGCATGCGTTCTATGGGCCATACGTAAGTGTAGTCTATCGATAATCGCCTGGCCTGGGAATTCCGAGCAGTGCAATCAGGTCTGAACTCAATTATTTTAACGCTACATAATTAGCATAATATATAGACACTCTTTCAAATAATTTAATAACAGCACTATCCAAACCAGGAGTTATGATCCATTATAATATATGTTTAAATACAGACTACAGTTAAATCAAGATACCTGTTGATTAACTGTATGGGTTTAATTCAAATCTAATATTATAACTTTTCCTAATTTTAAGGCAATGATAACTATTTTTAGTCTGTGTGTTTCATAAACCGGTGATTATTTATACCACGTTCAGACCACAAATGCTGGGTTTCACTGGGACTTTGAAACGATTCAGTCCCGGTGCAACCCTGCATTTGCGGTCTGTTCAGAGTGCATCAGTGATCCAGCAATATTGCCAGTTCGCTGACGTCATGTGGTGGCGTGGTGGAGCATCGGAGCGTCATCGGAAGCGGGGAAGAAGGCAGCGCTTAGAGCTGGCGCTGCTCCAAGTGCTGCCTCCTCCATTACTGTGAATGGGAAATGGGTCGCTCGACCTGATTAACCCATTCACAATGCACAGCAACATGGCAACGACCGGTAAGAACCCTTACTTTTACCCGGTTCATATTGCCGTGTTGCTACCGGTTAGCTGTATCGGTAACCCCTTTCACATCGCACCAATTACTGGCAAGAAACCGGCATGAACCCAGTAATTAGGTGCAAAGTGAAAGGGGTATTAGTTAAACAGGGCTCCAGGTAGATATTTGGATGGGATGCAGTTAGAATCCCGGCTGTCAAAATCCTGACGCCGGAATCCCGACCGCCGAAATACCAACACATTCTCCCTCTATGGGTGTCCACGACACCCATAGAGTGAGAATAAATTAGTGTGCCGTGCGTAGCGAGGCACCGGCCCGGCCTGGCGAGCCTGCAAGGGGGGATCCACATCCCCGGTGGTCGGGATTCCGGCGGTCTGGATTTTGAACGCCAGGATTCCGACCGCTGGTATTTAGTACCAATCCCATTTGGATCATGGATTAATCTTTAATTTATTTAATTTAAAAAAAGTTGAAATTTGCTGTGTCTCACTGTATGTGGATGACATCATTTCATAAGGATCTCTCAATGCAAATGGTTGTAGTGACTGCAGCCATCTATTTATCCTGCTCATGCTCTGTCTACAGAATAATAATAACTATTGATCATACCAGAGGAGAGCACTTTGCACTGTCTCCTCTCGAACCACCGAGACTCGCAAACTGCACGGCAGTGCGCTGACATCACAGCATGATGATGGACAGCCAAAATGAGCTTACTTCCTCCATCCCACACAGGAAAGGACATAGGGCCTATTTCTGGTTCACTTGCAAAAGCTAATTCTCTCTCTAATGGACAAAACCTGTGCACTGCAGGTGGGGCTGATGTAACATGTGCAGAGAGTTGGATTTGGGTCACGGGTGGGGTTTGTTCTTCAAACTGATATCTATAGTGTAGTGTAAAAATAAAGCAGCCAGTATTTACTCTGCAAAAATAACACCAAAACTCTCTCTGCACATGTGACACCTCAGACAGGGGGGACTTGTGAAGGGGGGTGGGAGTATACAAGATTGTGCATACCTCCAAACATGACCCATTACAGGAGGGACAAAATGTTCTCTATCTGGACTTCCCTCATTATATGATTGGCGCGAGCAGCCTCTGTACTACTTACACACTAAGGGCCAGGTGCACTAAGCTTCAAAAGTGATAAACTTGAGAGTGATAAATAACCAACCAATCAGCTCCTCCCTGCCATGTCACAGGCTGTGTTTGAAAACTGTCAGGTAGGAGCTGATTGGCTGGTTGTTTATCACTGTCTGGTTTATCACTTTTGAAGCTTAGTGCATCTGGCCCTAAGACAGGAATCAGGAGAGCTATTTATTACAGTGCTCAGAGAGGACCCCCTGAAAGTGGGAGGCCCAGGGAGGCCCAGTGGGACCCCCTGCACACCATTCCCCTTCCCTAATCTGGCTATGCCTGGGCTGGTGTCATGAAAGTATCACTGCAGGATGCAGTGATACTATATACCAGACCCTCACTACCACCACCACCACCACCACCTCTCCTCAGATACTGTTCTTGGTGAAGGCTGTTTGAATTCTGCAGACTATCGGTGGGATTCCTCCATTCCTCCGGGCATCCGCAAACTTTGTAGGTTTCGAATGACCAATTTATGGGATGCAAAGCATTCCGGAGATTGGCTACCACATCTAAAGATGGTGGTAGCCCATTGTAGCCTATGGGCTACACTTTGCATAGTTATGTAGTGTACACACGGTGCAATTCTATTTTGACTATATAATTAAAATATAAAAAATCTGTGCAGGCAGGACTGAATTGTACAGATCTGTATAGTATATAGTACTATATATAGTACTATATAGTAAAAATCGAATCTGTACACAGTGCTGTGCGATTTGATCCCGATTGAATCACAAGGCAATCGCACCATGTGTACACACCTTTAGTTAATGAAAAATTCCCCTGGGACCCTCTCTGGCTATGGCTACCATTACGGTGCCGCACAGGCCCAGTAGCCCTGGCAGATCACATTGTAAATGCAAACCTTGATAAATGGGCCATTAAAACACTTATGACCTGTCAAAAATACTCAGATTCTGCATCAATACCAATAGCTTCACAAGGGAGGCACAGGCAGCGGTTCTGGGATATAGGCTCGACCATGTTCGGGTCGACAATACCATGATCAACCACTAGTGGTGGAACGCGTATAGTTAGTGACGGGAGATTGAGGCCTGTGAGTGATCGACTGGAACGTGGTCGACAGTAGCATGGTTGACATGAGTTTATTTTTTTTGGTACTGTTTACCTAGAACGGCGCCCACGATCTATATCGCGGGTATCTTGCCGCAAATCGCAGGCATCGCATGCATCTTATGTGTTTGTAATGTTAAATTACCTTCCAATCAACCAGATCAACCCAATGGACCCGATTTTACATAGGGAACAATGTTAAATTCCCTTCCAATCAACCAGATAAACCCAATGGCCACGAACCCAAAAGCCACACCCCCTTAGTGGACTACACTTGCCGCACCGGGAGCCAAATGGTTAAGTGACACCACTGGCCAGCACTTATACTTAGTCTAGTCACTATGTATGGCAATAAACTCCACTGTGAGTAGTGGCACTAGATGTCACAGTGGAGTCCAGTGCAATACTGTTCTGTGTATTTGGTTGCTTGTTCTATCCTGAATGCCAGTTATCTGTAAGAAGAAGCTAATTAGAAGAGAAGCTTATATAGCAAAGGGGCATGGGTGGGAGAGTACATACTTACTACCATTACATTTTATTTGTATTGTATGCTAGTAAATCAGGCAATTATTCTTGCAATGTACACTAGCCCCATTGTAATTGTTTTGTACTGAACACTAGCTACTAGGCGATGAGTTATCTATTACATGCCAGCCATAACACATAATAGTGCTATGTGCTAGGCAATAGCTCTATACTTCACATAAGCCACCAGGGAATCTGGAATATCCCACCAGGGAATGGTATCCTGGCATGTATACTAACTATCAGACAATAGGATTGGCACAGCCTGATCTGGCATACTGCATGGGATGATGCACTGTACTGAGACAGTATACTGTGGGCCAGATGCACTTAGCTTCAAAAAGTGATCAAATATACTGGAAGACTAATTGGCTCTGTGTGTGCGTGTACATGTGGTAGGGAATGTAGATTGTTATCTTCACTTGGCCAGGGACTGCCCCAGTGAAGACTACTCTGTAAAGCACTGTGGAATGCGTGTGCGCTATATAAGAAACTGTTAATAAATAATAATAATAAGTACCAATACCTGATATCCTGAATCTGTCTTTTCAGGTACTCTCCTGGATTCTCTTTATTGGAGCACTTAGTTATGTAAAAGTAATGATTGGAGTGATTCTACGCAGCCAAAGTCACAGTGCCCTTGTGTGGTGTGGTGCGGTAGTGCAGCTTGGATCCATGATTGGGGCACTCATAATGTTTCCGTTGGTCAATGTATATGGATTTTTCAAATCAGCCGATCTCTGCAATATAAACTGCCCTAGCTAAGTGTCAACTCACAGAATCAGAAAATGAAGACCACATACTGTATGCATCTTTACCTCTTATGCCAGAGAATTAGAATCTAGAAAGAAGTTGACACAATTGTTTTAATAATATCTCCCAAATGATACTCACGTCTTTTGAATATATCTACTGTAGGTTTCTACTAACAAAATATAATTCGAGCTTGAAAAGATGGGCAATTATACGCATGTGCAGGGCCGCTGCGTGAACAACTTCAGCGACTATCACAGTTGCGAGTCATTCGCACGAATAGAGGAGGGTGGGGGGCGGGCAGGAGAACACCCAGCATTTCAAGGGAGACCCAATTAAAACGCTGTGCTTTCCGATGCCTGCCGGGGGCAGGGCGCTGATGTCACACGACATCAGCACCCACCACCTCTTCGGTTCACTCCGACGGAAATAACTGTCAGTTTAAATTGACTTTTATTTCTGAAGGCAACTGAAATAATTAGAATGATTTCTCTCCCCTTTGGCTGCATGCTCTCAGACACATCCCCTTGCATGTTACCAATGGGATATGGGCGGCACTGGTGGCAGGTGGAGGGTTGGGGGGGGGGGGGGGTTTCAGTGGTAGTGACAGGGCTGCTGCTTGGAATTTTGGGGCCCCGGACTGATTTTTAGTCCAGGCCTCCCCCTCACTTACTATCTGGCTCCCCCCCTCACTTAACGCCCCCGGCACCGGGTCCCAACCCCCTCCGCTGTGCTGCCTCCTGCTCAGTGCACTGTGGCTGAATGAAGCTCTGCTCCCAGAGAGCAGGCTTCTTTGCCTCCGGATGCTGGCAGCCAATTAAAATGTGGCACAGCCAGCAGTACGTGAGCTCTGATTGGCTGCCAGCGCCTGGAGGTGAAGAAGCCTCCAGGACTCTGCAGGGCTTCATTCGGCGCACTGAGAGTGCAGGCAGCACAGCGGGTGGTGGGCAAAATTAGTTGCCCGGGCCTTTTCCTCTCTCTCAGAGAGGCCGGGCCCGGGACAGCTCTCCCCACAGCACCCCCCTATTGGTGGGCCTGGGTAGTGAGGCTTAGGCATGTCAACCTTTTGTCTGTGTCGACCTAAGGCCTGTCAGTCTTTAGTGATCGACCCAATGTATGTCGACCTCAATGGTGTCAACCCTAACGACTGTTTCCCAATTTAATAAACAAAATTGGTGCTTGTGGCTTCCAATCATAAAATATAATATTTGGACGAAACCAAAGTGAAATCTCTGATACTCTAGGGCACTGTAATTCAAAAATGTTCAGGAAGCACTGCCATACTGCTAGAGAGAAGATGACTAACTTTTTGCACCATTGGTCAAAGCATAAGAAAGACAACTACAAAAGACCAAAGGTCCATTCCGAAAATATATGAAAAAGAGAGAAATTATGTAACTTCTGGGGTCAGCTTTGTCATTAGCCAGCTTTAGGCAGTAGCCTAGGGTGCCAGGTTGTCGGGGGGCAGGGGGAGGGTTGGGGGCACCAGGTCTACCACAGGAAGGAAGGCAGTCATCCTTAGGGTACTACTTAATGCAGGTGGCAGCTGTGCCACCTCCACACCTTCACCTGAGGGGCTTGACTCTGGGTATTGGCAGCAATGTTAGGTTGGGGGTAGTACAGTAGGTTGAAGTTTTGCCAAGTATGAAGAGAAACCTACACTGGCCCTTGTCAGATCTTGCGTAAAAATGCAGGGATGGAATTCAGGCTTATTATAGGGCTACTAACAAAACTGCCACCGCTGCTACTACTACCCAGTGTGGAAGCTGCAGGACTGCAAAACAATGTTATCGGGATAAAAGGTGGATACAGTAACTACAGAGAGAGATTATCCCTCTTATTAGAACCACTACCTTCTTGCAGCAGGCAACACCATATCAACAGACCACCGGAAGGTTTGTCCCATGAGTAACCCTTGCTAAACCTATAGCTATGGCCAAAGAGGTTTGATACAGAGCAAGTACAGTACAAGATCCTGCTCCTACACTATCAGGCCCTATTCATAGTTCTTATGTTTTTTTGCACTACAGTACATTTGAACCATAAAGTATCCATTACTGGCCTACTTGGTTACCAGTGTATCAAATCTTGATACAGAGTTGTATCAAGATTTGGAGAGATATAGTGGAGTAATTGCCAAAAACAACCAATCAACTTCTCAAAGTCATTTCAAAACCTGTTCTATATAAATTACAGAACGTGATTGGTTGCTTTGGACAAATTGTTCACTTTATCTCTCTCTAATGGGGCATACACCCACCGTTTTTTATTTTGCTCTTGCTTTCGATCCTGGTGCACGGCCCCAGGATCGAACGCAGTAATAGACTTGGCAAGTCTATGTCTGCTTTGATCTATTTCTGCCTCTCTCCCCCCACTCGCCGCCCTCCCTCCTTCCTGTTCGATTCCAGCAACCCGTCAGGTCCTGGCGGCAGTCTATATCAGATTGGTATCGGTGTACACGCCACAAAGCTTGATATGTATACTATTGTAAAGCGCAACGGAATCTGCTGCGCTATATAAGAAACTGTAAATAAATAAATAAATATATCTCCCTTGCTGTCATTTATGGTGACTTAGATGTCCTCAAAATCCAAGTCACCTCTTTGCTAAACATAGAGTTATTTTTTCATAATAACCCCTTTCGACATTTTCAATAACCACTGGTAAAAACCTATTTATAATAAGTGCATAAAATGTATTTATACCATTGTATGTTACCCGCTACAGCACATAATGACAAAACTCACTAAAACATGTTCCTTCTACTGCCAATCCTCCTCCGTAGTGACCTCAAACCTACTTAACCCTAGTCTACATTTCCTAAGCAGCACTTTTCAAAGCTGCTGCATCTCTTTTGGTTTCGTCCACTGGATTCAAGGGTCAATAATATAAAATCTATTGTCACAAACCACCATAGACGTGGCAGCTTTGGAAAATGTTGTGTCATAACTTTATTGCAATGACTGTAAAGTTGCTGCCAGAACCAGCTAGGTCCAGTAACAGATGTTTTCCAGAATACATGGCTGACTGCCATAGTGATCAGCAGCTATAAAAACAAAGTGAAAGGTCAACATGACAATGGTCATTACACACAGGGTTTTTTTTTGGGGGGGTTTCTCATGTTTTCCAAACTTCCGCTTGATTTATGGATTAATATTGGGAATAGTAATCTTGGCCGAAGGCTAGAGAGCATACTGAGGTCACATATAATAAAAAATACAAAATAACACCCCAAATACTTGTGTTGACCATATCTGTTTTGACTTTTGCCATGTCGATCCTTTGGGGTTTATTTACTAAGTTCTAGTTCTATTGAAGATGGTATGTGGCTAAGGGCAACCAATCAGATTGTACCTATTATCTTCTGGAAGGTGCTAAATTAATAAGAAGTAGATGCTGATTGGTTGCCCATAGCAACAGCCCATCTACTATAGAACTCCCATCTTAGTAAATAAACCCCTTTGACTTAAATCTTTTGTACCTGTCAACCTTACCTACTCTCTACCTTTAACCTGTTGACCTTTTGACCTTGTTAACCTACAGCATGTCAAACATAAGGGTTGACCTAATGGCACTGTAGATCTTCTATTCCACATTCTATGTAACAATAAATATTGTGCTACAAGAGGACTTCAGAATTTAGAACACATTTTGGGCGGGATGCTATATAGCAGAAATGCGGTAAAAACCCCGTTTTCGGGGTTTCTACCGCATTTCTATATGCTATATGGCGCCTCCGCAATGTCAGCGCTGCGGAGGGAATCGCCAGCTAAAGCTGGCGAATCCCTGCAGAAGCCTATGGGCTTCTTACCGCAGCGCTGTTTGAGGGATCCGTCACGGATCCCTCCCAGCGTGCCCTGCGGCCGGCGCCGGGGTCTGCGCATGCGCAGATGGACTCCCGGGTCACAGACCCGGAAGTCCAGCGCCGGCACCGCATCGCAAGGGACAGCTCTTACCGCAAGAGCTGTCCCTTGCATGAATAACGGCATATGTTATAGCATATGCCGTTATTAAAAATGCGATGTCCGGCGATAATGGGCGCGGATGTTACAACATCCCGCCCTTTAAATTAAAACATGAAATCAATGAGGTTATATTATATTATAACCTTGGCTTCTCTCCTTTGGTAGAGCTAATCCTTTACATTAATATGGTTGTGAAGCATAATACACCATTGCCAATAGGCATTGTCACCACATATCAACCATCACCTCTGTGGATTCCCCTAAATAGTGATAAATAAACTGCCTTCGTGTCTCATCTGCCAGGGGTAGTTTTCTCATTAAGTAGATATGGAGCAGACGTTAACCCTAACTGTCCTGACAGAAAGCATTTGCAATCCCCTGGAGAGAGGGGGATCTGGTCATCACAATCCTAGGTGCAGCTGAGACCCTCTATATGAGATGCCCTTTTTCTGAAATGGGATCAAAGCGGGACACAATAGGAGATCTGAGCCTACACCTTGTCCTTAATCAGAGTATATGACAGCTTCAGCTGTAGGCCTCTGTTTATCAATTACAAGCTGTGTTGAGGTGATATGCATCGTTCCATGACAATTATCAGCTCAATAATTAAATGCCTCGCTGAGTTCATGGTTGCAAGAGCAGAGCTGTGTCTGCAGGTGAACACAGTAAAACGCTTTCTATGATGACAAAGGAAACTGCTTGCTGATTCCTCCTCTCTCTGGTTTTCAGTTAACTGCAAAAATGTGGCCCACATGTAGTCTAACTCTGGGTACAAATCATACATCCACACAGGTGAATTTAAAATACAATAAATACTATGTGCAGTTGGCCATACACAATTGGTCTATCCTCAGCAGATCCAACCAACTGGTTTTTCCTACCGGGTCACCTGGCTTTTAAACTTGCTTATATACCAGATCTGGCCACGACCAGCCAACCATTATACAAGTGAGTAGACTGCTGTCTGAAGTAGGCGACCCATTTCCGGTCCTGACAGCATTGCACACTAGGATCCTGACACCATCCATTCATGCAGTAGGACATAGTGGACATGGCGGTGGCCCTGGAGTCCAAGGCAGAGTTCGGAAGCAAGCGTGCTGTGGCGGTTCCCAGTTTAAATGACTCGGCTCAACACCTCATTATTCTGCCCACTTGTACAAGCTAGTATTAGCCAGTGCGAGGCAGCAGCTGTCAGACTTATGTCTGAGGAGGAGCAAGGAACAGCTTATATGAAGACTGAAGATGCTGGAGAAAATCCAGGTCCATGCAAAAGGGCTTAAAGGTTGCTGCCAACCAGCAAAAAAATACCAGAAGTCTGGCGGGCGTGAAAGTGATCCTACATGCTGCCAACCAACAGGTGAACTTTACAGATATAAAGAACAATTTTAAAACTTACACCCACCGCCAACCAAGGCTGAAAGTTGGTTGCTGCTCAGGAGGGGGAACCCCATTTTGTTTTGGGGGTCCCCACTTTCCAAAGAATTTCTGCCCTGGGCTGACCTTTTTTTTTAGTGTGATGGCAAGGAGACCCCAACTCTGACAGTCCCCGGCTTTGGCATGATACCCCTCGCTGTTTTTTTACACTTTATTTCAATTAACAAAAAAGGTGCGGGATCCAGGGCTGGATTTTGGGGTGCGGTAGGCTCCACTTTTTTTTTATATTATGGAAAACTTTAAAATCCCCTGACCCTATTCCCCAGGATATTAATCATTCTCAGCCTCCCCCTTTGACCATTGTTCTTAATATATTCCTCCCTTTCCCCACCTCATTATCAATAAAAAAAATCCCCATTTCCCCCCCACAGACAGTTTATATTTTTAGCAGATTACTTCAACAGACACAGATTGGAGGTGAATGTAGAATCTGCGAGCAGGTCTGCAGTAGGATTGTATAAACAGTCTAATCCCAGATTTTACAATCTCGCATATACATGTGGTCATAGTAAAGCCGTTGATCTTTAGAAATAAATAAGTACTGTAAATAAACAAATGGACATGTATCCATCTAAGCCTAAGGTGATGACCAGTACCATGGCTAGAGCCTGATTTCCACTAATGCAGTGAGACAATGGGCCTTATTCTGATCGGTGCGGATATTCCCGCATGCGGACGGACCGCCGATGTTGATCGTCTGCGCATGTGCAGAGGTCACTCTGCGCATGTGCAGGCGATTTCGCCGCACGGATTCTTTATACGCCGCACAGGGGGCGTAGAGGGGCGTGAGGGGCTACTTAGCCTCATTACCCTATGCATACGCCCCGCGTTTCATGGGCGTTCCCATGCAAACGCGGGGCGTATGCATGGTAATGAGGCCGTGACGCGTGGGTACGGGGCGGGCATCTGACATCGCCGGATGTCAGCTGCCCGCCCCCATACATGATTTCACACGGACAAGTGTCCGTGTGGTCTTGTGTGGCGGGACCTGGTGGAGCGTGCGGCCCTGCATTCAATGTTCGGCGACCATCGAATGCAGGGGCTGCTCCCAAGACGGAGGAGGCGTATCCCCGTCCAATTTCATGCGGATCACCACATATCCGCGTACGGACGGCAGGTGGCGATCCGTATGGAAGGCGGGGATTCGCCTGCACGGTCGCGGCCGCATATTCTGATCGGGCCGCACCGATCAGAATAAGGCCAAATGAGACTGGGATTTTCCCTGCACCAGGCTTTCCTGGTCACACTAATGCACGGAGGGCCTGATTCTGGTTGCCCCCCCCACACACACACTGCCCCTCGTAACAAAGACATATCCCCTTGCATGCCGCCATTGCAGAAGTAATCATTTGATGGTCGCCAACCATCGATGATTCACCTGCCATCACAAATAAAAGTCTGAACTGACTTTTATTTGAATGTGCCCCCGGCATACATCGGCCCACCCATGTACCCATTGAAACACCCGCTTTTTCATGGGGATGCCCATAAAACGCTGCATGTTCCCATGGGAGGTTCCAGTCCACGCCTCCGACCGCCTCCAGTCCTCCCACCCCGCTGCGAATGGCCCGGCGAGTGTGTCACTCGCCATTTGCTCTCGGGTTTGCACGCACGCAGAAATGTGCATGTGCAAACCCCGACCATTGAGGCAGGGGACAAATACGGATCACTGCGTGTGATCCAGAATCACCCCCCGAGTCTCAAATGTGAACTAGCATCAGCGCACGGATATAAAACTCTTGGCTGAATAGGCTTTCACAAATGTTTATGCCCAACCCATGGGCAGCCAGTCTTGTACAGAATAGATGTAGGGCTTTTCCTGGCATCACTCCTATTGTGGATGTTGAGGTGCTAGTGAAAAGTTACAAACAGATTAAATACTGTTATTACACCAATAGTTCCTGCAACCCCAGACTGTTATTGCAATGGGTGTGAGGTGCCGTTCCAACAGCGTTTAAACCCTGGCAACGGCACCTGATCTTGAGCCCTTTGCAGGCTGGTTTCACCCCGAATTCATACAAAATTGCTCACTACCCAATGGCGCAGCAGGTATTTTTTGTCGAATTCGGGCTACCGTAAATTGCGACGCTGCATCATTGATTCGCACCCGCAAATTCATAGTGGCTCATAGGATCGACCCCTATGTGTGTATGCATGTGATTATGGAAGTACAGCTTGTCCCAGCAGCCCATTAAAACATATAGGGGGAAATTGACTAAGACCAGAGGTCTATTTCACATGGGATGTTACCATGGGCAACCAATCAGAAACTACTTCTTATTCACCTTCTAGAAAATAATAGTTTCTGATTGGTTGCCCATAGCAACATCCCGTGTGAAATAGAACTCCCATCTTAGTAAATTTTCCCCATAGTATCTAATAGAATAAACACATTTGAATTCAAATAAAAAGACCAGTACGTGCAACTAAAGAAATTCAAATCTGATTTTTGCAGCCCGCAGTAGGACTTTAAATCATTATTAAACTCTCCACAAATACCCCACTTTAAAATGGGAGGTTATTTTCTATGGGGAAGAACTAAACTTGAGAAGAAACATGTAAATAATGTAAAAACCATCAGTGTAAATGGCCATTTAGGGATGTGAGTCCTGTCCACCAGCCACATGGGAGTTTCTCTTTCACTTTCCTATTATGATGGCCAAGGATAATGAACTCACATACAATAAAATGCTCATTTTGCTCTTTTGTAGCAGTGCAGCAGTCTGTATTGAGATGCAAAGTGCTGTGTGACAATGCTTGCTTCCCTCAGCCTGTCAGATGGATCCTGAGTTGCAGCTGGTCAGGGGTTTGCCACCACCTGGTCATCGAATGTTCTCATGAGCTCCTGGTTCAGCCTGGAGGGGTGGAGAGGCCATTTTCCTCCCATCTGCTCATAGACTGCTGTCCTCTGCCACCCTCCCCCTTCACACACCCTTTAACCTGGATGCAGCAAGACAAATGTGAGAAATATTCAAATACCTCTTAACCTCTGTACTTTTCCTGACCTTCATTAGGTATACACAGGTCGCTGTGAGAAATGTGATCTGTATACCAAGAATTGGACTCATACAGCATATGCTTACACATATCAACCTGTGGAAGGTTATTAATTATTTAAGGACACTATGACACATAGAGGGTTATTCTGGTTGATTCGCAAGGCTGTGAATTCCCAGCCTTGCGAGTCCACCAAACCCCGCCCGGGGAATGAACTGGCTGCCCGCCCCCCGCACCTGTGTCACTGCCTCATTACCATGAGAACGCCCAGCGTTTTCATGGGAACGCCCATGGAACGCTGAGCGTTCTCCGCCCCCCGCACGCCATCATGGGTGCTTGCACCCAGCGAACCGAAAGTTTGCCGTGGGTGCACGCACCCTACGTCTGCACATGCGCAGAAACGCGCCTGTGCATGCACAGACGCGCACCATTGGTCCTCCATGCGAAAGCACAGAGGACCGAATGGATTTGAATAACCCCCATACTGTATAAGGAAAGGTTACTCTACACCAGATATATACAATATAACAATGTACAGGGATGAATAGGAATATGATTAAGAGAACAAATTGCAGTATATTTAATCATTTCATTAAAAGTTGAGGTTTGTACATTTGTGTGTGCCAAAGAAAAAATGGCATACCTCCGAACTGTCCCGATTTTCACAAGATAGTCCTGTTTTTTCCCCCGAACAGTCCCGTGTCCTGCACGGGGCCGGAAGTGTCCTTCGGTGGGGGGATGGGGAGGATTGCTGGGAGTACCCCCTGCCGTAGAGCAGCGGTGAATAGATGCTGTGCGCATGTGCGCAAAGTCTATTCTCAGAGACAGAGGAGCTGGGGCATGGTCAGCGGCTCACAGAGCCACTGGCCATTCCCCCACAGCTGCAAAAAATGTTACTAGGCCACACCCTCAACTTCCCAGGTACGCATCTCGTCATTCAGAATTTGGGAGGTATGTCATGGTAAGGGGTGTGGTTTTGGGTCGAAAAAGCCAAACCTGAAAGTCACGCCCCCAGTTTCAACATGCCTAGAATCCAGGAGGTGCTATCTATGACCCCAGACCATCTCTCCTGTGAGTAGATGAATGCATGAATCTATTCACTGCTTGCAAGGCCTGACAACAGGGGGGACAACAAAGGGTATATCCCAGGCCCTAAGGTTCAAAGGGTCCCCAAGATTCAGGGATGCCACAGCTCCTAATTGTGATGGAAGAAACCCCATCCCTGTTGCAATTAGGTACAAACCCTGCACAAAGTTGTACGCCCCCCTCCTCCCCTATGGTTACCCCATTAGCCCGGCCTGCATATTATCAGCCATGCGATCAAGCCTGAACAAACCCTCTAGTCTGCACCGAAGATATAGTGTGTACAAACCAGTGGCTGTAATTGCATATGTACATAATAGTATGGTTACTGGTCTCCCTCAGATTCAGTTTTGATTTTTAAAGACCTGGGATGCAGCCAAATCACAATTCTGCAAATATCAACATAAAAATAATAACAAGCTTTGCAAGACTTAGAGGAAAATAAGACACTGGAGAAATAATTCCCAATGCTCTTCATCATATGAAATACCTCAATATTCTGTATTGAGTCAGCTTCCCAAGGAATAGTTTGCTGACACAGCACGTGCTGTTAATAATTACTCTGTAACACAGATCTCGTGAAAGGCTGGAATTATCCACTGACTAAAAACACAAACAGGAGTCTGGACTGAAAATGGAACTGTTGGTTTCTGGCTTTGCTGAGCAGCACAACCATTTGATTTATCCTCTAAAGCGGAGGATGAATGTATTTATCTCCAGGTCCCGGCAGACTATTTTCTGATATGTAACAGAAGATGTTCTCTTACGTTTCTGTCACTCTTTAAATAGAAGATCTTTATCTCTTATCCGAGAGCAACAGGAATAATAGAGGGGGCTGCAACATTACAGTGGTCAGCTATACAACACTAGAACATAATATACTGTGTGAAGGCCAGGGGTAGAAGGGACAAGCACAGAATAAAGATTGTGGAATTGTACATGATAAAATTATACTAGCGCAAAAATGCATGCAGTACTAGGAATGGGATTTTTCAGATTTCACACAGTATTTCTTAGGCTTACCAAACCATTAATTTAAACTAGGGGTGAGCGGATTCGGTTTTATTCGGATTTACTCGGTTCTTTTCACCAAATTATAACAATTTCTGTTTTTTTTCCAATTGGCTATCGGCTGTCACGTGTTTTGGATAAAACAGAAGACCACTATATTCTAGTGTTGTATTGGGCGCTAGCAAAATAAATATTGAAAAAAAAGTAATACAAAATGCCCGCATAAATATATAATTATTCCACAATAATTTTAATAAAGCTCAGCTGCAGTCCTCTACATGTGCAAGTGTAGGTTACAAGGGCCTGCCTTTCACCTGGACCTATAATTTACAGGTACAGGGTATGGACAGGAAAAACTGCAAAACCAAAGACAATTGAGTTTCTGCGCAAAAACAACAGTACAATAATACTAAAATAAATTAATATAATATATATAAAAAAAACATTCATATGACTAGAGGCACCCCGGATTATTAGTCCAGAAACCAGCTTTATTCATCCCTGCATCCGTCCAAGTTGGAGACTACACCATCCATTACTTGGAAGAACACCGGTGGAAATCCGATGTCATTACGCACAGTCATAGTCCCTAGAAGCAGGGCCGTTTCTAGACAATTTAGCTCCCAGGGCAAAGGAATAAAATTGCGCCCCCCCCCCCCCCCCAAAAAAAAAAAAAGTTAACATGACATAGAAGAAATTGCACGCGCCGGAGGCGCGCGCGTCGAAATAGGGGCGTGGTTTATTTTTAGAAAGGTGTGGCTTAATAAAAGGGCGTGGTCTAGCAGGAAAACAATTACCTTACATCTCACCTTTGCAACCTGCATGTCCAGACATTGGTTACCACGGGAATTGTCATTGTACTCCCGCACTTTAGTTGGCGGGCTGAAGGCCACACAGTGACATAAAAATATAAAGGCCCACACAGTGACCTAGTACGCCTCACAGATCAAGGCCAAACAATGACAGGCTACTTGAATCATTATACACTATTTATCCGTGATGCCAATTACACATGACGCCGCACACAGTGATGACAATTACACATTGTCGCACACCTTGATGATAATTACACATTATGTCGCACACCGTGATGACAATTACACATTACGCCGCACACCATGATGACAATTACACATTATGATGCCCGTTACACCCCACACTGTGATGGCAATTACACAATACTCTACACACCGTAATGCCTATTACACATTATGCCCCACACTCCGCTGCCGCACAACTCATGCCGTTTACTAATATGCCCCCACAGTGCCACACATATGCCCCCACAGTGCCACACATATATGCCCCCACAGTGACAGCTATGCCCCCACAGTGCCACATATATATATATGCCTCCACAGTGCCACAGATATGTCCCCAGTGCCAGATATGCCCCCACAGTGCCACACATATGCCCCCACAGTGCCACACATATATGCCCCCACAGTGACAGCTATGCCCCCACAGTGCCACATACATATATGCCCCCACAGTGCCACATATATATATGCCCCCACAGTGCCACATACAGTATATATGCCCCCATAGTGCCACAGATATGTCCCCAGTGCCAGATATGTCCCCACAGTGCCACACATATGCCCCCACAGTGACAGCTATGCCTCCACAGTGCCACATATATATGCCCCCACAGTGCCACAGATATGTCCCCAGTGCCAGATATGCCCCCACAGTGACACACATATGCCCATACAGTGCCAGATATGCCCCCACAATGCCACATATACATGCCCCCACAGTGCCAAATATGCCCCTAGTGCCATAGATATGTCCCCAGTGCCACAGATATGCCCCCAAAGTGCCACATATATGCCCCCACAGTGCCAAATATGCCCCCACAGTGCCACACATTCCCCCAAAGTGCCAGCAGCACAACTCACTATCTCTCTAGGTCTCCCCCTCCAGTCCCCCGCCGCTGCATGCTGCTGCCGGTGCTTTGCTTTCACTCATGTGTCCCTGAGCCGTCAGCCATTCATACCGAGCGGGCTGGCTCCTGATTGGCTGCCAGCCCGCAAGGTCCTCTGATTGGCTGCCAGCCCAATGACACAGTGAGCGAGGGGAAGGAGATACGCGCGATGCGCTCCCCTCCCCTGGGGCTCACCTGTGCCTGTTCATTGCGGACGGGAAGCGGGGGACTTGGAGGCGGGCGGCGGCGGCGGGACTTGGAGGCAGCGTTGTGGAAGCTCAGCTGCCGGCCGGGCGCCCTGGCTGTGTAACAGGTGGACAAGCCGTGCGGCGCCCCGGGCTGCTGCACGGCTTGTCCGCCTGTAGAAACGGCCCTGCCTAGAAGACTCCAGCGAGAGTGGGAGCACGCGGCAGCGCAGGTGAGAGCCACGCTAGCCGCTCCTTTGTAACATTGCCTCTGGCAGCGTGGGTTAGAGACACGCCAGTCTCACCATCTACAAGGCTTCTCCCTGCTTCTCTCACTGGAGGGACACTCTAATACCGCTTTCACACTGCCTAAACGTTTAAAAAAAACGGTATTTTGAAACGGTATTTAAAACGGGTCTGAGCCTTCACATTGCAGTAGATTACCGTTTTAAATATCGTTTAAATACCATTCACATCAGTCAACCCGTTTAATCCCCTGAACACGTTTCAAGGCAGAATGCAGGGTACAGCCTATCACAGGTCTGTAGTCTGTTGTTTTTACTAAATACCGTTTCAGAGCCATTCTCACTGAATAAAATTGGCTTTGAAACGTGTAGGACTGCTTTTTAAACTGCAGCCTTAAATGTTTTAAAATGAAAAAAAAAAAAAAAACGGCAATATACCCTTTAACAAGTGCGGTGTGAAACGGGTATAACATACATTACCGGCCGGATCATTGGCGCATGGCGGTGCAGGTGAGAGATGCGCATACAGCATCATTCATATGCAAAACTTTCTAAATTGGTGAACAGTAATATAATAAAAGACTCCCTGCTGTGGGTGCCGCAGCCCGGCACCACTGCGGTTGTGACTTGGCAAAATAATTATTTCTTTGGAAATATATTCATCCATACTTGTGAAAGCAAACATAATATACAGATGTAATTTAACCTGTTGCTGGAATATGGACCGGGTGCTATTTATTCATAAAGAATATATACAGTGATTTTTTATATATGAAATCATTTCAAGGCTCAATTCTAATCATATGAATATTTTTTTATAGATTATATTAATTTATTTTAGTATTCAGTGGCGGATTCAGGGGGGGGGCACCCGGGCACGTGCCCCCCCTGTCATTTCATTTTGTAGCTGAGGACCAGGGCTTTCCAACGATCCCAGCCCCATGTCTCTAGCCCCCCGGGAACCAGAGATATCGCCTGGCAAAGCTGTAACGTTTTTTCCCCATAGGATAATATGGGACCCGTCAATTCCGACCCCCACCCATGGTTGATCTCATTCAATTCCAAATCGCTGGGCCTTCAATATGATACCAGGCTGGTCCATATCGGTCAATCGGTTTCAGAGATATTACGTGTAAACTAATGTTTTTATTTTTGAAATGTAATTTCATGGCTGTTCATGTTCTTTGAGGGCACATTACTCTGGAACCAAACGTTCCAGTTTCACTGGACCAAAATCAATCAAAGCCCACTCAAAAGTTCTTCAATATGATACTTGTCTCATGTAAATGGATCAGTTGGTTCCGAAGATATAGCCGGTTAAATAAGATAACTGGTTAAAGGGGGGGAGGGGTGGTTTTCTCTCCCCCTCACACAAGAAAATGCTGGGACTAGGCTGGTGTAAAAGGGGCCAACCTGGGAATGCATTTTCTGGTGTGAGAGGGGTATTATTTCAAATAGCCTGGACCTGCAGTGCTCTGAATATAGCCACGCTCTGCCACTGTCAGTGGCTATCACTTCTGCCTGGTGGCTGTCCCCCATTTACCGCGAGCATGTATTCCCCTTGGCAATGAGCATGTAATCCCACATGGCAATGAGCATGGCACCTCTGGCAATGAACATGGAACCCTTGGCAATGAGCATGTAGATAAGCAGCACTTATGTAGCATAATTTTTAATAGGCATTATGGTGTTTGACATAATACATAATGGATATAATGGCGTGTAACTTAACGTGTAATGGACATTATGGTGTAAATGTTTAATGCGCGCCTTTGGTGGACAATGTTCCTGTTTATGAAACGTATTGTGAATTTTGGCTTAATCTGTGTGGCATTATGTGAATTTTGGCTCAATCCGTGTGGCATTTGTCACGGCTAAAGGGCTGGATGGAGTCGTGTGGTGCACAGGAACTGGAGACGGACCAGGAGGAGTAGGATTGAAACGTGCCGGTTTAATAACGGATTTCATAAATGATAAACTTCACTCAAATACTTCTTTAAGTGACAGTTGGATAACTTAAATAGAGTCCAGCACAATACTAATAACGGGCAGGTAAATCTGGAAACGTATACTTGATGAGCCAGAGTACATAGAGGAAGATCCGGAAAGAGGTTGATTTGATGATAGAAGAAATGGATCCGGATGACTGAAAGATGATGGACTGAATGAGTTGAATGAAGAAGGACAGCGGAAAGCTGAGCAGGGTAATTCTGGGACACAAGCAGGAACAAGCACTAGGTAGGACTTGCAGCATTGGTGTCAGGAGAAAACTTCCTTGTAGAAAGATGCAGGGAGCAAGGCACCAGAGTCAGGAGAGAAAGAGCCAGGATCCAGGAAACAGCTAGGAGTTGTGAATGACTCCAAAGACTCATTGCACTGACACTGAACAGCCTAGGCAGATCCCCTATATCCCCAGGGGGCGGCTGCCATTGGCTGTCAGCGCAGGAAGAGGAGGGAACCTCCACTCTGGGCCAATCTGTCTCCTGCCCTCAACCAAGATGGCGACGCCGGCCTCCCCTGCTGCCATCCCTACCTGGAGCTGCCCCTACTCGCACGCCGCAGCCTGGGACCTGCACACGCTAGCCGGCGGCGGGCGCGGACGGGTGAGTACTGTACCCGCCGCGCTCCGTCGCGGCTACGTGTGACAGTACCCCCCCTTTTCAGGGTGACCCCAGGGCGCCTATGGGCCTTGTGAGGATTTCTCTGAAGAAATTGCTTTATCAGCTTCGGAGCGTGAAGATCAATGGAATCCACCCAAGAGTTCTCTTCGGGACCAAACCCAACCCATTCCACCAGATACTGGGTACGAGATTTGCGGCAGCGAGAGTCTATAATGCGTCTTACCTCGAATTCAGCCCCACTCTCGGAGTTAATCTTGGGCAGTTTGGGAATCCTATTTTGATAAGAGTTCAACCTTAAAGGCTTGAGGAGGGACACATGGAAGGAATTCGAAATCCTTAGGGAAGGAGGAAGTTGAAGTCTATAAGCGACCGGATTAATGACTTGGATGATAGGGTATGGCCCAATGAACCGAGGAGCCAGCTTCATAGAGGGCAGACGGAGGCGTATATGGCGGGTAGACAGCCATACCCGGTCTCCGACTTTCAATCGGGGCGCTGCCCTTCTTTTTCTGTCTGCCATCCTCTTGTATCGGGCGGAAGATTTAAGAAGAGCGGTGTGGACTTCTGACCAGATTTTAGCAAAGCGTTGTAATGAAGTGGTTGCTGCAGGAACTTCGGAAGAGGATAATTCTGAGAAATCCGGAGACCGTGGATGTTTGCCGAATACTGTAAAGAAGGGAGTGGTTCCGGAGGAAGAGTGATAGGAGTTGTTATGCATATATTCTGCCCACGGGAGAAGATCCACCCAGTCATCTTGGGAAGACGAGACAAACAGTCGGATAAAGGCCTCCAAGTCTTGATTCACCCGTTCTGTCTGGCCGTTGGTCTGGGGGTGAAAGGCAGTGGAAAACTTGAGTTTGACCTGTACCGCGGCACAGAGAGCTCTCCAGAACTTTGCAACGAACTGTACTCCGCGGTCGGATACAATCTCTTTGGGCAGTCCGTGGAGTTTAAAAATGGTTGAGATAAACAGCTGGGCCAGTACTGGAGCAGAGGGGAGACCTTTTAGTGGGAAAAAATGGACCATTTTAGAGAATCGGTCAACCACTACCCAGATTGCAGTATGACCTTTTGAGGGAGGTAGTTCACAAATGAAGTCCATTGACAGATGGGTCCATGGTTCTGTGGGAATGGTTAGAGGGCGGAGAGGACCAGCGGGAGTTGTTCTGGGCACCTTATGCTGAGCACATCTCACACAAGAGGCGACGAAGTTGGTTACGTCGTGGCGGATGGTTGGCCACCAATAAGAACGTGACAGGAACATCAAGGTCTTTTGTGCTCCTGCGTGCCCTGCGAAGCGGGAAGAATGTGCCCATGTCAATATTTTCTTGCGGAGTTCGGGGGGAACAAACGTTTTACCTGGAGGAGGAGATGGCTGTATGGTTACTTGGGCGAAGACCACCGGATCGAGGATTGGACGAGGAGGTGTCTCTAGGTCAGAAGTCGTCTCAAAGGAGCGGGATAGAGCGTCCGCCTTAGTATTCGTGGTTCCAGGTCGGAATTTAATTTGGAAATCAAAGCGTTCAAAAAACATCGCCCAACGGGCTTGGCGGGCAGTAAGGCACTGAGCCTGTTTAAGAAAGGACAGATTTTTGTGGTCTGAATACACGGTGATCTTATGCCGTGCCCCCTCCAGAAGGTATCGCCACTCCTCTAACGCAGCCTTGACTGCAAGCAACTCCTGTTCCCCGATGGGGTAATTCCTCTCTGCCGGAAGGAATTTTTTGGAGAGGAAGGCACAAGGGTGTAATTCTTGATCCTCACCTTTTTGTGACAAGATGGCCCCGATCCCTTCCGAGGATGCGTCCACCTCGAGAATGAAGGGCCTGTCGAGGTCTGGTTGGAGGAGGATTGGTGCCGTCACGAATGCTCTTTTTAACTGCTGGAAGGCAGAGGATGCTTCGGGCGACCATCGGCTTGGATCAGCTCCTTTGCAAGTGAGAGCAGTGAGGGGAGCAGCGATAGTAGAGAAGTTCCGGATAAATCGCCGGTAATAGTTTGAGAACCCTAGGAATCTCTGAATTCCTTTGAGCGTTGTGGGGGCTGCCCAGTCTTGGATGGCTCTCACCTTCTCTGGGTCCATCTCTATCCCAGTGGCGGAGAGAATGTGACCCAAGAATGGAATGGACGTGACCTCAAAAACGCACTTCTCCAACTTACAGAACAGTTGATTTTGGCGAAGACGTCGTAGGACTTCGGACACTGTCTGTCTGTGAAGTTGAAGATTTGGAGAGAAGATGAGTATATCGTCTAGATAGACTACGATGGAGTGGTACAGCAAGTCCCGAAAGATATCATTTACAAACTGTTGGAAGACGGCGGGGGCGTTACAAAGGCCGAAGGGCATCACCAGGTATTCATAGTGACCGTCGCGCGTATTAAAAGCCGTCTTCCACTCGTCACCTGGACGGATCCGGATCAAATTGTAGGCCCCTCGCAGGTCCAAT
Organism: Crinia signifera; assembly: GCF_055691185.1. Lineage (NCBI taxonomy): Eukaryota > Metazoa > Chordata > Amphibia > Anura > Myobatrachidae > Crinia > Crinia signifera. Next base: position 103,252,855 of record NC_139222.1, on the reverse strand, counting down.
TTAGTAAAGATTGCCGCCCCTCTAATCTTGTCGAATAGTTCTGCGATAAGGGGTAAGGGATAGCGGTTTTTAATGGTGATGTCGTTCAGGCCCCTATAGTCGATACATGGCCGAAGACCGCCATCCTTCTTTTTCACAAAGAAAAACCCGGCCCCGGCCGGAGAAGTAGATGGTCGAATGAAACCTTTGTTTAAGTTCTCTTGAATGTACGAGGACATGGCCTCAGTCTCGGGTAGCGACAGAGGATAGATGCGGCCACGAGGAGGGAATTTCCCGGCCACCAGTTCTATCGGGCAGTCCCAAGGACGGTGAGGAGGCAGGGTGTCGGCACCTCCTTTACTGAAGACATCTGTAAATGAACGGTATGGTGCGGGTATAGGCAAGGGTGGAGCTGAAGAGGATGAAGGACAGTTATCCTCATGTTGTGGATGGGTCTGGTAGACCGGAAGGATCTGAGGAATGCAGGTAGACTGGCAATCTGTTCCCCAGGCCTTGACCTCCATATTGGTCCAATCGATGTGTGGGTTATGTTTAGAGAGCCAGGGAAGGCCCAGGACCATTGGATGTGAGGACTGTGGAAGAATGAAGAATTCGAGGGTCTCTTGATGTAGAGCTCCTATGAGCAGTGTCACCGGGGTGGTCTGATGGGTGATTTGTCCACTACGAATTCGACTCCCATCCACTGCAGTGAGGACCAGCGAATGATCCAGGGGTTGCACCGGCAGGGCATGTTGGGTGACAAAGGAAGACGAAAGGAAATTTCCCGCTGCCCCAGAGTCCAATAGGGCCTGAACTCTTTTTCTCCCTTGGGGACACACAAGGGTAACCGGAATGGTGGAATCAGAAGAAGAGGGAGATGGAAGCAAGACTCCTAATCGGACCTCCCTCGTGGAGATTAGGAGCGGTCGTTTCCCGGCCGCAGCGGGCAGGAAGCCAACAGGTGAGCTGAGGAGCCACAGTACATGCACAGATTCTCTCGCCGTCTTCGGGACTTCTCTTCGAGAGAAAGACGAGAGCGGTTGATTTGCATGGGCTCATCTGTTGACACCGCAGGAGGCGGGGTTGGTCTGGAAGCGGGTGCGACATTGGAAGGGAATCGAGGGCGAAGGCGATCAGAGCGATTCCTCTCAAGTTGGCGTTCTTGGAGTCGCAGATCGACCTTGTTACATAATGAAATGAGTTCAGCCAGGGTGGAAGGAGAATCGCGAGTTGCTAACTCGTCCTTGATGCGGCCGGCTAGGCCGTTCCAGAAGGCAGAGACGAGAGCCTCTTCGTTCCATCTGAGTTCGGAAGCCAGGGTTTGAAATTGCACAACATATTGTCCCACTGGGCGACTGCCCTGACGAATTCTTAGGATCTCCGTGGCTGCGGAGGACACTCTGCCAGGCTCGTCGAAGATGCGACGGAAGGAAGCCACAAATTCTTCATAGTTGTTGAGGATGGGATCCGCACGCTCCCAGAGGGGGGACACCCACTCCAGGGCTGGGCCCGCCAGTAGGGACACGATGTAAGCCACTCGAGTCTTGGGAGAGGGGAAATTGGAAGGCTGGAGGGTAAAATGGACGTCACATTGATTCAGGAATCCTCGACACCCCCTTGGGGACCCGTCATATTTACTGGGGGTTGACAGCTGCAGATGGTGAGGAGCAGCTGGCCCCGGAGAAGCAGCAGAGGCCGAAGCTCCGGAGGTAGGTGCTGCCGAAACTGAGGGAGCCACCTGAGGTGGTGACAAGGTCTGGAGGAATTGAGCCACTTGACGCTGGGTAGCCTCTACTTGTTCCAAGCGAGCCATGATGCCTTGAAGAACATCCGTCATGGAGGCCTGTGCTTCACCCGATTCCATCGGGTCAGTGCAAACTGTCACGGCTAAAGGGCTGGATGGAGTCGTGTGGTGCACAGGAACTGGAGACGGACCAGGAGGAGTAGGATTGAAACGTGCCGGTTTAATAACGGATTTCATAAATGATAAACTTCACTCAAATACTTCTTTAAGTGACAGTTGGATAACTTAAATAGAGTCCAGCACAATACTAATAACGGGCAGGTAAATCTGGAAACGTATACTTGATGAGCCAGAGTACATAGAGGAAGATCCGGAAAGAGGTTGATTTGATGATAGAAGAAATGGATCCGGATGACTGAAAGATGATGGACTGAATGAGTTGAATGAAGAAGGACAGCGGAAAGCTGAGCAGGGTAATTCTGGGACACAAGCAGGAACAAGCACTAGGTAGGACTTGCAGCATTGGTGTCAGGAGAAAACTTCCTTGTAGAAAGATGCAGGGAGCAAGGCACCAGAGTCAGGAGAGAAAGAGCCAGGATCCAGGAAACAGCTAGGAGTTGTGAATGACTCCAAAGACTCATTGCACTGACACTGAACAGCCTAGGCAGATCCCCTATATCCCCAGGGGGCGGCTGCCATTGGCTGTCAGCGCAGGAAGAGGAGGGAACCTCCACTCTGGGCCAATCTGTCTCCTGCCCTCAACCAAGATGGCGACGCCGGCCTCCCCTGCTGCCATCCCTACCTGGAGCTGCCCCTACTCGCACGCCGCAGCCTGGGACCTGCACACGCTAGCCGGCGGCGGGCGCGGACGGGTGAGTACTGTACCCGCCGCGCTCCGTCGCGGCTACGTGTGACAGCATTATGTGAATTTTGGCTCAATCCGTGTGGATTATGTGAATTTTGTCACAATCCGTGTGGCATTATGTGAATTTTGGCTCAATACGTGTGGCATTATGTGAATTTTGTCTCAATCCATGTGGCATTATGTGAATTTTGGCTCAATCCGTGTGGCATTATGTGAATTTTGGCTCAATCCGTGTGGCATTATGTTTATTTTGGCTCAATCCATTTGGCATTATGTGAATTTTGGCTCAATCCGTGTGTTATTATGTAAATTTTGGCTCAATCCATGTGGCTTTATGTGAATTTTAACACAATCCATGTGGCACTATTTGGATTTTGGCTCAATCCATGTAGCATTATGTGAATTTTGACTCAATCCGTGTGGCATTATGTGAATTTTGGCTCATTCCATTTGGTATCATGTGTAAGGGGCAAGTATAATGGGGTCTAGTATTTTGTTGCATAATGTGTAGAAGTTGTATATGGTGTTGTACACTACACTCAAGGACATGCCCCCTGTTGAGTGGCCACACCACATTTTCCGGAGCGCACCTTCAGCGCGCGCAAAACTACATCCTTCACTTTTGTCACCATGGTGGGCCTGCGTACTTTAAATGCCAGGGCCTATTTTTAATCCCATTCCCACCCTCTCTCTGCTGCTCTCTTAGCATGTACACTGGCACCACTAAAACACAAAGACCAATCACGCCAAAGCGTGTGAGCAGCTGCTCACACGCTTTGGCGTGATTGGTCTTTGTGTTTTCTTGCGGTGGGGACCGACTATCCCCCCTTTGAGCAGCAGCTAACACCCCGAAAAACACTTCCTGTCAAGCGCCTGTTACTTTCCCTTGACCTTTGGCCTTGGGAACTTTTTGCTTCTCCACTGGCACCACTAACACCGCCCCCCCCACCTAAACCCTCTTTTATCATGGTGCCCCCCCTGTCATTTTATCCTGGATCCGCCCCTGTTAGTATTATATTGTACTGTTGTTACTTACTTACTGTAACTTTTTAGGTGGTGTTATAATTTTTATCTTTCATAAATATATATATAATATATACTAATTATTATCCAGAGTGTCCGCGTGAGTACATTCATCCATGGTGCTTTAAATTTCTAAGGTAGCCCAGAAACTCAATTTTCTTTGGTTTCACATATTTTGGATAGCCAATAAGAACCCGTTTTGAGATCTGAGTAAAACCGAACTCGCTCACCCCTAATTTAAACCAGTACTCATGCATTACATATGTAAAAGCTGAATAAATGCAGACGTGAAACCAAGCAGCGAGAGACCCTGTGTTCCAGTTTAAATTAATAGTATAGCAAGCCTATATAATGAATACCACAGTTCTTGAGTCTTGCCTGTGTATATCTGGTTGTATTTCTATGTATAGTATATGTGGCATTTTGCCGGTATATCTTCATAAAAATATATTGTCCTTATATACATTCAGTAGGTGCCGGAAGAGGGAAGGCAATGGGACGATCCCCCCCTCCTCCTCCCCAATAAAAAAAAAAAGAAAAATACTGTAGAGGTGCCAGTCAAAGTACTGGTACTGGGTCGCAGGGTGCAGTGCAGCCACCATCTACGTTTAATATGGGTAGTGTCAGAATGAGGATAATAACCTTTCTGGCTGCTCCTCCTCCTCCCTCCCTCCACACAGCTCTACTTCATATCTCCCAACTTTCGGTGGTGGCTCAGCCAGGGCCGGCAATGGAAATCTTGGGGTCCCATACATTGATATTTCTGGGGGTCCCCCACCCACTTAAGCACTAGTAGTTGTGTGGAGCAGGGAGGGTTGGTGGGCATATTGGTGGCAAGAAGTCCCATTTAATAGCTGGCCCCAGTGCAGACAGTCTCACTTCTGAACTGACAGCTACTACACATTATGCCACACACCGTAATGCCTACTACACATTCTACTACACACTGTAATGCCCATTACACATTATAACACACACTATAATGCTCATTACATATTTTTCCACACACTATGATGTCCATTACATATTATGCCACACACCATAATGCCTATTACACATTAGGCCACAAACCATAATGCCCATTACATATTATACCATACATGTTCATGCCCATTACTTATACCACACACCATAATGCCAATTACACATTAGGCCACACACCATAATGGCCATTACATATTATACCACATTCCATAATGCCCAATACATATTATGCCACATAAGTGCCACTTACCTACATGCTCTTTGCCAGGGGTTGTATGCTCTTTGCCAGGGTTTGCATGCTCAAAGCCAGAGGTTTCTTGCTCAGTGCCAGGGGGGTTACATGCTCGGTGCCAGGGTGGTTACCCTTACCTGGGTTTTATGTTCCTTGCCACGGGGGAGTACATGTTCATTGCCCAGTGGGATTTACCAATTCAATGCCCAGGGAGGATTGAATGCTCATTGCCAGATGAGTTAAATGCTTGTTGCCCAGGGGGATAACATGCTTGTTGCCGGGGGGGGGTTAAAGGTTTGCTCCCAGGGGAATTTACATGCTTCTTGCCCAGGGGTAGCCTGTGCATCAGAGGGGCCCCAAATTCAGCCACGCATCCCTTGATTCAGCTACCCGGCAATGGACTGCTGTGGGTGGCTGGCACTTAATATCCCCCCAACAAGAATTTTTGTGGCCGCGGGAGGGGAAGCTGCCTGGGGATGCCTGTCAGGACATGCAGCTTCCGGCTCCCGCTTACACACACTGGCATGAGCCGCCGCTGCTGCGGCACTCATGTCAGTGTGTGTAAGCAGGAGCCGGAAGCTGCGTGTTCTGACAGGCGTCCCCAGGAAGGGGGCAGCTTCCCCTCCCAAGTCCCTTCAGCGCCGCGGCCGCAAAAATGCTTGATAGGGGGGGTTGGTTTATGTGTCAGCCGCCCACAGCAATCGAGTGCCGGACGGCTGACTGCAGGGATGAGTGGCTGATTCTGGGGCCCCTCCAATCGTCGGGACCTGGGTCAGCTGTCCCCTTTGACCCCCCCTGTTGCTGTGCCTGGGCTCAGCGGGACCTTTGCGCACAAAATTATTGTGGCGTGGCCTTGTAATAAGGGGGCGTGGATTGTTGATTTCTACATCTGCCCCCCCCCCCCCCAAGTACTGCTGACAGTCTCCTCTCTGGGGACTTTAAAAGTAGGCTACCCTGTTCTACAGTGTGTATCCAGCATTAGTGATCAGTGTGCTTTGATGGGGTATGGGTAAAAACACGGGGGGGGGGGGGGGTGACCTGTCCGGGGGGGGGGGGGGGCTTCACATTACAGCTGTCACCAGAGAGAGGAGGAGGGGAGAATAAAGACTCTCTGTATGGTCCGGGCATGTAGCAAAAGCTGGAATGGTCCTGACCACACAGGGAGACTGTATTCTCCCCTTCCCCATGTCCCTGGTGTCACAGGGTCCCCCCGGACATGACACACCCAGGACGGTACACCCCCCGGACTGGACAGTACAAGCTCTGGATTGCAGAATATTGTGTCCGGTCCAATGGTCCGGGGTCTTGTCCGGGTCCAGTTTTTACATAGTCCCCTTTGAGGACCTCTCAGACTTTCCATTTTTACACACTATTTCCTTCATAAAGCAGAGTTTATGAATGCGGAAATAAAACAAGCATAGTGTCACACTTTGGGGTATTGGTGGGACTGGCAGAGAAGAGGTAGCTGAGGCAGTGAGTGGATGGATGTAGTGCTTTCACATGTACCCAAAGTACAGGATAAACGGAGGAGAGTTGAGTGAGGTTTAGAAGTTTTAATGGTAATAAGGTCTGCGGTACAGTCCACGAATAAACTGAAATAGCAACAAGCAACAGATACTGATAATGGAATGAATGAAGCAAAAATAATAACAACAGTAGCAGTTCGTATAGTAAAGATGGACTGTAGCATAGAACTTGGATAAACAACTGTAAAGAGGTTGGAGATGACTGTAGAGTTTTGGAGACTACTGTAAAGGTTCATAGCGGACAATGAGGACCTTGATGAAAACTGAAGAACTGTGGAGACTTGAAGCAACTGTGAAGAACTGTGGAGACTTGAAGCAACTTTGAAGAACTGTGGAGACTTGAAGCAACTGTGAAGAACTGTGGAGACTTGAAGCAACTGAAGAACTGTGGAGACTTAAAGCAACTGTGAAGAACTGTGGAGACTTGAAGCAACTGTGGAGACTTGAAGCAACTGTGGGGAGCTGTGAAGAATGGGGAGCTGCGAAGAATGGGGTGCTGTGGGACCACTGCAAAAGGTTCATAGAGGACAATGAGGACCTTGATGATAACTGAAGAACTGTGGAGACTAGAAGCAACTGTGAAGAACTGTGGAGACTTGAAGCAACTGAAGAACTGTGGAGACTTGAAGCAACTGTGAAGAACTGTGGAGACTTGAAGCAACTGTGGAGACTTGAAGCAACTGTGGGGAGCTGTGAAGAATGGGGAGCTGTGAAGAATGGGGAGCTGTGGGACCACTGTAAAGGTTCATAGAGGACAATGAGGACCTTGATGATAACTGAAGAACTGTGGAGACTTGAAGCAACTGTGAAGAAATGTGGAGACTTGAAGCAACTTTGAAGAACTGTGGAGACTTGAAGCAACTGAAGAACTGTGGAGACTTGAAGCAACTGTGAAGAACTGTGGAGACTTGAAGCAACTGTGGAGACTTGAAGCAACTGTGGGGAGCTGTGAAGAATGGGGAGCTGTGAAGACTGGGTTACTGTGAAGACTGGGATAAGCTGTAGCACTGGGAAAAAACTGTGTATGACTGAGGCACTTGGATACAACTCAGGATAACTGTGGCATTTATATGCACTTGAGAATAACTGAGGCACGAGGCACTTGAATACAACTCAGGATAACTGTGGCATTTGTATACAGCTTGAGAATAACTGAGGCACGTGGCACTTGAATATGACTCAGGATAGCTGTGGCATTTGTACACACTGTGGAAACTTTAGCACTCTGGTATACTTGAACACACTGTGGATACTTTAGCACTCTGGTATAACTTTGAACACACTGTGGCACTTGAACACACAGTGGATACTTTAGCACTCTGGTATAACTTTGAACACACTGTGGCACTTGAACACACTGTGGATACTTTAGCACCCTGGTATAACTTTGAATAACTGTGGCACTTGCACACACTGGATACTTTAGCACTCTCTGGGACATGACTTGTAAAAGCTGAGATACCTTGGAAACTGCTGAGAGTCGCTGTGGAACTTTGGAGGTAACTGAGATGCGTTGAAAGGCAATCCCAACAGAAGAGAGGTGGGTCCCCTGCAGCACGCTGGTAGATGACTGCGGTACTGGTACCTTTAAGTAACACCAGTAGCAGGCAGCAGGCCAGGCAGGACCACTGTGGAGCACAAAGCCACTCTCCAGGAGGTAGACTGAAGCACTGGCAGGGAGACATGGGCCAGACCCCTTTTATCAGGCAAAGACACACCGGATTGGCTGGAGAAACCCCTGGCAAGGGGATTGGAGAAGCCTTGGTCTCCAACATGGCTGCCTCTATACCGGAGACACCGCAGAGAACCAGGCACACCTCCTCTCACAGTCACAGACATGCAGCAAGTCTGCCCCTCCACAACACTGTGCTACAATGGCGGCCTCCGTTGCCGCACCACGCTGCCCGGAACCTGCCTCCTGTGCGCCCCTGCTCCCCGACATCCCGACCACACCACATGGCCCGCAGGACATACAGCGCGACCCCCACCTGTGGTAAGCCTCTGCACGCTGACACATAGGTTTTGAATCTAGAAGAGGTGGATATGAAAGCTTTACCTGATGCAATATATACAGTGTATTTTTCTGCTCTGTCCTGTTTATCTAGTGTGGAGAAAATGAACAGCAATTGACTCCTCTTTCAAGGTCAGAGTAGAATGCTCAAGGCTGACATACTGATACATATTGGGGGAAGGGTCTGTGGCTTACACAGTCTGCTACTGACCGCAAGGATTGGGGTGATCCAATGGACGATTTTTTTGTTGAAAAAGGAAACCTATAGTAATGAATATTTTAAAATAATTCCAAAAATAGGATATATCATCTGGGTTACAAACATTTTAATCTATGTCAGTGACTTTTATACTCACATCTGTGGCATGTTAAAGAGTCAAATTTACTTCTAGATTAGCTCAGAGATGACAGTTTACACTTTGTTACACAAATCTTCCCTTAGTTTTTATATAATAGCTCATCCTTTTCTGTATGTCTGTGTGTCCTGGAACAACCCGTAGCCAATCAGATCATATGATTTTGTTTCTCATAGGCTGCACAGAGTACTGCAGCGCATCAGTGAGCTGGTTCTGTAGGAGTCAATGATTTGAGTTTGAGTAAAGTAAGGGTTGTATGACAAGGGCAAGTGTCAACATATAAAGAAGGGAAGGACAGTAAGCCCGAAATGAGAGTTAAACATTGCAAGGAGCAGGAGAGCTGTGCAAATGTAGAGATACTGTGGCATTTAGAAGTTATGTTGCGTCAATGTGCTGACTTGCATATACACAAGCCATACTTTTGAAAATGAGTTTCAGGGAGATTGTAGTTGGTAATAAAACTTTTCACAGCGCCCCTTGTCATTCTCCACCAAAAGGGCGTGTCTAGGTCCATATATGGTGAGATTGTGAAAAGAGGTTATGAACATGGCACCTAGAAGAGTGGGAGTGTACTGCTACATCGGAGAGGAATCTTTTAAAATGACATATCCAAATGTAGATGATCCCCAAATCAGTTACTAAGAGTTAATATACTTGGTAAAGTGCTGGGAAATTGTGCTGATAATTCAATGTAACTGTATCTATCTCTCATTTCTTTTTTTCCCCAAAAATGTAACAGTGTAATGTGGCTAGGTGAAATGAGGGAGATTGTTAGACTTATGAGGGAGAGAGGGAGATTGCAGCTATTTCAGGGAGTCAAGCCTGTCTGCTGGACACCACAGAAGACAACATGGACCAGAAAATATATTGTTTAACTTTACAATGTTCTGTTAATAAACTTTTGAAGTCTCATCTACAGAGGAAAAGGCAGATGCCAGCCATGGAGTGCAGGGGACTAGATATAATGCAGTTATTTAGATTGCAAGTAATCGCTACAAAAACTGCTTTAATACTCTTCTTAATTTCTCCTCAGTCTCATAGGGGGTTATTCTGGTTAATTCGCTCGGATGCGTATTCGCATCCTTGCGAGTCAACCTAACCCCGCCTTGCGAATGGTGGTACGCCAGCCCACCATTCGCAAGGTGCGTTCCTTTGCCCTGGCTGCAAATGGATGTTTTACATCCATTTGCAGCATGCAGGGGAACTCCCACATCATTCGATGGTCGGTGACCATTGAATGATGTGGAACATGCACACATCTGTAAGGGTGCTCTGAGGCTCCCTTACAAATGCCTGCACGTTCAGAAGGAAGTGGGCGGGCAGCTGACATCCAGTAATGTCAGATGGCTGCCCCCGGCCCCCACGTCATGGCCTCATTAGCATGAGAACGCCCAGCATTCTCATGGAAACACCCATAAAAATAAAACGCTGGGCGTTCACATATGCTAATGGGGCCGCCCGCCGCCCCTTGGCCTTCTCCGCTCACCCAGCGATCCGACTATTCACAGTGGGTTCACGCACCCTGCGTATGCACATGCGCAGAAATGCACATGCGCAGTAACAAAACATCGTTCCCCGTGTGAAGGGTAAATACTGGCTGCTTTTGCATGTAGCCCACAGATGTTAGACAGCTTTATTTTTACATTGTAAATAAGATTTCAGTTTGAACACACCCCTCCCAAATCTAAATCTGTCTGCACATGTTACATCTGCCCCACCTGCAGTGCAGCATGGTTTTCACTAGTTGCTTTACTTTTTTGTTTACTTGAATCAGGCACCGTATACAGAAGCACAGCCTTAAACGTGGGTGTTCCAGGTAATTGCTCTCACTGCTATACCTCAATGCATACTGGTCTATTCTCCTGAACGTGCAAGGAGAATTTAGTTTTTCAGGCAGCGCCCACATCCACATGAGAGGGGCTAGATCTCCTACATACCACCCGCTACATGGAGAAGCAGGAAAGATGAGAGGAGATGAGTGAAATTTGGGATTTTCTTTAAGGCATGGAGGGGGGAGGGGCTTAGCGAAACACATTTGTGTGATTAAGCCACACCTCTCACTGAAGACCAGCAAATCACAGCATTTTGAGGGAGAGGCCTAGTGACTGACAACTTGCCCTCCACCCACAGAAGGAGCAAGCAGCATCTCTTCTCCGCTACCCAATGCTTACCCAGCCATCACATGCATTTGGGGCCTGATTCAGACCTGATCACAAGGCTGCATATGTTCGCAGCCTAGCAAACAGGCCAAGCGCCTGCCATTCAATGATATTTTTTCCCGTTCGCAAATAAAAGTCAGTCTAGACTGCCAGAGGTGGGCGAATTCGGGTCATGTGTCAGCATCAGAGTGAAGGTGTATGGAAAATATACCATATTGCTGTACAACAAATAGCAAACAACCCAAAAGCAATGCACTAGCATGCGGTACACCGGCTGATCTTCTCAATCTTGTTTTTTTAAAAGGCAACCAATATGCATTTTTCTCAATTTATTCTCCACAGGAGAGTGTCTGATTACTTTCCCCAGTGACACAGTGATACTTGTTAATCCATTGATTATTGAGCTTTTGCCAAGCAAAACTAAGCTGAATGTCCCAATCAAGCTAGAAAATCAATGCCTTATATTGTATTCCATGTCACCATATGAGGACTTCATATTATCATAGGAGACGTTTCTTTATTTATAGCACAAACTGAAGTATATTGAAGTCATGATCAGCTTTAGATTCATAACATTTCCCCTACTGGTGCGTGTGCAGAAACAGAGATCCTGTAAGAAGTCCTCTACAGGGAATTCTGGTAGTGCACTCTTCAGATGCATCAAAGCTTCATTTCCCCAATTCCCCGACCTGTCCAGAACCGCCCATCAGAACTGCAGTCATCAGAGATTGGCCGTCCATTGGCGAATTGGAGAAATTCTTAATGTTGAAAATCCCTGAATCACCGTCATTATCATTTTTTATTTTTTAAGCCTATGAGTGCCAACATCTCTGTGAAAGATTTTCAAAATATCTGCTAATAATGCCAGTGTCGTTCAAATTTGTTATATAAATTCAAATACAAAATATTGTGTAAAAAAAGATTATATTTCCTATATAAGATAAGCATTACAGGTCATTATGATGAATAAAAATGTTTGCTTGGCAATTTTCACACCTATTTTGACAAATTCACTTTTTCAAAATCCCTGACCCGGTTGGGGGATCTGGAAACGACATATTGCAGATGTATGGGGCCTTTACCCTTTTCCCCCTCACTGGCATCTCTCCACTTATAACTGTCAGATGAGGAACCTACAAATGTGGTCCATTACATCATGCAACACCTGGGTCTGGAAATTGAAATTGAAAGTATTGGGGATGTTTAACGTGAAGAATCTCCCTGATTCCTCAATGATCACCAATCATAGATGGTGGTTCTGTTCACCAAATTGGTGGTTCCAGTCAGTTCTGGAGTAGGGGCATTTTGATTCAATGTACAGGTGTTACCAGAAGCTTTACTACATGCAGGGCTAGATGTATGAAGCAGTGATAAGGGAGGAGAATTGAGTCAGAGGAGAAGTGGCCTATGGCAACCAATCAGCTGCTCTGTATAATTGTTTATTATGCAAATGTTAGATGTTACTTCAGTGCTGATTGGTTGCCATGGGCTAATTCTCCTCCCTTATCACTACTTCATACATCTACCCCACAGTATTATCAATGATCATTTATCATCTCCATGTATCGCTCCCCCCTCCCCCCCAACAAAAAAAACACAACCTCTTACAATCGTTATCCAGTTTCTCCTTTAAAACAGCAGTGCTAGGGAGGAATGTATGTCATATTTATTGGTGGTCTCTATGAGAGTAATTGGGCCAAGACCACCCAAACATGTCAGAAAGCAATGAATTACAATGCTGACTGACTTCTTTAGCTCCCTCCTGCCTTTGTCTCTTGTACATTTCTCCTCACTCCCCTTTGGCTCAGCAAACATGTCTGCCCCACACCACTGGCAAGCTTTGAATATCCATGTACTGTAGAAAGGATTCCTACAGGGCAGCTTGCCTGCAACAACAGGTATAGTGCTGAAGACAGGGTTTTGTGCTGTTATATAGCTCTTGCGGCAACTTCATATTTTGGCTAGGAATTTGCATTGAAAAGTTAATATCTGCAATTATGCCAATAATTTATTTTCTACGAACGGTCCGACGGAAACATAAAAAATTGCATTTTTTGTAAATAATAACAGTACTGGTTAACCCCCCCCTCCGTAAAAAAAAAAAAAAAAATAGAAAGAAATGATATTTCAAACAATAGAGCTGGAGCGAACCTGCAGCCCCCGTTCCCCTAACATCTCTGGAGGTTTGTCTGGTGCAAACAGATGGATGCAGGCAGCTCATGGTGTGCGAGGTTCTAGTGTGAGACAAAAAAAAATTAGAGGAAAAGCAAATGGCCCAGTCCCTGTGATATCATCACAAAAGCTGGTCTGTGCTCGGGCCTTGAATGGTTTTCACATCGTCCTCCTTATCAGGTTTAACAGACCCTGAGTCGGAGCTGCCTGCTCTTCCACCAAATGATTTCCCCATTCATAGGTGCACAAAGGCCAGTTGGCTTGTAATGTGTTGAGATTAATTGCCCAATAACCAGAAATCTTGATTCAGCCAGCACAGACAGCTTTGCCCTAAGGGTGAGGAGTGGGAGGGGGATGTGAGGGGGATCCTATAATGAAGTGTGCAAAAGTTAATTTGATCCTTGACTCGTTGTTTGTTGAAGGGGCAAACAATGAGCTTTCTCCTCATCAGTATAATTGAGAGGGTTACGCACTGTGCTCTACTTCTGTAACATGATTACATCTTATGGCAACATTGCAATGTAAAATGGGAAACTACCAGTAAATTGTGCAATGCATGCAGCAGGCAGGCTGCAGGGCACAATGTACAGAATGTATAAAATGATACTACAGCTTGTGCTGACAGTAATAGAGGACTAAGGGGCATGTTCCAGGCATGGTCTCTACACCGCTCCGACATGCACTGTATGTAGTAAAGATGAACTGGTGGATAACTTCTATTCATCTGCAGCTCCGTGATCCTGCAGTATCTATTAGTGACTCTGTGCTTACAATACCTGGGACTCGTATCTGCTCCAATAAGACATCGTCTGTTGCTGCATCACTATACACTAGTCACTCACTGGATATACCAAGGTTTAATTAAATCTAAAATGAACTGTCTGCTTTTAAATACAGGTAAAGGTCTAAATGTATGAATGGTTGTTATAAGGAAGAAGCGGTATCAGATCCGTTACCTGCACTGATACCACTTTTCCCCCACGCATGAGGGAGGAGAAGAAGAGCAAGTGACAGGGACGCGGTCCCTGGCTGAGGTTCCAGTCAGCTCTAGGCACTTATGAAACTCGTGGGACCCTGCACATGCCCACTAGGCTGATGCGCTATGGGGGCCTGGCAGCAATCACTAAAGGGGGAGTGGCAGCAATCACCAAAGGGGTTTTCACCCCCCTCATTGGGGCATCTGAGATGGTAAGATTTGCTTCTGTTTGTCCACATACTTTATGATTGGCAGCCACGCCTACAAGCACTGGTTTTTCCATTAACCTTGACTATACCTAATTTGAATTGGTTCTGGACCACCAACCTGAGGTGCCCCTGCAATGGTCCCAAGGCATCCCGGGGTGCACTGCCACGGTACACAGTTTGAAAACCCACTGCGTTACCCACATATATGAAACTATACAACTTTAATCTGACATGTACAACACTGAACAGCACTTGGACGTAATTACTATGTGTGATTTGTTATACCACTATCAGCGCACTGTTGCTTGCTCCATCTACACCCGCAATATGGTACTAACTCCGGCTTCCTCTGGCTGCGGTTGTGACACTCCCATGCTACATGCCCAGGAAACAATTCTTACATGCCACAAGCCACCTGCCAGGACACGACGCTGGCATTTTTAGCAGATATTTCGCACATCTCTCATAGAGACCCTGGCGGCCAAAGGGTTAAATGTGACACAGGTATGCCAATTTATATTTTTGGGTATGTAAGGGTTGTACTGATTGCATAAGAATTACTGTAAGAATGAATAGGGGAAAGTCACATTTTTCTTTATATACTAATATTCAGAACAAAGGATTAACCGTTACCAATATAAATCTATGCCGTAAAGATATAATGTAATTATATGACATTTGACTGGAGAAACGCAGGCAGCTTCCAATAAGGCGACGGAGCAGTGAAACGGTGACATGGAGTGCAGCTGGCTGTGTGTGAGAGATAAATACTCCACGCTCCCTGGGCACCAGTCTTACCATTTCTTTTTGATCCCGGTTAGAGATAGGAGCAGCGCAGCCGAACACTTTGCTTCATCTGGTGACTTTAAAGATCAAATAAGCAGAACAAGACACAGAGATGCCAACCGGGGGGGGGGGGGGGGGGGGGGAGACAAAATGCAGAAGAAGAACAGAAGCAACAATAGAACAAAACATTACATCCGGGAGTAACATCCTAACCTTGCGGTGTAGGATTTGTGCCACATACTTTCCATTGGAGAGATTGTGACACCAATCAACAGCTGCTGACAAGTCTAAGGAGATCATTTGCTGAGATCAGAATTCTATTGAGGATGGGATCAGAATTTACTTCTTATTTATTTAGCACCTTCTAGACCAGGGGTTCTCAAACTCGGTCCTCAGGACCCCACACAGTTCACGTTTTCCAGGTCACCCAGCAGGTGCACTCATTACTCACTGACACATTTTAAAAAGATCCACAGGTGAAGCTAATTATTTCCCTTGTGATTCTGTGAGGAGACCTGGAGAACATGCACTGCGTGGGGTCCTGAGGACTGAGTTTGAGAACCTGTGTTCTAGACGATAATAGATAGAATCTGATTGGTTGCTATGGAAAATATCCCATCTTCAATAGAACTCCCATCTTAGTAAATGTATCCCTAAGAGCTCACAAGCTACTGTATATAGTGACAGATATTAAACAACTTACAGTTACAGTATGAGTTGCCATTGGCTGTCATTCCGCTGTACTGTAATTTATTGTTAGGCTAGAAGAAACAGAGCCATGTCCAATATCACTGCCACTATTTGGTGTTACAAGAGCTGAATTATTTCATTGTGGGTGATTAAAAACCCCTTGATCAATGAATTCATTGCTGCGAGAGGACAACAACAGGGGAGCTTGGAACACAGTGCTGCAGTCTGTGCTGGGTGCAGGGGGCCGTGATGGCATATGTGTGTACACGGTCATAGGGTCGACACTATTAAGGTCAACATACATTAGATCGACCAGGGATTAGGTCACCATGGCTAATGTTATCAGGGTCAGAAGGTGGACACAAGCAATGGGAAAGTAAGTCGACATGGACACGGACATCAGTGTATGGCATCCCCTCGCGGGGCTCACTGCGCTTGGCAGACTATTATATTCTCCCTCCGCATGCTATTGGGTGGTAGGGTATGAAATACCACCTATTTTTTGGGGAAAAGTCATGTCAACCTAATGCTTGTGTCGACCTTATGACCCTGTTGTCCTAAGCCATGTCACGTGTTGACCGAAGCCATGTGTTGACCTAAGCCCTGTGATCTTTGGTGGTCGACCTAATATACAGATGGAGCAGCTCCCAATGGATCTGCTCCTGGCGATAGAAACGCCAATAGCCACCTCACGCCAGCTGGCAGAAGGGGGCGCATGAGACGCTTGCCCTCCGCCGGTCTCCATCAGCTCTCCGCAGCTCCCCCAGTCTGCCCCCACTCCCTGAAGTGGAGACGGGCAAGGAACCGGCTCCCCGCCGCCTTGCTGATTGGGATGCGTGAGCGTGCCCCCAACAAATGAAGCACCTGGTCGCCAGCCTGTGCCAGCTCTGGAGCTCTGGCGATCCTGCAGGCTGGCTGACAGGTGCTCCATCTGTATGTCGACCTTCATAGTGTCAACCTAGTGACCATATCCCATGTTTACAATGATTCCCATTCTTTAGCTTCTGATCCACTTCTGATCTTATCCAGTTAGAACACAGAACGCTCACAGCACATCGGCAATCCCTGTTCTCCCTGGTAGGTCTTGCTTTAACAAAGGTCTTCTCCTAGACTTGCGACATGAAAAAGATTTGTCATTGGCGCTTGGGTCCTGAGCGAGCGGATGTAGGACAGGTGCGGTGCTAGCTGACACTGTGCACGCCTGGCCTTCTCTGTGCCTCATTTCATGCTTCTAAAGGAAATAAAGCAATGTCTGTAATGAAGCCATTTGTCACTGGCATCTGAGAGATAGAGCGTGAAGTGCATGTAATCAATACGGTGTGACCCAACACCAAAAAAAAAATATCTACAGTTAAACTATGGCAGTGCTAAAACAAACACACTTATGTAACAGAACTATGATTGACAATTACAGCTAGGGCATATTGAGCCACACATCAGACATGACTAGCAGACTGGTTAGTGTTCCCATGTTCAAAGGCTGTGCGTTCTAGTCCAAACCTATCACAAACAGAAAACAGACTGCTACAGATTTCTCTTTTAGGTAGTGAATAAATTGGCTTCTTTGAGACAGTTACTAGTAATATCCAAACTAAAAACTTGCAGGATTACACTAAACAGCAGATTCTTAATGCAACCGCTTATGCTGGAAGTTTCACTCATTTACGCTTTTAGATTTAATTTAAAGATAACTCAAGTCCATGTTTAACTTATTGCTTTATATATGTACAGCAGTGATAATGACGGCGACCTGTAGCCCTTCAGTTGCTTTGGAACAAGAAGTACCATAAATACCAGCAAGTCGGGACATGCAGTATCACAACAGATGGATAGGTTGTAAAACCCTAATGTACAACAGGAAAAAGAGCATGCAGCACATTATGCAAGAGTCCAGTACAGCATCTGTTAGCTAGCAATCTGATTTAGAGAAACATGTGCAGCGTTTATTAATATTAGCTGCAACGTTTATTAATTAATATTTGCAGCGCTTATTTACTTTTTCCGTCTTTTTTTTGCAACATCTCTGATGAAGAGTCTGTATTACATTGTGCGGCTGTTTATATGAAAGTCCTCTTTTGTGCCCAGAATAAAACAGCATTTCATTGTCAACATCTAGTTTGTTCTGCAATTTTGGAGCTGGCAGAGATTACACACTGTCGGCTGCAGAGATAAGGATCTTTGGCTCATAGGTATAATGAGGATGCATCTTCTTTCACAAGGATTACATACTCACTTATCAGTGGGTAACACATTGCTCTTGTGTCAACTTTATTTACCTACAAGCCCATCACTCCCTCTCCGGCTCTGGAAGAAGGGTTATTGTAGCCATTCACTAATGGTTTCTTTATAAACATGCAGCAATGCTCTAGCAATGCATAGGAGTGTAATGGAGAGGACTTCAATGCTGCGAGCACATGTAGTAATTACCTACGTATTTCCTGCTAGTGTGGCATATGAGGCAGGTTTGGGTTGCACATGCTGTGAAACAGGTGACAAAGTGGCCCAGTGCCAATGCCAACAGCCGCCGTTGCCTCCTCTGCAGAGTAAAGCATAGGTTGCCAATATAAATTTAAATTGAAAAGTTCCCTAGATGCAGCCAACAAATTGCAGCTCCAATGCCGAGATGTAGCTAAGCGAGGAAAGCACAGATACGGATGAAGTGGTTAATTAGGGTAATACAGTGAGAGAGATGGCGTGCAGCACCAGGCGCCCAATGCCATGTTTATCGATTTCTACCAAATAACTTAGGTGAAGTTAAAGCACAAAACTGAGAAATATAAAACAGATTCTCGTAAAGACCCTGATAGGTGTCACACAGCGTTTAACACCATCACAAGCATACCTGCCAGCTGCTGGCACGGATACTGGTGGGAATGCACACAGAATCTATACACTGTTGCTCTGCTAATCAGCCCAGCGAGTTACATGGGGACTCCAAACACCCTCCCCCTGAACCGCGGAACACTGCTGCCTGCGGGTGGTATAGCAGGACAGCCCCCACCAAAAAAAGACACTGTTGCGTAGGCCCCACTCTGCACACAATTAGGCATACCTTCCAACATCTGGGAGTAGGGATCATAGGCGAATCTAGAATTATGGTAATGGGTGGTGCCAGATCTAGACATAACAGCAGGGGGACCTTTGCGCGGTGTAGCCATGCACCAAAAGGGGGCGTGGTCTCATGGGAAGGAGGCGTGGCATCACAAAAAGGTGTGTGGTATTACACTTTAGATCATATACAGTAATGCCCATTACACATTTTTAGCAAACTTCGTAATACCCATCACACATAAAGCCACACGCCGTAATGCCAATTACACATAAGGCCACACACCATAATGCCCATTACACATTGTGCCACACATCATGATGCCCATTACATATATAACAAACCATAATGCCCATTACATATTTGCCACATAAGTGCTGCTTAACTATGTGCTCATTGCTAGGGGGTTCTTGCTTGATGGCACCATAGTACTGCATAGTAATGCTGCACACATAATGCCCCTTATACACCAGCCTAGTCCCTGCATTTTCTGGTGTGAGTTGGAGAGACAACCACTCCCCTCTCCCTACCCCCCTTTAACCAACCAGCTATATCTTCGGAAGCAACTGACCCATTTACATGAGACCAGTATCATATTGAAGAACTTTTGAGTTGGCTTTGAATGATTTTGGTCCCGTGAAACTGGGCTGTTTGGTTCCAGAGAAATTTGCCCTCAAAGAACATAAACAGTCATGAAATTACATTTAAGAAATTAAAAAACGGTTTAACCTCAATATCCCTGGAACCAATTAAACCATATGGATCCAGCCTGGTATCAGATTGAAGGCCCAGCGATTTGGGTTCGACTGAGATAAACCTCAAGCTTCAGTGATGCCGAACAAGGAACTGGCAGCCGTTGAACTGGGTGGGGGTCGGAATTATCGGGTCCCATGTTATCCTATAGGGAAAATGTTCCAGATGTGCCTGGCAGTATCTCCGGTTCCCAGGGGGCTAGAGACACGGGGCTGGGCTCGTTGGAAAGCCCCATCTCTCAGTGCACCCCCGGACCACCCCCTAGATTCGTCTATGGTCGGGATGACCATTGACCATTAATGGTTAACATTAACAACCATCATTGGTCTGATGGCTATGCTGAGAATTTCCACCAATGAACACAAATCGGTAACTGATCCCCAGTGGTGACTGCCAGCTCTGCTGTACGCTAAGCATGTGAATATCATAACCATCGATAGCTCACCAGTTTGCCAATTGTAAAAGAATCATAATCCATTCATAGCAGAACCGGAGATGGGGCTGTCCTCAGTGTCAGCTCTTTATCTTGAATACGGTCTTTTTGTCGACCCTATTTGGGTCAACATACATTGGGTCGACCACTGACATGGCTTTGATCAGGGGTTCTCAAACTCGGTCCTCAGGACCCCACACAGTTCACGTTTTCCAGGTCACCCAACAGGTACATAGGTGCACTCATTACTCACTGACATATTTTAAAAGATCGTAGAAAATAATAACCAAGGTTATGTTTCTGAGCGCTTGATATGTGTGTTTGCTCTACAAAGCAGCTGCTTAATGGAGGATAGTCAGTCCTCACCAATTAGAAAAAATACACAAGATATGCTAATGGTTAACCCAGGAGCATAAAAAGCAGCGCTGCACAAAGGTAAATAGCAATCAATTTAATTAAAATACACAGTTATTATGACAATGGCACAACAATATACATTAAAAATTAGGGGGGGGGGGGATGAGAAGAGTGGTCCATACCAGTATGTAGTGGGTGGGGGACAGTTTACAGCCAGTACTTCCAATTGGTATGGAGGGATAATAGGTAACTCCGGAGGTTTGTTGTATATTTACCAGGCTGATCGCCACAAGCTGATTAGGTGTCCATGATTGATGGTAGTCCAGATACAGGGCCTTATTTTGGTTCATTCTTTCTGACAAAATCCTTCTTAGATGGGCAAAACCATGTGCACTGCAGGTGGGGCAGATGTAACATGTGCAGAGAGAATTAGATTTGGGTGGGGTTTTACTTCAAAGTGAGATCTATATTGCAGTGTAAAAATAAAGCAGTCAGTATTTTCCCTGCACAGAAACAAAATTACTCACCCAAATCTAATTGTCTCTGCACATGTTACATCTGCCCCCCTGCAGTGCACATGGTTTTGTCCATCTGAGAAGGATTTTGTCAGAAAGAATGAACCAAAATAAGGCCCACAGTTCTTGTGAGAATAAGGAAGCAGCTTTACTGGTTTTGGCAATTCCTCTTACAGAGTTTGATCCACCTTTGCGAATAAATGCATGCAGTCCTCCTGATGGTATGGAATAAGTGGCAGGCTTGTCCCCAAGGGTACTCTCCTCAAACCCCAATAAACACCTACGCGGATCTCTGCTATAAATAGCAGCTTTATCAAATATTTTAAAAGATCCACAGGTGGAGCTAATTACTTCCCTTGTTAATCTGTGAGGAGACCTGCAAAACATGCACTGCGTGGGGTCCTGAGGACAGAGTTTGAGAACCTGTGGCTTAGATCAACACATGAAATAGGTCGTCATGACTGAGGTCAACAATAAGAAGGTCGACAGTCAAAAGGTTGACATGAGTTTTTCACGTTTTTTCAGAGCTGATATGTGCCGGCCGGCGGTATTTCATGCCCTACCATCCACTACAGTGTGGTGGGAGAACAAAATAGTGTGCTAATCACAGCAAGGCTCCGTGCCTGAAGCATGGCGAGCACAGTACTGTACTGTATGGGAGCAAATGGCAATCAGCAATTTGCTCAAAAACCCAGGAAAATAAACAAAAACATTCAAATTGTTTAATTCAACTACAGTACCGCGTCTGACTGTTTTTGTTAGTTTCAGGATTTTCAGAGCAAATTACTGAATGACAATTACATTTTCTCCCATCAAGTTCTAGATTTTTATTACATCCAACCAACTGGTTGGATTGTTGGATGAAAGTTGGTCTAGTGCAGGGGTAGCCAACTGCAGTCCTCGAGAGCTACCAACAGCGCATGTTTTCCAGATCTCCTCACAGAATCCCAAGTGAAGTCATTAGCTCCACCTGTGGATATTTAAAAATGTGTCAGCCAGTAATGAGAGCACCTGTGCAGTAGCTAGGTTGTCTGGAAAATGTGAACTGTTGGTAGCTCTCAAGGACTGGAATTGGCTACCACTGGTGTAGTGTATGGCTAGCATTAGGAGGCGATTAAGGGCGAGATGTATCAAATTTTCAAACCCAGCATGTAAAACGACCGGAGCAGATTGGCTGGTTGTTTATCGCTGTCCATTTTATCACTTTTTGAAGCTTGATACATTTGGCCCTGTGAGTTAAATGATGTTCAGATTTCTCATTTGCTTATGTAAATGCAAGTGCACACTTACATTTCAATGTCTATATTTTAAAGTTACTTGAATTTTAAGATAAGTCTAAACAAACCTTAAATCTCACCTGGAGCAAATATATACAATTGTCATCTTCAACTCAAAAACAGCACCACCTTGTGTAGGCGTACATTTCTGCAGAGTAAGGAATGTACAGTAAAGATTGTGTAACTCAAAATAATGAATGAAGCTCATGGTCATTTTCATAAATGCCCATATATACTTACAGCTCGAAATACTGGTGCAAATGATTCTCAGGCACATACTGTATGTGCATGATAAAGATGTGACTTGGTCAACTTAAACAATTTATTTACGAATTGGTGGCTTCTAAAATCTGGCCCTTCCGATCACGTTTATAGATGACCCGGCTGTGTTTCGCTAGTAAAGTAAATGCCCTTGCAAATTTTAGACACAAATGCATTTAGAAGCTCCAGGATTTAGAACCCAATGCATAGTAAGTAATCCCCTAAATGTGAATTGGTATCCCATGGAAAGTACAAGCACACCCCCATCACATGTCAAATATTTTTGTGGGTTAATGTTATGTTAATCCTTCAAAATGTTTAATATTAA
Source organism: Crinia signifera (assembly GCF_055691185.1). Lineage (NCBI taxonomy): Eukaryota > Metazoa > Chordata > Amphibia > Anura > Myobatrachidae > Crinia > Crinia signifera. The sequence continues at coordinate 103,230,170 of NC_139222.1, read as the reverse complement.
CAGTAAATATATAATTACTCTAAATTGTATATACATTTATATTATATTATGGATACGGCTATGATGCCCTCACTTTCAAACTATCTCAAATGTCAGAGTAGAAATACTCATAGGACTTGAATTAATGAGTAATAATGACAAACTGACATTTAGTCATGAAGGTGCAAAACCCTCTGGGCATCAAGAGCCTGACATTTAACAGTATGCCCAAAATACACAGACATAATGCTAGCCATTTCACCCAAATATATTTCTATTGGAAAGATACAGCAACAGATTCATCAGGAACTCATTTAATTAAAGAAAAAAGTTGCTTTCAGAGCATCTTGAGGGAGGGGAAATAATTGTATAGTATGACATTTACTATGACCCGCAACTGTGGCATTGCAACATACTGCAGAACAGTTTATGCAGGGGAGTAATGTGTTTATTGATTTTAACTTACTGCCAATTAAACAAATCCTTATTTGCTGTTTCAAGACACCAGTGAGATTTTATGGGTCCTATTTAGAACTTTATTTAACCCCATAGCTCAGTTCTGTGATATCATGAATAAGTAATTTAACAAAAAAGCACATTGTCAAATAAGTACACAACGGCCGTTATTCAGATCTGATTGCAGTACAAATTTGTTTGGAAAATGGGCAAAACCACGTGCACTGCAGGTGGGGCACATGCAGTGTACTGCAATCAGATCAGAATAAAGGCCAATGAGCCTAACTCAACAGGAGTTGTAATTTAGGGAAGTTACATCTGCCCCACCTGCAGTGCATATGGTTTTGCCCTTTTTGAGAACAAACTTGTACTGCGATCAGATCTGAATAAGGGCCATGGAGCGAGCCATGATTAGGGGGTTATTGTGGTTGGTTTCAAAAGCACACTCATTCTTTAATGGACAAAACCATGTTCACTGCAGGTGGAGCTGATGTAACATGTGCAGAGAGAGTTAAATTTGGGTGGGGTGTGTTCAAAATGAAATCTAAATTACAGTGTAAAAATAAAGCAGTCAGTATTGCCCCACCTGCAGTGCACATGGTTTTGTTCATTAAAGGAGTTTGCTTTTGCAAACCAGCCAGTATCAGGCCCTTCATTTCTAAGGCATTTGGGGCATTATTCTGGTTCGCTCGCAAAGGCAAATTCCTTCCCAAATGGATAAAACCATGTGCACTGCAGGTGGGGCAGATGTAACTTGTGCAGAGAGAATTAGATTTGGGTGGGGTTTTACTTAAAAGTGAGATCTATATTGCAGTGTAAAAATAATGCAGCCAGTATTTACCCTGCGCAGAAACAAAATAACTCACCCAAATCTAAATCTCTCTGCACATGTTTCATCTGCACCCCTGCAGTGCACATGGTTTTGACCATTTGAGAAGGAATTTGCCTTTGTGAGTAAACCAGAATAACCCCCTTAGTCAGATCACTTATATTGGTTTCACATTGCAAACCTGCTTTTAACCCGTTTTTGTAAACGTGTCTTAAAACGGGTCAAAAGCCAGTTAAACCCCTTTCATATTGCATGTTGTAAACGATATACTGCAGTTTCAATACTGTTTTTGTACCTTTCAGATTCAACCCGTTTCACCCATAGAATGCCATACAATGTAATTTTAAATGTTTATTTCCTGCTTGTGGGCGGGGATCATGCAGGGAGATAACCTATCACCCTTGTGTGGTTATCATTTGTAGCAAATACCGTTTCTGAGCTGTTCAGACTGCAGAATAAAAAGGGACCAGAAACGTGTAGGATCCTGCTTTTAACACGTTTCAAAATACCGGTATTCTGTAAACGGTAAATTGACAATGGAGCTTTCACACTGCAGCTGTACCCATTTTAAAACGATAAAAAAACGGCAATATACCATGTTAAAGCTGCAATGTGAAAGGGGTATTAGAAATAGCCCTGGAATCCGACCGTGTATATGCCCCATAATGCTGCTTTCCCACTGCCAAGCCATTTAAAGAACTGGAATTTTTAAACAGTATTTAAAACGGTATTAGCTTTCACATTGCAGTAGATTACCGTTTTAAATACCGTTTAAGTACCATTCACATCACAGTGAAACCGTTTAATCCCCCTCGTGTCCCCTGGTACCTGTCCTGCCCCCCCTCCCCTGTACCTGCCAGCTGGTACCCTCGCTTCCCCCCCTGCCCTGGTACCCCCCTCCCCCCCGCCCTGTTACCCCCTCACCCCCTGCCCTGGTACCTTGCTCCCCCCACCTCCCCTGGTACCTGGCAGCAATCCATCCGGGCAGCGGGGCAGTGCAGTAGGCAGCGGCATGCCAGGGCTCCTAGTTGGCAGGTCCCCCACTGATGCAGGAGCATGATTCAATAGGAGGCTGCAGCTGGTGCACAGACAGCGGGGGCACTGGGGATCCGGGCAGGTCCGTGCTCAGGAGGAGGAAGCAGAGGAAGGTCCATTAGGAGATTGTAATTTCATCGGCGGGGGTCCCTGCCGCGAATTAGTAAATAGCGGGCCCGAATATTAGATATGTGCATATCTAATGAGCCACTAACTAAATATGTGCATATTTAATGAACGGCTCCGCTATTTCCCATTCACTGCCAGGTACCAGGGGAGGGGGTTGCGGGGTTACCTGGGGAGGGGGGGGGGGTTACCATATGCAAGGTACCAGGGGTGGGGGGGCGGTACCAGCTGCAAGGTACCAGGGGAGGGGGCAGGGGGTACCAGCTGTCGGGTACCAGGGGGGGGGGGGTACCAGCTGCAAGGTACCAGGGGAGGGGGAAGACTAGTGTGGGATCCTAAATACCGTTTCAGAGCCATTCTCACTGCATAGAAAACGGCTCTGAAATGTGTAGGACTCTGCTTTTTAAACGTGTTGCTGGCGCTTTCCCAGTGCAGCCTTAAACGTTTAGAAATGGAAAAAAAACGGCAATTTACCGTTTAAGACCTGCAGTGAGAAAGGGGTATAAGACTCATCATCAGAACTGCAAAAACCCTTTGTCGAAAATCCTAGCAAGAAAATAATACTAAAATGAAAGAAAACGAGATGGGGCATTTTTATTCTTCTTGTGTAAATAAAATTGTCCCATATTTGTAGTAAAACATATACTGGGTGAATATTTTCCCCTGGACTAGTTCATTATGTAGCAATAAAGGAAATGATTTATCATTTGTTAAACTGCTGTCTAGCTTGAAAACTGTGCTGACTGTGTTGAGCTGTGTTTGCAGGTATTTAGGGGGTGATTTCGGTTGGCTCTGTTACCTGCGAAGCTCGCAGCTTACCAAGCGCCTGTGATGCCACCTCGCCGTATCCACGCCGCCAAATCCCAACGTTAACATGCGAGGGGATGTGTAACAAAGACACACCCCCTTTCATGCGTTCCTCTGTGGGCAATGCTTTGCTGTAGTTTTACAAATAATGATAATAACTGGTTCTGTTTAAGACAGGGGTCTTCAACCTTTAAGACAACGTGGGCCACCTAAAAAAATCCAGTGAAGCCCGAGGGCCACTAAACTCTACTGCGGTATTTCGGACAGCCCCATAGAATCACAGCTCCCCTATAACATCAGCACAGTCCTTCATAGATAGTTGGCACAGCCGCCCATACTCAGCACAAACCCCCCCCCACACACACACACCCCAATAGTCTTCAGCAGCCAATTTGGGATCCAGTGCAAACAGTGAAATATGTGGGCCCCCCATATATAATTTGATATTGAATAAATTGCACGTGCCGCAGGCGCGCTCCCAAAAAGGGGTGTGACCTAATTATAAGGGCGTGGTCTAATTTTAAAGAGTGTGAACTAGCAGGAAAACAATTACCTGACACCTCTTTTGCAACCTGCATGACCAGACATTGGTTACCGCAGGAATGGTCTTTGTCCTCACACGCTTAAGTTGACTGAAGGCTGCACAGTGACATATAAGCATGAAGGCCCAACACAGTGAACTAGTATGCCTCACAGATCAAGCCCAAACAATGAAAGGCTACTTAAATCAATATAAACTGTTACACTGTTTATCCGTAATGCCCATTACACATTGTGCATCACACCATAGTGTCCATTAGACATTATGCCACACACCGTAATACCTGTTGTACATTATGTCATACACCGTAATGCCCATTACACATTATGCCGCACACCATGATGCCCATTACACATTAATCCACACAAAATTATGCCCCACACTGATGCCCATTATGCCACAGACCATAATGCCAGCAGTACTCCTGCTTTTACATATGATGCCCCAGCAGTGCCCCTCACCCAATGCCCCAGCAGTGCCCTCACACAATGCCCCAGCAGTGCCCCTCACACACAATGCCCCCAGTAATGCCCCACACACAATGCCCCCAGTAATGCCTACAGCTTTGCCAGGTCCCCTGCTCCAGCCAGCTGTACCTCCTCATCCTGCAGCTTTGCCGGGTCACCATCCATGCCTCCTCCTGCAGTTTTGCCGGGTCCCCTCCGCCAGCTGTGCCTCCTCCTCCTGCAGTTCCTGCGCCAGGTCCCCTGATCCCGCCAGCTGCGTCGCCTCCTCCCGCAGCTTCGCCGGGTCCCAACTCCCCAGCTCCCACCAGACGTGCCTCCTCCTCTCTCAGCCGCACTGGATCCACTCCTCTGCCCTGCCTGCAGCCAATGAAAAATCGGGTAGGCGGCACCCGGGGGGACTCCATTACCCTGCCTCGGCAGCGTTTTCTTTTACTTAAAAAAAAAAAAATCCTGTGCATGGCTGGCCGGTGGGCAGAGGGCCACTGAAATCAGCTCCGTGGGCCACTCGTGGCCCGCGGGCCATGGGTTGAAGACCCCTGGTTTAAGATATACTCACTCCTATGTTCATAGCATTCAGTTAAGAGAAACGCCATGCATGTTTTTTGCTGAATACGGGCACACATGCATCTATAAATATAACCGTATGACAAGATACATATACAAGATACATATACTATCTCTTTTTCCATTGTGTGCCTGCAGCTGCTATGTATCCAAAACAGTTTTTGATGCTTGAACTTGTCTTCTCCTTGGAATCAATCACAGACTTGCATTGCATTGCCTGCAGGAAACCATTTACAATGAGATGAGATGAGAGGAATCATGGCAGGTTTGCCTTGTTACCAGGCACAGCTAGGAAGTCAATCTAGTCCTTGGGATCTGTAATAGATTTATCTTGCTCTAGTCATCTAATGATGAAAATACTTCAAACACCTCCCATAGCAAACTGCTGTCTCTCATATACCTCTACCTCCAGCTCAGGTATATTGTGTTATTTTGTACAAAGCAGTAATGAGGGATTTTGAGGCTACTCTTTTGGCTAGTCACAGTTATTAATTAATAGTTTAACCCTTTGAGTGCCGGGGGAATTTGTCAAAATCGTTGGGAAAATTGCTGAGCAAACATTTTTATTCATCATAATAACCGGTAATGTTTACGTTATATAGAAAAAATGGTCTATTTTTACACAATATTTGTTTATTGAATTAATATAACAAATGTGAGTGCCGCTGTCATTTTTACCGGACATTATGAACATCACTGATGTTGGCACTCCAAGGGTTAATATGCAAGCATAGCTTCTCTGGGTGAATTAGATATGAGAGCTCATAATTATACATCTACATATTTAGAATTATGACCAGTGTTTTAGTATGCTCAGGATGAAGTCATGAATGGAAAACAGAAAGCAAATAGAAATTCATTACTGAGTCAGTTATGTGTGATGTAAAGACTAGGGGCGGGATGTATTAACATACATCGCCGCCCCTCACTACGCCCCCACCGCGATGCACTAACATATGCAGCTACCATCACTTTGCAGTGATGGAGGCCCCCTCTATACCTGTGATGTGGTGTGCGGAGGGTCTCTGTCACCTCCTGGGCTCTGCGGCGGTCCCCGGCGTCTCCTCCTCCACCCTGCAGCCGGAAGGACATCCCTGGCTGTGACATGCTGCTGGGGGTGGAGGAGCAGCACAGAGGACAGGGAGGGGGGTAGGGGTCTGCAGCGGACGGTGATAGAAGCCCATAGGCTTCTATAGGGTATCGCCACCGGAAGGTGGTGGTACCCTGCCCTGCAATGCTGCGGCGGCCGGGTAATAGTACATTTGAAAATGTGGTTTACTGCATTTTCATCTTAGTACATCCTGCCCTGTGACACAGTTACCTTATGTAGAACACAATGATATAAACTTAGCAACTGTTTACTGTACAACAGAGTGCCGTGAGGGGAAAGATACAGATGACTGGCAGTCAGAATACCAATTCCGGCATCCCAAAGAAGCGAATCACAACATGGGTCAGCTAAGTAAACTCACCCTCACCCTGCCAACCCTCCCTTCTAGCAACCATCACACCCCACCACTAATGCCCCCTTCTAGGTGCCTAACCATAACCCTCCCTTCCCCGTATTTTAACCCTAAATTTTCCTTCCCTGCAGCCTAATCCTAAATCCCCAAACTAATGCCTAAACCTGACTCAGCAGTTCTTGTGTGTACTGCTTCACTGTGCTCAGATTTGGCTGGGTGTCTTGGTGCCGGAGTTCCCTCCAAAAAAAAACAGTATTCTTGCTGGCATCTTGGATGTAGTTAGTTAACTCTACAGCCCATGTGGGAGCTGCTTCAAGACCAGCTGATCACAGCGCCCTATCACCTTCCACTCTGCTTCCTGCCAGCACCAAGTCTCCGGTACAACATCACTTCTGTTGAAGTTACCACCCAGTACTGCCCTCCCATATACTGAATATTTCCTTGGCTCCGCTCCAATCATTCCAGTATTGCTTACTGCTATCATATACCTGGCAACTGTTCCCATGCATTCCAGCATCCATATCCACTTGGATAATTAGGGCACAACTACTTCAGTTCCAGTTGTATTACAGGTTGAGTCTGGTTCCAGTTGTACTGTGGGTCCAGTCCGGTTCCAGTAATATTCCAAGTACAGTCCGGATTTCAGTTGTATTCCAGCATAGTGCGGCTTCAGTTGTATACCAAATCTGTTCATGTTCAAATTGCATTGCAAAGCTAGTCCAGCTCCAATTGTATACCGAGTCCAGTCCAGCACCAGTTATGCAGTATTTTGCTTCCTGTTGTATACAGTCACTTGCAGTTTCCAATCCAGTCACTTCTTGGGACAAGTCGAGTTCCAGTTGTATTTCTTATTACTGTTAAGAAAAGTTATCTGTTTTCCAATACACACCTTCAGGTCAACTTCTGCTCCCAAGCTCTGAGTTAACAGAACACCCTATGTCACCCTATGCTCCATGAGCAAGAGCTGGATCACACCGTAACATTGATCATTGCAGTGTCTGTGCCTTTGTCAGCAGCCCCTGTGTGTTTTAACTAGCATAATGAGATGCACCTTCAGCATTTCCCTTAGAAATATAAAACCTATGCCATTGCTTGCTCCACACATGTGGGCATCCATGAAGCCCTGGTTCATACTCGGTAGCCATTTTGTTAACCTGATAGGTGCTCGAGTCTGGCCTGCTTGTACTGTATGCTATTCATACTGTGCTGTAATTCTGTTTAACCAGTGTAGCATAATGAGATGCACATACAGCAGTGCCCTTACACAGCTGTAAACAATGCGGTCGTTAGCGCCATAGATGTGGGCTCCCATGAAGCCCTGGTTGAATCCTGTTAGCCATTTTGTTAACCTGAGTCTAGCCTGCTATAGTACATACTTCGTCCATACTGTATACTCACTCACTTATCCCCATAGCCCATTATAAGTAGCATAATGAGACGTACAGTACATCTATGCATCAGTATTTCTGAGAAAAATGTCTATTTAACATACTAAACAATACAGTATTGTATAGTAAAGTAGTTCTTGTGCTACAGTGCTTTACAATGGACACTTAACGCACACACAATTTGGATTATTTTGCTAAAGCTTTCCATTACACACCTGACGCATGCGCAGTGGTGATTTTATAAAGCAACATCTGGTGGATGATCGCTGGTATTATCTGGTAACACTAATTTGGTAACACCATACACCTAACTGTGTGACTTTTTGAACTGCCGTGTGACTAGGTGCACTGTGGCATGTTGGCAGTGCCGTCTTTCCCATTGGGCACAATGGGCAGTTGCCCAGGGGCCCTAGGACATAGTGGCCCACCCTAATGGTAAAGACGGCGGGGATCCATGTCTGCTGCCTGTGCCGCGATTAATCCTCCCACCAGACAGCCCTCCACAATCAGCCCAAGGTCACCGCAGGAAGCGATCAGTGCTCATGTGTGTCCCCATTCAGTCCCATCGCATTGCAGGAGTGGCATCTGATGGAAAGAGGAGGGCAGGTAGATGCACTGCCACCCCCTTATTGCTCTTACAACCCCGGTTGTCAACTGGAGACTTGTCCCCCTCACCTTTCTCACACTCTGGAGTGCACCAGTGTACCATGCCTTGCTGCAGTCCGGGGAGGGCGGCTGGTCCTGAGTAGAGAGAGGGATAGGAGTTGCTGCCAGGCTCTACCTCTTCCTCCGCCTTGCGAAATAAACCAAAGAAGCTGTGTCTGTGTCTGACTCGGAGCTGTTCCCGGGAGCGCAGCAACAGCTCCCACCCCTCAGCCAGCTCCCACACCGCCTCCTCCCAAGGCTCCTCCTCTTGCAGGGACACGTGACGTGACCCCAGCAGCAGCAGAGGGCACACACCGCCCGCCTCCTCATGCATCTTAACCTGCTACCGCTGTGATGCCCCAAATGCACCAACGCCATGCCCCTGCTCACCCACCGCTATGGAGCAGTGAGGAGGCATTGGATGCAAATGCTGCGATCTGATTGGTCGGTGGCAGGGCCGGTGCTTGGCTGGGAGTCTACCAAGAGGGGCAGTGTAAAGAAACCATGCTGCTCCACCCACTGGGGGGGGGATTTGGGGTGCGGGCGCCGCTCACGGCGGGGGACGCTACATGGGGGGGGGCATTCTGCCGCCACTGACCTGTTCCAGGGGAAGGGGGGAGTTGCTACATGGGGGGGCGGGGGGTGTCTGCGGCCATATCCTGCATGTTCCAGGGGAGGCAGGGGGTTTGCGGTGCCGCTCACCTGCACCTCCACCGCTCACCCACCGCTGACCTGCTTCAGGTTCCAGGTGAGGGAGGGGAGTTTCCGGCGCCACTCACCAGACTCAACTGAGAGGGGGGAGTGGCTGCTCCCAGGTGGCGCCCTCAACTGGCCGGTGACCCAGGCAAATGCCTAAAGCTGCCTAGTGGTGGCGCCGGCCCTGTCTACCACAGCCTGTCTATCTCAATGCGGTAGATGGAAGCTGTATCATGGGGGGGGGACTGTTACTTTGTGAATTGAATGGCGTATTGCTCAGATCCTAAACTGAGGTTCTTTCTGTTTTGACTCATGCCACCAACAAGATCTTTCAGTCTGTCCCATCCAGATATTCCTCCTCAAGGCTGGAGCAGATGTTCTTCCATCTTTCAAGAATGGTAATGACTTACTGATTTAATCCTTGGCAAGTCACCTCCAAAAGGTCATTCCCCAAAACCAGGCCAGGTCTGAATATATCAAAGAAAATGTGGAAAAGGGTATCATTCGACCTTTTTTTTTTTAAATTCAGTAATTTTTATTGAGATTTTGAAATATGCAAAATAAACTCCCAATACAAACATAGGGCCTTATTCTGGTTGGTGCGGCCGGGCCGTACGCGTACGTTCCGGGGTTTTTCATGATCTGCGCATGCGTACATTCGCTAATGCACAGGCGCGAACACTCCACAACGCTTACGGACGGGTCTCTCCGTGCGAAAAAACCTGTACGCGAGTGTACGGGCATTGGGGGCGGCATTGGGGCGTGTTGAGGGGAGCGGCCGAAATAATGAGGGAAAATGGGCGTAAATATGGGCGTACACGGGGGTGTGCACCAAAAATGAGCGGTGCTACTACCGCACGATCGCCTAAAGCACCGTTCATTTCGGACACAAAACAGGCGGCCGCCAACCGCCAGCTCAGACCACCCCTACAGATACCGCATGCCTGCGTGCGCCTGGGTTTGCTAATTTACGCTGATTACTACTCAAACACATACACCTGAATGTAATAAGCAATGCTGCAGTCTATTAAGTCCAAACCATGATTTCACTACCTGCAAGCCACACACAGCACTCAAACACATTGGAAGCTTATCTTTCTATACTTCTCTACATTTAAAGGTTTGTTTAATTTAAGGTAAGAATCTTTTTAAGACCTGCTTATATATGCTAAGGTAGGTATTTGTTAAACAGTTAGACACATTCACTACGTGCTTTCATAGACTTTACACAGTAGCACACTCAATCTACACAAGTCGACATGTGTCAACATGTTCACTCTAATACAAACATAGGTTTTGTATTTAGGATACAATAACATAAACCACATCTAACACCTACAAAGGATGTTTCAGCAATGTTTTAAGCCCATGCCCACTATTTTGCACACAATCTTTGTATAGTACCCAAAATACAGAACTGTACCACTATCTGATCTGCTATGAATTGGATTTTACTACACTCTGGATGTAAGATGCCACCAATCACATTATTGCACTCACATCTCTCTAACAAAGGATTCCTACATCTGCTTATGACACTGTAAAATCATATATATTTAAAAAGTTATACATGTTTGTTCACAAGCAATTTTCTCATGTTTGGGCGATTCACACATCTTTTTTTAGGGAGGACACATATGCATTCCTACACAAATGTACCTTTTGACCCTTGTTTGTCTGCCTCACCCACTCCATGAGGAAAGCATTGTTCTGGACCTGCTTTTACCTACTACTGTAGGAGCTACCTCACCTGCACACAAACTGCTTTCTCACCTATTAAGTTGCTCTGCACATGTGCTGACACAAACTAATTAGCAGGGAAAAGTTGGATAGGAACATGGGAATGGCCATGGAGAGGGTTACACATGGGAAACTTCTACCACACTTCAACAAATGTTCAAAAATACCCTGGTCAGTAAGTACACATAAATGTAGTATTTGTTTCACACAAGAAATTACACATACAACAATTTTGTTTTAATTGGTAAAATACATTTATTTGCTGTTCAGCATCACAGCTTATTTGACACTTTAATGTCATAAATCAAATAAACAAATAAAATAGACACAAAAATAAAAAAACAGCCAGAACAAGAGGTTGCATATCTCCAAACATGTGTTACCCTGCAAATGCAATGGTGAAAGAAATGGGGACACCAGAATACGTACTGCAACAACCAGGGTGAATACTAAGCAAGATACACACCACCAAAAATTTATCCTGCATTTGTAGAGGTCAAAATAAGAACTTTAATGCCCATGGCACGAAAATGGATCGATGGCCAACTCAGGAAGTGGATGTCCAGTGCAATTTAAACATTTGGGGTCCAACCACAGAGGAAGTGAACCAGGTCTCATTATTTGGGCCCTTTTTTCCCCCTTTTAGATGGGGCCTTGGGGACAGGGGCCTTTGGCTCAGATGGCTTGCGGCGTCTTCCCCTAGTGGACACAGGAGGGTCAGCAGAGGTGGAAGGTTGGGGAGCAGCTTGGGGTGGGCCAGCAGATGGGGGATTGTCCCTTAGGGACCTGGCGGTGGTCAGCAGCTCCGCAAGAATTTCATTCTGGCGGCTGAGGTGTTGGCCAATGCTTTGCATGCCAGCCGCCAGAGTGTCATTCATGCGGTTGAAGGCCTCACACTGCTGCCTGTTTGTGGCCTTCCACTCCGCCAGAAATTCCCCAACCTGCTGCTGACGGATCGCAGCATCCACCCCTTGCTGCTCGATCCTCTCCAGCATCACCATCACGCTCTCATCCCATGTCTCCTGTGGCTGGGGCTGGGGGTGTCGTCTTGGTGGAGGCTGGACCACTTGCTCCACCTGTGGCTCTGCAGAGGAAGATGCTGCCGGTTCATCCTGGGTTTCTGCTTCTTCTAGGATAATAATTGAAAACAATGTCACCATCACATACGCACAAAAAAATATCTTTCAAAATACAATGCATTACTGTGACTTACCAGCAAAAGCAGCAGCAAAGACCTCCGCCGGGAGCTCACTATCCATATTGGAGATCCCCCTGACCTCGGCCACATCAATGACGTCCAAGGCGTCCTGCTCCAGGGGGGTATACTCCAAATTATCAGGCATAGGACCTCTCCCGGTGGACATGCTGTGGTTGTACCGGTCAGTCATCTTCCTCTTCAGTGTCGTTTTGAAGTCTGTCCACCTACAAGTTTAAAAATACAAATATCACCATGAGATATGTGCACCACTGTGCTAGTGAACATCATGACTACGTTACATTTCCTAGTGTGGGTGATCTTATGTTTTTTAGCCATATGTGTCCCACACACACATTAATGTCTCCATTAGGAGGCATTTCAGTGTCTCATCTCATTCATTAGGCCACTAAATGCACATACATAGATCACTATGCAGAAATGACATCATCCATGGCCAAATTATGCACCTCCACCTGTTGTGAAACTACACATTCCACCATAGCTTGACAGTGTGGTTATTATGGAGTCATTTAACTATGGGATGGCATACTGGGATGTGTAGTTTCTCACCAGCTACATGTGCACAGTTTGGTCATTCTTGTTTCAGTAGCATCATATGGAACATGTTACAACAACTCTTTCAAAAACACACTTTCTCTTGTCCCATCACATACTTCACATACTTCACATGAGCAGAACTGTGCCCATAACCTCACATCACACCAATGGTGCATGTTTCATATATCAATGTGGGTTATTAGACATGGCTGTGTTCACATGTGACATTGAAGTGTAGCACTATCTACAAACACACCTTTCTATTATTCTCAAAACATACATGTAACATATGTACACACATATGACATTATCAGGGGGACAAACACACTTGCCTTTTCTTCACCGCTAGCCAATCTCTGACCACTGGTGACACCTGGTTCACTTCCTCTGTGATCTTGTCCCAAAGGTTTCTCCTTGCACTGGCACCCGGCTTCCTGGTTGGCAATTCGATCCATTCGCGTGCTCTGGGCACTAAAATTCTTAATTCTGCCTCTACAAATGCAGGGTTTCTCTTTTTGGTGGTGGTATCCTGCTCAGTCCTCACCCTAGATGTTGCAGCTCGTTTTCTGGTGGCCCCAGTTCTCTCACCATGCACCTGCTGGGTCACACCTGTTTGGAGAGATGCAACCTCTTGTTCTGGCTGGTTGCTTGGCCCTTGTGGAGCTGGTGGAGGTTGAACAGGGCCTGTTAGTGAGGGGCCCGCTTGGTCTTGCAGGCTACTTCTCTCTTGAGCCCTCCTTCTCCGCTCCTGTTCCCTCTTCTGTAAAGCTTCAAGCAGGGATTCTGCTGTAGCTCTCTGTAGAGCGTCCTCAGCTGCGGAATCATCTGAGTTAGACATGTTTGCTGCAATTCTGGCCTGCATCTGACTGAATATTTATATGTTAATCTCCCGCCATGAACAAGGGGGCGTATATTTTTCCCCGCAATGTAGTTGCTAATTTACGCCGATATTTCCCGATGATAATTGCCGCTTAAATTACGCAGGTCTCAAGGCACCTGATCAATCACCTGTATATGCACATACACAGGTTGTGGAGCATTGTGTGCTACATCGTGAAATGTGTGCACCTGTCATTCCAATGATGAGTGTTGTCAGCTGGTATCTGTTGGAGTTCGTGTATGCTTTGTGAGTCACATTTCAAAACATCACGTTATAATGCTTTCCTTACATATGTAATGAGTATGAAATTGTCATACACCAACATGTTGCATTGTGCCCCTTTTAGCAGTGTATTTATTTGTAGACGGTTGCGTGTATTCTTTTACGCACACTGTATATACAGTTCCTCTCTATACATTGAATGCATGCTGTTGGTTATGGTGTGTGTATATCGGAACGGTCCGCGTAAGTTTCTATTCGCATCCAGTTTGTTCATGTAAGAAGGATTAATAAAGTTAATACTAAACAAACAATTTTTTACACCAATCAGCAAGCACCAAAAGTGATATATGTACCTGCAATTAATAACTGCGCCATTGCCACTATGACTTCAACCAGGGCTAGGGCGTTTTCTACCCAGGAGCTGTTGGCCTTGGTTGAGGTCATGGACCGGCGCCTGGGGCCCAGGGGCCCATATGTGTCCAACATGGACAAGCGGCGGGCGTATAATGCTGCCCGCCGGCTAATCTACGCCCGGACCGGCGTCCGCAGAAGCCTGGCCCAAGTTGAGCGGCGCTGGTCTGACCTGCGCCGGCGGCAGCCAGTGTTGCTTTACTTCGCCGCCATATTGCCCGATGTAAGTTTTTATTTACTAGTATGTCTGTGTTTTTTTGCAATGTTTTCTGTACTTTTTATAAATATGTTCCTGAGTATGTGGGTGTATATGGGGTGTATATGGGGTGTATATGGGGTGTATATGGGTGTATAGGGGGTGTATATGGGGTGTATATGGGGTGTATATGGGTGTATAGGGGGTGTATATGGGTGTATAGGGGGTGTATATGGGGTGTATATGGGGTGTATATGGGTGTATAGGGGGTGTATAGGGGGTGTATAGGGGGTGTATATGGGTGTATAGGGGGTGTATATGGGGTGTATAGGGGGTGTATATGGGTGTATAGGGGGTGTATATGGGTGTATATGGGGTGTATAGGGGGTGTATAGGGGGTGTATATGGGTGTATAGGGGGTGTATATGGGGTGTATAGGGGGTGTATATGGGGTGTAAAGGGGGGGGTTTAAGTAGTTGCTCAGTTTTTGGGTGTAGCATATCAATTAGTTTGCATGATAAATGTCTGAAATATAACAGCAATGATAATTTGGAAGGTTATGAGCATGACTAATGTGAATTTTTCTTTCCCCCTTTTTTATGAAACCCAATCTTCGATTTCTATGCCATCAACATGAACATTTCAGCACGGGCAAGAGCACGCATAGAAGCCCGGGAGCAGGCAGCCCGGGAGCAGGCAGCCCAGGAGCAGGCAGCCCAGGAGCAGCCAGACGAGGAGGAGGAAGAGGAGGAGGAAGAGGAGGAGGAAGAGGAGGAGGAAGAGGAGGAGACAATGGGTCAAGCTGGGGCCCACCAAATTTCGCCATCCCCTTCCACCAGCCACTCCCCAACCCCCACCCACACCCCTACCCCCACCCACACCCCTACCCCCACCCCCTCCCCAACCCCCACCCCCTCCCCAACCCCCACCCCCTCCCCAACAGACAATTGAGTTAATAGAAAACAATAATTGAATAACAATTAGAATAATTAATTAATTGTCTGATTTGTAGTTGAAAGGCAAGATTTGCAGGTCCATATATGTGAAGGGTATGCCAGCGTGCACGGACGTACGCTCACTCTCACGAGCGGTGACATAAGCTGAGTTTTCCATTGAAAACAATAGGGACCCGTCCGTGCAAGCTGGCGTACGCTCAGATTTCCGCAAGAAGTCGGTGGGAAGACGGACGAGAGACGTCCGTAAACTGTGGCGGACGCTCTGTTGTACGCCAGTTGTCGGAGTGTAAGGGCTGGGCCGTCCGTGTACGTTGGCGTACGCTCAATTGTACGCCACTCCCCTTTGACGTTGTTTCTGGCCGTACGTATGCGGCTGACTTGTGGGTGGACTTAACCCCAACGGCCGCGTACGGAGAGCGTACGTTAATAGTGAACGTACGCACGTTTGGCAGCTCCGATCAGAATAATGTCCATAGTGTATTGTAGACACAGACAATGATTTCCACATGTACTGAGACAGAAACACATGGTGCTAATATCAGAATATACAGCCAGGGTAATGGTAATAGTACAATGGTGTACGAGAGCAACAGCAAAATGAGGGAATTATGTGTGGGCACATCAAGCAAGATCTCTGCATTGCAGGATAAATCAGTTCCCATTGCCCAAAGGCGCCATTTGGGCCCTAGGAACCGCCGGATGCATGGCACGTATACATACAGAGTAAAATACCACACCACAGTACAGCAAAGGGATGACATTACGGATAATTTCTCAGCTAGGAGGAGTTACTATACTAGGAGAAATAATCATTGCAGAATCAAAAGTCTGGTCAAACAGGGGGAATAAAAAAAAAATATATATATATATAAACTAACAAGCCCACCCAAGGACCCAAAGCAAACCTCCCCTATAACCCCTCAAAGCAACTATACCACAAGACCCCCCACCCTGTAAAACCCACCCCCAACTTTAGGCGTACCTGGATCCCCGATATCTACCCTTACCCCACTATCTATTAAGGTTTACAGGAGACGGCAAATTAGTGGCCTTTAGATATAATAACTAATCTAGCCAAACTAAGATCTAACCTACCTCTCCTGCTTTACCCAACCACTCCCCCCTACCCTACAAACTATACTAACCCACCCCCCACCCCCACAATTACACTAAAATAACCCAGCCCCATCCTCCCATGATCGGATAATTAAGGAGTGGACTGACTGGGGCAGTGACACAGCATTTGTCAGGAATATATAACTAGGATGTGGCCGTGCAGCTACAATGTAGGACAGGGCTCCATCACATTCAATAGTAGGCAGCATAACATAGTGAATGAAAATCATATAACAGGACACAGGCGTCTTAGTATAGAGAAATGCAGGATAAGCTACAATAAAATGTAAATATTAGTCCGGCCATGCCTTCATCAAGCGACAGGGCAGGAGTAGCATCATCCCATCCTCACAGGAACCAGAATGGATATCAAAATAACCAGCATAATAGAAAATTAGAGATGTCAGTATTTTCACTAGGAACAGAGGCAGCATCATTAGGGGCAATGTGGACAGTCCATAGCACGAAAACCTGGAGTGATAGGGAACCGAGAATCCGGATATGATCTCGGAAGAAAGACGGTTGCAAATATACTTAGGCTGAATAGGAGTCGCAGAGTTGTTGCATGAGAGTGTAGTAGTCCCGTCGCCATTAGTAGATGACCGAATGGTGTACACAAGACAGGGTGTTTCCTTAAGGAAGGCTGCGGGGGTAATATTAGATACAGAAGTACAATAGTCAAGAAGAGAAGTCTCAGTGCTGCCATCTTCATGTGCGACACCATAGACAACAGGGGGTGTTTTCAGCTGCATAATCTCAGGGCATGTGGAGGTTGCAGCGTTACAACAGATAGATGCAGCATCTCTAACCCTGTCAACCCAAGCTTCAGGGGTATCAGAGAAGGGAAAGTCGACCACTTGTATCCCTTCAAGTGTTTGGAGGAGTCTCTGGATGGAGGCTTGAATAAATGTGAGGATTTGAGAGACATCCATGGCTGCGGTAGAAAACGTGTAGGATCTAAGGCACACCCTAAAGAGGTAGTAGGAGTAAGGTAGTGGCGGCTAGCACACCACACACTGAGTGCAACCTGAGGGGTACTGAGGCTATATCCAGACCCAAAATACACTGTAATTAGAAGACCAAGGCTTTAACAGTATAAGCCAAATATGGAAATCACTGTAGTACACGCAGGGTAAAAATAAAAAAAAGGGTTCCCAGAAAAGTTCCCAGTGGAATTCAGTGGCTTCAGGGGCCCATGTGGAGGGTATGGCATCGGCACAACAGCAAGGGAGTCGCGGATATAGAAGTTAGCTGAGTAGATGCAGGTGGCAGAAATCAGGCTGTGTAGCCACATTCACCCCACCCAAGACTGATGAGGCCCCGGGTAATGGTGCTCTGTTGATTGGCGTCTTACACCGGCATCGGAGTCAATGGCAGGTGCTGCTCCCCTCTGTGAAGTCCCCCGACCAACTCACTATCAGGAGGGAGATGGCAGCCTCAGATGATTTTCGCCGCTGTCACAGCAGCCGGGCAGGCCTGAAGACGGATCCAAGATGGCGCCCGCCTGCGGAGGAAAGGGAGCACGGAGCCACTGATGCCTCCACGGGTTGTCCAGATGAGCCACGGGCAGCACAGGGGTGCAGGAAAGGCTCCGGAGGACGAGGAGGCAAGGAAAGGGTGTCCGCTGTCTCTGGGGCAGGATATTTAAACAGGATTATAGCGGAGCTCTCACCCCATGCGTCCGCTCACATATCTGGCCAAGCCACGCCCCCCATCATTCAACCTTTTACTTATGCTGGAGCAGGGTACTTTTTAAAAAAAAGAAGAATGATGGAGTATTACATTCCTGCAAGATTATAGAGGATTGAATGATTTCACTATCAAAACTGCTATCCTTTGCCCTTGCTACCCAAACGCTTTGACCAAGTTTTTGGAGCCACTGTCTTCACTAAACAAGATCTGCGAGGAGACAAGAATTTAATACGCATTTGGGAAGGAGACAATTGGAAGACCGCATTTAACACTTGAGATGTTGAATTCACTATGAATACCTTGTCCTATGGTCTCAGCATTTCTCTTTCTGATTTTGCCAATACTCTGGAAGAACATTGTTGACAAGTCATGGATGTCCCTACCTGTCTCCATGTCAACTGCATCTATTGTATACTAGAAAAGTATATCATTACAATTTGTAGGGTACATCATTTCCAGTTCTGGTCTCAGGATGGGCCCAAAGAAACTTTGTTCAATTCAAGAATGGCCTATCCTAACCACTCTCAAAGCTGTCCAGATCTTCCTTGCAAATTATTATCACTAGATCAGCAAGAACTTCAGCTATTTCTGACTTCACCCAGAAAATAGCTAATCCCTCATTTTATTTGGAAGAAGTTAAATAGTCACCAAGCAAAAGTTCATCTATACACCAGTGCTTTGCCAGCCAGAAGTGGACGATTCTCCAGTGGGAGTTGGGGCTGTACCCTCTCAACGCGCTCACGATGGTTCCTCTATCGCACATTTTGTTTGACTGAATGCAGTTACTTCATGTGTGAACTAGAACATTTTGCAATCAAGTTAGCACTAGAGGAGTGGCGTTATGGCCTAGAAGGGGCTTTGCATCCTATCACTATCCTGATGGACCACAAGAACATTTTGTATCTGAAATAGGCTCAATGTTTGACTCCAAAGCAGGCCAGGTAGGCACTTCTATTATCATTTCAATTATAAGCCCACTTTCTATCCTGGAAACCAAAATCAGAAGACAGATGCACTCTCACACTCCTTACTGCCAGATAATGAAGATATTTTTTCAGAGAAACATTATATCATTAATTCTATGGCCTTTTCTCAGTGAGAGTTTAAACTACATCACCTGCTGGAAAGATGTTTGTAAAACCAGTCCATGGGAGGAAATTACTCGATTGGGCTCACTCCTTCCACTTCACAGGACATGCAGGAATGCAAAAACTCCTCAATTTATCATCAGATCCTACCAGTGGTCTTCCCTTAAGTAGGAAATTCAATAATTTATTGCCTCCTGTACCGCAGGGCATCTTCTTCCTAAGTGAGTCCCCCCCCCCCCCCCCAGCCTTGGACTCATCTCTCCATGGATTCATCACTGATCTCCCATAATCTGACAAGAACAACATCATATGGGTGGTAGTTGACCAATTCAGAAAGATGGCACACTTTACAGTATTTCTCTCACCAGCCTTCCTTCGGCTCCCAAGTTGGCTCAACTCTTTGTGCGAAAAATCTTCAGGCACCACGACTTCCTGTGATCGAGAGATGAAATCTGTTTTCAAGTATCGGCACTCTCTATGCTCCACTCTCCAAATTAAGCTCAGTTTTTCATCAGCATATCATCCACAGATTAGTGGTCAAACAGAAAGTTAATCAAGATGGAGTTTCTTAGACATTTTGTATCCTCTTCCCAAGATAACTTGGCTGAAATACTCCCTTGGTCAGATTTCTACCGTTATAACCAGTACCATACCTCTTAAGAAACTACTACATTCTTCAACACTTATGGGGCCAGATGTAATAGCATCCGAGTTTGGTGGCTGTGCTGAACTTGGATGTTATTACAACTGGCCCACAATCTTTATTCTGAAGTGCCTGAGTTTCAGCTTTTCACAATGTCACAAGTTCTTGCAGCTGATTCAACTTTCCAGATACCAAAAGTTCCTACCATGAAGTTTGCACCGCACTACATTGATCCTTTCTCCATCGAATGAGTGGTCAATCTGGTCACATTCAAGCTCAAGTTCCCTTTATATTTTAGTGTTCCTAACTCTTTTCATATCTCACTACTTAAGCTTATTGTTCTCAGTTGCTTCCACATCAAACTATCTAAAGCACCTAATGTTCAGACTCAATGTGGAATTGAACATGAAGTATCCAAGGTCCTACTCGTATGCACTGTGGGCGTCTTCGGTATCGTCTAATTAGCTGGAAAGTTTATGATCCTGAAGAATGTTTGTGGACGAACGCTTCTGATGTTTGTACTCCACATAAACCTGAAGGACATTCGTAAAGGTGGGGAGGGGAGGGATGCTGTCATGCAGTGGCAAGTGTTAGTTTTTACCTTTTAGTATGTGTCTCACTTAGTACTGAGGTCCACTCAAGCGATTCATTGCTCCCGATAAGATTTGATGTCTCATCAAACTGTTCCCATACAGCAGGGCTCTGAAGTTCCTGTGTGTAATTCTTTGCTGTGCTCAGAATCCGCTGGGTGTCTATGTTCTCTCAAGAACACCATTACGGGCACTGCCATCTTGGATGTAGTTAGCTGACCCTCTACAGCCAGATCTGGTGCTGTTTTAAGACCAGCTGATCACAGCTTCCAATCAGCTTCTGATCTATGCTGTAAAAAAGACCTGTCAGCACTATGGGCCTTATTCAGATCTGAGCTCAGTACAAATTTGTTTGGAAAATGGGCAAAACCATGTGCACTGCAGGTGGAGCAGATGTAACATGTATAGAGAGAGTTAGATTTGTGTGAGTTATTTTGTTTCTGTGCAGGGTAAATACTGGCTGCATTATTTTATTTCAGTTTCAGCACACCTAAACCAAATTTAACTCTCTTTGCACAGGTTACATCTGCTCCACCTGCAGTGCACATGGTTTTGCCCATTTTCCAAACAAATTTGTACTGAGCTCAGATCTGAATAAGGCCCTATGTTATAAGTACATTGTTTCTGTTGATGTTATTACCCAGTACTGTGCTCCCAAATACGGGATATCTCCTTGGCTCCACTCTGATCATTTGAATATTGCTTACTGCCTTCAACTGTCTGTTCCAGAGCATTCCAGATCCATTCTGGCAATTAGATGACAATTACTTAATTTCTAGTTGTAGTCAAGGTCCAGACTGTTCTAGTTCTATTCGAGCCTAGTCTGACTCCAGTTGTATACCTAATACAGTCCAATTTCAATTATATTCTGCTTCCTGTTGGTTCCAGTTGACAACCAGTTCCAGTCTGGTAATTTCCCAGAATCAGTCCAGTTAGATAACTTTTTCCTAATAAATAAAAGTTTTCCAATACACGCTTTTGGGTCAACTACTGCTCACTCCCAGTACTAAGTTAACAGTATCCTCTGTCACCCTACGCTCTATGAGCAAGAGCTGGATCAGACCGCACGCTTGCCCAAGCAAGCAGATGCTCTCAGACATGACATCAATATTTCAACCCATGAGAAAGATATAACAGAGTTTCCCATGATCAGTAATTGTGGTTACATTCTTAGGGCACTATTTTCTGAAGAAGCTTTACATAAGAAGACCATTTCATTCCTGTTATCCCTAAGTTAATAATTGGAGGAACAGCAGGTAACTGCTTTCCTGAACAACAATTTCGGTGTCTTTAAGCTGTTGCTGTTTCTTAGTAAGATGTGATTACATTAATATGTTATGATAAACATATGGGGATCACACTTACCCTGGGTTCACACTATAAGATAATTAATGCTGATCAATTAAACTCAAATGAACTGATGGAGTAATTCCCGGATTAATACGCACAAGTACACACAGAGTAATTCTTTGCTTAGTGTGTACTGTACTTTCTTTTGATGCCTACAACAGATTTGGGAGGGTGGAAAGAATGTGTATGCATGCCAGCATTTCCATTCTGAATTATATCCTGCCTGCTACCTGAAATTGGAATTCTGTTTGTGATCTCGACAATTCTGCTAACTGCCTCGGATCTGACTTATGCCTTTGACATTTACTTTGCAGCAAAAGCATTAGTTCCAGGTACCTGATTGTGCTGTTCACTGTTCCACACACTGTTGCAAAAAACTGCTGTTTATCCATCTCCCTTGAGCAGTCATCTTGCCAACTACTGTGTTAGACATTATTTTACCTGTGGTGCTGCTTTTAATACTTCTATACTGCCACAGAATGCATAAAGGCTGGTACTACACCTTACATTTTACTGACTGGTGGCAATTTCCCTGTGGATTACTTTCCTACTGATTAGAATAATCAAGGGAAAGGGGGAAAAGGGGATTCTCTTGCACAGGTTGGTACTTTCTGTACCCAAAAATGGCCCCAATTGTTATTGTATACGATTATTCGTTATTATAGTTTTGGGGGTGCTGCCAAGGACAATAATGTAATACAACTAAAGACGGGAAAGGAAAGGATTGTCTCTTTGTTGGCGCACTAATAGAAAGAAAGAATTAATTAAAATATACCTTTTATTAGTACTAATAAAAAGTATATTTTAATTAATACTTTCTTTCTATTAGTGCGCCAACAAAGAGACAATCCTTTCCTTTCCTGTCTTTTGTTTCCTATTGATTATACTGCCAAGTGGAGTAGTGGTTCAACGTGGGTACTACAATACCTCTAGCTGCATCTTTACAAAGTTGGGCTAAAGTCCCTATCAGAGTTGGACTGGCCCATGGGGGTAGAGGGCCCAACTGCCTGGAGGCCCAAATCCTCCTCTAGGAATCAGGTGCAATTGCATTTTACATGACATATGTTACCTTTCACTGTACAGGACTATGGTGAATTTGCTACAGTGCATTGCTGTTATTAATCAGGTACATTATCACGCATGCTTTAGAAGTATTTCATATTTATATTTATCAAGGGGGCCAGACAATGCACAAACCCCCTCTGGAGACTGGCCGCACCTCCAAACACAGGCCTCTTCCACTACAACCCCAAACCTCCCAACTTCTTCAGCAGGGAAATAGGAACACTCGCGTGGCTGAGCAGCACCCGAAAAGGGACGTGGCCTATGCTAATGAGGGTGCTACATATGCAAATGAGCCGCAATTGGGTCATGCCCCATTTTTGTCCCTCTGCGACGCTGAATAGACGCATGCGCACAGCGTCTATTCACGTCAGGCTGGGGGGACTCCCAACTGCATCCCCGCCACGGGACACTGCCGGCCCAGGGCGGGACGCAGGACCATCCCAGAAACCCGGGATGGTCTAGCAAAAAACTGGACAGTTGGGAGGTATGAAACCCCCTGGTGGGTCCTACAGTGGTGGCTACAGGTGTGTGTGTGTGTGTGTGTGAATGGATAGGGTTAGGCTACGGGAGTGTGGATGTGTATGGACAGAGCTGCGCGTCTTTCAGTCTCAGTGGCCAAGGTTGTGCAGGTGCTGCCTACCGAGGATCAGAGGGAGATGTTTGGAGCTGTGAGCCATCACTCACGAGCTCTGCAAAGGCCCATGGGAGGGATTGCACACAGCTGCGCGTGTGCAGCAGCCCTCCCATGGGCCATTTTGGATCTGGGCAAAATTCTGCAGCCGCTATCTGCTGAGATCACGGTTGCACGGTCCGTGGCCAAGCCATAGGGGACAGCTGCCGACCCAGTTCTCATGTTTTATGGGCCGGCCGACCGGAAAATGGCCCCGTTGCCTGCCATGGCCAATCTGCATCTGAGCAGTACTAAGAGAGCTGGCAATGAGTATCATCAGACACAACTGATGCTAGAGTACCAACATGGAGCACTGAAGAGTGATTAGTGTCTTTCTTTGGTACTCTTTACCTAGAACGGCGCCCATCGCGACCATCGCGACCATCGAATGCACTAAAAAACGGGTGCGATGCGATGCCCGCGATGGCCGCGATTTCCCATAGGGACCAATGTTAAAAGTCAGATTGGACGCGATTTTAGTGTTCAGTGCCTCAATGCCCGCGATTTTTCCATAGGAAACAATGTTAAATGGGCCACAGAGCCCTAATAGTCCCCCTGAAGTCTGAAATGGCCCCCACAATTTTTAACGGCACCCCACGATCAACGTCAACCCGAAGCGTGGCGAGCGCAGCGAGCCCGCGAGGGGCGGCGGTACGCGTCCTCCGACCTTTTCATACCCCCACTATCCACGTCGGCGTGGAGTTGAGAATAGAATATTGTGGCGAGCGCAGCGAGCCACCGAGCCCGAAGCGTGGCGAGCGCAGCGAGCCCCGCGAGGGGACGCGGATACCTTCACAGGTAAGCGCGTCCCCTCGCGGGCTTCACAGGTAAGCGCGTCGCCACGGACACCTGTGAAGCCCGCGAGGGGACGCGTATAACTGTGAAGGTATCCGCGTCCCCTCGCGGAGCTCGCGGAGCTCGCCACGCTTCGGGCTCGGTGGCTCGCTGCGCTCACCACACTATTCTATTCTCAACTCCACGCCGACGTGGATAGTGGGGGTATCACAGTGCTGGTGGAGGAGGCACTGCAACATTGTCTGCTGGCCGAAGACTAATCATGGCTTACTTCTAGCTGGTCCAATCAGGAGCAGCCGTGGTAAGTCAATCACTCTTCATCTCATCATAGCACCAACACCTTGAGGCTTTTTGTACAAGGGTGGTTCAATAAGATAACAAGACCTGTTCTCTATTACATTCTATTTACCTACTAGACCACCAATCAGATTCTAAAGTAGTTATCATTTATCTAGAACCGGGACTCTGAAATTGCTGGGCCCTCAGGAGCCCAAACAGGTCACCTAGCACGTCCACAGATTTACTCTATATTCCATTCATTCTTAACCTCTGTCCTCAAGGTACAATAAAAGTGCAGGTTTAAGCCTACTCTGCCTACTATGACACTCATCAATTACACAGGTACCTACTTCTGTGGCCATCTTAATTCAAGCCTGGTTTTAATTGTAATTTAAGAGTGTCCTGGTTTAAAGGGATAGCATGGTAAGCCTAGGTTGTAGTAATATGTTGGTTTCATTACAGCTGATTACATCAATATAACCAAGCTACTAATTAAATCACATGTGCTCAAGCACGGATAGCAAAAAA
Source organism: Crinia signifera (assembly GCF_055691185.1). NCBI lineage: Eukaryota > Metazoa > Chordata > Amphibia > Anura > Myobatrachidae > Crinia > Crinia signifera. The sequence goes on along the minus strand of NC_139222.1, from coordinate 103,205,197 downwards.
AACCTGGACTGTTCCTGTGCCTTGAGGACCAAAGTTGGGAATTACTGACTGACAATCGATCCACAAGAGGAGATAATGATTTCACTAGTGATTCTATACAGAAACCTGTAAAATATGAACTAATTGGAATACTGTGGATCGAATTTGAGAACCTATGATCCAGCTAGCATCTTCTAGGACAGTGGTTCCCAAACTCAATCCTCAAGAAGCAGCAACAGTCCACAGCCTAACCCTCCGCTGTAGCCTAACCCTCCCCGGTAGTGCCTAAACCTAATCCTGCACCCCACAGCCTAACCTTAACTGAACCTTCTAAGTGCCTAATCCTAACCCTCCCTCCCCACAGCCTAACCCAGACCTCCACCCTCTGTCTTCGCAGTCAAACTCTAAGTCCCCCCATAAGGCCTAACCTCCTACTCCTATCTCAACACTTTAGTAAACAGCAAAAACTTCATCCACAAGTTTGCCCACTTAAAAATAAAATACAAGTATTTAACAATGAGCCCCAAAGCAAAATTACATTATTCTCAATTGACTGGTAAGGATAATAGCTTCTCACAAGAATCTAGTACCCCTTTCACATCGCTAAGCCAGGTTGACCCTGTATCATGATCCCGGGTCCAAACTGGCTCCTTTCCAGGTCTGGAGCTTTTACATTAAATCCGGGTAGCCCATTATACATAGGGTTTGACCCTGCTTATAACCCTGGACGTATTGCCAGGTTGGTCAAACCGGGTTATAAACTGTGTTGCTTTCACACCACACCTCAACTCGGGTCCATACGTCACCAACCGGGCAATAACCAGGGTCCAAGGTGCAATGTGAAAGGGTACTACATGCACAAATGCTTGAATAAGTCCACAGGAATATAGTGATATCACTGATAATGTATGCTATCCATTTATTGGGAAGCAACAAAATCTTTAGTACCTCTGGTACCTAATGAAAGAATAGTGTAAACCTTCACTGAGTATCCAGTCCCCCCAAAAAAACAGAGTAGCATTTCCTGTGTAAGACGGGGACAGGGGCACTTTCATCAGTGAGAATTGGCCTGTTCCTTAAACCATGATTTCATCCCTTAAAGTAATTGCACTGCTGCATTTGGAAACACTTGTAAAGATAACACCAGTCAATAAACAATTCCTGCAAGTACTTGCCTACAAGTGGATGTTCTTTGATAGGAAAAAGGTCTTTGTTTATGTTAAACAGTCTCATTTCTCCCCGGCTGGCCCAGAGATTCTGTAATAATGGTGTCAGTTCTATGCTGCACTGATCTGACAAACTTATGTGTCTGTTCTAACTTGTGATCTTTTTATTGCTACATGGCTTTGCCTTGACAAAGCGCTCTCAATAAATAATAGGTAAACAGGATGAAAGCTGTTCTCAGTGCAGTCGACAGGCTTGCGTGCAGAGAGAAGGGGGGAGCTAAGGCTGGTGTTCTCCCTCTGAGTAATGACAAACCCTGTACAGTCACAGCAGAAGCAGCGGCAGGAAATACACATGCCATAGGTCATACATGTACATGTGCATTACAATATTTTGTGAATACACCCAGCAATGATGTTTATATGTTAATGTCTGTACCTACTTATCTAAACACTTGTCATGCTATAACAGTATTGTCACACCTGGGGTCTGAGTGGAGTACACGAGGGCCTCAGGCGTAGGTTCTGACCGATGGATAAATCGGAGAGGCTTAATTAAGCTCTTGCTCATGAACTCAGGATATGGCACTTGACATTAGCCCAGAGGAGTGACCAGCATGGAAGAGGCAGGTAATAAAAGTATTTTATTGAAGACTAGTAGATGGTAACAGCAGTGAAGAGACTTGTGCTTGGCAACTTGAATAAACAGTCACGTAAATCACAAAGGGAGTTATTGGTGAGACAATAACTGTATATGCAGGTATGGTAAAGAGAGTGGTGCAGTTTAAACACTGATGCAGTTCTCTAATGCGGCAATGGCCACTAAGCACAATAAATAGGAGAGTACGCTACTGTAGTTGCAGATAAAGAATCCAGGAATGAAGATAAAACATCGATGAATTGACAGCGATGGTAGAACATTGATAACTTAGGAATGATGGTTAGAACATCGATCACTTGAGAGCAATGGTTATAGCATTGGCAGCTCAGGAACGATGGCGAAGTATCGATAGCTCAGGAACGATGGTGGAAAATCAATAGATTAGGAATGATGGCGGAACATCAATAGCTTAGGATCCTTCTCTGGGCAGAGGATAAGAGGAGCTGGAATACCTGGAAGCAAACACACTGCAGCAGAGAGACACAACTGTATCAGCAGATACAGACAACTGAAGCACTAGCAATTAGGCAGGTGACTGGAGCAAACATGGCAGCCCCCATGGAGCCCCCATCAAGGCCTTGAAAAAGAGTCCTAGAGACTCGAAACGGGTTGGACATTTGAAGGACTGCTTCTACAAAGACCCTACCCAGTACAGACCTTTGGAGCCTGCAGGGTCTTTATTCGGTACCCAGAACACTCTGCTCACCATCCTAGGCTCCACCCCCAACACTGGGTAAGGGGGATTTTATTGATGTTTTTATGACATTTTTGTTTTAAAGAATAAATGTACTAACGCCTTTGCGCCAAGGGATTTTTTCTTACTTACCCATCCCACATTCTACTAGGTGCTTTGGGAAAACACCAAGAAATTCCCAGGCAGCATATTAGGGGTGCGCAGGGTGATCTGAGTTCACCACTCTCCAAATGGCAGCCCCCATGTTTGGCTCTGGCAGGAAAGTTCATTTGGGAACACCATGCTTGTGGCCAGGAGCAATGGCGGCAGACTTGGAGGCCTCAGGGAACTGAGAACTGCAGGCCAGCGTGAGAGGGGAGAGACACAGCCACAGAATCAGGGGCACCAGATGGACACTGGGGAGATCACGGGACAGCCGCACTGCACACAGGACGCCAACAGCACCCAGGCTTCAGATGCAGGGACAGTCTGGACAGGCATTTGGATATTAAGAATGTCTGTTTAATTACCCAGATCGTGACAAGAATATTTCTTTGAAATGTACCATTTATGCAAAGAAATAGCTACAGTACATAGCCAATTAGCATTACCCAATCAGTAATGAGAACATTGAGAAACCCTTTTGATACTTACTAACTAACCTGACATTGAAATAGAATTGTTTTGCATTGTAGTATGATAAATACTGTAGATGTAAATACTGTAAAGCTGGGGACACACAAATAGATATTGATATTGTAATTGATCTGCAGTTATATCTTCAGGTGGATCAGGCAGCATGTTCTCCATTCACACTGCCCAATCTGTCGGAACTGACATCACAAGTGTGTGGGTGCATTTGCATGTGCCCGCCCAATGAGATGTCTGAGATTACAACTTTGTTTCATGTTTTATAACCTCGTTTCATGCACAAATAAAATGTATTTGTGAGTATTTCATGTGTTTGATGTGTTTACACAACATAAATGCAAGATACCTCAAAATACCTCATTGAACTATAAAAGTATTCCAAAATACGGAAGAATCCATTACCCCAAATTCTTCTGTTCGCGAGCATTTTGGATAAGGGATACTGAACCTGTATCAGTAGCCAGATTTAAAAACCACATGTTAGTAGAGATCTTGTTACATGTATTTGCAAATACATGGTAAGCCCCCAAGCCTTCTGTTGAGTATTGGGGGTCCCAAATGCTATATCTTTGTGCAGGGTGTGACACCCCAAAAATCAACATAAGCCGGAATGCCCAGAGCAGCACACCAGTGAAAATAAAATAAAACTCAAGTAATAATCAGTGTTAGTGTTAAGAAGACAGATCTATGTGCAAAAATTGATAAAAAAAAGTGATGAATGAAATTAAAATATTAAAGAAATAGTGTTAGTGAGATTGTTAGTAAAAGAAAAGTGTTAAATATAGTGCATCCGTAAAGTATTCACAGCGCTTAACTTTTTGCACATTTTGTTATGTTACAGCCTTATTCCAAAATGGAATAAATTCATGTTTTCCCTCACAATTCTACACAAAATAGAAATACCCCATAATGCCAACTTGAAAAAGTTATTTGGAGATAGTTTCAAATTTATTCATAATAAAAAACTACGAAATCACATGGACATAAGTATTCACAGCCTTTGCCATGAAGTTCAAAATCGAGGTCAGGGGCATCCTTTTTCCACTTAGCTTTGAGATGTTCCTACAGCTTATTATTGAGAGTGTTGATGCTGAGGTTGTTGGCGGTGGATAACTGGAGAATTCATGGAGCGGTCCAAACTGCTAGTAGCTGATACTGGGCTGCTTGTTATTATTTTACTAATCATTTTCATTTTGTAAAATATATTCATGAACTCGCTGTAAATGATGTAACATGGAGTTGACTTTGTTGGTCTTATGTATGACAAAAGGCTTTTTATAAGGATTAAAAGCTCCTGCCACTGGTGGCTGACTTACACAACAACATCATCATCATCATCAACAATTTCCTTAGCATCAGATAGAACACAAAAAGACCCCATCATGTTGTTGTACTTCCACACAAGCATTGTCACTTTCTGTTATGTCATCATCACCAGCTTTACTGGTATTGCTCATGTGAAGTGGTAGAAATGTGTGAAATGATGGTCAAATCACTGCAGAAGGGGTTAATAGAGTATCTAAAGCACATAAGATACAACATCAGGGAGATGATGTTTTGCTTTATTTTGGAATCCAAGTCTGGCAAGTTGTGTGTGCTCAGATCAACCCGGGTAGTCTTCAGTGTGAAAACTCAATATGGTCATTCACCCAAGTCACACAAGTATATAGAGAGCCGAAGCAACAGTGCTTGGAGAAGACATCATCTCCAAGTACTGTTGCTTTGGCTTCGGAACGTGCTGGACCAAGGACTTAGGTCTGAAAGCAGTACCTCACACCCAGGGCTGTTTCTAGACAATTTAGCTCCCAGGGCGAAGAAATCAAAATGCGCCCCCCCCCCCCCCCCCCCAAAAAAAAAACCATAACATGGCATCATAGAAATTGTGCGCGCCTCCGGCGCGCCGAAATAGGGGGTGTGGCTTAATTTTAAAAGGGGGTGTGGCTTACTATAAGGCGTGGTCTAGCAGGAAAACAATTACCTTATATCACACTTTTGCAACCTGCATGACCAGACATTGGTTACTGCAGGAATTGTTATTGTCCTCCCGCACTTAAGTTGGCCGGCTGAAGGCCACACAGTGACTTAGTACGCCTCACAGATCAAGGCCAAACAATGACAGGCTACTTAAATCATTATACACTATTTATCCGTGATGACAATTACCCATTACGCCGTACACTGATATGACGATTACATATTACGCCGCACACCGTGATGACAATTACACATTATGTTGCACACCGTGATGCCCATTAGACCCCACAATGTGATGGCAATTACACAATACTCCCCACATCGTAATGCCCATTACACATTATGCCCCATGTGCCGCTGCCGCACAACTGATGCCGTTTACTAATATGCCCCCACAGTGCCAGCTATGCCCCCACAGTGCCACAAATAAATGCCCCCACAGTGCCACAAATAAATGCCCCCACAGTGCCACAAATAAATGCCCCCACAGTGACACAAATAAATGCCCCCACAGTGACACAAATAAATGCCCCCACAGTGCCACAAATAAATGCCCCCACAGTGCCACAAATAAATGCCCCCACAGTGCCACAAATAAATGCCCCCACAGTGCCACAAATATATGCCCCCACAGTGACACAAATAAATGCCCCCTCTGTGACACAAATAAATGCCCCCACAGTGACACAAATAAATGCCCCCACAGTGACACAAATAAATGCCCCCACAGTGACACAAATAAATGCCCCCACAGTGACACAAATAAATGCCCCCACAGTGACACAAATAAATGCCCCCAGTGACACAAATAAATGCCCCCACAGTGACACAAATAAATGCCCCCACAGTGACACAAATATTTGCCCCCACAGTGACACAAATATTTGCCCCCACAGTGACACAAATATTTGCCCCCACAGTGACACAAATATTTGCCCCCACAGTGACACAAATATTTGCCCCCACAGTGACACAAATATTTGCCCCTACAGTGACACAAATATTTGCCCCCACAGTGACACAAATATATGCCCCCACAGTGCCACACATATGCCCCCACAGCGCCACACATATGCCCCCACAGTGACACACACATATGCCCCCCACAGTGACACAAATATATGTCCCCACAGTGACACAAATATATGTCCCCACAATGCCAAACTCACTTTGTTGCTGCCTCTGCTGCCGCTGCTTCCGAGGGGAGGGGAGGGGAGCGCATCGTGCCTCTTTCCTTCCCCTTCAGTGTGTGTACCTCGCGCCCTAGCTCTGATTGGCTGACAGCGGCAGCCCAGTGACGTGAGCGAGGGGAAGGAGAGACGCACAATGCGTTCCCCTCCCCTTTCCAGGGAAATCTCAGCCTCTGCTTATGACGTGTCGTGCGTGGAGTCGGGCCGGCCGGGGACACAGAGCGGCGGAGGAGGAGGAAGGGAGGAGGCGGCGGCGTTGGGGGAGACTGCCGGGCGCCCTGGCTGTTTCAGAGGCGGACAAGCCGTGCGGCGCCCCGGGCTGCTGCACGGCTTGTCCGCCTCTAGAAACGGCCCTGCTCACACCACAGTGTAGCAGATATAACGGGTGAAAATTAATAGGATGAGAGAATCAGAAAGTGAGAGATTTGGTAAGAAATCTCCATTCTTTTTTTAAAGCGGCAATCATTTACACTGCAAAATCAAACTGGTTTTACAGTATAAATGATTGCAGCTTTTAAAAACTGGCGATTTCTTAGCAAATCTCTCACTTTCTGAATCTCTCATCCTACTAAATTTCCCCCAACGTTTCCATGAAAACAATCACACCTTTCAGAAGAAGTTTTATTTTGGTACATATAATTATACAGAGCTATCTTCCTTTTGTCAGGCAGTGAGTGGGCTTTATTTTGACAGGTTACATATTGTATATCTGCGTTGGTAATACTTTGTCAATAAACTGCAGCAGATACTGAAGAGAGAAGAAGGCACCAGATCATTCACATTTATTGCTTAATGGAGGAAGCTAGTGCATGTATCCATATGTGGTCAATAAACAGATTCTTGCCGCTTGTGCCATTAAGTGCCCTGTAGCTGAATTCACAAGAGCTTACATACAAATCACTTGTTTGTTCTTTTGTTCCTAGAACCTGTGATGCAGTAGACAACAACAAAAAAACAGATGTCTGCCTCTATCAGGAGTATATAACAAGTGTGTAAATATTCTGCAGCCACAGCTGCTTGTATCTCTATAATAGTTATTTTCAGCTGTATTAATCACATATCAACATTTGCTCATTTTGCAACCAATTTTCAATAGGCTCCGCTACACCAACAGTTTTTAATTTAGCTAGCCACAGAACCTGTGTAAATTATAGGGAGGACATTTAATAGGATTCAGAAAGTGAGAGATTTGGTAAGAAATCTCGGTACTTGTGAGTTATCCGGGCTGCCGATTTCTAAATCGGGTCGGGCACATCGCATCGCATCGCATGCGACCATCGGATGCGATGCGATGCGATGACCCGATTTTTCCATAGGAATCAATGTTAAAATGGACTGAGTCCATTTTAACATGGAATTCAATGGGAAAAAGGGGTCCTTTTCATACCCCTACTATCCAAGTGGGCATGGAGTTGGATATAAACCTGTGGCGAGCGTAGCGAGCCACCGAGCCCGAAGCGTGGCGAGCGTAGCGAGCCCCGTGAGGGGACACAGAATACCGTCCCCTCGCGGGGCTCGCTTCGCTCGCCTCGCTACGCTCGCCACAGGTTTATATCCAACTCCATGCCCACTTGGATAGTAGGGGTATGAAAAGGACCCCTTTTTCCCATTGAATTCCATGTTAAAATGGACTCAGTCCATTTTAACATTGATTCCTATGGAAAAATCGGGTCATCGCATCCGATGGTCGCATGCGATGCGATGCGATGCGATATCGCATCGCATCGCATCTGATTGTATGCCTTAACTTAAGGCATACAATCAAAAAATCGGCAGCCCAGATAACTCACAAGTACCGAAATCTCCATTTTTTTTAAAGCGGCAATCATTTACACTGCAAAACTAGTTTGATTTTGCTGTGTAAATGATTGTCGCTTTAAAAAAAATACGGAGATTTCTTACCAAATCTCTCACTTTCTGATTCTCTCATCCTATTCAATTTCCTCCCTATAAATTACACAGGTTCTGTGGCTAGCTAAATTAAACTTTCCAACCAGTTTGATGACTGTAATGAAAATCTGGTAAAGTATGGTAGCAAATGACAAACAAGACTTTGATCCCAAACTACAGAAAACAGACTCCTCAAGTAGTTTACATCTGTATGAACTCCATTATTTGTCCATTTTCTGGTGTTTGGGATTAAATGGCTTTGATACATTACCAGATTTTAATTTCATCCAGCCAATTTGTTGGATGTTTGGAGAAAAGTTGATCAAGTATATGGCTGGCATTGTGTATCTTTAGGGTACCTTGCAAACTTAAGCCAGCCATACATCTACAGATCGATTGTCAAATTGGGCTGGTTGGAATAAAATCCTGGTACTGGATGAAAGCAAATGACAGTTGACCATTTGCTTTGAAATGCTGAAAAAATGCAAACTGCCATTCAAATACTACCAGGATTTTGTTGCAACCAACCCAATCTGACAATCAATCTGTAGATGTATGGCTGGCTTTATTTTCAAAAACCCTAGATTAGACAATTAGTTAATAGATCCAACCAAATCTTCTACCTTTCTGGGCAGGAAGCATTGGTGAAACCTGTGTTGGCGCACATTGATCTCTACAGTGCCCAAAACTAAGACCCAAATGGAACTTTACTGTGAGTGTGGTATACGGTCATTAGGTCTACTCTACAACATCTAGGTCAACAAGCATTGGGTCGACACCACTAGGTTGACATGCAGCAAAGTCGACATGTGTTAAGGTCGACATGGGTCAAGGGTGACATGGGTCTAGGTCGAAATGACATTAGGTCGACACAAGCATTAGGTTGACATGGGCTAAGTTGACAGTCAAAAGGTCGACATGGGGTTTTTCACTGTTTTTTGTTTTTTTTCATGTGCTGGCAGGCGGTATTTCATGCTCTACCATCCCCTAGGGCGTGGTGGGAGAATAAAATAGTGTGCCCGAAGCATTGCGAGCGAAGCGAGTGAATGCGGTGCACTTCAAACTGTGCCCATGTCAACTGTGTCGACATTCGGGTAAAAAAAAACGGTGAAAACCCCCATGTCGACCTTTTGACTGTCGACCTAGCCCATGTCGACCTAATTCTTGTGTCGACCTAATGTTATGTCAACGTAGATCCATGTCGACCTTAACCCATGTGGACCTTGCTGCATGTCGACCTAGTTGTTGTAGACCAAACAATCCACACCTGTGAGTGTGTTGGCTCTTGTGCATGCTTAGAAAAGCAGAGCAATAGCCTCTGGTGACCCAAACCTTTTTGAATGCGGCCAGAAATATTGCACCTCTGGCACAAAGTATTAATTTCAAGTTGAATATTTAATATATAAACCTGGACTTCCCCCTTAATGTGTGATTGCCATCACCTGTTTCACACAGGTTAATTGATAAGAAAGGTGCTTTAACACAGGTGATGGCAAACCTAAATTAAGGAAACAATGTCCCTACTGGAGAGGGTCATGTTGGGAGGCATAGGCGTGCGCAGCCCATTTTATTAGGGGGTGCACCATTGGAAGGGCATATCTATCACCGTCTACCGGGCATGTCTATCACCGCCTACTGGGCATGTCTATCACTGCCTACTGGGCATCAATACAAACTAAACAGTTTGGACAGGCGCGCATCAAAAATTTACAGCATAATGCCCATTACACATTATGCCACACTCCGTAATGCCCATTACACATTAGGTCACAATCCATAATGCCGATGAAACTTTATGCTACACTCCGTAATGCCTATTACAAATTATACCAAACACCGTAATGTCCATTACATAGTATGCAAAATGCTGTAATGCCCATTACATCATATGCCACACACACATCTCTTAATGCCTATTACATATTATCCCACATACTGTAAGTGCTGGACGGGGACAGTGGACGGGCAGAGAGGGGGAGGGGGAAGCAGCGGCTTCCTAATATCTGTGGTGGGTTTTGCTGGGGCAGGACAAACCTGCCCTAGTAGGTTTGTCCTGCCCCAGCAAAACCCACCACTCAAGGGGTTAATTGCTAATTTTTCTCCTATGAATAATAACCTAACCTAGCTTCCTTCCTCCTATGAGGAACACTGTGACTGCAGGCAGCCAGGTCACGACTCACGCTGGCTCCTGCTCAGTGTGGATATCATTCACTTCACTGCCTCCCTCTGCCAGGGCGTGTGCTGCTGCAGTGCTGGGCTTGCTCTCTGCCTCAGGCTGGCAGCAGCGAGGACGGGAGCGCGGGCAGGACGCGTGTGCGCTGTGACGTCATCACGTCACGCTAGCTTGTGATGTTTATAGGCGGGCCGGGGGCTAACTTGAATGGAGCCCGCAGTCCAGCCTGTGCTTCCAACTTAGTCACCCCCGCCGTGTTATGTGCGTACTGCGGGGCGGGCTTGAGATCGGCGGCGGCAGGCAGCAGGCAAGTAAGGCTGTCCTGACCACCGCCGGGTAACGGTGCTGCTGCGCATTTTGCGTGCAATCGCGTGGGGGGTGCCGGCGTCCATTAGGAGGTGCCTGTGCACCCCCGGCACCCCCCGTGCGCACGCCTATGTTGGGAGGTATGCATTTCATCGATTAGTAGTAGCTTTGTACATAATTTGGGAAGATTCTAGTCTTTTGTAATCCGCAGCCATGCATAAAACCTTTGTAATGGGGTCTGGATCATAAGGTTGAAAGTCACTAGGTCGACATGGGAAAAAATTTGACACAAGTAAAAGGTCAACATGGAAATATTCGACACATGAAAAGGTAGACATGACTAATCCAAGGTCAGTATACCCCACTCATACAACAACAACAACACTTTATACATAAATACTATACTGTGGTCTATCCGCGTTCTTGTTTTCCATGATGTCCCAAAGACAGGATGAGTCCGATTAAAGCAGAGGCATAGGGAGGGCGGAGCCACCGGAGCTCATGCTCCAGGCGCCGATTGGTTGAATGGCGCCGTCGGCCCGCCCCCCCTCCGCAAATGATCCCTGCAATCATACTGTTACTAATAACGGCGGGCAGCGTGCGCGGCGGCTGCCCTGCCCGGCACCTGCCTCCTGCCCTACTCACCCGGCGATCCCTGCTGCCAAGCGCACCGTCCGGGCGGCTTACTCACTCCAGTCTTCTGTAATCACTAAATTGCTGCTGCTGCTGCTCGGTCCGGCTTCCGGGCAGCGCAGCGCAGCAGGACACTCCAGACTTCTCCCGGAGTCACCTGCCTCTACTATTATTCAAGGTGGATTTCTTTTTTTTCTTACAAATAATTAATGATATTAGATAGTAATAAACTTGGGGTTTGGGGGATTTGTGGGGCCCAGGGGTAGGGGGGGGGGGGCGTGGGGGAGGGTGAATCTCTGGCTTCTGCTGCCGTCCTGCTGTGCTGTATATAGCTTTATCTATTATATATATGTATGCATTAGCCCCACATACCTGTTTGAGAACTTTGATTTATTTCTTTGTTCTCCACCTGAGACGGTAACATGCCATTCTGTTTCTTTGTCCTCCAATTTTAATGTTATTTTATACCAATAAATGATTTTACACTATACCCCCCCAATATCTTTATTTTGGGTCACCATTGCTTGAGGACGGCCGTTCTGAAGAACCTATACAGTTCGTTATTTGGGTGTCCAATCGTGTGATCCTATTGAGCTTAACCATTCGGAGAAGAGGAGCCCTCTTATATCTTAAGGGGCGTACGGTATTTATACCTAAGCTTTCCCCACTTTTGGAGAAGAGGACCGTTCCTACATATATAGGAACGTATTTATTGGCGCCAGTGGAGGAGTTATCAATATCTTCTTTTACGCATTACATGTTTCTGTGGTTATAGGGTTACCACATTATTGGTACCACCCCCACAAGGCAGCCTATCAGCGCACATCCACCATCAAATCCCCCTTTTGCATTATATATATGTATTTATTTACAGCTGTCAGCATCTTATATAGCGCAGCAGATTCCGTTACAGTGTCTTATATAGCGCAGCAGATTCCGTTACAGTGTCTTATATAGCGCAGCAGATTCCGTTACAGTGTCTTCTATAGCGCAGCAGATTCCGCTACAGCGTCTTATATAGCGCAGCAGATTCTGTTACAGCGTCTTATATAGCGCAGCAGATTCCGTTACAGTGTCTTATATAGCGCAGCAGATTCCGTTACAGCGTCTTATATAGCGCAGCAGATTCCGTTACAGCACCTTATATAGCGCAGCAGATTCCTTTACAGTGTCTTATATAGTGCAGCAGATTCCGTTACAGCGTCTTATATAGCGCAGCAGATTCCGTTACAGTGTCTTATATAGCGCAGCAGATTCCGTTACAGTGTCTTATATAGCGCAGCAGATTCCGTTACAGCACCTTATATAGCGCAGCAGATTCCGTTACAGTGTCTTATATAGTGCAGCAAAATCCATGACAGTTTCTTATATAGCGTAGCAGATTCCGTTACAGTTTCTTATATAGCGCAGCAGATTCCGTTACAACACCTTATATAGCGCAGCAAATTCCATTACAGCGCCTTATATAGCGCAGCAGATTCCGTTAGTGTCTTATATATTTGAAATGTAACATGCCAACAGATGTTAGCCACGCCCCCAATTCATTAGCGGGGGGGGGCGCGAGCGAGAAATATGCCCTTGCTCCGAGCACCATGGCACCTAGCTACACTGCTGAGCATTAGTCTTGAATTACTACAAGAACAGGAGAGCAACTGACTATTTATTGAGGAATGATCAATCTTATGGGCCCTTATTCTGAATGGTGCGGATATTCCCGCATTCTTACGGAGCGGTCCGCACGCCACGGTGTTTTGCCGCGTGCGGCCATCGTCCGTAGAAACGCCCACGGGTCCTCCGCATTCGGACGGACTCACTCTTTAAGAACAGGGCGTGTTTACGGACGACATACAAACCATGCGTGTGCGGGAGAAACACTCCGATTCTGCACGGTATTACAGAGTATTACAGAGTATGCTCGGAAATACCGCATCCGAACGGGAGCCAAGCGGTGCTACCGCCCGTAAGCGGAGTATTTACGCCAAACAACCCACTATTATGTATCTTCTGCAATACATCACATGACCCACTTATTCAATTACCTATCCTCATAAAAAACTGCTTATTTGGAATTGGAATCAATTAGATGCCAATATATCCTTACAAGCATGCCTAACACATGCATTGCACACATTAACCCTTACAGCAATTTCAGTGCAATGGTTTGTATTAGACCCTGTGTAAAAGATTATAAACAATCTACACATATACTGTTTAATGTGCAAATAAAACCAACAACTGTGAACTTGCATAAAACATTTATTATAATACAAAATTAACATTTAAATAAAAATATATAAAATAATAAATTAGATCAGGAGATCTCTGAGGTCCTGCAGATCTGCAAGTAAGAGCCTCAAATGGTGCTCCGCCCGCAGGAGGGCCCCAATAACTCCCTCATCTGCCGGTGTGGTGTCATCTGTGGGCATGTCAAAGGGGCAAAAATTAGTCATGATATTCATGCATACATTTCACATACTGCTACATAAATTGCACAAATGCTAGGTGACATGTGTATATATATATATCTATGTAGAGAGATAGAGACACACATAGATAAATAGATATGACACATACATATATACATACATGCAAACTTATTTACTACATACTGTCTTTTTTTCCCTCTACCCTTTACTCTGCAGAAGACATAACAGTCATAGTGTTTCTTCTCAGTCACAACCCACCCATGACTAACCAATGACAAGCATGTCATGGCCTCCGTCAATAAGAGCTTGTCACAATCTGCTCAGTCTAAGTTCAGTGATGGTTCGTGGCATGGGAGTTATGCAAATGTCAGGAATGCACAGTACACATCCTCAAAATCATAATTCTGTCTAAACCAACCTACAATTCTGTGACGGCAAAAAAACAATCTGAACTACAGGGGGTGTTTAGGTAGAGGAGGCTCCTGGGACACTGGCAACTTGTGACTCCATTCCAAGGTAGGCCGGGCCATACTCCATTTATAGCATACATGCTAGAGTTTATAAATAACATTCCCCAACAATATAGATTCCACTATTTGATGGGTCATAATCTACGCTTGCAGCAGGTGAATTTAATCCACAAATGATCCACTCATCCCTTTACTCCAGGATCCTGTTTAACTACAACGGTTATGTGGCAGTCAAAATGGAGCTCCAACCCATCCCACAAACCTGTGTAATTGAGAGGTGTCCTGGATGAAAGGGATGCCTTGGACACCCCATCTAACCCGTACCTGTATCTGTAGCTACCCACTTTGGGGTCTATATGAATAGTATTGGAACAAAATTTTTAATCAACAGTGCTACATAACAAATACCAGTACAACTACTTCATGAATGATGCATTATGTAAACATACCGATCTGATGGGACTCCGGGGCCTGGCACGCCTCCTCCCCCTCGGAATCGGAATCCTCTGGGGCAACCGTGGCCTCCTCAGCCCCCTCCTCCGCAAGCTCCTCCGCCACCATGACCTCGTCCACCTCCTCCGCCACAACCACCTCCTCCACCACCACCACCTCCTCCTCCACCTCCTCCTCCACCACCACCACCTCCTCCTCCACCTCCTCCTCCGCCACCAACACCTCCTCCTCTGCCACCAACTCCTCTTCCACCTCCTCCACCACCACCTCCTCAGGCACCTCCTCCTCCTCCACCACCTCCTCCACCATCTCCTCCACCATCTCCTCCACTTGCTCCTCCAACATTTCCTCCTCCTCCACTTCCTCCTCCTCCACCCTTGCCGCCACCTCCTCCTCAGGGTCTTGGGCCTCCTCCTGGGCCAGGGCTGCCTCGGCCTCTTCACGGGCCTGTTGGGCTCGGGCTCGTGCTGTGTGGTAGAAAAAAAAAACATGGTCAATGTCGGGTCATTGGGGCACATGTATTAATCCATAACAAGACATACATGGAAGGGTGATAATGATGGCAAACGATGCAGGAAAGTAGGTCCTTACTGTTAATGGACTCCAAAATGTGACATTTAAATTATTATGTGATTGTTAGTAATTTGTTCAAAAATTACAACCCTGGCATTTATCAATGTGTAACACATATTAGATCTGGCACATTGTATGCATCAGAATCCTCAATGCTATGTCATTACATATAAAAGCCACATGAATGCATGTTAACCAGGAAGAAGCACACATAACAGTCTATGGACTTTTAAACCCATGGACACCCACTTATCATGAGACACATTTTATTGTTTATATATGCTATGTTGTAAGTGCGAAATTTCATAGCTAAAATACTCACAATCAGCAATTTCGCCCCTGATTTGCTGTAACAGCTGGGGCTGGCGCCTGCGGAGGTCCGACCACCGCCGCTCGAGCTGCCCGATGGACCTCCGCACCCGAGTGCGGGCGTAAATACGGCGCCCTGCCGCAGCATAGGCCCTCCGCTTATGGCGGTTACTGATAAAGGGCCCCGCACGGCCCAGCCTTGTCTCCATGACGGAGACCAGAACCCTCAGCTCCGCATGTGAAAAGGGGTCTGCCCTTCTTGTCTCCGCCATGTTAACAATGGCATCTATCAACCAATCAGGTGGTGGCATTGGTTTATCACAGTTATTTGTGTTAATAACTTTATTGTTCATCTTTACATGAACAGCGTCTCTGCGCCAACACAAATGGTGACAAATTCGCATGCCTTCAAAACAGTAGTGCTGATGTATGGCAATGAACAAATCTGATATATATAAAACACAGTGTGTATGCACTTAGCAAATCCAATGACGCCTCGCTCCGCCAAGCAACGCGTGCTATAGCTTAGCAACGCATAACTGTACTTAGCATTACTTACTCTATGCATCTATGTGTATGACAAGTCCAGATCTGCTGACAAATGATTCTAGCAGCAACTCACTATTTATAGGCCTCTCACATGTGTGGTCTATAACAGTAGTGATGAGTATTGCATGATTTGTGGCTTGGATTTTCTAAGGGATTGGGCTACTTTTAGCTTGCAATCAAACTCCACAATACCACAGTAGTCATGAACCAAATGTCATGTCATGCTAGCAAATAGCATGTGTATTGTGCAATAGTCACAGGTGTATCAGAAGATTCTATGCAATGTTAGAATTGGTGACCAGTATTTCATGTCGAAGTTTCTCCAGGTTTTACACAATGGAATTTCCGCCACCGTATGCGGCGCGAAAAAACAGCGACGTACGCACACGCACGGAACGCAGCTGCCGCTGATGTCCGCCAAACAGGATACACAAACAGTATATAAAGGTGTATTAGAAGGTGACAATGTTGTTGCTAACATGTCTGGATCACAACCAGAGGTGGACCCAGACCTGCAGCAACTATTTGACCAGATGGACTCCAGCACCACCTATGTGCCACTGCACATGCGGCCAGTGGGTAATGAGGAGGCTGCTGGCCCTTCTACAGCAGGGCAACCTGCACCTGACCATTCTACAGCAGGGCAACCTACACCTGGCCCTTCTGCAGCAGGCCAACCTGCAGCTGGCTCATATGCACCATCAGCAGAATCTTTGGAACACAACCGGGGACTTCACAAGGTAGTACCATGGCCAGCACTTCAAGTGCAGCGACACGTGCCAGGGGGCGTGGCCATGGACGTGGCAAGGGGACAGCGAGGGCAACAGAGGAACCAACTACAAGAAATAAGGCATATGAAGCACAGGAGCTTGCCATCCTGGTTCCCCGAGCACGTGATTGGATTGAGTGTCCATCGGAGAAGCTGACACACACACGCAGATGGAAGATTTGGGAACAGATAACGGCAGAGATTAATGAAGTTGCGCCACAAGTTCGTGAGATGGACCATGTGAAGAAGAGGCAAGTTGTTTTGTGATACATGTGCCCAGTAATAGGCAAGTAATGATTGAATTCATGCTTAGATGGATTTTGCAAATGGCCCGTGAGGTTGTTACGATACACAGACATTATTGACATGTTATTTCGTTGAGAGTTAGAGTAGGGTGATTGTGAATGTGTATTGTAACGGTTGATATCATAGTTGCATGTAATATTATCTATTGGACATTAATCACATGTCGTAATATGTAGCACAGAGCAATGGCTGCAACAGCTAACATCTGGAGTGACATGTATTAATATGTCAACTTACATTGCAGGTGGCAGGACTTCAAAACCAACCTGAAGAGGAAGATGACCAAGCGGTGGGAACACAGCCAGACATCTGGGGCCGGGCCCATGCCATCAGGGCTAGAGCTCACCCCCCTGGAGTTGATGGCCGAGAGCTGTATATCAGTTGAGGAGATCAGGGGGGTGAGCACGATGGATAGTGAGGCCCCAGCTGAAGTGTTTGCGTCTTTTATTGAAGGTAAATATTGGTCATGCCATAAACTTGTGCAAGTAATTATCTTAGAATGTGTCCTAATTTTGTTTATCTTTTTCCACAGACAACCCACCGCTTGGTGACGACTCTGCTCAGGAGGTGGAGGAGTCCGTGCCACCTGGCCCCAGGGGTAGGCCTGTGCAGCAGCAGCCATCGGCCCAAGCCGATTTGGCCGCCTTGGCCAACATGCTTTGGGACATCAACCAGCAGGGAGAGTTGGCATCAGAACGGATGCATAGGACCGAGGAGATCCTGGCGAGCTTGGTCAGCACCCAGCAGGCCATCGCTGCGAGCATGCAGGCCATGGCTGAGTCACATCAGGCCATGGCTGCAAGTGCTCAGGTGCTGGCCGAGCAAGCCACCCGCCAAAATGATCTCCTCCTCCACCATAATGAGCTTATGGTGGAGCTGGTTACCAGCAACAGGGTCCTAATGTCATCCGTTTCTGGTGCATTACCACCGGCAACACTCCCTGCTGGCAGGAGGGGTAGACCAGCCAACCCCTCAACATCATCTGCTCCACCTGCCCCAGCATCTGCCCGTGCCAGAAGAGCTGCTGCACAGGCCAAGGAGCCTCCCAAGGCCAAACGTGGTCGCAAATGAACTTGTGGCTGCATTAATCTCCACCGTTATGTGGTCCCAAATCTTCCATTGTGCTGTGTGTGTCAGCTTCTTGTGTCCAATCACGTGCTGAGGGTAACCAGATGAGCCCTTGCTTCATATGTCCTTTTTGGTGCCCCTGTTGCCCTCTTTTGCCTGCCATTACTGTCAGCTGTACTTGAAGTGATGGCCATGGTACTATCTTGTGAAGTCCCCGGTTGTGTTCCACATGATTCTGCTGATGGTGCATATGAGGCAGCTGCAGGTTGGCCTGCTGCAGAAGGGCCAGGTGTAGGTTGCCCTGCTGTAGAATGGTCAGGTGCAGGTTGGCCTGCTGTCGAAGGGCCAGCAGCCTCCTCATTTCCCACTGGCTGCATGTGCAGTGGCACATAGGAGGTGCTCGAGTCCATCTGTGTGCAATTATATTTGTTTTGTATTCTTATTTATTTTTGTACATTCCTGCCATGTTGTTTTTGTTTGGGATTTTTTATTTTTTGGTCATTGCATCACAGTGGCATTGACTGTGACATGTATAGAAATAAATTTGTTTACTTTACCAAAAATGTGTGGTTTCATGAGTACATGTCGAATACACATGTGTATTGCTAGTATTAATATTCAGTCATGTCCATTGTTAGCAGTTTTAAAGTGTGTGACAAGTACAGCATATGTGGGGGATTAGTACGGTTTCCTTGAAGCAGCAATGGTTTCAATTAAAGCACTGACAAGCGTCCTATTAGTGAGTAATGAGTAAAGGAGTCGATTCTATTGGGTTCAGGTGTTAATGCTTGTAGTCATTAGGCGGTCCGTTCGCCTACCGCATGAACGAGTGGTGTCCGCAAAGCAATAGTACACTTGTGGACACCGCACATTTCTTCTCTTTTTGATCGCGTGCATTCGGAGTGGTATCCGAATGTACGCCCCCCAACATAAGTGTACTCCCCCGTGTCCGCCCATGTTTCCGCCCCGTTTTGCCCACTTTGAAACTACGCCCATGTGTCATTCCGCATGACGCCCATAATACGCCCATATTTCCCGACTGATTGCGGGGAACAGTTTGGGACGGGATTTGGCCGAACTGGTACGGAGTCAAGGCCTGGCACATGCGCGTTGCGTTCTCCACGCATGCGCAGACGCCGTAAAGACGCCATCCGAAAGTATGCGGTAAAGTACGCGTCAATCAGAATAAGGGCCATGGTTCCATAATCTGTTATTTACATTCCTTTGTATGGTTCATTCTGTGCCAGGGGTTTACTGCAACATAATACAAAATTAACTTCTACTGTGTTCTCTGCATTGTGATTAACTGTATCCAGAAAACAGCTACATGTTCTATATCAGGGTAATAAACATGAACATCTCCATCTCTGCCTTATGGTATTGTTTCATGACTAAACACATTTTATAATGTTTAAGTGAAAATATATGGGGTGAAATTTAATAGGATGGGAGATTCAGAAAGTGAGAGATTTGGTAGGAAATCTCCATTTTTTTAAAAGCGGCAATCATTTACACTTCTATATCAAACTGGTTTTGCAGTGTAAATGATTGCCGCTTTAAATAATCTGGAGATTTCTTACCAAATCTTTCACTTTCTGAATCTCTTATCCTATTAAATTTCCCCCATGATTTTTATAGAAAGGGGCATTTTTATTATATTGTATTATTCTTTAATGTTTCACTTGAAGTTATGACTATGGGCCTGTTTTAGAGGTAGACGCCAATACACTTGCAGCTGCGAATATGCACGCAACTAAATTATGCAAATTCCACAGCCGCCGGATTTGCATTGAGAGGCCGACCGGTGGCTTTGCGAGACCCAGTGGCTGTGTACAGAGATGTCCCACATAGAGCTGTCCCACATAGATAAGTCGTAGTAACAATGACTCCATCATCTACCGCAGGAAGTACAGGATCACAGATGTAGGCTGACACACCACACATCTGCATATCTTCCACCACCCCACATTACCTCCCCTAAATGGTCCCTGTCAATTACTGCAGTTTCTACCTTCGTATGTACACAAAATATTTCTCGCATTTAATAACAGAAGTAGATTGAGATGATACTATCATTTTTTATGCAATGTAATCTGCCTATTCATTTTCTTGTGGCAATTTTAACCCTTACTTTTAAGGGGGGGAGTGGGTAAGATTACACAACAATATGGAATTATCACGCTAGTACATTGTTGGCTTCTTTCCAGAGACCACCAACATTTTCTCCAACCATACTGAAGAAGGTGAGGTAGTTGGACTCATGAACTTGACTGTGGTAGGAGTGGGCAAGTGTGTGCGCTATCAATGCAGGAATCCTTACTGTAGGCCAAGGGTGTCCAAACCGGTCCTCAAGATCTACTAACGGTCCACGATTTCCAAATTTCCAAGCTGGTGCACAGCTGTAGTCATTGCTAACGGTCACATTTTCAAACATGCTACATTCATTCCTACTATAGATCCACAGGTTGCCTGAGAAACATGAACTGTTGGTAGAACTTGAGGACAGGTTTGGCCACCCTGCTGTAGGCCATTGCATGCATACAAACAGAATCCACCTGGCATTCTTCCCTGTGTGTCGGATACCTTCCTCCAATACTTCACACTGATTGGTCCCAGCTGCCGAGACCAAGCAAAGGTTCCCAGTCACAACCAGTGGTGGCTCCAGGGGTGAGGCTGTAGCACAATTCAAAGTTAAAATAGAGGAGTCACACAAACTGCCAGTGAGTCCGTTTGGAATGACAATTGGTGGCAATCGATGTGACTCCCCTATTTGAATTTTCAAATAGGAGCTGCCACTGGTTACAACAGATCCTGTGTTCCTGCTATGTTAAACCAACCATGACGCAGGCCCAATAAAGGTGCCCTTACTGAGTACAGAGAAAGGAAAAATGTGGTGCAAAACCTCCAGTTATGGAAAACCAGTAAATTAGCACTGATTAATATACTAAGCTTTTAATCACACAGTCTCATAAAATGCTGTTTTCGTGATCTTTCCATCACTGTGTTGGGGCCTAGTTATGCCCAAAATCTCCTTTCTTTCTGACTGATTCCCATAAAGGGCTTCTACCACCAGCCTGAATAACACCTGATAGAACAAGAGAGAAATTTATTTCCATACAGCTGTCTAGAGAGGCATTTATAGATCACCAAAGCTCTGTGTAAAGGGGCCATATCCAGTACACTTCTGTGGGTTTTTATTTGGTGGGTGAAGAAATACCGAGTTAACATTATTAGCCCAGCTTAGTGAGGATGATTGCAGGTTATTATCATGCATTATCTCACCCACATGTCTCTAAAAGGGTCTCCAGTGTTCTGTGTTTTTTTCCCATACTGGCTATTTTTTTTCCCTGAGACCCGAGGACCTAATTACCTCACTTATTATAACATGCCAGCTTGTTAGGAGACAGAGAGAGGGAAAGAGACTATGCACAGGACTATGGGCTGGCAAACCCTTCACAACTAGGGCGTGAGTAATATCCTATCTTGCTAATGCCTGCAAGAAAATAACTGTTCTCCGGCACACGCACATACTGACGGAGGGAGACGGATCCTGCCAGCAGAATGATCCCATAGTGTTTAGTCTAAGAGAAGAAAGAGGTGTTTTACAGATAAAGTGCACAACCTTGCAGAGAGGAGATTGAGCATTTAATGTGTGCATCACTGATGGTGAATTAGTTTATCATTCCTATCCCTGACCTACATCCACATCTCATCACTGAATGGCTGCCCAGGAACTGCATGCAGTGTAACTGACATGTGCATTCACAATGACATATCTCAGCAGTTCTCTTGTATTCCTATGGAATTGTTGTGATGACGGGCTGAGGTAGCTGTAATTGGGATTGTCCTATTTATTATTAAAAAATAAGAGATCAGGCAACTGGAATTAGAATGCACAAATGTATCGTGGCTGGAACAATGTTTGTATTTGGATGCTGCCTGTTGCAAAGGAGCTCTACTGTAGATTGGAAATGACTTCTACCAGGACCCACTTGCTGATGTGTCATTAATTATCTGTATTCCTGTTTTAGCAATCCAGCTCCAAATCATATTGCTTTAATGGGAAGTTATAGATTTGGGTTTCCACTTAATATCACCACAAATGTAATTCATAACCTATTTTTTACCACCAATTGCCAATTGCATTATTGTTTTAAATAAATTCTGCAGCAAGTACATACCATAAGGCAGGGACAACATTTCTAGAAGTATAAAGCAAGTATATGTAGTAATGCACATTGAGCGGTAAAGGTACTATCAAAAAATGTAAATAAGTGATGTTACTTATATCAACCAATCAGATTCTGTCTTTCATTTTCCAGGATGCAATAGAGAAATGACAGACAGAATCTGATTGGTTGCAATGGGCACCAGCACCTCTTTTCATTTTTAGAAACTTTAGTAAATTTACCCTTAAGTGGTTGACTTTATTGGGGCTAGGAATTCATACTGTACTATCTCTTTTCTCCCACATGCAGCTTAATGCAGTGGCGTAACTATCATATCTGCCCCCCCCCCCCCCCCCACCGGTAAATTTCGGCAGTGCCCCCCCTCCCCTCCAGTAAAGTTAACAACCCCCCCTCGCCACACATGCCCCTGTGCCTTACCCATCCGCTCAGCAGATCTTGTCTGCGGTGTGGTCCCGAGTCCCCTCCTGGCTTCTGCTGCTATGAAAATGGACCATCACAAAATGTCCGCCCCCATACAGCAGACAGTTTCAGAGAAATGTCTGCTGTATGGGGGCGGACATTTTATGATGGTCCATTTTCATAGCAGCAGAAGCCAGGAGGGGAGCCGGGACAGCAGCGCAGACAAGTAAATCTGTGGGTCCCAGCCGCAGCACAGACGCGGCTGTGGCATTACAATAGCTCCGCAGACCCCAGGAGCTGTGATACATAGCATAGCAACATCCCATGTGAAAAAGAACTCCCAGCTTTGTAAATTTTCCCCCATATTGGCTTTGATTGTATTCTCTTTGCAGGGGTCACAATCCTTCTGACTTTTTAGGCTTTAAGTAGGAGGTGGCAGAAAAGTACTTTATATAACTTTACAATACCAATCAATTGGTTTTCAATAAAGTATCTAGCAGAATTGGGAATAATTTGGTTTCAGGCACCAAAATATGATATATATACCATGCCCAGGGCCGTAGGGAAAGCGGAGCACAAGCTCCAGGTGCCGAAGGGGTGCAGGTCGGCGGCATGGGCGTGCACCGCAAATGACTGACGCTGTGCCTGTCCAGCGCCTGCCGACCCCCCCCCCCACAAGCCGATATCCTCCCAAAGGCATGCAGCACCTGCTAAAAGACATTACTGTGGGTGGCATTATGTGTAATAGTCATTATGGTGGGTGGCATTATGGTATGTGGTGTTATGTGTAATGGGCATTATGGTGGGTGGCGTTATGTGTAATTGGCATTACAGTGGGTGGCATTATGTTTAATGGGCATTATGGTGTGTGGTAGTATGTGGAATGGGCATTACAGTGCAAAAAAATTTTTTGGGAGGGGGGAGCATGCCATTGCTTTTTTCCACCCTACATACTTGTTATAGCACTATACACACGTGTGACCCTGTATACATACATCCAACAGTTGTCTAATGCATCAGCCAGCATCACTTATTATTATTTATAATGATCACTGCTTAAAACATACCAGGAGCATCACAGCTTAAACCTCTCCGGCATTATAGCACTATAGCTGGTGATGTAGAAGGTGGTTGAACACTGGCCTTTTTCCTACTGAAGCAATACATTTTCTGCTATATATAATGCAACTGTTAAATGTGTCCTAATACACCAGTTCAATGTGTAAAGTCATCCATTCCTGCATGCTGTAATATCTATATCTATTCATATAGGGACTGACTGGTATCTGCAAACTGCACATGCGCTGTTGAAAGCAATTGCAGTCTGCACAAGCGCATAACATGAACATGTGCATAGATGGAAATTCAAAGTGTGAACGGACTGATTCATTCATTGATGGCTTTTTCTTTGTGTAAAATGGATGTTTCTGGATGGGAACTGACTAGATTTCATTACATGGAATAGATTTCATTGTAATATGGAGCATGTGGGTGGAAATAAGATGGCGGCTTCTGACGGATCTTCACACGTGGCATATGGAGTGGATGTTACTTCTGATGACGGTTGTGGACTACAAACAGAGGTCGGTGCAGCTTTATGTGTAAAGAGAAATGGATAATCAGCATACATATACAAAAGGTAATAGACTAATGTTGGCATATTGAGATATGACTAATGTTGGCATATGCAGTGGACTCATCCACTTATCTACAGCAGCCAAGATATGGACAGCTGAGTTTTTAAGGACCAATGAGTGGAATAGTAGAATACAGATGCCTATAAAATATAATGAAGTCCTCACATCACCTCAAGTCCTCCTGGTGGGATCAGATTCCTGGATGGTCTCCTCCAGGCAAGTGGGGGAAATTTACTAAGATGAGAGTTCTGTTTCACATGGGATGTTGCTATGGGCAACCAATCGGATATTATCTATTATCTTGTAGGTGTTAAATAATTAAGGAGTAGATCCTGATTGGTTGCTCATAGAGACATCCCATGTGAAACAGAGCTCCCATGGGTGGGGCTTAACTATGGCCCTGCTAGTAAACAGCCTGGCTACTACTGACTGCTTATGCTGTAGCTCAGGGCTGGCAAAACCGGTCCTCGAGATCTACTAACAGTTTTCCAGACCAACATTTTTTGGGGACGTTCCCATGTCCTGCCCTGGGTCAGCAGTGTCTCTTGGCAAAGAGGCAGATGGGAGTCCCCCTTGTCACTCGCTGAGCAGTGCTGAATAGACGCTGTGTGCATGCGCACAGCATTTTTTCCCACAGCCAGAGGGGCTGGGGCATGGCTAGAAGCTCACAGAGCCTCTGGGCCATGCCCCCACAGCGGCAAACAGGGGCCTGGCCTCACAAAATGATGTGACTTGTAGACCACCCCTTTCCATCAGGCCACACCCTCAAATTTCAGGCGCACGGAAATGTCTCGCTCCAAGGACACTGAAAGTTTGGAGGTACAGTATGCATGCTGTGACATTTTCAAACATGCTGCATTCATTCCGACCTGACACAGTCTGCAGATCCACAGGTGGCCTGGAAAACATGGACCGTTGGTAAATCTCAAGGACCAATTTTGCCAACCCTGCTGTAGCCTCTAGAAGCTAGAAAGAGATTGGCTTTCCATAGGTTAGCAATAGGCTGCAGGAGGAGTTGGTTTGGAATGGGGTTATCCATAGAATACTGTACTTACCAAATATTGCCAGCATTTTCTGACAGGATTCCGTGCACAACCCAATCCAGCAAGACATCATCATGTTTCTTGCACCTCCCTATAGCAAGCACATTCTCACAGGCATATTTGTGTATGTGTTTGCCTGAACATGCCCTCACTGAAATCTGCCTGCATTACAACACCTCTTACTTGTAATGATCAATGTGCCCAAATTATACACAACGTTACATAAACCAACGTATACAGCATATGCTTGTTTTGTGTGCAAACGGGCAGTCTGTATTGTATAACATGTATTGTGACTGCTATGGAGTCTGAGATCTCCAAATAAAGAACTGCTGATGCACAACTTTTGAAGGTCATTTCTCTGTACTCAGCTGAGCAGCCCCTCCCTGGTCTAGCTGGCTTCTACAACTTGTTGGCCGTTGAATTATGCATTTTTCTGCCCATCCTGTGACAATTATATTAAATCAATGAGTTCAGTCATATTGTATTCCTTGGAACAAGCAGAGACACTTGGTAAGGAAAGGGTTAATACTCACCTAAAAATAACTCTGGAGTCCCAGCTAACCCACAGTAATGTGTATACTGTGCTTCTGTAAGCCTACATCTAAAAATCTATATAGAAAAATCAGTGACCCCTCAGCAGTACATTTGCTTAAAGATAACAGAAAAAAGAACAGGAAGCCTATTCGCATGTAAATATTCAATTTTCTGGGATAAAGCGGCCTTGCTGTATGACCAATAATGAACACTGATACACGTGATGTTGTTCTCACATGTTTAATAGCACAAGTGATCTGAAATATAGGTATAAATGCCCCTGGAAAGCATTTATAGAAAGGGTATTATCGATTAAATAGTACCTATTAGCAATTATAAGAGATATGCCTTCTGCATTAATGTGCATTATACAGGAATAAACATGCTCCTTGTTATAGTTTATACAGATACTATAAATAATACTGCAAGGGAACTCCTACCTGCGACCTCATTTTTCATACAGTCAAAGAACTCCTCAATGACCTACTATAAGAGACTAGGGGGAAAATCACACAATTCAGAACAAAAATGAACTGCACACAATATAGTCAAGCAAATGAATACATATACATTCCTATATATATATATATATATATATATATATATATATATATATATATATATATATATATATATATGTGAGTGTGTGTGATATATATATACACACACACACACAACTGTGTTACTTACCATGTGTCTGTACATAATTACATAACTGTTACACTGTCTGTGACATGACAGACAGGACCAGACCTAAGTTGCCAGCTTACTCTTCTCCTCTTTGTATAATATAGAGATGGAGAGGCTCTCTTCTTTTGTTGCAGAATTGCAAGGGTCACTGTTTATTGCCCACCTTGGTGGATGTGGGATATTAAGATGCTCCCTCCCCCTCCCCCCACCACCATATGGACTTTCCCTGTATGATTCACAGGCTGTTAAAACACACTGGTTGCATCAAGACAAAGGAATCAGAGTTCATCTACACAATGCCAGTCTTCCTGATCTTATTCCTTAGTGCCCATCTCCTCTTGTCACCTCTTCACGTGTTGTGTTATGTTTACTGATCTATGGCAAGAATGCAGAAATAACACAAATAATGCAATAGCTGTGGTTAAGCGGCACATTGACAACATCACTTCATATCCTATTATCCACTCTTTAAGAGCCTCTTGCAGCCTACAAGAACTCTCAGCAGTGGATGATTTATTACAGTGCATTGTTCTTGCGCTGGAAGTTTCACACTGATCCTTACATTCAGGGCATACCACAAGTAAGTTGCAGGGTGCAAGCATGAACTGTATTTAGATAAAATAGCTTCCCTTTCCTCCAGCCATGCTGCTCTGCATTACTTGTTTCCCCCTGCATTGTCTATAAGTAAGTAGGCAGGAGGCAGTCTCTTTCTCTATGTCTGCACAGCCGGTTCACTGGTAATGTGATGATTGTCCTGGGGGACATTTGATGGATTAGGGAGCTAAACAGCTCCATTGCAAAGCACCACCTGATCTCAGGCCTGCGTCCCATATAAAGACAGCATGAGTGCTGAGCTCAGCTATTGCTGCCAGATTCCCCCCTCCCTCCTTCCCAGCTCCCTTCATCTCCTTTCTCTCACTCTCTCTCTCTCTCTCTCCACACTGCAGAAAGTAGGAGCTGTCCAGTGCTGAATGTGACACACAGTCCCCTTCTCTTTAAAGACTGTAGCTAAACAAAAGGAGACCCGTGCAGAGCTCACCATGCCACGCTCCTTCCTTGTCAAGAAGATAAAACTAGATGACTTTTCCGCATCACATTACCACCACTTTAAAGATCCCTGTGTCCTGGGGAAGTCGCTTACCAGCACTGTAGAAAGCTTGGTTGTCCCTGTTGCTGAAGACGGTAAGTCAGCACCTTGGGTGCAAATGGATAGATGATTTAGGGAAACATTTGTCTTCTTTTAAGGAATAGAATAATACTGTACACATGTTCTCTATAGGATAAAATCTCACACACCCTTCGGTTAGGATGTATATATATATATATATATATATATATATATATACACACACACACACACACACACACACACACACACACACACACACACACACATACCACATATACACTATACTTTATAACACACACACACACACACACACACATATAATGACTGTATATATACATTGTCTACTTTCGTACTGGTGGTAAGGTGTGTACTACTGGGCTGAGATGTCAGAGTTGGCTGTTATGTGCATGTATACAGTATGTGGGACAGGCTGCTTGTACAGAGCCTTTGTGTCCTGCTGACTTGTGGAATATGTCTCTGCTAGGTGCAGGATGCTACATCTATTAACCATCTAAAGTAAGGTTTTATCCCAGCCCTTCTTCAGGTTGGTTTACATTTGTGCAGTGCAGCACAGGAAGCTCGTGCCAAGAGACACAATAATAAACACTATGACATTCTGAACACAAAGCAATGAAAATCAAAACTATGCAAAAGTTAATAATCAATCATGAGACATAACTAATGTCAATACAACAACTAAGGTGTAGCACAAAGGGAATATGTTACTACTATATTAGTACTATCACCTGTGGAATGGGAGTTATATTAACCTTTTTTATATTTATAGTACTTTGCTTCCTCTGAGAACAAGGTATTAATTCCTGTGCTATCAGGCCCTTGATGTCTTTTGGAGGAGTGAATACCAGAGCTTTACAGATGGGAGGACAGAAAGGGGTGGGGGGAGGGGATCTAAGCCTTCTCCGGGGACATCATTGTTCATGCGGCAGCCAAAAGACTCTCTCTAAAGCCTTTTAAGAGGCACCATCCTGAGGTCTGCTTGATATCAGGGAAGGACTGTCTTTACTGAAATTATTATTCATTTGTGGTTCATCTCTTAAAATGTATTCTGCATCAGGATCCTTTGGAGAGTGTGTCAGCACAGTGGCTGCCTTTGGCACATTGTGTACACTTTACAGAATAGCCATGGACTTCTGATTCACAGATATAGTAACTTGCGGTCCCAGGGCAGGAAATTAGCAAGCTAAGCACATCTAGCTCCAAGACTAGCATGTGAAACACAATTCTTTCTGCGCTGCAGTCAGAACTGATGTCTCTTTAGTAAAGGAAGATATGCTGACACTAGCATGGGCCGCCATGTACCCCTGGAGCCATGCATGTACCCCATGCACTGCATAGAATCTGTTTACAGCAAGTGTGGGCTACCTGTAGCTCTTTCACCAGAAGGGAACTACAAGTCCCATCACATGGTAGGATGAGAGGGTGGTCCACCTAAGAGTAACCTGACCAACACTAGCAGAACAGTCTCCTTAGCTGAAGTCATTTTATTTGGATCCTGGTACCAAACACAAAGACTACTCCAAATACTCACACATTGCAATAAGATGAATGATGGAAAGTCAACCAAATGTATCAAGATAAAAAGAGCACGAGTTCAATAAGCCTCAATAACACATTTATATAGGTGGAAAGTGCGGTTATTTACACTTATCCACAGTTGTGAGCAATAACCATTAGGCAGGCCTGGAAAGCACACACACAAGGCAATTGGGGGAAACCATAGAGCAGAACCATGCTGAACTAAGCCTTTTAGTCCATACAAAGTCAGGTAATGCTCATATTAAATCACATAACACATAATACTCTGTAAACTCCTGATATCCCCAATGTATATTTCCAAAAAGTTTTATGTGTTAGTACAGCCTAATGGAGATAAATGTGTTGTTATCTGGAAGGAGGCATCTTGAAAAAGAATATATATATATATATATATATATATATATATATATATATATATACTGTGTGTATTTAGATGGCTTGAGATGAATTCAATGGTTGTAGAAGCCTATTGTACCATCAAACACTATTAAAGCTCTGACATTGGGCCCTGCACTTGCTGTGTTTAATCAAGTTGTTACACCATGCTCCTAACATTACTATTATGTCTATTACTGCTACAGCATTGAGCATAGGGAGCCATCAAACAGGTGTCACGAAGACCTCTGAGTAGAGATTAATGATGCAGTTACAAAGATAAGGGAACAGGAAGGAAGGTCTTGTGCCTCAAAGTCATGTTCTTGAAAATAACCTTGCTATGTGCTTTGAGAGGTGTGAAAAATTGCTGAGGAAAGCTTTCTGTACCTGAAGCATGTGACTGCACATTCTGCAACCAAGGAGGCAGGAGGATGACTGTTATAGGATGGAAAATAACAGGTTGCGAGGAGAGATGGGTAGACTAGGAATGCATTGTCTCTATCATAGCAGTGGTGTATAACTGAATGTACTCTGCCTTTATAACATTGCTGCCAAAAGCAGTGTAATTTGCATTTTTTTATCCCAAGGCATCATATGTAATTGAGCAACAAGATAAATACTATCATGCAGCATATACAGTAAGCACAGGGCTGATTATGGTATCATAGAACAGTATAAGACACAAAATCTGGAATAAAAAATGCATTTCATCACATGACATGGCATGGGGTAGAGAGGGTTAGCTGTTGCATCAGTCAGCAGTAAATAAACCTGTCCCAGAAATACAGTATGTATAAAAGCAGTGTAGCGTAGGGTGGGAGGTGGAATTGGTATACATAGTGACGAGACCTTACTGCATACAGAAATCCAGCTATTGATGATGCAGATTTCTGCATCCAATCCTTAAAGTCTATAAATCCTGTAATGTCAAAACTAATTATAGCTTTCCGCGTTAAAGGTGTCCTTTAGGAGGCAAGGCTTAGCAAGACAAAAAATGAATGGTAAAATCGTCCTGTTCACGCATTCCCAAAACAACGCTGAGAAAACAGGTTTAACATTCCAGCCTGTTAATTTCCTATAGCACCCACAGACAATGAACTGTTAGATGCACTTTAGTTTGGATACATGAAATCAGCATGAGCCAAGATTTGTTCGCAGGAGATTGGTCCACTTATCTGCAATCCTTATCTATTATGGCTGGAGCAGCAGATCTGGGAAGAGTGAAATCCTCTGAAACGCACAGTGCTGCAGGCCAGCAAGCAGAGATTGTCTATCCATGTGTCCCCTAGTGTCACCTTGCTTCCATGAATTGAGCATCACTCGGTGACTAATAAACCACATGTGTTGAGGGAGGGCAGCAAACATTCCAGTAGTACAGTACATGTACATCAATGGTATATTATTGAGCATCAGCATGCACACAGAGACGGTGTGAGAGGCATTAGTAGATTGTGGCAGAGTTGTTGCGCTACAGGTTTATATTAAAGATAATAAGAACCATTCTACAACATTTAACTAGCATGATTACATTTACATTGCAATGGCAGGATGACAGGCAGCGCCAGACCTTTATCTATGAAGATTTGCTGTAACTAGTGAAAGAAAACTGAGTAGACAGCACATTTAAAATGCCTGACCCCAGCTAATGCTTGCATTAAACAGAGTATTGACTACACAATAATGGTTTAAGTCAGAGATGCAGGAAGATAAAGGGTCACTTTGCCCAGAGCTGAAATATTACACTGTAGTGAATGCACCTCCTACTGCACTGCTGCCTCGTTGCTAAATATGAATGGGAACCGACGGCCTTGGCATCTAAAATGTGGGCAGTGCCCATTTAAGGGGCCATACACACAAAGAAAGCAAACTGCATCTCCACAGAGATCACCATTCTGCGCTGTTCTTGGAAAAAGGCTCATCTTGCAGATCAATAGATCACTCTTATCGACACAACAGTCCAGTAAATAATGTCACAGCTGGGAGGACAAAGGGAACAGGTGTCATGGAAGGTGTTGCTGAGATACTTTGATAAAATAAAACAGGAGAAAGCTAAACCTTAAAATAGAATAATTACTCTGTGATTTTCTGTGCATACATAAGACATTAAGAATATTTTACCCTGTGCAACAATGTATTGAAAGACAAGTCACTAAGATGATAAAATATCATGCAACATCCTTACTTCCATAGGTGTGCGCAGCCCATTTACTTAGAGGGTGCCCCATTGGAGGGGCTTGTCTATCACCACCTACTGGGCGTGTCCATCACCGCCTGCTGGGCGTGTCCATCACAGCCTACTGGGCATGTCCATCAACGCATCAATGCAAACTTAATAGAAGGTGACTTATTTTTGTATATGCTCTTCAGAAGGAATCACCCCCACATAGCAGAAATAAGGACAGCTGCAAAAATTTACACTGTAATGCCCATTACACATAATGCCACACACTCTAATGCCCATTACACAAAATGCCATATACAGTAATGCCAATTACACATAATGCCACACGCCATAATTCCCATCACACATAATGCCACACACCATAATTCCCATCACACATAATGCCCATTACATATTATGCCAGTGCTTAAGAATTTCTTGTAGAATATGGGCAATAGGTACAGTGCCACACACATAATGCCCATTATTTATAATGCCTCTAGTAATGACCCTTACAAATAATTCCCCCAGTAGTGCCCCTTACAGATTTTCCATATTAGTGCAGGAGGGGAGAAAGGAGGGAAGGAGAACGCTTACTGTCACGGTCCTGTGTGGTGTGCGCCCAGCAGCTATGCTGCTGAGCA
Source organism: Crinia signifera (assembly GCF_055691185.1). Lineage (NCBI taxonomy): Eukaryota > Metazoa > Chordata > Amphibia > Anura > Myobatrachidae > Crinia > Crinia signifera. The sequence goes on along the minus strand of NC_139222.1, from coordinate 103,172,619 downwards.
GCTCACACCAGCGCTGACGGATATTTGAAATAAGGTGCTGGCTCAATCAAAGCTTGCCGCCTGACAGCCAATCGCTAACTTGCTGCTACCGGCATCATTCATGAGTCTCCAGTCCACTGCTCAGATCACTCGTGTCTCAGCAGTGTCTTCTGGCCCGCGCACCCACGCTGGCGCCGCATCCTCACTGCGGCCACAGCACTGGTCAGACAGCAGCCAGCCCGTCCGAGCACAGCATCCTCACTGCTGCTGCAATTGTGCGGGGTACCATAGGTATGTCATTAGGAGGTGCCTGTACACCCCTGGCACCCCCTGTGCGCACGCCTATGCTTACTTCATTTTGGGGCTGTGGGTTCTTAACCTTGGTTCGCAGGACCTCAAACAGGTCATGTTTTCCAGGTCACCTAGCAGGTGCACAGGTGGACTCATTACTACCTGACATATTTTAAAAGATCCTCAGGTGGAGCTAATACTTGCTCTTCTGTGAGACCTGGAAAACATGAACAGTTTGGAGTCCTGAGAACTGAGATGAAGAACCTGTGGATTAAGAAATAATATAGTTTATCTTACTTTACCTTCCCTTGGAGATTCCGCACCCGTACACGTTATACCATAATGTGCTGCCATCACGGCACTATACAGTGATGTATTCCATTATATCATTTTTTGTGCTGTTACCATAGGTCAAGTTGTATTTGTGCAGTTGACATATAAACTGGAGTTATGCTAGTGTTGATCGAATAAGATCATTAATATAATACATTCTGCCGGATAGTGTTTAGTCACTATAAGAATAGCTGAACATGGTACCAGGATAACTAACTTTGTTGACAATAATGATTTAAGTAACACTTGTTACCAGCTTGTCAAAATAACAATAAGGTCAGCGCTGGGGGTTGTGCATGGCCACGGCCAAAGGTAACGATACTTTATCCATTGGGCACCATGTAGTGCACAGAACACTTTAATTCCCCCATAGAGATGAGGAGCAATGTTAGCCTTGTATTACATAGATTGAATCATGATGAATTTAGTCATGTATAACACATTGGCAGGATGGCAGTTCATTTACAGGAAGGTAGTATCACATTTGGCACATTCACAAGCCATATTATTCAAATCATTGGATTTACAGTTAGAATGACACAATACTTTGAAGAAGTTTCCAGAATAAGAAGAACTTCAGTTATCTGAAATTTCTTTCTGGCAATATCTTATTTCCTTTTCTGATCTTATTGTCTGATAATGATACAGTGATCTTACCCAGTGTTGGACTGTGGCATGAAGGACCCACCAGTAAATGCAGTGGTAGGGGACCAAGCTTATAGTCACTAGAAGGGGTGGTCCTCTTTGAAGCGTTGTAAAGGGTAGGGGGTGCTGCTATACTAACCAATCAGCAGTGATCGGCAGCACGCTAGGCATTGAGGGAAGGCACTGTGAATCTCTTCCAGCAGCGCAGCGTCGACACAGTGACCTTTCTGACTGGTTGCAAAAGATGCAACAGTGTCAGCCCAGCCCGCTGTGGTAACATCTGATCCCTTAAGGTGGCCATACATCAGAAAGATATTGTACCCAATCGTACAATCTCAATTGATTGTAAGATGGATTGTATGCAGATTGTGCGCACATCTTGTGTACACAAATCATACAATCAATCATCAGATGGATTTTATGACTGATTGTATGATGGATTGTATGCAGATTGTGTGCATATCTTGTATACACAATCATACAGCAGATGGATTGTATGACTGATTGTAAGATAGATTGTGTGTAGATTGTGTGTCCAAAAACCACCAAGGACTGCCGGGGATTTCAAGGGAAATTGTACACAATCATGAGCGCAATCGATCTTAAGATCGATCTTTCTGATGTATGGCCAGCTTAATGTTTTTATCTTCCCAATGTTTGTCAAATGATCTGAGTCATATATTACAGACAAAAAGGCATAATAGTAAAGAAGTTGACAAAAGAGTGTACATTGAGGCATGGGCAAAAACCAAACAGGGCCCCGGAACGCCGGACCGGACAGGCTCCATTCATCAATATCTGTCATTCCAGAGCTTGTAGTGTCTGTCTGGGGGGGCGGGGGGTTGCATTGCCGGGGGTGTCCCGTCCGGTGGGGCTGCTCTGATACCTGTCACCAGGGAGAGGAGGAGGGGGAGAATACAATCTACCTGCACTGTCCGGGGATGTAACAAAAACCAGAATGGTCTGGACCACGTGGGGAGACTGCACTCTCCCCTTCCCCATGTCCCTGGTGAAAGCTATCACAGGGACCCCCCTGGAAAAGACACACACACACACCCCCACCCCGTCCGGTCCAGTGTTCCGTGGTCTTGTCCGGGTCTGGTTTTTACTTAGTCCCTTAACATTGTATACATGATGCAGCACATAGTCATTTTCCCATCAGAATCCTGAGAAACTGTACTGCAGTTATATACTGTAGTACAGATTATGTATATGTGGATTGTTTTTCAATAAACTAGTATGTTAACATCAGCATCTTGATGGTAAGTAGTGGGGTTAAGCCCCTGGGGAAGGTTTAGGCTGCAGGAACACAGGGTGACTGGGGCTCAGCTACAGGAGGGGACAGGACAGGTAGGATTAGGCTACAGGAGGGGTGGGTTAAGCTGCAGGAGGGATGGGTAAGTGGTACTCACTGGGATTCCTCAGGATGCCGTTGTCAGTATTCTGACTGTTGGGTTCGGATGCCATTCTAGAATAAAAACAAAACAGCAAATCAGCCACCTTACAGGTTATAACTGAGCAGTTCTATGCAATAATATACTACATCCTGATTGTATCACCTATCTTTCGGATAAAGAAGTATTAGTTTCTCCACCCAAAACATATTAATTTCATAATGTAATATATATGGGCATTTCTGTTATGGCAGTCATTCAATTTGGTAGCAATGCACAAGTGTGCACAGCAACATGTGACAGTGTAAAATGCCACAACACCCCCTTTAAACACAAAGTAATATTATTATCATCTATATTTATGTGGCGACTTATTTAGGTGCGGTTGTTCTTGCTGCTGTCATTACTATAATTTGCCTATGCAATTGCAAATATATGCTAATATGGGCAGAAGCTAACCTGAGCATAGGGATGCCCACTGCTATCGTATCATTTCCATCCAACAGCTGATACATCGGTACCATCATCGCAAATTGGGACATGTCGCAGAGTCTGATTGCCTCTGTAAAACCATAGGCTGAAATGCTCTCCTGGGAAGCAGATGACTCTCCAGTAGCAAGTAAGATTGCAACTGCTAGTATATAGACACCCTCAAAACGGCATTTGATCAGCCATGACAAGCCGGCATTTATCCTACTATTCCCCATTACCACCCCCAACACCCCCACACACTGTCTTCCTGTAAGTCACTCTGTGACCCAATCTCAACTAACACACTGCACATGCGCAGGGTGGCCCAGATGCATGTGCAGTAAGAAAACGAATGTGCATACAATAGCCGCTTTTCTACGGCACCTGAATGAACCTCATGGGGCCACTGAGTGTCTCTAGTACAGGGAAAATTACAATGAAATACAAACAATTCAATATAAAACAGTATAAGGCACACAAACAGTAGAATATGTAGCCAAATGTCCATAGTACAGTGGCCAAGTGCTTAAGTAAGGGTGGACAAAAAGGATAAGAGTTGCTGACAGTGAGTCAGGGCTCACTGGAGACAGGGACACTGCAGGGAGAGAAAACAGAGAATGGACGACCTTGCTGGTAAGAGCTTACAATCTGGTTACATCCCAATGGTCTTTCTTGTGGCACCCAGACATAGCGCTACAAAGCGCTTTCAAACTGGACTTACGCATGAGCATAAGAGTGAGGGTCCAGCCTGATTGGATGATAACTTGTTCTTTTATGTGTTCATAAAGTGATATTCCTTTGTTAGAAAACTTTTCTTTATTTTTACATGCTACAAAATTGTACTAAATCCCTATTTCCCCTTTGTATTTTGTCCTGCAATAGATTATGCATCACATTGTATTGCATCTTCTGACTACCAGGATGGAAAGAAAAAAAAAATCAGGAAAAACAGCCCGCCATCAGAATCGGAATACACACCATTACAGGATGATTACAGTGAACCCGACAGCCCCCAGTCCAGCCTCTCTGCTGGATATTTCAGTGGAGAAGCCGCAGTCACAGACAGCTACTCAATAGACGCTTTCTTCATCACAGATGGACGTTCCCGAAGAGGCAGCGAAAGCCGCGGAAACCAGCGCCACACATGCAGCGAGTGTGGTAAAACCTACGCCACCTCCTCGAACCTTAGCAGGCACAAACAAACACACCGGAGCCTGGACAGTAAGATGGCAAGGAAATGCCCCACCTGTGGTAAAACATATGTGTCTATGCCAGCACTCGCCATGCATCTCCTCACACACAACTTGAAACACAAGTGCAACGTATGTGGAAAGGCCTTCAGTCGTCCCTGGCTACTACAAGGCCACATGCGCTCCCATACCGGTGAGAAGCCCTTTGGCTGTGCCCACTGTGGCAAAGCCTTTGCCGATCGCTCCAACCTCCGTGCACACATGCAGACGCACTCTGCCTTCAAACACTACAAGTGCAAGAGGTGCGAGAAAACATTCGCTCTCAAATCCTATCTTAACAAGCATTACGAGTCAGCTTGCTTCAAGGGCTCTGAGCATGAGTGCGCTATACAAAGTTAAAGCCATGTGCATGGAGAAATAAAACTGTACACGAGGAAATAAGGCACAATGCGGTGTGCCTTCCGGCTCTCTTGGATGGCACAAGGCACCAGAAACTGAAAAATCAGGGTACTTGGCATAAAACAGTGTTATACTTGGTTGCACTTCACCTGTCTGTGAGAGAAGCAGCTTCAAATTCCACAGCATCATGTTTCTTAATTTATATATGATTTGACATTATTTATTTTAAACAGTGCAATATAAATTTTTACAAAGGATAGTTCTGACTTGTCCTGCTTTTCTTCAAATAAATCTTCCACCTCTCTACTCAAGCTCTTAATGAACTTTTATGTGCAAACTGCAAAGCCAAGCTTTCTGTGGATAAAACACATGAAATGTGACGTGTCATTGGTACAAAAAAGGAATTCAACTTGAACAGAGGGGCTATTCAACACAGACTCAGGTGCCACGTATCTGTCCTGCATTACATCATTTCTGTCATTTTATGGCTTGGCTGCTGACTTAGCAGCGTGTTTCTTTTTCTATTTTGTGCCATGCTTCTACACATCCATGTACCATGCAGAGGAGGAGACTGATTATCATGTATGCAGCACAATAGATTTCATGCTTGCTAAACAGCAAACACATGAATGTCCCAAAAAGGATTTCCAGTGCATTAATCTGCCTGTAGCAGTAGGGTTTGCAGTGTCTTGTTTTAATATTTGGAAGCACATATATATTATATATATTTTAAAAACTGCAGTAATAAAACTGTGCCAACACCTTAAAGAAGAGAGATAACAAAATGGCACCCTTCTTCAATGAACTGGTTGCAATTTCCCTGGAAACAGTGTTACCTGTAGTGTTTTCTAAAACAATGAGAATAGGCACTACATTGAGATGACTGGTACACATATTTGTTACCCACGTGACACTGAGAGGTGTAATTTCACAAAACAATATGACTACTATTATTTATTAACCTCTGCGTCATGGACACACCGAACATTTCTTTTAAATTTGTCCTTCCCGATTATGGGATGGGGAACTATGAGATTCAAAGCAATTGGTATTACGAACTGCTTATTTAATTGATGTAATTTATACTATTTGTTATTTATTATATTTATTTGCCAATTACTTTTTTACTAATGACATGACATTGTGAATGGAAATGAATGGACGGGATGTGGTTCAATGGAGAGAAAGATACAGTGTTTACAAGCACGTTACAGCAGAAGTCCCCAACAGATATTTTCTGTCAGAATTTCAGCGCAATTTCTCCTCAGTTCTGCTACAGCCAGAGACACAGTCTTCTTCAGGCCCATGTTTCTGTTCTTCCAGGAGACCCTGGGTATTATTGGAAAAGCCTATGCAATTTCTCATTGATTTTTTACCTCACAACAACTCAGAGGAAGCCCATGTATCATGCCACAGATCGCTCAAGCACTTTTGTCAAAGTGGGGGTGGCTGTGTTTACTTTGTGTCTATCCTCTGCTCATGGGAAAAGCCATGGATCCTGAATCACATTTTATAAATGGCTGCCCAGGCGTAATCTACTTCCAGGCGAGAATTGTGACAAGAACCTGGGTGAAGTCATTCAGTGATTATGAACAGATAATACAAACGTGTCACGTATTCAACAAACTGTGGCAAATGTTCTCTGTGAAAGTGTGCAAAAAAAAAAAAATACTAAAGTTTACAGAGTTATGTATTAAAATGACAAAATGAGCCTTGCAACTACATTATGCATAGACAGCACTTGCTTAGGAACACTGGGTTATCTTCATGTTACTTATAATGCAGTATTTATACACATCACACATTGTAATGCAAAAAATCTGGCAAATAAGAATTGATTTATTTAGTCTCGCTGTGTTTTTCATAGGACCTACTAATGGATAGTAGTAGTAATAGCAGTAGCAAATGTTATACAGGGTGCAAGGCACTTTCCGTACAATACTTGCCTACAAAATGAACCTGGACAATGCTCAGTGTTGCTTTCTGTTTACTGCATGCCAGAACTAAGCAAGCCTTGTGTTAATAAACAATAGAAGCCTTAATTGCATCATCAGTATTAATAAATTGCGAGAAAGAATGTATCATATGGGTAAAATAATCTTTGCAACGGCCTCAGGTGGTCATTGTATACATCCATTTTAATATTCCCAGCTACAGAAACAAACGGTGTGCATGGGGATACCTCATTATTCTACTTAAATAATAATAATTTGCTATACAGTCATAGAAATCCCAGTACTTGCACCTCATGATCAAGCAGACCATATATATAATGGTAACACATAACTCTATTAGCCACCTGTATGTACATTTTCTAGGGCATACAAGGGAGGGAAACATGTTAAATGAGCAGTTTCTTCTGAAATATTTATGCAAATATTGGCATTTCTAATGAATGTCTGACTAAATTAGCAATTTGTCTACATGCGACTAACAGGAGTGGTGCCTGTATACCTGTCTATGATGGACACACTTCCTGCTCAGTACCAGCAAAGCCAGAAATACTGTATCACCTAAACAACTCATATTTCCAAGCAGATGCCCCCATGAGCAATGTGATGAATGAAAATGCTTGTGACTGACTTCAAATATTCAGCACTTTGCATCATTATGACACCTAACACAATGATAATGACAACCAAAAGCAGGGCTTTCATATCCAATTAGCTCATTCCTATAAGCATCCAGCACATTCTTGCAAGGTGATAACAGAAGTCCTGGACATGTAATAAGATGTTCCTTGCAATTCCTCCTTTCATCTTGCCTCTCTTACTTGCATTTGCTTTGCAGCAATAAATGACTACTGAATCTGCCTGCGGAATTTTAAACCTGTTAGCACAAATCTTGATACATATTTAAGTGGGCTCCCGCATTTCACAATACCCTGAGGGCTGGCACCAGAATGGGTTAATTCCTCATAGCAAATCATAAATGCAGGTAAACCTGCACAATAATAAATAACGTCCTTTCCTTATTTGATTCAGATACATGCATTTGCAAACGGATGGCAATCGCCAGTTTTTCAAAATGTCAGCTGCCTTGGTACCTTCCAAACAATCCTGTATGATGCATTTTTAAATGTAGATTTAGTAAAACTCGCCGTTCTTTGGTATTTATACTGTAATTAGAAAGAAACAGCAATAATTTTAAGTGCATGTCAAATTTTCTTTTTTTTTCCAAAAGGTTTTGTAACTGAAGCTGACAAAGCCAGTTCAACATGTCACCTTTACTGTATTAATTCTCATGCAAATCAGGGAAATTAAAGAGTTTATGATTAACTACATCTGTGTTGTTGTCACTTTTATTCTTCTAGCTGTTAGGCAACCAGAATACTCCAATATCATTACTCATTGCTGGAGACAGAAAACATCTTCCGTCTGCACCTGTTCTGCCTGATCAGTCAACTAGGAGGTTGAGAATATGAAGTAACCAACCAGTTTATCACACAGACTCCTTTAAGACCTACATTTACATGACAAAGCTGTCCGCATATGGTGGCCTGTCTACAGTAGGGTGAGCTTGTCCTCTGTGTAAGTCACTGTGTAATAATAAGCAGCCACTTTGCCTAATTGGGCTCCACGAGACTCAGCTGCACTACCTTCCCCCAGCTCGCTGTATCACGCTTCAGGGGTCGCAGGGGTAAAATATCTAAGGCCTATCTAAAAAAAATCAGATTGGGAATAAAGTCCTTTGTGCACAACAGAAGCAGCAGCAGCAGCAGCTATTTCTAGCAGTAAAATAAATGCAGACAGAAGCAGCTGCGGTGACTTGCGAGCTCTGATTGGCTGCTCTGCGGGCAGAATGTGCCACCTGCAGTCCTTTGTGTGATGTGACTGAATTACATTACAAGACGCCTGGCTTTGACGGGCTCCTACAAAATTGTATGTTCCTTCTGCAGAGAAATGCAGAGCAGGGAACACAAAAGCAGACAGATTATTAAATGGGCCTATCGGACAAAAGGCTTTGCAAGTTTCATTTCAGAATATGCGCAGTCAACAGAAGGACAAAACCTGATCAAAATGCAGCACCCTGCAGGGGATTAAAGGTCTTTTACTGTGCCGAATGGAAAGATCTGACAGATTTCACCTGTCAAGAAAGATGATCACAAATTTTGACCTGCCTTTATTTGTGTGTATGCAATCTACTTCCCCAGTCTGCGTCCTCACACCCTGAAACTTGCTCGATATGAGCTGAATTTATTTACCTAAATGATGACCTTGCATTTTCTGCAACAACAACAACAGAAAATGATTCTTCAGCATGTTGCTCCACATGATAATAAGCCCCTGGGTAGAGCCCTACAGGTTACAGTACACCCATTAGGATGTCCTGTTCTTTTATATAATAGGATGAGTGTAATTTACTGAAATCGATAAAAAATACTAGTAAAGCAATAAACAACATACACGTGTCTAGAAAATGATTCTAGAATTTGTGATAAATCCATTATTTATTAAAGTATCTAATCGCCAAATATACAGGTTGCTTTAATAAATGTTTCTCTAATCTGGCCACAACATAAAATTGTACTCTGACACCAATACAGACGGAGGAACTGTTTCAGAGTAGAAACTGAAGGGCGGCAAATGCTATAAATGGAAGAAACGCATGCTTGATTTCCATGATCTCCATGCTGGTAGAGTAAGGATTATGGGTACATTGGAATACTGCATATTGCAAGTTAGGTTATAATTCTGCCCCACACAGATCAATAGAATGTACATCTCACTCAAGTTACCTTAAGGGAGGTCTGGTGTAGTTTCTTTAAGACAGATGTGTCCTCATATATTATTGCTGCAGTCACACCAAACATCCCTTCTGATTGTGTAAGGTCCAGTGTGACTCAGCCTGCGCTGAGCATCTTTATTGTATACAGAATCTCTTGCATTCAATTGTGCATCATAATTGCAATGTGAACTGATATAACTGCATCATGAGACCACAAAAAAAAATCTGATACTGTATGTGGCACTTACACAAACTTGACGGAGTTTGAATTTGTACAATACATTGGCTTTCCCCATATGCACATGCAGGGGGTGTTTCAGAGTACCTAGAAATCTCCCCTGCCCGCCGAGCTGTCCGATTTTAAACACAGCCTCCAGCAGCTGCCTCCTGTTAGAGAGACAGGCTGCCACTGGTCTGTCTGACTGCAGAGGGCGCTAGCTTCAGAGGCAGCGAGCAGCTCCACACAGTCAGTACTCCATGTGGCTGTGTGTGCATGTGCGCGTGTGTGTGTCTGTGTGTATGTATGTATGTAAGCTGTGGATGTGTTTACATGTTATGTGTATGTATGATGTTTGCGTCTGTGTTTATTTATGCAATGTGTGCCTGTGTGTATCTATGGTGTTGTGTGTATTTGTGTGTGTGTGCATGTGTGTGTAATGGAAACCTCCCCCCCCCCCCCACCCATGAAAATCCTGTGTTTGCCCCTGTTCCCCTTTTCAAACCAAGTTCCATTATGCTTTGTATACAGTGCCAGTTTCAGTCACACACATATATACAAAGTTGCATCTAAAATTACGCAGTGCAGTCTTTGTGAAGATGCACTTTTCAGCAAAAGACACTACACTGCTTGGCTCAACTGGATGAGGCATCTCATGCTGCTTGGCATAGTGAGGCTAGGTGTATGAGGAAACATCTGTATATACAATCATTGTGATACTGCAAGCAGGAAAGCAATTACCAGTGCAGACCAGGGGCGAAATGTAATAGGGTGCGTTTTTTTAGACTAAAAAAAAATCGCACCAAATCGCACCTTTAAAAATCGCGTTTTTTGCCGCGAATTCGCATATGTAATGAGATGCGAATTAGCGGCAAAAAATGCGATTTGCCGCGATTTGCCGCGATTTTTAGTCATGAAAATGTGCGCATTTTCAGTCATGAAAATGTGCGCATTTTCATAAATGCGATTTTGTGCTAAAAAAAAAAAGTAAAAAAAAAAATGGCGTGGGGTCCCCCCTCCTAAGCATAACCAGCCCCGGGCTCATTGAGCCGGACCTGGTTCCAAAAATACGGGGGGACAAAAAGCATAGGGGTCCCCCGTATTTCTGAAACCAGCCCCGGACTCTTGGACCGGTCCTGGTTCCAAAAATACGGGGGACAAAAAATCTGGGGGTCCCCCGTATTTTGAAACCAGCACCGGGCTCCAACAGCCCGCGGTGTCATGCCACAGCCGGGGGACACTTTTTATACAAGGTCCCCCGGCCAAAACATGAGCACCGTGGCTGGTCAGCCTTGGACGGGGTACCTGGAGGAGTGGGGACCCCCCCAATAAAGGGGTCCCCCCCCCCCAGGCTTCACCCGTCCAGGGCTGAAGCCCGGGGCTGTCACCGGCGTCCGTGGCCAGTGGACGCCGGCCTGATAGGGTTAAATCCATCATACATATCATTACATTGCTTTTTACCGGCGAACTACAAGTGCCAGCAGACCTCCCCCGCATGCTGGGACTTGGAGAACCACAAGTCCCAGCATGCAGGGCATTAATGGGCCCGCTGGGACTTGTAGTCCACCTGTAAAAAGAATGTTTATAAAAAACACACACACAGAGAAGTACAAGTTTATTACACACACACACCTCAATTTTACACCAGCGTTACTTACCATTCCTGGATCCAGCGCTGGTCTGGCTGCTTTACAGCCGGCTCCCCCCGAACTGACAGGCAGCGGGGAGAAGCGGCTGTCTCCGTCGCTTCTAACAGCCTCTGTAGCGCTGTCCGAGTGCTACAGAGGCTGAGAGCGTGATTGGCTGAGCTACAGTATGCGTCTCCATGGAGACGCATAGCTCAGCCAATCAGGACTGAGCTATGCGTCTCCATGGAGACGCATACTGTAGCTCAGCCAATCACGCTCTCAGCCTCTGTAGCACTCGGACAGCGCTACAGAGGCTGTTAGAAGCGACGGAGACAGCCGCTTCTCCCCGCTGCCTGTCAGTTCGGGGGGAGCCGGCTGTAAAGCAGCCAGACCAGCGCTGGATCCAGGAATGGTAAGTAACGCTGGTGTAAAATTGAGGTGTGTGTAATAAACTTGTACTTCTCTGTGTGTGTGTTTTTTATAAACATTCTTTTTACAGGTGGACTACAAGTCCCAGCGGGCCCATTAATGCCCTGCATGCTGGGACTTGTGGTTCTCCAAGTCCCAGCATGCGGGGGAGGTCTGCTGGCACTTGTAGTTCGCCGGTAAAAAGCAATGTAATGATATGTATGATGGATTTAACCCTATCAGGCCGGCGTCCACTGGCCACGGACGCCGGTGACAGCCCCGGGCTTCAGCCCTGGACGGGTGAAGCCTGGGGGGGGGGGACCCCTTTATTGGGGGGGTCCCCACTCCTCCAGGTACCCCGTCCAAGGCTGACCAGCCACGGTGCTCATGTTTTGGCCGGGGGACCTTGTATAAAAAGTGTCCCCCGGCTGTGGCATGACACCGCGGGCTGTTGGAGCCCGGTGCTGGTTTCAAAATACGGGGGACCCCCAGATTTTTTGTCCCCCGTATTTTTGGAACCAGGACCGGTCCAAGAGTCCGGGGCTGGTTTCAGAAATACGGGGGACCCCTATGCTTTTTGTCCCCCCGTATTTTTGGAACCAGGTCCGGCTCAATGAGCCCGGGGCTGGTTATGCTTAGGAGGGGGGACCCCACGCCGTTTTTTTTTTTATAAAAACACTTTTACACATTTTTATTAACAGAACCATGCACAGATCTCAATGATCTGTGCATGGTTCTGTCAAATTCGCCTGTCAGAACCTGGTCTATTTTTTTTGCGATTTTTGGTAACATTGACCAAAAATCGCACCCTATTACATTTGCGAGTTGTATACTTTATAATGGGAAAACATCTGGATGCGAATTGAAATGTGACTAAAAATCGCACTTCTAAAAGTGCGATTTCGCGGTAAAAAGTGTGATTTTTTACCGCGATTTTCAACCTATTAAATGTGCGATTTTCGGAAAATGTGCGATTTCGGCCGTTTTTGACCAAAAATCGCACATGTCTAAAAAATCGCACCCTATTACATTTCGCCCTAGGTGCCCCAATGAGAGGAAATTGGCAAGCATAAAGCATTTGTTGATATTACTTCAGTATGCTTTTTCGGCACCAAAACAGCAGAGGGTACTCACACAGCAGTCAGGCCACAAGTTGTGACTTAATACAAACAGGGTTAAAAACCTCACCATATTGTATCTGTTTGTAATGTAAAACTGATATTTCTGTAACAGGAGTTCCTAAAAGCAAATACAAATACATGAAGTCCGTATGCTTCACTGATGTAATTTGCGGACATCAAAGATATAAGGTTTAGGAGGAAAGAGATATCTAAATATTCACACATCCCAGAGCAGCTTATAGCTTAAATAATAGACATAATAGAGATGAATGTGAACATACCATATTTCATGTGGTTATTACGTAGGGGAAGTTGGGTACAGTTACTGTATTTGTGCTTAACATAAATCTTATGTAGGGCATTCCTGACATGTTCCCTAGGTTAGTTTGGTCAGCCAGTCATCAGGCACTTGGTCATTGCATCACTATGGACTTGTGTATGGGCTGGGGAGGGCTGGGGGGGGGGGGGCGCGTGGGGGGTTTGGTGGTCAGTAATTATGTGTAATTTTTTCCTTTTATTTGGAAATTGCAACAGGTTTGTAACCCTGATTAGCTATACACGTTTCTGTAAGTGAGCATATTACAATCTTTTGTAAAAAATGTTTCTAAACTGACAGCTTTCGCAGTGACCCAAGGCGGGATGTACTAAGGGGAAAATGCGGTAAACCCCCCGTTTTCTAATGTACTAAGATCTGTCCGCCCCGACTTCGCAAGGCAGGGTATCACCACCTTGGGGTGGCGATACCCTATAGAAGCCTATGGGCTTCTATCCCCAACCATCGCATGCCGCAGATGCAGACCCCCTCCCTTTCCTCCGTGCTGCTCCTCCTTCCCCAGAAGCACAGCCAGGGATGTCCTTCCGACTGCAGGGGTGAGGAGAACATGCTGGGGACCACCACAGAGCCCAGGAGGTGACTGAGACCCCCCGCGATACCGGTGATGTGGTCACCTCCTGGGCTCTGCGGTGGTCCCCGGCATCTTCTCCTCCCCCTGCAGCCGGAAGGACATCCCCTCCATCACCGCACCCCGATTCTAGCAGCATATGTTAGTACATATGCACTAGCATCGTGGCGGGGGCGTGGTGGGGTGGCGATGAATGTTAATACAACCCGCCCCCAGTCTCTTGTTTGAATGCTATTCTGGTGAAAATTACAGACTATATTTGTTGCAATTAGGGAAGCCAATCTCGGGGCATTTTTTCAATCCCGGAATTGAAAAATGCCCAATCCCGGGATTGGCTTCCTATACAAAATCCCACCCCGGCTGCCCGCATATTTACTTACAATTGCGGTGTGGCCCGGGCCGGTGGGCGATGGAGCTGGGCATGGAGGAGGATGCAGCCTGGGTGGGTGACTGGCTGGTTCGTCGGGCGATGCTTCGGGGTCCGGTAAGAGGCGAGTGCAGGCAGCCTGGGTGGGTGGGCGGTATCATCGAGGCGGCCGGAGGTCAGCGTGGTGCGCACGGATGAGGCGGCTGTTTGTGTGGCCTGCGCAGCGTGACCTCTGATGCCGTCACGCTGCGCATAGCCGCGCTGCCCGGGATGGGAGAAGCTGGGCAGCGTCTGAGCACTAGCTCAGATGCTGCCCGGCATTAGACTGCGCATGCGCAGTCTAATCCCGAAATCCCAGGATTGGAAAATCCAATCCCGGGATTGAAATCCCGGTGTTTTAGGGGCCAAATCCCAGGATCCCGTCGATCCTGATCCCGGGATTGGCCACCCTAGTTGCAATCAAATGCAATAAAACCTCTTTAAAAATAAACACCCATAAATCAACTGCAATGCTCCTTAACACCACGATTGCTCAACTGAGCTGTAATGGCTTTATCACTCTACAGTGGGCTAAGAACAAATCTCTCAAATTTGGGGTTAAACTTTATAAAAACTCATCTTAACTTTATAATTTCAATATTGCCAGTGAAAATTAAACAGTTACAAAAGGAACTGAAGGGGTGAAATTGTAGCCAGATTGAGGGAGGGGGGTGCATGACATAGTTTACTCCAGCCCCCTTTGTCAGGGGACCTCCCCAGCTGGAGAACAACATCACTAGCTGTCCCTCTTATGCAGCAGCAGAACCAGGCAGTCAGAATGCAAGCATGACAGTGTGCAGTGCAAGCAGAAACACAGGAGTATCAGGTTTCCCGAGTTACAGCTGGAGCTTCCCGACCAGAGGAGAAATAGGAGGGGAAGAGAGCACAGGGATCCTATCTTTTCCTCGTCCCCACCTGGGTGCCTGATCATTATTAAATTATTAGTTTCAATTTACTATAGACCAATAGTTTATATTTAATATACACAATCCATACATTCCAACATGACCTATACCAATGTGACTGAACATAATTCTGCCACCATACTATGTTAACTATTTAATTGGCCAGGCCATACAGAGAAATACACTATTGAACATGGGATGTTGCCGATAGCAGTTAATCAGATTCTATGGATTATCTTATAGAAGGTGTTAAATAAATATGAAGTAAAATCTGATTGGTTGCTATGGGCAACATCCCATCTTCATTTTAAATCTAAATGTACCCCCATTGTTTCCACTCCTGGTGTAGATTTTTACCATCTAGCAGGTTTATTGAATTATTGCTTCATACTCTCCGCCATACCTGTCTTTCCCCTGGGAGTACTCCTGGGTCTAGTGGACCTCTCACCACACACCCTCCTGCACCCATTTCTTGAATACTCACCCTTCCATAGTCCTAAATTGGTGGCAGGAGCGCAGAACAACTCCCCAGGAAAACTGTGTGGCAAACATTCTTCCAGCATTTCACACATGCATTGTAAGAAAATCACAAAGACAATGGTCACTGCGCCATTTTCCATGGGGTCCTACACATGCGCACTAAATTCTGGTACAGCACCTACAGTAGGTCTGCTACTAACCGTAGTATTCAGAAATGTCTGCACTACCAGCTAGGCAGACGGGGGGGCCCAGATGGAGACTGCAACCTCTTCTAATTCACCTGCCATGAATAATGCATAATTAGCTTTCATCTGTCCCCCCAAAAATACAGTACTTCAGACATATACAGGCCTAATAATCACAGAACGCCACTTACCAGATTCTCTCTCTGGTGTGGTGATTAAGCTCCCATGTCCACAGGCACACATCAGACTTGGTAGTCTATATTGTGGCAGGGACAGCATATTTCCACTTAAGGGTAATGTGGAAGATCCCCGTTTTAGAGCAGCAGCAGGAAAATTAGGTTTCCTAAACTGGTATGACCAGGGTTTGGCTGATTAGCAGCACCTGTGGCTTCCTGTTATATGTGTGTCCAGGGCAGGAGGTCATGCCTCCCAATGCTGAAAAGCAGCTGGGTGATAGGCCAGTAATGTAATATTACGTTAGGTGCTTGGAGTGTATTCTGACTGTGAAATCTGTGGAAAACCCTGCGATGCTCTAACCTTGTTTGCCGAGCTGTTAACCTGGTATGCTGTGTACCTGCTACAAAATAAAGAGCCATACTTCATCTATATCCAGTGTATGTGATTCCTTGTCACACTATATTGTTGGTATTATATCTGCCTACTTGCAGTAATATTCTTTTATATCAACTGAAATACATGATTATTCGGAAAGACATGCTGAATCTTCCAATAACTTATGACCTACAGGAACCACACACACTAAGTAAATTAACATAGGAAAAAATGGGAAAAGGCCGAATAAGGGCCATTTCTCATTGGGTATGGCGCCGTCATGTGTGTAAAAAATAATGGCCCCCCATTGTGGCCGCCACCCCCACGATTGACACGAACCCGAAGCGTGGCGAGCGCAGCGAGCCCGCGAGGGGCGGCGGTGCGCGTCCTCCGACCTTTTCATTCCCCTACTATCCACGTCGGCGTGGAGTTGAGAATAGATTAGTGTGGCGAGCGCAGCGTGCCCCGCGAGGGGACGCTAATACCTGTGAAGCCCGCGAGGGGACGCAGGGATCTGTGAAGGTATCAGCGTCCGCTCGCCACGCTTCGGGCTCGGTGGCTCGCTGCGCTCGCCACACTAATCTATTCTTAACTCCACGCCGACGTGGATAGTAGGGAAATGAAAAGGTCGGAGGACGGGCACCGCCGCCCCTCGCGGGCTCGCTGCGCTCGCCACGCTTCGGGTTCGCGTCAATCGTGGGGGTGGCGGCCACAATGGGGGGCCATTATTTTTTACACACGACGGGGCCATACCCAATGAGAAATGGCCCATATTGGCCCTTTTACCATTTTTTACTATGTTAAATGGACTCAGTTTCAATGTTAAAATAATTTAACATTGAAGCCTATGGACACGATGGACCCGATTTCTCCATAGGCTTCAATGTTAAATTATTTTAACATTGAAGCCTATGGAGAAATCGGGTACATCGCACCCGACGCGACCGACACGATTTTTTCCGACACGACCACCACGATAGAAATCGTGGTGGCCGTGCTAGGAAACAAGTACCGAAAAGGCAGCTCTCCCAATAAGAGCTGCTCTTTGTGATGAGTGCCAGTCCCGTGACTTCCAGGTTTATGACTCGGGAGTCCATCTGCACATGCGCAGAATGATACAGAAGTTGCTGGGTTTTCTGGAATCCCTCTGACAGCATGGATTTGGAAAGAAGCCCCTAGGCTTCTATAGGGTAACATCAGCTTTTTCTGGCAATACCCTCAGCACCAAAAACATAGCAACCCGGATTTAGTGCATTGTCAATTTTCACAATATTTTACTTCTAAAATTATTTGGGGCTTCCAAAATCTACAGTGCTAAACAGATATGCTCCACTCAGGAACACATAGGCACCTCCTACCTACAGAAGCCTGCTTGTGTCAATCTAGAGAGGGTATCCCAACTCTATATCTCATTGGGCAGACTGAGTAGCTTTTTAGGATTTCCCCACTAGACTCACACAACCAAGACGTGTTACTAACATAAAGTCAGGGCCGTGCAAGCCCCCCGCCCCAGGCAAAACCCCCCACGCCGCCCGCCGGGGGGAGGGTGCGGACTATACTGCGGAATGGGGGGGGGTGTGGGGGTGCGATACTGCGATGCGGCATGGGGGGGTGTGCGCGGGCGATACTGCCGCGCTAAAATCCCATGGGGGTGGGGGGGCAGTGTTAATTAACGGGCGGGATGGGGGTCGGGGAGGGGAGAGGGAGGAGGATTACAGACTCACCTGCTCCCCGCTCCCTGCTTTCTGGTACCTCTCTATGGTACCTCGGCGACTCAGTACTGCCCTCCAGTGGCAAATGCCTAGTCCTGCCTAGTGGTGGCGCCGGCCCTGCATAAAGTAGCATGGTAACTAGTTGCTACACAAATATAGGCAACATTATAAGACTCTTTTGGAAAACAGTCATGGAGACAAAATTAAATGTAAATCAATGTTAAATTCTACTACTAGATTATAGTATTACGCTATTTATGCATTAAATATGGAATTAAAAGGATGCAGACATACTAGTTTCCACAAAGCCCTGTAGCAGTACACACAGTGCCAGACAATTCTGCGGGAGACGCTTACCAGCTCGCTAGGCAGCAGAAGAACAATGCTTAGCGAGTGGTCCTGAATCAGGCCCAAATGGCAATGGCTGATGATATCTGATTGGAAAATAAAAGTTCTTTATGGGTGGTAAAGCTATGGCATTCCCTATAACATAAACTACTAGTAATAGCAAATTCAGAAGCATCATCTAACAATGTCTTCTGTACCTTTATTGCAAGAAATTGGTTTTGAAGTTGTAATTAATTATTGCCAGATTCAGGGAATATATCTGACTGACATTTTTGGTGTCTGGATTCAATAGCCCCCCCCCCCCCCCCCTTCCCCACCCCCACCATGCTAAATTGGAAAAAGTAAATAATGGAGTTATTACGGTGTGAGTCTTTATGCATGGACATACTGTATGTCAGAATTCAGAAACAGCCAAGACTATGGAGCACCTGTACAGATCAATGCTCAGTATCTAAAAATCATCAAGCAAACAGAGAATCAGCACACGACACAGCAAGACTAGACAGGATAATGCTTGGATGAGCATGTTTATAATGAGATGAAAGTGGACACTAATGCTATGAGCCAGGGCTTAAAGGGGTTTCCTTTTTCTGCCATGCATACAGGAGATAAGAGAGTTGCCTCAGTAGAAACAACTGATTGGATGATATCAGTACACATCCAGTCACTAGCTGTCTGCTACTTGTAGGACAATGTTGGATCTTGTGATATTCAGTCTTTTTTCTATATTGAAAATACAATCAAATAAGAGAGCCGGGCCCACTGAGGTGAAGGAAAATAACCTGTTTAGTAAATAAATTCACATTACAATTGATATATCATTAAAACAATATCAATTAAAATAATTGTATCAAGCAATAAACTTCCGATATTATATAGACAATGTCCGATTATCCAGGGGTATGCTCAACCTCCCTGTTAAATGATCTTTAAATTTAAATGTGTCTTCTCCTGGATCTTACATCAAATAGTTCTTAATGAAAGGATCACTGTTCTCTGATTGGGGGAGCCCCTTTTGATCTGGGGAATTAAGAAGCAAAGGTCCATATAATATTTCCACTTAGCTGGCAATGAGTGGTCACTAGCTGTAACTCACACTGCGGAGACTGCGCTCTCTGTTGCTGGCGTCCTGTAGCTTCTCAGCTTGCGTACAGGGAGGAAATCATTTGATGGTCGCTGACCAATGAATGATTTCTACAGCGCAGACCTAAGACACCTCTCTGGTGCCCTGTTCGGGAAGCGGGCGAGCAGCTGACATCCGTTGCCCGCCTCCTGCACCCACGCCATTGGGAAATTACCATGGGAATGCCCATGAAACGCTGGGCGTTCGCCATGCCCACTCGCACCAAGCATCTGCGCATAAATGCTCATGCGCAGATGCTAAATATCGCTCCTCAGGGGCAATGCATCTGTAAAGTATCCACAGCACTTTACTTTTTCTACATTTTGTTATATTAGAGCCTTATTACAAAATGGAAGAAATATATTTTTCCCCTCAAAATTCTACACACAATACCCCATAATGACAATGTGAAAAAAGATTTTGGGAGTTGTTTGCAAATGTATTAAAAATAAAAAACTAAGAAATCAATGTACGTAATTATTTACAGCCTTTGCTCAATACATTGTTGATGCACCTTTGTCAGCAATTACAGCCTCAAGTCTTTTTGAATATGATGCCACAAACTTGACAAACCTATCTTTGGGCAGTTTCGCCCATTCCTCTTTGCATCGTATATCAAGCTCCATCAAGTTGAATGGGTAGCATCGGTGCACAGCCATTTTCAGATCTCTCCAGGGATGTCCAATAGGATTCAAGTCTGGGCTCTGGCCACTCAAGGACATTCACAGAGTTGTCCTGAAGCCACTCCTTTGAATATTTGGCTATGTGATTAGGGTCATTGTTCTGCTGAAAGATGAACAGTCACCCCAGTCTGAGGTCAAGAGCGCTCTGGAGCAAGTTTTCATCCAGGATGTCTCTGTACATTGCTGCATTCATTTTTCTCTCTATCCTGACAAGTCTTCCATTTCCTTCTGCCCACAGCATGATGATGCTGCCAACACCATGCTTTACTGTAGGGATGGTATTGTCCTGGTGATGACCGGTGCCTGGTTTCCTCCAAACATGATGATCATTCTCATCAGACCAGAGAATTTTGTAACTTTCTGTGCTTTTTACTAAGAAATGGCATCCGTCTGCCTACTCTACTATACAGGCCTGATTGGTGGTATGCTGCAGAGATGGTTGTCCTTCTGAAAGGTTCTCCCTTCTCCACAGAGGAATACTGTCTCTCTGACAGAGGGACTATCGGGCTCTTGGTCCCCTGCCGACTAGGGCCCTTCTCCCCCATCACTCAGTTTAGACAGACAGCTCTAGGAAGAGTCCTGGTGATTCCTATCTTCTTCTATTTACGCATGATGGCCACTGTGCTCATTGGGACCTTCCAAGCAGCAGATATTTTTCTATACACCACCCCAGATTTGTACCTCGAGACAATCCTGTCTCAGAGGTCTATAGACAATTCCTTTGACTTCATGCTTGGTTTCTGCTCTGACAAGCACTGTAAAGTGTGGGACCTTATATAGACAGGTGTGTGCCTTTCCAAATCATGTCCAATCAACTGAATTTACCACAGGTGGACTCTAATTAAGCTGTAGGAACATCTCAAGGATGATTAGTGGAAACTGAATTCACTTGAACTTCATGGCAAAGGCTGTGAATAGTCAATGGTGTTGGAGTAAAGCTATGTCCTGCGCTCCTTCTTACGGCTGCCTTCAAATTATCACTATAAGGTCTCCCTCAGACCTTGAGTAGATAGTCGAAATGGATGGGTGTGATATTTACCAGGCGCCAAAGAATATATTAAAATGTAAAGAATTTATTAACAGATAAAAATAGATGATAAAAAGATAATAATAATAACAAATGACATAAAAAAATGTTGTAGTGTTCCCGCTAGGCTGTTTTAGCGGGGCGCTGATTTTTAAAGGGCAAAATGTGCCCTGCCCCTCTGGCAGCACCCCGCTAAAACAGCCTGTCTCCTACTTTTAGTGTGATACCAGGGAAGCCCGGTGCTGCAGTATATAGCGGTGCCCGGCGCTTCCCTGGCAGCGGAGAGCCTTCGGTGCGGCCAGGCCCTTTCAATGACAATGCCGGCCGGGCCCGCCCATTTTCTTGACGACGACGGCCGGGCCCGCCCATTTTCGTCACGACGCGGCCCGGGCACGCCCCTTTTGTGACGTCGGCGGCCCGGGACCACCCAGAACAGTGACGTCGGCGGTCCTGGTCCGCCCCCTTGACGATGCCCCCGTGCAGCGGCGCCCTGCCTGCCCCGGTTCCTAGAAGAAACACTATGTTGGATGGATTCTTACCCCTAAGGGTATTTGGAGCCACCAAGAATGGTGTATGGCAGGGAATGCAGTCCAGAAGTGCACCCTGCTATGGCCCCAAATAACTTAGCACTGGGTAGGTCCAACCAATGGGTCCAGTCATTCACTGCCGTGTGACGCGTTTCGAGCATCTGGTGCTCTTCTTCTAGGGCACAGTGACTGACAGCTGTACTGGGTCTGTATTTATAGCCTGTAAATGGCACCCATTTATCCGTGACCGGAAGTGCAGGCGTCACTTCTGGTTTCACGATCGGGCTACAGTGCTTTAGGTACTTGTTTCCTAGCAGGGCGCCCAGATTTCCTACGTACGCTAGTGTAGTGAAATCGCATTGCATCGCCTCACATTGGGCCATTTTAGTGCCATGTGATACGATGCGATGCGATTTTTCAATGTAATTTATTCACTGCTGTGTTGGCCCCGGGGGATCGCATCACATCGCATTGAACCTCCCGCCAAATCGAATGCGATGGCATGCGATTTTATAGGGTGCGATGCCATGCCATTATGTATACAGTTGTATGACATACAATGAGGTTTAACTGACCCGCCCCACTATCCACTATTTAACGGACTCCCCACTATCCACGTCACCCCAAAGCCTGGCTACCGTAGCGAGCCCCGCTGGGGCGGCAGAATGCGTTCTCCTGACCTTTTCATAACCCCACTATCCACGTCGGTGTGGAGTTGATCTTATATAGTGTGGCGAGCGCAGTGAGCCACCGAGCCCGAAGTGTAGCGAGCGCAGCAAGCCCCGCGAGGGGATGCGGAATACATGTAAAGTAATCCGCGTCTGCTTGCCACGCTTCGGGCTCGGTGGCTCGCTGCGCTCCCCACACTATATAAAATCAACTCCGACGTGGATAGTGGCGATATAAAAAGGTCGGAGGACGCGTTCTGCCGCCACTCGCCACGCTTCAGGGTGGCGTTGATAGTCAGGGGGTTCCCTAAAAAAACTCATTGTATCTCATACAAGTGTATAGCTAATGGCATGGCATCGCACCCTATAAAATGCTTTATAATATATTAAATTCAGAATAGTGATAAGTTTCTACATCAATATAGCAGTCCTCCGTTTTTTTAGTAGCTAGATGGGAAGTGTTTTTCGTTGGTGATACAGTGTCCGCCGGAGGAAGTGCCGCGACTTCCGGGTTCCGGCGTCTGATGATCCCTTCCGGTTTCCGGTCATGGATGGCAATCCAGGATCAGTGGTTGTTGGAAGTGTCTAAGCGATATTGATGGCACATGAGAAGTTGGTTTTCTTCCTCAATACGTTGTGATATGAAGGGAAAGTAGAAAGTAATATCAAAGTAATATCAGGATAGGTTATAATAACATATATATCTCTCTGTGTTTATGGGATATATATAAATAATTATTTCTAAAGATTAAGCAGAGGATTAGATTAGTATTTATAAAATGAAGGATCTAAAAATATCAAGAAATGTATTATTTACATGAACCATTTGAGTTCAAAGTCATTGTTTAGTCCTGTGTGTGTCAAGGTTTTTAATTGGAAAATCCAATGCATTTCTTTCTTTGCTAATCTTTGCTCAATGTCACAGTATATCCAAGAGGATTTGACTGTTTTTATTCCAAGAATTTTTTATTATATGGTTCGGATCACAAGCATGCACTTTTTTAGAATGTTCAGCAAGTGAGTGCGTCTCTAGTCCCTTTTTGATGTTTCTCACATGCTCAGTCATTCTTGTTTTAAGGGGTATAGACATCCACCCCACATAATGAAGACCACAGATACATTCAATTAAGTATACCACGCAAGTGGTGTGGCATGTTATGAAGTCTTTAATTTTATGGCTTCTTCCTCTTATTTCGAATTCTGTAATTTGGGATTTATCTGATTTGACCTGGCGACACATACTACATGTGTCACAGCGGTGGAAACCTTTTGTTTTTATTTGTGTATTGATTGCAGTGTCTAAAGCACTTCTGACAAGTTTGTTTTGTAGGTTTTTTGCTTTTTTATAAATGAACTGAGGTTTTGGTGGTAATTATTTGGCTAGAATGGAGTCCTTTTGGAGTATGTGCCAGTGTCTCTTAAAGATGGATTCCATTTTTTCTGTGATGTGAGCCATAGGTTGTCAGGAAAGCATATTTGTTCACTGTGTTTTTTTCTTTATTCTGTTTTTCCAGTAGTGAGTTTCTTTCAATCTCCTGAGTTGATCTTTTAATTTCTTTTAGTTCTGATTCTTCGTATCCCCTGGCTCTAAAATTGGTCATCATGTTTTCCATCTGTTCTTGGCACACATTGTTTTCAGTACAATTCCATCTAACTCGAAGAAACTGACTTTTCGGTACACCATCCAGCCATCTCTGTAGGTGTTCACTATCTCTCTGGATGTAACTGTTTGTATCCGTGGGCTTGTGGTAAGTTTTGGTGTGTAAAGTTCCAGCTTTGCTGTGTGACAGTAAGGTGGGTCAGGGTCAGACTCACAAGATTCAGCCATCTGCAGCATGTACAATCAGCATTCACTGTTGAGGGAATCCTGTCTCCTGCTGCAAGTGTTGTCACGACTGAAGGGCTGGATGAAGTCGTGTGGTGTGTAGCAACCGGAGACGGACCAGAGGAGGAAGGATTAAATCGTGCAGGTTTAATAATAGAATTCATAAATAGAACAATACACGCTTGAATACTTTGTTAAGTGGCAGTTTAGCAGTAATAAGAATTGAGCCGGCACGGCACTTTGTAAAGAAGAAAAAGTTCATTTAAACAATGACAGTTCAGGCACTGCGGACTGCAGGCTGGGGTCTTGGGAAATGGAGAAATCCGGAAAGAGAATGTACTTGATGGTAATGAGGGATCCTTGAAGACTGAAAGAAGATGGATGATGACAGAAGAATGGGAAGTTGCTTGGAAGCAGACGACTTGAAGAACTTAGGCCAGGAAGCTCAGGGATGCAGGCAGAGACCAGACTGTGGAGAGATCTGGCAGCGATGGGGTTAAGCTGAATCGAGACCAACACAGAGCACTGAAGCAAGGCACCAAGTCAGGAGAGGTGAGTCAGAGAGCCGGAGTCAGCTGGGAGCTGTGAACGCCTCTGGAGACTCTTTGTACTGACACTGAACAGGCCTAGGCAGATCCCCTATATCCCTAGAGGGCGGCTGCCATTGGCTGTCAGGTCAGTATGGGCGGAAACCTCAGACAAGGACCAATCTGCTATTTGCCCTTAATCAAGATGGCGACGCCGGCCTCCCGGTGCCCCTACAGCACATACCGCTACACTTGCTGGCGTCCCACGCTGCCTGCTGCCCACCAGACTGCCGCTGCCTGCTGCCGCTGACCTGGAGACCACTACACGCTAGCCGACGGCGGGCGCGAACGGGTGAGTAGTAAGCCCGCCGCGCACCGCCGCGGCTGCGTGTGACAGTACCCCCCCCTTTCTGGGTGACCCCAGGGCACCTACGCACCTTGTGTGGATTTCTTTGAAAGAACTGTCTCACCAGACGAGGAGCATGAAGATCTGCAGCATCAACCCAGGAATTCTCTTCAGGACCGAATCCAAGCCACTCTACCAGATACTGAAGATGGGTATTGCGGCAACGTGAGTCGATAATGCGCCTCACCTCGAACTCTGTTTCTCTTTCCGAGCCAATCTTGGGCGGTTTAGGCACCTTCCTCTGATATAAGTTCAAACGCAAAGGTTTCAGAAGAGACACATGGAACGAATTTGATATTTTTAAGGAAGGAGGGAGCTGTAGTCTGTAGGCCACCGGATTAATCACCTGAGTGATCGGGTACGGCCCGATGAACCGAGGAGCCAGCTTCATGGACGGTAACCGAAGGCGTATATGGCGGGTAGACAGCCATACTCGATCTCCGACCTTCAACTTAGGAGCCGCTCTTCTTTTCCTGTCCGCCATCCTTTTATATCGAGCGGATGCTTTGAGGAGAGCTGTATGGACGTCTGACCAGATCTTTGCAAACCGTTGTAGGGAAGAAGCAGCTGCAGGGACTTCGGACAATGATAGATCTGAGAACTCCGGAGATCGGGGATGCTTGCCAAAGACAGTGAAAAAGGGAGTGGTGCCAGAGGAAGAATGATAAGAATTGTTGTGCGCAAATTCCGCCCAAGGCAGAAGGTCTACCCAGTCGTCTTGAGAGGAAGAGACGAACAAACGAATGAAAGCCTCCAAGTCTTGGTTGACTCGTTCTGTCTGCCCGTTGGTTTGTGGGTGGAAAGCAGTGGAGAACTTGAGCTTGACTTGAACAGCAGAACAGAGGGCCCTCCAAAACTTTGCGACGAACTGCACGCCACGGTCAGAAATAATCTCTTTGGGCAACCCGTGGAGTTTGAAGATGGTGGAAATGAAGAGCTGAGCCAACACTGGAGCAGATGGAAGACCTTTCAATGGGAAGAAGTGCACCATCTTTGAAAAGCGGTCGACCACCACCCAAATTACTGTATGCCCTTTGGAGGGAGGAAGTTCGCCGATAAAGTCCATAGATAGGTGGGACCATGGTTCTGTTGGTATGGCTAGAGGTAGAAGAGGACCGATAGGAGACGTTCTGGAGGACTTATGCTGAGCGCACTTTACACAGGAAGCGACAAAGGAGTTTACATCGCGACGGATGGTAGGCCACCAGTATGACCGCAACAGGAACATTAAGGTCTTCTGTGCCCCGGTATGCCCTGCGAAACGGGAAGCGTGTGCCCAGGACAGCACTCTCTTCCGGAGATTGGCCCTTATTCTGGTTCGTGCGGTACGGCCCGCGTGCGGCCGTACCGCCGATGTTTTCCGTCTGCACATGCGCAGAGGTCAATCTGCGCATGTGCAGGCGAATTCGCCGCACATAACGTTAGTACGCCGCAAAGGGGGCGTATAGGGGCGTGAGGGGCTTCATGCCCTCATTTCCCTATGTATACGCCCCGCGTTTCATGGGCGTTCCCATGCAAACGCGGGGCGTACGCATGGTAATGAGGCCATGACGCAACTCATGGGGGCGGAAAGCTGACGTCGCCGGATGTCAGCTTTCAGCCCCCATACAAGCTACCACACGGACGATTGTCCGTGTGGTCTCAGCTTGCGGGAGCTGCCGCGGCGTGCGGACCTGCCTTCGATGGTCGACGACCATCGAATGCAGGGGGCAGCTCCCACCATGGTGGAGGCGTACGCCTCCACCATTTTCATGCGGATCGGCAGCCGTCCGTGTACGGACGGCCCTGCCGATCCGTCTTGTAGGCGGGGATTCGTCTGGTGCGGTCGGAGCCGCATATGCGGCTCGACCGCACCAACCAGAATAAGGGCCATTGAGAGGAACGAAGGTCTTGCCTGGTGGAGGTGAAGGCTGGACTGTTACTTGAGCAAAGACCAGAGGATCGAGGATGGGTCGAGGAGGAGTCTCAAGATCAGCGGAAGTTTCAAAAGAGCGTGAAAGGGCATCGGCCTTGGCATTCATCGTCCCGGGTCTGAATTTGATTTGAAAATCGAAGCGTTCGAAGAACATGGCCCAGCGGGCTTGACGAGCTGTAAGACATTGGGCCTGCTTGAGGAATGAGAGGTTCTTATGGTCGGAGTACACCGTAATTTTATGTCGTGCCCCCTCCAGGAGGTACCGCCACTCCTCCAACGCTGATTTGACTGCCAGTAACTCCTGCTCTCCAATGGGGTAATTCTTCTCCGCTGGAAGAAACTTCTTGGAAAAGAAGGCACAGGGATGAAGCACCTGGTCCTCCCCTCTCTGCGACAAGATTGCCCCTACCCCCTCTGAGGATGCGTCCACCTCAAGAATAAAGGGTTTGTCGAGGTTTGGCTGGAGAAGGATTGGGGCGGAGACAAAAGCATCCTTTAGTTGTTGGAAGGCTTGAGAGGCTTCAGGTGACCACTGACTTGGATCAGAACCCTTACGGGTTAGAGCAGTAAGAGGTGCAGCAAGGGTAGAGAAGTTCCGGATGAAACGACGATAGTAATTTGAAAAGCCCAGGAACCTCTGGATGCCTTTGAGCGTGGTGGGCGCTGTCCAGTCTAAGATGGCTCTTACTTTCTCTGGATCCATCTCTATCCCAGTGCTGGAGAGGATGTGGCCAAGGAATGGAATGGAGGTAACCTCAAAGACGCACTTGTCTAGCTTGCAGAATAATTTATTTTGGCGAAGGCGCCGCAAGACCTCAGCTACTGTTTGCCGATGGAGATGGAGGTTCGATGAGAAGATGAGAATGTCATCGAGGTACACCACAATGGAATGATACAATAAATCTCGAAATATGTCATTTACAAATTGTTGGAAGACGGCTGGAGCGTTGCAAAGACCAAAGGGCATCACCAGGTATTCATAGTGGCCGTCTCGGGTGTTGAACGCCGTCTTCCACTCATCTCCAGATCGTATACGGATCAAGTTGTACGCCCCTCTTAAATCTAGTTTAGTAAATATGGAAGCCCCTCGGATTTTGTCGAATAATTCAGTGATCAGAGGCAAAGGATAGCGGTTCTTGATCGTGATATCGTTCAGGCCCCTGTAGTCGATACACGGGCGGAGGGTTCCATCCTTTTTTTTCACAAAGAAAAACCCCGCTCCGGCTGGCGAAGTGGACGGGCGAATGAACCCCTTATCCAAGTTCTCTCGAATGTAGTCAGACATGACTTTGGTCTCTGGCAAAGACAAGGGGTAGATGCGACCCCGTGGTGGAAACCTCCCAGGTATCAACTCTATCGGACAGTCCCAGGAACGATGAGGCGGCAGGGTATCGGCACCTCCTTTGCTGAAGACGTCAGAAAAAGAAAGATATGGTGTGGGTAACGACAAGGGTGGAGCTGGTGAAGACGAAAGACTGGAACCTCCTACTTCTTGAGGATTAGTTTGATGGAGTGGAATGACACGAGGCATGCAAGTAGTTAGGCAGTTCGTACCCCAGGCTGTGATCTCCATACTGGTCCAATCAATATGAGGGTTGTGCTTAGTAAGCCATGGTAGGCCCAGGACTACCTGGTGTGAGGACTGAGGAAGGACAAAAAATTCTAGAGTCTCTTGATGTAAGGCACCGACGAGAACTGTCACTGGATCGGTTTGAAGGGTGATTTGCCCGCTGCTGATGCGACTCCCATCTACTGCAGTGAGAGCCAACGGATGGGCCAAAGGTTGCACCGTCAAGGAATGTTGAAGAATGAAAGAGGAAGAAAGGAAGTTCCCGGCTGCTCCGGAATCTAGTAGAGCCTGGACCTTGATTTTTCCCTGAGGGCACACAAGAGTAACGGGAATGGTGGGCACAGTTGAAGAGGGAGATGAAAGCAGAACTCCTAACCTGGCCTCCCTCGGGGAGGTTAGGAGCGGTCGTTTCCCGGGCGCAGTGGGCAGGAAGACAACAGATGAACGGAAGAACCGCAGTACATGCAAAGATTCTCACGACGTCTACGGGATTTTTCTTCAGAGGAAAGCCGAGAGCGGTTGATCTGCATGGGTTCGTCTGGTGGTGTGGTTGTGGAGGACCCAGGTCTAGGAACAGGAACAGCGTTGGTGGTGAGACGAGGGCGGAGACGGTCGGAGCGATTTCTCTCTAGTTGACGCTCCTGCATCCGTAGATCTACTTTGTTGCACAAGGAGATGAGTTCAGCCAAAGTAGCAGGAGAGTCACGGGTAGTTAACTCGTCCTTGATACGACCTGCCAGCCCATTCCAGAAGGCGGAGACGAGAGCCTCTTCGTTCCACTTTAGTTCCGAAGCCAGAGTCTGGAACTGCACAGCATATTGTCCCACTGAGCGACTACCCTGGCGAATTCTCAGGATCTCAGTAGCGGCAGACGACACTCTGCCAGGTTCGTCGAAGATGTGACGGAAAGAGGTAATAAAAGCTTCATAGTCATTGAGCAGGGGATCAGCACGTTCCCAGAGAGGGGACACCCAGTCCAAAGCTGACCCTGCTAGGAGAGACACAATATAAGCCACCTTTGCCTTGGAAGTAGGAAAGTGAGAAGACTGTAAGGTGAAATGCACATCGCATTGGTTCAGAAACCCACGGCATCCTTTCGGAGAACCATCATATTTGCTGGGGGTTGGTAATTGCATGTAATGAGGAACTATTGGTCCAGGTGTAGGAACAGGGACTGGAACCTCTGGAGCTGGAGCCACAGAAACTGAGGGAGCCGCCTGGGGCGGAGCCAAGACCTGAAGGAATTGGGCCACTTGACGTTGGGTAGCCTCCACTTGCTCCAGACGAGCCATGATGCTGTGAAGTGCGTCCGCCATGGAAGCCTGTTCTTCACCCGACTCCATCGGGTCAGTACAAACTGTCACGACTGAAGGGCTGGATGAAGTCGTGTGGTGTGTAGCAACCGGAGACGGACCAGAGGAGGAAGGATTAAATCGTGCAGGTTTAATAATAGAATTCATAAATAGAACAATACACGCTTGAATACTTTGTTAAGTGGCAGTTTAGCAGTAATAAGAATTGAGCCGGCACGGCACTTTGTAAAGAAGAAAAAGTTCATTTAAACAATGACAGTTCAGGCACTGCGGACTGCAGGCTGGGGTCTTGGGAAATGGAGAAATCCGGAAAGAGAATGTACTTGATGGTAATGAGGGATCCTTGAAGACTGAAAGAAGATGGATGATGACAGAAGAATGGGAAGTTGCTTGGAAGCAGACGACTTGAAGAACTTAGACCAGGAAGCTCAGGGATGCAGGCAGAGACCAGACTGTGGAGAGATCTGGCAGCGATGGGGTTAAGCTGAATCGAGACCAACACAGAGCACTGAAGCAAGGCACCAAGTCAGGAGAGGTGAGTCAGAGAGCCGGAGTCAGCTGGGAGCTGTGAACGCCTCTGGAGACTCTTTGTACTGACACTGAACAGGCCTAGGCAGATCCCCTATATCCCTAGAGGGCGGCTGCCATTGGCTGTCAGGTCAGTATGGGCGGAAACCTCAGACAAGGACCAATCTGCTATTTGCCCTTAATCAAGATGGCGACGCCGGCCTCCCGGTGCCCCTACAGCACATACCGCTACACTTGCTGGCGTCCCACGCTGCCTGCTGCCCACCAGACTGCCGCTGCCTGCTGCCGCTGACCTGGAGACCACTACACGCTAGCCGACGGCGGGCGCGAACGGGTGAGTAGTAAGCCCGCCGCGCACCGCCGCGGCTGCGTGTGACAAGTGTAAAGGTGCACACACACGTTACAATTATTGTATACAATATACAATATTGGCCAGTATTCAATGGCCGGGCTGGCGGCTGGCAGCGAATCCTGTGTAGGATTCGCTGCACTTTCGCCACAATTCTCCCTTCAGAGAGATTCGCCCAGCAGCCTCCCGTCCTCCCTATTCAACGCGTCAGGGACTCTCTGCCCCTGACGGCGATAATCACTCTCTGGGGCGAATAGTGCAGGGCTCTCTCCCCTGCTGCTGCGGCTACACTGCCACTACAGGGGATTGAGCAGAGTCCCGGCGGGGGAGCGCGCTGATACTGCCAGGAGCCCCCGCACAGCATGAGGATGGGGACAGCTCAAGCAGCAGTGGCAGACCTCCGGCTCCAGCAGTCCCAGCGCTGACATCTGCTATCACCGCGCTGGGGCTGCCTGAGACGGAGGTCTGCTACTGCTGCTGGATCTGTCTCTACGTCAGCTGAGGCAGGTCTGTGGGGTCGGGGAACAGAGCGGGCGGGGTGTACTGATGAGCAGTATCTTCACCCCTTTCCCCTCCGCTGCCTGTCAGCTCATGTCCCCTCCTCTTGCCTGTCAGCTCATGTCCCCCGCATCCCCTCCCCCCCACCACCACAATCAGCGCAGCAACACACATGTGTCCCACCTGTGGGGGTGTCCAGTCACTTTGTGGGGGTGAAGAAGGGCTCGCAGGGTGCTGGCAGGGTGCTGGGATCGGAGCCGCTGCACTCACTGGTCCCGATCAGTGCAGTGAATATATGAATATTAATGAGCGGCTCCGGCTCCCGGCCCCCTGCTGGCGAATGTGTAAAAAAAAAATATATATATTGTTTAAAAAAAAAATATATATATTAAAAATATATTCATGTGCTGCACGTATATGAATAAAAATAGCATGCCCTTTCATAGGAAAAATATTCTGATTTTTGAACACAAAAAAAAAAATTTAAAACGCTTTAATTTAAAAGATCACATTACAGTTCACCTAAAAAAGCTGCCGAATGCTAAACGGAGAATCATGGCGAAAATCAATGGAGAAAGCAGTTCTCCATTTGAGCATTGAATACACTGTCGGCGAATTCCACTAAAAACCCCATTGAAAATCACAGGCGAATTGTGGAGAATCATTTACGGCGAATCGACAGACATTCGCTGTTCATTTGTGGCGAATTGCCTCCATTGAATATGGCGAATTGTTTTTTGTGACAGAAAATTCGCCGTTAACCCAGCGAATTGCCAGATTCACTGAAAAAAAACGGCGAATCTGAGGCATTGAATACTGGCCATTGTATACAATATCACATCAATATCAGATGCGATATTGTATACAATATTGTATACAATAATTTGGTACTTGTTTCCTAGCACGGCCACACCGATTTTTATCGGGGTGATCGTGTCGGAAAAATCGCGTCGGTCGCATGCGATGCGACCGACGCGGTCGACCTGATTTTTAGATTGATTCAAATGTGAATAAGGCCCCTGGGACCCTATTTTACAGTGGATTAAAGATTACAGAGCAGCTTGCTCATTAAAATAAAGAAGGTAACAAACCAGGCTCCCCTTGAGCACTTACATGACCAGACTGCGCATTCCGGCAGCATTAGATGGAATAGCGCCGAATAGTGACTGGACCAAGACAGCAACTGGACGATGACTGGACCCAGACTGTAGCAGTACAAGACTCTGACAGGACCAGGACTGACAGGACCAGGACAGAACAAGACAGGACAGGACAGGAGAGAGCATAAAACACTCTGCTCCAAGCAATATCACCGGTGGGGCTGAGCTGGGCCAGATCCCAGCCCAGCCAATCAGCCCCCACCGTGTGTCCAGCTAACTGTGATTAGAATCAGTCAACTGGCTGAGTGCACGCCGCCCAGCGTCCCGTGGTTGCTAAGCAACCCGGGCAATGCGGCCTCAGTGTTTGCAGTTTTTCCCGGCCGGGCGGAAGTGATGCGCCCGGCCGGGCAGACATGACGTCAGCCGCCCAAACACTGCCGGGCGGAAGTGCCGGGACACCGTTCTTGGGGTGCCGGGACGCTGCTGCAGAAATGCTGCAGCAGCAAAACCTGTCAGTGCTGCTGACACACTGGAGTGTATTCAATGCAGCCAGCGAGGGGGTTAAATGGCAGGGATCGCCGAAAAAAAGCGATCCTCGCTGTTTAACCCCTATTCAACGTTTCGGGGATTCCCCCAAACAGTGAGGCTCGCAGCTAATGGAGGAAGCCTGCTGCATTTAGCCATGAGTCTCGCTGTTTTAGCGGGCGCACACACCATTTCCCCCTCGCTCCAAAAACCAAGCGAGGGGGAAATGGCGTGTGCAGGGGGTCAGTTGAATACTGACCCTGCGAGCTGTGACAGTGAGCAGGCAGCACAGCTCACAGAGAGCATTGAATACACCTGACAGTGTATGGGTTCTACATGTCTGCATGGCTTTGTCCTCACCTCCTCTACTTCTCATAATAGGCCCTTGGACATTTTGATCTTCAAGCACATGAGGCCCTTAATTCATCCTTGCCGACTCCGGGAGAGGCTAGCCAGCTCAGTGAGGCAGGGGTGGGGCTATCCCTGGGAGCAAAAAGGGGAGCAAAAAGGGGCGGTTCAGGGGTGGAGCCAGCGACGGGCTGACCTGTTTGGGGGCATGTCTAGAGTGAGCACATCATTTTAGCCATGCCCCCCCCCCATCAGGCAATGCCGGTATTTCAGGCATTGCACTGTGGGGGCGGGGCTAAAATAATGCAGTTGCATCATTTGACCCGCGGACCTCACCACCGAGGAGCAGTTCACGGGAGATGGAGGGCTATGCGGAAGGGTTGTCTCCGATTTCCGGGACCCTCCTGGCCATTCCAGGAGTGTAGGCAGTGGCGTAACAATAGCTCCGCAGACCCTGCAGTCGCGGGGAGGCGGAGTAGGTGTGGACGCCAGGGGTCTGCGGGGCTATTTATGCGCTAGCCCTGTCTTACCCTGCTGGCGCTGCTTGCTGTTTACGCCGCTGGCTGTGTGGCCCGGGACCCACAGATATACTTGTCTGCAGTCCCGTCTCTCCTCCAGGATGGCACCTGATAATGGCAAAAATAGCTCTAACAAAATGTCCACCCCCTTACAGCAGACACTTATTGAGGATGCTAGAGGAGGCTCCTCTAGCATCCTCAAAAACTGTCTGCTGTAAGGGGGCGGACATTTTGTGAGAGCTATTTTTGCCATTATGAGGAGTCGGGACTGCAAACAAGGAGATCGCGGGTCCCGGCCACAAAAGCGGCGGCGGTGGCAGCACCAGCGGGATAATGCAGGGTGGGGGAGGGGGCTTTATTTTACTGGGGGGGGGGGGCCCTGCAGATATTTCCGGCGAGGTGGGGGGACGGGGGCGCAGTATTTATAGTTACGCCGCTGAGTGTAGGCAACCCTGCCTTAATTTGGCCCAGGCCATGGCACACAGTTTGAGAACCACTGTTTTTATACTAACAATATGCATAACTGTTTCCAGAGTTCTTGCTCCATTCTAAATAAAAAATAATCAAAAAAGTATACCCATGCACCAAATGTTTTGAAATCTAAAACCCAGATTTCTATGAAATTCATCCTGACCCAGCACATACAACTAACGCAGCATAAATACATGTCCTGTGGCTGTGGAAATAAGCACAGGTTATGTAATGGCACTCAGCAGCATGTCACCGATGGCTCACTACAGTCCAGGAAAAGCCTCCGCTCACTGAACATTGCTTTGCTGATTCATACTGATTCAGCTGCCAGACTGCACCACTTAGTGACAGGGGGGTGAGGACACAGAAACTGGCACAACTCTTTGTCTTTACCATCCTCGTTTGTGTGTCATTACTGTAAATTCAGAATGTGATAAATATTTATTTACAACTTGTAACAGTTTCAGTTATATTTTATTATTATTTCTAGCCCTCCTGCCAGTGACAAAGTGGTTCATCCCAGATAAAAGTGGGACAGCCCGGAAGCCTGCAAGAATGTATCACAGGCAGCTCAAACAGATATTCAGCTGGAGAAGTGTGCATTTGCTATCTGATATGGGACAGGCTCGCAGGATGATGACAGAGAGTACGATCCAGGAGAACAGGAGCATTCATTCCGGTAACATCCCTGCCACCCATAACATCCCAATGAGGGTGCTGATCAGACCTATCCCATCTGACCTAGAGGAGAGTAAGGTCCAGAGTCTTATGGAAACCATCGAGGTAACTATTTATTTACAGTTTCTTTTATAGAGCAGCATATTCCCTTGCACTTTACAATTGGAAAAAGTTATAAAACAAACTGGGTAGTAACAGACCAACATATAGGTAGGAGGGCCCTGCTCGCAAGCTTACAATCTATAGGAACTATATTATGATTTGTCTGTAATACCGCTTAGTATACCTCTAAAGGTGCGTACACATGGGCTATAATCTCTGGCAATATGGTCGCTGAGCGACCATATTGCCAGCGGTTGGAGTGTGCACCGGCGATAAATCGCTGGGGTGCGTGCTCCTGTTTTCAGCCCCCTAATGGTCGCTGGAGCATGCTCCTCCGACCAGCGACTTCCCCTGCCTCTTCTCCCAGCAGTGTCATTTTCATCAGCGACCATCTCTGGTCGCTGATGAAAACGGGACACTGAGCAATATGATTGCTGAGCAATATATTGCCAGCGATCATATTGCTCCGTGTGTACACAGCTTAAGTTTCTGTTAGTAGTGTCCCTTTAGGTTTGTTGATTATGGGGCTGATGCAGTGTCTTGTGGCTTAACAGAACATAAACTGCACATGCCTATAACAGTATAAGCACACATACAGTGTGCAGCTTGTTGCAAATCTGCCACTTACAGTACACCTGTATACAATTAGCACCATTAACTTTTCACCCTAGAACAATAGGCCGATGGTCATTATTGCATTATCCAATTAGAGGCTATTTTATTCCGTAGAAAAATGTCACAGGGGATCCAGCATAAATAATTTATGTCATCACAACTCCAGACATAGGCGCCAAATCCGTGGGCACTCCAGGGCACGAGCACCCACAGCCGGTCCAGCCTGCGACCACCGCAGGTGCGATGTGCACCACACTGACTGCTGAATCCGAGCTCCTGGCCGCTCCAAGACACTGATTAGCAGCGTGCCCGTGGGGGGTCAGACCATGGCTGGGAGACCTGCAACATGAGCCCAAGGACACTCCGAGACACCGCACAGCAGCGTGCCTGTGAGGGGCAGAGCGAGGCCACGTGAGGGAGTGGAGCTGCCCTAACAGGCCCGAGCACCCACCTCTGACTCCAGATGCTGCTTCTGGTGTGTTATGCTTTGGGTGCCTAAGGGTGGTGTTCTGTTAGCTGAGGTAATTTACTGCAGCAAATGGATTTGGCTGTGGCTAGTCACTTCTCATGCACCTGAAGCATAATCCGAGATACGCGACTTGCGAAGTCATGATAACACATCAGATAACACCTGGAGTGCAACAAGGCTCTTACAGGGGGTGGTTAAGGACGAAATGAAATTACTTATGGTCAATGTGATTGGCTAAAGCACTGCTAGTGGCTGCCAATCATAAAACACGTGGACAATCAGAACAAACCTCCCAACATGACACTCTCCAGGAGGGACACAATGCTCTGCTTCTGGACTTTCCTCTTAATCACAAACACAAGATAAACCACCACATAACTGACCCTAAAGACATTGCTTCCAACTTGACACATTCCAGGACGGACAAAATACTCTGTTCCTCGACTTCTCTGATAATTTCTGATTGCCATCACTTGTGTTGAACTAGTTATTTTGGTGGTTCCCTGGGCTGCTTCAGGACACTTGTAGGGGTGCCTTGTATTGATGTCCAGGAACAAATTCCATACCGCCCAACCGTTTTTTGACGACGATCCCGCGTCCCGCAGCGGGGAGGGGCAGTTGGGAGTCCCCACTGTCGCCCGTGAATAGACGCTGTGCCCCCTTTCATTGGGCCACACCCCTAAAATACCCAGCGCGTCTTTGGCCATGAAAGTTGGGAGGTATGAAATTATAATAATTTTTGGTCAATGAAATAGGCAAAAAGAGTGCTGGTGGCGGCCAATCTTAAAATATGTGAACAAACAGAAGCAAACCTTGTCCCTTACCACATCATTGAACCGTAGGATGCAATGGTGGCTCCAGAGGAAGGGCTGCAGCACAGTTCAAAATTCAAATAGGGAAAACATACCAACCGCCAGTGAGTCAGTTTGAAATGGTCTCTGGGACTCCCCTATTTGAATTTTGAACTGTGCTGCAGCACCACCTCTGGAGATGCCACTGAAAGGATGAAATCCAAACACAATCTATTATTGAAATTATGTTGAAAATACGTACTGCAGTGTCGCACACAGTGTTTGTGTGCTAAGCCAGTTTTGTTTTCTTTGCTGATCATTGCTCGCAATTGTAGCCCCACCCACTTGTGGCATTAGCGTCTGCCCGCTCACAGCATTTTTCCACGTTTCGCAGGCATGTAGGGAGAGCTACCACAAAGCCACAGACCTCCACCAGATGGCGCCCGGTGAACCAGAGCTAATTGTCACACTTGAGACTACCTAATTTAAATGTGACCACACAGACTAATCCCTCCGAGCTGACCTCAATCATATGATAGTGGCTCTTGGATACTCATATACTGTGCTAGACATATTATACTAGCTAAAAGGGCAACTTTCCTTGATACGTTTTACTTTTATTGAGCAATATACTGCACATATCTTATTTGAGTGCTTGCTGTATGTACCTATAGGTTGCGCTGAGATGTTTTACAATGTTAAAGTGAAAATGTAACCTGTTCTACTATAGGAGGATGCAGATCTGGTGCCACCTATAGATGTTCTCTGGATCAAAGGCCGGAATGGAGGAGACTATTTCTATTCCTTTGGGGGATGTCATCGTTATGCAGCACATCAGCGACTCAACAAGGAAACTATAGCCGCCAAAATCATCCAGTCTACTGTCAGCCACCTACGCACGTACCTGGGCTCCAGTACACCGGATCTGCAATAAGAGAACTAGACTTGTGGTTGGGCTACTAGGAAATCCCAACTTTCTTCAAAGACAATATTGGAACAAGATTTCCCCAGATACAAACAATGAGGATCAGATTTAATAACTAGATGTTGTAAAAACTATTCACAAAGTTCTTATTTATTATTATTTATTTTACTTTTTATCCTTGTATTATTACTCTGATAGAACAAGCTAAATAATATAATACTTTCATAAGACACAAATGATGACTATGCATTTAATATGGGAACTCATCCCAATACTGTGTAAAGGGTTAGCCTAATACCATTGCTTTAGGTGGAGTATCCTATTACTATCACCAAGCAGCAGCAGATCTGGATTTGATTTCTAGATCTGCGCTCATCATATCTTTGTTTTTTCGAGTATCCTATTAGTAGTGGTAATTTACTGACACTAATAGGTTGGCTGGGGCTATTTGATTAGCCCCTGTGCCAGTGTGCTGGTTCCCCGATGTTGGCATTTATCAGGTGATCCATTTTATCAGTGTAATACATTGATCCAGGAATTGATGCTGTATAACATGAATTATCTGCCGATAGTGGTACTTTAGAGTAGGGTAGTGCATACATTATCCTTTAAGGCCCATACACACTGGGAGACTTTTAGCTGAAAGCAGCTTAGTTTACTTGTTTGAGCTGCTTTCAGCTAAAATGCCGCCCAGTGTGTACGGGGCAGCGATGAACGGTGAGCACTTATGCGCGCTCCCGCATCATCGCTGGCCCGGCCGTTCATCTGATGGTATTACCAGCAGATGAGCAACAGGGTGAACGGCTTTCCACAGTGTCCTGCTAGACATCCACCCCTGGGAAAATTGCTCAGAAGGTGGAATATCGCTTAGTGTGGATGCACTGAGCGATATTTAGCCCAGAGATTTTCCTCATCATCTGTTAGCATACATGATGGGCAAAAAACGCCCAGCGCGTATGCACCTTTAATCAGTTGAGATGAAAATTTGAATTCTCTTCACTTAAATTAAAGTACATAAATGTACAATGCTGCTAATTGATCATTCATGATACCTTTAATGTATTACCATTCTTTTATTCTAATTTTAATTTATTTTTATATTGGGAAATTATTTTCAACTTCAGAGACAAATAAAACTTATTCTATAAATATTTCAAAATATACAAATCTAAATATATTTATCATATTATCTTATGCAGTTTTTCCATAGTTCCTGTACTTCTGTATGTATGAATTGTATCAAAGGTTTTTGGTGCATAATATAACTTAGGGGGTTATTCTGGTTCACTCCTTCTGGGAAATTCCTTCTCAAATGGACAAAACCATATGCACTGCAGGTGGGGTAGATGTTACTTGTGCAGAGAGAGTTAGATTTTGGTGGGGTTTTACTTCAAAGTGAGATCTATATTGCATATTTCCCTGCACAGAAACAAAATAACTCACCCAAATCTAATACTCTCTGCACATTTTACATCTGCCCCACCTGCAGTGCACATGGTTTTGTCCATCTAAGAAGAATTTGCCAGAAGGAGTGAACCAGGATGACCCACTTAAATGCTTTGTGTTACTAATACAGTTTTAGAACAAATGCTACACATGACTGATGCAGATGTACTAAGGGTAGTATTCAATGAGAAAAGTTCTCCGTGTTTTGTGGAGAATTTGTGCTTTGTTCGCCTTGGATGGAGCATTTTGCTCTCCAAAAGCGAACAACCCTATTCAATGTGAAATATTCTCCGTCTTTTTAAGTGATTTTCTCCGTCTCTCTCCGTGTAGCAATTCTCCATTTTTTTACATTTTTTTTTTTTTTTTTTTTTTTTTTTTTTACACCGTGCAGCCAGCAGGGGGCCCGAGCGCTCGAGCCGCTCATTAGATATTCATATATTCACTGCAGCCGAACGTAACTATGCACGAACGGTGCAGTGAATACTGGGTCCCCCGCTGGCTATAGGGGGGTGCAGCCTGGGTCCTGGAGAGCCCCCCTCCCCTCCACAGTCCTCTGGAGCAGCCAGGGAGACTTTAATCTCTCTGGCTGCTTCCGGCTCCCTGAAAGCTCCCAGCTCCCTGCTCCCTGCAGGGGTTAAGACTCGCCGCGAGTGGCGGCGAGTCTTAACCACATTGAATAGAGGGAGCAGGAGTGGCAGCGAGCCCTCCGGAACACGGAGAGTGCATGGAGAGCTAAATAAAACGCTCTCCATGCACGGAGAACTTTTTCATTGAATACTGCCCTAAGTCTTGGAGAGTGATAGAGTAGAGACAGATAAACTACCAACCAATCAGATCCTGTTATTTTTCAAACACAGCATGTCATTTGGCTGTTAGGAGCTTATTGGCTGTTACTTAAATTATGTGCACTTTATCTTTCTCAAAAGGCTTAGTACATTCCCCAATGTATGATATATTTTATTGCCTACAATAGGCAGAGGCGTAGCTAGGGCGGAGCCGGTGGAGCACAAGCTCCAGGCGGCAAATCATCACCTGGCGTCGGAGCCGTGCACCCTGCCACCGGCTCCCCCCTGCCCTGCTCGCCCGCTCCCTGCTGTGCCCGACGAGTGCATAGCGGCGGCCACGGGCAGAACTACTGGCGGTGCAGATGGTTCATGGGACCCGCTGCCGTCTGCACCGCATGCCGCCGTTTGCGTCCATTTATTCCCCTCTAATTAAAATTTAGCGGTGCAGGGGAAACGCTGCTGAAGGAAGGGATGTTACACACCGGGGGAGGTGCTGACGGATCGGATCTCTGTTGTGGATCCGATCCACGCCCCATAGTGACAGCCGCTGCCTGCGCCTGTCGCACATGCCACTGGCATCACGTTTTCTGTGCTACGGGCCTGCCGAGCCGCTCTTCCCCACCCCTAGGGGAAGACATAGCAGCAGTCTGCAGCACCGTCCACCCTTCCCTCTTCTCTTCTATGCTCGCTCCCTCCCTTATAGAGGCAAGTTAGCAACAGCAGCCCGGCAGGCACAGCAGATACACCAGGGGAAGCCAGCCAGGCATGGGGAGAGCCTGAGCAGCTCCACAGGTAGACAGCACGCTGTAAGGTAATGGTTGTGATGTGTGCTGGGGTGGGTATGATGATATGCTAATGTGTGCTGGGGAAGGAGGGGCGTGTCATGTAAATGTGTGCTGGTGGGGAGGGACATGTTAAATGTGTCCTGGGGGGACTAGAATGCTGAGGACTGCGGGGCACAGGAGACCCGGCTATGGCTTAGGACCGCGGGAGGTATGCTGCTTCTACCCCCTCCCCGGCCCCTGTGTACACTCACATTCTCATGCAGCAGGGCGTCTGTGTCTCCAATCCCCCTATGCCGCTCAGCCACCCACTGATGTTTGCCTGCACCGGCCTCCAGCCCGGCAACTGTACCTTCACCCCCTCATGCAGTCGGGCCTATTTGTCTCCAATCCCTGTATGCCCACCCACCCTCCCGCCAATGCCTGCCTTCACCCTCTCTCTCCGACTCTGACAGTCTGTCACACTCTCTCTCCTTCTATCCTCCATCTCTCTCTCTACCCGACACCTTCTTTCTCACTCTCTGTCTCTGTCCATTGCTTTTCCTTACATCCTCTCTTCCTTCCTGTCTATCCCCCCTTTCTCCTTCATCCTCTGGGGACACTGAAGTACTACGCTGGGGATAGTGTGGTGTTATGGAGGAGTTGGCACTTTAAGAACTTGAAGTGTGGTGTGGCTCCTCCCCCTCTATCCCCCCCTCAGACTCCAGTCTTAGTTTAGTGCCCGGAGGAGTAGGATCCCTGGGCAAGAGGCTCCCGCAGGGGTCTCTGGTTGTCCGTTTTTTGTTTTGGTCACTGTGTAAGGATTGCTATAAAGGAGGGGCTGTTCAACAGCAAGCTGCTCTCCTTAATGCTGAAGGTCTTGGACTGATTCTGGACACAGAAGTACAGCGGGTCTTCCTTCCCTTGGAGAAAATTGCCTCGATTCAGGACTTGGTGAAGCAGGTGCTTCGTCCTCGGAGGGTGTCGGTGCACCTTTGCATTCGGTTGCTTGGCAAGATGGTCGCCTCCTTCGAGGCTCTGTCTTTCGGCCGTTTTCACTCCAGGACTTTTCAACTCGATCTGTTGAGACAGTGGTCGGGTTCGCATGTCCACATGCACAGGACGGTAATTCTTTCACCCTGCAGTCGGCTGTCCCTTCACTGGTGGCTTCACACGGCCAATCTGTTGGAGGGGCGTCGGTTCGGAGTCTGGGAGTGGACTATCATCACGACGGATGCCAGCCTGAGGGGCTGGGGGGCGGTTGTGATGGGACGTCACTTTCAGGGCCGTTGGTCTCCGCAGGAATCAAGGCTGCCGATAAATATTCTGGAGATTCGGGCTATCCGTCTGGCTCTTCTCAAGGCGGACCTGTTCATCAGAGGGAAGCCGATCCGAATTCAGTCGGACAATGCCACGGCTGTGGCATATATCAACAGACAGGGTGGAACGCGCAGTCGGGCAGCTATGCAGGAGGTACGCCCGATCCTTCAATGGGCGGAGAGGAATTCTCTGGCCTTCTCGGCGGTGTTCATTCCAGGGGTGGACAATTGGGAAGCGGACTACTTAAGTCGCCAGGATGTGCACCCAGGGGAGTGGGCTCTGCATCCGGAGGTGTTTGGCCAGATTGTCAATCGTTGGGGGTTACCTCAGATAGACATGATGGCATCCAAACGGAATTGCAAGGTGGCTCAGTATTGTTCCAGGTCACGAGATCCGGAGGCAGTGGCGACGGATGCTCTGACCGCAGAGTGGAATTACCATCTAATCTATGTGTTCCCTCCGTTACCCTTGATTCAGTTAGTACTCAAACGGATCAAGCGCGAGAAGGCAACGGTGATTTTCATTGCTCCAAACTGGCCTTGTCGGCCTTGGTTTGCCGATCTTCAGGGGCTCCTGATAGATCAACCCTGGCTACTGCCTCAAAGAGAGGATCTATTGAAACAGGGACCATTCGTCTACCAAGAATTAAGGCAGCTGCGTTTGACGGCGTGGCTGTTGAGGCCGAGCTGCTGAGTAGGCGTGGGGTACCTAAAGAGGTCATTCCCACAATGATGAGAGCCAGGAAGGAGGTTACTTCCCGGCATTATTACAGGATTTGGAAGGCTTATGTGTCGTGGTGTGAACGACACAAGTGCCCTACAGCTGTTTTTTCTTTGTCCCGATTGTTGAGGTTTCTGCAATCAGGGTTTGAGGCGGGCCTTCGTTTAGGGTCCCTTAAGGTCCAGGTGTCCGCCTTGTCGGTTTTCTTTCATAGGCGATTAGCCTTGATGCCGGAAATACAAACATTCTTGAATGGGGTTCTAAGGCTGCAGCCTCCGGTAAGACCTCCGGAAGAACCTTGGGATCTTCCTTTGGTGCTGGACTATCTCAAGTCGGAGGTGTTTGAGCCTTTAGAATCTATTGATTTACGTTTACTTACCTGGAAGACGGTGATCTTACTGGCTTTGGCATCGGCTAGACGAGTGTCTGACCTCAGTGCTCTCTCATGTCGTTCTCCGTATTTGGTGTTCCACTCAGATAGGGCGGAACTCCGGACTAGATTGGATTACTTGCCAAAGGTGGTGACGGCTTATCATCTTAATCAGCCAATCGTGGTTCCGGCCTTGACAGGAGAGTTCGCTTCACTGGATGTGGTCAGAACTTTGCGGGTTTATGTGGACAGAACCAAGGATCTCAGGAAGTCGGATTCTCTGTTTGTCCTATACTGTTCCGCAAAACGTGGTTGGCCGGCTACCAAGCAAACTTTGGCCAGGTGGATTTGTCTAACCATTAAACAAGCTTATGTTCAGGCCTCCCGGCCTCCGCCTACTAGAGTTTCGGCTCATTCCACCCGTTCGGTGGGACCTTCTTGGGCGGCGGCCAGGGGGGTGTCTCTTTCTCAGGTATATAGGGCAGCCACTTGGTCTGGGCCCAATACCTTTATTAAGTTTTATAGGTTTGACACCTTCGCGGCATCCTCTACTAGGTTTGGCCGCGCGGTGCTTCAGGATGCCCAGCGCCTTCCCGCCCGTGGGGATGGCTTTGGGACGTCCCCAGCGTAGTACTTCAGTGTCCCCAGAGGATGAAGGAGAAAATAGGAATTTGGTACTCACCGATAATTCCCTTTCTCCGAATCCGAAGGGGACACTGAGCGCCCTCCCGGCACTGGTCTTCTGGTAAGGGAGGGGTTTTTACAGGTCGCATGTGGCCAGGTTGTGTTGCATGCGATTGTCTGTATGTAAGTTCTTTTGACTTATTTTTTGTTTCGGTGTCTTGTTTTCATTCTCTCTCTCTCTGTCAGAGGTTTCCTGGTCTCTTTTCTCCTCTCGGGCACAGTAACTAAGACTGGAGTCTGAGGGGGGGATAGAGGGGGAGGAGCCACACCACACTTCAAGTTCTTAAAGTGCCAACTCCTCCATAACACCACACTATCCCCAGCGTAGTACTTCAGTGTCCCCTTCGGATTCGGAGAAAGGGAATTATCGGTGAGTACCAAATTCCTATTTTCTCTCTCCTACACCCTTTCTCTCATGACAGTGGCAGTGGGGGGCCCTTCCAAAATCTCGCTATGGGGCCCACACAGTTATAGTTACACCCCTGGTGGCGTCACTAGGTGGGCTGCACCCCACCTCCAGCAATCACCGCTGCTGTCCGCGGACCCGCTGACCTGGTCCCAGCAATTACCTTCTACAAATGGGGGGGGGGGGGCATGAAACATGCCCTTGCTCCAGGCACCATGGCACCTAGCTACACCACTGACAATTTTATCTCACTGGA
Organism: Crinia signifera; assembly: GCF_055691185.1. Taxonomy (NCBI): domain Eukaryota; kingdom Metazoa; phylum Chordata; class Amphibia; order Anura; family Myobatrachidae; genus Crinia; species Crinia signifera. Next base: position 103,128,076 of record NC_139222.1, on the reverse strand, counting down.
TAAAAATGCTGGGATGAAAAGGGATTTTTTTTTTACCAGAAGGTAGTAAGGTGAGAAGCAATAGGGTAGTAATTTATTTATTTATTTATTAACAGTTTCTTATATAGCGCACACATATTCCGCAGCGCTTTACAGAGTATAGTTGAACATTCACATCAGTCCCTGCCCCAGTGGAGCTTACAATCTATATTCCACATGTACAGGCACACAGACATTCTAGGGTTAATTTTGTTGGAAGCCAATTGACCTACCAGTATATTTTTGGATTGTGGGAGGAAACCGGAGTACCCGGAGTAAACCCACGCAAGCACAGGGAGAATATACAAACTCCACACAGTTAGGGCCATGGTGGGGAACAAACCCATGAACCTCAGCGCTGTGAGGCAATAATGCTAACCATTACACCATCCGTGACGCCCTAGATAATGTAACTATAGTTGCTAAGCCTGGCCCAAATGTTGCCCCCAACCGCTGAATACCCTGGTAACATGCGAGGGGATGTACACGGAAATAGAAGTCAGTTTAAATTGACTTTTATTTCCGTCCAAGTCCGCCGAAGTGGGGACGGGCTCTGAGGTCAGCCATCCTCCCCTGCCAGTCATCGGGCTGACTGCATTCCCAGGGGAGTGCCTGGTGTTGTCATGGGGACGCCCATAAAGTGTGAAACTCGCCAAAGCCGTTCGCTCCCAGGGTCTGCACATGCACAAATACAAGCATGCGCAGACCCCCAGGATCGTTATTGAATCACCCCCTTACAGTCAATCAAGCTCCATGCTATTTAGGGTCTGCGATAAGCCACTGGAGTTTTTGCGGCAGCCTTCGCAGAAAAATGGTTACTTATTGTATTGTCTAATAAGCACCAGCATCAGGACTCATAGGATAGCCCCGGGTGAGTCAATTACATGCGGTGGATACCAACCTAAAATACTAATAGCAAAACACTGGAGGTGTTAGACCCTCCCCCTTGATGGCCCCCCTTTTAGCTAAAATCAATTATGTTGCATCTATGGAATAGATCACCAGCCTGCAGAACAATACAGTATCCAAATTCCATACTGTTTCAAATACGATCTATCACCGTTCTTGGATTCTGCTGATCCTTTTTTTCAGGTCTATTTCTCCTTTAATTTCCTCCTGTATAATAAAAGGTAGACGCTGCTCCTCACCTCTGTGGGGGAAATTCACAGAGTGTTGCGTATGCTGGAAGACAACAGATGGCGCCCGTTAGACACAGCCTCCAGTGCTTAAATTACTTTTTTATTTCGTCATGTTGACAGGCTGGTAGCTCATTCTATATTTTTAAATCTAGCAATGTATGAGAGCAAATGATAATCAACCAGTTTTTTGGGACAAATTGGTCAAACTGATTTATTTTGTCTGGACAATAATTTTTGTCTGTTTTTCAGTGTTTGGGAGAAAACGGTCAACTCTCAGTTGCTCTCATACAGTGCCATACATTCGCTCCAAACAGACAATAATATTAAAGTGGGTAGACATCTTTTCTGTAATACCACTTTTTCACCAAAAAACATTGTCTGACCTGGGTCAGAACCCATTTACATTGCACCTTGTTCCCAGATTTTTCCTGGGTCAGCTGCATTTACACTGAACCCAGCCCAGGCCTGCATGTCACTCACAGTCACAGACTCTTCCTTGAGGGATACTCTGCCAATCAGCAGCCTTTAAGCATAAGCTGGGTTGGTCGGATAACCCAGATCAAGCTGTTTACACTTTGTCATTACCTGCGACTGACTTTGGTAGCTTCTACGATCAGAATTCCAGGTCACTCTATTTTCCAAGGACCCTTTTACATCAAGTTGTGACCTGTAAATAACCCAAGTTATTGTGGCACTGGATAAGGGGTATAAATTCGCCCTACAAGGTGTAAACTGGGATTCCATGATCCTCTGTGTCCCCAATTTCCAGGCATGTTAACTTTAAATAATCACAATTGAATTGTTGGGTACCAATTTGAAACCGTTGTTTTTGGCAATCATGAATTTGATCATTCCATTCATGTACAGATACTGTACTCTGATTATCTCCATGTTCTCCACTTGGTACGTACAAACCAAACAGACCCAAGCAACTGATGAAATAACGAATAAGAAAGGAAATTCTTTGTGCTTTACATTATTACATTATAGCCAGTCCGGCTCAGAGGAATATAGATAGGGTTCATTTGGCATTCCCTAGAGAGATTATTAACCAGACAGATGACAGGTGTACATGCCAGTACTATGATAAATCTTCTAGACAGGGCATGGTAATGTCTGCTTTGTTGTATACAGAGCAGCAGTCCAGTCTGTGCAGTGAGGTATGGGATTAATGAAATCACTGCATTCCCCCATTCTCACTTGAGCAGCTGCGCTCTCTTCTATAAGATGGTTTGTCCAGCAGATGGCGCTCCTCTCTCATCTCTGGCACCCTCATCATTAAAATCCCTTCCATCAAACTGTAATAGGAGAAGCCCACCTGGTAACAATTATCTGATGGAACAAAATGTAACAATAGGTTATACTGTATGTACAGTATGTAACAGGGCAACACTGGTGTGAGGACCATACAACCAAACTTGTGCTGTCTTTCTGTATAATAAATATGCACTTCCAACTGTGTAACTGAAATGGAAGATTTCATTGACAGTGCAAAGTCAGTGCAGATAATTGTCAAAGTCTGTCTAATTACATGCCACCCTAACTTATGACTAATTCAAAATTTTTCCATTAACAATAATTTCTTAAAGACAGCAAATATACGCATTGGTATAAGCAGGGCCGGCAGTGCGGCACCATACCCTCCAACATGTCCCATTCCATTAGGTACAAAATGCTCTGCTCCTTGGCTTCACTCTTAATGTATGATTGCCATCACCCCTATGCTGGAACATAAACTGGAAGTGCCCTGTTCCCATTACTGGATTGCTGCGGAGCAGGAAGGGAGGGTTAGATTGGGATGGAAAGCTAGCCTGGGAAATTTCTGGGAAGCAGCCATATTTCTGCAGCCTGCGTTCTATCAAACTGCCATGCCCCCTCACCTTGCACTCTATCACACTGATGCTCTACCTCACCCCGCGGCCTACACTCTATAACATTGACCAAATACCTCACCATAAGGCCTGAGCCTTTATCACACTGATGCACTCCCTCACCCTGAAGCCTGTGCTTTATCACACTGTCGCTCTCCCTCACCCCACAGCCTACACTATAACACTGATGTAATCCCTCACCTTGCGGCCTGCGTTCTATCACACTGATGCAATCCTTTACCAAGCGGCCTGCGCTCTATCACACTAATGCTCTCCCTCATCCTGCAGCCTGCGCTCTATCACACTGATGCTCTCCCTCACCCTGTAGCCTGCGCTCTATCACACTAACGCAATCCCTCACCCTGCGGCCTGCGTTCTTTCACACTGATGCACTCCCTCACCCTGCGGCCTATGCTGATGCTCTCCCTCACCCTGCGGCCTGCATTCTATCACCATGAGGCAATCCCTCAAACTGCGGTCTGTGTTCTATCACAATGACTCACTTCCTAACCCTGCAACCTGCAATCTATCACACTAACGCCCTCCCTCACCGAGCGGCCTGCACTCTATAACACTGATTCGCTTCCTTACCCCCCTCCCAGCCTAATCCTGACCCTCCTCGCTAGTGCCTACCACTCGAACCCTGTGGCTTAACCCTCCTCCCTTCCCTCAGCTTAACCCAGTATATATATATATATATATATATATATATATATATATATATATATATATATATATATATATATATATATATATATATATATAGAAGAGTAGATTAGTCCGGCACTCCAGATGACTAGGTGATACCGGGGTGCCTTCCAGGCTGACAATATAAGAAGATTATACCCCCTTCTGCTGCGCCAACAACTAACAGGATAAAACAGGCGGCACTCTCTGGATTGGTAATAAATCGTTTTTTTTTAGTGCAGAAAAAAATTAATACATGACTGACAATGTTTCAAGACTGAGGTCTTTTCATCAGGTCAGATTATAATGAGAAAAGGCGTGCAAATGTGCTAAAGTAGCCAAACGATGAACAATATCTTACCTGCCCAGCAGACTTTACATGTGTATAGCGTGCAAACCTCCTCTGTGAGGCAGACACTCCGGACTTCCGGACTCCGCCGTCATTCCAGCACTATATATATGCCTCCTGTGTGTCAATCCTCAGTTTAAAGCGAATGTTCTGTCTCTGTTTTTGGCGGACACAAGTCTACAGTAGTGCAAAGACCTGCTGGTCAGGAGATTGTCATCTGAAGCGGACCGTGACACGGCAACAGCTCCTCCCTCATTTTCTACCACACCTGTGGCTGCGAGGAAACAGCTCACATTTCCTACCCGACCCATTGGTGGTGATGCAGGGCAGGTCGGAGCGAGTTCGGACATCTGGTCCGGACTAAAGGACCTGTCAATTATTGCTGACATGTCTACTGTCACTGCATACGACGGTAGAGCATTACTTTGGTGACAGCATCCAAGTAGACATGTCAGACAGTCTGTACCTGTACTGACAGACAAAAAAGCCATTTTGGAGGCGCCTGTACAAACTGGCTCTATTTTTCCTGAGTTGTCCCCCCTCCAGTGTGTACTCCGAAATAATTTTTAGTCAACACACATCCCTGGCACACATACGCAACTGCGCATTACCAGCACACATGCGGGACCGCGCATCGCCGCCGCTGGGGGGGGGTATACACACGGAGCGATGTACGCTGAATTTATAGTCAGATCTCTTAAGAATAGACCTTATATGTGTGCGCCTTAGGCAACATCTATCCGCCGCTGTATACTAGCAATACCAGTTCAGTGGTGTCTTGTGCTAATGCCTGTACTCTCCAGTACTTTATACCTCATTCCCCTGTCATGTTATTAGCTCCCAGCAATCCTGGAGGCAGCGTATGCACTTTTAGAAACAGCACTAGATTGCAAAGTCAGTAGCCTGGGGGACCAATAAGGCTCTGATTCCAATTCTGCAAGACAGGTTTATTTACTTTGAAGGGAAGATACAGTATTCCTGCAGGACAACAACCTACACCTCACAGATTTATTTCCAATATATAGGTTACAAGAATATTTTTCTGTTAGCAACAGCAAATGTCCGGCCAGTGACATTGCCAAAGAACGCACTATAATATATCAATGTCTAACAGCAGCAAGTTGCCCTGCAGAACTGTATTCTAAATAAACACATTCCCAAGAGGACTGACCAATTCTCCCTGGCTGTGTAACCTGCAGATAATAAATATAACTGGCCACAGTTTGTGACAAACGCTTTCTGGGAAAATCAGCAATGTCAACGTGCAATCCTAAAAAAAGGCAGACGGTTATTTTCTGGGAAATGTTTGTCCTCTTTTTGCCCTGTTCTGCAGAAGCCGAGGACACCACTTGCTCAGCGCACAACAGGGATTCTCAAACTGCAGGCTGGTCGGTGCTGAGAGAGCAGAGTAGAAGGAAGAGGTGGCAATGAGCTGTGCATTTTTACAAGAGAGCTGTATTATTAGACTGCAAGGCCAGACACCCGGCTTCAAAGTGGAGAATTAGTGGAGAGGAAGTGCTCTCCACAGCAATGGCTCTGTTCACAGATACCCTGCCCCTTAATGGCTCTCCCTGCAGGACCATAAATTTCTCAAAAGAATTGTCGCGTGCTACAATGTTTCCTCTTGTTAGGCCGTATGGACCACAACTGGAAATGTAAGGTTCCAGGGGAGCAGTCTCAAGAAAGTATTATCTCTTCCTAGGGCAAATCCGCATAAATATGGCCAGAAAGGCAAAGTAACTGAAATGAGAATTTTATGCTATGTCATGAAAATAAGCTTTTAATGACTTAATAAGAATTGTATTACAGAACCACTGCAAATCAAATGCAGATTGTTTTATATAAAATATATCCTAATATAATTCACAAATGTGAGTTGTTTTAGGTCAGGCATGTCCAAACTATGGCCCTCCGGCTGTTGTGAAACTACAAGTCCCATCATGCCTTACCACAATTTTACTTTCAGGGAATGCTAAAACTATGGCAAGGCATGCTGGGATGTGTAGTTTCATAACAGCTGGAGGGCCATGTCGGTTTTAGGTGATCAGAACGAAAGCTATCTGACGCAATCAAAGATCCCATGGAGGGGTAACTATTATTTCCTACACACAAGGGGGGACATTTAATAGGATGCGATTTTATTGCATTTTCCGAAATCGCACTTTTTAAGATGGATTTTTTTTGCATGAATTTGCATATTTAATGAGATGCAAATTTGCGGCAAAAAAAATGCAATGTGGTACGATTTTCATGAAAAAGTGCAATCTTACGGACATGTGTGATTTGGGAGACATAGTAATGTGCGTGTTTTTTTTTTTTAAACAGCGTGGGCATAACCAGCCAAAAATACAGGGAACAAAAAGTGTAGGGGTCCTCCATATTTCTGAAAACAGCCCTGGACTTGTGGACCGGTCCTGGTTCCAAAAAAACTGGGGTCCCCCGTATTTTGGAACCAGCACCATGCTCTAACAGCCGGAGGACACTTTTTACATAAGGTCCCCTGGCCATTTCATGCTCACCATAGGTGGTCAGCCCTGGACCCCCCCAATAAAGGTCCCCCAGACTTCCCCCATCCAGGGCTAAAGCCTGGGACTGTCCCCAGCATCCGTGGGCTGTGGACGCCGGGCTGATACGTGTAAAAATTTTTTTTTGCTTTTTACAGGTGAACTACAAGTTCCAGCAGGCCTCCCCCACATGCTGGGACTTGGCGAACCACAAGTCCCAGCATGGGGGGGGGCATTTATTTTACACCTATACTCACAAATCCATGCTCCAGCGTTGACTCCATCTCTCCCCTGCAGAAGCTCACCCCCCACATACTGCGAGGTGAGCCGGCTGCCTACGCTGTTAGAATCACACTGTTACAGCGCTATACATGGTCTCAGTCATCATTGGCTGTAGGTGTCTCCATGGAGATGCCTACAGCCAATCAGTGTGGAGTTCTTCTGTACTACTGTGACAGCGCAATTCTCACAGCGGAGGCAGCCGGCTCACCTCGCAGGTGCATAACTATAATTTGGGCCCCCCTAGTCCATCCCAAGCCAAGACCACAATATGCAGTGGGTGATAGGGCTGTTGGAGCCCGGTGCTGGTTCCAAAATACGGGGGACCCCCAGTTTTTTGTCCCCCATATTTTTGGAACCAGGACCGGTCCAAGATTCCAGGGATGGTTTTAGAAATACGGGGGACCCCTACGCTTTTTGTCCCCTGTAGTTTTGGAACCAGGTCTGACTCAATGAGCCTGGTTATGCTCAGGAGGGGGGACCTCATGCCATTTTTTTTATTTATTTTGTACTTTTACACATATTTTAACACAGAACCATACACAGATCTCAATGATCTGGTCATGGTTCTGTCAAATTCACCTGTCAGAACCAGGTCTATTTGTTTGGCGGTTTTTAGTAACGTTTACTAAACATTGCGTCCCATTAAATTTGCGAGTTTTATACTTTATAATAGGAAAACATCTGGATGCGAAATTAAGTGTGACTAAAAATCGCCAGGTCAAAATGTGCAAATTCGCAGCAAAAAGTGTGATTTTTCCCCCCGTAATTCACATCCTATAAAATGTGTGATTTTCAGAAAAGTGTGAAAATGGCCGTGTTTGGCCATGTTAATATCGCAAAAGCCACAATATCGCACCTCATTAAATCTTGCCTAAGATTTCAGGGAAGACTTACAAAGTCTTTGTGTAAGACCTTGAAATGTAGCTTTAACTCTTGATATCTAGAGTTAGGTGGGTTATATTTTTTCTGTGCATGGTAAATAATGGCTGGTTTTGCATAAAGCCTACAAATGTTAGACAGCTTTATTTAAGCACTGTAGAATAATGCAACTCCATCCATTAATTTGACCAAATGTGTCATTATGCCCCCCCCCCCCCCCCCCCCCCACACACACACACACACTCAAATGATCACTACAATCCATACAATAGAAGGAAAATAAAAGGAAAATAGAGTTGAATGTAAATAAAGTGTTGGTTCCAATATGGAAGGAGGCAGGTAATTGATGTGGAGTGATTTACTAAGCTGCTCAACTTCTGGTGGTTTAGTGTCCCCAGGCTCACACCAGTTTTATCTAATTCCAAGTTACAAATATAAAATGTTTTGAAAACAGCTTATACAAGATTGCAGACATATTGGGGTAGATTTATTATACCGGCGCTAAAATGCCACTATAACACTTCCTGCTTCGCCTCAGTAGCGAGGCAAAGCAGGAGGGGAGAGCGAAAAGATCTACTAAGATCTTGCCGCCGAAGCGGGGGAGCGCTAACTCCCCCCTCCGGCGATGCCTCCTCCAGCTGATATCGCATCAGTTAACAACTGACGCGCTGTCTGCTTCTCCCTGGCCGGCTGGACTGCTACTCGCGCAAGATCCCCAGCGCAGCTCAAAGCCAGCAGCAGGGACAGCGCTGTCCCTGCTGTAGGCATAGGGCATCGCCGTCTGCAGCTGTTGAAGTCGATAGCTGCAGGCGGCGGAACGGTCAGCGATGCTGACCGTTCATAAATCAGGCAGGAGGCAGGCGCGCACAATGAAATATCGTAGCTGTGCTATGCCTCCTGCCCCACAGCGCTGCACGTTAGACACCCGCTCGGCGGGTGTCATAGATCAGGGGAAGCGCTATACCCTGCCATAAGGCACGGGGATAGCGCATATTCCCCTGATCGCCTAATAATAAATCTACCCCATTGAATCCAAGAAAGATCTAGAATATTATGTGTGTTAGTAAGTTTACCACAAGTAGGAAACTAACCAAGTTGCCCTGGAATAAAGTGGCCCTAGACACAAAACCACTTTCTACTAAATTTTAGAAGTACAGTGTTAAATTTGGTTCTTACTCACATTCATACTAATCCACATTCAGACATAATGGTCCAATTTATTTGTACCTCCCAATATTTCAGATCAAAAAATCAAATTGGTGAACCAGTGTGTATTCCTTGTTGCTGACCTGTACTGATTATACATTTTGCTGCCTTCTCCTGTCTAAACCTTGTCTTATCTTTTGGATTTCCTCTTACCAGGTCTGCATTAAGCCTTGGGGGGCCTGGAGCACTTAAAACAAGGGGGCCCCGGTGGAAGGTGGTGGAGGGGGATTATATTATATTATGCATATCTCTCAAAATGACCCATTCCAGGAGGAAGACATGCACTCTAGTTGGATAGATGATTGGCGTCACCTGTGTTGAACTATTTAATTAGGTTAGGCTGGGATGATGGAACTGATGAGTGCTGGTGAACCGAGGGGCAGACTAGAGGATGGAAACTTGGATGTCAAATGTAATGTCTACTCATGTAACTATGGAAAAATGCAGAGGCCAGTGAAGAATACTTGAAGAACACAGTCGAAAAAACGTTCGGCGAATTTGCCACTGATCCACATGTTTTCAACCACGTTTGGGTCCGTTTTTTTTTTCAATGCCGATTTAATCCCAAAAAAGGGAAAAGGAAAAGTGTTAAAATACCAGCAATGAGAGCATCAGGTGCCACCCAGGAATCATGCTGAATCCCTGGCGGAGCCCGATTCTCTCAGCGCTGGCGATCCCCTGAGAATGATCCAGCACATATATTACACACATGATAATATCCAGGGGTGGGGCTGAAGCAAAGATCACATTTTAAATAGGGAAGCCACACCCACTGCCATTTACCATGATAATTCACTAATAATAAACAATAAAGTTTATTTGATATCCATCATATTGATCAATATATTTAAGTAGATTTATCTCCCCCTGATTTAGGGGCAGGTGCTGACATCATGTGATGTCAGCCACCCGCCCCAAACAGGCATCGACAAGCCTGCATCTGCAGGGGTATGTATAAAACGTACCCATAAAACGTTGAGAGTTCCCCCGCTCCAGCCCCACGCCCTCCCCCTTCCCATCCTCCTGTGTCAAACTCGCCAAAGGCGTTCGCTCCGGTGGTTTACACATACGCATATTCGTGCATGCACAAACTCCCACCATTGGAGAGCACACCTAAATATAAATTAAACGGTTATTGAGGTGTTTCATCTATATATAAAAGGCTAATTACTCCTCACTTTTATGAGGTGAAGTACAGGCACTGACCACTAGAGGCCACTCAACAGACCATATTGCTCCTTAACAGAAAGTGAAAGCAAATTTTGCAGGGACAGATCTGTTTCCAACTTGCTGGATATGGAGACAGGGAGCCGTGAAGACAGAGATTGGAGGTGGTAGGAGCAGCTAGGGACTGGGGGTGTTGTTGAGAGTGTGTGGGCTAAAAACGGTCACAGTTCAAAGTGAACGTAAAAACCATCACAGTTCAAATTAATAGTATATTGCAGATGGGCTTGTAACTAGTAAACATATAAATGCACTCATTTCACTTTAAACATCCATAATAATTTGGAGTAGTAGATTAATATTTACCTATATAGCATTAGCATATTCAATTGTGCTTTACTGTTTGGAACACATTAATACAAGACTGGATATTAACAGAAAGGAAAGAGGGTCCTGCTTGATAGTATATCAAATTTAAAAAAATTATAATTTCCTAAACACTCAAACATCAAAAAATACAAGCGATGAGATAAAACTCAACAGTTTCCATGAGTATAAATGTGTGTGTATTATAAAGATATTATATATACTCTGAGTTCTATGCCCCGTACTGTAACTGTAAATATAATCTGTAATCGTTATATTTTACCCTTGGAAAATATAGAGCACAGTAAATAAACACTGTAGGGTGTAAGGCTTGTGCAGTATATATATTATTATATCACAAAGTGATTACGGAGCTTCCCATTTGCAGGATAACCCTGCTTGTCCCCTCTCGTCTCTGCAGTGCAATTTGACTAATGAGCCGGCTGCTTCCAATCCATTCGTTCCACAGAGGAACAAAGACACTTTGTAGAGTGGAATCATCGTTCCTGTAATATCACATGGCTCGTCTCAAAATCCGGAACTTAGATAGACTTGCACACAAGCATGTAATGCATACCAGGAATACTCCTGCTGTTCCCAGGGAGAGTGATAATTACCACTATTTCCCTGCCAGGCGCTGCACAGGCAAGCTGTAAATCTGCATAATGTTAATACACAAAAGTACCAAAAATGAAGTGACAGGTATAATGGCACTTTGCAATAATAAATAGTAAATAGTACTCCCCTGCTAATAGGTTGGTTTTCCTTCCTTTAACAATTCACATATAACAGAACAGAGAGAGAAGAAAGCACAACCAATCGTGTAATCCTGTTACATACCAATTATTGTTCAAATAAAGTTCAAATTTGAAAAATAGTATTGTGGAAGCGGAGATTAAAATCACGATGACGATCGCTATTATTTGCTGACAAGGTTCTTATTTATCATTCCAACAATACATCTTCTTTATGTCTTCTGTTGTTGGGGTTGTATCAAAGAGTTGTGTCTGCCTCTGGCTTTTTCGTGCGCTTTGATAAATCACAGGCCTTACTTAAAAAGAGGATTCATTCGTTCAATGTGGGCAGCACAACTACCACTTGAAATGGGTTATGGGACAGCTCCCATACTTGGTTATTATTATTCTACATAAAAACATAAATAATTTATATAAAACTAACATTGGGAATGTCCTTTCAGCACTTGCTGCTGGCCCGGGGGAGATCAGCCATCTTCAGTTATATTGTTTGGGTAGGGCAAAACTTCTACGAATGGTTTCATTTCCGAACCATCCCAATCCATCTACAAGCGCCACCTATCCTTTTGTCCAGGATAGACACCGTCCATATCACTCACTTGTTCCATATTTTTATTTGGCGTTACAAATGAGTTTGAATTGGAATGATTAAGTTATATTAACCTAAATACAAATAGAGATATTCATTTCTGGATGCTCTGGCATACAACGCTGCATTATTTTATTATTTAAAAGACTGGTTAACAGCTAACCAGATATATGCCAATACTCTATTGGAACAAAGTTTTCTAGACATTTCCAAACTTTTAAGGGTGTATTCAATGATTTTTGCGAGCTGTGACAGTGAGCAGTGCTGCCTGCTCGCTGTCACAGCTCGCAGTGTCACTATTCAACTGACCCCTCCCTGCACATGCCATTTCCGCCTCGCTAGGTTTTTGTAGCGAGGGCAAAATGGCATATGCTGCTGCTAAAACAGCGAGGCTCGTGACTAAACACAGCGGACTCCCTGCATTAGCCACGAGCCTCGATGTTTGGAGGAATCCTCGCTGTCCTCTGACAGTGAGGATTACCCCGGAATGTAGAATAGGGTGAGCGGCCGGCGCGGGGGTTAAACGGCGAGGATTGATTGTTTTTGGACACCCCACCATTTAACCCCTTGCCGGCCGCATTGAATTTAGCCCTTAATGTTTTACTTTGAATACCCCAATTAACACTGGATTGAATCCCTGAAAGAGGCTGAAAAATTGGTACTGATTTCATCTCGATAAAAACCCCACGCGTTGTGCACTACTATCAGCAGGAACCTGTGAATGATATGTGTTGGGGGCAAGTTTAATTCATATCTTCTGGTGATGGCCTACATCCTGGTGTGAAAGAAACAGCTGATATGCTTACATGCCAGAGTAAAGCTATTGTGTGGGGACAACCCTGATAACGTCTCACTATTTCATCTGGGTGGAGTTAATAAGGAATACATTTTAAATAAAAAGACTAATGTGTTTGGTTTTTACTAAAGTGTGGGTTTTTAGAAGTGGAAATGTTAACCAAAGCAAACAATTAGATTGCTAGAATCTGATTGGTGCGTGTTGTGTAGTGTGTATGGGGTTTCAGGGTTAGTTTAGGGGATGGAGTTAGGGTATTAGGTTTACAGTAGTAGGGATGCGCATCTCTAGGACTTTAAACTCATAATAGACCAATACATGCCTAGAAGGAATGAGAACAGCAATTGTGTCCTAAGCATGGTCAGCTGGCAGGAGGAAGTAGCTGGTTCATTTAAAAATGATTTTCAATAAGTTATATTCTTCTTTATTTTTTATTCATAAGACTAAAAATTCTTAAATTTGGTGAGTGAGAAAATACATTTACACTAAGGATATGTTATCTCTATCATAAATATGAGTTGTGTCCAGTGTAACATTATACCATACACGTTAAACACTTCTAGGCCTCTTTGAGCCATATATAAATATTATTATAATTATTCAATGGAAGAATCCAGCTGGAGTGAAATACTATTTGCAGAATGTTTAAATGATCATCAGCTGTGGTTGTTCCATCAGCCAAAAATCTACAGGGTTTAGAGTTTCCTGTGAAATTAGCATGCTTGTATTGCCATATGTATTAGTTTAAAGAACATCCATATTAGAGTATGGTATGGGTATCATACACCTGATAGCCACAGACCAGTATAGAAATCACTAATACTCTCCTCCGGAATTCACGACTAGTAATGTAGTTACCTTTCTCTCCCAACCCATAGAGGTGGCCATGTTGGGCTACCATAATAATTAGTGTGCCAAATATCATAAAGTACTATTTTGATGGAGCTAAAAATATGATATACAATATAAAAAAAATCATCTTTAAGACATTGCAAACTAATACTGGCAGTACAAATCATTTTAAAAGTTTTAAAACATTCCATACTATAGAGTAGATAAGAAAACTCTGACTATGTTAAGGTGCGTACACACGGGGGCGATTTTGTGCAAAATCGTGGGAAATATGGTCGCTGAGCGACCATATTGCCCGCAATGGGAGTGTGCACCGGCGATATATCGCCGGGTGCGCGCTCCTGTTTTTGCCCCTGTGGTGATCGCTGGTCGCAGGAACATGCTCCTGCGACCAGCTGATTTCCACTGCCAGGCTCCCCCCGGCAGTTTCTTTTTCATCAGCGACCATCTCTGGTCGCTGATGAACAGGAGAAACTGAGCAATGTATTGCTCAGCCATATATTGCTAGCAATATATCTCCCTCGTGTGTACGGGGCTTTAGAGTTCTACGCTATTTGCATTACTGCTGCGTCTTTGGATGCAAAAATATAATAATGCTGCAGGAGGCATCTAAGGACAATGTAAGCCTATTGCCGACTTTGCAGATCCAAGAGCTGGGTCCAAAGATGCAGCATCAGATCACCACTCGCCATGCCTAAGGCTCCTCAGAATGGCCATCTCAGAGGCCAGTAGGTCTGTAAATCTGGCACTGGTAATCCCATAAAATGAAGGATATGAGTCACCTCAATCATACTTGGAAATACGGAATGTGATCCTGCAGAACAAGATCTGTACATGCACAGTGTGGCATCTGCGAGTACTCATATTTATCTGTTTATCACCGCTTCCCCTTCCACGTAACCTAGTTCCATGGCTGCTCTCTGTACCTCATGTCTTTGTCACCCCTGCCATGCTCACTTCCTGCCTCCTGGCCTACTTGCCTCCCTCTAGATTGTAAACTCCATGGAGCAGGGCCCTCTTCCCTGCTGTTATCACAGCCCTCTTTTCTCACAATATAATAACAGTACTCTCCTACTCAGCGACCATCTATAACTGGAGCTCTTCTCATTTGGTGTGTGGTATGCATCTTTGACCGTCGGCATCCTGACAGTCATTTCTCGGACATCGGCATCCTGACTGTCAGTAGTCCAAAGTGGGAGGTGCAGCGGAGCCCCTTGTGGGCTACGTGGCTCGTTGCCCTCGCCACCTCTTCTATTCTCCCTCTATAGGGGTCATGCCGAAGCCCTTTGCTTCCCTAACAACTCAGAATTGTGTTGCTAGTTAGTACCTGTGCTCTGTTGTAGTTTCACAGTTACTGTAATGTTTAGTTCTGTGTACCCTATATTGTTCTTACGTGTGCTATATGTAATTATAAAATCTCTTACCTTCAGAGATGTATGCAAACCAGGTGCAATGTGCTTTAGCTGTGAGGTATGCTGGAACTTGTTACCACAGGTGCTGGACTGGACTGGATTCTGATAGTCATTACACCGACATTGGAATCCCGACTGTGAACACCCAGACAGCTGGGATCCCGACTGACAGGGGCTTTTCTCCCTCATGGGGGTCCACGACCCCCATAGAGGAAGAATAGAATAGGGGGTGAGCACAGCGAGCTACCGAACCCGCAGCGTGGCGAGCAGAGTGAGCCCTCTAGGAGCTTTATTGCGCTCACCCTGCTGTCTGAGTCCTGATAGTTGGGATTCCGACGTCAGACTAATGACTTTTGGAATCCTGACTGTTGGCGCGCTATACTCCACCCATTGCCACAACCACATTACAGTGTCCCTTATCTGGATATGGGTCATACATAAAATCTTTTGTTAACTAAGGAATATATTATCAACATTATACATACTATTTCCAACCAGTGTAACATTATATGATACATTCAAAGCATATTCTGGCTACAAAGTATTATTTGGAGCAGCCATACACACCTGGCACATTATACTGTTGTTAGTGACAGGGAATTATAGTTTATGGTTGATACTATATTTAACTCAGCAGAACAGGCTCATACATATAGATAATAAGAATAGCAACACTTCACAGTCCACCCACATTGCCCATAGACATGGCTGATCAGCAGATGTGTCATCATAATCCGAGTTATGGTCAATATTCTGGGAAGGTGCAAACATCAGGAGTAGCTTGTGATTTTAGCACTGAAGTAGAGGCATTAGACCCTGCAATGAACTTCAAGGTGGTCTGATACATTGTGGTTTGTGAAGTTATAACATTATTTAGACCAGTGGTTCTTAACCAGAGGTAGATGTGCCCACTGAGTATATAACATTAAAGTAAGCTATGAGAAT
This sequence comes from Crinia signifera, assembly GCF_055691185.1. Taxonomy (NCBI): domain Eukaryota; kingdom Metazoa; phylum Chordata; class Amphibia; order Anura; family Myobatrachidae; genus Crinia; species Crinia signifera. The sequence goes on along the minus strand of NC_139222.1, from coordinate 103,112,265 downwards.
CCGAACTGCTCAACTCTAGTTAAAAACCCCATGTTCTCCCCTCTCTCTTTCACTGCCCCCCCTCCCCCTCCCCACTCTCTGAAGCTAGTTTCTCTCTCTCTCTCTCTCTCTCTCTCTCTCTCTCTCTCTCTCTCTCTCTCTCTCTCTCTCTCTCTCTCTCTCTCGCTGTTCCTGGTCTCTCCATCTCTTTCTATCTGCCTCTGCTCGATCTCTCCCTGGGCGGGATGTACTAAAGGAAATATGCTGTAAAACCCCCTTTTTTTTTTTCTTTTACCGCATTCCTGATGCTCTAAACCCCATTTCACTGTGGAGGGTAATGCCAGCAAAAGCTGGCATTAACCTATAGAAGCCTTTACACAGTGCTGGTTGCTGTAATCTCTAATTTTTAGAGGGGGACCGCACAATCCGCAACAACCCAGCTATTTTACTTGTGGGGGCCCCCAAAAAGTCATTGTCCTTAGGCCCCAGCCTTGATCCCACCCTGTACCTAAATACAGTGTATAAAGCAACTTCCCATTTGAATCCACACATTAGCCCTACTGAAACTCAGATTAACATAGGATAGTAATCAGGCATCTGCGGCATCACACAAACAGCCCCTTTCTGTCCAACTCAGAATCAGCCCCTTCTCTAAACCATAATACTGATATACTTCATTTGGTTTCTACCAGATTCAACTTGTGTGTTTTGGACTATTTCTATATCCTGCAGTAGGGCTGGCCACTAAATAGATGAAATGTAAGTAAAGTCCATTAAAGAGGTCTTAAATGTCTTACGTATTCACTTCTAATAAAAGAAGACAAATCTGGTCAACCAGTCATCCATGTGGGGTCACTGGCTGACAGGGAATAGATAATACTGGAGCACTTTATAATACTCCTTTCACATCGCTATGCCAAGTCAGACCCGGGATAGAGATCCTGCACCGCCCCTCAACCCGGGTCATGGCGTCAGCAACGCAGCAATTAACCGGGTTATTTTTGTGATATGAAAGAGGTATAAATGAGCTAAAGAAGCAGGGCTGGAAGCATGTATAAAAGAATTAGCAGAAAAAAACTGTTAGCTATTAATTATTTAAGTTTATATATAAGTTTATATTTAAAGGATAGAATGCAAAAAAGTTGAACAGCGCAATAGTTTTGAGAATCGATATGACAATTTATTTAATAACAATACGTATATAAAAAATAATAAAGACCCACCTTTGATAAAGCCACCTGGAGTGGCGAAACGCGTCAGGGATCTACTGGGGAACCCATCCCCCCCTGCATTTACCCTTACCATCCTGGATTGCAGCCCGAACCATTCCCTGGATTTACAAATACCACCAAAGGACATTGTTTCCTCGTTTCTCCATCAAAAGGACCAGCATTTGGTAATATACCTACTAACATCTATCCTTGGAGCATCCGAGCATATTGCCAACATCCCACCATCGGTAATTTGTGCCAACCTGGGCCGATAAGTGGACACTCGGACGAGGACATTCCATACCCATCAAGGGTGGTAACTATATATGTTTTCATCAACCTAATCCAAGGGAAATATAGGAACGGACTCTCCAGCCCCATTCCATTTGCAGGGGGACCCCCTTACTTTATACCCGCCAACCATCTATTGTTATTTATAACCATAGTTTTTATCATTGTACCTTTATTATTTTTTATATACGTATTGTTATTAAATAAATTGTCATATCGATTCTCAAAACTATTGCGCTGTTCAACTTTTTTGCATTCTCTCCATTTTTTACGGGACTAACTACCCCGGTCATCGAACAGCCGCAGGCTAAGCTTACTTGTGACTCAGCGCCCCCGAGTTCTGACCCCTAGGGGACAGTCCTATTACATTTCCTATATTTAAAGGATGACCAGAATCAGCACAGTCCACAAAGCACAATATCAAACAACAACATGCATTGAAGGTGCACAGTTCAACATACCACCACCAAGGGTATCTGTTAACCTTCTAACTTGAAGTGGGTGCCCTAGCATTCTGTGTTTGACCTCAGTGTCCCCCATTTCCTCAATCAATAATGGATAATGGATTTTTCCTCCACTATGATCAGTGGCTGCTGGAACGAACCAATCCTCCTTAGCGGGGGTCATTTTCTTAAACTTACTATATTCCATCTCCACGAGAGAGTAAAATGAAGTATAAATATATACTTATTACAGTTCACATACAATTTAATAATACACAAAGAAAAGCTTAACACTTTTGGAGTTACCACATATTTCAGGATATCACACTCGTCGGTCAAAGGACGAATCTTCCTGAATAATTCTGTTGCTGCTGTTCTGATGCTATAAGCTAGTATTTCCCAACCCCAGTCCTCAGGGACCTCTAACAATGAATATTTTCAGATCTTAAAGCTGGAGCACAGGTGTCCTCCTTACTGGATGACACATTTTTCAAGATTCACAAGTGGAGCTGATTATTTCACTTGTGACGAGATCTGTAAAACTTGCACAGTTAGGGGTCTCTGAGGACCCATGTTGGGAAACACTGTTATAAGCTATGAGCAGTCACTGCAGGACACCAGTAGATGCTGCATGCCAATAACAGTTTTAACATTATTTATTACACTGTACACTCTATATGCACCAAAAGAAATGTATTTATATTTTCAGACTAAATTAAAATAACAAGTTTCAGTCACTTACAACATGAGAGATGGATGAGGTACATACTGTATAAAGTATATGGCAGACTAGGGCCTTAGAGGTCCTATAAAATAGACATATGGTGGTCTCTTTGTAACAGAAAAAGAAAGTGTCTGGACTGAATTAAAGAGACAGCTCTTAGTACGGGTGTGGTACGGGACTCCGACAGTCATTATCCCGACGTCGGGATCCCGACTGCCCGGAGTCAGACAGCATGTTGAGCGCAACTAAGCCCCTTGCGGGCACGGTGGCTCGCTACGCATGCCACCTATTCTATTCTCCCTCTATGGGGGTTGTGGACCCCCACGAGTGAAAATAGCAGGTGGCCATTGGGCACCCGGCTGTCGGCGTTTTGACAGTCGGGATCTCGACTGTCAGGAACCCGTCCGGCACCCCTTAGTACTACTTAGGGCCTGATTCAGATCCAATCGGTCGGGGTCAAATTGAAAACTCTGCCTCGGGCGGAAGAAATTCTCTATGAATGAAGAAGTCAATAAGTATGTTACAGGCTTTTACGACTATATAAAAAAAACCTGGAAACCCGCAGTACCAAGTGTATCGCCCTTGTATGTCAAGAAAAAAAATGTTTTTCTTTTTCACAAAAAATGCGTTTTACTTTGGTTGTGGTGCAACCATAGAGTGAATGGCTCTTAGCATTTTGATTGGTGAATGGCTTCATGTATACACCAATTAGCAAGCTGAAAGCTATTTGCTGTCTGCCTGCAGACTAGGAGGCAGGTAGAAAATGCTGCACTCTGATTGTTTTATATTCCCAGCCATCCTCCAATCAGCATGCTGACAGCCATTAACTGTTTGGCTGCAGCCTTGGAAGCAGGTAGAGAATGCTGTGTGGCCTTTGTTGAGAGTAATTCACAATCAGTATGGCTGGGTTACATTCTCTACCTGCTTATCAATAATAAAGCTCTGGAGGCATCAGCCTAGAATAGAATAGTATAGTATGTATACTTGCGCACACTAGGAATTTTTTGTGGATTACGGTGCAGAATCACAGGGGTAAGGGGGGGGGGGGAGACATTACATACATTACATGACTCTGACTAGTTACATGACTCTGAGGCAGCTAGATGGGAATTCTACTGCAATTGGAACTTTTGTTTATGAACGCATTTGAATAGTAATCCTTTACAGTGTGCTACGTGCCAATACAAGAGACTGTTGTTGGTTTACCTAATACTGCCTTTTTACACCACAAATGCTGGGTAGCACCCGGGATTAGGACACGTGTCTGTTTTGGGAGCGAACCGGCGTTTGCGATAAATGCGTCTCTCAGCGACCCAGCTTATTTCCGGGTGACAGTGGACAGGCAGGGCGGAGCGTTGGTGCGCCAGGAAGCGGGGAGGAGGCAGCACTGAGGTGACTCTACTGCCTCCTCCATAGAAGTTAATGGGACGCTTGACCCGGGTTACTCATTCACACTGCTTAGCAACCAGGTTCGACCTGTGTAGACCAGTGTTCCCTCTAAGCTGTGCGCACGTGCGCGCGCACACAACTCAAGGAGCATGCGCACAGACATTACAACAGAGCGCACAAAGCAGCAGTGGTCCCTTTTTTGCAGTTGTGGACTCAATTAATGTGTGTTTCACCCATTAACTACATTTTGTGCTGTGTTTTGAATGTTTAAAATCATTTTGAAGTAGTTAACACAAATGCTGAACATCATTTTCCAGGTATATATAAGTGACGCACAAAAATTTAATTTTCCTTCCAAAGTTGCACAGCCAAAATCTTTTGCCGCACACAGCCTTCGTAAAATTAGAGGGAACATTGGTGCAGACCCCTTCTTTTTACCTGGGTCAGATTGACGGGTTGCTGGACCTGGTATTTCTCAAAAGGTCCTTTCACACTGCACAGTGACCCAGGTCGATCCTGGGTTATTTGTGTGGTGTAAAAGGAGTATAATAAATGCTAGTGGATATGAGACACTAGGGCAGTGGATCCCAAACTTTCTTGAATCATGACACCCTGGCGTATCGGATTTTTTGTTCACAACACCCCTAGCATAAAAGTTTTTTTATGGATACATTTTTGGGGGAAATAAGTGAATCTACCTGTCATTGTTAGGGTCAGTTATATGTAGTGTGCTTTATTAGATAGACTGTGGGCGGTATTCAATGAGAATACCTGCGAGGTGCAGCGAATCCTTTTTAGGATTCGCTGCACATTCGCCACGTTCCGGAGCCGGCGGGCTCCGGTATTCAACGTGTCAGGGGCTCGCTGCAGGGAGCCTGAGGACGGTGCCAGGCAGAGAGATGGTAGTCTCTCTGCCTGCCCCAGAACTTTGTGGGGGGTAGGTGGGCTCCCCGGGTGCCAGGCAGCACAGGCTGCCCCCCCCCCGGGGGTGCCAGCAGGGGAGCGTATATTCACTATACCTGATCGTAACGATCGGGTGCAGTGAATATATGAATATGTAATGAGCGGCTCGGCTCCGGCGCCCCCTGCTGGCTGCTGTGTAAAAAAATATATATATATATTTTTTTAAATTAAATATATATTCATGTGCTTACAGCACATGAATAAAAATAGCATGCCCCTCCTCAGAATAAAATTCCTGATTTTTTGACACCAAATGTAAAAAACAAAACACTTTATTTTAAAAGTTCACATTCCACTTCACCATAAAAAGATAGCGATTGCTACTCGGTGAATCATGGTGAAAAAAACCTTGAAATGTATTCACCATGTGGTCATTGAATAGGGTGATTCATCGTTTTAGTGAGAAATTCGCCAAACAGCACAAATTCGCCATAAAAACATGGCGAATCAGGCTCATTGAATACCGCCCAGAATCTAAATAGACAGCCAATAGGGCAACCGCTGTTGGTGGACACACAAAAGGTTGATATGTGAAAAGGGTTGACATGCAGTAGGTCGACATTAACAAAAGGTCGATATGCAATAGGTCCACATGGTGAAAAGATCAACACAAGCAAAAGGTCGACACATGAAAAGGTTAACCTGTTTTTTTCCCAAAATTTTTTGTTGTCAATGTCAACATCTATCAACATAGACCTCCAACTAGTGTAACTTGTACCCTCGCATGGCTCACTTTGCTTACCATGCTTCAGGCCTGGTGCTTCACTTAGCGGGTATAGATCATTGGATAGACAGACATTAGGTCTACAAGCAATAGGTTGACCACTGAAGGTCGACATGCATGAAGCACGACATGACTGAAGGTCGACATGCATGAAACACGACATGGCTGAATGTCGACTTTGGTTAGGTCGACAAAGACATTAGGTCAACAGAGACATTATGTCCACACAAGCATTAAGTCGATATGGGGAAGGTTAACAGCCAAAAGGTCGACATGTGTTTTTCACTGGTTTTGTCCTGAGTGTCGACACAGTCAGCATGGACACTAAAAAAGTGCACTGCGTCCCCTCGCATGGCTCACTCCACTCCCATGCTTCGGGCACGGTGCCTCGCTGCGCTCAGCACACTATTTTATTCTCCCACCCGGCCCTAGAGGATGGTAGGGCATGAAATACTGCATGTCGGCACATGGCGCAAAAAACAGTTAGAAACCCCATGTCGACCTTTTGACTGTTGACATTCACCAAGTCGACCTAATACATGTGTAAACCTAATGTCCCTGTTGACCTAACTCATGTCGACCTTCAGTCATGTCGACCTTCATGCATGTCGACCTTCAGTGGTCAACATAATGCTTGTCGACCTAGTGACCGTATCCCCACTTAGCACACGTTACCATTCCCAGCTGTAGCCCACGTGGATGGTAAAGTATGAAAAAAGTCCACAAAATGAAAAGTGAAAAACTCATGCCGACCTTACCAAGTGTCGACTATTTTCATGTTGCAATGTTGCTTGCGTCGACCTTTTTGACCACGTAACCTATTGCATGTCGACGTTTCACGCATATCTACGCATATCTACCCATTGCGTGTTGAACTTTTGGTATATATATATATGAATATATCACCAGGAAGCAGTTATGTGGTGGGGTACAGTTGTGCTTCTGATTGGCAGCCACTAACAGCACTAGCGCTGGCTTTACCTATTACTATAACCATAAATAATTTAATTTAATCCCGGACCACCAACCTGAGCCGCATGTGCAAGAGCCTCAGGGCACCCAGGGTGCCTAGCCCCACAGTGTGGGAACCAGTGTTCTTGAAACTGTCTGGATAGCCATTTATTTATCACCTCTTCTTGCGGCATGCCTGACACTGGTATTGTACAGTATGTACTGAACTCTTTCTGCAGTAGTAACTGTCACTCTATCAGAGGAAAAGATAACAAATGTAATTCTAAAGGGTTATTGTATACATCTATTTAGACCAATCCTAATTGGTTGCTGGAAGCGATGATGAAACACCTGACACTGTTTAAAATCTATGGAGTCTGTGATGTAACACATCTCCCTACTGCAGCACTGCCGGCTGCATTGCAGATAGGTCTCTATCAGCTTACAGTTGTTCCCTGGGTGCAGAGCTTGTAGCAAAACCATCAAGTAGCTTGGCACAAAATTGTATAAAGATTTGTTTTTGAGAACTAGTTACACATAAGTACACCGGAAGAATAAAACTTGAGTACGCTAAAAATAAGGAATATTTATTTTATTAAGAAATGATAGCACTGCTTTACAGAGAATATTCAGTCATTCACATCATTCCCTGCCTCAGTGTAGTGTACAATCTATATTCCCTACCTGTGTATATGATTATCCTTTATTTATATGGCACAACAAGGGATTCATAGCATCCAATTACATAAACGGATAAGCAATATAAGAAACAGTGACTAATGGGCAGTAACACGGGGCGATTTTAGCCTTATTTCTAAGCAATTGGACTAGGAAAGGGATGCTCTAAAGCAGGCATGTCCAACGTTGGCCCTCCAGATGTTGTGAAACTACACATCCCAGCATGCTTTGCCACAGTTTTGCTATTAGAGAATGCTAAAACTATTGCAAAGCATGCTGGGATGTGTAGTTTCACAACATCTGGAGGGCCAACGTTGGACATGCCTGCTTTAAAGCAAAAATGCTGTAAACCCCCATTATCTGGGTTTATACCGCATTTTCATATGAACTAAACCCGCACGCTGGGTTACCGCTACGAGGGTATCGCAAAAGCTTGCGATACCTCATAGAAGACTATGGGCTTCTTTTAGCGACCCCTCTCGCCCTGCACCGCCCTGCTCTGGCTGCGCAGCTCCCCCCTCACCTGTGTCCGGGCAGCATCCTGCTGTGCTGCCCGGAGAAGTGACCTCCTCCTCCCTAACACCGTAATTACCCTTCCTGGTACAGGGAGGAGGAGCCGGCAGGAAGCAGCCAGGCACAGCGGCCACAGTAAGGAGGGGGAGAGCCGCTGGGGACCTGCTGTCGCATCTCCGGCTGCTTAATGCAAGAGCTGCCCTTTGTGATAATAATCAAATATCATAGCGCATGCGCAACTAATATCGATGCAGTAGCCGGTGATGTGCGGTGAAGTGGGGTGGCCGATGTTAGTGGGTCCTCCCTAGATTACTCCACAGATCACTTCATGTGCATACTGACTATCGCCTAATTAGATAGATAGATAGATAGATAGATAGATAGATAGATAGATAGATAGATATATTGCGTGCAGTACCTGTCTAGTAAGATCGCCAGTGTTCTCACCAGAGAATACAGGTCCCCACAGATCGCTCAGCAGGGCCAGACTGGCCATCTGGCCCTTCTGGCAAATACCAGATGGGCCGATGGCCAAGTGGGCAGATTTCTTCATGCAAGGTAGAGGCTCTGCCCCCCGATCAATGCACAGAGAGAGCCGCTGGACTCGCGGCGAGTCCGGCACTCTCTGCATGCCGCTGAGGTCCAGGAGTGAGGGCGGCATCACATGTCGCTATTCCTCTCTCCTGCAAGCCAGGAGAGGCAGTGCGCGCATGTGTGGTGAATGTGTGTGCGCATACGTGCACAAATGCCAGGGTCGAGGCGGCCAAGTCCGTCGCTGTCACTCAGCACACATCGCTGGTGCATAGCATGTGTGTCAGTGATGTGTGCTGAGCAATCTGTGCTTAAGTAGCTCCCTCAGCATGGAGGCTCTGTCGTCCGATGTCTACGGGGGCTTTACAACTTAATACAATTACTTAGGACAATTACAGGGTGCATAAATATAGCGGCATCAGCAGAGGGCACTGAAATAATTATAGGGCTGGCAGAAAACCACAGGTGCTCAAAGTGAGGCAAAATACTTCTCGCCGCCACTTGGTTTTTGCCCATGTATAGAATGTACCAGAGCTGGGAGGGTTTTGTATATACCTGTACATGAAGGTCTCTTCTGATTACACTAACAATGTGTTTCTGCCTTTCTCTCTGTCTAATGACTCCAATGTACGTAGTAATCCATTTACATTTACATGTTAATGTTGTTACAGCTCACACAGAAGGTGCGTGTGGGAGAAAGGCCTTATAATTGTTTAATTAAGTGACAACTGTTCAAGACCATCACCCTCAATTCCGGGAAACACAGCAGGGGCCAAAAAGTGACAATCCACTCTGACACCCCAAATGTTTCTATTACAAGCAAGAATATCATTGGTGATTCGCTTTCAGAATGTGCAGATTGTATGTTTGGGAATGGTTTACAAAAAAATAAAATAAAAATGTATTTTTTTGGCTCCTGTTTTATTTTGTAACTACACAGCAAACATCAAAGACGGTGACTGATTGCAGGCTAGAGGGAGGATGGCAGCACTAGTCACAGTGACAGACACAGAAGCACTGGCCAGGCTAAAGGTCATAGGCCGGCCCTCTGATCTTATTCCACAGTCACACTTGGTACACTAAATTCCCAGGCTCAGTTATACATGCCACTGGGTAACTGTCCTCATTTGCAACAGGTGACAAATTCAGATTTCATTTTAGGAGTTCCCGGAGAAGAATCCATTTGAAGTGAGCGGGCATATGTCAGAAAATAAGTTGTAAAATTTCACAGTGCCTTCCTAGTGACCCTGAGCCTAAGACAACAGGAATATAAGAAATGTGTTTCCTTTCAATTGAGATGCATCAGGCTAGAAGGAAACCTAAGGACGTTTAATGCATAAAGAATCAATTTCCTGATAGAAGAGGTTGGATGTCATCCAGAAATGCCTGACACTGATAAAACAGTGGTGCTGGTCCTCTGATGGTAGGCGCTCTGTATATACTGTACATTGCCTGTGGAGGCGCCTGGATACAGTATATATATATATATATATATATATATATATATATATATATATCAGCATAAAAGCAGCATCTTCCCCCAAAAACAGCATCAGAAAAACACACAAATATTCACCTATGATATATAATTTACCATCAGACTTGGAGCTGGTGAATGTACATCCCCCCCACAGTGTTGTCATGATCTGGAATCTGTCAAGATTTTTCCGGCTGTAAAGTCTCTGACATCTACCCGCAGAGACCTCTGCAGTCATTACAGCCAGGTGTATGTGCACCCAGACTGTCTCATGCACTGGTAAATATGTTGAACAGATTTAAAAAGCTAGTGTTATGCACATGGGACCAAGAATAAAAGAGATGAGGATAAGTGCAGGACTTGTGTTCTGAGGGATATGTTAGGTGATAAGAGTTGAGGACAAGAGCACGCAAGAGACAATGAGGAAAAAGCGGAAGAACAGGCCTAGGTATTGATTCAATGGGCGGTATTCAATGCCGCCTGCAAGGGGGTTTCTGCGGAGAGGGGGGCTTGATTTCGGCGATTTCGCCGAGGATCTGGGGGAATCCTCACCGTTTTCACAGCCGCACTCGTCGTTTCCACCTCGATGAAAAAACCCAGCGAGGTGGAAAGGGATAGTGCACGGGTGTCAGTTGAATACTGAACTGTGAGCTACGACGGTGGGCTATCGGCACTGCTCGCCATCATAGCTTGCCATAGGGCATTGAATATACCCCGTAGTTGGAAGAAATGTAAAAAGAAGGAGTACATTTGCACAGGAAGCGGGCAACAGGTCGCAAGCAAAAGGTAGACAGTCAATAGGTCTACCGGCAAATGGTCAACACATAAAAAGTGTCGACATGGACAAAATGTCCACATGAAAAAAGTTGACATGAGTTTTTCATGAAAAAAAATATTTGTTAATACTTTACCATCCCAGTGGGCATACACGGAGAATAAAATAGTGTGCCGAGTGCAGCAAGGCACCTTGCGCAAAGCATGGCGAGAGGACGCGGTACACAGTGTCCATGTCGACGTATGTTGCACCCTCTCTCCTCATATACTTTTCTTAGAATATATATCTGCCACTTTTATAATTGCATCAGTGGGCAGTATTCAATGAGAAAAATTCTCCGTGTTTTATGGAGAATTTTTGCTTTTTTCGCCTTGGACGGAGCATTTTGCTCTCCAAAAGTGAACCACCCTATTCAATGTGAAATATTCGCGGTACTCTTTACCTAGCACGGCGCCCACGATCTTGATCGTGGGCATCGTGAGGTAAAAAATCGCATCGGTCGCGTCGTATGCGGGCTAAAGATGCCCGGACGCGACGCGACCGATGCGATGTCCACGATTTCCCCATTGAAAACCATGTTAAACATGGACATCGCGTCGGTCGCGTCGCGGCCGGCCATAAATGTGCACACGATGGCCGCGACGCGATGCCCACGATTTGCTATAGGAATCAATGTTAAAAGGCCCGATGGACACGATTTTCATGTTAAATGGCTGAATGGACCCGATTTTACCATAGGAAACAATGTTAAATGGGCCTTAGAGCCCAAATAGTTACCCTGAACTCTGAAATGGCCCCCCCAAAAAATGACCTTTTCATACCCCCACTATCCACGTCGGCGTGGAGTTGAGAATAGAATAGTGTGGCGAGCGCAGCGAGCCACCGAGCCCGAAGCGTGGCGAGCGCAGCGAGCCCCGCGAGGGGACGCGGATACCTTCACAGGTAAACGCGTCCCTTCGCGGGCTTCACAGGTGTCCGCGTCGCCATGGACACCTGTGAAGCCCGCGAGGGGACGCGTATAGCTGTGAAGGTATCCGCTGCGCTCGCCACGCTTCGGGCTCGGTGGCTCGCTGCGCTCGCCACACTATTCTATTCTCAACTCCACGCCGACGTGGATAGTGGGGGTATGAAAAGGTCAGAGGACGCGTACCGCCGCCCCTCGCGGGCTCGCTGCGCTCGCCACGCTTCGGGTTGACGTTGATCGTGGGGTGGCGTAAACAATTGGGGGGGCCATTTCAGAGTTCAGGGTAACTATTTGGGCTCTAAGGCCCATTTAACATTGTTTCCTATGGCCACATCGGGTCCATTGAGGCATTTAACAGTAAAATCGCTATGGGAAATCGGGAGCATCGCGTCGCGGGCATCGCGGGTACATTTATGGCCGGCCGCGACGCGACCGACGCGATTTCCATGTTTATCATGGGTTTCAATGGGAAATCGCGGGCATCGCGTCGGTCGCGTCGCGGCCAGACATAAATGTACCCGCGATGCCCGCGATGGGCGCCGTGATAGGTAAAGAGTACCATATTCGCCGTCTTTCTAAGTGATTTTCGCCGTCTCTCTCCGTGTAGAAATTCTCCATCTTTTGATGGAGAGCTGGAATGTGAACTTTTAAACTAAAAGGGTTTTTTTTTTAATTTTGGTGTCAAAAAATCAGTTTTTTTTTCTGTGAAGGGGCATGTTATTTTTATTCATGTGCTTATAGCACATGAATATATATTTAATAAAAAAAATAATATTTTTTTAATTTTTTTTTTTACACAGTGCAGCCAGCAGGGGGCCGGAGCGCTCGAGCCGCTCATTAGATATTCATATATTCACTGCACCCGATCGTTAATATGCACGATCGGGTGCAGTGAATACTGGGTCCCCCGCTGGCTATAGGGGGGGGGGCAGCCTGTGCTGCCTGGGTCCCGGGGAGCCCCCTCCCCTCCACATATGTTCTGGGGCATCCAGGGAGACTTTAATCTCCCTGGATGCCACCGTCCCACGGCTCCCTGTCAGCTCCCTGCCGTGGACGCTCGTCCGCTGCAGGGGTTAAGACTCGCCGCGAGTGACGGCGAGTCTTAAATACATTGAATAGTGGGAGCAGGAGGCTCCGGAACACGGACAGTGCATGGCGAGAGAAAAAATCTCTCGCCATGCACAGAGAATTTTTTTTTTCATTGAATACTGCCCAGTGTCTGCTGCTGCAACTGTCTTTTATTTACCATGTACTTGTTGTCCTAATTTGCTTTGTGCTGAATATCGTTATTTTCTTGTGTTTTTTTTTCTTATCTATGTATTGTCCAGCACTGTGGAACCTTTGTGGCACCATATAAAGAAACGATAATAATAATAATAATAATAATAATAATAATAACAATAATAATAATAATAAAAGTGCATCTGAGTGCACCTCTCGCCTCTAAAAATCAAACCTAATTATGTCATATGGCTAGTTTACGCTTAATTATTTGTTTAAAATAGGACAATGTTATACTAATTTCTTTTTTTCTGAAAATGTGAAAAGGGGGGGAGGCAGAACTGTCTTTCTAAAGCTAGTACACACTATGGGCGGGATGTACTAAAGGGAAAATGCGGTAAAACCCCCGTTTTACCGCATTTTCCTATGTACTATCACCGGTTCGCCCCGTTTTCGCAGGCCAGGGTATCGCCACCCAGAGGGTGGCGATACCCTATAGAAGCCTATGGGCTTCTTTCGCCGCCCGACGTACGCCGTCCGCGCGCCGCCCCCTCCTCCCGTCCTCCTTTAACCTCCTCCTCCCCCTGGTGTGACAGCCGGGAGGACATCCGGCTTCAGGGGGGAGGAGGAGATGCAGGGGGACGCTGGCAGCCGCCGGGAGGTGACGGAGACCCCCGCAGCCCACATCACAGGTATCGCGGGGGTCTCCGTTACCGCAGCCCGATGCTGGCCGCATATGTTAGTACATATGCGGTAGCATCGCGGCGGCTGCCGTGCGAAGGGCGGGGATGTATGTTGATACATCCCGCCCTATGTGATATATTGGGTCTGATTTAGAGAGGTATTCCAATATTTTGCACAGTCAGCCGATTGTTTTATTACTGCGCATGCATACTAGGGATAGGGTTACTCAGAAGTCCAATAATCAACTGATCTGCATCTGATTCTGTGTCTTTGTATGCAATCGATTGTATTTGCAAAGCTGCCAGTGGGCGTGTGAGTATAAACCTAGTGGTGGCGATATTTGCATATTTTTCACATGATATGTTGCTATGGGCAACCAATCAGATACTATCTATTATCTTTTAGAAGGTGATAAATAAATAAGAAGTAGTTTCTTATTGGTTGCCCCTAGCAACATCACATATGAACTAGAACTCCCATCTTAATATATTTCCCCCACTGTGTACAGAGGTGGCATTAGTGTACAGAGAGGTGGCATTAGTGCACATCTCTGAATCAGGTAAATTGGACAATTTTGCAACAGATCGCAATAACCATGGTACATACTTGCCAACAATCGGGCTGCTTCCTCCTCCCCGTGTTGGCGCAGCAGGAGTGTGATGGCACAGGTCAGCGTGACAGGGGAAAATTTGGGAGGAGGGTGCCACTGCAAGATTGCATTATCGTGGCCCTACCCCCGCTACACCATGCCGAATTTACCGGATTCACCAGCTCCGGGGGATTTACTCACTGCTGCTCGCTGCTGGGGGGGAGGGGAGGTTATGGCTGTTGGCTCGGAGACTTGTCAATTATTCTGGAGGCCGGATAAGTATGTAAAAATAAAAAAAAAAAATATGGAAAAATACAATTTATAAATTTGTCAGATATTTTTGCCCAAATTAAACCATACAACTGAATTAGCATGTGCATCTTATATAATTTTGTGCTTCGTCTCCATCACAGACAGGATTCTTTCCCTGAGACCTGACCTCATGTCTCTAGTTTACCCAGAATTGTGTAGATGCTTTTAAAGTACAATAAACATATGATGAGCTAATGATGCACAAATCACAAAGCATCATTGGCCCTCTGCAGGTGACATGCTGGATAAACAAAGAGTGGTACAAGGTGTTGCTATGTTCTTGCTTAATTCTTAACAAAAGGATGTTACACATCTATCCCCTTTTACAAACCCTGCTCTCCTCACCTCCAGAAATACCCAAGATGTGACTGGTTCAGATGGTGTCCATGTGCTCTGTAATAGCTGCACCTGAATACACAGGGCCTGTCCATCTGTCTTCCTGCTGTCAGGAGAGTCATTGCTGTTTTAAGCTGAGGAGAGGTACTAACCAGCAGGGTGCTTCTCATTAGAGAGGCCCTACAGAGAGCAGGGCAGGAGGAAGAGGTACAGACGTGATGTCTGACTAATACTGCAGCCCTTATACATTAATGCTTATGTGGATTACCAAATCGCCATTTTATAATCTCTGCACCTGGGGAATATTTTCACTGTAATAAGAGATAGGAACCCTGCGCACGACACCAGAACACCATAAACGTAATGCAGGGCTGCACAGGATACGTTTCTGGAGTCAGGGAAAAGTGATTAGGCTACAAAAGTTATAAAGACCGACCTCTAATAACTGTGCAGCCTCCATAAGCACATGAAAGAAATGTCCCATAAACAGCATACTGGCATTATATACTGTAGCGTGCAGCTGTTTTCATTTGTTACCAGGCATGGTCACTGTCCTGCGGTGTACTGTCAGCAGGCAGCTTGTGAGGTGGGATTGCAATATGTGATCCTATCGGTAGAATTCATGCCTTTGTAGACGCAGGGACAGGAGCTCCGAAAGGATAAAAGGCCTGATTCAGACTGATTGCTGGGCTGGAATCCTCACAGCCCAGGGATCAGGTAAATGCTGCCCTGCCAGAGTTTTTCCCGCCCTTCTGTATGGCTGCTAATAGGCGTGCAGTCGTGCACACAGGGGGAAAACCATTTGCAAACACTCACCATCAAATGGTTTCCCCCAGTGTTCGCAGCGCCAAGCCTAGACATTCTCATCGCTGCATTTGCCGTGGGGAGAAAGAGGCCACTGATGACATCAGCGGGCCACCCTCCCAACAGCCGCCTGCGGTTTCCAGGGCAGTCCGAAACAAATGCCGTCATGCTGCCCACAAACAGCCAATGGCTACCAATCACTTTGCGAAGGTCAGCGATTGCTATCCATCGCTGGTTTAATTTGCAGGGGATGAAACCCAGCGCATACGCATTATGTACAATGCACATGCGCGGTTGTTCGATAATCGCTCGAGTCTGAATCAGGCCCAAAGTGAGAGGATTTCAGATCCCTCTCCAGCAAATATGCCTTCAGAAGCATTAATCAGTTATTATGCTATCTGAGGATGGTGAAAACCAACAGAACCAAGCGCCAAAATGTGAATGGTCAATACCATTGTACCCAGTGCAAACTAACCTTTTGCAGGAGATTTCTGTGAAGTCTCCTGCATTGGGCGCATTGTAACAATTCATAACCTGATGGAGAAATTTCTTTTTTAACATCATTAAAAATAATGCTTGATAAATAGTTTCCTAACTGGTGGTTAAAATTCTCTGTGTCCGCAACTAAGGTGTAGATGGCACCTTATAACCAAGGAGAAGTGTCAAAGTACTGTTGTGTTAGTCAGGGCCAAAGGACAAGTCCCAGGCCTGGCGTGTTGTCACAGGTGTCCCTGAGTCTGACAGATGGCAAGCAGCAGAACAGAAATTGTATGTGCCACTGATTCTGTAAAGATCGGAGCACTTGGCACCAGGCTTTAAATGTAATGTCCTCCCTTTGTGCTATTTATGTGTTTGATTAAAGCAGACTCATTTGGCTGTTTTACTTAGAAATATCCTGTTTCTTTCACATTTGCTTGTACTTTTTGAGCAGAGCTGTGTTCTGTGTAATAACTAAATATTACACCGACCACTGGTAGTAAAATTTATTGCAATGTACCCTGGGGACTCATAAACAGCAAGGCATACCTAGCCAAAGAGATCATTCCAGGGTAGATGTGAGTCTGTCCTAAATGTAATGCTCACATTCTATTCCAGGGCAGTCATATATGTACAACATGGCTGCCCACATGAAAACCACTTTATTGTTTGTACAGTAAGTTTCCAAACTTTATCCCTCAGGGAACGCAAAAATGAATATTTTCCAACTCTACTCACAGAGGTAAATTTACTAAAGTTTCTAAAAATGAAAAGAGGTGATGTTGCCTATGCCAACCAATTAGATTAAAGGGAGTTTTCAATCCCCGCCCCTATTTCCGATGGGGAAAATAGCAGGCGGGCGCCTATTAATTGCTGTTGTCCCCGTCAGAATGGACCCGACTTTATAAAACAGTCTGGCCCGTTTTGCAGAGAACAGCCGTGGATTGTCGAGATCACGGCCGGATCTCATCAATCCACTGCCGTTTTTGCACCCTTTTCACCGATCGATCGGCAGGCAGGACATTGAATCCCGCCTGCGGCGTAAACTGATGAGCAGGCCGAAAATGGGCCAGGGTCCCGAATGTCAGGACATACCGACAATCAGGATTTGGGATTGAATACCCCACTATGTCTATCATTTGCTAGGATGTAATAGAAAAACGATAAACAGAATGGTTGCTATGGGCAAAATCACATATTTCATTTTTAGAATCACACGGAATCACAAGGGAAATAGTGGCACCTGTGGATGTATTAAAAGGTATCAATGACTAATTAATACGCTTATGCTTCAACAAGGTGATACGGAAAACATGCAGTTAGGTTTCCATGAGAACAATAGTTTGGAACCCTGAACTAGGATGTCAACAACCTCTAGTTAGATTTGTACTTTTAATTATTTCTAACATAATAAATTGGTTCCCAGTTTTGGGAAACCACAGCAATGGCAAATGCCAGAATAATAATATCTAGCATAAATAAATTTTAGAAATTTTAGAACCAGTTCCTCCCTGAGTTTGCCGGATGACACCAACATTAGGATATGCCCTTCTGCTCCATGAGCGGTTTCTGCCCTCCTTGAGCTTCCCTGGTGACACCAGCGGCATGATATGCCCTTCTGCTCCACAGGTGGCTTCTCTCCTCCTTGAGCTTCCCTTAGGACACCTGCACCACGGTTTAACAGGTGTACCATCCCATACAAACTCAACACAAGGTCTGAAGGCCAGATACACAGAACTAATAATCAAGTTGCTGCAGTGCACTGTGTGCTAGCAAAAATGTTGATGTTTTGTGGGATATTTAGCCTTAGCAAATGTATTTATTAAATCGGTTGTCATTAACATATTCAGCTTGCATGGCAAAATAGGATACTTATTTTATTCTGCAGAACTATGTAGTAGCTCACAAGTAGTCTTGCTCACAATCCAAATTCTTTTGGTGTGAGGATTATAGGCAAGTAATACTAAACAGAGGATAATCCCTCTAAGTTAATTTGTACAGAAAATACTGTTAAATTGTACTGACTTATCAGTAATCAACTGCTTAAGAAGAGATAATGCATACTGTACATACG
This sequence comes from Crinia signifera, assembly GCF_055691185.1. NCBI lineage: Eukaryota > Metazoa > Chordata > Amphibia > Anura > Myobatrachidae > Crinia > Crinia signifera. The sequence continues at coordinate 103,094,155 of NC_139222.1, read as the reverse complement.
CTATTACTAGCTTTTAGTACGGAGGAAGAAATCATTTATAATAATTTAGAAAATTGCAGATACTCCATGGTGTAAATACAAGATCAAGGGTTGAAGTGAGGTGGAACTGGGTGGAACCGAGTTCCACCACCTGTAATGGTCAGTCAGTTACACCTCCACCACAGCCCTGCACAGTAATTACAACATAAAAGCCTGTCCCAGCGGCTTCATTTTTCTGGCACAGCGTATGTGATGTCATACAATCTCCACTGCTGAATTGAACATGAGAGGAGAGGAAGCTGCTGGAAGGCAGAGATAGATAAGTGTATAAAGGGCACTTACTGTGGACATTTTGTGTAAGGGGGTACTACTGTAGTTCGCAAGGGGTGCTGAAAACCCTGGCCCTGGCATAGGTTTCTCCTATTGGGTGGAATGGGGGGGGGGGGGAGTGGTGGCAACATTAAACCCTGTACAAGAGAAACAGCAAACTAAATATATGTAAAGCAAAAAAGGGCCTAAAAAATGCACCACCACTCAAACAGGCACAAGCAAATATACACAAATAAACTAATAACCCAAAAATAAAATGTAATATCTGTCAAGACAATAACATGGTGAGGGACTCAGAGCTTAATGCTTTCTTACTGGGAATACATTAATAATAATAACAATAATACCTTGCACATAAAATTAATTTGAGCAAACATCTCCCTCTACCCAACTAACAGAATTGTGGTGATTTAATTTCAAGGCCCAACAGTTATGGAAAAAATAATCCACCCTGCCGGCACAATGTCCACAAAGGTCCAGGGTTTGTTCCATGTCTATTGTAAAGCACAATGGAATCTGCTGCACTAAATAAGAAACTGTAAATAAATAGATAAATAAATGTCTGTGTATGATGTGTGTACATTATGGTAATAGCTTGCAACTCCATGGCAAGCAGGTCCACCATGAAGGGATGATATTTGGGCCCAGAGTGCTTCTGTGGTCCACTGGTGTCTGAACCAGAGGATAGAGACACTCAGCAGCTGAGAGCTCTGCGCCACCAGCACATTGCAGTGACAGGAACTTTGATGCGCAGCTAGGCTGTCTGTCACACATCACTGCTGCCAGGCTCTGGTGAGTATGGACAGCCACACAAATACTTCCATTCCCCCATGGCAGGTTGGCTACAGAAGCCATAGTGATTCTCTTTCCAACCCTCTACCTTCCCCAATCCCACCACTGACTTTATTTTTTATCATTGTGGTTTTAATATTAACCTTTGTGTTTATGCTATACTACTTATGTAATTTTTATATCTGTGCAACATCTTATGGCACCCTAGAAATAAAAGGCAATAAGAATAATAACTGACTAATTATTAGCAGGCAGTGCGTGGTGTGGGTTTGTCCTAACAGAGACTTTTTTTTTCTTTTTACACCTGAACAGTAGGTTGAGACTGAGGGCCTTATTTTGGTTCATTCTTTCTGACAAAATCCTTCTTAGATGGACAAAACCATGTGCACTGCAGGGGGGCAGATGTAACATGTGCAGAGAGAATTAGATTTGGGTGAGTAATTTTGTTTCTGTGCAGTGAAAATACTGACTGCTTTATTTTTACACTGCAATCTCACTTTGAAGTAAAACCCCACCCAAATCTAATTCTCTCTGCACAAGTAACACCTGCCCCACCTGCAGTGCACATGGTTTTGCCCATCTAAGAAGGATTTTGTCAGAAAGAATGAACCAAAATAAGGCCCTGAGTTTGGAATTCACATAATGTAAATTATTAAAAACAACCTTCCAGTAAAGCTACAGAAACGTTAGTCTATTAGCAAACAACATTATCAAAATTCCACCAGTTTGTGGGAGGTGAGCCGCCTTTGCAGTTTGATTACTATGAGAGTCAGATGAAGAAATCACATCACTTAATATAGGCTAGCAGAACTATCTGATATAATAAGTAGTCAAATAACATTGGATGGTTGCAACCAATCTCCCTGTACTATAACACCTGAATGTAAATTCACATTTTCCATTTCATTTTCTGTAACTACCCAATTTGTTTCATCCCTATTTCTAATTGTAAAGCACAACGGAACCTGCTGCACTGAATGAATAAATATGGTATGGAATGGCTTTCTTCAGAAAGGACAGTTTTCTGTATTCCAAAATTGTCCTTCATTGCTGAAAGTGTCAGGCTGGGACATGAAGGACCGATCATAGAATTCAGTGGTATGGGGCCAATGTGTAGTGTAGTATATATAGTACTCAGTACAATGTACTCAGAAGTGAATTGAAATGTCGAGAAGTGGCCTCACTTGGGTGGTACCAAATGAAATGTAGGCAGGGTCAACACCAAAACAGGTGAGATAAATCCATAACTACACCTGTATGGAAGCCATTGGTTTTAATATACTTGGCAGTCTAGTGGCCCCAGTCCCAAACCACAAACCTTAACATTTCAAATGAGACTGTGGTCCATAATCCCCAGAATATCACAAATATCCCCACCCTTTCCCCCAGTACAGACCAGAAATTGTAACACTCCCAGATAGCATCCACTCCTGTCCCTTTAACAGATGTCACAATGGAAATAGATTGGCGCCAGATGAGTACAGATTGAGCCATCCTCATCTAGCCCTTTAATAGCATTAAGTGAGCCAGAGCTGTTGGACTTAATCCTATGCTAATCCCCTACTATATTGTTATATGTATTGTATTGCAGATGAGAACAATAGGCCTTGGCTCACCATGGCTATCCATAGAAGGCTAGTTGAAGAAGACTCCATCTGTATTTGCAGTGTTGGGTACTGTGCTCTGTGAACCCGCAAAGGTTTTTTTGTGTGGTAGACAGGAGTGGGTCGGGGCTAAAACTCTGGACAGGTGGCCTCATAGGTGCGTCAGCCACCTGGAAATCTTCCCTGTATAATCTATGGGCAATTCCCCCCTTGAATGTACCAGATTAATAATACCAATGCACTGCAGAAAATACACTATAGTCATGTGCATTATAAGGTAATATATGTATAATGTGTAATTCAAGTGCACAGTCTGAAACCTCAGACCCCCAAGGCCCCGGGGTTTCCCTTCTACCCTTGTAGGCCAGTCCAACCATGGCTGAAAGGATACAGAAACACTATAAAAAAATTTAAGACAATGGGGCAGATGTATTAAGACTTAACAAGAGATAAATGCAAGGGTGATAAGGAGAGATAAACGTCCAGCCAATCAGCTCTTTACTGACTTTTTTCAAACACAGCCTGTAACATGGCAGTTGGCAGGTGATTGGCTGGACGTTCATCTCTCCTTACCACACTTGCATTTATCTCTTGTTAAGGCTTTATACATCTGCCCCAATGAGCCCTTTTCATACCTCCTCACTAACTGAAAGTACCAGTCCATCTATATTGTGTGCATCTACTGTATATTTGAGAAATGAAACCCATAACAGTTAATAGCTGCTAAGGTTAAGCATAGCAAGCTAGTCAGTTTCTACAATTCCAATCTGCAATTTAGACCTTGACATGGACCTAGGACAACATGATCTATTGCAAACACCATGCTGCATACATGGCCAAAACGGCACCTCATGGAATAATGACTAATGCTAAAGTTACAAAATACACACTGTATGGAGGCTTATGCATTGAGACAAACATGGAGGAAATGCATGAAATGCACTTTCCTCCAGATTTGATTGCATTAGGACGGATGCTTTGCAGTGGTGCGACTAAATTGCGGGGACATGCATATTAATCATTATCATAAGGCATGCAGTACAGCTTCCACCTTTCCTCAAGGCGCCAAAATCCTCCGCTAACAGTGAGGGGGCAGAGGTCATCTGTGCCCTGTTATTTGCTTGCTAGGCAACAAAATGCAGCAGTAGAGCTGTAGGTCCGCTAGTATACTGACATACTGTATGGATTTATCTTACAAGTATATGGCATGTTTCTGCATAAACTGAAATGTTTTCAACCGTGTCTCCAACTGTGTGAGCAGAGAAGCCAGATCCTTCCGTGTTTCCCTAGTCCTGGAGGTTAAGTTGTTTGGACAGATAACAAGTGAAATGCCTTAAAGAATTCACACCTGCAGCTCCCATAAACAGCCCTCTCAGTGGGTGGGGAACAATTTGTGCCACTGAAAGAAAACATCCCCCATTTCAGAGGCGGATCCTGGGTGTGAGCGGGACCATAAAACTGTCATGGAGCATCAGTTTAGGATGAAAGGAAGCTGTGCTGTTGGCTGCCTCATAAAACACATCTAAACACTTATTTTTTTACATTGACCCACATAAATTATGTATCTGTTTCTACAGATGTGAGTGAACGAACATTATCAACTGACAGGTGGCTACAAAGGCATTTCTTAATAAACTATACTTTATATTCTTGATATTATATATACTTTATATTCTCTGTATTCGGATACACTGGGAAAGGGTTACATTTTTAGTTAACACTACTGTGTTTTTTTGTCAGAATTTTTTTTTTACACAGGTCAATATGGCACTATTTAGCACAACACACAAAGGCATGCATAGAGGATATTCCATCCCCGCCGCTATTTCCGACGGCGGAAATAGCAGCGGACACCTAGTCAATGCTGTCTTCCCGGCATTGAAGAGGCATCTCCTCATAACGGACCAGACTTTAAAAGCTTTCGGGCCCATTTTGCTGAGAACGGCCATGAATTGTCAAGTTCACGACCGTATCTCGACAATCCACAGCTGTTTATGCAGACACACACCCTTTTCTATGATAGACAGGCGAGCAGGACAAAAAATGGGCCAGGATCACGACTGTCGATACGTACCGACCATCGTGACTCGGGATTGAATACCCCCATAGTGGGGCATTAAAACAATATGACTTAAGCTGGCCACATACAATATTTTTGAATATTAACCTACATACAGTAGATGATTACTTTCTGGCTTTTCAACACCTGGATTGGGTCAGACAGTCTCCTGTATCTTTCAAAGTCCAAGTTCATTGGCTGACCTGGAAGTGGAAGGGATGCCAGTGGATGTATTTATGGTGTAACTAGTGAATGCAGAGCGGTGATTGCCCAGTTGGACTGTTCACTGTGTGGCCTAAACTCCATTTGACTGGTGCCTATTGCTAGTCAACCTGAGGTTTTATGCCAATAACATACCTCCCACCATTGTGAACGGAGAAGTTGGAACACCTGAGTGTACGCAACCAAAAAATGGGGTGTGACTAGGAAAAACAGGGACATGGTTTCATTGGAATGCTGTGATCTCAAGCCATGCCTCCCATTTTCTCATCATTGTGGGCGCATGCCCAGCGACACTCTGTAGACTGCTGCCCATGACTCCAGACCCTCTGTCTCCCATAGGTGCAGTGCACATGTATACAGCATATATTCACGGCTGAGCAGTGAGTGACAGTCACACTGCAGCCCACACTGCACAGTGGGACAGTCCCAAAAAAATAGAACTCTCCATCAAAAATCAGGACAGCTGGGAGGTATGCAAATATGATTTATTAACATATATGTTATCACAGTGATGAGGATAGATTAAGCTTTCAAATACAGCAACTCTCTGTGTATATGTAAAACTGAAACATGACGTAGAAATATATACCGCATAAAAGCATTTGCTTTTTTGAAAAATACACATTCGCTATTAGGCATCAACAAAACAAAAATCCACGTACAAGACAAAAATAACATCCATAAACATGTACACATAAAGGTCCTCACAGAGTTTTATGCTGTGCCACATTCTAGAACAGTGGTTCCCAACCCTGGTCCTCAAGTACCCCCAACAGTGCACGTTTTCCAGGTCACCCGGCAGGTGCACTCATTATTCAGGCACATTTGAAAAGATCCACAGGTGGAGCTAATTACAGCACTTGTGAGTCTGTGTGGAGACCTGCAAAACATGCACTGTTGGGGGTACTTGAGGACCGGGGTTGGTAACCACTGTTCTAGATAATGAACACTTAAATATACAGTGGTTACATTGCCATTGCTGCCTGGAGTTTGTATGTTTTCCTCACATTTACATGGGTTTCATCCCACAATTAAAAAGCACATTGGTGTGTTAACGGTCTGCTGTAAATTGGACCCTAATATATGTGTTTTACTTGTTAGGTAGGGTACCTAGGGGCCCATGTATCATTGATCACATTTTCAATACGATTGTGTGCAATATTAGCTTGCAGACTTAAACTGCAGAATGTGATCACGTCAGGCGAATGTATGGCTTCTGCGCATACACGGCCCCCACTGACTGCCTAGACCAGTGATGGCTAACCTTGAAACTCCAGCTGCTGAACTACACATCCCAGAATGCCCTGCATCAGTTTTAGTATGGCCAAATAGTAAAACTGTAGCAGAGCATGCTGCGATGTGTAGATCAACAACATCTGGAGTGTCAGGGTTAGCCATCACTGGCCTAGACCATACTGTATATCCCGTGTAAGTTCACATTCAATGGGAAATGGGTGCATGGTAGAGTAGTTGCTTATACACTGAATTGAGACTATTTTTCAACAAAACCATTTGGTTTTCGGTGAGGGTTCTGGGAAACCAAATTAAAGGGCACCACCTAGAAGTGCGACGAGTAACCCATTGCCCAATATTGGGAATGCTTTGTATTTACGATATTGATACATTTGGCACCATAGGTTTTTATGGGGAAATGAAGGTATCACAGCTGGTATCGGAGATATCTGCTGCGGTCCCTACTACAAACATTTGGGGATATGTAAAATTTGAAGAAAACCCCCAAAACTGGTGTTTTCAAGGAAATAGCTGCAAATGTAAATGGGCACCTTAGACTGTAAGCTCCAATAGGACATGGTCTACTGAATAATGGAATAATAAAAATGGTGGCAATAAACCAATAAACCTTGATAATATCACAAACTTTTACCAGGGTTATAGTGAGGGGGAACAGGGTGGAACGGAGTTCCAACACCACTAATGGTGAGGTGGAACATTTTAACCTCCACTTTGGCCCTGCACAGTAATTCTCACAGAAAAGCATTCTATTTTGCAGGGGGGGCGCCCAAACCCCTACCAATGGCCCTTTCTCAGCCTAATGGGGGAAGGGGAGGAGGGGTAATTAGGTGGCAGAGAGAAATGAGTTCCCCCACCTCTGCATGATCACTTTAAGCCTTGACCATTTACACACCTGCTTTTACATCTATAATAACTATACTAGTAATAAATGATAATAATACCACTACATTAGGATTCTTTTTATATGACCACCTTAAATTCACATTTTCCTTCCATTTCAAAAACACCCTGTACTGCTGAAATAATGACATTATACAATCTACAGTATATACAGTAGATGCAGAGTTTCCAGAGCACAAAGTGCAGGGGAAAGTTGTAGGTTTTATCTTTGCTGTGAGAATAAAAAGCTAAAGTGATCCTTCACTTTCCTGCAAAGTTTCCATTTTCCGTCCCCTCTCCACATTTGGTCTTGAGGCTCCCATTTCAGGGGATGTGTCTACATATGCAGTGTTTGGGGATTATTTACAGAGTTATGGCAGACAAATGGAAAAGGTGAATTGCCCCCTTGTGTACTGCTCCACTAGATTTATTTCCGTTCTGTATGGAATACAAATCTTAACCCTCGTCTAGCTGAGATTTGTGCACTAGTAGAGTTCAGAAGAAATTAGGAAGCCCAAAACAAAACCAAAAACATGTAAAAAATAAAATAAAAATGAAAGCATATAAAATAATATATAAAAAAAACACAAAAACACTGGACTGACCACCTCAGGTTATTGTGTTATTCTAAAACAGATTAAGATTTTGATATAAGGAGAAGCAGGAGAACCAGTGAAGGGACAGCACCCCAACGCAAACAAGATAAGAGTAAAGCAAACAGTAAGAGGATATCTTTAGGCCGCACTGAAGGTTATTGAAACATATTTGAATCTGGTACAGGTAATATTTCACACACATAAACCAATGTACTTCTGAATTCTTTGTGCATAGGGGCAGATAGCTAACGAGTGATACAGATTAATTAACTTATTTCACTGTACATACAAACAGCCCATTGGATAACACCTCAGACCACACATATATACAGTACTGTAACAAGAAGATTTCATTCACAGATCAGAGCATAATGGACAACTTCATTTAAGCAGCTTCCTTGTCTGACTGATGTCAGGAAGCAGGGAAATGGTTATATCATAACCCAGAAAGGGGATCTAAGAAAATATTTCTACTAAACGGGAGCAGATGATAGAGGAAGTCTCCCAGTAATATTTCATTTCTCCAGGAAGTTAGCGTTAAAACAAACATAAGCTACACGAATACTTTTGCACAGGGACAATGCACCTTTTACCCCCTAACACAGACATTGTGACATTGTGATTATGGGACATATTTATTAAAACAGTGATAGATGTCTAAACCCTAGTTACTATTTGTGGCAATTTAAGAATGGATTGGGGGTTATCATGCCCCTCCGTGCTGTAAATGCTGCTCTGATAAATATCACAACAGCAACTGAAGCATGCTTTGTTACGTACTGTATTTAATGTTAATGCAAGACAGTTCTGTAGCGCTGCCATGGTAATCTTTCTAATAAGCAACAGTACTGCAATGAGTGTGATTGTTTGGTGATAAGAATCCTCTCTGATTGGACAATGACAGCTGGTTTAAAAATGAGAGGGACTAGTTTTATGCATAGCCAGACACCGCTATTACATATACCATTTTCACACCAAAAACATTGCTCCAACCCAAGACACTGAACATGGGGCAGGAGCGGAGTTTTAGGTTAATTACCACTTTCACACTGGTGGTTGGACCTGGGTTATTCCCGTGTCGTCGCAATTCGGATCTGGGACTTTCAGTGACCTGGGTCTTCCATCTAGCAGTAGGCACTTGGAGATGATGTCATCTGCGTTCTCTACTGAGCCTGCCATTATCTCCATTTAGGGATGACTCAGGTCAAGCCTTTCACACCAGACGGTTATACGGAAAGTCTCACATTTCATTTCAAAATTCTGTAACCCACAGAACCCACAGCAAGCAAGCTTTCATTGTCTAGATATACAGTTTAAGTGGACAGCCTGCTGTTATACATTGTAAACTTGTAAATAACACTTACTGTCTCTGGTAACATTTAACAAGAAATTTTGGCAATGCAAATAATAATGTTTTCCAAGATATTACAATATGTCTGTATAGTGTTTGTTATTTCTGAGCTTCGGCGATAATGAATTACATGTGGGAGCATATGCTGTCCACATGGAGAGGGATACAAAATATGGAAGTAACTATAAAAAATGAGTGTCTACATAAAGGCATCATAAATACATCAGGCCACTCCTGTGATGCATATGTAAAAACATCTGAATTTTCAAACCTGTCTTTTAAACAACTGCAAGATGCGTATTTAGGGCGGGATGTACTAACAGGAAAATGCGGTAAAACGGGGATTTTACCGCATTTTCCTATGTACGATTACCCGTCCGCCCCGTCAACGCATTGTAGGGTGGCGATACCCTATAGAAGCCTATAGGCTTCTTTCGCCCCCCCTCCCGTGCTCCATTGTCTCCTCCTCCCCCAGCAGGTGTCACAGCCGGGAGGACATCCGACTGCAGGGAGGAGGAGACGCAGGGGGGCGATGCCAGCCACCGGGATGTGAGGGAGACCCCCGCAGACCACATCACAGGTATTGCGGGGGGTCTCCGTCACGGCAACCAGATGCTAGCCGCATATGTTAGTACATATGTGGTAGCATCGCGGCGGCTGGCAGGCGAAGGGCGGCGATGTATATTAATACATCCCGCCCTTAGTGAGATAGGAAATCAGTGTAAGAAATACAGCAATAGCAAAGAGCATCTATCTCTGCGTATCGCAGAAATAGAAAGTCTTATTCTGTTATCTAAATAACTTCCTGAAAATACTGACCGCCCATGGCAAGGATAAACTTACCGATTCACCAGACAGTCCTGATCCACTTCCTCCAGATCAGACATACGCATTGCACTGGAAAGCCAGACTACAGCTTCCAACAGCAGTTTAAATAAAAACTGCAAAATAATATAATAAAAAAATCAGGAACATGTGAAAATTTAATTTGTTAAAAATATATAATTAGCATGGATTTTTTACATTTTTTTTAACAATGAAGCATTTTTTCTCATGCAATATATATATATGCTCTTTTTAACAATGAAGCATTTTTTTCCTATGCAATATATATGCTCTTTTTAACAATGAAGCATTTTTTTCCCATGCAATATATATGCTCTTTTTAACAATTAAGCATTTTTTTCCCCATGCAATATTCATGCTATGGTGCAACAGGACAGCTGGAGGTAAGGGCGATGAATGCATAGAAATATAGAATTTAACAGCAGATAAGAACCACTTGGCCCATCTAGTCTGCCTATGTACTGTACATATAGATACTATGGTTAGTTTTTGTTGCGAGTAAAAAATTACCTACCAGTATATTTTTGGACTGTGTAAGGAAACCGGAGTACTTGGAGGAAACCCACGCAAGCACATAAAGAATATACAAACTCCACGCAATTAGGACCACGGTGGGAACTGGTTCCATAGGGCGGTACTCAACGTGGCTGGCGAGGGGATTTGTATGGCGAGGATGGCTTTTCTTCGCTGAAAACAAGCCATCCAGTCAAACCGTCTTAACCGTCCTTTCGCCGTATTCAATGTAAGTGGCAAATCCTCGTATAGGGCCTTATTCGAGTTCACTCTTTCTGACAAAATCCTTCTTAGATGGACAAAACCATGTGCACTGCAGGGGGGCAGATGTAACATGTGCAGATAGAAATAGATTTGGTGATTTTTTTGGTGATTCTTTGCAGGGTAAATACTGACTGCTTTATTTTAACACTGCAATATAGATCTCACTTTTAAGTAAAACCCCACCAAATCTAATTAGATCTGCACAAGTTACATCTGCCCCCCTGCAGTGCACATGGTTTTGTCCATCTAAGAAGGATTTTGTCTGAAAGAGTGAACTCGAATAAGGCCCCTTGAGAGGACGGCGAGGATCCCCTTAAACGATGAGGTTCCCTGCAAATGCAGCGAGTCCACTGCATTTTGTGGAGAATCCCGCCGTTTTAATGGCAACACTCGCTGTTTCCACCACACCTCAGGGAACAAGTAAGATGGAAATAGAGAGTGAAGGGGAGGCAGGGCCGGTGCCACCACTTGGCAGGTCTAGGCATTTGCCTACGGCGCCGGCCACTGGAGGTCGGCAGTTTGACCCTCGCTCCCCGTGCAAAGGGGGTACCTGCTGCGCCGTCTGGGGAGCAGGCAGGGCGGTCCATGCCGGCTTCTGACAGGAGCCTGCAGTGGTTTCCTTGTCCGCGCGGGTACTTGCGGCGCTGTGTATAAAGCTGGCGGTGGTGGAGGGTCCCTGCAGTGAATAAGAAATAACTAGCGCTATCCGCTGGGCTATGCAGCGGTGCAGGAAGCGCTGCCGGGTTTGAAAACACTGGCCGCTCGCTGATTGGCTGAGATTCAGCCAATCAGCGTGCGGCCAGTGTTTTCAAAACAAAAGCGCTTCCCGCGCCGCCGCATAGCGCTAGTTATTTCTTATTCACTGCAGGGACCCCCCGCCAGCTTTATACACAGCGCCGCAGGTACCCGCGCGGACAAGGACACCACAGCAGGCTCCTGTCAGACACCAGCATTGACCCCCCTGCCCGCTCCCCAGATGGTGCAACAGGTACCCAATGGCGCAACAGGTACCCCCCGGCACCGGGGCACCCCCACCCCGACTCGCCTGGGGTGCTCCGGTGCCTTGCACCGGCCCTGAGGGGAGGTAGTTGAATACTGATGGCGAGCTATCGGCGCTTCTCACCGTCGATAGCTTGCCGTCTGGGACATTGAATATACCCCTTACACAAGCTTGAAACTTCCCAAAACTATAACAAACGGTGGTAGTCTGCTGGGGTACCTCCCAGTACAGGGCAAGACCACCCCACTTGCTGGTTCCTGCTATGTGCCCGCAAAATATTGTGCTTGAAAAATGTCAGGCAGGAGCTGATTGGTTGGTTGTTTATCACTCTGCATTTTATCACTTTTGAAGCTTAGTGCATCTGGCCCCCAGTCCATAAAAACATCCATGTAAATCAAACTGCACGTGCACAAGGGGAAGCAGTGATAACCCCCTTTTTCAGTCACAAATACTACAAAAGTTATCATGGCTTGATAAATAGACACTTTATTATGAGAAGTTTAGATTAGTGTTGATTCTGTTGAACTTTAACTGGAACACATGATCGACTGAGCCTCTTGAATAAAGCTGACATTAGTAATCCAGATAATATTAAGGCTATGGGCCAGATGCACTAAGCTTCAAAAGTGATAAAATGGAGAGTGATAAACAACCAGCCAATCAGCTCCTGCCTGACATTTTTCAAACACAGCCTGTGACGTGGCAGGTAGGAGCTTAATGGGCTGGTTGTTTATCACTCTCCATTTTATCACTTTTGAAGCTTAGTGCATCTATGTCCTTTGACTCATAGGATGATTTCATGCTTGCCAACTTTTATACCCTATATGGAAGTTCAGGGAAAGGAGATAAAAGTGCAGTGGGGCCACAGTCTGGGCAATGAAGTCCAGTCTTAAAGACTTCTGCTCAGTGTCAAGTTGCATGGTATTGTGCTGAAGGGGTAAAGAAATGATGGTTGCAGTGGCAAACGCAGGATTTTCAGAAGGGGGTTTCCAGAGGGGCGGAGTAAAGCGCGGAGATGGACACTTAGGTGACCCAGTATATGCCGGGTCAGTTCAATTATTATAGATAGACCAAATTTATAAAAATAATAATTATAATTATACACACACACACACACACACACACATATATATATATATATATTATATAAAAGCAGTGTAGACCCCTGGGCATAGCAATGTATTGGGGCCCCTACCGATCCTCCAGCGGTAGGGGTGGGGAAAGCTTTGATGTCCTGCGGGTGGTAGGGGGTATTATATCAAACGCTCAGCATGTAGGGCCTGGATCAGTAATTTCCACTAATTACCCCTTTACTGCACAGATGGTGGGAGATGGGGTGGGAGAAGGGGGCATTGGGCTGAATGAAGGGGCCCTGATACTGTACATTACTTCCAGGGTGGTAGTGGGCTTATTATTCATAATTTTCTGGTGGGAGGATAGCTTGCTTGACTGCAGATATCTCCAGTTCCCATAAATAGATTTCTTAGATTTTAATGGAAATAAAACTAGAGAATCCCACCTACCAAATGCTATTGGGTACTAGGGAATCAGAGTTCAGGAGGCAGAGCAATCCGCCAACAAGTACATACAACTACATACCAGGTGTGTAGAGCTGGAGCAGTAACCAGCTGCTGGAAGGCTGATATCTCTGGTTCTGGGAATAGTAGAGACAAACTACTAGTGTCAATCAAAGGGGGAGAGTCCCAGCTTTTGGAATATACCCTGATCAAAACTCCAAGTCAGACAGAACCTGAAATATCTGACTGGGAATAGCAATTAACAGGCTTGGATGGGGACCACTGCTTTGAAGTCAGATATCTTCGGTTCCCAAGGGCCGATTTTCAAAATTCTTGTACCCATGGAAAGAGGGGACCCTCAGCTTTCAGCCTAGGGTCCTTACACTCCTGGGGGGGTTTCTGGGTACTCAGAAACCCCCCCTGCGTGCGCTACTGGGTTGCCAGGAGAGCAGGTAAGTTTGATTGATTGTTAAAATATGTTTCTAAAGTCCTATAGTTTGATCTTTATTACATATTGTCATCACACAGTCATCCGCTGAGTTTTTGATTTACTGAATTTAATAATACATAAGATACTGTATAAACAGCAGTGGGCTATCTGCAAATCTGAGACTCCATAATATCATGCAACATCCTCTGTGGACTGACAGCACCCCTTCCAGCATCTGTTCATGCTCCTGTCGCAAGTGACCACACCCCTTCAGTGGCAGCACACACACATGAATAGGATAGCAGGCATGGGCAGATTCTGGGGGAAGGGAGGTCCCAGGCATGTTTTGTAGCTGAGGACCCGGGCTTTCCAACGAGCCCATCTCCATGTTGCTAGCCCCCCGGGAACCAGAGATATCGCCTGGCAAAGCTGGAACATTTTCCCCATAGGACAACATGGGACCCCTTTAATTCCGACCGAAGTTTCTCCCCTGGCATTACAGAAGCTCCTGGTTGATCTCATTAAAATCCAAATCTCTGGGCTTTCAATCTGATCCCAGGCTAGTCTATATTGGTCAATTGCTTCTGTGGATATTGCGGGTAAACCTATGTTTTTATTTTTGAAAGGTAATTTCATGGCTGTTCATGTATTTGACGGCAGATTACTCTGGAAACAAACGGCCCAGTATCACGGGACCGAAATCATTTGAAGCCCACTCAAAAGTTCTTCAATATGATACTGGTCTCATGTAAATGGGTCAGTTGGTTCCAAAGATACAGTATAGCCGGTTAAACTAGATAGCCAGTTAACTGGGGTGGGGGGTGGTTTTCTCTCCCCCTCACACCAGAAAATGCAGGGACTAGGCTGGTGTAAAAGGGGCCAACCCGGGAATGTCACTACATGATCCTGTTTCTGGTGTGAAAGGGGTATTATTTAAAAATAGCCGGGACCTGCAGTTCTCTGAATACAGCTGGGAAGCCTCTCGCTCTCTGCACGGCTGTCACTTCTGCCTGGCGGCAGCTGTCCCCCAGTTACCACGAGCATGTATTCCCCCTTGGCAATTAGCATGTAATCCCACATGGCAACGAGTATGGAACCCCTGGCAATGAGCATTGAACCCTTGGCAATGAGCATGTAGGTAAGCAGTACTTATGTAGCATCATTTTTAATAGGCATTATGGTGTTTGGCATAATAGGTAATGGACATTATGATGTGTGGCTTAACATGTAATGGGCATTATGGTGTCTATTTTTAATGTGCACAATGTCCCTGTTTATGAAGCATATTGCGAATTTTGGCTTATTCTGTGTAGCATTGTATGAATTTTGGCTCAATCCGTGTGGCATTATGTGAATTTTGGCTCAATCCGTGTGCCATTATGTGATTTTTGGCTCAATCCATGTGGCATTATGTGAATTTTGGCTCATTCCATTTGGCATCATGTGTAAAGGGCAAGTATAATTGGTTCTAGTAATTTGTTCCATAATGTGTAGATGTTGTATATGGTGTTGTACACTACACTGAAGGACACGCCCCCTTTTGAGTGGCCACACCGCCTTTTAAAGAGCGTGCCTTCGGCGCGCGCACAACTACATCCTTCACTTTTGTCGCCAAGGTGGGCCTGTGTACTTTAAATGCCAGGGCCTATTTTTAATCCTATTCCTGGCCTCTCTCTTCTCTCCTCGCTGCTCTCTTAGCATGTACACTGGCACCACTAACCACCGCCCTCTCAAATCATCTCCTATCACGGTGCCCCCCCTGTCATTTTATCCTGGATCCGCCTATGATGTCAGCTGATTAAAAGTACGGAAGAACTGTATTATATGAAGTGATGCCAGTGTTGGGTCCATTGGGTTTACATTTACAATCCATAGCCAAATAAAAGTATGAATCAGCTGACAATCTTCTTTCATCTGAGGAACATAGCCAGAGTCGGGCAACTTCATCCCATCAAAAAGGGCATGCAGTAATAGATTGACAAGTCTAGGTAGACATTCAATAGGTGAACACAATATGGTCGACATGCAGAAAGTCAATAGGGACAATAAGTCGGCAGATTATTGGTCGACCGTTACAAAAACTTGGCACATTGGTTGACATGTGAATGATGACACAATTTTTTAAATTTTAGCCCAAATGTAACCTACAGTATCCTTCCCCAAATCCCTTACCCTCCCCCCTCAATGCCTACCCATCTCCTCACATAGCCTAACCCTCCCTCTAGTGCAGGGCTGGGCAATACCGGCCCTCCAGATGTTAGTGAACTACACATCCCAGGATGCTTTGCATTAGTTTTGCTATTTGGCCATGCTGAAACTGATGCAAGGCATGCTGGGATGTGTAGTTCACTAACATCTGGAGGGCAGGTGTTGCCCAGCCCTGCTCTAGTGCCTAACCCTGACAATGTTGCTAAAACAGGTGTTGAACAATTGTTTTTCAATCATTTACATGTTGACAATTTAAACATGTCGACCCTATGTACTTGATGACCTTAAGCACTGTCAACCATTCATTTATAGACCTTTTGGCAATGTTAACCTAATGCATGTCGACCATGAGATGTTGAGCTTTTGATTGTCGACATTGTCAAACTTTCAAACAGATGCTGCACAGAAAATCTACCTAAATTCATAAATGCATTTTTGTCGTCACGCCAAGACTACTGCAATGCCCTCATCCGGTGATGTCAGCTGCCCGCCCCCCCCCCCCCCGCATGTTCGTCACAGCCTCATTAGCATGAGCACGCCCATTAAACGCTATGTGTTCCCATATGCTAATGGAGCCGCCCGCCATTAGCATATGGGGGGCTGTACATTCGTGGGCGCACAATATACAATACAACACATGAGAATGAATTGTACAATACTAATTTGTTAACATTGTAACAGATTTGCAATAAACTAGAATTTTTATAGAATACATTTTTAGAGCCTTATTCTGGTTAACACGCTCCCCTGCGCATTCAAACGGGGACCAATGTTTTCCTTATGTGCATATGCTGGGTGCAAGTGGGCACGGGTGAACTGCTAGTTCGATGTCCGGTTCGCACCCACCAGTGCGGGTGGGGGGCATGGGGTGATAGCACCTGTATAGCGCAGCATATTCCGTTGAACTTTACAATTGGAACATCACTGATAGAACAAACCTGGGTAATAAAAGGCAAACACCGAGGTACAGTAGGAAGGCCCTGCTCGCAAGATTACAATCTATATAGGACAAAATTTATATTTACAGACAGCTTTGTCCATGATAAATCATTTTACATCTAATTTATCCCCTGGGCTGTCAGCAAAGGAAAAAGTTAGACGGTTTGTGATGAAGCTTCATTTAAAGAAAAGGTAAATGCTCCAACTTCCGATTTACTGAATAAAACTCTGCTGGAAGCTTTGTAAACAGAAGCTGTGTGCATCTAGCGGGACCATATGCTAGTAATGCTGCTGCCAGTAGCCCCTCCCATGTGTTATACTGTATATACAGATTCCTAAGGAGCCACCAGAGCTTAATGCGACTCCTCCTTTCTTACTGTGGGGAGGAAACTACATGAACAGCTGTGAAGACATTAGGAGAATTAAATGCACAGGCACGAGCTTGGAGAACCATCAGGCCTTCTTATGAGCTATAATACAGATAAACCACTATTACCTGAAAAAGGAATTAAGGAATCAATCTATAAAGGGGGCAGCGGGGTGTCTGCTGAATATTGCTAGCTATTATACAAAGCAGCAGGTAACGAGGGACACAATCTGGTATTACAGAAAGCATGGCTTTTACCATGCTCCGATCCATGCCCACGCATGTGATTTACCCGGATGTTAGCATGATGTCTGAAGACGAAGAGAACAGGAGCGAGAGTGACACTTCTGATCAATCGTTTGACTGCTATGAAACGTCAGCAAAGAGGAGAAAGGTTCCCCGGACGACGGGACAGGTGGTGGTAGTGAAGCAACGGCAGGCAGCGAATGCTAGGGAAAGGGATCGGACACAAAGTGTCAACACTGCGTTCACTGCCCTACGCACACTGATACCCACCGAGCCTGTGGATAGGAAACTCTCCAAGATAGAGACTCTGCGCTTAGCATCCAGCTACATCTCCCACCTGGCTAATGTACTTCTACTAGGGGAGGGCTGTGAGGATGGACAGCCGTGTTTCAGTACAGTCTACAGACCCAGGGATGAAGCCGACAGCAAACTTCCACGCAGCATCTGCACTTTCTGTCTCAGCAACCAGAGAAAGGGGGTAAGTGTTATAACTTGCAATGAATTGTAAATACTCTGATAATCTAAATACCTAAATAATGGGCATGAAATGACATACTAGAATTGCTTTTCACTTGAAACAATGTGGTTGTCATTTACTGCCCTAATTAGAAAACATTTATCCCTCCATCTATTGCCAGTTTAAAATGCAATTCAAATGTGCCTCAATAGTACGGTTCCCCATCTCCAGTCCTCGTATACCACCAACAGGCATGTTTTGCGGATTTCCTTAATCATAAACAGGTGAGTCAAACTATGTTGCTGGGTCTGTAATTATCCCACCTGTTTCTGCAATACATTAATCCTTAAACCGTGACTTGTGAAAACATGAGGTTGAGAACCACTGCTGTATAACAATGTGTGTAATTCACATTATCATTCAAATGCATTTATAACTGCATCTATAATGCATATAAAAATAGGGTTTTGAAAGTGGCTGCAATGGCATTGTATTACCTCTTACACAAAGTTCTACCCTAAGTATTCTGATTTATGTCATACTTGCCTACCTGACCCTCTCCATGCGGGAGAAAATGCTCTGTTCCTGTGCTTCCCTGGAAATGTATGATTGCCAGCACCTGTGGTGAAACACCTTTACCTAGCTCCCCACAGGTGATGGCAATCATACATTACCAGGGAAGCAAAGGAACAGAGCATTTTCTCCCGCATGGAGTGGGTCAGGTAGGCAAGTATGGTTTATGTACTGTTTGAGACACATATTTGACAGGGTTGCCTACCTGACCCTCTCCTTCAGGGAGAAAATGCTCTGTTCCTGGACTTCCCTGGTAATGTAGGATTGCCATCACCTGTGGTGAGCTAGGTAACTGATAAGAAAGGTGTTTCACCACAAGTGATGGCAATCATACATTACCAGGGAAGTCCAGGAACAGAGCATTTTCTCCCTCATGGAG
This sequence comes from Crinia signifera, assembly GCF_055691185.1. NCBI lineage: Eukaryota > Metazoa > Chordata > Amphibia > Anura > Myobatrachidae > Crinia > Crinia signifera. Next base: position 103,075,350 of record NC_139222.1, on the reverse strand, counting down.
AGGGTCAGGTAGGCAACCCTGATATTAGGGGCGGAATCTTAGGAGCAAAGGGGAAAAAAGAGTCTGTACAGTAACCGTGCACTTGGGCAGAACCCTGCAGGTGGGGCAGATGTACAGTGTGCATATGGGGGGGTTATATTAAAGAGGGGCAGGTCCAGCATTTGTGGACTACATGTAAAAGTTGCCAATATTTACCCTGCATCTCAAAATAATAAGTGTATTTGCTTCCCTTGCATTGCAACATGATTTGTCCAGGAGCAAAGTTGCTCCTTTATTTTCTAATGAAGCATCTGCCTTCTAGTTATCCTTTTATGTCTCACAATAAGTTCTTTTGAAATATAACACCATCAGATTCTGATAGGAACTTACAGTGTAGAAATGTCTCTAAAGTCTGACTTTCTAGAGCAGCACAAGTTATAATTGTCGTGTTACAGTGCAGAGTCTAGTGCTGCACTGTAACAAAGGAAAACACAGTATTTAACGACAATATTCAGCCTTTTCCTGTAGGGTTGTTTTCCCGTAGGCCTTCAGCCACATCAGCTATTGTGATAGGTTTGACCCTGGTGATGAGGTGCATTCCATAATATTTATATCCGCATACAGTAACACTGATGTCCCATACACACTGATGTCATTGCCCCCTTCTGAGTGATATTGTTTAAAATATCACTTATACCCCTTTCACATTGCAGCTGTAACACGGTATATTGCCCTTTTTTTAGTGCTTTAAAACGGTTCCAGCTGCAATGTGAAAGCTACATTGTCAATTTACCGGTTACAGAAAACCGGTAATTTGACACGTGTTAAAAGCAGGATCCTACACGTTTCTGAGCCGTTTTCCCTGCAGTCTGAACAGCTCAGAAACGGTATTTGCTACAAAGGATAACTACACTTGATCCCCGCCCACAAGCAGGAAAAAAACATTTAAAATGACATTGTATGGCTTTCTATGGGTGAAATGGGTTGAATCTGAAAGGTACAAAACGGTATTTAAACTGCAATATACCGTTACATCATGCAATATGAAAGGGGTTTAACTGGCTTTTGACCAGTTTTAAGACACGTTTAGAAAATCGGGTTGAAAGCAGGTTTTTGCAATGTGAAAGCAGTATTAGTGTTTATGCCATATATTGGCATGCATGCGTGCCCCCGCGGTCTGCCTTTACAAACAAGGGAGCGCATAGTTAATGATGGCTATACTGCAAAATTCAGCATGGCCACCTGTACCCCCCACTGCTCCCCCCTCCAGCGTCCCCTCCTGCCGATGCCGGCACTGTGCCTGGTCCGCCACCAATATTACTGTGTACACGAATTGCGTAGTGTGTACTCTGCTTTAGATCAAAATCCAGCTGCTTTCCATGCTTGCCACTGAGCAAATGTATGCTGAGTGATATCCCCCCCCCCTCGATAACTGTGAATTATATCCATACACATAAATGTGCACAACAGCAGTTCCATTAGTCATTGCCCTTTGTAGTAATTCTCTGCAATGCAATTTGCACCCATGAGGCACGTGTTTTAGAACACACTTCCCTACTTCAAAAGGCACAAGTCACATGTTTATATAGCGTTAGCATGCTAACGAGGCCTGGACTGAGGTAGATACCTATGGACAAAGTGTTAAACTTGTTAATTTTAGAACAATTAGGTTTATTTCTTAATGAAAGCAGTGTCAGTGAGTCTGATAAGTCATGCTTCCTTATACTGTACCAATGCTGACTCAACAAATGGGATAACAGCTGACCATATACTGTAGTTCAGATAGCACTCTAACGGGGAGATATGCATGATTTTTCTATGTGATTTTGCTTATCGAATCAAAATCTAATGCACATTGAATGCTCTTAGCAGCATTCGCTGCAGATTTGATCCCAATGCACGCTCCTGTATAGTGTAAATTGAATAGAAAAATATACTGTGCAGGCAAGGCTATATAGTACAGATCTGTCCTATATAGTCCAAACCTAATGCATTTTGCATACCGTTCGATTCGATCCCAAACGATTTGGGATCGAATCACAAACAAAATTGCACCATGTGTACCCCTTATTATAGAGGGTACACACACTGGGATATGCACAATTTTCTATTCGATTTTGCTTATAGAAGTAAAATTGAATCCACATCGAGTGCTTTTAGCAGTATTCGCTGCAGAGTCAATCCCGATGTGCACTCCCTTAAATAAATAGTCTTGGCAGGCAAGAGTATATAGTACAGATCTGTACTCTATAGTCAAATCTAATGCATTTTGCATACCGTTCGATTCGATGCCGATTCGATCTCAATCGAATCGCAAGCAAAATCACATTGTGTGTACCCACTATTACCTTACTGCCGGTGTTGAAGGAGGTCATGGTCATAAACTTTTCATCTTTTATTGGGATATTTCATTTAGACAGGACACATTCATACCTGTGTCCAGACACACTCTATGACACTCTATGACACTCTATGGCCAGAATATAGGTAAATTAATTCAAGCAACATTTTCCCCTTGCTTATAATATGATAGCTGTAAAATTGTTACCAAAAGCTCAGATACCTTACACGTAAATCCTTTTTTGGTCTGATAAATGGCTAAATAAAAGCTGCATTTTATTTATTAATATTCTCATGAATATACTTTTATTAAGAAAAACTACTTTCAATGACAATATTTTACTTCCTCTGGGAAAGATGGAGTTCCAGGATAGAGGCAGCACGTGAGTCTTCAGAGGCTGGTCCGGTTGCTCAAATGGAGATGTAGGTAGGCAGGGTGGGAAGAGATCAGTCACCTCAAGGAATACACCAACGGGTATTGCTCCTCTGCAGAGCCTTCTCAAGGTGTAACTAGTGCTAGTGGAAGGGTAATTGGCAATCAATTAACCAATTAGTAAAAAAAAAATTCAAAACTTAAATCTTAAATAGTCAAGCATGAGCAGGAGACAGATAAACCTTATGCAACTTATTGTTTACAAAAACGATTTATGTGCATTGAGTAATAAAGATAATTCACTTAGAAATTTTGTTAACCCGTTTCCGGACATATGGAAGTGACGCGCTTCCGATATTCGGAATGCACGGCACTTCCGGTATCCATGGAGATGGAGTGCAAGCTGTAATGCCCAGAAGGGCGGAGGCAGCCCGACAGCCAATCACTTCGCTGCACATGGCAACTGGGATGGGGGGGGGGGGGGAGGAAATGGGCATCAGCCATTTTAGTGGTGGGGATCCTAAACCGCCATTTATTGTATCAGCCGGGAGGCAGAAGTGACATAGCGGAAATTGGGCAGCGGTCATTTTGTTGGTGGAGAACCCAAAGCGCCACATACTATATCTATTAGGGGCAGAAGTGACATAGCAAAAGTGGGGCAGCAGCCATTTTTTTTGTAGGAATCCCCCCATTCAGGTACCCTTTCCTACCCATATTTATATAGGGATTGCAAGGGATTCTGGCAGCCATTTTTATAAGTATACAGTATATAACATTTCATTTATTATACAGTATATTCAAAATAGGCAGACACAGTAGGGAAGTTGTAATCTAAAAACAATATACAATATATACTAGAGATATTAAAAGTTAAAAAATAAATCAAAAATAAGAAAAAAAAATTGAGTAAGAGTAAATATAAATCGGTACTCTTTACCTAGAACGGCGCCCGTCGCGGGCATCGCGGGTACATTTATGGCTACCCGCGACGCGACCGACGCGATGCCCGCGATTTTCCCATTGAAAACCATGTTAAACCTGAAAAATCGCGTCGGTCGCGTCGCGGCCGGCCATAAATGTACCCGCGATGCCCGCGACGCGATGCCCGCGATTTCCCATAGGGAACAATGTTAAAAGGCAGATTGACCGCGATTTTACCGTTAAATGCCTCAATGACCGCGATTTTGACATAGGAAACAATGTTAAATGGGCCACAGAGCCCAAATAGTCCCCCTGAAGTCTTAAATGGCCCCCAAAATTTTTAACGCCACCCCACGATCAACGTGAACCCGAAGCGTGGCGAGCGCAGCGAGCCCCGCGAGGGGCGGCGGTACGCGTCCTACGACCTTTTCATGCCCTACTATCCACGTCGGCGTGGAGTTGAGAATAGAATAGTGTGGCGAGCGCAGCGAGCCACCGAGCCCGAAGCGTGGCGAGCGCAGCGAGCCCCGCGAGGGGACGCGGATACCTTCACAGGTAAACGCGTCCCCTCGCGGGCTTCACAGGTGTCCGTGGCGACGCGGACAAATGTGAAGCCCGCGAAGGGACGCGTTTACCTGTGAAGGTATCCGCGTCCCCTCGCGGGGCTCGCTGCGCTCGCCACGCTTCGGGCTCGGTGGCTCGCTGCGCTCGCCACACTATTCTATTCTCAACTCCACGCCGACGTGGATAGTAGGGCATGAAAAGGTCGTAGGACGCGTACCGCCGCCCCTCGCGGGCTCGCTGCGCTCGCCACGCTTCGGGTTCACGTTGATCGTGGGGTGGCGTTAAAAATTGTGGGGGCCATTTAACAATTCAGGGGGACTATTAGGGCTCTGTGGCCCATTTAACATTGTTTCCTATGTAAAAATCGCGGGCATTGAGGCATTTAACGCTAAAATCGCGGTCAATCTGCCTTTTTAACATTGTTCCCTATGGGAAAATCGCGGTAATCGCGGGTACCCGGTTTTGATGTACCCGCGATTTACCCGCGATTACCGCGATTGCCGCGATTTTACCCGCGATCCCGCGATTTCAATCGTGGGCGCCGTTCTAGGTAAAGAGTACCTATAAATCATTACAAATATAAATGAACATATATAACGGTATATAAATAAGAATGATGAAGGAATTGTTCTACAGTTTCTTCTTATGCATATTTGAGCAATATAAAGAGAAGATTGCGATAGTTTAAAGAAATGAGAAAAAGGAAGTATACATTTTGTTGTCATTAAATGTGTTTAGTGAGATGAACAGATGATTATCTTTAAGAAGTGATGTTCTCTGTGTTAAACTCTTTTTTAAATTATTATTATTATAGTCATAGTATCATTGTACTCAAGGTACACTAATTTATTTATATTTCATTTATGTAGATATATACATGTGAATGAATCTACAGTACATCACTTTATCAAAACCAAAAATGGACTAGATATTTATGTCTGTGATGTATGTGGGGCATGCATCAGCTCCCTGATTCCCTGACTCCGATCAAAGCTGCCAATTGGTGGATATCAATTATCAGGGAATTTAACATGTTAAGATTCCCCATCATGCCAATCCCATTTTTGGTGTGAATCTACAAACCAGGGAAATCCAAAATGTTGGATTTCTCAGTTCCCTCGAGCTGGTCTTTGGCAGAATGGGGAATTGTGGCAATCAGTCACAGATGTATGAGGTGTCAAGAAAACACCAGATAAACTGTAAGCATCTACTTTACACAGCATTTACTGAAACTGAACTGCTCTGTCTTTACAGGCCACAAGAAGGGAACACAATGGTAACTGTCTCAAAGTGAGAGGACTGAACACACTACGTATTCCCCAGAGATGATTTGCGATTTCTTCAGATTGGAGCTTGGACTGAAATAAAAAAAATATTTTTTATACAAAACAGAAGATGATTTTTGAAGCCCAACAGGTGACAGAAAGAAACTTCTAGAATCGTCAGCCAGAGCTATTCCTTTATCTCTGGATGCCACGGAGCACAGGACGTTTTGAGCAATCGGTGGGCACATGGCAAGGCTGTGTACATCTGGCTGTCTATGGGGGAGGGGAAACTCACCGTGCTAATTGTCTGGACCTTTTATCTAATTCAAGACAAGTCTTTGGGCCACAGACCCTTAGACCAGAACTGTATGAACTAAATATTTGTACATATGTTCCGCAAATTTATAGTTTTAATTAAAATAACATTATTGCCAGTTACATTTTTCCTGTATACGAGAGATTTTTTTTCTCTGCATAGACCTGAAGTACAGGGTAACAAGGAAATTAAAAAACTGGGCACAGATTACACTAGAACATCAAGCATCTTGACAAGCAAAGTTTACACATGTATAAATGTAGAAGATTCAGTTACTAAAGAAATACATTTCATTATGTGATACTTAGGGGTCGCTGGACCTAGGGGATGATTCTGGTTGCTTTAAAAAGCAAACTCCTTCTTTAAAAGACAAAACCATACTGCACTGCAGGTGGGGCAGATGTAACATGTGCACAGAAAGTTGCATTTGGGTGAGTTATATTGTTTATGTGCAGAGTAAATACTGGCTGCTTTATATTTACGCTGCAATTTAGATTTCAGTTTTAACACCTCCCACCCAAATGTAACTCTCTCTGCACATGTTACATCAGCCCCACCTGCAGTGCACATGGTTTTGTCCATTAAAGAAGGTGTTTGCTTATACACAAAAACCAGAATCACCCCCCTACTTTCCCAGGTGCACTAGAAGCATATTAAAAAGCTACTGGAATTTGCGCCACTGAGCATAAATATGTTGCATAGAGCTAAGCAAACTGCAGATTTGGGATACACTGTGCATAATGGTAAATGTCACATCAATTTGTAACTATAACCATACCTGCCTACTTCTGTACACTCCTCTCCGGGAGAAGCCCAGAGAGGAGTGAAAGGGGACAGAACGAGGCTACTTGTCAGGGGGCGGAATGAGGCTGACATCACCAAACCCCGCCCTATCAGTCATCCGCAGCAATATACCGGTCCACAGAATGGGGGAGGGGCTAAAATGATGATAAAATCAGAAATTTTATGCAGCGGGTAAGGGGGGTGCTGGGGCTGCAGGGCAATGCGGGAGACTTGCCCACCTTCCCGGGGAACCGGGAGGGGGACCCGATTTGCAGGAGCCTCCCGGGAGGGTAGGCAAGTATGACTATAACTAGTTACCTCTATGAATAGATTTAATTTATCAGTTTGTCTCTTAAAATGCTGCCCAGTGAAGCCTTTTTTATAGATATAATTAATGAGCATTAGTGGACACTGATGTTGATTTTATGTGTTTGAAGAGGTACTTAAATGGGATGCGGTCATCTATTAGAATGAACTTAGGTCTACAGTCATTAGGTCGACCCCACTAGGTCGACTGGCAGGAAGGTCGACCTGACTTAAGGTCGACATGGGCCAAGGTCGACATGACTTAAGGTCGAATTTGCATAAAGGTCGACATGAGGAAGGTTGACTGGTCATAAGGTCGACATGGGTTTTTCACTGTTTTTTTAGCCGACATGTGCCGACAGGCGGTATTTCATGCCCTACCATCCACTAGGGCATGGTGGGAGAATAAAATAGTGTGCCGAGCGCAGCGAGGCACCGTGCCCGAAGCATTGCGAGCGAAGCGAGCGATGCGAGGGTCCGATTCTCATTGCCAACTGTGTCCATGTCGACTGTGTCGACATTCGGATCAAAAAACAGTGAAAAACCCATGTCGACCTTATGACCAGTCGACCTTCCTCATGTCGACCTTTATACAAATTCGACCTTAAGTCATGTCGACCTTGGCCCATGTCGACCTTAAGTCAGGTCGACCTTCCTGCCAGTCGACCTAGTGGGGTCGACCTAATGACTGTAGACCTAAGTTCATTCTGACAGATGTCCCGATTCCACTTAAATTGGCCAGAGGGCCTACATATTTCCTCTGAAGTGAAACTGAAAGGTGCAAATTGTGCATCGGTAGGTTTTATAGGAAGAAACCAGATTTCCACCAGCCCAGAGCTATTGTAAAAAGTAAGTTCTTCTGTGGAGTGAAAGTGGCTGCATGCCCTTCTGCCCATAGCAAGGTGTTCGACTCTGTCATTTATATCATTTTGCTCCACCAAATACATTCTATTTGGTACTGTTCCGCAGCACGAGGCACGCTCTGTACTTTGGAAGGAATGCTATATCTAGGTCATCCCAGGACTACCAACTAGGGATGTCTATCAATCGTTGATGATTCATAATCGTCAATGGTTTGGGGCCAATATCAAATGATTTTGCCATCAATGGGAGAGAAGAGATGGTTTCTCTCTATGGATGGCAAAACAAAGCTGAGCTTTCTTTTTTTTTACACCCACAAAGCCACAGCTCCAGGTTCTGATTTTCCCATGGGCCAATTGGTCAAAGAACAGGGATGCCTGTCCACAATCTGTCCTGCCTGATTCAGCTTGTATCCGATATGATAAACTGCTTGCCGCAGCTTAGCATCAGGGCCGGCGCCACCACTAGGCAGCTTTAGGCATTTGCCTAGGGAGCCAGCCACTGGAGGGCGGTACTGAGCCACCGAGGAGAGCAGAAAAGCTGCAGCAGGGTACCCAGGATGGAATTCATCCCAGCAGGGAGCAGGTGAGTTGTATGCCCCCCCCCCCCCCTCTTGCCGGGATCAGCGTTAAACCCGCTTCCCCCCCGTGCTGGACAGTCAGCGGCAATCTCCGCTGCAGGTGCCCGCTGCCCCCCCCCCCCCTCCCCGTGCTGGACAGCAGACAATCCACGGCAGACACCCGCTGATTTTCTTCCCCCCCCTTGGTGATGTCGCAGAGAGGCAACCTGCTGGGAGCAACTGCACCCACCACAACAATCCCCCCCACCCCCACCCGGTAATCTGCGGGTGGTGCGAATACAAACTCCCCCCCCCCCCCCCCGTCGGAGCGGGGGAGAGGGGGGCGCACGAGCAGGGGGTCGTCTGGGGTGCTGACAGGGCTGGCCCTGGCCCTGCTTAGCATATATGAACTTTAACAATGTAGATGCAGGTGGAGGTGCATACCACCTCTGCATTTGCAATCGCATCAAAAGCCCTGTACAGACACTTAGATTTGCTTTAGATTTGATGTTAGATTCAATTTTCTATTAGATCTGGCATTAGATCATCCCATTCGATTTGGCATTAGATCTGTACTTTTGCATTCGATTCCGATTTCACAATGTAGGCACAATGTACTCATTCGATTTACTGGATCGAATTAGAGATTTCCTTGACAGCACAGTAGATTTTTCTATTCGATTTTGAGAAAACGGGAGCGCGCATCGAATCAAATGCAGATCGAAAGTGTCCTAAAAACCATTCGATGTGGATTCGATTTTGCTTCTATAAGCAAAATCAAATCGAAAACAAGGAAAAATCTAATCATGTGTACACAGCTTAACAGTGCATGTTTTAAGCTCTCCCCAGCATCACAATTGGAATACTTAGCTCCACCTGTAGAGCTTTTACAATGTCAGCCAGTAATTAATACACCTGTGCACCAACTAGGACTTGTAAAACGTGCACTTTTATAGGACCCTGAGGACTGGAGTTGGGAAACACTGCTCTATCAGATTCTATCCAACACTGAAGGTGCCCATACACGCTCCGATGCAGCGGGTCCGTTTTGTACTTTGAGATGCACGCTCCCACGGCATCTTATCGTACATTACAAAAAGTATGAGCTGCACATACTTTTTGTACATGCTTTTCATCGCATCGCATGCACAAGGCATGCGATGCGTGCAATTTAAGTACAAGACGGATCCGATAAAGAGTGTTTATGAGCTCTCTTGTGCCTGCAATTGCTATACATACTGTATGCATATATTGTAATTGCTGGTGATATCCAACACCATAAAAAGGGATTTGTTCACAAGAAGCGAACAGAAAGACAAATGTGCCTTTTTGGGCGCACTCTTTTATTACTTGATTATGTGATAATATTGATTATCTAAAACATAACTTTTAATGGACTCTACTCATAAAAATTAGGGAGCATTTGTAGCTGCTTTATTGAACAGTCAAAACCACATTATACCTTTGCTGTCAATCAAATACATAATATACATTTTCCAGTAGACTTGGAATTTTGTTAGCCTTGGCACATCATCATGCTATAAATTTTCAAAAGACATAATCCACATGGGCAGGGCCGGCGCCACCACTAGGCAAACCTAGGCATTTGCCTAGGGCGCCGGCCACTGGAGGGCGGAAAATGCCGCCCGGGTACCTGTCCTACCGGCGCTGTCTATTTCAATCTGGTGGCGGAGGCAGCGGGGGTCCCTGCAGTCTATTAAAAATCACGAGCGCTATCCGCCGGGCTATGCGGAAGCGCTTCTAGTCTGAAAACTCTGGCAGCACGGCGCACGCTGATCTCAGCCAATCAGCGTGCTGCCAGTGTTTTCACACTAGAAGCGCTTCCGCATAGCCCGGCGGATAGCGCTCGTGATTTTTAATAGACTGCAGGGACCCCCGCTGCCTCCGCCGCCAGATTGAAATAGACAGCGCCGGTAGGACAGGTACCACCCCACACACACCACCCCCCCCCACCCCCACCCCCCGGCACCGGGGCGCCCCCAGCCCGACTCGCCTGGGGCGCTCCGGTGCCTTGCACCGGCCCTGCACATGGGCCTTATGTTGACTGCCTAGGTCTATCACAAAAACCATCTATGTTTTGCACATACTTTTTTTATTTTTTATATATGCATAACATTATATAAATCGCTTCTTGTGAACAAATCCCTTCTTATTCAGTCACAATACTGAATGTGTTGGGCGCACCACCAATCCAAGACTTCAACAATCACTGAGAGGTAGTCCAACATATTGGTATATCAGATGTATCTTTTTGAAATGTTCTAATTGATGAATTAAGTCTGTGCGGATCCAAATACCCCCTTCTGATATCCAACACCATGCCATCTGCAAGGTCAGCTTTCAAACGTCCAGTGGGCAAAATAATTACAATATATTACACAACAAAAACATTACTAATTTAGTGTTTTATCATAATTAAATTAGAGAATTTCATGAGATTTTATTTTAGAAAAAAAGCTCTTATGTTTCATTTTAGTGACAAACATTCCGTAAATGATCTATTATTGTCCCCTATTGGTCAACAACAAGAACTAAACTCATTGCACTTTCAACTACCACAGAAATATACTCCAGCGCCACAACCCTTCACACTGACCACAAGAATGTAGCACCCCGTCCCCACATGTTGCTGGATGAGTCAATGTAATCAATGTAATCATATCCCAGTTGTGCAACAGATTGGGTCACTTCTAGATAAACACCCACATTATCAGTCATTTCATTTCTCCTCCAAATATCCTTTAGGGTATCACATACAGAAGAGTCCTATTTTGCTTTCTGTGTCAACAACACTTATAGAGATGAGCATTGTGGGATTTGTGTAAGCGATTCACAAGTCCGATCAGTGTGTCTGGACAATATTAGTCATTGCACAAGGTTCAAAATCAAATCTAAAACTGGCTCCATTAAGTATCAGTTATACTTGGTAAAATTAAGAAAAATCCTTACATATTCATTTATCATAAGTAATCCCCAAAGGAAATAAAAAGCCATACTGTGTACTTCATTTGTTTTTATTTCCAAGAACAATCCACACAGTATCAATTTGTTATGTAAAGTAACATGGAATATCTGCTATACACTAAGGGGGAAATTTAATAGGATGAGAGTATCAGAAAGTGAGAGATTTGGTAAGAAATTCCCCATTATTTTTTTAAGCGGTAATTCTCTGAATCTATCATCCTATTAAATGTCACCCATAGTGCCTATTCGGCTGTACACATGGGCTGCTGCTGGGGATGGCCGCCGGCTTATCTGTGGCAGCGACTGGGCGATTTCAATCAAGCAAAATTTCTTAGTCAAAATCGCCCATCCTCCAGCTCGTGTGTTCCGCTGTTCTGTATACAAGCCCCTTGCTCATTACACCATATTGATAGCCATTTCACTAGAGTCACAAACCTTGCCTGTTAAGCTATGGCACCAGCTCTATGCCAACATCTAATGTATCAGAGTTCTGCTCATTATATGCTAGCCAGAGCATTCTGTATAGTGGGTTATAAAAACACACGTGCGTACATACCAAGCCCTGTGGTTAAGCTTTTTATCCATGAAATTGCCTTTCTCATTAAGCAATAAGGCAGTGGACACTATGGAGGCAGGGTAGCATGGGTACGGGACATGGATGCCAATCTGTGAAACTCAGCTGTCAAAAGTTGAACCTGATAGCTGTATATTTTGTTCTATAGTTTTAAAAAATCTCCCACTTTCTGAACCTCTCATCCTATTAAATCTCACCCGTAGATTCTGATTGGTTGCCCATAACAACATCCCATCTTCAATAGAAGTTTTAGTAAATAAAGCCCATAGTCTCCAGCAATACTGTATGCCTGTTGTGGGAACTGAGACGAGGCCCCGAAAGGATTAAAAGTCTCTCCAAAAAAGATACCTTTATACGCTTCAAACAACATTTTGACTTAGTGAGTACGGTACGCATCTAAGGAAGCGTTACTCTTGACCTGGTACTGCGAATACTATATTACACTAAGTGGTGACCCCTAAACTAAAGAAACCGTTACGTGCTTGATCTAACCTCTTATGAGAGTGAGAACGGTACGCACCCTTCATCATATATATGGTCTACTCTTGGGACCTATACAGCAAGTTGTGATCTTGAGGATTTATCATCGAAAGATACCTTTATACGTTGATTATCCCTTACCTTCCTGTGAGTTGGGTAAGGAGCCCCCTCTTAAATCACTGGGGCATATCTGTATGATCTCTAAAGTGAGAAAGTCCCTCTGATACTGTATATTGTATTTTATTTTACATATACATCGAATCGAATCCTGACTGAGAAATCTCTGTCAATCAAGCCGTGACAACAAATCCGACAAGTTTGTTCTTCTTCTGTAAAGTCTTGCCAGTAGGGACGCCGTTTGCGGTCCCTCTTCCAACTTGTGGCCGCAAGGATCGGCAACGCCTTGGGACTATTTCACCTTTCGTTTGTTTTTAACCTGTCATTTATACTACTTGCAGATTGACATACTGGGATTTATAGCTTAAAATCAGCTTTAAAAAAGCCATAATTTGTATAACAATGTTAAAAAATGTGTTGTTTAATGTTTGTGCAAATATGATAAAGAAATAAAAGTTCAAATGAACTTAAGTTCGGCTGCACCCCTTAGCTAGTGTTAGACATTAGCATCTTTGTCAGCTATGCCAGATGCTCAATACTTAAATTCATGTAGTGCAGAGGAAGCAGAATGTGCTGTATAGCCACACACGTTGTATGCGGCAGAATCTGGAAGTTGTGTTGGAAATATATATCTCTTCTTTTCTCTGCATTGTGGGACTGTCACAAGGATGCTCTTTGTATTGTGTGGCATTTACACTCTAAGGGGGGTATTCAATCCCAGGTCACGACTGCCGATCCAAGACAGCATTGAATAGGCGCTTGCCACTATTTCCCCCCATTTGAAATAGTGGTGTATGGCCATCCAATTCCCTTGAGCCATCCATGACCTTCCCAGGCGGCAGGATCGCATGCGATACACATCATCTTTTTTTTAATTGCAAGCCATTCACTAATGGATTCACAGGAAGCCGGCGTTTGTGGGAAGTAACCGTCCATTTTCCTGGAGTGTCAGGGAAAATGCCGGTGTGCCCAGGGTGTTCAGGGAGGGTGTGTGGCATCAGCTCCGGCCTTCTATCGCACTGGCCGAGTCATGGGCTGAGCACAGACTGCAAACAGTGTAAAAATCATTTGATGGTGTGTGAGTTGCGAATGGATTTGCAGCTAATGGTCCATCTGCAATATTTTCCCAAGCCATTCGTAGCTTTGCAGAGGGATTATCTCTGATGGGGCAAAGGCAACCTGATTGCAAGTCTCTGCAAAGTAGCAGAGAAGCAATCGGGTCTGAATAACCCCCAGAGCGTTCTTAAACAACCACCTCCTACCACAGGTGTGAACATCGTAAAACAACACCAGTCTCTTCTTGTTTACCTGCTGCCAGCCTCCAGCCAGCTGCCAGCCTCCAGCCAGCCCTCTGTGTATGTGGTGGCAGCGGCTGCACGGGACTGTCCTGTAATGCTGCAGAGTATCTCTGTTCTTTGTTTGTTTGTAATTGATTACGTTTAGAACATATTAAAAAAAAAATACATTAAAGTTTTGTAAAAAAACAAATAAGGAAGGGGTGTCTTCAACCCCCTTATCTACATGGGGCCTTATTGTGACAGTATCTAAAACTACCCAGTTTCCTCATCACCAGCATCATTCTAACAGTGCTCAGGGAAGTACTAAGGGCCTAATTCAGAACTGTTTGCTAGGCTGCATTCACTCGCAGCCTAGCGAACAGGTCAGCGCTGCCGGCATCCCCTCGCTAGCGTGCGTCCGAAGGGGACAGAAATCATTTCATGGTCATCATGTGATGTCAGCCACCCGCCCTAAGCAGGGAACGACACACCTACATTCCCAGAGGAACGCCCAGCGTTTTCATGGGGACGTCGATAAAATTATGCCGTTCCCCTGATGCCGCCCCCCCCCCCTGCACGCTCCCTCCCTCCCCTACCCATGCAAACGCCTCAGCGAGTGTGATATTCGCAGAAGGCATTCGCACAGGGGGGTTTGCACATGTACAACTATGTGCACGCGCAGACCCCCCACCATTGGAACGGGACCGAATTTTGCCCCTTTCATTATTATTATTATTATAATTTTATTTATAAGGCGCTACAAGTGTTTCGCAGCGCCGTACAAAGGAACAATACAGGGAGACAAAGCTTGGCATAACATTGAATAAATAACAAAAATACAGTACAAATAAAGAGCACCACAGTTCAATACACATTATAGCTTGGATATAAGTAGTGAGGACTCAATCAACATACAACTAGAGGCTTTATGCCAATGATGGAGATGAGTATGCAGACGAAGATGGTCACTGAGTGTTGGAGTAAAGGAGAGCTGTGAGTGAAATGTGAAGAGAAGAGGGCTTTGACAACAGGAGGGAAGAGGGCCCTGCTCAGAGGAGCTTACAATCTAGTAGGAAGGGGAGACAGACAGATTACAAGAGGTGCACGCGAGTGGGTGGTGGTTAGATAGCAGGATGTAAAAAGGCAAAAGGTCGGGAAACCAGCTGGTTTATGCAGTGGAAGGGTACGCTTTGATGAATAGGTGAGTTTTCAGTGCCCGTTTGAAGCTTTGGAAGGTCTGGGAGAGTCTAATGAAGCAAGGGAGTGCGTTCCACTGAAGGGGTGCAGCACGGGCAAAGTCCTGTACTCTAGCATGGGAAGCAGTGATCAGGGTGGAGGAGAGACGACAGTCGTCAGCTGACCGTAGAGGGCGGGAGGGTGTATGAATGGAGATGAGGTTAGAGATATATGGAGCAATGGAATTAGAGATGGCCCTGTATGTGAGTGTGAGGTGTTTGAAGAGGATTCTGTAGGGGAATGGAAGCCAGTGCAGATTTTGTTGAAGGGGAGTGGCAGAATTAGAGCGGCGGGAGAGGAAGATAAGCCTGGCTGCAGTATTGAGGACAGATTGGAGAGGAGCCAGTTGGGATTGAGCGAGGCCGCTGAGGAGAACATTGCAGTAGTCGAGCCGTGAGATGACCAGTGAGTGGATGATCAGCTTAGTTGCACTCTGTGAGAGAAAGGGCCTGATGCGAGCAATGTTGCGTAACTTGAACCGGCAAGAATGGGCCAGGGCTTGGATGTGGGGTGCAAAGGAGAGGGAGGAGTCAAGAGTGACACCCAGGCAGCGGAGTTGGGGAACGGGGGAGATGATGGTGTTGTTAACAGTGATAGAGATTTTAGTAGGGGGCATAACTCTGGGTGGGGGAAAGATAATAAGTTTGGTTTTGTCCATATTGTCATTCAGGACTAAATTAGGCCCCAAGTGTCTCTCCTTGCACTTTTGTTACAGGTGCATGCATTCTGGGGTGCAAGTTCTGGAGTGATTTTGGGGGGCGCAGATTTCTACATCACCGCTAGAAGGCCGGAGCAGGAGGAGGAAAGCTATGTGTCTCATGTAATGTTAGCTTACTTCAGTCATCCTGCTGTCTAAAGGTGCGTACACACGGAAAGATTTAGCAAATGATCCAATCTCGTTAACGATTTCCTCATAACTCCTGGAGAAACGATTTGGTGTCATATAGTGAACGATTGTATAAACGATTGCACATGAACAATCAATCTTAACGATGGTGGAGGGAAGTGGGAGCCAGTCAGTCAGCTTTACCAAATCATTCATCGTGCATACACATGAAACGATTGGTACACATCGCTGACTGTATGCAGGAAAGACCATAGACCTCTACCAATGACTGGCGGGTACACGCATCGTCATAAATATCATTCATACACACGGAACAATTTAAGCGATTGGACGTTTCAATTGGTCAGGAACACCCAGATCTTTTGCCAAATCTATCCGTGTGTACGTACCTTAACTTGTTTCCATGTATTTTTATTCCAGTGTATATTTTTCTGCCCACAACTTTCCCTCTTCCCCTTTCCTAATTTCATCTCCTTTGCATACTTTCACCCCTTTCTTCCTGCTTCTACCTCATTCATATTTCCTTTCACCCATTACTAGTTCCACTCCAGTTCCCATTCGGGTGTTTTTATACCATTTATTTTTCCACGTCCCTGTTCAAGATGATTTACACTGTGGATGTCTCAGCACAGCTGCACTTGTGTCCTAGCCTGAGACTGGTTGGGGGATAAGGGGGGGGAGGGGGTTCTCACCGTGTCTAATGTTTTACAGACCCCCAATAAACAGCCGTGAGATTTTCTAAACATTACACAGAACCATTTTCTGATCCCTTGACCTCAGCTGAGCCCCATAAAGCTGGCACAGCCTGGTTCTGCACACTTTGTGAATGAGGAATGCTGTGCACACTGCGAGCTACTCCTCATCAGTTTTGTTCCAACTTGTTTAATTAGATTGTCAGCTCTTAAATATAAAGTTTCTCCAATTTGCAATGAAGTATATTTAAACTTGACATTGATAGTGATTTTAAAAAGAATAGAAGTAGTGATGTATCCAGGATTCAGTTGGTAGGGGAAAAAAATCCATGAGACATTTGATCACTAACACCAGCCCCATCTCCCTAACTCCCCATTAACACCAGCCCCATCTCCCTAACTCACCATTAACACCAGCCCCATTCTACCATATCACAAACTCACAAACTCCATCCTCTTATTATCACAAGCATGTAACCCCCTGGCGACAAGAACGTGACCCCTGGAAATGAGCAAGTAGATTTCAAAAATATATACCGTAATTCATCTATTGGGGGGGGGGCGGGGGGGGGGGGGGGTTCATGTATCAACCTAAGGTAGCTGGAACTTTAATCATGTGACCCCTGTTTGGTTCCCTTCTTCGCAATTCTGTCCGTCGGTATCTTGACATCTGGTTTTTCATGTTTTTTTTGTCCCGAATGTCAACATAGTCGACATGGACACCGTATCGGTGCATCGCGTCCTCTCGCATGGCTCGCCTTGCTTCGGCCACGGTTTTTATTCTCCCTCCATACCCTAGTGGATGGTAGGGCATGAAATAACGCCTGTCAGCACATGTCGACTAAAAAAAATAAAAAAACTGAAAAACCCATGTCGACCTTTTGACTGTCGACCTCCCCATGTCGAACTTATACTTGTGTCGACCTAATGACCCTGTCGACCTAAAGCCATGTCAACCTTTTGAGGGTGGCGACCTAAGGCCTGTTGACCTTCAGTGGTCGACCTAATGACCATATAGCGTAAAGCATAGTGGCAGCACAAATATTATGGGTGCTCCAGCACCCACAGAACAAGCTCCTGTGCTCTGGTATATTACTATTGTATAAATACTCTGGAGGAAAGTCCACAAAATTCAGGAGTCCCCTAAACATTCTTGTAGAGTCGGCCAGTATTTCTATAACAGAGAGTTAGGGTACTGAGATAAAAGTACCAATACGCTAATAAACTTGATACAAAGGCCCTTATTCTGGTTCACTCGCAAATACAAATTCCTTCTCAAATGGGCAAAACCATGTGCACTGCAGGTGGGGCAGATGTAACTTGTGCATATAAAATTAGAATGGCCGGGGTTTTTTTTACTTAAAAATGAGATCTATATTGTAGTGTAGAAATAAAGCAGTCAGTGTTTTCCCTGCACAGAAACAAAATAACTCACCCAAATGTAATTCTCTCTGCACATGTTACATCTGCCCCACCTGCAGTGCACATGGTTTTGTCCATTTGAGAAGGAACTTGCCTCTGAGAGTGAACCAGAATAAGGGCCAAGATGTATAGTAGATTCCTTACTCTGGATAAGTGTTCAGCCTATTGTATTCACTTTTAAAATGATTTCTTTAGTTCTTCCTGCTTCCGCAACTAGTTATAAGGATTAAAAATGGTACCAAAAGGTCCAAGTACGTCTGAGTGCCATCAATAAAATAAAGACACTGTGTAGGACTGTGCATTATTCAGTACAAATGGGTTATGGTATATAAAATTCTCATTTTGCTGGCTATGGGAGACACTTGCAGTGACTAGATAAGCATGTGATTTGCCTTCATATGATATGTATTGAAGCGTCACATTGCATTTGGCAAGTACAGTAGTCTGTTTAACATTAAAAAGAATTGATGTCAGTTCTTAATAAATTTTAATTGTTTTGAGTGTGAAAGTTGCTGGTGGGAGGGGGGGGGGGGGGGGGGGGTCCTACCTAAAAATGTCATCAGTTACATTTCCTATTTCAGAAACCCCAATAATATCCTCTCCAGCAATTAAGGCTTGAGACATAAATTGTATCCAATCCATTTTTATATACTGTCCCTACCTCATACTGAGGAATTCCACAACTTAACCACAGGATCTCCCCATATGCGGATGACAGTCTTTCTTCCGTTAGGAACTGATGACTCCTTACCCTCTGTATGTACATATGACCTTGCAAGGATTTGCAATGTGATCCTCAGAGGTGATTCACATGCTTTATTAGTATGGTGGAAAAATACCCTTTCATAAAGGGGATACGGTCATTGGGTCACCACCGAGTAGGTCGACAAGCCTTAGGTCGACACCACTAGGTCGACATGAGTTTAGGTCGACGTGCAGTAAGGTCGGCAAGACTTTACGTCGACATGGGTTAGGTCGACAGGGTCATTAGGTCGACATGGGTTAGGTAGATAAGGGTCATTAGGTCGACATGGGTCATTAGGTCGACAGGGTCATTAAGTCGACATGGGCTAGGTAGATACAGGTCATGAGGTCGACATGGTCATTAGGTCGACGGGGTCATTAGATTGACGTGAGTTTTTTTACTGTTTTTTTGCACCAAAATGTGCCGACAGGCGGTATTTCATGCCCTATCATCCACTTGGGTGTGGTGGGAGAATAAAATAGTGTGCCGAGCCCGAAGCATGGAGAGCGCAGCGAGCCATGCAAGGGTACGCGGTGGTACGTTTCTGTGTCCATGTCGCGCGCGGGTTATCATACCCGACCCCCTCCCGACCCGCATTGCGTTTAAGAAACCCAAAACCCCCTCCCTACCCCCAGGAGGCTGCTTATAAGAAAAGTGTTTTTTTAAACAGGTTTTCCTATGGGGCAGCCATTTTCCGAAAGTCAGGTTTTTTTTTTTTTATAAGCGCATCCGTCCATACAGTACAACCGGGATCTGCAACCGGAGGTACCGGCTGCACGGAGGGGGGGGGGGGGGGTTCTTAATCACATTGGGGGGGTGGGGGTGGTGTGATGTTAACCCTGGGGGGGGGGGGGGTGGTGTGATGTTAACCCTGGGGGGGGGATGCACTGGCTTTGACCCTGTATTTGGAAAGTTTCCAAAAGCGGGTCTGCCAGTGTAAAAATAACGGCACTTAAACGGTAGTATACCGTTTAAGTCATGCGGTGTGAAAGGGGTTTTACCTGGCAGACCCGTTTTTGGAAACATTTTCAAATACAGGGTCAAAGCCAGTTATGCGGTCTGAAAGCAGCATAAGCGAGTTTGGATATAATGGTCTACAGTGGCAGATTTATTAAGCTTGGAGAAGAGATAAACTGGAGATAAAGCGGAGAAAAGGTAAAAGGAGATAAAGCACCAGCCAATCAACTCCCAACTGTCTTTTTCAAACACAGCTGATTGGCTGGTGCTTTATCTCCTTTTACCTTTTCTCCACTTTATCTCCAGTTTATCTCTTCTCCAAGCTTAATAAATCTGCCCCTACAGAGTCCAGGCGGACAGTCAAAAACAAAAGGTTGATACAAACAAAAGGTCAACATGCAGCATGTAGGCACAGATAAAGGGTGACATTTAATAGGAGGAGAGATTCAGAAAGTAAGAGATTTGGTAAGAAATCTCCATTTTTTTTAAAGCGGCAACCAGTTTGATTTTGCAGTGTAAATGATTGCCGCTTTTAAAAAAAATAGAGATTTCTTACAGAGGGGGAGATTCTCTAAGAATCTCCGCCCCCCTTCGCCGCCCATCGCATTTATAATTATTGCATATGTTCTAACATATGCGATAATTACAGCAAAGGACAGCTCTTGCGTTAAGAGCTGTCCTTTGCGGTGAGAGTCGCCGGGTCCCAGCAGGTCCCAGCGGCTCCCCCCTCCCTCCCACACCCGGCGCTGCTGCGCCGGGCTCTCCTCCTCCCTGCACCCAGAAGAGGATCAGTGCAGGGAGGAGGTCACAGGTGAGGGGGGGGGGGGGGGCGATGCGGGGCGGCGGGGGTCTGTGCAGGGCGGCAGGGGGTCGTTGCGGGGCGGCGGTGGGATGCGGTAGAAGCCCATTGGCTTCTATGGGGCATCGCCAGATTTTTCTGGCGATGCCCCCCGCCGCGTTAACCCGGCGGGGGATGCTTACAGCATCCCAAAATGCGGTAAAAACCCTGGTAACGGGTTTTTACTGCATTTCTTGTTTAGAGAATCTCCCCCCAAATCTCTTACTTTCTGATTCTCTCATCCTATTAAATGTCACCCATAATGTCAACTCACAAAAAGGTTGACAGAAGCGAAATGTCAACATGGAAAAGGTCAACATGTCGAAAGGTCAACGTGAGTTTTTCAATATTTTATGTTAATGTTGACACCTCTCGACATAGACCCCCAATTAGAGTGACGCGTACTTCCCTCACCATGCTTGGGGCCTTGCGGCTCACTTTGCTCAGCACACTTTACCTTTCCTTGTGGATGGTAAAGAATTGTAAAAAACATGTTGACATCCGACCTTTTCATGGGTCGACCTTTTACTTGTGTCAGCCTTTTGTCTGTCTACCTATTGCATGTCGACCTTTTGGTGTCAAACTATTATCTGTCTGTCTAGACACTGTAGACCTTTCAATCACTTCCCCAATAAGCTGGGTAGCAGCACCAGAGTCAGGCAGCTGCTGTAAGACCAGGTAATACCCTGGCAAATATACACTGAGGCTTAGGTGCATGACAAAGAAACCTAAGGGCCCCCATACATTAGGCCGACTCTTCCGAAGAACAAGTGGGACCTAATCATACTGACAGCTCCCAGGGGAGGGGGGTCACACAGGATTTGGCACTTGATGTGCCAAGATTTGCATGTGATAAATCGCATGCATGGGGGGGGGGGGGGCCTGCAAGTAGAGAGTTGGTGGCCAGGAGAGGCAGTGGGCTCACTGGGCCGGGCAGTGAATGCCGCAAGGGGAACAGAGAATGGGGAGCGTAGGGGAAGCCGGGCAGCAGCGGGCGCACATAGAAAAAAAACACATAGAAATGAATGGACAGCCAGCAATTGGCTGCGAGCTCTCTGACTGAGAGAGCTCTCAGCCAATCACTGAATGTCCATTTATTTCTATGTGTTTTTTTTTCTATGTGTGCCCGCTGATGCCCGGCTCCCCATTTTATTTTCTCCCGGCGTTCACTGGCCGGCCCAGTGTGCCCACTGCCTTCCCTGCCCAGCTCTCTACTTGTAGCCCCCCCCCCCCATCCCCCTCCACTCCGTAAGTGCCCGGCTTCCCATCGCCACCTGCCCTGCCCTGCCCGGCTCTCTGCTTGTAGCCCACCCGCGCCCCACTCGGCTACCGGCTCCCTCCTACGCCTGGCTTCCCATACGCTGAGTCCCCTGCCCGCCTGCAGGCTGCACATAAGATTTTCCAAATCTTATGTGCAGCCCGTCCGACCTCCCGACTCCGACCCGGTGTGCACTGGACCACGCATCAGGTCGTACGGGATGTCTGCACATGCGATTTGGGGCGATTTCACCCGATACATCTGAATCGAGTGAAATCAGGCCCAAATTGCATAGTGTATGGGGGCCTTAATTACTTCCACTGCATAAATCACTAGTTAGACCATATTTTGAAAATGTGGTGTATTTAAAAAAAAAAAATCTATTTTATTCTTTGTAAACAAATGAAGGGAATGCCTCCAGTTTCCCATTGCCGGCACTAACGCCTATGAATGAACACAGAATGCTATTTTGGCAGCAGAAACACAGACACACCTTTGTACAAAATAATGAGAAAACACCCCTGCATAGAGTGTGACCTCTCAGCAAAGGTGAGATGTCTATGAGGCAGATCTCACATAAATCTGTGCCCGTACTGTGTTTTTTTACTCCCATCTGACAGTGTGCTGTGCCTGTGCCCAGGCTGTAGCTGGTAGACTGTCCCTTGTTCTCTAGTGCCAGCTCTTGTTTGCTCCCCTTGGCTATTCCGTCTTTATGCCTGGGACAGGAAGGTGTCTGAAAGTCTCAGGAAGGAAACACACAGATCACTGACCCCAGTGAGACCCTCTCTAAGGGGCTGTTCTGGCCGGCCTCCAGGATTCCCCTCACCTGGGACTATCACAGCTGCAGCTCCCTGCAAGGGATAGCTATGTGTTATTTTTTTTTCCTCCTGTTTTTATATGTTCTTTTTTTAGCTGCTATTTTCCCAGATCCCCTCCCAGATATTACAGCTGCTCGTAAATAATTGGTACCCAGAACGTCTGGATTTTTCTTTTTCCGAATACTGTGTCTCATTCATCTCTTACAGCATTAAGTAAACTACCCTCTCGGAGTCATTGGGCCTAAGAAACGTCTATTGGCATTTGCCCGTCTGCAATACAAATACAGCTACTAACGCCTGCCCTGGCATTCGTGCCTCATTATATGCCACCATAGGTCGCACCGGCCTTGTGGCAGGTGCCTTTTCTCCTCCATCTGACTATGACCACCTATGCCTGCTGTTGTGCGTATGTGACTGCAGCAGTTGCATTTCTGCACCCGTGACACTCTTAACACACACACTGAACGGGCCATGTTTGCCTGCATATCCAGCCAGGTATGGGTCATAGGGTTGGCAGCACTAAGGTCGACATGCATTGGGTCAACCACTGAATGTCGACATTGGCTAAGGTCGACACTTGAAAAGGTTGACATTGTCTTAGGTCGACAGGTCATTAAATCGACACAAGCATTAGGTCGACATGGGCAAGGTCGACAGTCAAAAGGTCGACATGGGGTTTTTCACTGTTTTTTTGTCCCAAATGTCAATACAGTTGACATGGACACCATATCGGTGTGCGGCAACTCCTCACATGGCTCACTGCGCTCGCCACGATTCCGGCACAGTGCTTCACTTGTCTCTCACTGGAGGAGCCATACCAGACAATTATGGAGGAGCCCAGTACAGATCCCACAATCGCAGAGTAGAAGAGGAGCATGAGCTTCTGTGGGATGTTGAACTTCCTAAGTTGCCTGTGGAGGAACAGCCTCCATTGAGCCTTCCCGATGATGGCCTCTGTATTGGTTCGCCACTTGAGGTCCTGGGATATTGTGGTCCACAGTAATTTGGAGGAGTCCACCAGCGACACCTGCTGACCTGCTAGCCATTCTGTTGGCGAGCACTAGTGAGATACACCAGGTGCCTTCTTCCAAAAGTCCACAGTTTTGAGTGGGTTGAGCTCAAAGTTGTTAAGGTGCCCATACACACACCGCAATTCATGTGCTGTGCGTTTTAAACTTTAAGGTTCCATGCGATTTTGGCACTGGAAGGGGATGCGATGTACTGTACTGTGCGGGTGCCATGCGATGTGATTTCAACCTCTTTTTTTTTTTTAAGTTAATAGTCACTAATGGACATCGCATTGCATCGCATGTACTCCAAAACTGATGCGATGCAATGAAGCACAAAAAGTACTGCCTGCAGATACTTTTGTGCTTTACAATATTGTACCCGTGAGAACACGCATCGCATCGCATCCCATCCCCGCAGGTACATGGTGCGGTTTAAGCTGATGCGATGCGTTTTGAACTTTAAAAGTTCAAAACACATGCTAAAATCACAGCGTGTATGGGCACCTTTACAGCTACACTACCAGGCCAACCGATCCTCTTCCCGTCTGTAAGCTGATTCATCTCCATCCTTGATGAGGCTTTTAACAGTGGTTTTGGAGAATTTTATGATCTTAACTGATTGTGATTCAGAGGTAAGTGTAGAGCAGGGGATGAGAGGATGCTGCCCTGGGAGGCCCGGTGCTGGTGGACCAAGCTTGTGAGGGGAATTCCCCTGCTTTGACCACCTATTTCTTGTCTGTTGGGAAGTCCACAATCCAGGAACAGGTAACTTTCGGGACCACTAGGCAGAATAGTTTGGGGTAGAGGAGCTGAAGTCGACAAACAGGATCCTCACATCAGTATGCAAACTGAAGGGGGTCTAACTGGGGGCCAGTCACAGCTTTCAGGTGTTTCAAGACCAGACATTTGAACAATTTCATGACCACAGGAATCAGTGCAATCGGTCTGTAGTCGTTCAGGCTTTTGATCATGAATTTCTTTTGGACTGGAACAATTGTGGAGCTATTGAGACAGGAGGAAATTCTACACAGCTCCAGCGATCCGTTGAAGATCCTGGTGAATATGGGGACAAGCTGGGACTCAAATTCTTTCAGGGTTCTTTATTGAACCTGCAATGGAAGTGGCTCAGATCGTCTGTTAATTTCTGATGTGAGGTGGAGGGCTTAGTTGTTTTCTCATAGTTGGTGATGGTCTGCATTCCTTTCCATACATATACAGGGTCTTTGGTGAAGATATTGTTTGCTATCTTGTCTGCGAATTGCTTTCACGGCTGCCTGGTTCTCTGTTGCCACTGCAGTAGGAGTCCTCTTTGTTCCGATGAAGTAGTCCGAGCTGGGCGTTGAACCATGGCTTGTTGTTGTTGAAAACGTGGAAGGACTTGGTAGGTACATGTGTCCTCGCAGAAGCTGATGTAGGAAGTTATGTTCTTGGCAGAATGATTGTCTAACCAGGCCACCACATTTTTTTTTTGTCTGGATGGGAAGAATGTAGATACACGATATATGCTGCTTGGTTTCCAGACTGTTGCAACCAGTTAGACAGTGCCGTAGCGCATGCAGTGGGGGGAGAGGAGAGGTGGAGCAAATATGGCACAATTTCATTAGAATTGCATCATGATGATCCCACCACCTCCGGATAGACCCACAAATTGTTTTATTTTGCTGTGAGAGGGCAGGACTTAGTAATATCATGCCTGCTCTCCTCATCAATATGTCCAAAGCCTGTATTAACATAAAGTGTAAGTTTTGCTGGTATTAACAAGATAGAGTGGGAGATGGAGAGGTAGATGGTGAGGCGATAGATGATGGGCGAGAGATGTACAGTACCATGCCTTGAAAAGTGATACAATTTGGAGTGATAAACCACCAGCCAATCAGCTCCTGACTGCCATGTCACCAGCTGTGTTTAAAAAATGACAGGTAGAAGCTGATTGGCTGGTGGTTTATCACTCCAAATTTCTGGCCCAGGGATAGATAGTGGAAGGCAGAGAGGCAGGAGATGATAGGACTAGCCAAGGGGTGACAGGAAGATAGTGGATGATAAGGAGATAGTGGGTGACCGGGGAGTCAGTATATGACAGCTGTGTCGACCATTTTCCATGTGCAAGGACTGCAACATGAGATGCCATTTTCTTGGCTTCCCTGCGACGGCCAGCCTCAGCAAGCTGAGGCTTAAGGCCCATACACACTGGGCAACTTTGAGTTGAAAGCAGCTAAGTTTTTTCCTTTGCGCTGCTTTCAGCTCCAAAGCAGCCTAGTGTGTACAGGCAGGCGATTGAGGGCTGATGCGTTTTACTCTATTAGCTTGCTATCACAAATGAACATTCTATTCTATTGAACCCTGAACCTGAGAAAAACACCTTGTTAGATACAGTATACTACATGCTCTAGCACGCAAGTGCCGCTCTACTTTTTGCCTACTGTACATCTCCTTTTGTCAACTTTGTCCATACTTGTTTTTGTAAAATTGTATTTGTATGATTTGGAAATGTTATAGAATAGAATTATATTTCAATTTACTGAATAGAATACTACAAATTGAATTTAGGTTGATTTGGGGCCACTAAGTTTATTTACTAAATGGCAATGCTATTCATATTACTTTGGAGGAGAATAAGACTTTTTTTTTAAGTGTAATTACTTAACGTTGAGCAGGGAGGGTGAAATGAGGATTGCTTAGAATCAAACATGATTTCTATAGATTTATTATCATGGTATTTTTGGAGAAATAAGCCTATTTAGTAACTGTGAATGCCATTTATTTAATTTTAGGGCTTATTGAGTAGGTAGGAGACATATTTTTTAAAAGCTTTAATGTCAGAGTAGTTTGGTGTGAAGGATGCTTAATTGCTATATATTGGTTCTGTCATTTAATGTTGACATGTTGACAGGGGGCCTAGTGTATTCGGTTCAGCTTGTGGTGTCTTCATCTCAGCTACTGCTTGGCCTTGACTTGGTCCCTGCGTGGAAAATTGAACTGTACTATTGCGCTCCTGGATTGCCAAGCAATGAGGGAATCCTCATTGCTTGGCAATCCAGGAGCGCAATAGTACAGTTCAATTTTCCACGCAGGGACCAAGTCAAGGCCAAGCAGTAGCTGAGATGAAGACACCACAAGCTGAACCCAATAGTCAGAACTACAAGGAAAGGTAAGAGAGAGAACAGTCTGACAACTGTTCCGATTCTCATGGGAAAGACCCAATTGTCCTGGTGTCTCACACCATGCTGCTCTGCTCAAGGATGGTGGGCTTCATACAACTAACAGTGGTGCCCACTGCTTTTCTGGCGATTGAAAGGAATGGCAAGGCTAAAGGAAACATTAGTATGGGGATGGTCACATCCTTTGTATGCAGATCACTAAAGAGCCTAAAGAGGTCCGCTGATGGGTTCGGAAGTTGATCCAATTCTAGTTAAGGGCTTGGCATGTTCCATAAGAGAAGGTATATATTATCACTCTCACCACGATAGAACCAATGCTCTCTCTTGCCCAGAACATTGGTATGACTCATGATATAAAGCATATGGTACTTGTTTCCTAGCACGGCGCCCATCGCATCGTATACCATAAGCCATACAATGGTATGCAATGTGATGCGATGTTACGCGATCGCAGCCAATGTTATACAATTTTAAATTGTATACCATCGCATTGTATGCCATTACTGTATATGCCATATACAATGGTATACGATTTAAAATTGTATAAGCACCCTAATGGGTGTTTTCAATGTTAAATGGGCCCCCCTATAAGATTATTAATTGTATAAGCACCGTAATGGGTGCTTACAATGTTAAAAGCACCCCCACTATCAACGCCAACCCGAAGTGTGGCGAGCGGCGGCGGTATGCGTCGTCCGACCTTTTCATACCCCCAACCATCCACGTCGGCATGGAGTTGATTTTATATAGTGTGGCGAGCGCAGCGAGCCACCGAGCCCGAAGCGTGGCGAGGGGACGCGGAATACATGTAAAGTAATATGCATTAAAGTAATACGCGTCCCCTCGCGGGGCTTGCTGCGCTCGCCACGCTTCGGGCTCGGTGGCTCACTGCGCTCGCCAGACTATATAAAATCAACAGTGGGGGTATGAAGAGGTCGGAAGATGTGTACCGCCGCTCCTCGCGGGCTTGCTGCGCTCGCCATGCTTCGGGTTGCCGTTGATAGTGGGGGTGCATTTAACATTGTAAGCACCCATTAGGGTGCTTATACAATAAGAAATCATATAGGGGGGCCATTTTTACATTGAAAAAAGCCATTAGGGTGCTTATAAATTTAAAATCGCATCGCATCTCATGCGGGTATATGGCATGCGCATCGCATGCCATATACCCGCATAAGATGCCATACGACTAAATATCGTGGGCGCCGTGCAAGGAAACAAGTACCAAGTATATTAATGCATCTAACCAGTATCTAATGAGCAAAAGCATTACACAGTTTTGCGACCCCACAGTAATTGCCATCTTCACCCAGTTACTGCCAATGTAAGATTGAGGCAAGCCGGCTGTTACTGTAAGCAAACAGCATTGGCAGCAGGATTTATGCCCCTCGCTGACCTTGCGAACATAGATTCTGAATTACACAGGAAAAATAATTACTGTAGCTCAAGTTCTTCTAAAAAACTGTTTGCATGGCTTAAAACATTTCATAAGTTACAACATACATAGATACTACACATATGTCAAACTGATAGCACAAATATTTTGTACAAGTGAGGCACGTATATCAATCTGTATTTTTAGCACCCCCAAAATGATGCCCCCCTCCTTGTGTTTTTCTGCATTCTCTTTCTTTCCCTTCCCTCTCACTAATCA
Organism: Crinia signifera; assembly: GCF_055691185.1. Taxonomy (NCBI): domain Eukaryota; kingdom Metazoa; phylum Chordata; class Amphibia; order Anura; family Myobatrachidae; genus Crinia; species Crinia signifera. Next base: position 103,047,015 of record NC_139222.1, on the reverse strand, counting down.
TGTCCCCCCTCCTAATCACTGTAAGTACTCAATAGAAACAGGGTGTGAGGCTAATAGCTGGGGGTGAACACTAGGTTAATTTCAGTATGCAGTTTCCCTCTACAAACAATGAGACAATCACAGCCCAGGAGACTGCGTAATGCTCCGCTCGCAGGGGAAGCTGTGCGCTCTCATACCGAGCTGCATGGAGTAGGAGGCTGGAATGTGCTCAGCAGTCTGGGTGAGTCACATATTCCAGAGATGTGCAGGATGGTCCCTGGAGTATGCGGCCAACCCTTAACAAGAAGGTCAGCAAAGTCAGAGCAGTCCTGAGAAGGATGAGTAACACACAGGGCTATCTGCTGCACTTGTGACTACATGTGATTTACTGTAATACCAAATATACTAACATAAGCTGCGCAATCAGGTGCTACAGGGAAGAAATGCATACATTCAATTTGTAAATTACATTTCCTATCGCAATGGCTGAAATTCACGAGCAGCGTTGCCACCTTCAATTTTGTTTTTGCATAGTGTAATCTTTTGGTCAAGCGTTGTGCAATGGGCATAGCCATAGTGGGTGCAGAATTGTCAATCCTAGGGGAACAAATTTTTAGGGGGGCCCAGACTCTGGTCATTGTTTACCAAGTTCTTGGAATCGCCCACTAGTATGCATTTGAGTTTCAGTCTAGAGTCAAACTCATAAAGGCAGCATAACATCTCCCATACAAAACTTTGAGGGATGGGGCTGCATGTGGGGATGGAGGGATCCCTCCTTTATAAATGTGAGGAAAACCAAATATTTGTGGCTAAACCCGGGTTTGCCAAAAAAAATGGGTGATTTTGAGGAAATAGTCCCAAATATGCTCCAAAATGGGGAAAACACTGCCACACATATAGCATATACCAAGGATCTTAGTCAAAAATAATCACAATAATGTAAGATTTAGAGAGAGAGAGAGAGAGAGAGAGAGAGAGACCTTACCAACAATAGTGTAAAGCGGAGTCAACAATGCATGAAGATGTCTTTTGGCAGAAGAGTCCCCCAAGCATGATTGCCTAGAGGTACCCATCAATAGTTTTGGCAGTACTTGTCTCAATGTGTTTTGGCACATGCTTTCAGATAAATCAGCACATCTCCTCAGTTTGCAAAGCATCTGTTACCTATATATGCACTCTAAAGGTGCTCATACATTAGGGTAACTTCTCGGAGGTGAGAAGTCGCCCAGGAACCACCCGGGTGGCAGGACAGCATTTGATTCACCATATGCAGTAATTGTGCATACAATGTACATATGCATTCCAAGCCAAACCGTTTCAAGGCTTGGCGATGCGACTTATCTAACCTTGCCTGCAGCCCGTGCAACCCTCTTGTCAACAACATGCAATATGGATGCTTTCTATGCACTATATCACCGCAGTCACATAAAAAGTGAGCAAATTGCATGTAAATCGCCCTAGTGTATGGGCACCTTTAGAAGGGAATTCAATACACCCCAATAATTAATCTATTTTCAGCTTTTTTTCTTTTTCCCCAAATTCAATTATCTCACATTTTTTTGCACCTGGATATTATCTATTTTCATAGGGGTAAATTGATAAAGATGGAAGTTATATTGAATATGGGATGTTGTTCATAGCAACCAATCATATTCTATCTAATATCTTCTTGAGGTGCTAAATAAAAAAGAAGTAGAATCTGATTGGTTGCTATGGGCAACATCCCATCTTCATTAGAACTTCCATCTAAAGGTGCCCATACACAGTACAATTTATTTATTAACATGACCCTTACGTTCTTTATTAACCCCTTCCCGACATTTGACGTACATTTACGTCATGGCCGGGATGTACTTCCCGACACATGGCATAAATGTACGTCATGACTTTAAACTGTCACTGCGTCTCGAGACGCAGTGACAGAGGGACGATGTCTGCTGTCCCTGACAGCAGACATGTCCCTGCATGCCCAGGGGGGGCTGCGATGTCGCCCCCCCGTCGGCGATCGCTGTGATTGGCTGTTCAGTGTGAACAGCCATTCACAGCGTTTTCCTGTGTTACCAGCGAATCAGACGCTCGGTAACACAGGTGTCAATCACCGCCGGGCATCAGGGGGCATGAGGGGGTCATCGGTGACGATGACACCTCACCCCACCCTCACCCCACCTGCCCCCAAGGCTGTGATTGGTCCGTGGGACCCACGGACCAATCACAGCCAAGGCGCGACATTTAAACTAACGGTGACTGCGCTGCAGACGCCATTCCGGTCTGGAGTAGCGTGCAGAGCGGTCACCGTGCCTATCTGCCGTGATACTGACCTGATCCTTGCTAATACTTACCTGATCCTTGCAAATACCTTACCTGATTACCTGATCACTGCTTGTAGCGTGCTGGACGCTTCCTGGATCTGACTTCTTGGGACTTCCTGCTGCTGCTGCAGTGTGATAGAGAGATAGAGAGAGAGATAGAGAGAGATAGAGAGAGATAGAGGGATAGTGACAGAGAGAGCTATATTTTGTGTCTGCTACCCCCCCCTTTTTGGGGGTGCAGGGGTTTTTTATATATATATAGTGCTGCTGCTGCAGTAGTGTCATAGTGATAGATAGTGATAGATAGTGAGAGATAGAGAGATAGAGAGATTTGTGTCTGCTACCCCCCCTTTTTGGGGCTGCAGGTTTTTTTTTATATATATATATATATATATATATATATAACTGTCAGTGCTGCTGCAGCAGTGTCATAGAGTGATAGATAGTGATAGATAGTGAGAGATAGAGAGAGATAGTGACAGAGAGTGATAGAGAGTGTATATTTTGTGTCTGCTACCCCCCCTTTTTGGGGGTGCAGGTTTTTTAGTGTCCTAGAGTGATAGATAGTGATAGATAGTGATAGATAGTGAGAGATAGTGAGAGATAGTGACAGAGAGTGATAGAGAGTGCTAAATTTTGTGTCTGCTGCCCCCGCCTTTTGTGCTGATCACTATATCTGAGGTGATCAGCAACTTTTTGGGGGTGCAGAGGTTTTTTTTTTTATATATATATACCTGTCAGTTGCTGCCAGTTGCACTGTCAGTTGCACCAAAGGTTGTGCACCTGCTGCCCCTCACTGGTAATCAGTGTCGCATCACTGATCACCTTTTTTTTTTTTGTGGGGTCTTTTTAAAATTTTTTTTTTACACACACTGTGATTTTGTGGGTGTCCTGTGGCCACTGTGCGCTGATCAGTGACGTACATCACTGATCAGCTTTTTCGGCACAGGGTTGATCTATTTTTTTTTTTTTTATCAAATTCCTGTTGCCTTTGAGCGCTGTTCAGTGACAGACGTTACTGACCAACATCTGTGCTCAATTTTTGGCGCAGGACCTTTTTTTTTTTTAACCCCTTCAATTTTTTTTTTTTTAACCCCTTCAATTTTTTTTTTTTTTTAACCCCTTCAATTTTTTTTTTGGTATAAAGTATTTTTTTTTTCTGCACTACATACACATTACACACTACATTCCCCCCAGGTTGAAATAAAGTTTGTACCCCCCCCTACACTATACACGTGTTGAAACATTTCACTACCAGTAACACAAAAATAAAAATGGCATCCCAAATGTCATCCCAAATGTCATCCCAGTCATCCAGAAGAATGTATTCAGCAGAGGAGGCATATGCCATGCTTGCTTCTGACTCTGACTCAGCCAGTGATGCAAGCGGGGAATTTGAAGGATTCGCCTTAAGCTCCTCTTCCTCCTCTGGTGATGAGGGACCCCCTCAAAGACGTCCCCGTAGAGCAGCTGAGACCCCCCCCCAATAATTGATCTCGTATGGACCCCACCACCAGACAATTTTGAGCCCCAGGTTCCTGAGTTTTTGGCCATGCCAGGAATCCAATTTGATTCCACAGGTCTCAGAGAAATTGACTTTTTCAAATTATTTTTCTCTGATGATTTTATAAATTTAATGGTGGACCAAACTAATTTATATGCCCAGCAGTTTATTGCTCAAAACCCCACGTCATCATTTGCTAGGTGGACCCCTGTAGATGCAGTAGAGATGATGACGTTTTGGGGTCTGGTGTTTCATATGGGCATAGTAAAAAAGCCAGAAATTAGGCAATATTGGAGTACAGATGTTCTGTACAGCACCCCATTTTACCGTATGGCCATGCCCCGGGCTCGATTTGAGACGATCCTTAAATTTTTGCATTACAACGATAATGCACAGTGCCCACCCAGAGATGATCCCACCTTTGACCGGCTATTCAAAGTCAGGCCGGTCATTGATCATTTCAGTGCCAAATTTGAAGACATGTACATCCCAGATAAATTCATTTGCATAGACGAGTCCCTTATACATTTTAAAGGAAGGGTTAAATTCCGCCAGTACCTTCCCAGTAAGAGGGCAATGTATGGCATAAAAATGTATAAGCTGTGTGAAAGCACCTCAGGGTACACCCACAGGTTTAGGGTATATGAAGGGAAGGATTCAAGAATTGAACCGCCAGAATGCCCCCCCTCCCTCGTAGGTGTTAGTGGAAAAATTGTCTGGGATTTAGTGCACCCCTTCCTGGATAAAGGTTATCACCTCTATGTGGATAACTTTTACACTAGCATCCCCCTGTTTAAGGCCCTTGGTTCAAGAGGTACAGCAGCTTGCGGTACTGTGCGCAAGAACCAAAGAGGCCTCCCAAAAACGCACATTGCCCAAGTACTGAGAAGGGGTGAAAGCAGGGGAATATGCACCGAAAATATGTTGTTGGTCAAATATAAGGACAAGAGGGATGTCCTTATACTGACAACAATTCACGGAGACAGTACCACCTCCGTCCCTGTACGAGGTACCAGTACCCACACCTCAAAACCTAATTGTATCCTGGATTACAATAGGTACATGGGCGGAGTGGATCTTTCAGATCAGGTACTGAAGCCGTACAGTGCCCTGCGGAAAACAAAAATCTGGTACAAGAAGCTGGCCGTGTATATCATCCAGATGGCACTGTATAACGCTTACGTGCTATTCCGTTCTACCGGCCAGAGGGGGACATTTATGCACTTTCAAGAGGAAGTCATAAAGGGCCTAATATTTGGGAACCAGCAGGCAGAGGGCCCCAGTACTTCTAGTACTGGCCCCCGTATTGTACCAGGGCAGCATTTTCCTGATGAAATCCCCTCCACTGGAAAAAAGGGCAGGACACAAAAAAGGTGCAAAGTTTGCTATAAAAAGGGAATAAGAAAGCAAACTATTTTCCAGTGTGACACTTGCCCCGACAAACCCGGCCTATGTATAAAGGAGTGTTTTAAAATATACCACACATCTATGGATTATTAGGTTCATAATTTCACCGTGCTTCGGGGGTCTTGCTAATGCCACATAGCACCCACCATTCATTCCACCAGAATCTGAGCCGCAAAATCCAAAAATCACTCCTTCCCTTCTGAGTCCTGCCATGCACCCAACTGGTATTTTTTGGTCACATGTGAGGCATTGCCGTACTCGGGAGAAATTGGGGCACAGATTTTGGGGTGCTTTTTCTCCTTCATACCTTTTGAAAATGAAAGATTTTGAGCCAGAACTGCATTTTTGTGTAAAAAAATGTAATTTTTCATTTTCACTGCCCACTTGTATCAAAATTGGTGAAACCCCTGGGGGTTTGAAATGTACACTATACCCCTAGATGAATTCCCTGAGGGGTGTAGTTTGCAAAATGGGGTCACTTGTGGGGGGGTTCCACTGTATTGGTGCTTTGGGGGTCTTGCTAATGCGACATAGCACCCACCATCATTCCACCAGAATTTGTGCTGCAAAATCCAAATATCACTCCTTCCCTTCTGAGTCCTGCAACTTTTTGGTCACACATGAGGCATTGCCGTACTCGGGAGAAATTGGGGCACAGATTTTGGGGTGCTTTTTCTCCTTCATACCTTCTGAAAATGAAAAATTTTGAGCCAGAACTGCATTTTTGTGTAAAAAAATGTAATTTTTCATTTTCACTGCCCACTTGTATCAAAATTGGTGAAACCCCTGGGGGTTTGAAATGTACACTATACCCCTAGATGAATTCCCTGAGGGGTGTACTTTGCAAAATGGGGTGACTTGTGGGGGGGTTCCACTGTATTGGTGCAACATAGCACCCACCATTCATTCCACCAAAATCTGTGCTGCAAAATCCAAAAATCACTCCTTCCCTTCTGAGTCCTGCCATGCACCCAACTGGTATTTTTTGGTCACATGTGAGGCATTGCCGTACTCGGGAGAAATTGGGGCACAGATTTTGGGGTGCTTTTTCTCCTTCATACCTTCTGAAAATGAAAAATTTTGAGCCAGAACTGCATTTTTGTGTAAAAAATGTAATTTTTCATTTTCACTGCCCACTTGTATCAAAATTGGTGAAACCCCTGGGGGTTTGAAATGTACACTATACCCCTAGATGAATTCCCTGAGGGGTGTAGTTTGCAAAATGGGGTCACTTGTGGGAGGGTTCCACTGTATTGGTGCTTGGGGGGTCTTGCTAATGCGACATAGCACCCACCAAAATTCCACCAGAATCTGAGCTGCAAAATCCAAAAATCACTCCTTCCCTTCTGAGTCCTGCCATGCACCCAACTGGTATTTTTTGGTCACATGTGAGGCATTGCCGTACTCGGGAGAAATTGGGGCACAGATTTTGGGGTGCTTTTTCTCCTTCATACCTTTTGAAAATGAAAAATTTTGAGCCAGAACTGCATTTTTGTGTAAAAAAATGTAATTTTTCATTTTCACTGCCCACTTGTATCAAAATTGGTGAAACCCCTGGGGGTTTTAATTGTACACTATACCCCTAGATGAATTCCCTGAGGGGTGTAGTTTGCAAAATGGGGTCACTTGTGGGGGGGTTCCACTGTATTGGTGCTTGGGGGGTCTTGCTAATGCGACATAGCACCCACCAAAATTCCACCAGAATCTGAGCTGCAAAATCCAAAAATCACTCCTTCCCTTCTGAGTCCTGCCATGCACCCAACTGGTATTTTTTGGTCACATGTGAGGCATTGCCGTACTCGGGAGAAATTGGGGCACAGATTTTGGGGTGCTTTTTCTCCTTCATACCTTCTGAAAATGAAAAATTTTGAGCCAGAACTGCATTTTTGTGTAAAAAATGTAATTTTTCATTTTCACTGCCCACTTGTATCAAAATTGGTGAAACCCCTGGGGGTTTGAAATGTACACTATACCCCTAGATGAATTCCCTGAGGGGTGTACTTTGCAAAATGGGGTGACTTGTGGGGGGGTTCCACTGTATTGGTGCTTGGGGGGTCTTGCTAATGCGACATAGCACCCACCAAAATTCCACCAGAATCTGAGCTGCAAAATCCAAAAATCACTCCTTCCCTTCTGAGTCCTGCCATGCACCCAACTGGTATTTTTTGGTCACATGTGAGGCATTGCCGTACTCGGGAGAAATTGGGGCACATATTTTGGGGTGCTTTTTCTCCTTCATACCTTCTGAAAATGAAAAATTTTGAGCCAGAACTGCATTTTTGTGTAAAAAAATGTAATTTTGCATTTTCACTGCCCACTTGTATCAAAATTGGTGAAACCCCTGGGGGTTTGAAATGTACACTATACCCCTAGATGAATTCCCTGAGGGGTGTACTTTGCAAAATGGGGTGACTTGTGGGGGGGTTCCACTGTATTGGTGCAACATAGCACCCACCATTCATTCCACCAAAATTTGTGCTGCAAAATCCAAAAATCACTCCTTCCCTTCTGAGTCCTGCCATGCACCCAACTGGTATTTTTTGGTCACATGTGAGGCATTGCCGTACTCGGGAGAAATTGGGGCACAGATTTTGGGGTGCTTTTTCTCCTTCATACCTTTTGAAAATGAAAAATTTTGAGCCAGAACTGCATTTTTGTGTAAAAAAATGTAATTTTTCATTTTCACTGCCCACTTGTATCAAAATTGGTGAAACCCCTGGGGGTTTGAAATGTACACTATACCCCTAGATGAATTCCCTGAGGGGTGTACTTTGCAAAATGGGGTGACTTGTGGGGGGGTTCCACTGTATTGGTGCTTGGGGGGTCTTGCTAATGCGACATAGCACCCACCAAAATTCCACCAGAATCTGAGCTGCAAAATCCAAAAATCACTCCTTCCCTTCTGAGTCCTGCCATGCACCCAAATGGTATTTTTTGGTCACATATGAGGCATTGCCGTACTCGGGAGAAATTGGGGCACAGATTTTGGGGTGCTTTTTCTCCTTCATACCTTCTGAAAATGAAAAATTTTGAGCCAAAACTGCATTTTTGTGTAAAAAATGTAATTTTTCATTTTCACTGCCCAGTTGTATCAAAATTGGTGAAACCCCTGGGGGTTTGAAATGTACACTATACCCCTAGATGAATTCCCTGAGGGGTGTAGTTTGCAAAATGGGGTCACTTGTGGGGGGGTTCCTAAATTTTAGAATCTTATGGTGCCTAGAAACCTACATGGTGCCTAAAAGATAATCTCATAAAAAGGAGACTCCAAAATCAAGTAGGTGCTCCTTCTATTATGAAGCCTGTGGTTTGGTCAACGTGCACACTAGGGCCACATATAGGATATTTATGAAAACAAAAGAATTGGGGGAATCAATTTTTAGTCACATTTCTCTAGTAAAATGTACTGTGTTCCTTAGAAAAATGTATTAAAATTGCAAATCTGCAAAAAAAATGAAATTTTGAAATTTCACCTACACTTTGTTTTAATTCCTGTGAAACACCTAAAGGGTTAACAAACTTCCAAAATGCTGTTTTGAATACTGTGAGGGGTGCAGTTTTTGAAATGGTATCATTTATGGGGGTGTCTCACATACAAGTCCCTCAAAGTCACATCAGAACTGAACTGGTCCCTAAAAAAATCAGTGTTTGAAATTTTCTTGAAAATTTGAGAATTTGCTATTCATATTGTAAGCCTCCTAGTGTCCAAAAAAATTAAAAGGAAGTTGAAATAATGATGGAAACATAAAGTAGACATATGGTCTATGTTAGTTATTAACTATTTTGAGTGGTATGATTATTTGTCTCACAAGCAGAAAATTTAACATTTTGCAAATTGCAAAATTTTCCATTTTTTCACGACATTTTGGTATTTTTCACAAAAAAACACAGACTGTATCGACCCAAATTTACCACTAACTTGAAGTACAATGTGTCACGAAAAAACAATCTCAAAATCACTGGGATAAGTAAAAGCAAAAAAAAGTTATCCCCACTTAAGTGATACATGTCAGATTTGAAAAAAAGGGCTCTGTCAGGAACGCAAAAACTGGCTCTGTCAGGAAGGGGTTAATCTTGGTTTGCTTCACCACTTTATCATGGTGAAGCAGCCCCGCAGTCCGCCCAAATTTATTATTGCTAAACATTTCATTATGGGAGTGCGTTATCCCCACCCAACGGGGATACGCATCCTCCCATAACCTGTGTGCGCTCCTCCCAGGCTATTTGTTATGCGCATGCACCAGTTTTCCTGACACGCGATGTGTCACCGGCGCATGCGCAGTTTTCCATGCTTGTTTGTCTCCGGCGTCTTCAAATTTAAACTGCGCATGCGCTGGGTAATGTTCGCCGGGGATGCTGTGTACCCGGCACATGCGCTGTTTTAATTTGAAGACGCCGGAGAAAGCAAGCGGCGCTGAACATGAAGCAGGAGACCCGCAGCACCAGAAGAAGATGATAATCCGGGACGGGGCTCCATAAAGAACGAAGCCCCACATCGCCGGATCATACATAAGGTAAGGCGCAGGCGCTCTTTTTAAAATAATGTAACTGCGCTATGCCTCCTGCCCTGCACCGCTGCCTGTTTAACACTCGCATCGCGGGTTTCATAGATCAGAGGAAGCGCTATCCCCTGACATAACGCACTGGGATAGCGCACATTTCCCTGATCGCCTAATAATAAATCTACCCCACAATGAGATGCAACGAGATGAGATCTAGTACAAAAAGGATGTGCAGCACATACTTTTTGAGCTGCGCGATGAGATGTGTGACGGTAGCGGGCATTTCATTGCACCAAGCAATTGTATAGTGTATGGGCACCTTTAGTAAATTTACACCATAGAATCCATGATAAGTTTAAAGACCTATTGATTTTTAAAGACACAGACAAATGCTCAAATGGGGATCATTATCCAGAATTTGTTTTTCGCATGTCTCAGCCAGGTAAAGAAGATCCACTATGATTGCAGGGTTGAGGGATATTTTGATCAATTAGACCACTAAATGAATTCCACCATTCGTAGCAGATAAGTTATTTTATTACTGACACAATTTTACTTTTTCTGTAGGATATTGTAAGTAGTTAGAATAACCCTATATATTATTATAATCTTAAAATAATTCAGTTTTTAGCAGCAAATGAAATGAATGCATTAAAGGTATTTCTTCCGTTTTGGGATCAGTGGCGTTTATACTGCTTAGCTGTTCACTGAACTTTAAGAGCAAACATTTCATGAGAAAAGGATGCCACACTTAGCCAAAAGGCAGAGAAGTACTGTACATGCCTCCATATACATGGTATTCACCATGGACAAGCTATGCTGCAACTCAGACCCAGTTCCACTCCTCAAGATAGCATCTCACCTTCTTTTATGCTTCTTATTTAATTCACTGGAGTTCATATGGTAAGTGCAAGTCTCAAGATTAATTTACCAGCCAGGTATTGTGATAGATTGTCTATGCAGTATTTGCCTTCATCATCTGCTGTGCTCAATGTGCACTTCTTTTCTGGTTCAATTGTGTCATTTGTCCTTCAGTATAACCTCTACACTGGCACGCAAATCTTCTTATCCTTCCCTAAACTCTCCCATCTTCTATGAACAGTCAACAGTCTCATTGCTATTTCCAATTGGATATCAAAATGCTAAGTGAAACAGTTTATCCCAAAATGAACACTTTCAAGCTAGACCCCTCACCATAAGCCAGTGGTTCACAACTTTTTTCTTTTTAATCACTACGCCCTAGAGCAGGGGTGGGGAACCTTTTTTGTGCCAAGGGCCATTTGTATGGGGGAAAAAAGCCATATGTAAAAATGTATCTTACAAATTGTCCTGCTGCAGCCGTCCCACACTCCGGCGGCTGCCGCTGAATAGGACTGACAGTCTCCGGCTGCTGTTGATTAGGAGGAATCTAGCGAGAACTACCAACCTGTTGCGAGAATTCCCCTGTACTTGACTCCCGGCAAAGCTGCCAGGTGGGTGGGAGGGCCACTCAGACTGGCTACGGGGGCCGCATATGGCCCCCGGGCCTGAGGTTCCCCACCCCTGCCCTAGAGCATCAGAATTTTTTCACGGCACCCCTAGGCCATAGTTTTTTCATTTAATATATTGCTTTACAAAGGATTCACTGCTCTTTATCCACATATTATGATTGGCAGCCACCAGCACTGGTTTTGCCTATGATACCCTTTTCACACCAGCCTAAATTCCCTGGTTGAGTCCGGGAACAACCCGGTACTACCTCTGGTGTGAAAGGTACCGGGACAAATTACCAGGCTAATTTGCCGGCAATCCAACCCTGCTATGTAGCAGGGTTGTTCCCGGGTTTAACCCGGGGACCTGGCTGGTGTGAATGGGTTACCCGGGTTGCCGAGTGTTCTGTGTCCTGTCCAGCGGGGATTTGATGCAGGCGGCGGGCGCAAATGACGGGACAGCCGGTGGATAATGATGACGCAGCTCTCCGGCGGCAGTGAGGGTGCCGGAGAGCTGCGTCATCTTCATCCGCCGCCTGTCCCGTCATTTGCGCCGTCGTCTGTGTGGATCCTTGGCTTGTGCGGAGGACCAGCAACCGGGGTGAGTATTCTCCACACCTTCTGCCCACCTCCGCCGCCATCCCGCTGACTGCCCGACGCCATCCCGCCGACTGCCGCCTCCTCCCCACCTCCTTCCCGCCTCCTTCACACACCAGAAAATGCAGGGACTTTTCTGGTGTGAATGGGTCCAAACCTGGGAATGTCCCTGCTTGTCTCGGGAACTGAATTCCCGGGTTTGTCCCTGCATTTCTGGTGTGAAAGGGGTATTACATTGATAATAAATATTTTGAATTAGTCCTGGATCACCAACCCAGGGCTCCCATGCAAGGGTTCCAATGCTCACCATGTGGGAACCACTGATATAAGCAATGCCACAATTACTTAGTGGCCACTAGCCTTCTGCTTTAGTGTTACCCTTTGCTTTACTGCTCTCATAGAATCTCTGGCACCTCTGCTTTCACCTGTCTCCGCGATAATCTGCCTTATGCACTGCAGCAAGACTGATCTTACATCACTGCGACCAGTGCACCGACCTACACATCCTTACACTGCCTTCCCTTATATTGTTGAATAGAGCTCAAATGATTCACCCTCACCTACAAAGCCCTCAGCATAAACATCAGAAGCTTCATCTTGAAATAGTTTCCCCAAGCCTGCCTTGGTATCTGGATAGCTGAAGACAATGTCTAAGTTGACAGTCGATAGATTGACAACATATGGTTAACATACATGTGGTCAACGTAGTCAAAAGGTCGACACAAGCAATGGTTCGACATGACAATGGCCAGCACATGAAAAAGTCAACATGCGTTTAATTTCTTTGGACTTTTTCAATGTTACCATCCACGTGGCTGCTGATTGGGAATGGAAAAGTTGTTTGCGAGCCATACAAGAGTGAGCATCACTCACCCCATTCCAGAAGGGTGTGATCCGTGTCGCTGAAATGTTTTAAGATATATATTTAAACAAACTATCTACACACACCCTTTTATTTTCACTTTTAAAATGGGCCCTTTTAGGTGCGTTGCTTAGCAGCCAGATATAGGGCCTGATTCAGAGCTGATTGCAAGGGCCAAATCTTTCTCATATGGGCAAAACCATGTTGCACTGCAGGTGGGGCTGATGTAACATGTGCAGAGAGAGCTGCATTGGGTTGGGTGTGTTCAAACTGATATCTAAATCGTATAACACCCAAATGTAACTCTCTGCTGCACATGTTACATCTGCCCCATCTGCAGTGCGGCATGGTTTTGCCAATTTGATAAAGATTTTGTTTTTGTGATCCGTGCTGAATCAGGCCCATACTGTGGCATATCCACACAACTATATATCTCAACATTAGGGTCTCCTAGCAGCCATGACCCAACCTCCTATAACTGAGCTACCATTCTGCTTGCACACAAACCCAAACCCAATGAACATGCTCACCTCTGAAAAATGTATTAAATACACCACATTTGCATTACCATTTCCCCAGGTGATTTGACCAACACAAACATTCTGGTTAATGAAGCCTAATATTGGTTCCACAATATCTATCACATACTGTAATAGCAACAAACATCAGTTTTTATCATTACAGGGAATATAAAAAGGCAGGTATCCATTTGTAGTCTGCTGAGACCACCATATTATCCCTGCTTCTTCTATTCCACTATTGTCTCCACACATATTTACACTTGTATTTTCAACCTAATAACAGCTTAAATACATTCAATATCCACTGAGTCATCTCTCTCTCTCTAGATCTATATATATATACATATTATGTCGGTACTTGTTTCCTAGCACGGCGCCCATCGCATCGCATACCATAAGGCATACGATGGTATGCGATGTAATGCGATGTTAGCCGATGTTATACAATTTTAAATTGTATACCATCGAATTGTATGCCATTGTATGGCATAAACAATGGTATATGATTTTAAATTGTATAAGCACCCTAATGGGTGTTTTCAATGTTAAATGTGCCCCCTATAAGATAAATAATTGTATAAGCACCGTAATAGGTGCTTACAAAGTTAAAAGCACCCCCACGCCACCCATACTATCAACCCCAACCCGAAGCAAGGCGAGCGCAGCGAGCCCACGAGGGGCGGCGGTACGCGTCCTCCAACCTTTTCATATCACCACTATCCACGTAGGCGTGGAGTTGATTTTATATAGTGTGGCGAGCCCGAAGCGTGGCGAGCGGACGTGGAATACATGTGAAGTAATGCACGTCCCCTCGCCACGCTTCAGGCTCGGTGGCTCGCCACACTATATAAAATCAACTCCACGCCAACGTGGATAGTGGGGGTATGAAAAGGTCGGAGGACACGTACCGCCGCCCCTCGCGGGCTCGCTGCGCTCGCCACGCTTCGGGTTGGCGTTGATAGTGGCGGTGGCGTGGGGGTGCATTTAACATTGTAAGCACCTATTAAGGTGCTTATACAATTAAAAATCGTATAGGGGGAACATTTAACATTGAAAAAACCCATTAGGGTGCTTATACAATTTAAAATCGCATTGCATTGCATTGTATGCCATATACAATGGTATACAATTTTAAATTGAATACAATGCCATACGACTGAATATCGTGGGCGCCGTGCTAGGAAACAAGTACCATTATGTCTACTGTCCGTATGGCTCTGAAACACTGCTATCTGTTGGCAGTGAGCGAAACTACATCTCTTTCTCTCTCACACATGCACAAACACAGAGGCAATCACAAGGTAGCAGACTAGCTTTCAAAACATTAGCTTCCAGCTGTGGCTTATTAGTTGTTAATAAAAATTATTTGAACATTAGGACACCAAGCATAAGAAGTCATATGTAGCCTCTGGAGGGGGGAATATATATATATATATATATATATATATATATATATATATACACATACACACACATATATATAGCATTTAAGTATATAGCCAGAATAGAATCTGCCTGGGCTACATGTAGTCTCCCTTATGGAAAGCATCTGCAGTGTCGGTCTCAGTACTGGCACTGCAAGCTAAGCAGTCACTCAGACTAATCATTTACAGCATCAGCATCAAAATCTGAAATCATAGCACACACATTGTTGGTCACAGAAAATGGGAAGTGTGTGCTGCAAATACAGTGCACTTGTTTATTATTTGTTTCATATACTGACAGGAACAACTTATACAATAGAGCATTAAATGTGTCTGCATGAAGACACATTTTAAGATGCATTATGATGCAGCCACATACTAGATACACCAGCCGTCATCAACTGCTCCTCCTAATATCTCTAGTTGGTGGCTGTTGGGGGTAATCATTTTTAAAAGCCAGAAAATGTATTGACATCATGGCACTAATGGTCTGACCCAGCCTTAGCAGCCATATAGTCTGGTGGACGTGCAGGCACTTTCACAACTACACATAGGCCCTTATTCTGATTGAGTCGGACGGCTGCGTGTTCGGTCGGACGGCCAATGTATTGTTTTTGCGCATGTGAAAAGGCGTTTCCAGCTGACATAGCCGGATGCCAGCTGCCCACCCATATCCCTGCTTTCGCATGGAGAAATGTCCGATTGGTCTGGAGCACTTGGAGCTGTCTGACCTCTCGGCCCATCATTCGATGGTCGGCGACCATCAGAGGATGGGGGAGGTTCCCAGAGATGGGGAGTTGTTCACATGAAACATCCACTCGCAGTCCGTTCGCTCATCGTCTTACCGCATTCGGACGGTGTGAACGATCCGTGCGGTAGGCCTGGCTAAAAACACTCGGTGGCCGTCCGAAATACGCATCCGTCCAAGTCAACTAGAATAAGGGCCATAGTGACTACTTGAGCATACAGGTGCTTGTACCTGGGACCTGTAGTGTCACATAGTAAATAACTAAAACAATAAAAGACAACAGTAAAAGTTAGTTTATTTAAATACACATTTCTCCCACTCTCTCATTTACCACTTTATTAAACTAATAGATCCAACAGCATCCCCAACCTCCCTCTCCCCCATTCTTGCACAAAGTAATATACTGTAAGCCATCATTATATTATTCAATTAATGCTTGGAAGCTAAGGTTGATACCTACATTATATTGAATTCAGTGCTGAGCTCATGTGGAGCCTAGGCATCTGCTGGCTGTATTACCACAATATAACGGATCCATTTATTAGGCAGGTCATTAGTTAGGATGTGATAGACATTAATGGAAACAGAATGCAGATCCATTAAGATCTGCCCTGGCACACACTCCAATCATGCAGCCTGATGAAGCTGCTTACAAGGGAAAACCAGAATCATAATCTGACATACCTGTAGATGAGGGATCCCATGTAGGCTTCATGTTATTCATAGTGGGAAAATGATTTGCTCTAGGATCCAAAAGACCTAGACCGTGTTCTAGTGATATATATGAACAACAAAAGATCACCCATCCCCAATCACAATGCAGACGTTAACAATTTGAAAACTTTTTTCAAGTTCACCCACTTTAAAAACTGCTGTTATCCAGTTGTTTTTTGCCTTTACAACTTTTTGCAACATTTACAATTTTTTGGAAATAATCTAAATGCTCTTTCCAGTCAGATATTTCAGGTTCTGTCTGATATAGAGTTTTTCTGAGGGTATATTCCAAAAGCTGGGACTCTCCCCATTTGATGGACACTAGTAGCTTGTCTCTACCAGCATTCCAGCAGCTGGTCACAGCTCCAGCTCCACACACCTGGTATGTAGTTTTATATACTTGTTGGCAAATTGCTCTGCCTCCTGATCTCTGATCCTCTAGTCCCCAGTACCATTTGGTAGGTGGGATTCTCTAATTTTATTCCATTAAAATCTAAGAAATCTATTTCTGGGAACTGGAGATATCTGCAGTCAAGCAAGCTGTCCTCCCACCAGAAAATTATGAATAAGAAGCCCACGCCACTATACACCCCTCCTCTGCATATTAAACATCCTCTACCACCCTGGAAGTTATGTATCAGGGCCCCTTCATTCAGCCCAATGCCCCCTTCCCCCACCCCATCTCCCACCATCTGTACAGTAAAGGGGTAATTAGTGGAAATTACTGATCCAGGCCCTACATGCTGAGCGGTTGATATAATACCCCCTACCACCCGGGGGACATCAAAGCTTCCCCCACCCCTACCACTGGAGGATCGGTAGGGGCCCCAATACATTGCTATGCCCAGGGGCCTACACTGCTGTTGACACCCCTGTATGTATTTATAAATATATATGTGTGTGTGTGTGTATATATATATTTTATTATTATTATTCTACATTTTGTCTATCTATAATACTTTAACTGAGCCGGCATATACTGGGTCACCTAAGTGTCCATCTCCGTGCTTTGCTTCGCCCCTCTGGAAACCCCCTTCTGAAAATCCTGCGTTTGCCCCTGAACAGCTTACATAAAATAGAAAAGGAAGATATAGGGGACTATGTACTAAGCCGTGGAGAGAGATAAAGTGAACAGAGATAAAGTAGCAGCCAACCAGCTCCTAACTGCCATGTTACAGGCTGAAAAATGGCAGGATCTGGTTGTCTGGTTCTCTATCCACTTTATTCCCCTCCAATGCTTAGTACATAGATCCCTAAGCCTCTAATAAGGGGGGTATTTATCAAAACTTGGAGATAAAGTGGAGAGAGATAAACTACCAACCAATCAGCTTTCAAACACAGACGGTACCATGGCAGTTAGGAGCTGATTGGATAGTTGTTTATCTCTCTCCAAGCTTTAATATCCCCCTGTATGAGGTGATTTATGAATGAATGGGGCATGTGGAGGAAGTGTTGGTAAGTGCTCCTCACACTCAGTGTTACCCCATGTACTATCTGTTTTTTTGTACAGCTGGAGGGGACATACCCAACCTATCATGTCAGTGTCTAAATATAGCAGCTGAGGATACAGCCAGGATTGGGACAATAGAGGGGAAGAGGACTGGCGTCCCCAGTGTGCCGTCCACCTCATAAGAACCTGCTGCTTTCCTAAAACCAGGGCTCAGTGTGACACAATAGTAGGAAAGCAGAGCGGGGTCAGTGACCTGTGTATGTGAGATTAATCACACACTGCATCTGATTACACCTCACTTTTATCTGTGCTCTCCTCAGCTATACACTTTATACACACACACCGCCATGTCATATGTACAGACAATCCTATACCCACCAACCAGTCTCTGCTTTTACTGTTGACAGGTTCCTCCTGAGAGCACTGAGTGTGTGTGTGTGTGTGTGTGTGTGTGTATAAAGCAGTATCAATATTTGTAGGATACACCACTTGCACCACCACTGTGCAAGGTGGCTGTGCTACAAATTGAAGCACAGCCATTCAAAAATAACCTTACATTTGCACAGTGGTGCCGATGTCATATATGTTGTATAAGTCTGTCCATGTGTTTATATAATGGAATGTATAACTATCAGCAAAGCGAACAAGTGTCAATATCAGATCTCATGCTACAAGCAATTGGCTTTATTTTACATGGAAACATGAGTATTATAATATTTTAGGTTTCCATTACTGTCCTGGATAACCTGCTTTAACTTGGTATATTTGCTATGACATGCTCAGGGCTTTCTTCTGAATTGCATCAATTTTTGTATAAATAAATAAACCTGTAAATTCTATGTTTACATATATATATATATATATATATATATATATATATATATATATATATATATATATATATATAACCCTACAATAGTGTTATATGGAGCCCTTACATATATTTAGAGTTGAACAAATTTCTGTTTTCCCCAATTCTTATTTAACCAATTTGTACACACTAAGATTTTTCTTGCATGTAAAATACATTTATTGATAGATACATAAAAACTTTAAAACCAAACTTTTTTGCGGTTAATTCTTGTCTTTGGTATTATCCTTTGATTATGGATGATATTAAAAAAAACCGACGCGTTTCGTCTCCTTCAAGAGACTTCATCAGGGGTGTGCCAATTATTTTGAAATAATCTGGAAGAATCTTTATAGTGATATACACTGGGTATGTCATCTCAGTTTATTTGTAAACTCTCTGGTGTCTTTTTAGTATTTATTTTATTGGAAGCTCCTTAACGCCTTCCTATTACTTAGTAGCTTGGATGTGAATCCTTATATGTAAGTTTTGTTTCTGAACCGTTTACAAACGGGTTATATTTACAGGACTTTATGGTTATTCATTCCTGCACGCATAAATGATTCCATAGGCATCTATATCACCCAGTTTGGAAAAAAAATCCTTTTTAAATCCTCTAATAGTGGATATGTATTCACACCTTTTAGAGTTCAGATCAATAGACAATCAAAAGGAGACCACTACTTCTAGTGCTGGTGCATGTGTACTCCTCAAGGTCCAAATGGCAAGTCTTTTGCCGACTTGCCATTTGGACCTTGAGGAGTACACATGCACAAGCACTAGAAGGAGTGGTCTTCTTTTGATTGGTTATAGACCTAAAAAACCCAAATTTAGGTAGATAACAGCCAGTTGGTTGAGGAATTAAATGTATTCTATTGTAGGTTTGATAAGAACAACATTTTACCCATTGAGCTCTTAATTCCCCAGCTAGGTGAGTCTCCTTTGGTGCTTGAGGAAAGATCTTTATTAAACTGTTACTGTATGTCAATTGGATTCTAGAAAATCTGCTATTCCACTTAAGATCTCTGGTAAATTCCTTAACCCCTTCCCGACATTTGACGTACATTTACGTCATGGTCGGGATGTACTTCCCGACACATGGCATAAATGTACGTCATGTTTTTAAACTGTCACCGCGTCTAGAGACGCGGTGACAGAGGGACGATGTCTGCTGTCCCTGACAGCAGACATCTTCCCTCATTGCCCAGGGAGGGCAGCGATGCCCCCCGCCATAGGCGATCGCTGCGATTGGCTGTTCAAACGTGAACAGCCAAAAGCAGCGTTTACTGTGTAATGTGTAAAATTTAGACTCTGCTGCCCCCTAGTGTCCAAAAAAATAAAAGGAGTTTTAAATAATGATTAAAACATAAAGTAGACATATGATCTTTGTTAGTTATGAACTATTTTGAGTGGTATGATTATTTGTCTCACAAGCAGAAAATTTAACATTTTGCAAATTGCAAAATGTTCCATTTTTTTACGACATTTTGGTATTTTTCACAAAAAAAAAAAAACTGTATCGACCAAAATTTACCACTAACTTAAAGTACAATGTGTCACGAGAAAACAATCTCAAAATCACTGGGATAAGTAAAAGCAAAAAAAAGTTATCCCCACTTAAGTGATACATGTCAGATTTGAAAAAAAGGCCTCTGTCAGGAAGGCAAAAACAGGCTGCGTCGGGAAGGGGTTAAGGGTTCTGCAGTCCTGTTGGGCTGGATATGATGAACTGTATTGTTTAATCTGTCTTTTGTCAGATGTGTAGTCCCAAAGTGTCTTGAAACTACCGCTATTGTTCCCAGCCCTACAAAAGTCACACCAAATATGCGTGATTGTCTATCGTCCCATCATCCGTGATTATGAAATGTTTTCAGCGGTTGGTGATGAGGGACATTCAATCATTCATTTCTATGGAGCTTGGGGTGTGGATCAAAGGATTGACAGTATGTACAGTAGGTTGTCAGTCAATAGTTACATAGGTACTGTCCTGCATTCTGTTTTAGCTCATTTAAATGAGAGGAAGGCTTATATTTGTATCCTTTTTGTGGATTTTAGTTAGACTTTTAATACTATCACTCCAATTGCAAAGTAGTAGTCGCTCTGCGCTCACCTTCTATTGTGAAATAAAGAGAAGTATGCGAGTGTATTGTGCAAACAAATAATTTACTTACACTTGCATACAATAGAAGGTGAGTGCAGAGCGACTACTAATTTGCAATACGTTTAGGAGCATGGACTCACTCCAGCTCAGCAGCCCCTTCGACCACTGGTTATCTCTAGCACAGACATACAATTACCCCTTTTTTACTATCACTCCAATGTCATCAGTAACTAAACTGTTTCATTTTGGATTTTAGCGGTCTCATTTGTAAATGGGTTTGAGATTTCTAACTAATACCCCTTTCACACCAGCCTAATTTCCCGGGAGAAAATTGCCAGGATTCCAACCCTGCTATGGAGCAGGGTTGTTCCCGGGTTCAGCCCAGGGACCTGGCCAGTGTGAAAGGGATAGGGGGTACTTACCTGGGTTGCCGGTTCTTGGTGTGCTGTCAGGCCGGGGATCCACACATGCGGCGAGTGCAAATGACAGGAAAGGCGGCGGATGAAGATGAGGCAGCTCTCCGGTGCCCTCACTGCCGCTGGAGAGCTGTGTCATCTGCCTGTGTGGATACCCGGCCTGCACCGAGGACCAGCAACAGGGGTGAGTTCTCGCTGCCATCCCGCCAAACTCAAGCCGCCTGCCCACTGCCAGCATGCCTCCTCCCCACCCCTTCATACACTAGAAAATGCAGGGACTTTTCTGGTGTGAAACCCTGGAATGGCACAGCATGATTCCTGGGCCATATTCCCAGGTGGGTCCCTGCATTTTCTGGTGTGAAAGGGGGTATAACAGACCGCAGTTGGATAAAATGACATTGCAGTTGTTGATTTAAATAGTGATGGGTATTAAATAAATTATAGAGCTGAAATTAAAAAATATGTGGAAATATGTGACTTGGAGTGAAGCTAATCACTTACCATTATATGGACAAGAATAAAAAAAGAAAGGGTAGTTCATTTTAGGAGATGCCAGTTGCTGAAACTATCGGTGCCTCACAGTAGATTCTTTTACATTTCTAAGTATTGAGATTTCCTCTGATCTAACGTGGACTGCAAATATAGTGGCAATAACCAAAAAGGCACAACAATGCCTCCTTTTCTTGCAGTGTTCGAGGGCTGCAGGTGTGAGTAAAGCCACGCTCAAAGATTTCTCTGGAAGTTTAGTTGAGAGTGTTTTAACCTGCAGCATCATTGTTTGGTATGGTAACTGCACTAATAATGAGCTTTAGAGCACCTGGGGCCCGATTCAGACCTGCTCACTAGGCAATGTATATTCGCTGCCTGGCAAACCGTAAAATGCCGCCTGCCGAATGGCCGTCCCCCCGCCGAATGAATTCCCGCACTAGCATGCAAGTGGATGTGCACATTAACACATCCGTTTGCATGACGCCACATGGGAAAAAAAATGATTTGATGTTTGCAAACCATAAAATGATTTCTCCACCCTTCGGACTGAAAGGTGAGTCGATACTTACTTTTCAGATGGACGCTTTCCGAGAAAATGGGGGCGCTGGTGTCATGTGACATCAGCCGCCTGCCCCAAGCAGGCATGAACACACATGCATTCGCAGGTGTCCGTCCATCGTTTCCATGGGCACGCCCACCATTTTTGTTGGCACACCTATAAAATGGTGGTCTTACACCAGCGACCGCCCCCTGCTTGCATGTCTTTGATCGAACACCCCATATTCAGGCATGCGTAAATACCCCACCACTGGTAACGGAGAGGAATTATTACCTGAAAGAACAGGTCTGAATCGACCCCCTGGTATGGACAGCTAGTAGTGTTATCGCTGTTCGGCTGCCAACCATTCATCAGCTTTATTTAATAAGAGTCATGAAGAGAGCACGGAACATCTTATCCGACTCCAGTCATCCACCTCAAAGGTTTTTTAATAAATGACCGTCTCCTAAGAGGTTTAGGGCACTGATGGCGAGTACAAGGCGATTACATTCCAATTTCTTTTCATCGGCTGTGAGCATGCTGAACAGCGAGAATGGACTTTTTAACTACGAATACTGCTTTCAGACCGCAAAATACGGGACACTGGTTCAGTCCCGGTGCGACCCTGCATTTTCGTGTTTTCAGACCTCCTCAGCGAACCGGCAATATTGGGGGGACCTGGTAACCCCTTTCACACTGCAGCAATTACCGGGCCGAACCAGCATAAACCCTGTAATTAGGTGCGATTTGAAAGGAGTATAAATGTGTTTGCAATACTGTGATTGGACGATTTATTGTACTGGAGTGGTGTTGTACAAATAAATGTAATTTGTCAAATGCCTTGTGCTTTGATGATGGTAAATCATATTTGTATTTGCCTTCCATCTCTCCCCCTTGAAACTGCTGATTCTGATTCGAGTTTTTACACCCAGTGATTCCTTTGACTATTCCAATTACAGATGACCAGGATCAAGACACTGTATAACATACTTGTCATATTAGAGAACACATTACACACCCCTTGTGTGTGTGATGTTCAAATACTGTATGTATAAGGATAGGGATGCATGTATATTGTGCAGGGTTTATATCATGTTCTGATCTTAATGTAAATGATAATATACTTATTGACTGCCCAAAGTATGGCCAATTACTGTATTGGGGGTTCATGTTAATCATCATGGTCATCATAATGGATCTACCCTGCAGTAGCCCAGCGCTGCCCAAAGCCTCTGTCTGGAAGATTCATGAATGGATGTCCCGCCTCTTTCCCAGGCTCACAGTTCAGCCCTGCCCTTCAGAGTGAGAAGCTGAGGCCGCACATGTGCAAAAATAACATTGGCAATATATCAGTGGCCACACACTGCAAAGTTACCGACCATCGATGGTTTGTGCCACCTTCCACATCAATGGTAACCATGTATTGATGCCATATCAATGGCCATCCCCAGGCAAGATCCAGGAATGCTCTGGTGTAAATTGCGCTGGTGATTCTGCAATAATTCAATTCTAAATGACATTCATTATGGTCATCAGAATGGATCTACCCTGTAGCAGTTTCCATATATGCTCTTCTTAACAAATGGGCAGTACGGATGGTGTAATGGTTAGCATTACTGCCTCACAGCACTGAGGTCATGGGTTCAATACCCACCATGGCCCTAACTGTGCGGAGTTTGTATATTCTCCCCGTACTTGCGTGGGTTTCCTCCGGGTACTCCGGTTTCCTCCCACAATCCAAAAATATACTGGTAGGTTAATTGGCTCCCAACAAAATTAACCCTAGAATGTCTGTGTGTGCGTGTACATGTGGTAGGGAATATAGATTGTAAGCTCCACTGGGGCAGGGACTGAAGTGAATGGTCAAATATTCTCTGTAAAGCGCTGCGGAATCTGTGTGCGCTATATAAGAAACTGCTAATAAATAAATAAATAAATGGCTACTGGTGTGCATAGGCTAGATGTGCAATAACACACACATTCTCTTCTTAGTTCTGCCTCTCCAGTCATAAAGTGTTGTGTTAGACCTTTGCATGTCTGTGTTTGATTTAAGACTTGAGAACATGCACAGAGTGATTTCATACATGATATGAAACACAAACTTGTAGAATCAACCCGCAGCAGTCCTATAGTGTTTCTTTAACAGAAGAAGCTCCTACCCAAGAATAAGAGGAATCCCACTAATGTCAGTCAATGGTACTCCCCTCAGCCTATCAGGAGAGAGCTCCGGACCTGATATGCTGTTCCGCGTCTCCATACACGTGCATGTTAAGAATTTAACATGTGCGTCTATGGCCGGTTCCCACCACAGACACCTACAGTATGTTAAAGTCAATTGGGGTCAACCACAAAAGTGACCTTAATTTAGGGTGGCTAAAACTGGGATCGGTAGGAAACCCGGGATTGAAAAAAATGGCTCAGGATTTGCCCCTTTCAAGTGAATTTCCCCCATGGTATGCCTAACTAGCTTACTCTTTGATGCAAGCGTTGTACAGTATGTATGGGAAGTCTTGGAGTTATCTTTCTGTGTATGAGGTCTTAGACACAACATCCACATAGCACTTAAAGTATAATATACAGAAGACTGAAGGGAATATACAGAACAACTAGGTAGAAAATACTCTAATATTTCACAATTTGACCTTTATTAATTGCCCCATATGGGTCTTTAATCAAGCTTGAAAATGATCAGTCTGTGCCATATGAAGTATTTGCCTTTCACAATCTATTAAGGATCAGTCAAATACTATTAAAATTGCCAAGGCACATCATGAGATCCCCACAGGGAAAAAAAACACATTGGACTCCACAGGAAAAAAAAACAACCTAATGGCCCACATATAAAAAACAATCACACTGGTCCCCACAGGTAACAAAAATAAAACACATTGGCCCTTTACATGAAAAGAGACCAGTAAATAACAGTTGAACTGGTGGTGGCTGTAAACTGATTTGGGCATCTCTAGATTGGGGGGCACACTTGAGAACAGCTTAAGGCACACTAGAGAGCCATGGCACAGTGGTTGAAAAACACTGCTTTAGAGTGTGTACAGCCTTGGCCCCTTTATAAATATACAGTAGATATATTAAATGCTGCTAGTGCATGTATGACAATATACAGGAATGCACTGTAAAATATACAAAAATGTCCTGTGCAGTGTAATGTAACATAACTATTGGTGGATTCAGCTGGGGGGGGGGGGGGGGCACCTGGACACATGCCCCCTGTAATCTCTGACATATTTTGCTGAGGACCGGAGCTTTCCAACAAACCCAGCCCCACATTGCTAGCCCCCCTGGAACCAGAGATATCGCCGGGCAAAGCTGGAACGTTACCCTGTAGGATAACGTGGGACCCACTAATTCCGACCCCCACCCTGTTCTGACGGCTGACAGTTCCTCCCCTGGCATCAGAGAAGCTCGTGGTTGATCTCATTCGAACCCAAATCGCTGGGCCTTCAATCTGATATCAGGCTGGTCAATTGGTTCTTGAGATATTGCAGGTAAACCGATTTTTTTATTTCTGAAATGTAATTTCATGGCTGTTCATGTTCTTTGAGGGCAGATTTCTCTGTAACCAAATGGTCCAGTTTCATGGGATCAAAAGAATTTTGAAACCCTCTCAAAAGTTCTTCAATATGATACTGGTCTCATGTAAATGGGTCAGTTGGTTCCGAAGATATAGCCAGTTAAACGATATAGCCGGTTTAAGGCTGGGGGGAGGAGGGGGGGTTTCTCTCCCCCTCACACCAGAAAATGCAGGGACTAGGCTGGTGTAAACGGGGCCAACCTGGGAATGTCCCTGCATGATCAGTCCCTGCATTTTCTGGTGTGAAAGGGGTATTATTTCAAATAGCCAGGACATGTACTGCTCTGAATACAACCGAGCAGCCTCCCGCTCTCTGCCCGGCTGTCAAAGGCGGTCACTTCTGCCTGGCGGCGGCTGTCCCCAGTTACCGGGAGCATGTAATCCCACTTGGCAATGAGCATGTAATCCCACATGGCAACGAGCATGGAACCCCTGGCAATGAGCATGGAACCCTTGGCAATGAGCATGTAAATAACCAGCACTTATGTAGCATAATTTTTAATAGGCGTTATGGTGTTTGGCATAATACGTAATGGACATCATGAAGTATGGCTTAACATGTAATCGGCATTATGGTGTAAATTTTTAATGCACGCCTGTGGCGTGCAATGTCCCTGTTTGTGAGACATATTGTGAATTTTGGCTCTATCCGTGTGGCATTATGTTAATTTTGGCTCAATCCGTGTGGTATTATATGAATTTTGGCTTAATCCAGGTAGCATTATGTAAATTTTGGCTCAATCAATGTAGCATTATGTGAATGTTGGCTCAATCCAAGTGGCATTATGTGAATTTTGGCTCATTCCATTTGTATATGGTGTGGTGTGGTACACTACACTAAAGGACACGCACCCTTTTGAGTGGCCCCACCCCCTATGTCCTTCACTTTTGTTGCCAAGGTGGGCCTGTGTACTTTAAACACCAGGGCATATTTTTAATCCCATTCCCGCCCTCTCTCTGCTCTCCTCTCTCTCACCGCTCTCTTACCATGTACACTGGCACCACTAACACCCCCTTTTATGGCAGGATTTCCCCTTTAATGTTTGTCTATGTGAGGGTTCGTATGAGCCCAATTTGCACCATGGTTAAGTTATGTTATTTTCTGTTACATTACAGTGCATCAGTGCTCACCACAAAGTTATGGATAAAACACTTCTTATGGTACTCACTTCCCTAAGAAGTATTGGGATACATGTAAACATCTTGTTTGCCAATAAACTTAACACCTTGAAAGGAGATCTTCCACAGCTACAGTCCCAGGATTCGTTCACCTTGCGACTACCTACTCTATTGAAAACTTTGAAATCTTCTTACCTTCAAGCAGTACTGTACAGGCGCAACACAAGCACTTTATTCCTGAAGAATTGGGTTTGTGCCCTAAGTGTAGATCGAGTATCTCCCCATATATCCATCAGTGGTGGGAATGCTGGAAAATCAAAAAGTTTTGGCTCAAATTAGTTAGCTTAATCAACACTACCTTTCAGACTAATTTTGTATTAGATCCTTGTGCACTCCTTTCCGCTCAATTTGAATGGTGGGTAAGGGGAGATTTAGATAAAGAATTAATCCTGATACTTACAATTATAGTCACGATTGCTAAAAAGACAATATTGAAACAATGGATTGGGTCTTCCACCCCCAGGATAGGAGAAGTACGGAACATGTCTAGTGTCTTCTATGTTTGACTGTTGTGAGTATATGCAAACTATGCAAATTATCCTAGAAGGATCTCATGGTAAGCCAATGTACCTCAAATTTTCTGGACTTTTTAAAGGCATTTATACTGACCGAGGCCTGTTCACAAGTCAAAACCCAACGCTGAACTATTGCAATTATAATTATATTTAAACCTTTATTGACCTGTTACTATTGGCTATGACCAATGATTGCATTATGCTGATTTGTATATGTGGAATGTCTTTTCACCATGGTGGATCCTAACCTTATTTTCTCCCTTCCCCTTTGGGATATGCAAAGTAATTAAGAAAAGTGTCCAATTGTGAAGTAGAAGTTTGTTTATAAAAAAAACCAAACATAAATAAATACAAAATATTAAAAACAAAAAAAGTACAATTACAGTTGTCAAATGCCACAAGGGCATGAATTGAACAGTCCTATATAAAAGTCACCAGAGCCTGGCAACCAGGACCCTGCTAGATGGAAGGCAGAAAACATTAGAGCACATTAAACAGCTAAAATCAATCAGTTTGTGTTAATGTGACTATAGTAAGAAACGGGGGTATAGCAGCGCTTTGAATGAAATAATTAAAAATACCGTAAAAATTGGAATGAGTAAAGGATTGGACTGATTGTACAATTAAAAGCAATAATACATTTTATTAATAAAGTGACCAAATAATGCTGGTACGATAAAAAGTTTGGGGGAGGGGGGAAAAAAGGTGCCTTTTTATCCCCATCTTTGGACTGTTCCAGACCAGCCTTGGACCACACTGGATTGACCTAACCGTGGATATTACAACATCTCTAAGGACCCCAGCACCATCTTTGGGAGTGCCAACTCCGGGACGGTGACTCGGCCCTATTACCAACTTGGGCCTTGAGTCCCAGGGAGAGAAACTTACACCCCAGCGTGTCTACAGGTGGACGGTAATCCCCATCCAATTGTCTTTGCATTTGCACATTATATGGTCCCTGGCATAATAGGAATGGACAGCCTTGCATTGTGATCCCAATTTTTTCCCCCCTCCCCCCAAACTTTTTATCGTACCAGCATTATTGGTCACTTTATTAATAAAATGTATTATTGCTTTTAATTGTACAATCAGTCCAATCCTTTACTAATTCCAATTTTTACGGTATTTTAAATTATTTCATTCAAAGCGCTGCTATACCCCCGTTTTTTCCCTTTGTCTAGTTCGGGCCTAACTAACCCGATAAACCAGCAGCTGCTAGTGACTCAACCCAGGTCACAGCGCCACCTCTACCACCTTCCTCCCCTGTGAAGGACACCTTCTGACTATAGTAAGAAGTCTAAAAAGCCCTGGCATGGGTTTCTTAAAAGTGATCCAATCACACCTGCTCTAGGTGTATTTGTGAGATGTATTTTTGAAATCTACATACATAGATGCTAAGTACCACATTTTATTAGTAAAATGTTGCAGAGAATGAGTCCCAGACGTTTTCACTAGTGGCTGGTGATCATTATGCTTTAACCCCTTGAGTGGTGTGTTTTGCTGGGGCAGAACATACCTACCAGGGCAGGTTTGTCCTGCCCCAGCAAAACCCACCACAGAACGTAGGGCCCCCCTCACCTCCGCTCCAGCATTTGTACACCGGAGCCAGGGCAGGCGACAGGGGGGGTCAAGTGTGACTGGCCCCAGAGATATAAAGGGCCCCAGAGCTTCCATGCCTGGGTACGGCCACTGCCTGTACTAGCTGACTTGTCAGTGACCCTTGCGGGCTGGCCGTCTACTGTGCACCATCTGTTTTTGTCTGACTGAATCACTGTGTGCCACTGCCATCTACTGTGTGTGGGCCCTGCCACTTGGCGCTCAGAGCCATCTACTCTGTGTGTGCGCACGGCCTGGTGCCGCAGGCACACAGCCTTACCCACCGCTGGTGCTGTAGCCTCAGTCTCTGGCTCCTGTACTTTTACTGCACGGGTCGTCTGTTCCGCACTCTGTGAAAGACCTGCCCTGCCTGCTCGTGGTGCTCAGCATTCTTTTGTTAAAGTGACAGGCCAGCAGCAGCCGGAGCCAGCAGGACTGAGAAAGAGAGAAGTCCGCACCTGAAAGCAGGATCTGGAGCAGCGAAAGGTTAAGGCTCATGCAGAAGAGCGTTGTGTGGATTTGGGATTAGGTGGGGGGTCCCAGAAATATCATTGTACAGGGCCCCAAGATTTCTGTTGCCGGCCCTGGCCGGAGCTCCCCTGTCGCTGCCCCAGCGGCAGGTTTGGGGATGTTGGTGGTGGCTCGGGAGGACTCGGGCTCCTGAGCGCTCCCGAGCCACCCCGCACATCATGAGCCTGCTGCCTGCTCCATGCAACTAATGGTGGCGGGGCAGCGGCAGGGGAGCTCCGGCGTACGATCGCTGGAGCAGAGAGGTGAGAGGGAGCGACGGGAGGGGAGTGGAGAGGAGGTGGGGGTGCCCAGACAGGTGATGCGCCAGTGGTGCACAGCTGGCGGCACCACTGGCGCACACCTTGATATTAGTGATATGCTTGGAAATTTCCGTGCATACCACTCAAATGGTTAATGATGATGGTCTTATTTTGATGTGGAGGCTTGAAGCTGAAACTCTGTCCGCCCCATCAGAATACTAGGGGTGTATTCAATTGTTGTTTCCACCTATTCTCCCTTTTTTTCCACAACTTTTATGTCATGATATTAGTGTGATATTAAATTCTTCCCCGTCTTTTAAAAGTTGACAGTATTTTTAACATATTTTATTTTACAGTAATTGTCAATGGGCTTCCTATTCAAATGTTGATGATTTTCAAACTTTTTAACAGACGTCTAAACTTGGTCATTTTCTCATCTTCCTATTCACCTGGGTGTCGGGTGTTGATACAAGTATTATTTTTGTTTATTTCTTAAATGAATGTTTTATTTAATGTGCTTTTCTTTTTTAATAAAGGATCAACTTAAAAAAAAAATACAATAGAGTATACTGTATAGGCACAAATCCCCCCCATAGAGTATATGCAACCCCCCCCCCCCCACACACACACACACACATAGAGTGTAAGCACACTAGCAAATCCTCTGTCCCCCACATAGAGTGTACGCACACCGGCAAAACCAGTATGGGTCATTGAGTCAATCAAATTAAGGTTGACATGCATTGAGTTGACCAAATGAAGGTAGACATGGCCAAGGTCAACAGGGTCAAAAGGTCAACACAAGCATTAGGTCAACAATGGAAATTTCGACAGTTAAAAGGTCAACATGGGGTTTTCACTTTTTTTCTGCCCTGAATGTTGACACAGTCAACAAGGACACTGAAAAAGTGCCCTGCGTCCCCTCGGGATGCAGTTAGTATCCCAGCGGTCGGAATCCCGACTGCCGAAATCCCGGCACTTTGTCCCTCTATGGGTGTCCACGACACCCTTAGAGGGAGAATAAATTAGTGTGCTGAGCATAGCGAGGCACCGGGCCCACTACAAGGCGAGCGCAGCAAGCCCGCAAGGGGGGGGGGGGGGGGCTATCCATGTCCCCCCCCCTTGTCGGGATTCCGGCGTCGTGATTTTGACAGCCGGGATTCCGACCGCTGGGGTTTCATACCGATCCTGTACCCTCGCATGGCTCAAATTATTTTCTCCCTCCATGCTCTAGTGGATGGTAGGGCATGAAATGCTGCCTGTCGGTACATGTTGGCTCAAAAAAAAAATGCAGGCTGCCACTCCTCACTGCTCCGCACGTTCTCTCCCACAAAATGCAGCACTGCAGCTAAATAGACTAGCAGGGCAGGGCTAAAAATGGTGGGCGGAGTTAAACAGGGTGGAACTAAAGGTGCGTACAAACGGGGGAGATATATTGCTCAGCAATATATTGCTCAGTGTATCCTTTTCATCACGACCAGAGATGGTCGCTGATGAAAAGGAACCTCTGCCGGCAGTGCTGCAAAGGTAATCAGCAGGTCGCTGCGATTAGAACGGGGCTGAAATGGGAGCGCACACCTGGTGATTTATCGCCGGGGCACACTCCCATCACTGGCAATATGGTCGCCAGCAACCATATTCCCAGCGATTTCAGCCCCTATCGCAGCCGCGTGTACCCGGCTAAAATGGAATAAAAAAAGGGGAATAAAATGAAACGCAAATAAAATATATGCGATCTGTGATATTAAAAAAAGGGATAAAATGGGCGTAAGATTAAAAAAGGGGAATAAATAGGCATGATATTTAAGACCAACTACAGCAGATTAGACGTCTAAAGAAAAAGCATTTGAATAGCACACCTGACCATCACTGCAAAATACGTCAGATGTGTGAATTTGAAAGGTGGGAAAAAAATGATGCCCAAAAGTAAACATTTGAATAAGCAATTCAGACAAGTTCATATATTTCTTAAAATGAGCCACAGGCTACACTCAGTCGAAATGACCATTATATCATGGACTCAATCTCTATTTATATAAATTACTAAAACTTATGTCAACAACCCTCATTTTCATTAGATGATCTTCACAGCAAACATGCTTGGTTGGCTAGAAACAAACTCTATTTTGCTTCAGTCAGGAATATTTTGTGTTGTTGCAAGCACCCAGTGAATGAATACCCTGCATTCTCTTGAATCATTTGGTTTAACCCAGGTTATAATTGCACTTTAATTCTGCACAATGTTAATGTTGGCCTGAAGACCAGATATGACCCCTACAGTATACACCATTTTATGATAACCAGTATCTGTACCACATCTCACTATCTCATATAATTAAGTTAGATCAAGGATTTGAGCATGTAGGTATTACATAATAAGGGAAAGGGATTATAGTTAAATAATGTATAGTGCACAGTAATAGTGTGACCTTGCCGAAGTCCCAATGTCATCATTTACAATATCATTGAAGGAAGATTCCTGTGCCCTCTACTGGAGAACAACAGTGCCCTCTTGTGGTGATTATAGGGTATATACAGTACTAGAGACTTGCTACTTTTTAAATATGGAATTGCCATCGTATAAGTTGTTGTGTCAGTTTTACTGTCAGAATTTTGTTGCAAAGGCATCCATGTATATCCTCTATATGAATATAAATATAAAAGATAGTTCATTTTAAGGGGACATTAAGTTCAAATACTTTTTTGTAGGAGACATCACTTACAAGCAGACAGGCATGAATGGTTCTCATTGGTCATAGAAACATGATAGCAAATAAGTACTACTTGGCCCATCTATTCTGCCCATGTACACACACACTTACATACTAGGGTTCATGTCTGTAAGGTGCTAATTAACCTACCAGTATATTTTTGGATTGTTTGAGGAAACCAGAGAACCCGGAGGTCTTCTCTGCTTAACCCCCAAAAACAGATAACTTATCTTAAATTAAAAATAATAATAATTTATAAACCAAGGTGTCACAAACATTCGAGTTTTGTTTGGTTCTTACCTGGTTTGTGATTTCTCCTGTCATTTCAGCTCTGCTCCATGCTGCAAGGAAGTTCTGTGTGGTCTGAGCTTTGCTGATTGATTACAACACCTGAGTGAGAAATCCTCAGTTCTCACTGATTGAAGCACCTGTGAGACACCAGCAATTAGCTCTCTATATAAAGACGTCTCTGGCTGTCATTCCCTGCCAGAGTATAGGTTCACACCAGCTCCAGCGGTCCTGTGCCTTAGCCATTACCTTGAGATTCCTGACTATCGTATTTGACCTCGGCTTGTTTTCAGACCACTCTCCTGCTTGATCCTTTGGTACTTGACCTGTGTTATTTAGTGTATGATCTCAGCTTGCCTAGTGACCATTTTTCAGCTTCATCCTAGTGTACTCTAAACTGTGCTTTCCTGTGTATGACCATCTTGACCTTGGACTCCCTTTGCTTTATCCTTTGGTACCTGCTTTGTCCGTTCTGATCTCGACCCAGCTAGCTGACCGCTTCCATATTTCACCCTCATAAGTACTTCTACCAACTCACAAGGGAAACCTGACCAGGGGGCCACGACCGACGTGCCAGGCACTGCAGATGCCCATATCCCGATTGGTGGGGTAACTGGAAGAAAACCCCCCGTCACGGTTAGACTCCACTCCCCTGCGTCAGATCACGCCAATTCCCGAGTTAGGTAGAACAGTACTTCAGTTTGTGACACAAGGGAAGACAATGTCAGGCTCCAGCAAATGCCTTTCACTATTTATTATTTACAGTTTCTTACATAGCGCAGCAAATTCCATTGCGCTTTACAATAGGAAACAGTGATAAAACAAACTGGGTAGTAACAAGCCGACATAGGGACATTATAGTGACTAGACCAATCAGAGAAGGACTATACTATGGAACTGTAGATCATGCCCACAATTCAGATGTATTACTGCATTAACTTGTTCTTAAAGGATTCATGTTTTTGTAGTCTGTAACCAAATTCACATGACCACCACTATCAGATAGAACTTATCCACTGACTTTTTGACAACCAAGTGATTTTATGATTACTAAGGGGCAGGAATGTTCTTTTAATATAAATAAAGGGTACTTGTTTCCTAGCAGGGTGCCCACTAAGCTATTCTGCATAGTGAAATCGCATTGCGATGCGATCTCAGTAGTTTCGTTAATTTATTCACTGCACCATGAGTGAAATCGCATCGCACATCGCGTAAGATGTGAGATGCGATCTCAGTAGTTCATATGGTAAAACACCTAAAACTGCACCACTCTCCACGTCACCCTGAAGCGTGGCGAGCGGCGGCGGAACGCATCCTCCGACCTTTTCATACCCCCACTATCCACGTCGGCGTGGAGTTGATTTTATATAGTGTGGCGAGCGCAGCAAGTCCGAAGTGTGGCGAGCGTACGCGGATTACTTTACATGTATTCCGCGTCCCCTCGCGGGGCTCGCCACGCTTTGGGCTCGGACTTCAGACTATATACAATCAACTCCATGCCAGCGTGGATAGTGTGGGTATAAAAAGGTCAGAGGGTGCGTTCCGCTACGCTTGCCACGCTTCGGGGTGACGTGGAGAGTGGTGGTGTTTTAGGTATTTTGACATATGAACTACTGAGATCGCATATCTCTCATCTCATCTCACACCACAAAAAAGGGACATGCAATGCGATTTCACTCAGAGTGCAGTGAATAAATTAACTACTGAGCGTATGTACTGGGCGCCCTGCTAGGAAACAAGTACCAATTAAAGAAATTTTTTTTTTTTTTTTTTTTTTTTTTTTTTTTCTCTCCCCTTTCGCCTCCCCTTTCCCCCCTATATTAATCAATGCAAAAGCATCTGGACTCGAATATCATGCTAATAATCATAAGGACTCAACTTCGATCGACATTTGTCGAGGGTCGAATTGGGGGGGAGGGGGTGGGGGGGGGGAGGGAGGGGGGATGGGGGGGAGGGTCGGGAGGGAGGAAAGGTGAAATACATGAGATATGGAGGGAAGAGGTTGGGAGCTTTAACTCCATTGGGCTCAAGAGGGACAGCGGGGAATACAGTGAAATCATAATGCCAGAAAGGCACACCCCGCTAGCCCCTCTTCAGCTCCAAGGAAGTCTATTTGGAAAATAGTAGGTAATGAGAGGGAAAACCTCTGGCCGGAGATCCGGAGGCAGGAGGAATCCCACTCTATTACGGTATGAATGGAGAGAGTGTGACCCCATGTCTTGTATTATCCCATGCGTGTGTCCCCCCCCCCAATTATATAGGAAAAATAAGAATCAAGGATTATTATACGCCATCAAAATATTTCAACTATGACGGGACTTAAATTTGCTACTTGGAATATAGGGGGAATAAATTCCCCAGAAAAAAGGAAAAAAGTCCTGTCATACTTGAATAAGATGCATATAGAAATAGTTTGCTTGCAAGAAACCCACTTATCAGAAAAAGAAATTGCGAAATTAAACATGATGAAAAGGAAGGTTGTGGCAGCCGCTCCCTTTAACTCCAAAGCAAGAGGAGTAGCAATTTTAATTGCATCACACTTACAGTATGATCTTAACTCTGTGATTATTGATAAAGAAGGCAGATATGTGGTGGTAGACTTATGTATAGAAAAAATTAGATATGTATTGTGTTCCGTATATGCCCCTAATGCTTATAGTAAGTCCTTTTTCCTGAAACTGATAACAATCTTACGCCCGTTTAGTACATGCAATCTGGTGATTGGCGGGGATTTTAACCTGGTAACATCGAATTACATGGACAGAAACCAGCAAAAAGTTAAAAGACCAGCTCTACCAAGATATGGGATAAAATGGTTCTGTGAACAGTTGAAACTAGTGGACATCTGGAGGGCTGCGCACCCAGTAGAAAAAGAATTCACATGCCACTCAAAGGTTCACGATTCCCTTTCAAGGATAGATTTCTTACTGTGCTCAGAATCTTTACTTTCAAAGATACTAGCAATAGAAATCGAACCGATAGTAATATCGGACCATGCAGTAGTATGGGCAAAAATAACCCCCACTCAAGATAAAGGCCCCTACAGACAATGGAGGTTCCCAACACATCTAATTGGATCAGATAAATTTAGGGAAAAGTTAAGGTCCTATTGGTTGGAATATAAAGAAAATAATAAACAACAGGCTGAAGAAGACCCCCAAAACTTCTGGCAGGCAGCGAAAGCTGTATTAAGGGGAGCAATAATGTCATATGAAGCACAGGGGAAGAAAGTATTTAATTTCACATATACAAAAGTACAGCAGACCCTTACAGATTCTTTCCAAAAGTTTAAATTAAATCCAAACCCACAAACTAAAATAGATCTAGCAGTGGCAAAACAACAGTTTGAGAATAATCTGCAATTAATAGGAGATAGATATATCTTCCAAAGAGATCTCAGATTCCACAAACTGGGAAACAAGGCGGGAAGAATCTTATCTAGCTTGTTAAGAAGTTCATACTCACCAAAGGTAATATCAGGATTGAAAGACCAAGAGGGAATAAAAACACAAAATAAACAGATTGTGGAAATATTTAGATCCTTTTATGAGGAAATATACACGGGAGTACCTCCAGATAATGAAGCTAAGAGAGCCTTCTGGAGTAAAATAAATCTTCCCCAGATACCCCAAGAATTATTGGAAAGAATATGCGCCCCTTTAACAAATACAGAAGTACAGGCAGCAATAAAAGCACTAAAACCACATAAAGCCCCTGGCCCAGATGGGTTTGTGGGAGAATTCTACAGGGCCTTAATAAATGAAATTTCAGAAGATCTTACGAAATTCTTCAACACAATAATAAACTTACACAAGGTCCCAAATTATTTTAATGCAGCATTAATAAGGGTACTTCCAAAAAAAGACAAGGACCCAGTGTTACCGGGGTCATATCGTCCTATCTCACTTTTAAACGTAGATTATAAAGTTTTTACAAAAATTCTTTCAGACAGAATAAAAACATATTTACCATCCATAATAAATAGGGATCAAACAGGCTTCATTTCGGGGAGACACTCCACTTGCAACATAAGAAAGGTCATGGCGGTGGCTCAATGGCTGGAGCAGACACAGAGCAATGAATTAAATATATTAATGGCCATAGATGCAGAGAAAGCATTTGATATGCTTTCATGGGACCACCTCATGGAGACCTTAAAAAGATTTGGATTCCCTGAGGAATTTCAAGGGGTCCTAAAGGCCATATATAGTCACTCACAGTCTCAGATTCTAAATGCCGGTTATCTATCAGAGCCCATTGAAATATCAAGAGGAACAAGACAGGGGTGCCCATTGTCACCCCTGTTGTTTGCTATGGCTATTGAGCCACTGGCCATTGCTTTGAGATCTAATAAAGATTTCCATGGAATTAAAATGAATAATCATGAAATTAAAACTTCACTGTTTGCCGATGATCTACTACTTTTCATCTCAGACCCAGCTATCTCATTGCCAAACATATACAAGACGATAAAACAATTTGAAGCATTTGCGGGTTATAAAGTAAATCAAAACAAATCAGAAATAATAAGCCTGGGAGGGATAGCCATACCTATGGACCTCCAACAAGACTACCCACAATTTAAGCATGTGTCAAAAGCAATGAGATACCTGGGCGTGAAGATCACCCCAAAAATGGCAGACTTATACAAAAAC
The DNA here is from genome assembly GCF_055691185.1 of Crinia signifera. Classification (NCBI taxonomy): domain Eukaryota; kingdom Metazoa; phylum Chordata; class Amphibia; order Anura; family Myobatrachidae; genus Crinia; species Crinia signifera. Next base: position 103,009,832 of record NC_139222.1, on the reverse strand, counting down.
AATTTTTCCCCCAAGATTAAACAAATAGTGAAGCAATTAGAAGACTGGAATAAATTACCCCTATCTTTAATGGGACGAGCCGCTGTAATAAAATCAGTGATTTTCCCTAAGCTGTCCTATCTGATCCAGATGATGCCTATGAGAATATCAAAAGGAGACATCCAGAGCTGTAATAGGGCCTTTTCAAAGTTTTTGTGGTCGGGAAAGAAAGCAAGGATAGCATTAAGCAAGTTACAATTAAAACGAGAGGAAGGAGGACTGGCCATCCCAAATATAGAAATGTTTTCTTTGGCTGTCTCCTTTAGGTACATAGCAGACTGGATCTTACAAAAATCAACCTATACAAATATTGAACTTGAGGAAACTCTAGTAGCACCATATACATTAAACGCATTATTACATACTCCAAAGAATATTATACCGTCTAATTCAAAATCTAATAGCATATTTATGTCGGCCTATCTAGCATGGATAAAGATACATAAATACCTACAAAGTTCACACACTAGATCTAAATATATATCAATAGGAGGAAATCCCCTCTTTTGCCCGGCAATGGAGAACATAGGGTTCAAGGAATGGGATAAAAAGGGCATAATGAAGATCAAAGATGTCTACGACCCAGGAGGGGTGATTTATACTTATCAAGCACTGATAAAAAAGTATAATCTGGGCAAAGAGCAATTTTACATGTACTTGCAGTTAAGACACTACATACAGAGCACAATGAATCCACCCCCCACAACTAAACTAAATGGCCATACTAATGAATCGGAAAAAATAGATGCACTTTTAAAAAGCACTTCCCCATATAAAACGAAATCTTTATACTGGGACTTATTCCCTGATAACACTCAAAAAATATGGGCAACACTACACAGCTCCTGGTATAGGGACTTTCAGGACACCACTCAAATATTAAATATGTTCACACAGATAGGAAAGACACTTAAAAATCTACCCTCAGCAATGCTCCAAGAAGTTCACTTTCGCACGGCACATAGAGCATATATTACACAAGGCCAACGTAAACACATGGTAATAGAGGAGAAAGGAGCTTGCCCAAAATGCAACACGGCTAATGCCCTTTTTAAGCACAATTTTTGGGATTGTATAAAAATTAAGCGATATTGGTATAAAGTAGTGAATTTTATTAATTATACATTTCAATTACAGGTAAAAATAGATCATAAAGCATTGCTATGGGCAGACTTCTCGGACTGGAACATAACCCAGGACGAGAGGAATCTGGCCCCAATATTGACAATAATAGTCACAATAGCAAAGAAAATTATATTAAAAAACTGGACGATTAAAAGCGCTCCTATGTTAGAGACGGTAAGAAATATCTTAATAAAAACTTTACATTTAGAAAAATACAACGCATTAGCAGAAAGAGAAGTAGGAGGTAGGAGATTTTACAAGATCTGGGGGACCTTCATTAGAACTTTAGACGCCCAAACACAGCATCAAATCCTATTACCCTTCATGGAAACTCAATGGTATGAAAGCTCATGTGAGAGGGAGAACCATTGAGGGAAAACTGAAGGGATTAATAGGAAAGAATAGCGTGTTTTTTTTCATCTTGAACTTATCTTGCTATCCTGCACCCATTCTCTTCAATTATGTTGTCCCTCCTTATTGTAATATTTGGTTACCCTACGTATATGAATTTGAAAGGTAGATAAAATGTAGTTGACTGTTATCTGTACGGTATCAGCCAACCAATACAGGGATATTTAGGTTGTAGGTATAACGACTTAATGACTATAGTGTGCTTTTTCTTCGTCTTGATCTAATCTTGCTATCCTTTACCCATTCTCTTTGATTATGTTGTCCCTCCTTAAGGGCAGATCGAGCTACCCTCCCTTTATAATTTTTGAGAGGCCTATGTAATCTACCTACCTTATCCATTTGTATATGATCAGTTTGGAGAAAGGTATTTGTTTATAAGTATAATGTAATATAGGTGTTGACGCAATTTAGTATTGTACTATGTAGTATGTACAGGAAAGGGAATTGGAATAATTGCAAGCAAAAACTGGCAAAATGTTGATAAAATGATGGCAAAATGAGATTGCTCCCCCCTATATGAGGAGAAGGAACAATAATCCTATTTCAGTCAAATTTTTCTTCCCTTTTGTGTCTGTCCGTATTGTGTGTTGGGACGCAGGAATGATTGAGGTTTTAAAGGTTCGTGTAGCCGTCTTTAAAAAATGGTTATACTGAACATACCTAGAAGTAAATGGTTAAGTAAAGTAAGACATATATATATACACCAGTAAAAAGTATATGTGTATCAGCAAAAAAAAAAAAAAAAAAAAAAAAAAAAAATATATGTCTTTCTTTTTTATATATCAATTTTGTATGTGGTTTATATTTTTTTGAAAATAAATAAAGTTTAGGTAGCTTTATAAAAAAAAAAAAAAAAAAAAAAAAAAAAAAGAAATCTTAGCATGATTAAGAAGACCTCAAGAGTGATTATCGCTTCGTCTGCTACATGTGTCTTTACATTTATTAGACTTTAATTATTATTTTTTCTCTTTGAAAGGCATATTGCTAGGCATTATCTCAAATGGAGATGTATCAGAGTCGAGAGGTTGCCTGTACCATTAGCTGAATTTCCCAAACGTTTTGATTAAGGTCAGAATCATTTTCAGGATACCCCTAGGCCAAAAGTATAAAATAAAAGAAATACTAAATTAAGTAAATTGTGTGTACATGTCATTCTTAGTTATGGGACAAGGGACAGGATTTGCTTCATGTTTGTCCATATGTTTTTGGAAGCCACAAGCACAGGTTTTTGCATATTGCATTGACCATAAACCATTTGAATCTGTCAGGAGGGCTGCTATAGTATAGTCGAGTGGCCCATATTTTCACTGTACAGAGATCAGCTAAGCATTAAATAATTATCCAGTTTTGAAGAGGAATATTTGGCATCAGCAGTCTCATAGATGATCAAACCTTTTTTTTAACCTTTCGATCCCGATGCATGCTCCCGTTCAGCACATATCAAATAGCGAAATAGACAGGGCAGCAATGACTATATAGTGCAAATCTACAGTAGATAGCATGAATTGTATGTAAATAGAGTTAGCAAAGATTGCATAGCAATCAAATCTTAAGTCGAATAGCAAGGGAATCTCACCGTGCGTACACACCATAAGAAAATACGGTACTCTTTACCTAGAACGGCATTGAGAATAGAATAGTGTGGCGAGTGCAGCGAGCCCCGCGAGGGGACGCGGATACCTGTGAAGCCCGCGAAGGGACGCGTTTACCTGTGAAGGTATCCGCGTCCCCTCGCCACGCTTCGGGGCTCGGTGGCTCGCTGCGCTCGCCACACTATTCTATTCTGAACTCCACGCCGACGTGGATAGTGGGGGTATGAAAAGGTCGGAGGATGCGTACCGCCGCCGCTCGCCACGCTTCGGGTTGACGTTGATCGTGGGGTGGCGTTAACAATTGTGGGGGCCATTTCAGACTTTAGGGTGACTATTTGGGCTCTGTGGCCCATTTAACATTGTTTCCTATGGAAAAATCGCGGGCATTGAGGCATTGAACACTCAAATCGCGTCCAATCTCACTTTTAACATTGATCCCTATGGGAAATCGCGGCCATCGCATCGCAACCGTTTTTTAGTGCATTCGATGGTCGCCGTTCTAGGTAAAGAGTACCGAAAATACACCTTTGCATGGCTAAAATGTTTTTTTTTCGAGAGGGAGAGAGTCAACCTCCTTTGAACGGGTGTGGTATAGGGTTCCGACGTCGGGATCTCGACTGGCCAGACTCAGACAGCATGGCGAGCGCAACAAAGCCCCTTGCGGGCTCGCTGCACTCGCCATGCTGCGGGTACCCCGTCCTGCACCCCTTTGAACTGTAATGGCTATATTTACAAAGTGCTGGCTTTTGCAAGGCACTGCTTCTCAATGGGTTGGAGCGGACAATTTAAAGTGGCACTAACTTTCAGACTAAAGCATGCCAGGCTTTACACTAACTGTGAATGCCACTTTAATTATTCTCAGGTCTAACACTTAGAAGCAGTGGCTTCATAAATATAGCCCTAAGATTTAAATCAATGGGGGGATAGAGGAAATGAGGAGGCTATATGTTCAGAACTGCATATAGTCACCAGGGAGTTAGTTAGCAGAGGAAGCTGCAAACATTATGACTTTTTAGGGAAGGAGAGGAGAACTAAACAATTTAGAGTTGCAAACAAGTTAGTTTGTTGGATTGATCCTGCAATTTTTCACACTGGCCAGTCTCTGTAGACAAGAATATGAATCTATGAGCAAATATAGGTGATTCAGTTGCATGCACATCTCCCGTAGCTATACTTACAGCTAAATGGTTGTACATACAGTGGTCTGTGGGCATGTAGGCCGAATTGCAGTCTACACTGAGATCTGATTTCAAAGAGGTCTTTGCACTTCTCTGCCCCCTGCAGGTCTGTATTCAGCTGAATGAGCACCGCCCTTGGTTCTATTCTATGCTGCAGATAGGTGTAGTTAGTCACTTACATATTCTTATGTTATATTAACTCAGTTCCACCACCTGTAATGGTGAGGTGGAACTAGTTCAACCTCCACCATGGCCCTGTACAGTAATTCTAACAGAAAGCAGTGTACAGTGCAATAGTTTGAAGAACTACTGGCCTTGGCTCTGCCTAATGGTGGGAGGTAAAAATGTTGGTACATTTGGTGAATGTACATTCAAAAAAGAAAAAAAAAGAAAGAATGGCCTGATTTTTCATCATTAGCAAAATTAGCTAGTTCGGATCATTCACACCACCATTTGTAATGAGGAATAGACATCTTAGGGTTTTCTGTACACACTAAAGTAAATGCAATGTGTATGCCTCTGATTCTATAACACAGGTACATAACCGTACGATCCTCCAGGGCTGGCAGAATTGGACTTAGAATAATCAACTTGACCAAATGTCACATATCTCAATCATACCTGGTGGTGTCTCTATCTGTAAAGTATTGTAGGGTTCTTCTAACACAGCGTTCTTTCCTCTTCCCCTTACTTAAAGGCTCAGCAACACATCAGGCAGTCACAGGTAATCAATGTATCCTGCTTAACTACAATGGGAGCAGCAATTACTGTAGCTCAACCCTCCTCATTTGCTTCTGGAACAACCCGCAACATATCTGCATCCACAGGACAAAAATGCTCTGTTGCTGGATCCCCCATTTATTATTTTCAGTTACGTGACCTGAATTGGTGAGAAGAGTGCCATGGCACCCTGAAGTGCCTCAGGACACATGCAGGGGTGAATTGGGTTGGTGCTCAAATTATTTATGCCAAATGCTTGTGGCTTCCAATCATAATTTCCATGGACAAACATAAGCAAATGATGTCCATCACCACATAATTTAACCTAAAAATTACATAATAAACACAGATTACTCAATTTAATATTTTTTTAAAAATTTCTCAATAAATAGCTTTTGGTCTAGGGGTGCAGTGAAGAAAATTCCCTCCTGTGTCAGCAGGAGGCAGATGATCGCTGATGTCTGAGGGCAGCACAGGTAGCTCCCAGTGGATTGCTGGTCAGGCAAAAGCATGAGGAGGCGCTGATAACCCTGCAGATGGAATCGGAAGTTCATCTTCACGGCAATGGGAGACTTCTTGCATCATCAGTAAACTTCTTCCTCCATTACCAAATTTTTTTTTTAAGTATCCCCACCAGTCTGCAGCATACCGCAGGTTGGGAAGCACTGCTCTAGGGAGCCATGATCAAAAAATTTTGGGTACCACTGGAATAGACCCTAATGTATGTTACTACAATCATTTAAATGTCTTGAGTTAAATAAAAAAAAAGGGTACATTTACTATGCCACTGGTTGCCAAAGCGTTTGATCGTCAGCAATGACTGATAACTGTAAAATGGTAGTAGGAATAGATCAGTGGTCAGGGAACTCGGTCCTCATTACCCCACACAGTGCATGTGCATGCAAGTGAAATAATTAACTCCAACTGCGGACCTTATAATATGTGTCTGTGAGTAATTAGTACACCTGTGCATCAGCTGGGTTACCAGCAAAACATGCACTGTGTGGGGTAATGAGGACCGAGTTCCCTGACCACTGGAATAGATGCTAAACAAGCTTTACTATCGGTCAAAGCTGCCAGTGTCCGGCATAGTAAATTTACCCTCCCACAGTGCAGAAACATGCCAAAATGTACCCCAGTGTGCATACACATGTCTGTAGTAATATAAAGGCCTGTTTATTTATTTATTATTTATTAACAGTTTCTTATATAGCGCACACAGATTCTGCAGCGCTTTACAGAGCATAGTTATAATCAAAAACACATAACAAATTACAGTACAAGACAGTTTAGGACAAGTACATGGTTAATATGGATAGTTGCACCAGGGGACAGGACACTGAAGAAATTATCAGGGTGGCAGTGGTTTATATATTCTAAGAAAGGCACATAAGGAGAGAGGGCCCTGCTCGTGAGAGCTTACATTCTAAAGGGGAGGGTTAGACAGACTGGGATGACACAGAAGGCGAAGAAGTGAGCTTAAACAGGTTAGGTTGAGAGATTGTCAGGTTTTATTCAGGAGGGTGGGAAGAGGTTAGCTTAGTCTTTAATATTTTAAGTCTAAAAAAGCGCTGAGTCATCCAGGAGTAGACAGCAGAGAGACAGTTGGAGATATGAGTGAGGATAGAGATCAGGAAAGGATCGGTAGATTTGAGTAATATCAGTATAGAGGTGATAGTGGAAGTTAAGTGAGCAAATAAGCTCACCCAGAGAGGGCATGTAGAGATAGAGAAGAAGAGGGCCAAGAATAAAATGTTGGGGGACACCTACTATCAATGGAAGAGCAGGAGAGGTGAAGTCATTAGAGGTACAGCTGGTCATTTTCAAAACAGACAGTGCATATGTAAGCAGAAAGAGTAATATTCAAAGTTTTAGCAGTTGAGAGTTGCACTTATGTTGATTGTAGTTTCCTTCAGTTGCTGTCCAGTTTAAGTCCAGGGTAATACACTATACGATTTTGGGACGATTTCATCCGATTTCGGCACTTTGGGCCGATAACCGGATGAAATCGCCCCAAAATCGCAGGTGTGTGATGTATGATCCGATCCGATGCGCGGTCCCGTGCGCATCGGACCGGATCAGGGAGGTCGGACGGTCAGCACATAAGATCATCCGACCTCCCTGTATGCTATGCATATGCCTGCCCACCTGTCAGGCATATGCATGCAGACACCGGGGGGCGGAGGAGCACGGCGGGCAGACACACTGACCTGGCTGGGCAGCTGTGATCACAAATAGCAGCGCTGCCGCTGCGGGGCGGGACAGGACGCACAGTGGCGGCTATTAGATATTTAAAATCCCTGTCAAATGACCGGCCGTTCTGTGATTGGCTGAGAGATTTTGAAAATCTAATAGCCGCCACGCACTGTGCGTCCCGCCCCGTCCCGCAGCGGCAGCGCTGCTATTTGTGATCACAGCTGCCCGGCCAGGTCAGCATCACTCGCCGCTGCCCGCCCCCACTACTGCCGCCGCCCGCCCCTACTACTGCCGCCGCCCGCCCCCACTGCTCCTCACCGCCCTGCAGCTCCCCATTTGTTTTACATGTGATAAATCGCAAGCGATTTATCACATGTAAAAACTGTCTCATCAAGTGCCAAATTGTATGTGAGCCTCCCGGGGAGCTGCCGGGCGGCTCACAGGAGAATTGGGTCCGACTTGTCCTAAGGACAAGTCGGCCTAATGTATGGGGGCCTTTAGTCTAGGCTGACAGTATGCGGTTGTATCTTCCTACTTAGAATCTTCCTACTTAGAATTCTGACTAAATTTCTATAGCCAGCCAAGGCTTAAGGTGCCCACACACTAGAAAGATCTGCGATCATAAGATGTGCGCATAAATTAGCCTTCAAATCTTTTTTCCGATCTGGACAAAAGATTTCAGGCAAGTGCACATCTTTACCAAAGATTTTTCTTAAGATCCTGTGTGCGTTCCTATGGATCTTTTGTTAAATCTTCTGATCTTTTGTGCAGCACGTAAGATCAGAAGATTTAACAAAAGATCCACGGGAGCGAGCATCGGACGATTTTCGACCGATTATCGGTAAATATTGGCCCAAAAATCGTTCTAGTGTGTGGGCACCTTTAGTCAGCCTCCTATATTCTAATAAGTAGGTCTGTAAAAGCTGTTTCTAACTTCAGTAATTAAGGCCGCACCCAATGCCCCTCACCCACTAGAGAAAGTGAGCAATAAAACTGAGATAAGCAAATGGTGAGATGTTACAGACCATGTCCAAGTCACTATTCAATTTTAAGTCACTAGTCAATTTTAAGTCACTATCTAATTTTAAAAATAAATTTGTACATTTACCTAGACCAGAGTTTTTCAACCAGTGTGCCGCGGCCAGTCCTCAGGTGTGCCGCGTGACAGCGTGTCACGGCGACTCACCAGGGTCCTTTCTCCTCTCCGCCATTTCAGCCAGGCAGCCTGAGACAGCGCCTGTCAGAGCTGCGGGCCGCGCCTGTCAGGCCTGCGGCATCCCCGGAGCATCCTAGCAGCAGCCAGAGCCCAGGCATCCCGCTCCTCTCCTTTGCTGCCAGCCAGGCTTTGGCATCACCTGGCTGGTGGTCCGACATGGGCACTCATCCCCTCTGCTGCCGCCTTACCGACAGCAGCGGCCGGCTGCGGCCCACCCTCCCTGCCTGCCACAACCACCTAAACGCCCTGCACAGGCCGGAGCGGAGCCTCAACAGCAACCACCATCATCAGCCAGGTAACCACTGCCCCTATGCCCAGCCAGCCAGCTGGCACATGCAAATTTGCCCAGTGTTGCCTCCAGCTCCATCATATGATATGATGGAGCTGGAGGCAACACTGGGCGAATGGCATGTGCCAGCTGGCTGGGCATAGGGGCAATGTAACCAATTAATATGATTCACAGTGCAGGGCTGAGGGGCTCAGCTGCACTGAGAGGGGGCATATGTGTTATCTGGCATAGTGGGGGCATATGTGTTATCTGGCATATTGGGGGCATATATGTTATCCGGCATAGTGGGGGCATATGTGATATCTGGCATATTGGGGGCATATGTGTTATCTGGCATATTGGGGGCATATGTGTTATCTGGCATATTGGGGGCATATGTGTTATCTGGCATATTGGGGGCATATGTGATATCTGGCATATTGGGGGCATATGTGTTATCTGGCATATTGGGGGCATATGTGATATCTGGCATATTGGGGGCATATGTGATATCTGGCATATTGGGGGCATATGTGATATCTGGCATATTGGGGGCATATGTGATATCTGGCATATTGGGGGCATATGTGTTATCTGGCATATTGGGGGCATATGTGATATCTGGCATATTGGGGGCATATGTGATATCTGGAATATTGGGGGCATATGTGATATCTGGCTTATTGGGGGCATATGTTATATCTGGCATATTGGGGGCATATGTGTTATCTGGCATATTGGGGGCATATGTGTTATCTGGCATATTGGGGGCATAAGTGTTATCTGGCATAGTGGGGGCATATGTGTTATCTGGCATAGTGGGGGCATATGTGTTATCTGGCATAGTGGGGGCATATGTGTTATCTGGCATAGTGGGGGCATATGTTTCCCACTGATATTTTATGTAAGTAAAACCTATTTGTTTCTACTAATTTTAAAGGAAATAATAACAGATCTCAACATATATTAAATATATGTCAACATTTGTTATTACTTGTCTTATATTTGATTAAAAACTGTTGGTGTGCCTTGGCAATTTTAAAGTCTTGTCAGGTGTGCCGCGACCTGAAAAAGGTTGAAAATCACTGACCTAGACAATGCAGTATACTAATCACAGTGATGCTAGTTCAAATATGACTGTTGCATGAATGATATTTTACCTAGACAATGCAGTATACTAATCACAGTGATGCTAGTTTCAAAATTTGTTTATGAACACTGCACTTATTTCTACAATATGTTTCATGCCTTTTTGCTGCTGATCACAGGGATGAAATATGACTTACCAATGTAATTCAAAATGATTGCTCTGGAGCCCCTTCTGCGCTCTACTGAGAATATGCAAAAGCCCAGCGCACACATCAAGCTTATCAAGTTATATTTTCTGGGGCCATTCGTAGACAATGGCTGGATCAATCTGTCACTTACAGTGCAATCTACACTTGCGAAGGGAATAATACAGCTGAAAAAAAACAAAAAAACAGTGCTGCAAAATATGTTGGTTTTATATAAATAGGGGATAATAATAATAATTACAGTCACCTCTGGCCCACAGCTAGTTATGCAGAAACTTCTACATAGTACTGAAATGTATTCAATGGCAGATTTATATAAAAGTCTGAAAGCAGTGTATTACATAAGTGTAAAACATTAAGCAATAACACAGAAACCGCAGAGAAGTTGATGAAAAGATAACTCATATGACAGCCTAGGGTAAAACAGGAAACACACACAGCATGCCTGTTCCATGTAATACTGACTGCACACTTACATCTTTCATTAAGTAAGTTTCAGCACAGCATGGCAGTTTGTACTGTAACCTCCGGACGGCCTGCTGCAGGGTGTAAAATATTTATTGATGTCTTAATCACCAATGGCATTGGATTGCCTACACCTGGATCAGTTTCTCTATGCACTATGCTGGTAAATAGGGTGGGCCTGGGAGAACATATGTTTGTCCAGCCTGACACTGATTAAAACAAAGCAGAGGGATGGTGCGATGGGGGAGGACACGACGGGATGCAGCGGTTGGGGAAGTCAGAACAGTAGAGAGGGGGTATTCTGACAGAATTGAGAACGATAAAGAGGCATTGGGCAGAGACGTCCGGGTCATTTATAGTAGTAGTTATCTAATTAACCCTTTGAGTGCCCCACAAGTATAACCAGCCCCGGGCTCTTTGAGCGGATTCTGGTTTTTTGAATACCGGGGAAAATAGGGGTCTCATATATGCATTCAACCAGCATCAGGCACTTGGACTGGTTACAAAAATACAGGTGGCAAAAAAATAGGGGTCCCTCTTATTTTTGTAACCAGTACCGAGCTCCAACAGCCGGCTGTGCCATGCCACAGCCGTGGGTTTCTTATATATATAAAAAGTGACATCGTGGCTGGTCAGCCCGGGCCGGGTCCCTGGGGGAATCCCTCCCTGTTCTAAATAGAAAGAGATCTCTGCTTGACTCCGCTGAGCAGAGCTCAGCCAATTAGGGGGGTGCTGCTGATGTGGAGCTCCCTGATTGGCTGCTGGGTCCTGCAGTGACAGAAGTTACTGTTCTGATGCCCGGTATTCGTGGGAAGGAAGCCCATGTGTATACATGGGTATTCTTTAGTTCGAATGGACCGGGTTTTGCAGAATGATTTTTTTTACCCCTGGATTGTCTACATGGAACAAAGAGGACATGATCTACACTGGATTTTTTTTCACAGGTACCTTTTAGAATTCCTACTGGACAAGGGAACTGAACCTATGGAATCAAGATAGGTACATATGGATGTGTGATGTATGTCATAAAATGATACTGTAATTTATTTGTATGGGTGTCAGATATTAGGGTATTGGTTCTGGAATGGGACTACAAGTTAATTAATGCCCCACATGCTGGGACTTGCCGTTTTCCAAGTCTCTGCAGGTGGAGGAGAGTTGCTGGGCCTTGTAGTTCTACTACAGAACACAATATCTCTGTTTTACACTTTATTTTAACACTTTCAATTCCATCCGGCGTCCAAATATGAATCTCTCCACCATCGGAAAATACAAATCCTGAGAATACAGCATCTTAGTGAAATAGCCGTATTCTCAGTTTATATTTTTAGGCCCGATTACGGACAATCCCAGGAACGGCCATAATTGGGGATCTTAGTAAATTTCCCTCAGAAAGAGAGAGAGATAGGGGATACAGGTTTAGAAGAGACAGAGAGGTTTAAGGAATACTGAGAAGATATAGATATAGAATGTAGTGTCCACCACAGTGCGCAAAAACCAATCAAGCAGCTAGGTAGGATGAATCCCAATCCAGCTCCTCTTTGCGCTCTGGAACGCAAAGAGGAGCTGGATTGGAATTCACTGCTGGGGAGTGTTTTACTAAAAAGGAGTAGCAGTCACCACTCCACCAACTGCATATTGTTTACATGACCTAGGGAAGTGCATGGATACACCTTGAAAAAGGATCCAGCAAGGATCCGAAACGCGTCGGTGAAAAGCAGTGTGCAGACGGCCCCGGAGGGACTTTACCTACAGAGCTGAATGCCGTATGTGACCCGGGATCCATATCTGCATTTCCATTCCTGTTTGAACTGTTTCGCACATGACAGTTCATACCATCTGGTAATCTCCCCTCCTTGAGCTTTTTGCACATTGTCACTTTAATATGTGCCTGCTCAAATTGTGTTGAAAGATTTGGAGATTGTATTAATTTTTAGATTGCATTTATTTTATCATGTTTGTTTGAATTAAATACATTTTATGCGATGATATTTTATATCTCTGTCTTGCATGCACTACCCTCTCAATATTGAGAAACAGCTAAAAGGATCTTTAGTTCTATGAAGGAGCAGGAAAGTGCTTTTGGAGAGTGTAAAGGAAAGTAAAATCTTTTCTTATATTTCAGGATTGCTTCACCTATTTGTATACTGAGAAGATATAAGTGACATTGAGAGAGGCATAAGTGACAGAAGGTTTAGGGGACACAGAGAGGTTTAAGATACACAGGTACAGGGGACACTGAGGGAGGTATAAGGGACACAGGTATATAAGGGTTACAGAGATGTATAAGGGACAGAGGTATAAGGGACACAGGTACAAGAGACACTAAGGGAGGTACACAGATACAGAGAGGCAGTGGCGTAGCTAGAAATGTTTCTCCCCCCTGGCCAAAAAATTCTGACGCCCCCCAAGAAGGGGTGAGGCGATTGACTATGGGCACTGCTGGCTGAGCTAATAGGCGACACAGGCAGCTGTGAGCACTGAGCAAATGCACAGGGCAGGGACCCACTCATTAAATATACACTGTGCTGGGTCCCCGCTCATTAAATATGCATGGAGCGGGACCAGCTCAGCACTCACTGATGCCTAGGTCGTCTGTCAGTTCAGCCAGTGGCGCCTACCACAGACCCTGCTGGTGCTACTCCCCCAAGCCACCGCAGGGTCTGCCACATATGTAGCTATGCCACTGCAGAGAGGGTATAAGGGACACCTAGAGAGGTATAAGGGACACAGGTACAGGAAACGCTGAGAAAGGTATAAGGAACAAAAGTAGAGGGGGCACTCAGAGAGGTATAAGGAACACAGGTACAGGGGACATTGAAAGAGGTATTGCCGTAATGAAAGAAGTGTCAGGGGCACAGGTATACAGGACACACAGGGTTCAATTTACTAAGATGGGTATTCTATTGAAAGTAGGCTTATCCCCACCAATCCTTTTTTCTACTATATATAACTTTATTTTTGTAGTCCTGTAAGTTGCATATAGAAATGTTTGTTTAATTACCACATTAGTATTCTAAGTCTGTAAATAATACAATGGAGCATTTATTAATGCAGTATATGTAAAGGTGGCCATACACTAGTGCGAATTGGGCCCTATATAAGAATAGTCTTCTAGATAGCTAGCACTGAGCACCATCATCCAATTCCCAGATTGTTTATTATAACTCAGGGTTAGATATATTAAAGGTCGATCAGGGGAATATGCGCTATCCCCATGTGTTATTTCAGGGGATAGCGCTTCCTCTGATCTATGACACCAGCTGAGCGGGTGTCTATCGTGCGGCGGTGTGGGGCAGGAGGCATAGTGCAGCTACGATATGTCGTACTGCGCGCCTGCCTAATTTATGAACGGTCAGCTTCGCTGACCGCTCCGCACCTGTAGCTATTGACTTCGACAGCTGCAGGTGGCGATGCCCTATGCCCACAGCAGGGACAGCGCTGCTGACACTGGCAAGGAAGTCCAGGAAAAAAGGCATTTTGCCCCTAATGGAATGGGTCATGTTGGGAGGTATAAGTTTGCATATATATCTAAAAGATACAAAGAGAGGGCACTAGTGAACCTAATTTGAATATTTACGTTTAATATTAGGATGCACAGATAGTGATCACAATATACAATTAATAAAAAAATATATACATAGAAAAACTCTACAGATAATAAAACTTAAATTGCAAATTATTCATAGCAATCTAGACCCAATGTAAAGTGGTCAACCCCTTTCTTAATATTTAGCTCAAAGTCCAATAATGTGAACCTAAATGGTGGAGTGGAAATGTCCAGAGATTGCAATCTCAAATAACCTTCCAAGGTACACTTTATAGTCATATAATACAGACTCAATTTGTATCCATTCAACAAGATGTGTAGATACTTGGATAGAATGTGTCCAATGGACTAGGGAAGTTCTATTTGCCACCTCCTGACATGCTTAGTAAACGAGTATTAGGTAGTCTATTGGGACTTATCCCAGTATACTTTTAAGGTGTCCACACCCCGGGAGATTTTGAGCAAATTTGAAACAGTGTTCACCTGGGCAACAACCCCGGAGCTTACCGGGTCCTGATGGCGCTTTTATCTAATGCTGTGTATCCAGAGTGTTAGGGCCGCAGATCTAGCAGGCACCAGATCAGTAGGTGGAATCGATCCACAAGCCGTCGGCACCGTGCGTCTCACGAGCCGTTTGTTCCTTGCAGCTCTCAGCTCCGTGCGTCCCTCACCCGACGGAAGCTGAATAAGGCTTTCACAGGGAATGCTTTTGATGGAGCAATGTAACCAGCCACAACCCCCGTCGCTCTTCTGGCGAGTGTAGAATACGGGGGGGACCCAGTCACACTGTTGATACGATCCCACAGCTCTATGTCACCGGCGTGGTTCACCTGCCGATTGCTAGGAGGGCATGGGACCAAGTCCTGCTGTTTGAAAAAGGCAACAGTTGCAAAGTGTTTAAAAAGTATTTCTCCGGTTCTCGTCACCAGCATAGGAGGCGTAAACACTTTCTGAACAGTCAGGGGGACACTTTCCAAATCTTGACGCGTTTCTCTGCCTTTTAGCGTGGCAGTTTCATCAGAAGATCAAGTTTTCAGAAATCGGAGGGATTTATATGCATTTGGCATTGTAGTCGACTCATGATCAGCCTTCAAATTGCTACAACAATGCTATTTGGGGGGGGGGTGGTATAGTAGGCTTATCCCCACCAATCCTTTTTTGTACTATATATAACTTTATTTTTGTAGTCCTGTAAATTGCATATAGAAATGTTTGTTTAATTACCACATTATTATTCTGTAAACAATACAATGGAGCATTTATTAATGCAGTATATGTAAAGGTGGCCATACACGAATTGGGCCCTATATAAGAATAGTCTTCTAGATGGCTAGCTCTGAGCACCATCATCCAATCCACAGATTTTTTTTATTATAACTCAGGGGTAGATTTATTAAAGGTCGATCCGGGGAATATGCACTATCCCCATGTGTTATTGCAGGGGATAGTGTTTCCTCTGATCTATGACACCAGCTGAGCGGGTGTCTATCGTGCGGCGGTGTGGGGCAGGAGGCATAGTGCTGCTACGATATGTCGTACTGTGCGCCTGCCTAATTTATGAACGGTCAGCATCGCTGACCGCTCCGCCACCTGTAGCTATCAACTTCGACAGCTGCAGGTGGCGATGCCCTATGCCCACAGCAGGGACAGCGCTGCTGACACGGGCAAGGAAGTCCAGGAAAAATGGCATTTTGCCCCTAATGGAATGGGTCATGTTGGGAGGTATGCCAGTGTTTCCACTTTCCATTTTTCATATTTCAACTGGCTCCTTCTCCTGGTCAATATGCACTTAAAATGCTGTGGTAAGCCTGTAAGTGGAGAGGCTGCTAGTAGCAACAGAGATAGTGCCAATCCAAAGAGAGAATATAGTAGAATGGTTCATTGAGAATACTAACAATAGAGTGTTATATATAGTGTGTTGATACAGCCATAGCAGAAAAACAGGTTTGGTCATCAGGACTAATAGCATGAAGTCGGTAGAACCTAGCCATGGATGGGAGATATATTTTCACACCACAATGATGTTTGAGTATGATTGAATGCAGACCCTGCGATGTGACCCCTTCCACCAGGGCGCAAAGCGGCTGCTGAATTTAAAAAAATATTTTCAAAAGACTGACCGGCCGGTTATTGGCTGAGAGAATACTCTCATTACGTAGTCGGCATTCAGAAGTCCATATTGTAATTGTTGACAAATCAACTACTTCCTGTCAGGAACTTGACTCCTAGACAGAACTCTAACTCAAACTCTAATTGACCAGCGGTATTCGTCAGGGACCATCGCAAGGAAATCTGGCCAGCAGGTCGCTGCACCCTGCTAGGAGTATCCACCATTAAACCACAGTATGGCAACAGAGCTGTAGATTATAATTTGTCTCAGAACTAGATCTAGGGATGCTGGAAAGATTTAGTATCTCTGTATTTGTAATCAAAACTGGATCCGAGGATGCCAGAATAATACAGGATCACTGTCTTGACAGTTTGACTGGATCCTGAGATACCGGAACAACTTAGAAACTGCGATATAACTGAATTTGGGGATACTGGAGAATTTAGGAAAGATCGACTTGACAAAGTAACTGGATCTGGTGATGCCGGAATAAGTTAGGAATGCCTGGCTTGGCGAAGATAACTAGATCTGGGGATGCCGAAATTGCTTAGAAATAACTTAGGCTTGGTGAAAATAGATGGATTTGGGGATGCTGGAATAACTGGGCACATTGTGACTTGATAGCAGATAGTCACTGGATTCCCGATTAGCGTCTGGGACGCTGATATACTCTGGAAACCGGACAGTGACTGGATAGGTAACAGCGACTGGATAGCTGATGTGCTGCAGACTCCAGGGAAAGCGTCCCCATGAAAACGCTGGGCGTTCCCATCTGAATGCAGGCTGGTGGATGCCTGCTCGGGGTGGGTGGCTGATGTTACATGATGTCACCGCCCACCCCCCTTTTCAGCGATTAGCGGAGGAATTAAAAGTCAGGTCAGATAGTCTTTTATTATGGAAAGAGAGAAAAATCTCTCCCCTTCAGCCATATGTGATTGGCTGTGTTCTCGTACACATCCCCTCGCATGCTAGCAAGGGGATATAAGTGGCGCAGGGAGTGGGCGCCCAGCGGGCAGGGGCGTAGTGAGGGCGGAGCCGTGCAGCCTGCTCCCCCACTCCCTTCCCTGCCCGCTCCCTGCTCTGCCCGGGGGGGGAGCCGACGCCATGGTGGTGATGCTCTGACCTGACCTGAATGTTGCCACTCTGCTCCAGCCTCCCTCCTGCACACAGGCAGCCGAGTGTCAGCACAGACTACAGAGCGGCTGTTGTGGCCGCAAGCTGTAAGGGAGATTAAAGGCTGCAGCCGCTTCACATGTTATTGGTAGACAGTAGCCGAGGCTTGACGTTCCAGTGACCAGCCCCAGCACTAAAGACGAACTTATCTATCTACTGCAGGAGACCTGGTGCTGTATGTCTATCTACTGCAGGAGACCAAGCACTGAGACTGTGCACACCAGGCTGTTTATCTGCAAGAGAGACCCAGCACTTTCCTCTAGGGATGGCCATCGACAATCGATGATCCAAAATCATTGATGGTTCATGACCAATGGTTTTGCCACCGATGTGGGAGAACCAGATGGTTTCCCTCCATCGATGGAACAGCAAAGTTATGTTTTGCTTTTTTTTTTTTTTTCAAAGTGCCGGGACACGAGCATAGCTCCATCCCGACACCCATGAAGCCCCGCCCCCCCGTGTTTGGATTGGCCCACAGGCCAATCATTCAAACACAATGGATGACCATCAATATGTAAAAATATTGATGGTCATCCATTGCATAGTTTAGTACTATTGATGGCCAGTTGCAGTTTCGGCAATAGCATCGATGGTCATCCCTACTGTCCTCCCCCCTCCCTCTCCCCCCACACCTGGCTCTGCGACCTGCCTGTCAGACTGTCACAACTCTATTTAACCCCGTGCTCCCTTCCTCCCCTCCCTCTTCTCTCTCCTTCCTCTCTTGCCCCCTCCTTCCTCTGTCCCTTTCCCTCCTGTCAGTGATGCCTGTCATGCTTTCACATCCATTTCTAACCCCTGCCCCCTCTCTCTCCCCTACTCTCTCCATCTCTCTCCTCACCCCTCCCTCCTCTCTCCCCCTCACTTCTCTTTTCTCTCTCCTGCTCTCTTTTTCCTCTTACCCCCATTCTCTCAAACCTCTCCCTCACTCCCCTCCATCTCTCAGCCCCTAATCTCTCTTTATCTCTAAGTGCATACAGTGCCGGCAACAGTGAGCAATTTTAGTCCCCCTTGGCAATGAGCAATCTCAGTCCCCCTTGGCAACAAGCTATTTCAGTCCCCTTTGGCAACAAGCTATTTCAGTCCCCCTTGGCAACAAGCTATTTCAGTCCCTCTTGGCAAAGAGATATTTCAGTCCCCCTTGGCAACGAGCTATTTCAGTCCCCCTTGGCATTGAGCATGAAGTTACTAACAATGAGCATGTAGGTAAGTGGCACTTATGTATCAGATGTGTAATGAGCATTACGGTGTGTTATATAGTATGTAATGGGCATTACGGAGTGTTATATAGTATGTAAGGGGCATTACGGTTTGTTATATAGTATGTAATGGGCATCACGGTGTGTTATATAGTATGTAATGGGCATTACAGTTTGTTATATAGTATGTAATGGGCATTATGTTATATAGTATGTAATGGGCATTACAGTGTGTTACATAGTATGTAATGGGCATTACGGTGTGTTACATAGTATGTAATGGGCATTACGGTGTGTTATATAGTATGTAATGGGCATTCCTGGGGGTTATATAGTATGTAATGGGCATTACGGTGTGTTATATAGTATGTAACGGGCATTACGGTGTGTTATATAGTATGTAATGGGCATTACGGTGTGTTATATAGTATGTAATGGGCATTACGGTTTGTTATATAGTATGTAATGGGCATCACGGTGTGTTATATAGTATGTAATGGGCATCACGGTGGGTTATAAAGTATGTAATTGGCATTACAGTTTGTTATATAGTATGTAATGGGCATCACGGTGGGTTATATAGTATGTAATGGGCATTACGGTGTGTTATATAGTATGTAATGGGCATTACAGTTTGTTATATAGTATGTAATGGGCATCATGGTGTGTTATATAGTATGTAATGGGCATCCCGGTGGGTTATATAGTATGTAATGGGCATTACGGTGTGTTATATAGTATGTAATGGGCATTACGGTTTGTTATAGAGTATGTAATGGGGTATGGTATAGGGTTCCGACAGTCAGGATCCGGACAGTCATTAGCCCGACGTCAGGATCCCGACTGGCCGGACTCAGACAGCATGGCAAGCGCAACAAAGCCCCTTGCAGGCTCGCTGCGCTCGCCACGCTGCGGGCATGGTGGATCGATACGCTCGCCACCTATTCTATTATCCCTCTTTGGGGGTCGTGGACCCCCACGAGGGAGAATAGCCGGTGGCCGTCGGGAACCCGTCTGTCTGTGTTTTAACAGTCGGGATCCCGACGTCGGGTAAATGACTGTCGGGACCACGTCCAGCACCCTATGTTATGGGCATTACGGTATGTTATTTCGAATGTAATGGGCATTACGGTTTGTTGTATAGTAATCATGTGTGGCCTTATGTGTAATTGGTGGTACGGCATGTGGCTTTATGTGTAATTGGCAGTACGGCATGTGGCTTTATGTGTAATTGGCAGTACGGCATGTGGCTTTATGTGTAATTGGCAGTACGGCATGTGGCTTTATGTGTAATTGGCAGTACGGCATGTGGCTTTATGTGTAATTGGCAGTACGGCATGTGGCTTTATGTGTAATTGGTATTACAAAGTTTTCTAAAATGTGCAATGGGAAATACGGTGTGTGGTATAATTTTAGGCCGTGTCCCCTTTTTGCAGCATAGGTCCCCGCCTCCTAAAAATCGGGGGGCGTTTAAAACATGCCCTTGCTCAGGGCACCGTGGCACCTAGCAACACCACTGCCAGCGGGGCATATATGCAGCCAGGCGAACAGGTCTGAATCAGGCCCGTTAGATTGTATGCTCCACTGGGGCAGGGATTGATGTGAATGTTCAAATATTCTCTGTAATGCTCTATGGAATGTGTGCGCTGTATAAATAACTGTTAATAAATAATATTAATACATCTTTCAGGGAGGGCTCTTCCTTTTAAGATTTGTCCCTTGCCTTACAAATTAAATTTTGTTTGGCTACAGAGCCCTATTATGTAAATTGATAAACCGACCCCTTGACCAATTTCCTAGTGACAAACGCTTCATCATTCATTTAATATACTATGGAGCAACTGGTCTAATTTATTTTACCTCAGACAATAAAAAGTGAAATAGTGCTGGATGTACAACAGACTTACAAGTATTTCATATATATATATATATATATAGTACACAATATCTCTAGAATTTGCGCTAGGTGAAGTCGGTCGCTTTATAACACTTGATCTCCTACTAGAGAGATCCACAACCAATAGCACAACCAATAGTGTTATGTAGCGCCCTATACAATTGATATAGATATTTCTAGTCTTTCCTTTATGATACAATTACCATCGACATTTTTCAATATAAAACATTTATTAAAACATTTAAAACAAAATGCAAATGCAAGTTTTTTGAGACAAATTTTCAATACAAACGTATTCTTTAAATTTACAGATCGTGATGGTTTTCAAAGGTTACCCAACGCGTTTCGTCTCTTTATGAGACTTCATCAGGGGTGAACAATTTGATATCAGATCTTATTGGATCTTTTATCGGAATAAATCTTGCTATTTTGCAGTAGTACAAGGTCCGTTTAAAGGTTCAATTTTTTTCAAATTTTTTCAAATTTTTAACTTATTAAGTCTTTTATCGGAAATTCTTGCTATTTTGCAGTAGTACAAAGTCCGTTTAAAATGCTCAAAATTTCTTTAGCTCAGAGGAGTAAACTCCTGGATCTTTCTATTCTATTAAAGACTCTTATGCAAAGGGCAGTTGCCCGTACTTGCAGCTCGAAGAATTATAATCTGTTCATAATTTTATGTACCATTAATAAATCTTAATTTGAATATAATACAGGGTAGATCTTTGAAAAATGGTCCCCTTAACAATTATCTGGAATATACTCCAATTTCCAAAAGTTCCTCAAGGATCACAGGGGTGAGAGTGTGGTCTCAAAAAACCTTTTAGCTCCTATAGATGTGCTCTCTCCTGTGTCCAGACACCAAGTGTCCACTTGGTGTCTGGACACAGGAGAGAGCACATCTATAGGAGCTAAAAGGTTTTTTGAGACCACACTCTCACCCCTGTGATCCTTGAGGAACTTTTGGAAATTGGAGTATATTCCAGATAATTGTTAAGGGGACCATTTTTCAAAGATCTACCCTGTATTATATTCAAATTAAGATTTATTAATGGTACATAAAATTATGAACAGATTATAATTCTTCGAGCTGCAAGTACGGGCAACTGCCCTTTGCATAAGAGTCTTTAATAGAATAGAAAGATCCAGGAGTTTACTCCTCTGAGCTAAAGAAATTTTGAGCATTTTAAACGGACTTTGTACTACTGCAAAATAGCAAGAATTTCCGATAAAAGACTTAATAAGTTAAAAATTTGAAAAAATTTGAAAAAAATTGAACCTTTAAACGGACCTTGTACTACTGCAAAATAGCAAGATTTATTCCGATAAAAGATCCAATAAGATCTGATATCAAATTGTTCACCCCTGATGAAGTCTCATAAAGAGACGAAACGCGTTGGGTAACCTTTGAAAACCATCACGATCTGTAAATTTAAAGAATACGTTTGTATTGAAAATTTGTCTCAAAAAACTTGCATTTGCATTTTGTTTTAAATGTTTTAATAAATGTTTTATATTGAAAAATGTCGATGGTAATTGTATCATAAAGGAAAGACTAGAAATATCTATATCAATTGTATAGGGCGCTACATAACACTATTGGTTGTGATATATATATATATATATATATATATATATATATATATATATATATATATATATACACACACACACACACACACACACATACATACACTCGAGTATAAGCCTACTTTTTCAGAACAATTTTTATGCCGAAAAAGCCCCCCCTCAGCTTATACTCGAGTGAGGGTCCCACTTGAGTCAATAAGTTTTCCCAGTTTTTTGTTGTAAAATTAGGCTTATATTCGGGTCGAGTTATACTCGAGTATATATGGTATATATATATATATATATATATATATATATATATATATATATATATATAGAGAGAGAGAGAGAGAGAGAGAAAGAGAGAGATAAAGAGAAAAAGAGAAAAAGAGAGAGATAGAGAGTTAAGGTGCCCATACACTACTATGATTTGGGCCAATTTTGTCAGCCTAAATCTGAGGTTTTTGCCATCCCATCATGTCCAATGCACGGTCCTGTGCGCATCGGACCAGAGCCAGAGGTTGGACCTATTGCCCATCTGACCTCAGATGTGGCACCCCTCCCGGCAGCGGGGGACGGGTCGCATGTGATACATCGCATTTGAAAGAACCGCATGCGATGTATCGCATGCCACCCTGCTGCCCAGGATGATCATACACTGCTGCAATACATTGCAGTAGTGTATGGCCACCTTTAGACTTGCCATAAAATCTCTTGCATCCCGAGCCACCAATGATTTACACAGTTTTGGCATTTCACCAGATCAACCACGGAACCTGTGTAAAACATATACGTGTCCTGGATTAAAGGTATAATTTTACAAGCCTATATACAGTCCTTGAGAAAGATTAAATAAACTGAAACATCGGAAGTTACTTTGCTTTAACAGTGTTTTGTAACAGTAGTAAAGTCCCTTGAGTGCCGCCTCTAAATGACCTATGTGTTTAGGACTGATTGTGGATTATATCATTGCCATCTTAATGCATTGGCACAATGGGCACTTTCCCAGGTCCTCACAATTTTAGGGGGGTCTCAAACATAATTCTGAGTGCGGGAGGAGTTCAATTCATATATGCATAACCTCCAATGTGACCCCTTGCACAAGGTAAAGAAAGATCCTAAACTTCCCAGTTTATTTATGATATTTGAGACTTGCAGTCATAATTAAATTGATGAGAATGGTGTTATTAACACAGGTGATATCCTTACAAAAAAATAAGGATCAAATATGGTTTGACGTAACATGTTTAAAAATGGGCAGACTAGATGGGCCAAGTGGTTCTTATCTGCCATCAAATTCTGTTTCTATGTATTCTATAAGGTAAGTGGGAAGTCCAGGAGCAGAAATGTTGTACCTGGAGCGAGGGGTCATGTTTGAGGGTCTCCAATACTCAACCTCTTAAAACTATATTTATGGGGACTAGATGAAAAGACAAAAATTACTGATTCAGATCTCAAGTAATATTATTATTACCAGTTATTATATACAGTAGCACACAAATATTCTGCAGCACTTTACAGAGAGAATATTTGAACATTTACATTAGTCCCTGCCCCAGTGGAGCTTACAATCTATATTCCCTATCACAGGTAAACGCACACACAATCATTCCAGGGTTAATTTTGTTGGGAGCCATTTAACCTGCCAGTATATTTTTGGATTGTGGGAGGAAACTGAAGTACCCGGAGGAAACCCACACAAGTGCCAGAAGAATATACAAACTCCACACAATTAGGGTCTTGGTGGAAATCGAACCCATGACCTCAGCACTATGAGGTAGTATTGCTAACCATTACACCGTCCGTGCTGCCCATAGGTATACTTTATAAGTGACACAGTAGCTAAACAGTTTAAAATGGCCTACATAAACAGGGCGAAAGAAAACCATGGTACTCTCCCTCAAATAAGCACCATAACTCAACATTTACAACATTCCACACCTCAGCAACTTGCAATACTTCTTATGCGGTCCTATTGCATACGATGTATTGTATGCAATGCCATACGATGTATCATTGTGGTAGCCATGGCCATCTCCGGATCTGATGTGCACAGGACCGCACATCCCATCAAAAGTAATAAAGGTGCCCACAGACGCATCAATTATCGAATGCGTTTTGTACTTTTTAAGCACAAATTGCATCTTATGTACAATTATTGGATGGTGTTTATGTTCCCGGGAGCCCGATATTGTATGTCTAAAAAAGTACGTGCTGCACGTACTTTTTAGACTACATCTGAAATTTAACATTACAAACATGGGTTCATCACATGCATCCAAGTGCACATCTCATAGCAAGCTGGAAGAAAAATTGTATAGAACCATTGTACAGTCAAAAACGCATAGCACAGTACAATTGTAGCGTCTGTGGGCACCTTAAGTAAATTACATGCTATATGACATTTTTCTTCACGCAAAATTGTGTTGAAAAAGGGCCATATCGTATTAGTGTATGGGGGGCCTTAAGATCACTCAATGGGGCATTTTTCTCCTATTGCAGAAAGAGCACTATGTAAATAAAATTAGTATTATTCTTTAACCAGGGGACACATATGAATTCCACAAGTTCTTCCATGGCTGGTCTTAAGGACTGCTCTTCATCTAGTTAAATTTAGCCACAGAACCTGTGTAAAGCATACGTGTCCCTGAGTATTGGGTTATTACAGGAGCCCTGTGTGTATTATTCATCTATAAACTATCTGGACTCTGGAGATGGAGAACCCCGGCTGCGGTGACAGAACACTATGACAATGTGCTGTTACTGTATGACTACAGCTCCCATGATGCTCTGCGCCACAGTCGGACATAAGACGCTGGAGCACACCCGCCTACAGCATCAACCAAGCGCCATCATGTGATTGGCAATTCATTATTTTCTGCTTAGTCAGGTAAGGTATTTGTTGTAGGGCCCGCAGGGTTGATCCTGCCACTCACCCGCTGGGCGAATACCCACCTGCACTGCACCCCTCTTTGTGCCTTCTTACAACTTCACCGTAAGTGCACAGTGAGTCCGCCGGCGTAGGGGGAAGGTTCACTTTCCAATCACAAGATGGCGGCCGAAATACCGCCCCGCTAGGCCGCCGCAGCGAGCAGAGCTTATTTCCGTTTCCGTTCTGCCTCGCTGTGATACCTGCGGCTGGCGGCCGTGTGTCTCCGCCATATTGTCTGTGTGATCCCGGCGGGAGCGGCGGCCGCGGGGAGCGGGAACAGCAGGTGCGGAGTCTGAGACGGTCACATCCCCGGGGGGACGGGGCGCAGCATCAGCAACTCCACAAGCGACCGCGGAGGGGCGGAGCTCGGCCTCACCCGCAGCTCCGCCATCTCCGGGTGTAAAGAGAAGGAGGGGGGGCGGGGTATCTGTCCCTGGGAGATTTAGGGCACCGGGAGTATGTGCTGGGGTCAGGCCGGGCCCCTCCCTGAGATAGGTGACTGTGGAGGTGCGGGAGTATTGGCTTTGGGGTGATGCCGGGTGTGGTGAGTGCTATATGAGGGGGACTGCGCTATTTTAGTGGATAGGGGTATTTCCCTAGTACTGCATTCAGATATGGTGTCTGCTAGTGATGGTTGTACGCACCATTCTTATTATATGCAGATTTCATGTAATGTGGGCCTGCATTATACTTTATAGTGTTATTTATGCTCTATGGCTCCCGGGGGAAGTTATTGGAACATGTAAATACCATTTATTTTTTTTGTAGGATTATCTGTTCAGTTCCTGTAGACAGGCCTCAGAATCCAATGCCCAGTCCCAGAGAGTTAATATTTAATGAGATTATTGAGGTTGTAAAGCTTATGGTAAGTTATGATAATGCAGCGCAGGAAGACTGATGCCCCCGCCATTGCGATAGATTGCACTATGATGCATTTTTAGTCTTTTTATAGCTTAGAGTCTGTGATGAGTGTGTTTTAGCATATGCCGGTATATCCTACTTTGGGGGCCTTACTCTACAGTGTTCCCACCTTCTGTTTTACTACCTGGTGGCGTCTGAGTGTTAGTATATATCCTATAATCACCATCTGTGTAGTGTTGCCCCCACTGAAATGTGGCAGTCTAAAGAGCACCTTTTCCTGAACACTCCTATCAAGTGTTAGATCTGGTTATCACTATCATTTTACAAGGTCTTTTGATCTTTTCTAGTGCATGATAGCTAGCATGGACAAGAATATTTAGGGTATCCTCATTACACCGTATTTCCCATCGTACAACGCTTTACTAAACTATCAAAATGATAACCCCAAAACTCCGCTATATACAGTATGTCTATCTCAGTGTGGTAATAGAACAATTAACTTTAGGTTTACGTTTGAGTTGATACCTTTTACGTCTCAGTTGATATATGTAAATAGTGACAAAATCCTTATTTCTGAAGATAACTTTTATTCCATTGTATATTTAACAAAATTGATTTTTCTGTGGGCAGACCGCACGTCATCCTTTAACCTCTTTCCTTGTAACAAGTTAGGGTACTTACTCATCTTTGCAGCCACAGCTTACGCTACGGAACTTATGTAGCGTAACCCACGCCACAATCTATTACCTATATACCCCTTTCACACTAGAAAATGCAGGGACCCACCCGGGAATATGGCCAAGGGATCATGCCTGGGCCCATACCCCTTTGACACCGGCCAGGACCCCGGGTTGAACTTGGGAACAACCCTGCTCCATAGCAGGATTTTGGCCTGGGAACCTTACACACCAGCGCTAGTAGGGCCCAACCCGGGAATTTAGACTGGTGTGAAAGGGGTATTGGTATAGGAGCAAAAAATGGTGCTGTTCTGAAAGCGGCTAATATAACTCGCATAAGCTGTGGAGGGGCCCCAAAACACAGTGCACTTTCCTTACCTGCATATGACTTTTGCATTTAATCTTTGATGCAGTGAAAATTTACACCAGGGCTCGACAAAACCCGGGCGCAAGGTCACCATGGCGACCAGATTTGCCAGGAAGCAGTACTCCGGCGGGCAGAGTGACTTGAATTAATGACAATAGCGGGCCCCGTGGAGGATTATACTGTTAGCTATAACATCCAGCACCACAGCAGCTGGCAGATCGGTGCACAACTCACCCGGCTGCTGCTGTATCAGAACAGGTCTGCAGCGTGGCTATTTAAAACTTGAGCACGAAGCTACAGTGGTAGCTCCTGATTGGCTCGGGAGCCATCTTGACTTTTTCAAATATTCGTGCTGCGGACGTGCTCCGATACAGCAGCAGCCCGGTGAGTTGTGCGTGGCTCTGCTGGCTACTGCAGCGCTGGATGTTATAGCTAACAGTATAACCCACCACGGGGATTCTGCTCACGTGTCTGATGACGGGGGCACCAGAGGCTGCTGCAAATACTCCTGGAGTCCTGATATGTTAACCCGCCACGGGGACCCGATGCTTACGTGTCTGATAGCAAAGACACCGGAGGCTGCTGCCGCCAGCACTCCTGACAGAATAAACTCTGCCATGACTTGCTGCTCTAGGTACAGTAAACAGCACTGCTTCTATTGGAAATGAGGGGATGGGGAAATGGAGAGGGGTGTACTGGGGGGTATAAACAGTGATGCCTGTGTCACGCTCTGTTTCTCTCACACTGCCACTCACTACCTCAACCTTTCACCCATTTTCTGTCAGTCTCCCTATCTCTCACTGCTTATTCTGTCACACTCTATCCCTTTCACCCACTCTTGGTCACCCTCTGCCTCTCCCTGTTACACACTGATTCTTCCTGTCAGTCACCCCCTGTTTGTCAACCTTTTTCTCTGAAACACCCCCTGCCTCTCCCTGTCCACCTCTACCTTCTCATCCATTATCCTGTAACGGTGCACCCCCCATTGTCATTTTTTTTCTGTATCTGCCCCTGCCTGGTATCAATGTGGCATAATATGTAATGGACATTATGGCATGTGGTAAAATATATATATCTATATCATCAAAGTGTGTGGCATAAGGTGCAATAGGTATTACGGTGTTTGGTATACAGTGTAATGGGCATTATGGCATGAAGTATAATATGCAATAGGTATTATGGCATGTGGTATAATATGTAATGGTTATTCGACATATGTAATAGGCATTATGGTGTAACTTTTTGGCGCCCATTTTACCTATTTTTCGTTTACTGGCTCCTATACTTTCATCCTGGCTCCTAGATTTTTTAAAACCTTGTCGAGCCCTGATTTACACAGATATGGCTGCGTGTTCCTCTTATCAATGTCATTTGTTTGCTACATCTTTTGGCTAGAGGTACCATGCAAGTCCCCTATTATGGTGTGAGTGCACCACAGGCAGTTGCACATTTGATACATAGATCTGATCATTACTGTAGAATATGCATCTAGTGGTTCCCCGTAGCGGTAAAAGATTGTTTATCCTTGTTTATCTACATGGTGACTGCACTGGTGTCTTATGGTGCTTGTGTGACAGGTGGATTTTGAGGGATTGGTAGATGGATATTGCAGTTAGTTGAATGCAGATGGCATGTTAGTTGATGTTGGTAGCTGTAATGTTTATTTATTTCCATTTAACCAAAGACTTTTGGTGCCCAGAGGCAAGATTCTCCAAATCTAAAAGATTATTATTTTTTTTTTTTTATATAGTTTCACGTTCTTTACTTCCACTAGATTTGTTATTTCCAAGTACTTTATCGACCCTAACAAGGCCAAATGTGATATCTGTGCTGTCAATGTTTGGCATAGATGAGACAAAAAGCATTTTTAAAGTTTTTAAAAATCTATGCTCATACAACAGATGAGTTCCGCATCCTGTAAGGACTTTTCATGACCATCTCACACTGCAAATTCTGTTTGCACTTACTTTAATTCCAAACTCACATTGCACTCTGCAAATTCCTTCTTTTTTTTTTTTTTTCTGGCAAGACATCATTTTTCATGTGAATTTCTATAAATAAAAAAACTTAGTAATTGGTTACCTTATATTTGGTGACCTATATGTAGAGGTGTTGTATTCATGGGGAGCTAAGGGTTGTGGGTTTTACATTTTTAAATTGCGTAAACCCACCAGACATCACATGATACACCTCTCACACACAATAAAAAAAACGGTACTTGTTTCCTAGCACGGCCACAATCTTGGGCATCGTGTACCTTTTAAGTTAAGGTACACGATGCCCGCGATGGACCTAATTTCCTTTGAAATCAGGTCCATTTTGTCGGCAAAGGAAAAATCGCGGGCATCGCGTCGGTCGGGACCATTAACATTGGCCCCGACGCGATGCCCCCGATTTTGCCATAGGCTTCAATGTTAAAATATTATTTAACATTGAAATCGGGAGCATCGCGTTGGCCTTGTGCCATTATAATGGCACAAGATGAGATGGACTTGATTAAGTCCATCTCACATTGAAAAAAATGTGAAATGGGCCAATATTCATTTCACATTATATATTGCCCCGTCGTTACCCCACAATTGACGTGAACCTGAAGCGTGGCGAGCGCAGGCAGTGCGCGTCCTCCGACCTTTTCATTCCCCTACTATCCACGTCGCCGTGGAGTTGAGAATATATAGTGAGGCGAGCGCATGCGTATACCTGTGAAGTTGTACGCGTCGGCTCGCTGCGCTCGCCACACTTTATATTATCCACGCCGACGTGGATAGTAGGGGAATGAAAAGGTCGGAGGACGTGCACCGCCGCCCCTCGCGGGCTCGCTGCGCTCGCCACGCTTCGGGTTGGCGTCTATCATGGGGTGGGGTTTACGTTGTAAAATTTGGGGGTCTAGGGTATATTTTACATTGAATCCAATGTAAAATCGGGTCCCAGGGACCCTATTCACATTAGGTTCAATTAAAAAATCGGGTCGGTCAAATCACATGCGATGCGACCGACGCGATTTTTCCGACACGACCACCCCGATGGAAATCGGGGTGGCCGTGCTAGGAAAAAGTACCAAAAAAACACATGAGTTATCCTTTTTCCACAATTTAATAAATAGCTTTTTGCACAGTTTACTATATTTATTTATTTGCAGTTAGATGATCCTCCTAAAGCTTCCCATACACGGTCCGTTTAACGGATCCGTTTGGGACTTAAATAGTACACATCGGATCGCATGCATTGTGCATGCACTGCGATCCGATAAGATGTGCAGCTAAAACAAAAAGTATGTGCAGCACATACTTTTTGTACCGTACTATGTGATGTGCGGGAGCGCGCATCGTATAGTACGGAAAGGAGCCGTACACAACGGAGCGTGTATGGGCTCCTTAACTCTGTTGCCAACATTTTGGGGTTCTGAATGAGCTTTTGAGAAGATTGCCTGTACTTTTTTTATGCACTTCTCCCAAGTGTACTTTCTCAAACTCTTATTTAAAAGGATTGATCCTATTGGGATAGATTCAATACCATGTGCAGTGAATAGCACCAGGAGGGAACTCCCGATTCTGGTCTACTCCGTGCACTGCTAAGTTGGATAACGCCTGTGTTTAGTTTGAATACCGGCATTTTCTAAATTGAGTGCCCTGTGGCAATGTTTGCACCACGATAGGGCTTAATACTGTAACACCACCCTAGTTTTTTTGGATGTCTGGTCACACCACAGGACGGGTGCGAGCAGGCATCCACTAGTCTGAGTTAGCGGAGGGCTGATTAGAATAGCTGCAGGAGCTCCCTCCCAACGCTGTTCACTGCATATTGAATCGACCCCATAGTAGAACTAATTCCTTTGCACATGGGTAGCCTTTAGAAATTGTATCACAAGACTTTAATGCCTTTAAACTACAGTGATATTGCTCCCCAACCTAAATATTCTGCCTGTTTAATATTTTTGCTTTAGTGTTCTATGTAAAGGTGGATGTACTGTTTAGTTATCGGTCTGTGGAGTTTGAGAAATCCTTCTATGCTTGACAGATGCGATTGGGTAGCCCACTATTCAGTACACTTAGACAGACCTGCCATTTGACAATGGGTATGACCAGGATATTGGATGTTTTGTTCATGTTAGATACCTGGTCTGTCGGTGTGTTTTATCTGCCAGTGTATAACCAACATAAGTTTAGTTTTGTTACCTGTTTTGGTCGGTCAGTAGAGTTTTACTGGGCAATATGCCTTTGGATGTTTCCGGAAAATAGAAGTGCCTTTCTATTTATATATTGTTGGCAGAAGACTTCACATTGTTTCTCTATGAATAAGAAGCTAATTATTGGGGTTTTCACTTTGGAGATTATAAACTTCCACAATAATAAACTACCTCGTTGCATGTTGAGCCCATCTGTCTTGTGATACCATTCTTATTAATAAATACATGTATTGATCATAACTCTCCATAATATAGAAACACAATTAAAGGCTATCTAAGGTTTATGTGGGTGACCAATACCTTGGTGTCCTCAGCCTAATGCATTGTTCCCCAGACTTTGTCTTGAAAACCACCAAACAGTCCTTGTTTTAACGAGATTATACTCGCAGGTGGTTTAATAGCTGACTCAATACCTTCGATTTAACCGTCTGTGTTAAGCCTGAATGTCCTTAATACCTGAACTGTACAGTGGTGTTGAGGAACAAGTTTGGCAAACAATGGAACAAGAAAAATGTTTGTTACATTGATAACGGGGATAATTACTATGCAGACAAATACATTAATGTATTTCCATCACCCCTTTGCTTTGAAGGATATATATATATGTGTATATATGTATTTCCCTCTAAAACAATGAATTACCTGGTTCTGGCATCCACACGTCAATTGGGATCAGGCAGTCTGTTTCAGGGCTACTGTACAGTGTGCCGTACTGTCCATGCATATTTGTGTGTATCTGTAGGAAGGCTCAGCAGTATATTGATTTGTTTTGCAATGCAGACTCTGTGGCAATGTGAAGTTACTGCTTAATTGGAGGACAGAACTGCAGGGGAGCTGTGATCAGCTGCATAGTAGTTTTATTGGTATTTCAGAAGGAGGGTGTATGGTACTGCACCTTCGGGGTACTATAGTTTAGACAAATTAGAATATATCACATTATTTCTTATACTGGTTATTACACAGGACCTTTATTATTTTTTATTAATCTTACGTGAGTTTAAAACTGTAAAGGCCCACATACACGGGGCAACTTCAGCCCCGTGCTGAGCGAGAACACTGGAGATCTGACTGCATGCAGTCAAAATCTAGCATGTGCTTCATTTTGAAGCTATCTAGATCGCTTAGAAAAAGGGCTGAAATCACCCCATGTGTACGGCCCTTAAGTTGTGTGCCAAGATAGCTCTTGATAAGTGTCAAATTGAAATGGTTCTAGCAACATAAATATTGGCTTTTGTTTAATGGTTTCATTCCATGTGGTAACAGTATAAGCTGTTACATATGATTTGACAAACACATTTTGACATATGTGACCATGTATTTCTTATAAAGGGAGTATTATGATAAAGTTGTAGTAACTAATGCTCCCATTTAACGAGGCCTGTGTTGAACAGATACCTTGCTAAAGCTACAGTATAAGGATGGGTGCACACCTGAATCCCTTGTAAATGGACAGATGTGATATCCAAATTCCCTTGAGCCCTGATCATATGATATTGAGTGCACCAATGAGTGTCCAATATTGCATACGAAATATGTATGATTTATCGTTGCTCTGTACACACTCTTTAAAGAGCACTGGGCAAATTAGAAAATCTTATCTGGTCTTCTGGTTGGCCATATATACTACACCTGGGGTAGCCAACCCTAGTCCTCGAGAGCTACCAACAGTGCATGTTTTGCAGGTCTCCTCACAGAATCACGAGTGAGCTAATTAGCTCCATCTGTGGATCTTTCAAAATGTGTCAGTGATTAATGAGTGCAGCAGCTAGGTTGTCTGGAAAATGTGAACTGTTGTTAGCTCTCGAGGGCTAGGGTTGGCTACCACTGTGCTACACAATGGGCACCAAATTGCATATGCTATCATTATAGTGACCGGGCAGAGCGGCCAAGTAAAGGAATCGTATACATGTACAAATACAAAACTGTTTTGACTATTAAGTAATCCTAAATAGCCTTAGTTTCTTGTCTTTGTTAACATTGGTAGCATCCACTATATTTGCATCGTATCAAATATCCAAGCTCTCTACGAGCAACTAACAGCAGCAAAACTAGGCACACAAATTTTTATTCAAATAATCTTTTATAAGCGTCACTGTGTTTACATTGACTTAAGCGTTAAAGGAAGATGTAGTTTGCTGAGGGTCTGGAGGCGGAACACAATTGGCTGACTGCCCATGACCAGAGTTTTACCCACCACTGCTTTGGGCAGTAGTTTGAGGGCAACAGGTTCTGTTTACAGTGTACAGTGGATAACATGCAAAAAATAACTTTTATGAATAATGTTATGGGCCAAATCAATTCCGCACATTGCAACTAGTGCCAGGAGAGTGCTCACTGGTACTGGCGTTCTCCAACATAAGTGCCCCACTGCGATGCTATTTGCTAGGGCACAAAACAGCACCACCAGCCTAGATTTGTCAGATTTCCTCTCTGGACTTAAGAGTGCACTGATTTGTATGGCTCCAGTAGCTGCCTGCCGGAGCCCTTCCCAGCGTGTGGAATTGAATCAACCAAGTTTTAGAGTAACAAACTTAACATGAAATGCACACAGGGAAGATCATTGGGGAAGTCACATGATCAGTTAATTCCTTAGTTTATTGGTCCTTATATTAGTAGTGTCTAGATGCTCTGTAACTGCTATTTTGTTTTTCCAGTGAGACTCCTCAGGTCATCAATCTATTTGTACTGGGCCTTTAAAGTCACAGTCCATCTAGGGCCGCCAACCAGACCGCCATGTCGGGACCTGTGCCAAGCCGGGCCCGTGTCTATACGGATGTGAATACACACAGACCCCGGGAGTATTGGGATTATGAGTCGCATGTTGTAGAATGGGGGTAAGTACTGTATAGCTTTATTACATATGTCAGAGTAAGAAAGCCACGTCCATCTAAAGAGCCATTGGGCGACTTTGAGCTGAAAGCCACCCAGTGATGAGCAGTGATGCGCACACCCGCTGCTATTACCAGTACATGAGCGACTGGGTGGATAGTTTCCATAGTGTCCTGCTATGGAAAGTCAGCAATTTTTTTTTTTTTTTTTCATATCGGTGTCCATACACGCTGGTCAAAATCGCCCAGTGTGTATTGACCATTAGTGTGCCTATTTTGAAACTAATCCATTACACATTACTGTTTGCTATATGCACTCTTTAGAAGTGTAACTTCCATGTTTCTTGAGTCATTTAACTAAAGTAACTCCCCTCTGTGGATGGGAATGATTTTTTAATGGAGTAGATTGAACTGCTTTCTGAGCTAATCGGCCGAAATTGCTAATGGCAAGATGTGTCTATGGTCAGGATTCAGTATGAAGACCAATTATCTTTGCACTGTAATACAGTTGAATGTCCATTTTATTTAATTGTCTAACTCTAAGCAATGTTACACAGGTCAGATGAGGTGTGTGTGTGTGTGTGTGTGTGTGTGTGTGTGTGTGTGTGTGTGTGTGTGTGTGTGTGTGTGTGTGTGTTGTATGTAGTGATAGATAGTATGTGGGATCAGTGCACTTTCTCTGGTCTCTGTACTTGGATTCTTGTTCTTCCTCTGCTGTAGGTAAGTGTTGATCACAAAAGTACATCACAGATAGCAGCAACTTTGTTGATATTAAGGGAAGTTCAGAGTCCCTGATCTGAGTGCCATGTCGGAGACATTCTCAGTAGCAGATATAGGATTTATTTTATTGATTATTCATTAGTATTACAAGAGACTTTATAAACAGGTCAACATGAAACAAAGAGCGCAGTGACACAAATACAAAATGTAAACAACTAGTCCCTAGAACATCAAATACAGAAATGGTGTCTAAGAAAAGTTAACGCAGCATCTTGGGTTCTGTAAATTTCGCCTGTGCACTTTGGTGGCATAAAATCAAAAGTGAAAATTAAAACCTATAAAAAGGTAGAAGTGGAAGAATAAGAAAAAAATGAGATGTGAGAGAGATACTTCACAGCCCGGGGTAATGGATAGCCAACAAAGTGTCTGCGATAGGGACTGAACCACCTGTCAAATCAGAATAGAACGACCTAAATATAGAGGTAGAGTCAGGTTAGTTATTCAATGCTCCCAGTTCGCTGTATTTTTCCGGCGAGGATCGCTCTTCTTCTTCACCCTACTCTATGCTCCTAGTTTGCCAAAAATGAACAGCGAGCTATTTGCCGTTTGATCCTTGCGGTTTTATTATGGGAAATTTAGCATACCTTACAGTTTGTGTATTCGGTGCTAAAACGGAGAACACTACTCGTTTTCTTTTTTTTTGTTGCTCTCTGCATCTTTTTTAGGTGAACTCAACTTATGTACTACTTTTGGTGTTTACAAGTCTATTTTTTATTTTTATTTGAAGGATCTATATTATTCTTTAAAAGCGCCACATTCATATATTTTTTTTTTTTTTATATTATTATTATTTTTTCTTACTGTTTATTCTACCGATGATTCATCTCAGTTATTACCCATGATTTGCCTCTTCTACCTCACTCCTTCGTTTGGCCTTTAAAGAGATACATACCATTAGATTGTGATTTGGATTTTTTTTTTCTTTTAGGCTAATTTGCGTTTTTCTGCATTTCTCTGCACTATTTGAACAAATGGGGAGCCATTTACTCCTCGTACACTGCATTGGTCAGTGCTCGCCATCAGGGAAGTCAAGCAGCTGATGCGTTGAATGGGGAGAGCGGGAGGCATGTTGATGGGTGGAAAAATGGCGCATTCATGGCTAGCGTTGAATGACCTACGCTGTGCTGCGCTCGCCAGAGCATTGAATGCTGCCCTAGGTAGGAGTAAGGTGATCCGGAATTATATAGTGCTCTACTTGAGAGCACCATTCAGTCATTGTAGGGACAGGCGTCTCCAATATACAGGGATGACTGCCTTAGAGGCAATTAGAATATGTCAGAGCAGCATTGTCTTATAAAATAACTGAGGTCTACATAGGAGATTCAACAACCAAAAACGAAGACACTAGGGCAAATCCTCTTGGAGAATAAAACTTGCTGGCTCGATCACCTTAGTCCAAAAGAAGGGATGATTCCACATGTGTGTAGTAATGACAGCCACCCTGCATCTTCAGCAGGTATTAGGAGGTTAGGGCAGTAATACCAGCAAGAGTACTTTAATGGGTTTCCATTACCAGATAGTGATGTATTTTGTATAAAAGGGCAAAAGTCCGATCATGAGCATTTACACTTGTATATCCTGCAAATGCACTGACGTGGTTCTGCTATTCCTTCAGGAATCAAGATGACTACCAATTGGTCAGGAAACTCGGTCGGGGAAAGTACAGTGAAGTCTTTGAAGCCATTAACATTACCAATAATGAAAAAGTTGTGGTGAAAATTCTCAAGGTTTGTAGTTTATTCTTTAGAGTTCACATTATGGATAATTGCAGTGGAGACTGTTTTTTGTGCGATGATCCATTATGATCATTTTATTTGTGCAGTACTTCTGGGATGCATCTATTCCAGACTAATATTCCTCAGTTGACAGTCACGCTGTACCGCAAAATGGCAGAATATGTTGAATGCAGGTGGCATGTACAATATTGCTGGCCCTCGACACAATGGTTTTTCCTACATTTTTTATCAACAATGCCTCCTAAAGAAACCGGTTTTCATGCACTACTTTAAAACTATGTAAGTGGTGTATAAGCAAGAGAACCAATGAGAATGCAAGGTCTGTGAATGCAGCTATCCAATGGTCTTTCTGCTTGCACCGCGTGATATTTCCTCCTGACACTGCTCATAGAAGAGAAGCTTTAACATGCCCTATTCCTTGCTTATTTGTCTCAAAAAACCTTGGACTCAAAATTGCTTTGGGTTCTATGATAACATGTAATAGCAGAGCAAGCTTTGTTAGTGGCCTTGAAGATTTACCAGTGTCCCAAATGAGGGTTAGTGTCGGGTGAACAGAGTATGTGAAAGGCCAACTGCATCATGGTACTGAAGCAGTTACAATGCCTCGGTACACAGGTTCATTACTACCTCATCACACCTCTTGTCTCCACCTTTTATTTATAGCCTGTGAAGAAGAAGAAAATTAAGCGTGAAATCAAGATTCTGGAGAACTTGCGAGGAGGACCTAACATCATTACACTGGCTGACATAGTGAAAGATCCTGTGGTGAGCAGGCTTTATAGTCTTGTAGCAGACATTTTTAGATCCAATAACTAGATCATCATCCCCCGCAAGTTAACTCTGTCCCATTTATTACATTTTGATTTAATTTCTGTTGTTTCTGGCTTCTCATAGTCCAGAACGCCGGCACTGGTTTTTGAACATGTCAACAATACAGATTTTAAGGTGAGCATGAAGAACGTGGTTTGTTGGTATCAAGTGTCCCAGATTTAAACAGGTTGCTCACTAAGTAGAGTATTTTTGTTCTTGCTCTCCACAGCAGTTATATCAGACTCTAACAGATTACGACATTAGGTTCTACATGTATGAAATATTAAAGGTATGACCTCTTTGGCTGTGGCCATTTCTTCCTGTCTATTAGAGAACATTCAGAACACCTTTCCTCAAAATGTACACTGACTGTATTGTCGCCTGCAGGCCCTGGATTATTGTCACAGTATGGGTATCATGCACAGGGACGTGAAGCCACATAATGTTATGATTGACCATGAGCACAGAAAGGTAGGTGATCCCAGAATGCTAAAGGTTGGATATCCCTTGTCCTGTCATACTGCTTGGTTCACGTCAAAGCTGATGAATTATTATCTCTTCCCAGCTCCGACTAATAGATTGGGGCCTTGCAGAGTTTTATCACCCAGGCCAGGAATATAATGTTAGAGTTGCCTCCAGATACTTTAAGGGGCCAGAACTCCTTGTTGATTACCAGGTATGACTCTTAATCTAATTTCATGTGTCAAGTTAGAGACTTTTTTTTTTTATACTTTTATAAATGAAACTGGTACAACAGGTATGCGGTCTTACAGTACAGAAGTGTACGCAGTGCTTGTATATGAAGTGTGTATACAAATGTATATTTGACTTGTGTTTTGCAGATGTATGATTACAGTCTAGATATGTGGAGCTTGGGCTGTATGCTGGCCAGCATGATCTTCAGAAAGGAACCATTTTTCCACGGACATGATAATTACGATCAGGTGAGACACTGCTTGTCGACCGAGTTATGAGATTCTTTATATCTTTTATTAAAAGGCCTGGATTTTTGCATTGTGAAATATTTTCTCTTCCTACAGAATTACTAAAGGGAACTCTGGACCCCCTTCTTTTTTTTTTTTTTTTTCCGGTTGCAGTTACAATTCATCATGCCGAATACACTTGGCTGATTTTAGCTAGAGATGTGCAGGCTCCGATTTACTCTGTTTTCAAAGCAGGATCTTATTGGCTATCCCAAATCACATGACAGTTGTTGATAGCCAATAAGATTTGGAATCCATGTAAATCAGAGCCTGTACATCTCTAATTTTAGCTCGCGCCTCAATAGGCTGTAAGCAGAAGTATATCCTGTGAGGCCACTTTAACCTGCACATGGCTAATTCAGTATGAGCCAAGTATAATGTTTTAAACCAGAATTTATGTAATTGATTATGGAAGTCAAAGCAAAAACTTTTTTATTATGAAATCACAAGTCAATCTTGGTGGAATGCCCCTTGCTCACAGTTACATCAAAGATGTGACTATCAGGTGGTTTCAAACAGCATGTACACTGTGTGAATCCTGTTGACTAGTGCAGTTTATTTTGAATGTGTACCTTTTTTTTTTTTTTTTTTTTAATACTGCACTTGCTTGTTGGGGTGCATACATACCCTGTGACTTATGGTATTTCTGCCTTTTACCCAACTGCTGACAACCTGTAGACACTACATCTGTTTATAGATGTATCCGGGAAATCCTTATCTTGTGTATGGAGCCAGTATTCTCTAAATTTATACATAAAGGGTCAAGAAATTAGACCCGCTATAAGCACACAGTTAGAGTTGTCCTGCTAGCAAACAGGATGTTCCTGGGCAGCCAAAAGCAGAGTTTAGCCATTCAAACCCATCTATACCAATGAGCATAATGCAAAGTGACATTTGGGCACTTAAAGGCATACTTCTCAACAAATCTGTTCCCCACCTCTGGGTTCTGCAAGCAGAAATAGGGATATTATGGGATTTATACCTGATCAGCACAATAATTGAATTGCTCAATCAGGTGCCAATTTGTTAACACCCCATAAACTTTAATGCCCCTCATTTCAGTCTCAGTTTGCATATTGCAAAATTAACTTTTTAGTGTAGACCTAGAGGTATTCAATCAAGTGAGGTTTTTTCGGACAGTTGGAAAAAAAACCTGCACCTTACATTTTCGTTTGAATTTCAGTGCAGATTTATTTATTTTATACTTGCCAGAAAATGCGGTACTGTCAAAATGCATGTTGGAATAGCGAAAAGGCATGGGCAAAAAAATGTGGATCAGTGGGTAATTTGCTAATCCAGGTGTCTTTCACCGCGGACTATTTTTTCCACCTAGGCCTAAAAATAGGGTACTTGTGTATTTTAGCAGCGCGCATCGCATACCAAAAGGCATGCGATGGTATGCGATGCGATATTGCGCGATGTTGTACAATGTCATACAATTTTAAAATTGTATGACATTTTATATGCCATACAATGCGATGCAATTAAACATTGTATAAGCACCCTAATGGGTGCTTACAATGTTAAATGCGGTACTTGTGTATTTTAGCGGCACCCATCGCATCGCATACCAAAAGGCATGCGATGCTGTACAATGTCATACAATTTTAAAATTCTATGACATTGTATATGCCATACAATGCGATGCGATTAAACATTGTATAAGCACCCTAATGGGTGCTTACAATGTTAAATGCACCCCTACGCCACCCCCCCACTATACACGTGAACTCAAAGTGTGGCGAGCGCAGCGCGCCCGCGAGAGGCGGCGGTACGCGTCCCACGACCTTTTCATACCCCCACTATCCACGTTGGCGTAGAGTTGAGAATATAAAGTGTGGCGAGGGGTTCACGTTTATAGTGGGGGGTTGGCGTGGGGCTGCATTTAACATCGTAAGCACCCATTTGGGTGCTTAAAAGCGCTTATACAATTTTTAATGGTATAGGGGGCCAAAATCGCATCGCTTGCCATCTGGTACATGGCATTCGATGCGACTAAAACATCGTCCGACCAACATCGGGGGCGCTGCTAAAATACACAAGTACCAAAAATAGTTTTTCCATTTGACTAAAACGACTTACCCCTTCACCCTAAAAAGCAGAGAAAACAAACGCTAATGGTTTCAAACTTTATTTACAAGGTTTTCATTTAAAGTACAACATTTGTTGGCTGGTGTGGTTTCACATGCAGGTAGGATAAGAAGCATGATAGGACTCAAACGTTC
This sequence comes from Crinia signifera, assembly GCF_055691185.1. Lineage (NCBI taxonomy): Eukaryota > Metazoa > Chordata > Amphibia > Anura > Myobatrachidae > Crinia > Crinia signifera. The sequence continues at coordinate 102,969,450 of NC_139222.1, read as the reverse complement.
ACCGTTGTTTTGTTTTCTCTTATGCAGTTGGTGAGAATAGCCAAGGTGCTGGGGACAGAAGATCTGTATGACTACATTGACAAATACAATATTGAGCTGGATCCTCGCTTCAATGATATTCTGGGCAGGTAAGTTAGCCTTGTGGTAGTCACCATCACATTGAAATGTTTTAGTATCCCCCCTATTTAGATCCCCCGCAATAGGAACTCTACTGGTTTTTGAGACTCTTAATTAGTCTCCCTCTTTCATGCCACAGACATTCCCGAAAGCGATGGGAGCGCTTTGTGCACAGTGAGAATCAACACTTGGTCAGCCCCGAAGCTTTGGATTTCCTTGATAAGCTGCTGCGATACGACCACCAGACAAGACTGACTGCTCGTGAAGCCATGGACCACCCTTACTTCTGTGAGTATGACCTCTCCTTTGTTCGTTCATACTGATAAGGTATATGGTTTGGTCTCTATTCTCATGTATCTTATTCCGCAGACCCAATTGTGAAGGACCAGTCTCGGATGGGCTCTTCTAACATGCCCAGCGGAAGCACCCCAGTCAGTAGCGCCAGTATGATGTCAGGTCAGTCCCTGCCCAAGTCCAGTGTCCGTGACAAGTCAGGTCAGTCTTTGGCAGATGTAGCAGGGCTCCCTCTGGTGGTGGTTCTGTGTAAGCTGTGTTTGCAAAGATGCTCTGTAACAGCATCTGTATTTATATGTGGCTGATGTAATGTCAAACTCTAATTTGGTGTTGTATATTGTATCGTATGGCCACAAATGTAAATTGAAGGCAACTATATATTGTTAATATCCTACAAATCTTTTCAAAACTTTGTCCAAATTAGGGATACTTAAGCACAAAGTGGCTGGTAAACACTGACCTAAGTTTAACTTACAAAGTCTGATCTCTTAATTCCCGTTCTCTAAGCTTCTAAGTGTGTGTGATATATATTTATGTAATATACATATATATTTGGCCTTTAAAATTACAGACCGCTTAATAGTACAAATGACACTGTAGTACTTAGGCTTGGGCCATATAGTGGATGCGGGTCCTGGTCAGCGGGATGCCCTTAGCTGCAAGGAGGAAAGGAAGGAGGGTCACAGTGGTGTGGGTGGATCCTGCAGACCAGGATCTGGCCACTGCTGACCAGATTTCTAGTGTTACTCAGTGCACTGTGTGAACAAAACGGTGATCTGGACACACTGCGCCACAATGTGTGGCCCCAGCTAGAAGTGTGGAAATACCCTTATTAAAAAGGAAGAAATATCTAGTGTCTACACGTGTGATATACCCTGAGATTTTGCAACCCACTCCATTTCATCAGTATGGCGGCTACAAAGATGTCTATTGCTGGCCACACATCAGACCAACTTTCCTCCAACCATCCAACTAGTTGCTTGGATGGAATAAAAATATGGTACTGGATGGGAGCAAATGTAATATTTACTTCAGAAATCTCCCAAAATCTAGAAAAGAACAAAAACTGTTGCTCAGCCACGGTACTGTATTTGAACCTGTTTGATTTAAACATTTTGACAATGTTTTTGTCCATTTTCCTGGGTTTGTGAGCAACCTTTCTGATTGTCCTTTGCTCCCATCCAGTACCATATTTTTATTCCATCCAAGGGACTAGTTGGAGGAAAGTTGGTCTGTGTGGCCAGCATATCTCGGATGCAACTCTAATTGTGTGTGTTGCAATTATCATCATGTGACACATCAATTTTTTTAAGGAAAAGAATGGCACTAACAGATGTGTTCAGATTTACTTAGTATCTAGAGGATGAAGCATATGTGCTATTGCAACATCACCCAAATAGGCCAACCATTACTCACAGCGGAGTTGCCAAATTAATAGAAATGGAATGAGCTGGGAATAAATCAAAAAGGCGTACAACTAACCCAGCATTCACAAGACCGACAAAGTTGTGTTCATGTTGTGTGCTCTTTGAAAAGGATATCGGTGCAGCAGTTAGGTCATTCACTTTTTGGTTTATCCAATAGCATGCGTGCGTTGTTCTCCAGGTTTGAAGACATTCTGTTTGTGTTCGTGCCATTGTCATTCATTACCTGCAAGAGAATACTCCATTAAAACTATAGAATTAATAAAAAATACATTAAAACAAAGAACACCATTTCTTATGCAACTATGCATCTGTTATGTCACATGACCACTTTACTAATCTAGAAAAATGAGTTGCATCGAAGATGCCATACTGGTGACATGCCCTAGAGAAATTCCCCCACTCCCATGTGTAGACACTGGATTAATATTTCCTTACTCCTTTTTTCTTAAGGGGGTTTCCACACTTATGGACCATGCTGTATTTACACTGCCCTAGGAGTCAGAACCACTACTCCTAAAGGCTAAATCTATTTGGGTTTGAGGCCTTTGTTATCACTTGCGGATAAACAGCTATGGCTCTAGATTTCTTCAGGGGGAGCATGTCCTCATTCTACTAAATGAAATGGGGCAAGCCTTTGCAAAGCTAGTCTTTTTACATCATAGTTTTCAATTCGTGAACTTTGTGTTTTTTTGGGGGGAGGGGAGGTGTCTTCATTATAGGATTATAGCAAGTGTTTCAATGGAGTTTATTTTATAAAAGGATACACGTCGATGTAAAGTTCACAAATATTACTTTTAAAATAAAACTTCAATAGTAGTATGAGCCTCAATATCCAGTAATTGTTTGGGTGGGGGCAATTGCCGATTTAAAAACAAAAACCTTGCGAAAAGAAACTTCTTCCCAGCTTTTAGCATTCTATTTATTAGCTGTCTGCTAAAGCAAATATAACTACTTTGTAATGGACACTCGTGTACGGGTTGTCATTTTACATGGAGGATCCAGTATATTCCCCCGGCCTGTTGTACCAGATTATGCAAATCTTATTTGATCAATTAATTGCAGCAGATGCCATTAACTACAGTATTTACATGACTATTCTTACTATAGACATCAATTTTCTTAATGATATATCAGCCTTCATCAGGCCTGGTACAATGCTTTGATTTGTTTAGTCTGAATTCATTACCTTATGGATACTATTGTGGGCGTCATTGTTACCCATAGTCCTTGTAAAAGTCACAGACACCACTAGAATCACCATTGGCATTTGTGCTGGATCCCTCCACCCATTAAACTAAGCAGTATAATACTCTTACTGAGCTAATGGTGGTCTGTTTCCTTTTTTTTTTTTTTTTCAGGGATTTCCACGGTGCCAACTCCTTCAGCTTTGGGTTCTCTAGCTGGATCACCAGTCATCTCTGCAACCAATACCCTCGGGACGCCCGTAGCAGCCACTGCTGGAGCCCCCCAGTAGGGATTCATTGTTCTGGCGCCTCATCAGGAGAGGGCAGCAGGTCCAAGAGAAGACCCTGACCCTCAGCCCCTTGTCCTGTCTCTACTCCTACCAAACATGGAGAAAAGGGGGCTGCTGAAAGAGCAAGAGAGCCTCCCTGGACGCGCCGTGTCTGAGCAGTTGCTTGTGGATTTATAGTAGTTCTGTCATTATATATAAAAAAAACAAAAAAATATTATAGGCTGAATTTTTTTTTTTTTTTTACATTTGTTATGGCTCTTGGTGACAGGGTGCCCTCATGTCTCTGAAATGTGGCTCCTGGACTGGGGTCGCCCTGTTATGCCCTCAGATGTTTCCCAGATTAGTTTTTTTTTTAATCTTTGCACCCCTTTTAATTTGTCCCTACTGCAGTGGGAGGGATGAGGGGCTTTCGCCATGTGTCATTCATCTCCTGGCCTTTGCTGTGGAGCAGCACTAAGAATGAAAATGCCTGTAATTTGGTTGGGTGTACAAGACAAATATACTGGCCCTGCATGGTGTCCTTATTTTTTTTTAAAGAGAATTTCCCTACGCAAAGCAGCAACCTCTTTGTATTTGACGTTGCTATGACTTTTGGTTATCATACATCTCATAGCTGGCTTCACTGTCCCTATAAAATGCTGAGATCTACCCAAGAGATGATATAACTTTACTATCAAATGCCTTTCCAGATAGCGTTCCCTTTTTATGCAGCTGCAAAGAGAGGCGGGAAAAGAGCCAGGTGCATAATAAGCAGTCACCTGGTGCTTACACAATGTTTTAATTTTGTGAGCTGTACCTTGTGATGCATGCTGGGAAAGGAGAACTGACATTCTGGCTCATCCTGTACTCTTTCCAAAGAAAAACTGTTTCACCGAATAGGGAACGTTGGCTGATGAGAAATGGTTATTTTTGATCATTTAGGAATTTGACATTCCATTGAGCCCTAGAGCGGCAACCGTCCTATAGACTGTCAATGTTCTCCCTCACCCCTGCAAAATTGTCCTACTGACATCCCACTTTTTACCTAGTAAGGACCTAACTGGCAGCCTGTTTAAACTTCCCAATATTCCTAAAATGGGGCTGTCCTACTGACGCTTCCCTCCTGTAATAAGTTACCTCATGCTCTTCTCTTATCCACTGAGGGAACTTAACTCTTGGGCCACCCTCACGTTTCCACCATTTTTTTTTTTCTGTTCCCAAGCAGCAATGACTCCCCCCCCCCCCCCCCCCCCCCCCAATCTATTTTTATTTTTTCCCATTGTCCAGCAAGGAGCTGTCCCAGTGACAGATAATACTTTCTCCTTCACCTGTGACAGATCTAATGTTGGAACTATTTGGTGTAAATAAACATGGTTTTATTTATCAAGGTTAGATTCTGTCCACTGTGTGAGCCGTTTTCTTTGGTTGTCTGAGAGTCATGTGAAATTCCACGACCAGTGTGTTCTGATTCTGATCGGAGTTACTTATCTGTATTCCCTATAAGCAAATATCTGGGATCTTCACATAGTTGCCTGTTAAGTTATACATGCTTGGTGCTTAAAACTAGCAGCAGTGTGAGACTGTGTGTAGCTGTAAAAACCTAGAGCCATTGGGTGTCCGCATGCTCGTTCCTGATCTGAAATCTTCATAATATGGTGGTAAGCACTTTAATTGCCGACATGAGCAAGGTTACTTTTCCTCCTGAACCATTTAATAACAGATACAATGTATAACATTACAGAAGAAAACTGAGAAATGTCTGGAATATAATAAAAGAATGGTTGGAGATCCTATAGAGATTATATTTGCAGATTCCGGTAAGTCTAGTTTTGGGGTGGGTTAATTATCCCTCTCAAGGGGCCCTACATTATAGAAGTGGTACAATTTCATAATGGCAACATCTAATCAAAGGCTCTGTGGCTGACTAAATTCAAGCTGGTTTCTGCACCTTATTTCAGCCAAACACAGGACCGGGGTTCTGGATTAAAGGGATATTCTGGTAAATCTACAAATATTAGTGTAATGGTGTGTAAAATCTACATGAGATTTTGACTATGTAGTCAAAATCGAATTGCGATCGCACAGGTTTTTTACTTTGCGATTCCGATGCGTGCTCCCGTGGCAGCTCAAATCGAAACCCATACAGACATGGCAGCAATGACTATATAGTGCAGATCGACACTATATTGTCCAAATCGCATGCATGTCTGGTGCTTGCCATGCGATCCCAATCGTATTGGGATTGAATAGCAAGCCTTATTGACCGTGTGTAGGCTGGATCCAAATTTACAAAAAGAAATAGTAGCGCTAGCAATATTAAAATTAATGGGATTTAATCTAAATAAATAGTACACAACAAGTTAAAACAACATAAACACCAGCATCTGCAATTGATTGACTGCCTACTTAAAGGGATCCTTTCCTATTATGCCGCCTAATTGTGTCCGGAAAAAGCAAATAAAATCTCCTTGTTGTGGAGATATAGATAATTACCGCAGTGGTAGACCAAGTGAGGATTATTCCTCTTTTAGGATTGCATCTCAGCAAAGTCCATCAGATGGCAATGGGGGGGATTCCCCTAAGTTTCCATACAAGCGGTGTTTAAAAGTGAAAATAACACTCCGGTGGCGGCTGGTCTGGGTCCAATTCGGCAGGTAGGTAGCAGGTAAGTAGCTGGCGTGGAGGTGCCTCCACGCCAGTTACTTACCTTCTGCCAAATTGGACCCAGACCAGCTGCCACCGGAGTGTTATTTTCACTTTTAAACACCGCTTGTATGGAAACTTAGGGGAATCCCCCCATTGCCATCTGATGGACTTTGCTGATATGCAATCCTAAAAAAGGAATAATCCTCACTTGGTCTACCACCGCGGTAATTATCTATATCTCCACAACAAGGAGATTTTATTTGCTTTTTCCGGACACAATTAGGAGGCATAATAGGAAGGGATCCCTTTAAGTAGGCAGTCAATCAATTGCAGATGCTGGTGTTTATGTTTTAACTTGTTGTGTACCATTTATTTATATTAAATCCCATTAATTTTAATATTGCTAGCGCTACTATTTCTTTTTGTATCTTTTTTTGTCTTTCTCTAAGGGACCCTCAATCCCTTGTATAGTAGCAGCTTCACATCACACCCCAATACAGCGCCCATTTGTGTTGCTTTTGCAACCATTTTTTGTTTCTTTTGGATGCAAATTTAGCAGATTTATAATCCTCATCTGTTCAGTTCTTTGTAACCTATAATATAAATACATGTCCGTGGCCCAGTGATACTTGGTGTGGCAGCTGTTGGTTGTTTAGGTGTATGCCCAGTTGGTTGTTTAGGTGTATGCCCAGCTATACTTAAGACAATAAGGGGCAGATTTATTAAGCTTGGAGAAGAGATAAACTGGAGATAAAGCGGAGAAAAGGTAAAAGGAGATAAAGCACCAGCCAATCAACTCCCAACTGTCTTTTTCAAACACAGCTGATTGGCTGTGCTTTATCTCCTTTTACCTTTTCTCCGCTTTATCTCCAGTTTATCTCTTCTCCAAGCTTAATAAATCTGCCCCTATATCTTTATCTGTATTAATCTTGCAGGTTGTAACAAAAATCTGGTAACATTTCAGAACAAATTGTCAGTTGCTTCCAAATGTCTGAAAACTGGTAATTCAGACAAATTGAATAAACTAATCAATTATTTGAGCTTTTTTACAGTTTACTATCAAAACTGGCAAGGAATGATGGGACTTGTAGTTTCACAACTGCTGGAGGGCCATAGTTTGGACATGCCTCCTCTAGAGTATGAACTTTAAAGAATAAAAGTTTTGCCACCTTTTGGTTTCCATCACTAAGGAGAGGCAGCATTTTATGCAGCTATAGTCTCAGCACCCTGTTAAGTGCTTCATTAGCACAAAAAGTGGTTGTTGGTTCTAGGTCTATTCTAATGACTTACAGATAAAAGTTTAGTAAATGAATGCTAAACCGTTGAGGGATTTACAGATGAGGCCGCTCCTATCCTGCCGTCTGCTGACCCGATCCGTCCACCAAGAATGGAGCGTGCACGAGATGCTTGCGCGCCCCGTTCTCAGCAATGGGATGTGTGAGACGCTTGTGTTTCCCTGCCAGAAACAGCGGTATGGTGAGCTGGTGGAATGATAGAGCCTGGCTCCATCTGTACAAAGTATTTGAAATGGTGTTTAACTTGTGCCGCTCCAAGTGATGTGAAACTACATGTCTCAGTATGCCCTGCCACAGTTCTGCTATTAGTGGATGCTAGTGTACACTCACTACAGCTCTAGCGCTACAGCTTGGCCATGCCTGCTCTAATCCAAGAGGTTGAGCCATATACTTCCCAATTTATTAACTAGTACATTGGACCTGGATTTATACGAGGTTACTTAAATCTCTGCTCTCCTTGCAAAGGAGATTGCATTACATTTTACATCCAGCAGAGTGAACCCTTGTACCCAGCTACTGTGGTGAGTGTTCTAAAATCAATAGTAATGTTTAATCAAGCATACTGCTAAACACATTTTTAGGGTTTTTATTTTTTTTAAAGCCCGTTTAACGTTAATAGCATCTTATATTTTCCTATTGCCCCTTACCATCCTTCTAAATCAGGCATGTCCAACGTTGGCCCTCCAGATGTTGTGAAACTACACATCCCAGCATGCTTTGCCACAGAGAATGCTAAAACTATTGCAAAGCATGCTGGGATGTATAGTTTCACAACATCTGGAGGGCCAACGTTGGACATGTCTGTTCTAAATGATTCACTATAGTAATAAATAAATAATTATGATGTTTCTGGGTCCCAGGATGGTTTTCCCACTTTTTTAACCAACATTACATATTGTAGAAAATTTGAACCCCCACTGCTGCAACTACATGAATGTGTTCTTCATTGGAGAAATTTCTGGAGCAAGGATTTGTGTGAATGTCTGAATTTTATAAAACTACTCTCAAATCACACCTAATAGGATTGAGGGGCAGATTTATTAAGCTTGGTGAAGTGATAGTGTCTGGTTTTTATCACTGGCCAATGAGCTTGGGTACTTCTGTAGTTTTACGGCGCCAGCATAGCGCCGTGCTACTTCCGGGTTCTACGCTCGCCACGAAATATGTCAAAAAAAGTAACTTAACTCCATGCCAACATGGATAGTTCATACCCCCCACTATCCATGTTGGCATGGAGTTGATTTTAAATAGCGTGGCGAGGCACCGAGCCCGCAGTGTGGGCGAGTGAAGCGAGCCTCGCAAGGGGACTCAGACGCACGGTGCCATACTGGTGCCGTGAAACTACAGAAGTACTGTAACTAGTTTTTTCAAACCAAGCCTGTGACTTCACAGTTAGGAGTTGATTGTCCGGTTATAAAAACCAAACAAGTTACAGGCTTGTTTTGAAAAAACGACAATTGGGAGCTCATTGGCCGGTGATTAAAACCAGACACTTTATCACTTCACCTAACTTAATAAATCTACCCCTGACACCCTTATTGTCCTGCCACTTGGATATGGCCAGGGTGTAGTAATAGCCATAGCAGCTGCATTGTATAAATGAACAAGAGCTCTGAATACAGCAGTCAGTGTAAAGGTGCCCACAGACGCATCAATTATCGAATGCGTTTTGTACTTTTTAAGCACAAATTGCATCTTATGTACAATTATTGGATGGTGTTTATGTTCCCTGGAGCCCGATATTGTATGTCTAAAAAAGTACGTGCTGCACGTACTTTTTAGACTACATCTGAAATTTAACATTACAAACATGGGTTCATCACATGCATCCAAGTGCACATATCATAGCAAGCTGGAAGAAAAATTGTATAGAACCATTGTACAGTCAAAAACGCATAGCACAGTACAATTGTAGCGTCTGTGGGCACCTTTAGGCCTAATTTCTTGACCTAAGAATACTGAAGAGGTGGTGCATTTTGTTGGGGGGTGGTTTCTAGAAATAACTAACTTAAACCGCAAAACCAGGTCTGACACAGGTTCTGGGCAAGATTCAAACTCTGGTCTACAATGTATTTTTCACCTGGGTAAACCCCATTTACACTGAATATGAGCCTGGTCTGCATGTCACTCAGACACTTCCTTGAGGCATACCTCTGCATATGCAGCTAATAAGCAGTTTCTAAAGGTGCCCATACACGTTACAATTATTGTATACAATATCGCATCTCGGTTTTGCACATACTTTTTGAACTAGATCTTATCTCGCAAAACAGATGTAATAATATGCGATATTGTATACAATATTTTTATTCAATAATTATAACGTGTATGGGGCACCTTATACCCATTTCACATCAGCCTAAATTCCCGGATTGGGTCTGTGAACAACCCGCCGCTGGTGTGAAAGGTTCCATGGGTAAATTCGCTGGCATTTCCACCCTGCTAGGTAGCAGGGTTTCTCCTGGGTCCTTCCCAGACTACTGGCTGATGTGAAATGGCAGAGACATGTCCCTCCTTCCCGTGTTGCCTCTGCTAATGCTGATTTGCTAACAGGGCAACTTCCTGGTGTTGTGGTGGACACTCATAGACACGCCCAGAGGCAGCATAAAGCAAGCAGGGAGACACGGTGCATGTTCTGTGGCACCACAGAAGTGCGTTTTAACCCCTGAAAGCCTGCAATGTCTACATTGGCAATCACACAGCATACAGGAAGACACTGCAAGTTCTGCGACACAACAGACCCCAGCAGTGCTATTTCACCCCCGAAAGCCTGTAATGTCTGCAAAGGCTCGCCCTTTACCCCACTCCCTAATTACCTCATCGTTGTGGGCCTAAAAAAGTTCACTTTCAATGATATTCTCATAGAAATGCAGGGTCATCCTGGGTTCAGTGTGAAAGGTGCCGACCTAGGTTGTCACTGCTTCAAAAGCATGTGTAATACCCCTTTCACATTTGCAATTTTATCCTGGGTTTTTGCACATGAACGCGCATCAACCCGTGATAATTGTTATATTGCACCCGATCTCCCGTCATTTTAGTCGGGAGAGTGGGTGTGAGATAACAATTTAATACCATCCTAGATGTATAAAGAATTGACCAGTAGAGAAGAAATTGTTAGCAGCCAATCTGCTTCAATGTAGCATTTATGAAGTACATTTTATAAGGTAGAAGCTGATTGGAGAAGTTTTCCATAGCAACCAACCAACCAACCACTGTTTCGTGTATCTCTTTGGAAAAAAATATCAAAGCTTAGAAAGAAATAAAGCGCCAACCAACCAGATCCTTTCATTTTTTTAAATTACATCCTGTAAAATGAAATGTGGTTTGGTTAGTACTTTGGGCCAGATTTTCTAAGCTTCAAAAGTGATAAAATGGAGAGTGATAAACAGCCAGCCAATCAGCTCCTGTCTGACATTTTTCAAATACAGTCTCTGACATGTCAGGTAGGAGCTGATTGGCTGGCTGGCTGTTTATTACTCTCCATTTTATCACTTTTGAAGCTTAGAGAATCTGGCCCCTAATCTCTCCAACTTTTGATAAAGTGTAAAATCATCCATTCTCATGTTGGATAACCCACATACTATACAGTAATAGAATGCTAGTATTTTCAACATACTAAAAATGGGAAGCGGTCATCTATTAGAATGAACTTAGGTCTACAGTCATTAGGTCGACCCCACTAGGTCGACTGGCAGGAAGGTCGACCTGACTTAGGGTCGACATGGGCCAAGGTCGACATGACTTAAGGTCGACATGAGGAAGGTCGACTGGTCATAAGGTCGACATGGGGTTTTCACTGTTTTTTGAGCCGACATGTGCCGACAGGCGGTATTTCATGCCCTACCATCCACTAGGGCGTGGTGGGAGAATAAAATAGTGTGCCGAGCGCAGCGAAGCACCGTGCCCGAAGCATCGCGAGCGATGCGAGGGTCCGATTCTCATTGCCAACTGTGTCGACATTCGGATAAAAAAACAGTGAAAAACCCATGTCGACCTTATGACCAGTCGACCTTCCTCATGTCGACCTTTATGCAAATTCGACCTTAAGTCATGTCGACCTTGGCCCATGTCGACCTTAAGTCAGGTCGACCTTCCTGCCAGTCGACCTAGTGGGGTTGACCTAATGACTGTAGACCTAAGTTCATTCTGACAGATGTACCGATTCCCTAAAAATAAGGGGGAAAAAGGAACTAGTTAAAAAGAAATACAAAATACACATGTATTCTAAACCAAAGCAGCTCCACGGCTTCATATACAGTTGCCAAGTTCCTGCTCAGTGACTTCTATTTTCCAGTAGTGGGTGAATTCATCCATCTAACATACATATATTTTGCACCAGAACAAAGGGTCGATACTAATCGCTGTGATGATTGGGGCTGAAGGGTGTGAGATCGGTGCCATTGTCGGCATTTAAACATCGCCGCAACAGCACATTGCACCCTCCGCACTGAATAAGATCAGCTCCCATGAACTCAAGTACAGAAATTTCCAGTTATATTTTATATTCATGGAAACAAACGCATTAAAACAATTGAAGTATATTTTATTAGTAGGGTTCAAGGTTGTTGTCGTTACAGCAGAATGGTCAAAGGAAATCATCATCACCCTCATCATCATCCCTTGCCAGGGCTTCAATATTGTGGGTAATGTCAGTAATCATGCGATTAAAACAGTTGGACTGTGATCCTGGCGAGCAGCTGTCGTAGTTGCGCACAGCAGAGGCAGATGTGTTACTCATACTGCGCTTGATCCTTCCAAAACTGTCAGTCAAAATTCCCCCATCCCGAATTCCTATGCTCTCCAGAAAGCCTTCAAAGAAGCCGATGTCCAGGTCAGGGATAAAAGGCCTCAGTCCTGCCCAACATAATAAAAAAAAAAGTAACTCGATTTAAATAGCAAGAGTTCCTCTTGTGGCTTGAACCAGTATATATCTGAAACTGTGTTCAGTATGTTAAAGCCCACAGACAACATGAGAGATTATTATTATTATTATTATGTAAATAAAGGGGCAAAGATGATTGATATTTTAATGAAAGGGGACACATTGATACCATAATAAGAGACACAGATTATTGCTATAACAATGTGGGATTGTCATGCCCCTCCAACTATTGGCCACACCCACCCAAGTCTGGCTGTGCCTCTTCAGGAGGCCTCTACAATTGCACTTCATGTGCACCTAGCATTCTCTAGCACAGTGGTAGCCAACTACGGTCCTCGAGAGCTACCAACAGTTCACATTTTCCAGACAACCTAGATGCAGGTGCACTCACTACTAGCCAAAACATTTTCAAAGATCCACAGGTGGAGCTAATTACTTCACTTGTGATTCTGTGAGGAGACCTGGAGTTGGCTACCCCAGCTCTAGTCCCATGTTATTCCCAGGTCAATTAGTTTACTCTGAGCCTTTATGTTCTCTGCATGTCATTCATTAGCATTCACTTGAGGTGGACTTCTGCATAGCAGAAGCTTTTTGGGTACTTGTTTCCTAGCACGGCGGCACCGATTTTAATTGTATGCAATCAGGTGTCAACCAAATTGCATGCGATGCGATTGATCCGACCCGATTTCACATTGGCCCCAATGTTAAATGCCCCCCAGACCCCATTTTTCATTGTATTCCCCCCCCCCCCCCCATTGTTAACGTCACGCCACGATCAACGCAGCGGTACATGTCCTCCGACCTTTTCATACCCCACTATTCACGTCGGCGTGGAGTTGATTTTATATAGTGTGGCAAGCGCAGCGAACCCCATGAGGGGACGCGCATTACTTCAGGCGTATTACGCAACCGCTCGCCACACTATATAAAATCAACTCCACGCTGCTGTGGATAGTGGGGGTATGAAAAGGTCGGAGGACGCGTACCGCCGCCCCTTGCGGGCTCGCTGCGCTCGCCACGCTTCGGGTTGGCGTTCATCGTGGGGTGGCGTTGCGTTATCAATTGGGGGGGCATTTCACATAGAACGTACCCATCAGGGTGGGTATACAACCAAAAATTGGGTATGGGGGGCCATTTAACATTGGTTCCTATGTAAAATCAGGTCCATCGCATTGGTCGCATTGTATGCCATTATAATGGCATACAATGGACCCAATTTTACATAGGAATTTAACATTACATACAATGTTTACAATGTAAAATTGGGTCGGTCGCATCGCATGCCATTATAATGGCATGCGATGGACCCGATTTTACATTTGTCGGGAAACCTAAAAAAAAAGCCCGAAATCGGGTCCGTCGGGTCCTATCGCATACCTCAAGTTAAGGTATGCGATGGGACCCGATGGGCGCCGTGCTAGGAAACAAGTACCGCTTTTCTCTTTCAATGGTCCTGGTGACACAGCTTCACATTGGGATGTAGGAGGGTCCGCAGGAGCCAGGCACCTATCCTAAAGCTTTTGGAGGGTAGGCTCCTCCCCTACTGCATCCCAGACTCCTCAGTTCGTGTTAGGTGCCCACTGGAGTGGGTGCTATTCTAAAGGGCTGCCGGAGCAGCCGAAGGAGTAGAGTTAGTTAGGGATTTTATTAACTTTTACACTAGCTAGGTAGGCACAGTGTGAGGATTCTCATTAGTGAATCCTCACACTGCTAGCGCAGCAGGAGCTGACAGAAGCGCGTCCTGTCAGCTCGCTGTGCACAGGGGAGACGCTGTCGGGCCTCCCTGTGCAGCGCTTACAGCTTCTTTTAAGAAGCTGCCTGGGCTCTGGAGCGTTCTGAAACCGGCTTCACGCTAGGTGGGGATCATGGGGGACAGGCGCTCCGTGATGGCGGCGGCCATTTTCTGCGGAGCTTACACACTGAGCTCCTATATGAGAGGACAGCAGTGTGTTACAGGCATGTTCCGAGTGGTCCCCAGCTGAGGGGGAGATACTGGAACTAGGAGATCCTACAATGGGAGCGGCTGTCTGGGGGTAGTTGGCGCCAAAAGTCACGGACCCCGCAGCAGCAGGGACTTGGTCCCTTCCCTCACTCTGTTTTGGCGCCATTCAGAACGCTTGCAGCGGAGCTGAGCTGGCTTACAGATCCTGACAGAGTGATTGAATTTCCTGGGCATCGCTTTCCCCATTCTGAAGACTACAGAAAGCTAAGTGAACTGAGTATATTGGTTCTGTATATAATGCCTGTACATTTAATGCTGTGACTGTGTTATTTGAGAACATCATGTCTGAGCAACAGTCTGTGGTTTTGAGGGAGGGAGCCTTTAATGCATTGAGCGCTTGCAGTGGTTGTACACTGAAATTTGTCCCTGAGCAGATGACAGGGGGGGCTTATGTATTTCTTGCGCTGCTGTGAAACCCATGGGGAGTGAACCCCAGAGGGTAGTGCTATCGGAGCTTGCGTGGGCTAAGTCCCTGGGCAGGTCTGAAAATGCTTAGGTGCATTACTGAACAGGCAGAGTGATGGCTGGTAACTTCCCCTAGACCATTGCCATTCTCTCAGCAGTCCTCTAGCTCCTTGCCTCGGACCCAGACAGATCCTGACTTATTACAGGTCATGCAGGATACTGGTAAGGGAATCAGCAGGTTTAATTACTTGTTGGACAAGTTTTATGGTTATTCTGTGGGGACCCCTAAAAGGTCTTATTCAGTGCCATTGTTAGCTGCTGATGAGGAAGGAGAGTACACAGACATACCCTGGGATCAGGGTGATGATTCTGAAGAGTCCTCAGCCTAAGGGGTGGAGGATTTGATTACTGCTGTTAAACAGGCATTGAATTTGTCTGTGAAGGATAAACTCCTGCAAAGGTTGTTTTTAAGAGACAGCGTAAAGAAACTGATATCTCCCTGCAGACGAGGGTTTACAAGATTTATTGGAAAACCCCTGATAAAAGGCTTTAGATGCCTAAAAGATGTTTAAGCCTGTATCCCATGCCTGAGGATCATACAGACCTCTGGGAGAAAGTTCCAGTGGTAGATGCTTCTCTGGCATGCTTGTCAAAAGCCACTGTGCTACCAGTGCAGGGGGGAACAGCCTTCAAGCAAGGCAATGGTTAAAAGGGTGGGCTACACACTCCGACCTCTGATTGCTTCAGCCTGGGTCTCTAAGGCCATGATTGGTGGGTCAATGACCTGTGCACTATTTGACATACTGTTCCTTGTGGGTTGTTACTTGCGGAGAAGCTTAAAGCTGCTGCAGAGTATGTGCTTGAGGCTGAGCAGGAAGCTCTCAAAATGGCTGCCAGAGTTTCCTCAGTGTCCGTCAATGCCAGGAGAGTGCTCTGGCTTATAGCTTGGGAGGCAGATAACGAGTCTAAGAAGGCTTAGAGGCATTAGCTTTTAAAGGAAAGCTGTTATTTGGTTCAGAACTGGAAGAGATTATTAAGCAGGCCACAGGTGGAAAAAAGCACTTTCCTGCCTACCCCTGCAGCCAAGCAGACATCAAGGTTTTCTGCTTTCAGGCCGTCCTTTCGGCCCTCCCCTAGAGGAGGTGCGTCCTTTCGAGGACAGTCTTTTAGGGGATAGTCTCAGTCCTCCAGGGGCAAGGCCCCAAAGTCAAAATTTGGTTCCTTTCATAAGAAACCAAAGGAGAGGACAAACCCTCCGCATGACTGCCAGGGGTTTTGCCCGGCGGTGATCAAGGTGGGGGGACGTCTGTCACTGTTCAAAGACGCATGGGCACTGTTAGACCGGGACTCTTGGGTGTTAGAAATTATGACCCAGGGTTACAAGATTCCCTTCAAAGGTCTTTCGCCGAGAAGGTTCATTCCTACACCACTACCAAAGGAGGCTCGGCTCCGTACGGCTCTCTTGGGAGCGGCTCATTCTCTTTTAGAGAAGGGTGTGGTAGTCCCGGTCCCCAGAGCGGAGTGGAAAAAAGGCTTTTATTCCACTCTGTTTTTGGTGCCCAAACCAGACGGGTCTTTCAGCTGATCCTAAACTTAAAGTCATTAAATATCCATTTGTGGGTAGACCATTTCAAAATGGAGTCTCTACGGTCTGTGCTGCTGCTAAGCCTGGACCAGGGAGAATTTTTGGCGTCCATGGATGTCCAGGACACATACTTGCATGTTCCTATCCACCCAGAACATCAGGCTCTATTGAGGTTTGCAATAGGAGACCTACTCTTGCAATTACAGGCGTTGCCCTTCGGTCTGGCCACAGCGTCAAGGGTATTCACCAAAATAATGTCAGTAATGGCGGCTGTGCTTCGACTGAGGGAAATCACGGTGATTCCATTTTTGGACGACCTGCGGTTCAAAGCGGAGTCAGCAGACAAGTTGAAGAGTCACTTGGCAGAAGCCAACGGGTTTTTGCAGATTCACGGCTGGCTTTTAAATGTACAAAAGTCTCAGTTGGTGCCGTCACAGAGACTCCAATTCTTGGGGGTTGTTCTGGATACCCAGTTGCATCGGGTGTTTCTACCAGAGGCAAAGGCCAGGGATCTGGCTGCCTTGGTACAGGAGATCCTCGGGTCTCAGAGCACATCAGTATGGAGGTGCCTCAAACTGCTGGGGAAGATGGTGGCGTCTTTCGAGACGTTACAGTTCGCCAGGTTCCACTCTCGAGTGTTCCAGTGGAACATTCTGACAGACTGGTCAGGGAATACTCAGACCATGATGTCAGAACAAATAGTGTTGTCTTCAGAAACTCGATCCTTCCTGAAATGGTGGACGGAGGTGGATTCCCTTCAGTGGGGTCGGTCCCTGCAGTCCTGGAGCTGGCTGGTAGTCACTACCGACACCAGTCTCAGAGGCTGGGGGGCAGTAGTCTTGGACCTGCGTCTGCAAGGCTTGTGGACTTCAGAGGAGTCTGCCTTACCGATCAACATCGTGGAACTGAGGACTGTGCGGAAGATGTTTTCTCTGGCGGGAGAAAGATTACAAGGGCTCCCTTTAGGGATTCGGACCGACAACGCCACAGCTGTGGCATATCTGAATCACCAGGGAGGCACACGCAGCAAGCTGGCTATGTGGGAGGTGTCCCGAATCTCCTTGTGGGCGGAACAGAATGTTCCAGCATTATCAGCAATATACATACCAGGAGTGGAGAATATAGAGGCCGACTTCCTGAGCAGGGAGGAGGTGATGGAAGGGGAATGGAGCCTGAACCCACAAGTATTCCACCAGATTACACTGAGGTGGGGAACCCCGGATGGGGACCTGATGGCATCCAGGTTCAACCATCAGGTACCCAGGTTTTATGCCAGGACGAGGGATCCACTGGCAGAAGCAGTGGATGCCATGACTATCCCCTGGGAGGGGAATCTTCTTTATGTTTTTCCGCCAGTTCCAATGCTGGCAAGAGTGTTGAAAAAGATACAGGCCCAGACAATTCCAGTAATTTTAGTGGCCCCAGATTGGCCAAGGAGGTCCTGGTACTCGAGGTTTCAGAGATTGTCTGTGGACTCGCGGCGTCTACCTCTGAGGTCAGACCTTCTAAAACAAGGACCGTTCAACCATCTGGATTCAGCTCGATTAATTTTGACGGCCTGGCTGTTGAAACCGCCATTTTGAGGAATATAGGATTCTCAGAGGCGGTGGTTAACACAATGATTAAAGCCAGAGAGTCAGTGTCTTCTGCAAATTATTATAGGGTCTGGAAGACCTATATTCGATGGTGTGAAAGACAGAAGTCACACACATCGCGATTTAAAATGGCTAAATTGTTGGAGTTTTTACAGGATGGCCTTTCCTCTGGGTTAAGCCTTCAGTCACTCAAAGTACAGATCTCGGCCTTGTCAATTTCTTTCCGAAGAAGGATTGCATTAATACCGGAAGTACAGACCTTCCTGCAGGGGGTTTCTCGATTGAAACCTCCCTACAAGCAACCAGTAGCGCCATGTTATCTCTGGTTCTGGAGTGCCTTCAAAAGGCGCCTTTTGAGCCGTTAAGGTCGGCTGACCTTAAATTCCTTACAGGGAAACTGGTATTTTTGTTGGCGGTGGCGTCAGCAAAAAGAGTATCGGAGTTGGGAGCTTTGTCCTGCAAGTCTCCCTCCCTTATATGTCATGATGATAGGGCTGTCTTTCGGACAGTACCCCAAATTTTTACCAAAAGTAGTCTCTGCTTTTCATCTAAATCAGGAGATAGTTCTGCCTGTGTTTCAACCCTAGAGGGTTCAAGGAAAAGGGGCAAATTGAGGAATTTGGATGTTGTGCGCGCCTTGCGCATTTATGTGGACAGAGGAAAGAGTGTCAGGAAGACTGATACTTTGCTAGTTTTGTATGATGTACATAATAATGGTTGGCCTGCTTCTAAGCAGACCATTGCTAGGTGGTTGCGCTCTGTTATAGCGTTTGCATATATTAAAGTTGGTAGGCCTGTGCCAGCCAGGTTTAATGCGCATACCACCAGATCAGTCGCCACCTCTTGGGCGGTTCGACATGGGGCAACAGCTGAGCAGGTTTGCAGGGCTGCCACTTGGTCATGTGTTCATACTTTTGCCAAATTCGATAGGTTCCATGAGTTCGCGTCGGAGGGCGCATCATTCGGGCGAGCAGTGATGAGAACTGCAGACCTGAGCGTACCCACCCAAAGGACCGGCTCTGGAACGTCCCAATGTGAAGCTGTGTCACCAGGACCATTGAAAGAGAAAAAGGGATTTTTGTAAGAACTTACCGTTCGAATCCCTTTCTCTGATATGGTCCTGGTGACACAGCGATCCCTCCCTTACGCTCAGTAAGTATGCCAGTGTTCATGATGTTTCATGTTATAATTGGTTGAAAAGTTAAATTTAAAATTGTGCATATAATATGTGCAGGCGTTGTACTGAGTTAATGTATTCCAGTGGCTTTGAAAGATTGAACTGAGGAGTCTGGGATGCAGTAGGGGAGGAGCCTACCCTCCAAAAGCTTTAGGATAGGTGCCTGGCTCCTGCGGACCCTCCTACATCCCAATGTGAAGCTGTGTCACCGAGGACCATATCAGAGAAAGGGATTCGAACGGTAAGTTCTTACAAAAATCCCTTTTTTGCATAACCCATTTCAGTCCTGTTTAATGTATCATATAACAATTAAATATGGCCTTGGCTTATACTGTACCTAGTAGAAGGAACTTCCGGTTTTCCCCATACAGCTGAAGCAGCTCTCTGCAGTATTCCTTTACATCCATCCCAAGGCGATATTCACGCAGAAGACAAGCAAAGCGGTAAATCTCCACTGGTGCTAGCTTATTCCTCAACTAGGAACATAAACATATCAATGTCATTAAATCATACAGTAAGACTCATTTAGTACTATGCCAATACCCATCCCCTTTAGTTTTGGTTTTATATGGCCTAGTCCAGTGGTTACAAAACTGGATGTTGTGGCACCCTGGGATGATGTGGGGTACTTGCAGGGTGGCACAGATTGGTGGTCCAGGACCAAATCAAATTATAGTCCATATGATAGGCAAAACTAGAGCTGGTGGCTGACAATCATAGAATTCTTAAACAGAATGGTTTAACTTAACCCACCTCCACATAACTGAACCCATGGATGACATGTAAGCACAATATATTTAATAATTCAGAATCTGATATTTTAGGACAGTGGTCTCCAACCTTTTTTGGGGCGGGAGCTACTCGAGACAAAATAAACCGCATGAAGAGCTACTAATAAAGAAAAAAAAAATCTGCATAATAATTGAAAAATGCCCTTTACACATTATGCAGACACACTGGAATTCCCCTGACACATTATGCCACACACCGCAATGCCTCAGACACAATATGCCACACACTGCAATGTCCAATATATCACATACATACCTTCCAACACTGGAGGCAGAGAAGAAGGGAGAAATTAGGGGGCATGACCTACTATCATGGCACTCCTGCGAGGCTATATGCCTCCAATACCCACAGTAATGCCATAAACACAATGTCCCCTAGCACTGCCAGATAAACAATGCCCACCTGATTGTGGTGCCATTCTAAATAAATATTCTGGCAGTACTGTGTGCCAGTGTAGCCACATGGGGTGCGGCCAATGAAAATGAGGGTGTGATACACATATGCCCCCAATAGTGCCAGAAACACATATGCCCCCAATAGTGCCAGATACACATATGCCCCCAATAGTGCCAGATACACATATGCTCCCAGATACTTTCCCACAGTGCCAGAAACAGGTATGCTCCACACTGCCATATACTTCCCTACAGTGCCGGGTATGCCCCCACAGTGCCAGGTATGCTCCCAGAGCCAGAAACAGGTATGCCCCACAGTGCTAGTTTCCCAGCAGCAGCACGCTCACCATTGTTGCTGCTGCTGCTGCTGGGGAGAGGACAGTCCGGTGTCCCCCTGCAGTGCCGCTGTCTGTGTCCCGTGTCGCCGCCATTTCCTTTCTCAGGAGAGGAAAGCACAGTGCACTGCGCCTCTCTCCTTCCCCTCACTTCCTTGTGGCTGGGCCGTCCGCCAATCAAAGCTCGCGGGCTGGATCCTGATTGGCTGCCGGCCCAGTCAAATGTAAGGATACACAGTGAGGGGTAGGAGAGGCGCGCAATGTGCTCTCCTCCCCTCAGAGAGAGAATGGAAGCGGGGGCTGATAATGGAGGAGCAGGCGGCGGCAGAGTGTTCGAGCCACCCGGATCGCTAGCGATGGGTTGGTAACCACTGCTCTAGGATGAGGTGATTCAACAAAGTTGGGGAACCACTGGCCTACTGCATAAATCAGTGCACATGGCAATGTTTGGGAACTACTACCAAGTTACTACTTATCTGCATAAGAAATCAGAGCTAGAACAGACAACCTGTCTCTATCTTACTATTGTTGAACCATAAGCCTAATGCTATCTTGCCAGCCATACTGGGATTTGTAGTTCCACTACAGTTGGAGAGCTATAGCTGACATATTGCTGAGCTACAGTGAACCTTATCAAGTCTGTATCTAACGAATGCTACTAAATAATCCATCATAAATCGTAATGTAGATCCACATCAGACTAGGCACATGTACGAGCAGTCACGCTCTTACAGTAATCATGTAATCCTGCAGTTGTTCTAGAGGTACTCCACCCTGATCCCCGTCGCTGGCTCCTGATGCCAAACTCGCCTCCGACACCGCAAAAGAAGGCGACGATTCTCCACTGTAATGCACTTCAAATGTATCGTGAGAGCCATTGCTGAGACAGAGCAGAGGAAAGCTTGATGAGATATCTTTTAAGTTCTAGGTTTAGCATGTTCAGGCCAGCACACAGACAGAAATAATTTAGTACAGACAGTTCTCTACACATTTACATTTTTTGCTATCATTTAGTGGAGTTGGCAACAATGCTATGTTGCTCAAGGTCAACCAAAATAAAGGCCAGAGAACCCAACGAAATACCACTATTGGCCAAACAGTAGTAATTTACAAAAAAAATAACTAGAGCAAAACAGGTCTCAAAACATGGATAAACTTTTGTTTAGTATTCATTCTAAGGGCAGGGCACTGACCACCAAGCAGGGCACATATTATATTAGAAATTGACATTACAAAAAAAAAAACCAAAACATTAAAATATTGCACACTGCACTAGGATTACGCCCATTAAACTTTGTAGTATTCTGCTATGCCTCATTACATATTCTATCATAATGACAATTACACATTATGGCACACACTGTAATGCCTCTTACACATTATACCACACACCATAGTGTCCAATAACGATGATGGCATGTACCGAAATACCCATTACACATGATGGCACACACCGAAAGTTCTCAGCGGCATGTCAGTGCAGTGGGGGGCAGCGTAAGGGTGCACAGTGCCACACACAAAAAGGGCAGGGTGTATTTTGAGGTTTTAAAAACAGGCAGGGTGCAGCACCCTGCAAAAGAAGTTTCCATCTTTGCTGATGACACAAAACTAAGCAGAGTAATTAGACCAATCGAGGATGCCTCCACGCTTCAGAATGATCTTAATAAACTAGATCAGTGGGCAAAAAAGTGGAAAATGAGGTTCAATGTGGATAAATGCAAGGTTATGGATGTTGGGAGACATAACCAATGTGCTAGTTATAACCTAAGCAGGATGGCACTGGGTAAATCAGAATGGGAAAAGGGCCTAGGAGTCCAAATTGATAGTAAACTGGTGTGTAGTGCTCAATGTCATATAGCAACAAATAAGGCTAACAGGATACTAGCATGTATAAGAATTGGTATGGAGAGTAGGGACTCAAAGGTAATTATGCCACTGTACAAAGTATTGGTTAGACCGCATCAACAATACAGAGTCAAGTCTGGACCCCGCACTAGAAAAAGGACATCACAGAACTGGAAAAAATGCAAAGAGCAACAAAGCTAATAAAGGGAATGGAGAATTTAAGCTATGAAGACAGATTGAACAAACTGGGATTGTTTACACTAGAGAAGAGTACAAAGAGGTTTTTTTTGGTCGGTCGCACAAGACCTCTAGTAGAGAGAGGTGGACCCCCTTATGCAAATGTTTATTAAGTACTAATATGGTGCTGGGGGTGTGCTACCATCGGACATGAAAATTTGTAAACACAAAAGAGAGAAGAAGATGTCCTGTGTTGGTGCACCAAACAGAAGTAAAATTTAACTTTTAATAATTCTTTTAAGAACTGCGAAATAAAATGTTAACATATAACAACAAACAAGGGTAGGGTTCACACAATTTTTAAAACCAAGGTGGCAGGCAGATGTTGCAAAGATGTTTTTGTGTAGTACTGTATTGAACTTTTTAGATAGTGTGCATCTGGTCTGTCTAGAAATGCTACTCTGGCAGGCCAGTGGACGTGTCTGAGCGTAGGTTGAAGCAAACCTCTTATTCTTATAGCTCTAAATGACACGGGTTTTTGTGCGTGTATGCGGGATTGTTAACCTAAGAAGGTCCCAATACCATCAGTGGGGATCCACTAGCACTGTGAATTTTACACAATTTGTGGAGGGATCTGTAGATCTAACTCTCGAGGATGGTCCCTCTGAGTTTATGACCCCCTCTGATGGGGGCACTAAACCAATGTGGATTGCCCTGTGTGTGCGTTAATCCGGCGTGAAAACGCTCTAGGATTAGCACGGGTGTCAGTGCACCCCAGGGTATCTCACTGCGATGATCCAGGTGGAGCCGCCTCCAAGAGATTACACGCTTTGGACAGTCAGCACCGTTGTGGGGGCTGTCGCAGTGTGTTACTCTTTCCTGGATACAAAGCTACCGCTATTCCTATGCATTTAGACAGTTCAGATCACCCGGTGTGTATGGTCTCTAGCAGGGAGACGCTCCAATATAGTGCCTGTATAGGTACACCACCGGGGTAACCGACTGTGCAAGGTCAATTGGAGCCGCCTCCAATTGGTTGCATCTGCTAGGCAGTATGCACGAGTGTGGGGGCTATCGCAGCGTTTAAACTACACACAATCAAAATACATTAGTAAGAAAAATAACAAAAGTAGCAAACATCTGCCTGCGCACCACTAGCCGGCACGCGCTTCGCAGATAATAGCTTCCTCAGGGCCAATCAGATCAAGTATTCTAATGGGTTTATATAGCGGTGGTGATGTAGTGTGCTCCAATCGGCATTGTGCCAGGAGGACGCTCCTCCGGAAACACGCCCGGAGTCAGCCGTCCTATCATGTGCCTCCAGGGCATGCGAGCCCCTGGACGGGATCTCATGTGGTTCAAAAATACACGCAGCGTACTGGCAATCCCGCATACACACACAAAAACCCTTGTTTGTTGTTATATGTTAACATTTTATTTCGCAGTTCTTAAAAGAATTATTAAAAGTTAAATTTTACTTCTGTTTGGTGCACCAACACAGGACATCTTCTTCTCTCTTTTGTGTTTACACTAGAGAAGAGACTTTTAAGGGGGCACATGCTTAACCTGTACAAATATATCAGGGGCCAATATAAGGAACCTTCAGGCACCGTTTGTTATGTAAAGAAGGACTCTAGGACACGTG
This sequence comes from Crinia signifera, assembly GCF_055691185.1. Lineage (NCBI taxonomy): Eukaryota > Metazoa > Chordata > Amphibia > Anura > Myobatrachidae > Crinia > Crinia signifera. Next base: position 102,945,383 of record NC_139222.1, on the reverse strand, counting down.
GGCATGAGTTAAGATTAGATGAGAGAAGATTTTGTTCCCTTAGAAGGAAAAAATATTTTACGGTCAGGGCAGTCAAATTGTGGAACACAATAAATACGTTTAAAATAAGGTTGGACAAACATCTATTGGGTAAAAGCATCCAGGGGAACAAATAACAATTATGATCCGTCTTTAAATAAATCAGAATACACTATGGGGGATTCTGGTTCACTCGCAAAGACAAAAAGCACATGTGCACTGCAGGTGGGGCTGATGTAAAGTGCAGAGAGTAAAGGTGCGTACACACAGCGGCGATTTTGTGCAAAATCGCAGGAAATATGGTCGCTGAGCGACCATATTGCCCGCAATGGTAGTGTGCACCGGCGATATATCGCCGGGTGCGCGCTCCCGTTTTTGCCCCTGTGGTGATCGCTAGTCACAGGAACATGCTCCTGCGACCAGCTGATTTCCACTGCCGGGCTCCCCCGGCAGTTTCTTTTTCATCAGCGACCATCTTTGGTCGCTGATGTAAAGTAGAAACTGAGCAATATATTGCTTAGCCATATATTGCTCAGCAATATATGGCTGAGCAATATATCTCCCCCGTGTGTACACAGCATTAGATGCACATGTTACATCGGCCCCACCTGCAGTGCACGTGGTTTTGTCTATTAGAGAGTGATTGTGCCTTTGCGAGTGAACCAGAATATCTCCCTATGTATAATAAGGGATGTAGGTAATAAATCATACACGCTAACCAGGTTTAACTCGATGGACGCAAGTCTTTATTCAGCCTTAACTACTATGTAAGTTACCTATTAACTTCAGAAAAGATCTGTTCCTAATTTTATTTTTAACAGAGCTGTTTCAGGTGAAGAGGAAATATCTCAACAAAAATGATATCACACACACACCACACACACGCACACACACAGTGTAACATTAGTATTTAGTGTCAACAAAAACAAAGAAACTATACTTACAAAGAGCTGCAACAGCTGAAGTCCGCATCGTAGGAAAATGTCCCATTCGTGTGCGAGCTGTCACCTGATACACGGGAATAAATAACCGTAAAGTGCACCTGTTTACATGATGTGAAGCCAGCAATAATGAAGGTTGACTCAATATTCATAAGAATGTAGCCTATATATTAGGAAAAAACTAGTAACATTACTTTAGTGACTGCTCTACATAAAGGGTAATGACAAGACTAAGCATATATTAGACAGGGAACAATGCAAAAAAGGACATTTTTGCCTTAAGGCAAAAAAGAACAGGCGCCTGCTGGGGTGGTGTGCCAAGCAGCTCACACTGGGGAAGGTCAAATCCGCTATATAAGAGAAAAAACTAAAAATGGTGGAGCGCTAAGTGCAAAATAGTAGGATCAATAAGGTATTACAATCACTGGTATATTTATTTAGCAATAAAAATAATATATTGATTGGGGTTCCAGACGGCTAACAGACAATGTCTAGTCACAATAGGTAGACACCAAAAGTTAGACATGCATTAGTTAGACAGTGACAAAACTAACAACACAAGTTAAATGAAAAATCAATGTGTGTACATGGACACTGTATAAGTGTGGTTATAGTATATTACATCTACAACGTCTAGGTCTACAGTCATATGGTCGAACACTAATGGTCGACAATCAAAAGGTTGACAGACAAATGGTCAACAGAGTCAAAAGGTCGATGTGGAAAATGTTGACATGGAAAAGGTCTAGATGCATTTGACAAAATTTTGAGCTGATATGTGCAGACAGGCGGTATTTCCTGCCCTAACATCCACTACGGAGTGTGCCGAGCGCAGCGATTCACTGAGCCCGAAGCATGGCGAGCGTAGGACACTTATACAGTGTCCATGTCAACCTATGTTGACATAGACACAAAAAAACAGAAAACTCATGTCCACCTTTACAATGTCGACCTTTTAACCATGTTGACATTTTGGCTGTCTACCTATTTACCCTGTTGACCTTTGGACCATGTCGACCTTTTGATTGTCGACCATTGGATCATGTCGACCTTTAGACCCTGTCGACCATTTGACTGTCGACCATTAGTGTTCGACCATATGACTGTAGACCTAGACATTGTAGATGTAATATACCATAACCACACTTATACGGTGTCCATGTCCAGTACACATATTGATTTTTCATGTCAACATTTTACTTGTGTTGTTAGTTTTGTCAATGGCTGTCTAATGCATGTCTAACTTTTGTCAATGTCTGACTTTTGTCAATGTCTGACTAATGCATGTCTAACTTTTGGCAATGTCTGACTTTTGTCAATGTCTGACTAATGCATGTCTAACTTTTGGCAATGTCTGACTAATGCATGTCTTGGTGACATTGTCTGTGAGCTATACCACACCCATTGATTGTGCAAAGCCCACGCCCATATCTTACAGCGGGACAGCCATGGTCTCTCAGGTGGTGATGTGTAATGATAACCGGCCCTGTCCACACATTCAATGCTCTGATCTCCATAGATGATCTGGAAAACCTGACAGATGAGAGCACATGATTCCTCTGCGGCGTCCTGAGATGATACAGAATATAGGTTCAAACAAAGTTTTGGAAGTACAGCATATATAACAGACAAGGCATATTTTTATTATAGCCATGGGTGTGGGTTATAAGATCGACAGTAAATAGTTGCTACTTCAACAGTTACCTGGTCAACTGGGTCAAAGGTCAACACAGGAATGGTTGACACATTTTGGGCCTAATTCAAACCTGTTTGCTAGGCTGCGTACACTTGCGGACCGTCAAATTATTTGTCTCCCCTTCAGAAATAAAAGGAGGGGGCGGGTGTTGATATCAGCCGCCTACCTCCAGCAGTCATCGACCCACCTGCATGCCCAGTGTTTTCAAGGGGACACCCATAAAAACGCTGGGCGTTCCCCTGCCCATGTGAACACCTTGGCAAGTGTGATAACTGCCAAAGGCGTTCACACAGGGGGTCTGCACATGAGCATAAACGCGCATGCACAGACCCCCACCACTGAAAACGGGGCCAGATTCGGACCTGTAGGAACAGGTCTGAGTCAGACAGTTTATTTGTTCTTTTAAACGTAACTCTTCCCGTAGTGCTTAACCAGTACATTCCCCCTGGTCCCTAAGCCTAATGCTTCCCCTGGTGCATAACTCTAAACATACATTTTGTAGACTAACCTCCCTGCCAAGTGCCTAACCTAAAACATTCCCTCCAGCACCCTCTCCCTATTCCAAGTGCCTAACCCAAACCATCCCCTCCAGCACCCTAACCCTATCTCTCCACCAAGTGCCTAATCCAAACCATCCCCTCCAGCACCCTAACCCTATCTCTCCACCAAGTGCCTAATCCAAACCATCCCATCCAGCACCCTAACTCTCCACCAAGTACCTAACCCAAACCATCCCCTCCGGGACCCTAACCCTATCTCTCCACCAAGTGCCTAATCCAAACCATCCCCTCCAGCACCCTAACCCTATCTCTCCACCAAGTGCCTAATCCAAACCATCCCCTCCAGCACCCTAACCCTATCTGTCCACCAAGTGCCTAATCCAAACCATCCCCTCCTGCACCCTAACTCTCCACCAAGTACCTAACCCAAACCATCCCCTCAAGCACCCAAATCCTAACTCTCCACCAAGTGCCTAACCCAAATTATCCCCTCGAGCACCCTAATCCTATCCCTCCACCAAGTGCCTAACCCAAACCATCCCCTCCAGCACCCTAACCCTATCCCTCCACCAAGTGCTTAAACCAAACCATCTCCTCCAGCACCCTAACTCTCCACTAAATGCTTAACCAAACCATCACCTCCAGCACCCTAACCCTCCACTAAATGCCTAACTCAAACCATCCCCTCCAGCACCCTAACTCTACACTCAAAGCCTAACCCAAACCATCCCCTCCAGCACCCTAACCCTCCCAAGTGCCTAGCCCAAACCATCTCCTCCAGCACCCCAACCCTCCACTAAATCGCTAACCCAAACCATCTCATCCAGCACCCTAACCCTAATTCTCCACCAAGTGCCTAACCCAAACCATCGGCTCCAGCAACCTAATTCTCCACCAAGTGTCGAATCCAAACCATCTCCTCCAGCACCCTAATCTTAACTCTTCACCAAGTGCCTAACCCAAACCATCCCCTCCAGCACCCTAACCCTAACTCTCCACTAAATGCCTACCCCAAACCACCCCCTCCAGCACCCTAACCCCAACTCTCCCAAGTGCCTAACCCAAACCATCTCCTCCAGCACCCTAACCCTAACTCTCCACTAAGTGCCTAACCCAAACCATGTTCTCCAGCACCCTAACCCTAACTCTCCACTAAATGCCTAACCTAAACCTTCCCCTCTAACACCCTAACTCTCCATCAAGTGCCTAACTCAAACCATCTCCTCCAGCAAGCTAACCCTCTACCAAGTACCTAACCCAAACCATCTCCTCCAGCACCCTAAACCTAACGCTCCACTAAGTGCCTAGCCCAAACTATCTCCTCCAGCACCCTAACCCTCCACTAAATAACTAACCCAAACCATCCCCTCCAGCACCCTAACCCTCCACCAAGTACCTAACCCAAACCATCCCCTCCAGCACCCCAACTCTCCACTAAATGCCTACCCCAAACCATCCCCTCCAGCACCCTAACCCTCCACCAAGTGCCTAACCCAAACCATCCCCTCCTGCACCCTAACTATCCACTAAGTGCCTAACCCAAACCATCCCCTCCAGCACCCTAACCCTCCACTAAATAACTTATCCAAACCATCCCCTCCAGCACCCCAACCCTCCACTAAATAACTAACCCAAACCATCCCCTCCAGCACCCTAACCCTCCACCAAGTGCCTAACCCAAACCATCCCCTCCAGCACCCTAACCCTCCACTAAATAACTAACCCAAACTATCCCCTCCAGCACCCTAACCCTCCACCAAGTGCCTAACCCAAACCATCCCCTCCAGCACCCTAACCCTCCACTAAATAACTAACCCAAACCATCCCCTCCAGCACCCTAACACTCCACCAAGTGCCTAACCCAAACCACCCCCTCCGGCAGCCTAATGCTCACTCTGAAATAAGTGCCTGACCCAAATAATAATGAAAAACCACATGCCACCTACAGACCAAACTTTTCGCCATGTTGGCCTTTTGACCTTGTCCACCTAAGTCCATGTTGCCAATTTAACTAATGACCTTTTGACCCTGTTGACTTATTTACTGTCGACCATCTAGTGCCAACCTAGTGACTGTCTATATTCTATGCAGATTCCTGTGGAAATATGTACACATCGGAGTAGGGAAGGATGGTCTTACAAATTGTAATGTGTACATGATGATGTATAGTCAGGGACAGCACCTACTCTATAACTTGGAGAACCATAACAAGGGATTGTACATCCCACCCCCCAAAAAATGTTCATACTATGCTTTTCAGGTATTACTGCTCATTATCAGCCAGGGCTGTTAATTTGCACCACCCTGAGATACCACACAAAGCAGTAAAGTATACATGCATAAAAAATAAAGTACTGATGTGTATATACAATACAATAGATTATAGTCATTTGAACATGGAATACCTCTTTCATATATTGTAGACAACTAACTTACTCTGTTCTCTACAGCCAAGATTATCAAGTTGCAGTAAGCATCTGGACAGGGCTCCTTTGGATCTAACGGATTCTGCCCTGCAGGTCTCCGTTCCCAGCTGCCCCCACAGGGCTGACGTCTCTCCCAGCTGCCCCCACAGGGCTGGCGTCTCTCCCAGCTGCCCCCACAGGGCTGGCGTCTCTCCCAGCTGCCCCCACAGGGCTGGCGTCTCTCCCAGCTGCCACTGAATGTCATTCTCCTTTCCCAGTTATTACAGGCCTGTCGCCCACCTTTTTTTTCCCAGCTGCCACTGTCTTGTTTTGCACCGCTCCTCTCCAAGCTACCTCCACCTTTGGGTCGCCCATCTGAAGACTTGTGTGCCATCTTCCAGTCCAAGCTACATATAGTATGACGCCTCTCCATACCGCCCCCTACTGGTTTGGATCCTGGCCGCTCTCCACCTTGGCTCCTATCTGCTTTTCCAACTGGTGGTTTTCTCTCCAAGCTGCCTGTGGCTGGCACTGGGTCCAATCCAAGCCCTAAGGAAAACATCACACAATTGAAACTCCATTTGAATGTATGCAGAGCTAATGCAATCCTGTACAATGGATTTAAAAAAACAAGAAAAATAATGGAAAATGTTGTCGCCGGGGGCTATCTTATTGAACCCAAGGCTGGCGAAACTAAATCCACAATAATTGTCAGCTTTCACAGATTTCACTATTAATTGGATTCCACCCCACCCAATAATGCTCAGCTAATTATTTGTGAACATTACTGTCCAATATTATGAAATACTACATTTACAAACAATTTTAGTTCACATGGTGTTCAACATGATCATACCAGCATCATTTGGATGGTCACATAATTCATCTTTGTTCTTGAGCAGCTCAAAAAACATGATGATCACCAATCTCAGAAAAACATACAATATCTAAGATATCAACAATATCACTCTTTCTCTGAGGTATAATGTACTATAGCTGTACGAATGAATGGGATAATGGTAGTTCAGGAAAGATACAGTTAATCACTCATCAGAACATAGTACTATTTGGAATCATTTCCTTTTCCTGTAGTAATAATAAACAAACTCCTCCTGATATTTCTTGCTGCTTGAGGTTCAATGCAAACTCATTCTTTAATGGACAAAACCATGTGCACTGCAGGGGGGGCAGATGTAACATGTGCAGAGAGAGTTAAGGTCCATACACACTGGCCGATTTTGCCCAGTGTGCATGGACAGCGATGATCGTTGTCAATGCTGGGGGGGGGCGGAGCATACACACTGAGCGGCTTTCCCCCTATCAGCGGGGGGGAGGACGACTTTCCATATCGCAGAGCTATGGAAAGCCATCCACAAAGCCGCTCATCGCTGCCCTGTACATACTGGGCAGTTTTGTACTGGGTTTTAGATTTGGGTGAGTTATTTTGTGTCTGTACAGAGTAAACACTGGCTGCCCCACCTGCAGTGCATATGGTTTTGTCCATTAAAGAATGAGTTTGCTTTTGCGAATGAACCAGAATCAGGCTCTTACTACATTCAGAAATACTATACAGTAAATGCCTGGGGTTTTTACCATATTTCTGCAATAGTGGGTACCACCACTTGTATGATGCCGTGACCTGCACAAGTGCCCATACACAAGTATGATTTTGCCACTTTTCACCAAAAAATTAGTCAAATCGCAAGTGTTTGACATCCCATCCTATCCGATGTGCATCCGTCCGAGTCAACTAAAAAAAGGGCCAATGTGTGCACTGCATGCAGAAACTGACAGCTTGCTTCTCACACCTGTTTTGAGCACTAGCAGGTGAAGAGAATCGTCCCTAACATAGGAAGCGGCAGCGATCTCATGAGTGGGGATCCGCAGAATCAGCTCCTCGTTGTCTCTCCAGGTAAGTAAGAGACTACGAGCCGACATACTGAGGATGCTGTCCTGCTCAGGGGTGCAGTGCAGTGGGAGTTCTTTTAGCTGCTGCAGAACACAGAGAGAAAAGAGAGTGGGGGGGAGAGAGAGAGAATGTATAAGGATATTGTCCACTGGGAAGTTTTACAGTCAAGAAAACAAGGTTCTCAAGAATACAAACAATTATAGTGTATTTCCAAGATTATGGGGTACATTTACTAAAGCTTTCGGAAAAAAAAAGTGATGTTGCCCATAGCAACCAATCAGTTTCTGTCTATCATTTCGCTATTGCATCTTGATAGACAAAGGAGCGAATTCAATGTATGATTCTGACACTATGAATCATGGCCAACCCGAAGTCAACATGACTGTCAGGATACACGTGAATTGGTGAAATCCACATGTATTTGGACTAAAATAGCCTCAGATTTGACAACCTAGGTGGCCGTTTTCAACTGTGCCGATTCAACTTTTTAGAAAGTCGAACCTGACAGGCTTCAATGCAGCCCCATTAAATAGATGTGTGCCAATATATCTGCACCTATCTTCATTTTTAGAAACTTTAATCAATGAACCCCTTAATATTGGGAGTTCTTAAATATAAATGGCCCCAAAATGACAGTCTTTGCTAATACCAATTCTGATCCCCAGAGACTAGTTTGCAGTAAGTACAAGCGGTGGGTGAACTTCACACAGCTCAACTGACTCTATTTAGAGCAATGTAATTAAAGGGGTAAAAAAGTTTAGGTTAGGCTACAGGTTTCAGACATATTTTCGGGCCTCTCTGCATGATGAATGCAATACGCCCAATGACAACAGTGCTTTTAATATAAATGTCATGGTTGGGGAGTGGAATATGAACCTTATTCTGGGTTAATCCATCCCCCGCACGTTTGAACGGGGGTCCAATTTTTTTTGGACCCCATGAAAACGCTGGGCATTCCCATGAAAAAATCGCCGGTGACGTGGGTGCGGGGAGCTGACATCAGCAGATGTCAGCTGCCCGTCCTGTCCTCAAACAGGGCACCCGCAGCTTTGCGAGTCAACCAGAATAAGGTCCTATGAGTAGATTGGGTAACAGGTAAGTTGACCTACTTCTGGCCAATACAGAGTGATGTCCAGTTTACTCTTCTCATAGGAGTGAGCATTACTTACCCTCGCTGTATCCAAAAGCTGCAAAATTTCATCTCGACTAGATGGATTCAAAGAGGCAATGACCCAAGTCAGGTGGCCTAAGAACTGCGAAGAAGATTGAAGAGCGTTGGCAAGTTTTTTTATTTAACCTTTCTTCTAAAATAGTTTTTATTTATTCCATGACAGGTTAGTTCCACTCAGATACATGCTGCTGACTGTCCTTACATATTGAACGAGGGTATAACTGAATGGAATGGAGGTTGCGCATAAGACCTCCCCTCTCTTGATGCACCCTGGAGAACGTCTGAGTCGGAGGACAATTAGAAGCTGTAATCACAAAATCCCATCTCATAACTACCACTCCCACAGCCATTATGAACTATAAAACTAACAAATAAAAAAATACCTTTAAAAAATGCCCAAATGAATCTTCATATTAACACATAGGAGTACATTCAATGCCAAACAGGCAAGCTGTGACAGCAAGCAGTGCGTATTTCTCACCGTCATAGCCCACTCTCATATCACCCCACCATCCTGCACTGGCTGTTTCCACCTTGCTGTTTCCACCTTGCTGTTTCCAAAAAGCGAGATGGAAACAGCAAATGCGGCCGCCAAAATGGCAAGGCGATCGGCTATATGCAGCGGGCTGGCTGCAATAGCGGTGAACTTCGCCGTTTGGGGAAATTGAGGATTTCCCCGGAACATAGAATAGGGCAAGGGGGTTAAACGATCCTCAGCAAAAAAAGCCATCCTCGCCATAAAAAAAACCCTTGCCGGCCGCATTGAATATATCCCTAACCAGATACATCCAAATTACAGTTTATTCAGTATTCAAACATATATGGCTTTTAGGAGTTCCCAAATACAGACACTACCAATGTTCGGGTGAGGTTGTCTGTGCCCCCCCAGTTTAAATGCACAATCCCTATTTTACATATCTTGAATTTAGGTTCTCTTATAAAAAATAAAAAACTTCCCATATCCAGGGTTGGATGTAATAAAAGAACATAGCCTTTTTCAGAATTTGTCCACATTCCCAAATGTAGCAAGCGCTGAACTGGGGGACATGTTCTGGACCTTGATCCTGTTGTGCACTATCTATATATAGGGTGGGTTACCCAATAGAAGCCAATAGAAAGCTTCTTTTTGCTTTCCTGAGTCAGATCACCATTGTCCCCTGTGGCAAGTGCATCAACCAATACATGCGCAGAAGGACACCCACATCACAAACCCGGAAGTCCTTGTATTGCATAGGACAGCACTTATTGGGGAGCGGTCTTTGGTGACTTTCTAGGTACACACCACCATTATAAACCCAGTATGTGCTCGATAAGGGGCAGCATGTATTGCATCCTAAATGCGATAAGTAGTAAATCCAACCCACAATATTAGTTCTGAACATTAAATGGAAGGCAAAACCTGCCTATTATAAGGGTACAGTATGGTTAACTGTAATAAAGCGATTCACTGTTACATGAAAAGTGAATTGGGTATAACGCAGTCATACTAGGACTGGTTTTCTGAACCCTAGTTCTCTAGTACCCCAATAGCACATGTTAGGAGTGCATCATTAATGGTGCACAGGTAAATGTATCTATCTGAGTCAGTATTGATCTTTTCTGCTCGAAAAACCCCAAAATCCTAATACCAAGAAATAAGAAACCACAGCTTTAGGGAATGCGGAAATACATATTTAATTTCTGGACACAGATGCAAATTGTGGAATTTTGGTATGTATTATAGGAGTTTGTACTATGTATAAAAGCTACACTATATCAGACTATCATTTAGAACAGTGGTTCCCAATCTGTGTGCTATGGCACCCTGGGGTTCCTTAGGGCACTTGCAAGGGTGCCTTGGGTTGGTGGTACAGGATAAGCTTAAATTATTTATGGTCAGTGTGATCATTATAAAAACACATGGACGTGGAAGTAAATCCTGATCCTCGCTATAAAACTGGCCTAAAGATGACACAAACACAATTTACTTTTTTTTCTTAATAAGAAACTTTTATCCTAGGGGTGCCATGAAAAAATTCTGATAATGTAGGGAACAGTGAAAGTTTGGGAACCACTGATTTTGAACATAAATTAAACATGTAAAATGATCCTCAGTAAGCATACAGTATGTTCCTCCCCATTCACTATCATGTTACCTTTACTTCCTTCTCCACGTAATCATGAAGCAGGATCTGGGGATCCAGTAGGTAGTCCGGAGCCATCACTGGTACGGAGTGCAGGGGACGGCGGTAACTGCTGTTCCTGACTGCTGAGCGCCGAGCAGACTTAAGTGAAACTAACCGTTTAATGGGAGAAACCAAGGCCTGTAAATTGTAAATGCAGATGAGAACCAGGAATGGATGATAGAAGTTGTGCTAGAACAGACATGGAACTAAATATACAGAGAAATACTATGTTACCTTCTTTCCTTTCTTCGGCTGTTGGTCCATGATGTACTGTTTTATATATCCTGCCTTGCCGCTGGTTTTCTACTCTCTTCCCTTCCTAGTAATCTTTTTATCCCAAACACTCCTGGTTCCCACCATCTTCCAGTTCTTCTTTCTGACTGATCACCTAGCTGACTCTGCCTTCTCTTCCTCTCCATACTTCATATCCTTTGTTATTTCCCTACAGAGGAAACTCCACCAGCTAAAGCCCAGAGCGCAGTTCCTGCTTCTGTTCTGTGTGATAAGAGAACAGATTGGGTCGGTCAGCAGGGGGGGAGAGAGGCACAGCATTACAAATCACTGGTCAATCCATAGTGCGTGCATTGACAGTGTACAGTTATGGGTGTGCTATTGTAAATAGGTAATTCCAGAGCGGTGGGACTGTACATTATTTTAAAGACAGTCTCCCCCTTGTATGGTTAGAAGAGCAGTAATATCAGCACAGATCAGGAAGATGGTTTATGGTTACAAAGCACAGGTTACAGTATACTGCAGCCATAAAATGTTGTGTATAGGTGAATAAAATACTCAAATGGCATTAAAACATTAATGTCTAACTTCTGCATCTAAAAGGCATCAATGAGGCGTATTATAGCACGTCTAAGTACTTTGTGACATTTGTAGCTGTGTATAGAAAGCTGCGTTGTATGAACTTTGGACCTATTTATAAAATATTTGCAGGATATTCCCCCAAACCAATCTCTATGCCATGGTCTCTCCATTTCTGGCAGCAGCCTGTATAAGAGCTGAAATTATTTTTTATCATGCTCAGTTTGTCCCCAGAAGCTAATGGCATCTGTAGATGGCGTTAGACCCTGTAACATATGGGCTACATTGATAAAAATCACAGTAAGAGGGTTCCTCAGGAAACTTCCCTGGCAATGGAAAAATGCAGACAATACAAACACAATGCAGGGACGGGCTCCTTTCGGAGCAACTGTGTGTGTGTGTGTGTGTGTGTGTGTGTGTGTGTGTGTGTGTGTGTGTGTGTATGTATATATATATATATATATATATATATATATATATATGACCGAAAAACCCAACCGCGCCTCACAAAGAGAAGGCAGCACCTCTGAGGGGCCCCCTGTTAGACAGGACCCAGGGTTTAGAGATAGAGAAAGTGGGGTATCAGAGTGCGCCAATTCATTTGCATATACAACCGTATTGTTGAACAAACAGTAATTAGAAGCAGAATCTTAAAATAAATTATTTAATCAGAAATCTTCCAAGAGATGATACAGGCCCAACGCGTTTCGTCAACAGCTTGACTTCATCAGGGGCATTGGAAGCAGAGCAGTACAAAGCAATTTCACACTGTAAAATCATAACAGATTGACATCAGTTGTACATAAAAGCAATATAGCATTAAAAAAATGAGTAAATGAAGAACATGATGATGATAGAGGACATAACGTGAGGAGGAGGATAGCAGGGGAACCACTTGAAACCATTGTTTATCAAGAGAGAGTCTCAGTAGCCAAAATATATTTATTTGGCACCCAATTTGTGGATCATGCATATATGCCAACTTTTAGCTTGAATAAGAGATGATAAGAGAAAAACCACGGTGCGAATTTTCACAACATGAACGCCTCTATTTAGCTTGAGTGGAAAGTGATAAGAGGAAAACCACGGTGAGAATTCTCACAACAATAGAGAAAATTTATCAGAGTCCCAATGGGGTAATTCGAGATATGACATACCTATAAAATTCTTATTGTTTAATTAAGAAACATACAGCAGAAGTTTTCATGCGGAAGAGTAAAACTTGGAAATAGTTCACGCTGAAAAAGTGGAATAATAATTTTTTTGAAATATGGAAATTCGTCTATAATGATATTCCACTGAAATAAATCAAATATAACATACCACTAGGGGTCAGCAACATTGATAAAGCATCGCAATCCAATAGTATCCAAAGTTAGGGACTCTGATAAATTTTCTCTATTGTTGTGAGAATTCTCACCGTGGTTTTCCTCTTATCACTTTCCACTCAAGCTAAATAGAGGCGTTCATGTTGTGAAAATTCGCACCGTGGTTTTTCTCTTATCATCTCTTATTCAAGCTAAAAGTTGGCATATATGCATGATCCACAAATTGGGTGCCAAATAAATATATTTTGGCTACTGAGACTCTCTCTTGATAAACAATGGTTTCAAGTGGTTCCCCTGCTATCCTCCTCCTCACGTTATGTCCTCTATCATCATCATGTTCTTCATTTACTCATTTTTTAATGCTATATTGCTTTTATGTACAACTGATGTCAATCTGTTATGATTTTACAGTGTGAAATTGCTTTGTACTGCTCTGCTTCCAATGCCCCTGATGAAGTCAAGCTGTTGACGAAACGCGTTGGGCCTGTATCATCTCTTGGAAGATTTCTGATTAAATAATTTATTTTAAGATTCTGCTTCTAATTACTGTTTGTTCAACAATACGGTTGTATATGCAAATGAATTGGCGCACTCTGATACCCCACTTTCTCTCTCTCTCTCTATATATATATATATATATATATATATATATATATATATATAATTTATGACCATGAATAGCATCAATAAGAAAATTAAATGAATGGGTCTATAAAGGAGCTTGTTGCTCTATATACCCCATTGAATTTAAAAGCCTGCAGAGCGGCCTCTGGATATTTTTATAAACAAAAACGTATCCGTGTGTAACAAATCTCGTGTCATTATTCTGTTATTTGACATGAGAATTGATGTAAAAGTTTAAAGCCCCCCATACACGGTCCGTTAATCGGATCCGTTGTGTGCTCTAATATACAGTATGAATAAGCAGAAAAGTTTCCTGGTCACAGAGCTCAATACAAAATGTCCCCACCACAGCCAGGGACAGCGCAGTTCCTGCTGTGGACATTCATTAGGGAAACAATACCTGCAGCTGGCAGAATCAGTAGCTGCTGATGTCAGAACGGTCAGCGCTGTGGGCCTTTCATATATTACCCTTTGCCTAAAGATAGCAGTGCTGATAATGACAGGGGGCTTAGCACCCCTGTGTAATGGGCCCTACACACGGAGAGATTTGCGCCAGAGATTCATAAAGGGTGATTCAGCATGAGAGATTTCAAATCTCTCAGGAGTGTGAAGACCCTATGGAGGCATTTTTCTGAGATCCCAAATTCTGCCGGATAACTAATGTTATCTTATTACCTCTTTTCCACCAAAATCCTGGGTCGGACCCAGAATTCTTCAACTAGGATTTTACCAGGTCGTACCTGGCTTAGACACAGTTTTCACTGCACCATAGTCCTGGGTCTTTCCCAGGTTGCCTCCATTTCCACAAGACCCTGTAAAACCCAGGAAAGCCCAGCAAAACCTGTGGATGTCATTAACAATGTTTACAACAGCAGCCAGCATCCTGGAAGGACCAATCAGCGCTTTTGGATTTACTGGTGTATAAATTCCTGGGTAAGTGCCATTTGCACGTCTCATTATTATTATCCTGTATTTATACAGCATCAAAAGGGATCTGAGGCACCCAATTACAGAGTACATAAACGAATAAGCAAAACAGTGACTTACAGTTGAATAGAATAGAACAGGGTACAATACCTTAGCTGCATCAGCAGAGGACACTGGAATAAATATCAGTGTGGCAGAAAACCACAGGACTTGGTGCCATCCAAGATGGTTTAAGTACAGTAAGAGAATGAAAAGCACATGAGGGAAAAGGGCCCTGCTTGTGCAAGCTTATAGGTTTCACCTGCTTAAAACCCTGCTCGTTACCCGGGAAAAAATTCCATGTCACCAAACCCGGGATATATTCCTTGTAGCCGTTTCCACTGAGCGAATTACAGGTATACCCAGCAATTTGCATACAAACAGGATATGGGGAGTCGAGAAAGACACCTAGACAGCAGGTTTCAGGGGTAAGGTTTATTGTTCTATTGATAACCTTGCCCTATAAGTATGAAGCTAAATCGGGAGCACCCTGATTCAAAAGGGTTTAAAGGGAGGAGGTTGGGGATTAAAAACCTGCGATGAGAGACTATAAGCATATTTGTTTGGCAGTGTCCAGAGCATTCCATTGACAGTGGTGGAAAGAAGTATATTTGAGAAAGTCAGTAGAATATGGGGATTTTACTTTCGTTATGTTATTCTGCAAGAATGTTTTGAAATTGGGTCACTTTAATGTGCTATAAGTGAGGTCATGTTCTATCCTGTGCAAATGGAGTTTTCATAATGCCAAACCACATTAGACTGATATACTGGTATATATTATTATATGATATATAGACCAGTGATGTACTGCAAGCAAGCTATAGCAAACATTCAGATATTTGGCCAGATACTCTAAGCTTCAAAAGTGATAAAATGGAGAGTGATAAACAGCCAGCCAATCAGCTCCTGTCTGACATTTTTCAAACACAGTCTGTGACATGGCAGGTAGGAGCTGATTGGCTGGCTGTTTATCACTTTCCATTTTATCCCTTTTGAAGCTTAGAGAATCTGGCCCAATATCTGAATGTTTGCTATAGCTTGCTTGCAGTACATCACTGCTCTATATATCATATAATAATGTATATGTGAAATCGTGTTAACAATAAAATACATCTCACAGGGCTCGTGGTCATTGTCAGAACCAGTCTCACCTTGCTTGTGACCTATGAACTCACATTCAAACCTTTTTTGAGGAGGGAATTTAGGGATGGCCTACTCCTAATAAGTGTTGGGCACAGCCATAATATTTTATAACGTACCTTTCTGAAAATGCACCCCTGAAAGTTCAGCTTGTCCCTGCTCTCCCCAGGACAATGACAGGAGGCAGGGATCTGTGTGTGCATCCACAAAAAAGAAAGTGGTGATCAGTAATCCACTGTTTAGAGAAAGTCCTAAAAGCGAGGTACTGTCCTGAGTTTTTGTTGATTTCTTGAAGCTAACGTTGTTCGCAAGTGTGAATTAACCTATGGAAATACAGGTTGTTCGTGTAAAAACTAGTTTCCGAGCAAAAAGTAAATCCTATCACAATCTTCCCCCTTTAAATCTTTGTCTCTGCAGCATTGCTAGGATCAGGCTTTCTTACCCGATGCCATGGAAACTTGCATCGGAGCACTCATCTCCTGCCTCCAATATGTTACATCCTCCTCTCTGGCCTCCCCCAACATCACTTGTCATGAACGCTGCTGCTCATCTCATTTCATCCCTCAGAATCCAGTCACAATCTCCACTCTTCCACTGATCACCAGATTCCCTCCAAACCTTGGCTACCTTCTCCCATGTTCCCCACTAAGATTTTACACACTCCACATCCTTTCTGAAACTCACTTTCTTGCCAAGTCAACTTTCTACCAGTCCCACACCTTGTCATGAATGCAGCCATGCCTCTTCTGTAATCACTGCTTACCTCTCTGTCCTTGACCTTCCCTTCATCCCAGTTCAACCACCAACACTGGTCACCCATTGTCTGGGTCTAGGCTCATTGGGGGTGGTTTGGATTTGATTGGAAATAGGCATCTGGAATAAATAGATGTCTCCTGCATGCATTTGTGGTCTTCAGCTGTGTCATCAGATTACCTGTGACGCCATCAGCCGGCTGAATAACCCAGAAGTACGCAGACTGGCCACTGTAGCTCCGTCACTGAAGACGGAAACCCTGGCCTCTGCAACTTCACAAATACACAAGTAACACTGCTCTGTTTTGGGAAACGAAAGCCTTTGGCACTCCGTCCCTGCAACTATGGCAGCAGACTGTCTTTCAACTGACGCCTGCAACCGTACTACACCTGGAGAAGCAGGACCTGTACTGCATATTCCCAGGATAAGGCTGGCACAATACACATGTAAGATATATTCACTGTGTCCAACTTTCATTTACGACCGAACCTGAATCACCCCCATTGTGGGCTAAACTGCCTCCTCCTCCTCCCAGTGACTTACCACTGCTGGTTAGTGGGTTGACCTACCCTCATCTCTTGTCCTACTTTGATATTCTATTTCTGTGCGTTGAAGATGTTGTAAAGTCTAATAGTAATCCTTTTGTACAAAATTATTTCTGATTTAACTTTATGTAGGTCTAGTAGTACTACAAACCATGTATATTGCTTGCAGCCATCAGTCTTGTCTTACTAATAACCCTTTCACATTGTAAAAATAACCTGGGTCGATCCTGAGTTGTTGCCGGGTCGACCCAGGCCGGTGTGCAGTGTGAAAGGGCCATGTAGTATATCCCGGTCCAGCAACCCGGCATTCCGACCCGGGGTATAAGCAGTGTTATTCCATGGTTGGATCCGGGTTGCTGGGCAGTGTGAACGGTAACCTGGGTCGAGTTCACCTCAGTGCTGCCTCCTCCCCCGCCTGACTTACCAAAGCTCCGCCCCACCCCCCGGGTGACATCAGTGTGAACTCCAAATATTGCAAATGCCGGGTCGCTCCCCGAACCGGCCAAGTGTCCAAATCCCAGGTGCGGCCTGGCATTTGCAATGTGAGAGGGGTATTACTAATGTAGACAGTAAATGAAAATAAATACCGTGAGTCAGTATTGAAATTACGTTTATTATTTGTATATAGCACCAAATGAAAAATATACAAAAAATTGGTGTTTACAAAAAAAGATTCCTAGAATCCTGATCTTTCCCCACTCAAAAGGATTTTGTGCACATTACAGAGCAACAGTGACATATCTATGACAATCCTGTGAGCAATAGGAACCCAGGCACTGGAATAATCAATAAATATACAATCAGCAGCATGTAAACCTTTAACTTCCAATCAGAATCTGGGAATGGTAGCCTCTCAAACACGTCCCCCATAGGTAGATGTATGAGGTCATTGCCTGTAGGCCTATGTGAAGAACACAGTTTTCCTATTTTCTAAAGACAGGGGAGGCAGCCTTTTTGTGAATGAGCCAAAAGGAACATGACTGAGGCATTAGACAGTTTATGCCTCACATTTCAGTGATGACATTAGCACATACTGAATTGATTAACTGAATGTTGTATCAACATACAAATTGACACCTCTGCTGTGTGTGTGTGTGTGTGTGTGTGTGTTTGTGTGTGTATGTGATGAATATTCTTTGAAGACCCCTAAAATACAAGGTGGTTGATGTATAAAGCAGTGAAAAGAGTGGAGAAGTTTCCCATATCAACCAATCAGCTTCTACCTATCATTTTACAGAATGTACGTAGAAAATTCTACATCAAAATTGATTGGTTGCTATGGGCAACTTCACAATGCAACAACTCCAGTGTGTCATAAGTAAATAAACCCCCTAATAATATTGAAAAATATGTACATATCTATGTAACCATTTCAGGAGAGAGCAGTAGTAAATATATTTTGGGGAACATTCACTGTGGGCCAGATGCACTAAGCTTCAAAGTGATAAAATACCAGCTAATCAGCTCCTACCTGCCATGTCACAGACTGTGTTGGAAAAATGTCAGGCAGGAGCTGATTGGCTGGCTGTTTATCACTCTCAATTTTATCTATTTTGAAGCTTAGTACATCTGGTCCTGTATATGTTAAATGGTGCTCCAGCCTACTGTCATTGGGAGCTTGACACATGACACATGGGAGCCAATCTGCTTGATCACTATCACTTGATAAATAAGCCCCCTAAGATAATGTTCTCATGGTAATTTTATTAAACACAGCTAAAGTTCTACCAGGTGGAGGGAAACTTCGCTATTTCATATATGGAATCTTGTGTTTTGGAACAAATGACCCTTTAATCTCCACTCACGTTGGCTATGCCAATTAACTTTGTGCCACGCGACTGAATGGGAGTTTGCCAAGGCAGAAATTTCACAGCAATTGGTTTGCCTGTAATTTCTGGTTTCACCCAGTCATGTGATATATCCTATGTATGTGTGTTCACGCATGTGACCATAGTATCAGAAGGTGGAAACGGAAATCAGTAAACTTACAGCAAGCACTTGCACAAGCAAGCATTAAACGGACCCCTAAAATCAAAAATCTCAGATAGACAGTTAAGAGTGATACTATACAGTGCATACCCATTCATATGATTGTACATTAATAGTCAGCAAGTAGCTCTTTATACATAGCGGCCCTTATACTGGTCACAGAAATTAGAGGTGGCTTTTGATATCAGTTATAATTTAAAGAAGGGGGAAATGATTCCTTACAATACAAGTATATTCTAGTGAACACCAAAAAACAGGACTCACCGATTATAAGTAATAATATCAGAACTAAATGTATAGTTAATAAATATATTATTTACACAATTCACATCTTAGCATAATTTGTGTATTATATGGGAATTTCAGCATTCATTTATAATTTTAGAAAAAAAAAAACAAGTAGAAAAATCAACTTAATTAGCAAACAAGACTAAAGGACTAATTAGCTACCAAAATCTAAATGAGGCCGTCCATCCAAGGGAGACTGTCCAATGAGGAAACAGAAGTAAATGTCCAGTAATAAGAATGGAAAGTGAATCATCCAATCGGGAATACAATTCCTGCAATTAGCAGCGTGGAAATGTAACAGTCAGCGGCTGTAAATATGATCACAATGGATAGCATTGAATCAATTGTTATACTGGTTATTGCTAATAAGAGGACTGGAAATATTCTTGCTACTCAGTCCTAGAACCTCTAGTAACATCCAGAATAAGAACACTAGGGTTGTATACAAATCTGACGTAAGGCATAGCCAGCGTCCCCCCCCCCCCTCATGTATGTTAGGACTTGCATACATTTCCCACCTAAAAGTATGTTCTAAAGGTTTTTGTGAGATCTTAAAGTTCTTCATTAAAGAAAGTATGAAAACTACTAGTAAACAAAGGAATCTTCTTACCACTAAAGTTGCACAACTAAACATATACAAATTGTGGCCCTTAGTCATAAATAACAATTCGCGAAGCCATATACAGCTGCCCTTTACAGTGCCAAATACTGCCCTTTACAGTGTCCATAGAGCCCAAAGAGCAAGTTAGTTTAAGACTGGATAGCTGCCGAGTTAAGAGATCTCCTGTTGATAAGCTGTACGAATGCCCCATGCTTCATGATACTAGAAATAGCATTTACAGCCTCTATCCTAAAGGCACAAAGGCTGGGTACAAACCAATCTATCTGCAGATCAATTGATCT
The DNA here is from genome assembly GCF_055691185.1 of Crinia signifera. NCBI lineage: Eukaryota > Metazoa > Chordata > Amphibia > Anura > Myobatrachidae > Crinia > Crinia signifera. The sequence goes on along the minus strand of NC_139222.1, from coordinate 102,925,232 downwards.
GCAGATATATCTACAGAGGGATAAGGCAGCGTGTTCTCCATACACACTGCCCAATCCATTGGGGCTGATGTCACAAGTAGGCGGGCGCATCTGTATGCTCCCGCCCATTGAGCCATCAATCACCGCTGGCTCTGGTGTGGGTGTACGGGCAGCAGGCGGATAACTTGTACACACCGCACAATGCGCGAATATATCTTTAGTTATATCAGCCATCAGCTGTGCAACACACCATTCACAGACATATCACTGGTACACACTGGAGGATTTTCCAGCGATATAGCGACCGTTCAATTGAATGGCCAGTATATCAGCCACTGTGTACACAGTGCAGGTTTTTGTGATATCCAGACTTAGGCATAGATGAGCAACAAAGAGGGCAACTTAGGGGCCCATTTATCAAACCATATTTGCGGCTAAATCCCCAAAAACACACGTTTTCGGGGTTTAGCCGCAAATATTAAGTATCTCCTAAATGTATCAAAGGGGGACCGCAGCAGGGATCTCTGATCCCTGCTGCGATCCTCCCTGCAGCGCCGCCGGCCGCATCCCCTTTAGGTATCTATGGGGGATGCAAAGCTGCCCGATATATCAACATCGGGCAGCCCGGCATTTCACCCCTGGGCTATCGCCATTCTGATATGGCGATAGCCCATTGTAGCCTATGGCTACACATCGCACTGCCCGACCAGGGCAGTGCGGTAAGAGGGGTCGGCGCACATAACCGCGCATGCACTGACTCCCCGGCTTCCGGGTTAGGGCTTCGCAGGGACGGGCTCCTATCGGAGCCCTGACCCTGCGCCCTTAAAATTGATACATTCGCCCGATATGGATCGCATTTTACAAAGCGATCCTGGGCGGTAATATCCTGCCCAGATCGCATTGTAAATGCGATCATGATAAATGGGCCCCTTAAGCACAGATGGTTCAATTAAAATACCTGAGGTACTAAAAGTTACCTGTGCTCAATCCTAGATAGCACAAATATCTGGACTGTAAGTGTGTCTTGATGACCAAGGTTGGGAATGCATGTACTAAGACATTCGAGTTACTAACGAGTGGGCATATGGGAGTCTCAAAGAGTACACATTCATAGATAAATGAAATAAAAACCTGATGTGCTATTTGGTTTTAATGCTTTTCAACATTAGACTGCAATAGGTATGTATAATCATAGTCTGCTAATGTTTCTACCATAATTTTCCATTATAAACACTCAGGCTGACAAACACAGACCTCAGAAGCATCTAGCAGAAGAGCTGACAACTAAATAAGAGAATTGAACACTTTGTAATAGACAATATCTGAACAGATATGCCTCATGACTCTCCATCAGGGAAAGCCAGAAACTCCACATAACTCCTTTCACAATGCCTCCTTATGTGTGTAATTGCACTACTATGAATTTCAAGATGTATGCACAATCCAAGTTTGGAAAATAAATGTGTGCCCAATATTCTGACTAATAAGATGCTCCAGAAAATGCTCAGGATGGAAATGGTACAAACGTCACATTAAAGTCTAACCCACTACCACCTTATGACTGCTCTCTTTATTCATTTTTCTCATAAAATACTGCTTGGATGAAGCTTATTTATGCATAACGTTAACTTAAAACAAAAATACTTATTTTGGCACCATGGAAATCATTGCTGCCTATCAGCGCTGGGGCTGTGGCTTGATCAAACAGTGCACTAGCTACGTCATCTGTGTAGTTTCTCCTTGTGCTTGAGTGGGTGACCTCCCACAACCCAAATACACACACACACACACATATATGCAGTTCCATTGGCTTCAAGCTGAACTGACTAGCATGTGTGTGGTATACAATTTTTACTACAAGTAGCACTAACTGATAAGCTTTCTCAGTACAGAACTACAGATTGAGTATCCCCTATCCGAATATCCATCATCAGAATTATTCAGAAAACCATACATTCCAGAAAGTGAAAAAAAAAATTGTTTTTTTTGTGCTAAAAACTCACTGGGGACATATGTAACAGCACTACTGAGGACATGATATGTAACTGCCACTATATATATGTACAAGACAATGATTGCTTGGCATTCAAATTCAATATCTGAGATAGTACACAAACTTTGTTTCATGTTTTGAAACCTTGTTTTTTGAACAAATAAAATATATCTGTGTGCATTTCATGTGTTTGATGTGTTTATACAGCAAGAATGCAAGATACTTCAAAATACATCATTGAAATATTAAAATATTCCGAAATACAGAATAATCCGTTATCCAAAATTCTCCTGGTCCTAAGCATTTTGGATACGGGATACTCAACCAACAATAATTTATTAAGAAATATATAACTCAGATACGGGAGTTCAGATCCCCCTTATTGCTCCCTGTATTTGTACTTTTGGTCTTGATCTGGAGGAGCTCTTACCTACTCATCCGGCTAAATGTTAACAACCTTCTCACTCTAGCCCGTGTCTGTATTGCTAGAACCTGGATGAGCCCAGACCCTCCCTCTCACGCTATGTGGATCTCGCTTGTTAATGTCACCCTCTCTCTCCCATGAATGCTTTATGTACTCTAAATGTGGATGTGAAAGTAAATATGACAAGGTCTGGGGCCTATGGCAGAACACTTCGCTGTACATCCAAGACCATTCCCCCTAATTTGTTCTACTGTCCTGATTATATGTGCCTTGCCTGGGTGCCCGTCGCCTCCCTGCAATGCCTCCCACTATTCATTCCAAAGACCTTTCATAGTATATGTCACTCAGTTATGTTTGAACGACACACATATGTCAAATATTTTGACAATGTACCATTGTTCATAACTTTTTGAATTGTATTTTTGAACCTTGCTTTTGTATGTATACAAAAGTTCATCAATAAAAATTATGTGATTTAAAAAAAATATATATAACTCAGAAAAATGAAGGAGATCAATACATTCTTCATTATATGGACCTTTTTTTAAGCTTCATGGTTTTCAGTACGTTAGAAAATTGCATTGAGAAGTGTGATCTCCCACAGAAGTTAAATAGGAAATTACAATATGTGTTCCACTGTGGGCAAAGAAAATAAACCTGACCTCTAAGAGCCTCACGTAAAACAAGTAAATGTGTATTTGCCGTGACTTTGTCTCTCTTCAATAATCTCATGCCGCAAAATGAAATCTCATTTCTGCACTTCCATGTAAAAGCACACATACTAGTAAGCAAGGAATGACCTAGATCAGTGTTTCCCAACCCTGGTCCTCAAGTACCCCCAACAGTGCATGTTTTGCAGGTCTCCACACAGAATCACAAGTGCTGTAATTAGCTCCACCTGTGGATCTTTTCATATGTGCCTGAATAATGAGTGCACCTGCCGGGTGACCTGGAAAACATGCACTGTTGGGGGTACTTGAGGACCAGGGTTGGGAACCACTGACCTAGATCCAACTTCTTCCCACTGTCCACCACACACTTGTGCATCCCTGAAGTTGCCACCATCCTGACCCTGACATGTACGTCCCCATAACACAACACACACTGGACATCACAAAGAAGCCATTTTGAAGTGAAGGGCATTCCGGATCTTATTAGTCAGTGACCAGGACAAATACACCAGTTTATTCTTATCTTGATATATGCTGGTTAGATAGTTTTATCTCCGACCAAAGGGCATTTGAATAGCGACTTGGTCAGTTTGGACTACAATGTGGAAAATAAATGATTATTGACTTAACTTATAACTGGACACTCCTTGATGAACAAGCGGTAATCAATTGGTTTACGGCTAGTGGAGATGCAAATATTTAAATGAATGATACATAGGTATAGTGGCAGTTATTCTGCAGTAATTACTTGGAGGATCAGGGCAATAAACCAAATCTAAAAACTGTTCAATTTGAAGCCAAAGATAATATTTTAACAGAACTTCAAATAATGTGAAAGTTGAAATGTAGGCTAATGGTAAACAGAATTATCATATTGCATTAGGATAGTGGTGTTTACAGTATTAGCATTTCCATTTCTTAAATAACAAAACAGAAAGAAAATGCAGTGGTAAAATTGTAAAAAACAAACAAAAAAACCCCATGGTAAATGAAAATAAATAAAAATTTGTAACCTTAACATTATGTTCTATAGAGTTTGACAAGCCCGAAAGAGAGATAATATAACACTACCCACTAATGCAGACATATGGCATAGTGCTTCTGTCCCTGCTTACAGACTATACATCTGAACGTTGATCACGGACATATTGCATTAGACAAGCAGCACAGTCAGTGTAGATATATTGGAACATCTGTCAGAGTGTAATACCAACCCACGGACATATCGAGCAGCAAGTATGTATAGTTTTACCAATCGGCTGCCCAGGCTACATACAAGTCGGATAGGTGCACTTTTTTATACTATTGCTTTCCATCACATGGTATAAAAGTGTTTTTACACACAAGGGCAGTCTTACATGTGAAAGTCCAGCAAATATGATGACAGGGTATCATCCTGTATTCTCAATTCATACCATTATGGTTCTCCCCTTTAATAAACAAAGGGATTCACATATGGAGAAATGAAAATATAGATCATAGTGTAATATTGTTAGATAAAATTAGGGTTGCAGCGCCCAAGATCAGATCATTGTTTTTGGTTTATATAAGTGTTCTAACTGAACCAAAATATCTTTGTTGTTAGAATGAAATCTGCAAGTGCCCTGTGCGGGAAGCCCCCGCGACATTGCCAGATTTCCCTGGGAATGCCCAGCATTTTCGTGGGAACACCCATGAAACACTGGGCGTTCACATGGGCTGTGCCCCCTGCTGCCGCCCCACGCCCACACCCTGCATCTGCACAGAAATGTATCTGCGCATGCACAGATGCAAAACATCGGTCCCCTGTGTGAAAACGCGGGGAACCGATCTTATCAGAATAACCCCCCTTGTGCGCTGGGTATAGTCTAACTACACTATCTAGCCCCAGTGATTGCAGAACTGATCTGGTTGCTCAGATCATGTGTTGAATTCCAGGATCTTGTGCAATTTGTAAAACCATTATTAATCCCCGCACACACTAAATGACCCATAGGACCGTTAACGATATCAGCAGTCCCACACTGAAGACATTGTTAAGTGATATCACCTGGACCCCGCTGAACATGCGTAAGGTGCTTCCGGCTAGTGCTTCTGGAATCCAGTCTTTGGGAAACACTAATACCCATTTCCCACCCAAATCCCAGGTCCAGATAATGTGAACATGATTTCAAGATGTGTCACAGCTACTAAAACTCTTTATCACTGCATCTTTACCCAGGGTTAATCCCAGATTATCCCCTTTCAAAATGCACCCATACTGTATCTGTCCTAAAGTCATTAGGAGTGAACTTTATAGGCTGAAATCATATCTCTCTGCTCCTGATCTTCCAATAAGCAGCTTGGTAACATAACGCGGGTTGCAGCTTTCAGATAACAGTTTATCCACATTGGTCTGGGATTTGACCTTGGTCATGACTAGGGCAAAGGATCCGGGACACAGAACCCTGCTTGATGCTTTGACATCAAGCCAGGACCCAGGTTGCCCCAGCAATATCTCTCATCAGAGCCTCAGTGTGAAAGGGGTAGAACAATCCTTGCTTTATGGGTTGCCTCATAGAATCATATGTTAAATAAGAACCACTGGTAGATCTTTCCAAATGTATCGTGTCCAGCACGGAGACATGGAAAACATGAACTCTTAGAAACGGCCGACGTCTGGATTTCAGAAGAACTACAGTCTCTATTGCCATCATTGTTCTATTAATGAAAGCTATGCAAATGGTAATTTATTAGCCTCCAAAGAATACTCAATTTATATCAGACCCTCCAACATGACCCATTTCCTTATCTGCTCATGGACGACCCCTCAGTTTCTGATTGTCGTCTTATGTGTTGAAAAATCTTTTTCTTCAATTAATTATTTCAACACAGGTGACTAATCATAAATATAAGGGGCAGTCCAGCATCAGAGCACACTATACCTAATGGAAGATAATCTTGGAGGAAAGATTTAGCATGAGCTGATGAATAGATGGTACACTTTCCAAATGACCAATGTCTTTGTCTGCAGGTTCAAGAACAACTTGTTCCTTTAATTCACAGTATTATTTTTAAAGGTATCCATTTGCTTCCTTTTTTTACATCTCTATTTAATGCAGCTGAGAAGCCCTAATGATCATTTATACAAGCCTCACCTGAGGTTCCAGTTTCCAGCTTCTCTTTATTGCTGTTCTGTCAACATCAAACGTAAAAGATTAAATCAGAAGAGTATTGCCCCGAAATGTGCACTGCAGAACATTGCATCTGAACCAGCATCATAGCAGACTTCCCTTGTAAACAGTTCAAATATTTCAAAAGATATTAACTTAAAAAAAAAAAAGATACAATATTCCCATTATTATTTCCCACATTTTTTGGCGCTCCACAACTCTTATAATTAAGACACCCTGATTGTGACCATGGAGGATCAAAAAGGTACAATATAAAATTACAAGTCAAAGTCTTACACGATAGTGTAATGTAAATACACCAAATCAATTTATATATACTTGTATAAAAGAACATTACCTTCCTATATGTACACACTCAGTTTTTCAATACATACTTATAGCTTATAGAAAGATTTCATACATAAAAGGCTAATCTGTACATTTTCCACAATCACATTTGATCCAAATGTAAACAGAGCAACAGCACATTATATCATGACTGAAGATGACACCACCCAATATTCGCATATCAGCAGCACATTATGTCATGACTGACGATGACACCACCCAATATTCGCATATCAGCAGCACATTATATCATGACTGAAGATGCCAATGCTTAATATTTGCAGATCAACAGCACATTAGGTCATGACTGAGGATGACACCACCCAATATTCACAGATCAGCACATTATGTCATGATTGAAGATGTCCCCACCCCTTATTCACAGATCAGCAGCACATTATGTCATGATTGAAGATGCCACCACCCATTATTTGCAGATCAGCAGCACATTATGTCATGATTGAAGATGCCACCACCCATTATTTGCAGATCAGCAGCACATTATGTCATGATTGAAGATGCCACCACCCATTATTTGCAGATCAGCAGTACATTATTTCATGACTGAAGATGCCAATGCCTAATATGTGCAGATCACCAGAATATTGGGTCATGACTGGAGATGCCACAACCCAATATTTGTAGATCAGCAGCAAATTATGTAATGATTGAAATGCCACCACCTAATATTCACAGACCAGCAGCATATTAGGTCATGACTGAAGATGCCACTGCCCAATATTTGAAGAAGATCAACAGCACATTACATAAGGAATAAAGATGACAGCACCTAATATTATCAGATCATCAGTACAATACACCAGGACTGAAGGATGCCACCTTCAAATATTAGGCAATGAACAGCACCTTACATCAGGACTAAGGAATGCCACCACCTAATATTAACAGATCACCAGCAGACTAAATCAGTACTGACAATGCTGAAGGCTTGTGCCCACCAGGTCTACACATAAATTACAGCATAGCAGCCTCCACCCACTGTAACTGAACATTTTGGTTTCACTATTATCTCTGCCTGTCTTACAGAAAACAGCAATTACTCATGCACAAATGATGGAACATGCGGCTGACAAGCTGTTCTTGGCCACGTACTCTATATGTCAGAATAAATTAATTTTAGAGACACGTTTATGTTACAGCAGTGGGTCTCAACTTCAGTCTTCAAGTACTACCAACAGGTCAGGTTATATTCCTTAAAGTATGTACAGGTGAGTGAGCCTACTTGGCTGAGTCAGTAATTATCCTGCCTTTTTCCACAAATATGACCTGTTGGGAAAGAGGGTAGAGGTTCAGGACCACTGTGTTACGGGAACAGTAATTTCCCAGTACAACAGAGGGCATATCAATGGCAAGGTGTTGTATAATCCGAGAGCGTTCACATTTATACAAAATATGGGCAAACATTCACTTTTAAATTACCAAATGCAACGTCTATCTAATAACCAGCATTCATATGTTAATTCATTTTTGTATTATTTTGTGTATTCTGCACTTGTTTGAGACATTAGTATATACCTGCCCAACCTGTGGCTCTCCAGCTGTCGTGAAACTACAATTCCCAACATGCCCTGCCATAGTTTTGCTATTAGGAAACACTAAAGCTATGGCATGGCATTCTGGGATTTGTAGTTTCACAGCAGCTGGAAAGCTACAGGTTGACCAGGCCTGCACTAATGGGATGCATAAAAATTGGGATCCCCTCATTTCTGTGAATTCCACCTGTTCTTTAATGAGTATCCTTGCGCGTTTCATTTCCATACCCACTTGCAAATGTAAACACATACTGTAGATACAGCCATGTGTGTTATATATGGACTGATGCACCCAATACTGTGAAATAGAAGAATATTAGGAGTCCAATATTTTTATATAGAGGACAGAACTCAAAGCTAGCTATACATTAGATGACATCCAAGCGATGCAATGTCTTCAAGGATTTCCCTTGGCACTCCAGCTGTTGCTGAACGAAACATCCCAGCATGTCCTGCTACAGTTTTTCCATTTGGCCATGCTAAAACAGTTGCAAGGCATGCTGGGATGTGTAGTTCAACAATAGCTGCAGTGCCAAGGTTCTCCATCATTAATATAGTAATGTCAGTGGCAGCACCCAGGGGTATGCTGTTGTCAACAATATATACAATTCTTTCTGCATGTTCAAAACATTAGTAGACGTGCCAGATGACTAGTGGGAATGCACATTGGCAACGTGATAGAGCGTACACACTGGACGATTTACATGATTGGCTGTTTAGAACCCAACCCACATAGTTTAAAAAGGCATCTATTGTGTACGCAGCCTAACTTTATACATTATAGGTTGCAATAGTCTTACAATGCATGCTTTATGAGTAATAGCTAATGTCAAAGGGCCACATGCATTAAGCTTCAAAAGTGATAAAATGGAGTGATAAATAACCAACCAATCAGCTCCTGCCTGACATTTTTAAAACAGTCTGTGACATGAAAGGCAGGAGTTGATTGGCTGGCTGTGTATCATTCTCAATTGTATCACTTTTGAAACTTTAGTGCATCTGGCCCTCACACATTAAAACAAAATAGTACATTATAAACCATATTAATAAAAGATGACTAAATTTAAATATTTTCATAATGTTCTCTCTTTTTTTTCCCCTGAATGAAACATGTTCTAAAATGCCATAGTATTACAATATTTGATATGTTTATATGTGATTTGTTGTGATCACCAAGGCCTGTGAATGCTGTTATAAGTGTATACACAGCACTGCTGCATTCAGAGTGGTACTGCCCACATCACTTCTGCAAGGCTTCTGCAATCCAATAATATGGCAGTGTGAAAACGTATTATTCCACCTATGCCAGGCTTAAGGTGCCCATACACTAGTGCGATTTTGGCCAATTTCAAGGCATCGGGCTGATAAATCGGATAAGTGCAAATCGCATGTGTTTTACCTCTGATCCAATGAGCGGTTCTGTGTGCATCGCATGTGTTTTACCTCTGATCCGATGCGCGGTTCTGTGTGCATCGATATATTGCATGTGATCCAGCCCCCGGGAAGCTGCCGGGTCACTTTCAGGTATCGAATGCAATGCTAGCATTGGATACCTTGCACAAGTGTATGGGGGCCGTAGAGATTTAGAATTTATAGACCACAAGAAAGCAGAGCATTTTATCTTGGTGATGAAACAGAATGCCATTCACCCCATAGACATGCAATGCTTGGATTTCCTGCACAATCCAGCCACAGAAACTACAAATCCCAGTTTACCCTGTTAACCGGATCACAATGTGACTCACAAGTATAGATAGAGGTATAACTTAAAAGTCCTCTACTCGCTCCCCAGACGCAGATATAATTCACTGCCTTTGGTTTTGTCCAAAAATACAAACATTGTGGCACAATCTTCAAACATATATTAACTCAGACTTGAAAATTTCATTTCAAATTAACAAAACATCCTGCCCAACGTCAACCCCCATCTTACTTAATAAATTGGCTGCGGCCACCAAGAAAACCCTTCTTTCTCAATGGATTAAGCCTGACTCGATCCCGATAAATCTATTACATCCTCGAATTGCGTTTTTGTTCTCTATGGACTGGACTGATACCACACTCCAGAAGGACAGACTGAGCGAATGCTTTTTTTGAAACATGGCTGCCATATATTCATACACTGTCGTCACCTATTAAAGACGCACTTCACAAATGCTTTCAGCTTAACTCTTGGTATAACAAGGAAATAACTACCACAGGTGTCCCCTTTTAATCAAACTAACAAACCACTTCACTTTATTCCACCTTACTGTATCATAACTTATGTAGGTCTATTTTAGCATTGATTTATTATGACTGTACTCTGTTATGTATATATTTTACGTGGTGTTTTGGGGATATGGGTTTGTTGTGTTATGTTGCATTTAGACAGACAATGCATCAATACCACAGTACTTATATCAGTGACAACAATTATTTGTATATGTTGTGTTAGGTTTGCTACAGTTCTGTCTTGTACATGTATTGTTACATTTTTATGATTATTCGTCAATAAAAATCATTTTTTTTTTTAAAGTCCTCTACTCCTGTATGAAAACAAGGCCTTTACAATAAGAAGGGTTCAACCTGGACTACTGAAGGGCCAGTGATGATCTGACTGATGTGTGTTATACTATGATATTACACTACACTGTACTGTCTTCCCATATCCACCCAGCAGGGTAAAGGGGCATCTATGGTAAATAGGTTGTAGGTGTCAGCTCATGTGCTCTTTGATATACAGTAGCATTGTCAGTGTCTTTTGCATTGGTGGTGCACTGAACACCTGGTAGCTGTTTTGCTGGACATGTGACTTCAGAAATGTGTTATTCATCATATTAAACCAAATAAATAACCCCGTCACTCCACCCCACACCCCAACCCATACCCAAAAAATTGGAAGCACTGCTCAAAATAATCAATATGCAGTCAGGTTATCTGTGGATATGTGTGTGATGCGGTGACTACAGACACGCAATAGCAAGAAACCGCTACTTGTGTTTCTAGGCTCTAGCTGTGACCATATGAATACGCCCATATAAACAGTCACCACTATGTACACTGAGGACAATTATGTGCACACAAAAGATATGTCACCTTCTCTACAAGAACACACACACCTATACCATGAGTAGCACCAATCACATCCAGACAGGGTTATCACCCTGTTCTGGGACTGAGGTCATTTTGCGGTCACTGAATCTTATTGTCTCCTCCAACTTATGAGGCTATCATTCTTTCAGGTCCAGTCTCATATACCCATTTCTCCTGACATGAACCCTTATTACCACAGAAAGGCTACATTCTGTTATTAGCTCCACATTTGCTTCTGCCCTCTACAGGTTCATGCCACTCACTCCAGACTGTAGGGCAGAATAGGTAACCTGTGGTGTTTCATCTGTTCAACCAATTGTCCTGGAATGCCCTGCCAGTTAGTCATAGCTCCCAGCCTTTTATGAGTGACTGGCACAGCCACAACAACTGGAGATCCATAGGCTGCCTATGTCTGCTCTGCAGAGTCTGTCCTGTTAAAACACACACACCAAAGTGTCTTCTATTTAGGTCTCTTCAAATGATCTTCTCCTATACCACCTTTCTTTATCTGTCTGACAAATCCCAGAACTATCATGGTTCTCAGGGATCTCCCCATCAGGCCCTCTATCCTGCCTCTTTCTCACTGGAGTGCTTATTCTATCCTTTTCCCTCTAGACTTTTGCAGAGCCTTCCGTCTAGGCTTTGCAGTATAATTCCTCAGTCTCTCCTGTACTCTAAGTCTTGAGAAGTGGTCACACAGTGGTTTCATACTCAGTAAGTTCCTGGGAGGTCCCTATAGTGCGGTACTGGACACGAGGCGTGGCTGGGGAAGTATATTCCAGGGCCAAAATAGTCTTCCGCAAGCGGCGGTCAATGAAATGAGCATCCCAGGCAGGATATTTTTTACGTGGAAGATCTATACGGATGACAGGTCCCTGTGCACGGGGTCCACGAGTCACAGGGGTTTGGGGAACAGTAGAACGCACTTGAAAAACTGGAACACAGCTGTCCCTGTCTCCTGCTACCAAGTCCCTTTCTTGTTCTGTAGTCCGTGGCAGAGTACGGGGAAGGCTCTCTGTGGCCTCTGCTTCAGGGGTCCTAGAAGAGTCAGGACCTTCGGTAAATACACAGCTGCTGCTTGAAGATCCAAACATTGGTCCATTAGGATGCAGAAGACTGTAGTAAATAAGCATGAAGAAGACACCAAGTGCAAAGCTACAGATGACTAAACAAACAATAAGAAGAGCATAAAAGTCACCAAGATCTGACTCAGGACGATAATAATACCACAAAGCAGTGAGTACGGCATTCTCAGCTAGAACAATGATGTAATATGTGGTCATTCTACAGCGGGTCCGTCCCTCACGAACATTAAACCAGCAGAAAATGTATATGATACCCAGTACCATGTTATATAGGATCTCCTCCCAGCGGGACATGCAGAAGTCCGTCTCCCCTTGAATGATCCAGAATGTCATGAGACACCAGTGAGTAACAATAAAAATGCCAAAGTAAAGATGGAAGACAGAGGCAAAGAGGGAGAAAGCCAGAGCTCGGGCGGCAATGGTAAAGAGATGCCATAGGATCTGCACCACAGCACCCTTGTAGGACATAGGCATCTTATCATCGCGGGAATCCCTCAGGACCTTCTGGTAAGAAGCAATCATCCAGGCAAGAGACAGGAGAGATGCAGTGGCAGATAGACCTGAACAGAAAAAGGACAGCAAAGAGTAGTGAAAGGAGAAATCAATGCAAATAAAGGAAATGTTTGTACTTCTGTATTATCTGGGCTCCCATGTTAAATGCACCCCATTTTTTCATACCCCTACTATCCAACTACGCATGGAGTTGATTTTATATAGTGTGGCGAGCGCAGCGAGCCACCGTGCCCAAAGCGTGGCGAGCGCAGCGAGCCCCGCGAGGGGACGCGGTCTCATAAGAAAAACGGGAGCCCAGATATTACATAAGTACCGAAATGTTTTACAGTTATTAACTTTACAACACAATACAGTAACAATTATTTAAGGGACCTTTCACCAACTCTCAGTGCAGACAGCTATTGTGACAGGAAGAATATTCATGAGACTGTAGCTTGTCAATTCACAAGGAACGGCTGACATAGCTGACGAAGAAGGCATTTTGTGCCTCGTGCCTCAGTAAGGTCACTAGTTCCTTTTAAAATGAATATGCTGAATATCCGTAACAAAACGAGTGTTCTGCCACAGTGTATGCTGGCGACAGGAACACTTCAACTCACCAGAATCTGATGAGTAGGATACATCTAAAGGCAGCCATACACAGGTCCGATTTGGCCTGTCTTCATCCGATTCCGATGGATCGGGCTGACTGATTGGATGAAAACTGGCCAAATCGCATGTGTTTTGACAACAGATCCAATCCGCAGCTCCTAACGCATCAGATCTGGTCCAGATATCATATATGCGTTGCACATATGATCTCCGGATTTGGCCCCCTCCCGGCGGCAGAGGAGCAGGGTCGCATGTGATACATCATATATGTGTAAGTGAAAAGACCACATGCGATGTATCACATGTGATCGGATGGACATACACTGCTGCAGCAGTGTATGGCCACCTTTAAAGGGAAGGCCATTAGAATTTCCATTTGTATTTATTTAATGGTTAATTTCCTGTCACCTACCAGGGCAGGTGCAGCTGCTCTCATATCAGTGCTGGTCAGACTGAGGTACATATGAGTTTATAAAACTGAGTTAATGGGTCAATGCTCTAGAACTGTACCCATCAATATCTTCCATTTATTTTCAATGTGGGCACTGGCTTAATGGTCACAGGCAGGGCTATTTTACAGCAGGCTCCAGCAGGAACTGAGGCCCTTATTCTAGTTCACTCTTTCTGACAAAATCCTTCTTAGATGGACAAAACCATGTGCACTGCAGGTGGGGCAGATGTTACTTGTGCAGAGATAATTAGATTTGGGTGGGGTTTTACTTCAAAGTGAGATCTATATTGCAGTGTAAAAAAAAAGCAGCCAGTATTTACCCTGCACAGAAACAAAATGACTCACCCAAATCTAATTCTCTCTGCACATTTTACATCTGCCCCCCCCCCCCCCCCCCCTGCAGTGCACATGGTTTTGTCCATCTAAGAAGGATTTTGTCAGAAAGAGTGAACTAGAATAAGGGCCTCAGTTCCTGCTGGAGCCTGCTGAAAAATAGCCCTGGTCACAGGCATAACATCAGTAAAGAAAAGAAGAAAACAATGCTAGTAATACTGTAACTTATATCGGAAGCTATTGTATTGGTTATAGTAGAAATAGAAAAGATCATTTAAGCTTCTAACTACTCCTGTCGCAAGATGTATAGACACTGTGCAATATGTACTAACTTTTTTATCGCACCATGTGTATGCACCTTAAGAGTTACACAACAAATAATACATGGAAAAATGCTGTGCTATTGTATGTCACTGGGGTCAGTTCGTTCAGAACAATGTGAATAGAGCCGGGACGGAAAACAAGGCAATACGCTGCTAGATCTGATAGGCCGGTACTCGCGGGTGTTTAGATGGGAGCATTTTCCAATTAAGGTGTTTCCCGCTATGCTGTTTGCGCCATTCTATGGCACAAAACAGCATTGCCGTAGTAGATTTTGGGGTGCGAGCAGAAATCCACTAGTTGAGGGAGCTCTTGGCTCTTCACATTGTTCTGAATAGAAATGACCCAAATATTTGCAAAGGCCCCCTTGGAAAAGTTCATGCAGAATTCCATAGATGAATTGCCATGTTCAGAGTATATTATGCAGACACCACAACACATTTCACTTGTTGTGAAACGACAAGTCCCATCATGCCTTGCTACAGTTCTGCTATTAGGTAATGCTAAAACTATGGCAAGGCATGCTGGGATCTGTAGTTTCACAACAGCTGGAGGGCCGCAGGTTGGACATGCCTGGTGTAGAAGGTGATCCATCTGCGCTTACTTAAGCAGATGTGTTTTTGTGTGTGTGTGCGTATGTGTACTGTTAAATATGAACAAAAAGGCTCATTTACTAAAGGTCCATACACCCGGTATGATATGCAGAACCGCCCACATCATTAACAATATTGTGGTGCCACGAAAACGAATGACCCATCGCATAAATACTAAAATCGTTCACTGCTGTCACCGGTACCCACGGAACATGCCGTCACTGATAATATTGTCAGATTTCACTGCATGTTCACACGATCGGGCATATCGGTAACGATCTGCAGGAGCACGAATTGTTAATGATATAGTGGGTACACACTGAACAACATGCATGATTATATCGTTAACTATATTGTTATAATGCATATTGTTCATTAGAACTGGAGAGTGTGTACCTAGCTTAACATGCAATTAGATGAGATATGTGCACCAATCCAATGGACCTAGACACTTGCAGCTAAATGGCATAAATAATAAACCCTGGAGATTTGGTAGCTGCATATGGCATGTCAATCGGTAATTTAAAACAATTTATTATTCCTTGCTGTCTGTTGGTTTTTTTTTTCTAGGAGAATACAAAAGCAGACAAATGGATGGTGCTTAACACGGAGAAAAAATAGGTCACCAGCTATAACAACAAGAGGTAGGGGGTAAGCTGATGTTTAGCAACCACATCCTCCTCTGTCTGCATCTACACGTTTCACTTGTAATAGTAAATTATTTATTCTGAGACAATAAAAGGTCATTTATGAAGCTGCAGAGCTTTTCTATTTGAATGCCCAGCAACCAGCACCCACAGGGGCACAATCTCATACTGTCTTAAAGAACCGCCAGCAGATACATGTGCTGCCTCTTGGTGCACAAATCCTGCTATATGGAAGTTTGTGTATTTACATTAATTGAGTCACACATGGTAATACTATATATATATATATGCAGTGGAGATGAGGGTTGGGTGTATACATGCGGCCACAGTACATGCAGTTGAAATGGGGGTTGGAGAGGGTGTATCATACCTCCCAACTTCTGATTAAATGAAATAGGGACACTTGCGCGCGGCTTCCAAAAAGGGGCGGGCGTATGCAAATGAGGGTGTGGCTTATGCTAATTAGCCACAACCTCATTTTCATACGAGAATAGACGCTGTGCGCATGCGCACAGCGTCTATTCTATTAGATTGGGAGGTCTCCCAACTGCCACCCCCCGCAGCGGGACAATGCCTGCCGCGGGTGGGACAGCGGTACAGGACCCGAAATCGGGACTGTCCCGCTGTAATCGTGACAGTTGGGAGGTATGGTGTATACATGCAGCCAAAGTACATGCAGTGGAGATGAGGGTTGGAGAGGGTGTATACATGCAGCCAAAGTACATGCAGTGGACATGAGGGTTGGAGAGGGTGTATACATGCAGCCAAAGTACATGCAGTGGAGATGGGGGTTGGAGAGGGTGTATACATGCAGCCAAAGTGCATGCAGTGGAGATGGGGGTTGGAGAGGGTATATACATGCAGCCAAAGTACATGCAGTGGAGATGGGGGTTGGAGAGGGTGTATACATACAGCCACTGCACAGAATACATCCCATGCTAAATGCTAGGAGCAGATACATCATTTTGGAGCCAGGTCACCTGCAGTTGCTTGACTCCTGGTGCAAAATAAGGACTCATGATTAACAGGAGCTTCTGATTGGCAGAATGCCTCTGAATACTTAGCACTTATGCTAATACTATAGTAATATTGGTGCTGCTTGGAATTGTAAGAGTGGGATACATACGGATGACCAGTGGTGGGTATGCCAGCAATCAGAATAAAGACTAAGGCATCCCAATGGACGGGGACGGATTAAAGGCTCCAGGTGCCCTAGGCTAATAGGCACTCAGGGACATGTAGGATCAAAATCCAACTTTACTAAATATAGCTCCTGGTGTCTATTATCAAAATAAGGGTCACATTCAATCCAAAGACGAGCAACAAAGCTTATTAGGGGAATGGAGAATTTAAGCTACGAGGAGAGATTAAGCAATTTGGGACTATTTACATTGGAAAAGAGACGTTTAAGGGGGGACATGCTCAACATGTACAAGTATATCAGGGGCCAATATAAGGAACTGTCACACACCCTCTTTTCTACTAGAAAGGAGTCTAGGACGCGAGGGCATGAGTACAGATTAGTAGAAAAAAGATTTCGTTCAGCTAGTAAAAATAATTTCTTTACGGTCAGAACAGTCAAACTCTGGAACTCTCTTCCCAGAGAGGTGGTGTCGGCTGGCTCAATAAATGCGTTCAAGGCAAAGTTGGACAAACATTTACTGGATAAAAACATCCATGGGTACAAATAAGGGTACTTGTGTATTATCTGGGCGCCCGATGTTGAAATTGTATGCCAGTACCTAAAGCATGTGATGCGATTTGACGCGATTTCCCTTGAAATTCCCTTGAAGTCAAGATTGCGTCGCTTTGTATGGTATACAATGCGACACGATGCGTTGCGATGTGATTTGGACTAAATGCCCCCATTACAGATGCCTGTAAAATATGTGAAATTGCCCCCCAGACGCCATTTTTAATTGTATACCCACTCTGATGGCTAAATGCCCCCCATTGTTAACTCCACCCCACTATCAACGCCAACCCAAAGCGTGGCGAGCGCAGTAAACCCGCGAGGCGCGGTGGTCCGCGTCCTCCGGCCTTTTCATACCCCCACTATCCACGTCGGCGTGGAGTTGATTTTAATAGTGTGGCGAGCACAGCGAGCCACCGAGCCCGAAGCGTGGCGAGCGCAGCGAGCCCCGCGAGGGGACGCGTATTACTTCACATGTAAGTCGCATCCCCTCACCACGCTTCGGACTCGGTGGCTCGCTGCGCTCGCCACACTATATAAGATAAACTCCACGCCGACGTGGATAGTGGGGGTATGAAAAGGTCAGAGTATGCGTACCGCCGCCCCTCGCGGGCTCGCTGCGCACACCATGCTTCGGGTTGGAATTGATAGTGGGGTGGCGTTAACAATGGGGGGCATTTAGCCATCAGGGTGGGTATACAATTAAAAATGGGGTCTAGGGGGCCATTTCACATATGAAACAGGCATCTGGGTGCCTTTACATATAAAAATCGCGTCAAATCGCGTTGCATCGCATCACATGCAATATGATTGTATGCGATGCAACGCGATTTTTAGGTGCGATGAAGAAAAACGGGCGCCTAGATAATAAACAAGTACCCAAATAAGAAATATAATCTGTCTGTAAAATATCAGAACCTACCAAATCAGCAATGGATACTCTATACTAGGTTGAACGCAAGTCTTTTTTCAGCCTTACCTACTATGTAACTATGTATTACATACTGGTATAAGAGGTAGAATACAATAGACACATGGCAATGTGTCTTGGTACAAATAGTTTGGAAGAGAATTGAGGAACTAAGGAATTCATAAGAGAATCTGCATAAAATATATGTTCCTGTACTGATTGCACATTTAAATCAAATAATTGATTTAGAAATATGCGATTGATCGATGGGTACACAGGAGAGTATTGTACTGTACAGTTTAAAATTTTGCATTCATTATCTAAATTTCATAGCAGTGGTTGCACAGGTAGGTTCCGGAACCCAGGCAGAAGGATATGTGTAATGAGAGAGAGGTGTCAGAAGCACAGGTGAAGGAAGAACCCAGACAGAAGGATATATGTAATGAGAGAGAGATGTGTCAGAAGCACAGGTGAAGGAAGGACCCAGGCAGAAGGATATGTGTAATGAGAGAGATGTGTCAGAAGCACAGGTGAAGGAAGGACCCAGGCAGAAGGATATGTGTAATGAGAGAGATGTGCAGAAGCACAGGTGAAGGAAGGACCCAGGCAGAAGGATATATGTAATGAGAGAGATGTGCAGAAGCACAGGTGAAGGAAGGACCCAGGCAGAAGGATATGTGTAATGAGAGAGAGGTGTCAGAAGCACAGGTGAAGGAAGGACCCAGGCAGAAGGATATGTGTAATGAGAGAGATGTGTCAGAAGCACAGGTGAAGGAAGGACCCAGGCAGAAGGATATGTGTAATGAGAGAGATGTGCAGAAGCACAGGTGAAGGAAGGACCCAGGCAGAAGGATATATGTAATGAGAGAGATGTGTCTGTAGCACAGGTGAAGGAAGGACCCAGGCAGAAGGATATGTGCAATGAGAGAGAGAGGTGTCAGAAGCATAGGTGTACAGGTAAGGTGTTCTGTCAGTGTTTGAGGCTACAGGTACATTTTGTGTATTATACAAGATGTAGCAAATGAGTAGTTTATAAGTAAGGAATATAACATATTTTACACATATATAAATAAGTAGTGGGCTTAGACTCACCCTGCAGGGGTTCCACATGACCTTGCTGTACCATGATGCAGAGTTGCAGAACCAGCTGTGGAGCGCTCTTCAGAAAAGTCTCCAACAGACGCAACATGCTGATATCCGCACTTTCAAACATCATGCGCCAGTAGAAATGGCGGCTCTGCTGCTCCGTATGCCAGCGGCTCTGTAAGCCAAGATACAGGGCTCGCAGGTACCTGGAAAAAAGAGGAACAAAGTCACCTGCATATTTGACATAACAAACACTGATACTAATGACATTATATGACAAAGCAATATCTTGTCATAACAAATATTCTGGTGCCCTCAGCAACTGGATATTGGTCCTAATTTGTCCGACCTGTACTATGCAAAGATATAATTTATGATATCACTACATACAGGAGGCAGAAAGCTATTCCATATACCCAAAGTATTTTCTATTATTACTACATATTACATTCTTTGTGTAGATCTGGTACTGATCTATAACTAAATGTTATGTAGATATATACATACAGTCCCCATCTCCCAGATCCCCCTCCATACGTTATCCTGCTCCTATTCTGCAATAGTAATGCCCCTGTCCACCACATCAGCTCCATTGAGCATCACTAGTGTAACCTAGAGCCTGCCCCAGCCAGGGAGATGCACAGGCAGCCCATGGCCCCAGCCAGCAGCAACAGCAGCCCCCTCCTCACCTCCACACCTGTCCCAGCTGCAGCAGGTGCACGCAGCCCTGCATGATCCAGGCGCACAGGCGGCAGGAGGTGCGGGTGGTGGCCGGCGAGGAGCCCCGGTCAGTGACCACCCAGCTGAAGCTCAGGCTCTGTGTGAGCAGGGAGGGCAGCAGCACCAGCAGGACGGTGGGCCAGAAGCATCGAAGCCGGTGGCGCTGCAGGTAATCCACCGCCAGCCACAGGTCCGACGCCCCGTCCGAGAAGAACACCAGCAGCGCCATCATCACCCAGATGCCGTCCCGGAGGGAGTACCGGGGGGACCGGGGAGCCACCCGGGTACCGTCCGACTCCGCGGCCATGTTGGGAGGAGCCGACTTCCGGGGCCACACCCGAGTCTGGTTACACCCCTACCGGAGGGTGAGACCTCGTCCTCCCAGAGGTTGAGCCGGGAGAATGTGGAGCATCACCAGCTGCTGAGGAGACTGGCGGCCGCCAGCCGGGCGGCAAGGGGGTGGGGGGATGCGTGCGATATAGGAGGGGTACGATGAGCCGCACGCCCGCCCGGTACCGCCCCATCCAGGCTCAGCTCCCCGGTATAGCGCGCTGTGCCTGAGCCGCGGCTGCTGTCCGAGGTGCTGAAGCCGCCGCACAGCTCCCTGCCTGCCGGGGTGCGGGCTGCACACGGTGACATCCCAGTGTAACGTGCCTGATCCCGCCACACAGCACACAAGCACACATACAA
Organism: Crinia signifera; assembly: GCF_055691185.1. NCBI lineage: Eukaryota > Metazoa > Chordata > Amphibia > Anura > Myobatrachidae > Crinia > Crinia signifera. The sequence goes on along the minus strand of NC_139222.1, from coordinate 102,904,425 downwards.
TGATAATTATAGTAATTCCCACCAGCAAGTCAGGCACTGACATACACTGAATAGCAGAGTATAATTACTACATTAACTCTCATTTCCTTTGTATTATTACAATTATTTCACTGTTTTCTACTATAAGTCAGTACCTCTGGCTATAGTTGTCTGTGGGCAGAAAGATGGTACATGGGAGCAGGGTTACGGTATAAAGGTTTGACAAGTCAAGTCAGGGTCGGCGCCACCACTAGGCAGCTCTAGGCATTTGCCTAGGGCGCCGGCCACTGGAGGGCGGAAGAAAGGAGCAGGAGACACCCACCCACCACCACCCCCCATGCCAACATATGGTGTTGACCTACACACTGTCGACCCACATAGGCGTGCGCAGCACATTTTATTAGGGGGTGCACTGTCAAAGGAGTGTGCATAGCTCCACCTATTTGGCGTGTCTAACACCGTCAATCAGGCGTGTCTTCCATCATCTATTGGCACTCACTACAATATAAAAAGTCTTCCAGCCGCACCAAAATCTCCTGCCTATTTCAGTTTTAATCTTCTAATTACTTTGTGTAACAGTACATGCAAATACAGTCATGAACATATATGGATGACGCAGGTATGTAGTGCTATGACAATGGTCTAGTACAATTAACAATGCAAACACACATATAATTGATTGATGGGCGCTTCTTTAAATGGAGTACAGTTCTAAAAAGCAAGTCTTTGGTTAAGGGTATTGTTAGCGGCAGAGGTGTTCATAAGGGTTGGGCACAGCATTAGGGGGTGCCTGTGCACCCCTAACTCTCAATGTGCGCACACCTATGTCGACCCACCAAACGCATATCTGGGAGGGGAAGGGTTGGGAATAACTTAGGGAAGGGTTATACAATCTAACGCTTCCTATTGAGTGTATGGCGCAAATTTATAAGGGCAATTATTTTGCTAGCAAAATGTGGCTAGTAAAAGCATTGCCCTTTTAAATTTTGGACAAATACACAACAGTGCATGTTTTGGCCAAAATACTTGCACATTTACCATGTCAAGGTGAGCCCATTAGATGGTTCCCTAACATTACTAACATACAGCCAATTGTCCCAAAGGTTTTTGATGTAAAAATTTCTCATTACAAGTATGCATGCTCCCGATACTATTCAACAAAAAAAATGTCTGCGGGATTTTTACAGCAAAAACCCCACAGGGAAGAAAAAAATGGGGAAAAGTATATGCAGAAATCCAAAAGGGTGAGATGTAGTACAAACGCAGGATTAGGTAAAAACCGTAAGAGGCCATAGAGGACTGTCTCCGTGCAACAACCTCTGCCAGGGTACGGTGTTTGTGGGAAGGGACTATGGTGTGCAGGATGAGAGGTAGTACTGGTGCCTACACGCATTATATTAGTGCACTGCAGGGTGAGAGGCAGTATCTGTATGGCTTAATGCATGGTATACGTGGAAGAAGCAGGGGCAAGCAGGGCAGGACTGGCACTTCTGGCAAATGCCAAAAGGGCCGATGGCCTTGTGGGCCAATTTTGTGCAGAAAGTTCTTAGAGGCCTGCTGCCTCCTGGGCTTCACTGTGCGCCACGCGTCATTTGCATATTGGCACCATGATGCCGCAGCGTCATGAAGTAATGACGCCGCCGCACCTGACCCGCCGGCGCCCACATCCAGTCTGAGCAGCCCAGATGGGGGAGCTGAGGGGCTGGCCAGGTGAATCATCATATACATCATTCATTTCCCGCGGGTGGGAGAAGCTGCACGGTACCGCAGCAGGGTGCTATTTAAGCAGAGGGTGTAGTCTGATCCGTCCTCCTGCTGTGCCAGTGCTCCAGTGCAAGACTAGTAAGTGTCCTGCTCTTGTTTTGTCTATGACTAGTCCTGATTCCTACCCCTACCCTACGCACCTCTGACTTATCTCTGCTGCTGCCGTGGCCCATAATAATGTGTAATGGGTGTGTGTCATAATGTGCATGGGCTTAATGGATTGTGTCCTATTCTGTAATGGACATCACGGTGTGTTCCATAATGGGTAATGTCTTCTTTTTCTTATGCCATGCCTCTTTTCCATGAGGCCAAGCCCCCTTTTTGCCGTGTGTCTTAGCAGGACAAGGGTCCCGCCTACTACAGGTGGGCCTGTGTGCTCAAAATGCCAGGGCCGTTTTCTAGTCCCAGTCCGGCCCTGTGGGCAAGCGCAGGATTTAGAATAGAGAATTTAACATGGAGAGGTGGAGCAAAGCATGGGGGTGGAGACTGAGCTGACCCAGTATACATCGATGACGTTAAGCTATTGTACATAGTGAGATGATAGATCAAATATATTTTATAATAGTCATAGAGCAAGCTACATTCTAAAAATGTATTAGAAAATCACAGCTGTACACAAATTTGAATGTTCTAGGTGCTAGACGTTAAAGGGGTTTACCAGAAGCCACCCGTCTATTTAGAGGGGCTGGGGGCATGGCCAGGAGCTTACACAGCACTGGCCATGCCCCCATAGTGACAAAACCGGCGCATGGACTGCGGCCACGGCATCCTTTGACATACCTCCCAACTTCAACTGTCAGCAAGGAGGGACAGGCGCGTGCCCGAAATTAGGGGGCATGGCTTGACGTGGGAGGGGGAGTGGCCTATAATCACGTCCCTATTTTACGCTGTGGGGGCATGACCCTGAGGCTCTGTGAGCCTCTAGTCAAGCCCCCAGCCCCTCTGGATGCACAGCATCTATTTTCCGCTCACCAACAACTAACGGGAGACTCCCAACTGTCCCCCCCCCCCGCCGAGGGACACTGCCGGAGGGGGGTCACGGGTGCCGGCGGTGGGGTCACGGGAGCCAGGCGGTTTTGCGGGAGGGTTGCCCCTCTTTCTGGTAGGGGGACCCTGCTTTAAGCATTTACAAGTGCCTGTATGAAGAGGATCAGGCATTGGGCTGAGTGGTAGGAAGCAGCAGTGAGTGAAGGGACTTAGGGGCCCATTTATCACAGATTGTATTTACAATGCGATCTGGACATAATGTTACCACCCAGGATTGCATTGTAAAATGCAATCCTAATGGCAGGATGTATCATGCCTGCCTCACAGTGACAGGGCTCCAAAATAAGTCTGTCATAGATGATGTGCTGAACTGGGGGGTCTGCACATGTGCGGTTAGCGCTGACAACCCTGCTGACTGCACTGCCCCGACAGCATTGTAGACTACAATGGGCTACCGCTATATCAGAATGGCGGTAGCCCAGGGATGTGAAGTGCAGCTGCCCGATGTTAATACATTGGGCAGCTTCGCATCCCTCATAGAAACCTGTGGGAGATGTGGCGGTGCAGCAGGTATAGATTTGGGGGGATACTTAATATTTGCGGCTAACCCCCAATATTTAGCTTCAAATATTGAATGATAAATGGGCCCCTTTGGAAGAGTAGGAGATTACAGCAGCTAGAATAACTGTGAGAACAAGTCCACATTTCACAACCCATGATTCAGACATTTAAAGGGGCTGGGCCCTAAAGTCAAAGAGGACAGGGCTTAAATTGCAGCACTAGTGTGCATTAGTGAGTGGAGCATGGGAAGACCTGCTACCTGTGACACTGTTGGAAGGAGGAGACGAATTTAGCATGTTGGAGCAATGGAGGAGGACAGTCCTGCCTTGGACTATAAATCTAACTGGAAACTTCCAATTGCTTAATTATTCACTAGATAAGGTTCAAATGGGCTCTAAAGGCCCCCATACACTATGCGATTTTGGGCCGATTCCATGTGATTTCATTGGCTGAGAGTGCGCTATCTCAGCCAATCAGAAGCCGGATAGTCATTTGACGTTATTTTAAAGATGTAATAGCCGCCGCTGCCGGCCGCCTGCTCGGCGCTGAGTGACAGCATGCTGATTATCACCGCCGCCCGCCCCACTGTCACCGGCATCCCCCGCTGCACACAGAGACGCTGCTGCCAGCCCCCACTACCGCCGCTGCTCACCGGCACCGCCGGTGCCCGCCCCCCCACACTGCTCCCCCGGGGAGCTGCCGGGCGGCTCGCAGGAGAATTGGGTCCGACTTGTCCCTAGGACAAGTCGGCCTAATGTATGGGGGCCTTAAAGCAACTTGCTATGTGGTTGCAAGAAAAAAAGTACAGTAAATAATTTTTTTTTTTTAGACGTCTAGATGTAGACGTCTAGTTCTGGACACTGTCTAAGTGTACGGCAGCCCCTTGCTACGCTCGGCACACTATGCTATTCTCTCTCCATGCCCTAGTGGATGGTAGAGCATGAACAACCGCCTGTTGTTGACCTTCTGCATTGTCGACCTTCTGCCGGTCGATCTTAGGACCCTGTCGACCTTCAGTCCCTGTCGAACTACTGCCTGTCAACCTTCCAGTGTGGAACTTTCTTAGGCCGACCTAACGACCGTATCCTGAGAGATGACAGGTTGCAGGGAATCCTGCTGTGGTCTCCCTGTGATACAAGCGGGGGTTCTTAATATTTGTGGCTAACCCTAAAAACAGGTGTTTTGGGAGATTTAGCAGCAAACTTTCAATAGTTAAGGGGCCCCTAAGAATAAAAACGGCATTACAAATGTGGCAGCAGCCGAGAGCCAAATCAAGCTTTCTTATGAAGGGCCAGTCAGAAGCCAATACTTGTATACTGGCCCAGGGGTGAATTTAGAGGGCATATGGGCCTGTGCCCCCACCCCCCTTCCTTTCACTCCCCAATTCCCTTTCTCTCTCTCTTTTCTCTGGATCTGTTCTCCCTCTCTTCACTCTTCTTTTCTTTCACTCTCTCCACTCTTTCTCTCTATTATGTTCACTCTCTTCTCCCTCGGTTTACGCTCATTTTAATTTATTCTATCTCCCCCTCATCTCTCTCTTTGCCCCCTTGCTGTCTCTCCCTATTCTCTCATTCACTCCCCCTTTTCCACCCTCCTTTTCTCTCTCTTTTGCTCGCATTTTCATCTCTCTCCTCTTAAATCTCCCTTTCTCTCTCTCTCTCTGCTCTCCTTTTCTTTCATTCTCTCTCCCTCTCATCCCTCTTTGTCTCCAACCATTCTCTCTCCTTTTCTCTCTCTCTCTGCTTTTCTCCCTCTTTCACACTCCCCTTTTCTTTCATTCTCTCTTCCCATCATTGCTCTTTGTCCCCTTCTGTCTCTCTTCCCCCCATTCTCTCTCCCCCTCATCCCTCTCTTTGTCCTGTTTGTGTGTCTCTCTCTCTCCCCCATTCTCTCTTTCACTGCTCCCACTGTAGCTCCACCTACACTATTCTCTGCCCACCTATGCGCCCCACCATTCCCCTATGGGGGCCCTGCCCATTTTGTCAGTCCCGGGCCCCAAAATTTGTGATGGCATCTTCAGATTCCAATGTATCCGCTCCTCTTATGGTTCTTTTCACCATGTATGAATAGGATGTAAAGCCCTAGAAAGGAACTCTTCCACCAGAGGCACCCAAGAAACAAGTCCTGGGTTTATTCATCATGTAGTATTTCATCAGTTTAATACAAATAATAAAACAGCTTAATTACGCTTACATTAAATTATTACATTATTCTTATACACATAACTGCCCACCAGACGCAACACTGCAAGTCTGCAATCACCCTGTCTGGGTGTGAGTTCCAAGTGGGCGTGCATATCATTAATGGTTCTAATTAATTCCACCCAACACGTTTCATTGTAAATGGCTTATTTTTATATTTAAAGGTTCTTTGTTAACATACTGTAATTGTGGGGCCAGTTCCTCCCCAATCATACTTGACATAGGGCCCAATTCAAGCCTGCCGATGATGGAATGACCACGCATGTGTACAGCACGTGAGCAATTCATTGGATGGGAGCCAGCTGACCGTAGGGTGAGTGACACCCTGCGGGCATTTGGGGGAGTAAACACAGCATTTTCTTGGAGTGTCCCGGAAAACACAGGCGTTCCCCGGCCGTTGGGAGGGAGGGGCCCTCTTTCTCCCCACAGCCATCGCAGCACTGAGTAAGTCTAGAGTTGCAATGAGAGGTGAAAACCATTCGATTGTGACTAGTTTTGAATGGTTTTCCCCTAATGTGCATGGCTGTGATTGCATTCCCAGCTGCATGCATGCGAGGGGTAAGTGCAGATGCTGAAGCAGCGCTTACCTAATTGCTACCAAAATCAGGTCTGAATCAGTCAGAATTTAAAAATGGGCCAAATGTTGCATGCAAGTAAATAGTTGTTGACAATTCCTTATCCGGATATCTGTTATCCACATTATTCCGAAAACCTTAGTTTCCAGAATGTGTCCAGCACTACAGGGGACATCCGTAACAGCACTACTGGGGACATGATATATAACTGGCACTACTGGGCACATGATATATAACTGGCACTACTGGGGACATCTGTAACACCACTACTGGGGACATGATATATAACTGGCACTACTGGGGACATCTGTAACAGCACTACTGGGGACATGATATATAACTGGCACTACTGGGCACATGATATATAACTGGCACTACTGGGGACATCTGTAACACCACTACTGGGCACATGATATATAACTGGCACTACTGGGGACATCTGTAACAGCACTACTGGGGACATGATATATAACTGGCACTACTGGGCACATGATATATAACTGCCACTACTGGGGACATCTGTAACAGTACTACTGGGGACATCTGTGACAGCACTACTGGGGACATGATATATAACTGGCACTACTGGGCACATGATATATAACTGGCACTACTGGGGACATCTGTAACAGCACTACTGGGGACATGATATATAACTGGCACTACTGGGCACATGATATATAACTGGCACTACTGGGGACATTTGTAACAGCACTACTGGGGACATGATATATAACTGGCACTACTGGGGACATTTGTAACAGCACTACTGGGGACATAATATATAACTGGCACTACTGGGGTCATCTGTGACAGCACTACTGGGGACATGATATATAACTGGCACTACTGGGCACATGATATATAACTGGCACTACTGGGGACATCTGTAACAGCACTACTGGGGACATGATATATAACTGGCACTACTGAGGACATCTGTAACAGCACTACTGGGGACATGATATATAACTGGCACTACTGGGCACATGATATATAACTGGCACTAAATATGCGTGAGAAAATACTTGCTTAGCATTCAAATTCATTTCCTAAGATAGTACACAAACTTTGTTTCATGTTTTGAAACCCTTTTTCATGCACCAATAAAATACATTTGTGTGTATTTCATGTGTTTCATGTGTACAGCATAAATGCATTTTGTGTTTAAACATGGGTCCTGTTCTCAAGATACCTCATTGAAATATAAAAATATTCCAAAATACGGAATAATGCATTTCCCAAAATGATTCTGGTCCCGAGCATTTTGGATAAGGTAAATCAGCCTGTACAGCAATGCAGATAGTAGTACAAGATGGCACTATACTGACTACCGATATCAATCATGTATTCTTGCTGGTTAAAACCTAGACATTCAAAGTGATTCGGGTGGTCCAATTATTGTGTCCAATTGCTGGACAATAACATTTACAGGCAGAATTTTCTGCTTTGATAAGTAAATGTCAAATGAAATTAGATTTTAGTCATGCAGAAAAAATTTAGTTTCACACAGCGTGGTATACAAAATCTGTGTTTGTTTGGTAGCATAAAGAAAATGTGCTCCTTACTATGGTCTACAATAAAATGCCTGTTTGAGAGGAGAAATGTTTTATTCCTGTATGACACAGAGGACATTTCCAATGAAGAATCTGTTTGGCTCTATACTACAAGCTACATCAACAATTTTATAATTACAGTGGGACTGTTGTGTTCATCAGCTTAATCTGCTGATTTTGGAAAGCTCTAGTGGTTTGATCATCTAACTTATATTACCTTTTGCAAAATAAACTCTATCCAGTTCTTAGTGACTGCTCCAAGTAACATGACAATATTTACAGACGCAGGCCTGCTAACTGATGCTTCCACTGTCTGGCATTCCAAGTGGGGCTTCTATGACACATTTAGTGGGTGGCGGGGGTGGGCAGGTGCGATCGCAGTCTGGCCACACAGACTGCTGCCTCTCTCCCTAGCCCAGTAAAAAGCAGTGTGTGCAATGCTGGGTGTAAGAGGCTGCTGAAGCTCTCTCCCTGTCTGCTGCTGTCTGCAAGGAGGGAGAGCAGCGGGACCCACATCCCGTCCCCCTCTCGGTACCACTGTATGTGTATTTATGTATTTATTGTTTCTATCATTCTGAACCCATTTACATTTATTGACAGTTTTAAATAATTAATTGTCAGACCTTTTAAATATAATAATAACAATACTGTGGTTATAACAGTCTCCTATTCTCTAAATTATTTTCATCTTTAATCTCTAAAAAAGTAGTCATTTTGTTTTGCGTTAAACAATTTCAACATTAAACCAGCACAGTGGTCAGTATCCATAAGCCTGCAAAAGCCTGGAAATGTAATCCTTAATTCATATGTACCTACCATCCTGGAATGTCGGGAGAGTCCCAAAAATCAGGTCTGCCTGGAAGGGTGTGCAAGCATTCCGCATTTATCAGGACCCTCGCATCAGCCCCCACACCTCCTGCCTCTGCCTGTCAATACCGGCATTCACAACCCTTTTTTTCTGGGTGGGGGGAGGGGGGCTAAAATTATGCAAATCACATAATTTAGTACCACCCCCCTGCCCGAATAGCCACGAATCACTGAATTTACAGGAATGGGGGTGAGGCTTAATGATGGCAAGCCCTTCCCCTGCCTCTGGGAAAAGCTGCAAAGAGTCACCTCTCCAGGCTTCTTCCGGAGAGGCGACAATTAAGGTAGGCAAGTATGCCTTAATTCTGCATTCAGCATTGTGCTATTAATCAAGGTGTGTACTATTTTGGAGTAATGTTGCACACCAAAACAACATTTCCCATTTTGGATAGAGTTAGCTTTTGAAACAGGTAATCCTGTGCTCATGCAGTGGCGTAACTACTGTAAGGCAGCCCCTGCTGCTTGGGGGAGCAAGTAGCAGCGGGGTCTGTGTGGGCGCCGGGACCCGCCCGGTGCACTGACATGTTGCCGCCTGCCACTGCCTGAGCACCGGAGGCGAGTCATCCGTGACCATGACAGAGACGACAAATCCCCCCCACTGATTTAATTGACTGTACACAGAGCCAGCTATTGGCTACTGTGTACAGGATGGGCGGGCGGATGGGCGGGGACGGCCTGGGATGTGTCGGAGCCAGGGGAGGTAGCAGTGTTTGCAATATGGTTTTCTTGGGGTGGGTCCTGCGCACTGGGGTGGCGCGGTGCTAGCTGCTGCACTTGTCCGGTGACCGGTCCGGATGGTTTGGCAAAAGGTTTCTTTCTGGTGGTTCTGCGCTTTGCTCCTTGGGATTTGTGTGGGTGAGAATGAATGGATGATTGCTGAGTGTTTGTTAAGAATTGCGTTTTATTTAAACAAGGTGCAGGTTTATACAAGGTGTATACAATGTAAATACAAAGTATCGGTATCCCTGTTACATAACGTGCAGTTGTAATTATATAATTAAAAAGGGTTAGTACAATAATGCGTTAATAGTAATGCGAGAGTGGCAGTGGTGACCGTTGTTTTGTGTCACCTGAAGGTGGGACAGGTAGCGGCGTCCCGCTTGCCTGTTCCCCGGGTGTCCTCGATATCCTTAGATCGGTGGTGGTAAGTGGCAAAAAAGTTTCTGGGTCCTTGGGTGCCCAGGTGTGCCTTCGTCGGTGGGGGTAAGGTTGTGGTGGGGGTACAGTCAGAGAGGAGCCGGCGATGTTCTTAGGTCTCCTTGTGTGTTCTCCTGACAGGTGTTCTCGGGTCAGTGCTCTCAGCTGGTTGGAGCGTACGGGCAGGGAGGTTCGCTATGGCCGGTCTGGACTCACCGTGTGTTGCTTCCCCGCGGGTGGGTCTCCCCGTTGAAGGCTGGATTGTGTCCTGCCTTCCCCGGTGTAACTCGCCGTGGGTGCCGCTAACGTGGTGTGTCTGGCGGGGGTCGTGGGTGGGTGATGCTTGTGATCGCAGCCCGCCGCCCGTAGTTTCCCGCCGACTGACCTGTCAATACTCACCTCCCCTGGATCCGTCTTCTGGTTCGGCGTGTGTGGCTTGCTGCGTGCCGGACTGGCGGGCGTCTTGGTTCCTGGCTCGTCTGTGCTGTACGCTGCGATGTTACTTCTGCTGTGCCGGTGGGATTGCACAGTGCAATTGCGCAGAGGTCTGTGACGGCGGACGGCGGAGGTGATGGGGATATCGGGGATGCCTCTCCTGGTTGCTGTCAAACTCGTGGGTGCTTCTTGGTGTCTGTGCTCCAACGCGTTTCGGCCTACTGGCCTTCTTCTCCCAAGAAGAAGGCCAGTAGGCCGAAACGCGTTGGAGCACAGACACCAAGAAGCACCCACGAGTTTGACAGCAACCAGGAGAGGCACCTCCGATATCCCCATCACCTCCGCCGTCCGCCGTCACAGACCTCTGCGCAATTGCACTGTGCAATCCCACCGGCACAGCAGAAGTAACATCGCAGCGTACAGCACAGACGAGCCAGGAACCAAGACGCCCGCCAGTCCGGCACGCAGCAAGCCACACACGCCGAACCAGAAGACGGATCCAGGGGAGGTGAGTATTGACAGGTCCGTTGGCGGGAAACTACGGGCGGCGGGCTGCGATCACAAGCATCACCCGCCCGCGACCCCCGCCAGACACACCACGTTAGCGGCACCCACGGCGAGTTACACCGGGGAAGGCAGGACACAATCCAGCCTTCAACGGGGAGACCCACCCGCGGGGAAGCAACACACGGTGAGTCCAGACCGGCCATAGCGAACCTCCCTGCCCGTACGCTCCAACCAGCTGAGAGCACTGACCCGAGAACACCTGTCAGGAGAACACACAAGGAGACCTAAGAACATCGCCGGCTCCTCTCTGACTGTACCCCCACCACAACCTTACCCCCACCGACGAAGGCACACCTGGGCACCCAAGGACCCAGAAACTTTTTTGCCACTTACCACCACCGATCTAAGGATATCGAGGACACCCGGGGAACAGGCAAGCGGGACGCCGCTACCTGTCCCACCTTCAGGTGACACAAAACAACGGTCACCACTGCCACTCTCGCATTACTATTAACGCATTATTGTACTAACCCTTTTTAATTATATAATTACAACTGCACGTTATGTAACAGGGATACCGATACTTTGTATTTACATTGTATACACCTTGTATAAACCTGCACCTTGTTTAAATAAAACGCAATTCTTAACAAACACTCAGCAATCATCCATTCATTCTCACCCACACAAATCCCAAGGAGCAAAGCGCAGCACCACCAGAAAGAAACAGGTAGCAGTGTTTGCTGGGCTCTCTGCCTCTAACCTGCTTCAGTTTCTCCATTATGTGTGTGACGTCATCACGTCAGACGCTAGGGAAACACGCTGTGTGTGTACATATATATATATATATTTGTCTTGGGGGAGGGCACCACAAACTTTTTGGCAGGGGGGAGCAAAATTTATAGTTACGCCACTGTGCTCATGGATGTTAACAAGATAGACATTTTGGAGACTAGATGAGGAATCCTGTGGCAAGGGCTGCCATCAGTAGTTGTGAGGTCCAGTCCTTTTCCTTCTCAAACACCCCCACCCCGTGTGTCTGTTGATACCTCTGGTATTTGCAGCACTGGCCGCATTACTCAACCTCAACATTACTTCAAGGGAAATGTAAACTTAGTTAATGACAAATTATACTAGATAGACTCCAGTATGGGACCCTTGGCTGTGAATTTGCAGGCCGGCCGATTATCAATAGACTGAGATTGACAAGTTGACCGATTTTACAATGTAAATATTTAATAGGATAAAAAAAATACACATAAGTGACCAACATTTATAACCACATAGTTACCATAAGTATAATAAACAAATAAAAACAAATGAATTGCCTAATACTATTAGTATACTAATGTTATGGGAGTATTACTGTCCGTTCCTAGTGCACCCCAAGAAGTATTTGCATTCCGAATATTGGTAAATTTCCTAACATCACACCCCCTATAGAAACCAGTAAGGGATGCAGATGAGTGTGCGGGAATGGAGGGATCTCCAAAACCTGCTGCGATCCCTCCTTAATACATATATGGCCTAATGTGTAAATCTCCTTCCAAAAAATGCGTTTCGCCGCTCACCGGGCGGCTTTTTCAATCAGGAGCCAATAATAAGTGGCGGCCATCTACTTTCCTTGCCCGGCTACGCTGCTATTGAGCCCAGCAACATTTCAGCTCTAGCAGCCATCAACTGCATACTATATTTGGATACCGGGTGATCTATGTCGGCTGCAAAGTAGTGCAGCCATAAAAAGAATTTAACAGCTGCAATAAAAGTGTACCACCATTAAAAGTACGGGACATCAGAAAGGGTGCAATTGCCCATAACAAGCATTAGAATCATAGCAAGTTAAGTTTCTCAATTGGAGACTGCGTTATTGAGAGACATTATTCTCCCAAACAGAGCTCCTTTATAAATTAATTAGAAGGTTCTTTCACTATCAGTAGCTTATGCACTATTGGCATTTATTAACTGGCATTGATACTGATTATTTTATTGTATTTTTATTGTATGTATGTATGTTTTTGTAATAAATTTTATTTATATTTGTGTGTACCTTTGAGCGCCCCACACCTTGTCTTTTTTCTTGTTGTGTAAATTGGAGGTTGGCATTCCTCCAGCATGGTGGCAGCAGGTTAGCACACTACACCCCCACATTCCCTTAGCGCCGAGACACAGTTTCTGTTGTTTCTACATTTATGGCCTAATTCAACACTGCTCGCTAAGCAGCGGTCGCTCGCTGCTTAGCGAACTGCTTAACACCATACTTGCCTACTTTTCTAAACTAGTTTCAGGGAGATTATACTAGGTAATAGAATTTTGCAAAATGCCCTATTGAGGGGGTGTGTTATGCTCCTCCCAAAGGCGTGTCTATTTCCATATATGGAGAGATTGTGAAAAGAGATTGTGAACGTGGCACCTAGAAGCGTGGGTGTGCACTGCTACATCTGAGAGGAATCATTTAAAATTACTTATATTCAAATGTAGATGAGCCCTAGAGCAGATAGAAAGAGCTACTATACTTGGTAAAGTGCTGGGAAATGGTGCTGATGATTCAATGTAAATGTATCTATCTCTCATTCCTTTTTTCCCCAAAAATGTAACAGTGTAATGTGGGCTAGGTGACATGAGGGAGATTGGTAGACTAATGAGGGAGAGAGGGAGATTGCTGCTATTTCAGGGAGTCTCCTGCAGAATGCAGGAGGGTAGGCAACTATGCTTAACACCCCTCCCACCATCAAATCCCTCAGTACCATGCGAGGGCATGTGTGTGAGAACACATCCCTTCACATGCAGCCGGTAGCAAGAGAAGTCATTCAATGGTCGCCGACCATAGAATGATTTCTCCTGCCTTCGCAAATAAAGGTTAGGGGGTGATTCTGGTTCACTCGCAAAGGAAAATTCCTTCTCAAACGGACAAAATCATGTGCACTGCAGGTGGGGCAGATGTAACTTGTGCAGAGAGCGTTAAATTTGGGTGAGTTATTTTGTTTCTGTACAGGGAAAATACTGACTGCTTTATTTTTACACTGCAATATACAGTAGATTTCATTTTGAAGTAAAACCTCTGCATGATCACTTTAAGCCCTGCTGCACATGTTAATGTACATCTTCCCTCCCCATTGCAGTGCACATGATTTTGGCCATTTGAGAAGGAATTTGCCTTTGCGAGTGAACAAGATAGTGCAAAGACAGGACGGGCCCTCCTTTCCAGGGGAATGCCCAGCATTTTTATGGGGACACCCATAAAACACTGGGCATTCCCCTTGTCCAGCCCTGTGTTCACCCCTGTCCACCCCGGTCCACCCCACAGCAAACAATCTGGCCAGTGTGTAACTCGCTGAAGCAGAAATGCAAATGTGCAAACCCCGCCCATCTAGTCTGAATCAGCCCCATAATTCAACAGTTACAGAATATTTTTAATAGTCGCAAATATGGAATGATAAATGGGCCCCATAAATATTAAAACATTCAAGGAATTTCTATCATGTACAAACACTTTTGAGCTCAATAAATGTTTACTAAAATAGAAGAATGTTTAGGACACAATGCAGTGTAGTAAGGGTCTGATTCAGGTTCAATTGGTCCCCTGTGGATTTGCACCTGGGACAGATGTTTTCGATCTGCACATGCGTATATTCCTATATGTGCATGTGCAGGGCCGCTGTTTTCGGCAACTTGCACATTCGCTGAGGCGTTCACATGGGGGGGATTAAGGCGGTCAGGGGGCTGGCACATGGGGACACCCAGAGTTTACTGGGCATGCCCACAAAAAATGGGCATCCCCATGCAAAGGTAGGTAGGCTGATGCTTGTCGGGGGTGGGCGGCTCATGTTGCATGTCGTCAGTGCCCGCGCCATTCTCGGAGCCAGACGCCGCAAATATAGGCCTGTCAAGACTGACTTATATTTGCGAACAGGTAAAATAATTCCCTGCTCGTTGACCATCGAATGATTTTGGCCCTGTACTCTCCTGTGCGAATGCAGCGGATATCTTCACAGCTAGGGGGCGGGCATTCGCTCACCCGACGGGCAGTGTTAGATGGCTCGCTATGCAGCAAATTTACGCTGCTTAGCCAGTCAACGTGAATCAGGCCCCAAAACTCTTAGTTTAGTTGTTTTTAGGTGCTTTTAAGTATGTATAATGTATTGCAAGCGAAGTATAAAATTATACATACTTAAAAGCGTCTAAAAACAACTATACTATACTCTTGATGTTTATTTCAATATAAGAATGGGAAATTCTTCTTCCAGAAGCAATATAATTATTGTCTAGCATTTTTTATGCTTTATTAATATTTTAGAGGTAATAATAATACATTAAGGATATTATCCATACTCTATACATATATTTGTCTCCTATTCATTATGCTTATTATGTAATTGTGGCTTTTAGAGCTTATTGTTTTGATTGAACATCAATTGGTAATTTATTGCTGTGGGTATATATACCACTAGTCACCATACTAGAAGGAACCTTTGAAAAAGCCACAGCAAGTGGCGAAACGCGTTAGTTGTAGACCTTCTCACCCACAGGATTGGACCACCAACCACTTCCAAGCTCATCACCTTGCCTATCTGTTTTTGGGGACCATTACAGCACCTACTGGACTTCCCCTTGGGACCTACTGCAGACACAAAACTCCAGGTGAGCCCTACCATCCCTAGCCACCTGTTGAGATTGTTTTCCTCCATTCCAACCAGAGTGGGTCTGCTGCAAATCTCCAATTCACCTCAGTAACCCGGGGCAACCAGCGGATACCTACCTCTAGGTGAGCCACGCCATCCACAGCCACCGGTTGAGGTCTAGGTCCCCCCAAGTTACATTTCAGAGAACCCACGGCCACCCCAAAAGTGTGATCATATAATATCACCGCAAGTGACTCATATTCTACCAGTCACATACAGGAGGACCTTCCTATTTGGGTCAATAGTGCCATACATCCATCTCCCAGAGGTCCCAGGGGGGGCCCTGAATCATTAGGGCTCAATCGCATAGACCTTCTCATTGATTCCTCCAGCTGCACCATTGAATACCGTATGAATATAAAGGACCAGTGAACTTCCTGTTTTCACCCCTCCCCAACACAGCAGAGATATTGGATACAATATTATGGTTACCAATGGGACTGATACTTTAACGGGCTAAGGGGCCCATTTATCAAACCATATTTGCGGCTAAATCCCCAAAAACGCACGTTTTCGGGGTTTAGCCGCAAATACTAAGTATCCCCTAAATGTATCATAGGGGGACCGCAGCAGGAATCAGAGATTCCTGCTGCGATCCTTCCTGCAGCGTCGCCGGCCGCATCCCCCATAGGCTTTGCAGCCCATTGTAGCCTATGGCTACACATTGCACTGCCCGAGCAGGGCAGTGCGGTAAGAGGGGTCGGCGGGGGTCAGTGCATAACCGCGCATGCGCTGACCTCCATGTCTCCAAATGGCATGCGATTAAAAGTCGTGCGACTTAATATCGGGGGCGCCGTGATAATACACAAGTACCGGAAATTTTACTAAATTGATTTGGCTGTTCATTGTAATTCCAGCGCTGCTTCTCTGTCTTTTATGTTTCATAACAGGTGATGGCAATCATAAATTAAGAGGGAAGTCCAGAAATAGAGAATTGTGTCTCTCCTGGAGAGGGTCATGTTGGGATGTATGTGCTAATATTATACGATGCCGCAGACGTAAGGCCCCCACACACAGCACAATTTTCAGGCATTTTCTGAGCGATTTTACTAAATTGCTCAGAAAATGCCTGAAAATGCATGTAAATCGCTGTGTATATAGCCCACACAGCGATTTACATGCGCGCCCCCGCCGTTCTGAATCTGAACAAGATTCAGAATGGCCCGGTCAGTCAATTCATAACAGTCGCTCAGAAGCTCCTGCTCATCTCCCGCATGTGTGGCGTGGGGATGAGCAGGGCCATCTGAGCGACTGTCATGCCGGAGCACGCCGCCCAGATGAAGACCCGCTGACGCCGACCTGGAAGCCCCGCTGCCGCCTCCTGGAAGCCCCGCTGCCGCCGCCTGGAAGCCCCGCTGCCGCCGCCTGGAAGCCCCGCTGCCGACGCCTGGAAGCCCCGCTGCCGCCGACCTAGAAGAATCGCTGCCGGAGCCCAGCTGAAGAGACGCTTCCTGGACCTGCCGGGTGCCGCGCCCGCCCTCTGCAGTCAGATGGAAGCTGCAGTGAGAGGACGCGACGCTGGAGGACACCGGAGTTGGTAAGTATATACTATATTCCACTGTGCCACCAACGGAAGAGGGGAGAGGGGGATGCCACACTATACCACCAACGAATAAAACTTTTTTATGGGGGACACTACCACCAACTATTATTTCATTATGTATATATATATATATGTATATATATATATATATATATATACTGTGTGTGTATATATATATACTGTGTATATATATATATATATATATATACTATGTATGTATATATATATATATATATATATACAGTGTGTGCATATATATATATATATATATAGTGTGTGTGTGTATATGTATGTATATATGTATATATATATATATATATATAAATATATATATATATATATACATATATACACAGTGCAGTTTGATGGCATGTGCGGCTGTGACAGTCGTGACAGATTTGAAATCTCCTGTGCTGAATCTCCCAATTTGAATCTCTGTCACAAATCTCTCTGTATGTGGCTCATTGTCTGAAATGAGTCACAAGAGTGAAATCTCTTGTGCTGAATCTCCCGTTATGTATCTCTGGCACACATCTCTGCGTATGTAGGGCCCTGTACTTATGGGCACCGCATGAGCGTCCTGGAGCATCATGTAATGTGTAGTTTAGTGCACACAGCCCCGCCCGGTCTCGACAGACACAGACATGTGACTGATTTATCGCAACTGTAGGCACTAGGCAGTGTGTAGGCACCCTGGTCTGGTGGTGCTGTAATTATTACGGACGCTCCCCCCGCATCAGCCTATTTAATAATACAAAACAAATAATCTTCCGCCTGACACTGGAGACCGCACTGCACTGGACGCTGTGCTCACGTTCCGAAGCCATTTTGTCTACGCCTTTGCTGTAAATAAGGCTACACGTGTCTCCGACAAAATGTCCTTTTGCCTAGACGTAGAGAAAATGTTCACTATCAACACACAGCGCTGAGCTGCCTGCTGCGGCACCGGTAATAATGCACGTTATGCTGTGAATACCAACCCTCTTCCCTGTGCGACAGCTGTGAGGATGGAGCAGTACGGCGGGCCGGATAGGGTGCTAGCATACCTGCAGGAGGTGGAGAGGAGAGCGGAGGATGTGCTGGTGGACAGGCGGCAGGTAACTGTGGTGGCTGTATAGGCTGCACTTGGTGGATCCTACAAAAGGGATATATGGAGTGTTGTGAGACACAGACGAGCTTTCCCAGTGTAACGTTCCTATAATTAAATGTTAAACATCAATGTATTACAGAACCTGGCGTTCAGCGTATTGGGAGCTGTGTTCTTTTTCATGTGATGGCTATTTAATTTTTTTTTTTTTTTTTTTACATTAATATGACATTAATTAGGGGACTAAGTAAAAACCGGACCCGGATAAGACACCGGAACGCCGGACCAGACATCAAACTCTGCATTCCGGAGCTTATAGTGTCTGGTCCGAGGGGTGTCCCATGCGGGGGGTGTCTTGTCCGGGGGGATGCCTGTGATTGCTCACACCAGGGACATGGGGAAGGGGAGATTACAGCCTCCCCGTGTGGTCTGGACCGTTCCAGTTTTTATTACACCCCCGGACCATGCGGTGAGGCTGTATTCTCCCCCCTCTCCTCTCCCAGGTGACAGGTGCGAGAGCAGCCTCATCAGATGGAGCACCCCCGGACAGGACACCCCCGGACCGGATACTACAAGCTCCGGAATGCAGAGTTTGATGTCCAGTCCGGCATTCCGGTGTCTTATCCGATTCCGGATTTTACCCATACCCATTAATATGTCATTGGGGAGATATAGTGCATGAATATACTGTATAGACCGCACAATGCATGATGCCCACCATCTAGGGACGCCCACAATGCAGAGATGCAGTGGCAAATGTGCTCCAGGATATTAATTTACCACTTCCAATAATGGAATACGATCAGTGTACTCCAGTCCACGGTGCACAATATCTGTATAAAAACTTTTGATCTCAACAAGTTTTCCATCTGGTGCAATGCCCCCATAGGCCAAAGTCATGACATAAGCGAGTACTGAAAAAAGCTGCAACAAAATATTATCTTTGCTTATTTAAAGCAGAGGTGTGATTTTAGCACTGTGATCAGGCTTAAGGCTGGTAGATGCAGAATCCTTTTATTTACAGTTTCCTATATAGCGCAGCATATTCCGTTGCGCTTTACAATTGGAAACCCTTATCACACTGTGATATGGCTGGGTGATATTGTCCAGCGTGTATGGACAGCTGGGGTGAAAGCCACTCGGTGCATACACACTGATTGGCTTTCCCCCTGCCCCGTGCTGTCAGCAGGGGTGGACGGCTTTGCATAGCGCAGCGCTATGCAAAGCTGTCCACAAAGCCACTCATCTGCTGCCGGCTTTCCCAGCGATGATGCGGGAGCACACATCATCGCCCAGCGACACACACTGGGTTTCTTTGAGCTGAAATTTGGTGTTTTGAGCGGCTTTCAGCTCAAAATCAGCCAGTGTGTATGGGCCTTAAAGGAGGAAAATACTATTATTACAATGTGTATATAGCAGCAGTAATGTGATAATATGGGTACGGGTCATAGGGTCGACACATCTTAGGTTTTCATGCATTGGGTCGACACATGAAATGGGTCGAAGGGTTTGGAAGGTTGACACAAGCATTAGGTTGACAATGGATAGGTCGGCAGTCAAAATGTCGACATGAGTTTTCGTTTTTAATTAAAAGACTGTCAAGTGATCCAGGAACATCGACGCTTACAAACCATCAGTTTTTGATATTCTTCTCTAGATCAGACATTGCTTATGCTGAATACAGTAAATGTAAAATATTACCACCGTGCCAGCACAGGCTGGGTAATGCTGGAATCATGTGCAAGAGCTAGATATAAACAGGAGGTTATATATTGGAAGTGTCAGTAATAAGGCCTGTGCTGATCACCTCCTATTTCATATTTCAAGATTGTGGACCTGGATATGAAAAGAAATCAGAATCGAGAAGCTCTAAGAGCCCTCAGCAGAGACCCAGCTCAAGGTAAGTCTAGAATGTCTGAAGAAGGCACATTCTAGCAATGTGTGGCGTTCCATTCACATTGTGCATACGGGGGCCCAAATAGCGGAAAATATATTACTAATAGATGTTACAGAGAAGTCGCTGTCTGACAGGAGAAAATAATAAATATAGATAGATAGATAGAGAGAGATATATATATATATATAGAGATATATACACTTAACATCGGCACTCACCTTTCCTAGTTTTGGGGTGCCCTATGGCTTGTGACCACATTGTTTAAACAGACATTGGATGGGCTCTGCACACACTAAATTAACAGATAATAAATAGTGGAGATTTGGTTCATGAATTGATCAATGCATTTAAGCCTCCACTATTTATTATCTGTTAATTTAGTGTGTGCAGAGCCCATCCAATGTCTGTTTAAACAATGTGGTCACAAGCCATAGGGCACCCCAAAACTAGGAAAGGTGAGTGCCGATGTTAAGTGTATATATTGTTTATTAGATTAATTTTTTTAATTAGTCTTATTGTGGTCACATTCTCTCATGCACCCTGTTTTTAACTAAGATTCCATAGCTTGTGTTAGCCATTTCCCTAGATGATTAGTGACAGGTGTGTTGGTAGCTGCTCACCTATAAAAGCAAAGTCTGCTGTGAGCTTCAGACCTGATAGCATGCCTGGTATCAAACATTGATGTGATAGCTATGTGTATTGCAGCCATTTTCAGCGATAGTGGTAGGACCTGCAGAATAGTGGGGTCCCTTGACGGGGGCTGCAGGCTTAAATGCATTGATCAATTCATGAACCAAATCTCCACTATTTATTATCTGTTAATTTAGTGTGTGCAGAGCCCATCCAATGTCTGTTTAAACAATGTGGTCACAAGCCATAGGGCACCCCAAAACTAGGAAAGGTGAGTGCCGATGTTAAGTGTATATATTGTTTATTAGATTAATTTTTTTAATTAGTCTTATTGTGGTCACATTCTCTCATGCACCCTGTTTTTAACTAAGATTCCATAGCTTGTGTTAGCCATTTCCCTAGATGATTAGTGACAGGTGTGTTGGTAGCTGCTCACCTATAAAAGCAAAGTCTGCTGTGAGCTTCAGACCTGATAGCATGCCTGGTATCAAACATTGATGTGATAGCTATGTGTATTGCAGCCATTTTCAGCGATAGTGGTAGGACCTGCAGAATAGTGGGGTCCCTTGACGGGGGCTGCAGGCTTAAATGCATTGATCAATTCATGAACCAAATCTCCACTATTTATTATCTGTTAATTTAGTGTGTGCAGAGCCCATCCAATGTCTATATATAGAGATATATATATATATATATATATATATATATATATATATATATATATATATATATATATATATATATATATATATATATATATATATATATATATATATATATATATATGATAATGCACAGTCAACAGCTGCTGGCTCAGGGTTGTCAAACCCTAATTGGTAAAAAAGATAAAAAATAAAGAAATGTGCCAGCGCTGGCTGTACCAATAGATAGACAAGACGGTTCTCAATAAAGAATATACAATTTTATTATTTAAATACTGATTCATAATAGGATGAAACGTTGGACATAAAAAGTCAATGTGCACAAATTAAAATAGTATATCACAGGGATATTTCGCGTGATGTAGAATTCTTGAATTTTTCCAATAAGAAAGGCTGACAAAACGGATTTATATTTCCATCCAAGTTCTTCTGGTAAGTGGTTGTATCCAGAAACGGGTGACACCAGGGGTGGATTGGGAATTAAAACCAGCCCGGGAAATATCTTGAGGCAGCCCTGGAGGGGGGGCGGGGTGCTGTTGCGCGCCCGATTTTTTGGGGGGGCGTGACCTAGCAATCTGGGGGTGTGGCCTATTCCAATGAGGCCACGCCCCATTTTGCCACTGTGGGGGCATGGCTAGTGGCTCTCTGAGCTGCTAGCTATGTCCCCGGCCCCTCAGGCTGCAGAATAGGCGTCTAATACATAAATACAATGCTCACAGAGAGTGATAGCGTAGAGAGAGATAAAAGCTCCTGGCGTGCAAATAAGTCACATATATACCAACATTGGCATGTCCGTCCACGCTGGGCAGCATCCCAGTGACGCAACTCCGTCAAAGGCCCTTATTCAGATCTGATCGCAGTACAAATTTGTTCTCAAAATGGGCAAAACCATGTACACTGCAGGTGGGGCAGATGTAATATGTGCAGAGAGAGTTAAATTTGGGTGGGGTATGTTGAAACTGAAATCTAAATTGCAGTGTAAAAATAATGCAGCCAGTATTTATGCAGCCAGTATAAAATAAAATAATTTACCCTGCACAGAAACAAAATATCTCACACAAATCTCTCTATACATGTTACATCTGCCCCACCTGCAGTGCACATGGTTTTGCCCATTTTCAGAACAAATTTGTACTGCGATCAGATGTGAATAAGGGCCAAAGCCCGATGGTTGCTGGGCGCACATCAGTGACGTTACCACGCCGGGATCCACAAACAGCGTCCTGTCGCCATGGAGATGCGGCATCTTATTAAAGTTTAAAAACAAATGCAGTGGACATATTACAAAGAATGTAGATAAACACCTACGCACACAAAGATCAACAATGTTAAATATATACCTAATGCAACTATCAGTTTCTAGGATCTATATGTTTGAAAACTAATCCTAAAAAGATCCCGGCGTGGTAACGTCACTGATGTGCGCCCAGTAACCATCGGGCTTTGACAGAGTGACGTCACCGGGATGCTGCCCAGCGTGGACAGACGCCGTGGTGAGCAGATTGTCTGTGACATCGGGGGGGGGGGGGGGGGGGGAGAGAGATATTAGGTGAGTTATTGCATTGTTATATTGTTATATCCTGCCGAAATTCAACTCTGAATGAAACGTTGCTATACTTTCAAGCTACCTGACTGAACTTGATTTATTTGCACCGAGTGCCACACACTGTGTTCTCTATCTGATTCTATACCCGTGAGGGCACCGGGCGCAGTAAGTACTGGAGGAGAGAGTGCCGGACCTGTTGCAAGTGTATGTACACACACACACACACACACACACACACACACGTATATATACACTTTCCTGAGGCCAAAAATTATTATTTGTGGCAGTGCCACTGCCATTTACCTGCCTGCCTCTTGTGGCTGCCGGGCGCCCTCAGACCTGCCCTGCTTCTACCGCTGCCGCCGCCCATCGGATCCCGAATCCCCAGCCCAGCGCGCAAAACAGACCTGCGCGCTGCTGCTGCTGGGGAGGATCATGTGGGCAGGACAGCGCAGCCATTCTCCCTCCGGACCGCGGGAGCAGCTGTGTGCGCGCGCATGCGCACAAGCTCTCCCGTGGCCATTTTAACGTTGGGAGAAGTCGAGGCTGGCCGCGGCCATCTTCAATTAGGGCACAGTGCCGCGGCCTAGTGAGGAGGGTGAGCAGCCTCTTCTGCAATTAAAAGTGCCCGGTGGGCCAATCCGCCCCTGTTGGAGGGTATGCAATGTCACCTGTTCCTCCCCAGCACACATTACCATGTCACCCCCCTACCCACCCCACACATTTACCTGTTACCCCTCCTCCCCAGCATGCATTTACATGTTACAAACATTCCCTCCTCCTCCTCCCCCCAAGAAAATACCACATACCGGGCACTGCGCTGGCTAGCTTAAGAGCTGTACTAAGTGTATAAGGTGTGATGGTTGGCTGCCGGGCTGCTGCTGCTATCAAGGAGGAGGAGGCTTCCAGAGAGGAAAAGGGTCACAGGGTGGGCGGCGCTGCAGACTGCTCTGTCGTCCGTCCCTTCATCATGCTGCTGCGGGATATGTGTGACAGGCGTAGGCAGCGGCTGTCACTAGGGGAAGCCGATCCGTCACCTCCCGCCGGGGAACATCCCATTCTTTCCCCCCCGCACTGGCCAGTAGTACTAGTTCCATCTGTACACACACACTTATTGAACCGCGGGAGGCGCTGCGTGCGGTCGCGCATGCGCAGCAGCCCTCCCGCGGCCATTTTTACTTTTCTCATTGCCGAGGCTAGCCGCGGCCATGTCTATTCTGGGCAAAGTGCTGCGGCCACGGAGATGGCAGTCGTGCGGTCCAGCCAGGGGGGGTAGAGCGGCCACTTTATACCTTTTTGGGCCGGCCCACCGGGAAATAGCCCGGTTTCCCGGCAGGCCAATCCGCCCTTGGTACATGGCACGAGACCAGTGAACACGATCAAACAACATTAAGGAGCACACATACACAAATAAATATATATATATATTACAGACTTCAATGAGGTCACAAGTTATTATTTTGGCCAGTGCGATTTACCAGGTGCTGCCATCATCAATGTACTGCTGGCTCAGCCTGGCTGCCTGCTTCTGCTCCCCAGCCCAGCGACGCCGCCCGCCGGATCCCGCTCCCCAGCCCAGCGACGCCAGCGTGCATTCAGTCCTGCGCGCTGTTAGTGCTGGGGCGGTTCACAGCCATCCGGACCGCGGGAGTAGCTGTGTGCGCCCGCGCATGCGCACCAGCCCTCCCGCGGCCATTTTAACTTAGGGAATGTCCGAGGCTGGCCGCGGCCATCTTGAATTAGGGCACAGTGCCGCGGCCAGCACGGAGATGTGCGTCGGCAGGCCGCGGCCCAGTTAGGGTGGGTGGCCGGCCGTTTCTACCTCTAAATGTGCCGGCCCACCGGGAAACAGCCCGGTTTCCCGCCAGGCCAATCCGCCTCTGGGTGACACAGTAGTCCTGAATTGCCCTATGATTTCAAGGGCTAAAGCTTCCCATTTGGATGATCTCCCTCTTGTATACTGGAATAATTAGGGATCATGCAGGTATCCCAAAGTGGAATTGGTCCAGGTGTTCCGAGGGGGTGCCGGACGGCGCCCCGACAGTCGGGATTCCGACAGTCATTACTCCGACGTCGGAATCCCAACTGCTCCCTCGTGGGGGACCACGACCCCCATAGAGGGAGAATAAAATAGGTGGCGAGCATAGCTCACCACCGTGCCTGCAGCGTGGCGAGCGCAGCAAGCCTGCAAGGGGCTTCATTGCGCTCCCCCCGCTGTGCATTCGGAACTCCAATGTCTGAGTAATGACTGTCGGAATCTACCACACCCTTCCGAATATACCACACCCTTCCGAGGGACGTCAGTGGGAGAGTGGCTCAACGAGTTTCCCCGGATCATATATTTTCGGCTTCCTCAGGACTTGCTCCTGAGGAAGCCGGAGGTATATGATTCGAAAAAACACGTTGAGCTTTCTAATCCTTGCTAATACCATCCATTATATTTGCTGTGACCTGTCCACTCTCCCACTGACGTCCCTCGGAACACCTGGACCAATTCCACTTTGGGATACCTGCATGATCCCTAATTATTCCAGTATACAAGAGGAAGATCTTTTTACTATTTGGCCATGCTGAAACTGATGCAGGGCATGCTGGAATGTGTAGTTCAACAACAGCTGGAGTGCCAAGGTTAGCCATCACTGCCTTAGACTGGTGCAGATGGAAAATAACCTATTCAGTGATTTGTTTTATGTGAATGGATTTGCCAAGGGGCATCTTTTCTTTCTGTGTGGGAGGTGGCATTCTCCTTGTAGTAGACCGCAAGTTCTCTGATTAGTTATCCATGCTGAATTAGGCCCAGTGTCTCTATGGGCTCTCTGGTTCTTATTGAATCAATGGGATGTCTGTCTATGACTATTGGTTACACCCATTAAATGACTGCAACATTGTGTTTAGGCAACAGGCACAGCTTTAACATATGAAAAGTTTGGTTACAAAATGTTCTAATGCACAGGTTCCCAAACTCGGTCTTCAGGGCCCCACGTAGTGTATGTTTTGCAGGTCTCCTCACAGAATCACAAGTGAAAAAATTAGCCCCACCTGTGGCTCTTTTAAAATGTGTTAGTGAGTAATGGGTGCACCTATCGGGTGACCTGGAAAACGTGAACTGTGGGCCTTATTCTAGTTTACTCTTTCTGACAAAATCCTTCTTAGATGGACAGAACCATGTGCACTGCAGGGGGCAGATGTACAATGTGCAGAGAGAATTAGATTTGGGTGAGTTATTTTGTTTCTGTGCAGGGTAAATCCTGGCTGCTTTATTTTTACACTGCAATATAGATCTCACTTTGAAGTAAAACCCCACCCAAATTTAATTCTGTCTGCACATGTTACATCTGCCCCACCTGCAGTGCAAATGGTTTTGTCCATCTAAGAAGGATTTTGGCAGAAAGAGTGAACTAGAATAAGGCCCTGTTTGCGGTCCTGAGGACCGAGTTTGAGAACCACTGTTCTTATGTAATATTTTGATATATTGATTACAGTGCTATTGTTTTATATTTTCAGGGTTGGTGACTGTTTGCTTTGGCAGTATGTTCATTAATCTCGCAAAAGATAAGACCAAGGAAATGATTCAGCGAGGTGAGTGGACTGGGAAATGCTGGGGAGTGTAAAATAATTAATGCTGCTTACTGTTTTATTAAGTTTACATTAAAACTCTTGTACAGATCAAGAACAGCTGGATGCAGAAATAAGCAAGCTTCATACACAGCTGAAAGTGAAGGTGAACCAGTTATATGAGGCACAAGGTAGGTTTTCTAATGCACAATGTTATTTATACTGAATTTAAATAAAAATTCACAAAATGTATTTGGTCTGTATTCTAGTGGTGAATTTGCTTTATGTCAATGTTTCTTTTGTTTGTTTCATTTAGAGGCTAAGGGCAGTATTCAATTAGAGTCTGAAACTGACGTTTGTCGGAATGCTCCCACCTGTTGGTAACCCTGTGGATTCGCAAAATAGCCGTCAATCTGTGTGCTTTTGTCGGAAACGGGGCCAAATTCGACAGGTTTTGTCCCATGTCCAACAATCTCAATCCAACTTTAAAAAAGAGGGGGGAGGCATGGAGGATGGCAGATGGGCAGCAGCAGCCAAATCCGACAGTCTGATTTGGCCGCAGATTGAATAGCAATTGTCGGATCCATTTCGACAAATGCCTGTAGGAATGGATCCAACTTTAATTGAATATACCCCATGATCTGTAAGGATACCATTTTTTCCATACACCAAGTCATTGACATCGAGCAATAAAAAAAAAAAGCCCCATTTGGGTAAATAACCACCATCTAGCTTTGTATTGCCATAGGCAGTGTGAGGCCCTTGCTAGAAATATGCCGCACTCTGGATTTGACAGTGAAACATTGCTGGTTTTGCTAGTAGCGTGTGGGCTTCCATATACCCAGTCCTAACACAACTATGCCGCATCGCACATTTTATTCATAATTACCCTTCCTTCATTTTGGAGGTTTTTAAGTCTTTGAAATGCAAATCCAAAAAATACAGAGTGGGCTAGCAAAGAAATTCCTATACCAATAAAAAAAAATTGTGAGAAAGTCACTGCATATTCGCTTATTTCTAGTAATAAAACCTTTTTAGATGAAACCCCTAAACCAGTGGTTCACAAACTGAGGGCTGTGGCACATGGTCAGTGTAATAGGAGCATCCAGTGCTTGTGGCTTTCAGTCATAAATGATGTGGACAAACTGAACTTCATCCTGTCCCTCACCACATGCCTAAGCATGACCTAAAAGAAAAATTTACTTAAGTTAAAGTTTGGATTATTTTTCCTGAATTTCACATTAAGAAACCTGTTTGCTTACTGGTGCTGTGAACAAAAAATTCTGATTCTCTAAGGCGCTGTATTTCAGAAAGTCCAGAACTACTGGTCTGCACGGTCTTATAATGTGATCTTTGCATCTGCAGGTAAGCCAGAGCTCAAAGGATTTAACCTGACTCCATTGGATCCGGATGAAATGAAAGCTATGAATAAAGTGGTAAAAAGAGAAGTGTAAAACACGGATACATCTTCACTGTGAGTGCTGTGCTAGAATATTTCTATCCCCTGTGTATAATTCTCTTGTATTCATGTTCTAAACCTAGAGCGAAGTGAAATGTCTGGCACTGTTCAGTGACCCAGTGGTCAGTACCACCGCCTCCCAGGGCCAGACTGGCCATCTGGCACATGCTAGAGGGGTCGACGGCCAGGTAGGCCGATATGTCCATCCAGGTTGAAACACCGCCTCCCGGTTGGTGCAAAGAGAGAGCCGCTGGACTGGCGGCGTGTCCGGCGGTTCTCTCTGTGCACCAATTGTGTCCTGGAGAGATGGGGGCATCATATGCTGCCATGCCTCTCACTCCTGCATGCAGGGATCAGCAGTGCATGCCCGACTTGTGCGTGCGCATGCACGTGACTTACGCACGCGCGTGCATGAATGCTAGGGCCAGTGCGAAAGGCCCAGTCCTTCCCTGCTGCCTCCCAACACTGGGATTAATGTGACTACGTTGTAACCTGTGTGGAATTAATCATCCAAGTTGCTGCCTCCCGTGGACTAAAAACATAATTGGTTCTTCTGACTAAAATGACACGTGTACATGCACTAGTGGAAAGGAAATTAGGTCCACTGTGGCAGGGACAGTCTGGTCACCTCAGCATACTATAATTATTATTTGTCCTAGTATGGCATTGTATCAAAGTGCCACACAATATGTAGACAGAATGAAGATAAACACTCTATCTGCTTCCATGTATTATTTCCATGAAAATGTAGCAGGATTGTCTATGTACACTGGGTAAGGCTGTATTTACAGTGGACCACAAGAATACACCCTCAAACAATTGTTAATGCGTGACGAAAGTGGGCGATTGGTAAGAAAATAAATTCTGTACTGCCCCATATGGTGCATACAGTACTGGTACACAATTAGCACACAACAATTTTCTAAAAATATAACCTTTATTTCTGGGTTAATTGTTAATCATTGCCATAACAATCATAGTTTCTTCACGTGTGTGGGGTTTATTAGTTGTCGGAGTGCTTTTTTCCTGTCATTGATGCAGCCTGCAAGAACAAAGATCACTGATAAGCCAGGCACATTATGTAATAATCTCGTGGCATTGTAGCAGTATCTCACCTAAGTGTGTGTTTGCTACAAAGCTTCCGTTGCTGTGCAGGTCTTGTTGTCCATCATCACGAGATACAGGGCCATCATTCCACATAAGGTCAAAGCCCCCAACTCTCTTCTCCTTCCCTGTTAGTCTGAGTGGACAGTAGATAACACTTAGTTCAGGAAAGGCTAGGGTGTCATTTTCACATGGGTTTGTGTGTATAGCAAGACCTAGCCTGGTTAGTGGAGAGAGACTCACCTGCCTTCCATGTCAATTACATGCAGGGTATCCTCCAGCAACCGGCACTTCAACTTGTAATCCTCCTGGCTGCTGGCAGTCAGAGAAGGGGAGGCGTTTACTTCCAGAAGCCACCTGCGATAGGCCGGAACAGAATGGAGATAGTCGCATGTGCAGAACCAGAACACAGCTTGTATACACCACTTTTCAAGATCGTTATTCTGTTACGGAAACATTTGTCTATTACAGAATTATTGTTATTTATTTGTACAATTCAAGATACTTATTATAAATAAATATAATTTTCATGTTGGTGTGGTCTCTTTACATGTGCTATGTTTCTATGCAGTATTGTAACACCCTCCCACTTCCACCACTGGAGGCAGCCAACCAATTAATTTTGTGCTAGAGCTGCTAATGTTGTCCGTACACACTGAATTGTATTGGCAGCCAATCACACTAAGTGACATCACCAGGGCCCGCTAAACATGCAGGTCGTTTGGCTATATTGCCAAGTTTGCCTGCATGTGTGG
Organism: Crinia signifera; assembly: GCF_055691185.1. NCBI lineage: Eukaryota > Metazoa > Chordata > Amphibia > Anura > Myobatrachidae > Crinia > Crinia signifera. The sequence continues at coordinate 102,874,939 of NC_139222.1, read as the reverse complement.
AAGACATCCATCATCGTTAACGAAGCGTGGGAGTGTGCATCATAAACTATGCTGAGTATACACACTAGACGATATTGTGAACAATATTGCTCAGAAGCCCCTTTTCTAAGCGATCTTGTGAACAATATCACCTAGTGTGTATGGGGCTTTACTTATAGAAGTAAGTAACTCCCTCCCTCACTACCCCCTTTGTATATGGAATATTAATCTACCCCTGAACAAAAGGCAGCCTTTGCACACAGTGCAATGTTACTGGCCTGGCCAATATTGATAAGCATAACATAGTTGACTGGTTCACTTTCATCCTGAAGTCTTCACAAGAAGGAATTGCTTACGGTTTTAGCTCCTCATCCAGTAGGATGTCATATCCGTAAAGTTCAAAGCAGTGTTTGTCATTGATGATAATTTTCTGGACACTCTGCAAACTCTTAATGAAAATATTGTCCATGTTTTGGAAGATGTTTTCCACCACTTTAGACCCGTGTTTGGCTGTCAGGTAATGCCGCAGCTGCATAATCATCCATTTGCAGCCCTGGGGAGAAGGGGTGATACAAATTTTAAGCAAAACAAACTTATTCAGGACTTTCATTGGTATGTATTTTTCCACAATATACAGATGGAGCCAAGGTCATCCAGCAGGGGCTGGCGAAGTTTCCGCAAGCTCCCGCCAGGGGGCATGCGCGCACGAGCCGCGCACGCACCCAGTGGTTACAGAGCTCCCCCCGGGTTCCTGCCACCGCCGCATGACACACACACACACACACACACTCACTCACTTAACCAACCCAGTCCGTCTCCCTGAAGCGGAGATGGGCAGGATGCCACTGCCCCGCCGCCAAAGGATTGGGATGCACGTGTGTCCCAGTTCAATGTAGCCGCTGGCGCTCGCCAGAGGGGAGGTTCTGGTGGGCGCCGAGCAAAGCTGACAGGCGCTACATCTTTGTGTAAATCATACCTAAGTCTGGTATTTCAGATGGGGAAAAAATACTTGTACAAAATACTGGTAATATACAAATATAGAACACCAAAACTAAATTAAATGTACAGCAGCTTTTTATGGGAGAGTTGCCTTCCTCTTACAGATAATAGAACACTCAGTATACATTAAAGAAGGTAACTAATTAGCTGTGGTTAATTATATCAACTAAATGATGCCTCTGGGGCTATCCTTTTAGCGCTGGCACTTATCAGGGGTTTAGTTCTGCCTGCCTTGAGCAGATAAGTGTGCATCAGTCTCAATCACTTCTGTGGAAACAGAATTCTGCAGCTTTTCAAAAAAACCTATGTGTTTCTGTGTGGTATAGGTATTTACTGCATAGTAAAATGGCCTATAAAAGTATAACCCGATAATACCATTGGCCAAATGGCGCATAAAAGCCCTTTTTTTCTCTGCAGTAAATTACCATGGGTAATAGGATACCAGCCTTACGCAGCACTAATAACCTTATACGTACAAATATATATGTAATAAAGATACCACTTTTGGTTCAGTGGTTGGGCTCTGATGTCATTGTGGACCTATTACAATGGTAACGGGGAGGGGGGGGGGGTAATACCACTGGAGATCTAATACAACTATATGGGTGGGATAGTGCAATTTAGGGTTTCAAGGTACTATAGGGAACATTTAGAGCTGGGGAGTTTGCAAGTTTTCAATAAAATATTTAAATCCATTGAAACAAAATATAATTTAGGTTTCTTAAATGAAGGGGGGGGGGGGTGAATGGTGATTTCTGAGGACCGTTTTGGAGGAAATAATTAGTGTTTCGTTACAAGTAGATTCAGCAGCTTCACTTACTTTTTCAGGATCATAATCTGGAGCTGTTTTTTGTATAGCTACATTGGTCAAATGAATATCTATATCAGTGAGTCAAGTTCGTTCATTCAGGCAAATAAATATGTTTTCTAGCCCCTGGAACACTTTGATTTAGATCAGGACTCCTCAAACTATTTTGCTCTGGGACCCCATCAGACCATAAAAATAGTTACATGACTGCAGAAGGTCATCACATCACATGTGTAGTCAGCAGACAGCACATACATGGCAGCATTGTGGAGGCACAACATGATGGGAGGAGTCTGAAGTAACAGACAATTCAACAGATTTTTCAGACTCCTTGAATTACTGACTGAGATTAAAAAAAGTAATCAGCATGGAGTTGCGACCCCATGCTGAAAAGGTCAGGACCCACAGTTGGAGAACCAATGATTTCGATCATTTGAAAATCAATAAAAGGCAATAAAACCAACACACGGGTTACAATGACATATATTATTGAAACGTTGCTGTTTGAAATAATATTCATGCTTGCAAGAGGATGGAGTGCCCTGATATACACACGCACCCGCACGTCAGCCGGGACAATGTAGTTAACAACGTTATGCAATTGTATGTATTCTTTAATGATGCATCACTCTGTTGTACACTAGGCCGTGCTATGGTCCGTGCTCAGCATGCAGGCTAGCAGAAATCACTCGGTGTGTATGGAGCTTTAGTCTCCTAAATGCGAGTCCTAGAGTGCATACTATGGGCCTTATTCTAGTTCAATCTTAGAGGCAAATTCCTTTTTAGCTGGACAAAACCATGTGCACTGCAGGGGGGCAGATGTAACATGTGCAGATAGAATTAGAGTTGGGTGAGTTATTTTGTTTCTGTGCAGGGAAAATACTGACGGCTTTATTTTTACACTGCAATGTAGATCTCACTTTGAAGAAAAACCCCACCCAAATCTAATTGTCTCTGCACATGTTACATCTGCCCCACCTGCAGTGCACATGGTTTTGTCCAGCTAAGAAGGAATTTGCCTCTAAGAGTGAACTAGAATAAGGCCCTATGTTACTTACAGCTTTGTCACATGGCTAATTCTCACAGGCAAAGATTAGTGACTCCTTTATGGGATCAGCGTATATTTGTATTAAAGTGGATGGATCTTACCAAAGATGGACTTACTGGGCCTGATTCTGAGTTGGGAGTAAAGCAAAAAGGAGCAAGTATCTTTCTGTATCCCTCCCCATTTATTTTTCTTAAAACAAAATGTTTTTTATCGTAGATTCTACATTATCTTTGTTTTTCAATAAAAAATTATTGATGATATAAAAAAAAAGGAGCAAGTAACCTGGGTACAGGCATGCAGGTGGGGCAGATGTAAAATTTGGAGATGCAGATCTGAGAAACTTAGTCTACATTCCACTGTAAAATAAAGCTGTCTACCATTTGTAGGTACATGCACACGCCCTTTGCATTGCAACATTACCCCAAATTCAGAATCAGTCCCATCAGGTGCAAAATATAGGATAATAGGATAACTCAAATTCTGCAACACATTCCGGGGAAACCACCGGAATATACAGGTGTTTCCTGTTTACCAGATGTATTTCTGATTTACCAGTAGTTCATACAGCATTTTCGGCCAAATAAAATAGGCAGATTTTATCCCTATGCCAGAGGGTGCAGTAATTGAAACTTGACCACCACTTTCCAAGTGACATGTTTTTCGCACTATATTTATGTTGAGTGAGCTCCAGTGTGGGAAACCATTTGTGAAATAAAGGATACGCTGATCGTCAATGCTGCTGAGAGAGAATCGAGTGTTTGAGAATCGAGCAAAACCATCTCTGTAAAGCCAGACTCGCAGGGGAACATACTGAGGAGAGAGATCACATTATTACACGTAATATTGTAAGACTTATATTAGTGAGACTAATAAAAACATCTGGATGTTATTAGTTATCTAAAGGTTAATACCCCTTTCACACTGCACTTGTTAAACGGTATATTGCTGTTTTTTCCCCCATTTCAAAACGTTTAAGGCTGCAGTGGGAAAGCACCAGAGTTAATTTACCGGTTAAAAATAACTGGTATTTCAATACGATTAAAAAGCAGAGTCCTATGTTTCAGAGCCGTTTTTTATGCAGTGAGAATGGCTCTGAAACGGTATTTAGCAAAAAAACAACAGATTACAGACCTGTGATAGGCTGTCCCCTGCATTCTGCCTTGAAACGTGTTCAGGGGACAATTGCTGAGCGATAGTGACGAGTTGGGTCCCACATTGTTATGGCTCCTGCACACGGAGTGATGTAGGGGCATTTTCTAAGTGATCTAGGGGCACATTTATCATGATCGCATTTACAATGTGATCTGAGTGTAACATTACCGCCCAGGATCGCATTGTAAAATGCGATCTTATCGGGGGAGTGTATCAATTTCAAGGGCACAGGGACAGGGCTCCGAAAGGAGCCCGTCCCTGCGAAGCCCTAACCCGGAAGCCTGGGGGGGTCTGCTCATGCGCGGTTATGCGCTGACCCCCGCCGACCCCTCTTACCATAGGCTACAATGGGTTATCGCCATATCAGAATGGCGATAGCCAAGGGGTGCGAAGCCGGGCTGCCTGATGTTAATACATTGGGCAGCTACGCATTCCCATAGAAACCTATGGAGGATGCAGCCGGCGGCGGTGCAGGGGGGGATCGCAGCAGGGATCAGAGATTCCTGCTGCGGTCCCCCAATGATACATGATACAAATATGGTTTGATAAATGGGCCCCCTAGTGAGATTGCTTAAAAAATACCCTGAAATCACCCCTTGTGTAGGCCCCATAAGTTTCTATCAAGCTAGCATAGAAGATTTATGAGTCAAGATCATGGTAGTTTATTTAAATTAAACTGGTTCTGGATCTTTGCATAACTTACATTCTTTTTATCATTTTGTTTTAAAGAGACATTTTTGTAACTAAAACAATAAGGCAGAATTTCTCACCGACGTAACAAGAACATATACTCGCAGATCAAACTTTCTCCCTGAAAATTAAAAAAACAGCATACGTATAATAAGGATTCCAGGAAAGCAAACATAATGTCAGTCAGTGTGAGATATAGGGGGTTATTTTGATTGAATCGGTCCCCTGCACATTCGCAAGGGGGGCCCATTTTTACTGTATGCGCATGTGCAGACGATTGGTGTGAGCGGGCATGGCGAACTGCATGTTCGCCATTATTATTATTATTATTTTATTTATAAGGCGCCACAAGTGTTTCGCAGCGCCGTACAAAGGAACAGTACAGGGAGACAAAGCTTGGCATAATATTGAATAAATAATAAAAATACAGTACAAATAAAGAGCGCCACAGTTCAATACACATTACAGCTTAAATATAAGTAGTGAGGACTCAATCAACATACAACTAGAGGCTTGAGGCCAATGATGGAGATGAGTATGAAGATGGTCACTGAGTGTTGGAGTAAAGGAGAGCTGTGAGTGAAATGTGAAGAGAAGTGGGCTTTGACAACAGGAGGGAAGAGGGCCCTGCTCGGAGGAGCTTACAATATAGTAGGAAGGGGAGACAGACAGATTACAAGAGGTGCAAGCAAGTGGGTGGTGTTTAGATAGCAGGATGTAAACAGGCAAGGGGTCGGAGAACCATCTGGTTTATGCAGTGGAAGGGTACGCTTTGATGAATGGGAGCACCTAGCAGTGCGGGTGGGGGGGGGCACAGCTTATGGGAACGCCCAGTGTTTTATAGGCGTTCCCATGAAAACGCTGGGTGTTCCCATGGTAATGGCCCAGTGACGCGGGGGGGTGGGGAGCTGACGTCAGCGCCATCACCACAGAGGTGTCTCAGATCTGCGAGTGCTGATAAATCATTCGATGGATGCTGACCATTGAATGATTTTGTCCCCGCCCCCAAGGCTGCGAATGGATGATTATGCAAATCATCCATTCACAGCTGTGAGGGGGATCACGGCATGCGAGTGGGCGGCAGCCGGAGGACTTGCAAGGCTGCAAAATTCACAGCCTTACACGTCAACCAGAATAAGGTCCATAGTAACGTCCCCTCACAACAACCTTGTCTCACCTCCAATTAAGTATGGGTTTTCTATATAACGCTGAGCAACATAATTTTCCACTGAGATTTCATCTTTCTGGTCATCTGTACGACCTGTTCCATCCTGAGAAGGCAGGAATAGTGATAAGGAGTTACTATGCTCAACACACGTAGTGCATATTTTCCCTTTAAAAGATGTCACCCTAAATCAGCACCTTCCTCCAGTCTATGATGTCTTTCAATTTACGGAACAGGAAAATCCCCTTTCCTTGGGATTTAGCTACCTGCAAAGAAAAAGTTAAAGAAAACAAAAATCATTTTTGGAATACAAACCTATATGTTCTCTTTCCATAAACAACTTCACAGCTAAGGGTGAGTCGGGCACACCACCAAATGTAGCTCATTTGGGATTAAAATGAAAAGCCACCGCCCATAGACCACCATAACCGGTGTGGTTTGTGTAAGTGGGAGCCATGCCAGGAATGGGGCAAAGCTCTTTCAGCACCTGGATAATCCTACGTGCAGTTATACATGGTGTGGCTCTTGTAGTGCCATAGGTACAGGAAGTTTGCAACATATCATTTTGGTTTCACTTTCTGTAAAGGAGTAATTTGGTCCATCGAGTGGCCTCTAGTGGTCACTAGCGGTATTTCACCTCAAAAAGGTGAGGACCATTTAGTCTATTATATGTAGTGATAATGACAACAACCAAATAAAACAGTAGCTTTCTTAGTAAAATCATGTATTAATATTAACTCAATAAAATAATATATTCATTATGTCTCCTTTAATACAATATTATTGTTCCCATAATTATAAAGTCAGTCCTGATATATCTAAAATCTGACTATTAAGTTTTAAGTTATTTAGTTAAATCCTGATGTCTGAAAAGAGATACTGTCCCACCAAAATCAGGATGTTCGAAGGCATACAAAACCACTGCTAATTAAATCTCCCCCCCATGGCCCAAACGCAGTGGATGACCATTGTGTCTCATGGCTTATTTATGTTGATGATTCCTAGGGAATTGATAGACCGTACGCACAGAAATATTATTTCAGACCATAAACCGCTGCATGTGTATAGGTCATGGGTACACTATTATTCTTACTCACAGGCTTCATAATCCAAGTGATCCCGGGGTTTCTTCGGAAATCCTCCACAAACAGGTGATATTCTGCTGGCAGTTCAAATGTTTTGGGAAAGAAGTCGCATTTTGCTGCCTCGAGTCTACCAGATTCCCGCTCAAGCTGCTTCCGGAGGCGTTTCAAGTTCTTTACCATTAGATTCTTGCGGGTAAGCTGAAGAATAAATAGTAGATCTAGTTCGCAAATAGTGCTCCATTAGTAGTGATTTTTACAAGCACAATTATTTAAGAAGAAAGAGATTACCTCGTAGTGATTGCGGAAGTGGCAGATGCGTACGTGTTCTTCCATGTAAATATGATCAAAGTTCTCACGCAGCCAGCTCACGTCACACCAGTAAAAATCCCACTCGCCATCCCTGTCAAAATATTTCTGAATGAAAGAACTGTTGGGCTGTAGCGGGAAATATTTCATATGGGAAAGCATGAGACTGAACAAGGAAGTTGGTGATGAAGCTACTGTTTCTGTAACTTGGACAGTGACCTTAAGAGGATATGGGGACCGTTTCAGACTTCTACGGGAATTTAGAGAACGAGGGGTTTGTACCTGCGCACTGAATCTATCTTTTTGATAATCTTTAACTAGCAGCTGCACCTAAACAGGTGACTAATCCCATTTAAGAAATGGGCAAGATATGAGAATAGTTTTATGGTGCTGCGCTCCGTTAATGAAAATTCTACAGGCTGTTTTAAAAATAAATTGTTGTTCTTTATTTGTAAGTAATAGAAATGGGTATACGGCAATAAACCTTTTCAATACAAACGCCTGACGCTAAGGACAGGAATATTGTATTCCTTCAAGGTTTTTACAATTGCTCGTGGTGAATAAACATGCGACACATGCACTATGTACCTGGACCATGTGTGCTAGTTTATAAGGCAAGTAAATGGTACATGACAAAAAAATGTAGAAAAAGAACAAAACATAATGATACTGAACAAAGAGAAAATGAAAAAAATGAGAATGAAAAAAATGCAGAAAAAATCAACACAAGCGTGTCGTCAGTTATCTGTCCAATAGATTGGACGGTGTGTGCACAGTTGTCGCAATATTTTGCAATAATGTACCATTTTGTCATGTACCATTTACTTGCCTTGTAAACTAGCACACATGGTCCAGGTACATAGTGCATGTGTCGCATGTTTATTCACCACGAGCAATTGTAAAAACCTTGAAGGAATACAATATTCCTGTCCTTAGCGTCAGGCGTTTGTATTGAAAAGGTTTATTGCCGTATACCCATTTCTATTACTTACAAATAAAGAACAACAATTTATTTTTAAAACAGCCTGTAGAATTTTCATTAACGGAGCGCAGCACCATAAAACTATTCTACGGGAATTTGCAGCCCTGTCGATTATCAGAAGACCATGCATGCGCACAGTACGCTGTGCACATGCGCAGGGTCCCATTGCGGACAGATCATGCGAAGGCTAGTCTTCGCTTACTGTATGCAAGGTGATTGACAGGCGTTAGGTGTTTGGGGGCAGAGTGTCCAAGAAAGTACCAGCGTTCTCCGGCTGCTGAGAGGGAGGGGCTTCATTCTCCCCCTGGCCTTTGCAGCGCCGACTGAGTCTAGACCAGGCATGTCCAACGTTGGCCCTCCAGATGTTGTGAAACTACACATCCCAGCATGCTTTGCAATAGTTTTAGCATTCTCTAATAGCAAAACTGTAGCAAAGCATGCTGGGTTGTGTAGTTTCACAACATCTGGAGGGCCAACGTTGGACATGCCTGGTCTAGACCCTTGATGGCTAACCTTGACACTCCAGATGTTGTTGAACTACACATCCCAGCATGCTCTGCATCAGATTTAGCATGACCAAATAGCAAAACTGAAGCAGAGCATGCTGGGATGTGTAGTTCAACAACAGCTGGAGTGTCAAGGTTAGTCATCAAGGGTCTAGACTTTCTCAACGCTGTCAGCAGGGGGAAAATCATTAAATGGTGAGTGATTTCCCCCCTGTGTGCATGGTTGCGAATGCATTGCGAAAATCACTTAGCCATGCAGAGGGGCGGAGGGAGATCGGCGGAGCAGTGTTTACTTGCTTGCTGGGCTCTGAATACTTGCAGCCCAGTGAGCAGGACTGAATTGGGCCCATTGTTACACAGCCAATAAGAACAGCAGTGATGCCATGGCCTGGACTAGAGAGAAAATGAGGTAGTGACCTTGTGCCATATGTTGGAAGATAAGTAACTGTATATGTCTAGAAGAAGGATCATCTGTATCCAGGGATGGCAGACCTTTGGCACACCAGTGTTGTTAAACTACACTTCCCAAAATGCCCTACAATAGTATAAGCATGGCCAAATAGCAAAACTAAAGCAGGGCAGGCTGGGATGTGTAGTTCAACAACAGCTGGCGTGCCAGAAGTCTCCATCCCTGCAACCTATCTGGAATACAGGTTCCAGATAATATAAAAGGCTGGAGTCATGGTAGTCCCAGGAAGAATGTGTTACACTTTTGACATAGATCGAGGCAATGATAATGTCTGCACAGGAATGGAAGAGGAGATATAATAAACAATGGACGAGGAAATAGAGGAAGAAATAGTGGGGGGAATTTACTAATATGAAAAACCGAGTTTTTCGTATTAGTATTTCCCCTACGACGGCATACGACTGTTTGAGTCGTATGCAAAGTCGTGTTCCGGAGGGGGATTTACAAAGCAGTCATATACGACTGCTTTGTAACCCTCCGATGTCGTAGGAATTCGTATTAGCAGCCGTATATACGGCTGCTAATACAAATTATTTGTAGGCAGTCTGCACGGATCATTCAGATCCGTGCAGGCTGCAAGGTGTAAAAAAAAATTTTGGGAACCAGCCCCAGAGCAGGAGCCTGGAGCCGGTAATTAAAAATCAGGGAACCCAACAAATAGGGGTTCCCTGATTTTTAACAACCAGCCCCAGGCTCCTGCTCTGGGGCTGGTTCCCAAAATACGGGGGACAAAATGACTAGGGGTCCCCCGTATTTTAAGAACCAGCCCCAGGCAAAACCAGCCAGCAGGGTAATGCCACAGCCGGGGGGAGACTTTTTATGCAAGTCCCCCCGGCCAAAGCATTAACCCTACCGACCAGTCAGCCTGGCCAGGGGCCCTGGGGGAGTGGGGACCCCCCAATAAAGGGGTCCCCCCCTCCAGGACTTACCTGACCAGGCTGAAACCTGGTGCTGTCCTCGATGCCCCTGGGCGGTGGGCATCGAGCTGATAGTGGTGTAAAAAATAGAACAAACTATTGTTTTTTACTGTGGCACTACAAGTGCCAGCAAGCCTCCCCAGCAAGCTGGGACTTGGAGAACCACAAGTCCCAGCCTGCTGGGCATTAAAGGGCCCGCTGGGTCTTGTAGTGCCACAGTAAAAAAAATAGTTCAATAAAACACACTGACACCCATTTTAAATAAAAGTTTAATACACACATTACACACATACTGATACTTACCTATCTTGATCTTGATCCCGTTGGTAGGTCGCTGGCTCCGGTGTCGGCGGCTCCGTGTCGGCGGCTCCGGTGTCGGCGGCTCCGAGCTCGGCGTCCTGTCCGAGGCTAATCCATGTTGGACCTGTGGAAGGAAATCCTACTCACCCAGGTCCTCCATGGATGGTCTTCCTTCTTCATCTGTCGACATCCAGGTCTTCTGGCAGCTGCTGACGACTTCCAGCAGCTGCCGGCATCTCCCGCGACGCTCCCCGGCTTTCAGAGCCGGAGAGATCCTTCCTCTTCGGCGTCTGGGCTCAGAATGAATTCTGGCCAATCAGGAGCCGCCTAGCCGCCTAGCGGCCAATCAGGAAAGGTCTTTCCTGATTGGCCGCTAGGCGGCTCCTGATTGGCCAGAATTCATTCAATTTTTTTTACTGTGGCACTACAAGACCCAGCGGGCCCTTTAATGCCCAGCAGGCTGGGACTTGTGGTTCTCCAAGTCCCAGCTTGCTGGGGAGGCTTGCTGGCACTTGTAGTGCCACAGTAGAAAAACAATAGTTTGTTCTATTTTTTACACCACTATCAGCTCGATGCCCACCGCCCAGTGGCATCGAGGACAGCACCAGGCTTCAGCCTGGTCAGGTAAGTCCTGGAGGGGGGGGACCCCTTTATTGGGGGGGGTCCCCACTCCCCCAGGGCCCCTGGCCAGGCTGACTGGTCGGTAGGGTTAATGCTTTGGCCGGGGGGACTTGCATAAAAAGTCTCCCCCCGGCTGTGGCATTACCCTGCTGGCTGGTTTTGCCTGGGGCTGGTTCTTAAAATACGGGGGACCCCTAGTCATTTTGTCCCCCGTATTTTGGGAACCAGCCCCAAAACAGGAGCCTGGGGCTAGTTGTTAAAAATCAGGGAACCCCTATTTTTTTTTTAATTTATTTAATTTTTCTATTTTTTTTTTACACTGAAGCCTGCACGGATCTGACTGATCCGTGCAGGCTTAAAGCAAATAGAACAGGAAAATGGTGTTCTATTTTCCTGTCGTATTTGCATGCCTGTTTTACACCACTAAGCAGCCGTATTATCAGTACGGCTGCTTAGTAAATCAGAAACCACCATTCTTTTGAATGGTGATTTCTGTCGTATCCTATCGATGGTGTAGACATTCGTATTTGTAAATACAAATACGAATGTTCCATCTTTAGGAATACGAATTGTTGTATTTTTGGGATTGTAAATCCCGAAAATACAAATTCGTAAAAAAAAGGTGTATTTCTCCCTACGAATACACCTTTTTTCTACGAATCCATTTTGGTAAATGTCCCCCAGTATGCCCAAATCCGAGGACACTGAGGGTGTATAGTGAACAGCAGAGTATACCCAAACCTTACTCCTTCACTTCTGTCCAGCCTGGTCGCTGCCTCAGCACATCTGCAATGGTGTTAATGAGCGCACACTTGTACCGGATACAGGATCTGGGCTCTCTGCGCAAAACACAACATAATGAGCATACTGTAAGTGGCTGTGCTGCAATATAAAGGGAGATATCTATATGCACTTCTTCCTACTACCCTATCCCATAGATTCTCAAACTCTGTCCTCAGGACCCCAAACAGTTCATGTTTTCCAGGTCATCTAGCAGCATACTTACCTACTTTGCAATACCCCTTTCACACCGTGGGGATCCGGCAGCAGCAGCTGAGCGCTTGTAGCGCTATTTGCGGGGCAGCGGGGTGGGAGAATTTGAAAGCATTTTGAAAAGACTGGCCGGACGCTGATTGGCTGAGAGCGTCCGGATAGTCTTTTCAAATCCAGAAGCTCTTCCCACCCCACTGCCCGACAAATAGCGCTACAAGCATCCAGCCACCTCTGCCGGATCCCGCCGCCCGGACCCCACCACACAGACCTTGCTGCCCGGACACCTGGACTTCGCCGCCCAGATCCCTGGACCCCGGAACCTGCTGCGCGGGTAAGTACCTTTCACACCGGCCTGTTTCCCGGGCCGGTCTTGGGAGTAATCCTGCTTTCTAGCAGAGTTGAATTCCCGGGAAATTTTCCTTGCACACCAGCACTAGTCGCGGGTTTTTCCCAGGGCCAACCTGAGAATTCAGGCTGGTGTGAAAGGGGTATAAGTCTCCTCTCTGTTAGAAGCTTGGAAAGAAGACACTGCAGGGCACTTCGAGGGGAGGGGCTGAATGGTCTCATCATTAGGCCCTGTCCACAATATAGGAAAACACCTGCAAGAAGCTAAATGCCTTAGTCCAGTGGTATCAAACTCACGGCCCTCCATCTTTTGTGGAAATACACGTCCCGGCATGCCCTGCCACAGATTTTATATAATGGATTGCTAAAACAGGGGCAGGGCATGCTGGGACGTGTAGTTCTGCAACAGCTGGAGGGCCATGAGTTTGACACCACTGCCTTAGTCCATGCCTTAAGCCCCACCCCCTTCCCAATGCTTCCACGACTGCTGGGGTGTATGATGCAATCCTGCTTGCTTCACAAGGAAGCAGGATGCAGTAGAGCAACTTACTCTTCCGGGGGTGTGGGGGACGAGTCAACCCCAGAAATAGGGAGCCTCCACAACTTCCAGTAGGGTAGGCAAGTATGCCGAGCAGGTGCTCAGGTATAGTGGAGGACCTATGTTCTATCCATTAGGGTCATCATTTCAGATGTCCTATTTTATAATATTATTATATTGAATACAAATATAGGTTCACTCTTACCTTTCCTTCTGTCTCTGATACCCATACTGACCCCTGTGCACGATAGCCTGTTTAAATACAGATTTGTTAGCCACTGTGTTCAAGGTTACATTTTAAGAAACATCAGTAGAAAAAGAACAGTCAGACAACGTGATTTTATTAGAACTATATATATAAATGTCATTTATATTTCAAATCAATTCAAACAGCACATTATTATTATCCTTCATTTATATGGTGCCACAAGGGATCTACAGCACTCAATTCCAGTCTACATAAACAGATATGTAAAATAATAACACAGTTAAACTCCATACACACTAGAATCAGGCATGTCCAAACTATGGCCATCCAGCTGTTGTGAAACTACAAGACCCATCATGCCTTGCCACAGTTTTGCTATTGGGGAATGCTACAACTATGAGAAAGCATGCTGGGATGTGTAGTATATGGAGGGCCAGTTTGGACATGCCTGCACTAGATTATATATTGTTAACAATATGAATTATAATGATATCATTAATGATTTATATCATTCATAACGTCCAGTGTGTACACTCAATATTTTTAATGATGTGTGCTTCCAAGGGTCGTTAATGATATCTACTGTCGGCTGTACATGTAGATCAATGTTGACTATATTATCAATGACTGCATGCCAAGCGGGGTCCAGGTAATGTCACTGAATGATATCGTTAATGATATGTTGAGTGTGTATGCACTATATACTATAGTTCACCCGGGAGTTTCACTGATATTGTTGAGGTTATCATTCGTTGACGATATCATCTAGTGTGTCTGGGGCTATACAGTTCAAGACAATATAGGACAAGTACACAGTGTATGAACTTAGCTGCAACAGCAGACAACAATTAAATGTCAAGGTGGCAGAATACTGAGGGATTAGATGTCATAGATAGAAGTACGAATAGTTAACATAAGAGTAGGAAAAGCACGAGGGAAGAGGGGTCTGCTTGTGAGAGCTTGCAAAAGTACCAACATCCAGGCCCAAGAGGCCCACCTGTAATACCTACATGAAGTCTGAGATCAGGGACTTCTTGTCTCTCATCTCAATTTACAAACCACGAAACACCAACCTGGCCACGGTAATTATCAGATTTCTCAATTAGTCATTGTACAGAATTTCAATAACAATTTACAATGGGAAGTGTCTATCCATGACTAAGGGGGTTACGCGGACATGATCACTGGCCTGCTAATTTGTAGAGCCCAGCAATCAGGTAATAGCCGCCCAGCCAGAGAGAAATCCTGCCCTGTGCAAGCCTGCATAAAGCTTGTGAAAATATCGCAGCCCTACGATTAGCTGAAAATCCATTCGCAACCGCTCACCAACCAATGATTTTTCCAGTGTGTGCAGTCTGTGCATAAATCAGGACCTACTCAGCGGCTGCAATAGAATCAGGCTGTTCTGGGCTGGGGGTGATGTCGGTACTTGTTTCCTAGCACGGCGCCCCCGATTTTGATCATATACAATCGCATGCAATATAGCGGCATGCGATGCGATTTTTAATTGTACTAGCACCCTGATGGGTGCTTACAATGTTAAATGCACCCCCATTGTCAACGCCACCCCCACTATCAACTCCAACCCGAAGCGTGGCGAGCCTGCGAGAGGCGGCGGTACGCGTCCTCTGACCTTTTCATACCCTCACTATCCACGTCGTCGTGGAGTTGATTTTAGATAGTGTGGCGAGTGCAGCGAGCCACTGAGCCCGAAGCATGGCGAGCCCCACGAGGGGACACGGATTACTTTACATGTATTCCGCGTCCCCTTGCGAGGCTCACTGCGCTCGCCACGCTTCGGGCTCGTATTCCACGTCCCCTCGCGGGGCTCGCCACCCTTTGGGCTCAGTGGCTCACTGCGCTCGCCACACTATCTAAAATCAACTCCGCGACGACGTGGATAGTGGGGGTATGAAAAGGTCGGAGGACTCGCTGCGCTCACCATGCTTCGGGTTGGCATTGATAGTGGGGGTGCATTTAACATTATAAGTATCCATCAGGGTGCTTGTACAATTAAACATCACATTGCAGGCCATTTGCTGGCACGCAATGCTATGCGATATTTCATTGTAAAAGCACTCCTGTTAATTTAACAGGTATATCGCATCGCACACTACTAAGTACGGTATGTGATGGGCGCTGTGCTAGGAAACAAGTACCGTGATGCCACACACCCTCCTTGAAAACACTTAGGGCTAGGCACACCTGAATTTTCGCTGAAATGCCCGGCTGACACCCACAAACACTGGCTTCCTGTCAATCAACTTGCGTACAGCAAACTGGATGTGGGCATCACGGATGGTGTAATGGTTAGCATTACTGCCTCACAGCACTGAGGTCATGGTTTCGATTCCCACAATGGCTCTAACTGTGCAGACGATATGTAGAAGAATGGGGTGAATCGAACCTGCGCGTTTTAAGCAGCCTGTATTCTATCTAAGGAAAAAGGGAACCACCTAAATTCCCTTAAATTCACGGTGCATACAAAAAAAGACCTCAGAATGTGAATGTGGGCGCTTGATAAATGGAATATTCTTACTCACGTGTTATGATTTTCACGGGGTCCTCCTGTTCCTTTCCACTTCACGTTCAGATATGAAATGACAAAAAGGGAGACAGAACGGCAGATCCCCTCTTGTAATACTGCTTTAACTGTGTAAGGATACAGGAATATTCCCAAATTTTTTATAAATGATGGTATATATAGAGAATTTTCTGCGGGGGTGTCCCCCTCTACAGAGCACTCACAAAGTAAAGGTGTTAGACTTGCATATCCCCAGATTTCTGGTATAACAGGAACAATAATTGTAATTCAATTATCTGACGGGGTAAAAAAAACCTCACCAGGGTACTCACACTTCAGAAGATAATTATTAGCATGGAATAAGAGGTCTTTCTCCTTAGGTATTCTCCTTAAACTCAGGTAAGTAGCCAATAATGCAAACGAGGATACTTTATGTGATAAAATAAGTATCCTTTATTATGGTAAATTCTTAAAACAAAGAGAAACCTCAATGGAGCCACTTAGCTTTAAGGGACCGGTCAGGGCTGAGCACAGTGATGTTAGCTTAGGTGAACAAGGCAATGGGGCCCCGTTTCCTTGTCCACTGTTGTGTTTCCAGCCTTCCCCGTCCTGTCAGCCGTTGGTCTCCACGGGTAAAAAAATTCAAAGAGAGCCTCCACCGACGTGTTTCGATCCTTGATGGATCTTTTTCAAGGTGTGTCTGCTCTCTCTGCAATCCGGATATATATAGGGCTTCTAATAAACAAACTCCTCCAGGTGCGGTCCAATTAGATATTCATTCCTCAAGCTGTGTAAACAATAACTCTCAGTCCAGCAGTCCTCAGTGTGTTGTCTTCTATTCATGTTGCCGGGATCCAGGTAATCGCGCTGATCATACGGCGTCCGCCGACGTCTTCCGGCGCGTCACTTCCGGTCACGATCTTGTTACTTCCGGCTTGATGTTCTTCCGGGAATCGGCATTTTGCATTCCATCTCAGACCACCTTATTCCGTGTTACTTCCAGTCATGGGGTCTGCTTCTATTATGCTGATATCTGGCTATTAGATATCCAGAATCCAGAAACAAACGGCAATTTTCCTAAGAATAAGAGAATCATTTTAGCAGCAACAGTTATAACTTCCTTTTAAAAGACCATGATTAAAAAGGTGAACTGATTTCCATTAACAAAACTATTCCTAAAAAGTATTTTTTTAAAACAGCAGAAGGCAAATTGTTTAAAACGGGACCTATAAAAACCATTTAAGTTCAAAGTCCTGGTTTAACCCATTGGGTGCCAGGGTTTTGCAATTATAAATAATTTTCATTTCTGTTTGGGCCAGTATTTTGGAAATGTTTTTGTTTCTTTCAGTACTTTTTACTAGTTTAAATCCCCAGAAACCTGTGATCTCATTTGTGGAACACTTGTGATGATTTTTGAAATGTGATGACAGGGAATGCACCTCTACACCCTTCCTCACATTTCTCAAATGTTCCCCAATCCTGGTTTTCAGGGGTCTTGATGTCCTTCCGATATAAAATTTCTGACAGGAACACCTTATGGCATAGATTACGTTTGCCGTGTTGCAGGTGATAAATTCTTTAATCTTAAAATTTTCACCATTGATTTCGATTGCCTCAAATTCTGATTGATTTGGACTACTTATGTTTCGGCATCCCAAACACAGTCCACATCTATAGAAGCCAATTGAACGATTATAGCTTTGTCGTGAATGGGTTTGTCTGGCAGGTGTGTTCCTAGAATGGGATCTTTTTTCAGAATGGACCAATTTTTTTTGAACGATTTTTCGATTTCCTGATGTTGTGAATTATATTGTGTGATGAAGGCCCATTTCATTTTTTTTTTTTTTTAATAAACTTTTTTATTAAGACATTGCTTTGCGTGGTAATACAACATTGTATATCTGTGTTTATGTATACATGTTACAAGTGCATAATATTTAAGACAGGGTCCATAAGTATTGTATATCCAATCACCGTACCAATCAAAAATAAGGATTTACACACAGAACTTAATGATAAAATTCACAGAGGCATTAGGTCAGAGGAACAGGAGGATCTTGAACAGCAATTCTAGTCATGTACCATGTTGTTGATTTTAAGCTATCGTGTATCGTTTGTCGTGTTCTAAGAGGAAGTGTAGGTATGTAGGAATCCCACAATAAAAAGAACTTTTCTACACGTTTGTCCTTGTCCACAATCGCTTCCACCCAATCCATCCTAAATAAGAAGTGCAGTTTAGTTAAGAATAAGGTGAATTGTGGGGGAGTGGGATCAATCCAGCTTTGCAGAATAGTTTTTCTGCCTGCCGCACTCAAGGCTAGTAGTAGTTTTTTACTCTCCTTTGTCATGCGTATATTGGGGTCAAAGATGCCTAATATCGCCCATTCTGGTGTGAATGGAACAAATGTGATTAATTTGGCTTCTGCGTAACGTTTCACAAGGAGCCAGAAATAACGTATAATTGGGCAGGCCCATAAACAATGGTATGTATCAGCATTGTCTATACGGCATTTCGGGCAAGTGTGTGTGTCAGAGGTTCCCATATGGAAACGTCTGATGGGGGATAAGTAGGAATTGTGATATACATTAAGAAATAATTCCGTATACATACTAGCCTTGAGCGTTTGTCTTGAGTAGAGGAGTCCCTTTTGCAACTGTGGTACAGTTAATGTGGGAAAGTGATCCAACCATGTGTTCATGCCTCCCTTCGTTTTATTGTAATCAAGGATTTGCCTCAAGAAAGTGTAATGTACAGATATCGCCTTAGAAGTTGGAACCGGGTAGAAAATCATAGTGTCTAGAGGATTATTGGCCCATTTCATTTTATCGTTGTTTTTGTTTTTCGTTTGTGGTTGTAATAGAGCATCCCTTTAAATCGTTCTGGCTTGGTTCAAACCTTCTTCTATGTTTTGATAGCCACATGATTTAAAAGCTTCCTTCATTTTTTCAGATTGTGTTTCAAATACATCTTTTTTTGTACAGTTCCTCCTTATCCGCTTGAACTGGCCACCTGGAATCCCATTGAGCCAGTTCCTATGGTGGCAGCTGTCTGCCTGAATGTATGATAGGGAGTCTGTGGGTTTCTGATAGGTTCTAGTACAGATGCTCCCATCCTTATTGTAGATTGTTAGATCTAAAAAAATAATCGTGTGGTTATCGATGTTAAAAAGAAGTTTTATGTTAAAAGGGTTGTTGTTTAAAAACTCACAAAAAAGGTTCAACTCATCCCGATCGCCACTCCAAATAAAAAGAATATCATCTATGTAGCGATACCAGGACACCAGGTTTGCCCCATATGGGTTATTGTTCCAAATGTATTTATCTTCCCAATAACCCATAAATAAATTTGTATAACTGGGGGCAAACCTGGTGCCCATCGCTGTTCCTTTTTGCTGCAGGTAAAAATCACCTTTAAAAATAAAATAATTATGTTCTAAAATGTATGGAATACTTTCCAATATGAAATTTTGCAGTGATGGGGCCATATCGGATCTTGTAGAGAGAACTTACGTCTGCACTTACCAAAATGAAATTATCCTCCCATTTGACAGTGTTTAATTTGTTAATTACCTCTCTGGTGTCCTTTAAATGAGATCTATTCTGTTGAACAAATGGTTGTAAGTGATAATCTATGAGTTCTGACAGATTTGACGTTAGGGAGTTTACTCCCGACACAATGGGACGACCTGGTGGTTTTAGCGGGTCCTTGTGTATTTTCGGGAGGATGTATATTGCCGGGATCTGGGGGTTTTCCATGATTAAAAATTTGGATTCCTTAGAGCTAATGGTGTTGTTATCTACATATTTCTTAATTAAGATTTCCAGAGTTTTCATGTATTCTGTGGTGGGATCTTTTCTTAACTTTTTGTATGTTGTGGGATCATTTAGCTGTCTGTATACTTCATCTGTATATGCTAAGGTATCCATGATTACAACCCCCCCCCCCCCTTTTGTCCGCTGGTTTAATGGCAATATTGTCATTCTTCTTCAGTGAGTCCAAAGCCAGCATTTCTTTGTGGGAAAAGTTAAATTTGATCTTTTTATTCCTTAAATTTTTAAGATCATCTAGAACTTGTGCTGCAAACACATCTAGAAAGCTCCCTTTTATGTGGGCAGGAAAGAATGTGGATTTAGGTCTGAATCTATTCTCCACTATCTCTTCTTTATCTTCGATGGTTCCTTCTTCATTATCTTTCATAATGAAAAAATTCTTAACTGTCAGTTTCCGAATATACTTTTGGATGTCTACGTATAATTCGAACTCATTTATTTTACTCGAAGGAGCATATTTGAGTCCTTTCTCTAGGACCAATCACTCATGTGTATCTAGAACATGAGAGCTGAGGTTAAAGATTTTTATTCTTCCATCTGGTAAAATGTTTTTTTCTTTTGTTGTTTCAATTCTTTGTTCTTTGTTCCTTTTAAGTTTATTTAGTCTATTCTTCTTCCTCCTTAGTTTTGATGTTCCTATTTTTCCCCCTCGTGTTCCTCTTTTGTGGTGATGTATTATCTTATGTGGTTGGTGAACCTCCCTTGTCCTAAAAAACCATGTTCTGGGGTCTTAAACTGATAATCCCTTAGCGGTTCAAATCTGTTATGGGTTTTTATGCTTTCGACTGGTTCATCTCTTCTCCTGGTCTCATACCTATGAGCCAGTCTTGGTTGTTCTCTTCTTCTCCAATATAATGGACTTTCATGACGATCGGGTCTGAACCTTCTTACAGGATCATTTCTTCTCCTCCAATTGGATGGAATGGTTGTTTGATTATATCTGTCATATGATCTCTCTCTCGGTTGATGACGCTGTTGGTGTCTATATCTGGAATCATCTCTCGGTCTTCTTCTATTCCTATCGGGTTCTTCATATATTTTTTGGGGGGAGCGTTCCTTATAGTTTTTTGATTTATCCCTTTTGTTGTTTTTTCTTATTACAACATAGTCCAACACACTGAGGACTGCTGGACTGAGAGTTATTGTTTACACAGCTTGAGGACTGAATATCTAATTGGACCGCACCTGGAGGAGTTTGTTCATTAGAAGCCCTATATATATCCGGATTGCAGAGAGAGCAGACACACCTTGAAAAAGATCCATCAAGGATCGAAACGCGTCGGTGGAGGCTCTCTTTGCATTTTTTTACCCGTGGAGACCAACGGCTGACAGGACGGGAAAGGCTGGAAACACAACAGTGGACAAGGAAACGGGGCCCCATTGCCTTGTTCACCTAAGCTAACATCACTGTGCTCAGCCCTGACCGGTTCCTTAAAGCTAAGTGGCTCCATTGAGGTTTCTCTTTGTTTTTAAGAATTTACCATAATAAAGGATACTTATTTTATCACATAAAGTATCCTCATTTGCATTATTGGCTACTTACCTGAGTGGAAGGAGAATAACTAAGGAGAAAGACCTCTTATTCCATGCTAATAATTATCTTCTGAAGTGTGAGTACCCTGGTGAGGGGTTTTTTACCCCGTCAGATAATTGAATTACAATTATTGTTCCTGTTATACCAGAAATCTGGGGATATGCAAGTCTAACACTTTTACTTTGTGAGTGCTCTGTAGAGGGGGACACCCCCGCAGAAAATTCTCTATATATACCATCATTTATGTAAAATTTGGGAATATTACTTTATCCTTACACAGTTAAAGCAGTATTACACGAGGGGATCTGCCCTTCTGTCTCCCTTTTTGTCATTTCATATCTGAACGTGAAGTGGAAAGGAACAGGAGGACCCCGTGAAAATCATAACAGGGGAGTAAGAATATTCCATTTATCAAGCGCCCACATTCACATTCTGAGGTCTTTTTTTTGTATCTAACTGTGCAGAGTTTGTATATTCTCCCCGTGTATGCGTGGGTTCACTCCGGTTTCCTCCCACAATCCAAAAATATACAAGTAGGTCAATTGGCTCCCAGCAAATTAACCCTAGAATGTCTGTGTGTTTGTGTACATGTGGTAGTGAATATAGATTGTAAGCTCCACTGGGGCAGGGACTGATGTGAATGTTCAACTATACTCTGTAAAGCAGAATATGTGTGCGCTTTATAAGAAACTTAATAAATAAATAAAGAGACAGGGATGAGGGGCAGTCAGGAGACCAATTGGGAAAAGTATATAATGGGAAAGGAAGAGGGGAATAGTAATGGGGCATATTCAAAGACATCAACATGACCCAGTCATCTAGGGTTAATCCTATATATATAAATTTTTAAACTTAGCACTGAATCTGTGACAATTAACTAGGCTTGTTACATGTATTAGAACTGTGTCTACCAACTTAAAGGTAGGTATGGCCATCGACCATCGATGATTCAAAATCATTGATGGTTTATGGCCAATGTCGAATACTTTTGCCATTGATGGTGGAGAACCAGATGGTTTCCATCCATTGATGGCACAGCAAAACAATGTTTTGCTCCTTTATTTCTTTTTTTTTTCAAAGTGCAGGGACACAGAGCATAGCTCCGCCTCCCGACACCCACGAAGACCCACCCCCCTGTTTTGATTAGCCCACATGCCAATCAGTCAAACACAATGGATGACCATCGATATGTAAAATTATCGATGGTCATCCATTGCATAGTTTAGCACTATCGATGGCCAGTTGCACTATTGCCATCAATGGCAACCATCGATGGCAATGATACCCATCCCTACTTAAACGTTAGTGCCAAACACAGCAGAGAAATCTCTCCCAAATATAAGGGGTCAGGCTGACATCCTTCTATAGCAGGAGTGGCCAAACCGATCCTAGAGATCTACCAATGGTCTGCATTTTCCAAATAAGCTTGGTTGGTACAAAGCTGCAGTCATTCCTACCACTATTCAGGCCACAGGTTGCCTGAAAAACATAAACTGTTGGTAGATCTTGAGAACAGGTTTGGGCCACCCCTGCTACCTGACTGCAGTCATGTGACGTGTCCCCATCTTCTCTGCAGAGTCATGATGTGACTCACTACAGTATGTGCACAGTACAGGACAGGTGCTGTTTTTACATACTAAAGCTACCTGCACAGTCATGCTACAGCTACATACTAACCCTAAATCATTATTACAGTGATAGAGAGACTGACTCCTAACGCACAACGGCCAGCCAGACACAGACATTCCCAGTTTGTACCAGTGCAGTCACTATACATGCATACAGTGAGGATGAGTGCTTACCGACCTTCCCCCTCGACATTCTCCCTTCTGTAGCTTTAGTGCTGAACATTCATTGAAGCACAACCATGTTTACAAATTTGGCCCAGCGGTTACCGTGACAACAGATGCCGCCACCCTGCGATTGGTGCGTCTGCGTTATGCAAAGGAAATGCCTGCTCCTTACACAGCTGTCGCCGGTAGGGGGAATACGCCGACATTGTTTTGGTGGGCATGCCTGTTATGTATTATTCTTAAAATAGCAATCCCTCTGCCAAAACATTGTGCATGAAAGCTAAGCTTTACATCTGCCACCAGAAGATGATGATTGGGTTGATTTTGGAATTATATATTTAACAAAAAGAATACATAGAAAAACTAGTGTCTTCACCATTGTATGGCATAAAAGACGGGCTACTTCACAAATGCCTGTTTCACACAGGTTAATTTATAATAAAGGTGCTTCAACAAAGGGAATGGCAATCATAAATTAAGGAAAAGCCCAGAAACAGAGCAATGTGTCCCTCCTGGAGAGGGTCATGTTTGGAGGTATGCAAATGTGCAGAAGCTCAGCAAATACTGTTTTGACACTGTTTCTGCGGCTGCACTCCTTTTGGTGATATTCTCCCTTGACCTTCACTACCACCTTACCACTTAGTGGGACTTGGGGGGGCACTTAACATAGGTAGGGGCAAGGTGGGGTAAACGAAAAGCATAACGGCTGAATTAGAGTTGCGGCTGAATTAGAGTTGCTTGCACATTTGCTGGGTATGGGTAAAAACTGGAGCAGGACAAGACCGCCGGACTGGACATCAAACTCTGCATTTTGGAGCTTGTAGCGTCCGGTCCAGGGGGTGTCCTGTTCGGGGGGCTGCTTGTGACACCTGTCACCAGGTAGAGGAGGAGGTGAAGAATAATGTCTCCCTGTATGGTCCGGGCATGTAGCAAAAAACGGATGGTCGGGACCACACAGGGAGGCTGTAATCTCCCTTCCCCCATGTCCCTGGTGATAGCTATCACAGGGACCCCCCGGACAAGACACCCCCCGGACAGGACAGTGGACCACCCCCGGACCGGACCCTACAAGCTCCGTACTGCAGATTTTGATATCCTGTCCGGCGGTCCAGAGTCTAGTCCGGGTCCGGTTTTTACATAGTCCCACATTTGCTTTGTATATGGATTTTAAGAGTTTTAGCAACCGAAAACATCGGCGTAGTCATGGCCATTGTTGAATTAACCATCTCAATTGATAGGTAACCTTGATGTTGTGAAATAATAATAATAGTAATTAACACCCACTGATGGTCACCCCTGCTTTACTAGTCAGTAGGTTGAGAATGTGCACCTATGAGAGCTTGGGGCAGGGCTTTGCAGGAGTGTAAGGGGTGGAGCCTGTGTCCCGGAACTTTGTAAAAAGAAAACAAAAATGTCGGAAACCATCTGGGGCTGCCCCATCGATGGCAAAAGTATTCAACAAAGGCCATATACCATCAATGTTTTTGAAACATCGATGGCTGACGGGCATCTCTACAGGGGAGTAACAAGACAGCAAAGCTCCCCCTGAGAGCAGTCATGACTGAGAAGTGCAGCACTGTTTTGAGTACTCTAAGGGGTTATTCAGAGCTGTTCACTGTTAAGCGAATTTGCAGGGCGACCGATTATCAAATTACTGCGCAGTAAGCATGCATAAGGCCAAACAGTGCCAAAAAAAAACCTATAAAGAATCTAATCGCAATCCCCTCACAACGTGACTGACAGGAAGCTGACGTTTGTGGGCAGTAACCATCCGTTTTCTGTGAGTGTCAGGAGAAAGGCAGGCATGCCAAAGCGTTTTCAGGGAGGGTGTGTGACATCAGCTGGGTAAATAATTTGATAATGGGTGAGTTGCTTATTTTTTTGCAGCTGGCAGCTGACCTACAATCCATTTGTAGACTTGCACAGGAGGGATTTTACCTCAGTCTGGGCAGTAGAGTTACCACCTTTTTGTTGAGAGATTCCCGGACAGTGGCCCGCCCCTTGACCCACGCCCCTTGACCCGCCCACAGCCACACCCTTGACCCACCTTATCATGTTTTTTTTTTTTAACCTTTGCTTCAATTCTATTATTGATTTTGTACACCGTAATGCCCATTTCACATTATGCCACACACAGTGATGCCTATTATATGTTATGCAACACACCACGATGCCCATTACATATTATGCCACACACCATGATGTCCATTACATGTTTTGCCACACACCGTGATGTCCATTACACGTTACACTACACACTGTGATGCCCAATACACGTTCAAACATTGTTCAGCATTTTTTGAAAAAGTGTAGGAGCCATGATAAAAGTGCAGGAGCCAGACAAGCCAAAAACGAGGATATTGCGCGCCGAAGGTGCGCGCCAAAAATTTACACAGTAATTCCTATTACACATCACACACCCAATACATATTATACCCATGCCATAATGCTCATTACACACTACGTTATGCCACACATTGTAATGCCCATTACACATGTCACACACCGCAATACCTAATACACCACATGCTGTAATGCCCATTACATGTTACACCAAACACCATAATGCCCATTACACGTTATACCAAACACTGTAATGCCCATTCCATATTATGCCACATAAGTGCTGCTTACCTACATGTTGCTTGCTACGGGGTTCATGCTCAATGCCAGGGGTTTCAATGTTTCATGGTCAATGCCAGGGATTGCATGCTGTCTGCCAGGGGTCTCATGTTCTGTGCCAGGGGCTGCATGCTGTATGCCAGGATTTATATGCTCTGCAAGGGCCCAGAGGTTGCATGCCCTCTGCCAGGGGTTGCATGCACTGTGCCAGGGGTTGCATGCTGTATGTCAGGGATTACATGCTATGCAAGGGCCCAGGGATTGCATACTCTCTGCCAGGGGTTGCATACTATGCAAGGGCCCAGTGGTTGCATACTTTCTGCCAGGGGTTGCATGCTGCATACCTCCCAACTGTCACACTTACCGCGGGAACGTCCCGATATTCGGGGACGTTCCCGCGTCCCGTCCGGGGCCGCCATTGTCCCGCGGTGGGGGGACAGTTGGGAGCCCCCCCAGCTTGCCAAGAATAGATGCTGTGCGCATGCGCACAGCGTCTATTCAGCACCGTCGAGCGGCGAAACCGGGGGCGTGGCCGAAATTCGCGTCACCCTGTGAGGCCACGCCCCCTTTTCTCGAGGCCTCGCGATCGTCCCGACCTCCCAACTTCAAAAGTTGGGAGGTATGTGCTGTATGCCAGGGGTTACATGCTCTGCCAGCAGCCAGGGTTTGCCTACTCTCTGCCAGATATTGCATGCTGGGGGCCAATAACTTGGAACATGCTCAGAACATGGGACCCCGGGTTCGATAGATTAGGCACTATACTATCAGCAGTTCTTGGTGGGCAGTCCATAAGTAATAGCAGCTAAAGGGCAGGGTCAGTCACCGCTCTGCTCTATACAAAGATGGGCGCGTCGGGTGGAAACTGCAGTCCCCATGGACACAAGCAGGGTGGGGGGTTCGCCGTCTCTATGGAGACAGGACGTGTCTCCCTGCTTACAAAATGCTCCCGTACTGCAGGACACTTAGTAGCGGTATGGCGGCACCATCAAGATCAGCGGCCGCGGATAGTCAGTAAGTGTTGGCACGGCTACCGGACCTGTTCCCGGACATTCTATAGTCCTGGAACACCAGACTGTCCGGAGTAATCCCGGATGGGTGGTAACCCTAGGAGGGGGAGGGGAGGGACACAGCACCTGGTGACATGAGGTGAGGGGAGGAGGGACACAGCACCTGGGGACATTAGGAGGGGGGAGAGGAGGGACACAAGAATGGGGACATGAGGAGGGGGAGAGGGAGAGGAGGGACACAAGAATGGAGACATGATGAGAGGGGAGAGTGACAGGAGGGACACAGGAATGGGTACATCAGGAGGGGGAGGGAAGGGAAACAGCACCTGGGGACATGAGGAGGGTGGAGAGGGAGAGGAGGGACACAGGAATGGGGACATGAGGAGGGGGAGAGGGAAAGGAGGGACACAGGAATGGGGAGAGGGAAAGGAGGGACAAAGTAATGGGGACATCGGGGGGAGGGACACAGCACCTGGGGACATGAAGTGAGG
The DNA here is from genome assembly GCF_055691185.1 of Crinia signifera. Taxonomy (NCBI): domain Eukaryota; kingdom Metazoa; phylum Chordata; class Amphibia; order Anura; family Myobatrachidae; genus Crinia; species Crinia signifera. The sequence continues at coordinate 102,848,026 of NC_139222.1, read as the reverse complement.
GGAGAGGAGGGACACAGCACCTGGGGACAGGAGGAGGGGGGAGAGGGAGAGGAGGGTTACACATATGGGGACATGAGGAGAGGGAGAGGAGGGGCACAGGAATGGGGACATGAGGAGGGGGGAGAGGGAGAGGAGGGACACGACAAGGGGGAGAGGGAGAGGAGCAACACAGGGAGGGGGCCATGGGGGGTGCATATCTTCCATCAGCAGAACATCCCTCTCTTTTTTACCTCTCTCTGGCACACGGGTGTCCCCTTTCCGCATGGGTCTCTTGGTTCTTTTTGCCTGGCAGCCCCTCCTCTTCTCTTCACAATCTCTCCAGCAGCACTTCTGGTTCTGGAAGGGAGGAGTTGAGGGAAGGGGGTGGGAGTAGCTCATCACCATTAGCGCTGCCCCCGCCTCATCTATTGATTTAGGAGGCACAGCGCACAGCAGGGAACACCTACCAATCAAATGGCAGCATAGCCCGCACAATGTCCAGCGGCTTTTCCCGATCTGCCGCTCACTGCATGTCCCTGTATTATGGAGCTGAGGACACCGGACTTAATTACCGGACTGTCCGGAGTAATCCCGGATGGGTGGTAACCCTACTGGGCAGCAACTATCTGATCGCAGGGCTCTGCAAAGTCACACAGCAGCTATCAGGTCAGAATATCCCCCTAAGAGCAGCTGTACAGACTGCATGGTGCTTTCCTGGAGTGTCAGTAATGCAGCAGACACAGGGTAAGATGCACTAAGCTTCAAAAAGTGATAAAATGGAGAGCGATAAACAGCCAACCAATCAGCTCCTGTCTGACATTTTTCAAGCACAGTCTGTGACATGGCAGAGATAGTAGCTGATTGGCTGGCTGTTTATCACTCTCCATTTTATACATTTTTGAAGCTTAGTGCATCTGCCCCACAGGGTGTCGTATCAAGCATCTTGCTAGCTGGAAGCAAGGACTTTGGGCCAGTGACAGAGCAGCCTTCAGTGCTCTGTGCGAGGAACTGCTCTCACATCCCTAGTAACAACCTTGACGGCACATGTGTCAGAGCCAGCATACTCAACTTTGATCATCTACATCAGGGGGAGTAAAGTGGGGAGTGATGAGGTGGAACTAAGGGGCAGATTTATTAAGCTCAGTGAAGTGACAGTGTGTCTGTTTTTTATCACCGGCCAATCAGCTCCTAACTGTGAAGTTACAGGCTTGGTTTGAAAAATGACAGGTAGGAGCTGATTGGCCGGTGATAAAAAACAGACACTTTATCACTTCACCGAGCTTAATAATTCTACCCCTGAGTTCCCCCACCTGTAATGGTGAGATGGAACTAGTTTAACCTCCACATGGCCCTGCACAGTCATCCTGTAGTTTATCAAGCTTGGTGAAGTGATAAAGTGTCTGGTTTTTATCACCGGCCAATCAGCTCCTACCTTTCATTTTTCAAACCAAGCCTGTAACTTCACAGTTAGAAGCTGATTGGCCGGTGATAAAAACCAGACACTTTATCACTTCACAGAGCTTGATAAATCTGCATCTCAGTGATGATGGATACCTTCACAGGCAGATGTACAGTATATGGGCATGACGACCTCATAGATGTGACCAACTGTATACAGGTGAAGATCTGCACTTCTGTGCATGCAATGCAGCAGCTGATGTAATGAGAAGTGACTATCGATGGTTGCAGACTATGCAGTAGATGACAATCGATATTGCATAATTTGCAACCATTGATGACCACTTGCAGAGACGGATTGGCCATAGGCCTTACAGGGAAGATTCCCAGTAGGCCGGAACAACGGTGAGGCCACCTGTCAGATTTTTTTTTTTTTTCAAAGATGTGAGGGTAACACATATTCATGAAAGTCAAGTGTGTTAAAGGCAGACCCGACAGAGTCTGTCTGGGAAGTTTTAGGAGCCCATTTATTTCTTAATATTTGTGGTTAATTTTCCCCGAAACACCCGTTTTCGGGACATAGCCGCAAAGATCCCAAGGTTACCGCCATTCTGAGATGGCAGTAGCCCACTGTAGCATATGGGCTTCTTAATGTACTGCCCACAGGGTACTGCAGTCAGGTGTGTGTGTGTTGGGGGGGGGGGGTGCCGCCTCCGTCTACACTGCGGGTGGGCATCGCAGTGTAAAGGGTGTAAATCCCGGATCCGACCCGGCTTGGATCCTTCTTCCAAATGCTGGGTCAGATCCGGGATTTTTGGTGTAAAAGGGGTATAATTAACCCAGCAAAATAGACTTAATCACATATGCTTAAATTTGAGAAATCCTGAAAACATGACCTGTTGGGTATACTTGGGAACGGGAAAACTTGAAATCCTTGATTGCATAGCACTCTCTGTTTAGATTGTAATCTCTCAAACAGCGGGACTATATATGTCTACCTGCTGCCTGGTGTCTGCACACGCTTCATTAGGCTATATTTATTTTTGTCTTGTAATAAAAATATAATGATTGTGAAATTAACCATTGTTCTCTTTATTCATTTATCCATACACTGTTTTAACAGTATAATATCAGTTATTAATCTGAAATGTAATATATCAATTAGCATGCAGTATGAAAATATAATTCATTCATGAAATTTTCTAAGTTGGTATCAATTTTACCTGTGCAGACAGGCTGTAAATGGATTGAATTCATTCCAGTAGTTATAATAGTTAATGTTATTCATAAACTCTAGTGTCCTGCTGGGAGTTTCTTTTCATGAATCTAAAGTGAGTTTTATTTAAACAAAGCAACTGGAAAATATATTGTATTACATAGTAGAGTAATACATTGAAGTCCCACAGTTTTGTCAGACCTAGAGGGTGAAATGTAATAGGATGAGAAATTCAGAAAGTGAGAGACTTGGTAAGAAATCTCCAGTTTTTTTAAAGCGGCAATCATTTACACTTCAAAATCAAACTGGTTTTGCAGTGTACACGATTGCCTCTTTTAAAAAATGGGAGATTTCTTACCAAGTCTCTCACTTTCTGAATCTCTTATTGGCCCTTATTCTGGTTTACTCCCAAAGGCAAATTCCTTCTCAAATGGACAAAACCATGTGCACTGCAGGGGGGCAGATGTAACATGTGCAGAGAGATTTAGATTTGGGTGAGTTATTTTGTTTCTGTGCAGGGAAAATACTGACTGCTTCATTTTTACACTGCAATATAGATCTCACTTTGAAGTAAATCCCCAGCCAAATCTAATTCTATCTGCACAAGTTACATCTGCCCCACCTGCAGTGCACATGGTTTTGTCCATTTGAGAAGAAATTTTCCTTTGCGAGTGAACCAGGGCCATTGTATTAAATTTCCCACAATATTTCTAGAATTCCTTGCTTGCGATATTGGTAACAGACTTTTTTTTAAAGCGCCAATCATCTGCAAAGCAAAACCAAGGCTTTCAAATGATTGCTGCTTTAAAGAAAATAGTTTGGCCTGCATCCTGCACCTCTGGCAAACTCAGACCATATTCCTTATGCCCTACAAAGTTCAGTGATGTCTCTGCAGTTGTGTCTGCAGTCCCTCTGGGCAGACGGTCATTGGGTCACTAGCATGTTGGTTGACAGTCATTAGGTCGACATGCATTTAGGTCGACATGAGTCTAGGTCGACATGGGTTAGGTCAACAGTGTAATTAGGTCAACATGGGTTAGGTCGACAGTCAGAAGGTCGACAGTGTTTTTCACTTTTTTTGAGCCGACATGTGCCGACAGGCGGTATTTCATGCCCTACCATCCACTAGAGCGTGATGGGAGGATAAAATAGTGTGCCGAGTACCGTGCCCGAAGTGAACCCTGCGAGGGGACGTGGTGCTAGGTTTGTCGACATCCGGGGCAAAAAATTGTGAAAAACCCCATGTCGACCTTTTGACTGTCGACCTAACCCATGTTGACCCTTTGACCCTGTCGACTTAATCACCCTGTTGACCTAACCCATTTCGACCTACTCACGTCGACCTACCTGCATGTCGACATTGACTCATGTCGACCAACATGCTGGTGACCTAATGATCCACACCCGTATTGGATTGTGGCTTAATTGGCTGAATATTTTCATTTGCAATTTGAAAACAAATTTGGTTGAAACCCTGTAGAAAAGTTTATAAAGGATTTGTGCGAATAGTATATTTATTAAATAAATTCCTGCATATTAACCAGAACAACTGAATTGATTTGAGGTTTGAGATCCCTTTGAAATGTAGGACATAGCACATCCACATATTAATGCTGAAAGAGTTCTTTGAACAAAGCAAATACAATCTGCTGACTTTGTGCATAAAATTATATTTTAACGACACATGCACAGAAAACAGCTATTTCTTAAATATGCAAATCCTTTCTAAACTGTCTTTCATGTCAGAAATACACTTACCGTCTTGTGAAATATGTTGAATGTAGATACATTTAATTACAGTATAAATGTAAAATATGTAAAAATAGCTTTATGATACAAATGTACATTCCACTCACTGTTTGTAATACTGAGATGATCAACTAATACAAAAAGTTACTTGAGAGCAACTTTTGTTGCCCTGTGTATATAATCATGATTCTAGATTTGTCTTGATTAGGCCACCCCTCAAACAGTGGTAGGAGGGGCTAATTGATATGTAAATTTATATGCACAATATGGACTGTAGTTTATTTACCTCATAGCCCAAAATGGGACTCTTGATAATAGATTTATATAATGTGTTCTGTGTGTTCTGCAATTATATATTTTTTATGAATAAAGGTCCTATCCTGTTGTTAATGTGAATACTAGTTTAATGATTTTCTCCCTGTTAACAGGCAGAGAAAGATCAAGGGCCAGATTCTCTAAGCTTCAAAAGTGATAAAATGGAGAGTGATAAACAGCCAGCCAATCAGCTCCTGCCTGACATTTTTCAAAAAGTCTGTGACATGGCAGGTAGAAGCTGATTGGCTGGCTGTTTATCACTCTCCATTTTATCACCTTTGAAGCTTAGAGAATCTGGCCCCTAATCTGTTGTAGTCATTGCGAATGCGAAGCTGGAAACTGAAAGCAAATTTCATAACAGAATCAGTTTCACTTTCCATTTCACATAGTGAGTGAAGGCTGCAGAGATAGCGTGAGGAGGAGAAAAAAGGGATCAAAACAGTAGGAAAATGTCAAGTAAAGGGGGAAAAGAAGGACCAGAGAAAGGACACAGTGGTGAGTAATATATATGAATATTGGGAGAGTTTGTGAGGCTCAGGAAAATTGGAAGAATATTCTAGAGAAAAGGGAGAGCGGTTCTAAAGAGAAGGAAGTGAGGTTTTGAAAAATAAGAAGAGAATTTATGTATAAAGAGTTAAATATTTTTGAGACAAAAGGTCTGGTTTTTTAAAAATGTAATTATGTTCAGGGGGGAATTTACTAAGAACTGTGATTGGCCGATTTTTTTTTGCGCTAAAACTGATTTAGTAAATCCTCAATTTACTGAACTCAATTTGCATGAAAATTGAATGTCAAACTTGACTTTGCAAGCCAAATTGTGGCAAATCACCAGCAGAACAAACATAATCAAAATTACTGTACATTAGTACCAATGCAAAGGGTATGCTTCAGTTTTGCTATTTGACCATGCTAAATCTGATGCAGAGCATGCTGGGATGTGTAGTTCAACAACATCTGGAGTGTCAAGGTTAGCCATCAAGGGGATAGACAGACAGACAGACATTAGGTCAGGGTTGCCGACTTTCTTCTTCTCCTCTCCGGGAGAAGCCCGGAGAGGAGAGATTCAGTAGCCGCTCAGGGGGCGGGGCTTAAGCGCGACATCACTAAGCCCCGCCCCCATGCTGATAACCCAGCTAATTCAGTGATCTCTGTGGAGGGGGCGGGGCTAAAATGACGCGTTTGTGTCATTTTAGCTCCGCCCCCTCCTCTGAGACCCGAGGATTGCGGCATTTTAATGCCGCGATCCGGGGGACAGTGGGGGTCCCTCCTGAATCCGGGAGGGTTGCCCACCCTTCCGGGGGGCCGGGAGGAAGCCCCGATTTTCGGGAGACTCCCGGAAATTCCGGGAGGGTCGGCAACCCTGCATTAGGTCTGCAAGCATTAGGTCGACCACTGAAGATCGACATGACTGAAGGTCGACCTGTGATAGGTTGACATGGTCATTAGGTCGACACAAGCATTAGGTCGACCTAATGAGGACAGTCAAAAGGTCAACATGGGATTTTCCCCTTGTTTTCCCAAATGTTGACACAGTCAACATGTAAACTAAAAAAGTGCATCGCGTCACCTGGCATGGCTCATGGCCTATTTTATTCTCCCACTGTGTCCTAGTGGATGGTAGGACATGAAATACCAACTGTCGGCACATGTCATCTCAAAATAAAGTGCAAAATCCCATGTCGACCTTTTGACTGTCGACCTAATGCTTGTGTCGACCGAATGTCCCTGTTGACCTAACCCATGTCGACCTTCATGCAAGTCGACATTCAGTGATCGACCTAATGCTTGTCGACCTAGTGACCGTATCCCAATGCAAATTGCGAATTTACTAACAATCGTTTTTGTGAAATCGCACAAATTCACCAAATGAATGCACTAACAAGCCTGCTTACTGTAAAGCCTGCATGGATCAGTGAGACTTTGGGCCGCATTTATCAAATAATATTTGATAAAAACCCCCAAAACACTAAATCCCCAAAAAATGCGTGTTTGGAGCGAGTGAGTTCCAGCGGGGTCTGTGTGGGCGCTGGCACCAGCCCCGCTCGTGGACATTAGCAGCTCCTCATGTCCTGAATACAGCAGGACAGAGAGAGGGCTTAAGAGACACCGCCACCGATGCCCGCCCCCCATGCCCCGCACAGCATTACTGGGCAGCTCATCATGTCCTGAATGCAGCAGGACAGAGAGAGCCGAGGACTCAAGTGACACCGCCGCCGATTGCCCGACGCCCCTCCCCCCCCCTTCCACAGCATTACTGGGCAGCTCATCATGTCCTGAATACAGCAGGACAGAGATAAGACTCAAGTGACACCGCCGCCGATGCCCGCCCCCCAAGTCCCGCACAGCATTACTGGGAGTATGGAATATATACAAAAAAACACACACAATAGACAGTATAACTTTATTACAACACTCACATATACTCACCTTGTCCCTGGTGTCACTCGGTCCTCATCCACCCTTGTTTCTCCATGTAGGCATCCCAGAGCTTTTAACAAAAATGACTACCAGAACCAACCCGGACCTAAAGTAGCTATATGGGTATACCCATATATCTCCTCTCCACAAATTACGGAACCCACGTGTGTTACGTCATTCACACAGCCGACAGCAAATCATATTGGACATTTTGTCTTTTAAAATTAGTATTTATATTTGTAAATCCAAATGTGTCTTAGAGCTTGCCCAGCAATGTCTCTAATCTATCTTTAAAGTCACAGTCACAGTAGGATCTTCTTGTATTTTATGATATGTTTATTGTCATCTAATTTCTCTCCTCAACTTATGGTCGAAATACGTATCAGCAGGCCTCACAGTAATCACAGTATTATGTCTCAAGATGCGTGCATTTGTATTTTACTTGTGATGTCTAGCCAAAGAATCATGCAAGGTCTGATCCTATAGCCAGTGGTGCCATCTTTTGCACTCAATCAGCCAGTCAATACAAATGCACAGGTCTGATAACCAGTGTGACATGGCGGCATGTGGAAGTCGCGCCTTCAACTCTCACACACTGGTTAGTAAGAGGCATTTCTGGTATTGGTTCCATATTGGAATACATGCCACATTGCATGTATCTACAGATGGATCACAACATCTATATATGTACATTTGGGATTGATTTTATAAAGTGTGGCGAGCGCAGCAAGCCACTGAGCCCAAAGCGTGGCAAGCGCAGTGTGCCCCGCGAGGGGATGTGGAAAACGAGCCCGAAGCAAGGCGAGCACAGCGAGCCCCGCGAGGGGACGCAAAATACATGTCAAAGAATCTGCATTCCCTCACGAGGCTCGCTGCGCTCGTTTTCCACGTCCCCTCGCGGGGCGTGCTGCACTTGCCACGCTTTGGGCTTGGTGGCTTGCTGCGCTCGCAACACTCTGTAAAATCTACATCACGCCTACGTGGATAGTGGGGGTATGAACAGGTTGGGAGGACAAGTACCTCGTCCCCTCACGGGGCTGGCTGCGCTCGCCATGCTTTGGGCTGACGTGGATAGTGGGGATGTGATAAATCGCATTGCTTGCAAATCGTATACGATGCGATCCAGGGGCAGTGGCGCCGTGAAACTACACAAGTACCGTTTACTGTATAACATAACTGACATAAAGCAGATAGATGTTTAGGCCATTCTCTTCAATCTCTTTGTCCTACCCTTAGGTCTTGGAAGAGGATTGGAGGATCAGAGGATTGGATCTCTTGGACAGGATATGTGTGAAAAAGGATCCCCACCTCTACTATTAAAGGAGTGGCTCATACTTCAGATAAACAGTGGCAAATATCCTGGACTGCGGTGGGAAAATGAAGAGAAGACAATTTTCCGAATCCCATGGAAGCATGCATCCAAACAGAACTACAGCAAGCAGGAAGATGCTGCCTTATTCAAGGTCCTTTCTTTACAGTAACTTTAAATTATAACCAGCATCACTTAGGAGCCATAATACTAAGGGGCCCATTTATCAAGTAACATTTGCGGCTAAATCCCGGGGGTTAACCGCAAATTTTATGTATCACTGAAATGTATTAAAGGGGGACTGCAGCAGGGATCGGATCCCCCCCTGCAGCGCCGCCGGACGCATCCCCCATAGGTTTCTATGGGGGAAGCGAAGCTGCCCTATGTATCAACATCGGGCAGCCCGGCATCGCACCCCTGGGCTATCGCCATTCTGATATGGCGATAGCCCATTGTAGCGATGGCTACGGGATCGCACTGCGAGCGGGGCAGTGTGGTCACAGGGGTCGGTGGGGGTCAGCGCATAACCGCGCATGCGCAGACCCCCCGGCTTCCGGGTCAGGGCTTCGCAGGGACGGGCTCCTTTCGGAGCCCTGTCCCTGCACCCTCAAATTGATACATCGAGGCGGTATCAGATGATACCGCAATGCGATGCCCGGCGGTGTTATCACGCCGGCATCGCAATACAATGATAAATGCGCCCCTAAATCTGATACCTATTGCAATCCTCTGAAACATGTCTATTCCTCCAATGTGTATAAATAGAGTGAAACTAATACCCTATTATAATAACTATCTCTTATATTGGGCAAATGATGGGGGATAGCACTGTGGTTTACAGGTAATCTCTCCATTACTTTCACAGGCCTGGGCAATGTATAAGGGAAAGTTTAGAGAGGGGTCTATAAAGGAAGATGCATCTGTGTGGAAAACACGACTCCGATGTGCTCTTAACAAGAGTCCAGACTTTCATGAGATCATGGACAACTGTGATGACCCAGGCGAACCCTACAAGAGATATAGAATTGTGTCTGAAACCGGTAAATAGAATTATTACCTTGATCAATGACATTTGTTGTGTGTGCATGTACATACCCTCCAACATTTGAAGGGCAAAAATCGGTACACATACGGAAAGGGGGCGTGGCCATGGACAAAGGGGGCGTGGTCACACCCTCTTTCCGAATGTGTAATGGAAATTTTTTTAATGCATGATGTGATGTTAAATTCCTATTATATACATATATTAGTGGTGGGCAACGATTACAATTTTTAATCGCGAATAATGGGCTAGATAAAGTGTGTAAATCATGTTAGGTATACCGGGAAAGATGAAACAAAAAAGACTCTCAGACACACAATGGAAATATTAACAGGCTTTTTATTTCTTGATGTGCTCCCAGTGTATTCATAGCCTTTCAGATACTACTAACTCCACTCTATACATTAGATAAGGGAGAAGTACATGAGAGGCCCCTGTGAAAAAAAATATAGAGATACATCTAGAAATCTAACTACTGAATCTCGTGGCTGTATTGTTATTTTCAAGAAAAGCTTGTCTTATGTAATATATACTCATCAATGCTGTATATTGTTTCTTATATTATGCAAAATAAAAATCGTTTGGCAAAAAACTTTTTTTTTAATCGTGATTAATCTCAAGAAATTTTTGCGATTAACTGCGATTAATCACATTTTTATGCGAAAAATTCTATAACATATTCAAAAGTAGTGTATTGCGCACTTTTATTAAGAACTGCTATAGGAACAACAGTGCAATAACATTTGGTTTGCAAACACTTAGTAAAATGTGCTTTTTCACAGCAGTATACTATTTACTCATACTGTAGCATTTAAAAGAAATGAATAAACTAAAATAATTATAATATTTCCTCCCAACATGACCCATGCCTGGAGGGACAAACTACTCTACTCCTGGACTTTCCTCTTAATTTATGATTGCCATTACCTGTTTTGAACAGGTTATGCTGTGTACACACGGGGAAGATATATTGCTCAGCCATATTTGGCTGAGCAATATATGGCTGAGCAATATATTGCTCAGTTTCTCCTTTTCATCAGCAACCAGAGATGGTCGCTGATGAAAAAGAAACTGCCGGGGGAGCCCGGCAGTGGTAATCAGCTGGTCCTGCGACCAGCGATCACCACAGGGGCAAAAACGGGAGTGCGCACCCGGCGAAATATCGCCGGTGCACACTCCCATTGCGGGCAATATGGTCGCTCAGCGACCATATTTCTCGCGATTTTGCACAAAATCGCCCCCGTGTGTACGCACCTTTAGATCTAAGACAGGGGCTTCACCACAGATGATAGCAATCATAAATTAAGAGGAAAGCCCAGGAATACAGCATTCTGTCCCTACAGGAAATAATCATGTTGGGAGGTATGCTTTAACACAGTGGTCTCCAACCTTTTTTGGGGTGTGAGCTACTCACGGAAAAATAATCCACCCAAAGAGCTTCTAATATTTAAAAAAAAAATAATCTGCCTAATAAACAAATAATGCCATTTACACATTATGCCACACACTGTAATGCCCCTGACATATTATATATGCCACATACTGTACTGTGTGCGTGCGCCAAAAAATGGGTGTAGCCACATGCCACATGGGGTGTGTCCAATGAAAATGGGGGTGTGATACACATATGCCACAAATAGTGCAGTGCCAGGTATACATATGCCCAAATAGTGCCAGATACACATATGCTCCCAATAGTGCCATATACACATATGTCCCCAATAGCGACAGATACACATATGCTCCCATGGTGCCAGATATGCCCCCACTGTGCCAGAAACAGGTATTTGTTTATTTACAGTTTCATATATAGCGCAGCATATTCCGTTGCGCTTTACAATTGTGCCCCCACTGTGCCAGGTATGTCTCCTACTGTGCCAGGAATGCCCCCACTGTGCCAGGAATGCCCCCTTTGTGCCAGACACAGGAATGCCCCCACTGTGCAGAGTATGTCCCCACTGCACCAAGTATGCCCCCCACGGCGCCAGAAATGTCCCCATGGTGCCAGATATGTCCCCACGGTGCCAGGTATGCCCTAACGGTGCCAGGTATGCCCCCATGGTTCCAGGTATGCCCCCACTGTGCCACGTATGCCCCCTTTGTGCCAGACACAGAAATGCCCCCACTGTGCAGAGTATGTCCCCACTGCACCAAGTATGCCCCCACAGAGCCAGAAATGTCCCCATGGTGCCAGATATGTCCCCACGGTGCCAGGTATGCCCCCACTGTACCACCATTGCCCCCACTGTGCTATTATTGCCCCCACTGTGCCATTATTGCCCCCACTGTGCCACCATTGCCCCCACTGTGCCAGGCATGCCCCCACTGTGCCAAGCATGCCACCATTGCCCCCATTGTGCCACCATTGCCCCCACTGTGCCAAGCATGCCCCCACTGTGCCAGGCTTGTCCCCACTGTGCCATGTATGCCCCCACTGTGCCATGTATGCCCCCACTGTGCCATCAGCAGAACTTACTGGCTTTGTTGCTCCTGCCAGGGGAGGAGAGTCCGGGGCTGGCTGGGATGCCTGGCAGGCTCCTCCGTCCTCCGCTCTGTCTCCTGCGCCGCCACTTCCCCTGCCTGGGCCGTCAGCAGATCAAAGCTTACGGCCCGGCTCCTGATTGGCTGCTGGCCCCCCGAGCTCTGATTGGCTGACGGCTCAGTCAGTCACAGGTATACACAGTGAGGGGAAGGAAAGACGCGCAGTGCGCTCTCCTCCCCTCAGAACTGGAAGCGGCGGCGGCAGTGGCCAATGGAGGGAAGGAGGGAGGGAGGGAAGGAGGGAGGGAAGGGCAACCTGACCCGCTTGCGGACTGACCCACAGGCGGGCGGCAGCAGTGGTTGAGCCACCCGGATCGCCTCCGCGAGCTACTGCAACATCCCATGTGAAATAGAACTCTTATCTTAGTAAATATCCCCCATTAAGTCCAAAGGAAGAAAAGTAATTTGCAGATCTAGAGCCCGATTCAAACCTACTCGGTTGTGACTGTTCAGAGCCCAGGGAGCTCACTGACAGCACCCCTGAATTATATTGCACACATGGCAGCACCCCATGACTGATACAGCACACATGGCGGCACCCTCAGAAATTTACAGCATACATGGCAACACCCCTTGAATTATACCGCACACATAGCAGTACCCCTGGAATTATATGGCACACATGGCTGCACCCCTGGAATTATACGGCACACATGGCAGTTCCTCTGGAATGATATGGCACACATGGTAGCACTGCAGGAATGATATGGCACACATGGTAGCACTGCTGGAATTATACGGAACACATGGCAGCACGCTTGGTATTATACAGGACCCCTGGACTGATATGGCACACATGGCGGCACACATGGCAGCACCCCTGGAATTATACAGCACACATGGTAGCACCCCTGAAATTATATGGCACACATGATAGCACCCCTGGAATTATATGGTACAATTGTCAGCACCCCTGGGCTGATATGGCACACAAGGCAGCCCTGCAGTAAAAAAAAAATATTCTGTACATACTGTATATATTTCTCTTTTTCTTATAATATACATTTTTTTAAATAATGCAGCAACCTCAATGCCCCACAGTAGTCCCCCATAGCATCCTCTTAGTAGCCCCAAACAGCAGAATACAGCATAGTAGGCCCCTATAGCAGGCACCTTAGAAGTCCCCCATAGTAGTCCCCCAGGTTTATAGTAGTCCCCCATAGCAGTGACTTCCGTTTACACTGAGCAGGACACTTAGCAAAAGGGGCCCACATTGTAGATAGGATTACATGAATGTTGTATTTCTAATGAGTATCTCAATGGAATTTATTGTGTTACAGGTGAAGGCAATAAAAAAGCTTCTAAGAACCCCCACCAAGAAGGAGCTTCAAGACCCCCAGAAAAACCACAGACAATTAAGGTTATTACAAGGGCAGTAATAAAGGCACATAAATATATATTTAATATATTAATTACATGTCAGTATTTCTGGAGACCGCCCAACGTGTTCTCTGCCACTTTCTACAGATACACTTCTCAACGACTCATTTTGGGCCTGATTCTGAGTCACATGCTGCTTGAAATGCAGCCACATCTAGTGATTTTTCTTACCTGGCACATGTGGTGTAGGCTGCATACTAGGGATTTCGGGGGTCACAATGCACATGCGCATTTAACCTTTTTCTGCCGAGCACCAGTAGCGATCGGCTAAAGGTGCCCATACACGGTACAATTATTGTATACAATATTATATACAATATCGCATCTCATCGCATTGCATAGGTTTTGCAACGCAATGAGATGAGATGAGATCTAGTACTAAAAGTATGTGCTGCACATACATTTTAGGCCCTGCACGGCAACCAGGTTATGTGGCTGCGCAGCATAATGTTAGAGACCGCACTGCATAGCCACGCACCTGCCCACTTACAGCAGTTCCCTGGGCAGCATGGCATTCAGAGGCCTAGTTACAGAAGGAAGAAAGAAAAAGTAGTCGTGGTGGATGCACACCTTGTTGGAGTATAATATTATTTATCTTAATGATTTGTTGTTGATTTTATATCTTGAGTGGGGAATCCTTTTAATCTTTAATCAGGTTTGGATTCAGGAAATACCCACTATAGTTTGGCGAAATAGGAGAGGTTAAAAGTATTTTTTACATATAACAAATACATACATTTGGTGACAAAGGATAGAAATAAGTGTATATAGGTTTAAAAATATAGGCAGACCTGGCTGTGTGGTGTGGTGCCTGTTTATAAGCTAGATATGAGTATTTCCAGGATACACGGTATGTTGGAGTTTATTGCCTATGTTGGCTTATTGATACTCCTATTGCGTGTATCAATACTGGACCTCAAATGACCCTATTGCTTAATGCTCTATCAGTCTTGTGGGATACATGGTTCCCCTTTGTATCCCACAAGACTGATAGAGCATTAAGCAATAGGGTCATTTGAGGTCCAGTATTGATACACACAATAGGAGTATCAATAAGCCAACATAGGCAATAAACTCCAACATACCGTGTATCCTGGAAATACTCATATCTAGCTTATAAACAGGCACCACACCACACAGCCAGGTCTGCCTATATTTTTAAACCTATATACACTTATTTCTATCCTTTGTCACCAAATGTATGTATTTGTTATATGTAAAAAATACTTTTAACCTCTCCTATTTCGCCAAACTATAGTGGGTATTTCCTGAATCCAAACCTGATTAAAGATTAAAAGGATTCCCCACTCAAGATATAAAATCAACAACAAATCATTAAGATAAATAATATTATACTCCAACAAGGTGTGCATCCACCACGACTACTTTTTCTTTCTTCCTTCTGTAACTATTGCATTTAGTCGATAGGATAGCACCCCCCGCCAACCAAATAGAGCGGGCCAAACACCCTGAGTCTATAAGGGTACGATACCACCCTATCTTTTTTGTGTGCAGATTTCTACCCAACCCTCTCCCTAACATTCAGAGGCCTACCCTGGGAATCCCGAGATTGACAGTTTTTCTCAAATCTCGGGATTAATAAAAGGGCACGGGAGTGGCCTCCCTACAGCATACACATCTTTGTAAATGTACATATGACTGTTGATGTTTGTTTCTCTGCAGCCATCAAAAGGGCTTTTTTGAGGGATATCTTGGCAGCATCAATGTGCGCATGCTATAATTTCACGTGTGCATCACAGACTCTTCTGAGTCTATGCACTGTGGACAACAATGTCAGACACATCTCCTACACCTAGTATGGAGTGCCGAGTAATACTAATGACAGCTGCTCTCACGTACAGAATAGAATGCGGTAGTGGGTACTAATAAGAATGTGAATAATGTAGCTTTAGCATTCCCTTTACAAGCGGCTGGATATGTGTTTGCATCAGGTCTTGCTATTGTAGTTACTGAAGTTGCGGAGTTCAGTCATTGATGAAATGAGCTTTTTAAAAAACATCAATGATTCAATTTAGGACAGGTGACTGAAATAGCAAATGAAGGGCCTAATTCAGAGATGTAGGCAGACGGAATGGTTATGTACATCTCCAATGTTTGTGGGACTCCTGCCTAATCGCTCCATGTCCCCCATAGTCACAGCATGCCTGACATGAGCGGGCGGTGACAGTTCTACAAAACTGAGTTTTTTTCGGGGTGCTGAGGCCGGGTTCTGTGTGTTTGAACAATAAGCTCAGGCATACTGAGGTGGCAGAATGCTGTGAACACCGCACCAAATGACTGCAATGGTTATTTATTCCTGGGTCTTCAGAAGCCGCACTCGAATCAGCGCTGCATGCAGGAGGCTTTGATTTCCTACAGACGTCTTTTGCTGCATTAGACACCTTAAGCATCCAAAGGTGCAGCAGCGCACAAGACTGCCTCCATCTCGGAATCAGGCCCTAAGAGATTAGTTCAGTAGCAGAGCATGTGGAAGTGGTAGGGTTAAAGTCTCCAATTTAAATTGAAATAATTAAAATTGGTTGTCAGATTCTAAACAGATGAAAGAGATTGACAAAGGTCTAAACCGTTATTACCCGGTAGAAACAAACGTCTCTTTTTGATGGTGGTGGAGCAGCAGTTGGTATCCATGTGGATGTAGCCTCTGTTCCTTTGTCTGTTTACTAATTACCTGTAAGAACACATTCAGATGACAGCCGGGATGTCAATGGGACATAACTCTATTGATCTCTATACTGTAACATATGTGTTGTCCACACAGGAATACAGGAATATAGTAGATAGTAAGAATTATCTAAAGGCACAGATTTATCAAGATTATCTCCGAGTTGCCATGTAATGCTATATGCAGATCCGCCTGCACATCAGTGGAATAATTGGAATGCAGCAGGCAATTTTACATCTGCCAATTGTTAGCCAATCTGCATAGCTTGGCCCAGGCAGCTAAAGACATCTTAAGATAGGGGTTGTAGCCTATGGCCTACATAATGCACAGCTCTTTCAGGACCCCTTTGCGGCTAATTCCCCGAAACCCAAAAGTAAGACGGAGTGCTCGCAGCAAGAATCAGCAGTTGTGGCTAATTCCCTCCTGCCCCACTCGCAGCTGCTTTTCCTATACGTTTTTATGGTGGATGCAATTCTATATACCAATATCAGGCAGCATCAGATCAGGTCCCAGAGCTACCGCCATTCTGAGATGGTGGTAGCTCATTGTAGCCTATGGGCTACTTACCGCACTGCCGGCTGGGCAGGTCAGTCAGGGGTCAGTGCTAAGTGCACACGTCAAAGCAGCTCGCATGGACGGGATCCTTTTGGACATACATCCCGCCGATAGGATCACAGGATCACTTTGCATTGTACTGTATATGCGATCCTATGGCAAATGGGTCCCTTAGTCTGCTGTAGTGCAGCAGACAAGAAGTAAAGTCATTGCACATGCGATTGCCTTACTCACTGATCGCTTAAATGGGCTCTCATTCCAGTCCCAGCCCATTCAGGCAAACCAGGCTTCCTTATTGCGTGAATCTTCATTTTCAGAGGCACGCCATAGTTATTAATAAACATGCCCCTAAATGTAAGCACACTGGTTTTACAGTTAATATTGTCTGCATTCTAAAATTCAGGAAAAAAAACCTGCAGGTAATTGGTGATTTACAAGAGCCACTTAGCAAATACAGCAGATTCCTGAGTAACTAGAAAAACTTCTGGCTTCCGATAAGTGAACTGTGTATTTGACATTTTTCATTGTTGCTTCCGTTTTGGAGCTTGTCTTTCAGGCTTTGGTATCATTCTCCTTTTCTAATTAAAGTCATTCTCCACTCCTCCTCTTAGATGGAGACAGAAGGTCCACCTGACATTCAAAACAAATTACAGGGGTTAGCGAGTCCGAAGGAAAGAGGTGAGAAAAGACACTATCAGCGTAGTTATTAGAACATACTTCCCACCACCTTTGATGCTTGTGAAGTGTCCGCACCGGGTCACAGTACATAGAGAAACAAGGACCATCCTAGGAGAAATAGGAATTTGAGGTCTCAAATGAACTAACTGAGCGTGAAATTCTTCAGTCCTAATACTGTGAATGTGCTGAGCTCATATTTTGTATACTTTTTTACGGCATAAAGCCTTTTATTAACCCTCTGCAGTCCAAAATCTTTTATTCAATTTCGTCTGGTTTAAATGTTTAAATTAATTGTAACTTTTTTTTAATTAAAAAATGATCTACGTTGAATGTTGAACGATATTAATGTTTTTATTTTAAAGTGGCTCACCATTGGATCTGCTATTAGCGCTAGGGATGTTGAGCCTAACTAGACGTAGGACCTGAAAGGGTTAAACCTAAAACGACGCAGTATTTACCAAGTTGTTTTTATGGGCCAGTCATCAAATCTGGCTGTTGCTTTGTCATTGAGCATTTTTATGTAATAATATATAAATGCAGACAGACTTCCACTTACTTCCCCTCCTGTCCAGGATGTCTTACTGACCCAGTCACATGGAGGAGTCCTCAGATTGATCATAAAGTAACAGATTTGACAGAGGGAGCTGCTGTTATCCTACCATCACCTTTATCATCATCATCAGGTTAGTCATGCCAGTCACATCACCTGAGGTAGCATCAGACGCAGGTGTGAATCTTTAGCAATACGCAAGCCCGAGGAGACTTATCATGAGTCAGTAGTGATGCCCTACATGGTGAGCACATGCTATTACATTTCCTAAGGGCTCTTGCTTTGTAACACTGGAAATCTTAGCATTTATTTTTCTTATAGATGAGATCACATGTACAGGAACGCAGGAATGTATTGTCAACACAACAGCAATACACTAACAGATAAATAAAAGGAGCAAAACTTTATGTATGTTAGAGATGAGCGGGTTCGGCTTTACTCAGATTACTTGGTTCTCAAATCCGGATTGTGTTGGCTGTCCCGTGTTTTGGATAACCATTAAGATCCCACTTTGAGATCCAAGTAAATCCGAGTAAAATGGAACCCGCTCATCTCTATTTTTTGATGAATGATTCCTGGTGACGGTTTGAAATAAAACCGAAATGTTAAGTCCGTGAGTGCCGCTCTTACTACTACTTAAATACTACTACTTTTGAGAAGGCAACCGGCTGAACAATCAACTATATACCAAGAGTGTCAGTATATAGTCTACTATCTATCATCTATCTATCTATATATATATATATATATATATATATATATATATATATATATATATATTTCTCTTGACATTGTGTATAAGTCTTCCATATTTTGTTTTCCTTACTGCAGACTTCTGGCTTCATGTGCGCCTATACTATCAGGATAATCTAGTAACTGAAGTCACTACGCAGACAGCTGAAGGATGTCACATTGTCCCACTATCCTCATCCCAACGTGAATACAGTCTTGGTCCACCCGTTCCACTGGAGATAATCCCATTTCCATCCCCAGAGGATCTCCCATGCTTTCTGTCCCCGCAGATGCGTTTGGTTCTCAAAAATCTACTCATGCACACGGACAAAGGAGTTTTACTTTGGGTGGCACCAGAGGGTGTTTTTGTAAAGCGACAATGCCAGGTCCGTGTCTACTGGAGTGGTCCGCTAGCTGTGCACAATGACCGGCCTAACAAATTGGAGAGACATAAGACATGCAAGGTGTTGGACACAGAGCTTTTCATGAATGGTAAGATTCAAAAATAGAGAGGCGCACTAACAATACTAGGACTGTAGGGAGTGGGAAACAGAGAGGTAGTCAATGACACAGGAGATGAGGGCGAATCACTGGGATAGGGAGAAGGGGTATGGATCATTGGATAGACAGAAATTAGGTCTACAAGCATCAGATGGACCATTTAAGGTCGACATGGGTTAAGTCGACAGGGCCATTAGGTTGACACAAGCATTAGGTCAACATGGGGAAGGTCGACAGTCAAAAGGTCTAAATGGGGTGTTTCACCTTTTTTTGTTCCAAATAACGACACAGTTGACATGAAAACTAAAAAAGTGCACAGCTTCCCCTCGCACGGCTTGCAGTGCTCTCTATGCTTCGTGCACGGTGCCTCTCTATGCTCGCCACACTATTTTATTCTCCCACCAGGCCCTAGTGGAAGGTAGGGCATGAACTACCGCCTGTCAGCACATGTCGGCACATATTGACTCAAAAAAAGTGAAAAACCCACGTCGACCTCTTGACTGTTGACCTTCCCCATGTCGACCTAATGTCCCTGTTGACCTATCCCATGTCGACCTTCATGCATGTTGACCTTCAGTCTTGTTGACCTTCATGCATGTCAACCTAGTGATCGTATCCCAGGAGAAATGACACAAACTGTGATTGGCTCCAAATATCTCAAAACTAAAGCTGCAAAAATGAATAGACCTTAGTGCTGATATATCAGTTTTTTTTTACCCGGGTGTGGTATAGCTTGCAGAAAATGGCTTGTTAGACAGTCAAAAGGACGACATTGCCAAAAGGTCGACACATGAAAAGGTCAACATGCGTTTTCATGTTTTTTTGTCGACACCTCAGAACGTGGACCCCCCATTAGTGTAGTGATTCGCTCGCCATGCTTTGGGTCAGGTGCCTCGCTCTGCTATCACTGCTGCAGCATGGACGGTGTAATGGTTAGCATTACTGCCTCACAGCGCTGAGGTTATGAGTTCAATTCCCACCATGGCCCTAACTGTGCGGAGTTTGTATATTCTCCCCGTACTTGCGTGGGTTTACTCCGGGTGCTCCGGTTTCCTCCCACAATACAAAAATATGCTGGTAGGCTAATTCGCTTCCAACAAAATTATCTCTAGATTAAATGTGTGCATGTACATGTGGTAGGGAATATACCTATCACCCAGTGATGCCCTGTCCAAACAACATAGTGATATAAAATGATTTAATGACAGGACAATTACTCTTACACCTGCCTCCCACCCCTCTGTTGTAGAGCTTCAGATGCATGTGACGCGCAGTGGTCCAGAGCCCAATTACCAGATCCAGCTCTGTTTTGGTGAGGAGTTTCCAGATTCAACCATGGACACTAAAAAACTAATAACAGCACATGTGAGTATACCGCCTCTTCACCAACCAGTATGTGCAACACTTACAGATAGACACTTCTAAGTCCGCAAACCCGAGAGACAGTGATACATAACATGTACGCACACAGCGTATCTTCATACGGTCAGGATGCCAGCGGTCAATATACTGACACCGGCATCCTGAAGGAGGGAATCCCAAAAAAGGACAGGTGAGTATACTCACCCTACCCCCCCCCTAACCCACCCCTTTTGCAGCCTAACCCTAACTGTCTAACCCCCACACCCCACTGCCTAATCCTATCCTAACCTCCCCTGCCCTCCCTGCAACCTGACCCTAACCCCACCTTTTTGGTAGCTAACCCCCCCCCCCCCCCCCGTGCAGCCCAATGCTAAATTCCCCCTTCACACAGCCTAACCATAAGTCCCCCCAATAGTGCTGACTGCACCCCATTTTACCGGAAATATACCTCAGACATGCGCACATGTATACATTGAATATAAACCTCACATGTAAAAACCTGTAGAACTAAAGCATACAGTCACACATACATCGTGTATTGGCTACACGTTATGTGCGGGTGCGCTGTAGAGGAGCACTGTCTTGGTATTTGTTGTTGGAGTTACTGGGGTCTCTATATAGGTAGAATTCAAATGAATTCCTGAAGCTACTGTAACTGTTATGTGTTTACACTTAAACTTGTGTCACTAAGTGTAGGTGTATAGTACTTGTGTCACTAAGTGTAGGTGTATAGTACTTGTGTCACTAAGTGTAGGTGTATAGGTCTTGTGTCACTAAGTGTAGGTGTATAGGTCTTGTGTCACTAAGTGTAGGTGTATAGTACTTGTGTCACTAAGTGTAGGTGTATAGGTCTTGTGCCACTAAGTGTAGGTGTATAGGTCTTGAGTCACTAAGTGTAGGTGTATAGTACTTGTGTCACTAAGTGTAGGTGTATAGTACTTGTGTCACTTAGTGTAGGTGTATAGGTCTTGTGCCACTAAGTGTAGGTGTATAGTACTTGTGTCACTAAGTGTAGGTGTATAGTACTTGTGTCACTAAGTGTAGGTGTATAGTACTTGTGTCACTAAGTGTAGGTGTATAGGTCTTGTGCCACTAAGTGTAGGTGTATAGTACTTGTGTCACTAAGTGTAGGTGTATAGTACTTGTGTCACTAAGTGTAGGTGTATAGTACTTGTGTCACTAAGTGTAGGTGTATAGTACTTGTGTCACTAAGTGTAGGTGTATAGGTCTTGTGTCACTAAGTGTAGGTGTATAGTATATTTGTGTTGTGAAATGACAGAAAGGGGGATAAGAAAGGGATTTTTCGGTTGCAAATCCACAACGGCACCCAAAGATCTGCGCATGCGCATAAGTGAATGTGGGTGCTCCCAGGGAAACGCTGGGAGCACCCACATTCGCTGGGCGTCCCCATACGAACGGGGGTGGCTTTCTGCCTTCCGGGGGCGGGCAGCTGACATCAATGGCAGGCCTGCGAGGACATTCGGCAACCAGTGGGGGACGCGCATTCGTGTGGGTGGCGGGCGGCGTTACTTGGCGCGCAAGGCTGCTTTAGGAGTAAACCAGAATCAGGCCCTACATCCGACGATCAGCTGCATTGGTTGATTGTAAATTAGCCAATCAAAGAGACCTGCCCATATTACAGATCGAATATGTAAAAATGAATGCATTTAGTAAATTTCCCCCATAGTGTCTACGCTAGGCTAATTTCTTAGCAGGGTGCTGCTCCGTGTCTGATAAAAAATAGCAAAATGTGCCCTGCTAAAACAGCCTGAGCTATGCCATCCCCAGCCACAGGCCACAGGCCACAGTGTTTTTTTTTCTCCTTTCAGATTATTCACAACACAAAGATACTACCTCATTACATATCATATACAAGTTTATACCTATACTTTAGTGACACAAGTTTAAGTGCGAACACAAAACAGTAGAGCGTAGTGATCCAGCAACCAATGGGATGCCTGGAAATATACAGCAGATAAGCATAACTGAAATATACCCCTGTTATGCACCTGTACACCTCCTGTGGTGGAGTTGCTATCACTGCTGCTTACATGTGAACTATTTTGGTGATGAAGCAGGAGGTGTCATGCCTCCTTCGTGCATTACTGGGGTGCCGGACGGGGTCCCGACAGTCATTAACCCGACGTCGGGATCCCGACTGTTAAAACACAGACGGCCAGGTTCCCGACAGCTATTTTCACTCGTGGGGGTCCACGACCCCCATAAAGGGAGAATAGAATAGGTGGCGAGCGTAGCTCGCCACCGTGCCCGCAGCGTGGCGAGCGCAGCAAGCCCGCAAGGGGCTTTGTTGCGCTGGCCACGCTGTCTGAGGCCAGGCAGTCGGGATCCCGACGTCGGGATAATGACTGTCGGGATCCCGACTGTCGGTGAGTCATACCACACCCGCATTACTGATCTGAGCTGTGGCATAGCATCCTATGCAGGGGTGTAAAAAACCCTGGCACTGATCCGGGCTCTGCCTAACGGGGGGATGGGGTGTCAGCAGCAGGGAAAAGTAATTTTACCACCTCTCCAGGACTACTTTAAGCCGTGCAGTACGACTATTGTGCTACTTCTCTAACACATACTTTATCTGTAAATTCCATTCCCAGGTGGAGCCAGTGTTTGCTCGAGAGCTACTTGTGAAAGTAAATACTTTACAGAGGAAATGAATGAACACCCAAGCCATCAGTTTCAGTATTCTGCATTGACTACAGATCAATGATAGTCTTTGCAATTTTTTCCGTACACTGGATTATAAATTGTATTCTGACTGGACTCCTGTACCCAGTGCTATTTTTCAGCAGGAACCAGCAGGAACTCAGTTCCTGAACCTCTAATTAAATATGACATCATCAGGAACTGAAAATCTACTTTCCATAAGATAAGTTGTATTTTAGTCAACTGTGAGTGCCTTTGCTTCTAAATACAATATATAGATCTATCTCTCCCTCCCTTTCTCTATTATATGTATATTTTTTTATTTAATTGATCCCCCCCAGACCTGGAGTTCCTGGACCTATTGTTCCAGAAAAATAATACTGCCTGTACCTGCAAACTTCCTGGTCTTACAGGATCCCCAAAGCCTATAGATTGTAAGCTTGTGAGTAGGATCCTGGAACCTATTTGTCTATTTGTTTGTTATGTATTTCCACATGTAAGTAAAAGCACACACGTGTACCTTGAATATACACCTAAGACAGCAGCACAGACATTGTAATAGCATTACTGCCTCACAGCGCTGAGGTCATGGGTTCGATTCCCACCTTGGCCCTAACTGTGCGGAGTTTGTATATTCTCCCCGTGCTTGCGTGGGTTTCCTCCGGGTACTCCGGTTTCCTCCCACAACCCAAAAATATACAGGTAGGTTAATTGGCTCCCAACAAAAACTAACCCTAGAATGTCTGTGTGTGCGTGTACATGTGGTAGGGAATATAGATTGTAAGCTCCTCTGGAGCAGGGACTGATGTGAATGTTCAATATTCTCTGTAAAGTGCTGCAGAATGGGGGTTATTCTGGTTGATTCGATCAGATGCGAATTTGCATCCTTGCAAGTCAACCAGATCCTGCCTTGCGAATGGTGGTACACCCACCCACCATTCGCACGGCATGGAAATTGATGTTTTACATAAACATTAATTCACAGCCTGTGGGGGAACACCCACATCATTCGATGGTCGCCAACCATTGAGTGATGTGGAAGGTGCACGCACATCTAAGGTTGTTCAGAGCAGAGCTTAGATGTGCGTGTGCACTCTGAGGGAAGTGGGCAGGCAGCTGACATCTAGTGATGTCAGCTGCCCGCCCCCCGCACCCACATCATCAGCCCATTAGCATGAGAATGCCCATGGAACCCTGCACCCGCAAGGATGGGTGCGTGCATGCACCCAGCACATGCGCAGAAATGTGCATGCGCAAAGGAAAAATGTACACAAGCAGAGTGTTCTGGTGCTATGTGAATACAACTTAATGATAACAGATACATATATATTATATTCTGACTGTTCCCTCTGAAACGCTGTATATTCTATTCTTGGCTCTTCCCTCTGTACATGTGTACAATTCTGTTTTAGCTGTCCCCCAGTTTTTACCTATGGGCTGCAGGGCTGCTGTATGGGGGAGGACATTTTATGATGGTCCATTTCCAAATCAGCAGTAGCCAGAGGGGGAAGCTGGGACCGCACCGCAGAGAAGATCTGCAGGTCCCTGCTGCTAAGCGGAGGGGTAAGGCATGGGGGGCATGGGCGGCCGGGGGGGGGGGCTGCTGACAACGCTTCCAAAGAAGCAGTAGCTGGGAGCCGGGACCGCAGCGCAGACAAGTAAATCTGCAGGTCCCGGCCACAGCACGGACGCAGTGGTGGCGGCGTTGGCGTTACAATAGCCCCGCAGACCCCTGGTGCCCGCACTTACACAGTGCCTCCCCGCTACCGCGGGGTCTGCAGGGCTATTGTTACGCCACTGCTGCCTGTCCACTCTATACATGTGTACACAGGGGTGGATCTACTGTGAAACTATTGAAGCTTAAGCTTCAGGGCCCCTAATTGCCCTGAAGCAACTATTTTTTTTAATGAGTGAATTTTTTTAAATGGTTGGATTTTCTTTAAGTGCGGTATTAAAATAAGGTTATTTTATTGATAGAATCATCACGGGTCTTGCTTGTGCAAAATGAATCTGATTTTCACCTCTTGCTGTTATGTACAGTATGGCAATAGCTTGTCACCAATAACACCACGACAGCCAGACTTCTAGTATAGCCTAGCTGCTATCACAGCTTGTATGCGCATCGCTTATTACCATGGGAGCTACTGGGATTTGTAGTCTAGCCCTCTGATTTGCGCTCTGTAGATAGCATGAAACATGTATCCGTTTGGAGTGGACTACTATTCCCGAGAGTATTGTGAGGTGATTATTACTGGAGATTACGCTAGAACAGAGTGATAGTACTCTAGTTTTGTTATTTATTCAATGTAATACTAAGTTTCGTCTCCACCATCGAATGATTTTTCCTCTGTGCAGACACATGCGAGTGGATGTGTAAGC
Source organism: Crinia signifera (assembly GCF_055691185.1). Classification (NCBI taxonomy): domain Eukaryota; kingdom Metazoa; phylum Chordata; class Amphibia; order Anura; family Myobatrachidae; genus Crinia; species Crinia signifera. The sequence continues at coordinate 102,822,578 of NC_139222.1, read as the reverse complement.
GTTCACATCTTCTCGCATTGTAGCGCTGAGATTTGGGTGATGGGGGGTGTGTTTGATGGGACAGCGTTTACCTGCTCACTAGGCAGCGAATATGTGCAGCTTAGCAGGCAGATCTGAATTAGGCCCTAAGGTGCAAATGCCTCACATGCCTGGTGTCAAATCCAGCTATACGCCCCCTTTATGAAGAACGGTTCCGGGTTCCACCTACCAAACCCCACAGCATGTCAGTCATGACTGAGGCACTGTGGTTGTGCAAGACCCATTGTACACTTGCCCAGAATGGGTCTTGCACCATCAGGTTTGCATACAAATATGATCAGGCCCACAGTCCATAGTTACATGTTCATGTTTATTTCTTACTTACCACAATATTGGCTATGCCTTCATCTGTACAGTATATAGTATTTGGTTTGTATGTAAATATATTTTATTTGTAACTTGTAGCCAGGGCCGGCTACAAGTTCCATCTCCCGCAGCCCCTTCCTATGGTTCTCTAGATCCCCTTTCCGCAATTCTCCAGGCCATACTTGCCTCTTGCTGCTTGATCCTCTGCATGGCTCCTCTGCAATACATCAGCACATGATGATGTCACGTTTAATGCCCTGGTTTTGTGCTGACACAACTGATAAACCTGGTTTTACATCTTCAGACAACAGTATTCTATTGTATGTGATTTATGTATCTTTTTTTAGTTCCTTCTGAGGAACTCAAAAAGATACACTGAGGCTAGCACAGAAAATCTACAATCTACTGTATAAAGAGTTTATTTTTGTTATGTTCTTTTTGTTCAAATATATACAATGGATACACATTCAATCTGTTTCAAAATGTATTCCTTTATTTTATTTATGATTACATTTCATTGTACAGTAATTAACAAGTGTTTCAAATCATTATACAGATTGTAAGCTCCACTGGGGCAGGGACTGATGTGAAAGTTCAAATATTCTCTGTAAAGCGCTGCGGTATATGTGTGCGCTATATAAATAACTGGTCATAGATAATAAATGGTAATAATAATAACTTGTCAGACAAAATAAAGACATTAAGCCAGGGGTTCCCAATCTTTTTTGATTCACGGCACCCCAGAGAATCAGAATTTTTTCACGGCACCCCTAGGTCCCAAAAAAATTAAGTAGATTGGGTTTATATGCGATTCTTAGCGGCAGTTATGTGGTAAAGGGCAGGATTTGCTTCTGTTTGTACACATTCTATGATTGGCAGCCACCAGCACTGGTTTTGCTCATAAATAATTAACCATTAATAATTCGAGTTTGTCCTAGACCACCAACCCGCGGCACCCCTGCATGTGTCCCGAGGCACCCCAGGGAGCCACGGCACACAGTTTGGGAACCACTGCATTAAGCCATGGACTGTGGTAACTATTTGCAAATTTAATGAAGAACAGGTCAACAACGTACTGTTGATGAGTTGAAAATTTTGGCGAAAAATAATGTCATATGAACATTAGCATACAGTACTGCATATGGGAGATATGCCCCGTACACACTATTCAATGCCTCGCTGCAGATTCGATCCCAATGTGCGGCCCTGCAGCTTCTCTTCAGTGACTGTAGGGCATGTCAGAGGTTGCGATCCAGGCATAGAAGGTGGTGAGTATGGTTTCCTTCCACAGATACCCAGAACTTGGATTTCTACTGGACCGATCTACATACAGTATCAAAATAGGCAAGTTGGTATGTGTGGGCTATGTATGAAATAAAGTTGTATTTTTCTGCTGTGTCAGTGTCTTTTTTTTTTGCCTATTGGTTGTTCTGTGGAACAAAGAGTCTCAGCATGGGCCGCATGCTGGGATTTTTGGTTCTCCAAGTCCCACTATGCAGCCCTGGTTTGCTGGGACTCATAGTTCCACAGCAGAACCCAATCGGTTTATCTTTCATTTACAATAACATCAGCCCGGTGCCCAAAGCCCAGGGGCACCAAGGACAGCCCCAGGCTTCTGCCTGGGCAGGGGTAACTCTGGAAGGCTTTATTGGGGGATCCCCAATCCTCCCGGGTCCCTGCCTGGGCTGAACAGCCACGGGGATGAATGCTTTGGCCAGGGGAAATTACATAAAATGTTCCCCCCGGCTGTGGCATTACCCTGTTGGCTGTTTGTGCCCAGTGCTGCTTTTCAAAATACGGGGGACCCCTAGTCATTTTGCCCCCTGTATTGTGGGAACCAGGGCCGGCCCTTGAGCCTGGTGCTGGTTTTGATAATAAAAAAATTGTTTTGTTGTGAAATTTTTTCACAATTAAATGACAACACTGCAGCCCACTAGACCTATAGGAGGAACGCCTTTTCCTGTGGGAATAGCATACAAAAACAGTGAATAGTTTGGTGCAAGTGTTGTAAAAGATGTTCCACTCAAATACCTTATAGGTTAAAAAAGTGTACACCATTTATTTGAAATATACTTACATTGAAAGAAAATATATGGACCACAACTTAATATCCGGTACAATAGAATGACAAGCAATCAAATGCAGAAAATATACCTCACCCTAATTAGGTGCTGCGGTGGGCTATACTCATATGTATTCGATTCACCGTTTGTTTTTTTCGGCGAATCGGGCTGTTTTCACTCCTTGCAGTGAATCTTTTTCACTGAAAATGTGATTCACCCTATTCACTGTTCACCTAAAGCGAACAGTGAATGCCGGCCAGTTCTCCAATTCATGCTCGCTGCAATTCGCTGGTGTATTTCAATGAGGTTTTCACTGGGATTCGCCAAGAGTGTATTCAATGCTAGGATGGCGAATTGCTTTCTCCCTGATTTTTGCCATGATTCACCATTTTGCATTCGACATCTTTTTTAAGTGAACTGGAAAGTGATCTTTTAAAATAAAGGGTTTTATTTTAAATCAGAATTTTTTTTCTGCGAAGGGGCATGCTATTTTTATTCCTGTGCTTGAAGCACATTAATATATATTTAATTTTTATTTTTTTTACATTCGCCAGCCGGGAGCTGCTCATTAGATATTCATATATTCACTGCTCCCGCTCATTACATATTCACATATAAACAGGATTCACTGCACATGCTGAATCTCCTCATTGAATACCGCCCAAAGTCTGTTGCACCACCGAAGATGGCTTAAGGGGCGAAGTACCGGATAATGTTCAAGTGCATCCAAAGCGCCTCTTTGTAAATGTATGTATTTAGCAGCTACGCGTTTTGGAGACCAAGTCTCCTTCCTCAGGCTAGATATAAATTTTAGTTACTATGCCCATATTTATACCCATCTTAATGGGTTGCAATGAATTGAAATTCCCTCTTCTGCGGTAGAAGGGGCAAAGGGATGACAGTGGGAAGAAAGTGGATCATATACCATTCCCGCACCAGAAAGATTAAACTTCTGGCTGCTCACTGTCAGCCCGACTGCTCTCCTCCTCTACCCCGCATCCTAGGCTGGCTACTCAGTTTTAGTTGCGCTGGCAGGAGCCAATACGCACTATAGAGAGGGGCTGCCTTAGGCAGCCTTACTTCTTATTTTTAAACTTTATTTTTTTTTCTTATTTTAACACTGACTTGGTGTCAGTGACGGCAACAGCACTGAGGGTCTGTTATACCCCTGTGCTGCCCCCCCATCACCCGAGCCGAGCAGTCGCACACCACCCACGATGCATGACCGAAGGAGGTATATCCGGCTGGCCCCGGGTACTGATTGACCGCAGCCGCGACTGGGCACCGGGACACCATGGAAGCAGGTGAATGGTGGCGAAAGAGCCCGGCGAGGGGGATCGCCGGTCTGCACTAGCAGGCAGCTGGACAGGTCCACCTTCCATCCCGCTGGACCACCAGGGAGTCTTTGAGTGTGGGCAGCGGCACCAGTAAGCGGGGCCGCCTGGCGAGCGCCGGATCCCTGCCATTTTACAGGCGCTGCATGAGTTATATCCCTGGCAGCAGTGGCGGATTAAGCACGGGGCGACAGGGGCCCCACACATTTGGGGCCCCCACACCAGCACTGCTGCCAGTGTGGGGCTCCTGTCGCCCTGTGCTTGGGCAGCACAGGCGGGCAGGGGGTCCTTGCAGCGGTCTGGCCAGTCAGTGCCGGCCGGGGTCCCTGCCGCAAATGGGAAGTCAGCAGCGGGGTCCATTCGGCGGATGGAAACTAGTAGCCAATACCGCTACTACTTCCCATCTGCTGCAGGTACCCAGACGCTGACTTCTCATACACAGCAGGGACCCCGGCCCGGCGCTGACTGCCCAGACCGCTGCAGAGACCCTCTACCCGCCTGACCATGTACCGTACCAGCCTCGCCTGGGGGGGTTTGTCTGGGGGAGAACACACAGCCCCTCATCTAGAGACAGGAACTAGGATATTCCCACGTGAGTTTCCTGCTCTGGTCTCTTCCTGCCTGCCAGCTGCACATGCAAGAGGGACACAGAGAGCTCTCAGCCATTCCAGGGTTCCATCCCTTCACTGCCGGGCCATCTGGGCAATTCAATTCCCCTTCTACCTCTCCTACAAGGACCTCAGGTTACAGTGATTTATGCTCCTGCAGACCATAGTGCTTTGCAGAGCCCATTGACAGATATTTATTTGTATTGTATGCCTTTGTATGTGTGCTGTATCTCTCCTACTGTTTTAACACTATCACTGCCTGTCAGACATATATTGTGTTAATTGCTACAGTTAGCTGCCTCTTGTACAATGTCAGAGGACAGCGGTGATGACACATGGGCCCTTTTATTGGTATCCTGCACACATTGCATAGCGGGTGTCCCCCAGCTTGTGGAGAGGTTATGCCAACAATGTATTAAGGCGCATGCGCAGCCCCCAGCGGCAGCTTCCTCTCAGGAACCTGCCTGGGCCCAGCTTACCCAGTGCATAAATTGCATATTATGTGCAGTTTACTATTTAAGATGACTGACATTCCACAGAAATAGCTCATTGTGTGATTGGATAATCAATCTAAAGGCCCCCATACACTATCCGATTTTGGGATGATTTCATCCGATTTCGGCCGATAATCGGGTGAAATCGGCCCAAAATCGCAGGTGTGTGATATCTTGTCCGATCCGATGCACGGTCCCGTCAGTGGCGTAACTATAGCGGTCGGGGGGGGCGCTGTGCATATGGGGGCGCCGGGGGGGGCGCTGTGCATATGGGGGCGCCGGGGGGGCTGCGGTGCTATAGTAATCCCCCCGCTCCCCATCCCCAGCATGCTTACCTGTCCGCGTGTCCCGGCTCCCCTCCTGGCTTCAATCAATGCTATGGAGACGGACCACGATAAAATGGCCGCCCCATAAAGCAGACTGTTCTCTGAAACTGTCTGCGGTATGGGGGTGGCCATTTTATTGTGGTCCGTCTGCATAGAATTTATTGAAGCCAGGAGGGGAGCAGGGACGCCCGGACAGGTAAGCATGCGGCAATGGGGGAGGAGGCATGGGGGGGGGGGGGTGGGGGCAGCCGGCCGGACGGGTGGGGAGGGGGGGCGCCCCCCATTAACGGCGGGGGGGGGGCGCCCCAAACAAAACAAAGCTACGCCGATGGGTCCCATGCGCATCGGACCGGATCAGGGAGGTCGGACGGTCAGTACATACGATCACGTCCGACCTCCCTGTATGCATATGCCTACCCACCTGACAGGCATATGCATGCAGACACCGGGGGAGCAGTGGGGCGGGCAGCGGGTCCCTGAGCGCCGGGGAGTGCTGACCTGGCTGGGCGGTGATAACAAATAGCAGCAGCGAGGACGGGACGCGCAGTGGCGGCTATTCGATTTTTAAAATACCTGTCAAATGACCAGCCGTTCTTTGATTGGCTGAGAGCTCTCTCCCAATCAGAAAACGGCCGGTCATTTGACAGGTATTTTAAAAATCTAATAGCCACCACTGCGCGTCCCGTCCCTGCTGCTGCTATTTGTTATCACATGCCCGGCCAGGTCAGCCAGCAGCACTCGCCGCACCCGGCACCACCTCCCCTCCCGACTACCGCAGCGCTGCTGATATATATGAACATCACCGCCCGGCCAGGTCAGCACCGCCCGGCCAGGTCAGCACTCCCCGGCGCTCAGGGACCCGCTGCCCGCCCCACTGCTCCCCCTGATGAGAGCACCGCCGCCCCCTGCCCCTCACCGCCCGCCCCCTGCGCCCCGACATGTGATAAATCACAAGCAATTTATCACATGTCAAATTTGGCTCATCAAGTGCCAAATTGTGTGTGAGCCTCCCGGGGAGCTCCCGGGCGGCTCACAGGAGAATTGGGTCCGACTTGTCTTAAGGACAAGTCGGCCTAATGTATTGGGCCTTAAGAATCAGAGCATTTATCTGGTCTGACAATTGATTGGCAGTGTGTTAAGCTGGGTACACATGAGATGATGTGTCTACCCAGAAAGTTAGTGAACAACAGGATCTGGCGTGTGAGTTGGCATCAGCAAGTGCATACTCACTTACTGATGCTGGCAGCCACAAAGCAGTGACCATGCTGTATTTGATAGCATTGCACTCGCTAACTATGTCTTCTGTCGACGCTGCATGCATCGGAAGGAAGCGGCAGTGACAAGCATTAGGTTGACACCACTAGGTCGACATGCAGATAGGTCGACATGAGTTTAAGTCGACATGCTTTAAGGTCAACAAGACTTTAGGTCAACAGGGTCATTAGGTCAACATGGGTTAGGTCGACAGGGTCATTAGGTTGACATGGGTTTTTTTTACTGTTTTTTGAGATGACATGTGCTGGTATTTCATGCCCTGCCATCCACTAGGGTGTGGTGGGAGAATAAAATAGTGTGCCTGAAGCATGGCGAGCGGACGTAGTGGTACGTTTGGTGTCCATATCGACACAACATGTGCCAACAGGCGGTAGTTCATGCCCTACCATCCACTAGGGTGTGGTGGGAGAATAGAATAGTGTGCCGAGCACAGTGAGCCATGCGAGGGGAGGTAGTGGTACGTTTTGGTGTCCATATCGACACGACATGTGCCGACAGGCGGTATTTCATGCCCGACCATCCACTAGGGTGTGGTGTGAGTATAGAATAGTATCCGAAGCATGGCGAGCGCAGTGGTACTTTTAGTGTTTATGTTGACTGTGGGTAAAAACTAAATAAAAATATATAAACATGTTGACTTTTTCACTGTCGACCTAATGACCCTGTCAACCATACCCATGTTGACCTAGTTACCCTGATGACCCTGTCGACCTTATGACCCTGTCGACTTAAATGCATGTCGACCTAAACACATGTCGACCTAATGGTGTCGACCTAATGACTGTCTAACAACTTGCTGGTGACCAACTGATTCACACCCGCAGGGTGGCCAATAATTTGTGGAATTATGGATCACTCAGATATATCATTAATCACGTACAGGGAGAGGATCCTGAGATCGGGTGTGCATTATTAGATAGACATTGTCTTGGTAGACAGTCAATAGGATGATCCCAAAAGGTCGACATACAGGGTTAACAGGGTCAAAAGGTTGACATGGGAAATGTCGACAGGGTCAAAATGCAATCACTTGACTTCTCTTTGATGACCCTGCGACTACCAATGCATGGTCGTTTGCACAGTGCAACTCAGAAGCTAAAGTGAGCATTATATGAAGATAGAATTAGCTGCTGGGGCCAAACACACAGACACTATAATGTATTGGTGCCGTGTCCCCATACCTTATATAGATGATGCCGATGCAGATTAGTGTCTGAGAACAGAGTGCATCTTCTGTGTGTTCACTGCACATACTGCAAAACTGACCAAACTTGGGTACAGTCGGTAAAGTGTTGCCTGCATTTCAAGCAGGTCTGTGCTAAAGTCTGAAGAGAACCAACCTGGGCTGTATCAGGTGTTCTTATTGGTAGTTCAGTTCAGTGAGGGTATGACAATAGGCGTGAAAAAAATTAGATGTGTTCTGTGTCTATCTCGAAATGATGCCGCAGGTTACCTATTCTTCAATCCACGTGTTCTTGCTGGACATGATTAATGAACTACAGTAGCTTTGACATGTGACTCGGCTATATCTAAAGATAGCCGCTATTTATGCTGGGACAGTGTGCTGTCCCCCTCCGTACTCTGGCAGTGAGTAGTCATCAAAGCCCCGCTAAATGTTTACTGCTCTGTCAGGTTCCGACAGATAAACAAGGACCTATTGCACGGTATATTTGTCACTTGTCTGTGTACAGTGTGTGCTAACTGTATTTAGCGGTGTAACAATTTCAACAATGCTGACAATTCTGATTGAAACAAGATTCTCAATGCACAACAACTATAGCTGTAGTTTCCAACATGCCTGCTGACCAGTCTGTACCGTTGGGTCTGATTCAAATGTGGACACTACAACCATCGCTGCAGCTGCTACTCTGTCCCTTTCTCTTCTACCAAAGCGTTCACTTTATTGTCTTTTGTTTAATGCAAAATATCTTTATTAGTTTTCATAACAAAAAATAAAACCAAAAGAAATCATAGTGAAGTGAAGTGGCTATAGTAGGTGCTTGGGGCCTCACTGATGAGGATGAATTGTAGCAAACCAGCAATACAGATATCCCTTGTATATGTTCACATAGTAAGTTCTGATGCCATATAATGACGATAAGAGGAACTTGTGTATTCTACGTGATCCCCATCTTGTACATTGTCATGTCTAACATAATTCAGATTTCTGTGACCTGCATAAAGGCAATGACTTATTGCCACATCCTATACAATAAAAGCATAGCACTGATCTGTGGGAGGGAATTCAAGTGTTTTGCAACCCGGCAGCCGCTAGATCAGTGTTTTTCAACCACTGTTGAGCTGTTCTCACGTGTGCCCCCAGAACTAGAGATGCCCAAATCAGTTTACATCCACCACCGGTTCAATTGTTATTTACTGGTCTCTTCTTTTCATGTAAAGGGCCAATGTAGTTTATTTTTGTTACCTGTGTAGACCAGTGTGATTGCTTTTTATATGGAAGCCAATAGGTTTGTTTTTTTCCTGTGGGGGGCCAATGTGTTTTGCCCTGTGGGGATCTCATGGTGTGCCTTGGCAATTTTAAAATCTTATTTAGTGTGCCGCAAGGTAAAAAGGTTTAAAATCACTGCTCTAGATGGTGTCCGATGAAGCAATTCAGCCGCTGCTGACATTACTGTTATCATGTTGGATGGGCTGGTAACTAACGCTTTTATATTGTCACAGAGCTTCAACACACCACACCCAAATCTAACTCTTATCTATACATGTTACATCTGCCCCACCATGGTTTTGCCCATTTTGAGAACACATTTGTATTGAGCTTATATCTGAATAAGGCCCTTTATACGTTATGATCATAGGCGTGCGCAGCACATTTTATTAGGGGGTGCACTGTCAAAGCGGTGTGCCTAGCACAACCTATTGGGCATGTCTAACACCGCCATTGGGTCTATCTAACACTGCCAATCAGGCGTGCACTCACTACAATATAAAACGTCTCTCAGCCACACCATTATATCCTGCCTATTTCAGTTTTAATCTTCTAATTACTTTGTGTAACAGTACATGCAAATAAAGTCAAAATCATATCTGGTTGACATAGATATGTAGTGATCAGAGCCAGATTAAGGTCTAAATGGGCCTGGAGCTGAAAACGATCAAGGGCCTATTATGCGCAATATTAGGGGTTGTGGCCAGCACCTAATAATGTGGGGGGCGTGACCAGTGTTCTGGTTGGGTGGTCTGCTCATGGGTGTGGCTCTATTTGTGTAAATACTTTCAACTAATTATATATGCCTGGAAAAGGCAGGGGGCTTGCATAAGAAAAATGCAGGGAGATATATTGGCGGGTGCCCTCCAAAGGTGCACCCGCAGGACGTCAATGTACTAAGATACTTGCGGGGTGAGGCGGCACTCCAGTCATAAAAAGAATAGTGAAAGCTGAAACTTGGTAGACAACATTTCAGCACCTTTTATGTGGTCACCTAAATTTACCACACCATATACCCCTTATACAAATCATGCATCACAATAGTAACCCCCTTATACTGTACTTGCCTCTTACACATTATACCACATGGATTGAGCCAAAATACACACTATACCAGGTATGTCCAAACAGTGGCGCTCCAGCTGTTGTGAAACTACACGTCCCAGCATGCCTTGACATAGTTTTAGCATTCTCTAATAGCAAAACTGTGGCAATTTATGATGGGACTTGTAGTTTCACAACAGCTGTAGGGCCATAGCTTGGACATGCCTGCACTATACCAAACAGATTGAGCAATAATGCACAATATGCTTCATAAACAGGGGCATTGCGTGCCAAAGGCGCACATTAAAAATGTACACCATAATGCCCATTACATGTTAAGCCACACACCATAATTTCCATTAAAAATTATGCTACATAAGTGTTGCTTACCTACATTATTGTCAGGGGTTCCATGCTCATTGCCAGGGGTTCCATGCTCGTTGCCATGTGGGATTACATGCTCATTACCAAGGGGAATACATGCTTGCGGTAACTGGGGGACAGCCGCCGCCGGGCAAAAATGACAGCCGGGTAGAGAGCAGGGGGCTGCCCGGCTGTATTTAGAGCACTGCAGGTCCCGGCTATTTGAAATAATACCCCTTTCACACCAGAAATTGCAGGGATTTACCCGGGAATATGGTCCCAGGATCATGCAGGGATATTCCCGGACTGGCCCCTTTTACACCAACCTAGTCCCTGCATTTTCTGGTGTGAGGGGGAGAGAAAACCACCCCCGCCTCCCTTTAAACAACCAGCTATATCTTCTGAACCAACTGACCCCTTTAAATGTGGGCTTCGAATGATTTTGGTCCCGTGAAACTGGGCCATTTGGTTCCAGAGAAATCTGTCCTCAAACAACATGAACAGCCATGAAATTACATTTCAGAAATGAAAAAAAATTGGTTTACCCACAATATTTCTAGAACCCATGAACCCATATGGACCAGGTATCAGATTGAAGGCACAGCTATTTGGAATCGACTGAGATTAACCTTGAGCTTCTGTGATGCCAGAGGGGGAACTGGCAGCCGTTGGAACCAAGTGGAGGTCGGAATAAGCGGGTCATGTTATCCTATGGGGAAAACGTTCCAGGTTTGCCTGGCGGTATCTCCGGTTCCTGGGGGGCTAGTGATGCGGGGCTGGACTCGTTGGAAAGCCCTGGCCCTCAGCTACAAAATGGGCCTATTTGGAGAGTGGGCCTGGAGCTATAGCTCCATCAGGTCCATTGTTAATCCGGCCCTGGTAGTGATATGACAATGGTGTAATACAATTAATAATGCAAAACACACATTATTGATTGATGGGCGCTTGTTTTAATGGAATACAAGTCTAAAAAGCAAAAGCCTTTGGTAAAAGCAGCAATAAGTGTGGGGGTTTGGGCACAGCATTAGGGGGTGCCTGTGCACCCTTAACACTCAATGTGTGCACACCTATGGTTATGATGTATGTGTCTGAAGCGAAAAACATAGTTTCCTTTTGTGGAACAGTGCATGCAATGTGCTGTAACACATAGCAATGAATTACATTTTTTCTATAATTTTTCCAGCAGTGTAAAAATTATATCTGGAAATCTGATTGGTTGTTTACACTTTTGGACGTTTGTCCTATATAAGTGAACAAAGTGGTTATGAACTTACAAAGTGCTTATTAAATATAATATTATTAACCCTCAGTGATAAAACAGCAATTAGCTCTGGCCTTTTGATTGCAAATTAGACGGTGAAAACAAAGGTGGGTTGCTATGGTTACTGCTCATTTTTTATTTTTTGTAAATAACTTCTTATTATGGTCACCCTTGAAACATTTAAGGATGTGTCATTGAAAAAGTTACAAGTTAGCACCATCACACACTGAATATGCCCAAGCAAATATTAATCTTGCTCAATAAACCAACCAATAAGACAGTGGTTCCCAAACATTTTGGGATCATGGTGCCCTAGAGTATCAGAATTTTCTTCATGGTACAACTTGGCCAAAAGAGACACTAGAGGACCAATCCTTGTCCAACAACGCATGATAAATGCCATTCAATGTTTTTACAGCATCACAATCAGTAGGAGGACATACAGGGGGATTTTGCTAGGTATAGAGGTAAAATAAACAGAACAATCCTCTTCCGGTGTTAATTTGACAGAATATTCATATGTGCTGAAACTGCAATCCTTAAAACAAGTCCAGACACTGGAGATTCAAACAAAGCTAGGGATCCATCACACAGTCATGGGATATCTTAGTTTGCTATGTGCTCCTCATTCAGCCAGCGCTGGCAAACAGCTGGAACTACTGATTTTCAAAAATCGGTTTGCTGCGGTCACGGCAAATACGTTTTTCTGTTGGGAATAAAAGAGGAGAATGCATGTAACGTGTTATGTAACAATTTTCAGATTTTGTCTTTTTTTTTTTTTTTACGCAATCAGTGTTTATTATGATAAGGTAATAAACATACATGCATTGAAGTATGAACATTTTCAACGGGACTACAAAGAGTAGGAAGATTATCAAATCAAGATTGCGTGTAGTCCATATTAAGATTGCTAACAAATACATGTATTAACATTTTAAGTTGAGAAAAATAACACATTTTAGTGTAAAAAAAACATACAAACATTAGACAGGAAAGTAATGTAGAGATAGAAGGAGGTAGAGGGAGAAAGACAAAAGAGGGAAGCGGGAATAGCGGGGAGAGGTAGATTCCAACCAGTGTCATATCATGGCTGTGGGGCATGGGTCAGTGAATGGTTGTCGACATATGATGCATAATCACGACTTTCTTTAAAGTGCAACCAGGGGAACCAGGTGGTGGTAAATGTATTAGAAGGTAGTTTGGATTTTGTCTTTTTTAATGTATGAAGGTGTTATGATCTATGGATTATAGTAGCAATGTTATTTTAAATTATTTTTTTGTTGTCAAACTTGCTATGCCATTTCAAATAAATTATCTTTCATTCTAAAGGGGCCAATTCAATTGAAGCGCATGCCTCCTACTGGGCATTGAAACTAATGGGGGTCTATTGGAGCTGTTCAACTGTTGCTCTGATCAGAAGCCCATTAGTAGCTAATATGCCTTATAGCTATGGTTTGGCTGTGCCAAACCTGTCTAAAGGGCTTGGCTTGGACATTTACTGGGTGTCTGATCGGAGAAACGATTGCATAGCTCACACGGAAACCATTCAACCAGTGCAGAAATTCGAAAAATGTCAAGTGGTTAAATAGGTGAGAATGAAGGGACATGCCGTGAGGCCGAATAAGCTTATAGGTAAAGTATAAACAACAAGCATAACCTATTTTGGACATTGACCACATGTGAGAATAGCTAAACACATAGAACTCCCAACATGACCCATACCAGGAGGGAAAAAGTTCCTGGACTTCCTTGTGGAAAAACTCGGAAGATAATGGTAATGCAGGAAAGAAACTGGGAAATCCAAGAGAATGTTCAATGATGGGTAGTACAAAATTAATTTATGGTGTATCAAAGACAGAAGTTTAGCCCAATATAAGGGGTCTTTTCTGAGGTTCCTGGCCAGGATATACAGAATTATGATAAAGCTTAAATGATAAAATTTAGCATAAGGTACTCCTAAATCCCAAACCTTCCAGCGTCTCCTCATCATGTATTTGCGCAGCTCAATCTGTGATTTCAAGAGTCGGTTGCAGAGTTTGGCCTTCCTCGCAAGGTCGTTGAGCCAAGGGTGTTTCAGACACTGTGCAGCACTCATGCGTCCACTAACAATAAAGAAAGGATTATTATCTAATAATAGTTTTGAATGGAAACTTACTGCAAAAAGACAGGCGGTTGTTGTTCCTATGGTTGCTCAGTATGTCCAATGGTATTTGGTTGCCAATTTCAAAAGAACCGTGTCGAAACACCTGCAAACCCCCAACACACCTGCTGACTTAGGTCATCTTGCCTGTAACTGTCCAGAAACACCTGTCAGAGCTGCATGGTTGTCCATGCAGTTCTGATCTGTCTTATGACCATAAGGACACAAGCAAAACAATGAATGCTCACATCTGATATTTTATTTGCATATACTTCTCAATCAGCAGGCCCTATGTCCTTTATCTGGTCTCCATTCCCTTTCTCTGTGATGCAGTTATTGCCTGCCTTTCTCTGTACTGAGAGCAATGTTGCTACATGGTAATGTTGCATGCACTAGTTCTTAGTTCTGATAAGCATCCAGTATATTGGCCTGCATAATATACTGTCAGAACACTTAATGTCCCGTATTATCAAATTCAGCAATAGACTGCAATATTCTATTTTAGACAACAATAAGGCAAGGTACATATGCAGTTAAAAGTATATAAGGGCTTATATCTGACTCATTATATCACTCTCCTTACTTACTTCATCACTACCTCTAAAAACAGACATACAGTAGCTGGGCTCTCCAATCTAAGCCATGCTCCATTTAATCCTGGCTCTTCTTTCTACTTTGTGACAAAATGTAAATGTGCTGGGACTGGAAGAGACAGGTGTAACGCATTCATTTCTAATGTCATATCTGCCTTTTTTGGAGGGAGTAAAGTGATAGGTCAATCAAAACCCTATATGTACGATCATTGTTATCTCATGCAATTGTCATATATTATTGCTGATATAGGTCTTCAACCATTTCAATGGTCGGGGGGGGGGTGATCCAGATGTCAATTTGAATCCTTTCCGACCCCAAGCTGGGGCATAAAGATGAGTGGATTTGCTGCTAGATTTTAGACATGGGCAGTACGCACTGTGTTTGCTTATTTATAGGCTGTGAACAGAGCTGGAATCTGCTGTGCCAAGTGGTTATACACTAATTTGTAGCCAGATGTGGAGTCAAATAAAATAGTTCATATAACCATTTAATTTTGGGACCCCAAGAGTCGACGACCCCTTTTTTCTGTGATCTAGAAATGGCAGTTTCTAATAACCCACATTGATTAACTGACAATCAGGATGTCAAACCCAGATTCTAGATCTACATTTGCGGTATAGACAGACATATTGTGCACCTATAGGACAACACAGGTTTACAATGAAACTCTAATCATCCTGTCTTGCTGAAAGTTCCCTATACTCTAGTTAAAACTTATTACTACTGGAGATGTGCGGATCAGTTCCAACCTGAATTTTGTGGATTCAAACCAATTTTAAATCTGAATTTTGGGTTTGGGTTTGAAAAAATATGATTTTCGCTGTTTTTATCTATAAGTAGTACAAAACCCAAGATTTGTAATTTAAATCAAAATGCCATACCAAAACACTTGAGGGTGGGTTTGCGAAACCAAAATATGAGGATGAAATTAGAACCAAAACCAAAACATGAGATCCCACATACATCTCTAGATGTTACAGAACAAACGGACAAGTGCTGGGGAGAAGGACCTAGCGAATGAGAAGAACTGTCAGTACTAAATAATTGGTTCTGACCTTTTGTCTCTAACCATAAGATGGGATATAAAGTCTTTGGCTTCTTCTGAAACTTGCTCAAAAGGTTCTTCATCAAAGTCTGTATTGCCGGTCAATACATTATTCAAAGTCTCTGTGTCATTTTCGCCCAGAAAGGGGGACAATCCACTTACCCTATAAGGACAGAAAACATCACTGACCTTGAAGAGATAGGATATATTGGCCTGGAAAGATAAGCAATACATTAATTCATGGGACTACATCAGGTCAATTTAGTCCAACAGTTCTTTCAATGAAAGCATATATTTCAAAGCAATAAGTAACAATATTATTGATATATTATAGACTCCCCCCTTTTTTCTGTATACTATGTATTATGCTAAATATGGAATATACAGTACCTTATAACTGTCCTGCCCTTTTTTGATAGTTCTTGAGTTATCTTATTATTTAGCACATTTTCCTAAGGCATCGTCTGACTCGTCTGGCTAGTTCTTGACTGCATGCAGTCAAGATCTAATCAGATCGTCATTGTTCTCACAGAGAACACCGATCTGCACAGATCGCTCGTGCATCACACGTGTGTCAGCGATGTGTGCTGAGCGATCACATCTACATAGCACAGCACAGGGCTCCCATATCCCTATTCACCCAACAGTTTAGGTGCACAGGTGCGCTCATTATTCACTGGCACATTTTAAAAGATCCACAGGTGGAGCTCAATATTTAATTTGTGGTTCTGTGTGTACACCTAGAAAATGTGAACTGTTGGGGGTACTTGAGGTTGGTACTGACCGATGTAGACTATGTTTACTCCTGCGTAACCAATGCAATACTCTAATATGTCGTAGACTATGTATTTCTCTACCCTTCTGGATGTGGTCTCTTTTTTCCTTTATGTACCCCTATTTTTTTGTGGTGAAAATGAATAAAAGCTATTGCGTAAAAAATAAGCACCCTTGTTCCTCTCTTCAACTACTGGACAATATCACTTCTTAATAATAATAATAATAATAATAATAATGATATTTATATAGAACTTTACTCCCAATAGGACTCAAAGTGCTTTACCATTGTCTTTACAGCTCAAAATACACAAAAACGTAACAGTAGGAATCAGTAAAATGCTTGAGTAAATAGGTATGTCTTTAGTCTATTTTTAAAGGATTCTACAGTGGGGGTTTCTCGCACTGTGCGAGGAAGAGAGTTCCACAGAGTTGGAGCAACAAAGTTGAAAGCTTGACCCCCAGATGAATTCAGGGAAATTCTGGGTACTGTTAGTAGTCCTTCTTCAACGGATCGTAGTAATCGAGTAGGACAGTAAGGAATCAGAAGCTGCTGCAGGTACCTTAGGCCCTGGTCATGTAGGGCCTTGAAAGTGAGTAAGCCAATCTTGAAAATGATTCGCTATTTTACAGGTAGCCAGTGAAGGGAGTAGAGAATGGGAGTTATGTGGCAGGAGCGGGGCTGGTTAGTTAATTAATAGTCTGGTGGCTGCATTTTGTACCAGCTGCAAGCGGTGCAATTCTTTTGATGGGAGACCCAGGTAGAGTGCATTGCAGTAGTCTAGTCGTGATGATATAAATGCATGTATGACTGTAGGCAGGTCTTCTGAGGGAATTAAGTGCTTGATTCTGACTATATTCCTTAGATGATAGAATTCATTCATTATTTTTGCTGTTTTGTAACAACCTCCATAACAATAACCCAGAGTCCTCCACTCCATTAGCTGAGTTATTTCTTCCATTATTTTAAAATAATAATAATAAGAAGAAGAACAATCATGATATAAGTAAAGTAAAGTTGCAGAAAAGCATATTCAAGTCAATAAATAAAAGTTATATGAAGGCAGATACCCTCTTTAGCTGTAAGGTACTGCTACACTATAAATAATATTGCAATAAGCCTGGGCAGTGGGAGTAGTTTATAGGGAACATCTTATTGATGCATAGCATGTCACTCATCACACAGCAGTTTAGTCTTGCAGTGATGTCATGAAGCCCTACCCGTCATTACATCTATGTGGTTGAGCTATGATGATACAAGTGACATCACCACGAGCTGGTCACCCTGAATCTGTAGTCTGCCTCTGAATATCCCAGAGGGCAGGTATACAAAGTCGGCAAGTATAATCCACCTACAAGTGCAAAATCACAAAGTACCACACTGTCCCACATACAAAATCATGCAGTTCCACACCATTCCATATTACATCATGTATGTGATGACACCAACACTCCACATGTCCGTTGGGAAAGAGATATAATCAAAATTGATAACTTCCGGTGATAGAAATTCGGGGGTCCCAAAAGATACTTTCAGTTTGTTCTGGGGTTTATACCTGGAGGCAAGATGGAGAAATTGAAAGGTTAGAAAACCTAATATTGAATAGTTATGTATGAGTAATGTACAGACATGTAATAATGTAATACATAGATGTGTTATAGCAAGAGACAATTGGTTATGCTCAATTGCATAACAAGGTGAGACACATACTTTGTAATCACACACAGATCATGCAAGCAACTTAACTTATTGCAGTACATATGGCAGACATACTTAAATGTCCATTCTAATGCAACTATACATGCATAAAATATGTTCTGTGTCAAAGATAAGTTAGAGGAAACTAAAACCTGGCCCAACAATGATTGGATGATGCAATGATGCATGTCTTCTATAGCAAGATGAGATGGTGCCTGAGCAAGGGTATGTTTCAGCACCCTTCCCCCAGCCATTTTTTCTTCTTATAGTAATGCTTCTTAAGTTCTTACACATTATGCCATACAAACCGTGATGCCTGTTACACATTATGCAACACATCGTAATGCCCATTGCACATGCAACACCGTAATGCTTTATTCACTTTATGCCACACGCCATAATGACCATTACACATTATGCCGCACACTGTAATGCCATTAGTACACATTATGGCACACACCATAATGCCTCTTACATATTGTGCCACACACAGTTATGCAGCTGACACCATTGTATGTCCCACACGCAAAAATGCTCCTTGCAAATGATGCCCCACAGTAAGGTTTCTAATTACTCATTGGCAGGGGTTTCATGTCAAATGATGTACTGCTGCTTATACACATAATGCCGCCACTAGAGTCGCTTGCACACATAATTGCTCCTGAAGTGCGACTTACCTACATGCTCGTTGCCATGGGTTTCATGCTTCTTGCCAGGGGTTACGTGTTCATTGCCAGAGGTTACATGCTTGGTGCAAGTGGGGTCACATGCTTGTTGCCAGAGGTCTAAAGTGATATCATTTGAGTTATGTGGCAAATTTGCCGTTTTGGGAATTTGTTATGTCCGAAATATCTGTCATTGTGAGCCCTGTAAGCATAGTGAGCCCTCTGTTGTAAGCATAATGAGCCCTCTGTTGTAAGCATTGTCTCTGTCAGTGCCGGTACTGTGTAAACATATGGATTAAGCTGTGTGAGCGGTGCTCCCTGAATTTCATCTGCACACTGACCCTCTGTAGTATACTGTATTGACCTGCACCTTCATGCTGGCAAGCATTTACTATTTTGATGTATGTGAGCAGGGTCTTTTAGTAATATTGAATTTATATGTTGCTCATTTTGTGCACTTCTTTCCATTTCTTTCTTTTTTTTTTTTTTTAAGTATAACTTACTGGATCTTAGTAGGTTCTTTTGAAGGAAGTGACACACATCGAGGAAAAAGGACCTGATTATACTTTAAAGGAGCTTTGCGGTGGGTATTCAAATGACCAATGTGGACAAATCTACTATCTGTCCTACTTTAGACAAAAATGTAGATTTAGACATGTATTTAATTTGCTAGGGATTATGAGGGGCCGTTCAAGTTAAAATTACGGCTCCTTGAATATGGTGTATGACGAGCTGGAGATGACATATGGAGAGATGGTTATGATATGACAAGCTGGATATGGTATACATCCTATCAAGCTCATCACACATCATATTCAGCTCTTAATACATCACATCCAGCTTGTTATACGTCATATCCAGCTCGTCATACATCATATCCAGCTCGCCATACATCATATCCAGCTCATCATACATCATATCCAGCTCGTCATACATCATATCCAGCTCGCCATACATCATATCCAGTTCGTCATACGTCATATATTCAGGGACCCATCATTTTGACTTGAACGGCCTCTTATAAGCATTAATTTCTAGCTGTATGTTGTCCTGAGAATGTAGGAATCTTGTCCACATCTTATAAATATTTAAGTGGCAGCATTCTACAGATTCACATATGTGTATTATTAATCTGAAGCTTCTGTGTTAATGTATCAATGGCATTGGCTTCCTATTTCTATTTTTTTCAAATGTATTCAATGTTTGTTAGAATTTCCATTTGACCAGAAAGCAAAATTTGAGATGTTCAATACAGAACAATCATCACATAAATGCGTATTTCTATTCATTTCTAATTTACATTCACAATATTATTTACATTCACAATTTTATCACTACAAATGTATCTGCAGCAACCGCAGACTCAGATAAATAGTTACTCAGGGGCAGATTTATTAAGCTCGGTGAAGTGATAAAGTGTCTGGTTTTTATCACCGGCCAATCATCTCTTAACTGTGAAGTTACAGGCTTGGTTTAAAAAATGACAGGTAGGACCTGATTGGGTGGTGATAAAAACCAGACACTTTGGGGGAAATTTACTAAAGGAAATTCGTAAAAAATAGGTGTATTTGTATCCAGAATTACACTTATTTTTGACATTTACTATCCTGAAAATATGGCAATTCGTATTCGTATTGATAGCACATCAATACGATTACGAATTGCCGTATTTTCGGGATAGTAAATGTCAAAAATAAGTGTATTTCTGGATACAAATACACCTATTTTTTACAAATTTCCCTTAGTAAATTTCCCCCTTTATTACTTCATCGAGCTTAATAAATCTACCCTTCAATCCTTCAGTTTGAGATGTGTTACTGGCAGCTCTCCATGTATGATACAGCATATGGGATGCATGCATTCAGGAAGCCATGCGTGACACAGGCAGCCATACAATACAGATGTCTGTCCATAAATATAAGTTACAGAAACAGACAGCCAAGTATATAGATCACACCTTCGGGCAAGGCCAAAGTCTATGATTTTCACCATGTGGCTGATGGGAGATACGCAGACTATGTTTTCAGGCTGTGAGAAGAGGATGGGAGAGAGGGTAAAAATACAAGTGAAAATTAGGATTATTTCCATGTATTCTGAAAATATACATTTTATACTTACACAAATTGAGACGTACATATTTGTCCATGACATGAGTCATGTACATTGATTTGTTAGTGGTATATCTATGTGGAATGTGCTGCTCAAAGTGTGCAATGTAGGTCCTCCTTGATTTTAGTTTTGGAAGGAGATCTCTATAACAAGTTCCCCCGAGAGTTTTTAGGGAGGGATGGGGCAATTACAGGTTCCCAAGAGAGTAGACCAGTCTCCCGCATGCTGCACACTTCCCGGGTCAATTGGGCGATCTGCAGGCTTGGGGATACATGTGGTTCTGTGGTACATAGCCTTGGAAGCATCTTGAACACACTGAATGGGATCAACATATGTCACCACACTGCCAAAAGTCTGTATTGGGATTCGGACATTATCGTCGATACGTATTGTATCATTTTTCAATTTAGGTAAATATGGGCGCAGCTTCCGGGATACTAGGCATATCCTCCTACACATACGCGATGAACATGGGCACATCTCATGGGTAGGGCATTTCTTGCCATGAGGATACACAACTTGTCCACACACATAGGTCCCGAAAGGTACATTATGGCAGTCGCCATGAACCAATGATGATTAGAGGATGACAGGAAGAAGAGACGCCAGCGGACAGATCAGGACATCAAAGAGGAGCAGTCTCATATTCCCAGGATACAGACGCAGGACTGGAGCAACCAGTGCTGCCCCAAAATAATAGTTGAACTGAGGACAGTGACTGTACACTGGTGTGGACATCTCTGGCTCTGGTGACACACAGTGAGAACTGGTCATGTGCCATGGTACATTGGTAAAAAAGCTGCCCTGAAAAGTAATATTCCATAAGGCTGTATATCACGGAGAACTGGATTGTACTTTCAGGCCTATTCATTTTTATATTATTTTTAATCAGATGCCGGGACAAGGCTAAGGGCCAGATTCTCTAAGCTTCAAAAGTGATAAAATGGAGAGTGATAAACAGCCAGCCAATCAGCTCCTT
This sequence comes from Crinia signifera, assembly GCF_055691185.1. NCBI lineage: Eukaryota > Metazoa > Chordata > Amphibia > Anura > Myobatrachidae > Crinia > Crinia signifera. Next base: position 102,801,011 of record NC_139222.1, on the reverse strand, counting down.
TCTGACATTTTTCAAACACAGGCTGTGACATGGCAGATAGGGGAAGCAAGAAGGGGACTGCCCTAGGGTAGTCCGAGGGCGCTGTCAATGGGATGTATGTCAAAAGAAAGCTGCTACTTAAAGGGACTGAGTAGGTCCCTGAAAAAAGAGGATAAATGAAGAAATGAAGTAGCGCTTACCAATGAGGAATAATCAATGTAAAAAACATTTAATATGCATAGAATCATAAAAATTACATGTACATAAACATATGAATAATAAAATGGGAAATGATAATAAAAACCCTCAAAGGCCCTCTGTGTGTGCCACTGTATTTGATAGGATCCGCTCCTATTAATGCCGTCTTGGTGAAAAAGTCCCAAATGGAACGATGCAGTTCTTTGAACTAGGGGTGTAAATGGCTATCCACTGGATTCAATGAACACAATAGGAGATGGGTATAATTACCGCTGGATGTCCCTTTGGAGACTTGTATCCGTGTAGGACTGCTGTTGCAAGCTGTGATCTCCGTTTGAAGGGAAAAAATTGATAAATCTGTGTCTCCTGTGTAAGAATCACGATGGTGTGGAGAGCAGGTGGAAATGTCCCGAACATGCAAATACTCCAAAATCGGAGGTGAAGACGGCTGGTTGGATCCTGATGAGCACAATGTAGCGATGGCAGTGAGGGGCCTTGAGAGTGAGCAGCTACCAACGCGTTTCACTGCCTCTAGGGGCAGCTTTTTCAAGGACGTGGCAGATAGGAGCTGATTGGCTGGCTGATTATCACTCTCCATTGTATCACTTTTGAAGCTTAGAGAATCTGGCCCTAAAACTAGCTAAATATTTGTTGGCCTCACAGCAAAAGTTTGTTAAGGCCCCTACGTACCCCCTAGCTTTGGGCCCCATAGCAACTGCACCCTTTGCACCTATGGTTGTTACGCCCTTGTCTAATACTTAAAAAAATATACAGTAGTAGATCATTCTGGTTCATACGGTCCCCTGCAAATTTGCAACGATGGTGAAGGCTCGCTTATGCGGGCCTTATGTGCAGGCACCTTCGTAGACTTACATAGTCTCCCTGGCACCGGGAAAGGGGGGGGGGGGCAGGGCATGGAGAGGATGGGCTGGGGTAGTTCGCATACTAACGCCCTGAGTTTACTGGTCGTATCCACCAAAACACTGGGTGCACCCAGGAAGACGCTGGGCCTCCCCATGCGAACGCGGGTGGGCACCTGGCTTCCCGGGGTGGGCAGCTGATGTAACCAGACATCAGCTGCCCACCCAGTTCTCATAGCTGTACACAACAGATAACTAAGTCAGCAGAGACGCCATGCTCCGCTGCACTCGGCACACTATTTCATTTTCCCACCATGCCATAGTGGATGGTAGGTGAACTATTTCAGGTGTCGACCTAAGCCTTGTCGACCTTTAGTGGTTGACCCAATGCATATTGGCCCAAATAGGGATGACCCAGTGACTGTATCACAGGGTTGCCTACTTCGTGGCTTCCAGTCCGGCCAGGCACGGGGGGCGGGGCCACTAACAGGGCAGGGTAGGGGCGGGGTGGCCAACAGATGATGAGTGTGGGGGCATGGCCAACGCGATCGCATCCTCGTGGCCACCCTACCCACACCAGCTGTGCAATGCCAGTATTTCAGGCATTGCACATTGCGTCACTTGCTCATACGGACCTCCGGCCGTGTGCGGCGGGGGGTGTCACAGGAGGATATTAGGATTCCGGGAGACTTGCCTAACTTTCCAGGAGGGGAAGGGGGGGGGGGGGGGTTTGACCCTATTTCTGGGATGCTCCCGGCCATTCCCGTGAGGGTAGGCAACCCTGCTGTATCCCGACTGCAAGGCACATAACAATAGCAATAAAGTGCAGCATACTATGTAAATGCTGTGTGAAAAATGCAAATTAGGAGACAGTCCAAGCCCGTTTGAAAAGGTCAGGTCAGATATCATGGATTAGGAGTTATGTGACTTGTTGCTGCTCCGTCCCCTCCTACTGTAGATGTCTGTCACTAGCAGCAGCTGGGTCCATCCCCTGGGAGAGAGCCAGCATGCGAAGCAGAGACCTGGGCATATGGAAAGAAAGCTCCATAGCCTGATACTATACTAGTCTTACATGTCATATGATACATTGAGCTACTGTCTATGCTTGGGGAGTACGCTGATAACAAGAGCTGTCCAAGTACGGCTTGTGCAACAAACAGATCTCTTCTCTGAGCAAATCCCTCTCTGGTCCTGGGTTACAGGGCAAAGAACTTGCTGTGAGTTTTTCAAAAGGTTACAGGTCAGATCTGCAGTAAGCAAAAATGACGGAGCACTTCATCTAATCTCCTGGGATTTGTTTACGGATATTCTCATATGCGCCTATTAATATACACTGGACTCTTTTACACTCAGGAAAGCTTCATAAACAGAATCGAGGTAATATATCAATATGGATCTGACAAGGGGATTCAAGCGGTACTAATCAGCAAAAAGCTGGAGCGGTTATTAAAAGAAACAGAACATTATTGCTGCAAATGGGCAAGTTAACCCATTGAGTGCCAAGTGAATTTGTCGAAATAGGTGTGAAAACTGGCAAGCAAACATTTTTATACATCATAATGACCTGTAATGTTTACCACATTTTAGGAAATAGAATCTTTTTTCCTCAACATTTTATATTTGAATATATATAACAAATGTGAGCGACGCTGGCATTTTTATTGAATATTTTGCACATCTATCCCTCACAGAAATGTTGGCACTCAAAGGGTTAATAATGGCCAAAGACTGTTATTACTATAGGTCTTATTATAGTTGGAAAACATTTTGGAGATTTATCAAATCTCGGAGACAGATAAAGTACCATACAATCAGCAACTGTCAGTAACATCTACAAGTGGGCTAGAAGCTGAACGGTTGGTACTTTATCTCAGTACACTTTGTCTGTCTACAAGCTTTGATGAATTTCTCCTGTATAACCCTCTCCAAGATTTTTGATAAATCTTTCCCTTAGACTCCTCAGTTATCGTTGCAGCGCGGGGGGGGGGGGATGAAAAATCATTGTCATTGTGAAAAATTACACAACAAAATGGCTACCCCGCAGACAGTTTTTTAGGAATGTTAGCTAGCTCCTCTAGCATCCTTAAAAACTGTCTGCTATTAGGGGGCAGCCATTATGTCGTGTAATTTGTCATTAGAACTGCAGGAGACGGAGCCAGGAGGATATCTGTTGTGCCGGGCCAGGAATGCGGCGGCGGCATGCGGAGGGGTAAGGGGGGTGCTTAACTTTACTTGGGCGGGCGGGTGGGGGGCTATGGCGGGGTGGCAATGTCAATATCGGCGGGGAGGCGCAAAAATGTTAGTTACGCCACTGGGAGGAAGGATACATACAATATCCCAGCGTTCAGAATGCAGGCAGTAAGAAGAACGACCCCAGCATCCTGACACGGATAATCCAGACAGTGGCTCTGCAAATTAGTTAACCATGTCCCCCTACCCCCCTTGCAGCAGCCCGAAGCAATTTGCAGACTTGCACAGGGCGGGATTTCCCTCTGGCGGGGTGATGTATACCTGATTGCAGGGCTCTGCAAATTAGCCGCCTAGCGATCAGGTCTGAATCAGACCCAATATACAAAAGAAAAACTAAAAAAAAAAACAATGAAAATTACAAAATCAGAAGATATGTGGACCTCCAATATTTTTGTTTTAGGTATGGAAGTGCATCTGGTCCACTAGCAAAAATCGACACTATTACCATCACTTTTAATTCATTTTTATTTTAAATTATATCATACAGTATGCTGAACTGCTTTAACTAGATAATTTGGGGACACTAAAAATGCAGACTTTGAAGTGTTGGTGTGCTTATTTTGTAGCTACGCCACTGATCTCGATGACTGGTTTGGCCAGCCCTACTCTGGTGTCTTGAATGTAATCTGCATGGTACCACTATAGTCAATAAAATATTATAATGCATTTTATGCTCCAGTTTGTCAGTGACCCCTCCTTTAACAGTCAGTCCCCTGCCATAGAGATACCTTTAGATCCAGGTGCAGCACATACATCTGGTGCATGTAGAAGATACCTTCGCAGATCTGTCGCACATACACCATGGCATCCACTTCCATCAGCTGGTAATTCTCATCTATTATCCTCGCAAACAGCTCTCCTCCCCCCACACTGGGTTCCACAGAAAGACAGAAGAGATCCAGATATATGAGAGGTAAAAAGGAAAGTTGGTAAGTTGTAGATAGATTACAAATTACAGATCACATATAAAAACATACTAAATTTAAAACATTCACCGACAGAGGGTGAAGGGCCGGGGGAACTCATTCTGCCCACTGCACACACACACCCCCCCCCCCCCCCTGGCCCCCACGCGCTCCAGAAATCAGACCTGGGCCCCGCAATTTCTAGTGGCAGCCCTGATAGCAGCTCTCACTTAGCAAAATATGAGATTTTGGAATCTATGTAACACCTGTGTAGTGTGAATATGTATGTAATTACTGGAGATGGATTTGTCAAGAGTGGGGAGAAGACAGAGCAAGACATTTTGAGAAAGCTCAGAGAATATGAGAGCTTGAGTGAAATGAAATGAGTACTTGGGAGAGACGGATAGGGTGGTATTAAACTGTTATATTATGCCCAACCTCCCATTTTAAATAATGGGAGATCATAGAGCATTATTCAATTGATGCATTCCTTTGCACATATCGCGCTCATTATGGTCAGGTTTAGTCACGCATTTGTGTATTTCAGCTCACCACCTCCAGGGATAGCGAACTGAAATGCTGGTGAAAAACAACTGAATACCACCCTTAGTGTTACAGCAGAGCATAGGCAGACTTTCCTAAGGATGGCTTAGAGTGTAGTGATGTATGCGAGAGGTGCAATTTGAGAGCATGGGAGCTAGCTGAGAGCATGGTGGTACCTGTTTCAGTCCAAAGGTTCGCTGGAGACACAAAGGGTGATCATAGAGTGAAGATGATTAACAGCAAGGCATGCTACTAAGGTCCCTCATTTGCTAATATGATACTTCTGACAATATTACACCATGGATGGGATGATAGTGAGCAATGATGACACTACAGAGCAAAATAATGGTTTCATGTCAACGGTGTTTGTGCATTACGTCTTCATCTACAAGCACTGGTTTATATACTGTAGCAAATACAGTCTATATGCACATTGATCACACATATTGCATTATCATAAGTATGTATTATGCCAATACAATATTTACTAATATAATATACAATCTTGTCCTTGTCATGTGTGGCAGGCTATGGTTATAATGGTGTAGACTAGCGGTTCCCAAACTCAGTCCTCAAGGACCCCCAACAGTGCATGTTTTCCAGGTCTCTTCACAGAATCACAAGTGCAATAATTAGCTCCACCTCTGTCAGTGAGCAATAAGTACACCTGTGAACCTTCCGGGTGAGGCCTCAAAGAATGTTGGGGGTCCTTGAGAACAGATTTGGGGACTACTGTTGTAGAGGATAATGAGGTGCACCGTCATGCCTTCCAATGGGTGTCTAACTGCTTTTAATCACCAGTAAAATATACATATGTAGCTCACAGAACACTGCCAGACATTTCTGTGTATGGTTCCCACATGCCAAGCTACTTGTGAATCATAAAGTAGGTGACCAGACATCTACTTAGGGGAATGAGAATATAGATAGTGCCAGCAGGAAGAGCAGCAGAACTTACTATTCCAGTAACAGGAAGATCTCAGTGGGGGTCTCCACTGCATCAAACATCTGGATGAGATTAGGGTGATCCAACTCATTCATTACATTCACTTCATTCAGAGCCATCTCCTGAAAGACATAGAAACGGATCGCCTGAGAGACAGAAACAATTCCTGATAAACTAATAGAGAGCTTGCCAATACGACTTATAGAACTACAGTCAGCTGCCAGATGATCAATCAATTTTGACCAAAAATATCTTATCTACCGGAGGAAATTCAGCCCATCCAATACTGGATAAATGGGATGCAGACAATAATATGCAGTTTCCCAGAATTCCCTTATTACCCGATCTCGTTCGCTTTCAAACTTCATGACTTTGGCCACAAGCTGAAGGCCAGTTGACTTCTCTTTGCAGACATGGACTTCTCCAAACCGGCCCCTGAATAGAAATGGGATAACATTTTAATGCAGGTGTTACATGCCCTACGTATTATTCAGTCAGCCCACAGAGCTTTTAGACCCTTCCCGAATGTAACTTTGACCCCTTGACCAGTATGACTGGTGTTCCTTTAACATCACTAACCTGCATAAGATATACCTGAAATATTAGACTGTATGTATAATGCAATATAAATGAGAGGGAGGAGACAGACACTTTAGGTCTTCTAAAATGTAAAAAGTTCATATGAAGGTTTATTCGCAGTCGCTTATGATCCTGGAACTATGGGTGTGATCTCCAAGAGAGTAGGCAACCCCAATTTAAGGCTACTTACCTGTCTCTCATTTGGTGGAGATGTGCCATGCTACTGAGAGAGAGAGGCACACTCCATTCCAGAGTGCCTTGCCACATAGGAAAGCCGAGACAACAATTCAATATGCATCTAGGTCATCTTCTCAGTGGTGATATTCCTGAAGTATGGAACTATCCACCAAACCATCTGTGCATGTCTGCTTAGCTAACTCTATAATATGCTTTTTGACTAGCAGAATACCTAAATTGACTTGCCTAACTGTGGAAAACCTTCAACTAACAAACACTGGAGCAGTCTCCCCAACCTGTAATGTACTGTATTATTAACAAATAAGCTGCCTGTTACTAATATGTGGGACTTCCAAAGTACGCATCACTGGGGCATTTTTCTTGAATGACTGGAAGTTTTTAATTAATAAATAATACTTTTAATGTTATCAGTGTGTATATATATTTGGTCTAGATTGCACAGCCACACTACATCACCAATGTTACACGATGACACAAATTGCTTTCTCAAGTCACAGGCGGAACTACCAATGGTGCAGCAGGTGCATTGCACCGGGGCCCCTGAAGACTTAGGGGCCCACTTCTGCCACCCACTGCTGAGTGTCATATTGTGAGTTGGGTTGGAGTGGAAGAGGAGGGCCCAAAAATTTAGTTTTGCACCTGGGCCAACCACTCATATGTTCCGGCACTGTTTTAAGTCACACCCACTTGGACACAAATTGTGCACTTAAGTCACACCCACTTCTCAAACCTAGTCTACACATTGCCTAGAGGTCCAGTATAAAAAGTAGGCAACTTGCTTAGGCAAGTATACATTTTTGACATGTATCTAAACAGCAGTATTTCCCATCCCTATGGATTACGCTGGCACAATTATTCTAATAATAATGATATTGTGCCACTGGCCCATTGCAAGCTCAAGGTCTATGAAGTGTAGCGCTTCCCCTGTACTCCTACTGGTAAATTTACTAAAGGTCTGACTAAATTGATTTTAAATCGATCGAAATTGATGTTATATTTTCAGGGCGGAATCGCACATTTACTAACATTTTAAAATTAATATAAAACAAATGTGGTAGTAAATGTGCATTTAGCCCATAAAATGCTACATTGATTCAGTTTGTAGCAGATGAATTTAAAACCCACCTTTCGTAATTTTACCCTCTAGCACCTTCATCTCCCGCAAGGAAAATGGAGTACAGTATATTTATGAAGCAACGTTTAAGAAAGAATTCACTTTTCTCAACAAAGGAACTATGGTGGTTATTATGGTTCACTCCTTCTGGTAAATTCCTTCTCAAATGGACAAAACCATGTGTACTGCAGGTGGAGTAGATGTTACTTTTGCAGAGAGAGTTAGATTTGGGTGGGGTTTTTCTTCAAAGTGAGATCTATATTGTAGTGTAAAAATAAAGCAGTCAGTATTTTCCCTGCACAGAAACAAAATAACTCGTCCAAATATAATTCTCTGCACATTTTACATCTGCCCCCCTGCAGTGCACATGGTGTTGTCCATTTAAGAAGGAATTTGTCAGAAGGAGTGAACCAGAATAACCCCTTTGGCCTGTATATTTTAGAGTTGCAGAAAGTCACAAGATTTTGGGGTTTTATTTACTAGATTTAAAGCGGCAATTTTTTTAACGACAAAATCAACATCTTGCCCAACATATCATATGTCTGCCCAGTGTACTTTGTCATCCTCCCTCTCTTTCTCCTCCCTGTGCCATTACATAACATACATACAGCTATGACCCTCTAACAACCACACTTGTTAACCCTCCAGAGAGGTATTGATAGAGATAATGATTTGTAGGTGAAAATCTAGGGGAAATTTACTACCAAATGCAAGCGTGAAAAGATACTTATCTCAGACATATGAAATTAGCAAGCAATACAATCACACAGCATGTGCGTCCAGTTTTATATAGCTGATCTGGTCATTCTAATACCCACATAATTCACCTGTGTGTCTGTGTAAATTATCTCACCCTCCAAGTATGTCATCCATATTCAGTTCATACAGATCACTTATATTTCCAGGATTGAGAGTCACAAAGCGATGAGGAAATGGGGCAGGAGGAGGTGGGCAGTCATCTGTAAACAGAGAGAAAGAGACATAATTTCAAGCTTCAAAGGATAATGACTTTTGCGCTTTAAATCAGCAGCTGTTCAGATGGAGAGGTGTTAATTCCCCAAATAATGGATTTTTGGGGATTTTTGCTCCTGATGAAGATGTAAGCACTTCAACATTGAAACACGTTGAGTCCTTTTACAGCCTTACATGAGCCTATCTACTACTACTCCAATGGGACTTTGACTGCAAACCCAGGAATATGTCTCTTCCATTTCCGGACCAGCTCCTGACAAGGGACATCTCCAGGTACCGTCACCTGCACTAGGCGAGGGAGTTGCTTTCACCATTATCTGCTTTGTGAACCCCTTGCAATAGTCAAAGGAGAGTTTTCGGTACTTATGTATTATCAGGGCGCCCAAATAGCATACGTTGGGCACCGTAGGAAAATTGCATGCGATGCGATTTTCCTATGTAATTTATTTACTGCTTTCTACCCGTGGGCAATGCGATCACATCGCACCACAAATCGCATGCGATCGCATGCGATTCTATAGGGTGCGATGCACTTGACTTTGCTATACATTTGTATGAGATGCAATGAGATTTAGGCACCCCCCCCCCCATTATCCACGCCACCCCGAAGCGTGGCGAGCGCAGCGGAACGCATCCTCATGACATTTTCATTCCCCCATTATCCATGTCGGCGTGGGCCCGAAGCACCTTACATGTACTCCGCGTGCGCTCGCCACACTACTGGCTCGGTGGCTCAATACGCTCGCCACACTATATACAATCAATTCTAAGCTGACGTGGCTAGTGCGGGTAGGAATAGGTCGGGAGGACACGTTCCGCTGCACTCGCCATGCTTCGGGGTGGCGTGGATAGTGGTGGGTGCCTAAATCTCATTGCATCTCATACAAATGTATAGCAAAGTCAATGGCATCGCACCCTATAAAATCACATGCAATCGCATGCGATTTTACGGTACAATCGCGGTACGATCGCAACCCGGAATGGCTGGGAGGGTCACGAAAATCGGGAAGGTGGGCAAGTCTTCCACATCGGCTCCGCACCCCTATTCCTATCTGCAAAAATTTTTTTGAGGGTCCGTGGCAGGGGCGGAGCTAAAATGACACAATTAACGTAATTTTGCAACATTCTAGCCCCTCCTCCAATCCACGGACCTGCAAATTGCTGTGTTTTAGTGGCATGGCGCGAGGCTTGGTGACGTCAGCCTCATCCTGACCCCCTGACATGTAAGGGGAAATTGACTAAGATGGGAGTTGTGTTGCACATAGGATGTTGCTATGGGCAACCAGTCAGATATTATCTATTATCTTCTAGAAGGTGCTAAATAAATAAGAAGATTCTGATTGGTTGCCCATAGCAACATCCCATGTGAAATACAACTTCCATCTTAATAATAAAATTCCCCTGTAGTATCTGGTCTTCTCTCCAGGCTTCTCCCGGAGAGGGAAAAAAAAGGTAGGAAAGTATGATTTTAAGACTAGTTTTTATTATAGTAATATTATTATTATATTATTATTATAAACAAAATTACTATACAAAGGGTAAACACAGTACCCGAACAACAAAATTGTACAAACAAGTTGCTTGGTCACTGGTGGCGTATGTGGCAAGTCTAGGAACCACCAAACAAATTATAGAAACATAAAATAGGCCAGACGCACTAAGCTTCAAAAGTAATAAAATGGAGAGTGATAAACAACCAACCAATCAGCTCCTAACTTCCATGTCACAGACTGTGTTTGCAAAAATGTCAGGCAGGAGCTGATTGGTTGTTTTTTATCACTCTCCACTTTATCACTTTTGAAGCTTAGTGCATCTGGCCCTATGAAAGAAACCACAAATAAGGGTGTAATATACAAGACTGAAGTACACAAAGAGTGGAAAAAGGGACGGAGGAGTAGGTAATAAACAATTAGGAAGAATTGGAAGATTAATAATGAGTCAAACTTCATGGGTGGGAGAAGACTAAGGGAAAAAAGAATGTAGTGAGCTGAAAGGTCGCATGATTCAAGACTAACAGAACAATAAAAAAAAATAAAAAAACAGTGCAATTGCATTTATAATTAAAACTATTGCATGACTTCTTTTGAAATAGTGAAATACAGATTTCCTTCAACTGGGAAACTATGTTTAGCCTGCAGTCCCACTTTTACAGCTACAGGTCGAGTATCTCTTGTCCAAGATGCTCGGGACCAGAAGCATTTTGGATAACGGATTATTCCGTATTTCTGAATATTTTTATATTTCAATGATGTATCTTGAGGTATCCTGCATTTATGCAGTATAAACACATGGAACACACACAAATATATTGTATTTGTGCATGAAACAATTTTAAAACATGAAACAAAGTTTGTGTACTATCTCAGGCACTGACCTTAAATGCAAAGCAATCATTTTCTTGCAGATATTTAGTGCAAGTTACATATCATGTCCTCAGTTGTGCCAGTTACAGATGTCCCCAGTAGTGCCCGTTACATATCATGTCCACAGTAGTGCCAGTTACAGATGTCCCTAGTAGTGCCAGTTACATATCATGTCCCTAGTAGTGCCAGTTACATATCATGTCCTCAGTAGTGCCAGTTACATATCATGTCTTCAGTTGTGCCAGTTACAGATGTCCCCAGTAGTGCCCGTTACATATCATGTCCCCAGTAGTGCCAGTTACAGATGTCCCTAGTAGTGCCAGTTACATATCATGTCCTCAGTAGTGCCAGTTACATATCATGTCCTCAGTTGTGCCAGTTACAGATGTCCCCAGTAGTGCCCGTTACATATCATGTCCCCAGTAGTGCCAGTTACAGATGTCCCTAGTAGTGCCAGTTACATATCATGTCCCCAGTAGTGCCCGTTACATATCATGTCCCCAGTAGTGCCAGTTACAGATGTCCCTAGTAGTGCCAGTTACATATCATGTCCCTAGTAGTGCCAGTTACATGTCATGTCCTCAGTAGAGCCAGTTACAGATGTCCCCAGTAGTGCCCGTTACATATCATGTACCCAGTAGTGCCAGTTACAGATGTCCCCAGTAGTGCCAGTTACATATCATGTCCCTAGTAGTGCCAGTTACATATCATGTCCTCAGTAGTGCCAGTTACAGATGTCCCCAGTAGTGCCCGTTACATATCATGTCCCCAGTAGTGCCAGTTACAGATGTCCCCAGTAGTGTCAGTTACAGATGTCCCCAGTAGTGTCAGTTACAGATGTCCCCAGTATTGCAACAAAAAAAAAGTACATTCTGGATACTATGTTTTTCGGAATTATTTGGATAATGGATATTTGAATAAGGGATACTTAACCTGTATCATCTTTAAAAGGACTTCAACAGTCTCACTAGCAGTGACACCAGATGGTCAATAGGAGGAACAACTATGGCCATATGAATGGCCCTTAAACCAACTGCCTTGTACTTCACCTGCTATGGAAAATACGGGATACATACGAATAACTAGTGGTGGGGATGCTGGCATTCAAAATACCAACACTGGCATTCCAATGGAGGGAATCCCAACAGGGGTCAGCCGGGATTATATAAAGAAACAAGATTAATGGTGACTACCTCCTGTATCTCTAACAGCCCCACAAATTATTCGGTTTCTCCAACTTGTCCATAGTTTATTTGTGTATAGTTAGGCAAACATCTTATACTTCTGATAACTTTCCTCATACATAATGCTACTTATTACCCAAACAAAATAATGTGAAAATGTAGTGCATACACTTTGGCTGTCAGAGATTGGTGGAGTGGTACAAGATACCTTGTTTGATTGGCTATCCATTTATTAACTTTCGAGACAGTAACTCATTTTGTGATCCTCGGGAGCAGTTTGATTGGTTCATATGTTTTCAGTTTAAAATTTCTCATTACTACAATTTGCTTTATTTCGAATAAGAGAATTTCTAATTAAAATGTAACACTACAGACACTACTGTTTCATTTACTATGAGGATAATATTATATTTACAATGATGGGGGTGCCATTGTTGTAAATATAATATTATTTTTGGTACCAGAGTGCAAGAGCAATTAAGGACAGTGTTACATATAACACTCACCCATGCTTGTGTGACATGTGTGTAACAATGGGTTCGTCAAAATAAAGTAATACAACTCTATGTAAATTGATTGAAATCCCAATTTTTTTATCTCATGTTCCCTAATAATCCCACCACTGAGATTAGACACAGAAGCCAACACTCAGTTCTCCAAGCATACCTCTAAATACTCACGTCTGCCCGTGTACTTCTGGGGAAAGTAAAGTGTTGTACATCAGGAAACCACTTGTTCCCCTTAGTCTCATTATGAAGACTATAGAAGTATAGACGTGTTTCATGGTTTTTAAAACCAAGCCCCATGTCTTATGAAAATACCAAGAAAAAATAATACTTTTGTTGGGGGCACTGTGTTGGATTCAACACAGTGCCCCCAACAAAAGTCTTATTTTTCTTGGTATTTCATGCTTTATTTATGACTTTGGGAAGCACCTCCAAACCAATACAATACAAGCAATTACGTACATGAAAGAGGTTATGGGATTTGGAGTCTTCTTACCAGGGGATAATATCCCAATGCCCTGGTAAAAATTCAGTGCAAAACGATTCAAAAAATACTTTTAAGCCATGTCTTATATGATACATATCAATCGACAGAACAAACATTTACCAAAATACCTGCTGTAGTGCCAGCCAGCCCTAAAAACAGCTCCAATACCCCTGGTGCATGCACTATTGATCCCAGGATGTTCTGGACAATTTAAAGTGTTTGGATATGCCAGAATATCTGTAGCAGCCAAGGCATTTTAGCACCTGTAGACCTTGGACATGTGAATTGTGCACCAGACAAAATGCTGGGGAAACACACACAGACGCACATACAATTTATAAAAACATTTAATTGGAAACAAATACATTACCCCCACACTTCGGGTCATGTAGGCAATCCAATGGTCCAGAAAACAAAATCATACAAAAATGATAACTTGCTCCATACGGAGCCAACACGCCAATGAGCCCGGAGCATTGTGTCCCTTCTATTTATACAATGGGGATTTCCCACACTCTGAGGTCAGACCATGGGAAATCCCCATTGTAAAACATAGCATGGATATGCCCCTAATGTTTGCTCAATCTAAAATACATAATAGTATATCTTACTTAAAAACACATTTTACTTAGGCTACTATGCGGTTCTGCACAATGCATAAAATGTGGCGTTTTGGGGCACCACTTTTGATGCATTGTAAGCACAAATTGCATCAGCTGAGTAATTTACTGCTGCTTATGCCCCTTTCAGACCGCATATTACTGGGTATTTTGCATTTTTTTTACCATTTCGAAAGGGTAAGATGTGCGGTCTGAAAGGTCCAGAGTGAATTTACCGTTTTAAAATAACTGGTAAAAAAGCATGGTCCTACCCATTTCAGACTCGTTTTTTTTGCAGTCTGAACGGGTCTGAAACGGTATTCAGGACCCAGCCAATAGTGGTCCCGCTCTGTGCATATCTAATGAGCGGTGCAGTGAATATTTAATGAGCGGGTGCTTTTTTTTTCCAAAGTGCCTGGACAAGGAGCATAGCTCTGCCCCCGACACCCACAAAGGCCCGCCCCTGTGTTTTGATTGGCCCACAGAACAATCAATCAAACACAATGGATGACCATCGATATGTAAAAATATCGATGATCATCCATTGCATAGTTAACCACTATCAATGGCCAGTTGCAGAATTGCCATCAATGGCAACCATCAATGGCAATGGCAATGATGGCCATCCCTACAGAGAAACCATCTATGGTTTCACCCATCCCTTCTATATGACTTGCTGGCCAACCCAGCAAGTCATATAGAAGGGATGGGTGAAACCATAGATGGTTTAGTCAAGATTTAGTTAGTCCAGGGCTCCTCAAACTATTTTGCTCTGGGACCCCATCAGACAATAGAAATAATGACCCCAGCAAGTTACTGCAGAAGGTCATCGCATCAGATGTGTAGTCAGCAGACAGCACATACATGGCAGCATTGTGGAGGCACAAAATGATGGGAGGAGTCTGCAGTAACAGACAACTATACAGACTTTTCAGACTCCTTGAATCACTGAATGAGATTAGAAAAGTCGTCAGCCTGATGGACAGCAACATGGGTAGCGGAACGCGTCCTCCTACCTTTTCATACCCCCAGTATCCACATCGGCGTGGAGTTGATTTTATATAGTGTGGCGAGCGCAGCAAGCCACCGAGCCTGAAGTGTGGCGAGCGCAGCGAGCCCCATGAGAGTATGCGTATTACTTTACATGTATTCCACGTGCGCTCGCCACGTTTCGGGCTCGGTGGTACGCTGCACTCGCCACACTATCTAAAATCAACTCCACGCCGACGCCTACTGGGGGTGGCGTGGGGGTAATTTTAACATTGTAAGCACCCATTACGGTACTTATACAATTAATAATCTTATAGGGGGGGCCATTTCACATTGAAAGCACCCATTAGGGTGCTTATACAATTTAAAATCGTATCCCATCGCATTGTATGCCATATACAATGGTATACGATTTTAAGTTGTATAAGATCGGGTGCCATCGCGTCGCATCGCATACCATACCATTGTAAGGCTTATGGTATACGATGCGATGGGCACCGTGCTAGGAAACAAGTACCCATTTCTCTACCATTCCCTTGAATACTTTGTAAACCTTTCTGTATATGTTTAGTAATGCAGATGTCACTACACATTCCACCAAATTGCACAGTCACACTGTATTAAAGCATCTCCTCTGAGTCCTAACCCGGCCTGAAATGGTGTTAACAGTGTGTCCTCTCAGTTGACTCCTTTTCAATATTAAGAAATTCCTATTTTTTGTTTTGTTGCATTTTAGTCACGGAAAAACCTCTGTCAATGAATAGTTTTAGTATAAATTTTCGTCAACAAAATGAACACTGGGGTTGGGTACCATCGATGGTACAGCTATTTGTCATCCTATCCTAGTTGCACCACATAGACAGCTATTTGTCCTCCTACCCTAGTTGCACCACATAGACCAGTACGAGGCCCTCTGTTCTGCATTGCTTTTAGAAAAGTAATAAGCTCCTTTTGGTTTCAGTATCAGCTCTATGTGGCTTACACCCAAATAAATTTTTCCTCTCTGGATCTTTCATCATCTGTGCTAGACCGCGTTACTGAATGTCTTTCTGGCATTTCATCTTGGATGCCCTATTGCCATCTGAAGCTCAATCTTTCAAAAACCAAGCTATTAATCTTTCCCCCAGCCAACAGCAGCTACTTACCTGATGACAACAGAACAATAAGCCCTAGCACTTGTGCTTGTTCCCTAGTTGCCATGCCTGACTCAGAACTGCCATTTGTATTGCACAAAACTAGTAAAAGTTACCACCTTTAGTTACATTAACTGGAGAAGCTAGATAATAAAGCATACAAGCACAGTAAGACTGTATTCAGTTTAATTATAAGTAAAATGTGCTTATCTGAAGAGCTCTATTGCTATGCAACATGGTTTTGACAAAGTGTAAAGTTACGTGTTCTCTTGTACTTTATCGGGCCCACCCATGGCCAGGAGAGGGTAAAGAGTGACAGACTGGTGGTGTGGGTGTGTAAGGGGGCAGCATGCCAGTGGGGTGCACAAGGAAGTAGAAGGTGGCAGGCTGGTGATGTGGGCGTGGAAAAGGACAACGTTTTGGAAGTTTTGCCAGGGCCATTTTAAATAACCAATCTGCCCATGACACCAGGACCTTTTATCAATATCGAACTATTGACTGTCTAACTTTTGGAGTCTAGCAAGATATTGTGGGTCATCCGGATCCTAATGAGGGATCCCGACGCTTCAACAGATCCCACCCCTAAACAAACTCTAGTTCCATGAGGGATGCTTCCAGAAATTCGCTGGGCTGGTTTTACATCTCAATCACCCCCCTGAATGTGGCTTAAATAAACTACAAAATTAAAAACCAATTGCTTTTCATACTCTCTTTATTCCCTCAGATGTACAGCAGCTGAGCTCTCCTGATCAAAAGTACAGATCACACATAGGTTTAATATAGGTAACTCTACCACCCCCTTGAAGTAGGACACTCATGAATTACACAGGTTCTGTGGCTGACTAAAACCAGGTGATATACCGCCTTGAAGTCATCCAGCCACAGAACCTGTGTAATTGATTAGTGTTGTGGTTTAAAGGGACAGTACAGTAAGCCTAATTATAGGTCTGTTTTCCTATCAGACAACAAATACCTGCTTATATTACTTCCCTATGCTACTGTTAAATGTATATTTTGTAACACTTAAGCCTGGCTGCACACATGATACTGCGAAACAATACAAGTACCAGGTAATAGTCCAAATGGAAATGCAAATTGAGCCGGCCTGAGACTGGTACAAGGAGATATTAGCTGGCCATTTATTATAAGCATAGAAAGTAAATTCCCCATATACGGTAATGCTATAGCAGTTATATTTGGAGTTGTAAAGTGGCATGCTATGTGCATTAATAACCATACACATTATAATCTACAGGTAATGGCAGAAAGATAAAAGTGAAGATGCAGATCCAAAGCACCGGCAACATTACGAGCAAAGTACTGTTGTTCGGTACCTTGCTCATGGTGTGTGTGTGCTGCGGGTCCTGCGATGTAGGATGCACGTTGGATCACTACTGCACTCATTATGTTAGAGCAGGGGTTCTCAAACTATTTTGCTCTTGGACTCTGTCAGACAATAAAAAATGATTACACGACTCCAGCAAGTTACAGCACAATGGCCGCCACATGTGTGGTCAGCAGGTGCACAGAAGCATTGCAAAGGCACAAAACAAGTAAAGTGGCCGCTAATGTGACAAAAAGGCAGTAGGTGATGGAGATAGAAGAGGGAGGCAGCGGGGTTTCGATTTAACCCCTTCAGTGGCAATCCCAAAAAATTTCCGGGCTGTGCCTCAGTGCCCAGTCTGGCAAGCCCGGAAAATTCTCGGGATTGCCACTGTTTACAGCCGGGCAGCGCTGCTGAGTTCACTCACTGAACTCAGGCAGCTTCATCGCTGCCCGGCTCCCTCCCCTCTGCGGCACCTCCGGTACAGCTATTTGTCATCCTACCCTAGATGCACCACATAGACCAGTACGAGGCCCTCTGTTCTGCATTGCTTTTAGAAAAGTAATAAGCTCCTTTTGGTTTCAGTATCAGCTCTATGTGGTTTACACCCAAATACATTTTTCCTCTCTGGATCTTTCATCATCTGTGCTAGACCGCGTTACTGAATGTCTTTCTGGCATTTCATCTTGGATGCCCTATTGCCATCTGAAGCTCAATCTTTCAAAAACCAAGCTATTAATCTTTCCCCCAGCCAACAGCAGCTACTTACCTGATGACAACAGAACAATAAGCCCTAGCACTTGTGCTTGTTCCCTAGTTGCCATGCCTGACTCAGAACTGCCATTTGTATTGCACAAAACTAGTAAAAGTTACCACCTTTAGTTACATTAACTGGAGAAGCTAGATAATAAAGCATACAAGCACAGTAAGACTGTATTCAGTTTAATTATAAGTAAAATGTGCTTATCTGAAGAGCAGTATTGCTATGCAACATGGTTTTGACAAAGTGTAAAGTTACGTGTTCTCTTGTACTTTATCGGGCCCGCCCATGGCCAGGAGAGGGTAAAGAGTGACAGACTGGTGGTGTGGGTGTGTAAGGGGGCGGCATGCCAGTGGGGTGCACAAGGAAGTAGAAGGTGGCAGGCTGGTGATGTGGGCGTGGAAAAGGACCACGTTTTGGAAGTTTTGCCAGGGCCATTTTAAATAACCAATCCGCCCAGGACACCAGGACCTTTTATCAATATCGAACTATTGACTGTCTAACTTTTGGAGTCTAGCAAGATATTGTGGGTCATCCGGATCCTAATGAGGGATCCCGACGCTTCAACAGATCCCACCCCTAAACAAACCCTAGTTCCATGAGGGATGCTTCCAGAAATTCGCTGGGCTGGTTTTACATCTCAATCACCCCCCGAATGTGGCTTAAATAAACTGCAAAATTAAAAACCAATTGCTTTTCATACTCTCTTTATTCCCTCAGATGTACAGCAGCTGAGCTCTCCTGATCAAAAGTACAGATCACACATAGGTTCCTCCTACCTCCAAGTCTGTCTGTTGTTACCCAGTTTGTCTTATCACTGTCTACTATTGTAAAGCGCAACGGAATCTGTTGCGCTATATAAGAAACTGTAAATAAATAAATATAGGTAACCCTACCACCCCCTTGAAGTAGGACACTCATGAATTACACAGGTTCTGTGGCTGACTAAAACCAGGTGATATACCGCCTTGAAGTCATCCAGCCACAGAACCTGTGTAATTGATTAGTGTTGTGGTTTAAAGGGACAGTACTGTAAGCCTAATTATAGGTCTGTTTTCCTATCAGACAGCAAATACCTGCTTATATTCCTTCCCTATGCTACTGTTAAATGTATATTTTGTAACACTTAAGCCTGGCTGCACACATGATACTGCGAAACAATACAAGTACCAGGTAATAGTCCAAATGGAAATGCAAATTGAGCCGGCCTGAGACTGGTACAAGGAGATATTAGCTGGCCATTTATTATAAGCATAGAAAGTAAACTCCCCATATACGGTAATGCTATAGCAGTTATATTTGGAGTTGTAAAGTGGCATGCTATGTGCATTAATAACCATACACATTATAATCTACAGGTAATGGCAGAAAGATAAAAGTGAAGATGCAGATGCACACTCTGATTCCAAAGCATCTGCAACATTACGAGCAAAGTACTGTTATTCGGTACCTTGCTCATGGTGTGTGTGCTGCGGGTCCTGCGATGTAGGATGCACGTTGAATCACTACTGCACTCATTATGTTAAAGCAGGGGTACTCAAACTATTTTGCTCTTGGACTCTGTCAGACAATAAAAAATGATTACACGGTTACAGCACAATGGCCGCCACATGTGTGGTCAGCAGATGCACAGAAGCATTGCAAAGATACAAAACAAGTAAAGTGACCGCTAATGTGACAAAAAGGCAGTAGGTGATGGAGATAGAAGAGGGAGGCAGCGGGGTTTCTATATAACCCCTTCAGTGGCAATCCCGAGAATTTTCCGGGCTGTGCCTCAGTGCCCAGTCTGGCAAGCCCGGAATATTCTCGGGATTGCAACTGTTTACAGCCGGGCAGCGCTGCTGAGTTCACTCACTGAACTCAGGCAGCTTCAGTGCTTCCCGGCTTCCTCCCCTCTGCGGCGCCTCTGGCTCCCTCCTCCTCCCCCCTCCCCTCCGGGTTTTGTATGAAGTCCCCAGCGCCAGCTTATGACAAGCCAGCTGCCGGGGAAAGGGACGCAGTGCTGGGGGGGTGCAGGTTCGGGCAGCTGCTGAGTGACAGTTCAGCGGCGCTGCCCGGACCCAGGTAGGCGGTGGTGGGTTTTTTAAAGGGAGCGCTCCCCATAAAAAACTCGCCCAGTGGGGAGCGCTCCCAAAAAAAAAAACCCACCACTGAAGGGGTTAATGACTTCTATCCTGCCCCCCCCCCTCCACAAAAATATTCCATAAAGTCTTTGATTAGTGATCCCCCTTATGCTCTGCTGCTCGTGGAACTGCCCCTTCTGGTGACAGCGGCTGACTCCCTCCCCGTGCTGCACTTACTTACAAGAGGTACTTCACAGATTCAGGGAACTGCTTATTGAGAGCTGGCTCCTGAGTCTGACTGTGCTGAATGCAAAGGAACCCATCCACTAGTGACTGACAAGTATCCACCTGCAAATGATACATATATTCCACTAGTCTTATGTGGAGAATGTAAGGGCTCCCATCCACTAGTGACTGACAAGTATCCACCTGCAAATGATACATATATTCCACTAGTACTATGTGGCGAATGTAAAGGCCCCCATTTACTAGTGCAGTGGTTCCCAACCTTTTTTCTCTCCCGTACCCCTTGATTAGGCTTTTCATTTATAAGTACCCCTCCTCTCAATTTGACATTTCCACAGTACTCATGAGTGGAAGTGAGCAGTATGCGTGTCCTAATATTAAGGAGTAGCCGTGGACTAGTATATGGTCAGGAATCAGGTCCGTCTTTGTCTGGCCGCTGGCTGTGTATTGTCTCCAGAGTTCCCACTAACGCCTGTAGGATTAATGCTTCTTTCACCTATGTCAGCATGGGGCAGATGTTCACAGGTAGCTCTCAGTGAATTGCTGGTTGGGCAAAAGCACGAGGAGACGCTGATGACGCTGCAGATGGAACTGGAAATGACACAACGTGGCTTGTTTCCATGTCAATGGTAGACTTCTTTTGCCATTGGAAGACGTTTTCTTCTTCCGCCATTACCAATATTATTTCCAAGTACCCCCAACTGGTCTGCAGAGTACCCCCAGGGTTACTAGTACCCCAGGTTGGAAACCACTGCACTAGTTAGATGTCTCTCAGCAAAAAGTTTGATGCGTTTTCCTTGCAATTTGGGCAGGACCTTCCCGGGAGGGCTTTGATTGCGATTTGCTACTTGCGTGGTTATTTTACATCACATTTACCACATGCAACCTATCCTACTGTGATCCATTTCATGTGTTAAATCTTAAAGGAATTTTTTTACCTGCGATGTACACATGCGATTCATCAGGTGGGATGGGCTATTACCATATATAAACTTTCCTCCAAGTAATCACATGCGATCGCAGGTGTACAAATGCACTATGATGTGCAACTATTCATGTGCGATTGTGAGAAATATTCATGGCAGCCTGTCTGATCTGCGAATGAGATGCAAGGAGCATGGGAGCGTGCCTGTCATCGCAATCGCTGGAAAAGGACATGCGATGTATCAGTTTTCATGCAATCCATAGCAGCAATGCATCGGAATAGCATGAAAACAGGCTATAACGCACTAGTGCAGTAGTTCTAAACCTCGGTCCTCAGGACCCCCCTCACAGTGCATGTTTTCCAGGTCACCTAGCAGATGAACAGGTGCACTCATTATTCACTGACACATTTTAAAAGATAATTATTTCACCTGTGATTCTGTGTGGAGACCTGGAAAACGTGCACTGTGGGGGGGGGGGGGTCATGAGGACTGAGGTTGGAAACCACTGCACTACTGGTTGGCGGCCTTTAAGTTTCCTACATCTCAGATACCTCAGAAGCCCTCACGGCCAGCTGTGTGCCCATACCCTTTAAAATCTGAAGAGCAAAAACCGGTACAAATTTGGAAAGGGGCAAGGCCACGTGTAAAGGGGCATAGCCATGTGCCCTTTCCCATACTTACAATGGGCAGTTAGTTACCTGCCAAAAAGGTACAGTTGGAGGGTATGCATGTAAATAAGGGAGCCAGGAGTGCAGGAGATCCAATTGCTTTTCGAAACAGTCAGTAGAATTTTAGTTGGATTCAGCCAACCTGAATTCATGCATAAAAACTGCAAGATGTTTTGGATTCAGGTCACAATCTGCACTGTTACAGTAACACTGGAGTCACAGTGATTATTGGGAATAATCAGCTACAAAAAAGATGCAAGTAGAACTCCTTAGTAAACTATAGCAGATGCCGAGCGAGCTAAATACCGTGATCATAAAAGTATAAACAGAAACAAATGTGCGTTTGTTGGTACAAAAGGCGCAAAAGTCAGATTTGTTTTAACATGTAGGTCAACTGGTATACATAGCCACGGTATTTTTTAACACAGATATGGCAATACACTGTACTTTAAAAAAAAAAAAATTAATCACCTTCAATTTTACTCCTTACCTATTATTTGAAAAACATCCTCTCCAATGATGACAATTGGGCTTTGTGGTTCTCTCCCCAACACACCAGGACTAAGCAGATCTGTTTCACTGAACCGCACATTGTTTGCAGTATCTAGTTTTAGATTGGATTTAATTCGCAGGACATCTGTTGGCTGGCCGTTGTTTTTGCCTGGACATCCATCATTCATGCTTGTTGTATTGTTAGAGCTAGTGTGAATATAGAGAAAGTGTCAATACATTAAAAAAAAGGTACTTCTACAGTACGGTATGCTGTGCAATCACCTTCCCAACTCCTACCATACTACTAAATGTGTCATTCCCTATATTCACAATAACTACAGTCATTAACCCAATGAGAGAAGCCTGTGAGGTTTCTGTATCTCTGTATGGTACTTGTTTCCTAGCACGGCGCCCATCGCATACCATACCATAAGGCATACGTTGGTATGCGATGCGATGTTAGCCGATGTTATACAATTTTAAATTGTATACCATCGAATTGTATGCCATTGTATGGCATATACAATGGTATACGATTTTAAATTGTATAAGCACCCTAATGGGTGTTTTCAATGTTAAATGTGCCCCCTATTAAATAAATAATTATATAAGCACCGTAATAGGTGCTTACAATGTTAAAAGCACCCCCACGCCACCCGTACTATCAATGCCAACCCGAAGCGTGGCGAGCGCAGCGAGCCTGCGAGGGGCGGCGGTACGCGTCCTCCACCCTTTTCATACCCCCACTATCCACGTCGGCGTGGAGTTGATACTATATAGTGTGGCGAGCGCAGCGAGCCACCGAGCCTGAAGCGTGGCGAGCGCAGCGAGCCCTGCGAGGGGACGCGGAATACATGTGAAGTAATGCGCGGGCCGCGCTGCGCTCGCCACTCTTCGGGCTCGGTGGCTCGCTTCGCTCGCCTCACTATATAAAATCAACTCCACGCCGATGTGGACAGTGGGTGTATGAAAAGGTCGGAGGACGCGTACCGCAGCCCCTCGCGGGCTCGCTGCGCTCGCCACGCTTCGGGTTGGCGTTGATAGTGGCGGTGGCGTGGGGGTGCATTTAACATTGTAAGCACCTATTAAGGTGCTTATACAATTAAAAATCGTATAGGGGGACCAATTAACATTGAAAAAACCCATTAGGGTGCTTATACAATTTAAAATCGCATCGCATTGCATTGTATGCCATTGTATGCCATATACAATGGTATACAATTTGAAATTTAATACAATACGACTGAATATCGTGGGAGCCGTGCTAGGAAACAAGTACCCTCTGTATTTACCAACAACTGATAAGGATTCCATGGCTGCAGTACAAATACAATATATCAGCTGTGATCTTCCTTTTTTAAAGTAAGCAAGCCTCTGACACCCCCCACTACCCTTGTGCACCTATCATCGCCCCTCCTCATATGTATCTCTGTTTCCCATTCCTGTGAATGCCATGACAACTGCCTCCCCATTTGTGGCTGTAACCCTACTCCCACTGATCCCGCCCCCTCCTCCCCATGGGTAACTCTGACTTCTTCCTCCCTATACAGTATGTTCCTTCCTCTCCATACACCACTGACCCCCTTTCCCCATGTCTTCCTCTGACCCCCTCATCCTATCTGTAACTTAGCCTCAGTCACTGGTGGCTGCTGATCAGAAGTAGAAAGGAGATTAACCTATAACAAAAGGGAGCAAGCAGTGCCGATTATAGTGAACAAGTAAAACAAAAATTGTGAAGCCGAGCATGGAGACGATCAAAGGCACCAGGAGACTGGCACCAGCGTGCCGTCATCATGGAGAATGTCGGCAACCTAATGCTGGCATTGATGAGAATGCCACCACCAAAATACTGACTGCTGGCATCCCGAATGAAAATATGCGAGGAGTAGTAGTGTTAGGTCAAGGAGGGGGGAGGGTTAGGCACTAAGGAAAAGGTTAGGGTTAGGCTCGGGGGGGGGGGGCTATGGTTAGGACTAGGATGTGTGTGTGGGAAGAGGGGTGGGGTGTTAGGGTTGGGATTCCCTCAATTGGGTTACTGGCATCGGTATTCTGGATGCTGGCAACCAGACCACAGGTCATCAGTATTTATCCCGTAGTGGATACACCATAGTCTTGGGAATGCAATATAATGTAACAATATAATAATCCATTTGCAATCACACACCATCGAATAATGGATTCCCCCCTGTCCAAACCCCCCCCTCATGGGCAGCGGCCGCATAGTCACATTCTTACTCTGCGCTACGATGAACCTGGGGAGTTCGAGGCTGGAGCTGATGTCTTCGAAAATTATCGGGATCCACCTGCGACACTTTCAGAAAAACAGCCGGCTACTGTCAATCATATTGTGAACGGCCAGCGATGAAAAGCTTTCACTGGATTTGTCCGAAAAGATGACTACTAAACGTGCGCTTGTGTGGTCATTCGATAATCGGGCGCCTTATTTATTATAAAAACGACATTTCTAAAAACAAATAATTATATATAAAAAAGGTACCTGTTTTCCCCTGAGGGCGAAGCTGTATCCTTCTTTTGCTTTTCCTCCCCTTCATTATTCGCAATGCTAGAGTCAGAATTCATACACACAGTCTACGAAAGGCCTCAGATAGGGACTTATCTGCTCCCTACTGTTATCAGCAGATGCTAAGTGTATTGGCTGTTTGTCTCTACATCACAGGGGACCTCCGTAGCCCATTTCTGATCCTTCCTGTTCTAGTGGAAGCCTCAGGAGTAATGTGTTGTCTAGAGTCAATCCAGGCTGTGTCCACTGTGATCCCTGAAAGAAACAGGTTATTTGCAGGTTTTCATGTTGTTATCTTGTAAACATTTACACACCTGCATAACTGTCAGCAGCGGCCTTCAACTGCGGTCCTCAAAGCACAACAGTCCAGGTTTTATGGCTATCCCTGTTTATGCACAGATTATATGCTCAAGATGACTGAGGTACAAATTACATAAGTCACCTGTCCATAAACCTGGTTGGTATAAGGTCATTAGGTAGCCACTATTAAGGTCAACACACATTGGGTTGACCACTGAAGGTTGACAGGCCTTAGGTTGACATGGATAGGGTCGACAGGGTCAAAAAGTCGACACAAGCATTAGATCAACAATGGGAAGGTCGACAGTCAAAAGATCAACATGAGTTTTTCCCTTTCTATTTAAGCCGACATGTGCCGACAGGAGGAATTTCATGCCCTACCATACACTAGGACATAGAGGGCATAGAGGGAGAATATAATAGTGTGCCGAGCATATAGAGGCACCGAGCCATGCAGTGCACTTTTTCATGTTGACTGTGTCGACATTTGGGACAAAAAAAAGGGGAAAAACCCCAAAATGAAATTGCCAACTACCATAATTCTAAATGGAACATGTTAGAAATCAAAAATACACATGTTAGGGGTAGAAAACAAGTAGCATGAAGCTGTTGTGTAACTAAAGTCTCAGCATGCCCTGTGCATCTGAGGACAATGAAGAACAATAGGTGGAAAGTTAAACAACAGGATACTAACACCCCTTTCACGCTGCAGCTCTTAAACGGTAAATTGCCTTTTTTTAGCGGCTACAGCTGCAGTGTGAAAGCTCCAGGGTGCACAAATACCGGTATTTGTTAAATGGTTAAAAAGCAGTGTCCTACCCGTTTCAGAGCCGTATTTCTGGCCGTGTGAATGGCTCTATTTCTATGGCTTGAAATGTGTTCCTTGGAGGTTAAACGGGTTGAATGTGCATACCTCCCAACTTTCAAATAGACGGAGGAGGGACAGATGGATGCAAGCCGGAGGGCCTATACTCGCGGCTCTCCCACGAGGCCACGCCCCCATTTTGACGCTATGGGGGCATGACCCAGAGGCTCTGTGAGCCTCTAGCCAAGCCCCCAGCCCCCTGGCTGCGGGGGATTCAGTATTGAATCCCGGCGGTCAGAATCCCGATGCTGGAATCCCGACAGCCGAAATGCCGACAAGGGGGGGACGTGGATCGCCCCCCCCTTGCGGGCTCGCCACGCAGCGGGCCCGGTGCCTCGCTACGCTCGGCACGCTAATTTATTCTCCCTCCAGGGGTGTCGTTGACACCCCAGGAGGGAGAATGTGTCGGTATTTCGGCGGTCGGTATTTTGGCCGTCGGGATTCCGGCGTCGGGATTCTGAACGCCGGGATCCCGACCACCGGGATTTTAACTGCATCCCGGGTGCGGGAATAGACGCTGTGCACAGCGTTTATTCCCCGCTGCTCAGCAGCCGACAGGGGGACTCCCAACAGCCCCCCCCCCCCTCGCCGCGGGGCACTGCCGGCCACGGGAGGGACGCGGGAATGTCCCCGAAAACCGGTACATTCCCTCGGTAATCGGACTGTTGGGAGGTATGAATGTGTTAATGGTATTAAATGCTATTTTAAACGGTTTTTACCTGCAATGTGAAAGGGGTTTAGTGGCTCAGACCCATTTTAAATACCATTTCGAAATACTGGGTCTTAAACATTTAGGCAATGTGAAAGCAGCATTAAACACACGGAAAGCATATTATTACCAACACATTTCATCCTGACCCTCTCCATCCAGGAGATATTTATTTGCCCCTGAGCTTAATACTGACTTTTCCTAAATTATCCTGGGGTCAGCTTATTAAGTGATGGAAAAATAATGTTTAATAATATTTAATTAACTAAGCCCAAGTTAATGAAAAATAAAAAAGTAAGTGCTATATTCGGAAACAGACTAATATCAGCTGAAATGTAGGACGTTGACATCTCTGCAGGGAATGTTCTAAGAGGATCCACACACTCTGGAGGTACATTAGTTATTAACACGTATATATATTAACCTGCAGTCCAGTCCGTCCTGTACAGAACTATTCTATGTGAACTCCAGAAACAAACCCAAAGCAGTCTGCTTGTCTACTCGGTGTTTACTTAAGCATATGTTTTCCTGATGGTATGCCAAAGGCACAGACAGGACCATGTTCTGAGCCTAAGTTTAGAACATTAGGATTTTCGCCTTCTTAACACTGGCACCTCTCCAGAAATACTCTCTCACACTTGGCACCATTGGCATTGGACAAATAGAGCCAAGATATGGGACTCCCTGAACCTTCAGAATATGAAACCAAGCATAGGGGGTAGACAATCATCAGAGGAAATGTGAGGAATGTCAAAGGGCTTTCCTAGCGAAGAGAAGGAACAACAATGAGCATGTATGCTATGTATAAGTGGATACATCGGGAAGAAAATGTTCTGCATGTAGAATCTATTTCTCTGTATATTTGTTTCCAACAACATAGATGACAGCTAGCAATCTGCTTGCTCGGTAAGTGTCATATCAGTTATAGGCAACAGTATTCAATCTATAATCCAGGGGGACTACCACTGTTTTACCCAACTAAAGCAGACTTGTAAGAACTAAGTTTATGTATAAACGCCTAAATATAAGATTTTGAGATAAACTGGGGGTTCTGATTTAGCCACTTTCAGTGTTCTTCAGAAAAATAATGCACCCCTGCCTGTGATTGCCCATTTATCTGACCTACAGCCTTATATATAGTACTGGCCACGGATAATTAAGTGTCCTGCTCCCGCGAGTTGCAGAGGTGGATACTAAAATACCAGTACAAATCAATACTGCTCTGGTAGTGGCAGAGCTACTCTGATAAGTATCTGTCCAGTGAGTTCTACACCTACATTTTCACTGCAAATAACTAGTGGTAAATCAAAGTAATAGTGCAAATGCTCAAGACTCTCAAGAAATTTGTCCAAATGAAGAGTGTGGGTCAGCAACTATTGGCGTCAGCAGTGGGGCACAGAGGGGCAGGTAGTAATCACCCATGTCTAATGGAGGGGTACACTGCCACCCGAACTGCCCACCTCACCTCTTACAAGGCAGCAGTAGGATCTCTTCTCCTTCTCCAATGAGGCAAGGGGAGCAGCTGCCACTGAGCATCAGCAGTCTCCAGTATCTGGGTAAGTGGGGGTAGCATGCAGTGGCGTAACTAACGCTCAGCAGCCCAAGCCACTGCGGGGGGGAGCCAGCAATATGTGGGCGCAGTGTCACCGCACAGTACCTGTGAATGCAGGAGCTGGAGGCAGGAGGAGAATGCCGGGGGCTGAGTTTTGGCGGCTCAGCAAGGTATGCAAACTAAGTGCTGAGATGATTTGTGGTGCCTGGCTGCAGCAGCCCTGCACCCGTCTGTGATACTCTGACAGCAGTGTACATAACGATCTCCCTCTCCTCCGTCCTGTCCCTGACACACTTCGCTTGATTTATACAGACTGTGGCAGGCTTTACAATCAACCCAAATCCTCACAGTAAAGCATATTACAGTGAGGCTTTAGATTGATTATAAAGGCTGCCACAGTCAGAGAGTGAGCTGAAAGAAATGACTACAGGAACTTCGCTGTGTCCAGAGTCCGGACACCTGCTCCTGAAGCCTGCCTGCCAGGTCTGAACTACTCTGTAATGTCTGTTTAGTGGGGGAACAGGCAGATAAGGGATAACTGTGATGGGAGGGACAGGAGGCATAGGTGTTATGGGTCATAGTAGCGATGATAGAGATGGGGGACAGTAAGTATTATGTATGAAAACAAATATAATTAATGTATGGGGGGGCGCAAAAAAAATTTCTGCAGGGGGGCGCAATATTTCTAGTTACGCCACTGGTAGCATGTACACGAATTGCATACCCCCCCTCCTGGATTTGATGCTGGCTGAGGGGCTCACTTTGCCACTCTATCCAACGATTCAAAGAATTTTGACTTAGACTTTTGTGATGAGGCCACATTCCTTGAAGAGTACTTGGGCCTGTCCAGGCTCTCTACTGTCCTGGGCGTTTAATCCTGCAATCAAACTTTTGGGAATTTGCTGAATAAAGAGAGGGGTGAGAAGGGGGCCACTCGGGCACCTAATAATGAATGCAGGGCTTAAAGTGGTCCTGGAAAGGTGGCGGAAACACCCCACCCCTCCCAATATTTGGACACCCATGCAAATTAAAAATTTGGGCCCTACCACCTCTATTTTATAAAGGAACTATGGTCTCCCAAGGAAGGGGCGCAGTGAAACAATAGTATCCCTAATTCAAAGTTATGCCACACAGTAGCAAAATTATATTTACATTACACTGTATGTAGTGCCCCTGATTAAAATTACACCACAAAGTAGTGCCCCTGATTTAGGTTATGCTACCCAGTAGTACTCCCTTATACATGTATACCACACAGTAAGGTTACACATAATTCCGACAGGAATATTATTACTTACATAAAATGTTCACAGTAACAGTGCCCCTTACACATAATACCCACATTACAGATGGAGCTAGTATTCTAGACTGGGGCACATGCGCACGAAATGCAAGTGCGCCCCGTTCTGTGGGAGGCTGTAGCAGCTCTCCGACCCGCTCTGCCCCAGCTCCCCCCGATCCCCTGCCCATCTCCCTGAAGTGTAGATGGGCAGGGAAGCCGCTCCCCGACGCCTTGCTGATGGGTATGCGCAAGCGAGTGAGGCGCTCGCACATTCCCGTCAGATGGAGTTGTCGTCCGCCAGCCTGCGCCAGCACAGGAGATCTGGAGATGGGGCAGGCTGGCTGACAGCTGCTCCATCTATATCTGCTTCTGTCCTTCGAGCAGGTACATGCCCTCTGTCCTTCCAGCAGCTTCCCCGCCACTTTGTGTCCCTCCAGACCACTCTCTCCTTGTCTTCAGCATACACAGATCCAGCTCCTCTTATTGGCTCTTCTTCATTTCAGCAGACGGCATTACACATATGTCATGTCAGAAAAGCCATTTGCAGGGCTGTGTTGGAGGTGGAACTAATTCCTCCTAACATTATAGGTGTTGGAACTCAGGGTCCAATTCAGACCCATTTACTGGGCTAAAAATTCACAGCCCTGCCAATTATTGGAAGTCCGCGTGAGGTCCCCCTGCACACAAAGACAGCAATGGCTTTTCATCGCTGGACGTTCACTAGAAGATTGACACCCGTCCAGCGCTTAGATGGCGGTCCTGGTCGTTTTCAGTGAGGATACGCAAAAATGCAGGAGGAACTCAGCCGTTTTCTCTGAGGACATCAGCACCAGCCCCAATCAAAGGAAATCAATTGCAGCGCTGTGTGAGTCCAGAACTATTCAGCCGCTGAACACATGGGGGTGGGGATCCATCAGTTGGTGAGAGAAGGCAAATGGTTGGCTGCAATCACATTCGCAACTGTGCAAAGGGGTGGGTATTCACTATCGTGAGAAGACATTTACCTGATTGCTGAAGATTAGCAGCCCAGCAATCAGTTCTGAATCAGGCCTTCAGTTCCATCAGTTAACCCCTGCACCTGTTACACATTACATGTGGAAACAAGCATGCCTGCCGGTGTAACTGGCCAATAAGGATAATGGATAGGCTACTAGACACAGAACTCCTTAGTGACCATATTATGTACAACCTTTGCTTTTACCTGGTCTCTTTAAACCATGTAAATGGGATACGATCAATAGGGTCACCCCAATGCATGTCGACCTAAATTGGGTCAACCCAATGACCCATACCCATGTAAAGATGTCATCTGTTGTGAAATACATATGCAATAATGGCAATCAATAAACCCCTTAAAGATAAAGGCCCCTTGTTACAAGCAAAGGTGTATTGCCTCTAAGTGTATGTTGGAAAACAAATCTTTTCCCACCTAATTTCTAAAGAAATGTCCACCAGGACAGATAAGTGATTCTCAACTCCTTGGTGATACCAGCTTGCAGCAGAAGAGCAGATTTCTTGACCCAAGGTCATAGATCAGAGTCCAGTTCAAGGGGTAAACCCACACCATTGAAGAGGTGCGGCCACAACTTATGGGCTAGTTTGCCTTTTGTCTAGTGTCTTCCTATAAATCGTTAACAGTGAGCACCAGTGAAAAACAAGTGTGGCATCTATTCACTGGCTATGACAGAGCCCCCAAATAGGGACTATAACTCTAAAATTGGGGCAACTGGGATATATGGAAGGGCTCTTACTACTTCTCCAGCCTTTTCTGAGCTTCTGCTATCCCCGTCCTGTGATGACAATAGCAACATGACAACAGCTGGTGGCACTTGTACCATCACTAATTCTAGCTTAATAGGCTTCCAAACGAAGCCTTGTTATAGCTATCACTGGCCTCTCTGGTAAGAACACCTGTTTTTACTAGAAATAGGGCTTTTCTCCATTTCATAAATATGCCTGCAAGTGTAACAGAGAGGTTGGTGATACTGTACAGTTGGGAATGTTAAGGATGAGCACAGTAGTTGCTGTTAGCTTGTCTTACTGTCTTACATGGGAGTTGGCATGTATAAACATGGGTGCTCCTCTGGGAGTGATGTGCCAGTCCCATAACACAAGACTTTTCTCTATCCTGCCAAGTGAAACTACTGCCTACTATGTTACTTGGTAAATGGTGGTTGTAAATTGTTAATTAAGTTTCTAATTTATTTCCATCACATGAGAAGGCTTGACACCCATTCATTTCAACACTGCTAACTGAACACCATTACATCTGCTGTCTCTGGCACTGCATGAACTTGCTGTTATTACATCTGTATGTGCAGAAACACTTGTTGCTCTTCAGCCACAGATCCTGGACAGACACTTCCTCAGTTAGAGCCAAATGGCAAATTCAAGAGTGTTTCAGAGGTAGCGGTTATTAAAAACAATCACCATCCACCATACAGGAAATTATGAGGGGCATGCAACAAGTTTATGGATACACAAAAATTATTATGTTTACAAAGCGAATATACATTTTTTTTCACAGTATTCACCAGAGGAGTCTATGCAAAGTTGCCTGTACGCAAACCACTTGGTGAAGCAGATGAACCAGCCCGAAGCCAGTTTGTCTTCTTATGCTGGATGAAGGTCTCCACTGGAGCTTCCACACAAGTTATGCTTGATTTGTGGTAACACAAAGAATTTGCAGGGGGCCCGCCTGGACTGTATGACAAATGATCAAGCTCCTGTATGCATACATTAGGCAGAACTTACATCACTTTCCTGGACTTTTGGGAAGGTGCATTGTCATGATAGAGAAGGAGACCATGAGCCTGAGTTTTTGGACTTCGCCTGGAAAAGGCTTCCAGCACTTGTAGCAGGGGTTGGTTGGCGTACAAATCCCCAGTGACAGTGAGCTGCTGCATGATTGGTACAGCAGCTACATGACCAGTCTTGGCCACAAAAACAGCCACCATTTGCTTGGCCACGCTGCGCTCTTGTCAGAACTTCTGTTGGGGTGCATCTCCAACTGAGGTCCATTGGGCCAAATATTGTTTGGTCTCTGGGTCAAAACTGTAGATCCAGGATTCATCACCACTGACGATCCCCCAGACAGAGTTTGAGTGACCTTCTAGATGATGATAGATAGGATCTGATTGGTTGCTATGGGCAACATCCCATCTTCAATAGAACTCCGATCTTAGAGCTACTTTAGAAAAGGTAAAATTGTTTATGTTATTATGTAACATGTTTCCTACTTCTCATTTACTTGCATTATGATGAAGTTTCTGGCAAAGAAGAGGATAGTTATACTAAAATCAGTCAAACTGGCAAATATGTTTGTCCAACTGCTCAACAACTGTTGTGTCTAATACTTAGACAACACAAATATTTTGGACCCTTTGAGTGGAAACGTTGCTGTAGGAGATGTGCAAAATATCAGGGTCAAAATCAAGGATGATGAATCACTTTAGGTATTGCCAGAAAATAAAAGTCAATTAATTGAAGTTTTGTTAAACGTTGTGCCAAAAATCTCCAAATATAAAAATTATCAATTTAATTAGCTCTCATATTAATACATATAATAACAGAAATCAATTATCCAAATATATTGGGAAACTAATGCATAACGATGATCGGTACAGATGTGGGGGGCTAGGGCTCTGCCATGTTTATATGTCCACACCAGCTTCTCCTCTTTGCAGATGCCAGTAATAAGCTGTGTGGCACCTCTCTGCAACCACCAGGTGGGGTGGGGGGGGTACTGTCTGGCTACGACTCACACTGGGGGAAGATTTCCAGGGTGCAGCGGGGCCAGGAGATCCCTCTGAGATTGGCTGCTTTTAGTAGCCAATCAGTGGAATTTCTGACTTGTCACTTTAGATAAGACCACGCCAAGCAAGTGGTTACAAGCTAATGAGGTAATGGATGTTAGTACTTTAGTTAGTTAGTGGGATGTAGAAGGTCAGCATTGAAGATGTCTTTATGGATGACAAACTGTTGACCTAATTCATGTAAATACTGTAAGATGTTGACATTGTCAGAATGTTGATATTACAATATTCTGACATTGTCATTAGGGTTACTGTTAGGGATAAAATTATTCCGAAAAAATTGTCAACGTATCATAAAGCGGACATAAATATGCTGACATGTCAATATTCTCATGTCGTCATAATGTACTATCCCCCATTTTACCAGTAATAATCTATTAGGCTACCCAACAATAATATGCAGGTAGACGTGTCCGCTCTCCCTTGCTCACAATACAAAACACACAGTAGTTACCATTACAGCGACCGTAGCTGTTATTGGCACTAGGTATCTGTGCCATTGTCAGCCCACACGGTTTACATACCATCTGTAGAGATGAGCATTCTGCATCTCCAGCTCTGTAATGCCCAGCAATGCACAGACCATCACTAATAATACGTCTGTCTCCTTCAGATGCTACAGAGATTATGGACATGCCTGTCCTTATTGAAGCAGATGGTCCTAGTTTACAGTCTGGTGTTGAAATCATAATAATATAACCAGATCTCGTTACTGTCCTGAGTGAGATATTGTACTCATGCCACCTGCTGCCAATACTTAGCACTAAGTATCCACTGCTTATAGGGATTCATGGTTCAGTATGTTGGTATCCATTGGAATATACCCTGAATGAGCACAACATTGTGGTGTCTGATATCAGCGGCCATGCGCATATAGCTGGCTGCAGGCGGAACCCGACATGCTACTTTTACGTGTGCACCTGAATCCACCAGAATAAGATATGATCTGTGAGTACATATAATCAGGTCTCACACACATAACATTATTGCAAACACATAGAACTGGTTGACTTGAAGCAATTAATGTCAGGCAGCGGGTTGCATTTAGGGGCCGATTTTGGTTCACACGTAGTGAACTGAAATTGCACATGCGCAAACCCCGACTGCGAACAGGCTCTGAGATTTACACTATCGGGTCGTTCGCAGCAGGGAGGGAGCGATGGGGGCGGACAGGGTCAGTGGGGGTGCTGGGCCATGGGTACATGCAAACAAAATCACTGAGGTACTAATTAATTCACCTGTGCTCAAGCATGGATATCCTTAAACCCTGAACTGTACCAAGTTTGAGAACCTCTGGAAAATGTACTTGGATCAGAGGTCCGGTTTCTTTTTATCTCCTATTTTGCATGCCTAAAGTTTGGGCTCTGTGCAACTGGGTGCCGGATGACTCACAGTCATTCGGGATTCCAACGGTCATTTCTCTGACTTCGAAATCCTGTCAGGAGCCCGACAGTCGAAATCCTGATTTACATGGTCCAGGACCTCCATAGAGGGAGAACAGAATAGTTGGAGAGTGCAACTCACCGCCGAGGTGGCTGCGTGGAGAGCACAGGGAGCCCGCAAGGGGCTTTAATGCGCTCGCGCACCCCGTCGGGCTCCTGAAAGTCGGGATTCTGACTTTCAGGAATCAAAGAAACAGGTACTGGAATGTCATAGAAATGACCACCAGAATCCCAACTGTTGGTGAGTTATACCATACCCATGCAACTTACTCTTGGATCCCTCACACTTTACCAAGTAAAAGAGGTATCACTTAAATGTCAGCAAATATAATGTAAGAGAGAAGAGAGTGATGGAGAATTATACTTTTAGGGCCTTCTTATACATTAATACTATAGAGATCCTTGTAACTAGTAATAACTAGCAAGAGAGAAAGGCATAATAAACTGACAGTCATCAGAGAGATGGGTTAATGCTGTTTCTTTTATGTTGATTGTTTTTTACTGCACTACAATGCCTGTTACCTCATCACATTCATACAACACTTGTTATTAAACATGCATGTTGAGGGGCAACTATCCAGAGTAATAGCAAGTGACTGGAATAGGGGGTACGGAGCTAGACCTGTATAAGTGAGATTTACTGTACACACATAATTCTATAACACTCCTGGGAATATATTTATCTCTTCTCTCTCGGAAATGTCTTGTTTTGTCACTTATGTCCAGTGTGTGTGGTCATCTTGTAACTATTTATAAGTCTCAGTAATTTCGGATGTGATCCAAATAAAGGTTCTGAGTGCCAAGCATCAAGATCTCCAAGTTAGAACCTTAGCTAAGTTATACACAAAACCTCTCTCTGCACTAAAGTTGAGTGTCAGAGCAGACTTGTGTGTATGTATTTTTATCTTGGTACCAAACATCATCGTCATGACATCATACAATTATAGCTGCCTGTGACCACCAAGCTCTGCTGTCATTTCTTTTGTCTTCTATCTGTTTAAAGGATTGTCCAAATGTAGCTAACTAATCTTGCACTCCTGTGTCATCTGGCTTACAGTAGTCTGTGCTTTTCATTCTTGTATTTGTATAATGAATAAGAGCGATTTATTTTGATTGCCTGTGTCTTCATACAGCTCTGCATTGGATAACAATAGCTCCAGCTTTGGTTTATATTCCAGGGAAATGCAAATCAATAGTTCTAACTGATTATATAAAACACTGATGAAGAGCACAGACGAGGAGATTTCAAATCAAAGTAAATAATATAAGTCAACCTATACACAACAATAAATTACTCATCTGAAAGCGGATAACTCCTGTTTGAATATATACCTCGGTAGTGACAGTACTTGGGGAACGATAATGCCATTTTTATTGCTCAAAACAATCTTTACTTGAATGGGTTCTTTGCATAATTTATGCATAAAGCCGAGAAACAGAAATATTTGGGGCATTCCCTTAGAGACTACAAAATAGTAACAATGAACAGTATGAAAACATAAAAATGTTCCTTTGCTAGCCTATATGACCAGTTATGCCCAATACTGCATAGACCATGGATTCTCAAACTCAGTCCTTAGGACCACAGTTCACATTTTCCAGGTCACCCAACAGGTGCTCTCATTACCGACTGACACATTTTAAAAGACCCACAGGTGGAGCTAATTATGTCACCTGTGATTCTGTGAGGAGACCTGCAAAACATGCACTGTGTGGAGGTCATGAGGACCAAGTTTGAGAACCTGTGGCTTAGACAGTTCTTGAAGCAATTCATGCCCATCATAACATGACCACTTAAGTATAAATCTTTTTACCTTGGTAATGCTCAACCATAATTAATACAGTGGAATAATTGCCTTTTCATGTAGAAGAACAGAATCTCTATTGTTTGTTTTGGCCTATATTAAAAAGTAAAACATTTCCAGAAACAAAGATGTAGAAATCAGAGCCTGTTACAAAGCATCATATGCATATGGCTGTAATTACCTGCAGTGTGCGAGCCTGTTTCTCAGGAGAGGAGCAGGATGCAGCCTTCTGGTCCTCTCTGTTGTTGATTTGATATGAAGAGGACATATCTGTGCTTAGCATACAATGCTGTGTGGGTGGAGAAAGTATCCTTTACAGTCTGTGTTGCGTTATTGCCACAGAACGCACCTGTCACAGTTGGATCTTGATCATTGGATACGTCCCATTCTTCCAGTCGGAGAATTTAAAGAAACAGATCTGGGCTGAATGCCTGTCCTCATACGCCCTGCATCTTTACATCCCAGTCCCACATTATTTGTTTGGTTTATTTTCTCACTGCATCTTCACCCATCCTGCAAGTCATCCCATTGCTCCGTATCAGCAGTGTGTGGGTGAGAGGTGCACCAGGAGTTAATAAGAAGGGCTGGGACACAGAGTCCTTTCCCTCTGGCTTGTGCCCCTGCCTGGGGATTACTGTCACAAACCTCAGCAGCTGAGTTGGGTCATTAGTTCCTATCACTCCCTAGGAGTTTCCTGCCTGGGTTGGTGTTAGGCAGGCAGGTTGGCAATTAGATTGTTGTCTTGGCTGCTTATCTGTACATGCGCTGGTCTGGGCACTCTCCGAGATGGGGATTCGTTTTCTAGCCCCAGAGTTTATTGCAATAGTGTATACCAAACTCTCGTCCTCATCACAGTCCCAGCTTAATGATATCTGTGCTTTGGGCACTTAATTTATAGCCCAGTTATTCTAGTTCAAACACCTATGCCCTGGGATGTGTAACCTTAAAACCTGGTGTGTGAGAAAAGGAACAAACTAATAGTGACTGCTAAGAAATGCACATTTTTAGCATTTTTTGTTTAAATTAAAGACCAGTAAATTGCCACTACCAAAACAAAAAGGTCTTTCTGTTCTTAATTCTCAGTATGCGCTCTGTTTTTCCAAGGCTCATATACAAACTTTACACTGAACCTGAACAACCTGAATTCCTTTTAACAGGGGGGTAGATGTATGAAGCAGTGATAAGGGAGGAGAAGTGATAGAGGGACAGATGCACTAAGCTTCAAAAAGTGATAAAATGGAGAGTGATAAACAACCTACCAATCAGCTCTCACTGCATCCCCCCCAGCCTGTAGGGAATAGTCACTGTGCACAGTGTCTATTCAGCATTACAGAAGGGTGAAAAAAAAATGGACCACACCCCCTTTTCGGGCGCTGGCGCAACGGTGCCCCATTTTCAACCTCACATTTGTTGGGAGGTATGACTAAAATAATAAAAAGAATCTCTGCAAACAGAGCCTACCCTGTTATGTGACCGCAGTGGCTCTGCTGCGGGTCAATGCTGTTATGTCTAAAGGTGCGTAAACACGGGGCCAGGGCCGTTTCTAGACAATTTAGCTCCCAGGGCAAAGGAATAAAAATGCGCCCCCCCCCCCAAAAAAAAAAAAAATTAACACGTCATAGAAGAAATTGCGCGCGCTGTAAAAGGGGGCATGGTTTATTTGTAAAAGGGGTGTGGCTTAATATAAGGGCATGGTCTAGCAGGAAAACAATTACCTTACATCTCATGTTTGCAGCCTGCATGACCAGTCATTGGTTACCGCAGGAATTGTCATTGTCCTCCCGCACTTTAGTTGGCGGGCTGAAGGCCACACAGTGACATAAAAATATAAAAGGCCCACACAGTGACCTAGTACGCCTCACAGATCAAGGCCAAACAATGACAGGCTACTTGAATTATTATACACTATTTATCCGTGATGCCAATTACACATGACGCCACACACCGTGATGACAATTACACATTGTCGCACACCGTGATGACAATTACATATTGTCGCACACCGTGATGACAATTACACATTATATCGCACACCGTGATGACAA
This sequence comes from Crinia signifera, assembly GCF_055691185.1. Classification (NCBI taxonomy): domain Eukaryota; kingdom Metazoa; phylum Chordata; class Amphibia; order Anura; family Myobatrachidae; genus Crinia; species Crinia signifera. The sequence continues at coordinate 102,762,390 of NC_139222.1, read as the reverse complement.
TTACACATTATATCGCACACCGTGATGACAATTACACATTGTTGCACACCGTGATGACAATTACACATGACGCCACACCGTGATGCCAATTACACATGATGCCACACACCGTGATGACAATTACACATTGTCGCACACCGTGATGACAATTACACATTGTCGCACACCGTGATGACAATTACACATTATATCGCACACCGTGATGACAATTACACATTATGTCGCACACCGTGATGACAATTACACATTATATCGCACACCGTGATGACAATTACACATTATATCGCACACGTGATGACAATTACACATTGTTGCACACCGTGATGACAATTACACATTATATCGCACACCGTGATGACAATTACACATTATATCGCACACCGTGATGACAATTACACATTGTCGCACACCGTGATGACAATTACACATTATATCGCACACCGTGATGACAATTACACATTATGTCGCACACCGTAATGACAATTACACATTATATCGCACACCGTGATGACAATTACACATTATATCGCACACGTGATGACAATTACACATTGTTGCACACCGTGATGACAATTACACATTATATCGCACACCGTGATGACAATTACACATTGTCGCACACCGTGATGACAATTACACATTGGCGCACATTGGCGTCTGAGAAAAGACAACATAACTATAAAGGGAAATGTGAACTACTCATATTTATCAAACTTCAATTGTAAAATTAATTCGGAAGGGTCCCTAGTGATAATATTGCCACTTCTTAGAGGCGTTATGTAGGTATTATTTGCAATAAGGCTGCCTTAGCAGCCCCCCCCCCTCCCCCTTCTCTCTCCCCCAATTGTGTGCAGTTCTCTAGGGAACAGATACCTTTTATTAATCTACTCTAAGCATTGTGACACCATGCTTCTGTGCACTGTATGGGGGAAGAGATCCCTGCAGCTCCGTCTCTCACCTGTCCCCCCTCCCTCCCCCTCCTCATTTCTCCTGCGGGGGACTGTAATGTATAACAGCACAGGCAGGAGTGATTCTAAAATAAACATGTCCTGCTGTATATTCTATGGCACCAGCGCAGGGGAGGGAGAGGGGACAGGGGAGAGACAGAGCTGCAGGGATCTCTCCCCCTGTGCTGTGCAAGGAGGCAGAGTAAACCACATGAAGAAAAGTAGGAGCTGGAGCAGATGATCAGCAGAGAGGGGCCAGGTGCTTCTCTATATTAGTTTGTGTTAATAAAACAGTGTAAAGAAACATGTGTAGCCGGTGACCTCTCCCATGTCTGCCCTCCCTCCTCACTGCTGCCGGGGACTGGAATGTAGTGTACTGCAGCACTTCGAGCTCAGGCAGAAGTTCATGAGCCCACTGTGATTCTTCAGCAAACAGGGACTCTCCTGCCTGAGCTCCTGGGCGGCTGCTGTACACTCCCATCCATAGCAGCAGCGCTGGGGAGGGAGAGGGGACGGGGAGAGACGGAACTGCAGAATCTCTCCCACTGATACTAATGAAATCAGGAGCTGGGGAGGGAGGGGGGACGGGGAGAGACGGAGCTGGAGGGCGGACGGACGTGGGAGAGACAGAGCTTACCTGCTCCACATGGATGTTTCTTTACAATGTTTTATTGAAAATATATATGGAAGCATCTGTCCCCTCTCCTCTGATCAGCTGCCCCTGCTCCTGCCTGCTTTATAAGCAAGGAGCAGCTGCTGCAGGGCACACGGGGAAAGTGAAAGTAAGCCTGCTGGCTAACTTTCTATTAGCTGCACATGCGCAGTAAGATCCTGGACTATTACACTGCGAACGGGGGGAGAGCAGGGAACTGAGTGGCAGCATTTAAAAAGAGGGGATGAGCCGTGCGGCGCCCCGGGCAGATGCACGGCTCGTCCCCCTGTAAAAACGGCCCTGCACGGGGCAATATGTCGCCCGGCGATATATTACTGAGCGATATATTGCTCAATGCCCCCTTTTCATCGGTGACCAGAGATGGTCGCTGATGAAAGGGAACCTCTGCCGGAGGTGCCACCGAGGTAATCAGCTGGTCGCAGGAGCAAGCTCCTGCGACCAGCGATTAGAATGGGGCTGAAAACTGGAGCGCACACCCGGCGATTTATCGCCGGGGAACACTCCCATCACTGGCAATATGGTCGCCAGCGACCATATTTCCAGCGATATCCGCCCCTATCGCCCCCGTGTGTACACAGCTTGAGTGTTATGCAAAGTATTGTTACCTTGCCGGTAAACTTCGTCTTATCAGCACTGTGGACTGGAGATGATAATAAGATAAAAGCAGTCTCAATCAACAAATTATGTTGATTAATTGCAGTAGAGGAATCTAATGTGACCTGCGTCTGGGAAGCTCACTCCACTGACAAAAGCTAGCAGCGGGCCAGGGAGCAGGAGGTAGCATAGCAGGACTTAAGAGAGTGTTTGTTTGTCCTGGCTGACAGTAGGGGGGAAATTTACTAAAGGAAATTTGTAAAAAAATAGGTGCATTTGAAATACACTTATTTTTTACATTTACTATCCCGAAAATACGGCAATTTGTATTCCTATTGATGTGCTATCAATACGAATTACCGTATTTTCGGGATAGTAAAGGTGAGGTGACCTTGAAAAAGCTGATGCAACTCAGCGAAACGCGTCGGTGTTGAGCTCCTAGGTACCCACATCTACCACTCCAAATTGGCACCATTCCTGGCAACCTCTTTCCTGAAGGAGAAACCTCCAAACAGGCCAAAAACAATGGGCAAATCGGCAAATTTTCCTTGGATCCATCTATACCCAAGGCCATTACCTGCTACTTTGGGAAATTCCTGCAGCGGCTTTTTACCACCAGTGCACACCCGCAACATAGTGAGGACAGTTGGACTTATTTGGAAATACCCATCCATGATCTGTGGTGAGCTAACATACCAAGTATGCCCATAATACAGCCTTGATAAGAGGACTTCCTCAGCCAGCCAAGCCTAGTAGGAGTGTAGGGTACAATCTTAAACTGCCATATATGTCAATTTGTCTCTTTTTATTATTATGTGTTTTAAATAAATGTGTTTTTTATTTACCATTTAAACCATTGTATTTAGTGTTTAAACCCAAGCGCTGCTTCATGGTTTTTTCCTTGGGTTTTCCTAAATGACAGGTAGGAGCTGATTGGCTGGCTGTTTATCACTCTCCATTTTAGAACTTTTTAAAGCTTGATCCATCTGGTCTGTAAATGTAACCGAAGATGCCTGTCATATATATCATGTCTAGATATCTGGGTGTGGTATATCTAGATATTGAAAGGCTGTTCAGTTTTGTACTTCAAAGTAGTGTGAACGTGCATTTGGTTGCTTAAAAAAACACAACAACCAGTAATGATCACCCATCATGGCTAGCTCTCCCAGATACCATTATTGCGAGAAAATCTTCATCTTACTCGGTCCTGCTAATCACTCACAGCTCCCAAAATAGGCCAGAAAGTGGTGCATGCGCATTTGTAAGAAATGCACCCTCTTTATGATTAGTTTAAAAAAAAAAAAGTAGTCGTTTCCTACACAAAACCGGTCTTCTCTTGTTAAGTATGCAACAACAATGTTTTAGGATAGTGTTGAATATAATGGAGGCAAATGAAAGTTTACCTAAATACCTAGGCATCTTGATATTACAGCCATATAAAAAAAAAAAAACCTGTAAGTTACCAAAAAAAATATATGTTAGAACATATCAAGATGTCCCTTGAAAGCAGAGTAGCTCTATTGCAGTGGTTCCCAACCCTGGTACTCAAGTACCCCCAACAGTGCACGTTTTCCAGGTCACCACTCAGAATCACAGGTGACATAATTCACTCCACCTGTGGGTCTTTTAAAATGTGTCTGAATAATGAGTGCACCTGCTGGATGACCTGGAAATGTGCACTTTTACTTGAGGACCAGGGTTGGGAACCATTTATCTATTGCTTTCCAGGGACAAACTCCTCTCTGATGGACCAAACCATAATAATGGGTAAGAAGCAGTGATAGAAAAGAGGTAAAATGAGCTAAAATTGACCATTAATACTGATCTTTACATTGCACGCCTTAGTTTAGTTATGATTAGCGGATTTAAATCAACTAAGCCAATCCATAATGGAGTACAATCAGAAGCATCAATTATTAATTGCCCCTCAATCTGCAGTCACTTTTGACAGGAGATTGAGGTGGGGGGTGGGGTGATAAAATTGAGACAGATAAAGGGTGCTATTCAGTTGTTTCACTCTCCAAGAAATGATGCAGTGTTGTGTAGCTATCCCATAAGACCAGAATAGAACTCATTAAAACCACCCTGTAGACCAAGTGACACAGCAATGACTTCCAAACCAGAGATTTGAGAGCAAATTTTTCAGCCTGATTTGTTGCAAGTTTTAAATCCCTACTTAAAGCAATTATTCACTCTGCTTAACTAAAAGGTGCATACACACAGGCATTTATCGCTGAGTGACCATGTTGCCAGGGATTGGAGTGTGCACCGGGTGCGCGCTCCCATTTTCAGCCCCCTAATGGTCGCTGGTCGGAGGAGCATGCTCCTCCGACCAGCAACTTCCCCTGCCTCTTCTCCTGGCAGTGTGTCATTTTCATCAGCGACCATCTCTGGGACACTGAGCAATCATATTGCTCAATATGTACGCACCTTAAAATGAATTTAAGCCGCATGCATGCTAGACGACCTGCAAGATTGTTAACGATGTCGGCGGTCCAACAGGTGGATGATATTGTGCATACACACTGAATGATATTTTTTGGTGACACCAGGGCCCTGTTGAACATGCAGCTCGTTGGCGACATAGTTGACCTGCATGTTCAGTCAACAGGAGCATGTTTCATTAATATTGGGCACACAAAGGGGGCGTGGCCTGGCAGGCAATGGTGGAAGACGCACTTACTGCGAGCTCCCTTCTTCCATAGCCTTGCCTCACCCATATACTCTCTACCAAGCTAAACATCCTACCGCCCACTACTTCAGAGGCGCCCGGGCACCCTCCGACATCACTCAGGGCAGTGCCGGCGGAATCGGGGGAGACATTAGGTCTCCTTGCGGGTTGCGGCCTGTCCCTGCATCGTAAGCCGGGACCTAGACCAGCAGCCCCCCGGCCTCACAGAAGTGCGGTACCTTATAAGTCGCGCCGCGACTTACATCCTCTCCCGGCAGCTCCCCACGGAAAAATCAGCTGTCGCGCTCCTGTGCGGCAGCACGGCGCTGGAAGGCAGACTCCCCAGCCGCCGGTTAATCAGCGGTGCCCGCCATCTTGCCTCCTCCGGGGTCACGACGCGAGTCTGCAGAACTGGAGCCTGAGGGGGGACTGAAGCCGGAGGCTACACTCGGAAGACCTTGTGAGTACTCACACACACCGCACGCTGAGCTCACCCTGCAGCGTCTCCTCTCCCCCTTGGGTAGCCTAGATCCTGCTGACCACCAGGGTTGGGTCCCTGGGGAAGGCTGGGGGGACTGTTTGTGAGCTGCACTGTGGGGCTGTGAAAGTGGACCCCTGCCTCTCCACAGTGGGGACACAGCTTTAACAGCTTCAAGTGAACCTAGGAATGCAGCTCTAAGGGGATTTGCCACAGCTACCTGGGCTCCCAGAGACAATTATAATATCAGTGGCACTCTCATTTCCCATAACAACCACCTGGGCTGCAATAATCTAATATTGGTGTATACTTGAAGCAATAGGACAGCTGCAGCCATCTCCAGCCCCCTGTTACTCACTTCTGTATCAATCCAGGCTCAAAGCTATTAATGTGCCTGTGGCGCCACCTTGTGGCCTCTAGCCATATAGCTACCCCATGTATCTGTGAATGTCAAGAGAGATGATTTGACACACTACACGTTTTTCACCCGGACACGTAACTACCGCAGACTGTCGCTTATCATAACAACAACACCCTCATCTGCCTGCTAAACGCACCAAAACTCCTAAACCTGTCTCCCAGGTAGCCTTTTTTAAACCCTCCCCGGCAAGACCCAAAACATTGGACGAGGTTGGTGAACAGCCATCTAAGAAAAACCTACCTAACCCCTCGAGGTCGGGTGCGGCGCCATCTAACAGCTCTGCACCAGCCGCCGATGCGTTGGAAGACAGTCAAGCTCTCACTGTAGGATCTATGAAACTACTGCTGTCACAATTTAAACAGGATGTCTCCGAGGAGTTTAAAGCAACGCTTCGGGACTGCCAGAAGTCAATTGATGACCTTGGTGAGCGCACCGTTCATATTGAATCCAAGATGGGAGAGGTTGTTTCCTCTCATAACGATCTAATCTCTTCTCATGAGGCCCTGGAAGCAGAAGTTGCCGCCCTACGGGATAAAGTCTCAGACCTGGAGGACAGATCGAGACGGAACAACATCAAAATGCGGGGAATCCCAGAGGCGGTCTCAAATAGTAGCTTGAACGATTTTGCTGTGAATGTCTTCCAAAAGCTTCTTCCTAACAGACCCTCTGCAGACTTTCTGATAGACAGAATCCACAGACTGCCCAAAGCTAAAGGTGCACCCACGGATGCCCCGCGAGATGTCCTAATGCGGATACACTTCTTCCATGTGAAAGAAGCAATTCTCAAAGCTGCCAGACCGTCCGAAGATTCATCAAGAATTTTGGATCAGCTCCAAATATACGGTGACTTATCCCAAGCTACCTTGGCTAAGAGACGCTCCTTTTACCCTATAACCTCTGTTCTACGGAAAGAGAATATTCTGTACAGATGGGGGTTTCCCACGAAGTTGTTAATCAATCGAGAGGGTTCTACGATTGTTCTGTCTTCAGTTGACGAAGGAAAACGCTTCCTATCTACATTAACCTCAGCGAGCGCTTCAACTACCCCGCCACATGAGCGCGGACTCCAGCTGGACTGGTCTGCATCAGGGTCGAACCAGTGAGCCTGTTATGTGTAGAAAACTTCTATTTCTCTTTATTCCGCTTGTTTACAGTTTAAATGTTTTTGTCTAGTTTTAAATTGCCATAATATGCGGTCTAGAGAACTGTCTCTTTTGCTCTCGCTATTGTAGTTGCTCAAATGCTCGCTCTTTACTGTTATCCTTAGGCATATAGCCTTAATAGGTTGCTTTCCTACTGTTTGTCAGTCTTTCTATTACTGATTCAGGGGGTTTGCTCTCCTTGTTTGTACTCACGGGCCTAGAAAACTCACCTTCACCTTTCTGAGCTCTGTCCCCCCGGGACACCTGGGGGGTTGATGAGACAAACTATTGAGGGTATGGGCCATCGATAATATTTCCCCTAGACTTTAGATTTGTTTGGTTATTGTTCCGGGTGTGAATATGTTACCACTACCCCCCACGTTTCCTTAGAGTGCCGACATGGTACGGCGCCCAACTTTACCCCCATATGGGGGTCCACTCTTCTCCTCCTTCATCCTTTCCCCCCTCCTTTCCCCTTCTCTTTTCCGAGTTCCCCCCCCAGGTCCTAATTGGACACTTGCTAGCACTGTCTCTAATGCAACCTTTTGTTGTCTGTCTCTGTTCTGCCAAGCAGTTTTCCAAATAGACGATAATGGTTAATGTCATCTCCATAAACGCCAAGGGTCTCAATTCTCCCAATAAGAGGAGACTGGCCCTTAGATATTTCCATAAACATAAAATTCAAATTGCTGCTGTTCAAGAAACACACTTCTTAGACTCAGCTCCCCCGTCATTTTCTGACAGGAACTACCCGCACTGCTACATGGCTAACGGCCCTTCTAAAAAAGCCGGAGTTGCGATTCTTGTCTCGCAACACTGCGCTTTCTCCCTCACATCCCAATACTCGGACCCTGAAGGTAGATACCTGGTCTTAACTGGTTCTCTTGAGAATCGAGAAGTGACTATAGTTTCGTGCTATGCTCCTAACACCAAGCAACTCCAATTTTGTAGAAAACTTTGTACCAAAATTCAGCAATTGGCCAGGGGAGCCTTGTTGCTCCTAGGTGACTTCAACTTGGTCCCAGACCCATCTCTTGATAGCTCACGCAAAACGTCTCGGCCTTCCAGTCAGCCCTCTGGCCCTTCTAAAGGCCTGCGCCAGCTCCTGGCGGAACATGATCTTTTCGATGTATGGAGGGTCAGACACCCTTCAGTAAGGGATTATACTTTCTACTCCCACGTGCACGGCACCTACTCAAGAATTGATCTAGCCTTGTCTGATAAATGGTCCCTGAACTCCTTTAAGAAAATCAGTATTCTTCCCAGATCCTGGTCCGATCATTCCCCTATATATATTGAGTGGGAAATAATGCGCAGGACTACTGCCCCGGGCCCGTGGCGCCTGGGTCGCCAGTGTCTCGTTCGGCCGGAGGCTCGACAGGCTATATGCTCGTCAATAGACTACTATCTACAGGAGAACTCCCCCGAGGATACTACAACCTTTACTCATTGGTGTGCCCTTAAGGCGGTAGCTAGAGGCTCTGCCATACAAATAGCAGCCAAGTTGAAAAGAGAGAATGCAAAATCTTTGGCACAAGCCGAAGCTGAACTTTCTACTCTAGAGGCCGCGCACAAGTCTAACCCGGCGGATAAAGCCTTGGGTAAGCGACTGAATGCAGCTAGAGATAAGGTGAACAGCTTTTATCTGGCGGAAATCCAGCGTAATGTAAACAGGCTAAACCAGAAATTCTACCAACTTGGTAATAGGGCAGGTAGGCTATTGGCGAGGAAACTGAGAGGAAAGAGAGCAAAGGAAAAAATCCATATGATCCATTCTGAGCGGGGATTAAAAATATATGACCCAAATGAGATTGCCAACGCCTTTTCTGATTATTATTCTAAACTCTACAATTTAAAAGATGACCCGTCCACCTCCCAGCCCCATCATGAGAAGATAGTTAAGTTCCTGGACAAAATCAACCTTCCTACCTTACCCCCGGAGTCCTACCTGTCCCTTAATGCACCTTGGACACTGAAAGAGGTCCAATCTAGTATAGACTCCCTCCCATCTGATAAAGCCCCTGGGCCAGATGGGTTCCCCTCCAACTTCTATAAGACTTTTAAAGCCCAGTTATCCCCGGTATTGCTCAGAGTCTTCAACGAGGCCTCTTTGGCCAAAAGCTTCCCCCCTGAAATGCTAGAATCACGTATCATTACTATCCCTAAACCGGGAAAGCCCCCAACTTCAGTCCAGAAATACAGACCGATTGCACTCCTTAACTCTGATCTGAAACTATACGCCAAATTAGTAGCTAACCGCATTGGTCCTCTTCTCCCCTCTCTCATTAAAAATGACCAGGTTGGTTTTGTTATGGATAGACAAGCCCCAGACAATACACGCAGAGAGTTGGGGGTGATTGAATACTGCTCCTCAAAGAACATTCCTCTTTTAGTCCTATCATTGGATGCCGAAAAGGCGTTTGATAGACTTCACTGGGGGTACATGAAAGCTACCTTGGAGAGATTTGGCTTTTATGGCCGGATACTTGACTCCATTTTAGCCCTCTACTCGTCCCCATCAGCCAGGGTGTTTGCAAATGGGTGTACATCCTCGGGGTTCAAGATAACTAACGGTACCCGACAGGGATGCCCACTCTCTCCTTTAATTTTTGCACTGGCTGTCGAGCCTCTGGCTGAACATATTAGGTGCAATGAGGGTATAAGAGGCCCAATAGTGGGCAACTCATCACATAAAATCAGCCTCTTCGCGGATGATATTCTTGTGAATATATTAGACCCCGATGTCTCCCTGCCAGCTCTTCATGAAGTGCTGCAGGACTACTCTGAAATCTCATTTTATAAGTTAAATACCAGTAAGACAGAAGCGCTCCCTCTGGGGTTCTCCACTGAGGCCGTTGATAGATTGAAAGCAAAATACAATTATTCGTGGCAAAATCGGTCACTTAAGTATCTGGGCATAAACCTGACGACAGAACGACAACTGTTCGATTGTAATTACGGCCCAATGTTAAGGGCATTCACAGGGCTGACTGGAGACTGGATGTTGCAGGATGTGTCTTGGCTGGGGAGAGTTGCTGCAGCCAAGATGGTCCTCTTGCCGAAATTAATGTATTTATTTCGCTCCATCCCGAGAGCCCCCCCAAAGTATTGGTTTAATAAATTTAACCAACTCTTAGCTAAATACATCTGGAGAGGGACTAAACCTAGGATAGCAAAGAAAGTATTAGCTCGGTCTAAATCAGAAGGGGGTGTGGCATATCCAGACATTGAACTTTATTATGCCGCATGCGTGCTGAACCAGGCTAGGGATTGGTTTAACTTTAAAGAGCCCAAACCCTGGGTTATATTGGAGAGTACATTCTCCCACCCTATCCCTGTGGCGGACCTTTTATGGCTCCCTCCAAGTGAGACTAGGAAACCCTCAGCTGTATGCAAATCTATCAAAGCGACCTTAGATGTCTGGTATAAAACGACAGCCCCCTTAGCTAATATAGCCCTTCCGGCCCCCTTTCTATCCCTTAAAGCTCTGAAATCCCTAATTCCCAATTTACCGCTACAGAGGTGGATTAACCAAGGAGTCAGTTCAGTGGGAGACCTGTATGTTGAGGATAATCTCGTCCCCTTTAGTTACTTACAACAGAAATTTAATATTCCCAAACAGGATTTTTTCATTTACCTTCAGATCAGGAGTTGGTTACACTCACACCTTGGTACATCCTATAATAAGCCAAAATTTCCAGCCTTTCTTAAAGCAAAGACCTGTGACTATTCACATAGAGGTGGCATAACATGGTGGTACTCTTATTTAATTTCCACGGATAGTAAGGCCAAACTGAAACCTCAAATCCTATGGGAGAGGGATTTGAACAAATCATTCAATGAAGAGGACTGGGAGAATATTTTTAAATCCTGTTTTAAGATCTCCCGCTGCATTAACCACTCCGAAATGTTCTTTAAACTCATTCATAGGGCATACTTCACCCCAGCCAGATTGCACAAGATTTGGCCTACGTCCTCTAACCTATGTTGGAGAAAATGCGGAAATATTGGGGACATATTCCACATATTTTGGGCATGCCCTTTGCTGAGGTCTCTCTGGGGGGAAGTATTTCATCTCATGAGCTCAATCTCGAACCAATCCATTCCTCCTGACCCAACTATAGCGCTTCTTCATGTTTTCCCACCACAACTTTCTGCGGCAGACCAATATATTCTAGGACACGTCTTAATAGCCACCAAGGCCTGTATAGCTAAAGGGTGGAAATCAGAGGCTATACCGTCTATAGAATGTATTCAAAACAAGGTGCACAAACACTTTATTTATGAAACAACCAACGACAAGTACTCTTCCTCTGCTAACTCACTATGCTTGAAGTGGCTCGGATGGTCTGTCTTTCTGGAAGGGACAGACCACTCGAACATGCACAGCAGCACTCCAGACCTATCAATACTAAACTCCCTGTAGTTCCCTGCTATCGTATCTAGCGATGTTTTCCGGTTAAATGGATGCAGACTGCAATTTTGGTGTATTACTCTGACTTGTAGTCCTAAGTGAGACAATGACGTTTACTATGCAATGTTCCTCCTTACCTCCCCCCCTCCTCCTCTTTCTTTTTGCTACCTTTCTGTACCCCCCTACTACATTGTTATTGTTTTTGTTTTTGAAAAACTCTCAATAAAAATTTAATATTAAAAAAAAAAATATTGGGCACACAAACTGACCAGATTGTTGTTGTTTTTTTGTTGTTGTTTTTTTTTTTTTTTTTTTTTAAAGGAGATCACTCAGAAGATAATGCAGCTGTTGTAGTGATGTCACTAGGAAAAGCTTTTATTTTTACCTATTGTCCCAGAGTGTATGAAGTTCTGTTGAAGAGCTTATATGGGCACCTCATGTTGGCTACTTTTTACATACAAGGGAAGTACCACCAAAGCATAGACCTATTCATAAGACCACATCTCCTCCAAACAAAATGGGGAATAAGCCTCAATTCTCAGATCACTGTGACAACATAGAAGAAAAAATATACATGGAGGCAAGCAGCAGATGGATCTTATTTATGAATAGAGCCATTCTGACCAACTTAGATGCCTGGATTGATCTTATGCAGACATCAGAGTATCAAAAAAGAAACTGTAAATAAGGCTTTCAAGACTATTTGTCTCCCTCTGCAGTACATTTAGAGAATATCATGCTGGGAACTTAATTTAATTATAAAATAAAATACAGCAAACACTTAACAGAACAAGAAGTAAAAACCTATGGATCATCTACTTTTTGCTGAATAATACAAAAAAACTCAATAACTCAAATAAGCAGAAGGTATGTATCGCGCACTGGCCACTTACGGTCGTTTTAGTGAGCCAATCACTGACTGACAATTACTCTGGAGCCTTAAACATGCAGTCAATTAATTATGCATTCTGTTCAAAAAGTGAGTGATAACAACAATGAGGCGGTGCTGGTATACACCTCATTGTTATCACTCACTTTTTGAACAGAATGCATAATTAATTGACCACATGTTTAAAGCTCCAGAGTAATTGGCAGTCAGCGATTAGCAGGTACAGGATTTGCTTATAAATCGTCAATTTTATACCAATTATTGTTTATCTTGTCATGGTATGTCTATGTGTGCTACAGCCACCGGATGGTGACTGTCATTTTATTAAGAACCCAATAAAAGTTCATTTTTAATATTAACTCCTCACATCACTTCTCTTTATCACAATCTAGCAAAAGTGTGCCCCAAATATAGAAATCCCCTTTGATAAATGGATGTTTGTCTTCTTAAGGCCCATACACACTTGTAGACTTTCATTTCAAAAGACTTTGCCAAAATCTCTGATAGATTTATCTTTCACCAAAGTAGTGCGTACACACTGAACTATTTTCCCCAAAGAGCAAAAGATTTTCAGGAGGCAAAAGACTTTGCTGAAAATCTTTCATATAAAAGGCTATTTGGTACTCTTTACCTAGAACGGCGCCCACGATTAGAATCGCGGGCGTCGGGGGTAAAAAATCGCAGGCATCGCGGGTACATAAAAATCGTGTACCCGCGATCACCGCGATTTTCCCATAGGGAACAATGTTAAAAAGCCTGATTGACCGCGATTTTACTTTAAAATGCCTCAATGCCCGCGATTTTCACATAGGAATCAATGTTAAATGGGCTACAGAGCCCAAATAGGCACAATTAACCCTTAAATGTCACCCCAATTTTTGTACGCCACCCCACGATCCACGCCAACCCGAAGCGTGGCGAGCGCAGCGAGCCCGCGAGGGGCGGCGGTACGCGTCCTCCGACCTTTTCATGCCCTACTATCCACGTCGGCGTGGAGTTGAGAATAGAATAGTGTGGCGAGCCACCGAGCCCCGCGAGGGGACACGGATACCTTCACAGTTATACGCGTCCCCTCGCGGGCTTCACAGGTATCCGTGGCAAAAAGCGGACACCTGTGAAGCCCGCGAGGGGACGCATTTACCTGTGAAGGTATCCGCGTCCGCTCGCCACGCTTCGGGCTCGGTGGCTCGCTACGCTCGCCACACTATTCTATTCTCAACTCCACGCCGACGTGGATAGTAGGGCATGAAAAGGTCGGAGGACGCGTACCGCCGCCGCTCGCCACGCTTCGGGTTGGCGTGGATCGTGGGGTGGCGTACAAAAATTGGGGGGACATTTAAGGGTTAATTCTGCCTATTTGGGCTCTGTAGCCCATTTAACATTGATTCCTATGTGAAAATCGCGGGCATTGAGGCATTGAATGAAAAATCGCGGTCAATCAGGCTTTTTAACATTGTTCCCTATGGGAAAATCGCGGTGATCACGGGCATCGCGTCGCGGCCGTTTATGTACTGCCCGCGATGTCGCGATCACCGCGATGGGCGCCGTTCTAGGTAAAGAGTACCGGCTATTTACATAATGGGCGGGGTTAGAATTCCAAGGGTGGGAGCAGGGGCCATTTTATTCAGTGCATGTCTGCTCTTGGGGCCTGATTCAGAACTGATCGCTGGGCTGTGTATTTTCGGAGCCCAGCGATCAGGTAAAATCCCGAAACGCCATTGGAAGCACATTAAAAAGTACTGTATTTTCAAGAGCCTGGAGTGACTTTATTTCTTCCATACAGATGGAGCCCGGCTCCCTCTTGCTGGCGAATCGCCAGAACGTCACCACTGGCGATCCGCCAGCAGCCCGGCTCTCCATCTGACTGAGACGTGCACGCGCGTCTCAGTTTCCGGGGCGGCAGGGCGACGGGAACCCTGTCCATCTCCGCTTCAGGGAGACGGACAGGGTTAGGGGGGGGGGGGGGTGCAGGGAGGTGGTGGGGACCCCGGGTTGACCGCCGACAAGCCAGCGGGGACCCGGCGGAGGAAGCGCCGTCCGAAGGGGACGCGCGCGCATCTCGTGCGCGCACGTCCCCTTTCGCAGATACAGATGGCGGGGGATGAAGTCGCCATCGCCATCCCCTGCAAAGAAGAGACCCGCTCCATCTGTAATTTTGTGTGTGTGTGTATATATATATTCATATATAAATATTCATTGGTGGGTAGTGGAGCCATTAATATATACATTGCTGGCATGTGCCAGCAATGTATATATTATTACTGGCCAATACATAAATTTTCATTGGTGGGTAGTGGAGCCATTAATATATACATTGCTGGCATGTGCCAGCAATATATATATATTATACTGGCCAATACATAAATATTCATTGGTGGGTAGTGGTGCCAGTAATATATACATTGCTGGCATGTGCCAGCAATGTATATATTACTGGCTAATAACATTGGTGGCCAGTGTGCAGTATGCTGTGTTCCGTGTGGAGCAAGTCGGAGGGAGCAGGGCGGATAGAAGCCGGGAGGGGCGGGGCGTCAGCTGACAGTCTGTGCTGTGGCCGGGCGGGAGCAGCTGCAGCCTCGAGAACTATGGAGCCGGGCAGACGAGCGGGGCGGTCCTTCAGCGGCGGTGAGTATGATCTGCAGCCGGCGGGGGAGCAGGGGGAGGGAGCGGGGCGGTCAGCCGGGCTGAAAGTGTATCATCTTTCAGTCCGCGCTGCGTACACACCTGGCGATGATGGCTGAAAAACCAGCCATCATCGCTAGATGTGCTGGTAAAACCAGCAGACTGCCCACCTCGTTGGCGATGATGCGGGAGCGCGCATCATCGGCAGTCGGGGGGGCATACACACCAGGCGACTTTCAGGTGAAAATCGCTCAAAACGGCTGTTTTGACCGATTTTCAGCTGAAAGTCGTCTAGTGTGTATGGGCCTTTACACCCACCCATTTATATAGTTTTGAGTACACAACTAGAACATCCATATATTCCATACCAACATAGCAGAGAGATTACTTCCACTACTTACTGTCAATCCAACCAAACCCCTTCCCAGCACTCCTCCATCACAGTCTATTCACACACACACGGGCAATTTTGGTCATTACCTTATTATACAATAGTATAATGCACGCACAGTGCTGCACAACCAGACTGTCACATGACTCATTGGAGCGGTCCTACATGCCTCAGTAAATAGGCTGCATAAATGGTCACACTTGAACATTACTTCCTTTGCACATGTAACAGAATGAATGAAATGTGCCTTGTGACATTTGTGTTGTGCAATGTACATATTTTAAGCATTTGTGTGACTACATTGGAAAATATGTCTCAGCCTAATATATTGCTCAACTCATTTGACTGAGAGTTGCCGAAAACTGAAGTCTGGTCTATTGTCCTTGCAGCTACAGTAAATGCTATTGATAAGATACCCAACAGTTCAGGTTTGAGGTCTCCTCAGAGAAACAGAAGTCAAATAATTAGGACCACCTGTTGACCGATAAAATGTGTCAGCAATGACTAGATTATCAGTTCCTGAACATGGAGAATGCAGAGTGTGCACGGTTAAGCTGGGTACACACTAGGCTGACTAGTCAGCTGTCTGTTATGTACATACACATACCAAATCAGCTTGAGGGGTTTTGCTAGACTTGATGTTCAAGGCCAGTCCTCTGGGAAGCCTGAGCTTGTGGGAATTAGACCTCAGATATTACATGGCATGCAAAAGTATATACTGTTAAGAAAACAGAAAAATAATCAACCTGATAGCTCGGTGTTCTGCAACATTAAACCTGCAATATGTAACAATATTTCTAAAATCGCTCAACACTATTGGTTGTCTATTGTCAAGGTTAAGTTTATATTCATACAGGATTTCACCCATTTTACATCTAAATATTTGTAGTTGAAAGGATATGCCCATCGTCCAATCTTCAGACTTAAGGTGCGCACACACTGGACGATATCATTCACAAGATCACTAATTTTAGTGATATGATTATCATCCAGTGTGTACGTGCATGCAGAGCATGAAGCACATCATTAATGAGGGCCACCGTGCTGCAAAATCCCCCCCATTATATGCAGTTACAATTGGCTAGTGGGTACGATGCATTAACTCTATGAAAAGAGGATTGAAGACACACTGACAGCAGCAATCACCCGACTACATTTACCACCATGATAAATAAACTGCCCTGTTGAGATGATTCCTTGAGAGCCACATAGAAGTAACAATCATGTGTGGGTAAGAGGAAAGAAAATACGCAGAACACCAAATTACTGCATTGCTAATAACAGCATTAACAGGGTGATGTTTATTATATACATATAAAAAAAAAATACACTAATCAAAGTGTTTAAAAACAGAAATTAAAATATGTTATTACTAGTATTTACAAAGACTTTACATCTCCCCCCATTACCAACTTGCACATTGCCAAGAAAATACTATTTTAAAATGAACTTTTTTCCCCCCTCCACACACATTGGCAGCTAAACCAAGACCCTTTCAGTTGAAGAGGGAACATTTCCAGATGTAATGCCAGCTGTTAAATCTTAAAGCGATCTGAGAAATTGGGAGTCTTGGGAATTGTTAGAGGAGCATCACTTGTTTTGAGTACCACCTGCTTGAACTTCCTGATTGGATGAGCCTTGTGTACCTATGGAGGTGTGAAGAGAAAAAAAAAAAAAAAAAGGGGGGGGGGGGATTACATTATAACCTGCAGACACTTCAGAAGCAAGACCGGAAGCAGACTGGGACAAATGCATCACGTTTCATTTAATTATTAGAATAAGTGGTACTTGTGTATAATCACGGTTTTCATCGTAGGGCATCGTATTGATCGCATCGCATGCGATCCGATCGCATACAATGCGATTTGACCTGATTTTTTATTGTACAGGCACCCTGATGGGTGATTACTATGTTATATGCACCCCCCCTATCAACGCCACCCCCACTATCAACGCCACCCCGAAGCGTGGCGAGTGCAGCGAGCACGTGAGGGGCGGCAGTACGCATCCTCCGACCTTTTCATACCCCCACTATCCACGTCAGCGTGGAGTTGATTGCAGATAGTGTGGAGAGTGCAGCGAGCCACCGAGCCCGATGCGTGGCGAGCCCCGCGGATTCTTTCACATGTATTCCGCAGCCCCTCGCCACACTATCTAGAATCAACTCCACGCCGACGTGGATAGTGGGGGTATGAAAAAGTCGGCGGACGCTTACCGCCGCCCCTCGCGGGCTTGCCACGCTTCGGGTTGACATTAACAATGGGGGTGCATTTAATATAGTAGTCACCCATCAGGGTGCTTGTACAATTAAAAATCGCATTGCAATGTACAGTGCGGGTCTTTGGACCCAAAAATCGGGTCCCATCGCATACCTTAATTAGTGGCATGCGATGGGCGCCATGATAATACACAAGTACCGAATAAGTTATTCTTTATTACATCCAGCTATGGCTGCCCAAAGTAGGCATGATTCTAAGGTGTGAGTAAGGCAAAACCAAAAATGTAATGGTGCAACTAGACAAGCCACAAACATTGCAGGTTAAATACGGACTGCTCTTTCATGTAGCCCACAAGATGCTGGAGAGCAGTCATTTTTGCATTTGGACATGCCCCTCTCAAACCTAAATGCTTGTGCAGTTTGTATAATCTGTAATAAATACTTATGGATGGATATTCTTAAAACCTGGACTGTTATGTGCCTTGATATCAGTTTTGGAACGAGTGCATTAACCAAAAGATCTAATAATGCAGGACAAAAATTTGAATCAAATTCAAAAGTAGTTTGAGTTGATATATGCATCATTCATATATCCCTGATGCCCCTTAATCTTCCAAAATTAGCAAAGTACCCTAAAAAAAAAAACACCTTTTCTAGACTTCACTGCTGCCGAATATAAATTTTGCTGATGTCATGTATATACAGTCTGATTGCTGTAGTTTGGTAAGAAGTAACAGAGGTCCCTGTAGCAAGTGCTACAGTTGTGCTAGATACTAAATATTCAGAAATCAGATGTGCTTTAAGCAGGCTAGGGGTAGTATTTAATGTAGGAGAGGGAAAAAAAATGACCTATTCATTTGCTACTATATTTGGATAGTTTAGTCATGTTCTGACTTGCAGGTTTTTTTTTCTTTAATAAAAACGAAAGCCGAAAATGAACCAGCGAAACGAGACTTAAAAAAAATAAAAGACAAATGTCAAAAACTGGTGCAGGTAAAAAAAAAAAAAAAAACCTCCTTTACCCGAGTAATTCGCCGAGCCACGTGTTTACGGATCGACAGCCGAAAAAACGGGCACGCTAATATAATAGGTAAAATGCAAATTAGACTCAATGTAAAAAAAAAGATGCACAGGTGCTGAAAAATTTGGCATCTAATTGATTAATTTGGCATCTAATTGATTAAGGTCGACAGGTTTTTAAAACTCTTAAATGGTTATCCAGATGAATAATGGAGTCTAAAGGGTGATCAATCATATTCTAAATGATATGTTCTCTACCCAACCCCTGCTAAACAGCCCCAACAAGAGCTCCCAGCTGTCCATCAATGAAGGAGCTATTCCCACTGCCATATGGGCCACTTACCAGTTCGTGCCTCAGCCGGTTGATCTCTTCCTTCTCCTGTTCCTCTTGTTGCCTGCGTTCTTCCTCTTCTAGAAGACTTTTCTGAGCCTCCAGATCTGCTAAGCGCTTCTCAAATTCCTGGCGCTCTTTGGCACGCTTCTCAGTTGCCAACTCAAAACCTTCCTGAACTATGGAACCAGAAAGGCTCTCTAAGTTCAGAAACAAAAGGATAAAATTGGTGCAACAAGGAGAAAGGAAAGTGCCACTGGTAGGTGATGGGTTTCAAAATGGGCCATGTAGAGCAACGTAAACACATAAGTCACACCCAACTATAGGGAACCCAACACAATGGTTTAAACCATAACCACCGATTAAATGGTGTAATCCCATATTAAACCAATTTCAAGATTACAGTGTGAGATTA
This sequence comes from Crinia signifera, assembly GCF_055691185.1. Classification (NCBI taxonomy): domain Eukaryota; kingdom Metazoa; phylum Chordata; class Amphibia; order Anura; family Myobatrachidae; genus Crinia; species Crinia signifera. Next base: position 102,743,164 of record NC_139222.1, on the reverse strand, counting down.
TGTTTTAATAGGACCTCACCCAACTTGTGAAACGAAGGAGCGCTATGTAGTGTAATATTTAATACCTGTTAAATTTGCTCCTCACCTGACAATATTCTGCTATCCTTCTTCGGCACAAAGGGCTCTTGGTGTGTCACAGTGTTGGGACGTGCCTTGAATGTGGACATTTCCTTCTGCTGTTTTAGTTCTTCTTTTACCTGGGAGTGATACAATTAGATCTTTGCATTAAACCCAATTACTTCAATAATGTTATTCTAGATATTGAGGATTTATGTGGCTCCAACCTGTTGCTTCCAGCGTTGTAACTTGGACTCCCCGCGTTTATCAATTTGTAAATCAAAGGGTTCTTGTTGGGTTAGTGGCTTCACTTTTTTCTCAGGAAGGCTGATCTGATCAAAATGAGGTAGCGGTTGAGCCCTGAATTTAGGAACCTTCAGAACAAAAAGAGGGAAAGTCACCTTTTATACAGTTAAATCCTTAACAAGAAAATGGCGCCCAACTGTATAGCTCATACATACTTCTGCTTGCCGGAGCTGGTCAAGTTTCTTTTCCTTTATTTCCATTCTATGTTGGTCACGTTCACTAAAGGAGAAAGGACATAGCTCAACCTGCCGCAGTTCCTCCAGTTTTGGCTTAAAGGGTACCCCATAATGAGGCACTGGGTTGGCTTTAAGGATGGGTGCTGGCTCTTCCTGTAAAAAAAAAAAAAAAAAAAAAAAAAAAAAAAAAAGAGGTTAAGAAAAGATTGTAGAACATAGAAAAATGTATAAACAAGAGACTGGATAGGTTCCAACTAAAAACAGGCAGGTCACAGTGTATGGGGGAGGGGAAAAAAGGGAGGGTCAGTGTGTGTAATATGTATGAATGAGAGCGTAATGTACAGGTGTGTACAGTGTTGCAGTGTACAGCATACAGTGTTGCTGGAGCCACAGGCACATGTGCCGATTACTATTGTGTATGGGGGGGCCCCTGAAAAATGTTGCTATGGGGTCCACAAAGCTCTAGTTACATCCCTGGGGAGATGTAATGTAAAATGGAGGTAGATTTGATTGCCCTGAGTCAGATGAAAACGTTCCAAATTGCACTAGTGGAGGGGAGCCTTTACACTTGAAACCTCCCACCCACCACATAACAGAATTTTGCATCATTTGGTGTGGCATATTGTGGAATTTTTGCTCAAACTGGGTGCCATAATGTGAATTTTGGATCATTTTGTGTGGCATAACGTGAATTTTGACTCATTCCATGTGATTTTTTGATATTTTTTTTTTAAAGTGGTTTTTATTGCAAAGGAAGACTACAACAGTATAAAATTTCATTGAACATCAATGTATAATGCAATAATCTTCAATTTTTAGCCATTTCTATGGATTAAAAAATAGATCACACCTATGTTCCATGTGATTTTTGGCTTATTCTATGTGGCATATTGTGACTTTTGGCTCAATCTGTGCAGCATAATAAAATGTAAGGGGCAAGTATAAGGGGCCTACTATTGTGTTGCATGATGTGTAAAAGGGGTATATGGAGTGCTAAAATACATTCAAAGACCCCCCCCCCCCCTTGTGACCACACCCCCTATTGCTGGATTGCGGCCCTCCAATATTTGCTGGAAGTGTTAAATGGCACCCAAGCTGAAATTATAGCCCACCCCGGAAAAAATAAAAATAAAATTCCAAATTGTGGTCAACGTTTCATAGCCATAGGTTCTTTTATCAAGACTTGGAGGGAGATGCAGTGAACAATGAAATATATTTATACCAGTGGTTCACCATTATGCTCTACGGAGCCCCGCACACCACTACAGCAGGTGCACTAGTATGACATCATAAGCAGACGTCCACAAGGTGCTATGAGTGGCGAAGGGTGATGTGCTCATTACATAAACAATGAATAGATGTGTTACAACAAAAAAAAAACACATATCATGTTAAAGTACAGGTTGAGTATCCCTCATCCAAATTATTCCGAAAACCATAGTCTCCAAAATGAACTTTTATTTTTTTTGCTAAAAACCTACTGGCTACATCTGTAACTGGCACTACTGGGGAAATAACATGTAACTGGCACTAAATATGTGCAAGTACATGATTGCGTGGCATTCAAATTCAGTGCCTGAGAACAAACTTGTTTCATGTTTTAAAACCTTGTTTCGTGCACAAATAAAAAGGGATTTTTGTAAGAACTTACCGTTCGAATCCCTTTCTCTGATATGGTCCTGGTGACACAGCTCAACACTGGGATGTAGGAGGGTCCGAAGGAGCCAGGCACCTATCCTAAAGTTTTAGAGGGTAGGCTCCTCCCCTACTGCATCCCTGGACTCTTCAGTTCATCTTTCAAAGCCACTGGAATACATTAACTCAGTACAAACGCCTGCACATATTATATGCACATTTTATAACAGAAAACTGTTAACTTTTAACCATTTTAACATGAACATCATGAAACTTCTGGCATACTTACTGAGCGTAAGGGAGGGATCGCTGTGTCACCAGGACCATATCAGAGAAAGGGATTCGAACGGTAAGTTCTTACAAAAATCCCTTTTTCTCTTTCAATGGTCCTGGTGACACAGCTCAACACTGGGACGTTCCAGAGCCGGTCCTTTGGGAGGGTACGCTCAGGTCTGCAGCTCTCAGCACTGCTCGCCCGAATGATGCGTCCTCCGACGCGAACTCATGGAATCTATAGAATTTGGCAAATGTGTGAACAGATGACCAAGTGGCAGCTCTGCAAACCTGCTCAGCTGTGGCCCCATGTCGAACCGCCCAAGAGGTGGCAACTGACCTGGTGGTATGCGCATTTATTTTGGCCGGTACTGGTCTACCCACTTTGGTGTATGCAAAGGCTATCACAGACCGCAACCACCTAGCAATAGTCTGCTTAGATGCAGGCCAACCAATCTTGTGTACGTCATACAATACCAACAATGTGTCAGTCTTCCTGACACTCTTCACTCTGTCCACATATATGCGTAAGGCACGCACAACATCCAAAGTTCTCAACTTGTCCCTTTTCTTAGAACCCTCTGGGGGTTGAAACACAGGTAGAACTATCTCCTGATTTAAATGGAAGGTAGATACCACCTTCGGTAAAAACTGAGGCACTGTTCTTAAAACAGCCCTGTCATCATGAAAAATTAAGAAAGGAGATTTACATGACAAAGCTCCCAATTCTGAAACTCTTTTAGCAGATGCTACTGCTAACAAAAACACTAGCTTCCACGTAAGAAACTTAAAGTCAGCCGACCTTAAAGGTTCAAAAGGTGCCTTTTGAAGGCATTCCAAAACCAGTGATAGATCCCAAGGTGCTACTGGTTGCTTGTATGGAGGTTTCAACCTGGATACTCCTTGTAAAAAGGTTTGAATTTCCGGCAAAATGGCTATCTTTTTCTGGAAATAGATGGACAAGGCCGAAATCTGCACCTTCAGTGACTGAAGGCTTAGGCCCGATGAAAAACCATCTTGTAAGAATTCCATCATTCTTGATAGCTTAAAATGAGATGTATGAGCCTTTCTTCTCTCACACCATCGAATGTAAGTCTTCCAGACTCTATAATAATTTGCCGAAGATACAGCTTTTCTGGCTTTTATCATAGTCTGTACTACTGCCTCAGAAAACCCTTTTCTTTTCAAAATGGTGGTTTCAATAGCCAGGCCGTCAAAATCAATCGATCTGAATCCAGGTGATTGAAAGGGCCTTGTCTTAGAAGGTCTGGTCTCAGAGGTAGACGCCATGAGTCCACAGACAACCTCTGAAGCCTCGAGTACCAGGATCTCCTTGGCCAATCTGGGGCCACTAAGATCACTGGAACCTTCTGCCCCTGTATTTTCTTCAGAAGTCTCGGTAACATTGGTACTGGTGGGAATGCATAAAGGAGATCTCCCTGCCAGTGAATAGTCATGGCATCCACTGCCTCCGCTAGTGGATCCCTTGTTCTGGCATAGAACCTGGGCACTTGACGGTTGATCCTGGATGCCATCAGGTCCACATCCGGAGTTCCCCACATCGAAGTGATTTGGTGAAACACCTGAGGGTGTAAGCTCCATTCCCCTTCCTTGAGCTCCTCCCTGCTCAGGAAGTCGGCTTCTATATTCTCTATTCCTGGGATGAATATAGCCGATACAGCTGGAACATTCTGTTCCGCCCATAGGAAGATTCTGGATACCTCCCACATGGCCAATCTGCTGCGTGTACCTCCCTGGTGATTCAGATACGCCACAGCCGTGGCATTGTCGGTCTGAATCCTCAAAGGGAAGTTCTGTAACCTGTCTCCCGCCAAGGAAATGACTTTCCAGACAGCTCTTAGCTCCAATATGTTGATTGGTAACGCTGATTCCTCTGCCGTCCACAGGCCCTGAAGCCTGAGATCCAGGACTATTGCCCCCCAGCCCCTGAGACTGGCGTCGGTAGTTACTATCAACCAGTCCCAGGTCTGTAATGACCGACCCCACTGAAGGGAATCTACTTCTGTCCACCATTTCAAAGATTCTCGGGTGTCCGAAGACAGCACTATCATCTCGGATTTCATGGTCAAAGTGTTTCCTGACCAAGCTGACAAAATGTTCCATTGGAACCTCCGAGAGTGGAACCTGGCAAATTGAAGCGTCTCGAATGACGCCACCATCTTCCCCAGGAGGCACCTCCATACTGAAATGCTCTGAGCCCTGAGAATCTCCTGGACTAGGGTGACCAGATCCCTGGCCTTTACCTCCGGGAGGAATACCCGATGAAGATGGGTGTCCAGTATGACTCCCAAGAATTGGAGCCTTTGTGACGGTACCAACTGAGATTTTTGCAAATTTAAAATCCAGCCGTGAGCCTGCAAAAAACTGATGGCCTCTGCCAAGTGACTCTGCAGCATGGCTGCTGACTCTGCTTTGAACAGGAGATCGTCCAAATAGGGTATTACTGTGATTCCCCTGAGCCTCAGCACCGCCGCCATTACTGACATTATCTTTGTGAATACCCTTGGCGCGGTTGCTAGCCCAAAGGGTAACGCCCGGAATTGTAAATGCAGGTCTCCTATGGCAAACCTCAACAAGGTCTGATGTTCCGGGTGTATAGGAACGTGCAAATATGCGTCCTGGACATCCATGGACGCCAAAAATTCTCCCTGGTCCAGACTCAGGAGTACTGACCGTAGAGACTCCATTTTGAAATGGTCTACCCATAAATGAACATTTAGAGACTTCAAATTTAGTATTGGTCTGAAAGACCCGTCTGGTTTGGGCACCAGGAACAGCGTGGAGTAAAAGTCTTTCTTCCACTCTGTCTTGGGGACTAGTGTCACCACCCCTTTTTCCAAAAGGGAGTGCGCTGCTCTCACAAGAGCTGTACGCAGCCGTGCCTCCTTTGGTAAGGATGTGGGAATGAACCTCTTCGGAGGTGGCCCTCTGAAAGGGATTTTGTAACCCTGTGTTATGATGTCTAGCACCCAGGCATCCTGGTCTAGAGAAGCCCAAGCGTCCCTGAAGAGCGTGAGACGCCCGCCCACTTTTGTCACTGTCGGGCAAAGCCCCTGACAGTCATGCAGAGGGTTTATCCTCTCCTTTATTGGCAGGCTTCTTGTGAAAAGAGCCAAATTTTGACTTTTGTGTCTTGCCTCTAGAGGGCTGAAACCTTCCCCTGAAAGACTGTCCTCGAAAGGACGCACCACCTCTAGGGGAGGGCCGAAAGGACGGCTTAAAAGCAGAAAATCTGGACGTCTGCTTTGCTGAGGAGGCCGGCAGGAATGTACTTTTGCCGCCTGTGGCCTGTTTTATAATCTCCTCTAATTCGGTACCAAAGAGTACCTTTCCTTTGAAGGCTAATGTTTCCAGAGCCTTCTTGGACTCATTGTCTGCTTCCCAGGCTTTTAGCCAAAGCACTCTCCTGGCATTAATGGAGACTGTGGACACTCTGGTTGCCATTTTAATAGCTTCCTCCTCTGCTTCAACTGCATATTCTGCTGCTGCCTTAATCTTTTCTGCCAGCAGTAATGCACCCGGGTCAGCCTGCAGCATGGTGCATAATTCACCAGCCCACTCTATCATGGCCTTAGAAACCCAGGCTGAAGCAATAAGGGGTCGTAAGGTAAACCCCACCCCTTCAAAGATAGCCTTGAGGTTTCCCTCCAGCTTTTTATCCACAGAATCTTTAAAAGCTGCACCGCCCTGTACTGGTAATACAGTAGCCTTGGACAAACGTGCCACTGAAGCGTCCACAACTGGGACCTTTTCCCAGAGCTCCGCATGAGACTCTGGCATGGGGTACAGACTAAGGAATCGCTTAGGCATCTGAAGCCTCTTATCAGGAGTTTTCCAAGCCCCTTCTAACAATTCCTGTAACCCCTCATCTGAAGGAAAAGTAACAGCCTCCTTCCGCTGTCGCTTAAAAACACCTTTAACAGGAGTCTTATCCTCCACAGTCAGCTTTAAAGCCTGCTTCACAGCTATAATGAGATCCTCTATACCAGCAGCAGAGTTCTCTTCCAAATCATCACCCTGATCCCAGGGGATGTCAGTATACTCTCCTTCCTCTTCATCTACCACAGTAGTTAAGGCATAAGACCTTCTAGGGGTCCCTGCCACATCATCCATTTTGTCCAGCATTTCACTGAACCTGTTAATCCCTTTTGCAGTATCCTGCATCACCTGGATAAGTGCAGGATCTGCCTGGGTAAGAGGCAAGGAGCCAGACGACTGCTGAGATGATGGCATAGGTCTCTGTGATTCTACCAGCCCATCACTCTGCCTGTCCAAAAGCTGCACCAAAGCGTTTACTGACCTGCCTAGGGCCCTGGCCCACGCAGGTTCCATATGCTCTGCCCTATGGGGATCACTGCCCATGGGTCTCACATCAGCGCAAGTAATACATAAGCCCCCCTTGGCCATCTGCTCAGGGACAAATTTTTGTGTGCAAACATTGCACGCGCTCAGTGCATTAAGGGCTCCCTCCCCCAAAACCACAGCCTGATGCTCAGACATGACGCAAGTGATAAAAGTATATCTATCAGTATACACAGTGCAAACAATGTACAAGCGTTTATACAGAGGCAATGCACCCAATCACTTATCTGTCTGTTGGTTTCAACTGCGGGGAAGCGATGCCCAGGAAATCCAAGTCACTCTGCCAGGATCAGTAAGCCAGCTCAGCTCCGCTGCAAGCGTTCTGAAAGGCGCCAAAGTCAGAGTGAAGGAAGAGACCACAGGTCCCTGCTGCTGCGGGGTCCGTGACCTTTTGGCGCCAACCACCCCCAGCAAGCCGCTCCTTAGGTAGGATTTCCTAGTTCCAGTGTCTCCCCCTCAAATGGGGATCACTTGGAACATGCCTGTCACAACGCTGCTGTCCTCTCATCTAGGAGCTCAGCGTGTAAGCTCCGCATAAAATGGCCGCCGCCATCACGGAGCGCCTGTCCCCCATGATCCCCACCTAAGCGTGGAGCCGGTTTCAGGGTACTCCGGAGCCCAGGCAGCCTTTTAGAAAAGGCTATAAGCGCTGCACAGGGAGACCAGACAGCGTCTCCCCTGTGCACAGTGAGCTGACAGGACGCGCTTCTGTCAGCTCCTGCTGCGCAAGCAGTGTGAGGATTCACTATGAGAATCCTCACACTGTGCCTACCTAGCTAGGGTAAAAGTTAATAAAATAATAAAAATCCCCTAACTACTCTAATTCTTCGGCTGCTCCTGCAGCCCTTTAGAATAGCACCCACTCCAGTGGGCACCTAACACGAACTGAAGAGTCCAGGGATGCAGTAGGGGAGGAGCCTACCCTCTAAAACTTTAGGATAGGTGCCTGGCTCCTTCGGACCCTCCTACATCCCAGTGTTGAGCTGTGTCACCAGGACCATTGAAAGAGAAAATATATTTGTGTGTATTTCATGCATTTGATGTGTTTATACAACAGGGTTCGCAAATACTCGCTATAGCGAGTATTTTACCCACTTTTGAGCACCAGGGACTCATTTTTTATGAATGGCTGGGTCCCCTGGGACTCGCTCCGCCCATTTCGGCGTGCAAGCCGTGTTAAAATGTGTGACAAGGGCGGAGGGATCCGTTTCCCCCTCAGTTGTGATGCAAATGTGGAGAAGACACAGTGTGACGGCCGCTTCACACATCTGCTGGGCGCAAAAATGAAAGGGTCCCTGTCACCGCAGAGTCATAGGCTGCAGTGCACGGAAGCCGCGTAAGCTGGCTCCTGCACTGTGACTCAACAACAGATGGCTGGAGCCAACATCAGAAGCAGCTGCTCAGCAGGGGAACAGAGCTGCAGCTGGTGTGAGGACGGAGCACGAGGAACTGAAAACAGCATTGGGGGCCAGAACCAAGGAGGTGTGACAGTGAGGACGGAGCAGACCTGGGCAGGAAGTAGAGGTAAGAGGGGTGCGTGGTCCATTTAGCAGGCTGCTTGGCTGTGTCATGTAAGGGGATTTATTGCTAGCAGGACTCGGGCTGCAGACTTCGCTCCTCCTCTCCTATCTCGCGGTGCTGCTCTCTTGTGTGTCACTGTCACCTCCTCCAGGCTCTGAGTGCTGGCTGTTATTGGCCCGCTTGTCCCCTCCTCCCCTCACTGCACGGCTGGCAGAGAGGCTGCAGCTCATCAATTACCTCTTAACAGGCAGAGCTGCCTGTAGGAGAGGAGCCTATAGACTCTGCTGGGATTTCACTCACCCTATCCCTCCTGTTCCTGCTGCCATTACTTTTAATTTTGCTCTAGAAACAATAGACAGGGGCAGAATCCTGATTGCTGCAGCACAGGTGTCCCTATTCCGACATTATGCCTTTTTCTAGTATATGTGTATCTTGCTTTATGTGAGTGGGCAAATTGCCAATTGATTACCCCCCAACCCACAATAGCCACAATTTTGGGGTGCCCAAATCTATGTTTGCTTACCAAAAAAAATAGGCTCAGGGTATATGCCATATGGAAGAGAGGAGGAGGCTTCTGTATGTGCCATGCTGGGGATGGGGAGAGGAGGCTTTATTCTGTTGGGACCCAGAAAAGGTCAAGTAGGACCCCGATTTTTGTAAGTGAGGGGTCCCAGGGACCCATCATTTTGGGGGGTTTTTCGCGATCACTGTACAACATAAATGCAAGATACCTCAAGATATCATTCGAATATAAAAATATTCCAAAATATGGAATAAGCCGTTATCCAAAATTCTTCTGGTCCCGACCATTTTGGATAAGGGATACTCAGCCGGTAACAAGAATGTAGCTTAGTCCAGACTTACCTTCACCTCATTCCATGTCTGCACACGCACTCTATTCCTCAGAGCAAATGCAGGAGACTCTGGGACAGTAACAGGCATCTGTTTCTTTTCTGGAACCCCCTACAAAAGACATTGGAACGGGGCTGAGAAACCAAGCTGTAGCTTAGCGTTTGACCTATTTAGCCTTGGTGTTGAGGACAATATGCCAAGTGATTTTAAAAGTCTTAAAACACAGATTTCATAACCCCCCCCAAAAAAAACCCAACAACCCTCTGTGGCTTAGGCTTTAGATCACTCACCACCACATCAGTTAGGATCTTGGTAGGACATGGTTTGGAATGGAAGGTGAAGGTCTCTTCCTCCTCTTCAGGCTTCTTCTCACGCTGCTGGATACGCTTTTCAATTTCCAAATTGAAACCAATGGGCTTGGTGGGCTCTTTAACATGAGTCTTCTTTGGAAGGATATGAACTCCTTCTAGCATCTTAGTGTTCAGCTCTTGGGCCTTGAATTTATACCTAGCGAGAGTAGGGATAAAAGTCAAATCGAAGATATCCATCCCTAGTCAACTGCACCCATTACCTTGCTAGACCACTTCATGAAATATGTAAACCTGGCACTCAGGGACCACTATAGAGAAAACAGGTCATCTGATGAATACCATAGCCCCCACGCCAATTATCCCCACTTGAATGTTCATTTGTTCCATCATTACAAATCAATCCAACACTCCAAATGCTACTTTCTTTGGGTCTGGCGATCACTAGTCTTACAAAGTAATACGTTTTTCTTTTAGTTTAGAATATGTTCTAGTGTCTGGCCCTCCTATAAACCAAATTAGAGGATGCTGCATAGGCCCCAAGCGTCAGCCACACAATGCTGAATCATGGGATAGGATCCACCTTCAGACAGACTTACTGCTGTTGCTTTTCCAGCTCCTCTGCTTCCAATTCTGTGTTGCTCTTACAGGTAACTGGTCGCTGCCGCTGTTTAGTCTGAAGCTGAGGTGTCTTAGCATGTGTCAGCTTTAACTTTACAGGTATTACTGGCGATGGACCTACAATGAAACATTGTGAATGAAATTCAAAACAGAAAATTTGGAGACCTCTACAACCAACATAAAAAGCTCCTTCTCCACATGTTTACCTGCCATTTCCTTCTGCCGGCTGCGCATGTGGAAGCGCTGCGGAGTCTTTTTATAGAACGCCGCAACTTGTTCAGCTGTAGATTGATAATCGCTCGTGGTTTCTTCATGTTTCCGCTTATTACCTTGGGACAGGTTGAAAGGTTTCGGAACAGTGTGACCTCCTTTTGGCATACGGGCCTATAGATGGATATAACATTTTCAATTGTCAAAAAGCCGATTTGAAGAGGCTCACAAAAAAATATTTTAATTGAGACTTATAAGATTGTCAATAAGTTGTATTTGTAGGTGTTTGCATATCTTATAGGAGTACCAGAAACCTAAAATCCAGACAAAGCCATCGTGCACGATGGCTTTAAAAAAAAAAAAAAAAAAAAAAGGGAGTTAGGACAAATATTCCCTTTTTTCTTTCATTCGCTGGTTGACATTGGGACATCCCAAAAGGTATCCCATAAAAAGGAGGGTATGCGCCTGTACTGCATTAAGGTGTCAATGCTGTAAAATTTTATAAAAAGGTATTCGTAATAGACCACCTTGCAGAGTTTCTGCAAGGCCAAATCAGGAGCTGGGGGCACAGCTGTACCTGAATTGATAACTATGGACTTCAGAAAAATCTCCAACATCCTATCAGTAGGGTCCCCAAAAGAGGCTACATTAGGGATAGGAAGAGTGGTAGACTCAACCAACTGTGCACTGTGGAAGGACAACACCTGTATACCAAGAACTTCCCCTAACAAGAGCTACAGTTATAGGTGTGCAGCACAGACACACCCTTTTCATGGGAAGCATTAACAGAGGTTAATGAGAGGAAATAGTCTTAAGGGGCATACATATGGGATGATTTCAGCCCCATTTCTATGCGATTTGACCAGATCGCTAAGAAGAGGAGCACGGATCGATCCTTTTGCATGCCCTGTAGCGATGGAGACTACCGCCCACAGGGAAAGTCAGTGCTTGCACTGGCTTTCCCTAGATCACGGGGTGTCATCTATTAAAAAAGGCAAAGTCCCGCTCAGCACAAAGCATTGTGGTTCACCCGTGATGTGTGCTGATAGATCGTGCTTAAGCACAGCGCTGAGCAATAGTGCTGGGTCGCCCCGTGTGTACGTGGCTTTACCTTTCCCCAGGACAGCTGCTCCCTGGTCAAGGTGGTGGCCAACGCATTGACCAGGTATCAAGTGATGGATCAGTCCGCAGTAGCACAACAACGGCAACTGACAGCCAATAAAGAGTAATGTTAGGTTTTACAATCCCTAGAGATCCACAGGCAATAAAAAAACATACCAAAAAAAAAACACACACCCACACATTACCAATTTCTCATTCAGCTAGCTAGGTTTTAGACTATACCCAGAGTAATGTCCAAGAGGGAGGAAAGGGAAAGACATGTGGATTAGATTTCTTGTAAAGCGAAAAAATACTTTTATGATCCTATCTGTTAAACACATAACAGATGTTAAATCCATAGGGGACATAGGCTTTATACTGGGTATATGTGATTAGCAGGATTCTGGACAGCAAACTGTCAAGTTTCTTCGCTCTATGCCCCAACCCCAGTTAAAGTAACAAGCCCAAGAAGTGGGGGAAGGAAGACTGGCAAATCCCAAATCAACACATACAGAGGAGAAAAAGATAACATTGCAAAACACTCACAAGGCAAGCATGCCTGCTGTGTGCTCCAGAGCCCAGACAGGGTCACTAACCCAGTCACCAGCGCTGTGGCTGATGGCAGTAAGGTTGTGCTTTAGGATGTGGACTCGCTGCCTGCTCCAGCAAGGTAAACAGACAAACTACAGTACGAGACTGCTCAATTGCAGCCTCTGTAAAACAGTTGCCTTTCCTATAGACAGGAAACAAAGAACTGGTCCTGGAGGCGTGAGGAAAGATTGAGTCTGTGCTACTGGGAAATGAAAACCATTTGGTTGGTGCCCAGACTATCACCCCTCCTATAACCAGAGCAGGCTATGTCACCAACATAGGATTGTGAAAATGCAGCTAAAATCTTACCATAAAAATGGTTACTTGCCATCACTACTGTAGCAGAGAACCATGCAGAACTACATTCAGGACAGCTACTTCCACAGTATTTTTATTGTATGAAATACAGTTTTTGGTTCAAAACAAAATGAGTGGAAAAATGCAAGAAAGGAGATCTACATTAACCATCTACACCAGAGAGTCTCATAATAGATGAGATTTTCTAAACCACCCTATGGTGCTCCCTTATACCATTCTTGATTAGGCTGTGTGGTGCCGCATGAGCTATTGTCTAGTTGGCCGTGCAGTATGCCCACAGTAAATTATCACTAACCACTGCTGGAGCGTGGGCAGATAAGTAATTACTAGCAAAAATCAGAATGACATATTAAGCAGTTATTGTGCCAGTTTGTAAACAGCTGTAGGTGTCCTTGAGAGCCAGGTTTGGCCACCCCTGCTGTACACACTCAAATATAGTAAAGGGTTTGCATTTACTGTATTCTACCAATACCGCTGTAGATCTGATGTAGGACATAGAATGAAAATATATAGATTACAAGTCTTTGCTCCAGTAACATGGACATTGTTGTCATCGCTGGTTTCAATACCGCACTATTGACAGCATGAAACTTCTGAGAATCAATCTAAGTGGATTTGCAGATCAATGCAAAAGAATCATAGAGCAACCAGTTTCTTATACCCCTTTTACACCAAAAACCCTGGTCCGACCCTGGTCTTTGAACGCTGGAGTTTCTAGGGTCTGACCCTGCTTTATACTGCATTTACACAGCACTTCGACCTGGGTCGGACCTGGGTCTGCACCATTTACACTGAACCTGGGTCAGCCCTGCCTTTCCTTGTTGATAGAGATATAGATATATCTATCTATCTATATAGCTTGGAGGGGGTAGAGGGGGGAAGCTGTCCCCGGGTGCTGTGGGGGTAGAGGGGGGAAGCTGTCCCCGGGTGCTGTGGGGGTAGAGGGGGGAAGCTGTCCCCGGGTGCTGTGGGGGTAGAGGGGGGAAGCTGTCCCCGGGTGCTGTGAGGGTAGAGGGGGGAAGCTGTCCCCGGGTGCTGTGGGGGTAGAGGGGGGAAGCTGTCCCCGAGTGCTGTGGGGGTAGAGGGGGGAAGCTGTCCCCGGGTGCTGTGAGGGTAGAGGGGGGGAAGCTGTCCCCGGGTGCTGTGGGGGTAGAGGGGGGGAAGCTGTCCCCGGGTGCTGTGAGGAGGAGGGGGGTCCCTGCAGCTGCTGAGGGGAGAGGGGGTACCTGTCAGCCTGACACTATGATTGCCGGCGCTGCCGCTGCTGTATCTCCCCCCGGTCCTTGCGGCGGATGGACAGACAGTGTCGGTGGTCCCTCTGGCGCAGGGGAAATAGTACTATTTCCCCTGCGCCAGAGGGACCGCCGACACCGACTGTCCATCTGCCGCAAGGACCGGCCGCCGGGGGGAGATACAGCAGTGGCAGCGCCGTGTCAGGCTGGCCGCTGACAAGTACCCCATCTCTCCTCATTAGCCGCAGGGACCCCCCTCCTCCCTCAGCACCTGGGGACAGCTTCCCCAGCGCTGCACGCTGTGGACCCGCTGCGGGTGCCTGGACCCGCAGCGGGACCATTTACACCGCCATTTACAAGGGTCCCATCCGGGTTCTACCCAGGTCAGGACCTGGGTAGAGGACCCGTGTAAATGGACACGGATACCCCCCCATTTACACCGCCGAGGATCCGGGTCTGACCCGCCGCTGACCAGGATTTTTCGGCGGTGTAAAAGGGGTATAATATAGCGCAGCAGATTCCGTTGCGCTTTACAATAGAATAGTTATCAGTCTATCCTCCCCAGTACAAGTAGGACTAATCTTTACAATAGAATAGTTATCAGTCTATCCTCCCCAGTACAAGTAGGACTAATCTTCAGTCACATTGTGACCCACAGAAAGCCGAAACAAATATGGTTTAAGTTTTGAGTATACGGCTGTGAACGTTCCTCAGGTAAGGTGTCCTTAGTAAGGAAAGTAGGACAGTGACAATAGTTGTCATTTTAACAAATGATACAAAAGTCTATTAACGAGGATTTCTTAAGACGTAAATTAAACCAGACTGACATAAGAACTAGTGATCAGATACTTACCGGAGAGGGAGGGTGCTTGCGGAGCTCAGCAGTAAAATCCATTTGCTTATATTGGTCCCCAGTGGATTCTTCTTGAGGTCGTTTAAGGCGGTCATCAGTACAGAAGTGGAAATCTACAGGCTTGGTGACCTGAACAGAGTTCTTCTTCAAGGGTTGGACTATACAAAAGAATTGAGGGGGAACACAGGAGAACTGTAAATCAAATGTGCGCAATATTATTTTAGATCACAAAATGGCATCTCGGACTGCATAGGTGATGGGGCACAATGACCAGACATCCCAGTTGCAATACAAAAAGGGCCACTACATTATAGAGGCAGATTTGCTGTGACCAAGCCGTTCCTTACGACCAGTTGCAATTTGCCATTTTCAGTGGCTTTTTCTGCAGTAGTGGACTTTTTTCTTTTAATATGTTGCAGGGAAATAGACTATTAAAGTCTTAAATCAGAAGCTCCAGAGATTATTATGTTTAAAAGCAAATACAAACCTGCTCCAGCTAATGCAAGCTTCAGAGACTCTTCATTCTTCTTTAGCCTATCAGCCAGCTCCTTCTGAAGTTGTTGCATCTTCTCAAGCTCTTGTTCCTCTGAATTCTTAGCCTTTGAAGTCATAGGCTTTCTCCTACCGGAACATAACATACAGGACAGGCTTATAGTTCTGCTAGAACAAACATATACCCAACCTTCATCTAAAGCAGCATTAGGCCTTGAACCTTAGTAGATAAAACAAATACAGCTATGTATGGTGTGATAAGGAAGCCCTACCTACAGGCAACAAAACACCAGGGGGTAGATTTAGTAAGGGTTGTTTTGTCAGCAATTTCTGATTTATAAAAAATAACAAAAAAAAAGATCTTTGAAATGTTGATGTCAGGCTTCCAGAGCCAGTGCCCATACACATTCTAACTTCCTATTCGTATATAGTCAAAATCAAAAGGTTTTCAGTCCCATTCAATCCTGATGTGCACTCCCCTTTAGTGGCTGTCGTACAGAAAAATAGACTGTGCAGGCAAGACTATATAGTAAAGATCTATACTATAGTCAAAATTGATCAATATTAAAATTGATCTGCAATCAGGAACGGGGTCCACCAAGAAATACGAGGGAGGTGCCCAACGTTTGACCCACTTTATGTCTCCCTCCGGCAGCTAACAAAAATGCAAATCATTTAAAAAAATATTCAGGATTTAACGTCTAAAGTGCTACAAACACAAAGCACACAGTGATCACAAAGAACATACTTCAGAACAGTAGGAGTGGAGGGCAATAACTTGGGCTTCAGTTTTGGAGTCCCTTCAGCAACACTGGTTGAGAGTCCTTTATTGATAGTGGTGTCTGTAGATTTGCATTTGGATGTGGACCTGGAACAGAAGCAGCATGTGTGTTAGAGGTTCAAGGTGTATTACTCTCTGGTAGAAGAGCTCATCTGCCAGAGGCCACCCTTAGAACAGCACAGAATCAGACACTTACAGCTTCTGCCGTTTGGTGGGAGGGTGTTCTTGTTTTGGGATCACCTTCTTTCGCTCAGCTCTGATTTTCGACATTTGTTTTATCCTCTGCTGTGCAGATAGGCGTTTGGAAGACCTTAAAAGAAAGACCAGAATAAGAATTACCCATCAGTAACTGCAATATTTTTCTGTCCTAATGCCAAAAAAACAAGGTATGCACGCGATTAAATATTGTATGGAAAGAGAATGTTAACTTTGATGATTCAGAACGATTGTTGACATATCTAAAAATTTAAATCCCATAACAATTTGTGATGAGGGGTAAACAATGAAATGGATCCTAAGGTGGTGAGGGAGGAGGAATAGGATCAGCAAGAAGAAGGTATCAAGTATATATCCTTATTCTAAAAACAGGTTTAGAGAAATGGTACCCGACTGTGAAACGGGAAGCAATGGCTGTAGTAACCAAATAAGGGTGTGGTCTAGGCTGTCAGGGCTTCTCTCCAGGTACCAACTCAGGTATGTTCCAAGTAGCTGCAAATTTTATATGTCACTGGAGTGAATGTGCTGAGAGCAGTGGCCGGTCAGTCTTTTTAAAGGTTTTTTTTCCCTTCTGCCGCTTCTTGGCATCGCTACACATGGAAATATTTTGTATTTAGATCCTTCATATCCGAGACTGCGACAGACTTGCACAGTCATCCAGGTTTACCTACACCCGTTCAAGAGGAATTGGCAAAACTCCATTCTTCATATTTCAACTCTGGTTTTTGGGACTTAATTGTGCTAAAGAACACCCATGATATGCCACTGGTGAGTCCAGTCGGATAGATTTTATGTGTAGGCTGTTCAATCTCCAGGGTCTTAACCAATGCGCATGGGACCACAGATCGGGTCGGATGTCAAACACATCTGATTTGGCCCGATCGGGTGGAATCAGCCCAAACCGTACTAGCGTATTGGAACCTTTAGATGACTGCGCTGTCATTTTAACGATATAATTGACTACCAAACAATAAGTCTGAATGTTTATAGGGCCTAATTCAGACCAGATCTCTCATCTGCAAATTTGCAGAGGACTGCAAGTAGTTAGCTGCCACCCAGACAGAGCGAAAACCCGCCCTGTGCAAGTCTGCGAATGAATTGCAAAAACCTTGCTTAAGTCGCTATTCACAGCAAATCTAAACACAAGTCACTCGCCATCGAATGATTTTCCCAGTCTGTGCAAATGCGAGCAAGTCTGATCCACAACTATGACAAAGAGACACTGATTGAGTCACACGGCCTCCACTAAAACACCTGGGCACACCTGCCGTCAGGTGTACGCCTCCGGATGCCGACTTCCTGGCCATCAAATTGTAAATAGATATTTTTGCTATTTGGGCTCACACATGCGCACTATCGTCTTAAAATCAATTCAGGTTTACACACAGTCAAGTAATTCTACTAGAAACACTTTCCATATGAACTTTTTTTTGCACTATTAAAAAAAAAAAAAAAAAAAAAAAAAGCTTTCTAAAAACCCTGAAGGAAGGGTAATTGATTTGTATTAAAACAAAATTGTTCCACTATGCAACTATGGAAGCAACCACCACACACACCAGTGAATAGCCGTTCACCGCCCCAGGAGTAGGCTACATACAGTTCTCCCTCTGGTGTGAAACCGGTGAGGCCAGCAAGCCTGTGGTAGGATATGCTAAGAAGTGTAGTTCCAAAGTAGCTGGAGTGGCACAAGTTTATCATCCCCTCCCCAGTCAGGTGATGTTTCAGAATAGGATTTATCATCGGATAGGCCACCCTTATATGTATTTTCAGTATTGTTCACAGTTGTCCTTTACCCAAACAATGTGCACAAAAAACAAAAAAGCCTTCTACAGGTATCACCTTCTGGACTGCGTTTTTGGAGTCTTCTGTTGTTTCTTGGCGATTCCACCACTGAGATTCATAACGCTTTCATCTGTAATAAGAACTCAGGATGTGAGTAGAACAAGTTATACAGGTACAATGGAAATAAGAAGAGATTCTGTGATATTATTACCTGCTTGTATCTGCGATGGGTTACCAAATTCAGATGTTTCTAGGTTTTGATCTGGAGGGACATTTTCTACGTCCGCCACTTGATCTAGTTAGACAATATTAGAGAAAAGGATTTACTGTTAGGTATTTAAAATCATGAGTCCAAAAGGAATACTGGGGTTCATTTAGTACAATAGGGGAGCTAGTGAACAAAAACTTCAACTGGGTCCCCCCCAGTCTAGTCTAGGTAAAACTGTGCCCGACTAACAGACACAGCGCATATTGAAGAGCGATTAATTAAAACACCATGGGTAATAAAAAGAAAAAAAAAAAATTCCATTTATATGGCATTAAGGGCAGTATTCAATGAGAATATTCCCCGTGCATGGCGAGAGTTTTTTCTCTCTCGCCATGCACTCGCCGTGTTTTTGCGGAGATTCTCCATGTTTGGAGATTCCCGTCACGGCACTTTAGAGATTATTCAATGTGACTGAGACTCACCGCCCCTCACGGCGAGTCTCAGCCAATCCGGCGTCATGAGGTGACTGCCGCAGGGAGCCTGAGGACGGCGGGAAGGCAGGGAGATGGAAGTCTCCCTGCCTGCCCTAGAGCGTATGCTATAAACACATGAATAAAATAGCATGCCCTTTCACAGAATAGAATTCCTGATTTTTTTACACCAAAAAAAAAAAAACTTTTATTTTAAAAAGTTCACATTCCACTTCTCCATGAAGAGATGGAGAATTGCTACACGGAGAGACACAGCGAAAATCACTTAGAAAGACCACGAGAAGTGCACGTTGAATAGGGTTGCTTGCTTTTTGAGAGCAAAAGTCTCCGTCCAACGCAAGAAAAGCACAAACTCGCCATAAAACACGGAGAATTTTTCTCATTGAATACTGCCCTAAGAATTAAAGAACATAAACAATAACCATGAATTGGCGTATATTACAGTCTCTCACATAGATTGCTTATTGATATTGGTTCCCGAGTTGACCATTTAACTTTATAACAGTCCCCTCAATTGGCAAAAAGGTACTTGTGTACCATCACGGCGCCCATCGCATCGCAGACCATAAGGCATGCGATGCGACGAGATGTCCCCCGATGTCATACAATGTTAAAATTGTATAGCATTGTATATGACATACAATGCGATTTTAAATTGTATAAGCACCCTAATGGGGGCTTACAATGTTAAATGTACCCCCACTATGAACGTGAAGCGTGGCGAGCCCGCGAGGGGCAGCGGTACGCGTCCTCCGACTTTTTCATACCCACACTATCCACGTCGGCGTGGAGTTGATTTTATATAGTGTGGCGAGCGCAGCCAGAGGAAGCTTAATACATGTAAAGTAATACGCGTCCGCTCGCCACGCTTTGGGCTCAGTGGCTCGCCGCACTAAAATCAACTCCACGCCAACGTGGATAGTGGGGGTATGAAAAGGTCGGAGGACGCGTACCGCTGCGCTCCCCACGCTTCGGGTTCACGTTCATACTGGGGGTGCATTTAACATTGTAAGCCCCCATTAGGGTGCTTATACAATTTTAAATCACATTGCAGTGCATTTGGTGTATTGCATGCGATGATATGGTCTGCAACCAAATATCGTGGGCGCCGTGCTAGTACACAAGTACCGGCAAAAAGTCTCCAACAGTCAATATGATCAGATCTCATGCATCTTAGCCCTGTCTAATGTCCAGAGGGAGTACTTAGGCCCGAGGGGAATAGTCCTAGGTCCAATTTCAGGATAATCCTTTAGTCAGCAGTAGGTCGACCATTAGCACACCAAGAAAAGAATGTCCCCCTTTGCTGCGATGAGACTGGGGAAATGACTTTGGTTCGAACCAGCTTTTCCAACTTCTACCAAAAAAAGGGTATCTCGGGTGCCCTGAGCTCCGTTCCTGCAAGCCAGCTGAGGAGCCCCTAACGGCGATAGGGACACCCCTGGGCTTACACTGAAAGCAGGTCCCACAAAGGGACTGCAAATGAGGGGTTTGAAAGGAACGCCTGACAAGTGAGGCAGCATAACGAAGGAAAGTGGACTTTCTGGCAAAAGCCTTAGAAATTCACGCATCCAATTCCCCACCAAACAGCCAGTCTCTCATAAAGGGAAGGACTTCAACACTTCATTTTGATTCAGTGTCAGCCACAAGGATCTGCATGCCATCGTAGCGTTAATCACGGCCACCTCATTAATAATATCACAAAGGACCCTTGCTGTGTCCTTAACGTTGTAATTTCAACTAGAAACTTATCACCTGACAAGCCACCCTGAAGCTGGGCAGCCCATAAATATACGGCATGCGTCATCCAGCACCCGCCATTAACAGGTCTCTGTGAAACCCCTGCAGCTTTTAGCATGCCGCCGATCTTTCTATCCGCCAGGTCCTTCAGAGCAGTAGGCCCCGGAACCAGCATAACAGTCTTTTTAGACTGCTGAGACAGAGGAATCCACCGCTGATGGGTGCTCCCAACTCCTTCTGCCCTCTGAGGTGAAGGGAAACGTAGACACTGAACACTTCGTGATCTGATATTTTTATGTGGAGTCTCCCAGGCCTGTTTAAGCAGATCATCCAAATCTTTGGAATAAGGGAACATGACACTAGACCTCTTCTATGTGAAGGACTGCTGAGTTTCAGTCTCCTCCGCAGGGAGGTGTAATCCCTAATGGCAACAATAAGTGGTTTGAGGCTCTGTGTAGGACCTTCCTCACTTTGCTGTGAGAGCTGGCTATACTGATCACATATGAGAGTGTTAGCGCGGGAGGGTGAAAACCTGGTGCCGCATACAGTGCATTTTCTCCCCATGATGGAGACAACCGATAGATCGACATACAGTATAATAAAGAAGGGAGAAAGTCTGCCTCCGCCTATATCTAACTATAAGGTGTAGGAGACGGAGCCAGCACACCAGCCAAACAGACCCAGCAGGAATGTAATGGCGCCATCAGTGAAGCATATGCAGATATAGATATATATATTACAGAAAAGTTATGACTGCATACAGTGAGAAATCTATATACAGGTCTAAGCATGCAGCGGGGGAGATACCACTGTACCAGTCTGTAGACTCAGATACTTCTTACACCTTTGCCTGAAATATTAGACAGCAACTGGCAGTAGCTTTCGGATATAAATCGAATTCTGGTAATTCTCCTGCGATAAGTAATGATAATAAAACAAACACAAATTCCTATACACTTCCAGCATTTTCATTCCAGTTTGCAGTGTATTTACTCACCAAACCATGAGTCGACATTATGATCTTCTTCATGGAGAGCGCTGAAGTTAATAAATGTAGTTGGAACATCGAAAGCGTAGTCAGACATAATTATCTCTATATATGTCTACAACGTCTTCCTTTAAAGAGAGAACAAATAAAAAAAAAAATTTAAGTGTGAATTGTGATAAAGCCATAACTGATCAGACAGCAACATTATAAGCTTCATAGTATTGTAAGGTCACACACAAGTGATTGCCGCAAATACAATAGAAACAGGATTTGACAGAATAATAACTGACCCATCTAATCTGGATGCCGTTCCGACAGTGGGGATCCCGACAGTCAGCATCCCAAGTGCCGGTGCTCCGACAGGAGGATCCTGACACATACGGGTTATTCTCCCTTGTGGGGGTCCACGACCTCCATAGAGGGAGCATATAACCTGTGGCGAGCGTAGCGAGGCACCGGCCCGCAGTGTGGCGAATGCAGCAAACCCGCAAGGGGCTTCTATGCGCTCACCCCCATCGGAGCCCTATACCACAACATCTAATCTAAAGGCCCCCATACACTATGCGATTTTCGGCCGATTTCATCCGATTTCGGCCGATAAATCGGGTGAAATCAGCCGAAAATCACATGTGTTTGACATCTGATCTGATGCACGGTCCCGCGCGCATCGGATCACGGCGTCGGACCTACAGAACATAAGATATATCGGCATCTGAGCCATCATGGGTGCTTTTTAGCACCCACGATGTTCAGATCCGATATATCTTTATATACAGCCCTCCTTACTAGCAGCCCCCCCGCATTGACGGCTCCCGGCGGAGGTAGTGCAGGCGGGGACTGCAGGCGTTGCAGAGCAGAGACCGTCGGCGTGGCGGGAGAATAGGAAGAAATCCTATTCAAAAGACCAGGCGGCCGCTGATTGGCTGAGCTCAGCCAATCAGCGGCCGCCAAGTCTTTTGAATAAGATTTTTCTATTCTCCCACCGCGCCGACGGTCTCTGCTCTGCGACGCCTGCGGTCCCCGCCTGCACTACCTCCGCAGGGAGCCGTCAATGCGGCGGGGGGGGGGGGGGCTGCTAGTAAGACAGGGGGGCGCTGCGGGGGACACAGAGTTGGCAGTAATACCCCTTTCATACCAGCCTGAATTCCCGGGTTGAGTCCGGGAACAACCCGGGAATAGCTCTGGTGTGAAAGGTTCCCGGGACAAAATCCCGGGCTAATTTGCAGGCATTCCAACCCGGCTAGGTACCAGGGATACTCCCGGGTCCTTCCCGGACTACTGGCTGGTGTGAAAGGTGCAGGGACATGTCCCTGCTTCCCGTGTTGCCTCTGCTGATGTCAGCTAACGCTGATTTGCTAGCAGGGCAACTTCCTCTTGTGCTGGACGCTCCCAGAGGCAGCAAACAGCGTGCAGGGAGATACAGCGTGCACGTGCTGTGGGCAAAGTGCATTTTAAACCCTGCAAGCAACTTGGGCAAAGTGGGTTTTAACCCCTGAAAGTGTGACTGCCATGTCTTGGACGAATGAAGAGGTGAGGGAGCTGTTAGCCATCAGAGGGGAAGAGGAGATCCGGCGCCAGATTACAGGCACTGTGAAGGATGCCCCTGGCATCGCGGGGCTTCGGCCGCAGCAAGTGGTGAACAAGTTGAAGGGGCTGAAGAAACAATTCCACCGCATACATGACCACAACGGAATAAGAGCGGGGCTGCAAGGCAAGATTGGGTCTTTTACGAGCTGTGCACAGCATGTTTTGGCCACACTGCGCTGAGTGACCCATCAGCCTGTCCTCCTCCAGCTCGGTCACTCTCTCATCGGTGGTTGATGAAGACAATAATCAGTCGATGGACAGTACCCAATCTGGGCCAATATCACCTGAGCCAACATAACCGATACTAGTCCCAGATGACACCGATTTAAACTCCTCCATTAACCATGCAGATGACAGCATAAGCGGCACCAGTGTAGAAACCATCCAAGAGAGTGATGTGCCCGCCACACCCAAGAAAGCTCTCCCTGTGATGCGCACCAATAGTAAGTATTTATCCTTGCTTGAATGTCCTAAACACATGCATTCCAATACACAGTAATGCTGCACTATACGCCACCATAACCGTCCACTGCAAAGTTTGGTGTCGCAGAGTGTATCAAGTGTAGGTGGGAGTAGGCCACAAACACATATGATCATACCACTGCTTTTTCTTATGCCTTTTTCTCCTTCTTTAACTCCCCTTGCAGTATATACAGTTCCACCGTGGAAGCGCAAAGCCACCAAAGTAGAGCTCGCAGCATGGGAAATGACCAGGGTGCTCTGTGAAGAACTGCGCGACATGGACAACAACATGCAGCGACAGGAGGATTCCCGGCAACTCCGTTTCATCGAGGCGGAAAGCAAGCTGCAGCAGACCCCCATAACGCAGATAATGGGTCACCAAGAGCGCATCTTGCACAGCTACCAAGACCGTCAATTCCAGTTCCTGGAACACATCCTGCCTCGCTTTGTGGGTAACACGCTCCCAGCTAGCCAAGGCCCTATTGCCCCTGAGCATAGCTACCAGCCGTATTCCAGAGGTCCATACTATGATCCTCCTAACCCGCCACCATCCTCGCCTGAATACCCTGTATACAGGCAATTGCAATAGGCATTTTAAAATAGTATTGCTGTTTTAAGGGCACATTTCATTTTGAAATAGTATTGCTGCTTTAAGGGCACTTTTGTAGGTAGGGGGGCGGTTGGGTTTTTAGGGTGTTATTTTTTTATTTATATGCTGATAGTTGGGCACTTTATATGCCTGTGCACTTTACAGGTTTAATGTTTACAATGGCCGACAGATGTTTGCTGAGCACTTTTTCAAGTTTACAAAAAAGTTGGCCTGATTCATAAGGTCCTGTTTAGGGGGTGGGGGGGATGTTTAATGCTTGTGGGAGGCGGGAGTGGGATGTTTGATGATTGTGGGGGGTTGTTTGATTTGTGTAATGTGCCTTTATATTTTTTGTATTTATCTTGCACTATTGTGCCTAGAAATAGGCAAAGTTTTATACTTTTATATATGCCTTCTCATTTGTTTTCTTGAAGTAAACAAGGTTAAAACACTACAACCGTTTGGTGTCTAATTTTTAATAATCAATAATGTAATGTGGGCCTAAAAAAGGCCATTGTCAATGATAAATGCAGGGTCAACCCGGGTTTGGTATGAAAGGTACCGACCCGGGTTGTCGCTGCTTCAAAAGCATGTGCGAATGGGTCCCAACCCGGGAATGTCCCTGCTTGTCCCGGGAAAGGAATTCCTGGGTTTGTCTCTGCATTTCTGGTGTGAAAGGGGTATAACAGAGCCGGGCAGGAAAAGCTGTCAGCGCTGGAAAAAAAAAAGCCCATACAATGAATGGGCAGCCTGTGATTGGCTGAGCGATCTCTCAGCCAGTCAGCAATTGGCTGAGAGAGCGCTCAGCCAATCACAGGCTGCCCATTCATTGTATGTATGGGCTTTTTTTTCCAGCACTGACAGCTCCCGCCTCCCCCTGCCCGGCTCTGTCACTGTCCTCCGCACGCTGCCTTAGCAGCGCCCCCCACCAGCAGCCCTGTTCTGCAGCCCCCCCCCACTCCCCGGGTTTACATGTGATAAATAGAGACGATTTATCACATGTAAAAAATGGCACATCAAGTGCCAATCTTAGCAAGCTCCCCCGGGGAGCTGCCGGGGGAAGTCGGGCCTGTATGGGGGCCTTTAGGTGTACACACAAGGATATATTTTAAAACAATTTACACCTTGCCACCCAAACCATCTAGGAGCAGAGGTTTGCAAATTGAGTGCTATTGCAAAGTGGGTGTCCGATGTTGGTGGTCTCTGACCAATTCAAATTATGATACAGGACTTAATAGTTTTTCATAATTTTTAATAAGCAGCATTTGGCCTAGGAGTGCTATGTGCTGTAATTTGAGGATGTACAGGAACCACTGACATATTATGCCCTCCATTTAAAGTCCTGCATTCTCATAGGGCTGCTTCTCACCCATCATCATCATCATCATGCTGGCTCATTGCATCCCCCATCAATGAATGGTTAAGATCTATTCAATACTGGCAGATATTTAAATTGTTCGAAAATATCAGCTTCTGCAACCCTGGCCGTTTTCGCTCTTTAAAAAGTTGAAGCAGCTGCTTAAGTTGCAACAGTTTGTGGAAAAGAGACACGGATTCGCCAATCCAGGTAGTTTCCGAAAGTTAAGAAAAAAAAACAAAAAAAAAACACATTGAATTTCATCTATTCTACGTGAAAACCGCTGATATTTTCGAGGATTGGAAATATCTGCCACATTCAAAAAAAAAAAAAGGTACTTGTGAGTTATCCGGGCTGCCGATTTATAAATCGGGTCGGATCGGGCACATCGCATCGCATGCGACCATCGGATGCGATGCGATGACCCGATTTTTCCATAGGAATCAATGTTAAAATGGACTTTTTGTACAAATTAGCGAGCCCCGCGAGGGGACACAGAATACCGTCGCTTCGCTCGCCACGCTTCGGGCTCGGTGGCTCGCTACAGGTTTATATCCAACTCCATGCCCACTTGGATAGTAGGGGTATGAAAAGGACCCCTTTTTCCCATTGAATTCCATGTTAAAATGGACTCAGTCAATTTTAACATTGATTCCTATGGAAAATTCGGGTCATCGCATGCGATGCGATATCGCATCGCATCTGATTGTATGCCTTAACTTAAGGCATACAATCAAAAAATCGGCAGCCCGGATAACTCACAAGTACCAAAAAAAACAACTAAATAGTAGGCAATAAACAGGTCGGCATCAAAGTCAACACATGAGAAGGTTGACAGTAGTTTTATGTTAATTTGTACATTTCATCCTGTGGACCTCAAATTAGTGACCCACCTACCCTCTCATGGCTCACTTTGGTAGCGCTCAGCATACTTTACTAATCTATTCGCTTCAGGATGGGGGGGGGGGACACACACCTCATGTCGACCATTGCCATAACAATCTTTTGTGTCAGTCTCTAGTCTTGGTTGACCCTGTGCATGTCAGCCTATTGACTGTTTACATACATAGACACTTAACATGAGATAAATGCAAGGGTGATAAAGAGATATAAACGTCCAGCCAATCAGCTCCAGTCCTTACCGACTTTTTCGAACCCTGGGGCAGATGTATGCAGAGTCGTTATGGGGGAGAAGGTATCGATACCGCTTCACACCCAATAACATCCCATTTTCAACCTGAAACAGACACCCGCCTTATTAGCATGTGTCGAGCCCACGTAGTGCAGATCTATACCCCATTAACATCTCGGTTACCTCCCTTGAAGCGCCGGACTCCAGTAACATCCCCCACTGACCAGGCTGAACAGGGGGCTGCTCCTAATGCCCGGGACGGTTGCAGAAAACGCGCTCAACCCTCGGCCCACTCTCACACACGCATCAGTCCCACACACGATACCGGATACCGTACCGCGTTGTACTCGAGTCTCCAGGCCTCGTCACCGATCCGGTTCCGGCTGCTGCTGCTGCTCACCCTCCGCCGCACCCGTACGTTAACAATTTCAAACTAGACGCAAGTTCCAAATTGTCCTATCAGAGTGTCTAACGTCACCGCCCTTCCAATTGGCCGATAAGAAAGAGGCGTCGCGCATGGGATAGTGGGTAGTGTAGTCTCTCCAGGTCTTCATTGCAAACAGTGACTCAGAGAAGAACTACAATTCCCGAACATTCTCGCGGTTGCCCTATTGCGAGGATTTCCGCCCGCCCGCCCACTAAGTATGTTTGTTTTTTGTCTCCTCAATCCTGTGAAATGATGTACTATATACTTATAATTTATTTAGTTATTTATTTATACAGACTGTTACTATCTCAGAGTCCAAATTAATATACATTCTTTTCTCCTAAACTAATTTTAGGCTCCCCAAACTATATTTAGCATTTGCCAATGTGCATTTAGTTTTTCTTCATTTTCAAATTTTGGTACTTGTGTAGTTTCACGGTGCCGCCGCGCGCACAGTCTGTTTGAAACTTGGCAGCCTGCCAGACTCTGGGCGCGTGCCGCTCTAGCTGTTCTCAGAGCTACGTTACCAGCGTGTGCGCGTGCCGCTCTAGCTGTTCTCAGCGCAGCGCTACGTTATCAGCGTAGCATAGCATCTAATTTAATTCCGTCTAAACTCAGCACACCGCTATCAAAGGGGGTGTCCGAAATGCAGACGCTACAATTTAGACGCTTTAGCGTCTGAATCCATATGCACTGTGCAAAACACTCTTAAACCTGTCCACAATGGCACTAGTTGACGCAACAGCTGTCGACCTTGTAAATTCCACTATCCACGCCAACCCGAAGCGTGGCGAGCGGCGGCGGTACGCATCCTACGACCTTTTCATACCCCCACTATCCACGTCGGCGTGGAGTTGATTTTATAAAGTGTGGCGAGCCACCGAGCCCGAAGCATGGCGAGGGGATGCGGATACCTTCACAGGTATCCGCGTCCCCTCGCGGGCTTCACAGGTGTCCGCGTCGCTGCGCTCGCCACGCTTCGGGCTCGGTGGCTTGCTGCGCTCGCCACACTTTATAAAATCAACTCCACGCCGACGTGGATAGTGGGGGTATGAGAAGGTTGTAGGATGCGTACCGCCGCCCCTTACGGGGCTCGCTGCGCTCGCCACGCTTCGGGTTGGCGTGGATAGTGGAATTTACAAGGTCGACAGCTGTTGCGTCGACTAGTGCCACTGTGGACAGGTTTCAATAGTGTACCCCTAGACCCAACTAAATTTAGATGCTTTAGCGTCTAAATTTAGATATACCCCTAGACCCAACTAAATTCAGAGGCTTTAGCGTCTAAGTCCAGAAACCCCGGCTTCTTAGCGGCTAGCAGTTAGTCGGGTTTCAGACGCTTTAGCGCCTAAGTCCAGAAACCCAGGCTTCTTAGCGGCTAGCAGGTAGTCCGGGTTTCAGACGCTAAAGAGTCTAAGTTTTAGCGTCTGCATGGGGGACACGACCCCTTCGTAGCGGCTAGCAGGTAGTCGGGTTTCAGTCGCTTTATCGTCTGAATCCTGACTCCCCCTTCTTAGCGGCTTGCAGATAGTCCGGGTTTCAGACGCTTTAGCGTCTAAATTTAGCGTCTGCATGGGGGAATCCCTCTTTGATAGCGGTGTGCCGGGGTGTGTAGTTTAGAAGCCCCGGCACGTCAGCGGTGTGTGCCCGGGGTGTCCACTTTTACATGCCCCCGTTGTCAGCTGTGTGCAAGGATGCCTATTTCACTGTGGAACTACAAGTACCACAGTGACCTGTCAGCGCCTGGGCAGCGCGCTGCTGCCCGGCGCTATGCTGATAACGTAAGCTGACAACACGTAGCTTACAGCTAGAGCGGCACGCGCACAGTCAGACAGAGCTAGAGTGGCACGCGCACAGGTAAACAAAGCCAAGTTTCAGAGACAGAGTGTGCGCGCGGCGGCGCCGTGAAACTACACAAGTACCCAAATCTTAATAAAAGAAATATGCTTAAACGTTAGTGGTAACCATCGAAAGAAAACATCAGTTAAATTATGTTTTTCAACATTGGTTACAAAACATCATATAGACCTAAACATTGGTACTCTGAACCCGATGTTAACCAATGTTAACTGATGTTTCTTCTTTTTTTAAATAAACTGTCTACTTAATCATATATTACACTAATAAACTTCTGAAATGATAAATACTCCTATAAAGTTTAGCTTTTTGGAGGCTTACAGTTTACACAAACATTGGATATATTATTCATGTTTTGTGGTAAATATAATTTGTTTAGGAGGGGAATAAAATTAAGCATTAACTAGACAAACTTTATTGCAACTCACAGCAGCTCACAATCTGCTATTTTTAAATATTTTAAAGGTACTACCTTATCATTATGGCCACCGCTTACACCAGTTACGTTAGCCACTATGTGAATCACGATTGTCCCCTCACTATTGCTCACCACAATTCAGGCTCGGTGGCTTGTTCTGCTTTGCTCGCTACAACATTACTAAAGGTAATAGATGGTGGCATGGACTCCAAAAATGACCCTTATGGCTCGCCGTACGCATGTAAGTTCCATAGCGTAAGCACAAAGATAAGGAACTACCATTTTTATCTTGAATTATAACAGTAGCAACAGGCTAATAACTTAAGTTGAACATAGAAAATAACAAATAAGGGCCAGATGCACTAAGCTTCAAAAGTAATACAATGGAGAGTGATAAACAACCAACCAATCAGCTCTTGCCTGACATTTATTAAACACAGTCTGTGACATGTCAGCTAGGAGCTGATTGGCTGGTGGTTTGTCACTCTCCATTTTTACACATTTGAAGCTTAGTGCATCCGGCCCAGTGTGTGTTACTGTTTTGTATCTAATTTTTAAGTCGTCAATGAATATAAACAAGGAGTGAGCTGGCTGCAGAAAGCAGTGACAGCACCATACAGTGACCCACAAAAGAAAAAAAACATTGGAAAATTGAGAAAAACATCGGGGGAGAAATCTAGCGATGTTGAGGAAACATTGGATCCTCAACATTGCAGGTTTAAACATCGAAAATTGGAACCATAAATCCGATGTTACCGATGAAACATCATATGATTACCCATCCCTGTGGTAATAGATATGGTCAATGATCAATGCAATGCTATCCTCCACTAGATGTCCAGCTATTATGTCTACAGAACCTTTATTACATATTGTTCAAGACTGGAATTTAGAACTGAGAATACCGTGGATGTTAAAAGTGTTTCCCTGGTAGCAATCTTCTTGGAATATTGAATTTTCACTGTGGGATGAGTCGTACTGAATTCATTGTACAATCAGGTATGCTAAGTAGTGTGCAATGCCTATGTTCATGAGGTTCAGCAATTTTTAACTAAAGGCCCATACACACTGGGTGACTTTGAACTGAAAGTTACTCAAAACAGCAGGTTTGAATGGCTTTCAAAGCCGCTCAGTGTGTATGGCCCGGCAGTGAGCGCTGCTGCACACTCCCGCAACATCGCCGGGAAAGCCGCTCATGTGCTGGTTATACCAGCACATGAGCGGCTTTCAGGACGGCCTTGCATAGCACCCCGCTTGCAACGCCGTCCTCCCCCCCCCCTTCGTCAGCGCCGGGCAGGGGGAAAGCCGCTCAGAGGGCGAGATTCTCCAAACTAAAAATGCCGTAAAAACCCAGTTTTCGGGGGTTTTACCGCATTTTCATATGCAGCAAAGCCCCACCTCTGGGGCTTCGCTGCAGGGGAATACGCCAGTTCTATATAGCGGCGTAACCCCATGGAAGCCTATGGGCTTCCTTTCGTGTCCCCCGTGCGCCCCCCCCCCACCCCCCCCTGCCGATCCGCGATGCCTTCCCTCACCTGTGTCTGGGCAGCCTCCTGCTGTGCTGTCCGGACCAAAGATCTCCTCCCTGCACAGCGTCCGGGTGCAGGGAGGAGGAAAAGGAGCCCTCACATAGCCGGGTAAGGGTCCAGGGAGGAAGAGGGGACCCGCATCACATCGCCGGCCATTGCTTTTGCGTTAATAATCGCATATGTTACAGCATATGCGATTATTAACACTGCAAGTGCCGGCGATGTGCTGTGGGGGTTATTAGAGAATCCCGCCCAGTGCGTGTGCACTGAGTGGCTTACCCCGCAGCGATGATAGTCATCATCGCTGTCCATACACGCTGGGCATAGTCGCCCAGTGTGTATGGAGCATTACAGTACATACACAAAACTACCAAAAAAGTTACACTTTGTGCATTAGGGCGGAGTGAAAAAACTGAAATTGAGAAATTCAAAATCGGCTAGTGTGGGAAAGTTGTGACTTGACCTGAATAAGAAACATGCAAAAGCTTTTTTATCTGAGTCAACATCTTCTGTTCTGGCAAGAGGCCTGAAGTTTCACTTTTTTGGTGAAAATGACTGTGAAGATGCTCCGATCTAGTTAAAATTATGTCATGATGTCTTATGCCGCCCATACACGCTGCAATCCCGGCGGTGCGATGTGTGCCTTGAGGTGGCACCTCATCGCACAGTACAAAAAGTATGTGCTGCACATACTTTTTGTACTTGCTTTTTATCACATCGCATCGCATTGCATGCACAAGGCATGCAATGCGATGTAATGGATGCTATTTAAGCCCACAACGCACGCCGGGATCGCAGCGTGTATGGGCAGCAGAAGAGTGGTTTATTAATATACTTTAGCTTAGTAAAAGAGAGTACAAGCTTGTCCTAGTGCAAAGTGATTGACTTTGGCGAGAGAACAAATCCCTGATAAATGACCCATTTTCATGGTTTCAATTGTGAATATGGTGTTTTCTCTGGAACATGTTTTTTTTGGGGGGGAGGATGCTCTGTAATTGATGTGATCAGGAAAAGAAACTTGGTGGGAAAAAAACCAGGGTAAATCCCTTTTGTTTGCCTTTAATAGAATAGTGCATCTATGTGTCTTCTAATGTCCACAAACTCTTTACTGAATGCTCCAGTAAGTTCAGTAACATTGCATTACACTCTGTTCTTTAGGTGCAGGATTTAAAACACTTCTGTTTATTGTCTTTACTTGTGGCAGTTTATTTGTTTGAAAAACAGTTGAAAAACAGTTTGCATCCCCTATGCTGGGAACATGAAAGGGCTGCATTATGGCATATAGTTATGCCAAAGATAAGCCAATATATTAACAGTTAAATACGTTGAAGTGTATTATGATGTAATAAACAAATACATCTAATGTTTAGTGATATTTAAAATTATACATTAAACCGTTTACACTGTTACTTGTAATACTTATTGTAACAGTTACTGTTTTTCAATAACAGACTGCTACAGTTATGCAAGATCTGACAACCAGACAGTCTTATTGATAAGACACAATGGGGCAGATGTATGAAAGATCGTTATGGGGGAAAAGGGGTATCAGCGCAAGTTATGTGCACTGATGCCGCTTCTCCCCCATGTATGATGGAGCCAGCGTGCAGTAAAGGACAGGGGCGCATAGCAGGCCGAATGTATGAACGGTCAGCATCATTACTAGTGAAAAGGTAATGAGGCTTTTCTGTGGACTGTTGTATCACTGCCTTCTGGCCCTTATTCAAACCTGATAGCAGTAAAAATTTGTTCTCAAAATAGGCAAAAAAATGCTGCACTGCAGGGGGGGCAGATGTAACATGTGCAGAGCTTTATCAAAGGTCCTTTGCTGTAGACCACAGCAAAACGTGTCAGGAGTGCCACCCAGACCCGGTTGAATCCTGGAACCTGAGCACACTGCTATTCCATTGGGACCCATACGAACCAGCCCTGAGTTTACATTTTGCCACCATCTTTAAGCACAGGAGCACATTTCCAAAAGCTCTAAGCACCTAACGTCCTCCAAGGCCAACTGGATATCCAAAATTGGACCAGCCTACTATCGTTGAGGAGATACACACTGCACAGAACTGTGCCCCATGAGTGGACAGTAAATTACACCATTTCCTATTTTGTTGGGGATTTCTAAAGGGCTTAATAGGAACGGACGGACCCCTAAGCACTCTATCTCATTATACCAGGATTCTTGGGACTCAAGTCTAGTGCACTAGCATTTCTTTATTGTTTTTACATATTGCTTCATATACAGTTTATCTATACTGCATACTTTTATATTCAATCTATTTTTATTCAAGTGATCACTGTACACTAATAAATTGGGTTTTATATTGTGAAACCAGTCCAATTGGCTATATCATTTTTTATTATTAGCGCTGCCATCTGTTTTTCTTGTTTTGTCTATACCCACCTAGGGACTGACCATCCCTATTTAGCAGCAGCTTAGTGGAACTTACTCTGTCAAGTGCTACCAGCAATACCCCCTAGGGGGCACTGCCTCTTGTTTTTTCCATGTCTATGACTAAAGCAGTTGCAGCAGCATACAACAGAATGACCACCATAGTGCAGTTCACTCACCTTGGTCCCCAAATTGTACATGTGATCTCCGATCTCAGATCCATCAATTCCACACAAAAAAAATAGAAGAGCACATCTCTGACATCTGGTCCACAATCTCAGCCAAAAGCATCTGGTGCACTGTGCTGTTTAAAAACAGCCCAGTGCGAACAGTTATACATACATATACATAAATATATGCATATATACCCCCCCCCCCCCATATACATGTAAACCAAAAATTGCATGTGTGTGCTCCAGAAAAGGGGTGTGTCCGCACAGGAATGGGGCATGGCCTTGCAGAAAAAGACTACCTGGCATGGAATTTACAGCGACACTGGCAGCTTGAAGATAGCCAGGATGGAACCTATGGGTGGACGAGGAGCTGAAGGCCCGGTGGCAATAGTATTGCACTGCTTGTCCCCTTGTAGAAATGTCCATGCTGGTGCATGATGCAGATTACAGGAGCTTCAAACGTGGTTGACTCCTAAATCAGGAAATTATTAAATAGTAGGGGCAGGAGTGGTGGAGGTGGGAGCTTTCAAGCCAGTTAGTTTACCAGCTCACAAGGCTGAAATAAACAACCAGCGGTACCATAGTCAAAAGCTTTTATTTTAAGGCACAAGGCCTGATTCCAAGTCACACACAATCTTAACGCAATGCCGATGTTCATATAGTATTGTGATTATTTAAAACTATATATACCTAAAAACCTTTGAAACCCCTACGACGCATACAAAGGATCTGTTAATTTAGAGACTGAGGGTATCAAAAAGGTGGCAAAAAAGTGATGGGCATTCCTGTACTGTGTCTGGGAGGTGGTGACAGGCCAGGGGGAAACAAAAGATTTGTAGGGATGGGGGGATTCATCTGATGAAGGTGGGGGCTTTGTCTAATTAGACATCTTACTCCTCCTATTACTGGAACATTATTTATGTCCTGTTGCCAGTCAGCAAATTGAATGCTATGAACTTATACCACCCAGCAGCTTACACTAGACACTAATACTGCTTTCAGAACGCAAATGCAGGGTCGCACCGGGACTTTGAAACAGTTTAGTCCCAGTGCAACTCTGCGTATCGTCTGTTCAGATCACATCAGCGAAACGGCAATACTGCCAGTTCGTTGACGTCATGTGGGGGTGCGTCGGAGCGTCATCGGAGGTCGGGATGAGGCAGCGCTTAGAGCTGGCGCTGCTCCAAGTGCTGCTTCCTCCATAGTGTGAACGGGAAACGGGTCGCTTGCGTCGATTAACCCATTCACACTGCACAGCAACACGGCAACAAACAGGTAAGAACCCTTCTTTTTAACTGTAACCCGTAATGCCTATATAGAAAAAATTGGGCCGCAGAACCACATGCAAGTGGTGATCACTTATATGTGGTTTCATTATACCTGTGGCAATGAAAGTTTCTGTGAGAGTTGTGTTCATATTGCGCTCTACTCAAAGGGGGTTGGGGACGGAGCAGAAAACCCAATTTGTACTATATGTTTCACAGGGTGAACTGCGCACTCATGTGGGAAGGGATATGGGGATATGAGGGGGTAGGGTTGGGAGAGAATGGGTAGATGGGGGGAGAGAATGAGGGTGGAGAAGGAGGGTGGGAAGGAAGGGTGTCAAATAATGAGGTTAAACTGCTGTTTCTATTTCAATGCAGATGTGATACAATATGAAGGGAAACAATGTTAAATGCACATATACCATTTATTCATGCAAACTGTTTATAGGTCACGTTGCTGTATTGATTGCATAATATATGCGCAAATAGTTTTTGGGGTGAAGTGGGGGGTTGGGGTTGACGGGTGGGGCTCCAGCAGGGTGGCCGCAACTGGGGGGTGTTGGGGGGGGGGGGATATGCGGCTCGCGGTGTCTCTGGTGCTCAGTAAGCTTTGAGCTTCACAGCCAAACCAGAATTACTCCCAATGTTCCATTGAAAGAGGATAGAGAGAGCACGTCAGAGGCTCAAATCCAGACCAGCGTGTAGAAAAGACAAGATTGGCGACAGGCTGAGTGATTTAGAATTCAAACCGTGAGCTAAACACCAGTATGTTCCCCAAGCCCTGTAAATCTTAGCAGAGGAAAGTTTCCAAGTCCGAAGCATGATACCAATGACCACACTTAAGAAACATTTAGACCCCTTTTCCACTTGCAGTCCCGGGTTATACCCGGGAATGTGTTCCAGGATGCTTCCCGGGACACTACCCGGGAATGTATCCTTTCACATTGCATTCAGACCCGGGATCGACCCGGGACAGCCCCATTCACACATTCCCGGGTATGACCCGGGAGTGCAAGTGGATCCAATAGACACCGGGGGGCTGCACTCTGCCTGTGCCCTGGACGCACTTCCCCTATGCTGGCCTCGTCCGAGTCACTGTAGTGGGAGTGGGGGGAGAACTCTCCCGTCACTTCTGTGCGATCTCGGGGAAGTTTTGCTCTCGTCCACCCCCGGGGGAGGAAGAGGCAGAGGCCGCCTTCTGTGAGCCATCCGCCGGGTAGGGGTGGTAGGCGAGCGGCTCCAGCGAGTAGTCCCCGGGGAACCTGCTCCTGGCCTCCTGGCCGGGGTGCAGCGGGTATGCGGGGCAGGGCTGCGGGTGCTCGGGGGAGCCTGCAGCAGGTCAGCAGCTTCTTGCTGGAAGCGGCTTCCCCGATAGCGGTAGCGTAAAGTCCCGTGTAGCCGATCGGGACCATTCACACTGACGGCATCCCGTGTCGATTCCGGGTCCTACCCAGGTCAGGACCTGGGTAGAGATCCCGGAATGCTGAACACGGGAAGACCCTTTCACACTGCACTAAATCCCGGGATGATGCGCGTTCACGTGCAAAAACCCGGGATATTTTTGCAAGTGGAAAAGGGGTATTAGCCCGTAAGTTGGATAGCTCAAGAGCAATGTAATTAAAGCTAGGCACCACAAGCCTGGATGCAAACAGCAGTGGAAATAGGTATAAGTTATGACTGTGCTTAATTGGGTACATATTACAAAATAAAACTCTTGAGTACAATGTGTCATAAATCTGATGTATGACAACACCTGACAAACCCTGGATTTTTGTTTTTATTTAAACCTCTGTAATTCCCCTTAAGGCTGAGGTGTGTGTGTGTGCAGTGTAATGTATAACATGTTAACATTCCCACATTCAGGGCTGCCACCAGAATTTTCAGGGCCCGGGACTGACAAAGTAGGCAGGGCCCCCCTAAAATAAAAATAAAAAGGTGGGTGTAGTTGAAAATACTTTGGGTGGAGGCACAGCTGGGGGGGGGGGGGGAGGAGAGGGATAGGTGAGACATTAAGATCCAATTTTTTTTTTTTTAACCCCTTCCTGACAGAGCCAGTTTTTGCGTTCCTGACAGAGCCCTTTTTTTTCAAATCTGACATGTCTCACTTAAGTGGGGATAACTTTTTTTTGCTTTTACTTATCCCAGTGATTTTGAGATTGTTTTTTCGTGACACATTGTACTTCAAATTAGTGGTAAATTTGGGTCGATACAGTCTGTGTTTTTTTGTGAAAAATACCAAAATATCGTGAAAAAATGGAAAATTTAGCGATTTGCAAAATGTTAAATTTTCTGCTTGTGAGACAAATAATCTTACCACTCAAAATAGTGAATAACTAACATAGACCATATGTCTACTTTATGTTGACATCATTATTTCAACTTCCTTTTAATTTTTTGGGACACTAGGAGGCTTACAATAAGAATAGCAAATTCTCAAATTTTCAAGAAAATTTCAAACACTGATTTTTTTAGGGACCAGTTCAGTTCTGATGTGACTTTGAGGGACTTGTATGTGAGACACCCCCATAAATGATGCCATTTCAAAAACTGCACCCCTCACAGTATTCAAAACAGCATTTTGGAAGTTTGTTAACCCTTTAGGTGTTTCACAGGAATTAAAACAAAGTGTAGGTGAAATTTCAAAATTTCTTTTTTTTTGCAGATTTGCAATTTTAATACATTTTTCTAAGGAACACAGTACATTTTACTAGAGAAATGTGACTGAAAATTGATTCCCCCAATTCTTTTGTTTTCATAAATATCCTATATGTGGCCCTAGTGTGCACGGTGACCAAACCACAGGCTTCATAATAGAAGGAGCACCTACTTGATTTTGGAGCCTCCTTTTTATGAGATTATTTTTTAGGCACCATGTAGGTTTCTAGGCACCATAAGATGCTAAAAGTTAGGAACCCCCCCACAAGTGACCCCATTTTGCAAACTACACCCCTCAGGGAATTCATCTAGGGGTATAGTGTACATTTCAAACCCCCAGGGGTTTCACCAATTGTGGTACAACTGGGCAGTGAAAATGAAAAATTATTTTTTTTACACAAAAATACAGTTCTGGCTCCAAATTTGTCATTTTCAGAAGGTATGAAGGAGACAAAGCACCCCAAAATCTGTGCCCCAATTTCTCCCGAGTACGGCAATGCCTCACATGTGACCAAAAAATACCAGTTGGGTGCATGGCAGGACTCAGAAGGGAAGGAGTGATTTTTGGATTTTGCAGCTCAGATTCTGGTGGAATTTTGGTGGGTGCTATGTCGCATTAGCAAGACCCCCAAAGCACCAATACAGTGGAACCCCCCCACAAGTGACCCCATTTTGCAAAGTACACCCCTCAGGGAATTCATCTAGGGGTATAGTGTACATTTCAAACCCCCAGGGGTTTCACCAATTTTGATACAAGTGGGCAGTGAAAATGAAAAATTACATTTTTTTACACAAAAATGCAGTTCTGGCTCAAAATTTTTCATTTTCAGAAGGTATGAAGGAGAAAAAGCACCCCAAAATCTGTGCCCCAATTTCTCCCGAGTACGGCAATGCCTCACATGTGACCAAAAAATACCAGTTGGGTGCATGGCAGGACTCAGAAGGGAAGGAGTGATTTTTGGATTTTGCAGCACAGATTCTGGTGGAATGAATGGTGGGTGCTATGTTGCACCAATACAGTGGAACCCCCCCACAAGTCACCCCATTTTGCAAAGTACACCCCTCAGGGAATTCATCTAGGGGTATAGTGTACATTTCAAACCCCCAGGGGTTTCACCAATTTTGATACAAGTGGGCAGTGAAAATGAAAAATTACATTTTTTTACACAAAAATGCAGTTCTGGCTCAAAATTTTTCATTTTCAGAAGGTATGAAGGAGAAAAAGCACCCCAAAATATGTGCCCCAATTTCTCCCGAGTACGGAAATGCCTCACATGTGACCAAAAAATACCAGTTGGGTGCATGGCAGGACTCAGAACGGAAGGAGTGATTTTTGGATTTTGCGGCTCAGATTCTGGTGGAATTTTGGTGGGTGCTATGTCGCATTAGCAAGACCCCCCAAGCACCAATACAGTGGAACCCCCCCACAAGTCACCCCATTTTGAAAACTACACCCCTCAGGGAATTCATCTAGGGGTATAGTGTACATTTCAAACCCCCAGGGGTTTCACCAATTTTGATACAAGTGGGCAGTGAAAATGAAAAATTACATTTTTTACACAA
Organism: Crinia signifera; assembly: GCF_055691185.1. Classification (NCBI taxonomy): domain Eukaryota; kingdom Metazoa; phylum Chordata; class Amphibia; order Anura; family Myobatrachidae; genus Crinia; species Crinia signifera. Next base: position 102,704,626 of record NC_139222.1, on the reverse strand, counting down.
AAATGCAGTTCTGGCTCGAAATTTTTCATTTTCAGAAGGTATGAAGGAGAAAAAGCACCCCAAAATCTGTGCCCCAATTTCTCCCGAGTACGGCAATGCCTCACATGTGACCAAAAAATACCAGTTGGGTGCATGGCAGGACTCAGAACGGAAGGAGTGATTTTTGGATTTTGCAGCTCAGATTCTGGTGGAATTTTGGTGGGTGCTATGTCGCATTAGCAAGACCCCCCAAGCACCAATACAGTGGAACCCCCCCACAAGTCACCCCATTTTGAAAACTACACCCCTCAGGGAATTCATCTAGGGGTATAGTGTACATTTCAAACCCCCAGGGGTTTCACCAATTTTGATACAAGTGGGCAGTGAACATGAAAAATTACATTTTTTACACAAAAATGCAGTTCTGGCTCAAAATTTTTCATTTTCAGAAGGTATGAAGGAGAAAAAGCACCCCAAAATCTGTGCCCCAATTTCTCCCGAGTACGGCAATGCCTCACATGTGACCAAAAAATACCAGTTGGGTGCATGGCAGGACTCAAAAGGGAAGGAGTGATTTTTGGATTTTGCAGCTCAGATTCTGGTGGAATTTTGGTGGGTGCTATGTCGCATTAGCAAGACCCCCCAAGCACCAATACAGTGGAACCCCCCCACAAGTGACCCCATTTTGCAAACTACACCCCTCAGGGAATTCATCTAGGGGTATAGTGTACATTTAAAACCCCCAGGGGTTTCACCAATTTTGATACAAGTGGGCAGTGAAAATGAAAAATTACATTTTTTACACAAAAATGCAGTTCTGGCTCAAAATTTTTCATTTTCAGAAGGTATGAAGGAGAAAAAGCACCCCAAAATCTGTGCCCCAATTTCTCCCGAGTACGGCAATGCCTCACATGTGACCAAAAAATACCAGTTGGGTGCATGGCAGGACTCAGAAGGGAAGGAGTGATTTTTGGATTTTGCAGCACAGATTCTGGTGGAATGAATGGTGGGTGCTATGTTGCACCAATACAGTGGAACCCCCCCACAAGTCACCCCATTTTGCAAACTACACCCCTCAGGGAATTCATCTAGGGGTATAGTGTACATTTCAAACCCCCAGGGGTTTCACCAATTTTGATACAAGTGGGCAGTGAAAATGAAAAATTACATTTTTTTACACAAAAATGCAGTTCTGGCTCAAAATTTTTCATTTTCAGAAGGAATGAAGGAGACAAAGCACCCCAAAATCTGTGCCCCAATTTCTCCCGAGTACGGCAATGCCTCATGTGTGACCAAAAAGTGGCAGGACTCAGAAGGGAAGGAGTGATATTTGGATTTTGCAGCACAAATTCTGGTGGAATGATGGTGGGTGCTATGTCGCATTAGCAAGACCCCCAAAGCACCAATACAGTGGAACCCCCCCACAAGTGACCCCATTTTGCAAACTACACCCCTCAGGGAATTCATCTAGGGGTATAGTGTACATTTCAAACCCCCAGGGGTTTCACCAATTTTGATAAAACTGGGCAGTGAACATGAAAAATTACATTTTTTTACACAAAAATGCAGTTCTGGCTCAAAATTTTTCATTTTCACAAGGAATGAAGGAGACAAAGCACCCCAAAATCTGTGCCCCAATTTCTCCCGAGTACGGCAATGCCTCACATGTGACCAAAAAATACCAGTTGGGTGCATGGCAGGACTCAGAAGGGAAGGAGTGATTTTTGGATTTTGCGGCTCAGATTCTGGTGGAATGAATGGTGGGTGCTATGTGGCATTAGCAAGACCCCCGAAGCACGGTGAAATTATGAACCTAATATTCCATAGATGTGTGGTATATTTTAAAACACTCCTTTATACATAGGCCGGGTTTGTCGGGGCAAGTGTCACACTGGAAAATAGTTTGCTTTCTTATTCCCTTTTTATAGCAAACTTTGCACCTTTTTTGTGTCCTGCCCTTTTTTCCAGTGGAGGGGATTTCATCAGGAAAATGCTGCCCTGGTACAATACGGGGGCCAGTACTAGAAGTACTGGGGCCCTCTGCCTGCTGGTTCCCAAATATTAGGCCCTTTATGACTTCCTCTTGAAAGTGCATAAATGTCCCCCTCTGGCCGGTAGAACGGAATAGCACGTAAGCGTTATACAGTGCCATCTGGATGATATACACGGCCAGCTTCTTGTACCAGATTTTTGTTTTCCGCAGGGCACTGTACGGCTTCAGTACCTGATCTGAAAGATCCACTCCGCCCATGTACCTATTGTAATCCAGGATACAATTAGGTTTTGAGGTGTGGGTACTGGTACCTCGTACAGGGACGGAGGTGGTACTGTCTCCGTGAATTGTTGTCAGTATAAGGACATCCCTCTTGTCCTTATATTTGACCAACAACATATTTTCGTTGCATATTCCCCTGCTTTCACCCCTTCTCATTACTTGGGCAATGTGCGTTTTTGGGAGGCCTCTTTGGTTCTTGCGCACAGTACCGCAAGCTGCTGTACCTCTTGAACCAAGGGCCTTAAACAGGGGGATGCTAGTGTAAAAGTTATCCACATAGAGGTGATAACCTTTATCCAGGAAGGGGTGCACTAAATCCCAGACAATTTTCCCACTAACACCTACGAGGGAGGGGGGGCATTCTGGCGGTTCAATTCTTGAATCCTTCCCTTCATAAACCCTAAACCTGTGGGTGTACCCTGAGGTGCTTTCACACAGTTTATACATTTTTATGCCATACCTTGCCCTCTTACTGGGAAGGTACTGGCGGAATTTAACCCTTCCTTTAAAATGTATAAGGGACTCGTCGATACAAATAAATTTTTCAGGGATGTACACCTCTTCAAATTTGGCACTGAAATGATCAATGACCGGCCTGACTTTGAATAGCCGGTCAAAGGTGGGATCATCTCTGGGTGGGCACTGTGCATTATCGGTGTAATGTATAAATTTAAGAATTGTCTCAAATCGAGTCCGGGGCATGGCCATACGGTAAAATGGAGTACTGTACAGAACATCTGTACTCCAATATTGCCTAATTTCTGGCTTTTTTACTATGCCCATATGAAACACCAGACCCCAAAACGTCATCATCTCTACTGCATCTACAGGGGTCCACCTAGCAAATGATGACGTGGGGTTTTGAGCAATAAACTGCTGGGCATATAAATTAGTTTGGTCCACCATTAAATTTATAAAATCATCAGAGAAAAATAATTTGAAAAAGTCAATTTCTCTGAGACCTGTGGAATCAAATTGGATTCCTGGCATGGCCAAAAACTCAGGAACCTGGGGCTCAAAATTGTCTGGTGGTGGGGTCCATACTAGATCAATTATTGGGGGGGGAATCTCAGCTGATCTACGGGTGCGTCTTTGAGGGGGTCCCTCATCACCAGAGGAGGAAGAGGAGCTTAAGACGAATCCTTCAAATTCCCCGCTTGCATCACTGCCTGTGTCAGAGTCAGAGGCAAGCATGGCATATGCCTCCTCCACTGAATACATTCTCCTGGATGACTGGGAGGACATTTGGGAGGACATTTGGGAGGACATTTGGGAGGACATTTAGGATGCCATTTTTATTTTTGTGTTACTGGTAGTGAAATGTTTCAACACGTGTATAGTGTAGGGGGGGGTACAAACTTTATTTCAATCCGGGGGGTATGTAGTGTGTAGTGTGTATGTGGTGCAGAAAAAAAAAAATACTTTATACCAATAAAAAAAAAAAAAATGAAGGGGTTAAAAATAAAAAATTGAAGGGGTTAAAAAAAAAAAAAAAAGGTCCTGCGCCAAAAATTGAGCACAGATGTTGGTCAGTAACGTCTGTCACTGAACAGCGCTCAAAGGCAACAGGAATCTGATCAAAAAAAAAAAAAAAATTGATCAACCCTGTGCCGAAAAAGCTGATCAGTGATGTACGTCACTGATCGGCGCACAGTGGCCACAGGACACCCACAAAATCAGTGTGTGTAAAAAAAAAATTAAAAAAAGACCCCACAGCACTCACAAAAAAAAAAAAAGGTGATCAGTGATGCGACACTGATTACCAGTGAGGGACAGCAGGTGCACAACCTTTGGTGCAACTGACAGTGCAACTGGCAGCAACTGACAGGTATATATATAAAAAAAAACCCTCTGCGCCCCCAAAAAGTTGCTGATCAGCACAGATATACTGATCAGCACAAAAGGGGGGGTAGCAGACACAAAATATACACTCTCTATCACTCTCTGTCACTATCTCTCTCTATCTCTCTATCTCTCACTATCTATCACTCTAGGACACTGCAGCAGCAGCACTGACAGTTATATGTATAAAAAAAAACTGCACCCCCAAAAAGGGGGGGTAGCAGACACAAAATATACACTCTCTGTCACTATCTCTCTACCTCTCTCTATCTATCACTATCTATCACTATCTATCACTGTATGACACTGCAGCAGCAGCACTGACAGTTATATATATAAAATAAAACCCCTGCACCCCCAAAAAGGGGGGGTAGCAGACACAAATCTCTCTATCTCTCTACCTCTCACTATCTATCACTATCTATCACTGTATGACACTGCAGCAGCAGCACTGACAGTTATTTATATATAGAAAACCCCTGCACCCCCAAAAAGGGGGGGTAGCAGACACAAAATATAGCTCTCTCTGTCACTATCTCTCTATCTCTCTCTATCTCTCTCTATCTCTCTCTCTATCTCTCTATCTCTCTATCACACTGCAGCAGCAGCAGGAAGTCTCAGGAAGTCAGATCCAGGAAGCGTCCAGCACGCTACAAGCAGTGATAAGGTGATCAGGTAAGGTATTTGCAAGGATCAGGTAAGTATTAGCAAGGATCAGGTCGGTATTCACGGCAGGCAGGCACGGTGACCGTTCTGCACGCTATTCCAGACCGGAATGGCGTCTGCAGCGCAGTCACCGTCAGTTTAAATGTCGCGCCTTGGCTGTGATTGGTCCGTGGGTCCCACGGACCAATCACAGCCTTGGGGGCAGGTGGGGTGAGGGTGGGGTGAGGTGTCATCGTCACCGATGACCCCCTCATGCCCCCTGACGCCCGGCGGTGATTGACACCTGTGTTACCGAGCGTCCGATTCGCTGGTAACACAGGAAAACGCTGTGAATGGCTGTTCACACTGAACAGCCAATCACAGCGATCGCCGACGGGGGGGCGGCATCGCAGCCCCCCCTGGGCATGCAGGGACATGTCTGCTGTCAGGGACAGCAGACATCGTCCCTCTGTCACTGCGTCTCGAGACGCAGTGACAGTTTAAACTCATGACGTACATTTATGCCATGTGTCGGGAAGTACCTCCCGGCCATGACGTAAATGTACGTCAAATGTCGGGAAGGGGTTAAAGGGGATGCAGGGCAGGGAGTGCTGGACAGGTCCTTAATTGGTATGCACAGGGCATGGAAGGCTTGACCTGGGGTGCAATGGACTATGAAGGCAAGGCATGGGGTGTACAGGAGTGGAAAGGCTGGACTAGTTGGATCACAGGTACTGGAATAATTACTTAACACATGATAGAAATGCTTTTATAACACCAGTGCAGCTCCCAGTCCTCACATCACACTAGGGCTGCCTCCCATCCTCTGCTCCTTTCCTGTCACATACACACAGTACCCCCTACACAAAATAATACTGTGCTTACATTACGTGACAACAGCTTTGTCCGTGCTCCAGCGCTGCCCCAGACACACAGTACCCCATTAATATGGAAGAACACTGTGTGAGGGCAGCAGCTTCATTCATTCATTCTTCTGCACTGTCCCGAAAATACAGTCCCGCGGCAGCAGCAGCAGCAGGAGATATAACATGGTTGCCGGTGCCGGCCCGCAATGATCTCGGAGCCGTGCGCCGCGTGGCCTCACTGCAGACTCAGACTGCATAAATAAGTGCTGGACGGCAGATGAATGAGGGGGCGTGGGTGCGGCCGGCCGTGGCTCAGTCAGCGGTGCGGCCGTGCAGAAGGCAAGTAAAGGGGGGGCCTGAGGGAAACTGTGTGAAACAGTTGAAACGGCTGTCGGGCCGTGTGTTTATACCTTCTGCATGTTATAAATAAAATCACGTTGGATTTCCAGTTTTGTGTGCCGGTTCTTCTATCTCTCTACAAGGAGGGTGAGTGTCAATATGGGGGAAATTTACTAAAGGAAATTTGTTAAATAGTAGGTGTATTTGTATCCAGAAATACACTTATTTTTGACATTTACTATCCCGAAAATACGGCAATTCGTATTCGTAATGATGTGCTATTAATACGAATACGAATTGCCGTATTTTCGGGATAGTAAATGGCAAAAATAAGTGTATTTCTGGATACAAATACACCTATTTTTTACAAATTTCCTTTAGTAAATTTCCCCCTATATTTCTACAATACGGATCTGTGAACCATAAGGCCATCTATACTCCTGAACTATTGCAACTGAGTGCTGTCTATCTATCTATCTATCTATCTATCTATCTATCTATCTATCTATATATATATATATATATATATATATATATATATATATATATATATATATATAAATGGTGTTATGGTGGTCATTACAATCAGTGAGACCCTGGGGTAGAAACCTAGTAATATGTCTAGGTAAACCACCACTTCAGAGTTAGAACATCCTAAACCCATTTCTTAGGAGTATGGACTGGAAGGGTCGACAAGGTATGAGTAACATTTTTATTTTAACCTGAGTTGATAAGTCCAGTCCAGTCCTTTTGGCTTCTCAGTGTCTATGGTCTGCTCACATAAGAAGAGGGACTACAGTCGTGCTAGAAAAGCTTTGTAGGATACTTAGGTAACATGTCACAATGGTTTTTAAAGCGAGAGAAATGCCATGAATGTGGATTGATGCCGCAGGCCATCAATAACATGTGGAGGATTACTGAGATTCAGGGTCATAGATCTGGATTCGTTTATTTTACAGTCAGACAACTTGACAAGTTTCTGTAATTCAGACATCAAGGGCCTTATTTTGGTTCATTCTTTCTGACAAAACCATGTGCACTGCAGGGGGGGGCAGATGTAACATGTGCAGAGAGAATTAGATTTGGGTGAGTAATTTTGTTTCTGTGCAGGGAAAATACTGACTGCTTTATTTTTACACTGCAATATAGATCTCACTTTGAAGTAAAACCCCACCCAAATCTAACTCTCTCTGCACAAGTTACATCTGCCCCACCTGCAGTGCACATGGTTTTGTCCATCTAAGAAGGATTTTGTCAGAAAGAATGAACCAAAATAAGGCCCCAAGTTTGGGAGAAATGTCGTTGGCAGATTGTCAGCAAATGAGACAGTTTATGCTCACTATCTCTGTATTTGATACCTGATATATTAAATTTAACTCCTGAGCTAAAGGGTTGTACATACAATGCGATTTTGGCTAGATAGTCAAAATCGCATTAGAAAAAAATCTCACAATGGTTTCCATGCTTAAGATACTGATGAATGACCACACTAAAGGTGCATACACACTGGGCGATTATGCCCAGCGTGTATGGAAAGCGATGAAGTGGAGATTCGCTGGTCTGCAAATCACCCTTCTGAGCGGTTTTCCCCGGCTATGGAAAGCCATCCACCCCGTTACTCACCTGACTGTTGGCAATACCAGCAGATGAGCGGCAGCCACCGGCGATGATGTGGGATCGTGCATCAGCGCTCTCCGCTCATCGCTGGCCCTTACACACTGGGTGGCTTTTGATCTGAAAGCAGCTCAAACGATAATACTGAGCTGCTTTCAGCTCAAAGTTGCCCAGTGTGTATGAGCCTTTAGTCAGTATCTCCTAGCATAGTTAATCCAGAGCTTTCAGACAGATTACAGCAGGCAACCCTGTCTGGTTCCACTGTTAATATCAAACTAATCTGATAACAATCAATTCATTAAAATTTTAGCTGATGTAGAGTTGTGTAACACTAGGATTTCATGCAGAAGCGGGTACTCATACTTATATGCTTCAAGATGCCGGCCACGAAACCCAAATCCACCCTGTTGGATTTTTTTGTACATCCGTAGCCAAGAAGACAATACGAATGTCACTTTTTTTTTATACAAGAATGTGGGTCTGGTCAATTATTTATTTATTTGTTAACAGTTTCTTATATAGCGCACACATATTCCGCAGCGCTTCACAGAGAATATTTGAATATTCACATCAGTCCCTTCCCCAGTGGAGTTTACAATCTATGTTCCGTACCACATGTAAATGCACAAACACAAACATTCTAGGGTTCATTTGTTGGGATTGTGGGAGGAAACAGAATACCCGGAGGAAACCCACGCAAGCACAGGGAGAATACACAAACTCTGCACAGTTGGGGCCATGGAACCCATGACCTCAGTAATGTGAGGCAGTAATGCTAACCATTACACGGTCCGTACTGACCAATTGGTCAATTATTTTAATGGTATTGTTACTGGCTATGTATTAGGTGAGTCATTTTATACAGCTGGTTGTTACTTTAATGTACTGGAGGGAGATTGGGTGATAAATAAAAAAAAAAAGTTTTTTTTTTAATGTTTTATAGTGTGAGATTGAAAACCCATTGGGACAAGGGCTTTTACAAATAAAGGAAGAGGAGATAGCCTGATCTAATTCAGATTGTGAAAAGATTTGGTCCGAGAAATCTCTGTCTTTTGCTTGAGGCTCCAGGGCAGTAACTACACTTAAGGGGTGTACACACGGGACTAGTCAAGATGTATGAGGCATACACATGGGGCGATTTAAGCCCCATTTCTAAGAGATCTGACAAGATTGCTTAAAAACAAGACACAAATCCCTGTGTGTGTATATGCCCCACAGCTATAGCGATGCGCGGCCCTGAGTGTCACTATTGTGGCATAGTTGCCTACCCTCCTGCATTCTGCAGGAGACTCCCTGAAATAGCAGCAATCTCCCTCTCTCCCTCATTAGTCTAGCAATCTCCCTCATTTCACCTAGCCCACATTACACTGTTAAATTTTTTTGGGAAAAAAGGAATGAGAGACAGATACATTTACATTATTATCATCAGTACCATTTCCCAGCACTTTACCAAGTATAGTAGGGGGGCGTGACCTACCGAGGTGGGGGCATGGTCTATTTCACAGAGGACACGCCCCATTTTTGTCGGTGTGGGGGCATGGCTAGTGGCTCTCTGAGCTTCTGGCTATGTCCCCAGCCCCTCAGGCTGCAGAATAGGCACATGCACACAGCATCTATACTGCAGCCTGTGGGGATGGGAGATAGAGACGGGAGGGTGCCAGGGGGTCTCCCAACTGCCCCTCCCGCAGTGGGACACTGAGTATGGGCCACCTCCCTTAAACACATTATGCACCTGTCACAAGAGGGCCCCTTTTTCTATCGAAAAACCTATACACCTTATGCCACAAAGTATGAGCCAATATTCACATTATGACACATGGAATGATCCAAAATTCACAAAATGCACAGAATGAGTTTAAAAAAAATAACATTCTGCAGTTCCCTATGAGACAAAAATCACATTATGCCAAACAGTATGAGCTAAAGTTCACATTATGCAACGGAATGAGAAGACACAGGGTGAGAGGGGTTGGTGATGACGGGTGAGAAGGGGGTGGCGAGGGGTGAGACTAGAGTGGCAGGGTGTAAGAGGATGCAGGGAGGGAGGGGGGACACAGGGTGGCATAGAATGCTGGGAGGGGAGATGCAGGGTGGCCGAGGACGAAGGGAGGGAGGACGTACGGAGGGTGGCACAGGACACAGAGTGTGAGGGGGGAATGGTGGCACAAGATACAGGGTAGGAGGGGGGACGCAGAGTGGCAGAGGATGCAAGAAGGGGACACGCAAAGTGGCGTAGGTTGCATGGTGGCAGAGGAGATAGGGAGGGGGTACGCAGGGTGGCATAGGATGTGGAGTGACAGAGGGGAGATGCAGGGGTGGGGTGGATTCAGGTAGGGACGGGGGAAGCAGGGTGGCGTATGTGTGTATATATACAAATATATATATATATATATATATATATATATATATATAAATGACAATGCGCAAAGGTAATATGTATAATGTTTGTGTGGTAAACGATACCAGTCCCACAGGATAATTCCCAAAGTTCCACAAAGGTCTGGCGTCTTTGGTCTTCACACCTGTGGATATTAGTTCCTTAATGGTCGACACTGTGCTTATATCTTAAGCCGGCTGCTCCACTTATATATCCCGAATCCAAACGGGTCGGTTTATCTACAAACAAAAGAAGAGTGGGCGCTCCGATAGTGTGTTACCACTTTTTTATTTGAACAAGAAAGATTAAGAACAATCAGGGTCACGTACCGCAAACTGCGGCTGTTACCTGCCGCTGGTATGCAAAGCATAAGACAAACAGTTGGAGAGGTTACACTCCTTACAGCTCTCGAGCACACGATCACAGAGACGCTAGGACACAGAGACACACAACCACACAATAGAGTAAAAACTTCTATGTAAAAAATGGGACTTTTCTGAACAGCAAACCTAAATGCCACCAAATGGTATTCCAGACCCAAATCCTGATGAAGAGACATGCTGTCCCGAAACATTTTGACTTGGATTTGAGTGTGCATAGACTGGAAGACTGCAACCAAGATCAGGTGAGTGTGTATGAGCTGGTCCACTGCCATTTGGGTCCGGAATACCATTTGGTGGTGTTGATAGCACATTATCACCACCAGATTTAGGTTTGCTGTTCAGAACAGTCCCATTTTTTTATATAGAAGTTTTTACTCTATTGTGTGTACAAATAAAAAGTTTACTTGAAGAATTCAAAGAAACCTTTATGAGCGTTATACCACCAATAACATCGTGAGTTTGGGTGCGTGTCACCTAGTAGAAAGATACCCAGATACATGTGTTTAAGCACTCCCTATAGTGAGTTTTTTGGTATGCCTACAAATTCACCGGAGGAGTTGTGAGATATATCCCTGGTATCTCTAAAGAAAAAATATAACCCATTACATGTACTATCTCTTTTCATATATCCAAAATTCTTTTGGAGAAATAAATACAAAAAAGAGGTGAAAAAAGAAAGAAATAAAGAAGGACACAGACAGAAGGAGATACTGTCTCGACACTAAGGGAAGTATTCTCCATTTTTTCTTGACACTCGGCACCCCCATATTCTATATCTTCAGATCTGATCTATGCCCATAGGGAGAGCGCCTAGTATCTGAATCCCATTTGTATATATAAGAGTTTACAGTATTTTTTTGGTTTTTATATGCTGAGCGATTCTGTGTCGCTCAGCACAAAGCCTTGTGTATGGGGCAGTAGTTAGCCGCCAAAGATAAGACGGCCAAATACACTGTGACAGGCGGCTTAGTGGAAATAGCCTTGCCTGCACAGTCTATTGTGCCGGGCAATAGCGATGCTGCATGGGGCGATTGTGGCTAACCTTCTAGGCGTTTTTGACAATCTAAAATCTCCTGGCGATTCCTAGGTATTTTGCTTTCTCATTCTGTCTAGTCCTAGGCATCACTGTAACATCACATTTTTCATCAATGTCTCCAAATGTTCTTAAAATGTTATTTTTCCGGCTTAATATTCATTTATACTCCAACAGGAGATACATGTTAGGCGTGGTGCCTGTGTTGTACATATAGGACATGTCTGTCTGTCAGATAAGTGACTCAGCTGATCTTCAGGGTCTGCCTTCTCCCTCTCTCTTATGCTGGCACTCTCCTACTGTCATATCTAGACCTCTCCCGAGCTCTCTGTTACATTATTCAGCAATAGCCTGCCTGTCCACATACTGCATTACATGTGCATGATGCCTTTCAGTTTTTGGAAGTCTACACACCAAATTCTTATAGCACTTTTACACCAAAACTGCCAGGTCGCACCCAGGTTTTTGGACTCAGCTCCAACCCGGATGAGACACTGACGACCCGGTCGTCCTGGTGTGTACCCTACATTAGCTAAGGTAATTATTGCACATAATTGGTAATTATTGCAATGGTTCAAAACTTGCAATGCCCGAATTAGACCTGCGAGTGCTCGGAACTCAGCGAGTAGATTAACTCCACCCCACCAAACAGACCCCCCTGGCAACAAGCAATGTAACCCACCCTAGCAATTAGCATGTAACCCTCCCCCTGGTAATGACCATGTAATACACTTGGCAACTAATGTAACTCCCCCTGGCAATAAGCATGTAACCACCCTGGCAACAAGCATGTAACCCCCTAGGAATGAGCAAGAAACCCCTAACAATAAGCATGTAGGTAAGCGGCACTTTAGGGCGCATTATGTGTGCAAGTGGCACTAGTGGGGGCATTATGGTGTCAGTGGCATAACATTGTGTGGCATGTTATGTAATAAGCATTATAGTGTGTTATAATATGTAAAATACATTACAGTGTTGCATAATGTGTAATGGGTATTACATTGTATAGTATAATATGTAATAGGCATTATGGTGTGGGGCATAAAGTGTTATAGACATTACTGTGTGCTGTAATATGTAATAGGCATTACGTTGTGAGGTAGAATATGTAATAAGCCTTACATTGTGTGGCATAAAGTGAAATAAGCATTATGCTGTGTGGCATAATGGGTATTTATTTATTTACAGTTTCTTGTATAGCGCAGCAGATTCCATTGTGCTTTACAATTGTAGACAGTGATAAAACAAACTGGGTAACAACAGACAGACTTGGAGGTAGTGGTGCATTAGGGTTTGTGGCATATTGTGTAATGGGCATTATGGTTTGTGGCATAATGTGTAATGGGCATTATGGTGTGTGGAATAATGGGTAATGGGCATTACAGTTTGTGTGGTATAATGTGTAAGGGGCATTACTAGAAGAAGGAAAAGTTACTTGGAGGAGGGCCAAAACATGCTCCGGGCACATGCCACCTACAGTAGCTACACCTCTGTACCTATATAATGGCTGACTTTTTCTCTTTTCTTTTTATGAATTTCTGTATGAAACTTTAAATAAATAATACATGATTTAAAATAAGGAATGTTTAAAAAAATAGGGAGTGTGTTCAAAGTGCCAAAAAAATCAAAACATATTATAATCAAATGTTCAAACTTTTAATGAGATGATGGGGATTCTAGTGGTCACTGAGACAATGTGCCTGATTGAGAGTAGTAGTAGTACGTTTATTTATAAGGCGCCGCAAAGTGTCCGCAGCGCCGTACATAGCAAACAAAAAACAAATTACAAGGTAACGTACAGGGTGTGTTGAAAAATACAGTATAAATAGGGGTATAGCTGGTAGAACTAAAATCAGCATCAGTTCAGAAGTAGGTGTCAAAATTGTCGAGGAGACTGAAGATGAAGTAGAGGAAGGGAAGAACAGGACAGGAGCACAGGTGAGGTAAAGAGGTCTCAAGGACCCTAGTTGGCTACCAATGGGCTAGAGAGAAGTACACTAATGCTTTTGCAGATTTATCTTTGCACGCAGCTACTATGCCAAAGCATGCTAATGCTGCCGCCTAGAGGTGAATGGAGAAGCCCATCGGCATCCTTACAAATCTCAGCATTTGAGTACATAGCTGCAGCGTCATTCCCAGGTGCATTAATGGCCTGTCATTTTAGAAGTCTAATGTCACGCAGAATGGCCACGTGTACTGTGACACAGGCACTATTTTTTCTGCGCGATCAAAGTCGCAGTTTGAACCACTCATGACACAAGTGGGTTTTTGCAGCCACGCATTTCCTTCCCTTATGCCTCCTGACTGTCAATCCCTTGCAAATAAATCCTTACTGCGAGCGACATTACTAAACCTCTACATCAGCGCAAAGAACCCTCACATGAGCACAGTGTAATTAGTAATTACTTTAAACTCAGAATCAGTTCTAATATCATACTGCAAATACTTGCCTACTTTTGAAAACTAGTTTCAGGGAGATTATAGTTGGTAATTGAATTTTGCACAGTGGGGGCCTGTCATGCTCCACTCAAAGGGCGTGTCTATTTCCATATACTGTATATGGAGAGATTGTGAAAAGTGATTGTGAACGTTGCACCTAGAAACGTGGGTGTGTACTGCTACTTCTGAGTGGAATCTTTTAAAATGACATATACAAATGTAGATGAGCCCTAAAGCAGTTAGTAAGAGCTAATACACTTGCTAAAGAAAATTATATGTGTCAGGGATTGTTCATCTATTGTGTTTTACAGGTGGTTGCATATAAATGGACACAGTGGGGTAACTAGATAGATGTGGGCCCCATAGCAAAAGTTTTTTAAGGGCCCCTATTTCTCACCTAATGCTGGAAAATGTGTACAGCACATGATACTTTAACAGGCAAAGTGGGCCCCTTTAAGCTCTGGGCCCCATAGCAGCTGCACTCCCTGCACCTATGGTAGTTACGCCCTTGAATGGACACAAGAAATGCATGTAGCATAGGGATCATTGTGTTTTATCACCAATCTTGTGAAATGGCGCTGATGACTCAATGTAAATTTATATATCTCATTCCTTTCCCCCCCCCCCATAAATGTAACCGCTATAAACCACTGATTGGCTGATGCCCCCACCATTCAACAACCCTATAAAACCCAAACCCCCTGCTCTTCCTCTGCCCCTCAATAGTTCTGATAGGTGGCAGTACTCTTCCATACCTCCCAACAGCCCCGCTTCCCGCGGGGACTTTCCCGCATCTCGCACGGGGCCGGCAGTGTCCCGTAGAGGGGGGGGGGGCAGTCAGGATTCCCCCCTTTCAGCTGCTGAGCAGCGCTATATAGATACCTTTGATAAAGCTACAGACAGTAAAGAAACTCTTCAGGTGTTTCCCCACTCCTGGACCCAGCTACATCCTGCTACATTGCCAATGGGACCACTTGGTCATTGTCCCAACTGTGGAAACTTACCACAGGACCCACAAGTGACCCCTGATTTTCAAACTGCCTTCTGGATGATCCTGGGCTAAACTCACAGGTGCAACTTACCACCATCCACTACTATAAGTAAGGACATTACAGCTTCACCTTACTTCCCACTGTGTTCCCTCCAGGCCTCAGGGGCACCGCACCACCAGAGAGGACATTTGGGCCATCTTGAAATCCAGCACCTAAACCAGCTCACAGATACCTCCAGCGGCATCACACTTTTCAGACCGTAAGAATAGAGAGGACATGTGATACTTCTCCCATTCTCTATATTTATGGACATTGAGCCACAATCCACTTTTTTGGTAATGTGCACTTACCTTATGTTTACATATTGAGCCACTGATACACCATTTTTAACTCATCCAGGAGTGAGCATTCTAATCAGCCTTTTAATATATTTGATGTATAACTGTATTAATTGTGTTTCTTTTTTACATAAATATTATTACAATTGAATTGATTGTGTGTCATTCATTGTAGTAGAGAGGCGCTGTTCTTAAATTTATTATTTTTCCTTGATACCTCTTTTTAGGGCCTGACTGCCCTAAACTGACCAGCAGCCTCCCTTGGAGGATCAGCTCATACTTAGGCGCCCTTGTCTTGGCCTCTAGTAGAATAAGACCTTTCCTAGATGCCCCGGAGGGGCTGGGGGCATGGCTAGAGGCTCATAGAGCCTCTGGGCCATGCTCCCACATCATCAAAATGGGGGCGTGGCATAGCACGAAGATGTGATTATAGGCCGCCCCCTTTTAGGCAAGCCATGCCCCCAATTTTAGAGTGTCCCTCTTCACTGAGCCTGGAAGTTGGGAGGTATGCACTTCTATCAGCTGGCACAGAGAATGTCAGCACTGCAGCTCTAAGGTAAAGGTCAGGTCCATCAGGCAGTAGGGTCCACCCTGCACTGGGCCATTCATCTGACATTGGCTTAATGACTGGGACGATTTTTCTGAGGACAACAAAATCTAATTATTGCCGGTGTGTACGTTCGTTCGCTGAAGATGCTTTCTCCTGTGAGGTTTCAGCCACATCCTCTGTTGGCCCTGCATGCAAAGCTGAGAGGAGACATCGATAGCGAGGGCTATGCTGCTGAAAACAGCATGCCCCCCCCTCCTTACACCATTGCTCACTGCAACCAGCATTGCGAAGTGTGTATGCATTTGCTGATGCCGCCACTGGGCCACATGTATCAAGCTTCGAACAGTGATAAAGTGGAGAGTGATAAACAACCAGCCCATTAGCTCCTAAATGCCTTATTACAAGCTGGGTTAGAAAAAGAACAGGTAGGAGCTGATTGGCTGGTGGTTTATCACTCTCCGTTTTATCATTTTTGAAGCTTAATACATCTGGCCCACAATGGCAGGGCCACACCACTCTTGATCTGTAGTGTGTACCCACTGATGGACATCGACGAATAATGTTCACTGACCACCAATGGTTTTCATGGAGTGGTAGTGTTTAGTTTATTCGATGGAGGCATTCTGATGTTTCCACCATCGGATGGTATTGCTACCAAATTGTGAACCAATTATCACCTATTTATTTATATATATATATATATATATATATATATATATATATATATATGGGGGAAGAAAGGATGTATGGCGCCACTTGTGTACTTTAGACTGTACAGATAATCTGATAAGAAATTAATGTATACTGGTACCCTTTTATAAAAAAGGGATGTCAGCTAGCCTCTAAAAATGGGCACCTTGGTGAGGGGTGTCACAGAAAACAATTACAATGGGTTGGATAGAGGTAAGCGACAATAAATACCTGTATATTGCACGAAAAGCTTTTTATAATAAAAAAGTTTTATTTAACATATAGAAAAGTGCACAATAGCACTAAAAAATGGAGCACAGACAAAAGTACAATTAATATAGAAAAAACACCAAAGTAAAAAAATGCGAATTATTTTAAAAAAGGCCTACATATGATGTCGCTAAAAATGGGGAGGTAAAAATATTTTAGGAGGTTTAAAAGTAAAGGACTTATCTTAGTAGAGGAGTCAGCAGGCAGTACCCAACGCGTTTCGTCTAGGAGACTTCTTCAAGGGGTGAGGGAGAGATGTGTCTAGGGCTCTATTTATACCCAGTATGCCTAATGCACCTGGTTATGAGGTCACATCCTGTGGGATGTGTCCTCCGTTTTTACCTACAAGGTTTTATACATATTTTTCCTCTATAGATAGGATGGTTAAGGGGCTTAATGTTAGCTGACTTCTATTGCTAAAGAAACGCAGGAAAAACACCATTTAAGAGATGAGAAAACAATACATTTATAAGCAGGGGATGCGCGTCCCCACTTCCGGTTTGCGGACGT
Source organism: Crinia signifera (assembly GCF_055691185.1). Lineage (NCBI taxonomy): Eukaryota > Metazoa > Chordata > Amphibia > Anura > Myobatrachidae > Crinia > Crinia signifera. The sequence continues at coordinate 102,687,484 of NC_139222.1, read as the reverse complement.
CACTTCCGCCCCGCTTCCTGTATACGTGTAGTTCAGTTTAGATAGGACGACTTCCGCCCTTCCTAGGCGGAAGTATCGCGCTGCCACACTTCCGTTTTGTAGCGCTTTGCGGGGGTTGGCTGTGGCGGCTGTCCATCATATTCAGGATTGCGATTTCAAGCTGACTTGGCTCTAGCATAAGTTTTTGACTCTGTTCGGCGGCCATTTTGTCTGGGACCTTTGTGGACTTTTATATTGAGAACGGCCATCTTTGTGGATCCCAGTGCATAAATTGGAACTTGCTTGTATTTATTTCATGACGATTTCGTGCGGAACATGGGGATATAAAATACATTATATTAGTATTTGCACATTTGCATGTTTATACATGTTAACCACGTGACAGTAATAATAAATATATATCTACAGTGAGTTTTAAAAAATTTATATCAGATATAGCAGCAATAATCAAATGGGATGAAAAATATATATATATATATATATATATATATATTTTGGGATGAAAATAATAATAATTCTTGAGGTAGAGAGTTGTATGTCAGTGCAAAACGAACTAGCAGCATAATTTTTTAGTAGCAGCATAATTATTATGAGATAAAAAACAAAGGTGAACACTGTATAGCAGTACAGATAATAAAGATTATAATAATGAAAAGAGAAAGAAGGACAGGTTAAATACATAAATAGTGTATATACTATAGTGATGAGGCATATATAAGTGGAAAAATAATTTTTATTTTTATTTGGTGTAAGTGACATGGTGGTTATAGTAATTACAGTAAGTGTCTATATAGGACTTTTGCTAACATATATTTGAGGCGATAGGTGGTTAGGTGATAGGTGACAGACAGACAGATGAGGTTTGTAGAGAGTAAATGAGAGGGTGAATGTGTCCAAAGGTGTGTGAACTGAGCTTTGGTATTTTTTGAGGTTGTCCTTTTCACGAGGTTGTTTGCGTTTTTCATTACAGAACCTGTTCTTCTCAGGTAGTCTCCTGTCCCGATACTGGACAGGCCCAAACACTGCTTGGCTGCCGTTTTATCATTTTTGAAGCTTAATACATCTGGCCCACAATGGCAGGGCCACACCACTCTTGATCTGTAGTGTGTACCCACTGATGGACATCGACGAATAATGTTCACTGACCACCAATGGTTTTCATGGAGTGGTAGTGTTTAGTTTATTCGATGGAGGCATTCTGATGTTTCCACCATCGGATGGTATTGCTACCAAATTGTGAACCAATTATCACCTATTTATTATATATATATATATATATATATATATATATATATATATATATATATATATATATATATATATATATATATATATATATATATATATTTTTATAACTCCTCCCTGGCTGCAGATCTCTGCATCAGGCATCTTGTGTGTTGGAGGCTTCCTCAGAGACATGGCCTGCTCTGTCCTTCAACAACTAGGCTGCCTCTAGGGAACAGGGCACATCTTGACCCCCGGCCCTTCCATTCTACGTACAGTATGTCGCTATGTGCAAACCATTAATGGGTTAAACAATCGATGGCACAATGCATCTAGGACGCTACCATCGATGATAATTGAACAATATTTCTCTAAAGCAGCCATCGATTTAGGCCGAACCCATAGGAATCCCTTCATCGATGACTGTCGACTGGGAAAATGGCCGCCTCTATGACTGCGCAACTAGTATCTCACACGTTATTAGCAACATCGGTCTCGCCAACTTTGGACCGTGAACAGTAGAACGCAAAGCATACCGGGAAATGTAGTCCTCTGTTCAGGAACTGACGTTCCCGTTACGTGCACAGGTCTCTGGGGTGCTGCCAGGGCAACGGTCTTTCTCGCCGCCCAGCTGCCGGATTGGCCGGGTTAGTGTCAGCAAGGAAGAGGCGGACCTGCGGGGGACAAGGGGAGAGTGTTGGGGGGCAGCGAGGGGGCTCTCCCCGCAGTGACAGGTAGCGACCCCAGCAGATACCCCTGTAGTGTAAGTATCCCTGTGATGTGTGTGCGCAGCCTTAGGGTGTGTGTCTGCCTATCCCTCCCTCTCCTGTGCCATTCCCTGCTGTACGTAGAAGACACAAATCACAATGTTACTGGTAGACTTCATAGTAATTATAGATAAATCCATCTGTGCACATACTGTACATGGATACACTAATGCTGCCTGCATATCTAGTGTAATGTACAGAATTTCATGTCTGAATGTACAGTCTCTGACACATTAAGCTTTTATGTGACCTGTATTATTTTTCTAGTATGTGTGGTACTACAAATCCCAGAATGACTGAATGAGCTTACTGGATCCTACAGTTCCACAGCAGCTGGAAACCACATGTTGCGTAAGGCTGAGGTAGTGTGTCATACCATATGAGTGTACGGTGCATGGAGATTATATGTACAGATAGATGGGTTGATATATGGTGTAATGGCAACAGACCCCCCATCCCATTGCTGTTGTTTGGAGTGTGAACTGGGGCACTGTCGCAGACCTTAGGTTAATAGAGGCGTCTGCATGGGTAATTCATATTTGCTCTTCTTGTGGTTTGGTGTATGAGCTCAGTAAGGATGTGACACAGATCTTGTGTAATCCAAGTACTTGGTATTTATGTGATCTTGGTAAAGATTTTAAGATTGTAGTATGTATAAACTGAAGATGACTATACTGTACGTTTTATTTCATCTGCTCGTAGAGATACGGTAAGTTATGGTGTGTACTTTATGATTATTGGAAGAATGTTTTGTGTTTGTAGAGTGTGTATACAGCTGTAATGCAGGTCTTTCTTCCTTGTATAGTATGTGGAACAATGTACCCTCAACTGGTGTATTTAAAGCTATTCTTTAGAATCCCTTTTAACTATTCCAATTTATTTTTTTCACATGACTAGTGACTGCTTCTAAGCGTCACAAGGGATTGGCCTCTCTAATTATAATAGACGTAATGAGGGGTATCCAATTGCCCCCGATTAAAACATTTGTGTGTTTTATTCTTTTTTTATTGGGATGTCCAATTATATTGTCCAATAAAAGACAAGTTTTGTCCAGAAAACACCAAGGTTTAGTGAAACCTGTGTGTTTTTAGCCACTACAGCACTCTACTTTTTGAGGATTTTGCTGCACCTGCCTGAGGCAAGTGAAGCAAAATCGCTGATGTGCTGCAGCAAGCGTCCCCTTATTGGGGCTAATTGGATAGTCCCCTGCTAGCCAATTACCCATGATCAATGATCACAGCTAATTGCTTTTGGCATTTTTGTTATTCTTTCATACATTATTAGAATGATTCAAAGGCAAAAGGCACCTGTTGACCGATGCATGGTTTTATTTGCTGTCAGTATGTACAGCACTGTTGTCCTGATTCAGAGATGGACACAAATGTTGCTGTGTCTTTGTATGCAGCAACTGTGGGAAAATATGCCACAGGAGGCGTGATTGTGTAACGGTACGCCCAGTGTCGGTATCTTTGATTTGCCAGCTATGGCCAAATATGTAGAATTTGACCAAAATTGGGACCTTCTGAGTAATCCCAAGGTTTCTACCACATCTAAGCTTCCAAATCCAGTGAATCTGTAGATGCAGGAGATGGTTACTTCCACTAGTGTTCATTCTAGCACCCGCCATCTTTGAAAACCCAAGCAGTTCCTCTTACCTGCCTGTGGTGTCGCTGTCTGCTGTAGTGCTTCTAGCACAGTGTGGTCTGTATATCAGCACTGATATGCAAGCCAGACCTGTGCTAGAAACACCACAGCAGACAGCGACACCCCAGGCAGGGAACAGGTACTGCAAGGGTTTTCAAAGATGGCAGGTGCTAGAATGAACACTATCCACAAAAGAAAGGCGACATACTTTGTCTTGTGCAGTGCTCCTGGTCTCTGCCCCCAAATGGCTGCAGCATGTCTATTATGCTGTGGCATACATGCGCACTGCAACTCTGACTCATGAACAGTCCTCAACACATATCACCAATATGTGTAAACATTGAAACACACTGTGACACAGCTCGTTATGGCAGCAAAGGCTGAGGGGTAGATTTATTAAGCTCGGTGAAGTGATACAGTGTTTTTATCACCGTCCAATCAGCTCCTACCTGTCATGTTTCAAACCAAGCCTGTAACTTCACAGGTAGGAGCTGATTGGCCGGTGATAACAACCAGACAGTTTATCACTTCACCGACCTTTATAAATCCTGAGAGTGTAGAACTGATATTAATCATGAGTTTGTTCTTTCAAATGCGTCAATAGAAAGATATTTATTTAATAGAGTTTAATGTAGACTTTTCCACTTTTGACCCATGTTTACATTAATCTGTTTCTCTTTGCAGAAGATCTGCGCTGTCCCATCGCCATGATAAGCTGGCACCAAGACTAAGTGGCGCTTGTATCAGCTCTTGCATAGAATAACTCAGACTTTCTATATGCTGCTGCCTCTCACTCCTGGGACATGATATTTGGTCAAATCTGAGGATGGAAATTGGCAATAAGCACCTTGTAAAGACCTTTGTATGCAAAAAACTCACCCTGAAAGGATTCAACCCAAGTTGCTGCACTGAGTATCAGGAGGGGTGTTTGTCTAATGGGGCCTCTCCCACAGGTGAGGCTAGGCACCATGATGGAGGACACATGGAAAGCAATGTGGTGGAAAATGTAGAGCAAGCACTGCTTGAAGCATCTGAGGAATTTGAGTTGAGGTATCGGCTAGCATTTAGAGACCTCGCCTGCCAGCTGCACATTACCCCGGACACTGCATATCAGAGTTTTGAACAAGTGGTGCATGAGTTGTTCAGAGATGGGACAAACTGGGGGCGCATTGTGGCCTTCTTCTCTTTTGGTGGGGCACTCTGTGTTGAGAGTGCAAACAGGGAAATGGAAGAGCTTCTACCTAGGATTATCCAGTGGATGACTACATATTTGGACACCTCATTAGAACCCTGGATACAAGCAAATGGAGGCTGGGTGAGGATTTGGGGTTGTTGTCTGAACATGAAAAGTGGAAAACAAAGGGGAATTTGTGTAAGAGTGCAAGTAGACTACTGTATGTGGTGCAAGCAGTAACTGGTGCTTAGGACAGGAAATGTGCATACTGAGGAGTAAGACTGGGGTATAATTATTCATGTTTGTAATTCTGTTATATATTATAATCGTTTCAAATAGACTATAGACTATATTATCCTATAAACAAAAGCTATCACACAGTTTCTCAAAGTCGGTCCTCAGACCCCCACACAGTGTATGTTTTGCAGCTCTCCTCACAGAATTAATTAGCTCCACCTTTTAAAATGTGTCAGTCACTAATGAGTGCACCTGTCAGGTGACCTGGAAAATGTAAACTGTGTGGGGTCCTGAAGACCGAGTTTGAGAACCACTGGCTTAAAAATCCTGTCTACAGTGACAGGGTATTGGGTGAGCAGCATTCAAAGGAGGTTTGAAAGACAAAATCAGTGCATATACAGGCCAGTGTTATTTGATAGTGGACAACCCCTTTTAGCTCAATGTATTTCTGGTAAATGGATCTGACACCCAACTTCTTCATGCAGTCTCAGCTTTTTAAAAAAAAAATAGCTTTGAGTGCTTCGTTAAAGCATGTACCGCTTACATTATAATCATTAGGATTAGCGACATAAATTATTCTAAGATCATGGGCATCACACAACGCTGTCTAGATTAGTTTACGACTGGACAGTTAAAGTTATTTGAAATTCAAAAATATAGCTTTATAGTTATCCGGCTGTGCAGACTGAGGGGGTCATTCATAAATTCGGCCCCGTTCCGATGCTGCGGGGTCTGCGCATGTGCAAATGCCTTCTGCAACTATCGTAGTCACTGAGGCGTTCCCGCAGGCAGGGGCTGGACTCCAACGGAAAGAAAAGTCAGTTTCAAAGGGGAGTAAATCATTTAATGGCAGGTGACAATCGAATGATTTCTTTCCCATTCGTCCCCATACGATGGGATGTATGTTACTGAGGGGTTTCGGCTAACGACTGCTGCTTAGCGAGCGGTCCTGAATCACCCACTGACTGCTCATATTTTGTTTGCCAATTATAACCCCACCCGCATAATGTAATCTCTTGACGTCACCAAGAGGCTCCCACTCCCCTTTGTGATTGTCTTGAGATTATGACACAGAAATAAGATTGACAGGGGACAAGAAATAGAGAGTAGGTCTAGTCTGCAAGCAGACTTACATTATCTTCATAGAAAAAAAGATCAGGTATTATATTAAACAATTTAATTATGCATTCATCTCCTAAATGTTTTCTTTAGACAAATCCATAATGTAATACAATGGGAATAATGTAATTGTTGCTATACAATGTAACAATCTTAAGCCGGCAAGGAATTCCATGCCCATATAATGTCCCGAGGGTGCGTGCATTTTCTTTGGTTACTGAGGGTTATGCATTCTGTCATTGAACACTTTCACAATGAGACAAGTGACATCAGTGCTCTGTGAATGTGTGGTACTTTTACTAATGCTTCCAAGTCCAGGAGTGCCACCCATTTTTCTGAGAGATCCTATATCTGTTTTAAGGTAGATGCCCTGGCAAGTTCATTGCCATGCATAATAAGAGTGAAGGATCCCGTATAAAAGAAATATATGAACATACACTGAAATAACATATAAATTGTTACTGTATATTTTTGCATTCCAGGTCACGATGAGGGGGTGAGAGCAGAAGTCCCACAAAACTAGGTTGCATTGCTGTTTTGTGCCCTTCAAACAGCATCGCGGCTGGGCAGTTAAGTCCGAGAACGACAGTTCTCATTAATGACTGCCACGAGTACCGCCTTCTCCAACATAACACGGCTGTTTACATTAATATGTGGTGCCTGAGAAGGGGGAATAGAGAGCTGTATAGTACATCAAATAATATGACCTTGTGCTGATCCGGAGAATGCGCCTGAGGATCTGATCACATGAAGAAAGTTCTTAAATATTGGCAAAAACAAATGCAGTTTCTCATGCCTACCAGGGTCAGAAGCATGATGTGCATGTGCTATTGTCAGTTGGGGGGCCTAAAGATCCCTCCTCTGCCCCATGATGTAGTTACTGAATTTATAACCTCTTGATTGTGTGAAAATGACAAGTTCACTTTACGTACATGTTTGGTCTCATGCCACACTGGAAAAACAATGTACAAACTGTACGTGATATCTGCCAAGTTGTAACTCTTTTGGGGTGACAGAATCATGTAAGTACAGCTGTGGTTGTTCCTTCCATTGGATGCATGAGCAGGAATGCCAACCGGCTCTCGATTAGATCACCCCCAAAATTCCGGAATCGGTTGTCAATTTGGTTTATGCTTTAAATCTTTGTCTTTTTCCCGATCACATTTGTTCCCCGCTCACAGCAAGTATTAGGATCCTGATAAATTTAACTATTCAAGCCAGAGTGCTTTAGTAGGTGGACATATATAAACATTGCGTTGAGGTGTGGCTGGTGGCATCTACCTGTAGCATGCTGTAACAGCAAACAAATGCTCTGGCACATAGCCCTAGCAACAGAGTATCATAAAGACTGAGTCCTCGGTGGAGGTGAACAGTCAGAGAACTATGTGAGGAATGCCATTGTCTTCGCTTCCCTCCCACAACTGACACTCCTGAGGATGTACCAGTAATATGATGTCCTCGCCTAACCAGGGACTCATGTTAGTCCATTCTTCAGCAAATATTTGTGTTGAGACATCAGTACAGATTTCTGTAATCCTTGTAACATTACAGCCAAGGGAGTGATAGCCTTTACCTCAGTTTTGATGTAGGTTTATCTACATAACCAATGTTCCTGTTAAACAGGAACCAGGCTAAATATCTGTAACTATTCCCTTCTGAAGGCAGGACATTATTAATCTTATTTCTCTTCCCCCGCAGAAAACTTTCGTCAGTCTATATGGAAATGATGCTGCTGCCAATACAAGGAAGAGCCAAGAACGCTTTGGGATGTTGCTGTTCACTGGAGTTACACTGGCGGGGCTTTTCCTGCTAGCTTCCTACATGAGCCGCAGATAACCCTTCACCTGCTGGACATGGGGCAGAACGTGTCATGATTAGGAAAGGGTACAATGTTGCAGCTAGGAAGCAGAAAAAGGTGGTGGGAGCCCTGATTGTCACAGCTGGCAAATGCAGAAACTACAGTCACTATTTGTTAGCTATTTTAAATCCTTTTAGGAATTGAGGCAGAGTGTTAAATTGTTTTTCAATAAATTGTTTTTCTGTTCTGCTGGCAGCAGCTACTTCTTGGTGTGTTATTCATGGTAGAAATATCTAATGTACAGGGAGATATATATATAGCACATCTTACTTCCCATCAGGGATCTAGACTACACCTTAACCAGTACACCAAAGAATGTAAATCCACAGAGGAGTATTCAATATGGCCGGATAGGAGGTTTGTACGGCGAGGATGGCTGTTCCTCGTGGAAAACGAACAATCCTCACCGTATTCAATGTGGCCGGTGAGGATGGCTTTTCCTCTTGGAAAAAAGAGCCATCCTCTCCATATTTAATGCAAGGGACAAGTCCTTGCCATGAGGATCACATGGTCAGTTCCATTTTGTGGTGAGCCACGCTCGCCGTTTCCACCACGCCTCAGGGAACAGGTGAGATGGAAACAGCGAGTGAAGGGAATGCGATGAATACTGACAGAGCTATCGGCACTTCTCACCGTCGATAACTCAAGGTCACAGCAATCATTAAATGTAAAAGCTAAAGGATATTCACCCATCCTTTATAGAAGTGTCCTGTATGCCACAATAAAGTGGCTTCTCTGAATAAAAATAAAAAAGGGTAAATACAGAGCTGTACAAAGTAAAATGCATGCAAATGTATCAAGCATTGGCGCTAAACCATTCCTCAAGCAAGTTCGTTCAGTTCCTTTATCATTATACAAAGAGGAAATAAAAGAACTTTAAACCAGTGGTTCTCAACCTTGGTCCTCAAATACCCCCAACCGTGCATGTTTTCTAGGTCACCCAGCCGGTGCACTTATTCACCAACACATTTTAAAAAGATCACAGGTGGAGCTAATTTTTTCACTTGCGACATGGAAAACATGCACTGTTGGGGGTACTTGAGGACCGAGGTTGATAACCACTGCTTTAAACTTGTGTTCGTTTTAGCACCTTGCCTATTTAAAAACCTGTGCAGTTCCTGTTGCCTGCCTGGGGTTTCATTCTCTGCTGCAGTACTTCTAGCACAGGTCTGGTTATCAGTGCTGAAATATAGACCACCCTGTGATAGAAGCACCACAGCAGAGCGATATTCCAGGCAGGGAAGAGGAACTGCCTGAGATGCCTCTGCATACTTACAGGAGTGCCCATGGTTGGGGTCATTTGGTCTCCAGCAGGCATGTCCAATGTTGGCCCTCCAGATGTTTTGAAACTACACATCCCAGCATACTTTGCACTAGTTGTAGCAAAACTGTGGCAAAGCATGCTGGGATGTGTATTTTTACAACATCTGGAGGGCCAACGTTGGACATGATGGTCTACAGCATACTGGTAGACAAGAGTTAGGCCGACAATGTCTAGGTCAACATGGTGTTTTTCACTGGTTTTTGACCCGAATATCGATAGTAGACATGGACAATCTCCACTGCACCGCTCGCAATGCTTCGTGCACACTATTTTATTCTCCCGCCATGCCCTAGTTGATGCTAGGGCATGAAATACTGCCTGTCTGCACAAAAAAAAAAAACCAGACACATGGACCTTTTGACTGGCGACTTAATGACCGTTGAGAGTCCCCTCTGTCACTCGCTGAGAAGTGCTGAATAGACAGTGCGCATGCGCACAGCATCTATTCCCGCAGCCAGAGGGGCATGGTTAGAAACGCAGAGCCATGCCCACACAATGGTAAAACAGGGCCGTGGCCTCACGGAATGACGCAAATTGTAGGCCACGGCCCGATCCAAGCAGAATGTAAGTTGGGAGGTATGGTCAAGCACCATTCCAGAGTACAACCACCATGACCTTTCTATCCTAGTAGCAATGCTATGTTTGCATCTGTAGGGTGCAGCATTACTAACGTTTCAGTGAAAATGCATGTTATACACCACACAACAAACTAACATTTATGCAAGTCATGATTTTATTATGATTTGGGGTCATTTAAAAGTATCTGTCTCTTGTGACCTATTTTAAGTAGGTATCTTAAATGTGACCAGGAAGACACGTACTAACACTCAGCTAGAACAAAATGGGATGGAGGATATTCATTGTATATAGTCTTCTGTCCACACCTCCCGAAGCTCTAATAGAATAAGGTCTGTTGGTTGTTCAGCCTTTAACATTGGTTTATCCACCCTATGGACACTAACAGTCAACATTAAAAATGTGTCTAGAGCTGCTTGCAAAAATGCTTATCTCATATTATACTTGTTGCCATGCTGCTTTTACATGTGGAAAGTATATGGGATATGTACAGGTGCAAGATTGTGCCGATTGGATGTAGCGTCAGGACACGTTCACACCTATGTAAAGTTGAGTCACTGACAGTTTTATTGTGGCCTGCTCGTGAACTAGTACATTGACACACTGGTTTCACATGCAGATGGTAGGGACGGATGTGCTAGCTCTTCTCTCTGGTTTCCATTATTTCTTCCAATCATTCTTCTCATAATCCCATTTTGAAGAAAAGCCCTCAATAGGCCCCACATGCATGTCCAACATTCTGCGAACCTGCATGGCTTTCCAGTCATCTTGCAGCGTGTGTGGGATAGGTGGGAACACTACATAAATAGAAGAGTGTTAGTTTTATGCCATTTCTTTCAGTTCTTGTATACAGAGGTAGAGAACCACTTTACCACTCACCATGTAACTTCTGCCACCACACAATGAGTCCTGTGATACCAAAGAAGAAGAACACAGCCCCAAACACGGTCTTCCACTCATTTGATGGCTTATTCATATCTGCATATGTCTGATTAAACTTCATGTGGTAAACTGTAGGAGACAGGAGAACTAGGATTGAGTGCTACAGTGACCTTCCCTGCTGCTACCCTGTGTGTAGGGGTGGGGGAGTTATAAGATGCCAACATGGAAGTAATATCTTCAGTATTTATAGGTACTTTCCTGTCCTAAACAATTTCATTACCACAACAACAAATCATTAGCACCATAATCTGAATGCACTCTACCAGTGGGGTGAGGCAGAACCTTTCCTGGCATACTCCCGTATATGCTGGAGTTTTGAAGATATAAATTATATGGAATACACAAAGAATGTTAAAATTGTAGTATTTTATAGCCAAAACTCTAGAGTAAGAGTCTATGGCAGGTGAGGCAGTGCCTCACCTGACTACCTTTTCTGCACATATCTGAAAACTGCCCCACATTTTCAGCAGTAGATATGGCTGCTCCGGTTTATAATTCCCACATAAAATCTTGGGCTCATATGGTGTGTAAATCTGGCTTTGGTACTAGCTAGGGACTCGGGGGCAAATATATTAAGCTTGGAGAATAGATAAACTGGAGATAAAACACCAGCCAATCAACTCCCAACTGTCTTTTTCAAACACAGCTGATTGGCTGGTGCTTTATCTCCTTTTACCTTTTCTCCACTTTATCTCCAGTTTATCTCTTCTCCAAGCTTAATAAATCTGCCCCTCAGACATTTACCTCACCACACATCCCTGATCTCTAGGGAGAAACCTCATAGGAAGGGTGAAAATTAGGTAATACAAGATAGGGGCAGATATTTCCTTAACTGGGACACCACTCCCATGTAAGCTTATTACTAAGGTCAGCTATAACTATGTCCAAGTTGGGCCTAAGAAAAAATACATGCAGTCTGCTAGACTAAAGTATGGGTTTCTTAGCATGCTTTCAGTGGACACACGCTGTACTAAGCCTTAAGGAGAGAAACTACCAATCAGCTCCCGGCATTTTGCAAGTAGTCTGTAGCACAGCAGGAGCGGATTGGCTGGTTCCATCTCCCCACATCTTTAAAAAAAAAAGTAGCAGTTCTATTGCACTTCAACATTTGTCACCCATCACCTGAAACTAGCCATACAGGCAGTTCTCTTTTTAGACCACTAGAGTGTTGCCGAGTTGGTCCCTTCCATCTCATACACAGATATCAGTTACCACTGAATAAAATTAACTGTTTGTGGAACTACTGTACCAGAACACAAGATAAAAGCTTGTTTATTGAATTGGATCAGGTTATTGCTCTTCTATTCTAAATAGAGCAATATGATCCGTTGATTAGGAAATAGAACATCTCGCCCTGTACACACTGTACATTACGTGTAATCTTGTCTTCTAGACTCAGCTGCTTCCAAGGCCCCTTCTCTTTTTCCTTCAGAGCTGCATCTTGTGAGCTCAGGTCTTCGCGATATGGAACCTCTGGCAAAGGCAGGGTACGATGGTCATAATATACTGGCTTTGTGTAATATGGTACGGCATCTGTCCAAAGAGGAGGTGGAAAGAGAGAGAAAGGGGAAAAAAAAAAGGGGGGGGGGGGGACTCTGTTAAACCAGTGTGTTATGCGCTTTATAACAGCAGTCTTCATATTTGGTTCACTACTGGTTGGCTCAGCTAGCAATGCAATAGTCTGACATTCAATAACTTGTAAATCAGGAACCTGCTATCTTATGGTTTAAGCCCGTGCCATATTTCATAGTTAATCCCATCTACTTTATTGATCATTTAAGCCTTTGATCTCCTTCCACTTGGCAAACACTTCTAAACCAAACCATGGAATTCCCCGGCTTCCCAATTGATTTTATTGCATGAGTCAAACTATAAACAAATGTTATTGGGGTTTTATATCTGAGCTATGTTAAGAACTTTGAACTACTACTTACATTTGTTAGATTTGATTGACACCTTTCGCTGTGGGGGGGGGGGTTGCTGGGTGGGGTAGTATTCAGGATGGAATAATGTTTTTATAACCTTATTTAATCAGTATAGGTTTGGACACTAGACCCTTTGGAGAAGAGATAAACTGGAGATAAAGCACCAGCCAATCAACTCCCAACTGTCATTTTCAAACAGTTCATTGGCTGGCACTTTATCTCCTTTTGCCTTATCTCCAGTTTCTCTCTTCTCCAAGCTTAATAAATCTGCCCCTATGTGTACTTGACTGTGCTCCCCACTTTCTCATAGCTGTTCTGCTCCCATGAGACTAAGGCATTTATGACTATCAAAATAAGGACTCCCCTTTCGTGGTCCCCTGCAAATGGTGTTCTCTTTTTTTTTTTTTTTCCACCACAACAATGTATTCCTACATCACATTGGGGCATATGTATTAAGCCTAGTGAAGTTAAAGTGCAAGGAGATTACGCACCAGCCAAACCAACTCCCAACTGTCATTTTCGAAACAGTTGATTGCCTGGCGATTTCCTCTTCCACTTCTCTCTTCCCCCAGGCTTCAAACATCTGCCCCAATGTGCTATCCCTGTAATTTATTATACCTCCACAGGTTGCACACCCTGCCAGCAGTGACCTACGCAGTGCACACCAGCTGGTTGCCTCAGATGGTTCCTCTGCTGGCAGGATGTGCTTCAGGTGGAGGTTCACCACACAAGATTGTTTTAGGTCATTTAAGCCTAACTGTCCCCCTGCAGCCTAATCCATATGGTTTCAATGTCAACCTTTTACACTAGGTTAAAATGTTGAGTTTAGTCCCTGTACACACCAGATACCCTCCTGAACAATGGTCTTCTGCATTATACTCCCCTCACTCATTGTTGTAGAATCTAGTCGCATTGCATCATTTACCTCATATTTTCTGTCTACACTCTTATATAGAGTCACTTGTCTTCTTCCCCTTCATTTTCTAACTTTCATTCTCTCTGACCCCCCCTGTTTTCAGCTGTGTAATTCAGTGCCAAGTCAATTTATTGCAGGTCTTTCACCTAATTCAGTGGTTCCCAAACTGTGTGCCTAGGCTCCCTGGGGTGCCTTGGAGCACTTGCAGGGGTGCCTCAGGTTGGTGGCCCAGAACCAATTCCAAGTTATTTATGGCCAATGAAATAGGCAAAATCAGTGCTTGTTGCTTCCAATTAAGAATATGTGGGTAAACAGAAGTGAATCATGTTTCTCACCACATAAGTGGACCTAAGGAAAACATTTAAATCACAACTAATTTAATATTTTTCCTGAAATTAGTAACCAACTTTTGGCCTAGGGGTGCCGTGAAAAATATTCTGATACTTTAGGGTGCCATGATTCAAAACGTTTGGGAACCACTGACCTAATTCATTGTGTGTCCCTTGTGTGTGGGACATCCTAACCAGACTGTTGCAGGAACATTGTCAGTAGTCTATTGGCTAAACACTTCTACATAAACCTCTATTGTAGTCAGCCCGATGACCAGATATTAGGTGATCGGGCCGTCAAATAGGGTGCGTACCCAACTTCATCCAGTGTGTTATAGGAAATGTATACCTTCCTAGAAATACAAAGAACCCTCAAACTTCAACATTATGAGGGGTATTCCATTATCCTGCAGGGTTTACACCTGTCCCAGTACATATAATAGCCAAGTAAGACTACTCATAAGCTACAGTGCAGCACAGAAGTGAGGGCTGATCAGTCAGACTACAGTTTACTTCGGCATTAACACACCACCTAATTGTGAACCATTAGGGGGACCTACTGTGGGGGGGTCTCTGAACACTATATGAATATAACTATCTTTATTTAGGCTGAGTGTTTATACCTTTACAGAAGTACAAAATGACCTAGCTTCAAAATGACCTAGCTTGAACTGTACTCTTAGGAAACCAACATGTCAGTTCTACAGAGTAAGGTCCATAATTGCACACATTGCTGTTACATGTATTGGGCAATTCATGGATACGCAAAATAACTTAAGGTTACCAACACTGATCTTTACCACTGTGTTGTGCTACCCTCAAATATGCTATGAAACCGTTTCCTGACCTTTAAACCAGGCCTACAACTGCCATAACAGGTACTGGCCAAAAAAAAAAAAACACATCTAGGAGAGTGTAGCACACTCTGCACATGTGGCCCAATTGGCATACAGTCATACGTGACCCTAAGCAAAGTTTACTCTCCATTACCCTATCCAGCCTCGCAGTAGGAGCAAGGGCTTAAAGCACAGGATACCAACACCGTGAGATGCAATTTCTTACTACACATGCGGTAGTAGGTGGTTTCAGGTTTAAAAAAAAAAAACACTTATGACACAGGTTACACTAACTTTGTACAAGGTCCTCCTTCCCTCACTACTATGACACTCAGAGGTAGACATATGAAGCAGTGATAAGGGAGGAGAAGTGATAAAGTGTCTGGTACTTTATTACCGGCCAATCGGTTCCCAACGGTAACTGAACAGTCAGAAGCTGATTGGCCAGGGATAAAGTACCAGGCTCTTTATCACTCCTCCCTCATCACTGCTTGTTACATCTACCCCTCAGTGTGCTCACTTCCTGTATCTTCCTACAAGCATCTCCGTTTGTACCTTCTATACCCCATTTGTTTTATTTACAGATTACCTTCATCCTGTATGTAATTTCAAATTACACTCTTCTCACTCCTAATCCTCCCTACCAGAGCCTAGCTACAAAGGACCATGATGTCATTCAGTGTTCTTTAATCTGTTATCCTCCTCTAGTTCAGTCTTATAAATCATAAGCTGTGAGTTATCAATATCATTTGATTACCTACCGTGGTCCCCATGGCTGTGGGCTGCTCTGGCGCTAACTGCTCCCAGAATCCTTATTTTAGCCAAGAGTGGCGACCTTTGAGTGAGAACTGATAACATCTAAAAAAAAAAAAAAAAATTGCTCAGTGTATTACACAAGTCATACTGAAATAATTGAACACCTAAGGCAATGGCACATAATTACGAGAAATTTTGTTATATATATATATATATATATATATAGCTACATTTTCACAATCTGGTCAGGGGCGTAACTACATATTCGTGGGCCCCATAGTAAAAGTTTGTAAGGGCCCCCTATTTAGCAACTGATGGTGATAAATGTATGTAAAACATATTACTTAGACAGGAAAGATGGGCCCCCTTCAGCTCTGGGCCCCATAGCAGCTGCACCCCTTGCACCTATGGTAGTTACGCCTTTGAATCTGGTCTATAACAAAGTGGTTGTCCCAATTTACTAGTGAGTTTGGGACTAAGTAATGCAGGCAGCTTGTGTGCCAGAAGACCGAACTCTGCCAGAGAGTGGCGCTGTGTATGCACTGTGCGGAACAGTTGCCACCTGTTCGTAAATGTGTTGCTATGACCTCTGGGAGCAGAGAAAGGACAGCATGTCTTGCTTAACCTCTGTATGTTAAACGATAAAAGTTCTATATTTTGAGCAATTTTAATAGTCTAATTTTTGCAAACTTAGTCAGTCACACTAAGCTCCCTGAGGCATTACTTTCTTCCCTTATGTATTTGCATTTTATGCAAGTCTTCTATAATGGGGATACATACCTATTGTCACATTAGATATTGTATGCAACAACTTTCTCTTCGGTATTGCATAAAAGGTTGACAATACTGTCTCGTGTAGACAAAAAAAAATGTTGTAGGGAGCATTGTGACGTAGCAAGTTTATCGCTTTGGGGCCTCTCCTTTGGCAGAGATTATAGGAAGAAAAGGTTTTGCAGCACAGAAACAGAAGGCCATTTGTGTAACCAGCAGACCACAGAGGAACTGAGCAGAGGGTCTTAAACAGTGCTGCAGATGTCACACTAAGCTCATCCAAACCCTCCACCCCACATACAGATAATGGTCCATCTTCACCCCACATTTAAAGATCAGCAAGCAGAAGCCCCTAGGCCTTACACCAGAGTACTCACAGTAACAGAGATCCGAGCTGCACAGTTTGTAAAATGGAGAAAGACTGAATATCTGGGAGCACAGCCAGACGCAGGGCATTCTGGGATAGAGAGAGCAAAGGACGTCTTAATCCACCCCATTTAACCTGCTAGTTGCAGGAAATCAGAGTTGGATGTTCGTGCACGTTAAGACCACTTTCTCACTTGTGATTTCATGCTCTCCTGCTCACACAAAGCCGTTCTATAGTCAGATTCACAGTCTTCGTCCCAATTTGCTCAGTGTTCCCGAATTCTACCAATGTTCTCCGAACAAAAAGGTTAATTGGAGAATTTGTATATTCAGATGAGATGGCGAGCTCTAGACTGTTAAGTAAATTCACTCTGCATTCAGTCATGATCTAATTCATTCATTTGTGTAACTAATTGGTTCATTTTACATGAAACAGTGCTTTTAATGTCCATGGAAAAGTACAAGCTCTATTAGACAATTTAGTGTGACACAATCCTGGCTTTACAGTTGCATATCATGTTGGTGCAATAATATACACTCAAAGCAGAAATGCTCAGAATATATATATATATATATACATATACACACACACACACATACATACATACATACATACATACATACACATCTATATATAAATCTATATCTAATATCATACAGGACATCTATAAAGTCAGATACATAATAACAGTGAGCATATATTATTGTGAAGACTAAGGGGAAACAAATCCTGCTCAGGAGCTTACAGTCAGTAAGGTACATGGGAAAAGGAGTTTAAATAAAGGACATGTTTGAAGCCTGGTAAGCTGCATGAAAGTGTTCTTGACATCTTGGAAGTCCATCGCTGGAGAGCAGCCTGGGAAATTTCTGAATGTGCATTGTGGTGATTAGTAGAGCATTGAAGGAGGTTGTTTGGACATCAGGCTTGGAGATGTAGTAAAAAGTAGTAGTAGTGAAGTTGAGAAGTTTTAGTTAAGGAAATATGAGGCCTGACAGATGTGTTAAAGGCCAAAGAGCAAAAAGGAGTTTGGCGGTAGAGTTAAAGACACACAAGAGGGTGCGGTAATATTTATGAAGGCTGGAGAACGCATGTTACAGTAATCAAAGAAGGAAATGATCAGGGCATGAGTGAGGTTTATTAGCTTCCAGGAAGATAAGGCCAAGATACTTCACGGTACTTGTGTATTATCACGGCGCCCATCGCATACCATAAGGCTTAATATGGTATGCAATGAGATGCAATGGGACCCGATCCTTATACAATTTTAAATTGTATATTGCATACAATGAGATGAGATTTTAAATTGTATAAGCACACTAATGGTTGCTTTCAATGTTAATTGGCCCCCATATAAGATTTTTAATTGTATAAGCACCCTAATGGGTGCTTACAATGTTAAATGCACTCCCACTATCAACGCCAACCCGAAGCGTGGCGAGCCCGCGAGGGGCGGCAGTACGCGTCCTCCGACCTTTTCATACCCCCACTATCCATGTCGGAGTGGAGTTGATATTATATAGTGGGCACCGTACTAATACACTAGTACCTACTTCACTGCTCTATCACCAAACCTCCACACTAACATACAGTAGTCAACTGGTCTTTCCTTTACTGCAATGGCTTCCAAACGGCATCACAACAGTCCATGTTTTTAACTAGATCCATGCTTGGCCATAGGTGACCTCAGTAATTTTGATTTAACCATCTGTGCTGAGCCATGGATATACTTAAAACATGGATGGTTAGGTGGCTAAAGGACTGCGTTTGGGAACTTCTTATTTAGTTTATATGTTGCAGGGAGGTTGTGTGCCAGCCCCATCAGCTAATCACCACCGTTTATTTTTCAAACATCATTGATTGGCTGTTGTGTTACCTTCCACTATCACTCTACCAGGCTTTGTGCATCTGCCACAATGTTCCTTACGGCTACATGCATTTTCAGGTAAGGTTTCCCCATCACCATGTATGTAGCACCACATCAAAGTGTAAAACAAGACCTTAACAAGCCCTGAAATGTGTCAGATGTATTAGGCCTGGTGGAGTGATTAAATGGTGTTAACAGTGGAAAACTAACACAGCGGACAGATAGGAGCTGATTGGCTGCTGCATTATCACTTCACACTTAGGGGGTGATTCAGGTTGGTTTGCAAATGCAAAATTCAACGGCCAAAACCATGTGCACTGCAGGTGGGGCAGAGTTACATTTGGGTATTCTTTTGTATCTGTGCAGAGTAAATACTGGCGGCTTTATTTTTACACTGCAATATAGATTTCAGTTTGAACACACCCCACCCAAATCTAACTCTCTCTCTGCACATGTTACATATGCCCCACCTGCAGTGCACATGGTTTTGCCCATTAATGAAGGATTTTGCAAACCAACCTGAATTAGGCCCTTAATACATTTGCCCCATTGCCTTTGGCAACAAGTAGATCGTACCGAGTAAAACTGCAAATCCACCATAATGCCACACTTACAGGTGTTCCTTTCACACTCGGAGATGCCTACTCAAGAAAAAGTAGGAAATTATGTTTAAACCATTGTAAGAGGTTATTGCTTTATTGCTATATTACTCTGTATAAGAGAAAGAGGTCGAGACTCATTGCTGTGTCACATTGTAGAGAAAGGATTGTGTTGCACGGGTCGATTCAAGCCTGTAAACAGAGCCTGCAGCCAAAACCACATTCAGGCACTAATTTAAATGGAGAACAATTCATGCTCCAGGCTAACTGGTAGTGCAGCCTTAAAGACCTGTATTGTTGGTGACTTGTGAGGTCAGGGTTTGATATTGAAGTGTTTTGTTAATAATTTGCATTGGTTTCCTTACTCTGGGTCGTCACTTTCCTTTATTTAAAAAAAAAAAAAAAAATTAATAATATTCAGAACATAGGGGACTTTATTAATCGCAGCACAGGCACGATGAACAGCCTGCATTTAGGTTTTATGAAATTAGCTCTGCTGTGATGACATTTTATTTATAATGTGCCACAATTGGTTCATAGCACTATACATGTGACACCTCAGAAAACAGGTTACACAGAACTTAACATTACAATAACTGGAAAACTAAAAACAGCTGTATTGTGTACGACAATGGTCATGCCGATTGGTAGCTATGGTCTGAGATGTAAGGAAGAGAAAGGCGTTGTGTGCATACTGCTAGGGGCAGATAGCCATTAAAAGAGAACCTGTTTTATGTGAGGAAATGCAGGTATAGACTGTCTCCGAGTAGGTGAGAGTTCTAATTTGAAGTGCAAGAGAAGGAGCGGTGATAACATGAGGTTGGAGCACGGCCCTCCTTCAAGCTTACAAACTAGATGGAAGAGAAGAGGCTGGTGACATGTAAGGTGGTCTGACGGCAGGAAGTGAGCATGGCAGGAATGGCCAAGGCATGAGGCAGTGGGTAGTGAGCTAGACACAAATATTAAGTATACCCGAATGTAGAAATCCACTACTGTGATCCATTCTGCCCACCTGGCTGCCGCATCCCCCATAGGTTTCTATGGGCACATTTACAGGTAGGGGCTCCTTTCTAGATATTACAATGCGATCCCAAATGGTAATAGTCAGCTCCAGATCACAATGTATATGCATTCCTTCTTAAATGGTTCCCCAAGTGAGGGAGCTCATTTCAGTGAAGTGGGACAGCACTGAATCTTTGATTTGTGCATGGGATGCAGAGTAACTTGCAAGGACAGTGTCAACAATCAGGGCCGCCAAGAGGAGGGGGGGGGGGGCGGCACTAATTACCCGGGCCTGCTGGAGGGGCCCCAGTCTGACCATCCCCCATCCATCACAGGCAGCAGCAGCGCACACCTACCTACAGTATGTGCTGTGCTAACAGCAGGCTCAGCATGAGACACTCATGCTGAGCCTGCTGTCAGCACAGCACATGCTGTAGGTGTGTGCTTCTGCTGAGGGGGGGGGGTGACAATAACACTCCCCCATCAACATGAATGTGTTTTTTCATGGAGGCGTGGGCCTAATAGCAGGAGGTGGCCAAACCTCCAAAATTTTACTTTGGCCCGGCATACCTCTCGGCGGCCCTGACAGCAATAACGGATGTCCCTGCAGCTAGCTCCCAGATACATCAGGTGTCACACACACTTGCTCATTTCAAATTAATCTGTAGCCCTTACAGAGGATTTGTATTTGTCGCTTTTGTATGAGTGGGCTATGGCACAGCTCTTCCGGCATAATGGTATCCTGCTGATTAGACATATGCATCTCAGATATAGTACCCTATTGTTTCAGCATTTTTTCCCTCAAAGCCCAAGGCCAAGAGTTTGAGGAATTTTAAGGGGGGGGGGGGGGGGTTGATGGACAGGTTGCGTATTAGTCTACATACCTTATAACCAACAGTGGCTTTGCCCATTACATGGACCATCATTAATTTGGTCCTGCACGCCCAACTCATGGTACCCAGTTTGGGAACCGCAGCTATTTCACAAATATATTAATCGCATGAAGCCTTGCAAGTACCAGTGCATCTGCCAAACCAGTGGCATAAGTTTGTCCCAGTTGCCCGGAGGCAAGATTAATATTGGTGCCCCCCCCCACACACAATGTTATTCAAAATTGATATAGATATATATATATATATATATATATATATATATATATATATATATATATATATATATATATATATATATATATATATATATATATATATATATATATAGATAGATAGAGATATATATATATATAGATAGATAGAGATATATATATATATATATATATATATATATATAGATAGAGATATATATATATATATATATATAGATAGAGATATATATATATATATAGATAGAGATATATATATATATATATATATATATATATATATATATATATATATATAGATAGAGATATATATATATATATATATATATATATATATATATATATATATATATATATATATATATATATATATATATATATATATATAGTCTGACATACATACACCACACTTTTAAGAACTCAGCCACAGAAGCGATATTGATGGTTTTCAATTACTGGTTTCAAACTGGCAGTGGTGGAGATGTGCCCCCTTGAGAGCAGGAGCCCGGCGGCAGATGACTCCATTGCCTCCCTGAGTTCTGCCTCTGTGCCAAACAGAAACCAGATAATAAAGTTGTATTAAAAATAAAACTTTTGGACTTCCGGTGGGCGTGGCTCTGAGGAGGACGCTTTTAATCTGAGCTCCCAGACCGTGGATTGCAAGGGGTTACCTGTGGCCTCTCCTGTGGCCCTGTGCACCCCCCACGACACCCCAACAGCTGGGGATAAGTACAGGCAAGAGTCCCGCACCGGGACCGGCTCCCGCACATCCCCCAGACACCGGAGTTGAGCTCCACAAGAGTGGAGCACAAGGCGCGGCCGCCATTTTCCATTGGAGGCCTAGCCGAGACTGCCACCCGTGACCTCCCTGGAGATTTCGTGAGGCCGAACACCCGCCCTCCTGAACCCCCCCGCCGGGCACGGACCCACCTGATCCGGAGCGACAGTGGAGATATGTGCGGCTCCCGCCCGCTAGACTCCCCATCGTGCTGAGGCGGAGATACATTCCGGCGGGCATAAGATCCACGGCTGTGCGGAGCGGATCCCCAGGCATCCTTAGGAGCGGCTGTCCGCCGCGCACACCACCAACTCATCGCCGCTCAGCATGTCCCAGCGCTGACAGCCGCCTCCACAGATCAACACATGCGACGGCACAGACGAAGGAATCGGCACGCGCTGCTCCCGGGACCCCCTGATGTCTGAGGCTGGCTGACGTCCCTGCCTGCACTCACCTAGCGGGCCCTCCGCAATCCCAGGACATCATCACCAGATCAGGTACTCAGGCTCTGCTGGCTCACTGCCCGGGAGACCCCTCCAGCCCCCACTGAAACTACTTGCCCCTATTGGAGCTGTCACTATTCTCCCAGCCCCCCCCTGTTGGACCTTAGCCCTCCACACCCGGGCACCCTCACAGTGACTAACTGCCTCCCACTGACACGGGGCCTCCGGGTGACCCTTCTGCTTGGCCCCTGGCACACTTTGCTACCCAGCAGACCCTCCAGAGCTTCTGTGCTCTCACACAAGACCGGGTGTTGGGGCCCCAGCAGGCTCATTGCAGGGGGAGTTCCCCAGCCCCCACTGCTTTTACCTGCCTCAATTGGGCTCTCCCCCCCCCTTTTTTTTTTTTTTTTTTTTTTCCTGGTTGTCCTTAATCTTCACTCATTTATTTTCCGATTGGTCCCTACCCCGCCACACCTGGCCAAACGCACATTGATACCGCCTCCCACAAGGCGTACAGGTGTCCTTTCTGGAGGCCACCCTGCCCCTATACCGCAGTAGCTGTGACTCTGGTGCGTGGCCCCTGGCATATCCCAACATCTCACAAGAAGCTGCCGCAGGGTAGCTCTTCCATTCCCTGGCCTATTGCCCTCCACCCACCACTGCTTGAGCGACCCACAACTCATGCCTGCCAACCGCGGGCATCCCACCTGGACCCACTGGATTGAACAATAACTTATCCCACACCGACAGAGCTTATAATAAGCCACTCCCACACCTTGCTCCATACATAGGAGCACGCCCTCTCCAGCATCCTTGGCGAGCCGTCTTCTTCTGTCTCAAGACACACCATGGACGCTGGTGATGTAATCCCTTGAACAAATTGGCTCCAATCCCTGGACAGACCCAACCTCAGTGGCTGCGCCACGAACCGTCGACACCTCACAGAACACTTGTTATCCTCACTCAAGACCCACCATACAGCCACAGCCTCTTAGTCCCCTTGTGAACGACCGTGACTGTGGGCTCTCATCGCCTTGTCCCTCCACTTATGCCAGGTGGGATCTGTGAGATCATCTAGGCATCGTTGTCATATCTTGCTTAAAAAATACGCTACTTGTTGAGATTATATATCCTATTGCATTGTATGTTATCGTGTAACCTTTCTCCTTTTTTTTTTTTTTTTTTTTCAATGTATGCTGGTTTAGCAATGTTTTGAATTTATTGCATCACGTATCTCTCTGAAATCGGGAGAGCACTCTCCCACCTTTTAACTTGACCTCTATTGGTTATGCACAGGTTTTTTGAACCTTACCCCTCTGCTACCATGGCAAAAGGCAAACCCCAGGGGGCAAAGGCCCCACAGCCCACCCCCACTCCCTCCCAAAGCCCCCCTCCTAAACCAGTGACACCTCCGCCAACCCCCCATTTTTCCCAACTGGCTTTGCAGCCTCCATCCTCGTCCACCCCCCTGGCGGCCCCCTCAGCGACAGAGGCGGCCCAAGAAATGCTTCTAGTCCTTAAACCAGTCATGGATCAACAATTTCTAGAATTAAAAAATGCATTGGCCTCAGTGGTCTCCCAACTTGATACAAATTCTAAACGTATCTCGTCCCTTGAACAGAGGGTTAGTGACCAAGACGACACATTGGTGACGGTTCAATCCTCTGTTGACCGCCATGAAGCGACAATAAAATCGCTTTCAGACAAAATTGACGAGCTAGAAAACCGGAATCGCCGCAATAATTTGCGATTCCTGGGTATTCCCGAATCAATCACTGGCCAAACTCTGCTGCAATACCTTCAATCCGACCTTACCCACGCCCTGGGCCTCACAACCTTGGGAACAGTCATCATAGAGAGGGCCCACAGATTAGGCCCGGAGCGATCCCAGGCCGGAGATCGGCCCAGACCGGTCATAGCAAAGTACCTGAATTATAGAGACAAGGAATCCATACTCCGTGCATACCGTAGGGCGGGCTCGGTATCCGTAGACAGCCGGAAGATTCTGATATTTCAGGACTTCTCGGCGTTGGTTTCTCAGAAACGTAGGGAATTCTCCCCAATATGCAAAATGCTATTCGACCGCCACTACCAATTTGCACTACTATTCCCGGCAAAACTAAAAGTTACCGTAAATGGCACAGTCCATCTTTTTGAAGACCCTCACTCAGCGAGATCTTTTGTGTCATCGCTGGCACTGGCCGAAAATTCTCCACCACGATCTCCACTTCAGGCCGGCCGGGATTAACCCCAGAGGCAAACCCCTTTATAAAGGAGAGATACGTTGCGCTCTTGAGGAGGGGAAAAGAGAGGGGGGAGCCAATGCCCCCGTACCCACTACTCTTCCTCTTGCTACTCTTACCCCTGTTTAATCACTATAGATTAAGATTTAATGTAAAGTTATGTTCATGTACTTTTATGTTCATGGTTTTTGGACCAATTACCTGGGTGCTTGAAGCCCCAGGTTCTTTGTATTTCTTGTTGGAAAATGTTGAAAATGATAAGGATTGGAGCGATTGTGCAAATTACTACTGTTTACTATTTAAATGTTTATTATTGTCTGCATTGCAGTGCCATGCTGCGAGTGGACGCGGCTGGAACACTAAGCTGATGATTCTGGATTGGCTCCCCGGGGGCTGGGCTGGGGAACCAACCACAACACTCGCTTTACCTACTGCTAAGCTTAAGCTGAAACAAGGTATAGGATAATGGCTCAACCACAACACAACACTGCCACAATCACTACAAATGACACACTCCACATAGTTTCATGGAATGTGCACGGCCTAAACTCACCGATCAAGCGCAAAAAGATTTCCACCCATCTGAAGCGCTTTTCCCCTGACATAGTATTCCTACAAGAGACACATTGGGCACTCTCTCAGGACATATCGCTAAGGGACGCTTGGATAAGAGACTGTATCTCTGCCTCTTACAGCTCTAAGAGACGAGGGGTAGCTATTCTTTTCCACAAACGCCTACGGTACACAATAGTAGATACCATAAAAGATGAAGAGGGTAGGTTTCTACTGATGGATGTGCTTATACATGACACACCTTACACCCTATTAAATCTGTACGCCCCGTCGCCCCCAAATTACACCTTCTACCAGGCTCTCTCGAACCTGCTGCTACAACGCACCACTCATAACCTGATAATAGGGGGGGACTTTAATTGTGTGGCTGATACACTTCTGGACACTTCTGGACAGGTCGTCCCAACACCTACCTCACTCTCCCACAGGGGATAAGGGCCTCCATCTCCTTCAGACTACACATAACCTACACGATGCGTGGAGAATCCTAAACCCTAATGCCAAAACATACACCTTTCATTCTCATGTCCACCACTCATTCTCTAGAATAGACTATCTACTTCTCTCAAACCCACTGTTTCCTAGAGTTCTCACAGTAGACATACATGATATCTTAATTTCAGACCACGCCCCCATCTCAGTGACCCTTCAGAAACCAAACCCGGAAACCATAACTAGGTTTTGGAGGTTCCCCTCCTAGTTATCCAAATCAGAGCAGTTCACTCAATTCTTACACAACAGATGGCAAGAATACACAGATGACAACCTTGAACATTGGGAAGACCCTGCCTTATTCTGGGCTACCTCAAAGGCTGTCCTGAGGGGCCATATTCTGGCCTACCAATCCAAAAAACGCAGGGAACACAGAGAAAAATATAACTCTTTGCACAATTCTGTATCGGAGGCCTATCACACCTATGTGGGACACCCGTCCGATGCCACCTTCCTAGATTACAAGCAAAAGCGCCAACTAATGGAAAGCTTCCTATTGGCGGATGCTAAGAGACAGGTAAGCTTCACGTCCAACCGTTATTATAGGTGGGGCAACAAAGCTGGCCGACTACTGGCCAATATGACCAGGGGGCACAAAAGTAAACACCATATCAAACTCATCAGGGACCTTGGCGCAACACACAGGGAACATACGACAACAGCTATTCTATCTAAATTTCACTCCTACTTCAGCACCCTCTACACCTCACCTACCACAGATGACCGCCTCCATGATCGGTTACTAGAACAGGCCAACCTGCCCAGACTCACGGAAGAACAACAAACATGTCTTGATAGGGACATAGAAGAGATTGAGGTCTCAACCGTAATCTCGCAACTCCCCAACGGAAAGTCCCCGGGCCCGGACGGTTTTACAGGGGAATATTACAAAATGTTAAAGCCACACATAGTCCCCATACTGACACTTTTGTTTAGAAAAATCCACCGCGAACAGTTACCGTTTCCGGGATTCACAGAATCCCATACCATACTCCTTCCAAAACCAGACAAGGATTTAGAACTGGTAACTTCTTATAGACCAATCACCCTTCTTAACCAGGACCTGAAAATTCTATCCAAAATTATGGCCAACCGACTACATCTCCTCTTGCCCACAATATTAACCCCTAACCAGTTAGGATTCACACGCGATAGGTATTCAGTGAAGGGGGTCCGCACGGCCCTGGCCGCAGTGTTGAAGACCTCCTTAGACAAAAAGGCCCCACCATCAATGCTCCTCAGCCTGGACGCTGAGAAAGCATTTGATACTGTTTCCTGGCTACATCTCCAAAAAATCCTAACAATCCGCGCGTTTGGAACCGACTTTATACAATTGTTTAGATATCTATATACTTCCCCCAGCACGTCACTGCTGATCAATGGGAGATGCGGCCACCCTATCACGATCCACAGAGGGACACGACAGGGGTGCCCCCTTTCCCCGCTACTATTTAGTATCGCACTAGACCCCCTTCTAAGGCTTCTCCAATCCTGCCCTGCTTTCCAGGGTCTTCTCATGGGTTCACACGAAACCAAAGCCATTGCCTTTGCAGACGATTTGCTTCTGTACATTGCACATCCCGAAACCACCCTCCGTCCCATCCTTAGTAAAATTGAGGAATATGGAACGGTGTCGGGTTTCTCTATAAACCAGGAGAAGTCCCAAGGACTGTACCTGGGTCCGCAGACTCGTCCCCGTTGGGCAGCAGACAGTCACATACGGTGGGCCCCGAGTGCAATTAAATACCTGGGGGTCTATATCCCAAAACGTATCCAAGACCTTTATAGCCTTAACATCACCAAATTATTAAAACCAACCCTGATGGAATTAGACAACTGGAAGCATCTTATGCTCTCATATCTGGGGCGTATTCACCTACTAAAAATGATCACGTTCCCTAAACAACTGTACCCGCTCCAGATGTTGCCGGTCCTCTTAACTGTCTCTGACGTAAAACTTATAAACACCACATTCCGAAACTTCATTTGGCAAAGCAAACGAGCGAGAATCAGTTACCTAAAATTACAACAACCCGTTTCCAACGGAGGAGTTAATCTCCCAGACCTAAAACTCTATAACCAGGCCGGGGTACTTAGATATATTCGGGACTGGATCCACACCACAGCGAACCACACCAACACTGACATTGACCAATCATTTCTCCCTGACCAACATCTACTCTCTTTTTTACATTGTCACAAGTCGGAGATCGCGGACTCAACTAAACAAAATCCTTTATTGATGGTGACATGGACCGTCTGGCATCATACAAGACACAAACACAACCTAAATAGCCACCATTCACTGTTTCTACCACTTCTTGGAAACCCGGATTTCCAGGACGGACAGGCAGGGAACCCATTCCTCTCATGGAAATCCAAGGGTATTTCACACGTGGGAGCTCTGGTTGATAGTACGGCGACCGCCCCGTTGCCAGCGCAGACTATAGTAGACAAATTCAAACTCCCATCCTCACAGGCCCTGGCTGTATACCAGGCCCAACATTATGCTAGCGCAGTGCTTAGGCACTTATCACCTTTAGACCGCAAAAACAACTTGGACACACTATTATCCGAACCAACATCTGGCAGAAAAGCAATATCCACTTACTACCAGACCATACATGTACCGATAGATTTGTCCGCAGTTCGCACAGGCTTTTCCACATGGCTACACACATTCCCCCAACTCACTTCAAAACACCTAATGCGCTCTTTTCAATATTCCTGGAAGACCATGCCAGCCTCGATGTACAGAGAGATGTTCTATAACATTTACCACAACGGATACCTCTCTCCACACCGACGTTATGCTATGGGCATCTCTGATACTGACACTTGCCCTAAATGTGATAGCCCCAATGCAACATTCCAACACTTAATGTGGGACTGTCCAGCAATAAAACGCTTCTGGAAACAGGTTCAGGGATTTTCCACTACATTCCTACTTAGCCACCTCCCATTGTCAGCAGAGTGGGGGATATTAGGCGTCTTTCCCTCTGGGATGCCGATCCTACGTGACAGCAAAAAGATGATGCTAATTATATCGGCCGTGGCCCGCAAATGTATTCTACACCAATGGATACATAAAGAACCCCCTTCCATGTCTTTATTTAGGGCTAAACTGTTCTACATATTCCATATGGAGTGGGTGGAAACATCACTCCAAAAAGAAGAGCGCACAGAGGCATTTTTTCAAATCTGGGAAGGCTTTATCGATTCACTGTCCAATGAGTTAAAAACACAGATTTATAAATGTTTCCGCTCTACTCAGTGGTACGAAACTCGTGCCCTCATGGGGACTAGTCCAATAGACCTTCCGGCTCAGTGAAGGCGCCTTTTCGGCCGCGTCCACCCGACTTTGTATTGTCATAATGTACATATATTCTATCTATGTATGTGTAACAATGTTATTTGTCAAATATTTTTCGAACGCAATGCCTTGCTGAAAAAGTGTAAGAATGTAAATTTGCTCAATCCTTAATAAAAAACTTTATTTAAAAAAAAAAAAAAAAAAACTTTTCACTTCTGCAGAGCATACCATTACTGCCAGCTTACTGGGTCATTTCCCAATTTCTAGTAAGGACATTTATTTGGTCAAAATCCTTAAGCTGTTGGAAGGCTTATTTTGTATTTTTATATTCTACTATGTGACAGGTATGAGCTATAATGGAGAGAAAAGGGTTTAAAAGCCTCAAGTAAAAAGTATTCCGCTCCAATTCACTTGTGTGTAGTGTTTGGATACAGTTTCAGTCTAAATAAACAGCAACATTGAGACTAGGGCCATAAAATACCAGGATGTGAAAACTGCATTCTGGGCCTACAAAGGCCTGCAGTAGTAAACTTCTGGGAGCAGCTGTTATCCTAGTAGTTCTACCCATTATGGTACACGAGGCTTACCTACTTTTTAGGGTACCCTCTCTGGGAGCAGGCCAGAGGGGAGACAATCAGCAACACTTGAGGGGGCAGGGCCAGTTGGAGGGAATCCCAGCCAGGGTCTGACCCAACCCTCCCTGCTGGTCTCGAACACTAACCCCTCCCTGGGCACATGCTAGCTAGCCCCGCATACCATAGCTGCCTACCCTCCTGCATTCTGCAGAGGACTGCACAAAAGAGCAGCAATCTCCCTAATTTTACCTAGGCTAGTCCACAGTCTATGGTTACATCTTTTTTTTTTTTTGTGGGGGGGGGGGATGAAATGAGCAATAGTTACATTGAATCATCAGCACCATTTCCCTACACTTTACCAAGTATAGTAACTCTTAACAACTGCTTTGCGGCTCATCTACATTTGGATATGTCATTTTAAAAGATTCCTTTAAGATGTAGCCGTACACACAAACACACACTTCTAGGTGCCACGTTCACAATCTCTCCATATATGGAGCTAGACATGCCCTTTGGGAGGAGCATGACATGCACCCTCAATGAGGCACTTTGCAAAATTCTACCACCAACTATAATCTCCCTGAAACTAGTTTCCAAAAGTAGGCAAGTATGCCGCATACTTTCTGATTAGGATACTGGCTGGCTATATTCTGATATCGGCATCCGTATTTATGTGTTCAACATTCATCTCATAAAGGTACATACATTTAATATCAAGTAATACCAGTATTGAGCTGAAGATGGCGACAAATGTTATAGTTTGCATGGATTCAATGTATTTCAGCCACAGATTTGTGAAACAGGTTCAGGAGGAGAGCAGTCACAATTTTAACAGCTAGTCCCTAAACTTGAGATATATACTGTATATTATATATTTATATAGGACAGCTTTTAGCATGTTCAGGGGCTGGGACCCTCACTGACCCTCGCACCCACTGCCTTAACCCCCTTGTAGGCAGAAAGAGCTGGAGTACTCACAGGATAACCAATTTAATAGTACTGGCGACTGGTCACAGTTGATCCATCTACAGCTCAACCCTTTCAAAACCGTTGAGATGGTAGTGGACTTTAGGAAGAAGTCTGTTGGTGTTCCTCTGTATAGGACCTGTACCTGTCCAGAGCAAAAAAGCGGGCAACAAAGATAGTCGAGGACCGACTCCATCCTGGCCATGGCTTGTTTAACCTGCTGCCATCTGGCAGACGCTACAGGGCCATTCCCACCAGAAGCCTATCGGTACTTATGTAGTAGCCGGGTGCCCAATTAACATACGTACGCTTGCGGAAGGAAATCGCATGTCCCATTTTAGTGGCATTCGATGCAATCCCACTAGTTTATATGAATAGAGTACTGATAGAAGTTTGTCAGTTACCGTAGCTATGCTTTATGAATAAGCGTAAGCTACAGAAATAGCGTAGTCAGTCAGAACTTGCGTAAGTGCTCCCGGTCACTCACTCTGAGGTGATTAGCTGACAGTGATGGATGCTTCTAAGAGTTCTCTGTGTGACAGTAACCGGCGTGCAAGGTGCAGGCATGGCAGGTGAGCAAATGTCCACCCTGCATACATCAGAGGAGGAGGCTGTGCTGTTTTTTCAGCAAAAGCAATTGCTGCCCGTTACGCAGACTTGCGTGAACGGCCATCTGATAAGGCCATCTCTGAAGAAAGGGACGTGGCGCTGCCACATTAAGTCTTGCCAGAAGAAGGTCAGCATTTGAGCGGACCACTGGTTCCCCGGGTGCCGGTTACCGTTTCTGACCCTGGTCAGTTTTGTCTATTCTTGGGCACAGGAGCTGACGAGTGTGCAGTACTGCGAGAGGGAGCTGCACATGTCTATCAAGACAACAGTGCAGTATAACACCCTCATGAGGGAGGCCTGCACCGTGGATCTCTTGTCCCAGCCACAGACACAAATTGGAGGCCCTGGCATGGTGGTGGAGGTAGATGAGAGCCTCTTTGCAGAGCCAGATTAAGGTCTAAATGGGCCTGGAGCTGAAAATGATCAAGGGCCTATTATGCGCAATAATGTGGGGGGCGTGACCAGTGTTCTGGTTGGGTGGTCTGCTCATGGGTGTGTCTTTATTTGTGTAAATGCTTTCAACTAATTATATATGCCTGGAAAAGGCAGGGGGCTGGCATAAGAAAAATGCATGGAGATATATTGGCAGGTGCCCTCCAAAGGTACACCCGCAGAATGCCGATGTCCTCAGATACTTGCGGGGTGAGACGGCACTCCAGTCATAAAAAAATACTGAAAGCCGAAACTTGGTAGACAACATTTCAGCACCTTTTATGTGATCACCTAAAGTTACCACACCGTATACCCCTTATACAAATCATGTAACACAATAGTAACCCCCTTATACTGTACTTGCCTCTTACATATTATGACATATGGAATGAGCCAAAATTCACACCGATTGAGTCAAAATTCACGTTATGCCACACAGATTAAGGCAAAATTCACATTTTGCCACATGGATTGAGCCAAAATGCACACTATACCAGGCATGTCCAAACAGTGGCCCTCCTGCTGTGAAACTACACGTCCCAGCATGCCTTGACATAGTTTTAGCATTCCCTAATAGCAAAACTGTGGAAATGCATGGTGGGACTTGTAGTTTCACAACAGCTGGAGGGCCATAGTTTGGACATGCCTGCACTATACCAAACAGATTGAGCAATAATGCACAATATGCTCCATAAACAGGGGCATTTGGCGTGCATTAAAAATTGACACCATAATGCCCATTACATGTTAAGCCACACACCATAATGCCTATTAAAAATGATGCTACATAAGTGTTGCTTACCTACATGTTCATTGCCAGGGGTTCAATGCTCATTGCCATGTGGGATTACATGCTCATTGCCAAGGGGGAATTCATGCTCACGGTAACTGGGGGACAGCCACCATGGGGCAGAAATGACTGCCATTGACAGCAGGGCCAGATTAAAGCAGGGGCAAAAGGGGTCAGTACCCATGGGCCCCCTCTAGCTAGGGGTCCCCTGTGGTTGGCATGTATTTTTAACAAAAACATTATTATTATTTTTTTTAGCTACAGGTTTTGTGCATGGGAGTGGGGTAGTGCTGCAGCTTCACCTATCTGCCAATGTGACATTGATTAATGGTGCTGAGCATCGGGAGCCAAGGCACACTGACTGCACAAGTGTGCAGTGCATTACTGGGAGTTGACCAAGTCCCATGACACTTT
Source organism: Crinia signifera (assembly GCF_055691185.1). Taxonomy (NCBI): domain Eukaryota; kingdom Metazoa; phylum Chordata; class Amphibia; order Anura; family Myobatrachidae; genus Crinia; species Crinia signifera. The sequence continues at coordinate 102,654,524 of NC_139222.1, read as the reverse complement.
GCACAAGAAGGCAGAGGCTGAGAGGTTTATGCTGAGCTCTGATTGGTGGAGCTCATTACATGCTTCTCAGGCCTATGGAGGACAGCAGCAGCAGCCTAGTCATGGGAGGGTTTTTAAGCAGAGGCACTGACACTGAGGTCTCCTACAGTCCTACAGAGTAAGCAGTTACCCATTGACCAAGTTTATACTGTCTTTACTCTGTGTTTTGACAGTATAATATTCTCTCATGCAATTTGTGGCCAGTAATGACAAGTGCAAGGGGATCCCCCTCTCTAAAGTTCCCCGGGACCCCCGAAGGCTTAATCTGGCACTGATTGACAGCCGGGCAGAGAGCAGGGGGCTGCCCGGCTGTATTCAGAGCACTGCATGTCCCGGCTATTTGAAATAATACCCCTTTCACACCAGAAAATGCAGGGACTTACCCGGGAATATGATCCCAGGATCATGCAAGGACATTCTCGGACTGGCCCCTTTTACACCAGCCTAATCCCTGCATTTTCTGGTGTGAGGGAGGAGAGAAAACCACCGCCGCCCCCTTTAAACAAACAGCTATATCTTCGGAACCAACTGACCCATTTAAATGTAGGCTTTCGAATGATTTTGGTCCCGTGAAACTGGGCCGTTTGGTTCCAGAGAATTCTGACCTCAAACATGAACAGCCATGAAATTACATTTTAGAAATGAAAATTTTTTTTGGTTTACCCACAATATCTCTAGAACCAATGAACCCATATGGACCAGTTATCAGATTGAAGGCCCAGCGATTTGGGTTTGACTGAGATCAACCTTGAGCTTCTGTAACGCCGGAGTGGGAACTGACAGCCGGTGGAACCGGGTGGAGGTCGGAATTAGCGGGTCCCATGTAATCCTATGGGGACAACGTTCCAGGTTTGCCTGGCGGTATCTCTGGTTCCCGGGGGGCTAGTGACACGGGGCTGGGCTCGTTGGAAAGCCCTGACCCTCAGCTACAAAATGGGCCTATTTGAAGAGTGGGCCTGGAGCTGTAGCTCCATCAGGCCCATTGTTAATCCGGCCCTGCTTCACAGCTTTGTGAAGCTCTATTACAATGTTGGGAGGATGCTGCCCCAGCAATGGGTATTTGGTGGTATATGCAGGGAGACAGGGGCCTGCTTCCTGACCGCTGTTGAAAGGAGAGACACCACTACCCTGATGGCTGCTATAAACGCTCATGTCGCTCCCAGGTCGGTTATATATTTGGACTGCTGAAGGGCGTATAATATCCAGGAACTGCAGCAGGCAGGCTATGCACATTCCAGGGTAAATCACAGGTTCAATTTTGGGGCCCACACCCAAAATATTGAGCGGCTGTGGGGGGCCTGCAAATGGAGAAATAAAAAGGCAGAGGCACCGCAAGACACCACTTGGAATCATATTTAGAGGAATTCATGTGGTGGAGTTTGGGAGCTGACAATCCATTCGCAAGAATTCTTCACGCCCTGACTCTACTGCCAAAGGCTACTTCAGTGCCCTCAGTGACTGCTTTTTATACTTCTTTAGTCTTTTATTATTGTTCATTATCTTTTTATTATTACTCATATATGTGATGAATTATCCTTATTATTCGTAATCATCTTTCTTATTGTTCATATATGTTATTACTTATTATCTTTAATTTATAAATCATTACAAAGTAAATTCACAGTTTAACGTTAACACGTCCAATTTACGGTGTCAGATGTATGTATGGCTGATGTGAATGTGTTCCTAAAGCCCCCCACCCTGAAGCGTGGCGAGCCCCACGAGGGGTGGTGGAACGCGTTTTCCAGACCTTTTCGTACCCCCACTATCCACGTCTGCATGGAGTTGATTTTATAGTGTGGCTAGCAGAGCAAGCCACCGCGTCCGAAGCGTGGCGAGCCCCGCGGGCTTGGTGGCTTGCCACACTATATAAAATCAACTCCAGGCCGACGTGGATAGTGTGGGTATGAAAAGGTCGGGAGGAAGCGTTCCGCCACGCTTCAGGGTGGCGTGGATAGTGTGGGTGTGCAAAAACAAACCCCCAAAAATTGCATGGGTGCTTCCACAATGAAGCACCCATCATATCTCATAGCATGGGTGGCCATACAATGAAATATTACATTGCACAGTGTGTATGGTGCCGTGCGATCCCATGCGATATTTCATTGTATAAGCACTCTTATGCACTTATTATTAACTAAACTTTTTGAACCCTGTCTAAAGTGACCCGGGCCCCCTGAAAGTTTAATCCGGCCCTGGTATATGCAAGTATACTTGGCTAATAAAGCACATTCTGATGATGGCTGCTTGATATTCAAAAGCTTTATTCCAAGTTGGAAATAAAGCAAAGCGCTGGCAACTTTGCACCTGGGCAAAACCGTGTTGCACAGATTTATCTGAAATATGGGTTTCAGATTTATTTTTTATTTTTTAAATAACTGCATTTAAGAAAGGAGATTCAACTGTTTTCAACTAGGGCCCAAAATAAGTTAATTTTTTTTTTTTAGTTTTTTTAGTTAAGTATTTTATATTTAAGCATGATGGAATGACAATTTTATGAATGGAGCTTGTCAGTCCAGCTTTTACCCATACCCTCTGGTGCTCAGTCACTTCTCTTCGAAACAGCTCCTGTACAGCTTTCTTCGCCTCTTTGTTAAGAATGGCAAATTATGCATTAGATTCTTCAGAACCTTTTTGTAACAGAAGCCACAGAGGAATGCAGAGTTTTGTGCCTCAAAGAAAACATGGATTATACCTGGTTGCATACATCTCTCTGCTTTTGACCCTTGCATCATTGTATATCATCTAATGGAGGTATTTACAGTCAATTAGGGCCACATTTAGCAGATGTTTGTGGCTATACCCCAAAACAGGCATTTTCGGAGTAAATAGCTCCCAAATGTATGTAGGCGAGACCACCGCAGTTATCGCCAATATATGCTGCAATCCACCATTCCTTATAGGTTCCTATGGGGAATAAAATTTTTTGAGAATGCAATCCTAAAATTGCAGTTGCAATCTGAAGATAATGGTAGCCCATTTTAGCCTATGAGCTATATGCTGCATGGCTAGCCAGCAGATGGCTCCCCTGGAACCCTCCCCAAAAGTAACCACTGTACAAGTGTGATCAGTGGTACTGCACATGCATATCAGCCCAGCACCCCACTCAGCACATTGCAGGTGTTCCTGTCCCTGCAGGGGCTTAATACATCTAGCCAAAGTGATGGTATATACAACAATGTGATCCTCTGTAGCTTTGCAACATTTCTGTCCCTTGTATACAGAACAAGCATCATAGAGGTAATAGACACCCAGGTCGATTCACTTCACCTACTTTATTAAGCCTGGACCATGCTTTTACCAAAGGAAGAGGTCAAGGGGTGGTGATAGCCTCCGCCTCTTCTGTTGAGCTTCACAATCTTCAATGTTCCATCCAAATCTACAGGATGCCTACATTAACCAACAGACTGGCATCCCAATGTCAACGAGGGTGCCAACACTGTAATCCTCGCTGCCGTAGGCAAATATGCCAGGGAAGGGGTGTTTAGGTTAGTTTGTAGGGAGGGTGGGCTAGGGGGCGCTGTATAGTGGTTAGGGCAAGTATACTTACTTGACCCCTGTTAGTATATCCACCATTGTGATGACAACATCTGTATTGGCAACGCCTGTATCATCCGCCAGTCATCCGTATGTATTCAGTTCCAGGGCCATGTAACATCTCCTTTGAGTTTGTGGCAATTTCTTAGAGCAGCAGCCCATGTTGTCACTTCTGAACCCCCACTAAGGCACAGGGCACTCTCCTCCATCAACTCCACAAGGTAATTCTTATCCTGGATTCAGCCAAATCAAAAAATGTCACTAGATGCTTTTTATACAGAGAACCCAAGGAAGAGGTGGTTTATTCGTGCAATATCCTCCTCATCTTCTGATTACCTCACCACCAGGTCACCTGGGTTTATGTAATCATGTTTATATGAAGACATTGGGGGGGGGGGGGGGGGGTTAAGGAAAAGGTTAGTACAAATGACGTGGAGACATATATGCCCCATACTCTCACATAACACAAAATGCTCAGTTTCCAACTTTGTTTTTTATTGATTGATTTCTGTATAGATACAATACAAAAATAGTAACAAGTCATTTTCACAACAAAGGGAGAAGTTGGGATATAGATATATATATATATATATATATTCTACAGGGGCAAGACTGGCAAAATAAGCCTTGTAGGGTACAATATACACAATGGAAGGACATTGACTACCCTGGTAAGGCACAACTACAATGGATATAAGCAGCATGCTTGCACAATTAACCTTCTCACTGCCTGATGTGATATTAGGCACTAGCAATGCAGTCTGTGCAGCTCTCAGAGTCCAATGCATCAGTTCTTACCAGTGTGGCTAGCTTCCCTCACCTGGCCTAGTTACTAGATCTTTGGCTGCAGTGGCAGCAAGTGCAGGGTTCAGTGCCAAAGGGGGGCAAGACTGTCACCAAGGCATAGTGGGCTGGGAAAAACAGGACCTTTAGCAATCTCATTAGTATTGTTTGCCTGGTATTGAAAGTTCTTAAAGACATGTAGATTTGGTAAATACAGAATTTTCTGTTTTGTGCTCCCGATGTGGTCACTTCAGTGCTCAGACATCTGGTTACAAGCAGGTTTCATTCTTCAAGCCTTGGGTAAGGTGGAGACACCTGCAGATCTGTAACAATGACTAAATATCCCTAAAGGAAGAGATAATGTTTATGTCAGGATACAGTTGATGTTACAATCCATACACACCGGGCAATTTTGCCCAGCATGTATGCTGACCAATGATGAGGAAGACAAAAATAAAAAAATGTTACCCATATTTGTCTGATTGTGTGACTCCAAAACATTTCCATCTGTTGGCAGCGAGTCAAACTAGTCACATATGCATAAACACAGAGGCAATCAAAAGGTAGCAGATTAGCTTTTGATTTATAGCAGGACGCTATAGAAACCCGCCCACCCCTCACTCATCTGCTGGTAATACCAGCAGATGACCAGCCAGGCCAGCAATGATGTGAGTGTGCATCAGTGCTCACTGTCAGTGACGTAGCTACATGTGGCAGACCCTGCAGCAGCTTGGGGGAGCGGTGTCTGTGGTGGGCGCCGCTGGCTGAACGACAACAAAAATAAAAAATCCAGGCTACGCTGGCTGAGCTGACAGGCAGCAGTGAGCGCTGAGCTGGTCCCACCCTGTACATATCTAATGAGCGGGGACCCAGTGCAGTGCATATTGAATGATCGGGTCTCCACCCCGTACATATGTAATGAGCGGGTCCCACTCCTTACATATGCACGGGGTGGGGACACACTCATTAAATATGCACTTGGCTGGGTCCCCAATCATTAGATATGCACAGAGCGTGACCAGCTCAGCGCTCACTGCTGCCTGGGTCGCCTGTCAGCGGTGCCCGTAGTCCATTGCCTTGCCCCATTTTGGGAGGGGGGAGAAAAATTTCTAGCTACACCACTGCTCACTGTTCATCAATGCCCCTTAAACACTTGGTGGCTTTCGAGCTGAGCCGCTTTCAGCTCATAGTCACCCAGTGCATATGGGCCTTTCGAATATAAACCAGGAAAGAGCCATTTAGCAATTGACTGTTGTAGGATATTGTAACCCAGGATTTTCAGAGCTGGTTTAACTTCAGATTAACCGCCCTGCTACAGAAAGCTATCAGGATGTGGCGGCTTGTGCTGTTGCTGCATAACGGGAGACCTAATAATGTCTGCTTGGGAGGAATGTCAGACTGGAGCGAAATAATAATTTGTGCCTTAAACAAGTGGGGGACAATACAATTTTTTTTTTTATATTTAAATATACTCTTCTGTATAGAGTACAATTTTGGAGTGTGATATAGATATAACACTCCAAAATTGCGCTCTATACAGAAGTAGTGGTCGCTACTTAGACACTTAGTTCTCTACCAGCAAGAACTAACAATTTTATCACATACCCACAATAGTGTCAGAAGCACCCTAAATACAATGTGCAATGTCCATAAAATAATTCAATAAAATATGAAAGAATATGCTTGTAGTTTGATACTTTGTGATAATTTCCTTTTTATTTTCAGAAATAATGATCAATACCCAACGTGTTTCTTTCTGGTTAGGAACTTCATCAGGGGTTATTTTTGATCTCAAAAGTATGATTGCCTTTCATAGGCTAAAAAAGGAATTTTTAATATCTTCTAGTAGATTGTACCGATAAAAGAAGTACTTCTCCCCTAGCATGACTTCATATACATATACAGTATGTTATTGTTAAACCGTATATTAGTTTGTTGTAGTCTTCACTTAAACAAATGATCCCGAATCAGGATTATATACCTCCTCCAATATGGATAAAAGCTGTAAACCTTGCATCAGAATATACTTTCAGATTTAACTACAATTTGGACATTGGTAGAACAGGAATTATTGTTCCCCTTTCTGTCTCTATAGGTGTGTACTCCTTGAAGTCCTGGATGCAAGTGAATATATATATTTTTATTTATTTACAGTTTCTTATAGCGCAGAAGATTCCGTTGCGCTTTACAATTGTAGACAGTGATAAAACGAACTGGGTAAGAGACAGACTTGGAGGTAGGAGGGCCCTGCTGCAAGCTCACAATCTATTCTACAGGATATATAAATGTGACAGGAGCTGATTGGCTGGTACTTTATTTCTCACACTGGTGTCTCACCAACTTACACTTTAAAAGTATATTTATCCATAGGCTGGTGCAGGTCTCCACTTCTATTGGTAAAAAGCTAATTAAATGAAGCATGAGTGTTTGTATTCACTAGGACATCTCAGAAGAGTTTATTGCTGTCCAGCAAAGGGTTATTGTAAACAAAAACAGTAAATTAAAATAAGGATCCACATGGGTTTTGAAGCTGCTGCAACAACTGGGCAAACCCAGGTTTGCATACCCATACCTCCCAACTTCCGTCCGGAGGAAATAGGGACACTCGCGCGGCAAAGCCGCACGAGCGCCCGAAAAGGGGGCGGGGCGTATGCAAATGAGGGCGCGGCTTATGCTAATTAGCCGCGACCTCATTTTCATACGAGAATGGACGCTGTGCGCATGCGCACAGCGTCTATCCTACTAGATTGGGGGGTCTCCCAACTGCCACCCCCCGCAGCGGGACAATGCCTGCCGCGGGTGGGACAGCGGGACAGGACCCGAAAATTGGGACTCTCCCGACGGAATCGTGACAGTTGGGAGGTATGCATACCACCCAACAGTCCCAATTAACACGGGAACGTCTCGGTTTTTGGGGACATTCCCGCGTCCGGCAGTGTCCTGCGGTGAGGGGGGGGCTGTTGGGAGTCTCCCGTCAGCTGCTGAGCAGCGGTGAATAAACACTGTGCGCATGTGCACAGCATCTATTCTCGCAGCCAGTGTGGCTGGGGGCATGGCTAGAGGTTTACAGAGCCTCTGGGCCATGCCCCACAGCAGCAAAACGGGGTCGTGGCCTCACGGGAAGACGCACGTATAGGCCACACCCCCTAATTTTCAGGCTTGCGTCGGTCTCTCTTCAGGGACCAGCAAAGTTGGGAGGTATGGGTTCAATGTTTAAAATTAAAATATACATAGAAACCACAAAATCTGCTTTTATAATTTCTTCTATATACAAAAATTAGCAACTTAAGGGCCCATACACATTATGCACTTTTGTATACTATTTAGTTCAGTAGAGTAGGGTATAATGTGTACACTTGATCAGTTGTAAGGTGCGCACTCCCGTACATCTTATGAGTCATCGGCTGATAGTCCCGCATGCAGGCTTAATGGTGAGCTATCGGGTGATGCTCTGCACATATTGTATAGTGTGAGGTTTAGGACTTAAAATCTTAAGTAACATTGTAAAAGTGCGTGTACATAAGATATCACATGGCCAAGAGAGCAAGGGAAATCTTATCCCATCGTTCTAATGTGTACATAGCTTTAGGATAAAACATGTCAGGACTATTGTGTCCTGTTTGCACGAACAGTTTCTCTAAATTACCCTGCTTTGTATAAGCTGGGTACATACCTAAAGACTCCTGTTCCATCTGTCTGGTAGGAACAAAAATCTGGCAATGTATGGGAGCAAATACAGTTAATCATTTGTTCCCATACACTGGAAATGGATAAAAATAATTTGGACACATTTGTTCAATCAAACCGCTTTAAATCATTATGCCTGAATGAAATATTTGCCTACAAATATTGGAAATTGTCATGGTCCTGTGCTCCCACACATTTCCAGATATTTGTTCTCACCAGATAGATTGGACAGATAAATCTTTAGGTGTGTACCCGTGCTGGGGAAGAGAAGCCCCCCAAAAAATTAACATTCGATAAGCTCAGGTATTTCAGGTGAAGTGGCATTATGTTGGCACTATATTAGGAAGAGATGTATGAAAATACCTTTTTGAGAAAGTAAAAAAAGAGAGAGAAGGGGGCCTTAGAGGCATCAATTGCCTTTCTTTTTTGTAACTAGTGCAGGTGATGGCAATCATACATTAAGAGGGAAGTCCAGGAACAGAGCATTTTCTCCCTTCAGGAAAGGTCAATGTTAGGAGTTATGTTATTCCTAAAGTTCCAAGAAAAAGGGCAGAACCAGGGCACAGAAATCATACAACTGCAGTTTTAATAAACTACAGAACAAAAGGCTCACACATCACTGCAATAAATGCCAATACCATATAGGTCTTTGGCTGAGCTAAATAACATTTTGATGGTATATAGTGTTACATCATTTTTGTATCATTCTAGTCCACCACAGGAATTTTGTATCAAATAATATAAATCACAAAAATTCCCAAAATCAGCACAGATTTACGCACCCACCATAGCAATGTATGGCAAACCACACATACAGATAATCACATATGTGACAATTAACACAATAAAGAATAAGTTACAAACTTACCCTCCTGAATTAAGACTCCCTACAGGCCAGAAACACTGATAATGCTAAAGCATACAAAGCCCTGCTCTCAGGCAAGTTTCCCTCTTATATCGTTGGCCACCAGTGACAACAGCTGTCTCTTTCTGAGGAGATCAGTCTCTTGTGCTCATTGATTTGCCCCAAATCACCACATGACCTATGCATGGACTTCTGGGAGATGTAGTTTGTTTAACTGATATTATATCATTTAAGACTACAAATCTCAGAAAGCCAAGTCTGGGCTAACTGCAACTAAGGGGTTGTTTCTGAGTCAGACACAGTGACCTTGTCAGACACAGTGGGACAATTTTTTTTGTCTGCGCATGCATCTGAGTTGCAGCTCACATGTGTACCCATATGTTCAGGGGTGTTCCTGGACAGTGACTGGGAGATAAGAGGGGATGGCTTTAAATATGCGCAGCATTACAGGAGCATCACTGATAATGGTTGAGCACAAAGACCTTCTATCGCTCACATAGGTGACCATAAGGGAGAAACTGCACCTACAAAAGTGCTGGTGCAAGTTTTGATGGTGCACGGATGGCATGTGAAGAGATGGTAATGCAGCATCTATCAGTCTGTGGAAAATCCCTGCAGCTTCATGTCATATTTGCCTACCCTCTTGGAATGGGCGGGAGGCTGCGGAAAATTGGGTTTGCCTCCTGGCCCCCCGGAACCCACATCTCCCCCGCTCCACCATTTAAATACTGTGATTTGTGGCTCTGAAGCCCCGTACACACGGGGGAGATATATTTCTCAGTTTCTCCTTTTCAGCAGCGACAAGAGATGGTCGCTGATGAAAGGGAACCTCTGCCGGGGAAGCAGCAGAGGTAATCAGCTGGTCGCAGGAGCAAGCTCCTGCGACCAGCGATCATAAGGGGGCTAAAAACGGGAGCGCGCACCCGGCGATTTATCGCTGGTGCGCACTCCAATCACTGGCAATATGGTCGCCAGCGACCATATTTCCAGCGATTTCAGCCCCTATCGCCCCCGTGTGTACACAGCATTAGAGGTCCATCTGAGACTCAGCTGATATATGCAAAACATCACTTTAGAAATGAATTTGGGATGGTCATTGATTAGATTAGAAATCATCAATGGTCATCACCTGATGTAACATAGTTGATGGTAGTGAACCAACTATTTTCACACCATCGATTCCACTGGCTCGCTTGACGATGTTTTTTGAGGGGGTGGCCTAAGCAGGGAGGTGTGCCCCCCCCCCCACCACCACCACCACCACCTTAGCAGCAGCAACAGCAGCACACACCTACAGCTTGTACTATTCAGGTGTGTGCTGCTGCCTGGTAGGGACAGATGGGAAGGGGGGGCAGAGAAGGGCCCCCTCGGGCCCCTCCAGCAAGCCAGGGCCTGGGTAATTAGTACCCCCCCCCCTCTCGGCGGTCCTGTCTGTGGGTGTGGTCTCTATCTCCCAGCAGAGAAAATGCATGGGATTCAGGGACCTGTATCAACAGCAGAAACCATTGGTGGTGTAACACTGATTACCACCCATAAGATGAATGTGTCAAAGTAACCTTAATTCAAACTGCTAATTTATAGAAACACTGACATCAATATTTTACTCTCTGTAACTGTGTAGTGTACAGGAAATGAAATGTGAAATTATTACCTATATATTATCTAGCTATGGGGCCTGTAACAGCCATAACTGAAGGATAACCATCAACAGACCTATCATCAATGGTCTCGGTCAGTTGTGCCTTAGGTGGTTTATATCAATGGTCATCACTGCTGGATGCAGGGTCCCAAAGGGATGCAATATTCTCTTTTATGCCACTTGGGTCTGGAGTTGATGAGCCCCCATTTTGATTTATTTTGCTTTAGAGCATGAAAGGAGTATGGGCCATTGGGTCCACCCATATAGGGTCGACGTGCATTGGGTCAACCACTGAAGGTCGACATGGCTTAGGTCAATACATGAAGTAGGTTGACATGGCTAAGGTAGACAGGATTGGAAGATCGACACAGGCATGTCAATAATGGGAAGGTCAATAGTGTACCGCGTCCCCTTAAATGGCTCCCTGCGCCGGCCATACTGCGGACACGGTGCCTTGCTATGCTCGGCACACTATTTTATTCTCCCAGCAGACAGTAGTGGATGGTAGGACATAAAATATTGCCTGTCGGCACATGTCGGCTCAGTGGTCAACCCAATACATGTTGACCTAAATAGGGTCTACCTAATGACCATTATGTGCACACCATTAAAGAGCCAGCATGTTCCAGACCATGGGCATACATACCCACAGGCATCTCTAAGTGAATTTACAGAAATCTTTTCTGTACACATGTTAATATTTCTTCATAGCTCATTTAGATATATCTGTGGGAAAGCTTTTCAAATACAAATATTTGCTTTTTTTTTCTAAAGGTTTTCATTCTGTAGACCAGTTCTTCACTTTTGCTGTTATTTACCATGCATGTAGGCCAGCTTCTATTCAGAATCTAGGGCCTTATTCTAGTTCACTCTTTCTGACAAAATCCTTCTTAGGCTGTGTACACAAGGGGAGATTTTGTCTAGTATCGCCGGCATTATGTCTAATATTGCCCGCGATGGGAGTGTGCACTGGCGATATATTGCCGGGTGCACGCTCCCCTTTCTCCCCCGTAGTGATCGCTGGTCGCAGGAACATGCTCCTGAGACCAGTTGATTCCCACTGCCGGGCTCCCCCGGCAGTTTCTTTTTCATCAGCAACCATCTCTGGTCGCTGATGCAAACGGGACACTGAGCGATATATAGTTCATCGCAAGCGATATATCGCTCAGCGATATATCCCCCCGTGTGTACGGGGTTTTAGATGGACAAAACCATATGCACTGCACGTGGGACAGATGTAACTTGTGCAGAGAGAATTAGATTTGGGTGGGGTTTTACTTCAAAGTGAGATCATCTACTGTATATTGCAGTGTAAAAATAAAGCAGTATTTACCCTGCACAGAAACAAAATTACTCACCCAAATCTAATTCTCTCTGCACATTTTACATCTGCCCCCCTGCAGTGCACATGGTTTTGTCCATCTAAGAAGGATATTGTCAGAAAGAGTGAACTAGAATAGTGTGTGAAAATAACTTAGGTGGGACCTAGTGATATATTACTTCTACGCTCTTTAATCTCTGAGCACTAGGGTCCCTATGAGCAGGCTCATATTCACCAGTAGGCCCCTGTTATTTTTTACCCCGTCCACTTTTTGAGGTGGTCGGGGACTGGCTGACACTTTATCCCCTGGTTCCCCACCAGACGGTTGCAGCACACATCCTATTTAATAATGGCATAACACAGCAGATGTGAGCAGATAGGTAGTTGTGGCAACCTGTGAATAAAAAATAAAAATAAAAAAAGGGATTTTTGGTACTCGTATCCTTTTGATCCTAGTAGGTCAGCCCCCTATTTAAATGAAGCTTCAATCATACAATCATGCAGCAGATGGATTGTATGATGGATTGTAGGACAGATTGTGAGTACATTGTGTGTCCAAAAACCACCAAGGACTGCCAGGGAGTTGAAGGGAAATTGGACACAATCATGATTGACCGGTCTTTCTGATGTATGGCCACCTTAACTCTCCCAGTCCGACAACGCCTATGAGACCCTAGTGCTCTCGAGTCTAGTGTGCATGTGTAGGTCTCCAGGAAAATGGAGCATAAGCCATTTTCCTACCGCACATGCGCATAAAAAGCTGGCAAAATTTTAACATGGAACTAGGGAGGGATAAGTATTGATAAAATGAGTGGAGGTATTGGAGGGTGGACAACTAGGGGGCCCATATACACTGTTGTGACTCAGAACCAGGCCCTAAGTGAGCCCCGGCTTAGGAATAGCTACATACTGTAACAGTACAGCAAATATAATATCATCACCTTCAGCACTCGCACCACAGGGTCCTGGAGACGGAGAAGGTTGGTTGGCAGTTGGACCAGTGTCTTGAGTCGCTCTGTAGAGAGATGAATAAGAAACAGTAGAAGTCATTGCACATAAATCACAGCGATCCTCCAATGCATGGGTCTTCAAACTGTGGCCCTCCAGATGTTATGAAACTACAAATCCCAGCATGCCTTGCCACAGTTTTAACACTCCCTTATAGCAAAACTGTGGCAAGGCATGCTGGGATTTGTAGTTTGGAGGGCCACAGTTTGAAGACCCATGCTCTAATGTGTCATTAATAAAATAATACCATTCAGGACTGGAAGAAAGATCTTTAGGCTGAAACCCAGAGTTTTCTGCATGGAATCCACCTAGTAAAATAAACAAAGACAAAGGGAAAACATTTTTGCTTAGTACTTATAGTTAAAAACAAAAATAGACAGAGATGGTAATAATTGTACGAAACAGTATTTACATAAATATACAAAAGCTACAGGAGTCGTCTGTAGTAAAAATATAAAAAAAACACCCATTGCAGGCTTCTGTGATCCTTTGCTAAATGATCATCTGTGTGGTTATCTGAGTAACCCTCAGGGCAAATTCAGGTCCCTCTGAAATGTAGTACCCAATACACACCAGCCAGGGGAGAAGCTGCAGCAAAGGCTGGTCTTTCATAGCGGACTCGGGAGTGGATGTCATTTTTTGGCAGCCCTGATTCTATGGTATTCAGCACTATGCTAAACACCTATAACATGGCAATCCCTTGCTGCGGGTATCCCTGTTACAATGTTACAGTCCAACCTGCCATAGCTTGGGTCTTATTGCAGCCTTTGCTGGAAAATCCCTAGCATAAGACTTTTAAAACTGCAATGGTCCTTGCCGATTATTATCACCAGCATGGAAACGCCAGCAGCAGATATGGCCATTCACAGATGTATTTGTGGATGCTTCTACCTCTAATTATACTGCCATTAAACATTCACTGTATTCTGTACATCAGTAGTGTCAAACTCATGGCCCTCCAGCTGTTGTGAAACTATGTGTCCCAGCAGCCCTGCCACAGTTTTAGTAATCCATTATATAAAATCTGTGGCAGGGCATGCTGGGATGTGTAGTTCCACAACAGCTGGAGGGCCATGAGTTTGACACCACTGCTGTACATGCTTTCACACCAAGTCAGGGATACCTATAGGTGTTCATAATAACTGAAGTGCACACCTTTTTTGAACAGCATACGAAATGAGTAGAAATGTCTCTGTACATCAAGCCCACAAAATATCTAATTTGACCTGGCACACTCTAGGGATGCTCATTACGATGAGTGACATTACTCTCCCATCATAATTCATGTTCACACATCGCAACCACAAATCACAAATAGTTTAAATTACCCCATATATGTAATTAAAAAAATAGAATAATGGGAAGAAATGGCTGTGTGAAATGTTAAGAATGACAAACTCACCTTTACAGGTCCCACATCAGAGTGAACCAAGTTGAGCGAGAAACTGTGGCAATATAATATATGAAGAGTCAAATGACAGGAAATTTCAGGTGTACAACATTAAGTGCATGAGAAATGGGAACATGCAGACAGAAGGTAACAGCTCTGTGGTGCTTAACATATGCACAGCTCAAAATAGATATATAAGGCTGCATACTGTAGGTGAATGCTTGGGCTGGATAAACTAGTTTATATTAAACTCTTAAGGAGCCCAAACAATGCTGCGATGCCTCGCAGCAGTGTACGGACACCCGATACCCTACGAGACACCCGGGACCTTCCCAGGCGGCAGGAACGCATGCGATCCATCACAATTTATTGTGACGGATTACATGCGTCCCTGCTCCCTGCCCGTCTCGCCGCCAGGAGGGAGGATCCAAGGTCGGGTGGTTGGACGGCCAGCGGGTCCGACCACCCCACACAGGTTTGATGCGCACGGGACCGGCTCATAATGGGGCCTTTAGGGCTTTATTTACGAAGTGGCCAATTTTGTAAGTTGCTGGTTGAAGCTGAAAATGTAAAAGTCACTCACAGTCAGTTTGTATGGCCTGATGTGCTTCTTTAGCAAGGGGGGCAAGTAGCTATTCTTAAACAAAGGCTGGCTGGCCCCAGCCCACCACAGTAGACAACAAATATCGGTACTTGTGTAGTTTCACGGCGGCATTTCCCAGCGGATCGTATGCAATTTGTATGCAAATCGCATGTGATATTTGCATACGATTTGCCAACGATTTGCATATGATTCGATATGCGATGCGATTTAGCACACCCCCACTATCCACGTTAGCCCGAAGCACGGTGAGGGGACGCGGAAAACACGTCAAGTAATCCGTGTGCGCTCCTCACGCATCAGGCTCGTTTTCCCTGTCCCCTCGCGGGGCTCGCTATGCTCGCCACGCTTCGGGCTCGGCACAGTTTATAGAATCAACTCCAAACCAACGTGGATAGTGGTGGTATGAACAGGTCGCGAGGACGTGTACTGCGGGATTCAGTATTGAATCCCGGCGGTCGGGATACCGGCGTTCAGAATCCCGACGCCGGAATCCCGACAGCCGAAATGCCGACAAGGGGGGGACGTGGATCGCCCCCCCTTGCGGGCTCGCTGCGCTCGCCACGCAGCGGGCCTGGTGCCTCGCTACGCTCGGCACACTAATTTATTCTCCCTCCAGGGGTGTCGTGGACACCCCAGGAGGGAGAATGTGTCGGGATTTCGGCTGTCGGGATTCTGAACGCCGGGATCCCGACCGCCGGGATTTTAACTGCATCCCGTACTGCGTCCCCTCACGGGGCTCTCTGCGCTTACCACGCTTCGGGCTGACTGGATAGTGGGGGTGTGCTAAATCGCACCGTGGATGGAATCGTATGCAAATCATATGCAAATTGCATGCAATATTTGCATACGGTTTGCATACAAAGCGATCCGCAGGGAAGTGCCGCTGTGAAACTACACAAGTACCCAAATATATGCTGACATACTGTGGGTAACGCAGGGCAGATAAAGAAATGTAGCTTGATTCATTTGATTTGCAAACTAATCTGTACTAATCTTTAGGCCATCAAGCCTAAAAGCAATTTTATACATGCAGTGGGGAGTTGGAGAGTAGAAGTGATGGTTATAATGGAAGGAAAAGGAATAGTTATACGGACTCACTTTTGTACAGATAATGTTGCTCCCATTGTCTCTTCAGCCAATACTACATTAACCTCCATCTGGGCTTCCTGTGCAACAAAGATTGGTTCACGTGAGGTATCTTGTACTAGTTACCAAGCTGATTAGACAGACAGTTCTGTCCTCTCCCATGGATACAATAGGCATGATGTGGAGAGTATCTTGTGTGACTTTGCAGTGGACATGCACAGTTGTTTGGAAGCAATGACCCATAGGACTGAATGCCTGTTATGAGGTAAATCTCAGAATCCCCCCCCCCCCCTCCCGGTATAATACCATGATTCACTCCACAAGTTACTCACCACCCCTCAGCTCCTGGGACCACCAATGTGCAAGGAGGCCACAGAGCTGCTGAAGGCCAGGGATGGCACTTTGAATCCATCCCCGTTCACAGGCGTGTTCTACTTGGTGGAGGGGACGCGGCCCTGCTGACATAACTATTGTGAGCAGTACAGCCCCGCTGGCATCATAATAGAGGAGTACCAGGCTGCTGCTGTCACTGATGGAGACGTGCCCGGCACCTTCAAAGCTGCTGGGCTTCCCCCCAAGTTCCCCGCTTAATATGAATAGATGCCAAGTGCATGGCATCTATTTACACAGTGCAGAGACAGGGTGTTTTAGCTGGGTGCTACTAAAGGGACAGGGCGCTTTAGATGTCACCCCCCAGTGACGGCAGGCAGGGGGACTCCCAAATGCCCCCCACCACCACCGAGGGACACCAAGTGGTATGTAGGACCATCCCAAAGAAACAGGATAGTCCCACAAAAATCAGGACAGTTGGGAGGTATGTGTACTTAATATTTGCAGCAATCCCCCTAAAAAAATTGTGTTTTCAGGGAAACAGCTGCAAATATTGTTTAATAAAAAATAGGCCCATAAGTCAATTTACTGTATTTCCAATTGCCAACTTCACAGTTAGTTAAACCACAAAAGATGATTATTTTGTTGCAGTTGGTAATTTGGCTTCTGCATACTCACAGCTTGTATCTGGATAATGGAGATCAGTGGTCGGTCAGGATACATGACAAAGACCTCAATGTCCGCAGACGCTTGAACGGTTAAGGAATCAGGCTGGCAGTTCACAGTTGGGGCTGACCGGGCAGACACCTGGAGGAGTATTGGTGGTGAGTCTGGAAAGCGACTGGGGAGCTGGAGAGGAAAATAATGGAAAGACACAATAACACTTTAAATTGTTATCTGGTAACACTCCGCACTCACACGGTACATTTTAATACACAGTCTCTGGGCTCACAAAATATTTTCTTACCTCTGGCACAAAGACTCCTAAACTTTTTGTGTTTAGACGCACGGGCGACTGCTTGGGGATCTAAAACAAGCATCACGTTAGTTCAGTCACATTAGCAGAGCCAAATGTACACAAGTCACACACCCTTTACTTTAGTCTCATCTATGACTACAGTGTTACATTTCAGACACAGGACGTGATGTACTAAGGCAGTAATGCTGTAAAAACCATATTTTCGTGGGTGTTAGCACATATGCAACTAGTATCGGCACAATGGTTGGCGTAATGTATCACAAGTGGTTGGTACGTCCCACCACATGTGATAGGCGTCTTTTCCATCATTTCCCTGCACACTATACATTCTTATCACACTGGGTCTGATACATATGTGGTTGGCTGGTACTTTGTGCATGCGCTGGGCATGTGCCTGTGCAGTACCGGTCCTTTGTCCTTGGACACACCAAAAACAGTGGTTTGCCAAGGAGCTCTTTTTAGCACTTCGGCAGATGGCTTGCACGTCTTGGATGGATTGTTAATTAAAAGTGGCCCTGGAAAAATTTCTAGATGAGGCCTCATGTGGACGGCACCGAATAACATGTTGACGGAGCCAACACCAATATAGGCGGGATTAATACATCCACATTTCACCTCCACATTTCACATAATACCCCCCTCCCTCCCACTGAGTCTAAATACAGACCACAATCAAGCAGATAAACAACTCAAAGTCCCTTAAATATTACAAATATCCCCACCGCTCCCCCAGTGAAGCACAGAAACACCCTAGAATCTGTATCACCCCCAGATTGCACCCACTCTTGTCCCTTTAACAGATTTCACAGCGGATATAGATGGCTACCTGCCTTAGTTAAGTATTTGATGTACTCTGGTACTCTGCTATGTGAACTGGCAGAGTTAGTTTGTGCGGGAGACAGGAGGGGGACGGGGCCAGTACTATGGGCAGGGCCACATCTTTAAGTACTACAATTATCTAGCTGTTTTTATAGTCATGTCATGTATCAAGCAATTTTCTCCCTTGTGGTAGAAACACAATATTTGTGAGTTCTATCCAGCTATGCCCAAATATCTAATCTCACCATATCATCTGTGATATTAGTCTTCAAAAACCCAGCTTTATAGTGCACAAATCCTGCAGAGTTTGCTGAGAATTCGGACAGAGCCAGTAGTAGCATATGGGAGTCAAGATCCGGCAGGAGAAGTTTTTCTGGAGCATAAGGCACATCCCAGCGTTGCAATCGACCAACAAACTGTCCCTAAAGTAATATCAAAGGAAAGTTATCCTGACTATCTCTCTGTGTACAGTCTCCTAATGCCACCACAGCTGTCCCTACCTTTATAAGGAGGTCAAGACGCTTCTCTGTAATCAGAGGGGGACCAGTCAAAGGGAACTCCAAAGAGGAAACAGAATCCACAGACCAGGAAACTGCAGGATCACAAAATACAGTAATATCACATGCATGTTAACTACCGGGACTATGGGGTATATGTACGGATTCAGTATTGAATCCCGGCGGTCGGGATCCCGGCGTTCAGAATCCCGACGCCGGAATCCCGACAGCCGAAATGCCGACAAGGGGGGTACGTGGATCGCCCCCCCTTGCGGGCTCGCTGCGCTCGCCACGCAGCGGGCCCGGTGCCTCGCTACGCTCGGCACGCTAATTTATTCTCCCTCCAGAGGTGTCGTGGACACCCCAGGAGGGAGAATGTGTCTGCATTTTGGCGGTCGGGATTCCGGCGTCGGGATTCTGAACGCCGGGATCCCGACCGCCGGGATTTTAACTGCATACCATATGTACTAAGCCAAACAGTCCGAACCAACCGACCCCTAACTGGCATTTAGGAGCTGATCGGCAAGTATTTTATCTATCTCTACCTTGTCTCTCTCCAATGCCTAATCTGTTTTGGCTTGGTATTTTAATCTGTGATCATTTTGGCAAGATTTCTTGAGGGATGGCTAATTTTGGGCCAACTAAGAAAAATATGGTGGCATTTTTCTTTTTTTGCCATTCTAATGAAATAATATTAAAGTGGCAGGTATCAAACTACCCATGTGGTCCAAAAAAAAAAGAAGTTAATATATAGACCACTTTGCCCCTTATGGCCAAATTATAAATGTGGGTTTGCTGCTATTTCTCTGTTGGTAGCTAGACTCATATTTACCTACCCTCCCTGAAGTTGTGGGAGACTCACGATTTTACAGGTACTCCCCTGCAGTCCCAGAAGGGTAGGCATGCCTCCCGCATCCCATCTACTTACTAGTAAAGTAGGCAGGATATGGGAAAAAGCACTGCAATCGCAGGCACTACATGGAGGAGGCGGAGCTTGATTATGCAAATGATATTATTTAACCACACACCTTGCCCACTCCTCTGTATTTTTACTTTCTCCTTTGAGAGGAGACAGTATTAGTAGGCAGGTATTTAGCTACTCTAGTGTAATATTGCCTCGCATCCTCCATTGTCAGTGCCCCTTAAAGCTGACCTGTAAAGTGCCAGTCAAGTGATTTTCAGATGTGATATATTACTGTTATAATACTGTTTTGTTAACAAGCGTAATGGAATATGCTAGAGATACATAATTTAATGCTAATTAATGAATATAGAAAAACATCCCGGCAGGTGTGGCCACCCACCACCACTCAGGCCCACAATTTCCCTCTTTGTCTCTACAGAATGTAGTCAGAGAACCCTCAGCGCACCAACATGTGTTTTATTGGATATGCAGTCTTCTCACCATAGCACCTCACCTGCTTTATATGACTATAGTATATATACTGTGTATTCTCCATGGGTTAAATCAAATAGAGGAATGGTGAAAGGATTTACCTGGTAAACTGTTAAGTAATTCCTCCATTTGTTTCACTGAATTTTGAAACTGAGGACAAATCTACAGAAAGATAAAAAAAACACATGAGGTTGTTATAATTCTCACTTCCTTTTAAAACCCTGTTGCTATAAGTGTCCAGTTCTGTACATACCTCATTATTTAATGCGTTGTATAACGGTCCCATGATTGCACTTTTAAACATGCTGAAGATCCATCTGTGAGTGTAAAATAGATCTTTGAAAACAAGTAATGTTACTACTTTACATATATAAAAGAGGTAGTTTAGAACGGTTAGCATTACTGCCTCACAGCACCGAGGTCATGGGTTCAATTTCTACCATGCCCCTAATTGTGAGGCGTTTGTATATTCTCCCCGTGCCTATGCAGGTGTCCTACTGGTACTCTAGTTCCCTCCCACATTCCAAAAATATACTTGTAGCTTAGGTTAACTAGCTCCTTACAAAAACAACTGGGGCAGACTTAACAATTTGTTATATTCTTGTTATAAATCAATGCATATGTTAAATGGTGCTCCAGTCAATGAGCTCAAAGGCAATCTCTGGATCTTGCATTCCAAGAACTCCCACAGTACCAAAACCCGTCGGTTCAGGGTGCAAGACCACTCCCCTAACCGACAAGGTTACTATACCCCTACCCTCAAGGCCACCCTCTCTTTTCCTGGTGCGGGGTTTATCCGCACAGAATGCAGACACAGACCACTGTGCGTCAAAATAGTTAGGGATGCTGCTGCAAATATATTTCATCATACCCATCCCAGCTGGCACTAATGGACCAAACAAACCCAGATTATACTAATGTATTTCCCTATATTCACTGCATAAAACTAGCTGAATTACAAAGCAGAGAGTTTGAGGTATCAATGTCTTCCTTTCCTGTCCATTCACCGTAGAGGCTTGTCAATTCACCATAGGCTTCTGAGAGATCTAGAGGCATATGATAAGGTACTGAAGGGTGTTCTTTTGTCTCCTTCAGCTTTCCACCAATCCTGTTTTCACTGGTGTAATCTGTCTTTAGGAGACTATCAGAAAATACTACTATACCCACATGTTTTGTTATGTAAAATCTCTATGTAATAGAAGCAATTATACAAATAGCTACTCACCCAGATCCACCATGGAACTCAAGATCCACGTGTCCGACATGGGAGCTGCAACCTGCATTCCATACCGCGCCATGTCCAGTGTCATCACAGGTAATACCAAGAACTCCAGCTAGAGATAACCCTTGAACCCTCAATTCTAGCCAGGAACTTCCTGAGCTATTTAGAGAGTACAGGAGGATGAGACCACAGCCATATCTAAATTTGATTAACTATAGTATTTCAGTTATTACACTTTGCAAATTATATATATTTAAACTTCTTGCTAACAAAATGCTTTATGGCTTCTCACCCCCCATAAAATATTTGACCCATGATCGCAAATACAGTATATATAAAACATTCCAGCTTCTGCCATAACGCCCAGTAATTCTCAGACACCAGTGGTGACTCCTATCCCACATCTCTCAGGCACTTACAAGAGAACTGTTTTTACATGAAGAAGTCCAGTAACCAAAATCTGCCCATTGTCAACTGAAATTGTGACACCAGTGTCCGGGGTAAAAGAGACATTTGAATGGGAGATGTCCAAGTTCTTTATCTGTAACCTAAAGCAAAAAAACAGCATTTAGACAAAGTATATTCACTTATTGTGTACAAAATATACCTGAATAAAAATGTTTATATGGTACAAGATTAGTGATGGCACAAAATGGCACCATCGATGCCACAAGAATATGGTTAAATCTACTAGATGGATCTTTAGAAGAAGAAGTTAATAATGACACCATACATTCCACCATGTACATATAACTGGTGGCAAATGATCCTGTCCGATCACTTTGCACAATCTACCGGAAACTGGGAATTGGAAACCACTTTAGGGAATGGAGACGACTATTTATGTCTACAAAAAAGATTGTTTATCTGTGTTGTTCGCGACTCTTTTATTTTGTATTTTCTCCACAACTTACCGTGAGACATCATAATATATGGGACCTAAAACAGCAACAGAGATAGAACCTTTGACATCGGGGATTTTAACAGTTGACAGTCTCTTCTGCATTTCCTCTAACCCTACCTGCCAACCTAGGGAGGAAAAGTATATGTTAGTGCGATAACCATCAATATAGATATATAATTATTCTCCCCCATGATGAGACCCAATAGTGCACAATACATAACTCCATAAACTAATCTCATCAGACATTTAAATAAATAAAAAAAATCCAATACCATAGGTTCCCAAACCGTGTGCCGTGTCATCCTGGGGTACCTTGGGACAATTGCAGGGGTGCCCTGGGATGGTGGTCCAGGAACAATTCAAATTATTTGTGGCTAAAGTAATAAGCAAAACTATTGTTCATGGCTTCCCATAAAAAAAACATGTGGACAATCAGAAACAAATCCTGTCTCTCATCACTTAACTGATCTTAAGGAAGACATATAAACCCAATTTTAATTCATTTTTTCTAAAGTTCCCAATAACAAACTTTTGACTCATGGGTGCTGTGAATTTTTTTTTTTGATAGTTAGGGTGCTATGAGTCAAAAAAGGGAATTTGGGCTCCTTGTAGGTTGCCTGTCCACAGTGCAACCCCAAATGCAACTAGCATGGAGTGCAGCATTGGAGAAGCCTGTAAATTGCTCTTTAGGCAAAATAATAATAATAATTAGACCATCTCTATACAAGGCAGCTTGAAGGCACACACTGTTAGGGAGAAAGAGGTCCAGCAGGGTATTCACAGGAGGTAAAGTAACCAAGGTACTAGACCAGGCATGTCCAAAGTCAGGCCCAGGGGACAAATGCGGCCCGTGCTGTCATTTCAAGCGGCCCGCAGCCTCCAGCTGGCAGCAGGCAGAGCATCAGATGTGGGAAGCACAGCACAGGACACTAAAAGTTGGGCCCCGTCCTCCATCTCCTGTCCTTGCAGTGCCTGCTTTGCCTCTCCTTCCTCTGGCTCACACAAGGGGCTGGGAAACATACAGAGAAGAGAGGGGGCACAGTGGGGGACATACAGTAAAGGAGGGTCAGGCTGGGGGACATACAGTGAATGGAGGCAGTGATGGCCATTCAGAGAAGGGGGAGCAGGGGCAGGCTGGGGGACATACAGTGAATGGGGGTAGAGTGGGTTACATAGTAAATGGGGGTCATAAAGTGAATGGGAGTTATACAGTGAAGGAGGGTCAGGCTTGGGGACATACAATGAATGGAGGCACTGATGGACATTAAGAGAAGGGGGCAGGCTGGGGAATAGAGTGAATGGGTGCAGAGTGGGGAACATACAGTGAATTGGGGACATACAGTGAAGGCGGATCAGGCTGGGGGACATACAGTGAATGGGGGCAGTCTGCGGGAAATTCAGTGAAGGGGCAGGCTGGAGGACATAGAGTAAATGGGGGCAGAGTGGGGTACATAGTGAATGGGGGTCATACAGTTAATGGGAGTCATACAGTTAAGGAGGGTCAGGCTTGGGGACATACAATGAATGGAGGCACTGATGGACAATAAGGGAAGGGGGGCAGGCTGGGGGACAGAGTGAATGGGTGCAGAGTGGGGAACATACAGTGAATGGCGGACATACAGTAAAGGAGGGGCAGGCTGTGGGACATACAGTGAATGTATTTACACTTCACCAAATCTGGCCCTCGTCGCAAAAAGTTTGGACACCCCTGTATTAGACTGTAGCAGCCAGGCAGTCAATTACAAATGCAAATATTCTGGCATGTGCTGTGGGATGGAAGGGTTTAAGTAGGGGGAGTAGTACACTGGTCTGATGGAGAGACATACCTCCCTAGGTTATTTGGATGGGCTCCACAAACATGGTGGTTATTAGTGACCAAACAGGAGGAAGCACCAGCAAGAGGATGATGCTCAGAGGATGCCGCAGGAGCAGAGACCATCTGGATCTGGCATGGCTGGAACCAAGGGGAATGGTTAAAGAATACAGGCCATGCCCCCAATGCCAGCAGCCAGCCTAAACAATCACAGTTACCTGAAGTGAGTGACATAATAATTCTAGTAATGTGCACTCTATCTTGCTATTTGGCACATGGACAGCAGTTAGCATTGGCTCCAGGTTGTACCAGCTCTGAGCCAAAACTCCTACATATTGTCACAAATATAAAGCCAGTTAGTTTGCAGAGTTAAGGCCTAATTCAGAGTAGAAAATGACAATGTGTGCATGAGCGCCAGTGCGAGCACTTAAACTTCAGTTGCATTGTGAAAAAAGGCAACATTTTGAGACACACGGTATTAGAAATGTACTGGGAATGTGTTGGGTGTTCCTGCGTGGAAGGTGGCTATTCCATTGCACAAAGATGGTCCGTCTTATGGGCATGTTAAGGGAATGTTACTGGAATGTTGCTGAACTGGTTGCAAACTCAGGCACAAATATTGGTCAGTAGCTATAACATTGTGCCACCACCAACCTGATCCAATTTGTCTTACACACAGGGCCTCATTCATGACTGAATGGAAACATTAAAATTAAACAGCTGTAAGGAAGCAGCTTTGAAATACCGTCTACTCAAAATTTGAATGCAGCAGAAGGTTTTGGTAAGCGACAGATGCCTCCTAATGGGTGTGGTATGGGTCTCCAACAGTGGGGATCCCGACTGCTGGTGCTCTGACAGGGGGGCGAGTGCAAAGAAGCCCCTTGCGGGCTCACTGCGCCGCCACGCAGTGGGCCTGGTGGCTCTCTATGCTCACCACAGGTTCTATTCTCCCTCTATGGGAGTCGTGGACCCCCACGAGGGAGGACAGCCCCTGTGAGTCGACATCCCCCCTGTCGGAAGCACCGACAGTCGGGACTCCGACGTTGGGATACGGTCTGTCCGGATCCCTACTGTCGGAGCGTCATCCGGTACCCCTCCTGATCGCACTAGAGAGTATCTGAGGGCAGCATCTAAGTACACAGCCTCAGATCACACGGCCACCACCCTCGCCGAGTCTTTACACACACACTGCCTGACCTGCAACAATTATTTTTTTTGGACTTCGCTAAAATTGTTATTCTTTGCTTCCATATGGGATAGGCCAATGGTTTACATATGTAAACCTTCCTCGAGAACAGCAGTACATAATAGTGAAAACTGCGCAAAAATCCATCAGGCTGTTTTCGAGCTTAGCGCGGTCAGACAGACAGATGAGCTTTGGGGACTTTCTTTTATACTATGTAAGGATATGAATGATAATGATATAGTTCAGTATGTATGCGCTATTATCATATTGCCTGGGAGTGCTGACAATATTGATAATGATATCACTCACATACCAGTGAATTGTCTAGTGTGTGGGGCATTACCAGTGTCGTGACTTAGGGTGAGGCAGGTGAGGCGAAGCCCTTCCTGTCATACTATCATATATGCCGGAGTTTTGAGTTTATAAAGTATTTAAAAATACAAAGAATTCATAAACAAAATCTTATTTTTATTATTTTATCATCTAATCATTTTTATAGTCCAAACTCTGGAGTAAATAGTCTAGTGAGGCAGTTTATGCTGCGGCACCTGTGTATAATGCCCACATGTACCCCAGGGTTCATAAATTGTATGCAAATCTGGCTCTGGCACTTGCCAGGGACTCATTTACCTCACCGCACGCCCCTGGGCATTACCTAACATTAATTTCATCTGCCGTGATCACCTGACACCAATTCTTATCCAGCATAGATCATCGCACTCACTTACCATATTGTAATCCTTTCAGGGTCACTCTCACTTTAACTCCAGGGTCATCATTTTTGGCTTCAGAAAAGATAAAACCGAAAGTGAGAAAGATCAGACTCAGCTTCATGTCTGGAACACAGGTTCTTGGAGTAATGGAACTGTACGGAGGCAAGAAAGGAAGTAAAAATGTACATGAATAATGTTGGGAAGATATACTGTAATCAGTATAGCCATAGTTCCCAACCTTTTCCATCACCATGGGGGCATGGCCAGCACTCTGTGAACTGCTGGCATGCCTCCAGTCCCTGTGTTCCCTCACCATGGGTGCAGCGTCTATTCACCGTTGTCATGCCCCCAGTCCTTGTGTGCCACTACCATACACACAGCATCTATTAACCACTGCTCCGCTGAGCCATGTAGGGAGTGACAGGGGGTCTCGCAACTGCCCCCCACAGGATACTGTTGCCCACAGGTGGTACAGCACCTGTACCACACATCCAGAGAACCAATGGATGGTCACTGGCACTGTACCCCATACACAGTTGAAAAAAGTCCACAAAGATGGGCATCACTTTCAGGTAAGAAATCCTTGGCGTTCACTGATCTTCTAGCCTGGTCGGTAGATGCAAACATTGGTGACTGACCTTAGGTCAAAGCCCTATATGCATATAGGGGGTTCTTTGTAGGGTGATATCTTCTATATCCACCCTGGGACCAGTTCCAGTGCGTGCATGCAACCTCACTCCTCACCAGAGGCGTAACTCTGGGAGGCAATGGAGTCATCTGCCACCGGGCTCCTGCTCCCAAGGGGGCACCTCTCCTCCACTGCAAATTAATTTAAATCAGTTAATTGAAAGCCTTAAATATCACTTCTATGGCTGACTTCCCCTCCTAGTAGGACCATAGACATCACACTCTCTTTATTTTAAACATAACATACATACATAATTACACACATGCATACATATATTTATATAAGGTGCTGTGTGTGTTTGGTTGGGGGGGGGGAAACACCAATATTTATCTTGCCTCCGGGCAACTGGGGCGAACTTACGCCACTGCTCCTCACAGAAAGGACCTTACTGACCTGTTCACTGTGCCCTATGTGCACATACAGGTTACTTTGTTCTTCTATATAATATATACTGTACATCTGTCAGTTTCCCATCTGGCTCTGGATCCCTGCAACAGAATCTCTTATATATACAACTCACTAAGGAACAATCCCCTATGTTCACTGCAAGGTATCTTTGGTTCTTCCTTCCCTTAGGATATAGGTGAAGAAAAACACTGCGATGCACTGCTCCACATGAAAAGATTTTAATGGGCAAAAATCCATACACATTAAAAAGTCCAATGTTAAAAACAAGAATAAAAAGGGTGAGGCACACCACCTGTTCCTGGAGAGCTTCAGGGACCCCCTTATCCGGATAGCGGAACTCCAAAGAGTACAGCTTGAGATGGATATCAGCAAAAACTCCACATGATTGGTCAGGTGGGTCCAACATCAAACAGTACCAACGCGTTTCGGGCTACTATGAGCCCTTTTTTAAGGTGTAAAACATGAACTCACCAGCTCAGGTATTTATACTTGTAGGAGACAGTCACCAGTGTTTGCATCTACAGACCAGACTAGATCAGTGAACGTCAAGGATTTCTTACCTTAAAAGTGGTGCCCATCTTTGTGGACTTTTTTCATTTGTGTATGGGGTACAGCGCCAGTAACCATCCTTTTTTTCAAGTAACAGGTCATGTTTTGTGGATTTCTTTAATATTTAAGGTACTTGTATACTATCACGGCTCCCACGATGGGCATCGCACAGGGAAAAATCGCATCGCATGCGATGCGATCGCATGCAATGTCATTTTTCACAGAAATCATGGACATGTGTTCAAATCATGTAGAATGCACCCCAAATGTCATTTTTTACACTGTATCACCCTCACTATCAACGCCAACCCGAAGCGTGGCGAGAGCAGCGAGCCCACGAGGGGCGGCGGTACACGTCCTACGACCCTTTGATACCCCCACTATCCACGTCGGCGTGGTGTTGAGAATAGAAAGTGTGGCGAGCGCAGCGAGCCACTGAGCCCGAAGCACGGCGAGCGCAGCGAGCCCTGCGAGGGGACGCGGATACCTGTGAAGCCCGCGAGGGGACACGGATAGCTGTGAAGGTATCCGCGTGCTCTCGCCACACTTTCTATTCTCAACTCCACGCGACGTGGATAGTGGGGGTATGAAAAGGTCGTAGGACGCGTACCGTCGCCCCTCGCGGGCTCGCTGCGCTTGCCACGCTTCGGGTGTGCGTTGATAGTGGGGGTGATACAGTATGAAAAATGACATTTGGGGTGCATTTTACATGATTTGAACACATGATTTCTGTGAAAAATGACATTGCATGCGATGCGATCGCATGCGATCACATGCAAATTTTTCACAAATACGTAAAAACCCGGTAAAATCGCATGCCATCGCATGCCATTACATATAGCATGCGATGGGAGCCGTGATAGTATACAAGTACCATATTTAACACCTGAATTAATATATTGTGCTAGGTCGATAGTTATCCAAAATGCTTCCACAGACAAAGATCCTGCAAACACGACCTGTTAGGAAACACTGAGGGCTTCAAATGAGAAAAACTAGGGAAGAGTAAAAGTGCTTGTAATAACGAAGGAATTAGGAGAGTGGGTGTATAACTGACCTTGTAAAGACAATTACTGTATTTATCCTTACACCAATCTTGTATGGAGGCAATTATTATGCTTACAACAATGCTTCTGGTTATCAGTCAAGGCTAAACAGGCTACACACATGACAGAATGGAATAAGTCACCCGTACATTGTGTGAGAAAATTAACTAATAAAGTCCAGTAATTCAGTAAAGCACATCACTATGGTGACTATAAAAGTTCCACTTTGGGACTATGTAAAAACCAGACCCGGACTAAACCCCAGACCGCCGGACCGCACATCAAAATCTGCAGTCCGGGGCTTGTAGTGTCCGGTCCGGGGGGTGTCCCATCCGGGGGGTGTCTTGTCTGGGGGGGTTCCTGTGATAGCTATCATCAGGGACATGGGGAAGTGGAGATTGCAGCCTTCCCGTGTGGTCCGGACCGTCCGGTTTTTGCTACATGCCCGGACCATACAGGGAGGCTTTATTCTCCACCTCCTCCTCCCCCTGGTGACAGGTGTGACAGGCAGCCCCGAACACCGTAAAGGACACCCCCGGACAGGACACCGCCCGGACCGGACGCTACAAGCTCCGGACTACAGATTTTGGTGTCCGGTCCGGCTGTCCAGGGGTCTTTTCCTGGTCTGGTTTTTACCCATACCCTTCACAAAGTCATACCGCTTTCACGCTGCCAAAACTTTTTTTAAAAACTGTATTTTTAAACGGTATTGAAAACGGGTCTGAGCCTTCATATTGCAGTAGATTACCGTTTTAAATACCGTTTAAGTCAGGGTTGCCGACCCTCCCGGAATTTCCGGGAGTCTCCCGAAAATCGGGTCCCCCTCCCGGCCCCCCGGAAGGGTGGGCAACCCTCCCGGATTCAGGGGGGACCCCCGCTGACCCTCGGATCGCGGCATTAAAATGCCGCAATCCTCGGGTCTCAGAGGAGGGGGCGGAGCTAAAACGGCAAAATCGCGTCATTTAGCCCCGCCCCCTCCACGGAGATCCGTGAATTAGCTGCTTTACCAGCATGGGGCGGGGCTTAGTGATGTCACTCGCAAGCCCCGCCCCCTGAGTGTCTGCTGAATCTCTCCTCTCCGGGCTTCTCCCAGAGAGGAGAATCTCAAAGTCGGCAACCCTGGTTTAAGTACCGTTCCCATCAGTCAACCCGTTTAATCCCCTGAAGACGTTTTAAGGCAGAATGCAGGGGATTTTTACTAAATACCGTTTCAGAGCTATTCTCACTGCATAAAAAACGGCTCTGAAACGTGTAGGACTCTGCTTTTTAAACGTTGTGAAACACCGGTTATCTTTAACCGTTAAATCAACTCTGGCACTTTCCCATTGCAGCCTTAAACGTTTTAAAGTGGGAAAACAACGGCAATATACCGTTTAACAAGTGCAGTGTGAAAGGGGTATCAGTATCACATGTCCTCTTGTGCTAGGAATTGTGGTAATCTGGCAACTTTAAGAACAGTATGTTTTCCCTGAATATAGTTTTCTTCAATATATACCAAACCTCCTCCTGTCACCTTATATTCCATTCCTCATGTGATCCAACCAGTTTTTAACACTTACACAATTATAGTAATTATAGTGAAAGACGAGAACTAGTCACAACACAGACACCATGAAGGAGTTAAACTGACTCTAGGAGTTATCAATAAATGACATTATTTACCTGATTGCGGAGCTGTCTGCCAACCATTCGCTTATCAGTCTCTCTTTGCATCCAAAAGTAGTTATCACAGTATTTGTATCTCACTTTACAGCATAGCACAGCAAAATAACCTAGTATGAGTGAAACTGGGTAACGTATACTAAAAATGAAAGAAGGAAGTTATGTGATTGAGGGAAGGGTGTGACTCAGCCAATGAATTCTAAAAAATATTGGCAGAAATGTTTTACCCCCCCACAAAGATATCACCATGTTCTCATACTGTTGACATAATGTATGCACATGTTTCTCCAGTCATGCTACAGAAACAAACTCGGAAGCTTTGTTCTCCCCAACAAGGTGAACCAGTCACAGTGCCAAAAGGAGCTAGACAGACGATCACAGGGGGTTATTCAGACCTAATCGCATGGCTGCTACTTTGCAGACCCCTGCGATCGGGTGGGTTGGGATCATTTGGTCTATTGCATTATGGTAGAAAGTCATTAGGTCGAATCCATTAGGTCGACATGCTAAAAGGTCGACATGATTCTAGGTCGACATGGGAAAAGGTCGACATGATTCTAGGTCGAAAGGTCATTAGTTCGACAGGTCATTAGTTCGACAAGGTCATTAGTTCGACATTGTCTATGTCGACATTCACAAGGTCGACATGGGGTTTTTCACTGGTTTTTTTACCTGAATGTCAACACAGTCGACATGGACACAGTTTAAAGTGCACTGCATCCCCTCGCATCGCTCGCTGCGCTCGCAATGCGTCGGGCACGGTGCCTCGCTACGCTCGGCACACTATTTTATTCTCCCACCACGCCCTAGTGGATGGTAGGGCATGAAATACCGCCTGTCGGCACATGTTGGCTCAAAAAACAGTGAAAAACTCCATGTCGACCTTGTGAATGTCGACATAGACAATGTCGAACTAATGACCTTGTCGAACTAATGACCTGTCGAACTAATGACCTTTCGACCTAGAATCATGTCGACCTTTTCCCATGTCGACCTAGAGTCATGTCGACCTTTTAGCATGTCGACCTAATGGATTCGACCTAATGACTGTCTACCATAATGCAGTAGACCAAATGACCGCATCCCGATCGGGTATACACCACCCAGCCAGAGTGAAATCCCTCCCAAATGCAAGCCTGCAAAACCATTTGCAATCATTCAACATCAAATGTTTTTTCTAGTGTGTGCAGTCTGTGCTTTGCCCAGGACTTACTCAGCGGCCGCGATAGAAACAGGCTGACCAGGGCTGGAGCTGATATCACATGATGTCCCTTCAAACACCTGGGCACAGCTGCATTTCCCTG
This sequence comes from Crinia signifera, assembly GCF_055691185.1. Lineage (NCBI taxonomy): Eukaryota > Metazoa > Chordata > Amphibia > Anura > Myobatrachidae > Crinia > Crinia signifera. The sequence goes on along the minus strand of NC_139222.1, from coordinate 102,623,049 downwards.
ACACGCCTAGGAAACACAGTGTCAATCAACTTGTTTATGGTCAGCAATAAAAAGAGTAAGAGGATTTTATCGCTGGATGGCCTCGCGTACACGTACTATGAGCCGTACACACAGTCTTATCGATTATTGTCTGGCCTGCGAATTTGCAGCTGTGCTATCAGGTCTGAATATTCCCCTAAATGCATTCTCTAGTTTCCTGGCACAGTACCCTGATTTGTCCATGGCAATATCTCTCTTTACTACTGTAGGTCCTTGATTTGACATATGGAACAATTGCTCAGTAATACTTTCTTGCCTTAGTTTACTGGATCCATTTTAATCATGTATAATGTTTGTGCCATCTAATAAAATGTATTAAACAAGATTGTTTCATATCAGCAAAATTGTGTTAGAATTATAACTGCTCCTGGGCAGCTGTGCACTGTTAGTGAGGGGTGCAGATTAGCTCACACACAATGTCTAGGTAGACACAGTCAACAAGTCGACAGCAAAAGGTCAACAATCACTAGGCTGAGATTGACAAAAGTTTGACATGCACTAGGTCGGCACTGACAAATGTTGGCACATGCAAAAGTTCGACATCATAAAAAGGTAGACACATAAAAAGGTTGACATTTGAGGGTGGCATCAGGCAGCATTACTGAAAATGGGGATATTTCGGCCATGTTATGTGGGCATGCTGAAGGCAGTGGCTTCCTCCTTGGATGCAGCAACAGTGGTTTCAGCAGAATACATTTTGCAGCCATCCTGAGTAACCAAATAGAAGCCAGCAAGGGGCGCCCATTCACACTAGTTACTTCCTGGCGAATTAGCATATGACCACACAACTGCTTTGTACAAAGATGCCGTGTTTGTGTGATCTGCATCCATTTCTGAATCAGGCTCAGTATGGCAACTACTACTCATCCAGTGTTACTTATAGTGATGATGATGATGATGATGATGATGATAGTGATGATTATATTCTATGGTCTGCAGTTCTCAGTTGTGTATTATACAGCTAGGAAGCACAAGGCTCACTTCATTCCTAGTAACTGCACATACAAGGAAGCAGAAACTTATTTGTTGAAAGTAAGAGGGCACAACGACAAAACCAAACATTCTCTGGTGTTGAACCAGTATATGATATTTGATCCTGATAATGTTTGTTTAGTGTAGATACATTAAGCAGGTGGCAAACTATTCTCTGGAAGTTCCTAGAAATGGTACGTCCTGATTAAACAGCTTTCATGCCTGATAAGTCAACCAGTATAAATTGTAAGTTCTTTTCCCTATGGAGCCATCCGGCGGCGCACTAGAGATAGTTGTCATGTCTTTGGGTACCGTTAAGGCAGGCATGTCCAAACTATGGCCCTACAGCTGTTGTAAATCTACACATCCCAGCATGCCTTGCAATAGTTTTAGAGGGTACTTGTGTATTTCGGCGGCGCCCGATTTCAGCATCGTGCGATGAACGCATCGCATCGCATCGCATGCCATGTACCCGATGGCATGCGATGCGATACGATTTTGACCCCCTATGCAATGAAAAATCGTATAAGCACCCTAAAGGGTGCTTTTGAGCACCCTAATGGGTGCTTACAATGTTAAATGCACCCCCACGCCACCCCCCCCCCACTATAAACGTGAACCCGAAGCGTGGCGAGCGCTGCGAGCCCGCGAGGGGCGGCGGTACGCGTCCTACGACCTTTTCATACCCCCACTATCCACGTCGGCGTGGAGTTGAGAATAGAAAGTGTGGCGAGCGCAGCGAGCCCCCGAGCCCGAAGCGTGGCGAGCGCAGCGTGCCCCGCGAGGGGACGCGGATACCTTCACAGGTATACGCGTCTCCTGGCGGGCTTCACAGGTGTCCGCGTCCCCTCGCGTGGCTCGCCACGCGGACACCTGTGAAGCCCGCCAGGGGACGCGGATACCTGTGAAGGTATCCGCGTCCGCTCGCCACGCTTCGGGCTCGGTGGCTCGCTGCGCTCGCCACACTTTCTATTCTAAACTCCACGCCGACGTGGATAGTGGGGGTATGAAAAGGTCGTAGGACGCGTACCGCCGCCCCTTGCGGGCACGCTGCGCTCGCCACGCTTCGGGTTCACGTTTATAGTGGGGGGTGGCGTGGGGGTGCATTTAACATTGTAAGCACCCATTAGGGTGCTTAACATTGTATAAGCACCCATTAGGGTGCTTATACAATGTTTAATCGCATCGCATCGTATGGCATTGTATGCCATGTACAATGGCATACAATTTGAAAATTGTATGCCATCGCACACTATGGCACGAAATCGCGTCGCATCGCAGACGTTATGGTATGCGATGCGATGGGCGCCGCCAAAATACACAAGTACCTTTTAGCGTTTCCTAATAGCAAAACTGTGGCAAGGCATGATGGGAATTGTAGTTTCACAACAGCTGGAGGGCCATAGTTTAGACATGCCTGCATTAAGGCATTTAATTCTATTAACTGGCCTAAGCTGTGGGAGGAGTCAAATAGATTTTATTGGGTCCCGCATTTGATGGCTTAATCTCATCATTCCAATGCAATAGCTAGATTTTGCGTTATTGAATCTATATGGATTCCTTTCGGTCGGGTAGCTGTATACGGCAAGAGTGCGCACTATCATTGGCCTTGTTTGCGTTGGCCATAGAGCTGCTGCCATGTGAGATTAGAAACTGATGCCCATGTGTGGCTTCAGGAAGATGCCATTGCTTTACATGCAGATGGTATACAGTGTGTCCTTTCTATTGAGACTCCTTAGCCAAGAGTATGGGTCATGGGGTCGTCCCTAATTAGACCGACATCCATTGGGTTGACCGGTAAAGTTTGACAGGGTTTAGGTCGACACCTGAAATAAGTCGACATGGCTATCCAGAATATCTGCACCAGTTATTGGCAAAACAGTATATTGGCTAAGGGGATACTTTAGGTCGACATGAAAGCCAACAGGGCTTAGGTCAACACCTGAAATAGGTTGAAGTGGCTAAGGTCAACTGGGTTGGAAGGTCAACACAAGTCTTAAGCCGATAATGGGAAGGTTGACAGTCAAAAGGTCGGAATAAGTTTTTGTCCCAAATGTTGACATAGTCAACATCGACCCTGTCAAAGTGTACAGCTGCACTTGCCATGCTTTGGGCATGGTGCCTAGCTGCGCTCGGCAGATTATCCTATTGTCCCCCCATACTGTAGTGGATGGTAGGGCATGAAATACCACATGTCAGCACATGTCGGTTCAATTAAAAAAAATTAATCATGTCGACCTTCCCATTGTCGACCGAATGCTTGTGTTGTCCTTCCAACACCGTCATCCTTAACCCTTTCGACTTTCAGTGGTCGACAAATTGCATGTCAACCTAAAGGATCCCCTTAGCCAATATGCTGCTTTGTCAATAACTGATGCAGATATTCCGGTCTCAGAATTAAAGGAGACAAATCAATGTTTTCTTATGCATAGTAATATTCCGGTCTTCAAACTTGTCTGACCCTGCAGAAAAATGAACTCTCAGGTATTTCAGTGTCTAGATCTCGAGTTATCCTTCTGAGTACATAGCCCTGATGGTAACTGAGCAGCTGTGCTTGCCACATGGCAATCTTACATAGGATGTACCCTACACCCAGGGCCGGCACCACCACTAGGCAGCTTTAGGCATTTTAGGCACTGGAGGGCGGAAGATGGAGCAGGTCCCCCCCCCTTGGATGATATGGAGCCGGTGGGCGGCAACTTCGTGGCCGCCGCATTGCCCCCCCCGGAAGGACACCCTGGAGTGACACCCGCGGCGCACACCACACACTGCGTGCAGCGTGCCCTGTCCTCCTGCCATGTGGACCCGACAGCAGGATGTGGTATGGAGGTGAGCCGAGCACTCAGTGGTGTAGCTAGGTGCCACGGCGCCCAGAGCAAGGGCATGTTTCGTGCCCCCCCTCCCTCCCAATTTGTAGTAGGTGAGGCTCCTGCGCAGTGAAATTCAGGCACATAAGCCCACACATGATGCCCATTGCATACTATACAACACTCCGCAATGCCCATGACATACTATATAACACTCCGATATGCCCATTACACATTTGACACATAAGTGCCACTTACCTACATGCTCAATGCCAGGGGCTTCATGCTCGATGCCAAGGGGGACAGAACTGTGCAGCAGCCCGCTACCGGCTGCTATTTTCAATTCAATGCATCGCCAGTAGTAGTGTGCAGCAGGGAAGGAGGGAGCAATAGTGTGCAGGAGGGAGGGAGCAGTAGTGTGCAGTAGCGCACGCAGGGGGGGTTTCTGAGTACCCAGAAACCCCCCTAGACTGAAAGCTGAGGGTCCCCTTTTTCCATGGATACAAGAATTTTTAAAATCGGCCCTTGGGAACCGGAGATATCTGACTTCAAAGCAGTGGTCCCCATCCAAGCCTGTTAATTGCTCTTCCCAGTCAGATATTTCAGGTTCTGTCTAACTTAGAGTTTTTCTAAAGGTATATTCCAAAAGCTGGGACTCTCCCCCTTTGATGAACACTTGTCTCTACTGTTCCCAAAAACAAAGATAGCCTTCCAGCAGCTGGTTACTGCTCCAGCTCCACACACCTGGTATGTAGTTTTATATTCTCGTTGGCGGATTGCTCTGCCTCCTGAACTCTGATCCCCTAGCCCCCAAAACCATTTGGTAGGTGGGATTCTCTAGTTTTTAATTAAAATCTTAAGAAATCTATTTCTGGGAACTGGAGATATCTGCAGTCAAGCAAGCTGTCCTCCCACCAGAAAATTATGAATAATAAGCCCACTCCACTATACACCCCTCCTCTGCATAGTAAACATCCTCTACCACCCTGGAAGTTGTGTATCAGGGCCCCTTCATTCAGCCCAATGCCCCCTTCTCCCACCCCATCTCACACCATCTGTGCAGTAACGGGTTAATTAGTGGAAATTAATGATCCAGGCCCTACATGCTGAGCGGTTGATATAATACCCCCTATCACCCGTGGGGACATCAAAGCTTCTCCCACCCCTACCGCTGGAGGATCGGTAGGGGCCCCAATACATTGCTATGCCCAGGGGTATTATTGCTATGCCCAGAGGTATTATTATTATTTATATACATTTGGTCTATCTATAATACTTTAACTGACCCGGCATATACTGGGTAACCTAAGTGTCCATCTGCGTGCTTTGCTCCGCCCCTCTGTAAACCCCCTTCTGAAAATCCTGCGTTTGCTCCTGGTGTGCAGGAGGGAGGGAGGGTGGGAGCAGTAGTGTGCAGGAGGGAGGGAGGGTGAGAGCAGTAGTGTGCAGGAGGGTGGGAGCCAGTGGCGGATTCAGGGGGGGGGGGGGCACTCGGGCACATGCCCCCCTGTCATTCATTTTGTAGATGAGGAGCTTTCCAACAAGCCCAGCCCCATGTCTCTAGACCCCCGGGATCCGGAGATATCGCCTGGCAAAGCTGTAACATTTTTTCCCCATAGGATAATATGGGACCCGTCAATTCCGACCCCACCCGGTTCAGACAGCTGCCAGTTCCCCCCCTGGCATCAAAGAAGCTTGTGATTGATGTTGGTCCATATCGGTCAATCGGTTCCAGAGATATAGCATGTAAATCGATTTTTTTATTTTTGAAATGTAATTTCATGGCTGTTCATGTTCTTTGAGGGCAAATTACTCTGGAACCAAACGTTCCAGTTTTACTGGACCAAAATCATTCAAAGCCCACTCAAAAGTTCTTCAATATGATACTTGTCTCATGTAAATGGGTCCATTAGTTCCGAAGATATAGCCGGTTAAATGAGATAACTGGTTAAAGGGGGGAGGGGTGGTTTTCTCTCCCCCCTCACACCAGAAAATGCAGGGACTAGGCTGGTGTAAAATGGGCCAACCTGGGAATGCATTTTCTGGTGTGAAATGGGTATTATTTCAAATAGCTGGGACCTGCAGTGCTCGGAATACAGCCAGGCTCTGCCACTGTCAGTGGCTATCACTTCTGCCTGGCGGCGGCTGTCCCCCATTTACCACAAGCATGTATTCCCCGTTGGCAATGAGCATGTAATCCCACATGGTAACGAGCATGGAACCTCTGGCAATGAGCATGGAACCCTTGGCAATGAGCATGTAGATAAGTAGCACTTACTGTATGTAGCATAATTTTTAATAGGCATTATGGTGTTTGGCATAATACATAATGGACATCATGCTGTGTAACTTAACGTGCAATGGACATTATGGTGTAAATGTTTAATGCGCGCCTTTGGTGGACAATGTCCCTGTTTATGAAGCGTATTGTGAATTTTATCTTAATCTGTGTGGCATTATGTGAATTCTGGCTCAATCCGTGTGGCAGTATGTGAATTTTTTCTCAATCCGTGTGGCATTATGTGAATTTTGGCTCAATCTGTGTGGCATTATGTGAATTTTGGCTCAATCCATGTGGCATTATGTGAATTTTGGCTCAATCCATATGGCATTTTATGAATTTGGCTCAATCCGTGTGGCATTATGTGAATTTTGGCTCAATCCATATGGCATCTTATGAATTTGGCTCAATCCGTGTGGCATTATGTGAATTTTGGCTCAATCCATATGGCATTTTATGAATTTGGCTCAATCCGTGTGGCATTATGTGAATTTTGGCTCAATCCATATGGCATTTTATGAATTTGGCTCAATCCGTGTGGCATTATGTGAATTTTGGCTCAATCCATATGGCATCTTATGAATTTGGCTCAATCCGTGTGGCATTATGTGAATTTTGGCTCAATCCATATGGCATCTTATGAATTTGGCTCAATCCGTGTGGCATTATGTGAATTTTGGCTCAATCCATATGGCATCCTATGAATTTGGCGCAATCCGTGAGGCATTATGTGAATTTTGGCTCAATCCATTTGGCATTATGTGAATTTTGACACAATCCATGTGGCATTATGTGAATTTTGCCACAATCCATTTGGCATTATGTGAATTTTGACACAATCCATGTGGCATTATGTGAATTTTGACACAATCCACGTGGCATTATGTGAATTTTGGCTCAATCCATTTGGCATTATGTGAATTTTGGCTCAATCCATTTGGCATTATGTGAATTTTGGCTCAATCCGTGTGGCATTATGTGAATTTTGACACAATCCATGTGGCATTATGTGAATTTTGACACAATCCATGTGGCATTATGTGAATTTTGGCTCAATCCATTTGGCATTATGTGAATTTTGGCTCAATCCGTGTGTTATTATGTAAATTTTGGCTCAATCCGTGTGGCATTATGTGAATTTTGACACAATCCGTGTGGCATTATGTGAATTTTGGCTCATTCCATTTGGCATTATGTGTAAGGGGCAAGTATAATGGGGTCTAGTATTTTGTTGCATAATGTGTAGAAGTTGTATATGGTGTTGTACACTACACTCAAGGACATGCCCCCTGTTGAGTGGCCACACACCCTTTTCCAGAGCGCGCCTTCGGCGCGCGCACAACTACATCCTTCACTTTTGTTGCCATGGTGGGCCTGCGTACTTTAAATGCCAGGGCCTATTTTTAATCCCATTCCCACCCTCTCTCTGCCGCTCTCTTAGCATGTACACTGGCACCACTAACACTGGCCCTCCCCCACCTAAACCCTCTTTTATCATGGTGCCCCCCCCTGTCATTTTATCATGGATCCACCCCTGGTGGGAGCAGTAGTGTGTGGGAGGGTAGGAGCAGTAGTGTGCAGGAGGGAGGGAGCAGTAGTGTGCAGGAGGGAGGGTGGGAGCAGTAGTGTGCAGGAGGGAGGGTGGGAGCAGTAGTGTGCAGGAGGGAGGGTGGGAGCAATAGTGTGCAGGAGGGTGGGAGCAGTAGTGTGCAGGAGGGAGGGAGCAGTAGTGTGCAGGAGGGAGGGATGGTGGGAGCATTAGTGTGCAGGAGGGAGGGTGGGATCAGTAGTGTGTGGGAGGGAGGGTGGGAGCAGTAGTGTGTAGGAGGGAGGGTGGGAGTAGTGTGTAGGAGGGAGGGTGGGAGCAGTAGTGTTCAGGAGGGAGGGAGGGAGTACACCTTACTCAGCCCCTCAATGCCCGAGCTGTCAGGGGCTGACAGATGCAGCATGCGTGCCCCCCTGTCGCCGGGCCTGCCCGCTCCCAGCTCCCCGCTGTGTCCGATAGACGTGCTGCTATGTAAACTTCATATCTTCCGCTGGACCGCGCTAGCCAGTAGGCACTCGCGGTCCAGCAGCCACCAGTTGATTTTCTGCTGGACCGCAAGCACCTATTGGCTAGCGCGGTCCAGCGGTAGATATGAATGTTACATAGCAACACGTCTCCCGGACACAGTGGGGCGAGGGAGTGGGCAGGGGAGTGGGCAAGCTGGCGGTGCCGGTACAGCTCTGACGCCTTGCTATCTTCCGGCGCCTGGAGCGCGTGCTCCGCCGGCACCGCCCTTGCTACGCCTCTGCGAGCACTAACTAATCCCCCCGCCGCACCGCATCACCCCGCGGCACCCCCTCTGGAGCGGGTGAGCGCCAGGGCGCTCCGGCGCCTTGCACCACCCTTGCATACACCTCCAAGACTTGTTACCTGTGGCAGTGTTCACAGCCCTCAGTGTACTAAATGGATGGTCTTGGCACATTTTCTGTGAGTGTCGACAGTTATGTCGGTGAGAGTCCATTGTTTACAGATGGTTGAGTTTAAAATAACAAACACTTGACGGTATTACACCATATTTGGTCTCTCTCTTTTTTTATGTCACATGAGTGGATACCAGTGATGTACAATATGGAGTGATGTTTGGACCATAAGGAACGCTTGAAAAACTGTCAGTATTCTTTTTTTTCCATTTTAAATGCTGCTGCTAGGATGATCTTCCTTGCTAGACGCTCATGGTCTGCTGATCCGCTCTGCCAGTCCCTCCATTGGTTGCTTGTATTTTACCGTATTCAATATAAAACACTTCTACTCGCATATAAAGCTATTAATAATACTGCACCAGCATATATCTCTTTACTTATCACAAAATATCTCCCATCTCGACAACTCCGCTCTGAGGAAGATCTGTGTCTCTCTTCTGCAGGGATCACTAGCTCCAATTCACTATTACAGAACTTTCATCGGGCTGCTTCCATCCTATAGCCCTGTATACACGCTTAGATTTGATGTTAGATTCGATTTTCTATTAGATCTGGCATTAGATCATTAGATCATCAATGTAGGCACAATGTACTCATTTGATTTACTGGATCGAATTCGAGATTTCCTTGGCTGCACAGTAGATTTTTCTATTCGATTTTGAGAAAACGGGAGCGCGCATCAAATCGAATGCAGATCAAAAGTGTCCTAAAAACCATTCAATGTGGATTTGATTTTCTTTCTATAAGCAAAATCGAATCGAAAACAGGGAAAAATCTAAGCGTGTCTACAGGGCTTATGGAACGCCCTTCCACGCACAATAAGACTCTCCACTAGCCTAAAAACTTTCAAGTGTTCCCTGAAAACTCACCTCTTCAGGCAATCCTATGATATTTAAGTTCTACACGCATAACCCTCTGAGGCACTTATGTATTATATAGCTTCCCTTATGGACCTACAAGCTATGCTATTACCGGTGCCTGTCCTTGTGTTTTCCTCCTATGTCCCTATAGATTGTAAGCTTGCAGCAGGGCCCTCTTACCTCCAAGTCTGCCTGTTGTTACCCAGTTTGTTTTATTACTGTCTACTATTGTAAAGCGCAACGGAATCTACTGCGCTATATAAAAAAATGCTATATAAGAAGCATACAGAGAGGAGATTCAGCATTTGGCTGAGTGGTGTAGTGCCAATAATATCTTTCTCAACGCAAGTCAAACAAAAGAGATCATGGTAGATTTTCGTAGAAAAAAATCTAACCCGGTTATGCCGGTACAGATCAATGGGACAAATGTTGACCAAGTTTCTAGTTTTAAATTCTTGGGCACTTATATCTCTGAGGATTTAACATGGTCAACTAACATAAAATGTTTGGTAAAAAGGGCCATCAACGCCTTTTTTTCCGCAGAATGCTGAAAAAACAACAATTGCCACTGCAAATTTTGGTAAATTTCTATCGTTGTGCAGTGGAAAGCATTCTGACCAGTTGTATCTCCGTCTGGTATGGGAATTGTACCGTTGCAGAACGGAAGTCAATCCAGAGGGTAATTAAACTGGCCCAACGGATAATGGGTACTACTCTCCCTTCTGCCGATGATATTCAGCGGAAGTGTTGTCTGCGTAATATCTTAAAAGATGAAACCCACCCGGCTAATGGGCTGTTTGTATTATTGTCTTCAGGTAGATGGTTCAGTTGCCTAAGGAATAGGACCAGTAGGATGAGGAATAGTTTTTTTCCTAGGGCCATTTTAGAATTAAATGCTAGTTTGGGTCATGGGGGGAAGGTAATGGGGACTTAAGTTTTATTGTAAATTGTATGTGGATCATTTTGTATTTTATTATATGTATGTATTTGGTTGGATGCTAAACTGAATTTTGTCGCCCTAATTGGGGTGATGACAATAAAGACGTATCTAATCTAAATAAATAAATAAATAAAATATATCCACTGGGATAGTGATACAATCTGCATACAATCTGAATCCGATCCGTTCACAACCTGTATCCAACTGAATGGACATTTACAGATCCTACCTGAATAGGTTTCGAAATGGCCTAATACATGCCCAATTTACATACAATCGGTCGAGATTATATCTAAAACGGGTGTTTTGAGGCCAAATCGTTCTGGTGGGTACCCTACATAAGAATGAGACAGGGAGAGAGGAAACAGCTGTTTGAGTTAAGAGAAAATCACCATTTGTATGCCCCCTATTTTCTAAACATCTAGTTTGGTAAGCAATAAAGCACACATCGCCCCTTGTGTATGCCCTATAGCAGTGGTTTCCAAACCGGTCCTCGAGATCTATGAACGATCCAAGTTTCCGCATCGCCTAACTGGTGCACAGCTGTAGTCATTACTAACTGTCACATTTTCAAATCTGCTGCATTAATTCCTACTATAGATCCACAGGTTGCCTGAAATACATGAACTGTTGGTAGATCTTGAGGGTAGGTTTGGCCACCCCTGCCGTGCCCCACACATCACCAGTTCAGATTTTTAACACATGCAGTCAAAATCTAGATAGATCACCTGCATGTGCTAAAGAAAGCATTGGTTAGCAAAGATTGCTCCTCACACATCAGTGTGTGTGTGTGTGTGTGTGTGTGTGTGTGTGTGTGTGTGTGTGTGTGTATAGGGTGTGCTAAGCGATCTGTGCTAACTTGATCACTCACCACAAAAGGCTTAAAAGGCCTACAGGAAAATTAAAAGTTCTGTATGCTGCCGCTATTCACAGTGTCGCTCACCAGCTTTTAGGTTAGCGGCCGGGAATGAAAGATGGGAATCTAGACCAAGGCAGTTTTTCTGGCGTATAAGAACATGAATCCTTCATGGGCACAAGATTAGTTCTAGAGCAGGTACACAAGAGCAGGAATGTGCTCTGTCTAGTTTTATCCTAAGGGTATCAGAGTTCTAGAGAATAGTACAATATTATATGGGTGCAGTCATGCCCTTATACAAAGGCTCTTGTAAAGGGAAAACCAGGAAGAATCTCAAATTATCCAAAAGTGACCTCCAATTTTATATAATGGCATTCCATCATTTGTAGGAATCACCAAAGCTTAAAGCATAACCAAGTATATCAACAAAATTTCAGGCATATCTCTGTCCTTTATCAGAGCTTCAGAATGCCCAAAACTTTGCCTTTTTTTCTTTGACTGTGCTTGAAGCCTAATAAACACACTGGGGTAATAGTCATCTAAATTGTCTGGTAGAAAAGGATTGTACTTCTGCATATGTTGCCAAGCAGGCCATGTGCTCAATGCAAAGATACAGGTACAAGCCCGGCAGAATGGCAGTCTGTAGAACTATCGGGGGAAGCTGCTCTCACCACACAGAACAAGGAACAGAAACCCAGCAGTGTCAGCTGAGCAGATGTGGATGAATAGAGAAGTTCAGATGACCTCACAAACGCTCTGTGAGTTGGTTATGAATCTGCTAAAAGGTTTGCACACCAGGTACAGGATGCCAACATTATACAGTAATGAAGACAGCTAAACACTGAGGTGTTCAGGGTACAGGTTCACAGCATAGAGCACTCCCAAGTACAGCCATTCCCTAGAGCAGGCGTTCCCAACCTTGGTCCTTCAGTCACACGAACAGTGCAGGTTTTAGTCAGATCTAGTCATCAGAAAAGATGGTTACATTTAAATAACTGAGGTACTAACTTTGTCATCTATGCACAAGCTCACTATATCCTGAACTGCTAGTGTACTTTGAAGTCTGGGGTTAGAATGCCTGTCCAAGAGACTGCAATAATGGCCTAGGTCCATCCAAAACCGAACTTGAAAACCCTTAAGTGTAGTGTTATAGTGAATTTTAATGAAGTTGGAATTATGTTTTTCCCAGATAAACTTCTGCTGAGGAGTTTGTTAGTTGCCATTAATTGAGTTTGTGAATCTTGTGGGAGCGGTTGTTGTAGTTACTAGATGTTGTTTTTGAGGGAACTAAGTAACCACATACAATTTAATAATCCAAAACAATTAAACAAATAAAAAGACACTGTAGATAGTGTATTAATGGTAAAATAGTTACTTAAAATATAGTAGTTCATGCTACAGAAAGCACATGCAAATCATGTTGATGGGGTCGCTTTCAGTCACCAGGTGTACAGGAAGTAACCTGGCACAAAATGCACCCTGCAATGGTAAGATACACAGTCGGAAATTATGTTAAAGATAAAACATCTTTAAAATATTTATTAAATAAAAAAATAAAAAATAGCAATAGTAATAGTATTTTTCAGTATATCTAAACACTACAAAAAGAACAAAGTATTAAAACCGACACTGTAATGTAAAACAGGCCTCCACCCACAAAAAAAACCCTTATGGTGTGTACACTCGGTGAGATGTGCCTTGAGATGCGATTCCCGATATGATCAGATCGCAAGGCACATACGATTTGCATACAATCTTGACTATATAGTGCAGATCTGCACTATATAGTCAAGGCAGCCAAGACTTTCTGGCTTGCGATACGTGAACGCGCATCGGGATCGCAAGGGTTAAAACCCTTGCGATCTGCATCCGATGCCGATCCGATGTTGACTATATCGTCAACATTGGAAGGCAAATTGTACCATGTGTACACACTATTACACCACAAAATAGAAATAAAAAAAGGAGCAATGAGACAATGTATAAAGCATAAATCTGCAGCAAACATAGGTTTAGTTATGGGCATTTTGTTTAGTACTGTATTACTGGTTTTATTCAGATATTAGAAATAATCAAAATAATGACCAATCACAAAAATTATCTTTTCAAAAGGTAGTGAAGAGAACCAGAAGAACATCTAGGTCTACAGAGAAGTTGAAACAATATGAAAAGCACTTTTACCATTTTGTCACAATTTTTCCTAAAATACAGCATGATTTAAGGCAGGGGTAGCCAACTCCAGTCCTCGAGAACAGTAAATGTTTTCCAGTTCTCCTCTCAGAATCACAAGTAAAGTAATTATCTCCACCTGTGGATCATTTAAAATGTGTCAGTCAGTAATGAGTGCACCTGTGTTCCTGTGAGGTGAGCTGGAAAACAGGAACTGTTGGTAGCTCGCGAGGACTGGAGTTGGCTACCCCTGATTTAAGGGGAGCTGGGGATTCAATTGTACATGAAAAATGTACGTGGTTGAAAAAGGGTGGTGCTGTAACACTTGGAGCTATTCAATTCCTCACATACAATCAGTGGAAAATGCACATTTGTGTTAACAAGTTTGAGGCATCTGTTACGCTGGTAAGGTGTTTTTTTATTTTTTTTTTTAGCCTGCTGAGGCTTGTGGGAAGAAACCTTAACTCCTGCCTTTCAGGCTAATTTGATAGCCCTGGTCAATTAATACATGGTAATTTACCACTGCTAATTGATTTCGCCCTTAACATCTTTTAAGGTAGAATGTTCTCATGAGTAGGGCGTTAGGGCAGTCTATTATATGTGGCACTTATTTCAGGAAATTGTTTAGGCGATTCTACAAATATGCTGCTTTGCAAGAGCAAAGATGCGAAAAGTATTATACACATCTGAAGGCGTCCAGCTTTGCACAAAATTCAAGTTTTAAGGCAAATTTAACATGGTCATGCATCCTTTGCAGGACAAGGAATGCACCCTTTTAACTCCCTCATCTCATTCTAAAAACCTGTATAAACAAAATAAATATTGTATATTTATGATTGGCTAAACAAGTGCACCTACTCCGCCTGATCAGAGAGTTGTACACATCTGAACTAGACTATGGCTGTGCACACACAGGGGCCCTTATTCAGATCTGATCGCAGTACAAATTTTCTCTTAAAATGGGCAAAACCATGTGTGCTGCAGGTGGGACAGATGTCACATGTGCAGAGAGAGTTAGATTTGGGTGGGGTGTGTTGAAACTGAAATCTAAAACACAGTGTAAAATGCAGCCAGTATTTACCCTGCACAGAAACAAAATAACTCATGCAAATCTAACTCTATACATGTTACATCTGCCCCACCTGCAGTGCACGTGGTTTTGCCCATTTTGAGAACAAATTTTGTACTGAAATCAGATCTGAATAAGGGCCAGGGTCTCATTTTAAGTTGGACAAAACTCCACTGGGGAGATGTAATAAGCCTTGGAGACAGATAAAGCACCAATCACCTACCAGCTGTGTTTGAAAAATGACAGACAGTAGCTGATTGGTTGGTACATTATCATTCTCCATGGCTTTGCGCTGCCAAATGTGAAATGTATTCAGAGAAATACAACTCCTGACTTGTTGGCCCCTTGCAGCTGGAGTGCATTAAAGGGACATTCATGTGTAAGGAAGCGCATGCAAGTTGCTATATGTTATGTTATTTTGCAAGTATGTAAGCCTGGTGCAAGTTCACTCATCCGAAAAATTCATAGCACTGAATGTCTGTGTGCTCAAGTGACCAGTTAGGCTAAATGCCACTCACTCAATGACTATCAGTGTTAGCAAATTGTTTTTATTTTATTAAAACTGGATTACAAAGAAAGGTCTTCAGTAGACTGTGGGCCTGATTCAGCTGCCAATCTGTACACAGCACTTGTGCAATACATCCTGCTGCCTGGATTTGCACTGAGATTTCCATCCGCAGCTTAGCTAGTACCAGCTGTTTCCCACAAAGGTTGAGTGCCATTTACAGATCAGCTGATTATCGGGCTTCTTAGTATCTATGATCTTGCAGCATGGCCGCAGGAAGCAAGACCACAGAGCCATTATTACTGCTGACAGGATCACAGACAGGCCATGAAAGCATATCTTTGTCCCCACTCAGTTACCGACCCACCTCCCAAACACTCCCCCCAAACACTCCCTGTCAATCACTAGAAGACATGATCCTCTAGATTTACCTGCTGTATTTACAACCTTACAGTTACACGCAGTGTAGCCCAAGTTCCTTTATCACTTCTGATTCCTGGCCTACTTTCCGCACCAGTCCATAGGAACATCGTCTTGCAGATAAGAACAACTGGTATATCTTTGCCTCGGATACATCTACTGCCTGCAATCTACTTTAGGTTGCTTGTATCTTAGGATATGTGCAACAGACATAAAAACCCAAGTTATTTATTTTGATTGGTCGTTCAATCCATAACCTTATGTCCACACAGTAAACTCAGTGACAGAAAGGAAAGATTCAGTCTCTGTACTGTTCATATGAGATAGTTTTCTTTCTCCAGAGTGCACTAAGTTCTGTTTATCACTCTCTAGTTTATCGCTTTCTAAAACTTGATACAGCTGGCCCACAGAGATGGGAATGTATTATACTCAGCATACCAGAGAGAGGTTTCTGAACCATGAAGCAGACCAAATAGATGCACTCGGCACCAGTGATTATATGAGTGCATACAGAGCCTGGTTTATGGAGCAACATTTTTTTTTTCTTTTTTTTTTGTTTTGTTTTTGTAAATGAAACCATTTTCAACAATTATCCCAACAACTTTGTAAATAGCAGTTGTATTATGTTCTGCTTTTGCCGTTTTTAGAGCGGATGGGGGAAAAAGAAAAAAAAATGCTGCTAAATAAAATCAGGACCATAGTGTGAGAAAGCCGACTGCAGTTTCTCCAGCTGTGGCCCACCAGCTGTTGTTGAACTGCACATCCCAGCAGGCCCTGCTACAGTTTTGCTATTTGGCCATACTAAAACTGTTGCAGGGCACGCTGGGATGTGTAGTTTAACAACTGCTGGAGGACCAAAAGGTTCCCCATGCCTGATATAGATAATATATTCTCTGCCATCACTAAGGGGTCAATTTACTTATATTTAGGTGGGAGTTCTACTGAAGATGGGATGTTGCCCATAGCAACCAATCAGATTTGATCTATTATCTTCTAGAAGGTGGTAAATAAATAAGCAGAATCTGATTGGTTGCTATGGGCAACATCCCATCTTCAATAGAACTCCCATCTAAGTAAATTTACACTTAAGTGTAAGATAGTTATCTGCAATTTGTTTGCTCAGATTCACACCTCAGTTGGTGTTGCAGTATAACCAGTGAGAATGACAGCACAACTATATAGTGTGTCGGCCCGCCGTGGGACTAACCAGGCACACAGACAGCACAAGTTGCACTCTGTGACACACTGACCGGTCATTGGAAGGATCTGTTTACAGAGTGTAAAACTGACAGAACAGTTGTAGTCTTTGTACATAAAACAAGGGAGGTACAGCCTTGGCTGTTTGCACACACCGCTGGTCAGACAGTATACATCTATACACACAGTACAACATCAATCTTTGAAGCTTGTCTTCCTCTGAAGAATTGGATCACAAACGTCATCTTCATTGATGATTTAATACCATAGAAAGCAAATCCACCATACAGAATATAAAAATACCGGCCCAGCGACACTTGACAGGCACATATGCGCGCTCACAACGGATGATGGAGAGGGAGCAGAAGCTGTTCACACACACAGATTGCAGAGTTGGAGGGGGGGGGGGGGGGAGCAGTAATGAGAGGGCAGTACTCGGCATCTCCCACAGATTGTTAGCCCTCCCCCATTCATGGAAATATTCAGGGATGGGACTCAGTCCTCTTTTTTGTCTGTCTCATCCTTTTGGTCTTTGGATGCGTTCCTCGGCTGCTCTTCGTATCTGGAAGAAAGGGTGGCAAATAATAATGTACCTAGAAAACCATCCTGCCCAGCTCATTGCCACCTAAACCCCACCAAACCATCCCAGGGCAACATGTAGCAGACAGAGGGGCAGATGTATTAAGCCTTCACAAGAGATAAATGTCCAGCTGATTGGACATTTATCCCTCTCTTTATCACCCTTGCATTTATCTCGTTAAAGCTTAATACATCTGCCCCACTGGTCCCCAACTCATAGATTACAATCACTACACAGGGGACACTAAAACGTCCCAATACATAAAACATCTTTTTTACATTCGCTAATGTACATGTAAACAGATAGTGGAAAGCGGATGATCCATACTTCAATTTATATATCCCTAACTGATAAAATATAATAAAATGTCTGCATGATTCTGCTGATGCCTTATGGTTGATAAACACCACTTATAACATCTATATTTAAATTAATATCTGAAGTAGAACTCAGCTGAATGTTAACAAAGTGATCTTAATGGGACTTTCCCCACCCTAAAGAACCAATACATTTCCACTGCTGAATGCAGCTAAGCCAAAATCCGCTCATCACAACAACTATATTTAGGCCCTACGGAAGCAGAGATATGCATGAATGTTTGTGAAACATTAGACATATACTGTATTAGAACGGATTTCTGCCCAATCAGACCTCACTATCAATTTATAGCAGACTTCGTACAGGAAGAAACATGTGGTCCCGGAAATTACGACGTTCAAAGACAAAGCTGTTCCTCTTCCTATCAGTTGGTAAAAGGTTGCGAATCCAATAAAGCTCCAGCAAGCTGCAAACATTCCCAAGAACTCAGCATTTTTCTGCACACCTCAATGTCCATCATGTGCCGGAGTGACAACTGACTTTTCACACATCACCAAGAACTATAATCCAACAACTGTCTATATTTAATGGAGTGAGTTCAGCTCTACAGTCTACGCTCAATACCACCAACCAAGGGTTTAGATGATTGTTATTTATTTTGAAATGCTAATATAATGTGCAATCATCTATTTTAGGCTTATGGGTCGCTCCAATTCCCCACTATGGGTGTGAGGTGCCATCCTGTGGCGTAAAAAAAATACCCCAAAAAACACAACCATCAACTGTACCCGAACTCACGCCCTTCGTGGGCCCTTTTAGAAACAAGGTTGCAGGTTTTTGTCCACACTATGAGCAAGCAATCAAAAATCTGCGTGTCGGCAGTACGTTGCGTTGCACTTACACCCGATAAAATATTGCAGGGAACTAGAATAGACTCCCAAGTGTAATTCCTAGCAGGTTTGTAAAGGAAAAAAAAAAAAAAAAAAAGATAAAAAGTCTACAAACCAGGGTAAAATCAATAACTCATAAAATGTAAAAAAAAAAAAAAAAAATCTTTGCGCAAAAAATAGCACCATAATCTGAAATAAGGTTTTATATTTTTCTGATTTCACCATTCATTGTTTTATATTCAGTAACTTCACAAGCTACCGCAGTAATTGTAAATGACATGTTCCAAGGGATTTGCTTTCAACCCGTAGTGTTACTGTATTTAGCCTTATAATTTTAAATTATTGTATTAGCCATTCTAACGAACATTGGTTCATAACACAAATGGAATGCCTCCTCTGTCAGTAAGCAATGTTTCATTTACAGGTAAAAATAATTCTGCACCAGTTAGTGTCGATTCTTCCCCACCAGCACCATTTGAGCATAAGCTGTAGTTACACTTAGAATGTAGGGAACGTTGCCGAGCATCTTATGTTCACCTGAAAGCTAGCACAATTTATTCCAGCAGCACTTGCCCATTATTTTGCAGAAGTTAGGAGCTGTGAACTTGATAAGGAGTGTACAACTTAGGGAAGAGGCTCAAATATCCCTCATCCACTACATGGCATTGTGGAGTCCATTCTATGTGTCCCCTATCATACAAAATTAGTCATAACATCTGTTCCATGGCATTAGCGTCCACTGGATATAAGGAGTAAGAGGATTAAGAAGAGTAAGAGTCTATTGGATGGCAGGTGAGGTTGGGGAGGGGCTTGTGGCTGGAGGTGAGATGCACTTGTCCATATGCATACATGAATGGGACCCTTCACATGGAGCTGGGGTTGAGCTGACGCCTGCGGCGAGGGGAACATGGTTTTTGTTGCATGGATTCAGCCAGGCTGGCAGGAGATCCAGAGACCACCGGAAAGTGAGAGAGGCGTGGAGTGTGAGGTAGGATTTCCGCAGAGGACTCATAGCTGTTGGAGAGTTGAGGATAGGATGGATACAGCAAGAGCAGTGAACAGGAAGAGAACAGGGTTAGGTGCGAGGGTGATGGGAATTGGGATACAATCACACACACAAAACAGGTTAATGGAAAGAGACAAATACACACGAGTACACAGAGATATGGCCAAACACAGAAGAGTACATAGGAGGGAAATGATATGTGGCCACAGAGAAGAGAAGAGACATGGTCGTGCATACAAAACATGTATAGGTAGGGGGACAAAAGGTGACCACACAAACATGAATGATACATGTCGAGCAAAAATACGGACACACGTGTAAGAAAGGGAAAGCCATGGCCATAGAAAAAGAG
Source organism: Crinia signifera (assembly GCF_055691185.1). Classification (NCBI taxonomy): domain Eukaryota; kingdom Metazoa; phylum Chordata; class Amphibia; order Anura; family Myobatrachidae; genus Crinia; species Crinia signifera. The sequence continues at coordinate 102,603,322 of NC_139222.1, read as the reverse complement.
GGTACAGGTAACAAGGGGTTACAGATATAAGAGAACAGATAATGGACAGGGAATATACAGCAGTCAATAGAAAATAAAAGGGTAAAGAATTTCAAATGGGGTACAATGTGTCATGGACAGGAACGATAGCAGCATCAGTATTCGGGGGGACAAGAGCAATACAAAATATGAAGAATATGATAATGGTGATAGGAACATAAATGAGCGATGGAAGGGAGGTGAGTCAATACAAACAAATGGCAAAAGATAAATGTAGAGCAGGGAAAGGCATGGGTAGAGAAAAAGAAAGGAGAAAGAGAAAAAAAAGGAGGTAGAAACATGTGAAGAAAATTTCCAAGACTGCCCCTACAACTCTACTCTACACCCCCTCCCGAAATGCAGCCTTCCCTGCAGTGCTTACTCACCTGAACATCTCTGTGATCTCTCCTTTTATCAGCGCCACAAGCAGAGGAAACCCGATGCAGGCTGGTACTAGGTAAAGAAGCGCCGGCTGTGCAGCAATAGACAACACACTTGGGTAAGCAGAAATATTGGCAGACATTCAACAACATATTGTAACCTTGAACAACCAATGAAATATCATTGTGCAACTGTGCAAGAGACTGCTTACAGTCTATGTACTAAGGGATTTATGTACATAAAAGTAGACAGAGATAAAGTACCAGCCAAGCATCTCCTGTCATGTTACAAGTTGTGTTTGAAATACTGTATGATAGAAGCTGGTTGGCTGGAACTTCATCTCTCTTCAAGATATAATACATAGACCCCTAAATACTACATAAACTGTTGATCTTAAAGTTAGGAAAATTGTGGCTCTCTAGCTGTTGTATAATGGCAAATGTAAGCATGATAGCACTTATAGGGGGATATTTATCAAAGCTTGGAGCAAGAGAAAGTATTAACCAACCAATCAGCTTCTGACACATTACAGGCTAGGTTTGCCTGCTTTGGGTCATATGGTATTTAGCAGATATACATCTGGAGATTTACTATAAATATACATAGACGGACACACACACACACACACACACACACACACACACACACACACACACACACACACATAGTAGCGGGGCGGTGGATGTGTACACCGAAATATGTCTGCCAAACATAATTAAACCGCATGTACACTGGCTGCAGGGAATTTCAACAAAGCTGAGCGGTTAAATTCAAATGCCCCACCCAGCTGTAATGTTAGGATTACATATTGGGCCAGATGTATTAAGCTTGACAAGTGATAAAATGGAGAGTGATAAAATAGCTGCCAGCTGCTCCTGTCATGTTACAGGCTGGGCTGAAAAAGAAAAAAAGGTAGGAGCTGATTGGTTGGTGGTTTATCACTTTCCAAGGATTAGTCCATCTTGCCCATTGAGCAGCAGATTGGAAAGTGTATAATCAGGTGATCGGACGATGGCTATCACAGTTGAGTCTGGACCCAGCTTAAACTATGTAAACCGGACTTGCTTGTATAAAGTTCCAAAATACCGTTATACTGCTTGGCACAGGAAGCACCAGCGCAGAAGGGAAATCTTCACCCCGTTTGATACCCCATACCTTGTGCCAGTTTAACCATTTCAGCACAGAGCGTGTCTGGATAAGATATTAATGTATTGACTCACCTGAGCATGCTTGAAGGTGTGCATCACAAAGATGGTCAGAGCCAAACCAAAGATGTACGCCAAAAAGCTAGTGTAGAAATATGTGCGGGAATTCTTCTTCAGGCTGGAAAGGAAGAGAATGTTACATATATTTAATGAGCAAACCCCTGCATCCTTTTATTGCTTCCATAGGCTTGTAAATACTTCTATATATACTGTTCACTAGGACCCTTGCGTACAATTTACTGACACCATCAAAGCTTCAAGAGTTAATCCTGCTCTTCTCAAACCTTACTAAACTCTCACCCCTTGTTTGTCCCTTACCAAGCATATGGAATCATAGCAACTTAATGGACAGCAATTTAGCCATCTGCATTCCTTATCCTCATTTACACAGATAATAGGGCCGATTCTGACCATTTGTTCTGGTCCGAATTCACCCATTGTCTAATGGTGGGGGGGGGTTTGTGCGTGTGCAAATATGCACAAACCGAGGGAGGAGTTGCACACTCGCCAAGCCGTTCGCTTCCCTGGGAACTCAGTGGAACGATGCCTGATCGGGGTGGGCAGCGGACATCACTGCATGTCAGTGCCCACCCCAAATTCGTCATCTCCGTCGGTAATAAAAGTCAGCTCAGACTGACTTCCGAAGGGAGAAAAATCATTCCATGGTCAGCGTCCATAGTCTGATCTCCTTCACCTTCACCTTCAGCCGCATGTGAGGGGGATGTGTTCTCGTACACATCACCCCGCATGCTAGCAAGGGGATGTGGGCAGCGGTGGTTGTTCCGTGCTTACCTGTTCGCTAGGCTGAAAGTATATGCAGCCTAGCGAACATGTATGAGTCAGGACCCATGCACTACTGTGTCGGTCCGTCCACCACATGTTATTTCTGTACTCACCTGATATCAAAACGGAGTAACAGTGCAATGAAGATACCTGAAAGATGATATGCAACATGTAATAAATGCAGAATTAAGATCTCTTTAAAGCAACATTATCTGTTCAGTGATGTACATATTCTGTGATGTATTGTAGGGCATGATTCACATTCATTTGGTTTGCTAATGGACAAAAATATGTACACTGCAGGTGGGGAAGATGTAACATGTGCAGAGAGTGTAAAGGTGCCCATACACTGCGCGCGTTTTGTGAGTGCGATGCGTGCTCCCGCGCACATCCCATCGCACAGTTCAAAAAGTATGTGCTGCACATACTTTTTAAAACTAGCTTTGGGTCGCATCATGTCGCACGCATATTGCATGCAATGCGATCTAGTACAATACGCATCCAATTATTGTAATGTCTATGGGCACCTTTAGATTTGGGGGAGTTAATCTGTTTTTGTGCAGGGTAAATACTGGCTGCTTTATTTTTAGAACAATTAAAGATTTATTTAGTTAAACTAAAAAATTTCGGTACTTGTGTATTATCTGGGCGCCCGATTTTTTCATCGGGCTGATAAAATCGCGTCAATCGCAACGTAAGCAATGGACGCGATTTTTCCATAGGAATCAATGTTAAATGGTCCCAAATGGTCCCTGAGACCATTAGGTTCAATGTCAATGTGAAATGCCCCCCAGTGTGGCGAGCGCAGCGAGCCACCGAGCCCGAAGCGAGGGGAAGCACATTACTTCACTGGTATTACACGTCCGCTCGCCACGCTTTGGGCTCGGTGGCTCGCTGCGCTCGCCACACTATATAAAATCAACTCCACACCGACGTGGATAGTGGGGGTATGAAAAGGTCGGAGGACGCGTACCGCCACTGCGCTCACCACGCTTCCGGTTGGCGTTGATGGTGGGGTGGCGTTAACAATGAGGGGTCATACAAACAATGGGGGGGGGGGCGCATTTCACATTGACCCTAATGGTCTCAGGGACCATTTAACATTGATTCCTATGGAAAATCGCACCAATCGCATCGCATGCGATTTGGTTGCATGCGATTGACGCGATTTTATCGCGGGAAATCGCGTTGATCGCCTCGCATTGCATGCCTTAATAGTGTTCATTCTAGCACCCGCTATATTTGAAAACCCATGCAGTTCCTCTCGGGTGCTAGAATGAACACTACTTAAGTTAAGGCATGCAATTAACAAAATCGGGCGCCCAGATAATACACAAGTACCAAAATTTCCAACGACAATTAAAAAATAATATATAATAAATTTTGTAAGAAATTTGATAGTTTAACTGCTATAATTGCGCTCTCTTTAATGGTTCTATTTTTTGGTAGATCAACTTCATGTCCCTTTGGGAGTTGACAATTATACTAGTTATAAGCGCTCTAAAGAAAGTAATATTAAACTGTTTTACGGTACTTAGAGAGATCATTAAGAGAATCATTTTTGTGCCTGATTTGTATAGCATTTTGCTTTATTTTTACACTGCAATATAGATATCACTTTGAAGTACAAACCCCACTAACTCTCTCTGCACATGTTACATCTGCCCCACAAACCAAATGTGCTTGGTTAATGAACCAGAATCCCCCCCGTAGTTGTGATTTTAAGTGTACCAGGTAACTACACACAGCTAGCATAGCCATTTGGAAGGCACTAGAAATGATCTCATCACTCATTTATATAATGCCGACACATTACTTGACTTGGGAGGAAGCTAGAGCAGCTGGAAGTAATACCCTTTATGCAGATAGCACCATAGTTGGATTTGGAGAGGTCTCAGTAATGTGAGGCAGCAAAGTTACCCAGTATTCCTCTATTCATGGCAAAGGCTGATTCAACCTACAAAATAGCTGCCACTATGAAAGTGATGAATACACTCGGAACAAAATCCCTTGGCTCTTTAATACCTGCTCAGCTTACAATGGGCTTCATTCAGAGTTAGGTTTAGATCAAGCTGCAAGGTTCAAATGTGTGATTCCTACACATGGGCACAATCATGTTGTGCAGCAGGAGGGCCCATATAAAATGAGCAGACTGCCTATGGCTGCCACTCACAAAACTGATGTTTTGTTGTTATTCTGTATTATTGCACTTACTGCAGCAACACTGGTGCAACTGTTCGCTTTCAAAATAAAAAATGACTAGATAGTGAAATCTTAACATGGCCGGCTATAACAGACCCTCCACTACTCAGACTGAGGCAGGGCTCACCCAAAGGATTCGTTACAGCAACATATGCAGGTTAGCGGTAAAGGATTGAATACATTATAATCTTTAAATTGATCTCCGCTCACCCCAATTTATACATCCCCTGCAAGGAAAGGGTGACTGCAAAAATATATAACGTATATGCTTCCACTGATTAGTGCCATCTAGGGGTCTCACCTGGTATGACAATATCACCGAGTCCTAACATGGCAAAGTTGCTGGCTTCAAGTCCCCTCTCTAACAGGTCCTGAGGGAAGACCACTAAGGAAAAATACAAGAGGAAAAATAGAAAAAAAGAGTATATACAATGGTGGAGGTGCTGATATGAGCAGGGAACATTAGTGCAAGATACTCACATTTTATTGGTGCCTCAAAAGACTTTGCCACGGTCACCATGACATTGGTTCCAAAAACCTAAGAAAATTAAAGGTTAGATCTAGTTGACCATAAACCCTACTTTTTGTATTAATACACCCATGGCCACTCACCCAGAAGACGTCGTAGACGAAGAGCCCCCCCAACAGGATGCAACCTGTACTGACATTGTTAAGATGCAGGAGCTCCACCCCATTTAGAGCAAATGCCAAACCAAACAGGTTATTGGCAATCCAGTGCTGGAAAGAGATCACAAGAAAAATGGCATTATACACTAAATACAGAAAGGACAAAATGTTCATTAACAAATGTGCTGAAATGATGCACTGCAATGATAAAATTTTACACGGAGAACAAAAAAGGAAACAGCTACAGGATTTAGGTCATCAGAACAACAACTATGCAGTTGCTAATCCAAAACATCAAGAAACATTTTATTATGTATTTTAGGAGGAGTTTTTCTTTCATCGATTCTTTTTTAGTATGTATGACCTATTATATTTTATTTGTGAACTTTAAATGTTGTTTTGTCTTTTTTTTTTAATTTGTGTCAAACTTTAACAACACTGTTTTATGGATTTGTTTTACTATACATTATATGTTGTTATTCATGAATTTGTGTGTGAAGAAATAAACACTCCAAGCTAAATGTAACGTTATTAAATCAATTAACTACATACACTTGTGATTGTTACATTTATTGAGTGTGAAGAAGCTTTTGTAAGCATATTGTACTCATTAATAAATACTTTTATTAAACTATTATTGGATGATATTATGGCTCATAATTAAGGACAAAAGTATTTCCTGTATACATCAATCACGAAAATACACTGAATTAGTGACCATAATAGGGTTTATATTAATACAATTCTTGTTTATGATCATTACTTTTTGACAAAAAGGTCATTAAAATTGTATTAATTTCTTTGCTTAAAATAGGAAATAAAAATATATATACACCCAGGGGATTCCTCTACAAACCCCCTGGCCTCCCCATAGCATCACCCACTTCCTCCTCCTGTCACCCATTCCCTGGAATCACCCACTGACCCTCCCCGTCACCATGTGCCTCCCCATTAACCCCATCTTCCTGTCACCATCTGCCCCTTCCTGTTAACCTATGCCTTTGCCTGTCACCGTTTCCTGTCACTCCTTCTCCTACTGTCTGTTCCCGTTACCTCTTTCTCTCCTGTTACCCACTGACTTTCCCCGTTATGCTCTACATCAGCAGCTGCCACACCCTGGCATCACCCATTTACTCCTCCTGTCACCTATTCTCTGATCTACCGCTCATTGTCACCCCTTGCCACTGTATCTCCGATGACCTCTCCCTACCACCCAACTGCCTCGCCCTCTGTGTGACTATCTCCCTGTTCATTCACACTTTCTCTCCTGCAACACCCTGCCTCTCCAAGGTCACACATTCAACTGGTGTCACTTACTTCTTTCCCATCACCCATAGCGTCTCCGACTCCGCACTCACTGCCTCTCTCCTGTGTCATTATGTCCTCATTACCCTCTCTCTACTGTCACCCTTTGCCACTCCAAGGCATCCCCCCTCTGTCATACTGATACAGAAATCCCTTTGAAGCCTTGCCCCTTGTTCCATAGGCATATGCCAAAAACGCACCACTCCTTTCCCAGAGATAGCGCCCACCCTGTCATTTTGTTCTGGATCTGCCTTTGTATATACTGTATGTATGAGAATTGGCCCTTACATGGAGACAATTTGCATAAACTATTCCCAACCACCACAGAGCAGCAGGTGATACTGGAGCAACGGTAAAATTGGAGCAGATTTTATATCAGCCTAGTTCCTGTCACTGCCTGCTCTCTTAATACTGCCTTAAATTTAGACTAGATCCAGAAAACACCAGTTAGGCAAATGCATCAAAAATACTCTACTTCCTTAAAATGGACACTGAACTTAGATAAATAACATGATTTATTAATAGCTTCGGAGATGGAGCTGTCTTAGCAACCATGGATCAGTGCCAAATTAATATTTTTTTTGACCAGCTGGAATGAGCTACAAGTAGCTTGTGCTATAACATTTGTGAATTTCTGTATTACCCACAGGTCGGTAATGTGAAAACCCTGCCTGTCTTTCTTATACCCACATGCAAAGATTGCTTGGGGAGACAGGAAATCTAAATACTAATTTGGCGTCCATATATTTTGCTCTTCGGAGCTGCCTAAAAAGAAAATTGCAATTAGCGCAGTGTCAGACAACTATGTTGTGACACCGATGTACTTGTGTCCTTGGCTGTATTATGGATAGTCATGCTACAGGAGTGTGCACGTGTGTGTTTAGGCACAAAGAAGATAGCATTTGTACATACATGTTCTAAAGGAAACCTCACCTTCTTCAGGACGTACCAGACCCCGACCACTCCGCTGAGAATTAGACACCCCAAGTCCCGAGTATCAAATTCGTAATTCACAATCTCTACCACCAGGAGAAAAGTATAACGGTATATATTTATATCAGATGCATAACATGGATATCAATACATGCTATCAAGTTAAACTGTCCTATATCCTCCCATTACATATTTTACAGCATGGCGGTACCTGCACCACACACCACAGTGAATATCAGGCCTCACCAATCTGTGGCCCCCCAGCTGTTGTGAAACTACACATCCCAGCATCCCCAGCCAGAGTTTTCACATTCCCTAATAGCAAAACTGTGGCAGAGCATGGAAGGACTTGTAGTTTCACAACAGCTGGAAAGCCACAGGTTGGCCGGGCCTGGTGAAGATAATGATCCCTCCAAAACCTTATAGTTCATATTGGTCGCCATAGAAAAGAAGATCTTGCTTTTAGTTTGGTGCTTAGTATGAGTAGCCGGATCCCTTTCCTAACTGTGATGGGACCTGTGCAGTGGAAATGGGCATTAAATGCCAACGCCTGCCTGAAGTGTCCATCTGCTAAATGGATTTGCTATAAAGGCCTGAATAGTTGCAGCTGGAGAATTAACATTGGCAGGAAATTCTTCTTTTGGACCACAAGTAGGCCAAATATGTATAGAGTTAAATACATACTAGTCACCAGGCTGAATTACAAAGCTGCTAGGACCCGGGCTGTTTGTGTGTACGGTACATTAGGCGCCATCTAGTGGCTGCCAGCGAACTATAGGAGGTGAGGAGCAGCATTAGGCTTCTATTATAACAATAATTTGTAAAAGTAATATAATTTTGCTAACTCTTTGTATAAAAAGTATATAAATATAAATCACTATATATTAAAATTAACATGGAAAATATTGAAGATTCCCACCATGACAGTATAAGCCGTATATTCACCTTCCTTACTGTCCCCAGAACCCTGAGTAAAGAGCAGCTGATACTGTTTATTTGGAAAGTTTTCTGGGAACAGTCTGTTCATGGCCGGGCTGTTGAAGGAAGTGCGACAAAATTAGGATATCAATAAAGACACTCACTAGAAACCTGGGGTAGAGAAGCAAACTGGGGCAGGATTAATAATGAAAGCTGCAAAGAGGAGTGAAACAATAGAACAATCAAGTAATTATAGGATAGGTTTAAACAAAGATAAAACTCCCAACCAATCAACTGCTGTTTTTCAAGCACAGCCTGTAACATGAGTTATGAGCTGATTGGTTGGTACTTCCTTCATGCCTTGAGGCATATGCCCCTATGAATCAGTAAATCATTGCTCACCTTATGGTGTGTGCCAGCGCTAGCACTCCTAGGATGAAGAAATACATAGAGAGCAGGAGATTTATATACTCCTGGGAGAAGATCTGCAGAAGGAAGAAATGAGATTAGACAGAAGATTAGAAAAGCCCTGGAAATATCAGACACCGCTTCGGTTGATCTGGTTATTCAGCTTGGATTAACAGAAAAACAGATCTGTGCTCCCCTCTGCCACACAGGAATGCCAATAGTGGCTGATCTAGCCAAATAAATTACAACTGTAGCTGTAATTTGTAAAAAAAAAAAAAAAAAAAGGAAAAAAGGATCAGGGTGTTATGGTGAAGAGTGTGCTAGGGGACACCATGGTTGGAAATGGGTAGCTTTTCTAAAAGAAGTACAAAGTATGGAAACCTATTAAATGTAAAAAAAAAAAAAAAAAAAAAAAGGATTGAGAACAACTCATGTCACCCATTACCAAGTTGACTTTTGCATATGTCGACCTTTTGGTGTTGACCAATTGACAATCTACCTTGACATTGGTGGGTATTCATCGGCTGTCAGCACTCTCCCCCGGCTCCCTCCAGCGGCTGTCAGCACTCTCCCCCGGCTCCCTCCAGTGGCTGTCAGCAGATACAGTAGCTGCTGCTGACAGGCTCCCTAGAGGCTGGCAAGATGCCTGCCGCCCACCAGATCTGAAAGCCTTCAATGCCATCGGAAGTGACAGAATTGAATAGGCAAGTGCCGAAATTTCCACCGGCAAAAATATCGGCACATATTGAATACCCTCCCATTGTCGGTCAGCCATCTGGATATCAATTTGAAGACTGTCCCACAAACTCCATTTTTAAAGTTATTATTGTAATTAACCCGATATCGTTGATTAATGACCGATGGTCATTACTGAGGTATCCAATTAGAGGCCTGTTTATCGGATAAAAGTGGACCCGCAATCGGGAAAACACACATGGGATTGGGAAGGAGTATCTGACCCCATATGGTACTGCGAGTTCAACAGCTGCTTATCGGGAATTATGCTTCACGTGCTTCATAATCCCCAAGAGTTGCGGGTATCAGAGGAAAAAGGACGCCGGCATTGGGTCTAATAGGATGCAGTGTTCTAGTACCCGCCAGCTTCGAAAACCCATGCAGTTCCTGTTCCCCTGCCTGGGGTGTTGTTGTCTGCTGTAGTGCTCTAGCACAGGTCTGGTTTGCATATCAGTGCTGATATACAGACCACACTGTGCTAGAAGCACTACAGCAGATAGCGAAACCCCAGGCAGGGAAGAGTAACTGCATGGGTTTTCAAAGCTGGCGGGTACTAGAAAGAACACTGAGGATGGCACCCAGCCATTTGGAGGATTTTAGGGAAGCATAAAGGGGAGTTAGCTCTTAAGGTAGAAAATATACCAGGCATTCCCAACCACGGTCCTCAAGGCACACCAACAGTGCAGGTTTTAGTGATATCCATGCTTCAGCACAGATGGTTTAATCAGAATCCCTCAGATAATCACCTGTGCTCAAGCCTGGATATCTACAAAACCTGCACTGTTATGTGTCTTGAGGACCGTGGTTGGGGATGCCTGAAATATACATTTATGTGCCATTATCAGTTAGCAATGCACAAATGTATGTTTTAGGACCACATATCAAGGACACTGAAATATCTGGTGGCTTAACCATAGGTTTGCAAATGTATGTAACTGAGAGGTCTTAATTTCTACTTTCATATAAGATGTAAATCTCATTCACTAGTCCATTACAGTGTGCTGGGGGAACTCGTTTTTTTTTTTTCTAGTCTAGATTAGCGCTTCGTAAGCACGTGTAAAGAACCAATAAACTAGCAACTTGCCATTCTGTGGATCTTCTCAAGATACGGAGATCAATGTTGCAGCAGCTACTATTCCTAGCCAAATCTGGAGTTACTATTGTTTTGCTGCCTGAACTTAAAGCCAGGCGACAGGTTACTATTAAATGTGTCCTTTTGAGCATTTCACGTGAGAAACAGAGCTGCCTTCCATGAACCCTTTGGACAAATCACTCTCCCCAGCACAGCTGGAGATTTCATGGCCACTTGCAAAGAAAGACCTGCCCAAGAGCTGTTATTGGAGGTAGTCATTCCATCCCTCCATGAGCCTTCAGACAAGAAACGCTCACTAGCTCAGGACTCCTGTGACAAAGACCTGCCCAGCAGCTGTCTCTGGAAAGAACGGTAAAGGTGCCCATACACTGCCTGCGACGTCTACAGTGTGTTCAAATCAAGAGGGTAACGGTGGCGTATCTAAATATATTTTGGGGAAAAAGGTAAAAAAAAAGTTCCCTGATATAGTGGGTACACACTGAAAGATATGCACAATTATACTGTTATTGTATGATGCCAGATGGGGGAATGAAAGCTTTCTCTCCTGGTACCATGTCACCATAGGCAGAAAGAAGTATCATTTAGAAGTGAAGACTGGTCTGTAGTATTTCACCAGGGGAAGTTAAGTTCAGAGAGATCTCATGGTTTAACCTGTAAACCCCATCAGATGCCCTGAAGGCAACATACTTAAACCAATGCCAACAACATGCTCCAGTATCATGGTCTAATAACCACACTTGGGTTTAACGAACTGGGAGGTTTAATTCAGTTAGAATTGAACATCCTTACTTCCTGGGACTGATATAGTGTTACATGGCTGACGCACATCTCAGAAGGGATGCCTTTTGCAAAGCACATTTATAGGAAGCATTTTGACAACTGAAATAAAAGCCTTCAACCACAAATGTGACATGTCACAGAGACAATGCGGAATTCCTGTCACATTCTTCATTTGTGGAAGAGATACATGAGGCTACACCCAGCTCCATCTTAGGAGAAGAATTACAAAGCTGTAGTTTATGTGCGAGAAGGTGCTAGAGTGCTAATAAAATGGACATTGCACGGATATTTTCAGACTAACCACTATGTCCATTTGCACATGGATTAGCAATAACACAAGGCCAGACATTTGCTGTATGAGTGTGCTGGGGGAACAACTAGACACACAACATAAAGCAAAAAAGCAGAGCTATATTTACCTATGAGTTGGGGGGGGGGGAAATCAGTGATTGGCTTAGCTTCACAATGATTTTTTAAATATTCAATAAAAACGTCTAAAAAACAAAGCTGCATGATGGGTATGCAGCGAAACGCGTCAGTACCCCACCTACATAGTGTTTATTGCACTTTACCGCTCCTGGACTTTGAACATTACAGTCTGAACCAGCCCTGGATCCAGATCCCACTATTGATGTTGGTCACAGGATCTAACCACATGCCCTGAAGGCTTTCTTCCTCTCTATGCACTGAGGTACGGCTACCAGCACTATTCTTCTCCTGTGGATAGTGGCATATATTTCTGCTACCACTAACTTTGAACCCAGCATTGAAGACCTGCATCAAGATGGACACACTACTCCTTTGATGGTAATAATTCTAATTTTCCGTGGCTATAAGGAACTTCTGTCTGGTTAATTAGGGGCATTCTAGGAACAGACTGTTTATTCACCTAGGGAGCAGAGTCAAGTGCTTCTATGATGTGTATTTGTTCATATATGTCAAAGCAGTTTTTGTTTTTAGAAGTTTTTATTAAACATTAAAAATCAATCACTGATTTTTTTCGAACTCATAGTTACATTTAGCATTGCTTTTTGTTTTATGTTGTATGTTTTAATACAGGACTGACTATCCTGTTCTAGCAGCTGCTTGGATCAACAGCTCCTGTATTCGGCTCCGCCCTTGTCCTCTGAGGCAACTCTCCTTTCTTTTTTGAACAACTAGAGACATCTGTGCAAATGCAAAAACACACGCCTGCTTTGCAAATTCGTAAATCGTAACATTGAATACGACTGTCGAGTTGACGTTGGAAGCCAGCGAGAACAGCCATGATTCCGACTGTCGGGAGCGCCCGACAGTCAGAATCCAGATTAAATACCTCCTCAATTGTAACAGAAAAAAATTACCATGTTAATTTAGTCATGATGTAAGAACTATACTAAAAAGGGATACACACTGTATTGCACTCACTTTAAAAAATATATACAGCCCAAAGAGGGTGCAGCTGGCGATAATTGGAAAGCGGGCGGCATCTCTGCTTGTTATGGTTTCAGGCATGTCTGATGAATTCTGCAGAAAATGAGACAACAGATTTAAATCAGCAATTCTGGGAAACCCATCACATGGCACTGTGCACACACCATCTACACTCTGTACATATATTCATGTGACCTTAAATAAATACAAATTATCATTAAGATATGCATATTACTAAACACCAAAATGCATAAGATCATATAGCTGCATGGATTAGTTATTTTGGAATGCTCTTTCATTCTCTAGTTTTGCTTTCTTCCTTGTATTAAAATACAAGACAATTGATTGAGTCTGTCATTACACTTCAGATGTATTCAATGCTGCCGTCAAGGGGGTGTCTGCGGCGAGGGGGGCTTATTTTGGGCGAGGATTGCCGTTTAACCCCTGCACCAACCGCTCGCCCTATTCAACGTTCCAGGGCATGATGATTCCCCCAAACGGGGAGGGTCAACGCTAATGCAACGAGCCCGCTGCATTTAGCTGTGAGTCTCGCCATTTTGACAGCCGCACTCACAGCTTCCACCTCATGGAAAAACCCAGCGAGGTGGAAACGGCAAGTGCAGTGGGTCAGTTGAATACTGACCGCGAGCTGGGACAGCAAGATATTGGTACTGCTCGCCAAAGATCATTGAATATACCCCATAGGGTTTGCTGTATCCTATTGGAAAAAAAAGTGGTGAATGTACATTAGAGTGCCGACTCAACAATAAAGTGAACATGGATACTAGACAATAGGAGCCAGCACTCACTATGACAATGGATAGAAAGATAATGCACTAGGAATTTATGTCATATCACAAGAGAGCCCCTGGCAAATTATTATAGAATTGTCATCATTCTCAGATAGGGCAGCCTCAGGAAAACATACTGGAGAATCATATGAAGATAGTAAAGAAGTCTGTTTTTGGCACACTCGTATAAAACGACATTGTCACATCAGCGAAATGTTAAAAGTAAAGAATGTGCGTTTTAAACTAAAGGCTGTGTGCCTCTTTATTTCTTCAATTAATGTCACAGATAATCTGATTTGATAAATCACATAGGATTTACTATAGTGTGGAATGTGACCCTCAATTTCTGGAGTATTCAATGAACAGTTCCATATGCTTACTTCACACTCTCAATATATAGTTAATTATTAGTGGTCATAGAATAGTACTCCCAATATATTCTGTTATAAAGTTTACAGTGGGAGCTGTAAGTAACACACACAAGTACAATTTAATGAGAACTTAAACCAAATATAGGTCCTTTAGGGGTAGCCGATGCAGCGTAGTACAATTACATCTAAAATCCCAGTCATACTGCAGGTAGCAGCTACCAAACCAATGTGATGACAGGAGATCTATAGATGATGTACAGGGAGATTATATATGTGTGTGTGTGTGTGTGTGTGTGTGTGTGTGTGAATAGCAAGGATCAGAGCTGTAGTTATTATGTATCTGTAAAGCTGCAGCACAGCTAGCTGACAGTGCCATGTGTGTTCTCTTGGGAGAGCTGTGAGTGTCAGGGGCCGGTGCAGTGTATAACCATCAGAGCTAAGACTGTAAGGTGGTATGGAGGATGTGCTGTGATCCCACCTTGCCCTTGGCGCAGGTGACGCTCCTTATTGCCCCGAAGAAGATGGGCAGGAGAGCCATCCCCAGCAGGCTCCCGTATGCCAGCGCCGTCCCCTCCAAAGAGTTGGGCAGCTTCGCCGTGCCATTCCCGGCGACATCAGTCTCATTGTGCAGAGCTGCGGGCTCCAGCTCCGCCATGTCCGGGATGTCGCTTTGTTCCGGGATCCGAGATGCCTATGATGCTGAGTTCCGCCGGTAAGGACACGTTACCAAAGCTCCCGGAAACGACGTAGGAGTCGGGCGACTGACTGCGGTCTGCACTTCCCTAGCAACGCGGCGGCACTGCGGTACCCGGAGGGCGGGGCCTGGCCCTAGCAACGGCACCCTGACAGGCACCATCACCGTATTACATCGGGTATCCTATAGCCCGACCCGCACCTTCAGCACCCGGCTGGTACCAGTAGTCCCATTACACGGCAACACAGACGGACGTGTTTGTCATTTGTTAGACATCTGATAGGGTTGGTATCCCATCGGCCTGTCGACAGTGTCTAGGTCGACCACTTATGGTCGATAGTGAGTAGGTGGGCACCTAAGAATGGTCTACATACACTAGGTTGTCATTGACAGAAGGGAGACACAACAAAAAGTTCAACAAGAACATGGTCGACACAAATTGTTCATTATTTTTTTCTCCCCCCTGAAGCATGAAGAGACATGAGAGGGGATGCGATAGACTTATACGGTGTCCACATTTTTGTGTCGACAGACACTAAAATGTGAAAACCGCACATCAACCTTTTACGTGTCGACCATGTTAATGCAGACCTACTGTCGCTGTCAGCTTAGTGTGTATGTTGACCATTAGATGTCGACCTACTCACTGTCAACAATTAGTTGTTATAATATAATAATACAGTGATTTTATGAATGTCTGGATTTGGGTATTCCAGCTGCAGATTATGTGTGTGTATATATTATGTCTGTGCCCTTGTAAATACAGAGAGCAGTGCAGTGACTGCCATATAATAATAAGTGGTTGGGTCATGTAACTTCCTGGTACTTGACAATAGTTCATAAACTGTCTTGGTAATCCCCTTCAAGATGCTTCAGTGGCTCCTTTGAAATCCATGCTCAAAGACAGTCATATTTTCAGTTTATTTGATCATTTGGATGATGTATATCATTGAGGCCATGACCATCATGTGGCCAAAGCCCTATTTTGTGCCTTTATCACTGCTCCAAACCTGCCCAGCAATGATGAGGATATGGTTATTCTGGAGATCGGTGTTGTCTCTTCCCGTTGGCTTGATGAGCTTTGTGAGGTGACCCTTTGGATGACCTGTGTTGTTTCCTTTACAAAGTTTGGATGGATGGATTCTTCCTCTATGGAATTGTCCCAGAACCTCAGCAAATTTTATGCCATACATGTTGAACTGTATCTGAAGAGGTGATTATTTGTGGTCAGTGATTTGTGTCATGGCTCGGTGGGAGCATCTCTTACCCATCTGGCGGGTGCTCCCTTGCTGGTCTTCTTCCATCCGGACTCTGCTCTTCCCGCTGTGCACTTCACTGTCATAGTGTGCAGGCGGCAGCAGCAGGGCTGCCCGCCAGGCGCAGCCATCTTACTGGAGTCTAACCAAAAAGCATTTTCCTGGTTGCTCAACAGCCAGTCAGTAGAGCCCGGGAACTTTAAAGCTGGGTTTCTGACATTGGCCCTTATTCAGACATGATCGCAGTACAAATGTGTTCTCTAAATGGGCAAAACCATGTGCACTGCAGGGGGGCCAGATGTAACGTGCAGAGAGAGTTAGATTTGGAGTTATTTTGTTTCTGTGCACGGTAAATACTGGCTGCATAATTTTTACACTGCCATTTAGATTTCAGTTTAATCACACCCCACCCAAACTTAACTCTCTCTACACATGTTACATCTGCCCCACCTGTAGTGCACATGGGCCCTTATTCTGGTTGGTGCGGTAATGTCCGCGTGCGGTCGGTCCGCCGATGTTTTGTGTCTGCGCATGTGCGAACGGGACGCACGTCCAAAATCCGCATGAAATGTGTACACTACGAACAGGGGGTGGAGAGGGGCGTGAAGGGCTGTTTGTGCTCATTACCATATGTTTACACCCCGCGTTTCATAAGCGTTCCCATGAAAACGCTGGGCGTACGTATGGTAATGCGGTCGTGACGCACGTGTAGTGGGCGGACATATGACATTGCCGGATGTCAGCTGCCCGCCCAGATCCCTGCTTTTGCCCGGAGAAATGCCTGTGTGGCCTGAGTTTGCGGGAGCTGCCTGACCACTCGGTCCTGCATTCTATGGTCTGCGACCATCGAATGATGGGGGAGGTTCCCTGAGATGGAGGAGGTGTATTCATGAGAAATACACTTGCGGTCCGTTCGGACAGCTTCTTACCGCATTCGGACAGAGTGAGCGATCCGTACGAAAGGCGGGGTTTAGGACGCACGGTCCTGGCCGCATATTCGGCTCCGTCCGCACCAACCAGAATAAGGCCCATGGTTATGTCCATTTTGAGAACAAATTTGTACTGCAATCAGATCTGAATAGAGGCCATTATACAGATGCCAATACAATGCTTCCTATCCTTTGGAAGGTTTAGCTTCCTGAGCTCATGAACAGCTTGCTGTAATTTCTTTGTCTTTGTTCTTTCAAGATCGGGTCTCCTGATAAATTCTCTGGATCAAGTTATATCTTCAGCCTTTGTTATTACAAACTCGGATCCAGACTCCAGGTAAATTCTCAGGATCAAGTTATTTCTTCAACCTTTGTTATTCAAGCTCTGGTCCAGTTTCCTCATTATCCTCAGGACCAAGTATTTCTTCTATTCTTTGTTTTTGTCTTCATTCCAACCACTCTGTACTTTTCATTTAGTTGTGTCACCTAATTCTAAGTCTATCTCCTGTTGCCATCATCATTCAGAAGGAGACCCAAGCAGGGGGCCGCGACCTGCATGGTAAGGCCGCCAAAGTCCACATCTCTTTGCGGTGGTTCTTGCCATGTTAGACTCCTTACTGATCCACCTGGTAAGTTCCATATATGCGTAAGACTTATATTCATCCTGCAAAGACTTCAGACTCCATCTACGACCACCGTCGTTAACATAACCTCTTCATATTTAGAAGCTTTAGTAAATATACCCCTGAGTGTCCGTGATGCCCTACCCAGGTCCTATCTTCGGTTGGTCATGATAATGATCACTCTGGTACTGTGACTATACTGTACTGTATATACCCAACAGCCCTTTCATGGTCCCAGATGATCCTGATCCTCGGCCTGCACCTGGGGTACAATTCTCAGCAGGAAAACTCTCAATTGGCTCCTAGTCCCAATCCCAAGACTTTATTCCGTGATGTCCTCCTTGATTTTGATATTTACCTACATATGTATTCTTGTAGCTTAATCCTGCCACCTGTTCTACACCCAACAATGTTACACATCCACAGAGTTGTCTATGTTCTATATTCTCCTAATTAAAGGGAAGCAGAAGTCAGAGTTATTGTGGATGATGCCAATAGGCCTGTAATAATTTTAAGCCCCAGGCTGACATTGGATGGGAGCTGTATGACACAATCACCGCATTGCTCAGTGATGTACAGTGACATCATGATGAAAATCCTCATTGCTTAATGACTTATTTTGGAGCTCTTGGTCCAAGAGGCATGTGCAAAGGAGAAAGTCCCAAAAGAAGACAAGTATACTTAGGCCCCTATTCTGGTTTACACACACCCCTGCGTGTTATTGCAGGGGAGCGATATTAAGCATCTGCGAATGCGCTTGTATTTTGATGTTTCCCCCTACACACACTTCTGGAGTAGCAGATCACTTTTCTCTTATTAAGAAAGAAAAGCATACCTCCCAACTTCTGGTGGCTCGGAAGAGGGACAGTCGCTTGGCCGAAAAAGGGGAGTGACCTTTGAAAAGGGGACGTGGTCTCACAGGGATGCCGCATCCTCAGGCCACGCCCCCTGGTTTTGCCCTCTGCATCGCTTTTGCCCCCCCCCCCAGCCAGAAGGGAATAGATGCTGTGCACATGCGCACAGTGTCTATTCCCTTCAGGCTGGAGAGACTCCCAACTGCCCCCGGGACACTGCCGGCCCCGGGAGGGACGGTCCCGTGAAAAACAGGACAGTTGGGAGGTATGGAAGAGTGTTCCATAAAATGTACTATTTTCAACTCTAATGTGAGCAATCTAAAGGGAGCACAGGTGCCGCTATGGCGCTGACGCGGCATAAGGGGGAGGGGCAGGCCGTGCGGCCGGCGACCCGGCACAACAGGGGGGGGGGGGTCGGGCTGGTGTCCCCGTCCCCTTTTTCACACCTGGGGAACAAAGGGCAGCCAGTAGGGCACCTGGGGGGAGGTGCGGCCAGGAGGGGGTTAAAAGACCAGGCAGGGGAGCAGGCCGGGCACACAGCGTCCCGGAGCACGATGTCCTCCTTGATTTTGATATTTACCTACATATGTATTCTTGTAGCTTAATCCTGCCACCTGTTCTACACCCAACAATGTTACACATCCACAGAGTTGTCTATGTTCTATATTCTCCTAATTAAAGGGAAGCAGAAGTCAGAGTTATTGTGGATGATGCCAATAGGCCTGTAATAATTTTAAGCCCCAGGCTGACATTGGATGGGAGCTGTATGACACAATCACCGCATTGCTCAGTGATGTACAGTGACATCATGATGAAAATCCTCATTGCTTAATGACTTATTTTGGAGCTCTTGGTCCAAGAGGCATGTGCAAAGGAGAAAGTCCCAAAAGAAGACAAGTATACTTAGGCCCCTATTCTGGTTTACACACACCCCTGCGTGTTATTGCAGGGGAGCGATATTAAGCATCTGCGAATGCGCTTGTATTTTGATGTTTCCCCCTACACACACTTCTGGAGTAGCAGATCACTTTTCTCTTATTAAGAAAGAAAAGCATACCTCCCAACTTCTGGTGGCTCGGAAGAGGGACAGTCGCGTGGCCGAAAAAGGGGAGTGACCTTTGAAAAGGGGACGTGGTCTCACAGGGATGCCGCATCCTCAGGCCACGCCCCCTGGTTTTGCCCTCTGCATCGCTTTTGCCCCCCCCCCCCCCAGCCAGAAGGGAATAGATGCTGTGCACATGCGCACAGTGTCTATTCCCTTCAGGCTGGAGAGACTCCCAACTGCCCCCG
Organism: Crinia signifera; assembly: GCF_055691185.1. NCBI lineage: Eukaryota > Metazoa > Chordata > Amphibia > Anura > Myobatrachidae > Crinia > Crinia signifera. Next base: position 102,583,713 of record NC_139222.1, on the reverse strand, counting down.
GGACACTGCCGGCCCCGGGAGGGACGGTCCCGTGAAAAACAGGACAGTTGGGAGGTATGGAAGAGTGTTCCATAAAATGTACTATTTTCAACTCTACTGTGAGCAATCTAATGCCTTAATTTGTTTTACAGTTGAGCCGTGAATACCATGTTTAACAGTGTGAAGAAGGATCAATGCAATGTAGGTCAATGCATTTGTATATCCTCAATTTATATGAACAATTCAATGTTCTAATAGTTGCCTCTAGCCTATAATGTTAGCAAATCACACGGGACCACGTCTCTTGTGTAGAGATACTGGATGCAATGTCTCTTATTCTATATACGGTGAAAGATAAGGTTTTCAAGAGTTGTATTTTAAAGGCAATAAAAGTATGGCATTATTATGTGCAGCTATCATGCTGCATAGGTCATATGCACGTGCAGTTGTTACGTATTATTTTGCAGCACTGCTATCTACAGGCTAGCACTCTATAAATCTGTTCTGCCACCCTAATGTTCTATACTAGGACTCTGCAGCCGCAATCATCCCCCCACCACCAGGCCCCGGCAGGGGGAGGTGCAGTGATGGGCCCCAGGCTCCAAGTCTCCTTGGTTTGTCCCAGAAAATCAATAACAGGCTGTATCTAACAGTACACGCAGCGCCCTGTGTTTATCAGATGTGTGCCAGGTCATTAAACACATAGCAGGAATCCAGCCACACAGCACCCAGACATAAGAGGGATGAACAATACAGCCGATTCCCCTACAGATTATTTTCCATAGCCCCATCTCAGGCCCCTGTGTTTGTATGCATACAGTAGGTTTTCTTGGAAAACAGAGTCCTCTCTAAGACCTACTTGACATTTTGTTACTAAGGACACCTTACACATGAGATATTATTTATACACTACATTAACACACTGAGAAATACCCTATAAACACTGTGGGACTTTGATTTATATACAAAATATACATTAATGTAGCAGAACACGTACACTTTCTCTGAGCCCTTTGACCGAACGATGTAGGATAACGAGAGAACAAATTATACCCCATCCATGTACAAATAGAACCATTTAAGTTTTTGGGATATGGGTACATGCCAGCACCAATGGGCAGTACAGCAGCTCTTGGCTTAAACAGTTCCCCTTAAAAGAAAATCATTTCAATTCAACTTAATCATATCAAATACGTTAAGACCACCTGCAGAGAATTCATACTTTTTGCCAGATTTGTGGGTTTTTTTGTTACCCTAGGATATAACAAACATATATGGCGGATGCAGCATGGTGTATTGTATTTTCTGTATATACTCCCTGTGCATGCTCATAATTATGAGCGTCTGCAATGCAGCTAAGCATCTAATCCAGGGCTGGGCAACACCGGCCCTCCAGATGTTGATGAACTACACATCCCAGCATGCCTTGCATCAGTTTCAGCATGGCCACATAGCAAAACTAATGCAAAGCATCCTGGGATGTGTAGTTCATTAACATCTAAGGACTAATCTATATTCCCTACCACATGTACACGCACACACATTCATTCTAGGGTTAATTTGGTTGGGAGCCAATTAATCTACCAGTATATTTTAAATTATAGGAGGAAACCAGAGTAGAGTACCTGGAGTAAGCCCACATAAGCATCGGGAGAATATACAAACTCCACACAGTTAGGGCGATGATGGGAATCAAACCCATAACCACATTGATGTGAGGCAGTAATGCTAACATGACACCGCCCATGCTGCCCAGATGTGCAGGGAGAGATGTGTGGGGATAAGATGTGTGAGGGGTAGAGCATTGCAAGAGATAACTGTATGTATTCACTGACAGAATCATCCTTGTTTCAAATGTGATATATTTTGCTGTGAAAAAGATATCTTACAACAGTGGCTGGAATGTATCCCCAAACCATGATATTATTGTTCAACATAAGTTATAGATGGAGTGTGTAGCTAGCTAGGTGCACAGCGGCCGCTGTTAATTACCTTATCATTTCAAGCCCCTTTATTTTAATACTGCAGTGGCCAGTGTGATTGTATTACTGTGGGGGACAGTGTGATTGTATTTCTGCAGGAGGCAGTGTAATTGTATTACTGCGGGGGCCAGTGTGATTGTATTATTGTGGGGAACCAGTGTGATTGCATTACTGTGGGGGCCAGCGTGATTGTATTTCTGCAGGGGGCAGTGTAATTGTATTACTGTGGTGGCCAGTGTGATTGTATTTATGTGGGGAGCAGTGTAATTGTATTAGTGCGTGGGCCAGTGTGCTTGTTTAATTCCTGTGGGGGTCAATGCATATTTTTTATTACTCTGGGGACCAATTTATTTGTTTAATTACTGTGGGGTCAATGTATTTTTATTGCTGAGGGAGCAAATCTTTTTCTTTTATATTATTGTGGGGGCCAATGTGCAGTATTTGTTTATTTACTGTGGGCACTAATATATTTGTTTAATTAGTGTGCGGGTCATTGTATTTGTTTAATTGATGTGGTGCCAATGTGTTTTTATTACTGTGGGATCAAATATTTTTGTATTACTGTGGGGACAATTTGTTTAAATTACTATGGGGCAATTGTGTTGGTATTAATGTGGGGGCCAGTGTGTTTGTTTAATTAGTGTGGGGGCCAATGTATTTTTTTTTTACTGTGAAGACCAATGTGTGTTTTTTTTCCTATGAGGGAGTCATGATGTGTCTTGGCATTTTTTTAAGTCTTGTTCAGTGTGTCGCAATTTGAAAAAAGTTGAAAATCATTGCAATAGATGACATAGATGTAGTAAAGTATAATATTACAGAGGATATACTGGAAAATGAGTAAAACATCGTTCTATAAAGTATATAGAATTATTGATTTGTGGATGCTGATGGAGTACAGTACAATAAGATCCTATAGTTAGGTGGATACAGAGTACGGCATGATGGTGGATACAGATGGAGCATAGTATGAACTTAGGGGCAGTACGGATGGTGTGATGGTTAGCATTACTGCTTCACAGCACTTAGATCATGGGTTTATTCCCACCATGGCCCCAACTGTGCAGAGTTTGTATATTCTCCCTGTGCTTGCGTGGGTTTCCTCCCACAATCCAAAAATATACTGGTAGGTTAATTGGCTCCCAAAAAAATTAACCCTGTGTATGCGCAAGTACATGTGGCAGGGAATATAGATTGTAAACTCCACTGGGGCAGGGACTGATGGGAATGTTCGAATATTCACTGTAAAGCGCTGCAGAATATGTGTGCGCTATTTAAGAAAACGTAAGAAATAAAAATAAAACTTAAGGTAGATTTACAGCATGATACTGTATATTGTAAATGCTTCAGATATGACATTGAATCCATGAGGAGGCAAAGTTGCATGACCTACAGTAGGTTCTATATTGTGTAGTTTGATATATTTTCAAATTGACCTGCATGTTCAGCAGATATTAATGGTCATATATTGTTAAAGATATCACTCAGAAGCCCTTTTCTGAGCCGTATCTTTAACAATATCCTCTGGTGTGTATGGGGCTTTACACTCCCTTCAACAAAACTGTATCCCATATTGTAAACAATGCATAGGCACTATCCAACATCCAGGCAGCGGACTGTCCTGTAAAATTTCCGGGCATACCACTAATATGCAGTAGGTGCACGCCAGTGGTGTGCAGGTGTGCACCACTGGCGCACCACCTCTAGAGCCCCCTTTCATGTCATACCCCCCAACCCCCCCATCACCTCTGCTCTGGTGATCGTACGCCGGAGCTCCTCCCCTGCTGCTTCCCCAGCTGCCAGCTGACATTCATAGCAATGACAAAGGAGGCAGGCTCGGGGATGTTCGGGACAGCTCGGGTGTACTCGGGAGCGCTCAGGAGTTTAGGCGTCCGAGTCCTCCCAAGCCGCCAAGAACATCCACGAGCCTGCCGCCTGTGGTCACTGCTGTGACTGATGGCTGGGGCAGCAATGGCACGGGAGCTCTGGCGTACAAACGCCGGAGCAGAGGTGAGAGGGGGCCCCTACGATCTGTGGTGGGTTTTGCTGGGGCAGGACAAACCTGCTCAAGAGGTTAAGAGCCATGTACAGCTGGTGAGTATCCATGATGAATTGAGAACTGTTTCCAGAATGCAATATGAACATGGAGAGACAAGGCATGCATTTATTTGTAGTTCAACCACTACATACAGATTGCATACATCTGCTTTTATCTATCCAATCAAGCAATTGGATAGAATACACTGTATGAAGAGCAGGAAATGGCTCTTCTATAAAGGCTCTTGTATAAAAGGCCTAATTCAGACCTGATCGCATGGCTGCTTATTTTCGGAGCCCAGGATATAGGTATATGCCGCCCTGCTAAAGTGAAATACTGCTCCATGCAGGCCTGCGATTAGCTGCAAATCCATAATGATTTTCCTGTGTGTGCAGTCTGTGCGTAGCCCAGGACTTATTTGGTGGCTGTGATAGAAGCAGGCTAATCAGGGCCGGAGCTGACATCACACGCCTTCCCCTAAAACAAATGGGCACGCATGCGTTTTCCCTGACACTCCCAGGAAACAGCCAGTTACCACCCCCAAATGCCAGGTTCCTGTCAATCAACTTGCGGTGGGCCAGCAATTGAAGAAGTAGCAGGCTTTTATCACAGGACAGCCTTGCCAATGCAAACTACGGGCCATTCGCATGCACAGTCTATCAATAATCGCCCAGTTTGTGAATTCCCAGCTGTTGGATCAAGTCTGAATCACGCCCAAAGTCCAAATTAATATCTCTTTCTGCTAAGAACTGCTGCACATTTATAACATATGTTACAGACCAACATTTTATAATATACATGTATTGAAACATGTATGTATTTGCTCCACACATTATAACGTTTCAAATGATTCAAACCTTTAAAGAATCACTCTGTACTGTCCATCAGGCCCCTCAGGTAAAACAATGCCTGTCTACCCCGCATAAAAAGCCGGGATGAGCTCAATGCCATATACTGTACAGAGCTCACATCAATGTAGAGAAAAACTTTAATATCAGTTCAGTTCAGTATCCCGACGTCAGGATCCCGACTGCCGGTGCTATTCTCCCTTGTGAGGGTCCACGATGAGCCCGTAAGGGGCTACTTTGCCCTCGCCCCCCTGCCGGAGCATCGGCAGTTGGGATCCTGACATTGGGATACTGACCGTCGGGATCCCCCCCTGTCGGAGCGCCATGCCACACCCCTTTTCCAGAAGGGGGATTTACTGAGTACTGATAGCCTACTTCATTGCAAATTTGTGAGCCCCAAACTGTCTGTTGGAAGTACAAATACAATACTTAGGATATTCAGACCTGATTGCACAGCTGCAAATTCATAGGCCGGCCAATTATCAAATGACTGCTCACGTGTATGGCTCGTAGTATGCATGCGCGAGGCCATCCTGCGATAAAATCCAGCCTGTTTTTTAATCACTAGATGTGATTGACAGGAAGCTGGAGTTTGTGGGTGGTAAACGTGAGCGTCAGAGAAAAGGCAGGCGTGCCCAAGTGTTTACAGCGAGGGTGTGTGACACAGGCTCCAGCCCCGAACAGCCTGTCTCTAGCGTACTGGCCGAGAATGTCCTGAGTTATACACAGACTGCACACACTGGAAAATCATTCAATGATGAGCGGTTGCAAATCAGATCAGAGATCAGGTCTGAATAACCCTCTTAGCTCCAATGTTCCAATGTAGTGTTCCCACTTACAGATCACTGACTTCCAATATGTTGTTTGCATATAGTAACCATTCTTTTAGAGTACAAATCTCAGTCCATTGGGTACTAGAAGCAACCCTCACTATACTGAACTGCCACCCAGACAGAGCCACGGTGACTGCTTTCAAATGTTTATGCAGAGGATACTCTGTCCCCACATTTATTGGACACAAACCACTGATGCCAGTCTGTTCTCAGAGGTCATTACTCATACGCCATTCAATGCATCACATGCTCCTCACCTAAGCAACACATTTGTCACCCTCAGTAAATGGGAAATATCCACTCCACTGTACCAAATGTTACACAGTGCATAAGCAATTCATTCTCCTCCCTCCTCGCTCTCCCCTGTCTATCCATACAGTCTCTCTCTCTTGGGCTTGCTTCATAAACATTGAGCTCAATTTTTCCACTGTTTGGTCAGTGCTGGATTAGAGGGAGCTGGGTGAAATTCCATGAAATCCTAAAAGGGGAGAGAGGAGGGAGAGAGGGAGATGGAGGACTCAGGAGTGGAGAGAAGAGACACAGGGCAGCTTCCTGCAGTTTTCTTTGAGTACAGTATTAAAGTGGAAAAATTTCTAATTACAAAAAGTTGATCCTGAGATGTGTTCCTTGTGTATGATTGTCTTGGAGACCGTTATGTCCTATTAATCAAGTTACAATAGTGCAATAAAGAAAAAAGTGAAATGTGCAAAAGAAGAGCAACAGGACAGTCACAAACAATGAATTTTAATCCATTAAATTGTCCAAGTGAAAGCAGTTAATTATTTTGCTTGTACTGAATGATAGCCAGTCTTTATGGGATTGTTCCTGCATGATAGCCATTTCCTGGTTCATTATCCCTGTGAGTGAATCAACGCTTTACTGTACATTACTTCTCGGCCTCTCAAGTAGGAATAATATGGCCTATGAACTTTGTCATGCTCCAAGTTTGCAGGTCCTCCATAACCATAGATAGATCATTCAGAGTACGGACAAGTCGTGACATGAGCGTGAATGTACTCTCAGAACGGTCTTGCTGTTTCTGGTTACAAGCCGGTCCAGAAACCTGCGCGCCCTCTTGCTAAGACTTTCTTTGCGCTGACTCCGCACCCGGCAGCTTTCAGATGTATCAGCTCCTTCTCTCCGAAGCCGGATCTGTCGCACCATCCCCTCAAACAGCTCTTGGACATTGTGCTGCAGTGAAGCCGAAGTCTCAATGAATTTACAGTCAAAAACCACAGCACAGGCACGACCCTCTGTGAAATAAAATCATGTAAATATGTAAATGCTATAAGGCGGCCATTTGTAAAGTGCAATGGAATATACTGGCACTATATAAGGTACTTGTGTAGTTTCACAGTGGCAGTTACGTAAACAGAGTAGCGTCCCTGTCAGAATCAGCGCAGTGTTCCAGCAGTCAGCGTCCCTGTCAGTATCAGCGTAGTGTTCCCGCCCATTCGCGGCTAGCCGGAGCTTACGTAGCGTAGTCAGCGTTATGCAGTTAGCGTAGTCAGTCATCGCTTATTACATTGTGTGGGAACCATTGACCATTTTAATCTGCCTGACATGACAGGTGTGAATGTGTTCCTGAAACACCCCCACTATCCACGTCGGCGTGGAGTTGATGTTATAAAGTGTGGTGAGCATAGCAAGCCCGAAGCATGGCGAGCCCAGCGAGGGGACACGGATTACTTTACATGTATTCAGGGTTCCCTTGCGGGGCTCGCTGCGCTCGCCACGCTTTGGGCACGGTGGCTCGCTGCAATCGCCACACTTTATAACATCAACTCCACACCGACGTGGATTGTGGGGGTATGAACAGGTTTGGGGGGGCACGTTCCGAGCCCGTTGCGATTGCCACGCTTCGGGCAGCGAGCCCCGCAAGGCGGAATACACGTCAAGTAATCCACGTCCGCCACACTTTATAAAATGAACAGGTCGGGAGGAGGAGTAACGCGTCGGGCTGGCGTGGATAGTGAGGTTTTGAAATGGAGGCATTTGCCAGTATGTAGCATGGAGCACTGGCAAATGCATCCTTTATTGTGCATGAGACGCACTTGCGCCCGCACCCCCTTTTGTGCACGAAACACACGTGTTATCAAACCCCTAACCGTCTCCCTGAAGCAGACACAAGCAGAGACGCACAAGCGTCTGAGACGCTCTTGTGTCTCAGATAGATGGAGCGCCTCTCCGCTGGCGCCTGCTTGACCGCCTCTCCGCCGGCATCCGGTGGTAACCAGTGCTGTGTGGGAGGCGCTCACTAGGCTTGCCAGGGACAGAGCTGCAGCTCCCGGGGACAGTACGGCGACTACGCTGCCTGACGGGGACACTATGCTGACTACGCTAAGCAGTCGTTGGGCTAAGCTGACAACGTAGCTTAGCATACGCTGAAAACGTAGCGTAGCCTGCCGCCGTGAAACTACACAAGTACCCTATATAATTATATTTTACTATATAAATATTATAGGACACACAGGTATCAAGAAAAATGGATAAGATCTGGCAGATCTAAAGGAGCAGATAAGAGAAAACAGTATTTGGCAGTGCATGACTGGAACTGGAAAGAGCCTTTGGGAAGCTGCCACATCAGTACAGAGGTTTCACTATTCTCAATCACTCACCTTCAACAGACACTTCACGGCTGCGGACGAGGTCTGTCTTATTCCCTACAAGGATTATTGGAATATTTTCATACTGACGTGTGCGTCTGAGCTGGATTCTTAGCTCTGAGGCACTTTCAAAGCTGGAGCGGTCTGTGATGGAATAGACAATGATATATGCATGTCCCACACGCATGGCACTCTCAAGCCCAGCAAATGGCTTCTGTAGCAAAACAAAAACAAAAATGATGTACAACAAAGATGTCCAACTCATGATAAGTATCACAACTTATTATAAGACCTGGAGCCTGCCAACAATACCTGAACCTCGCAGATGTCCATTAGAAGCAGATTGGTTTCCTCGCCATCTACCGTCAGTGTGCACTGGTACAGCTCTAAAAGAACATATACTGTATTTTACTGTTTTTGTAAAGTGCACATCGATTTATGCCTCATAGCAAATGTATTAAATAGCCACTAAATACATATCTTTTAAATCAAAATACTTGAGACATTAAGCTACTCATTTAGTATGCTGACATGTTCAGGAGTGGTAAAACCACAATGCAAGCTCTCACAGTGGCCCTTATTCAGATTCGAGCGGTACGGCCCGCGTGCGGCCGTACCGCCGATGTTTTCCGTCTGCACATGCGCAGAGGTCAATCTGCGCATGTGCAGGCGAATTCGCCGCACATAAATTTACTACGCCGCAAAGGGGGCGTATAGGGGAGTGAGGGGCTTCATGCCCTCATTTCCCTATGTATACGCCCCGCGTTTCATGGGCGTTCCCATGCAAACGCGGGGCGTATGCATGGTAATGAGGCTATGACGCCAGTGATGGGGGCGGAAAGCTGACATCGCCGGATGTCAGCTGCCCGCCCCAATACAAGCTTTCACACGGACGATTGTCCGTGTGCTCTAAGCTTGCGTGAGCGGGGGGAGCGTGCGGCCCTGCCTTCGATGGTCATCGACCATCGAATGCAGGGGGCAGCTCCCAACATGGTGGAGGCGTACGCCCCGCCATTTTCATGCGGATCGGCAGCCGTCCGTGTACGGACGGCCGTGCCGATCCGTCTTGTAGGCGGGGATTCGTCTGGTGCGGTCGGAGCCGCATATGCGGCTCGACCGCACCAACCAGAATAAGGGCCAGTGTAGGAGGCTGACATTTTGTGAGCTGAACCAATTATCACAAACTCATCAATGACAAATGAGCCAATAGAGTTGAGGGATAATTTACAGGCTAAATGCTGGATTCTACCCACAAAATGTCTGCTGCTATGGAGGTCAGTGTGAAGGGCATTTGTACACCCTGCGGCACACATACAGTTCTAGACCTGCTGTGTGAGTAATAGCTGCAATACAAAACACTTTCTATACACAGGGCCTGATTCAGAGATGTACCAGAACTACACAGCTTGGGTAAATTTTTGGAATGACCCTGTTCCCCACATTGGTTCTAGCTGAGCTCAGGGGTTTGTGCATGCTGCTTCCTGCAGGAACTACTTTTCCCTATAGTAGGAAAGCCCCATTCTGTTGAACAGGCTGTCATAGTGTAAATCAGACCAAACTACTGCATCCAGCACTTGGGATTGTTGATTTGGTGGAACACAGGCATGCAGGGTTTTTTTCTTATAACATGGCACTGTACATGGTGATCCTCTTAGCAGTGGTGAGAGCACCTGCAAGGGCACCTCTCTGCATACTCTGAGCACGGAGTGCTGGCATGGAAGATTATGTGCATTAAGTGCACCAGTACTGGTGCAAAGCCAAGCAGCAGAGAATTAAGTAGAGAGAGATAAAGTAGTTTATCACTCTCTATTTATCACTCTCCAAGTAGCTGTGTACACAAGGTGCAATATCGCTGACAAGTGTTTGCCAGTGTTTTCCATGTGCTGTGGGAGATAAATCGCCAGGTGTGCGCTCCCGTGTTCAGCCCCTAATGTTCGCTGGTCGCAGGAGCTTGCTCCCGCGATCAGCTGTTTCCTTCTGCGGCTCCCCCGGCAGAGTCTCCTTTTCATCAGCAACCATCTCTGGTCACTGATAAAAGGGGACACTGAGCAATATATTACACCGTGTGTACTACTGCTTACCCTAATATTTTTTTTAATAGCTTTTTATTAAACATTGCATTGCAAATAAACAAATACATTTGTTTGTACAGTACAATAAAGTATTTCAGTGGAAAGACAGTAATAACAGAGATGAAGAAATACTGTATACAGTGCAAAAATTGTTTCTTATAAATTCCAACTGTAAATATGTAATTACAATAAAATTAAATAAAGAACCTTGTGGAAAATAAAGCAAGAATATTTGGTGTGTTTTTGGTACTTGTGGTATAGCATGGCGCCCGGCTACACTACGTTTTCAACGTAGGCTAATCTACGCTGGCTGCCTAGCATAGTTATCGTAGTGACTCCGTGGCAGCCTGACTCTGTCCCGGCGTCCATGGCAAGCCTAGTGAGCGCCTCTCACACAGCGCTGGTAACCGCCAGATCCCCTGCGCTGGCGAACGCCGGTGGAGAGGCGATCATGTGGGCAGTCTCATTAATTATTGCGGCAGGGTACGGCAACCCTGCCCATGTCTGCTTTAGTGAGAGCCTCCTTTTCAAACCTCCACTATCCACGCTAGCTCGAAGTGAGGCGAGCCATGCGTGGGGATGCGTTACGTGCCCCCTGACCTATTCATACCCCCACTATCCCCGTCGGCGTGGAGTTGATTTTATAAAGTGTGGTGAGCACAGCGAGCCACCGAGCCCGAAGAGTGGCGAGCACAGTGCGCCCCGCGAGGGGACACGGATTACTTTACATGTATTCCGCGTCCCCTTGCGGGGCTCGCTGCGCTCACCACGCTTCGGGCTCAGTGGCTCGCTATGCTCACCACACTTTACAGCATCAACTCCGCGCCAACGTGGATAGTGGGGGTATGAACAGGTCGGGGGGGGACGCGCAGCGACGTGGAAAGTGGGCGTGTTTCAGGAACACCTATCTGACAGGGACACGGTCTAAGCTGGCCGCGGGAACACTACACTACTTCTGACAGGGACACTAACTACGCTAAGTGCCCGCGGGAACACTACGCTACTTCTGACTGACTACGCTAACTACATTGGCCGCGCGAACACTACGCTGATTCTGACAGGGACCCTACGCTAGCTATGTAACGGGCGCTGAGCTATTACACAAGTACCGTGTTTTTTTCCAATAGAGCAATCAGTTACCCCAAGATTTTTCATTTAGTGCACTTCATAAATTAAGCTAGCTGCATAGAAGACAGGTACCCTAGACTGGAGTTATCACTAATATTACAGAGATTATTGCACCAGAACTGTGTTTGACCTTAAACCATAAAGTTTTGATCATTGTTGTCCAACTACAAGAACAGGGAAACCTAGAACCACCATAGTGCTATCAGGACAGATCAAGCAGCTATTATTAAGCTGAGGACTATCATTCCTGCCACAGATGATTTTCATGCAAATTGTCACTTCCTGTCACTTTATTCCCTTTAATTGGCCCTCAGAGCCATTTGGCCCAGAAGGCAGGGTAGAGCTTGCACCAAAATGATGAATATAATAAATTTTGGGGCTCTCCCTGCTCTTACCTTGTTGTTCTTGTGTATCTCTGTCTTGCTCTCTTCTGAATATACCAATCAGACTGGACTTCCCAACCCCAGGATCTCCAAGCAGGACAACCCTGAAGAAGCCCTCAGATGTTCCATCTGAGCCTGCTGACTCCAATGATTCACTACCATGAGGCTCAAGTGTGGGCTGTAGGGGAGTGGGCACCTCCACTACGAAATGGGTCTGTGAGCGGTTCTGGTGTGCACAGGGCAAGGGTGTGCTTGCTCTCCTCCGCAAGGGGGCACGAGTGGCACACATCTATATAAGCACAAAGAGAGTCATTCATCAAACACTTTATATACTCGATCTCTAGCTACCAACCGTTTGCCATTAAGGTGTCATGTTTTCTCAATACATTGTAAAATTCCCTATTTACCATAGTGATGACACACTCTAGAACATTTATAAAAACCTTTGCTCCCAAAAAAAACCCAGAATGTAAAGTTTTATTTTTTGAACTCGTCAGAAGCTGAATATTAATAATTAAAATATTAGTGCAAGTCACACTGGTAGGAAAGTGATCACTGATATGATGTGCAGACTTAACTGTAAGGCAATGGGGCATTTTGAATTTTGGGCATGTTTTTGTCCCCGTTAGTGCGTAAACAGCCACACTTTATTATGGCAACCCGGCTCAAAGGGCTACATGCAAAATTGTGCAAATTGGGTGCAGGTGGGGTGGGATTGTGTGCAGTGCAACATGCGATGCTGTTAATGGAGTTGCAACACTTCTGCAATGGCAACTTGTACTCTTCTCCTGCATTTGGATTCCCCCCAGTTTGATGAGATACTTGTGGCTTCACATGTAGAGCATGTACACAGCCCTGAGATGGTGCGCAGAGTATTTAGATGTGAGATCATTTTGCAGAGAATTGATATAGCTACCAGAAAGTACTGAATAAGCTATAAGGGCATTGAAATATGAAATAGCTTTGACATAATGGGTCCAATTTATACCTGCTTGTTGGGCTGCAAGTGTTCGGAGCCCAGCAAACAGGTAAACGCCCCCCACACAAGTGAAATCCTGCCTATATGCACAGCTGCAAATGCGTTGGCAACTGTGCACACAGGGAAATCAGATGGATTCCCCCCTGTTAGCAAGTGTGAGTAAGTCTAGTCCTACTCAGTGCTGAGAAGGCCGTGGGGAGGAGGCTGCTGATGACATCAATGGCCCTACCTCTCCACGGCCAGGAAACACCTGCATTTTCCAGGGCACTCCCAGAAAACCCTGGTTTACCGCCTCCAATTGGTCACATGGTGTTTGTGTACTAGCCTTTGCTTATTCATTCATACAGACGGCTTGCGCATGCCCACATGTACCTTGCGCATGCGAGGTGGTCCGATAATTGGCTGCAAATTCATAGCCCTAGGTGTTGGTCTGAATTGGCCCAATGTGTAGCAGCAGTTTGGTAAGGGTGTGAAATAATGGGCCTGATGCTGTATTGGACAAAATAGTGTCTGCATAACGTAAAATACACAAATGGCTCAGTGCATGCCCAGAAACCAAGTATGGATCTAACACAGCCACGTGCAGCTGGGGAGGTGGGATGGGGGAGGGAAGAAGCAGACTAACTATACAGAATACTGTTTGGGGGTTATTCTAGTTCACTAGCAAAGGCAAATTCACTCTCAGATGGACAAAACCACGTGCACTGCAGGTGGGCCTGATGTAATATGTGCAGAGAGAATTATATGTGGGTGGGGGTGTATATTCTGGTTTACTTCTTCTGGCAAATTCCTTCTCAAATGGACAAAACCTTGTACACTGCAGGTGGGGCAGATGTAACAGGTGAAGAGAGAATTAGATTTGGGTGGGGTTTTACTTCAAAGTAAGATCTATATTGCAGTGCAAAAATAAAGCAGTCAGTATTTTCCCTTCACAAAAACAAAATAACTCACCCGAATCTAATTCTCTCTGCACATTTTCCATCTGCCTCCCTGCAGTGCACATGGTTTTGTCCATCTAAGGAGGAATTTGCCAGAAGGAGTAAACCAAAATAAGATTTTGGGGTAGACCAAGGCAACTACCTTGTAGAAGACCCTACCAAATAAATTGACCATATAATATGTGTAATGTCTGAGGTGCTGGTACATGCTCCGATAACAGTCCCAACAAGCCCACATGTTTGCGGCCACTCTCCTTTACCTCCCTTTCAATCGCTACCAAATTAATCCTCACTGTGACCACAATTTAATTGCAGCACATACTCAATACCACCGATAATTGCTCTGATAACTGTGAAAACATGGTCAGACTGTACAACTGAATCAGGCCCAGTGCATTGGGCCTGATTCATATTTATATGGTCTGCCAATGTTGAGATAGTTGTGTGATAATTTATGTAGCACTCACATATCTTTGACATACCATGCAGTGCTTAAGGTAATGTGAAGAGCAATTCTATAACAGATAATACAGAGCTGGGTCGCATAGTTGTCAGTTTATGTGCAGCGAATGATGACAGCTATAATATCATACAGAGTAATGTGGAGGCTGTAAAAACAAGGTACAGAGCATTTAGTCATAACAAAAGGGCAGATGTACTAAGCCTTGTGGACAGAAATAAAATACCAGCCAACCAGCTCCTAAATGCCACGTTACAGCTGTGTTTGAAATCTGACAGGTGATGATTGGCTGGTACATTATCTCAGTCCACTTTATCTCTCTCCAAGGCTTAATAAATACACCCCTGTGTATTAAGCATTGGAGAGAGATAAAGAACCAGCCAATCAGCTCCTATTACTGTATGTTACAGGTTGTGTTTGAAAATGGAGTTAGGAGCTGATTGGCACTTTAGCTCTTTATTAAGCCTTGTAGAGAGAATAAGTAGATGCCCAATGTGTAGAACATGGAGATAATTGTGACATGATGTACAAAATCATGTCACAATCATGCTAACTGCATTAGCTTTGATAATGTATTGGTTATTGTAGAGCTGGGAAATTGTGGTGTATTAAATAAAAAAAACATTGCATTGAGACAAATGTGGGCAAGCCGTGAGACCAATGTGGGCAGAGCCGTGAGACAGTGGAAACAATGTGAAGGTTATCAATATAACTAACAGAATGTGCAGAGCACTGAAATAACATTTTGCACATTAATCCATCTGTGAAATAAAGAGCTGAGAAAAAGACATATGTGGAGCTTTGATATCTGTACATTTTGCGGAGAGCTTTGAGCTAAACAGATAATGTTCAGAGCATTCACATGACTGTGAAATAACATGCAGAGCACTGATACAGCTGGGATAATGGCCCTTATTCAGATCTGATCGCAGTACAAATTTGTTCTCAAAATGGGCAAAACCATGTGCACTGCAGGTGGGGCAGATGTAACATGTACAGAGAGAGTTACATTTGGGTGGGGTGTGTTGAAACTGAAATTTAAATTGCAGTGTAAAAATAATACCGCCAGTATTTACCCGGCACAGAAACAAAATAACTCCCCCAAATCTAACTCCCCCAAATCATATTACATCTGCCCCACCTGCAGTGCACATGGTTTTGACCATTTTGAGAACAAATTTGTACTGCGATCAGATCTGAATGTGTGCAGAACTGAGAGATAAAGTTCACTGCATGTTTCCTCTGTGTGCTACAGTATGCTACAATATGGACAAATGCAGACCCCAGAACAGAGCTCCATCCTACAAGCTGAAGTGAGAATCCAATCTTTCTAATGATTTTACTTTTCAATCTCAAAAGTGAATTTACTCTTACCTCTGCCCCGTGGCGGATGCTGAATCTGTTTCTATGTCCAGAAATCAGTCTCCACTTCACTTGTCACTGGAACTTTAAAGTGTTCCAGGCAAGTTATCTTCTTGATGAGTTTCTCTTGTGAGTTGTATTGGTGAAGCAGCCTAGTCCTCGGACAGTCTCTGGGTTCCCTTGGCTAAATGTGTATGCCTGTCAGTGCATCTGGCTCTTGTGCTAGTACTATTACCCAGTTGTGCTTTATACAGCACAGGCTACAACAATTCGTATAGCTCCTCCTCCTCCATCACCCAAAGCACTACACTGTAACTAAAATCATTACAGTTATTACCGAATGGCAATTAATGCACGTTACTTAAAGAAAATCAGTGTTTAGTAATAAAAAATATTTTTTTTCACTGTTCGCTGTTCATTATTGCATCACAGCACACTCCAGTGTTGGAAAAGAGAAGTCATCTTTGTGCTCTACATTAAGATATTGCTTAGTAGCACTTGTTGTGATAGTAAATGGCTGCCAGGTATGTTTTTTGTCATGTGGACAGTAATCGCAAGTACCCTTTACACTGGGTATATTTCTTCTAAGTACCTCTGATGTGTATAAAGTTTTTTTTTTTAATCTATTAGTATAAGGTTAGGCCAGTGGTTCCCAAACTGTGTGCCTAGGCACCCTGGGGTGCCTCAGGACACTTGCAGGGGTGCCTTGGGTTTGTGGACCAAGATCAGTTCATAGTATTTATGGTCAATGTACCAGGCAAAACCAGTGCTTGTGGCTGCCAATCATAACATATGTGGACAAACAGAAGCAAAACCTGTCCCTCACCAGATAACCTTGACGGGAAACGGTCATCTATTAGAATGAACTTAGGTCTACAGTCATTAGGTCGACCCCACTAGGTCGACTGGCAGGAAGGTCGACCTGACTTAAGGTTGACATTGGCCAAGGTCGACATGACTTAAGGTCGAATTTGCATAAAGGTCGACGTGAGGAAGGTCGACTGGTCATAAGGTCGACATGGGGTTTTTCACAGTTTTTTGAGCCGACGTGCCGACAGGCGGTATTTCATGCCCTACCATCCACTAGGGCGTGGAGGAGGTTATTAAAGCTGTGGCGAGCGAAGCGAGCCACCGTGCCCGAAGCATGCGAGGGTCCGATTCTCATTGCCAACTGTGTCCATGTCGACTGTGTCGACATTCGGATAAAAAACAGTGAAAAACCCATGTCGACCTTATGACCAGTCGACCTTCCCCATGTCGACCTTTATGCAAATTCGACCTTAACTCATGTTGACCTTGGCCCATGTCGACCTTAAATCAGGTCGACCTTCCTGCCAGTCGACCTAGTGGTGTCGACCTAATGACTGTAGACCTAAGTTCATTCTGACAGATGTACCGATTCCGGGTGCCTTAAAAATATTTTGATGCTCTAGGGCAGGCATGTCCAACGTTGGCCCTCCAGATGTTTTGAAACTACACATCCCAGCATGCTTTGCCACAGTGTTGCTATTAGAGAATGCTAAAACTATTGCAAAGCATGCTGGGATGTGTAGTTTCAAAACATCTGGAGGGCCAACGTTGGACATGCCTGCTCTAGGGTGCCGTGATTCAAAAAAGTTTAGGAACCACTGGGTTAGGCATTTTTTTTTATGTTTTAATTATTCCATATACATTATTCCAGTGGTTCCTAGATGCAATCCTGAAAGCAAGCAACTTAAGTAGATCCATACTTGGCCATGGACAGATTAACAATGGGGTGGATATAGCTGCAGCTCCAGGCCTCCACATAGAAATAGGTCCATCATCATGACAGCAATATTTATTTATTAACAGTTTCTTATATAGCGCATACATGTTCCGCAGCGCTTTACAGAGAATATTTGAACAATAACATCAGTACCTGCCCCAGTGGAGCTTACAAACTATATTCCCTACCACATGTACACGCACACACAGACACAGACAATCTAGGGTTAATTTGTTGGGAGCCAATTAACCTAACAATATATATTTTTGGATTGTGGGAGGAAACCGGAGTACCCAGAGGAAACCCACGCAAGTATGGGGAGAATATACAAACTCCGCAGTTAGGGCCATGTTGGGAATTGAACATGTGACCTCAGTACTGTGAGGCAGTAATGCTATAAACATGCTGCCCCCAAGCGGCATGATGATCACCACCAGACAGACAACAGTTGGCCACATGGCTAGGCCACAAATCATAAGTATTAAAATTAAAGGCACTTGTGTAGTTTCACGGCGGCAGGCTACGCTACGTTTTCAGCGTAGGCTAAGCTACGTTGTCAGTGTAGCCCAACGGCTGCCTAACGCAGTCAGCGTAGTGTCCCCGCGGCAGCCCTGTGTAGTCTGCGTAGTGTACCCATCAGGCAACTTAGTCACTGTACTGTCCCCGCGAGCTGCAGCTCTGTCCCCGGCGTCCCTGGCAAGCCTAGTGAGTGCCTCTCACACAGCACCAGTAACCGCCAGATCCCCTGCGCTGGCGAACGCCGGTGGAGAGGCGATCATGTGGGCACCTGCGGAGAGGTGCTTTATCTGTCTGAGATGCACGAGCGTCTCAGACGCTTGTGCGTCTCAGTAAATCTTGCGGCAGGGTATGGCAACCCTGCCCTCATCCGCTTCAGGGAGACGGACAGGGTTAGGGGTTCGGTAGCGCGTGCGTATCATGCACAATAAAGGACGCATTTGCCAGTGCTCCATGTTACATACTGGCAAATGCCTCCATTTCAAACCCCCACTATCCACGCCAGCCCGAAGTGTGGCGAGCATACGCGGTACGTGTCCTCCTCTGACCTGTTCATACCACCACTATCCACGTTGCCGTGGAGTTGACTTTATAAAGTGTAGCGAGCGCAGTGTATTCCACGTCCCCTCACGGGGCTCGACAAGCTTCGGGCTCGCCACATTTTATATAATCAACTCCACGCCAACGTGGATAGTATGGGTATGAACAGGGCGTTAGGACGCATACCGCGTCCGCTCTTCACGCTTCGGACAGACGTGGATAGTGGGGGTGTTTCAGGAACACATTCACACCGGTCATGTCAGGCAGGTTAAAATGGTCAATGGTTCCCACACAATGTAATAAGCGCTGACTAACTACACTAACTGACTACGCTAACTACGTAAACTCCGGCTAGCCGCGAACAGATGGAAACACGGCGCTGATACTGAAAGGGACGTCTGACTGACTACGCTAACTACGTAAGTTCCGGCTAGCCGAGAACGGGCGGGAACACTGATACTGACAGGGACGCTGACCGCGGGAACTCTACGCTGATTCTGACAGGGACGCTATGCTGACTATGTTACTGCCGCCGTGAAACTAAACAAGTACCAAATTATATTCCAATTTTAAATATTTATGCAATTTTTGTATTTTTATATATTTAGGGAAAGATTGGGGCTTATAATGTATGGGTTCTACATGCCTTATTTGCATTGGCCTCACCAGGATTGGTGTAGGTTTTGGATAATAACTTCTATGGGTTGTGTATGCCACCCTGACAAGGTACCAGACGAGGCAGCCATCTTGGGTGCACTGCGTAGGATTACCATGGGTGATTGGAGAATACAGTAGGGTCCCAACAAAAACCGTCAGGTCCATGTCCACGCACAAATGTACCAGATGAGGCAACCTTGTGGGCGCAATATGCAGGTTACAATGTGGGAGGTGAGCCATACAAGTTCCCACTCCTATATGGGAAAACAGACATTTGTGTAGTAGTAGGATATACCCTGTATGGATCCACATGAAGCACATCATACCCACAGAGGAACCATCTGAGGCAACCATCTGGGTTGCACTGTGTAGGTTGTGCAATCAGTGGAGGTACACATTACAGGGATAGCACACGGTGGGGTGGTATTACACTGAGAAAAAAAAGCACAAGATAATCACACATTTACAGTGAAGCAGAAGAAGGGGGAACATTTGTGCTATTTGTGCATTGTCACTATTTTGATAAAATTATGTGTCCTGGTCTCACGGAAGCACTACAGGTACCGGGTGTGAGAAAGTGAGGAGCACAGTCCGCAGCAAATGTTCCTACTGATGCTGGCACTGGGGATCTCCCCCACAGCCCACTGCTCACCATGAGGGGTGAGCCCAGGGGTAGTCCTAATATTGTCAGGTGGAGGGGTGGTAGGCTTGGTCCTGGTGTTCTTATGGTCCACACAAAGATCCTAAATGTTGTGGTTGTATCGTAGTCCTTCTGTAGTAATGTTGGCTTGTTGTTTGTTTGCTTTCTGTCTTTCTTTTGTTTTAACGTTGGTATAACACTGCTATTGATTTTATGCTGACCCTTTATAATTAGACAACCTTGCGTCCAAACCTAAACTGAATAAATAAGGTCATACAAACTTGTATTCATCCTGATTACATTCCCCACCAAGCAAACCTCCCCCTCTAGCAAAAAGTGTTAATCAAATCTAACAAATGTAAGGTCAGTGGGGATGATTCAGGACCAATCACTAAGCAGGGGTCGTTCCTTGCTTATTGAGCGCCTTAACACTGCCCGCTGCCTGGCCGAATGCCCCCCACTGTCAGATCCCCTCGGTAACATGCGAGGGGATGTATGCGAACATATCCCCACACATGTAGCCGACCATCGAATGATTTCTGCCCTCACCGGAAATAAAGGTCAGTCTAAACGGACTGTTATTTCCTTCTCAGTCTGCGAAGTCATGTGACAGGAGCTGCTTGCCCCCCACAGGCATCGTCCCGAATGCGTTCCCAGGGGAACGCCCAGCGTTTTCATGGGGATGCCCATAAATCGCTGGGCGTTCCCCTGCCCTGGCCCCCCATCCCTACCTGTGGGAACATCTTGGCAACTGTGATATTCGCCAAAGGTGTTCCCACAGCGGCCCTGCACAGCCACATGTGTATAATCTCCCATACACATGCGCAGAGCCGCTACTGAATCAGGCAAAAAATATAAAGCCACTATAACAGCTTTTTAAAATTTTATCTATGCAATGTAATCCCTGATATGTAATTAAAAACACACTTCACATAAATCCAATGATGGCAGTAGTTGGTCAAATGTACATAATAATATATTAGTAGCTGCGATAGTCTGCAGTAGTGTTCTGAATAGGAGTTCTATAAAAAATGGGATGTTGCTATGGGCAACCAATCAGATTTTATCTATGTTCTTCAAGTAGGTGCTATACAAATACATTTATTCTGATTGGTTGCATTGGGCAACAACCCATATTAAATCAGGGTTGCTGACTTTATTATCCCGGAGAGGAGAGTTTCAGCAGCCGCTCAGGGGGCGGGGCTTACGAGTGCCATCACTAAGCCCCGCCCACATGATGGTAAACCAGCAATTTCACGGATCTCCGTGGAGGGGACGGGGCTAAAATGACGCGATTGTGCCGTTTTTAGCTCCGCCCCCTCCTCTGAGACCCGAGGATTGCGGCATATTAATGTCGGGTTGTCCACCCTTCCGGGGGGCCGGGAGGGGGACCCGATTTTCGGGAGACTCCCGGAAATTCCGGGAGGGTCGGCAACCCGGTATTAAATAGAAATGTTATCTTAGTAAATAAACCCCTATAAGAGTCCGATGTGTCAGTACCTGCTTATAACGTCCGCACATAGGAACTACAGAATACCTCCCACCTGGCTGGTCACATTGGATAGCACCTGGACAGCACATATCTGCTATCATATTTTTGAACATGAATTTTACAGTGGGCGACTTTGAGCTGAAAGACACTCAAAACAGCAAGTTTGAGCGGCTTTCATCTCAAAGCCGCCCAATGTGTATGGCCCGGTAATGAGCGGTGATCGCTGCTGCGCGCATTATCACCAGGAAAGCCGTTCATCTGCTGGTATTACCAGCAAATGAGCAGCTTTGAGGATGGCTTTGCAGCTAAAGTGACAGAATTAACCCCTTCCCGACATTTGACGTACATTTACGTCATGGTCGGGAAGTACTTCCCGACACATGGCATAAATGTACGTCATGGTTTCTAACTGTCACTGCGTCTATAGACGCAGTGACAGTTAGGTGATGTCTGCTGTCCCTGACAGCAGACATCCCCCCTCGCCGCCCAGGGGGGGCAGGGGTGCCCCCCCCGGTCGGCGATCGCTGTGATTGGCTGTTCAAATCTGAACAGCCATTCACAGCGTTTCCTGTGTTTTCGGCGGCTAAGCCGCTCGGTAACACAGGGATCGGTGGTGATCGGTGCTGACAAGTACAGCACCGATCACCACCGATGTGCAGCCCCCCCCTCCCACCCGCCGGGCACTCACCCGGCGGCAGCAGCAGCAGCTCCCCCGGCTCCCCCGGCAGCTCAGCGCAGCAGCGCTGCCCTCCTCCCTCCTCCCCCCTCCCCCCGCAGCAGCAGCAGCATCAAGCTGCACAAAAATAAAATGTGGCATGAATGAATGAATAAATATATATATATATATATATATATACACACACATATATATATATATATGTGTGTGTATATATATGTATATATATATATATATATATATATATATACACACACATACATATATATATATATATATATATATATATATGTGTGTGTGTGTGTGTGTATATGTATATATATATATATATATATATATGTATATATATATATATACATACACACATATATATATATATATATATATATATATAGATATTCCCGCGACATATGATGTATATATACGTCATGGTCGGGAGGTACTTCCCGACCGAAGACGTATATATACGTCATGGTTTTAAACTGTCACCGCGTCTATAGACGCGGTGACAGTTTGGAGAGGTCTGCTGTCCCTGACAGCAGACATCCCCCCTCGCGGCGATCGCTGCGATTGGCTGTTCAAATGTGAACAGCCAATTGCAGCGTTTTCTGTGTTACCGGCGGCTAAGCCGCTCGGTAACACAGTGATCGGTGGTGATCGGTGCTGTTAAGTACAGCACCGATCACCACCGATCGCCAGCCCCCCCATCCCACCCGGCAGCCCCCCCTCCCTCCCACCCACCCGGCTGCCGCAGCGCCAGCACCCCTCCCAACCCCCCACCAGCCGCAGCGCCAGCCCCCCTCCCAAAGCTGGTGACCAAAATGGGGTCACATGTGGGGGGGTTCCACTGTATTGGTGCTTCGGGGGTCTTGCTAATGCGACATAGCACCCACCATTCATTCCACCACCAAATATCACTCCTTCCCTTCTGAGTCCTGCCATGCACCCAACTGGTATTTTTTGGTCACATGTAAGGCATTGCCGTACTCGGGAGAAATTGGGGCACAGATTTTGGGGTGCTATGTCTCCTTCATTCCTTGTGAAAATGAAAAATTTTGAGCCAGATCTTCATTTTTGTGTAAAAAATTACATTTTTTTACACAAAAATGCAGATCTGGCTCAAAATTTTTCATTTTCACAAGGAATGAAGGAGACAAAGCACCCCAAAATCTGTGCCCCAATTTCTCCCGAGTACGGCAATGCCTCACATGTGACCAAAAAATACCAGTTGGGTGCATGGCAGGACTCAGAAGGGAAGGAGTGATTTTTGGATTTTGCAGCACAGATTCTGGTTGAATGACCCCTGAAGCACCCATACAGTGGAACCCCCCCACAAGTGACCCCATTTTAAAAACTACACCCTTCAGGGAATTCATCAGGGGGTATAGTGTACATTTCAAACCCCCAGGGGTTTCACCAATTTTGATACAACTGAGCTGTGAAAATGAAAAATTAAATTTTTTCATTTTCACAGTCCAGTTGTATCAAAATTGGTGAAACCCCTGGGGGTTTGAAATGTACACTATACCCCTAAATGAATTCCCTGAAGGGTGTAGTTTGCAAAATGGGGTGACTTGTGGGGGAGGTTTCTAACTTTTAGCACTTATGGTGCCTAGAAACCTACATGGTGCCTAAAAAAAAATCTCATAAAAAGGAGGCTCCAAAATCAAGTAGGTGCTCCTTCTATTATGAAGCCTGTGGTTTGGTCACCGTGCACACTAGGGCCACATATAGGATATTTATGAAAACAAAAGAATTGGGGGAATCAATTTTTAGTCACATTTCTCTAGTAAAATCTACTGTATTCGTTAGAAAAATGTATTAAAATTGAAACTCTGCAAAAAAAAAGAAATTTTGAAATTTCACCGACACTTTGTTTTAATTCCTGTGAAACACATAAAGGGTTAACAAACTTCCAAAATGCTGTTTTGAATACTGTGAGGGGTGCAGTTTTTGAAATGGCATCATTTATGGGGGTGTCTCACATACAAGTCCCTCAAAGTCACATCAGAACTGAACTGGTCCCTAAAAAAATCAGTGTTTGAAATTTTCTTGAAAATTTGAGAATTTGCTATTCATATTTGAAGCCTCCTAGTGTCCAAAAAAATGAAAAGGAAGTTGAAATAATGATGGAAACATAAAGTAGACATATGGTCTATGTTAGTTATTAACTATTTTGAGTGGTATGTTTATTTGTCTCACAAGCAGAAAATGTGACATTTTGCAAATTGCTAAATTTTCCATTTTTTCACGACATTTTGGTATTTTTCACAAAAAAACACAGACTGTATCGACCCAAATTTACCACTAATTTGAAGTACAATGTGTCACGAGAAAACAATCTCAAAATCACTGGGATAAGTAAAAGCAAAAAAAAGTTATCCCCACTTAAGTGAAACATGTCAGATTTGAAAAAAATGGCTCTGTCAGGAACGCAAAAACTGGCTCTGTCAGGAAGGGGTTAAAAACCTTCACCAATTTTAGAACAAGATATTGTACATAGACATTGGTCACATCAAGCGATACCACAAAAGATGTAAAGATATAGATCCCTTCTTATATGGGAATTATTTTTGTCTCTATATGCTATTGAAGGGACCCGAAGTTTTTCTGTAAAATCTTAAACAGAAAACAACCATAGTGCAGATGGTGTAAACCTCTACAAACAAAGGGTATCTGAGAACCACAGGATTCCCTTTGTTTGGAGAGGTTTATTCATGCAGGACCATCAGTGTCCATAATGCTGTTGAAATACTTGGATCCATGTAAATGCATTTATTGACTATTAAATAGGCATGGGTTAAACCATCTGCGCTATGTTTTTTTGTTTTTTAGAGAAAAAAATCTGGACCCTTGAATATCATATAGAGCAAAAATTATTCCCATGTAAGAAGGGATCTATATCTTTACATCTTGATGTGACCAATTTCTATGTAAAATGCTTCTAAATCATGTAGTAAACCGTAATAATTGAAAAGAGAGAGAGAGAGAGAGAGAGAGAGAGGGGGGGGGGGGGGGGCTATGTAGTTAGCCTTATGGTGTGTACACACGGTTCAATGTGCCTTAAGATGCGATCCACGATCGGATCAGGATCGGATCGCAAGGCACATCCGATTTGCATACAATCTTGACTATATAGTGCAGATCTGCACTATATAGTCAAGGCAGCCAAGACTTTCTGGCTTGCGATACGTGAACGCGCATCGGGATCGGATCGGGATTGCAAGGGTTAAAACCCTTGCGATCTGCATCCGATTCTGATCCAATGCCGATCCGATGTTGACTATATCATCAACATCGGAAAGTAAATCGGACTGTGTGTACACACTATTAGAGTGAGATAAAGTGGTTGCAGTACCAACCAACTAGAGAAAGAGTACCAACCAACGGTAAAATGGCACTTAGAATGTGACTGGATGATACGGTAAATAGACCCCATCAGCTCATAGCAACCATGTTACTGGCTGTGTTTAAAAAATTACAGGAGCTGATTGGTTGGTATTTTGTCTCTCTCTCTGAGTTTAGATGAAGCACTTCATTAACTTTTTACTTTTAAAACAAAATATGATACATCATAATCACACAAATATTTTTTTAGCAGTCCATGTGGTGTACCAGAGAAAACACTTTATTAATACTTCACTTTAATCACTTTTTATGTGTTTTTTTTTTTTTAACAACCACAACCCTTATAAATTTTGCTGTTTTGATGTCACGGAAGATTAAAATTATATTTTGTTTCAATACATTCCCTTATATAGATGCTACTTAGCTTCCTGGAAATGTGTATTTTACTTTTTTCTAATAACATGTTATTTAAGTGTTCTATATGTAATATAACATTTTATTTTCCAGTTGAAAGCTCCCACTTAACCTAAATGACATGATAAATCAACATGAAAACACATGCAGTAACATACACATAAGTAAGTAAGTTTTTATACCCTGAGGCAAGACAGTTGTTCTAGGTAACCATATCAAATATATCATAACAACTGCTCTGCAGGCAACCATTTTAGGCTCTGGAATCTTCCTTATAGTGGCCTGTCATTATGGAGTGTGACATTTTTACCACTGATAAGATCAAGATCCAGAAATACTGTAGCTTCAGCGATGTTAATGAATATTACTAAAATCAGTTTTGTATAAGGTGCTTTTTATTTTAGGTGTTAAATGGGTACTTGTTTCCTAGCACAGCGCCCACCATATTCAGTCGTATGGCATTGTATTCAATTTAAAATTGTATACCATTGTATATGGCATACAATGGCATACAATGCAATGTGATTTTAAATTGTATAAGCACCCATATGGGTTTTTTCAATGTTAAATGGCCCCCTATATGATTTTTAATTGTATAAGCACCTTAATAGGTGCTTACAATGTTAAATGCACCTCCACTATCAACGCCAACCCGAAGCGTGGCGAGCGCAGCGAGCCCGCGAGGGGCGGCGGTACGCGTCCTCCGACCTTTTCATACCCCCACTACCCACGTCGGCGTGGAGTTGATTTTATATAGTGTGGCGAGCACAGCAAGCCACCGAGCCCAAAGCGAGCCCCGCGAGGGGACGCGCATTACTTCACATGTATTCCGCATCGCCTCGCTGCGCTCGCCACACTATATAAAATCAACTCCACGCCGACCTAGATAGTGGGGGTATGAAAAGGTCGGAGGACGCGTACCGCCGCCCCTCGCGGGCTTGCTGCGCTCGCCACTCTTCGGGTTGGCGTTGATAGTACAGGTGGCGTGGGGGTGCTTTTAACATTGTAAGCACCGTTTACGGTGTTTATACAATTATTTATCTTATAGGGGGCACATTTAACATTGAAAACACCCATTAGGGTGCTTATACAATTTAAAAATCGTATACCATTGTATATGCCATACAATGGCATACAATTCGATGGTATACAATTTAAAATTGTATAACATCGGCTAACATTGCATCGCATTGCATACCATCGTATGCCTTATGGTATGCGATGCGATGGGCGCCGTGCTAGGAAACAAGTACCGTTAAATGTTATGCTGCCCATACACTTATGCGATCGGATTCGATGCAACATCGAAGTGCGATGTCCATCGAACCCGATCTCATCTTGTGGTGCAAAAAGTGCCCCCGTATAGCACCCGATGTCGCAAGCCATCTTGAGATGGCACATCCGTACTAGAAGAGGGCGGGCAGAGGGCGGCGTTGTAGTGTAGCACTAGAAGTAGCGCTAGCAGGCAACTGAAAGAGCTCAGCCAGAGGGCTGCCCAGTGTTATAAACACTTCTGCCGCCTCCGCTGACCTCCGCTGCCCGCTAGCACTACTATGGCTGCAGAAGTGTTTAAGACACTGGACAGCCCTCTGATTGGCTGAGCTACTTCTAGCACTACGATACAATGCCACCCTCTGCCCACCCTCTCTCACGCCACCAGCAGTCCGTCCGGCCCCCTCTCCCCAAACCGCACACAGCTAAAAGCGTTCCCTCCGCCCTACACCCATGGATTGCATTCGAACGATCGCATGTGGTTAAAAACCACATGCAATCGCTCCTGCAATTTAATTGATATTAAGTGCAGCATATAAGCTCTATCGACACGACCATCGATGGCGTGCCTGCTCATCGTGTCGAAACGTCCCTTAAAAATGCACACAATTATTCGATTTATTGGTCAGATGAGGTCGAAATCGAATGATTGCATTTGCATAATATATCTTACAAGTGTATGGGCAGCATTATAAAGTGTAGCAAATAATATCTGTGAATCTCTCTCTAGGTCAATTACATTCTGCCCCTGTGCTCTAAAGTCAGTTCAATTAAGCACGATATAAATAGTGCTGTAGCGATTCAGTTGAGCGTGATGTTGAAGCATGACAGTTCTTGCTCCTTAAGCTGGGTGTTTAGTTGCAAGGCTGAAGTATTCAACTTAAGTGCATGCTGGAAAGCTGTTTACATTGCGCTAAAGGCATAAAACAGCATTGCGGCACTAATTTATTTGGACCAGGAGGGGTGTGAGAAGAATTTTTCTGGTCAGCATAACAACATGTTCAATTGTATATCTCCGGAATCTCCTTCCTGGTGTGATTCATACTGCGCTGATTAAATTTGCCCCTATGTGTTTCTTTCTTACTGTTTGGAACACACCATTATTATGTGCTACTCTTACATACAACAGATATGACTCCATTAAATACAGACAGACGATAATAAACTCTATGTCCGTTAGTCAAAAGCAGTTTCATGGTTACTACAGAATATACTGTAATAACAAGAATATATAAGTTGTGCCAGGCATCCACGCACCTGGCACTAAATCGGCATTTCCAGGTTGAGAGGAATATTGAGGATCACATCTTCATCAGGAGGACATCTAGAGGTGGGACAGAGGGTCTCAGTCAGTACATACTATACAAATCTCAGTACTGCTTTTGATAGCAGCTACTCCGTAAACACAGATTTTGATGGTTCAGATGTCAGCTGTTTGACTGATTTACCATCGGTAACTTCAGATGAATTTGAGTGTACATATCAGTACACTATCGATAGATTTCTATGGTGAACGGCTCATTTAATAATAACATTCGAACTGCTGAATTCGGCTATGAATTCAGCAGAAAATCTGAATGGAAAATAATACTAATTTTCTATTTAAGTTTAGCTGAAGCCTGCACGGAAAAAAAAACTGCGTGGGGGCCATATTGATCATATATTGCCCCCACATATCAGCGTGCTATCCTAAAAATGGCAGCGCTGATAATAATGCTTATAGCACACTTCATCTCCCTTCTCCCCCATTATGACCCTTTATACATTTAACCCCTCAATACATTTACCTCTGGCAACCTTAAGTAATAGCCTGTGAGATGCAGCTACAGGTGTGATTCTGAGAGTTAGCAGATATTTTCAATGTGGCATTCATTTAAACAGCAAACCTAGGTTGGTTTTGCCTTTTGAACCATTGCTGCTTAAAACACTAGCTAACTCACTGCAATCCTGGCCCTGTGCCTGCATTTTGCATAAGGCCCTGCATGTTAATAATAGAGGGATTATTGGTAATGGAAGAACAATATGTGTGTACTATATAAATAACTGGTAATAATAAATAATAACAAAAGAGGATACCTAAGGAAAGTTAGATTAGACTAGATGCAAGAATGATGGGGATAAAACTTGCACTTTTATTATGTATGCTATTACCAGATAAAGTGGTCAACTCTCTGACACATGTCTGAAATCTTAATCCCTTTTGAGGCTGAGAAAAGATTTCTAAACATTGTAATCAATTCTCTCCATGTCAATGGAATGAAACATACCCACATTTCTTCACTTTTCATTGTACAGCTAAACTAATAAACACAGGTATACATACGTGGGCTTGCCAAGCAGCAGGTCTTTACAGAGTTTGTCAGTCTCTTCTTTCCAAGATTTACGAAGGGAGTCTGCTTTTTCTAGCAAGTCTAAGACCTCGTTCTGAAGGTCCACAACCATCTGCAGAAAGAGGTTATCCGAGGGAATCATCATAAGGTTGTTGTCAACTTTTTGTCAAGCCAGAAAAACAGATGACAGGATATACCTGTTTCTTTGGGATACATATGGATGACTGGTGGTCAGGAGGCTGACTGTCAGAAGACCGACATCGGCATCCCAAAGGAGGGTATACTTAGCCTGTTGCAGCCTCCCCCATCCCTTCCTGCCCGCAGCCTGGCCTCAACCTATCCACTAGTGGCTAAACCTAACCTCCACACACAATGCCTAGCCTAACCCCACTAAGTTCCTAACCCTAAACCTCCCGCAACTTAACCCAGCCTTCCCCTCTGTGCAGCCTAACCCTAAGCCCCCTCCCCCAAGTGCTTAAACCTAACCCCCCTCCCCGGCCTGACCCTACTACGCCCCGCATACTCGCCGATCGGGATTCCGGCTATGGTAGTCTAGCGTCGGCATCCTGATCTTTCTGAGATCTGGTGCTGGTCTTCTGAAGCAAGTTGGGATGCTGGGGTCAGCATCCTGTTTCTCTGTCTTTGTGAGAGTTTCATAATTATTTATCTTTTTGTTGCCACAAAACACTTCTCTTCTGGCTCCCTTATCACTGCTTCATACATCTACCCCTCTGTTTGCTATATGTAATGAGGTAAAACACAGGAAATAGCACATCACATTGCATTTAATGTTACAGAAACTACTGGAAATGTGAGAATTCCATGTGTTTTTTTCTTTATACCATTTGTGTGATATGTCAAAATCAAAATAGTATTTAAAAAAGTAAATAACATTACGGCATTTTTCAGCAATTGCGTGTATACGCAATTTACGTATGCATGTGCTTTGAGTGGCGCAATACAGTACACTTTGCATATATTTTGCTGAGAATGCGCATTACAATATAATATGTTTATGTTTATATATATATATTATTTACTTAATGTAAATCAACCTTTTGACCATGTTGACCTTATTCAAGTGTCGACATTATGTCTGTCGACCGCATAACCTGAGCAAATACTGTAGGTGTACCAATGGGCTTATTCCATATTTAGTAAGGAACCTGTACAAATCCTCCCCTTGGTCCATGCAAACTTCACACATCACACATTTTGGGAAAACAAAGCACACTTGCAGAAATGTGAGTCACACCGCAGCTTCAATGCCAACTTTGTGCTACACCTCAGCTATTCTGCACTTCGTAAATGATCTCCACTTAGTGATACAGACTCCACTTTGACGCATTTAACCCCTTCCCGCCGCAGCCTGTTTTTGCCTTCCTGACAGAGCCCTTTTTTTCAAATCTGACAGGTATCACTTAAGTGGGGATAACTTTTTTTTGCTTTTACTTATCCCAGTGATTTTGAGATTGTTTTCTCGTGACACATTGTACTTCAAGTTAGTGGTAAATTTGGGTCGATACAGTCTGTGTTTTTTTGTGAAAAATACCAAAATGTAAAAAAAAATTTTTTTCAAAATGTTACATTTTCTGCTTGTGAGACAAATAATCATACCACTCAAAATAGTTAATAACTAACATAGACCATATGTCTACTTTATGTTTCCATCATTATTTCAACCTCCTTTTAATTTTTTTGGACACTAGGAGGCTTAAAATATGAATAGCAAATTCTCAAATTTTCAACCAGTTCAGTTCTGATGTGACTTTTAGGGACTTGTATGTGAGACACCCCCATAATTGATGCCATTTCAAAAACTGCACCCCTCACAGTATTCAAAACAGCATTTTGGAAGTTTGTTAACCCTTTAGGTGTTTCACAGGAATTAAAACAAAGTGTAGGTGAAATTTCAAAATTTCATTTTTTTTGCAGATTTTCAATTTTAATACATTTTTCTAAGGAACACAGTAGATTTTACTAGAGAAATGTGACTAAAAATTGATTCCCCCAATTCTTTTGTTTTCATAAATATCCTATATGTGGCCCTAGTGTGCACGTTGACCAAACCACAGGCTTCATAATAGAAGGAGCACCTACTTGATTTTGGAGCCTCCTTTTTATGAGATTATTTTTTAGGCACCATGTAGGTTTCTAGGCACCATAAGATGCTAAAAGTTAGAAACCCCCCCACAAGTGACCCCATTTTGCAAACTACACCCCTCAGGGAATTCATCTAGGGGTATAGTGTACATTTCAAACCCCCAGGGGTTTCATCAATTGTGGTACAACTGGGCTGTGAAAATGAAAAATTAAATATTTTACACAAAAATGCAGTTCTGGCTCAAAATTTTTCATTTTCACAAGGAATGAAGGAGACAAAGCACCCCAAAATCTGTGCCCCAATTTCTCCCGAGTACGGCAATGCCTCACTTGTGACCAAAAAATACCATTTGGGTGCATGGCAGGACTCAGAAGGGAAGGAGTGATATTTGGATTTTGCAGCACAGATTCTGGTGGAATGTTGGTGGGTGCTATGTCGCATTAGCAAGACCCCCGAAGCACCAATACAGTGGAACCCCCCCACAAGTGACCCCATTTTGCAAACTACACCCCTCAGGGAATTCAACTAGGGGTATAGTGTACATTTCAAACCCCCAGGGGTTTCACCAATTGTGGTACAACTGGGCAGTGAAAATGAAAAATTAAATTTTTTACACAAAAATGCAGTTCTGGCTCAAAATTTTTCATTTTCACAAGGAATGAAGGAGACAAAGCACCCCAAAATCTGTGCCCCAATTTCTCCCGAGTACGGCAATGCCTCACATGTGACCAAAAAATACCATTTGGGTGCATGGCAGGACTCAGAAGGGAAGGAGTGATATTTGGATTTTGCAGCACAGATTCTGGTGGAATGTTGGTGGGTGCTATGTCGCATTAGCAAGACCCCCGAAGCACCAATACAGTGGAACCCCCCCACAAGTGACCCCATTTTGCAAACTACACCCCTCAGGGAATTCAACTAGGGGTATAGTGTACATTTAAAACCCCCAGGGGTTTCACCAATTGTGGTACAACTGGGCAGTGAAAATGAAAAATTAAATTTTTTTACACAAAAATGCAGTTCTGGCTCAAAATTTTTCATTTTCACAAGGAATGAAGGAGACAAAGCACCCCAAAATCTGTGCCCCAATTTCTTCCGAGTACGGCAATGCCTCACATGTGACCAAAAAATACCATTTGGGTGCATGGCAGGACTCAGAAGGGAAGGAGTGATATTTGGATTTTGCAGCACAGATTCTGGTGGAATGTTGGTGGGTGCTATGTCGCATTAGCAAGACCCCCGAAGCACCAATACAGTGGAACCCCCCCACAAGTGACCCCATTTTGCAAACTACACCCCTCAGGGAATTCAACTAGGGGTATAGTGTACATTTCAAACCCCCAGGGGTTTCACCAATTGTGGTACAACTGGGCAGTGCAGATGAAAAATTAAATTTTTTTACACAAAAATGCAGTTCCGGCTCAAAATTTTTAATTTTCACAAGGAATGAAGGAGACAAAGCACCCCAAAATCTGTGCCCCAATTTCTCCCGAGTATGGCAATGCCTCATATGTGACCAAAAAATACCAGTTGGGTGCATGGCAGGACTCAGAAGGGAAGGAGTGATTTTTGGATTTTGCAGCTCAGATTCTGGTGGAATGAATGGTGGGTGCTATGTGGCATTAGCAAGACCCCCGAAGCACGGTGAAATGATGAACCTAATAATCCATAGATGTGTGGTATATTTTAAAACACTCCTTTATACATAGGCCGGGTTTGTCGGGGCAAGTTTCACAGTGGAAAATAGTATCCTTTCTTATTCCCTTTTTATAGCAAACTTTGCACCTTTTTTGTGTCCTGACCTTTTTTGCAGTGGAGGGGATTTCGTTAGGAAAATGCTGCCATGGTACAATACGGGGGCCAGTACTAGAAGTACTGGGGCCCTCTGCCTGCTGGTTCCCAAATATTAGGCCCTTTATGACTTCCTCTTGAAAGTGCATAAATGTCCCCCTCTGGCTGGTAGAACGGAATAGCACGTAAGCGTTATACAGTGCCATCTGGATGATATACACGGCCAGCTTCTTGTACCAGATTTTTGTTTTCCGCAGGGCACTGTACGGCTTCAGTACCTGATCTGAAAGATCCACTCCGCCCATGTACTTATTGTAATCTAGGATACAATTAGGTTTTGAGGTGTGGGTACTGGTACCTCGTACAGGGACGGAGGTGGTACTGTCTCCATGAATTGTTGTCAGTATAAGGACATCCCTCTTGTCCTTATATTTGACCAACAACATATTTTCGGTGGATTGTGCCCTGCTTTCACCCCTTCTCAGTACTTGGGCAATGTGCGTTTTTGGGAGGCCTCTTTGGTTCTTGCGCACAGTACCGCAAGCTGCTGTACCTCTTGAACCAAGGGCCTTAAACAGGGGGATGCTAGTGTAAAAGTTATCCACATAGAGGTGATAACCTTTATCCAGGAAGGGGTGCACTAAATCCCAGACAATTTTTCCACTAACACCTACGAGGGAGGGGGGGCATGCTGGCGGTTCAATTCTTGAATCCTTCCCTTCATATACCCTAAACCTGTGGGTGTACCCTGAGGTGCTTTCACACAGTTTATACATTTTTATGCCATACCTTGCCCTCTTACTGGGAAGGTACTGGCGGAATTTAACCCTTCCTTTAAAATGTATAAGGGACTCGTCGATACAAATAAATTTTTTAGGGATGTACATCTCTGCAAATTTGGCACTGAAATGATCAATGACCGGCCTGACTTTGAATAGCCGGTCAAAGGTGGGATCATCTCTGGGTGGGCACTGTGCATTATCGGTGTAATGTAAAAATTTAAGGATTGTCTCAAAACGAGTCCGAGTCATGGCCATACGGTAAAGTGGGGTGCTGTACAGAAAATCTGTACTCCAATATTGCCTAATTTCTGGCTTTTTTACTATGCCCATATGTAACACCAGACCCCAAAACGTCATAATCTCTACTGCATCTACAGGGGTCCACCTAGCAAATGATGACGTGGGGTTTTGAGCAATAAACTGCTGGGCATATAAATTACTTTGGTCCACCATTAAATTTATAAAATCATCAGAGAAAAATAATTTTAAAAAGTCAATTTCTCTGAGACCTGTTGAATCAAATTGGATTCCTGGGATGGCCAAAAACTCAGGAACCTGGGGCTCAAAATTGTCTGGTGGTGGGGTCCATACGAGATCAATCATTGGGGGGGGGGGTGTCTCAGCTGCTCTACGGGGGCGTCTTTGAGGGGGTCCCTCATCACTAGAGGAGGAAGAGGAGCTTAAGACGAATCCTTCAAATTCCCCACTTGCATCACTAGCTGTGTCAGAGTCAGAGGCAAGCATGGCATATGCCTCCTCCGCTGAATACATTCTTCTGGATGACTGGGATGACATTTGGGATGACATTTGGGATGCCATTTTTATTTTTGTGTTTCTGTAAGTGTAATGTTTCAACACGTGTATAGTGTAGGGGGGGTACAAACTTTATTTCAACACGGGGGGTATGTAGTGTGTAGTGTGTATGTAGTGCAGAAAAAAAAATACTTTATACAGGAATTTGATCCCAATAAAAAAAAAAAATAAATTAGATCAACCCTGTGGCAAAAATGCTGATCTGTGATGTACGTCACTCAGCAACTTCAAGGCAGCTTTTGGTACAACCTTGAAGGGGTTAAAAAAAAAAAAAAAAAAAGGTCCTGCGCCAAAAATTGAGCACAGATGTTGGTCAGTAACGTCCGTCACTGAACAGCGCTCAAAGGCAACAGGAATTTGATCCAAAAAAAATAGATCAACCCTGTGCCGAAAATGCTGATCAGTGATGTACGTCACTGATCAGCGCTCAGCGGCCACAGGACACCCACAAAAGCAACGTGGGTGTAAAAACAATTTAAAAAAAATAAACCACAGCACTCTCCAAAAAAAAAAAAAATTAAAAAAACTGCAGAAAAAAAATGATATCAACCCTGTGCCAAAAATGCTGTTCAGTGATGTACGTCACTGATCAGCGCTCAGCGGCCACAGGACACCCACAAAAGCAACGTGGGTGTAAAAACAATTTTAAAAAAATAAACCACAGCACTCTCCAAAAAAAAACAATTTAAAAAAACTGCAGAAAAAAAATTATATCAACCCTGTGCCAAAAATGCTGTTCAGTGATGTACGTCACTGATCAGCGCTCAGCGGCCACAGGACACCCACAAAAGCAACGTGGGTGTAAAAACAATTAAAAAAAATATAAACCACAGCACTCTCCAAAAAAAAACAATTTAAAAAAACTGCAGAAAAAAAATTATATCAACCCTGTGCCAAAAATGCTGTTCAGTGATGTACGTCACTGATCAGCGCTCAGCGGCCACAGGATACCCACAAAAGCAACGTGGGTGTAAAAACAAAACCCCACTGCACTCTCAAAAAAAAAAAAACCTGCAGATCAGTGATGCAGTGATGCAACACTGATTAGCAGTGAGGGGCAGCAGGCACACAACTGTGGGTGCAACCTGACAGGGTATATATAAAAAAAAAAACCCTGCACCCCCAAAAAGTTGCTGATCAGTTAATTTATACTGATCAGAACAAAAGGGGGGGCAGCAGGGGGGGCAGCAGTCAGTTGCACAGGCAGCACAACCTTTGGTGCAACTGACAGGTATATATATATAGAAAAAAAACCCTGCACCCCCAAAAAGTTGCTGATCAGCACAGATATACTGATCAGCACAAAAGGGGGGGCAGCAGACACAAAATATAGCACTCTCTATCACTCTCTGTCACTATCTCTCACTATCTCTCACTATCTCTCACTATCTCTCACTATCTCTCACTATCTCTCACTATCTGTCACTATCTGTCACTCTATGACACTGCAGCAGCAGCACACAGGAAGTCACAAGATCCAGGAAGCATCCAGCTGCTGGCAGCACGCTACCAGCGGTGATCAGGTAAGTATCAGGCAAGGATCAGGTCAGTATATCACGACAGATTGGCACGGTGACCGCTCTGCACGCAATTCCAGACCGGAATGGCGTCTGCAGCGCAGTCACCGTTAGTTTAAATCACGCGCCATGGCTGTGATTGGTCCGTCGGTCCAATCACAGCCTTGGGGGCAGGTGGGGTGAGGTGTGGTCATCACTGGTGACCCCCTCACGCCCCCTCACACCCGGCGGTGATTGATCCCTTTGTTACCGAGCGTCTGATTCGCCGGTAACACAGGAAAACGCTGCGATTGGCTGTTCACATTGAACAGCCAATCGCAGCGATCGCCAACGGGGGGGAGGCATCGCCGCCCCCCCTGGGCATGCTGGGACATGTCTGCTGTCAGGGACAGCAGACATGTTTAAACTGTCACCGCATCTATAGACGCGGTGACAGTTTAAAGTCATGACGTATATATATACGTCATGTGTCGGGAAGTACATCCCGGCCATGACGTATATATACGTCAAATGTCGGGAAGGGGTTAAACATACCACAGTATAACATGGCTATAACAATATGGCTACTACGTGTCATGCCACTCACCTGCTGGTATGCATGAATGTCCTGCTTCAACTCCTGGTTCTGGAGATGCATCCTCTTCAATGATAAAGGCAGAGATTCCAATTCTTGCTAAAGATAATAGTTTGGGACCGCAAATAGTGTTATAACTGGGTACACTTTGTTTATTGGGTATTGATAAAATGACACTAGCTGGAAATGACATTTAGTTTACATTTGAGTTAGCTAAAGCAGGTTTTACACTGAACCCTTTATACTATGGTGGTTTTTATTCTAAAAGATATCTGTTCTGGATATATTCATAGGTTTATAAAAATGATCACAATATGTAGTCCTCTAGTCACTTCATATATGTTGGCATTACATGTTTTAAACTATACTAGCATGACTGATTGAGGAGATCAGTGATAATGCCTGATGGATCATTTGGAAAGTAATCAAGACATGGAGTCAGAAGTAATGCTGTGAGAGTCCGGTGGCCCTGTGGCATGCTGACCGAAATCAAGATTTTTTTTTTTTTTTTTTTTATCCTTTGTAGCAAATCTAATCCCCAACCTCAACTTGGGCACATGGAAGGCCCACGGAGTCACCACCTTAGGAGATATATTAGAAGCCCAGACCCTACGTCCATTTACCTCCCTACAGAACCTCTTTCAGATCCCAACATCCGAAAAATTTCATTATTTACAAATCTCACACTGGTGGAGATCCCATTTTCCCACATTCCCCCCTCCCAGCGCCCTATCCCAGAAGGTCCTCTCTAGACCTTTTCTGATGAATACTAGAGGTGATATAACCTTCTGGTATAGGATTCTCATAACCCCTACGGTTTTCTCTAAATCTACTGCGCATATAAAATGGGAAACAGACCTGGGCAAAACTTTTACCCCTACCCAATGGCGCCAGATCTTCACCACCTCCTATAAGATGTCAAGGTGCCTAAACCATACAGAGATGCACGTTAAACTTATCAACCGGTTATATATGACCCCGGACCGCCTACATACTTTCTGGCCGGCCTGCTCGAATAGTTGCTGGAGACGGTGCGGAGGCACGGGCACCATATTCCACATCTTCTGGTCCTGCCCCACAATTCTCCAGTACTGGACAGACGTATTTAACCTAATATCCTCTGTATTTAAAATGAAGGTTGACCCCGACCCCTCCCTCGCTTTATTTCACATCTACCCCCAAGATGTTCCCACAGAGAAGAAACTGGTCCTAGGTCACATACTTATTGCAGCCCGAGCCAATCTGGCCCAGCAGTGGAAACAACCCTCCTCCCCCTCCCTCCTACCGGTAATCTTGAAGACCAATTTCCACTTTAATATGGAAACAAACTTCACCCCATACTCGTCCTCGACTTCCTCCCCCCACATCCGCTGGCTCCCATGGCATGCCTATGTAACGGAGGGAGATGGTGCTAAGTTCTTCCCATCACCCTCTGCATCAGACCCCCGCCAGTTTAGCCTGGTTGAACCTTCAGAGGACTGATGTGCTTGGGGGTATACGCCCCTGACCCCCTCCAAGGGACCCCCCTTGTTTGGAAATGTTTAGTAAAGTTATTTGATTTGATAGCCTGTCTACTCCCCCGTCTGGGAACCTCCATTTGTTGATATTTCTTTTTGATTGTTATAACCTGCAGTGTTCGCTCTGCGTAGCGAAGAAGTATGTTTATTGTGAACCTATGCCCCCCCTGAATACCCCCCCCCCCCAAATGTCCCCCCTTTTCTTTTCTGTACCCCATTTAAAAAAAAATCTGTTACAATAAAAATGTATTGAAGTTAAAAAAAAAAGAAGTTTTTTTTTAAAGGACAGTCCTGTAAATGGCTCCCCTTTTTAAAAACCTAGGAGTTCTTCCATTATCCCGCAGGTTCACCGGACTCGCACCCCATAACATCCAGCCCATTAACTAGTAGAAAAAAGTTTAAAAAGATCTCAACAACATGGACGTTTTGGTAAAATGACATTTATAGACAGAGGTTGGGAAACACTGGTGTCAGTCAGGCATATCTACCTTCCACTAGGAAAGTTCAGCGTTCTAAAGCTGCTGTTCTTCAAATAATGGGATATGCTGCAGTGTTGCTGTCTGCCAACACAACATCTTCTAAATACAGCGATTTCTTACTGGAAAAGCACAACAACTCTTATATATTAGCCCAGATCTGTCATTGTGACTGTGTGTATAAGGCTGGGCGGAGTCATAGAGTGACAGATCGGGGCTAATATCCTATCACCAGCAATTTCCACCTACTCTTTCCCTGTGGCTGTGGTGAGCAAGAGAAGAAGGAGATCCCCTGGCAGTATCCCCAGCCCCCCCCCCCCCTTGATCCCCCGGCTGTATCCCCAGTTTTCACCACGATCCTTCCTCGATCCCCTGGCCACATCCTCAGCCGCATCCCATCCCCCACAATCACCCGGCTCTGGCTACCTGCAGCAATCACCCTGCAGCCAGACAGCCCCCTACCCCTGCAATCACCCGGCACCGCTTACTCCACCCCCAACGATCACCCTGCAGCCAGTGTCCATGTACTTTTTCAGGGTACTGCTGCCTCCTCCAGCTGGGCCCAGGAGAGCCTCTGCTGCCGCCGTGTTCTCACCACCACTATCCATCAAGCCGGAGGGCCTGAACCGCATAGTTACCTACCTGAACAGCTGGGTGCAGACACCTTCCGGAGCGGTGAGATCTCTGTGTCCTTTGATGTCTTGGCCAACCTGGCCACAATACATTACACTGTAATTTACCATGTTACCAATTAAAAAGTTAAAATCAATTGTATTTGTGGTTCTACAAGAACAAAGGGCCTGATTCAGACCTGCTTGCTAGGCTGCGTATATTCGCTGCCTAGCGAGCAGGTAAACGTCGCCCCGCCAAATGAATCCCCGCACTAGCATGCAAGCAGATGTGTACGCTTACACATCCACTCACATGCGGCTGCAAGGAGGAGAAATAATTCTATGGTCACACACCATCAAATGATTTCTCTAGCCTTCGCTCTGAAAAGTCTATACTTTCTTTTCAGATGCCCGCTATCCGCCAAAATGGGGTGCAGCCACTGATGTCATATGACATCAGCCGCCCACTTCATGGATGCATGGGCATGCCTGCGTTCACAGGGGTACGCCCAGAATTTCCATGATTGCGTCCGCCCAACCCCCATCCGCAATACCCATGAACCATCTCTCCCCCACCACCACACCTCCTGCACCCACAGCATCCCCGCAACTGTCCATCACTCAACAGATGCACCACCGCACCTGGCCAACCCACATCGCCCACACGGGGCGCCCCCGCACGTGTAACTCCACCACCCTCAGTATCCCGCACCTGCCACTGCCCCACCCACACCACCCCCAAGCTCACCTACCTCTTTATTGCAGTAAAATTTAATATTCAACCATAGTGGAACACTAAAGCCCTGGTAGTATATTTTCATAAAAGATTGATTTTCATCATTATAAATTTTGAATAGATCTAGGGAAGCCTCCGAGTATCCTGCCTTGTGAGCAGTGTACAGGGTAGTGAGGGTTATTCAGACCTGATCACATGGCTGTGGTTATCAGTGGACTGCGCATGCGTTCAGCTCACTGTACGGAAGCACAAGACCATCCTACTATATAATCCAGCGTCTTTTTTATTACTGGAAAGCAAACACTCCGGCACTGCGGGGGTTATTCAGACCTGATCATTAGACTGCGATTTTGCAGGTCGGGCAATTATTGAATGACTGCACATACGTACGCAAAGCCACCCAGTGATAAAATCCAGCAATGTCAGCTCTGGCCACTATTATCCTGCTTTTATCACACTGGCCAAGTAAGTCCTGGGCTATACGCAGACTGCACACACTGGGAAAATCATTAGATGGTGAGCAGGTTGTGAATGGATTTGCAGCGAATAGCAGGGCAGGATTTCACTCTGGCTGGGTGGAGATTACCTGATCGCAGGGCTCTACAAATTACCAGACCAGCGATTAGGTCTGAATAACCCCCAGTTTTCTGACTAGTCGGTGTCAGCAGCCCAATGCAATGTAGTGCCCTATCTTTCCCCTCCAGTGTGTCATACTACCAGCCGTGAAAGTCAGCAATATAAGGCATGCAGCCATCTCCCATTCATAGCTTTTGTCTGCCTGACAGGTGGATCAGGTATTCAGTTGGTTCCTGTGAC
The DNA here is from genome assembly GCF_055691185.1 of Crinia signifera. Classification (NCBI taxonomy): domain Eukaryota; kingdom Metazoa; phylum Chordata; class Amphibia; order Anura; family Myobatrachidae; genus Crinia; species Crinia signifera. The sequence continues at coordinate 102,542,739 of NC_139222.1, read as the reverse complement.
TAGTTCCACATAAAGAGGCTTCTGGGGGGGATCCTAAGACTTACAACACTGCAGGGATTTCTGACTACAGGATCCACTTATCCCACTTACATACTGAGCTCATTACAATTAAGGGGACAGTGACACATGAAGGGCACAAGGGGCTGCTGGAATGACACAAGGGGTTGGTCTAGTGCAGGAGCTGATGCTTATCATGTGAATCTGCCTTTTTCAATGTATTTTTTATTGGCTCATGCTATTTCAATGCATTTTATACCAGGGGCGTGGCCTAGTGGACAAAAGGCCATCCCCAATTTTTGGCACATGAATGATGTTGGCATTTGAGCACCCCTAAAAATATGTTTGTGCTCTTTGTCTCTGACTGGTTGGCCACCCCTGATTATACAGACCTGATCGCTGTTGTGCGAATTTGCAAGCTGATTGATGATTGAACTACTGCGCATGGCTACGTATCATAGTGCACATGCACGAGGCCAAACAGCAACAAAAATCAGCTATTACTTTTTCCGCAATCCCCTCACAACTTGACTGACAGGAAGTCAGCGTTTGGGGGTGGCAACCAACCGTTTTCTGGAAGTGTCAGAAAAAAACGCAGGCATGCCCAGCCATTTTCAGGGAGGGTGCGTGATATTAGCTCCGGCCTGGATCAGCCTGATTCTGTTGCAGAGTTGTGGAAGGGTCAGAGTTTTGCACACTTGCACGGACTGAGAAAATCATTTGAGGGTGAGTTGCAAATGGATATGCAGATCAGCAATCCATTCCAAATTCATTCATTTTTTTAAATATTAATGATAAAATATTAATAAATTAGTGTTTTAGCCCTGATAAAAATAGATTTTTATCGATTTGAAATAGATGAAAATCAACTTTTAGTAAATACACCCTTGGGAGTCTACATGACTGTATAGAGCAGATCTGAAAACTACAAGGACCTCCTTTTTTGGAGTGTTACATGATCTAAGAATGCAGCTTGCAGACCAGGCTCCGAGAGAACCCTGGTACACGTTCCATACATAGCTCCGGGAAGAGAGGAGATCCCCCGATATCAGCAGGTATAGCGGTGGCTTGTGTGCTTTCTTGTTTTAAGAGAAATCTGGGGCACAGGATATGCTTGTTACAGACACTTATCTATAATGTACAGCAGAGGTGCAGCTACTGTATTCAAGTGACTGTTATCCGACAAAATATTGTATCTCAGAAAACACACTGTAGTTAACACTATATACAGTATAAATAAAAAGCCTAACGGGCAGCAGCGTTTATAGGACACATTAAAATGGCTGTATGTCAGGCAATTCCACTTTATTTGGTAGGTTGTTCTGAGAACTTAGTTGTTTGTTAGCATGCGGCATTCCCTATGGCAGAGTTTCCCAAACTCGGTCCTCAGGGCACCCTAACTGTCCAGGTTTTAAGTATATCCATGGCTCAGCACAGATGGTTTAAATTAATTGACTGAGGTACTAATTAAGTCACCTGTGGCTAAGCATGGCTATACTTGGGAACCTCTGCCCTATGGCATTGTGTGTTGTCCTATCATGAGCGGTGGGTGCGCAGTAATTCTGCCAAACTGAAGAACCTCAACGCAATACTGTGGAAAGCATCTTTTCTCACTAGTTCTCTTACCTCCATTACATTCTTTAGGATGGCATCCTTCACCATTAGGCGACTTTCCAACAACTTCTGTGTCTCAGTATGAGCTAAAGCTTCCACATCAGTAGCCTGGTCCTGAAGGAGGAAATGAGAGAAAGGAATTTGTAGTGCACATGCATGAATGTAATGTTTCATTCACAAACAAACTAAATGGCGCCATATAAATAAACGATAATAATAAATCCTCGCACCTGATGGGTCTCATTTAACACTCGTAGCTGTCTCTCGAGCTCAGCAGTCTCCAAAACTTTCATTGAATGCTCCCGATCACGGTACTCTCGCAGGTGATGTACGTTCTCCTGAGCTGCCTTTATCTTTTCCTCACAGGCCTTTAGCTGAAGACGCAGTGCTGTAATTAGATGGCTCAGAGTTCATAATCTACAGATTTGATAAACTATGCACACATCCGGTTGTGCCATGTTTCATGGGCATTTCACAGATTTTCACTTGTGGCTGTCATAGTAAATGGGCAGACTTTACTATCCAGATGGACTCTGATTAGGAATTGTACAGTGTGAGTCATGTGAGGGGTTGCAGTACACTAACTGGAGGACATTACCATATAACATTTTTGAAAAACTCATTGACCTTTTGCTTATGTTGACCTTTTGGGGTCAACCAAGACATTGTTGACTTCATATACTACCCCTGGATATTTTCATTCTCATTCCATTTTGACTAGGAAGGAGCAACAGGGCAGACACACCAGGAGGGGTAAAACAAATGATTGATGATCTTGGTTAGGCGAATGGTCAAGAGCATGGCAACTATAGTTTAATGCCAAAAAATGCAAAATCATGCACTTGGGTTGCAGAAATCCAAAGACTAAACATAGTATAAATGGCACTATAATGGAAACTACTGAGGAAGAGAGGGATCTAGGTGTCACTATTTCAGGTGACTTAAAGGCAGGTAGGCAATGTAACAAAGCAATAAAGAAGGCAAGTCAGATGTTTGGTTGCATAGGGAGAGGTATCAGCAGTAGAAAGAAAGAAGTAATAATGCCATTGTATAGGTCATTGGTACAACCTCATCTAGAGTACTGTGTTCAGTTCTGGAGGCCATATATACATTAGAGTTGTACAAAGAAGGGCAACTAAAATGGTGCATGGCCTACATCATAAAACTTACCCGGAAAGACTAAAAGATCTTAATATGTATAGTTTACAGCAGAGAAGGCAAAGGTGGGACATGATGGAAACTGACAAATATATCAAGGAATTTAACAAGGTACAGGTGGGAGACACAGGAAGAGGAGCAACAGAACACGAGGACATGCACTGAAACTAGAGGGAGGAAGATTCAGGGGAAATTTGAGGAAAATGTACTTCACAGAAAGGGTAGTGGATAAGTGGAATAGCCTCCCATCCGAGGTGGTAGAGGCAAATACAGTAGAGCAATTTAAACATGCTTGGGATGGGCATATTTATATCCTTACAAAGAAATAAGGTACTTATATGTTAGTTGGGTGCCCACTTTACATACGGAAGAAAATCGCATTGCATGTTCCATTTTAGTGCCGTGCGATGAGATGCGATCCCAGTGCTTTATATTCATATAGTTGTGATGTATGTCTATAAATTACCATGACTATGGTTTCTGAATACACTTAAGTTAAGTAAATAGTGAATGTGTGGTTCTAAAACCACACCACTATCCACGCCACCCCGAAGTGTGGCGTGCGCAGTGAGCCCCACGAGGGGCGGCGGAACGCGTCCTCCCGACCTTTTCATACCCCCACTATCCACGTAGGTGTGGAGTTGATTTTATATACTGTATAAGCACTTAATTTCGCGAGTAGTAATTTTCGCGATAATTAAGGAATCTGCGTTTTCGCGAGTGGAAAATTTCGCGAATAATTACCGGTCGCATCCCCCATAGGTTTCTATGGGGGATGCGAAGCTGCCCGATGTATCAGCATCGGGCAGCCCGGCATCGCAGCCCTGGGCTATCGCCATTCTGATATGGCGATAGCCCATTGTAGCCTATGGCTACACATCGCACTGCCGAGCGGGGCAGTGCGGTCAGAGGGGTCAGCGCATAACCGCGCATGCGCTGACTCCCCGGCATCCGGGTTAGGGCTTCGCAGGGACGGGCTCCTATCGGAGCCCTGTCCCTGCACCCCCAGAATGATAAATCCCTGCGGATGATACCGCAATGCGATGCCCGGCGTTGTCATCACGCCGGGATCGCTATAGAATGATAAATGCACCCTTTAGGGAGGGAAATATTTCGCGTGGCTTTAATTTTCGCGATTACGGAAGGCTCGCGAAAATCGCGAAAATTAAAGCCTCGCGAAAATAAGTGCTTATACAGTAGTGTGGCAAGCGCAGCGAGCCACCGAGCCCGAAGCGTGGCGAAGGGACGCGGATTACTTTACATGTTTTCCACGTCTGCTCGCCACGCTCCGGGCCTCGCTGCGCTTGCCACACTATATAAAATCAACTCCACGCCGACGTGGATAGTGGGGGTATGAAAAGGTCGGGTTCCGCCGCCGCTCGCCATGCTTCGGGGTGGCGTGGATAGTGGGGCAACGCTGCGCTTGCAACGCTATGGGGTGGTGTGGATACTGGGGGGGGGTTACTATGGGGTGGTGTGGATAATAGGGGGGTACCTACAATTGTCACTATCGCATCGCATTGCATTGTGAGGTACAATGCGATGCGATGATGCCTTAAAAAATAGCAGGGAATCAATTATTTAGTAATATCGCATCGCACGCATAGTGTGACACTAAAAGTGGACATGCGATGCGATTTTCTTACGCAGAATAGCCCACTATGCAAATAGCTTAGTGGGTGCCCAACTAACATATAAGTACCAGAAATAAGGATCAAATATGGTTTTAGGTAATATGTTTAAAAAAGGGGGCAGACTAGATGGGCCAAGTGGTTCTTATCTGCCGTCAAATTCTCTGTTTCTATAAATATATATTTTTTAAACGTAAAAAAGTATTCAATGAGGGTTATGGAACCACAATCCTGTTAATTCCTGTGATTTCCCTGAGACAGTGAAAATAAGCACAAGTTGACTAGCACTGGAGCTGCTTGAGGATTTATTGGGAAGAGAGCAGCAGCCTGGATTTTAATTTTTTTTTTTTCCATTACTAAACTGAACATTATGCATGAGAGACATCTTGTCTCATTAAAAGTACAAGACGAAACACAGTCTTCATTTGCTTGTTGGATATATGGATTTTACACATACAAAAGTGATATAAGTAATGAAACAAATTGAGATGTCCCCTCACATATGATTAATGTAAGCCATTAAAAACATGCAGAGTTTTAGAAAAACAATGAATATATTCTGAGGTAAGGGGAGCATCAGTCACTTGCGTGTTGAGATGTTCTACTTGGTTATTAGGTGTCAGGACCCGAGTTCTTGGTGTTCCCGACAGTGATTTCAATAAGCCAGTGGAGCGATCTTGATCGGGGAAAGCAGGGAGGCTATAGGTAGTTCCTATGCATGGTCAGAGGTGAGAGGACTGGCTAGAATCTGTGAGTTGGTGTGACCCAGGAGAGAGGTGCAGGGTCTAACACACCAGTGGCTATCACCAGGGGCTTCCACAAGGGAGCTTGGACTGCATCCAACATGCACTACCTGGGTCCTTTAGAACTGATGCCAAAATATTTCGGGTGAGTAAGATGGTTGGAGTTTGGGTGGCACTGGATAGCTGCAGGGACGTCGACAGGTCAGCCGGGTCCCGGTAAAATAAGGGGAGAGAACAGGATAAACTTGGAATACTAGTGTGCTGAACTGAACCCATGGAGCAGGATACTCTGGGAATGCTGGTGTGCTGAACTAAACCCAACAAGTAGGATATACTTGAAGTGCAGAGTTAAACCCAGCAGGTATGATACACTTGGAGTGCAGCAGAGCTGAGCTAAATCCAGTGAGCTGGATACAGACTTAAGGTCCCAATTCACCCAATTTCTCGGCCCAATCCGTCCGAATCATGGGAAATCGGGCCCAAATCGTGTAGTGTATAACTGCCTTAATAACGGGTGTGGTATGGGACTCCGACAGTCGGGATCCCGACAGTCATTATCGCAACATCGGGATCCCGACTGGCCAGAGTCAGACAGCATGGCGAGTGCAAAAAAGACCCTTGCGGGCACGGTGGCTCGCTACGCGAGCCGCCTATTCTATTCTCCCTCTATGGGGGTCGTGGACCCCCACGAGGGAAAATAGCGGGTGGCCATCGGGCACCCGGCTGTCGGCGTTTTGACAGTCGGGATCCTGACGTCGGGTAAATGATTGTCGGGATCCCGACTGTCGGGAACCCGTCCGGCACCCCTTAATAACATAACTACTGGCCACTGTAGAAACTGAGAACTGGAGCCCAGGCATGCAGTTCTATAAAGCAACATTGTTCAAGGCATCTGCACTATGCCTGAACTTCCTTTTTATCCCCCCCTAGTCCTCAATGATTGGGAGACTGTCAGCTGACTGTTGTGGAGACCATGATTGGAGAATCTGCAATCAGCTCTGAAATCAGCTGTGCAGGGACAGCAAGTGCAGACATTACTGCCAGCTGGTAGGGATAACATTACCGAAATCAGACTTCTGCAGATACACACACAGGAGAATACATTGAGATAGCTAACCACCCAGGAAGGAGATTCAGCAACAGAGACTGCAACTTTGATGCTGGGAGACTTCTCAGGTAATGAAATCAGCCAATCAGTATATACTAGAAACTGATGAGCTGGGCTAAACCCAGCAAGTAGGAAACACTGAACTGCAGACTGTTGGCAGAGGAAACTCAAAAGATAATGCTACTAGAAAAAGAGGAATTACATAAGGTTTATGACATTAAGCGCTGGGTGCTGAAAGCTATAAAGCTGTTTATTTAGTAGTAGAGATTCAGCCTTACATAATTCAGACTTACAAAGATTTCTTGTACACTGTTAACAGCCATTATTGTATTAATTCAGCTTAACTTTTAGAGATGAGTTTACAAATCCCTGCCAAGTGTTAATTCCACTAAAGGTTCTTTCACTTTAATATTAACAAATAACATGTAAAAATTGATGCTCATTGCTAGGTGTTTTGATATCAAAGGATATCAGTTATGATTAGCAAAGCTCACCTATTTAAGGATATAACATGATAAATGTGACATAAATACTCAATTGTGCAGAACTGCAAAAGGTTGGCAAAGCATAACATTAACAGTCTCGGGCTGGGCCGTGGCAGCAATGTGCATTTGAATAAACTTGTCCTCTAATGAGGAACTTGCATTGATCGTGATATAAGGGGGTGGAGTTTCTATGCCCTCAGCCTCTGGGGATGTCCGCTAATTCTACGACCTCCCTTTGATCCACATAAAATCGTGGAATTTTAAAAAGTGTGGTCCTCCCACACAGGAAGAGAAATTTGGTGGGAGGTCCTTACTATGGTATAAATATGGACACCAACAGGCTACTTGCATAAACCCTGAGGAAGACTTACAGGTCAAAACGCGTTGGTGGTTTGGAGGTACCTGGGATCCCTATCTGAAACCCGGCACTGGGACTAGTTTTTGGAGGCTGTATGAGGAGGTCCACCCGGGTTATAAGATCTGGCCCCACATATGCTTCTTAAATAGCCTTTTGTGAAAGGCCAGATATGGTACCAGGCTTTGTTTTTCATGTTCTTGTATGTTTTTTATGTTAATAAATTTGCTTATTACGCAATGAGGTTTTCCCCTATATGTTTATATCTTTGAGGAAAAACTGGAGGATTAAAACAAAGGAATTGAGCCTACAGTGTGACCCCTGATCTACGCTATATTCCTTGGCCTTGGGAAAGGCCTCGATACGGTAAGGGCACATATATATTTGTTGAAGTTGCCATTTTTCATTTAACTCAAAGGGCGGTATTCAATGTGAATACCTGCGAGGTGCAGCGAATCCTTTTTAGGATTCGCTGCACATTCGCCACGTTCCGGAGCCAGCGGGCTCCGGTATTCAACGTGTCAGGGGCTCGCTGCCCCTGACAGGCGAATATGAGCTCCTGCGGCGAATGCCGCAGGGAGCCTGAGGAGGGTGCCAGGCAGAGAGATGGAAGTCTCTCTGCCTGTCCCTGAACGTTTGTGGGGGGCAGGTGGGCTCCCCGGGTGCCAGGCAGCACAGGCTGCCCCCCGGGGGTGCCAGCAGGGGGCCGCGTATATTCACTATACCCGATCGTAACATCGGGTGCAGTGAATATATGAATATGTAATGAGCGGCTCGGCTCCGGCGCCCCCTGCTGGCTGCTGTGTAAAAAAAAAAAATAGATATTTTTTTTTAAATTAAATATATATTCATGTGCTTACAGCACATGAATAAAAATAGCATGCCCCTCCTCAGAATAAAATTCCTGATTTTTTGACACCAAATGTAAAAAACAAAACACTTTATTTTAAAAGTTCACATTCCATTTCACCATAAAAAGATAGCGATTGCTACTCGGTGAATCATGGCGAAAAAAACCTTCAAATGTATTCGCCATGTGGTCATTGAATAGGGTGATTCACCGTTTTTGTCAAAAATTCGCCAAACAGCACAAATTCGCCATAAAAACATGGCGAATCAGGCTCATTGAATACCGCCCAAAATCTGCACCATGAGATTCTATTTGTTCTATTTTTGAGGTTGTGAATTTTGACTGAGGACCACAAAGGAGGAGAACTTTGAATAAAAAATGATCTTCCCATTTTACCATCATCTATCCCAGGCATGTCCAACGTTGGCCCTCCAGATGTTTTGAAACTACACATCCCAGCATGCTTTGCCACAGTTTTGCTATTAGAGAATGCTAAAACTATTGCAAAGCATGCTGGGATGTGTAGTTTCAAAACATCTGGAGGGCCAACGTTGGACATGCCTGATCTATCCCAATAGGAAGTGCGGGTTCCTATTCTTTCTATTTGTTTGTCATATTTGTAGGGAGTGGTACTACCAGGTACCCTGCAGCATCCAAGATTTTTTACTTTATTAACATCTGTACATGCAAGATTTGTGTCTCCAGGTCCGCCTACGCCTGTATGATCAGGACTTTCATCTTCCCACTGCATGTACTGTGCCCCAGGAGATTTAACAGTTAGTGTCTCCTTTTAAAGTGCCAAGTCTGAGTGACCAGTATTCCATCCTGCCACATAGGCTGCTGAAATACTGATAATGGCTCCATGGTCCCTGACAACAGCCTTAGAGTCGGAGAAGATGGGGTAGGAACCACTTGAGAGCAACTCACATTGCTGTACACCTTAATAAAAGCATGTAGCACCACAATAAAAAGTATGGGGGAGCTTCAATTTATAGCCAACGACCTGCATGTTCAGAGGATCCAGCTAACGTCACTGAACGATATTGACTGCCGTGTGTATGCTCAATATCGGAGTCCCGCGGTCAGGGCCGGCACTTCTGGCAAATGCAAGAGGGGCCAATGGCCAGGTAGGTTGATTTCTACTTGCAAGGTGGAGGTTCCACCTCCCAATTGGCGCACAAAGAGAGCCTCTGGAATGGTGGCGGGTCCGGCGGCTCTCTCTGTGCACCGCTGAGGTCCAGGAGAGAGGGGGGCATCACACACTGCTATCCCCCTCTCTCCTGCAAGCCAATTTCTACAAGCCAAGAGGTCACGAGTGTGCACAAATGCAAAGGCCGAGTCAGAAGCCCAGTCTGTCGCTGCCCGCGTGATGTGTATGGGGCTTTCAATTTGCACTTTAGCCAAGTAGCACATTTCTAGGTACATGTACAGTATATTCATAAAGAAAATTCAGAGATGGGTGCTAATGCAGCTGCACGTGAAGTTTTCTTCACAACACAGCTGCTGATGTGAGCAAGTAAAGCAGCCGCCCAAAAATTAAAAGAGACACGTACTGGAGCGACCACAACTCATTTGCAGTTGTGTACGCATATGCAGCCTATATGCAAGAATGGGAAACATAGGGCCTTATTCTGGTTCACTCTCAGAGGCAAATTCCTTCTCAAATGGACAAAACCACGTGCACTGCAGGTGGGGTAGATGTAACATGTGCCCAGAGAATTAGATTTGGGTGGGGTTTTAATTCAAAGTGAGATCTATATGTGCAGAGAGAATAATAATTCTCTCTGCACATGTTACATATGCCCCCTGCAGTGCACATGGTTTTGTCCATTTGAGAAGGAATTTGCCTCTGACAGTGAACCAGAATAAGGCCCATAGATGGCTCGAGTAGGTCTATGGCTATGCAGACTACCTTCAGCAGTAGCAACACTGGCGCCATGTTTTTGCATGCGAGGGCTCACAGCTGATATCAGATACATGCCACAAAAACAGCTCTGACACGGCTGCATTTTAACAACCACTCTCTGCATATACAATGTTAACAACCCCAAATAGTCACTACCTGCCAATCACTTTGCAGAGGCATCCTGACTGTATGCGGATACGCAACGGCACCTTGATACAGGTGCAGTGTGAACACAGCACATGCGTAGTCTCATGATAATCGTTCAGTTTCTTGGAACGACGGCTCTGCATCCACCTCTGAATCAAGCCCTATGTTAGTATGTTCATTTTAAAATACTGAATGCAGAGAGGGGAAAGAAGAGGCAACCTCTACCTAAAGCTGAAGAACATCAGAGAATACTACATTTATGCCCAGCTACATATATTCATGTGTACTCTAACACTAAGCGATGATTCCGTTTTGATTTTTAGGTAGGAGAACTGTGTGAAGTGTTATAAAAGTGACTGGTAATGAGCCTATGATAACATGGAGTACTTGACTGCCTCCTAGTGGTCAAGAGCGAGAAAGTGACCATAGCTGTGGATGGGCTGCCTGAAACTATGGGGGTAATTCAGACCTGACTGCATGGGTCCGAATTCGCAGCGGCCAGCGTTCAGATAGACGCCTCCCCGCTAGACTCAAATCCTGCCTTGCAAATGAATGTGATCACTGTAGGAATAGATGTTTACGGCTGCAAATCTATTCACAGCCGTGCCAATAAGTCCCAAACCCTTCTTAAGATGCTCACCATGAAATGATGTTTCCACTGTGCACGTGTAAATCCATGGCTACTCTGAGTATGTGATGAATACAGGCACATCTGGCCTGTTGCTGATGTTACACCCTCCCCTAAAACGCCTGGGCACACCTGCATTTTTCCTGACACTCCCAGCTTTTTTTCTGGCATCCCTAGCGTTTTTCTTAGCACTCCGACTAAATGGCTGGTTACCACCCCCAGACCACTCCCCTGTTTCCTGTCAATCTCCTTGCGAATGGCTTGAGATCAAAAAAAGGTAGCAGGCTTTCATCGCAGGATGGCCTGATGCATGTGTAGTACAGGCGGTTCGCATACACGGTGTATCGGTAATCAGCCCCCAGAATCAGAATTTGCGGCGGTGCAATCAGGTCTGAATTACCCCCTATGCCTGAATAGAAAAGAGGTAAAATTTCAGGCTGTCTATTGTCAGCGAATCACAATTCAAGGATGGAGAGCAGTGTTCCCTCTAAGCTGTGCGCACGTGCTCGCGCACACAACTCGACGAGCATGCGCACAGACATTACAACAGAGCGCACAAAGCAGCAGTGGTCCCTTTTTGCAGTTGTAGACTCAATTAATGTGTGTTTCACCCATTAACTACATTGTGTGCTGTGTTTTGAATGTTTAAATGTTTAATATAATTTTGAAGTAAAGTTAACACAAATACTGAACGTCATTTTCCAGTTATATATAAGTGATGCACAAAAGCTAAAATTTCCTTCAAAAGTTGCACAGCCAAAATCTTTTGCTGTACACAGCCTTCGTAAAATTAGAGATACATTGGTCTGCAGTCAGTGAAAGAATCTTAAGATGACATTTTCAGTGATACTTCCCAGCAAATGACTAGCTGGATTCCTCAGGTGCTTAGTGAGCATTGCGTTATGTGTGCAAATTTATTACGGTTCAAGACCAGTTTTAAGCAAGCAGCAGCATAGTATCTCCTCACCCTTCTCGCGCTTCTTTCTCAGTATTCTGGTCATGTCCAGATCCCGATGAGCATCTTTAACCTGACGTTCTGTCCAAAACTGCACCGCCTGTATATTACTCTGCAGAAAGACAGAAATTATATAGCTAAGTCATTGCATAGAGGAAACAGGCACATACTATACTATTATGAAGGAAGACTGAGTGAATGTACAACAAAAACAGCATTAAGGGGAAACAATAACATTACAGATTACTCTGTTGTAATGGAGAGAGAGTCTACAAACCCGAAGATGTCCTGAGTAGGAGTGGAGATTCAGCCCCGGAAACTGTTCAAATACTCCTCCATACTGGAATACCCTACGGCTAGTTGTCTCCAGTCCAAAACATAATGTCTTTGCTTAAGCACTTTCGGACTGCTTCAGAAGCATAACAGTTTCCGGGACTGAGGGCCTTATTCTAGTTCACTCTTTCTGACAAAATCCTTCTTAGATGGACAAAACCATGTGCACTGCAGGGGGGGCAGATGTAACGTGCAGAGATAATTAGATTTGGAGGAGTTATTTTGTTTCTGTGCAGGGTAAATACTGGCTGCTTTATTTTTACACTGCAATATAGAGCTCACTTTGAAGTAAAACTTTACCCAAATCTAATTCTCTCTGCACAAGTAACATCTGCCCCACCTGCAGTGCACATGGTTTTGTCCATCTAAGAAGTATCTAAGAAGTATTTTGTCAGAAAGAGTGAACTAGAATAAGGCCCTGAATCTCCACTCCTACTCAGGACATCTTCGGGTTTATTCAATAGGACTCTGATCTCCAGGAGGAACAATACCTTTATTATATGGTGATATGCGCTTTATTCATTTTATATTGTGAGTGTATTTTATTAATACATTTATGTTGGTGACATACAATATTGCACTATATATCTGCATTTTGAGTTTCTTCTAGTTAAAGCAGGATATAGGAATGAAACTTGCCAGGCAGACCGCCTGTGGGTGTGATTATACATGCGATTAAAAAAAATGTCACCAAATGTATCCAATTTTTTTGGACAATATAGCACTATATTTGTCTCTGGAGTCTTTTTAGAGAGAAGACAAAGGCCCTTATTCTGCTTGGTGCGGCCAGATCCGAATATGCGGCCAGGACCGTGCGTGCGAAACCCTGCCTTCCATACGGATCGGCCACTCCGTCCGTACGCGGTAAGAAGCTGGCCGAACGGACCGCACGTGTATTTTTCACGGAATACGCCTCCTCCATCTCAGGGAACCTCCCCCATCATTCGATGGTCGCAGACCATCGAATGCTGGACCGAGTGTTCCACCAGCTCCCGCAACCTCAGACCACACGGACATTTTTCCGTGCAAAAGCAGTGATCTGGGCGGGCAGCTGACATCCGGCGATGTCATATGTCCGCCCCCTACACGTGCGTCACGACTGCATTACCATACGTACGCCCAGCGTTTGCATGGGTACGCCCATGAAACGCGGGGTGTATGCATATGGTAATGAGCCCAAATAGCCCTTCACGCCCCTCTCCACCCCCTGTTCGTAGTGTCCACATTTCATGCGGGATTTGGCCGTACGCCCCGCTCGCACATGCGCAGAGACGCCTCTGCACATGCGCAGACACAAAACATGTTTTATTTACTTTTTTATGTGTTTATGTGTTTCTTTTTTTATGTGTTTGCCAGGCTGTGACTATTGGCATAGCTGGTAATGGGTATTACGTGTATGGGGCCTTGCAGTGTGTCCCACAGTGTGTAAGGGTATTACAGTGTGTTGTATAATGGCCATTGCGGTATGTCGCATATTGTGTAAGGGTCATTGCGGTGTGTGTCAGATATTGTGTAAGGGTCATTGCGTTGTGTCGCATATTGTGTAAGGGTCATTGCGGTGTGTCACATATTGTGTAAGGGTCATTGCGGTGTGTCGCATATTGTGTAAGGGTCATTGCGGTGTGTGTCACATATTGTGTAAGGGTCATTGCGGTGTGTGTCACATATTGTGTAAGGGTCATTGCGGTGTGTCACATATTGTGTAAGGGTCATTGCGGTGTGTGTCACATATTGTGTAAGGGTCATTGCGGTGTGTCGCATATTGTGTAAGGGTCATTGCGGTGTGTGTCACATATTGTGTAAGGGTCATTGCGGTGTGTGTCACATATTGTGTAAGGGTCATTGCGGTGTGTGTCACATATTGTGTAAGGGTCATTGCGGTGTGTCACATATTGTGTAAGGGTCATTGCGGTGTGTCGCATATTGTGTAAGGGTCATTGCGGTGTGTCACATATTGTGTACCAGTCATTGCGGTGTGTCACATATTCTGAAAGGGGCAATAAAGTGTGTTGCACAATGTGTAATGGGCATTGGCAGGGTGGCCCCATCAAAAATGTTGCTATGGGGCCCACAAAGTTCTAGTTACGCCTCTGCACTGAGCTACTCTTTTTTCATTGGCAAATGATAGGGAAAGAAAATAAATTTGATTTCAGAAGGTACTGATCTTTTTACTGTCATTGAGAAAGACATATTTGCAGAAAATGGATACAGCAGAGATTAATACAATAAAAAAGCAAAATAATAAGCTAAATAGAAATTTTGTTAATTGCAGAGCTTGTGTTTTAATCACACAACAAAACTGAAACAATGTTACTGTACATTATAATGTGTGCACTAAGCAGTCCTTCTAAGGGGGGTTTTCAATCCCCCACCTCTATTTCCGACGAGGCAGATCGGCAAAACTTTAAAAGCAGTCAGGGTCATTTTGCCAAGAACGGACGTGGAATGTTGAGCTCCAGTCCGGATCGTGATAGTCCACAACTGTTTCTCGAGGCCACACCCCCTTTGGGGCACTCTGCAGGTGGGACATTGAATCCCCTCTCCCGATTATCAGTTGAGCAGGCCGAGAACGGGACAGTGTCGCAGCCGTTGGGACATCCCTACAGTCGTGCACCAGGATTGAATATCCCCCTTAATCTGATTACATCATATGTGCCACAAATAAAGATGCATCTAACCATTACCAAGAATAATGATATGTTTCCATCAACTGTACACTCACCTCTGCCCTGTCATACTGTTTCAGGAGCTCACTGGCACTATTCATATTCCCATTTTCCATCTCAACTATCTTTTTCAAAATGGCAGCATTCTCCTGCTCCATGTATTTGCAGTGGGAGCGCAAGCTGAATATAGATGTCTCACTACAGGACTGAAGGAGTGATACAAATTGATAAACAACTATGAGTATTCTAAATATAAACATATACATAGATAGATATTTTTTAATGATTTAGTAACGGACTCTAATACAGCACAGCTTATTCTGGTGTGCCTTAAATTGGAAACAAAAGTAATTGAACAAAACTGGGTAATAACAGAGACACATAGCAGTAGGAAGACTGTAGAACAGTGGTTCCCAACCTGTGGTACGCGTACCCCTGGGGGTACGCGTCCACCCGCTCGGGGGTACGCGGCGGCCCGGCCTGTAATGGCGGCCGCGGCAGTCAGACAGGTTGCTGGAGGGGAGGAGAGTGCATTGCGCATCTCTCCTACCAGTCAGTGTGCTTCCCTGTGACTGGCCGCCCGTCCGCCAATCAGAGCTTGCTTGCGGGCCGGCAGCCAATCAGGAGCCGGCCCGCGAACTTTGATTGGCGGGCAGCCCAGTCACAGTGAAGGGAAGGAGAGATACGCAGTGTGCTGTACTCTCCTTCCCTGAGAGAAGCAGCGGTGGCAGGTACACGGCAGGGGGACACTGGACTGTCCTCTCCCCAGCAGCAGCGTCAATGGTGAGTGTGCTGCTGCTGGGAAATACTATGGGGGCATTGCTGGCACTGTGGGGGCATACCATATTGCTGGCACTGTGGGGCATACTTGTTACTGGCACTGTGGGGCATTGCTGCCACTGTGGGACATACTTGTTACTGGCACTGTGGGGCATTGCTGGCACTGTGGGGCATACTTGTTGCTGGCATTGTGGGGCATACTTGTTACTGGCACTGTGGGGCATTGCTGGCACTGTGGGGCATACTTGTTGCTGGCACTGTGGGGCATTGCTGGCACTGTGGGGCATACTTGTTACTAGCACTGTGGGGCATTGCTGGCACTGTGGAGCATACTTGTTGCTGGCACTGTGGGGCATTGCTGGCACTGTGGGGCATACTTGTTGCTGGCACTGTGGGGCATTGCTGGCACTGTGGGGCATACTTGTTGCTGGCACTTTGGGGCATTGTTGGCACTGTGGGGCATACTTGTTGCTGGCACTATGACGGCATACTTGTTGCTGGCACTGTGGGGCATTGCTGGCACTGTGGGGCATACTTGTTGCTGGCACCGTGGGGCATACTTGTTGCTGGCACTGTGGGGCATTGCTGGCACTGTGGGGCATACTTGTTGCTGGCACTTTGGGGGGGCATACCTGGCACCATTGGAGCATAAGTGTATCTGGCACTTTTAGGGGCATAGGTGTATCTGGCACTATTGGAAGGCTAACGTGATCCGTTGGAATGTCTTTTGCTTCAGTAATAGAGATTTGACAGTGTTCTGTTATTTTATATGCTGTCCGCAGAATGGGCTGAGCTTATATTGTGATCAAGTGGTTGCACTTTTTTATTTTCTCGTCATTGCCAATATGACTTGCCCCTGTTAAGCCACACCCTTCAAATGAGACCACACCCTTTTTTAGGCCACGCCCCCTAAAAATTTCACGAGGGGGTACCCATAAAGGAAAAGCCTAATCAAGGGTTACGGGAGACAAAAAAGGTTGGGAACCACTGCTGTAGAAGAAAGTGAGGTTTAGAAAACTTGCACTTCAAGGAGGATACATTTAATGAAGTAAACTATCTGATTTCGATACATTCATGGTATTCTTTATTGGCATTATCTTTTAGATACATAGTTATAGTACTGGAAGGTAATTTTTATGAATTGTTATTGTTTATACATATTTTTTCATGTAAAAATCACACATTCCCAGCATCCTTTGAAGCAGGAGGGGATTATCATGGACAATATAAATGTCTGTTTATGGGGATACTATTTCACACCCTGATGGCCCAGGGTATGGTTTTTGGCATCCCCCTACAAACTAGAATGCTTTTCTGTGAGAATTACTGTGCAGAGCCAATGTGGAGGTTAAAATGATCCACCTCACCATTAGAGGTGGTGGAACCCAGTTCCACCCTGTCCCCCCTCACTTTAACCCCTGAATATTTCACATACCAGCAGTGAAGGGATGTTCACATTCAGCTTTCTTCTCATAACATCATGATTCTTTCCGAGCTGGCGGCATGTTGTTGAAGCCAGGGGCTTGTGCCTCTCTTTCCTTTTGTGTTTGTCATTATTGATTTGTAGCAGAGCTGATAAATACACACAAAATAACAGTTAATAGTGAATATGCAAATGAGCAATCATATGTATTTTGGTTTGGTGCATAAATCTGTTTGTTATTGTTCATTGATAGCACTTTGCTCTGTATAGTCCTTATTATTACCTGTGGGATGTATGGTAGCCTTGTTCACTGCAGTTGTCTCCCTTGTATGACTGTGGGTCTGGTGTTGGACATTTGGACACTGATTACAAGCTGCAAAGCAATGTCTGCTGGTTTTAAGCTGCTGCTTCATGTTTATGTCCTGAGCAACAAGAGAAAGCATAGAGTCACCTTGCATACTTGAGTACTCAGAGTTAGAGGCCGATCTTCTATTGAAAGTAATGGGTTGGGTATGAAATGCTGGTAGTCAGAATCCTGATGAGTAATTTAACCGTAACTCGGCCCTCTAGCAGCCTATACATACCCCCCCCCCCCCCCCCAATCAGCCTAACCCTAACCATCTGTTCCCTAATCCTAAAAATAACCAAAATAATTACCATTGGGATCCAGCATTGTGAGTATCAGGATTGTAACAGTCGGGATTATTATTATTTGTATTATCATTTATATGACGCCACAAAGGTTCTGCAGTGCATGACAATACATAGCTGAGCAAAAAACAAGAAAATACCGAATTACAATAATAGGCCAGTTAGGGCAAGTGCATGGTAAATACAGTTGCTGCAGGGGACTGGACATCTGGAAATCATAGTATCCAGAATGTACTTTATTTTTTTTAAAGCATTTTGTATTCATACATGGGTCCCCTCCTCAAGATACCTCATTAAAATATATATGCTTCTGGTCCAAAGCATTTTGGATAAGGGATACTCAACCTATAATAGATAATATTACGGAGCTGGAAGACGTAGTTAGACAGGGTGTGGTATAGCTCGCAGACAATGTCTAGTCAGACAGTCAATAGGTCGAAACCGGGGGTGAAATGTAATAGGCAAATAACAGACAAAATCGCACGTTTTTCGAAAATCGCAAATGTAATAGGGTGTATTTGGCGGTAAAAATTGCACATTACACATCAAATCCAGATGTTTTCTCATAGAAAACATAAAAATTGCAAAAGGGTGTGATATTTGGTAAACATTACCAAAAATCACAAACAAAATGGACTAGGTCCAGGCTGGCCAGTTTGACAGTTCTGTCCAAAAAACAAGTAAAAAAAAAAATGGCGTGTGGTTTACCCACCCTCCTCCAGCCCTAAGCAGGCCTTGGTTCCTTGAATACGGGGGGGGGGGGGGGGGAACAAAAGGACTGGGGGGGTCCCCCATATTTTGGAACCAGCACCGGGCTCTAACAGCCAGCAGTGTCATGCCACAGCCGGGGGACACTTTTTATAAGTCCACCGGCCGAACCAAGACCACCGTGGCTGGTAAGCCCTGGGTGGGGTGCCTGTGGGAGTGGGGATCTCCCTAACAAAGGGGTCCACCCAGGCTTCACCCATCCACGGCGGAAGCCAAGGGCTGTCCCCGTCACCCCTGCGCTGTAGGTGGCGGGCTGATTCTTGTGTTAAAAAAAAAAAAAGATGTAAAAAATACATTGGTTTTCACAGTAGAACTACATCTCGTCCCAAAAAGACATGAGTTAATTTGTTTGACAAAAGTTAGACATGCATTAGTCCGACAGTGACATTATGGAACAACATGGAAAATCGATACGTGTACATGGGCACTGTATAAGTGTACCACCCCCCCTAGCAATCGACATACTTTGGACATGGTTCCTCGCTACGCTCGGCACACTATTATATTCTCCCTCTATGCTGGTAAAGTATGAACAAGTCGGTTTAAAAAAAAAAAAGTTGGTTGTCAGGATATTGGGTGCGTTTGCATGTCTAACTTCTGGTGTCACCTATTGACTAGACTAGAGATTTTCTGTCAGCCATCTGAAACCCAGTAGTCAACAGATGTAGGGCTGCAGGTTTCTCACCTCTATGCAGAGAGAAGGATGGCAGCTAGCAAACCATATTTTACTTTATTTCGTGTCTATTATCTATCTATCTATCTATCTATCTATCTATCTATCTATATATATATATATATATATATATATATATATATATAGAGAGAGAGAGAGAGAGAGAGAGAGAGAGAGAGAGAGAGAGAGATAATAGACATCTGTTGGCAGCAAGTGAAACTACATATCTTTCTCACTCTCATTAGCTCCCTTACTAGCTTTTGAAGCATTTCCTTCCAGTGGGCTAGTATATGTATATTTGAGTACTGAATTTTTCCAATGAAGTGTGCCATCTTGTGGTTGTTTATTATGTTGCATTTTGCTTGCTCTTGAACAGCGGTTCTCATACTGTGGGTCCTGGCCCCAAAGTGGGTCCTGACCTTCTCAGTACGGGGTCATGACTCCAAGTTGCTGACCATTAGGCTGATCACTTTTCTAATATCAATCAGTAAATCAAGGAGTCTGAAAAATCTGTTGAATTTTCTGTTACTTCAGACTCCTCACATTATTTTGTGCCTCCACAATGCTGCCATGTATGTGCTGTCTGCTGACTACATGTGATGTGATGACCTTCTGCTTTAACTTACTGGGGTCCTGTCATTATTTTTATTGTCTGACGGGGTCCAAGAGCAAAATAGTTTGAGGACCCCTGCTCTAGAAAACAGTATAAAATACAATGGCTCCGAATGCTTTGTATTTATGATTCATACACATTACCTTTCGCTAATCACATTCATCCATGTGTAATGCGCACGCTACACAAGCACAATCGTTCGATAATCGATCCATTTTCAAATTCTCTGATCAGGCCCAGAGTTTGGGAACCACTGATGTAAACATTATAGCCTCACATCACTATTGCTGCCCTTTTCAACAAACACAACTCAGTTTCCTAAAATACCACATGTTTTGGCCTCAGTTACAGCTTAAATTAATTATGGGAGCAGGGGGTCACGAGAAAAGCCTGTATTTGTAGTACAATGATTGCAGTCTACAAATGTGCTTCTACACCACATGTCTTCAACCTGTGGCCCTCCAGATGTTGTGGATCTACATTTCCCAGCATGCCCTGACAGTTTTGGCATGCTCTTATAGGAAAAAATGTGGCAATGCATGATGGAACATGTAGTTTCACAACATCTGGAGGGCCATAGGTTGAAGACCCATGTTTGACTGAAGTGCAACATGAAGCATCATTTTGGATTTCTGCTGAGGAAAAGAGACGTCTGTTCCTTCTCACAGCTATCCCCCATCTAAAATAGTCCTCACCACCCTTTTAACTTATTTCAGTCATCTTACTTTTAAAAATAAAATGTCACTTTTCCACACAATACATTGAAGCAACTACCCTTGCACGTCCCACATCCTCCCCTTCATCTATGCAAATGTCTGCTTCACAGTTAATGCTGCCATCTTGTTCTCTAAACCTATGTTAAACCCAACAGCTGCCAGGCGGCAGGATTGCAAATAATACATTTTAGGGGAGGTGTATTAAGCCTTAACAAGAGATAAATGCAAGGGTGATAAAGAGAAATAAACGTCCAGCCAATCACCTGCCAACTGCCATGTTACAGGCTGTGTTTGAAAAAAGTCAGTAAGGAGCTGATTGGCTGGACATTTATCTTTCTTTATCACCCTTGCATTTATTTCTTGTTAAGGCTTAATACATCTGCCCCTGTATGCGGTCCTTTTGCATAAAATGTATCGTATGCGATCCTAGCCAGGGGCCAGGCTAAAGGCTGCGACAAATATTCATGGCAGCCCATAGGATCTGCAACTGTGCTACAAGGCGCATGGGAATGCACCTCACATCGCATGAAAAGGACATGCGATGTGTCACTTTATGCAATCCGTTGCAGAAAACCATAGCAGTGGATGGGGGCCTTAAGGTGGAGGAAATCTTGGCACACGTGCAAACTTCAAGGTACAAGGTGGAGAAATGTAAAGCTGCACGGCACCTTGGGCAGCTTTGCACTTCCTAAATTACACCCATAATTTCCATTTCAGTCTGTTCCCTTTCAAGAAGCTCTGCCCCCAATGTCCCAATCTGTATAATGTATCTTACCATGAACAAAGCAGTGCGTCTCTGATGAAGTCTCTGTGTGTGACACCCTGTCAGTCCTATACAGGACGTACAGATTTCTGTGGCCAAGTGTCTCCACAGGCAACTCTAATCTGTCTCCAGAGATATCACTCTGCCTCTAGAGCTTTATATGACAGTCACTAGAGAGGACAGTCAGCCAGTCTGTCTCCAGTGATTTTTATGCAGTAACATAGTAGTGTGTCTCTACAGTTAAGACCTGCTCGTCAGTCTGTCTCACGGGGCTCCAGCATGTCTAAAGACTTCAGAAGATGTCTGTGTCCTGAGAGTAATGTCTGGCGGGGTCACTGTCATCTGTAGTCTGCCTGTGGCACTGTGTCTCTGACTCTCTGTCGCTCTGTGCTTCTCTCTCTCTCATCCGACTCTCCTCCAATTCCCTATATTTTCACTAGTTTGTCAATGTCGCTTCGAGTTCGCTCTCTCGCTCCCCTCTGTCCAAGTTACTATCAATCCGTTACCTTGGCGACACGGTTACGTCACGGATGCGGTCGTCATCTTGCCACACCCGTGCGACGGAGGTGTGCCAATATGGCGGCCTTGAGCTTCTCTCTATGGGGGGCTGACTGAGTGGAGAAGTGACTGTGAAGCTGCCTGTGTTCGTGGCGTGCCGTTAAGAGACTGCTCTGTGGGTGGAGAAGTGATCATACATCCATGCCTACAGTACAGGGAGGGACTTTAAAGGACAGGTGATGCTGCCATATTTTGTAGCATTCTAACATTAGAGCAGGGATTTCCCCCATTGCAAAACCACGCTTGTTGTCATTTTGTACACTTCCGTCCCCTCCGTGTCCCTCCCCCCGGTGGCCGATGTCTTTTGAAAAAACAAACAAAACAAAAACACCCAGAACTCCAAAAAAGTGGTAAATAACATTGGATAGAGCAGGAGTAGGTTTTTCTTGGCTGATGAGTGCAACTTTTATTTATAAATATAATAGCCAGCAAGTGCGTTTATGCCAAAAAATTATTTGGCTAGTTACCTCAGGCCATTCGCAAGTTGAAACACCCCAGTTACGGTATCCGGATGGCTAGGTCAGTCAATAGGGTACTTATATGTTAGTTGGGCGCCCACTGAGCTATTTGCTTAGTGGGCTATTCTGTGTAGGGAAATCGCATCACACCGCATGGGCCATTTTATTGCCATGCGATGTGCAATGCGACGCAATATTTAATGTAATTTATTCACTGCTTTATGTGTCCCCAAGGTATCGCATCGCACCTGCCGCAAAATCGCTTTTACGCACCCCCCACTATCCACGCCACCCTGAAGTGTGGCGAGCGTAGCGTCGGCGTGGAGTTGATTTTATATAGTGTGGCGAGCGCAGTGAGCCACCGAGCCTGAAGCTACGCTTCGGGCTCGCCACTATATAGAATCAACTCCACGCCGACGTGGATAGTGGGGGTATGAAAAGGTCGGAGGACGCGTTCCGCCGCCCAGCGCGGGGCTCGCTGCGCTTGCCACGCTTCAAGGTGGCGTGGATAGTGGGGGGGGGGGGTGCATAAAAGTTATTTTTAGGACATACAATCATATTATTGTATAGCTAATGTAATGGCATCGCACACCCTATAAAATCGCATGCGATTTTGCGGGAGGTGCGATGCAATCCCCCCAGGGCTAAAAGAGCAGTGAATAAATTACATAGGAAAATCGCATTGCATGCTCCTTAAAATGGCCCATGCGATGCGATTTCCCTAAGTTACCTTATGCTAATTTTTGTTTCACTTTTTTTTTTTTACATTTTCTTTCTTTCAAACAACATCCTCCTGGACTCCGATTGGGAATAGTACAGTGTCCCAGCCCGAAGCTGGGGGATGCAGTACATTAATTGGGGGTCCATGTGTCGCCATTGGCACCAAAAAAAAAAAAGAATGTCATCCTTTTCATGTGCCGACCTTTTCCATGTCAACCTTTGTTTTGTGCATGTCAAACTTTTGTTGTTGACTAGACATTGTTAACCTAATATACCACACCGCTACAACAGTGTTTTCCAACTTTGGTCAACACGGCACACCAACAGTGCATGTTCTCAGGATATCCATGGTTAAGCACAGATTGTATAATAAGAATGAAGTATAGATATACTTAACCTGGACCATTAGCGTGCCTTTATTACCGAAGTTGCTGTATAATGCACCAAGTTTACTTTTTTATTTATTTTTTTTAAGCTAAAGTTGTATGATATGGGAGAAGAGTAGGGATTGATTTTAAAAACCTTGACCTGTCCCTGGAGAATAGTTAAATGTGGTCACTCTGTATTTGGTCTGCATTGTTTTCACTCTCACTGTGGCTGTAAGTGACTGGCAGTGAATCTCGATGGGTGAACTGCTCTTAATTCTTTGCTAGGCTGCCTCTGTACTGCAGGTCTTATGAGGCCTACACACGTAGCGATTTAGAGGCTTTTTCTAAGCGATCTCACTAGATCTCTTACAAAATGTCCCAATATCGCTCCGTGTGTAAGGGCCACAGCGATGGTGATGCATCGCTATCACCATCGATTAATATCTAGCATGCTATTAATCGACCAGGCCAGTGTTCTACGCTGAGAACACTGGCCCTAACAGAACACTCAGCACACAGTACTGACACATCGCTGTGTGCTTACCGATATTGCCAAGCATTCTGAGCAATCTAGTATTGCTCAGAACGCTCAGCACCCCCCCCCCCCCCCCCCCCCGAGTGTAGGCCCCTTTCTTTAGTCTAGGGATGGTCATTGCCATTGATTTGTCGATACCATTAATGGTCTATTACTGATGTCAGGTGTTTACTACGATTTAGTACCAATGTTCTACCATCGATGATGTGCCAACCCGATGGCTGAGTACTGCTGAGATTTAAATCTTCGATCTTAAAAACCTGTCCATTACTATACAGAGGTGGTGTGCAAAAATCTTTCACAGTCTTCTAATGTGGCTGTTGTACTGTGCAGTGGTGAGCCTGTGTATATTGCTGACGCAGGAGCTATGGGAGTTGCAAGCAACGTTAAAGGCCTTAAACCCTATAATTTATTTGTTTTATTCAAATAAATCTCTATAAGATATAACAAAGTAAATCACTGATCAAGTACTGTTTTTTTTATTTTCATTGTTGTTTACAATTTATCACATGCAATATAGTTTATTCAGTTTCTGTTTACCGCATATATAAGAAAGTAGTGGATTTGTGTAAAGGAGGAGTTGTCCAGCAAATGTTCAGGGTGTGGTCTTGTGTATATGATACATGCATGGCAGACTACTCAGCACTTGCACATTGTAATGCCTCATGCTGGTTCCTCTCTGTCTTCCTCTTTGAATTTGATGCTCTCGACCAACTTAGTAATAAGATCCTGCACAAGTTGTGACCTCTGCTTTCCCACCTCCAGGACACTACTGTGATTCACAGACTCCTGCATCTCATAATCCTGTACCACACGGTTAGTAATAAGCGAGAGTCCAAATACTCGCATCCCACAGTGCTTTGCAACCACAACTTCTGGAGCTGTACTCATACCTGCAGAGAAATGAGTATTAATTCAGGTTAGTACTTTCTAAAATAAGTATTTTATTGGATTTAAACCATCTTTTTGTGTTAATTTCACAGTTAAAAAAAAATATATATCAAAATTGTCTAGTTTTACAGATGTAAAAAGAAATCTATACATCTCTAATCCATACAATTATTAAATATTTGATTTATAACTTTATCAAATTGGGAGACATTTCCTATATCTCAACATTAGAAATCCTTGTGGATGGCAGGATAGGTGTACATGATATGGATAACGTCACCTTAACCAGGACAGTTGCGATGATTTCCCTATTCTCTCTACGAGTCATGGTGTGAATAAAGCAAAAAATAGTTACTCTTTACCTAGAAGGGCGCCCATCGAATGCACTAAAAATCGGGTGCGACGCGATGCCCGCGATGGCCGCGATTTCCCATAGGGACCAATGTTAAAAATGAGATTGGACCCGATTTTAGTGTTCAATGCCTCAATGCCCGCGATTTTTACATAGGAAACAATGTTAAATGGGCCACAGAGCCCTAATAGTCACCGTGAACTCTGAAATGGCCCCCACAATTGTTAACGCCACCCCACGATCAACGTGAACCCGAAGCGTGGCGAGCGCAGCGAGCCCGCGAGGGGCGGCGGTACGCGTCCTCCGACCTTTTCATGCCCTACTATCCACGTCGGCGTGGAGTTGAGAATAGAATAGTGTGGCGAGCGCAGCGAGCCACCGAGGCCCGAAGCGTAGCGAGCGGACGCGGATACCTTCACAGATATACGCGTCCCCTCGCGGGCTTCACAGGTGTCCGTGGCGAAAAGCGGACACCTGTGAAGCCCACGAGGGGACGCGTTTACCTGTGAAGGTATCCGCGTCCCCTCGCGGGGCTCGCTGCGCTCGCCACGCTTCGGGCTCGGTGGCTCGCTGCGCTCGCCACACTATTCTATTCTCAACTCCACGCCGACGTGGATAGTAGGGCATGAAAAGGTCGGAGGACGCGTACCGCCGCCCCTCGCTGCGCTCGCCACGCTTCGGGTTCACGTTGATCGTGGGGTGGCGTTAACAATTGTGGGGGCCATTTCAGAGTTCACGGTGACTATTAGGGCTCTGTGGCCCATTTAACATTGATTCCTATGGCCAAATCGTGGGCATTGAGGCATTTAACATTAAAATCGCGGTCAATCACCGTTTTTAACATTGATCCCTATGGGAAAATCGCGGGCACCCGTTTTTAATGTACCCGCGATTTACCCGCGATGCCCGCGATTTTTTACCCCCGACGCCCGCGATTCCAATCGCGGGCGCCCTTCTAGGTAAAGAGTACCAAAAAATATTTTGTGTGTGGCTGGGTGTATTAGGGGCAGCAATTTTTCTAAATTAAGGCGTTGTTAATACAGATCGTGAAATGTTCCTAATTTGTGTCTGCAAGTGTGGGCACCATGGAGCTATTTACAGTAACTTGTTTCAGTTGCTTTGTAGTATGTTGAAAAAAAAGTCATTAAGCCAGTAAATGACCTGAATTATTATGCTGCCAATCAGGAGTAGTCTTTCATAAGACTGTTCTTGATTGGCTGCAATCTAAAAAGTAGATAAACTTCTCAGACTCATCTCATTTGCGCTGGGGAAACTCTGTGGTCTTATCATTGATTCATATTTTTTCCAACCATTAAACTACTTTGCATAAAGAAAGATTCACTAATGTACAGAAAACATTGGAAGGCTATAAATAATAGAAGTAGGGGACCAAATAGTTTAAAAGTTAATTCAAAAGTTAGGGGTAATAACAGTATCATTTTTAATTTAACTGTTATGGGGTGGAGGCGCAATAGTATGTTAATCCTTTGAGTGCCAAAGTTGCTGTGAGACGTGCAAATTATCTACTGCAAATGCCAAGGCCATAGTCAAGTAATATGAATCACTTTAGTTTTTGCTGGCAAATGATCTGAAGTCACTTAATTAAAGTTAAGTTAAATATTGCGCTGTGAGTGAGACTGGCATTTTTAGCAGATATTGTGCATATCTCTCACAGCAATGTTTGCACCCAAAGGGTTAAAGGCAAAGGGGATATACAGTATACGTTAAATTTAATTATAATGGACACACATATATTGGGCAAAGGTGCCAGTTCCTAGGAAAATAGATCACAGACTGTGATTAAGGAAGCACATCCTTTTTATTACAATATATCATACCGTTTTCAATGCTGAGGAAGTTTTTTGCATTATATGATTGGATCCAGACTACCCCTGAAGAAGTCCTAGTGGATGAAACGCGTAGGGCCATACTTGTGAACTGATAAAATCAGGTGTTGGATCGAATATTGGAAACTATATGAGAAATGTCTATATGAAGATAATTTGTCCATTGAAGATTTGAATAAACATACTGAATTTTACAATTGTTTACATTTTGGTGAAAATAGATATATAGCGCACTTCTGCTTTTCTTTCACCTCTATCCCCATTCCTTTTCTTACAACGCAGTTCTATAGGAGTGCTGCCATCCTTTATGTGCAAAATAAGGGCTTGATGTAGAAGTTTTAGTTGTATGAGGAGGAGGACCAGCAGGATGAGGAACAGTTTTTTTCCTAGGGCTATTTTAGAATTAAATACTAATTTGGGTCATGGGGGGAGGGTTATGGGACCTAGGTTTTATTGTTAATTGTAATGTGGACCATTCAGATTTTATTGTTATGTACCGTATTTTGCAAAACTTGAATTTTGTCACCCTAATTTTAGGGTGATGACAATAAAGTTGAATCTAATCTAATAAAAATCATATACACACACCCTTTATGTATAAGGAATAATCCTCTCCATTTCAGTTTGAAAACCGCCCATCACAAGAATTAAATAGCACTACTAAGTTCCTGATCAGCATTTGTCCATGCAGTTCCTCTTCCCTGCCTGGGGTGTCGCTGTCTGCTGTGGTGTTTCTAGCACAGGTCTAGTTTGCATCAGTGCTGATATACAGACCACACTGTGCTACAAGCACTACAGCAGACAGCGACACCCCAGGCAGGGAAGAGGAACTGCATGGGTTTTCAAATAAGGCGGGTGCTAGAATGAACACTATATATATATATATATATATATATATATATATATATATATATATATATATATATATATACAGTATATACATACACAAACAGCTTGTGTTGTGTATGGTTAGTGGCTTAATCCAATTTAAGCTGGTGCAGACTGATTAAATATTTTCATCTACTCTCTAATGACCTATCAGACACTTTTACTAAGTCTAAATCACTCTATAAAAAAAAAAAAACACACAGACATTTTTATGTATCCTGCAGCTTTGTTCTGACCGGCAATAGACCTTCTAATCCTGTATACAGTAGAATGAACCAATTATAAAGGGTCATTGTCCATTTAACCTGAAAAATGTTTTTCAATCTCAGCCTTGAAACATCAAAGCATCTGCATGGCAGAGTACTTATGTGAGTGGATGGGTCTGTATTGGGCATGCTCTACCAGTTATGTGATGTGACTATTTGAAGTGAGTTTACATTCTGTACTAATCATGGTCATAATCATACTAACACGCTGCCTATAATACTATTTACTAGCATATAGCAAATGGAACCAATACCTTATATGCAGATGCAGCAGTGACATTTTGCTAAAACATTAGTTATTAAAAAAAGGTATGAAGGTGCCCATACACAGTACAATTTAACAGGTGTGATGCGATGCGACATCACATCGCACAGCACAAAAAGTATGTGCTGCATAAACTTTTTGGACAAGATTGCATTGCATGTCATTGAAAATGCATGCAAAAGGTTCTAGTACAAAACGCACGGTGCCTATCGCAGAAATATAACATTAGGTAACTACTAGGAACCAGAATAAGCTGTATTTAGCGTGACTACACAAGCTGTTAAATTTAAAACTTGGTTGCTGTGAGTTAAAACACACCATTGTTATTTTTATAGTTGTTATTACTTAAAGTAACCCATTTATTTATTGTTCTTTGTTTCATGAAACCCAAGCAGGGCCGGCGCCACCACTAGGCAGCTCTAGGCATTTGCCTAGGGCGCCGGCATCTGGAGGGCGGCAGTTCGCCCCTCACCCCCAGCGAACTGTGGAAAAAACTTGCGCCCTGGCGTCCCTGCAGTGCTGCTGGACCGGTCAGGGGTGTCCGTGCCGCAGGGGTACCTGCGGCGCTGTCATGTGTATAAAGCTGGCTGCGGCCGGCGGGGTCCCTGTAGTGAATAGAAAATAACTAGCACTATGCGCGCGGCGGTGCGGAAAGCGCTAGTTATTCTCTATTCACTACAGGGACCCCGCCGGCCGCAGCCAGCTTTATACACATGACGGCGCCGCAGGTACCCCTGCGGCACGGACACCCCTGACCGGTCCAGCAGCACTGCAGGGACGCAAGTTTTTTCAACAGGTACCACACCCCCCCCTCCCCCCGGCACCGGGGCGCCCCCACCCCGACTCGCCTGGGGCGCTCCGGTGCCTTGCACCGGCCCTGAACCCAAGGTGCATGTTTCAAACGCGTGTTCATTACAAAAACTGTGCTGGGGGCATTGGAGTGGTACACGGTCATATGATCGACATGCATTAGGTCAACCACTAAAGGTCAACATGGCCTTAGGTTGACATCTGATAAGATTGACATGGGCTTAGGTCAACAGGGTCATTAGGTTGACACAAGCATTATGTCTACATAGGGAAGGTCGACAGTCAAAAGATTGATATGGGTTTTTCACTTTTTTTAAGCCAACATGTGCCGACAGGCGGTATTTCCTGCCCTACCATCCACTAGGGCGTGGAGGGAGAATAGAATACTGTGCCAAGTGTAGCGTGGCGAGTGCAGTGGTGCACCAATATGGTGTCCATGTCGCATTCGGGACAAAAACTGTGAAAAACCCATGTCAACCTTTTGACTGTCGACCTTCCCCATGTCAACTTAATGATTGTGTCGTCCTAATGACCCTGTCGACCTTCTCACGTGTCAACCTAAAGCAACTTCGGTGGTCAACCCAATGCATGTTGACCTTCCTGTGGTCGACTTTATGACCCGTACCAATTAGAATTAGGACTCTTTCCAAAAGGAGAGAGGTAGAGAATTCCAGAGAAAGGGAGCAGCACATTAAAAAGTCCTGGGTCGGTAGTTGGAGAGGGTGACTGGGTTAAGGTTTTTACAGTTAGGTTAGAGGAGAGTATGCTTACAGGCTGAGGGGACAGTGTCTGATGAGAGGAAGAAATTGTGGAGGTGGGCTAGATGGGAATAGGCAGAGGGAGAGAGTTAGGGGAGTCGGCGAGAGGGGATAGGTTAAGTGGTGAGGTGGGAGGAGTGTGGATCAGGGCCATGACTTCCTCACCAGATTCTTGTGGGAAGGATGTCAGGGGTGGGGAAGGGTGGTAAGGGAGAGGAGGCTGTTGATTGCTGATGGTCTGGTGGGATGTGATGTCCTGATGTATGTAGTACATTTTGGATGTGAAATAAGTGGCAAAATCTAGAACAGAGAGTGAGGAGGGCAGGGGAGGGAGTTGACAGTGGCAAAGAGGCGGCTGAGGGTTTTAGACTGAAAGAAGATGGCTGTTTGGCAAGGGAAAGGGCAGCACTAAAGGATGAAAGCACAAGTTTGAAAGGGAGAAACTCTGCGTTAGAGCATGACTTCAACCACTGTCGCTCATCAGTACGTGAGCATTTTTGCAGGTGTTTGGTGTGCCAGGGCTGAGTTGTCAGTGGAGTGAGAATTTAGAGCAGAAGTATGAAATGCATTATGTAGGGAAGTGACTTGCTCAGGATATGAGAAAGAGAGAGGTGAGTTGAAGAAGAAGCCTAGGGAGGCAGCGTCCATAGCTTCAATGTGATAGCTTAGTGATAGTAGTCTTAGGTGGTGGAGATGGAAAAGCAGAGAGGAATAAGTTAAATGAGCGCAGGTGATGGTCAGAGAGGGCAATGTCAGAAGAGAGAATGTGTTGAAGCCAACAAGCAAAGTTGTCAAAGAATTGTGAGGGAATGCCTGGGGGGCGAGATATGTCAGCAAGTCGAAGATAAGCAGGTTAAAAGAGATGTATAACATGAATCTCAAATGTATAGAATGTAAGGGACAGTTCTGGGGGTATGTCCTAGCAAGCAGGAGGCTTGCATACAGCTGGGCGTGTGCATATCATAACAGCATCTCTATATTGGAAAAGGCTCTTGTTTTAATTACTTGAGTGTAAGGGGGCTATTCAATCGCCGTCGAGCATCTCCCGTGGGGGAGATGCTCGACGGGCCCTATTCAATGCTGTCTTCCCCGACAGCATTGAACAGGGTTTCCTGGCAGAACAAGCCCGACATCTCTAGCTGTCGGGCTCGTTCTGCCGAGAACAGCCGGGAAGTGACGAGCTGCCGGCTGCATCTCGTCACTTCCTGGCCGCAACTCGCGGCCACGCCCCCTTCTCGTCCCGCTGCAGGCAGGACATTGAATCCCGCCTGCATGTTCTCGGTCGAGCTGACCGAGAACGGGACTGGGTCACGGCAGGCGAGCAAGCTCGTCTGCCGTGACCCGAAGATTGAATACCCCCCTAAGTGTTAAATATGGTTCAGTATATTCCTTATGCCTCATACACACTGGGCATTTTCACCTAGCATGTATGAGGAGCACTTATGTGAAAATCACTAGGTGGGAAATGTGTGTACACACTGAGCGATTTTCACCCGTCCCAGCCACTGAAAGTAGCTCAAAACACCAAAAGTGAGCTACTTTCAGCTCAAAATGGCCTAGTGTGTGTGGGCCTTTACTATGTCCATTGGTAAAGCACTTTCTGCAGCGTAAAGGAGGTTACAACCCAACGCTTTGTAAATAAACTCTTAAGACTTAATTGAGGGTCAAGCAAGCAGTATGTGGTAAGAACTAATGAACTTTTACACGAGGTGGAGTTTGTATTTAAACCCTGCATGTTATGACTAACTCTCACTGGACTTTATAGTCATTGCATACTACACATGAAAGGGTCACTGACCTCCGGGTGTATGGGAATATAAATATACATCACTCACCCACAGCATCTGCACCCAGCAAATGCAGAAATTTGGCTTCTGCGACTGATTCAAAGTTTGGCCCCCCAACCATGCAGTACACCCCCTCATGTGTGAGCTCTGCATGGCCAAGCCTGCCGGCAATTTCCATGGCAGTGGTACGCAAATCACAGTCGTATGTATCCCAGAGGGAGGGGAAACGGGGACCAAATCTGCAATACAATAACACAGGACATAGCCATATAAACTAATAACGCTGCACTATGCAAAACATTGCACCATTATAAATGTAAAGCTAAATCATGTATACTTTAGACTAGACATCTGAAAACATCGCTGGGTATCTGACCAGTATAAAACATGTCATACATATACATATTCCATATTAGAGAAGAGCAATCTGTAGTCTCAGCTAATGTATAGCTGGGTGGTTCCTTACCTTCTAAAGAACCACAGAATGTCTAATGGGGCATGCACACAGGGAGATTTTGCTGAGCGATCTGAGCTAGATCGCTCAGCACCCAGCACTGCACAGCAATGTGCCAGAGCTGTGTGCTGTGCGATCTGTCAGGGCCAGTGTTCTCCGGTGAGCAGGGCCACGCATTGCTATCACTATGGCCCCTACACACGATGCGATATAGGGGCATTTTCTAAGCTATCTAGTCAGTATAAGTCAGATCACTTAGAAAATGCCCTGAAATCACCCCGTGTGTGGGCCCCATTAGGCTGTTCTAGTGCACCATCTTTCTCTTCCCCATATTGTTCTAGAGCTTGGCCTTTCTTTAAACAAGACAAATACTGACTTTCTCACCTGTCATCGTTCGGACCTTGCAGAGGGTTTAAGGCAGCCAAACCCGGGATATTGATGTGATCTCGGATTACCATTAGGTCTCCTGGCTTGTACGTCTTACAAAGTGATCCTGCCGCATTGGTTACTATTAGGACCTTGACCCCCAGCAGCATAAACACTCTGATCGGGAAAGTGACCTACAGACATGAGCAGAATGTTAGAGATTGGTGGGGTGAAGGTTTGCTATGTAAAGGGGAGAATTGAGAGGATGTTCACTGGCACATAGCAGAAGCACCAATGAACTACTTCAGGTATACAGAATACAGAATAGGACACACAGTGCAAGAGAAGTGTTACCGTACATTTGTTAGTACATACAGAATTGTTTATTTATTAACAGTTTCTTACATGTGCCCACATACATCTTTGATTTATTGTGCCATGTATGGCACAATTTGGCACACCTTGGACTCTGCAAAAGTCACACTTTGTGATTTTTCTAAAAATGTGCTTCTCTAATCTATTACTTTATACAAATTCTACTGCTGAAAAAAAAATTAGAATCCATTTACTTGCTACATTTGGAAAAACAGCTAAGCCGTGTTTTACGTGTTGTGACAAATTGAGAAAATAGCCAAGATGTATGTGGACACATCGTGTATATATATCACAGCATATTCCACTGCGCTTTACAATTGGAGACAGTGATACAACAAACTGGGTATTTACAGATAGGGCCAGTTTACAATCTATAGGGAATAGGCTTGGATAGGTACACAAGGATAATCTTTATTGCATAAGCTCTACCAGAATGCAAAGGTTCTTGGTGTGCTGAATGATATGGTGACCCAGCAGTTTGAAAGCAGGTGGTGGTAGTATCATGCACAGGACAAAGAAATTGATGCGGATAATGTTAAAGAACCAACTTGAAGAGTAATATTATTGGTAACATATAATAATTATACAATGTTGGAGGTGCCCCCAGGAATCAAGTACTAGTATACTCAGAGAAAGGAAAGGTAGTCCACTCCTTTTTGGAGGCACACTTTTGAGTAATAGGATATGATGTTTAATGAGTAAAACTTAACTTTTATTTCAAATTTATTTTAAAATAGTAATAACTCTATATTTTCATATGATGCATAATTTGCCATGAAGAGTTAAATGACAGCATATACGAAAATACAGTGAACAATGTTGGCCACTGAAAATTGTCATATGACCGTATCGACACAGTGGCAGTTAGTGGTGTTATTTAGATAATCATATATTGTCGGTATATGATTTCATTTAGGTCCTTCAATAGGACAGCTGATGACACATACAGATTATATAATTATTACTGTTGTGAATAATTCATTAATAATCCAATCAAAAAATATAAAAATATTATACACAATAAGTCACAATGATACCCGTTGGTGGTATTGGGCCGTTAAGTAGTTAGATAACACATAATGTAAAGAAGTTTTTCACATATAACATAACATGTATCCTTAAGAAGATGGGGAAAGTACTATACTTTTCTTATTAATATTTTTTTATTGGATTATTAATGAATTATTCACAACAGTCATATAATCTGTATGTGTCATCAGCTGTCCTATTGAAGGACCTAAATTAAATCATATACCGACAATATATGATTATCTAAATAACACCACAGAGTTATTACTATTTTAAAATAAATTGGAAATAAAAGTTAAGTTTTACTCATTAAACATCCTATCCTATTACTCAAAAGTGTGCCTCCAAAAAGGAATCCTTTCTGTGAATGGCTGCCCAACTCCTGTGGACTACCGTTTCCTTTCTCTGAGTGACCCAGCAGTTTGGCCAGGGGTCAGGAGGATGGAAGAGAGAGGATATGTAAAAAGAGAGAGGATATGTAAAAAGAGAGAGGATATGTGTGGCCTGTACCGTGGGGATGTGATTGGATAGGAGAGGTTTATGAAGTTTACGAATTAGGACATATATTTAGAATTAGGATAACTAACCCATTTTCTAGACTTGAAGAGTGTAATAAATACATGGTAAATATTGAAGCAGAGGCATAGTTGCATGTATGAAACAAGAGTTGAATACAGTTTTAAGATTGAATGAGTTTATATTAAGAGACTGAATGATGATAACCAAAATGAAGCACACAGATGACGGGTTTGTCACAAGAAAACATCACAGATCTTACTTTCCACAGCGGATATCCTTCATAAACATGGAAACGACCTTTCATGCAGACACATTTCTTGCCCTGCAGGGTACCAAACACTAACTGTCCAGAGTGTCCAGCCACTGGAATGACATACATAAAAGTACATGTCAGTATATCAGTGCACTTTGTGCCTAATGCACTGCTCCAATATATATACCTACACTGAAGTAAACATAAATGGTATATTCCTCCTATGTCATAATTATCCATTTTACGGTGTACAAAAGTTAACCCCCTCATTGGACATTAATTGATGTGATATATACCAGTACTTGCTGGAAAGTGTGGAATCTGGCTGTAATCAAAAGTCTTTGGGTTGCTCAAAGTATCTGCAAGAAGCCCCAGGCCAGAGCCACAGATGATGCCAATATCGGAGGGAGACTGAACGCGGTCCAAGAGCCAGAAAGCTGTCTCCTCACAGTCTTCATATCTGTGCAGACAGAAAAAGAGTCAGAGCAGAGCATGTGCAGGGAACATGAATAAAGGTTAGGAAACTGAGGCTTGTAGGACCACTGAAAGTACATAGTGGAAAGGCAATAGGAATTCTGAGGAAGGAGAGGATTATAAGGCTGGAGATCGTTGGTGATTTGGAAGCCAAATAAAAATGGGGAACCTGTAATCATTAGCTTCTCTTTGCTTTGGATGCGCTGGTGGATTAATCAGAAATCCAGTATTATTAACTTAAAAGCGGGGACAATATCATGTCAGTGTGACCAAATGCTAGGATTTGCAGCTCCAATATAGTCAGAGCCACAGCTTACCTAAGCTTGACTTAAATACAAACATGCAAAAAAAGTAAGTCCTCAAAGCATAAGTAGCTTTAGGTGTGTTATTGGTATGTATGATAATGGAACTCTTTTCCTGGTTCTGTATGTACATCCATGGATCTTATGTATCTGTCTTGTTGGATCAGAGTAATGTTCTTCCGAGTTAGTAAGCTACTACCTGCTACATCTTTAATCTGTAAACGTGTAATTAGGCTTTACTGCATAACAGTCTTTATAGATTCAATTATTTTTGTTGTTTTAAAATAAAAAGCACTCTTGTATCACGGACCGAGTCACCCTTATACTGTAGGTCACTTACCTAAGTGCTTCTTCTGTGCTGTACATGATTGCTTTCTGTCCTGTTGTTGGTGGAATGAGTCTCCATGTGACTGATCCAGCAATATAAGGATGTCTGATATTGCCTGAGGCTGCAGTAAATTATTTGCATGGGACAGGCATAGGGTTTGGGTAGGGGTGGTGGTACAGTGTAGCCTCAGATTAATCATAGGATGTAACCATGCAACCAGCTGCTTATTTCACGTATAAGCCCTGTAGAAACTATACCCTGGTAGTACTATTGGAGAAGATGCTCTAACAGTGGCAAGTTGGACATTCAAAATACCAACACTGAGAACGGAGAGGCTGTGATGTCACACCGGGCATGCCGACTGGTTA
Source organism: Crinia signifera (assembly GCF_055691185.1). Classification (NCBI taxonomy): domain Eukaryota; kingdom Metazoa; phylum Chordata; class Amphibia; order Anura; family Myobatrachidae; genus Crinia; species Crinia signifera. Next base: position 102,506,805 of record NC_139222.1, on the reverse strand, counting down.
ATAATGCCATTTAAAGTATTGTAACCATGTCGATTTAAAGAGAACAGTAGCACGATATATACTATTTACTTATACTGTATAGAATGTTGCTGTGCTCAAAAACCCCTCTCTGTCTCTGCAAACTAGTTTGCCTATGCTGTCTCAAAGATGATGGGGGATTTTGGCACGGGGGGGGGGAGCAGGACAGCATGTGGCTTGGTAGTAAGAATACCAATACGTTTACACCAATCTCCAGCCTGACCCTTCTTCTGGGCATGTAACACATCAGACAGATGTGCATAGCGGGTCTCTTTAAATTATAAGGGTACTTGTTTCCTAGCATGGTGCCCATCGCATCGTATACCATAAGCCTTACAATGGTATGCGATGCGATGTGACGCGATGGCACCCGATCTTATACAATTTAAAATCGTATACCATTGTATATGGCATACAATGCGATGGGATACGATTTTAAATTGTATAAGCACCCTAATGGGTGCTTTCAATGTTAAATGGCCCCCTATAAGATTATTAATTGTATAAGCACCGTAATGGGTGCTTACAATGTTAAAAGCACCCCCACGCCACCCCCACTATCAACGCCAACCCGAAGCGTGGCAAGCCCACGAGGGGCGGTGGTACGCGTCCTCCGACCTTTTCGCAGTGTAAATGATTGCGCTTTTAAAAAATTGGAGATTTCTTACCAAATCTCTCACTTTTAGAATCTCTCATCCTATTAAATTTCCAACATTATGTAGAAGGCTCTCTAATGCAAAAGCTGACCTTCGGGCTCTTTTATGAACTGGAAAATCATACAACCCAGAGGCGTAACTCTGGGAGGCAATGGAGTCATCTGCCGCCAGGCTCCTGCTCCAAATGGGGCACCTCTCCTCCCCTGCAAGTTTGAATCAGTTAATTAAAAGCCATCAAATTCACTTCTGTGGCTGACTCCCCCTCCTTGCAGGATCATAGATGTCATATTCTCTTTATTTTAAATATAATTTCCATAACATACATACAGATGTAGCCGACCTTAGTGTTGCTGGCGATCCGCCAGCAACACGGCGCTCCATCTGACTGAGACGCGCGTGTGTCCCCCACGCACGCGCGTCTCAGTATCCGGGCGGCGAGGCGGACGCAATACTGTCCGCCTCCCGCTCGAGGGGGCTGGGGGGGACCCGAGGGCACTGCGGGGGGGGGGGGGGGTGCGGTCACCCGGTGCCGACCGAGGGCATCACATGCAAACAATTTTTTGTTTGCATGAGTGCACCCATTCATGCACCAAGATATGTGCATTTATTGTTCTCTGTCACATCAGAGGTGGCAGAAAATTGTGTGAGCTTACAGAGGCTATTATACACTCTCCTGCAAAGCAAGGAACACATTATTAATTCTCCTTAAAGGATGGTCTTTGACTTAATTTAAACAATTCTAAAGGAAAGTACTCCCTCCAGGTGCGCAAACTTTTACTTCCCTGCAGGCAAGTGTAGACCTTCTTAGCACCTAAATCCATGCTGTTTATATGTTAAAACAAAATGGGTTTGCATAAATGGACATTTCAACATTACTTCAGTATTTGTTCCATATTTGTGTATTTAAAAAAAAAAAATGAAACCACCTTCAGCATCACACATTGATATCTATTTATATCGTTACAGACAGTAAAGTCTGGCTTATTTTGCCGGGATACTTACAGCGGTTCCACATATCTCAGAGGGTGGGGGTTTGCACTGATTTAATTTCTTAATTTAACCATTCTTGCACTCGTTACATCAGGAAGTGAAAGAACCTCATGTTCCCAATTATCTAATAGTGGATGGATTGTTGTGTATGAACATATATTGTAACTATCCTTAATTAAATATCTTGCTTACATCGCTACACACACACACACACACACACACACACACACACACAATCATCAGCATGATATAATTATCTCATTACTATGTGTAGGACTGATCCCAAAAGTTCACAACCTATAGCCACCCTTTTCAGTTCTCACAATGAAATATCAATAGCTCCCATCATCATATAATGTGCAAGTAATACTGTAGGTTTCCCTATATCTAAATCAGTATATTTTATATTTTGTATATAACGGTCACATCCAGCAGCAGCTGTAAGTAATTAGATTCTGATTATCGCTCTTTTCCGTGCCATCCGTTAATATAGATTGTGTAGTATCACATACATCTACACACAGCAGAATCATTGAGTGACTCAGTGTTAATATTCAGCTTGCTGCTAGTGTCCAACGATGTTATTCGCAGACATCTTTGTTCTATGCCGGTGTCCCTCTGCAGTTCTCATATATGGCATAGGGGATGAAACGTGTCTAGGTTTCCCTACCCCTGGATAGGTATATAGGGTGAAATGTAACAGGATGAGATATTCAGAAAATGAGAGATTTGGTAAGAAATCTCCAGGTTTTGTTAAAGCGGCAATCATTTACACTGGCGGCATCAAACTGGTTTTGCAGTGTAAATGAATGACCAATAGCTCAAATCGTTCCGTGTGTATGTACGATATAGATGACGATGCGCGTACCGGACAGTCGTTGGTAGAGGTTGATCATAAACTAATCGTTAGCGATGTGTACCAATAGTTTCATGGGTATGCACGATGAACGATTTAGTAAAGCTGATTGACTGGCTTCCACCACCACTCCCTCCACCATCGTTAAAGATCGATTGTTCATCTGCAATCCTTCACTATTTGACACCAAATCATTTGTTCAGGAGTTCTGAGGATCGTTTGCAAAATTGTTCCGTGTGTATGCACCTTTAGCCTTATGCCTCTATTGTACTGCCTTAGATCTTCTGGTTTCTAAATTTGAACAACGTGACTATTGTGTGTGTAATATATGTAATTTAAAATGCCCAATTTTACCAGCAGAAGCAAAGCATTTGCAGGATAGACTTTTTCGGGCCGTCTGCCCATCGTCAGACATAAAACATACAAGAAAGTGACATCCATATAAATATGAAGACACACCTTCATACACACGCACCAATCAGGGCACAAATGAGCACACCTGCAGGACTCCTCGCTCACTCCAGCAGCAATAGTGCACCAGATCCTCGGCATGCACTGCTCGGACGTAAGACGTAAATCAATTAATTAACTATATACTTACATACAGGATGACGACAACGTTTCAAGGCCAGCACAGACTTTTCATCAAGTCAATATGCTAGAAATAAAAAGTGGTAGAAGATATGAGATAAGAGATGCGATGGATTCACTGATTGGGGACCCTTGTAGCCAAGGAACTCAATGGAGAATTCAAATAAAAAAAACCATTCCTGTTGTAGACATGTTCACACATAGGCACTTTACCTTCTCTAACGTTATCACTCTCTAATTTTCATTGTTTGAACAACTTTTATTGTCTAAAAGAAATACATTTTTGTTAACTTGCTTGTTAGCCCTTTGTACTTCTGCAATGTTATTACAATCCCTTATCATTTATTCTGTGGTTTGTCAGCTTGGAATGTGCAAAGCCAATTGACAGGCGCTGACAGGCACTTTACTAGTATAAATATAAGGCTGTCATTCCCTTTAACCACACTTCTGATGAAGGACTGATTCCGAAACGCGTTGTGTGGACATTTGACTTTTACCCTGCCTGAGAAGATCCGCTACCAGCTATTCGGGTGTTCTGCACAGGACTGACCCTCATTCCGGAGTGATCAACCCTATACACCCAGATACCGTCTTAGTTGGAGCTGTCTTGTCTGTGGGATAAGTTTTGTGCTATATACCTCATTTGTTTATTGTACGTGCATTTGTATATAAAATGACTTTTATCAAGAGGTTATCTGCACTATTGTCTTTTTCTGCTATATCTTCCACCAATGACCTCGGTCATCGGATATGGGAGATTGTCTTTCTAGGTTGGAGTTACCTGATTGCATATCCTAACATCTGATCATCGTTACCATGCGGACTCTGAGAAATTTTGTATAGACATTCTCATATGGTGATATAACTGTATTTCGTTTATACGGTTCACATCCATTATTATTATTATACCAATTGCGTCTGTAATAGTCCATTATCTATGTTACTGTTTTTAATGTGTATGTCTTAAATTATCTTGCTGTTACTATGGTGACAAGATGCTTTTGTGGCCCACCTGTGGCTGCTTCTGTCTTACGTCCGAGCAGTGCATGCCGAGGATCTGGTGCACTATTGCTGCTGGAGTGAGCGAGGAGTCCTGCAGGTGTGCCCTGATTGGTGCGTGTGTATGAAGGTGTGTCTTCATATTTATATGGATGTCACTTTCTTGTATGTTTTATGTCTGACGATGGGCAGACGGCCCGAAAAACATGTCAGGAATAAACTCAACACTGAGTTCTGCTTTTCTTTACATGGTATAGATATACTGTATATACATACATATACTGAACTGTTGAACATGATGGGGATTGACAGTGAATTAAACAATCCCAGGCTTCATGATTTAGCTGGGACTTCCAAAACTCAACTATTATTATTATTATTATTATTATTAATAATAATAATCCTTGCTATCAGAATAGATGTGTGCATTTCTAATGACTTAGGCTGGGCAAACATGTACAGATATATTGTCAGATGTGGCTGGTTGGAACTAAAATCTGATAATATCTGAATGTCGGTATTCCAGCATTTTGAATCAAATGGTCAACTGTCATGTGCTTCCATCCATTGCCAGGTTTTTGTTACAACCAGGCAGATCTGACAATAAATCTGTAGATGTACGCCAGCTTACTAAATTATGAAAGTTGCCCAACAGCCAGAAGTACAATGGAAATGTTGGTATCCTGACAAACAGAATACAGACAGTGCAATTCCGCTAGTAAGTACAGGGGGTTAGGGTTAGGATGTGAGAAGGATGGGTTAGGGGTAGGGTTTAAATACTTACCAGGATCCATCAGGATTTTAGCTGTTGGGTCGGCATCCTTACTATCAGGATTGCGAGTGCTGATATTTTGTACCCCCCCAACCTGTCCGATGGGCACGTTGCTTCTCTGCACTTGGCTTGTAGTCTGCCTGTGCAGGGGCCTGAAGAGTGCCATAAGAGTCATGTTGAATAATGCATGGGAAAGTAGGGAAATTCTAGAAGTGCCTCTACCTCTTTACCATCAACATATATTTTGTAAGAGATTTTTAATTCAGTTCCACTTTCCTTCATTTTCCAGATCTTTAGTGTACTTCCCAAACCCCACAGAGCTAAATTGGGTAAGTACCTGTAACCCCTTTGTGGATAATTATTAAATGTGCACTTGATGATAAAATTTATTTTTACTTATGTAGGGTACACTCGAGAACGATTTGGCCCAAAAAGACCCAATTGAAATACAACCTGACCGATTGTATGTATATTGGGCATGTTTTGGGCCATTTACGATCTGGTGTGTACCTGTTATGATATCCGGGTGTCCTCGCCAACCCTAACTCCGTTGTCATCGAATGGGATTGGTGGCTGCGTGCTAGTGCTAGGCTTCGCCTATAATAGCCGCGTTCGACAGAGCCCGTTAGTCAGGCTCCGCCCCCGATGCCACCAGGTCTTGAGAGTTGACAACGCTGCCACCAATGTCAAGGATGAACAAGGGGATGACTAACTACCCCAAGAAGGCGAGGTCACCCTTGCTCTGTAGCAAACAGGGTAGACGTAACAATACGTAAAGATGTAACACAAAACTATACCAAACAGGTGTAACAATACACAGAGGTGTTTCATCAATATCAAGATACGAGTAAGGGCAGTCTGGGGGTAGACCCCACTTATCTGTGCTCCGAGGAGACAACGGCAGCGGGAACCAGGGTACGGACAACTGGACAACGCACGGACACCAGGAGGACAGGAGACAAAACGGAGGACACGGCTGGGAATCAACGACAGGACGCAGGACGACTGGGCACAGGAACCAGGAGCAGTGGATAGGTGGGAACCAGGAACACTTGAGACCCTGAGGTGCAAAAGCTATAACCGGCGCCTGTCCTGGGCAGACGCCGGCTCTTTATTCAAAATCCCCGCTGCCGTGCGCCGCACTGCCGGGCGCATGACCTCAGCGTGCCGGCACGCCGACGGAGACGCTCGGGGACGTTGCCCGGCAACGCCCCGAAGCCTGCTGACGATGCCGTGGGGACGGAAGCTAGGGGCGTTGCTGCGCGACGCCGCTAACGTCTCCCCCGGCACTCGTCTACACTGTCTGTCCCGGCGGGTCCGGGACAGAAGTGTAACAGTACCCCCCCCCTTGAGGAGGGGTCACCGAACCCTTAGAACCCGGTTTCCAGGGAAATTTTCTAAAAAACTCCGCTCTTAGCCTGGGCGCATGCAAAAACTTTTCTGGGACCCAAGATCTTTCCTCATCTCCAAACCCCTTCCAGTGGACAAGAAACTTGAGCTGACCCCTGACTACCTTGGAATCCAAGATATGTTCCACCACATACTCCTTATGCCCTCTAACCAAGACAGGTCTTTGAGTACGTGTAGAGCTGGATGGAAGGGTTCCGATGACAGGTTTGAGCAGGGAACAATGAAAGACATTATTGATGCGCAGAGACCTGGGAAGCTGAAGTCTGAATGCCACCGGGTTGATTTGTCCGATAATCGGAAATGGACCGATAAACCTGGGACCCAACTTGGGACATTGCTGTCGAAGTCTAATATGGCGTGTGGATAACCATACTCTCTGACCCACTTTAAAGAGACACGGTCTTCTGTGCCTATCAAAGAAAATCTTAGACCGGGCTGAGGATTGTCTAAGGGCTATGTGTACATTCTTCCAGGCTTTCCTAAAAAACGAGACAGTGGACGAGGATCTTGACGGATCAATCGGGGGCATGAATGAACTACATTTGGGGTGCAAACCTGAGTTGCAGAAAAAAGGAGAGCTCTTGATAGCTGAATGATAAGAGTTATTGTATGCGAACTCCGCTAATGGAATAAGCTCAGCCCAATTGTCCTGGCACTTTGAAACGAAACAGCGGAGGTATTGTTCCAAAGCCTGGTTGACCCTCTCGGTCTGTCCATTCGACTGCGGGTGGTAACCAGAGGAGAGACTGACCTGAATCCCTAAGGCTGCACAAAACTGTCTCCAGAACCTGGCCACGAACTGGGAACCTCTATCCGAGACAATATCGACCGGGAGTCCGTGAAGCCTAAAGATGTTGGTGATGAATAAATTCGCTAGGATTTTAGCAGTAGGGAGCCCATGTAATGGAGTAAAGTGAGCCATTTTGGAAAATCTATCCACAGTAACCCAGATGGTGGTGAACTTGCTAGACGGAGGCAGGTCAACTATAAAGTCCATAGAAATATGGGACCATGGTTTTTTTGGAATGGACAAGGGAAACAGCGGCCCAATAGGAGACTGTCGAGACGATTTGTGTCGCGCACAGACCAGACATGAGGCCACAAATCTGTCGACATCTTGCCTCATAGAGGGCCACCAAACAGTCCTGGCTAACTGTTCAAAAGTTTTGGCAATACCTGGATGCCCGGAGCTTTTTGCCGAGTGAAAGTCCCTGAGAACCGCCTCTCGTAATTTCTGGGGAATAAATAAACGGTCCTGTGGGGTCTGTTGAGGAGCCAACGCTTGGGCAGCAATAACTAAGGTGGCTAAATCTTGGGTCAGGCCCGCCATGATTACTGAGCAAGGGACGATGGGAGATGCTTTCACCTCAGACCCCTGGAAAGTCTGAAAACTGCGGGAGAGGGCATCCGCCTTCACGTTCTTAGATCCCGGCCTAAAGGTGATGATAAACCGGAATCTGGTGAAGAATAGTGCCCACCGAGCCTGTCGTGGATTGAGGCGTTTGGCGGACTCAATATAAGAGAGATTCTTGTGATCGGTGATCACGGTGATGGTATGCTGAGCTCCCTCAAGCCAGTGACGCCACTCCTCAAACGCCCATTTGATGGCCAATAACTCACGATTGCCTACATCATAATTTCTCTCGGCTGGAGAGAATTTGCGGGAGAAGTAAGCACAGGGATGAATCTTTAGATCCAGTGGCCCCTTCTGAGACAGGACTGCTCCAGCACCCACATCAGAGGCGTCGACTTCGATTAAAAAGGGTAGCCTGGGATCTGGGTGGTGCAGAATTGGGGCTGAGCAAAACGCCTTCTTTAATTTTTTGAAAGAATCCATCGCCCGTTGAGACCATTGTCCTGGGTCAGCCCCTTTCCGAGTCAAGTCCACTATGGGGGCCACGATGTCCGAAAAGGAGCGGATAAATTTGCGATAGTAGTTAGAAAAACCAAGAAATCGCTGAATGGCCTTGAGCGTGGTTGGGCGAGCCCAGGATTGAATGGCCTGAACCTTAGATGGATCCATGGAGAAACCTTGAGGGGAAATAATATACCCTAAAAAAGTCACTTGTGACACTTCGAATTCACATTTTTCCAACTTGGCATATAGATGATTCTCCCGTAGCTTCTGCAGCACCAGGCGGACGTGCTGCCGATGTTCAGGAAGAGATTTGGAAAAAATGAGAATGTCGTCCAAGTAAAGTACGGCAAAACCCCCTAAAAACGGTCGAAGGACTTCATTAATAAAGTCTTGGAAGACTGCCGGGGCGTTAGCTAGACCAAAAGGCATCACAAGATACTCAAAATGCCCCGAGTGGGTATTAAACGCGGTCTTCCACTCATCACCACTTTTAATTCTGATTAAGTTGTAGGCCCCCCTGAGGTCTATTTTGGAAAAAATCACTGCCTCCCGAATCTGGTCAAATAATACGGAGATGAGGGGTAATGGGTAGGAATTTTTTACCGTAATTTTGTTAAGGGCTCTGTAATCAATACAGGGCCGTAAAGACCCATCTTTCTTCTCAACAAAGAAAAACCCCGCCCCCACCGGTGATTTTGAGGGCCGAATGAACCCCTTTTCAAGGCTTTCTTTAATGTAGAGGTCCACGGCTTGGGACTCAGGTGCGGATAACGCATATAAACGACCCTTAGGAAGTCTGGCATTAGACACTAAATCAATGGCACAATCAAAGGGGCGATGAGGAGGCAAGGTGTTGGCTTCCTTTTTAAAAAAAACATCTGAAAAATCACGGTACTGAGGAGGGAGAGCTTGAAGATCAGGGTGCATCACACGGAGAGGGAGAGTGAGACAAACATCCGAACAGGACCCTCCCCACCGAGTGATCTCACCAGTTTCCCAATTAAATTCAGGGTTGTGTTTTTTCAACCAGGGCAGCCCCAGGACTATAGGAGTGAGAGGACAGTGAAAAATAAGAAAGGTGATATCTTCGGAGTGAAGAGCCCCCACCGACAGACGAAGGGAGGGAGTCCTAAAAGATATACCGCCTTTAGACAGTGGACGGCCATCCAACCCACATACAGAAACGTGATTGGCCAAGGGTATGGGCATAAGGCCCAATTGTTGCACCAGGCCTTCATCTATAAAGTTGCCGGCCGCCCCACAATCCACGAAGGCAGATCCGTTCCAAGAACGGTCGGTAACAGAGACTGATACCTGAATTAATACAGAATCTGAGGGAGAAAAGCTCGACAGGCCCAAGTGAACCCCCCAAGTATCACTTAGGCCCTGTCTTTTCCCGCCTTCAGCGGACAAGCAACAGCAAGGTGACCGGGACCCCCACAATACAAACAGAGGCCCTTGAGACGTCGGCGGTTATTTTCGGAGGAAGATAGTCGAGTGGCCCCCAACTGCATAGGCTCGTCTCCGGGTACCTCGGTGGACTCGTCTACAGATGAGGAAGGCAACACTCCAGACCGTCTCTCTCTCTGCCGCTCCCGAAATCTCCTATCCACCTTAATGGCTAACTGCATGATCCCATCTATGTCTTTGGGAGTGGGGTACTGCACTAATGCATCCTTAAGGGATTCGGATAAACCAATCCGAAACTGACTACGAAGCGCTGGGTCGTTCCAGCCAGAATCAATAGCCCAACGTCTGAACTTGGTACAGTATGCCTCAGCTGTGTCCTGCCCTTGACGCAGGGCCCTAAGATTTGACTCAGCCGAGGCCGCCCGGTCCGGGTCATCATATAATAACCCCATTGCTGAGAAGAATGCATCCACTGAAGAGAGAGCCTCAGCACCATCTGGAAGGCCAAAGGCCCAAGACTGAGGATCTCCCTGCAGGAGTGATATAACCATTCCTACCCGTTGAGCCTCAGAACCAGAAGATCCTGGGCGCAATTTGAAATAAAGCCTGCATGACTGTTTAAAATTAAAAAACAGAGACCGGTCACCTGAAAAACGGTCAGGGAGATTTAACCTGGGCTCCAGACTCCCACCGGAGGAGGAGCTAGACTGAGACCGTTGCTCGTGTGAGTTTACCCGTAGGGTGAGCTCTTGCAATTTCTGCGTCAGCGTGTGCATCTGTCCTGCAAGAGAGTGGGCAGCAGCCTGCTGTGACGGATCCATGATTGGGTTTCCCCACGACTACCGAACCTCTGAGCTGTAGGGGCAACAAACAGTCCCAGAGTATGGTCTGGCCGGTTATAATGTTATGATATCCGGGTGTCCTCGCCAACCCTAACTCCGTTGTCATCGAATGGGATTGGTGGCTGCGTGCTAGTGCTAGGCTTCGCCTATAATAGCCGCGTTCGACAGAGCCCGTTAGTCAGGCTCCGCCCCCGATGCCACCAGGTCTTGAGAGTTGACAACGCTGCCACCAATGTCAAGGATGAACAAGGGGATGACTAACTACCCCAAGAAGGCGAGGTCACCCTTGCTCTGTAGCAAACAGGGTAGACGTAACAATACGTAAAGATGTAACACAAAACTATACCAAACAGGTGTAACAATACACAGAGGTGTTTCATCAATATCAAGATACGAGTAAGGGCAGTCTGGGGGTAGACCCCACTTATCTGTGCTCCGAGGAGACAACGGCAGCGGGAACCAGGGTACGGACAACTGGACAACGCACGGACACCAGGAGGACAGGAGACAAAACGGAGGACACGGCTGGGAATCAACGACAGGACGCAGGACGACTGGGCACAGGAACCAGGAGCAGTGGATAGGTGGGAACCAGGAACACTTGAGACCCTGAGGTGCAAAAGCTATAACCGGCGCCTGTCCTGGGCAGACGCCGGCTCTTTATTCAAAATCCCCGCTGACGCTGACGTGCGCCGCACTGCCGGGCGCATGACCTCAGCGCGCCGGCACGCCGACGGAGACGCTCGGGGACGTTGCCCGGCAACGCCCCGATGCCTGCTGACGATGCCGTGGGGACGGAAGCTAGGGGCGTTGCTGCGCGACGCCGCTAACGTCTCCCCCGGCACTCGTCTACACTGTCTGTCCCGGCGGGTCCGGGACAGAAGTGTAACAGTACCCAGCATTAGCCTTGTTAGCCATGAAGCATTTCTACCCTGGGAGAGCTTTGATTAATTTATCACCTTTTCACAGATTGTGGGCCAGAAGATATTAGCCTGTGGGTCGCAGCCCAAAGATTTGTCCATGAACACTTACATAAAACAGTTCCAAAACATGATGAACAAATATTTGTAATTCTAATGAATATAAACTATGACTATTTATTTGTAGGGCTGTACCAATATTAATGCGGCTGAGACAATTAATGACCCTTAGTACACTAAGACACTGGCTCAAAAATAACACTATACAGGTAAAAAAATCGCATTGGATCGCCCGATATATCACCCGATATTGCATCCGATATATCAGCCACCGTGAAACTAAACAAGTACCTAAAAACTGTATGTTAAAAATCTGACTCGCTGATTCGGATAATTTTTTTGACTGGAATCTACGAAGCAAGAATTTCCAACATTGGATCTCCCCTATCCCCCCCAACACTGAAATTTCCCAGATTCTCACCTGATGAGATGTCTGCGCATGATTTATTGTAACACCAAACCTGGGCTCCAGAAGGTGACTCCCAGATTTGAGCTAATTTTAAAATGTTAACTTTTTTGTACACTATATCATCTAGAAGCCACAATAAAATACTGTAATTGATTGAATTACTGTCGCTTTTAATTGATGCAAATCCTTAAAGTGGAGTGCCCTTTTTTTGTGCGAAACCTGCTGAACTTTAGCATCAATTAACCGCTTTGCCGTTTTCTTATTTCAGTTACTCTTGAATTTTAAGTGATTAGCATTAGATTAACCCACAACTGGCAGTGCTGTATGAGTGTCTGTTCATATGTAGCAATCCACAGGATGTGACCTTTAACAGTTTGACCTATGTCATGTGACATGGATTTTGTGCACTCATAGACAGAAATAATTTAATCCCATTTGAGCATTCAGATATTTATAAACGTGGGCTTCTCAACAAAAACATTTTAAACACTTTGTGGCTATTTGTCAGTTTGGGAAGGTTATGGTTAAGGTGGCCAAACACTACTGCAACATATCTGTAGTTGATGTTGCATGTGATTTCCCTTATACTCTCCAGCACCTTTCCGGGTGTCCTGTGCTTGCAATTTTGTACATGATTTGTTTCAAATTCAGTAGCGCTTCCTGCCCCCGCCACCCCAAAAATACCACTACAAGATCCCAGCCGCCACTGCCTGACCCACGGACCTCGCTGCCTGGACCCTGCTGCCTGGACCCTGCTGCTCACCCCCCCCCCCCCCCCCTGCTGCTGATGCAGCCCCCGTGATATTAAATGCGATTTATTGCATGTAAAAAATGGCACATCAAGTGTCAAATCGTATGCGGGGCTCTAAAGATCAAACTGGTCTGACATGTCCTTAAGTCATACTAGTGTATGGGGGCCTTTACACTATGGGGGTTATTCTGTTTGGTATGGTAAAACGTACATACGGTCCGTCACACCGTACGTTTGCCGTACGCTCACGGTGAGCGTAAGTCCGCCCACAGAACAGCCGCACACGGACGGTCACAAACACCGACAATGGGGAGTGGCGTTCACTTGAGCGTACGCCACGTGTACGGACAGATCTCCCTGTTAGCCATCGATACCTGGCGTATATCAGAGCGTACGCCACAGTGCACGGACGGATCTCGTTTGTTTTCCCACCGACACTTTCCGTATATCTGAGCGTACGCCACATGCAAACATGTTCTAATATTGTTCAAAATAAGACTTTAGAGTGTGATAGGCAGATGTTGGGATCCTTTGTTAGAGATATGTGATTGCAATAATGTGCTTGGTGGCATCTTACATACAGAGTGTGCTACATAAAGTTCATAGCAGATATGAAAGTGCAGGTACTTGTGTAGTTTCACTACTTCCGAGTTCTACGCTCGCCACAAACTATGTTAAAAAAAGTAACTTAACTCCGTGCCAACATGGATAGTTCATACCCCCACTATCCATGTTGGCATGGAGTTGATTTTAAATAGCGTGGCGAGCGTAGCGAGCCACCGAGCCCGCAGCGTGGGCGAGCGAAGCGAGCCCCGCAAGGGGACTCAGATGCACGGCGCCATACTAGCGCCGTGAAACTACACAAGTACCAACGTGCATAATGTATGTTCTTGGGGGGAAAAAAAACAGATTGTGTGCAAAATAGAGGCCATGGCCTTAGGACATTGTTCCACCATTGCAAGTAGAAATTGAGTCCAAAAACATCATTGTTGCTCTTAGACATGGTTTATGTGTCTTTTTCATAATAAAAAACTGGTATGTTTGTGTTACAGTGAAAAAGTTGACACATGTCGACTCCTGTGAATTGAGTGTCCTGCTTTTTAAAGTAGAAAAAAAACACTTTCTGTTTGGGGTGTAGATGGTTATAAAATAACTAGCTGGACATCTATAACCAGGTATTAGAATGAATCTTACCTAAAATGAAACCAACCTTTACATGTTGAGAAGTGTAGAAAAATAAGGTTCCAATGTGTTTGAGGGCTGTGTGTGGCTTGCAGGTAGTGAAATAATGTTTTTCACTTAATAGCCTGCAGCATTGCTTATTACATTCTGGTGTATGTGTTTGACTAGTAATCAGCGTTCATTAGCAGACCCAGGCGTCCGCTCTCATACGGTATCTCTAGGGGTGGTCTGGAGCTATCTTTGGCGTCCGCCTGTTTTTGGGCCAAAATGCACGGTGCGTTCGCCGATCGAGGCGGTTGTGGCACCGTGCATTTTGTGTGTACGCCCATGTTTACGCCATGTTTTCTTCATTATTCCGGCCGCTCCCATAAAAACGCCCACATGTTGCCCACAAGGACCGTGTTCTTGCGGACAGGTTTTTTCACACGGAGAGACCCGTCCGTGAGCAGTGTGAGGTCGCCGCACATGCGCATTGTGCAGATGAAAAAAAAAACGATCCGCCCGTATACGGTCCCACCGTACCAAACAGAATAACCCCCAAAATGTGTATGTGCACCCTTAGGCTGCGGGTAATTGGGTTTAGGTTAAGACACTTTCAGACCGCACTTTAAAAACGGTATATTGCCGTTTTTTTACCGTTTTAAAACGGTAATGTGTGCGGTCTGAAAGGTGCAGGACCACTTAAACGGTTAGAAAAAAACGTTTTTTCTAACCGGTTAAAATGCAGGGTCCTACCCGTTTCAGAACCGGTATTTTAGGCTCAAAATCGGTTCTGAAACGGTATTTAGGACCCAGCCAATGAGCTGGGTCCTAAATTCAGCACAGTGAATACTTAATGAGCGCTCATTAAGTATTCACAGTACTGGAGCCCCTCCCCGCGCGCGTGTCGACGCCCCCCGCACGTGTCGACGCCCCCCGTGTCGGCGGCCCCCCCGTGTCGACTTACCCCGTGCCGGTATCTCCGTTGTGGTTCCCGGCACTGCAGCTCAGTATGCTCGGAAAGCACTTATGAAAAAAGTGTCTTTCAGAAAATGGCTGCCACCATACGAAAGACAGTTTTTTTAAACAGGGTTTCCTATGGGGCAGCCATGACACGCGGGGGGGGGCGTTGACACGCGCGGGGGGCGTCGACACGCGCAAGGGGGGGAGCTGCACGGAGGGGAGGGCTGAAGGCTGCACTGGCTTTGACCCTGTATTTGGAAGGTTTCCAAAAACGGGTCTGCCAGTGTAAAAAAATCGGCACTTAAACGGTAATATACCGTTTAAGTGCTGCGGTGTGAAAGGGGTTTTATCTGGCAGACCCGTTTTTGGAAACAAATCGCAGAAAGAGAAAAAGTACTCTCCTTTGTTTGGGGGCACGCTTATGTAGAAAAAAACTTCTATGTAATGATGATAAATTTAAAACGTAGCTTTTATTATGATTAAACTTTTAAAAGGCTATTGTGAGACAAAAACATTGACAAACTACACAAAACATGAAAAAAAATTGTGATGAAACCAATTTTGACTCAATAGAGTCTTGCAATAGATAATTAACTCAAAAATTAATTATAAGATTTTGGTTAGAATAACTCTGGTAGACTGTTAAATTTCTCAATGAATAAGTCTATTGCATGTTACTAAATGATGCACTGATAGCGAAATGAATAAATAAATTTAAACCGGTCACAACCAATAAATTGTATGGTGTGTATACACATGCGTAATCAGGGAATATAAATATGTCTAAATCAGACAATTTTCAAGTATGATATTCCACTTACCATATATACTCGAGTATAAGCCTACTTTTTCAGACCATTTTTTATGCTGAAAAAGGCCCCCTCGGCTTATACTCGAGTTTTCCCAGTTTTTTGTTGTAAAATTTGGTGCCTCGGCTTATATTCGGATCGACTTATACTCGAGTATATACGGTAATTTAATTTAAGCAAACAGGAAATGCGGTGGTAGCCACTCGGTCTGTTGTTAGCAATATAAAGGATAATTCAGAGGAGACGATAGACACAAAACTATAGGCCAGTTTAAACACAGGTACTGCTGCTGTTTATGGCCAACTAGTCCTAGTTCTGGGCCAAAGCAGTGAGTCAACCTGTGTAAAATCCCCAAGATTATAGAGGTGATAAGTATAGCATCTGCTGTCTCCTGCCTTGGGATAAGGTGCCCTGTTGATCGTAATCAGTGCAGGGTCTAGCCGAAATCCTTCGGGTAGAGATGAGAGTGCTATTAATGGAATGTGAAAAAGGTGTGCTGAGGTAGAGTGCACAAATGAGACGGCTTATATCCTATGGGTTAGTAGGCTGCTGCTTTCCATGTGTAAAAACATTGGTGGAAAGTGAGCGGTACTCACCACAGGATGGCGTTAGTTAAAGAGTAAAGATATCTGCTGTCACTTGATGTGAGTAGATGGTGACTTAATGACCAAAGTGTCAATGCAGGGTCCTGCCAACGTACACATGTAGTGATATGGGGCTCCCCGATAAGAAATTGGGTGGCAGAACAGGTAATAAAGATAACGGAAGGGAAGAGAGAAAATTGGGTTAATTAATATTTAATGGAATATAGTAATTACCATCGTGAATTTGCAAAAGGTGATGCAATGAATGGCTGTGATAACGCCCCCTCTGTAAATATTTTCCTTAGTCTGGAAATAGCCAATGATATATATGGAACACCGTATGAGGCCAGTGTGGCTAGAGTTTTTAATCGTCGGCAGGGAAGGTGGAGAGTACTTCTGCCCGGCGGTAATAAAAATGTGGCTTAGACAGGTCAGCGGTGATAGCCACGCTGACCTGTCTAAGCCACATTTTTATTACCGCCGGGCAGAAGTACTCTCCACCTTCCCTGCCGACGATTAAAAACTCTAGCCACACTGCCTCATACGGTGTTCCATATATATCATTGGCTATTTCCAGACTAAGGAAAATATTTACAGAGGGGGCGTTATCACAGCCATTCATTGCATCACCTTTTGAAAATTCACGATGGTAATTACTATATTCCATTAAATATTAATTAACCCAATTTTCTCTCTTCCCTTCCGTTATCTTTATTACCTGTTCTGCCACCCAATTTCTTATCGGGGAGCCCCATATCACTACATGTGTACGTTGGCAGGACCCTGCATTGACACTTTGGTCAATAAGTCACCATCTACTCACATCAAGTGACAGCAGATATCTTTACTCTTTAACTAACGCCATCCTGTGGTGAGTACCGCTCACTTTCCACCAATGTTTTTACACATGGAAAGCAGCAGCCTACTAACCCATAGGATATAAGCCGTCTCATTTGTGCACTCTACCTCAGCACACCTTTTTCACATTCCATTAATAGCACTCTCATCTCTACCCGAAGGATTTCGGCTAGACCCTGCACTGATTACGATCAACAGGGCACCTTATCCCAAGGCAGGAGACAGCAGATGCTATACTTATCACCTCTATAATCTTGGGCATTTTACACAGGTTGACTCACTGCTTTGGCCCAGAACTAGGACTAGTTGGCCATAAACAGCAGCAGTACCTGTGTTTAAACTGGCCTATAGTTTTGTGTCTATCGTCTCCTCTGAATTATCCTTTATATTGCTAACAACAGACCGAGTGGCTACCACCGCATTTCCTGTTTGCTTAAATTAAATTAAGTGGAATATCATACTTGAAAATTGTCTGATTTAGACATATTTATATTCCCTGATTACGCATGTGTATACACACCATACAATTTATTGGTTGTGACCGGTTTAAATTTATTTATTCATTTCGCTATCAGTGCATCATTTAGTAACATGCAATAGACTTATTCATTGAGAAATTTAACAGTCTACCAGGGTTATTCTAACCAAAATCTTATAATTAATTTTTGAGTTAAGTATCTATTGCAAGACTCTATTGAGTCAAAATTGGTTTCATCCCAATTTTTTTTCATGTTTTGTGTAGTTTGTCAATGTTTTTGTTTCACAATAGCCTTTTAAAAGTTTAATCATAATAAAAGCTACGTTTTAAATTTATCATCATTACATAGAAGTTTTTTTCTACATAAGCGTGCCCCCAAACAAAGGAGAATACTTTTTTCTCTTTCTGCGATTTGTACCTTTTCTACTCTCAGGGGTGCACCTCCACATGAGTGACCTATTACATAATTATTTCATATTGTGGATCATTTACTAGACACTATCATCAATACCATTTCATATTTTTTCATATTGTAAGGTGCAACTTGTGCGGGGGTATTCCCTACATTTCCCCTTCCCCCTTTTCCGTTTTTGGAAACGTTTCCAAATACAGGGTCAAAGCCAGAGATGCGGTCTGAAAGCAGCATTACAAGGGGAGGTTAGGGTTAGGCTTCAACGCTGAGGGTTTATGTTTCGGTGGTGGGGTGCGGGGGCTAGGCTCTTGCATGGATGGTTAGGGTCAGGCTTCGTGGGAGGAGGTTTAGGTAAGGCTGCTAAAAGGGAGGGTTAGGGGTGCATGGGGAGGATAAGTATTCTTACCAGCCCCCTGCTGGGATCTCTTTCATCAGGGATGCAGGCGGTGGTATTTTTTTTTTATTATTAAGGATTGAGCGTGTTTACAATGTGTTCACATTAGCAGCAAAACAATAGGTTCAACAAGTATTGGACAGATGATATTTTGCACTTACAAGAGAAAATACATTCATCAATAAGAAAACATGGATACTTGTGTAGTTTCACAGCGCCACCGCGCTCACAGTCTGTGTTTGAAACTTGGCAGCTTGGGATGCAGTTACAATCCCGGCAGTCGGGATCCCGACGTTCAGAATCCCGACGCCGGAATCCCGACGTTCAGAATCCCGACGCCGGAATCCCGACCGCCGAAATGCCGACACATTCGAGCCCGCAAGGGGGGGCGATCCACGTCCCCCCCTTGTTGGCATTTCGGCTGTCGGGATTCCGGCGTCGGGATTCTGAACGCCGGGATCCCGACCGCCGGGATTCAATACTGAATCCGGCAGCTTGCCAGACTCTGTGTTTACTGTGCGCGTGCCGCTCTAGCTGTTCTCAGCGCAGCGCGTGGCTGCTTTACACATGTAATCTACGTTATCAGCGTAGCAGCGATGACAGGTCATTGTGGTACTTGTAGTTCCACAGTGAAATAGACAGTCCTGCACACCGCTGACAATGGGGGCATGTAAACTGGACACCCCGGCACACCGCTAACGTACGGGGCTTCTAAACTAGACACCCCGGCACACGCTAAAATTTAGACGCTTTAGCGTCTAAATCCAGACTCCCTGCAAACCGCTAAGAAGGGGGCACCTAAATTTAGATGCTAAAGCGTCTGAATTTAGTTGGGTATAGGGGTACATAGGGGTGCACTGTGCAAAACACTCTTAAAACTGTTCACAGTGACACTAGTCGATGTAACAGCTGTCAACCTTGTTAATTCCCCTATCCACGCCACCCCGAAGCGTGGCGAGCGGACTCGGTACGTGTCCGACCGACCTTTCCATACCCCCACTATCCACGTCGGCGTGGAGTTGATTTTATAAAGCGTGGCGAGAGCACGCGTATACCTGTGAAGTAATCCGCGTCCCCTCGCTGCGCTCGCCACACTTTATAGAATCAACTCCACGCCGACGTGGATAGTGGGGGTATTAAAAGGTCGGTCGGACGCGTACCGCGTCCGCTCGCCACGCTTCGGGGTGGCGTGGATAGTGGAATTAACAAGGTCGACCGCTGTTACGTCGACTAGTGTCGTTGTCAACAGTTTTAAGAGTGTTTTGCACAGTGCACCCCTATACCCAACTAAATTCAGACGCTTTAGCGTCTAAATTTAGGTGCCCCCTTCTTAGCGGTTTGCAGGGAGTCTGGATTTAGCGTGTGCCAGGGTGTCTAGTTTAGAAGCCCCATACGTTAGCGGTGTACCGGGGTGTCCAGTTTACAGGCCCCCGTTGTCAGCGGTGTGCAGGACTGTCTATTTCACTGTGGAACTACAAGTACCACAATGACCTGTCAGCACTGGGCAGTGCGCGCTGCTGCTGCCAGCGCTACTCTGATAACGTAGATTACATATGTAAAGCAGGCACGCACTGCACTGAGAACATCTAGAGCGGCACGCGCACAGTTAAACACAGAGTCTGGCAAGCTGCCAAGTTTCAAATGCAGACTGTGCGCGCGGTGGCGCCGTGAAACTACACAAGTACCAAAACATGAAATGTAGGATAAATACTGGTTACAGACGGACCCGACCAAAAAGGCACCCTCCCTGGACCGGGAATGCTATTGAATTAGTACCCAAGAGGACACGAGTCTTGTACAACTGCGTGGAACAGAAGCATTTGTGAATCTGTGTTTTTAAGTCATTGGACAGTGAGTCAATAAAACTTTCCCATATTTGGAAAAAAGTCTCTGTGCGATCTTCTTTTTGGAGGGACGTCTCTACCCATCGACCAGAGCCTTTACATGTGAGATCTCCATGAAAGGAATGGGTGCATTGCCAGTCCATCAGCCGGCAGTATTCTGACCGCTAGTCATCCGGAAGTATCTCATTTGCAGAGACCCCCTGGTTTTGTATAGGATCTATCTGTTTCATTAAAGATGAGAACTTGTTTGTGTTTACAGTACTACTCACTAAATAGTTGTCCGTAGTCCCTAATCTACAGAAACAGTCCCTGGTATTGTTATTTGTCTTTGAGAATATTTGACTAAGGAAATGTCAAGCAATATTGAGCAACTGTACAATTCATTTTTTGGGGGGCATTTCAGATGCACTTCTTACAATATATTCTTAGGGGTCAATGCTATAAGCCGTGAGTTCCCTCCCAGTGCAAGTAAAGCCCCATACACATGCGGCGATATCTGTCTAGCCTACATGCTGAGGAATGAGCTTCTCGGTGGCTAGATCACTCATGCACACGTAGCGATGTATGGATGGACAATCTGTTCTGACTCAGATCTCCTGCATGTGCATAAAGAATACTATCTAGAACTTGACTGCATGTGCTCAAGATCTGAGTGGGAGATGGTGACGTGTGGGACAATGCATCGCCATCGCTATGCGGTGTACACAAGGTGGGTGCTTAATTTGTAAGCTATCTAGACAGATTGCTTAGAAAAGTGCCAAATATTGCTCCATGTGTACACACCTTCAGTCCAGTTCTATGCCAAACTGGACTATGGCTTCATACAAAAATGATAAGTTCGGTGCGAGATTGTGTGCTGTGAGAGTGAGTGGCAGTGCTGTTGTTTGTGTTTCTAGGCTGCTGCAATTTCAGCTGAGCCCTTTCGCAGCTAATAGGAAAGACCCCCTTACAGTTGGCCTTTTATATGCTAATGTTTATTGAGCAACATTTAAACTGCAAAATTTAAGTTTATACTCAAATCCAGTAGACCCAACATGGGGATTGTAGTGCTCCAAGGTCTAATGGGACTGGTAATATAAAGATATGCTTAGAGATTCTGCACACTGTTTGGGTGAATAGTAAATCTCATCTCATTGGGGTGACCAACATACTTCCCCGTGAGATTAAAATTTAGGTAGAGTGATTTCTCCCACCTCATTATGAAAAAGATTCTCTCCTCTTATGTTGCCATGAATAAACAACTAGTGGCCACTACCTATACAAAAATGCACCAAAAATACTTCATAGGTCATATTACACACCTAAATTTAAATTTTTAATTGGTGATTCTCAAACGTCTGATTGTTTTAAATGTCAGGCCCCAAATGCGGACATATAGCATGGTCTATGGCAGCGGTTCTCAAACTGTGGGTCCTGACCTTCTCAGCATGGGGTCACGACTCCATTTTGCTGACCATCTGAAAAAACTGTTGAATTGTCTGTTATTTTAGGCTCCTCTCATCATTTTGTGCCTCCACAATGCTGCCATGTATGTGCTGTCTGCTGCCTAAACATGTGATGTGATAACCTTCTGCAGTAACTTGCTGGGGTCCTGTCATTATTTTTCTTGTCTGATGGGGTCCCAGAGAAAATAGTTTGAGGACCCCTGGTTTATGGGATTGCCCCATTGTGAAACAATTTTGGTAGGACCTGCAAACCTTCATTAACACTCAATTGAGCGTTCCCTTCTAGATATCAAAGGATTGTGCCTTTTGGATTGTCTATACAAGGGAAGATAAAGTTGCACTGTCCAAGGGCACACGCATTTTATTAAACAAGGTGACAGCAGCGGGGAAGAAATCCATCCTTTCAAAGTGGATAGATACAGCACCACTCCCACTTTTGTTACTGTTTCCAATACCTGTTTATGATGGACTGGACAGAAACTGCAATGAACGAGGAAAACTTAGTTCGTAAATTTGTAGATATGTGGCTGCCAGATATACAAACGTTAAATCAATCCATGAAAGAGGCATTGAGAAAGCAACAATCTGGTATGACCTGGAGGTTGTTGCAATGGGCGTGCCACCTTTTTGAGATGCTAACTGTAATTCATTCACCACATGTTTAATTAATTAATTTATTTATTTGCAGTTTCTTATATAGCGCAGCAGATTCCGTTGCGCTTTACAGAATGATTTAAAGTGTATATACTATCATGACCCTATGCCTTCTCCACCTTGCTAATGCCTTTTTGTACTTTGGGCCAAATGTAATAGGGTGAGAGTTTTAGAAAGTGAGTGATTTTGGGAGAGTTTTCCCATGTTGTTTAAAGCAGCAATCAATTACATGGGAACATCAACCTGGTTTTGCAGTGTAATTGATTGCTGCTTTAAAAAACATGGGAAAACTCTCTCAAAATCTCTCACTTTCTGAAACTCTCACCCTATTACATTTGGCCCAAGGTGTTTTGTGTATATGATTCCGACATATAAAAGACGAATGTTGTCTGTTCATATTGTGATATGCATTGCAATCAATAAACTATGCTTAAAAAATTTAGGTATACATTATTATTTATTTATTGACATTTATTGACATTTTTTTATATAGCGCAGCATATTCCATTGCGCTTTACAAAAGGAGAGAGTGATACAACAAATAGGGTATTTACAGACAGTCAAAAAGTAGGAGAGCCCTGCTCACAAGCTTACAATCTATAGGGAAATAGGCATTGATACATAAGGATAGATACTGTATTCTTTATTCCATCGATTCCACCAGAATGCAAGGTTCTGTGACTGGTTCTGGAATTTAATAAGCTTGCCTGAAGAGATGAGTTTTCAGGGAACGCTTATAGGTTTGGAGACTGGAGTAGAGTCTTATTGTGCTTTGGAGGGCATTCCACAGAGTGGGTGCAGCCCGAACAAAGTCCTGCAGTCGGGAATGGGAGCGAGTAATGAGTGTGGATGAGAGCCGCAGATCTTGGGAGGAGCGTAGACGTCGTGTTGGAAGATATTTTGAGATAAGAGATGATATGTATGTTGGTGTAGTTTGGTTTATGCTTTGTGTGTGAGTAAAATAATTTTGTATTGAATACGGTAGAATACAGGTAACCAATGAAGTGACTGACAGAGTAGCTTTGCAGACGATGAACATCTGGCTAGGAAGATTAGCCTCACAGCTGCATTCATGATGGACTGTAGCGGTGAGAGTCTGTATAAGGGAAGGCCAATAAGGAGACTATTGCAATAATTAATGCGTGAGATGATGAGAGCATGGATTAGAGTTTTTGCAGTCTTGTGTAAGGTAAGGGCGAATTTTTAATATGTTTTTTAGGTGCATGTGGCATGATTTTGAGACAGATTGAATGTGGGGTACAAATGAAAGTTCAGAGTCAAGGATAACACCTAGGCAGATAGCTTTAGAGGTAGGAGTGATTGTCATCTTCTCAACAGCAATAGAGATATCAGGTAGGTAACTACTATTTATTAGCGGAAATATAATTAATTCTGGTTTTTAAATACTAAGTTTAACATTTCAAATATTAACATTAGGAAACATATTAATGATATATCATTCCAATGTGGATCGGAACGTTATATTATCGCTCAATGTGTACTCACGCAATGTATCCTTCCACAACTGTGTGTATCAAGTACTGTACCTTTATTGTGTAGCTCTAGTAAAGGATTTTTTTAATAGTATATATATTTTATATCATGCTAAGTGTAGATAATATTGCCATTAACCTGATATCCTTATAGGTTATATCTGGGATTGACTGGGGAATAATTTATTTGGATTTTTTTTGATGAAAAGCTAAATACACTAGTTAGGACTTTAGGGGTTAAAATAACTCCACACTGCCGCCAAGCATCCACTTGTGCATATTGCAGATCTTTCAGCATGAGAATGACACCTAAGATGTCCTTGGAGTTCTTTTTATTTAACAGACGAGACATGCGTGACTAAATAATGTTGATATAGCACAGATGTTGCTGAGAATCATCTTTATTTGTTCCTTGTCTGTAGCATTTTTGTATGATATACAGTATACACAGCTTAGAGTCCATTCTGATTCTCAGTATGTGTATCTGTGCATATGTAACTGGCTTCTTATCATACAGATGTGACACGGTGTAGGTGTCTGTCCCTCCTACATACACCATGACACGTGCTGGCTGGCTCCCAGTCACACATGGCTATATGCACGGTCACACACAGTGTCACACACGGTCTCTGGGCTGGAGATGTCTGAGCTGTTCTCATCTCTCTGCCCATTAATGAGCTGGTGCAGACTCAGACCCGCCCAGCAACCAATAGCAGCTCAGAAGAAGGGGGGGGGGCTGCCTGCAGACTTGTGTTTACACTGACCCCCCCAGACTGAAGTGGGGAGACAGGCAGTGAGGCAGCGTCTGGGACAGAGAGAGAGCTGAGCAGGAGACAAAGAAAGGAAGAGGAAGAGAGCAGGGGGAGTAGATAGAGAAACTCCTGGGCACTGACTGGCATTGTGACCTTATTTAGCTGTGTCAGCTCCCTCCTCAGCACCCTGCTCCATTGGTATTATAGTCTATCTGCCCACCTGTCCTGCTTCCTTTTGTAGGTGCCCTTGTCCTGCTAACCCTTTCACATCCTCCTCTTTCTACTCTGCCCTGAATCCTGTCTTGAGCCCTCTGAAGCTTTCTGCCCTCTACGTTCTTTTCTCGGTGCCTTCTTTTCCTGACTAAGCACCACATTTCTGGACTGTCTACTAGATGCAGCATGGCTATTGTTTAGCAACTTCTTAATTCAAGTCTCAGGATGGTACAACACAAGACTGTGGAGGGTAGCCCAAAGACACCAGATGCTGTTCCTGGGGGGCCCAGCTGGTGTAAGACTCCTAGTGGGCATATAAAACGTCCAATGAATGCCTTCATGGTGTGGTCTCAGATTGAGAGGAGAAAGCTCATGTCTCTGTGCCCCAACATGCACAACGCTGACATCTCTCGCAGCCTTGGCCAGCGGTGGAAATTACTGGAGGACACAGATAAAATACCTTATGTTCGGGAGGCTGAACGTCTACGACTCAAACACATGGCTGACTATCCCAACTACAAATACCGGCCACGCAGACGCACCCGGGATCCAGCAAGCAGAACACGTGCCAGGCTCCCCCGTACCACCTCTAGGTGCCAACCTGCTCCCTCGCCATGCCAGTCGGAAGTGAATTTGGGATCCAGCATGCACTGGGGGGAGGAAAGCCCCGGTTGGGGGGGGGATAAAGTTGACCAATCAGAAGAGACGCAGAATCGGGAGTCATCAGCACGTAGCCCAGAGGTGCCCCCCTACTCCTCTGCTCAGTCCCCCCATGCCCCTGCCCACTCACTGCCATCATCCCCAGAGCCAGTTGAGGAAGATGAGGGGCTGGAAGAAAGTCTGCCTGGACTTTACTCTAGTTCCCTCTGCGTCCCATCTGACAGAGAGCTTCTTCCAAGCAGCGGATCCCATTTCGAGTTTCCCGATCACTGCACTCCTGAGGTGGTGGAGATGATTTCGGGGAGTGGTATCCTTGGAAGCGTGTCTGACCTCGTATTCTCTTTCTAAACGGAGACCCTACATCCCACAGAGAGGCATCGGCAGCAGGTAACACCTAGTGGAACTGGCCACAGATTTCTCCGACTAATGAGAAAGGTGAACGCATGGAACACTCTCTCTACAGTCTCCGAGCACTTTCTGTCCTAACTGTCTCTCTGGACACTCACGCTACAGTTTCTCAGGGTGCTCTCTGCTGTCTGTTTCAGCTTATAGCTCATAGACAATCCCTGCTGTCGCTCACATTGCTGTCTGAATTCCTTGCTGTCTCTCAGTGCACTCTCTTTAGCTGTCCCTCAGAAGAATGATCTTTCATTCCAATCTGAGCACTCTCTCCTGTGCTGGCATCATTTCTGGGCCTGTAATGCAGAAAGACATACTGTACACACACACACACACACTCACTCTGCATGTGTCAGTAACTGTTTGTTAACCTAGTCATGACTGACTGAATTCCTGTCCAGCAGGGTGCAAACAAGTCCAGAGCCATAAGGCAGGTAAGGACATACAGTACATGTGTGTGTGTGATTATCTATCTATCTCTCTATCTATCACCCTTTCTATCCCGTTATCTATATCCCATCTATATGTCTATTCATCTGTCGATCTAATCTATTTTTATATTTTCACCCCCGCCTCCCCTCTGTACAATATAAGACCTCAGGACAAGACCTCAGGACTATTTCCCTGTAATTCAGGGGCTCAGACACCAATAAACCTCAGGACCCCACTCTGCACACAGACCCCCTCCCCTTTCTCTCACTTTTCTCCTCAGAAGCTCTCAGGAAATGTTACTGACCTCAGATCCCCTCATATTGCAGGGGGGAGACCAGCCAATATACAGCTCCATAAAACCTCAGCACTGTCTATATGTCTAGCTCTGTGTCTCCCACGTGTCTTATGCATACGTGCGTTCTTCCCTGCCACTGCCTGGCTCTGCATTTATATATAATGTATGTCTGAGCTACAGCTCTCCCACACAGCAGTATTTCAGTCTTCTCTTTCATGCTATACAGTTGCTGCGTGCCATACACATTCGCTCACACAATATATATGTGTGTGTGTGCGCCCATATCTTGGCTGAATGAAGGGCAGCACAGCAGAGAGTGCCAGTACTGAAGGGCAGGAATGCATTCCATAGGGTGGGTTATATCTTAAGGCGGGACGTATATTTCCTTTTTTTTGGAACATATGAAATATTTTTGGGGGTTTGGGAGGGCTCAGTACTGGAATGAGCTCATTTTTTCAAAGCTTGTGCTTCTATTTGGGGTTTAGACTTTTATTTATTTTTGTGGGAATTTCTCAGATATGACTTGCTCAGGAACCGAAGACTATTGCAGGGAATTAATATTTGATTGTAAGGACTTGGAGCATGGGCATCTGGTGGTGTTGACCAAATTAACAAAGGAAGGCTTGTGTTCAAATTATGCCAGCAGGGTGGAGACACTGAGCAGTTGGACTTCCATCAGGGCCAGGGTACTGAGGGGTTGGGTTACCAGCAGGCAGTGTCATTATGACCCATGGATCATGCTATTTGCACATTTGGAATTTACTTGGAATGGGAGCCAAGTTGTGATATTTTTTTTTTTTTTCAATTGTTAAAAGTTTAAGAACTCCCAGATCCCTTGACCTTGGATTCTGGCCAAGTGGAACAAGATATATGGGGGTTTGGGTGGTGAACTGAATGTTTGGGAGGGGTGTATTAAGGGTGCTGTACAATATGGTGCAGAAACTATAATATCTGGAACAATAAAATGCAAATCCAAATGTGTTTTTTTTTTTTTTTTTTAATTGATAAACTATCAGTATTACCATTTATAAAAAAAGAGATGCAAAGTATTGTAAAACAATCATGTCATCTATCTGGTTAATTTATAGCTTGTGGTATCATCTAACTATGTTTAATATTGTGATGCATGGTAGATGTGTACTATATCATATTTCGAAAGTATTTGCTTAAAGGAAAACTTCACAAAGGAATAAAAATGAAATGTTCAACACTATGAGGTCTATCCAGTTAACCTCGGAGGAGCGAGTTGCACTGAAGCACCCCTCTTGTGACCAGATCTCACCATGGAATTATGTTACTCCTGGACTCTGAGATTTTAGTTCCCAGTCCCATTGGTCTGCGAGCATAAGTGGCACCAGAGGAAGCTGCAAGAGGGGTGACTTAAGGTGCTGTTGCATGCATTTACATGCTGTCGCAATTGGCAACTCCCACCACCTGTAAACTGTTTGTGGGTACTTGGAAACTGTAATTAAAAGAAAAACAAAGGTATGTCAACAAGGGCGTAACTACCATAGGTGCAAGGGGTGCAGCTACTATGGGGCCCAGAGCTGTGGGGGGCCCATCTTTACTGTCTAAATAATGTGTTACATACATTTATCACCATCAGTCGCTAAATGGGGGGGGGGGCCTTACAAACTTTTGCTATGGGGCCTATTAATATCTAGTTACGCCCCTATATATCAGTCAAAGTATCTTCAAGGTATAATGAACATTTGCCTTTTGCTTACATTTACAAAAAAAAGACCTGAAGACGCAGATTTGTAATCTGGGTTAGAAATACTTTCTATAGATCGGATCTCACCTGTTACCTGTGGGCCACTGTGGTGACCCCGAATGTAAGCAAATAGTCAGTGCTACCATCAGGGTCTTTCACTGGTATCTGTTACCCCGCTTTCTTTTGGGGTTTGTGTGTAGCTTACATTGAAACAGAACTCAGCCTTCTCGCCACACGGACTCCAATGAATCTGGGTGGGAGAGCTTCTTTATTTTATTTTTTTTAACTCTTAGGGAAAAATTTACTAAGTTGGGAAGTTCTATTATCTTCTAGAAGGTGCTAAATAAATATGTAGTACAATCTAAGTGGTTTGTGCAACATCCCCTTTTCAATAAAACTCCAATCTTAGTAAAGTTACCCCTTAATGCTCAGGCAACTTTCAGGACACTCCATTTTGAGGTTTTGTACCTATGCTACCAGAATGGAAGCTTTGGCATAGCCGATTCCTGATCTCTATGGGGTTTATTCTAGTTCATTCTTTCTGACAAATTCCTTCTTAGATGGACAAAACCATGTGCACTGCAGGGGGGCAGATGTAACATGTGCAGATAGAATTAGATTTGGGTGAGTTATTTTGTTTCTGTGCAGGGAAAATACTGACTGCTTTATTTTACACTGCAATATAGATCTCACTTTAAAGAAAAACCCCACCCAAATCTAATTCTCTCTGCACAAGGTACATCTGCCCCACCCGCAGTGCACATGGTTTTGTCCATCTAAGAAGGAATTTGTCAGAAAGAATGAACTAGAATAACCCCCTATATGAGGAATTGGGTTGCACATCAGTCTCCTCTCACTACTTGTGGAGGGTTTACATTACACAAACCCAGCCTGCAAGAATCTATCGCGGAACTTAAATGCTGACATCCCATTCCAAGTGTTACAGAGTATACAAAGCAGCCTAATCAATACCAGGGGATCATTTTTTACTAAAGGTCGATTTTGATTGATCTGAGATCAATTAAAACTGATATATACAGTATATAAGATTGATTTTATTCTGAATTCGATAAAAATCAGCTTTTAGTAAATATACCCCCTGGACCCACATTGCCCTGCTACTACAAATACAAGTTTCACAGCTTGTGCTGGTGAGTGACACATTTTACACTTATTACGCATAAAGCATTTGACATTAATATATGTCACCAAAATAAATGAATTGTGGAATATCTCACACTACATGCATAGTGAGGGGGGAGGTGATCCCATCTACACTTTGGGGGAAATTTACTAAAGGAAAGTTGTAAAAAATAGGTGTATTTGTATCCAGAAATACACTTATTTTTGACATTGACTATCCCGAAAATACGGCAATTCGTATTCGTATTGATGTGCTATCAATACGAATATGAATTGCTGTATTTTCGGGATAGTAAATGTCGAAAATAAGTGTATTTCTGGATACAAATACACCTATTTTTTTTACAAATTTCCTTTAGTAAATTTCCCCCTTTGTGTCTGCTAGTTATGATGCTATTGGCTAAATATTTTCAAGTAGATCATGGAGGCAGCCATTTGTGGGCTTGGCTGAAATTTGTCACTAGGAACCAGTGACAATACAGAGTGCATTTACCGATGTGTTGTCACGGGGTGCGCTTTCAAGAAGGGAGAAAAGTTATACGAATAACACATTACATGTGCACTACTTAAGCTAAAGGCACTGCTGAAAGGTTTCCTAGACACTTACAGCAGTCAGTGTTATAGTTAATTTATGTTAGTGCTCCGTGGCAGTGATTGATCCAGAAAATATCTGATGCGTTCCAGCCATAGCTTTTAAGAACCTCTTTATTGAAAGCTTCCAAAGTATGCCAGTAGTAAATGAAAATAAGAACCGCCTGACTGAGTATTGCATTTTGTGATTCACTATTGTCCAATATTCTATATAAGTATAGTATGTGAGAGTTGTAGTTTGACTACAGTTATAGATGCAGGTGTATTATTCTATGACAGGAATTCACAGCTGCATCATGCCCACACAGTGATGCCACATATTATATAGACACTGGCTGGCTCATTAAGAAAGACTGAAAAATATCTATATTTAGAAGATTGGCTTTACAAATGCTCTGAAAACCCCACCTTAAATATAAACCTGTAGACTATAAAGAGCAGAAACAGATATATCTAGCAAGTTGACTGACATATTCCAGGTATAAAAGCCGTTAATGACCGGTTTGATGCTTCATTTCTATGGGGTGTCCTGACAGCACATCAATGTTACTGCTTGTTGCTTAATAAAGTTTTGCTTTTACAGATTGTTTGGCTTCTGGTCATTTTATGCTTTTGTTATACTGTAGTTAAAATAAACCATGTTCTCCTCGGATGCTAGTGCTGGGTACGCCCTGGCCGATATATTTCCTGTTGAATTGAATGGCTGATATATCATAGCGTGTCAGCAAGTGTGTGCCCCCAATATCTCGTCGGTCCGGCAGCACAGCCGATGGCCAATATGTCTGCTGACCACCTGTACAATTGTTGCAGAGGGATCCAAGGGATGGCCATTTAACATGGATGGGTCAAATTCATTAATGTTTTATAGCTGATAGTGGTTTTTTTTGTTTTTTTTTAAACCATTGATGAAGAAGAACTAGATGGTTTCCTACCACTGATGGCATAAAACCACCCAATGGGGTGGTTTTCTACAAGGTGTCAGCACACGGAGCATAGATCCGCTCACTGACAGCCAAGAAGACCCACCCAAGGTTCTAATTGAATAGCAGCACAGTAAATAGAAAAAAGCTGGACTGGGTGAAACCATCATTGGTTCCCATGCAGATAGTTTGTTACCATTGATATTAAGAAAAGTACAGATTATTACCTGTTAATAGGCTTTCCTCTACTCCACCATGGCAGCATACTTCTGGGTTTCCGCCCCCTTGGGTAGATATCTGAAAGGAACAAAAAAAGACACTGCCCCCCTATATAAGGGACCGCCCTCCTAGGCTCTGTGTCTTTCATTTTACAAGCTTAACTCATATAATTATTCATATTAAATAACACACTCAACCCTTTAGTTCAGGGCTGGGAAAACGGCTGCCATGGTGGAGTAGAGGAAAGCCTATTAACAGGTAATAATCTGTACTTTCCTCTACCTCCCCATGGCAGCATACTTCTGGGTCTACCCTAGCAGTTTTCTTCACTGGGAGGGCATAGTAATATAATGTAAAAAGGAAAAAGGATACTGGTTTCTTTCACCGTATCTACAGTGTGCTCCAAGTCTTTCTTATGAGTACTACTTCTCTTCTACTCCTCCTTTTTTTTTTTTTTTTTTTTTTTTTTTTTTTTTTTTTTAAATTACTGCACTAAGAATTCTTCTTCCTAGTTTTGTATCTTCAGTAGCCGCCACGTCCACCCTATAGTGCTTGGTGAACGTGTGTGACGAGGACCAGCATGCTGCCTTACACACTTCTTCCAGTGACGCCGCCCCTTTTTCTGCCCACGATGCTGCTAGCGCTCTCGTAGAATGAGCTTTTAGCCCCACTGGAGGATCTAATTTCCTAATCTTGTAGGCTTCACATATACATGCCCTTATCCATCTGGATATCGTCATTTTTGTTGCTCCTAGACCCTTTTTTATCCCTTCTGTAAGCACAAACAGTCTCTTTGACTTCCTCCAGGCCTCTGATCTTTTTAGGTATATTTTTAATGCTCTACTTACATCCAAATTATGCAGCCTTGCCTCTTTGGAGTTTGCTGGGTTCTTACAGAAGGACGGTAATATTATTTCCTGATTCATATGAAACTTTGAAACAACTTTTGGTAAAAAATGCGGGTTTGTCCTTAATACTGCTTTATCTTCGAAGAAGTTGAGGAACGGCTCCTCCGCCCATAGCGCCTGCAACTCCGAGACTCTCCTAGCCGAAGTAATTGCGACAAGGAAGACTACCTTGATGGTGAGCATCTTCAAGGGCACCTCTTCTAACGGCTCAAAGGGTGCCTCCGTCAGCACATTCAGGACCATGTTAAGGTCCCAGGGTGCCAGCGGGTTATGGAACACTGGCCTGATCCTTTTTATTGCCTGCACGAATCTTTGAATATATCTGTTGTCTGCAATTTTCAGATCCAGGATAGCACTTAGTGCCGATATCTGTACTCTCAGAGAGCTCGCTGATAGGTTCTTTTCCAATCCTGTTTGTAGGAACTCCAGAATTGTATTTATTCTTCTCTCATCTTTGCCCCCTGCTCTGCAGAAGTATATATATTTCCTCCATGTCCTGTAATATACACTGGATGTTGAATATTTTCTCGCTTTTAAAAGTGTATTCACCACTTTTTCCGAAAAACCCTTTCTTCTCAATGTCCTGGTTTCAACAACCAGGCCGTTAGCCTCCAGTTTTCTGGCTGCCTTTGATAATACCGGCCCTGCTGTATTAGGTCCTTGTAATCTGGCAGTATCCATGGTTCGTCTATCGCCATTTGAGTTAGTTTTGCAAACCACGCTCTCCTCGGCCAGTATGGTAGAATCGCGATCACCCTGGATTTTTCTCTGCTTATCTTGCTGATTAGCCTGTGAATAACCGGAAATGGTGGGAAGACATATGCTAGTTTCATCTCCCACCTTTCCGTCAGGGCATCTACCTTCCATGATCCTGGTTCCCAGTGCCTGGAAATGTAACAAGGCACCTTCGCATTCTTCTCTGTCGCCATAAGATCTACTTGTGGTAGGCCCCATCTCTTCACAATTGCCTCGAACACCTTTGGTGACAGCTCCCATTCTCCTGGGGCTATCCTGCTCCTGCTTAAGGTGTCGGCTAGCCGATTTTCCTTCCCTGCAATGAATACAGCCTTGAGGTTTACCACATGACTCTCTGCCCATTGTAGTACCTTCGCTGCCTCCATCATCAGGGCTTTGCTCCTCGTTCCCCCCTGTTTGTTCAGGTATGTCACAACAGACTGATTGTCCGATCTTATCACAACCTCCTTGTTGATTAGTAACTTCTGAAATTTTTTGCATGCCATCAGTACAGCCATCATCTCTCTTATATTGGAATGGCTCCGGCTTGCTTCTATATTCCATTCTCCCTGTGCCATCCGTTGTTCGCACACGGCCCCCCAGCCTTGCTTGCTGGCGTCCGTGGTTACTATAATCTGTGTCTGAGTTGCAAACGACTTCCCTTGACTTAGTCTCTCCATGTTGTTCCACCATCTGAGGTTTGCTTTTGCCTCTTTTGATAGAAAGATTTTTTGCCTCTTGTCTTTTTCTTCTCCATTCCATTGTTCTAGGAAGCATCCTTGTAATGCCCGCATGTGGAACCTTGCCCATGGTATAGCCTCTATTGCTGACGACATAAGGCCTAGCACTCGCATACACTCCTCTGTATGACTTATGTTTTCTTTTAACATTTTTCTTACTTCCTTGATCAGCTTCTGACGTCTGTCTTCTGTCAGCTTCACACGCATAGATTGTGTATCTAAAACCATTCCTAAGTATATCACTTTTTGTGCGGGTTCGAGGTGGCTTTTTTGATAATTTATCAACCAGCCGTGCTTTTTTAGATAGTCTAGCACCAGTTTTGTGTGCTGAGCTGACAGAACCTCTGATCTTGCCATAATAAGGAGATCGTCCAGGTATGGCCATATCGACACCCCCTGAATTCTCAAGTTGGCTACCAGCACCACTAATACCTTTGTGAAGGTTCTTGGTGATGTTGATAGGCCGAATGGTAGAGACATGAACTGATAAGTTCTTCCTTTTAGTCTGAATCTCAGGTATTTTTGGTGCCCTAAAAATATCGGAATATGCAGGTAAGCATCCTTTAAGTCTATCGTTGTTAGATAGGCTCCTTTCTCTATGTCCGGAAGAATGCTTCTGATCGATTCCATTTTGAATTTTCTTGTGTGGACAAAAGTGTTCAACCTTCTCAGGTCTAGTATTGTCCTGAAACCCCCTGATGCCTTCTTCACCACAAAAAACCTTGAGTGCCATCCCTGGTTTTCTTGATGTTTTGGTACTCTTTTTACCACACCTTGGTCTATCATGACCTGTAGACTGCTTAATAATGCTGATCTTTCTTCCCAGTTGCTTGGGACAGGTGACTCTTCCAGCCAGTCTCCCGGCAGTTTGGTAAACTCTATTTTGTAGCCTGAAGACACGACTTCTAATACCCACCTGTCCTGGGTTGATTGGCACCAGACTTGTTTGTAATGTATCAGTCTGCCGCCAACCCTCTGTCTGGCGTCATTGTGTCTGACGAAAGGCAAAGCGGCCTTCTCTGCCTCTTTGGCCACGAAAAGTACTTCTATTCCCAAACCAGGGCCTCCTGAAACTACGACCTGGTCTATATGTTTTGGCTTCTTTATAATCTGTTGTAGAGTACCTGAAGTTTTTGTTAAACTGTCCTCTTCTTACCGCCTTATCTTGGGGTAGCCATACGGACTTACCACCCGATATTTTTGTAATTATTTCGTCCAGTTGCTGTCCGAATAGGTATTTGCCCTGGAAGGGAATAGATAGTAATCTATTTTTTGATTGATTATCCGCCGCCCATGGCTTCAGCCAGAGCGCTCTCCTTGTCACTATGTTGTTTGCACTGGATCTTGCTGCCAGCCGTACCCCATCTAGGGAGGCATCGCACAGGAACTCTACCGCCATCTGAATGTTCTGTACCATTTTCATCAGTTCCGTCCTTTTAATTCCAT
Organism: Crinia signifera; assembly: GCF_055691185.1. Taxonomy (NCBI): domain Eukaryota; kingdom Metazoa; phylum Chordata; class Amphibia; order Anura; family Myobatrachidae; genus Crinia; species Crinia signifera. The sequence goes on along the minus strand of NC_139222.1, from coordinate 102,472,001 downwards.
CTAGCATATCCGACTCCAGGTCCTGAACCCATGACCTTAGGACCCTAGACGTAATAGCCATGGCTGATGACGCTTTGATTGCTGCACCAGACGTCACGTGCTGCTTCCTCAGGTTCATTTCTATTTTGCGTTCCATCGAATCCTTAAATACGTTAGCGTCCTCTAACGGCAGTGTTGTCTTTCTTGATATGCGAGCAATCGCTGCGTCCACCTTTGGTGGCTCCTCCCATGTTCTAACCTCTTCAGGGTTAAACGGGTACATTTTTTGTACTCTTATGGGTACAGGTACTTTTTTATCGGGGTGAAGCCATTCTTCCTCCACTATCTCTTTCAGAGGTATTGATAAAGGAAACTGCTTCCCCTTTTTCTTTTTATCTTTGAACAGTAAATCTTGAAGTTTTCCTTCTTCCTGTGTATCCTCAATATTCAGGGATTTATTAATGAGACACAACAGACTTTCTAACAGATCTGGGTTGAAGTCAATTTCTTCTTTCTCTTGAAACACTTCCCCCTCTTCTGCTTCCTCCTCTGGTCTAGCTGCAGGCCCTTCCTCTGGGTCATCTGAATCAGAGAGTACTACTCTTCTCCTTTTTGTAGAAGCCTTAGTACTTTCCTTTTTTGCCATAAACGTGTCAGCTAATGCTGTTTTTAACAGTGAGACCAGCTCCGTCATTTGGGGTAATCCCATCTGTTGTGTCCCCTCACACTTGTTGCATGTAGAACCTGAACATTTCTCAGGTAAAATTCTTTTGCATAATACACACTTTGCTGTATGCAATTTTTTATACTTGGCTTTCCCTTCCGTTTTTTCTTTACTGGGTCCTGCCCTGTATAAGTAAACGCCAAGTCACTAACTGTATGCTCCAACAACAACAAGAAGTATGTTCCACTAATGCTCCAATAATTCCTGGCTTACCCTGCATCCGCAGGCTGCTTCCTGTCCTCTTCCATAATGACACTTTCACAATACGCTGTACTCTAATAGAAAAATTCATACACTTAGTATCATTTCCGTAAGAACAGCCATTGCCCTAGCAGCGCTGCTGCTTCCACAGGGCCTTACCTCGTCTGCTGGTCTCAGAACACGTCTGCAGCAACCTCCACTGTTTGCAGACTAGTTTTAACTCCATGCCCGGCGTGCGTGTATCCCCGTGACGTCAGACGCCACCTCCGCTTCCGGGCGCCGTCTGATGACGCGCCCCATGTACACGCCGCGCTTACCGGCTTCAGCCTGCGGCTTCAGACGCCGCACACCTCGCCGGGCACCTTCTCCCTTGGACGCACTGGGCGGCAGGGAGCTACAGCAGACGGACGTCCCAGACCACACTTGATGGCGGGGGTCCCAGACACGATACGCTAAGTTCACAGCTGCACTGGGCAGAGGAACCAGCCCTCCTGATCTCCGCAGGGTAAGCCATCCATCTACCCATGAAAGGAAAAAAAGACACAGAGCCTAGGAGGGCGGTCCCTTATATAGGGGGGCAGTGTCTTTTTTTGTTCCTTTCAGATATCTACCCAAGGGGGCGGAAACCCAGAAGTATGCTGCCATGGGGAGGTAGAGGAAAAATGGTTATCTCACTAATGGCCATCCCTACCGGTGACTGACCTTACAACGGGGTGAGCACATTTAAATGCTCTGTCAGTTGTGACGTCACACACGACACTTCAAGCCGACACTAATGGTCAGGTAGGGTGTCAAATCAGCCGGACGTGTGATCGGTCATCTTAGTGTGTGCCCAGCTCAAGTATCAGTTCTGATATCCTCATGAACTAATGACTGTCTTCTCCAGAAACACTTGAAAGAATGATCATCAAAAGGTATTTGACACCATTTTTACTGGTAACAGTCTATTCGTCATGTGTAATTGTGTCACACTGCTTTTGTACTGTAATTGCCTGGGCACACATAAAATACATCTTCACAATGTAGATCAACAAAGACACAAGAACTTTTATATACCTCTGTCATCAGGAGTCATCTTGGTAGATAGTAGTGTTAACAAATGTTTTGTTTTTCTTTGAGGATCCTGCTTTACCCAGCTGCTTGCCCATCAATCAGTTGTCCACACAAAGGCCCTTATTCTTATCGGCACGGTACGGCCCGCGTGCGGCCGTACCGCCGATGTTTGTGGTCTGCACATGCGCAGAGGTCATTCTGCGCATGTGCAGCCCCCTTCGCCGCAGACGGATTTCGTCCGCCGCAAAGGGGGCGGATAGGGGCGTGAGAGGCATCATGCCCTCATTTCCCTATGTGTACGCCCCGCGTTTCATGGGCGTTCCCATGCAAACGCGGGGCGTATGCATGGTAATGAGGGCATGACGCCCTCATTACCATGACATGGGGGCGGAAAGCTGACGTCGCCGGATGTCAGCTTTCAGCCCCCATTCAAGCTACCACACGGACGATTGTCCGTGTGGTCTTAGCTTGCGGGAGCTGCCGCGGCGTGCGGGCCTGCCTTCGATGGTCGTCGACCATCGAAGGCAGGGGGCAGCTCCCACCATGATCCGTCTGGTGGGCGGCCCTTGGTTTGTGCGGTCGGAGCCCCGTGTGCGGCTCTGACCGCACCAACCAGAATAAGGGCCAAAGAATGGTAAAATGCTGGGATATACATGAAAAACAGAAAACATGTCATGTAGTTTCTACAATGCAGTTAGGGATGCAGGGGTGCTAAGTATAATATAGAGATGCATTTGTGCATTAAGTCTGGGTTGTTTTTTTGTGTCTAGTCAGGACATTAGCAGAGAAAATGTTAAAAAAAGCAGCCCTCACTTTTCCTCTGGATCCTTGGAGGCTACAAAATGAACCTAATTATATATTTATTTATATTTTCTGGGGGGTGGGGTCGGAATAAATATAGTGCATATGTAAAGAAATAATAAATAAATAATAAATTTGAATGTTATTCCATCACCTACATACAGTAGAACTTCAAGAAACTTGGTTTACCACTAGGTAGTAATGCAACTTTTTATAATTATGATAGATTGCTTCATACATTTTAATGTACTGGCATTTTGCATTATTGAAAAAACCGTAAGACTATGATACATCTTTTCCAACAAAGTCCCAGGCCTGACCCGGAATTGGTTAAGACTCAGAACTTACCCAATTTCTACTGGTTGCTGTTCACACTGCATATAGGTCATAATGTCATCACCGAACTCCAGAACAGTGTCCTCTGCAGTGGGATTAGGGGGGTTGTCTGCAATCACAAGCTGTTATATGGGAGACAGGTAGGTAGAGATTACAGCATCACCCTGGGAGAATGATCCAGGCCATGAGAAGAGGCTGTAATTCCCAGCTGATAGTTGTCCACAGTCATCTTTCATATCTTTCCTGTTATCTGCCATCATCTACCAACGGGTCTCAAGTCACATGACCCAGTCAGGGCTGTAAGAAGGGTAGTGTGCACACTGTTGGAACTCTGGGGGCGGTACGCTTCTTTAAACAGATATATTGCACCAGGTAAAGGGCTGGTGAAAGTACACATGTATAATGATGACAGCTATAAATGCAGGTAATGGTCTATGGCCATTCCACCCCTTGCACTGCCATATAAGTGCAGTGCCAGGGGTGGAATGGCCATAGACTTTACAGAGATTTCCAGTAGGCCAATGCAACTATGAGTCCGCCTGTCAGCCAGTGTTGTTTTTTTCTACTGAGATGTGGCCTTGCCCAGAGTAGTGGCCTTGTTCCCCTCCTGTCTCCCACACAAACAACCTTTACCGCTTGAGCAGTGCAGAGTACCCAAAGCTGCAAATACTCATCTAAGGTGAGTGCCTTAGACCGATGGAGGGCAGATCATATAGCTGGTATCAATGTGGTGCTTAATAGAGTATCCAATGGCGACTATGGTACTGATGGTATACAAAATTAGATGATCTGGATCACACAATAGTGGACAAGATGGCACAGCCCATGCTGCCATCTTGGAGGGAAACCGACCATGTGGAACACCAGCATGGAACTGATCATTCTGTGAATGGATGGCCTGTACAGTTGTATGGTGAGCACACTGTGTCGACACAGCTGATGGTCCAGCACTGCGACGGACCTCTTTGGATGCCAGCGGCCCGATCGGTAAGCAGCGGGGCCTGTGTTGGGGATGTTTTCTATGAGTTGTGACAGTATCAATGAGGGTTATACAAACCTGACTGCACAGCCAGCCAATAATTAACTGACTACGCATGCGTATGGCTTGTAATATGCATGTGCAAGGTCATCCTGCAATGAATTCCTGCATTTCTTTTGGTACTTGTTTCCTAGCACGGCGCCCCTGATTTTGATCGTACTGCATCTTATGCAATCGCATTGCGTGCAATATAGCGGCATGCGTCGCGATGCGATTTTTCAATTGTACAAGCACCCTAATGGGGGCCTACAATGTTAAATGCACCCCCATTGTCAACACCACCCCCACTATCAATGCCAACCCGAAGCGTGGCAAGCGCAGTGAGCCCGCGAGGTGGTACGCGTCCTCTGACTTTTCATACCCCCACTATCTACGTCGGAGTGAAGTTGAGTTTAGATAGTGTGGCGAGCCACCGAGCCCGAAGCGTGGCGAGCCCCGCGAGGGGACACTGATTACTTTACATGTATTCCGCGTCCGCTCGCCATGCTTCGGGCTTGTATTCCGCGTCCATTTGCCACGCTTCGGGCTTGTATTCCGCGTCCACTCGCCACGCTTCGGGCTTGTATTCCGCGTCCACTCGCCACACTTCGGGCTCGGTGGCTCGCTTGTACAATTAAAAATCGCATCGCATGCCATTTGCTGACATGCGATGCTATGCGATATTTCATCGTACAAGCACTCCTGTTAATTTAACGGGAATATCGCATCGCATGCATCGCACACCACTAAATACGGTATGCGATGGGTGCCGTGCTAGGAAACAAGTACCTTTCTTTTTTATGCTGGCCATGCACAAGGTGGTTGAGATAGCATTTGTGAGTGGTAACTGGCCTTTTGTTGGGAGTGTCAGGTACAACACAGTCTTGCTCAGGCGCTTGAGCTACCCACAGACTACACAAAGTGGAAAAATCGTTTGATGGTGAGTGCGTTGATAATGGATTTGCCTCTAATCGCAGGCCAGCAATATTTTTGCAAGCTGCGCACAATTTGCAGACTTGCACAGGGAGGGATTTAACTGTGGCTGGGCGGCGATTACCTGATCTCAGGGCTCTGCACAGTAGCAGCCCAGCAATCATGTCTGAATAAGCCCCAATGTCTGGGGTGCTTCTGTGCTTCCCTTGAGTGATATTCGGGTGATTTATGGTGAGTTTGTTGTCTGCTTGATGGAGGTATTGGGGTATTTTGGTTCAGTCCTAGTGGGGGGAGATGGAGTATTATTTGAAATATAGAGGTTTGTGGTTTGTCACAGTAGCTTAAAGGTTTGGGGGCCACTAGACTGCCAAGCAGGTGTAGAGATGTATTAATCCCACCTGTGGTTCTCGGCCGTCCATCATCAGCATTTGTATCTGCCCATGGCTGGCAGGTGCAGTGTCTCAGTGTAAACATACACTCTGTGGTAGTGACTATGCCTCTGGGAATGCCACCTGTGTGCAGTGACACACCCACAATATGTCCAATAGTTTTTGCACGTCCTAGGAAAATGTATGTATTTTACAATCTGGTACTAGCTCTCCCATACGCAATAGCGTAGTACGTACTGTGCAACAGCCGCTTTGTGTTGCCAGATATGCAGTGCTCGACAATCTAGGCTACCAGTCTTACATTATTTGGTGTCTCGTTTAGTTAATAAGTGGTATTTGCAATGCAGGTTGCTGAAATAAGCTCCAAGAACTTTACTTATAGGTCTGGGAGAATCCTGATTTTTCAGGTCATCTCCCAGATGAGTGGTTTAATTTTCTAACATCCTGCCAACTTTGAAGTGAAGTGGACAGGATGGGGATAATCCTGCAAATCTCTGGTCAATAGTGAGGGGACCGTACCAATATGACAGGAAGAGCGGTTACCTGCATTGCTTCTCCCACAGTTCTGTACGTATGCACTAGAGCTGCACTTTGCACAAACTTACATGGGCCAATCCAATTATTTGTGAGTTTCTCACACCTTACTACAATGCAAACTTCACAAGAAGTGCTCACTGCCCCATAGAGCTGAAACCAATTTAGAGTGAATTTGGGCAGAAATCAGGCCATTGCAAATTCAGGTGTCTCTGCTCATGTGGAAATGCAACAGAAACTCTTATACCCCTTTCACACCAGAAAATGCAGGGACTTACCCGAGAATACAGTCCAGGGATCAAGCAGGGACATTCCCGGGTTGGCCCCTTTCACACCAGCCTAGTCCCTGCATTTTCTGGTGTGAGGGGGGAGAGAAACCACCTATTTGCAGCAGCGGCATCCAGGCAGTGGAGTCCGGGTAGCCGGGTCCAGGCAGCAGTGATATAGCAATAATTGGATTGGCCCTAAGTATATTGGACTTGGCATACCAAACCATCTAATTAAATAACAACCAGTACATATTTGACAACATCTAATGGTTACCAGGGAAAAAAATTAACATACAGCTCATACATATTGAGACCTGAATGGTCATTGACTCATCTTTGATAAGCTATGGCACATTGTTTGGCTAATGAATCATCTCTTTTGCTATTGCCTCAAAGAACAAATTGTTCTGAATCTGATCCTCTGTTTTTGATTCAACGGTTTTTATTGTTTTTTCCAATAAATACAATGAATGAAACGTCAAAGACATATACATGATAGAGATATGCATAAAGGTGTATAAGTCGTCCATTTTCTGACAACAAGTCCTGAACCTCTGTTTATGAATACCATAAGCTTTATACAAGTTATGTTAGTTATCTGGAACTCCTACGTTGAGGAAAGGTGGTAGGAAGTATCCACAGCTTTGGGTGGAGTTTTAGTACCATATATCATTGACACAACCAAAATCATATATCATGGGTAGTATGACCAGATCATTAGAGAAATAAACAAATGTAATATTTAACACAGGGTTGCCGACTTTATTATTCTCCTCTCCGGGAAAAGCCCGGAGAGGAGAGTTTCAGCAGCCGCTCAGGGGGCGGGGCTTAAGAGTGACATCACTAAGCCCCGCCCCATGATGGTAAACCAGCGAACTCACGGATCTCCGTGGAGGGGCGGGGCTAAAATGATGCGATTGTGCCTTTTAGCTCCGCCCCCTCCTCTGAGACCCGAGGATTGCGGCATTTTAATGCCGCGATCCGGGGTCAGCGGGGGTCCCCCCTGAATCCGGGAGGGTTGCCCACCCTTCCGGGGGGCTGGGAGGGGGACCCCGATTTTTGGGAGACTCCCGGTAATTTCGGGAGGGTCGGCAACCCTGATTTAACATGACAAGACAGAAGGGATGAGGGAAGGATTACATGGGAATATACAACAAATTGGTACTAGTGTTCTCGGCGCTTAGGAGTGGAAGGGGGTCAAGGAAAGAGTTAAGTTATGAAGGAGGGGAAGGGAAGCTTAGTGGTGAACTTCAATCTGTCAGGGTGACAACCTTGTAGTCACTTTTTACTCATCACAGGTCTGTAGCAGGCTTCTCAAGAGATCCTAAATTGTCTTGTGAAAGAATATATGGGAGAAACATAGTGATGTACTATATGTATATATTATGAATCAACGTGGATTTGGTTAAGGGTTTAGCGATTGTAGGCATCCTAAGTTGTAGGGGGGTCTGGAAAGGAAATATGTGATCTTAAAGCTGGATCCAACGAATCGACATATAGGGGGACATTTACCAAAATGGATTCGTAGAAAAAAGGTGTATTCGTAGGGAGAAATACACCTTTTTTTTACGAATTTGTATTTTCGGGATTTACAATCCCAAAAATACAACAATTCGTAGTCCTAAAGATGGAACATTCGTATTTGTAGTTACAAATACGAATGCCCTACACCATCGATAGGATACGACAGAAATCACCATTCAAAAGAATGGTGGTTTCTGATTTACTAAGCAGCCGTACTGACAATACGGCTGCTTAGTGGTGTGAAACACCCACGCAAATACGACAGGAAAATAGAACACCATTTTCCTGTTCTATTTGCGTTTTAGCCTGCACGGATCAGTCAGATCCGTGCAGGCTACAGTGTAAAAAAAATAGAAAAATAAATAAATAAAAAAAAAAAAACGGCGTGGGGTCCCCCCCACAGCCGAAACCAGCACCAGGCTGAAGGAGCCGGGGCCGGTAATTAAAAATCAGGGAACCCGACAAATAGGGGTTCCCCGATTTTTAACAACCAGCTCCAGGTCCGGGGCTGGTTCCCAAAATACGGGGGACAAAATGAGTAGGGGTCCCCCGTATTTTAAGAACCAGCCCCAGGCACAACCAGCCGGCAGGGTAATGTCACAGCCGGGGGACACTTATAATATAAGGTCCCGCGGCCAAAACATTCTCCCTACCGACCAGTCAGCCTGGCCAGGGGCCCTGGGGGAGTGGGGACCCCCCCAATGAAGGGGTCCCCCCCCTCCAGGACTTACCTGACCAGGCTGAAGCCTGGTGCTGTCCTCGATGCCCCTGGGCGGTGGGCATCGAGCTGATAAATGTAGTAAAAAAAAGATGAACCTATTGTTTTTTACTGTGGCACTACAAGTGCCAGCAAGCCTCCCCAGCAAGCTGGGACTTGGAGAACCACAAGTCCCAGCCTGCTGGGCATTAAAGGGCCCGCTGGCACTTGCAGTTCTACAGTTAAAAAAATAGTGCACAAAACACACTGACACACTTTTAAAATAAAACTTTATTACACACAAAGCCCACACATACTAATACTTACCTATCTTCTTCCCATAGGTCGCCCTGGTCCTGTGTCGGCGTCTTCCTCCATGTCGACGTCGCTGTCGGCGATGGTGTCCCCGTCCGGATCCGACGAAATCCATTTGGGAAGCTGTGGAAGGAAACCATACTCACCTGTCCCAGCGCGACGTAGTCCAGGTAAGGGTCTTTGCAAAAAAATAAACCGAACACCCCGAAACCAGACCGGACTGACGGAGACGCACGTGTGTTTGTTTACATCGTGCGGCTCCGCCTCCCGAATGCCGCTATTGGCCGCCTTGCGGCCTAGCGGCTCCTGATTGGCCGCTAGGCCGCAAGGCGGCCAATAGCGGCATTCGGGAGGCGGAGCCGCACGATGTAAACACCGTGCGTCTCCGTCAGTCCGGTTTGGTTTCGGGGTGTTCGGTTTATTTTTTTGCAAAGACCCTTACCTGGACTACGTCGCGCTGGGACAGGTGAGTATGGTTTCCTTCCACAGCTTCCCAAATGGATTTCGTCGGATCCGGACGGGGACACCATCGCCGACAGCGACGTCGACATGGAGGAAGACGCCGACACAGGACCAGGGCGACCTATGGGAAGAAGATAGGTAAGTATTAGTATGTGTGGGCTTTGTGTGTAATAAAGTTTTATTTTAAAAGTGTGTCAGTGTGTTTTGTGCACTATTTTTTTAACTGTAGAACTGCAAGTGCCAGCGGGCCCTTTAATGCCCAGCAGGCTGGGACTTGTGGTTCTCCAAGTCCCAGCTTGCTGGGGAGGCTTGCTGGCACTTGTAGTGCCACAGTAAAAAACAATAGGTTCATCTTTTTTTTACTACATTTATCAGCTCGATGCCCACCGCCCAGGGGCATCGAGGACAGCACCAGGCTTCAGCCTGGTCAGGTAAGTCCTGGAGGGGGGGGACCCCTTCATTGGGGGGGTCCCCACTCCCCCAGGGCCCCTGGCCAGGCTGACTGGTCGGTAGGGAGAATGTTTTGGCTGCGGGACCTTATATTATAAGTGTCCCCCGGCTGTGACATTACCCTGCCGGCTGGTTGTGCCTGGGGCTGGTTCTTAAAATACGGGGGACCCCTACTCATTTTGTCCCCCGTATTTTGGGAACCAGCCCCGGACCTGGAGCCTGGGGCTGGTTGTTAAAAATCAGGGAACCCCTATTTGTCGGGTTCCCTGATTTTTAATTACCGGCCCCGGCTCCTTCAGCCTGGTGCTGGTTTCGGCTGTGGGGGGGACCCCACGCCGTTTTTTTTTTTATTTATTTATTTTTTCTATTTTTTTTTACACCTTGCAGCCTGCACGGATCTGACTGATCCGTGCAGACTGCTAGAAATAATTCGTATTAGCGGCCGTATATACGGCCGCTAATACGAATCATTACACCATCGGAGGGTTACAAAGCAGTCGTATATGACTGCTTTGTAACTGATCCTCCGGAACATGACTTTGCATATGACTTAAACAGTCGTATGCAGTCGTAGGGAAACTACCAATACGAAAAACTAGGTTTTTCATATTGGTAAATTTCCCCCATAACTTCCATTTCTGGAATAATTTATTTTGTGGGTGCGATGGGTCCAGTGACATTGTGTGGATGTCATAGAGGAGAAGTTGGAATAGTTTATCTTTGAGTTCAGCGATGGTGGGGGCTGAGGATTGGATCCAATTGAGTATCTTGTTGCACGACCAGAAGCAATGAAAGAACCTTGCATTCGACATCCCTCATTTATGGCATTCACCCGTGGCCCCCGATTCATGTATTTAGTTTGAGCAGGGGCATAATATAGTCGATTAATTGATTTAAAATGGACCTCCTGAAGTTAGGTAGAGTGTAGTATTTCCATAATTGGTATATAGTTCGAGAGAATCATTCCTGTGGATGTGATATTTGGTATGTCCTCTGACCATTTATTAATAAGATATGTGTGTGAAATTGATCCTCTGTTTTTATAACATTTATAATATACCAAATCTTTTAGAACTACGATTAGTTTGAGCCTTATATTAGCCTATTTGTAATAAGGAATTCTCCTATTTCACCAGTAGATGGCAACAAGTTCTGAATTTTCTTAAGTAGAAAAAAAAAAATACCAGAACAAGTCTACAGCGAGCTGATTTGTCAGTTTGGAAAATACTCAATGCTTAATAGCAATAGGCTATCGGCGGGCCATTAAGACCCTGCATGCAGGATAAATCTAGTCAGATCACCAGTCAGGACCAGTGTTCTCCCTGGAGAACACTGGTCCTGACATATCGTTCAGCAAACATCACTGAAACATCTCTGTGCAGCGCTGTGTGCTGAGCGATCTAGCATTGCTCAGATCCCTCCTCACAGTCGCCATTGTGTGTAGGCACCATTTGCCCAGGATGATCCATTTGCCTACAGTAAATTACCACAGCTAATAAAATTCCCCCCTATGTTTGAACTGTCAGCTGCACAGTCCATGCGCACAGGGCCGTTTCTAGACAATTTAGCTCCCAGGGCAAAGGAATAAAAATGCGCCCCCCCCCCCCCCCCCCCCCCCCAAATATAAAAAGTTAACACGGCATAGAAGAAATTGTGCGCGCCGTAGGCGCGCGCGCCAAAATAGGGGGCGTGGTTTATTTTTCAAATGGGCGTGGCTTAATATAAGGGCGTGGTCTAGCAGGAAAACAATTACCTTACAACTCACCTTTGCAACCTGCATGTCCAGACATTGGTTACCGCAGGAATTGTCATTGTACTCCCGCACTTTAGTTGGCCGGCTGAAGGCCACACAGTGACATAAAAATATAAAGGCCCACACAGTGACCTAGTACGCCTCACAGATCAAGGCCAAACAATGATAGGTTACTTGAATCATTATACACTATTTATCCATGACGCCGCACACCGTGATGACAATTACACATTGTCGCACACCGTGATGACAATTACACATTATGTCGCACACCGTGATGACAATTACACATTACGCCGCACACCATGATGACAATTACACATTATGATGCCCGTTACACCCCACACTGTGATGGCAATTACACAATACTCCCCACACCGTAATGCCTATTACACATTATGCCCCACACGCCGCTGCCGCACAACTCATGCTGTTTATTAATATGCCCCCACAGTGCCACACATATGCCCCCACAGTGCCACACATATGCCCCCACAGTGCCACATATATATGCCCCCACAGTGCCACATATATATGCCCCCATAGTGCCAAATATGCCCCTAGTGCCAGATATGTCACCAGTGCCAGATATGCCCCCCCAGTGCCACACATATGCCCCCACAGTGACACACATATGCCCCCACAGTGACACACATATGCCCATACAGTGCCAGATATGCCCCCACAATGCCACATATATATCCCCCACAGTGCCAAATATGCCCCTAGTGCCACAGATATGTCCCCAGTGCCACACATATGCCCCCACAGTGCCAGATATGCCCCTACAGTGCCACAGATATGCCCCCAAAGTGCCACATATATGCCCCCAAAGTGCCACATATATGCCCCCAAAGTGCCACATATATGCCCAAAGTGCCAGCAGCACAACTCACTCTCTTTCTCTTTCTCTCTCTCTCTCTCTCTCTCTCTCTGGGTCTCCCCCTCCAGTCCCCCGCCGCTGCATGCTGCTGCCTGCTGCTGCTTTCGATGTGTCCCTGAGCCGGCAGCCATTCATACCTCGAGGGCTGGCTCCTGATTGGCTGCCAGCCCGCGAGGTCCTCTGATTGGCTGCCAGCCCAAGGACACAGTGAGCGAGGGGAAGGAGAGACGCGCTGCGCTCTCCTCCCTGGGGCTCACCTGTGCGCCTATTCGTTGCGGGGGAGCGGGGGAGCGGGGGGGGCGAGACGGGACTTGGAGGAGGCGGCGGCGGGGGAGACTTGGAGGCGGAGGCGGCGGGGGAGACTTGGAGGCGGCGGAGGCGGCAGCGGCGTTGTGGGCTGTGGGGAGCTGAGAGCTCAGCTGCCGGCCGGGCGCCCTGGCTGTGTAACAGGTGGACAAGCCGTGCGGCGCCCCGGGCTGCTGCACGGCTTGTCCGCCTGTAGAAACGGCCCTGCATGCGCATGATGTCAACTTCAGTTACATATTTTACCCATACCCGTAAGTAGGCTCAAAACTGTTGTGATGACTGCATACGTATTATGGTGCATACTCATGGGGCGATATGAGGGCTCTTTCTAAGCTATCTGACTAAGTCGCTTAGAAATTAAGCACAAATCGCTCTATTTGGATACTCCCGGCAACTCTGATGTCACCATTGCCTGGCTAGGTTTATACGGTTACATACTGCATGCTGTATAAATCTAGTCATCGTCAGTGACAGATTGCTCAGCACATCGCTGGGTGCTCAGAGATGTGTGCTTTACTGCATCACTAAGGTCAGAGGCTCATTTGACCCATGTGTACGGGGCTTAAGTACCACCTACAAGATTTAGAAACGATCCAGGAGCATCACACGTATTGTTTACAGAGAAACAAAGAATTTGATCAGAATCAATTATTGCAGCTAATTGAATAGGGGTTTTATCATGTTTCACAGTTAAATTGCAAAATTTTTGCATGCAAATTAGTTATTATGGCTACTTGGATACCCTGTCATGTGTAATAAGAAATCTACACACACAAGAAAAGTTCTCCCCTAGCTTACCTTCATTTTTTAAGAGAGAGTTCTAATTAAATATTGAAATTATCATACAGGCAATCAAAATCCTGTATGAGTTGCAGGGTAACATGACAGTTAATTTCTGGGTTTGGTATGATATGTTGACATTCATAATGTGCACAGCAATGAAATGTTGACATATCGGGGGAAATTTACTAAAGAAAATTTGTAAAAAAAATAGGTGTATTTGTATCCAGAAATACACTTATTTTTGACATTTACTATCCTGAAAATACGGCAATTCGTATTTGTATTGATAGCACATCAATACGACTAAGAATTGCCATATTTTCGGGATAGTAAATGTCAAAAATAAGTGTATTTCTGGATACAAATACACCTATTTTTTTTTACAAATTTCCTTTAGTAAATTTCCCCCATCATCCTTGGGGAGCCAGTGGTAATTTGCTTGTTCCTCAGTCATGTATTACCCTGGGGTCAGCTGCAGTGAAGTGGCACACAGCACTAAAAGGAGTCATATTGCTTATACTGTATGCCATCCGGCGCTCGCCCGCTGTCTGCTTCGCATTGTGGGCCGCCAGTGACCGACCAATCTAAAGAAGCTCAGCCAATTGTGACTGAGCTGGCAGCTGCTGCCTGTCTGAGTGTGGTCTAGCTGGATGGGAAGGATGGTGCCTGCTCCCCTCTCCTAACCTGATTGCTCCAACCATGGCTTCCTTACTAAGGCTGTCCTTGGCGGCAAGCATCTGACCTCACAATCCCATGACCGTCTCCGCGGTTAAACCCAAGGAGGAGCTGCCATCCACACTCAATAGTTGGGCCTGGGCCCAGGTAATAAATTTGTAAATATATTTGTCACCCACTTGCGGTCACCCTCTTCCTGTCATCACCCTAATTCTGTCACTCACTACTGTATAATAACCTTTACCTTCTCTCCTCCAAACTATACATATTAGTCTCTCCTGGTAAGTTGTGAGGTAGGCCACACAACATTTTAGTGGCCCTTTGTTGTACAGTCTGTAATGTATTTCTATCCTTCTGGAGATAAGGCCTTCAGAACCACTTATTCCTCTTTCTATGTTACCATCTGACTTGCCTTCCTTATCGCTTTGTAGCATTGCTTCACAGCATCTGAAATAGTAACTCCTAAATTTATCTCCTCTGTAGTTTTCATTAAATTGTAAACTATACTTAAATTATACTATATTTATCCTTTGGTGTTTTGAGACCCAAATGCATGATTTTGCATAAATTGTAGTTGCCACATTCTTGACCATTCCTCTAGTCTACCTAAATCTACAATCGTTTGCTTTACCCTTCCTGGGGTATCTACCATTGCATACTTTTGTATCACCTGCAAAAAGGCATACCTTCCCTTCAATAATTTGCATTGTTACCTTATAAAGGAACTTTAAGGAATGAGCATGCAATAAATGATTTGTTTGTAAGTGATCCTGCTTTAGTATTTCATTGAAGATCTTTGACAATACATGAATCATGGTTTGTTCCTGCACCCTTCTTATTGCACAAGTCTCTGTTACTGAGATAATCTAATCTCTTTTATATAGCTCACATAAAGCTTGCTGTATCACAGACTACTTTTCACAATGACGCAGAACATAAAAGTGATGAAGTTTGGCTCGCAGCCAGAGACCTTAACTTGTCCTTAGTCATTGGTGTCTCTGATGATTACCACAATGCAGATGTAGCAGAAATCTATAACAATGGTTATGTCATAGTGTCAAGTTGGGTCATTGGTGTCCAATTTCCCCATATTTCTTATAGGGTCACTTACAGCAAGTGAATCATGGCTCACTACATTGATACTCAGAGAATAGTCCAATGCCATGTTCCAAGTATAAAAACTCAAATGGCCATGGTGAGTTTATAAAATAAGTTTGAAATTCTACTTGTAATTGTGATTTACGGCTGTGTATGTTTTTGCCATGACAGTTTATCAAGGATCAAGTAAGTTGTGTTATGTGTACTCAGAGAGTTTCAGAGTGCAAACAATACCACATACAAGGGACACAAAATTATGGTAAAGATCTTAAATAGTGATATAACCTCTAAAATGCCCCCCCCCCCCCCAAAATGTCTACAATTACACTTCAAAATAGCACAAGTTGGTATACAGAACTTACTTACATGCCAATTACTGCATATATACTCAGCTTCCTGGCTGCTTCAGTTTTCACACGTTGATTCATTGCTGCATTCTTCTGTATTATCCAGACCTGCACTAATGTCTTTTACATTCTAGGGAGAATACAGGAGAAAACCACCAGATTTACTAAGACAATTGTACCTTCTCTTCAGTATCCCAAAGGTGCGTTTTATCACGTTGCTAGTAGAAATGTGCGCATCATTGTAATTAATGCTTAGCAAAAAATAAGACCACTGGGCCTTACAGCTTTCAAATATTAAGGCCCCCATACACTATTCGGTTTGGGCCAGATTTCATCTGATTGGGATGGATCGGGACGTGAAATCGACCCAAATCGCATGTGTAGACATCCCGTCCGACCCGATGCGCGGTCCAGTGTGCATCGGGTCGGAGTTGGGAGGTCGGACAGGCTGCACATAAGATTGATAAATCTTACGTGCAGCCTGGAGCCGGTCAGGGGATGCAGAGAAGGCAGTGGGTGGGGAACGTGGTGAGGGGACCAGAGAGCCGGGTATGGGAATCCGGCAGCAGGTGCACATACAATAGCCGATTGGCTGAGAGAGCTCTCAGCCAATCACTGTCTGCCCTTTCATTTGTATGTTTTTTTTGGTACTTGTGAGTTATCCGGGCTCCCGATTTTTTGATTGTATGCCTTAAGTTAAGGCATGCAATCCGATACGATATCGCATCGCATCGCATCGCATCCGACCATCGGATGCGATGACCCGATTTTTCCATAGGAATCAATGTTAAAATGATTCCTATGGAAAAAGGGGTCCTTTTCATACCCCTACTATCCAAGTGGGCATGGAGTTGGATATAAACCTGTGGCGAGCGTAGCGAGCCACCGAGCCCGAAGCGTGGCGAGCGAAGCGAGCCCCGCGAGGGGACGGTATTCCGTGTCCCCTCGCGGGGCTCGCTACGCTCGCCACGCTTCGGGCTCGGTGGCTCGCTACGCTCGCCACAGGTTTATATCCAACTCCATGCCCACTTGGATAGTAGGGGTATGAAAAGGACCCCTTTTTCCCATTGAATTCCATGTTAAAATGGACTCAGTCCATTTTAACATTGATTCCTATGGAAAAATCGGGTCATCGCATCGCATCCGATGGTCGCATGCGATGCGATGCGATGTCCCGATCCGACCCGATTTTAAAATCGGACGCCCGGATAACTCACAAGTACCTTTTTTTTTTCTTCTTTGTTTACCCACCCCCGGCTTCCCAGCTCTCTGGTTCCCTCGCTGTGTTCACCACCCACTGCCACTCTGCGCCCCTCCGCAAACAGCCCTGACTGGCTCACGGCTCCCTCTGCCTGCAGCTTCTTAAGAACTGCATGCAATTAATCACATGCAAAACTTGGCACATCAATTGCCAAATAGTGTGTGACCACCCCCCCAGGAAGTAATTCTCATAGATTGAAATGGATCACACAGGACAAAATGTACTGTACACATCATTGCAAAACCCAGAGAATCCTGTTAATGCACTCCTGATTTGTAGCTTTTGTAGTTTGCATCATAGAACCCCTGCACATTGAGGAAATTGAAGCAATGCCTCTTGACAAACACTTCCACCCTTAAATGTGGTGTTCTCCATGTCCTATCAATACAATCAATGGATCCCATAAGGCAACCTTTAGGTCCTGCTACTCATGATGGGTTGGATACATGCAGTATGTGTGCAATATTTTGTTGATGGTACAACAACACTTGACTTATATGTCTTTAAAATGTTTATGGTATTTTAGATCTACAATGTCTAGGTCTACAGTCATGAGTCGACCACTACAGGTCGACAGACAAAAGGTTGACATTCAAAATGTCGACATGCTTTTTTCATGTTTTTTGGGTGTCTATGTTGGCATAGGTTGGTATGGACACGCCTAAGTGTACGCTTGCCATGCTTCGTGCCTCACTACCCTGTGGACCTAGAGTCAATCTATCATGAGCCTGGATACCCTTTAAAATGTTTAATCATTACACTCTAAAGGCCCCCATACACTGATGTATGACCAATCGGGCCGATAAATCCGACCAAATCGGCTGTCCCTGAAAAGCTGTTTGGTCCGATGTGCGGTTCCGTGTTCATCGGACCCGACCAGGTGGTCAGACCTGCTGCCTGGCGAGGCAGGCGGGTAGCAGGGATGCATGCGATCCATCACAACAAAAGTGTGATGGATCGCATGCATCTCTGCCGCCGGGAAGGTATCGGGTGACCGTACACTGCTGCAAAAACATCGCTGCAGTGTACGGGCACCTTAAGGATAGTGTATGGAAACATGAAAACTCATCAATAATAATGACACATTTTAAAGGTAAATATTGTGTAAATAAATGCAGGGATAAAAGCGCTCTGTGCAGCCTTGTATTTTTTATTTGTTGTATTAAAAAAAAAAAAAAAAAAATAGAAAAATGAGCAGCACTAGGCCTTTAACCCTAGTTAATATCAGTCTCCTGACCTCAATATCATTGAGCCACTCTGGGGAGATCTCAAACATGCAGTTCATGCAAGACACCCCAAGTATTTACAGGAACTGGAGGCTTTTTGCCAAGAAGAATGGGCAGCTTTACCATCTGAGAAAATAAAGAGCTTCATCCACAACTACCACAAAAGGCGTCAAGCTGTCATTGATGTTAAAGGGGGCAATACACTGTATTAAGAACTGGGTTATAGAAACTTTTGATCAGGGTCATTTGGGTAGTTTCTGTTGTCATTATGATTTAAAAGAGTAAACACAGTTGTTTAACAATAAATGGCTTCACCCAACCACTAACCATGAGTGAAAGCAAAGTTTGTGGGTTATCATTCATATTCTCTGACAAATGGCCAGAAAGTCACAAATTCTGCTATGGTATGTAAACTTATGAGCACAACTGTATTGTCTTGTTGCTCAGGAATGTACACATTGTCTTTTGCTAAATGAGTCTTTGTATAAGCCAAACAATTTGACAAAAATTAATCCTTATGTATGTGTCTCAGTGGCAGGGAATAAAGATTTCTTTGTTGCAAAAAATGACTCCAGCCAAACAAAACGAAAGCTAGTTGTTACAGAATAGGCTGTATGGTGCACAATCTATATCATACAGCCACATGTGCATACCCACTGCTCACTAGCAGAGACATCTATACCACCTAATGGGGTGTATTCAATGCTTTCTGTGAGCTACTACAGCGAGCAGGGTCAGTATTCAACTGACCCCCCTGCACATGTCGTTTCCTCCCTCGCTAGGTTTTTGGAGGGAGGGGGAAACGGCCTGTGCTGCCATAAAACAGTGAGGCTCGTGGCTAAATACAGCGGGCTCCCTTGCATTAGCCAAGAGAATCGCTGTTTGGCGGAATCCTCACTGTCCTCTGACAGCAAGGATTCCCCCTGCATGTTGCATAGGGTGAGCGGCCGGCACAGGGGTTAAACAGCGAGGATCGCTTGTTTTCTGCAATCGCCGCCGTTTAACCCCCTCACCGGCCACATTGAATACACCACAATGTGTGCTTTTGTGCAGTGGTGTATCTGTAATTATTATTATATATAATTATAATTTTATTTATAAGGCGCCACAAGTGTTTTGCAGCGCTGTACAAAGGAACAGTACAGGGAGACAAAACTTGGCATAACATTGAATAAATAACAAAAAAAGAGTACAGGTAAAGAGCGCCACAGTTCAATACACATTACAGCTTAAATTTAAGTAGTGAGGACTCAAATAACATAGTACTAGAGCAGACATTCTCAACCACGGTCCTCAAGGCACACCAACAGTGCTATCCAGTGATAGTGATATCCAGGCTTCAGCACAGATGGTTTAATCAGAATCCCTCAGATACTAAATAAGTCACCTGTGCTGAAGCCTGGATATCTTCAAAACCTGTACTGATGGTGTGCCTTGAGGACCGTGGTTGAGAATGCCTGTACTAGAGGCTTGTGGCCAATGATGGAGATGAGTATGCAGACAAAGATGGTCACTAAGTGTTTGAGTATAGGAGAACTGTGAGTGAAATGAGAAGAGAAGTGGGCTTTGACAACAGGAGGGAAGAGGGCCCTGCTCAGAGGAGTTTACAATCTAGTAGGAAGGGGAGACAGACAGATTACAAGAGGTGCAAGTGGGTGGTGGCTAGATAGCAGGATGTAAACAGGCAGGGGGTCAGAGAACCAGCCTCAGGACTAGTTTATGTAGCGGAAGGGTACGCTTTGATGAGTAGGTGAGTTTTCAGTGCCCGTTTGAAGTTTTTCAGGGTTTCTCTGAGATATGTCATGCTAAGGGGCCCATTTATCATTAAATATTTGCGGTTAAATCCCTGAAAACTCCTAGTCTTTTTATACATATATTTCTTATACAGGTGCAGCAGGCCCACTGTCAGTGTTTAGAAACCCAAAAGGAATAGAAGGCAGGTCCAGTTTAGACCAAAACAACCTTTAGTTAGCATTAGATGTGAACTCATTGGGAATCTACAGGAGATTCTATTGGTTTCTAAATCACTGTAACCCAATCCCTTCGTAAATCTTACCCTTAAAGCCAGTGCATGGGATAATGAGAGCCCCGTGCTGAGCGATGTGCATAAGCACAGATCGCGCAGTACACATGCTATGCACCAACGATGTGTGCGGACCAGTGTTCCCTGGTGAAAACACTGTCTATCTGACTAGAACTTGACTGCATACAGTCAAAATCTAATCAAGGGCTTGTGATGCGCAAGGTTATACACATGAGGCGATGTGAGCTTAGTTTCTAAGCAATCTAGTCCAATCATTGAAATGTTCTTGTTTTTCATAACCTGGGAGGTGATTTTCCATCAAATGTATTGTTTCATGTAGACCTGGGACTGAGTTAGTGAGCTCCACAACTTTCATAAAAGTAGCCCTTTGTACAGTCTTGGGAAACCTGTTGGCAAAGTTCTCATTTAAATGTATACTTACCCAAATTTTGCAAAATGAATGCTGTTGTATCCACACATGGTAGAAAGGTCCTTCAGAAATTGTATTTAAATAGCATTACTGTAACTTTAATGACTAATCCAGTGTGTATTTGAACCGCAGGTAACTACTATAAATCTGACTACTGAAATTGCCCTCGCTGGCTGTGATGAATGGCTGGGCAAGAATGGGCAGCACTCCAGGGAAACTTTCAAAGACTCTATGTGGTGACACAACAACCAACATTTCAGGGTGCAGAAACCCCTTTGTCAAGGTGCTCAAGTTAATAAATGTGCAAAAATAATAACGTCTTACCTAAATAGGTAGCCACGCCAGCCAGGAGATGCCGAACTGTGGAAACCGGAAGTGGATGGAACGGAAGCTGTATTCCATTAATGTGTTTCACTTTTTTTATTGTTAACGTTTCCCTGTGGCCTCTCCCCGTTATAGCTGCCCACGCCAGACCCGGAAGCCGATACAGTCTCCAGCTTAGGAGGTTACCAAGGGAACCACAAGCGGGCATACAGCCTTGCCCCCGTTACAGCTTACGTTCCATCCACTTCCGGTTTCCGCAGTTCGGCATCGCGGCTGCCGTGGACGGAGGGGAGATGAGAGAGGGGAGTGTCACTCTCACCTATTTAGGTAAGACGTTTTGTTTTTGCACATTGATTCACTTGAGCACCTTGACAAAGGGGTTTCTGCACCCTGAAACGTTGGTTGTGGTCTCACCACATAAAGTGTATGTATATATATATATATATATATATATATATATATATTCATTACACAGAAAAAGATAATGCTAGGTGACAAATCCATATTAAAAGGTTATTTATGCTCGTTATTATTAAGTTTTATTTACATAGTACCAACATATTACGCAGCCCTTGACAGAGTGGTTTACTCATTCACATCTGCCCTCACCCCATTGGAGCTCACAGTCTAAATTCTGTAGCACACACAGACTAGGAACCATTAACCTTCCAAGATGTTTTTGGACTATGGGAGGAAGAACAGAGCAATGATGCACATATAGGGGGACAATGAGGGGTCACGATGCATAGCACTGAGGACTACTGGTTCCTTAACATCACAGATTTTCATTTGCACATTTACTGTATATTGTGTGAAGACATTTTGTACTATTGGTGGTCATGAAACACTAGCAACGTCTGTCCCCGGTTACTCATGGACCCAGCGCTGTGATGCCCTGATAGAGATCCTTTTGCATGGAATTTGCAACAAAAATTTATAACATATCCCTGAGGATGGGTCTAAATTTAATAGGAATTTATGTGCAAGTCTTCTTTGCAGACTCCTAGGGGTAAATTTACTAAAGCTTCTAACAATAAAAAAGATATGATGTTGCCGATAGCAACCACATTAAGTCTATCATTTCTTTATTGCATCCTAGAGAGATTCTGATTGGTTGCGATTGGCAATATCACCCTAATCTTTGGTGGCAAACCGTACATTTTCTTTCTCTTGCATGAAGAGTTGTGCATACGTGTGTAAAGATAGTGCATAGCTAAGGCAAGGCCCATCACCCATTCATTTCCCAAAACCACAGCCCCTGTGCTCTGCAGTGTTTCAGGGATGTGGACAGGATTTCTTATTGGACAACAATCTCCAATTATTATACCCAGATCAAACATGTATAAGATACATATAAGTACATATCGTACTGTATTTTTGTTATTTATTCAATGTTATGCCAAGTTTTGTCTCCCTGTATTGTTCCTTTGTACGGCGCTGCGAAACACTTGTGGCGCCTTATAAATAAAATTATAATAATAATAATAATAATAATATAAGGTGGTTCAGGCCTGTGCAATAATCACAGCTCATGAAGTGGTGTTAAATATTTATCATAAAGTGAATCAATATTTACAGATATACATATAGGTTAATGTGCCAAGTATAATCTACACAGAGGACTGATGTACATCACTGGAAATATGAGACAGTGTCCTCGTTTACAGGCTTCTTCATAGGTGACCAATTTAACAAGCGTCTTGTGTCCAGGTTCAAGTACAATAGTGGCTAGTGACCAAGAAAAGTCATGTATGCTGTGAGAGTAAGCAGTATGAAAATGGGAGTTTGGAGAGGTCAAAGGCACAGACACGGTGTGTGTTCTCTACTCCATTGAGATGACTGATGGATCCTGTGTTCACACTTGCCCCGCAGAAGCGATTATGGAAATATTTGCAGCTCAAATTTGGGTGCCCAATCCAATGCACTTTTCACCACAGCCAATGCTGCAGCACCCAATGCCACAGTCAATCCCATGACTGCCAATTTCACCAGTCTATTAGTACGTGGCTTGGTAAGGACGGACTTACTCCCATGCTCTGGTCGGATAGTGTCTCTAAAACGCCGACGGAGGACTGTGTCCGGGTGTTGCTGTGTGGATGCCAATTCAAAGTCCTTAAATGTTGACGCTGCAGTCCTAGTAGGGGATAGAAATGAGAGAACTCAATGGTTGCCATCTATTTAGGACATCACAAAAATGTTATTATTTTATATTAGATGTACAATTACAAAAAAAATGTCCAAGGGTTCGTCCACCACAGAGAAAGCAGTTAGTATTATTTGTTGAAAACAGTTTTAAGAATTAAATAAAATGACAGGTGTGTCAGTGTGGCTCCTAAATGGCTCATGTCTACTGAGGAGTAAACTCCAATACAATAAACAATGATAGGATTAGAAGAGAGGACGCCCCCAGAACGGTTACATACAATGGGCAGAATAAACTGGGCAAAATATATACACCCACTCCTACATTACATTATAGTATAACTGCCATTGTTTGCTCCAAATTCATTAAGTATTTTTTCCCTCAAATTATATAGGGGGGGGGGGGGGGGGTGTAACTTAAGAAATGTTCAAAGCCCATGTGTGGCATATTTTGTCAACATACAGTAGACCAGGTTGGAGTGCATCATGTCGACCCTGATGAAATGTCAACATGATTAGAATGACGACAAAACATCCCTGGTAGTCTAGCTATGCCTCACCTAGGACAGTTGTTCCAGTGAGGACTTCTGGGTCCTGCAATCAGCCGATGAGGCCTTATGCTGGATCTAGAGACACCAGCAGCTGTGAATATAGCACACCCATCCCTTCCCTCTGCTGCTGGTACATGCAAAACGTAGTAATTTCACATGTCTGATTTCGTAAATTTGCCATCCTGGATACTCCAGTTCTTGCTACTCATTCCAAAAACAGCAGCAGTCTGTGCTCACCTCTCCGCCTGGTACTGCTGAGTGGCTTCCCTGGAAAGCTCAGAAGGTGGAAACTGAACAAACAGGTCACCGGCTTTGCTGATGAGGATCTCATAGGGCAGATCTTGTGGAATTTTTGACAGCAGGTGATGTACAGATGCCATATCACACTCACACTCTAGTACCTCTTCCTCTCTGTGCAGCACTATCTACAAAAAATTACAAACCAACGAAAGCATAAATACTTCAACTGAAAAGCCAAGACAAAAAAAGGTTCTCTTCATATGCAAATCTGTCTTCCTTAACAATTACATGGGATCAGCTCACTGATGCCTTGCTGCTATTGGTAAACAGACTAGTTAGATGCATTTTCAAACTGCAGACGAGACCCCAAACTATCCCAATTGCTAGATCTTATGAAGGTAACCTATGTTCAGGCTAGAGGTCTGAGTATTTTTTATTGTCTGCCCTCACATGCACATTGCAGTCATTGGGGCAGATGTATTAAGCTTTAACAAGACATAAATCCAAGGGTGATAAGGAGAGATAAACATCCAGCCAATCACCTGCTAACTGCCATGTGTTTGAAAAAAGTCAGCAAAGAGCTGATTTTTTTGAAACACAGGCTGTAACATGGCAGTTAGCAGGTGATTGGCTGGATGTTTAGCTCTCCTCATCACCCTTGCATTTATCTCTTGTTAAGGCTCAATACATCTGCCCCATTGTCACATGCTATTAGCTACTGAGTCACTGTAGGCTCTGCAAGATAAGATTCCAGAGTGCTTTCCTTATATCAAAAGCATACAGGTCAGTAGTAGTGGGCCCAAAGCAGGAAGATAATGCAGCAGCTGGAGCACCGCCACACTTTACCAGTGAGAGTAAAGGCCCCCATACATTAGGCCGACTTGTCCTTAAGACAAGTCGGACCCAATTCTCCTGTGAGCCGCCCGGGAGCTCCCCGGGAGGCTCACACACAATTTGGCACTTGATGAGCCAAATTTGACATGTGATAAATCGCTTGCGATTTATCACGTCGGGGCGCAGGGGGCGAGGGGCAGGGGGTGGCGGTGCTCTCATCAGGGGGAGCAGTGGGGCGGGCAGCGGGTCCCTGAGCGCCGGGGAGTGCTGACCTGGCCGGGCGGTGATGTTCATATATATCAGCAGCGCTGCGGGAGTCGGGAGGGGACATGGTGCCGGGTGCGGCGAGTGCTGCTGGCTGACCTGGCCGGGCATGTGATAACAAATAGCAACAGCGAGGACGGGACGCGCAGTGGCGGCTATTAGATTTTTAAAATACCTGTCAAATGACCGGCCGTTCTTTGATTGGCTGAGAGCTCTCTCCCAATCAGAGAACGGCCGGACATTTGACAGGTATTTTAAAAATCGAATAGCCGCCACTGCGCGTCCCGTCCCCGCCACTGCTATTTGTTATCACATCATAGTTTGCCAATGGAGTGTCTCTTCAAAGGCACCTCCTGTTCTGAGCTGGCACAGACTGAAAGCTGAACACTCTTACCAAGTGTTGCAGGAGAACGCTTACACATGCACCAATGCCTCTTGCTGTGCTCTCCGGCTGACAGCCTGGTCTATACATTACAGTACACCTCAAGTGTGTCCGATTCATATGATAACTGATTTTGGGATTGAGAGCCAACAGAACTTGCAGCCAGATGACTCAAGGTACACTTCTCCCCAATTTAAAGACAAAAATAAATCAAAACCATTATTTATAGTGCCTATCTATCGGATCAGTTTAACAGTCAGGGGAGATAGTGGACGCTTTTCTGGTTGTCACTACTATGCCTTTCGTTGTTGAAGAAAGAATTCATGTTGTTGCTGGTGTATACTAGTGTATCCTGTAGCAACACTATTCCGGTCACAGCTTACCCAACATGCTCACTCTCTAACCATTCCTCTGTGACACCTATATTTGTGGACTGCTCTTAATTTGTGTAGTAATCAATGAATGATAGCAACGCCCCCCCCCCCCCACACTTTACAAACACACAGACACTACCACACCCAGTTGCAGTTTTTCAAAATTGCAATCGAGTCAAAAACAGGCCCATAGGGGGGCGTGGCTTGACCGAGCACGAGGAAGGCAGCAGGGAGTGAGAGCTCCGTTACCATCCTGTATTAAAATCCTTTTTCCACAAGGCATACTGCCCAACCCTCCCACGCGACCAGCCTGCAGGCAGAGAGAACACCATCTGAGCGGCCTGGTGCCCTCAGACATCATCTGGCACCCTCCGTGTCCATATACAGCCGGACACCTCCTAGGCGCTGTCCCCTACTGCCGGCTGCCATCTTTAAGCCCAGCCACTGGAGCCGTCGTCACGCTGTTGGTCCTCCACTTTGAGGACATCCACGGCCGCACACAGCACTGAGCGGATGGCCCTGGTGAATACATTCCTCACCGCCGCCCGCCGAACACATAGCCACAGTCGGGAGCTGGCGGGCGCCATCTTAAGTGCCGGTTCCCGTGTCTCATCCAGTGCTGCAGTGTCGGGCCCTCCTGTTCCCCGAAACTGATTACTTACCTCCGCTCACTCCCAGAATTGGGCTGGTGCCCCTGCGGTGGTTGAGGGACTGTGTGGAAGGTTGGTGGCGCTTGATTCTCTTGCAGGGCCTTCCTGAATTGTTGCCCGGGGCTAAATTATCGCTGTCACCGCCTAGTCTGACATCTGACTCCCCGCGGTAAACGGCACCATAGTGGGGCATAGGCTGCTACACTCTATTGCATTTCATACAAACCTGGTGGTGTGCTAGCCACCACTGTTTTTTTTTTGTTGTTTTTTACGATTTTGCTGCTCTGTGCATTTATAAGAGTTGCAGCCTCTGGTCTACATTTCAACATGGCGGCTTCCCTGCAACAAATACTGCAGGCTATCTATGCCTCAACCGACAGGCTCCTGGCTAGGCTCGATGTCGTACAGGGGTGCGGTCTACCTACCCCCTGTATTCTTCCTGGGAAGTATACACCTCAAATTTTTGGACCTGCAGATGGCTCTGACAAGCTGCTCTGTTGTCCCATGGATGAGCTACCCTGGTCGTCCTCCTCCTGCTATGGGAACGAATCCTGTCCTCCCCTAGTGGATCTCCAGGCCTCCTGTAAGCACGATGGATATGATGGCCGTGGATCTATTAACTATGCAGATCCTGAACTCCCTTGCTCCATGGAAGTTTATTCCCTCATGTCTTTCTCTAAACCATGTTTGGATGTTGATGGGACCTGCACAGGTTACTCTGCACTGCTTACTTCAGCTGTTATGGAACTCTGGACTTTCTTACTCAAATATCCTGGTCTTTTTACTGTGCGTTTGCGATCTTTTGAGACTACATCCTCTATGCAATCTACAGATCGTGCTGAGCTTATTGTGTCTACAAGTGGCAACCCTGCAATTGCTGTTAATCCTGTCCGCGATGGTGACCAGCTTTCTTTCATGCCTATGTCCGACTTCCTGGCTTACTGCTGTTCCACGTTTAACCACTGTGAGATGCCCACAATGCTTCTAATGCTGCTACCCTTTCTACTGCTGGGTACTTCGAAACCTCCACTGTACCAATATGCTGGACTGTATGAGGATGGGACTAGTAACTTATTCATGCCATTTCAAAATGATTGCAGGTGGCCTGACTGAGAGTGTCCTTTATTTATACATTGATGAGGCTCCTTTCCACTGAGTCTGCTCTGCAATACACTTTGCCTCTGTTTTTATGAACATTTACTTATACTTGTCTGTTGATATTGTTATATCCTGATATCCTTCAAGACTTCAAATGCAAGATACATTTATACATAAAAGTTTTTCTATACATGCTTCTGGTGGGAGAGCCAGTGTCCGTCTAGTTTAAAATGTCCTTCAAGTTTTACTTGCTGTGCGGGTATATATATCCTGTTATTTTTTACGATATATAACTATCGCCATTTATCCCTAATATGATATGGGATGGATTTACTCTTATATTGTAACTGTGATACCGCATCCAAGTTGTATTATTCAACAATTGTTGAGTCATTGCCCCAACTAGTTCATTTGTCCTTATCCGTGTGTGTGTGTGTGTGTGTGTGTGATGTTTACAATAATATATAGATGTTAGTGTAGTATGGGAGGGGGGGGGGGGTATGATGGAGGGGAGGTAAGTTAGGCTTTTTCTGGTAGTTTAGCTAATATGTAGCTATAGACCACTAACTTACTCCTACAGTCCATAGTAGGTAGAAAGGGTAGTATAGTTGCAGGGCTCCAGGTACACCTAAGTTGGGGATGGGTAGTACAGGGTGGGGGGTTATGTGGGAGGTTTGCTTTGGTTTTTTTGGGGGGGGGGGGGGTTGTGGGTATTTTTTCTCTTCTCTTTGTAAGTGTTAGTGGGTTTAGATAGCGAGCTATTTTATTATCCTCAGTGGTGTTTTCATCTGATGTCTGCTCTCATACTGAAATGTTATGGTGCTCAGCAGTTGCTTGTAAGGCATGCTGTTTTGGTATATCTCCTTCCGTACCACTGGATGCGGAGACCCGGATGGCGCCTCTGGGTACTTCTATGTCTATCTATGCTATTGTGAGTCAACGTGCACCTTGTATATCCTTTTATATATCTGAGAGATTATGATATGTCGTCCTATTTGTTATGTGCACCTTCTTTGAAACATCACGATCTACAATGTATTGTAATGTTTTGTTTGTTTCTAATTGTAAAATCAATAAAAATACTATATTTAAAAAAAAAACAGGACCATAGATCACAACACTTGCCACCTAGTCAAGGCAGACGTGCCTTCTAATCAAGAATGTATAACTATTCATTCATTAGTTTGTCTTTAACATAATTCAATGGTCATTTTATGAAATAACCAGAAATAATGATCAAGTCAGTGCAGCATACACAATAGGGTTATTACAGTGTCAGATGGCACTTCCTTACCACAGCTGCAAAGTAGATGGGCATCAGCGGGTGACATGCCAGGAAGAAGTCATACAACCTCACCACATGTCTGAAATCTGACAGGACGTGACCAAACCAGGTGATGAGCCAGCTGAGAGCAAATATAGTGCCGACCTCTGCCCTGAAACACACGACATGGTGAATCGCAACTGTTCTAGGTTATTAGGAAGTCAGGAATATCACTGCTCACAAGCTGCCCATACTCACTGCTGCATGAAGTCGTGCAATGATGGGTTCACCAGCTCTATAATGGGCATCAGGTAGTTGAGGATGTGTTTAGTGTTATCCATGCTCGGATCCATAAAATCCCTGTCGGAAAACAGAGGTTTGTTTGGTAAAGACAAGTATATATTTCACTTTATAGTCAGGAAGAGCAATATTGGTGGTAGGTATCATTTGTGTATGTACATTTTATTGTATTGGAGGGTATAGTATTGTCATGGTGAAGGGATGTTCATAATAAAACGCGATAACAGAATTCCTATTAGAGAATTCAAAGAAAATGAGGGAAATGGTCTCAATAAGATGGAGAATGAGAGGGAATAGGACAGTAACTAATATATGGAATTTACTGACATTTGATGGACATTTCAAGCCCCCATTTGGATTTTATAGAATAATCTTCATAGAAGGTCAAATTCACAATAGCCGTTACATTAAAATATTTACTAATGTCACCATTTACATGTTTACAAAGGACTAGAGTGATTTTTCGAACCACTGTTGTCATTTTGAAACTGGAATAAAGTTATTTTTAGATTAAATGGCAACATTTGTTAATGCAATATTAAACAGGAGTCTAAGTACTGTATATTATCTATATAATTGTTATACGGTCACTACCAGCATATTCATAAAAATGCTTGTCTGCAGCATTTCAGAGTTTTACTATAAAATATCATCTTTAAAACAATGTTTAAAGATACATTTAATACTGTTTTTGTGTGAATTTGGCCAGTAGTGTTTGTGCTGAGGAGAGCTGTGCTGGAAAGGCTTAAAGTGGACCAGTCAGCTGCACTTCATATCCTTCATATATTATACTTTGTGCAACAATATTTCATTATTTAAAAAGAAAAATCGTATGGTCCTGTACATATAATACAACAATGTTACAGGAATTGTGGGCAAGCAACTAGAAGGATATAGGTAAACTCCTCAAAGCGTGCATAGAAATGAGAGGCTATCGGATGAGACATTGAGAAAGTAAATGGATTGTGGCTGGTCCAAAAATACTCTTTAAAGGATATGGGCGTGTAATACAGAAGTGTTTGGATAATGGTTGATTTATATCAGGCTTGTTGCAACCTATAGCTCTTTAGCTGCTGTGAAATGACAATTCCCAGTGTTTAAAACTTGTAGATCCAAAGCAGCTAAAGAGCTACAGGCTTCAGCTGTATATGGAGAGTCAATGTAAGAAGAGTAAGGGTGGAATGTAATGCAACCGGAGTTCGGGGGGAGTGCGGGATGCCGGCCGAACGCAAACTTTTTTTAAAGGGGCAATCACTTACAAGGCACAGAGGCATAGTTTTGCATTTTAAGTGATAGCCCCTTTAAAAAAAAAAAAGTCCACATTCAACTGGCATCCCACACTGCCGCCAAACATGGCACTTTTACATTCCGCCCTAAACGTAACTGAAACGTGTCTTGTAGCAGTGTAATGTATGGTGCATGAAGGTGTCAATCACCGAGGTGCGGGAGGGCTCACACAGACCCACCTTAGGTGATGTGTGGACAGTTTATCCACCAGAAGAGTGGCTAGCGGCCCTCCCACCACCAGCAGGAAAGTGACTACAATATCATGATATCCCTGGTAATAGTGCAACTGCGAGTTTCGTGCCAACACCTGCAGGATGATGTCAATCAGCTGCTCCTGCAAATCTTCCCGCTCCTTTAAAGGCATCCCTGAGAGGCAAAACCGGACAGCACACCCCACGTGTTTGAGAGAAGACAGATACATATGAGCCTCACTCCAATTCATGAAAGCCATATCACCCCACCTAACCATCAGCATGCACAGCAGGGATGGGACAGTACTGCAATATCACAATGAAAGTAATTCCCCAGTTTCCCCAACACTTTCCCTTTTCCTGGTCTCAGCTATTGGTATTGTAGGGGTCCCCTACTTGGAATCAACACAATTTCCTAGATGTGTTTCAGGTTCATGAAACAGGAAAAATGTCATACTCAGCCTGACTGAACCAGTTCCCTGCTTTGTACATAGTATCATGAGAATGGTAAGCGTCCCAAGTAAGGGGCTTTTGCAATACATGGAGGATGGGGCCCAGGTAAATTTTTAAAGGGACTGGAAGATACAAAGATGATGCATATAGGTAAGCCCATCCCTGTTGTACAGCAGAGCAATCATATATTCCCATTAATCCCTTCCTTATCTTACCTGGAGGGAACCTTCTAAGTGAACGTCTGACATCCAACAGAACCTGCTCATAATCTTTATTGTTCACCCGCAGCTCTGGCCCTGCATAGAGCATGTTATCAGTACAGTGCTAAATTAGCTGGCTATAACTCGGTCAGACAACCCATACAGTTTTATCGTAGTACCTGGTGGAGGAGGCAGATCTTCAGTGCGGACATTCAAGAGTTTGGGCCAGACTTGACATCGGATCTCATCAGTAAGCAGCCCACCCTCACTGATCGCCATACGTCGCAGAGTGGCTACATCTGGGGGATCCTTGCCGAGAGCTTTCTGGATGTCACAAAGCTTTCTGCGCCTGCGGAATTCACTGCCTGTATGACAATATATAGTAATGAAATTATTACCATTTATTTATATAGTGTACCATACTCTACAGCGCTTAGCAATTGATAAACAATATTATTAGAAAATAAAACTAGGTATTAAGCAACAAGGGCCTAACTTGCAAGATAGGAAAATGTACACACAAGAGGTCAATTGCTACATATTGGACCTTATTCTGGTTAATTTGCAACATTTGCTAGTACACCAGAAGGCAATGTATGAACAGCGAGTGACAGGTGACGTTGCCCCTTTACCACAGCGGGGACAGCGCTGTCACTTGCTGCACAGATGATATCACGCATGCCCACTAGAGCCAACCAGGAGGAGACAGCATGCTCTAGCAGGGATCACTGAAGGTAGAAGCCTTCACTCCCCAACTTCAGCAAATTAGATTTTTATACATCTTGTCACTACTACTTCCTACTAACTTTGCCTCGGTAGGAATCGCTATACCGACACGATCCGTGCAAGTACAATACATCTCCCTGTCTACACTTTGTTGTGATGATGCCTGAGATACAGCCTTGATATATTCATAGTAAATCAAAATGCCACAACGGCAAGGTGATAGGACACTATATAAAAAAAAACAAAAACAAAAAAAAACACACAACAACGTTTGAAGGAACATTTGAGGAAAAGATGAGACAACAGCGCTTGTGCCCTAACAGCATAAATGGAAAATAATAGGTACAAAGGTGCGGCACCGATTTGAAATCAGTATGAAAGACAGTACTTCATAATTAAGACACTGCGCTGTTTAAACTGCCGCACGTACATATATAATAGATGAAGCAGCTATATTGTCTGTCTACCCGACAAGATTCCATCTACCCACAGTGTCACCCACTGTTATTCCACTATCCTTTTATCTTTGGTACCCCACCCCCCCATTATATATAATATCCTATTATGTCATGCAATACCAGATTTCTCGTCCTATAGTCTGGGTAGAATCCCACTCCCTATCATGTCACCCTCCGGAGCCCTACACCCCACCATATGTCACCCTACACCACACCATATGCCACCCTTCAGTTACCTATACACCCCCCCCCCCCCCACTACATCCCACTCCATACACCACGTCCCACCACATGACACCCAGGTAGGTATGTACACGATACAAGAGACCCTGCTCCGCTTCCCCAGCACCGCATCCTCGGTCACACGTACGGATTGCTACCGCACATCTATCTCCGACTACCCGAAGTGCAGTTTGCTTTTACCATGTCTGCCCGGCTCCGTCCGCACGGACATTCTCATTTAAAGGATACCGGCCCCGTTACCGGCAATAGTCCACGGGCATACTTCCGTACACTCGACTCATGATGTCATCGCACAGGAGACCGGCGCAAGAGCGATCGCATGACCGGAAAAGACGTGGCCACCTCTCACCCCACCCCTTTGTGCGATGTAGCACCGCCCATTATAATACCACTGTTTGGTAAGCTGCTGCTGCTGCTGCTGCTGCTGCTGCTGCTGCTGCTGCTGCTGCTGCTGCTGCTCAGTAGTCGGTGTGAAGTCACCTGGGATCTGTTTCTCTAAAACAGGCATAGCCAAACTATATGGCCCTTCAGCTGTTATAAAACTACAAGTCCCATCATGCCTTGCCACAGTTTTGCAATTAGGGAAGGCTAAAACCATGGCAAGGTATGCTGGAATTTGTACTTTCACAACAGCAAGAGGGCCACATTCTTGCTCTAAAACTACCTTATGGCTCTCCTCTTATGGTACTATAAGTCCCAGCAAGCACTGACAGCCTCTTTGGGAGAAGTGTAGTTATTATAGTAAAGGTGGTGAGATGTATCTCATAAATTGTTTGCATGCGTTTTGCTTGCAAGGTGGGCGGGACCTTCCCAGGGACAGGATCACATATGATACATTGTATGCGTCCTTTTGCATACAGTGTATCACATGCGATCCCAGCAGGGGTAAAGGTGCCCATACACGTCCCGATGCAGGCGTGCGTTTTGAGCTTAAATAGCACGCATTGCATTGCATCGCATTACATGCGTTGTGCATGCAATGCGATGAAAAGCAAGTACAAAAAGTATGTGCAGCACATACTTTTTGTACTGTGCGATGAGATGCCGTAGGAGCGCTCATCTCAAAGCACACATCGCACCCGCTGCATCGGAACGTGTATGGGCACCTTTATGGACTCTGAAATTTTAACGGCAGCAAGTGAGATCTGCGATTGAGATGTGAGGAGCACGGGAGCACGCCAGGCATCGTAATTGCACCAATCTCATGAGAAAAGCCATATTGCACCAGTGTATGGGGGACTTTACCTGCTTCCTCTCATAGGATGAGTAAGCTAGGAACTGCTCTGTGACAGTGTTTTACATTTGTTCTGAGTGAGGAACAGGATTTAGGAGTAATGCTGTGTACACACGGGGGAGATATATTGCTCAGCCATATATTGCTGAGCAATATATGGCTGAGCAATATATTGCTCAGTTTCTACTTTACATCAGCGACCAGAGATGGTCACTGATGAAAAAGAAACTGCCGGGGGGAGCCCGGCAGTGGTAATCAGCTGGTCACAGGAGCATGTTCCTGCGACAAGCGATCACCACAGGGGCAAAAACGGGAGCGCGCACCCGGCGATATATCGCCGGTGCACACTCCCATTGCGGGCAATATGGTCGCTCAGCGACCATATTTCCTGCGATTTTGCACAAAATCGCCCCCGTGTGTGCGCACCTTCACTTTCCTGCTGACGTGACTCATAAAACACATATCTAGGTTTCTGCAAACTGCTAAACTTTACTGAAAGTAAAGAATTTATTTTAAAAAGGGGCATGGCCTCATGGAAAGGAGGCGTGGCATCACCAAAAGGAGGCATTACACGTTATGGAACACACCGTAGTGCCCATTACACATTGCCAGATACATGCCCCACAGTGCCAGATACACATGCCCCACAGTGCCAGATACACATGCCCCACAGTGCCAAATACACATGCCCCACAGATCTCAGGAGCTGCTTAAGTTGAACTGGCGTCCCAGTCACCTATAGTCAGCCTCCACAGCAGTACCTTGGTGGATGTAGTTACCACAGGTCCCCCGTAGTTCGATCCGTTCCTCGGAGGTGTCCTTGGTGTAACATGCCTTCTTGGTGCACCGCAGGAAGGCAGCGTCCGTCCCCAAAGAGCTCAACAGAGGCTAAGGCGGCTTGCGGGTGAGACGTCGCTCTCCGATGATGGCCAGTCTGGCCCTGCCGCTGGGCTTGTTGATTGTGCAGGGTGAGTAGTGTCGTAACAGTGGCACTGCCCCTGAGCGCATGATGTCATGTGGAGGGGGTGTGGCCACTAGCTCTGAGAATTGCAGCATGGGATGAACATCGAAAGCACACCATCAAATGCACATGAAAAAAAAGTCATGTTTGCAAATCTATTATTATTTATTAACATTTTCTTATATAGCGCACACATATTCCGCAGCGCCTTACAGATAATATTTGAACATTCACATCAGTCCCTGCCCCAGTGGAGCTTACAATAGATATTCCCTACCACATGTACACGCATACATTTCACTTTTTTTTTTTACATTTTTTTTGGAATGCCAGTATATTTTTGGATTGTGGGAGGAAACCGGAGTACCCGGAGGAAAACCACGCAAGTACGGGGAGAATATACAAACTCCACACAGTTAGGGCCATTGTGGGAATCAAACACATGACCTCAGTGCTGTGAGGCAGTAATGCTAACCATTATTAACAGTTTCTTATATAGTGCATACATATTCCGCAGCGCTTTACTGAGAACATTCACATCAGTCCCTGCCCCAGTGGAGCTTACAATCTATATTCCGTACCACATGTACACACACACACAGACATTCTAGGGTTAATTTGTTGGGAGCCATTTAGCCTACCAGTACATTTTTGGATTGTGGAAGGAAACCGGAGTACCCGGAGGAAACCAACGCAAGTACAGGGAGAATATACAAACTCTTCACAGTTAGGGCCATGGTGGGAATCAAACCCATGACCTCAGTGCTGTGAGGCAGTAATGCTAACCACTACACCATCTGTGCTGCCCCATTACACTGTTCATGCTGCCCAAGAGTTTTGCCCATGTTGCACATGCACAAACCCTCTGCAGTATGGCCATCTGGGGATGGGAATGGGAGCATGACCATTGCAAATATTTACTTTCAGATGGCTGCAAACAAAAACATTGATGGCTGTGAACCATTGCTTTGTGATGTCCATCCCTAAAGGTGCCCATACATAGTCCAATTTTGGTCGATTTTGGTCGATTTCCCCTGATCCCGACGGATCAGGGTGAGAAATCGCCCCACATTGGATGTGTTTGACATCCCCATTGGGTCCGATGTGATAGGCTGGGAGGTTAATGATTTCCCTGCCTTCACAAATATAAGTCAGTTGAGACTGACTTATATTTGCAGTCGCCGAGACGAAGACAGGGCGGGCGATTGACGTCATGTGACTTCAGCCACCCGCCTCCAGCAGGCATCGGCTTGCCCACATACCCCTTGGTACACCCAGCATTTTCATGGGGACACGCACCCAACCGCCCCGTCCCTCCTTCCCCGCTTTGACCTGGCCGGCGATTGTGTAATTCACTGCGGACGTCGCCACAGAAATACGCATGCGCAAACCCCGACCATTGGGGCAGGGGTGTGTCAAAAAGAATCATCCCCTATGTCTGCAATATACAGTAGGTCAGGGTCGAAGGTTGTGCCTCTGGCGTTCCAGGGTCCTAGTGCCCAGATGGGAGAGGAGACAGCTCTCAGATCGCTCTCCACCAACAGATACAACCAGAAAATTTCATGTGTGGCAATAAGAGGAAAACATTTAGGAGACTATCCCAGATAGCTGCAGCTAATTTATCTACATATCACAATTTATTGATTCTTGCAACAGTTCTGGGCAAAGGTTGCTTTCTTAAGTTTATAATGATACTAAGCACCTAACTTCCAAAGGGGATTTTGAGCAGAGCCCGCTGTCCTGTAATGCAGTAATTCTATTACCCCACTCACAAAGTCACTGAACTTTTCAACTTGTATATCATACACACCACATAGCCCTGATGTCATCACATCCTTGATCCCATGCACTGGAAATAATGAACATAAAGCTCCTGCTCATTCTGTGGTATGTTTAATGCAATAAATTTGATACTCATTTTTGGTCAGGCTGGACATCTACATTCTAATTAGCAACTTCAGGCTGTAGCATTATTGTGCTGGTGGTGCAATAAAGTTTTTTGTTCATTGTGGAGCAGCATATATGATGTCATGATGTCACGCCACTATCACAGCCATGTCAGCTGTCTGCAACTGCACACACACACATATGTAGCATCAGATGCAGATCAGGCAAACATAGACTCCCACAAGTGAGGCTATGGTTGCGCAGCATTTCCGCCATAATAAAGATGCTAGAGCCATATAGGATTGCAGATGCTACCTGAGACACGTCCAGAAAATGGTCGGGACACGGCTGCATTTAAGTCATCTGCCCCCGCTACCACCCACAAAACAGTTGCTTCTTGTCAATCATTTGCAAATGAATTGTCGATGCATCTGTAATCACAATTCAAATGCTGTATTGTGACTGGGACAAATACCACTGAAAATCGCTCAACTACGAGAACGTCGGAACAACTATGAATGAGGACCATTGTTTGTAACCCTGTTCTTTGGATATTGCCTTAAAACGTTATAATCTACTTCCCAGTTCCAATGCAAATGTTTACATGGCATGTCTTTGTATGTATGCCATTTGCTTTTTGGGTTTTACTTTTGTTTGGAGACAAAACTGTTAAATAAAGGAAAAATAAACTGATATTGTTGTCGATGTTAGGGATTGGCTTTGGTTGATCAACTAGCCACAACTAGTCAAGTTGATCCTACAACTGTTGCAAATATCATTCCTGCTGGTATTGATGTTATTCCAGGATGATATTCAGTACTTTAATGAGTATTTTTGGATGTTATAGTGTGCACTAATAGACTGTGTGTGATTTAATCATTTTAGTGGGCCAAAACTTATTTTTACTTTCTCCTGGAAACAGGACACATGCAGTCACAATTGAAATATAACATAGGTATTTTTTTCTAGCTAATAACACACTGCATTTTTAGGGCAACTATTTTTTGTTTATCCATAATGATTAAGTGTCTCAGCATAACAGCAGCTCTCTGTGACACCAATAGAATTGAATTTGAAACAGTAGATTTTTAAAATGACACTGAATTAAAAATCCTTTGGGTTTATCTTCATTTAACTGTTAGAAATTTAAAGAGTCTGGTCCAGATGTATCAAAATTTAAAAAGTGATAAAGTGGAGAGTGATAAACAAATAGCCAATCAGCTTCTACCTGACATTTTTAAACCCAGTCTGTAACATGACAGGTAGGAGCTGAATGGCTGTCTGTTTATCACTCTCCATTTTATCACTTTTTGAAGCTTGATACATCTGGCCCTAACACTTTTAAGCTGGCCATACATCTAAAGATTTATTGTCTGATCTGGCTGGTCGGAACAAAAATCTGGTAATATCTGAATGACCGTTTTTGTCAGTTTTTCAGCATTCCAAAGCAAATGGTCAACTGTCATTTGCTCCCAAAAATAACCTGATTTTTGCGGCAACCAGCCAGATCGGACAATAAATCTTTAGGTGTACGGCCAGCTTTAAGTGCAAAATCAGAAATACAACAAGAGATGTAGCACTAGCAGAGCAGGGACCAAGGCGTGCAGGAAATGGTGTGCAGGGAGTGCAGGGACCGGCTGACGGGGAATGGTGGAGTGGGCATGCTGGGACTGGTGGAGCGGGGGGAGCAGGGACCCGCAGACACAGTGGAAATGGTGGGCCAGTGCGTGGCTGCCCAGTGTGACCTATAACATCATGCTGCGCAGACGCCCAGCATGTTTTCCTTGGCAGCGGCTGAGCCATGCGCTGCGGGTGCTCAGCGCTGCCAGGCAGATAGGGATGACATGTGCATGCGCATTTCAGTCCCCAAAATCATTGTTAACAGCATGGCCCTTGTTAACGATGTGCTCCAATGTCTGTACATGCAGGATGAAAGAGGGTATCATTAATACCCAGTAGGAACGGCATACTTGCCAATATTTAGCGTACACACTAAGCATTATTTTAAACAATATCACGCAGAATGGGAAAGAATTACCATTATTGTTTAAAACATCACTTACTGTCATGTGTATGGGGCTTTACACCTCATGGACCCCAATGCAACATACCAGCTTGGGCCCCTTGCCCTTCCACCTCCCAAACCCACCCTCTTTTAATTTTCTTGTGGGAGGTGAGGTGTATACAGGACTGCTTTATAATACCTGGTACAATAACATAGAACATGACTAGTAAATTATCCATCATCATGAACTGATTTACTAATAACGTAAATGATTCATGATATATATTACTGGTAGTGATGGTAGTGGCATCTGTTGCTGTGCTGGGGCCGGGCAGCAGACCCTCTCATGCACTACAGACAGTGAAACTCTGGGAGTGCATTGTGGGTCCATCTGATGTTATCATGATGTCATGCAATGGTCCTTTGGAAATGTTTTGCAGAGACCCAGCAGCTTATCCCAGTGTCAGTACTAGTGATAAGAATAGTGATATTAATAGAGCTCTGAGCCTCTGTAAAACATTTAATTTGAAGCCAGCCTTTGTAATGAATGGGATGGATTTTGCGAGGCCTGGCCTTTGGGACCCATTGGGCCCTAGGCAGGCGCCTAATTGCTTGGGGGAAATCTGCATCTGCCTCCTATGTAAGCAGTCCAGTGTCTATGTACGCAATTGCTTTCTGTGACACACCCAAGACACTCCCACTGCGTCCAAAATCAGCAGTGCCTGCTGCACAGAAGCAGGCCTGGAACAAGGTCTATAATGTGTGCCATTTGTTAGTTGTAACATAGTAGCTATATTTACACTGTATGTGTTTCCTGCTGATAATCTTATGCTCTTGTTCCTCTTTTCCTCTCGGTTGTGTGCAGCGAGACAGTGAATGTCGTCTTGTTGGCTGCCAGTCTTCAGGTATGTCTTTCTGCTCACATCCACTCCTTTTCTTGCTGGTAACTTATCTCTGTGCAGAGTTTATCATGCAGAGCAAGTGCTAGGCCTTGTTCATGTTGGTTTTGTTCATTAGGACTTGTTCTTTGTCCATACTAGTGTTACTGTTACTGCAAAGCCTGTACATTTGGGGCAACTGCACACATCCCTGACACACATGCTATGCACCAGTGATGTGTGCGGTGCGATCTGAGTTTCTTGAACCACGTGCAGCGAGATCTTACTAGATCTGAGTTAGCAATGGAGATGCATCGCTGTCACTTGGGGGCATACATATGGAGAGATAGAAAATGGGCTAAAATTGCACTGTGTGTATGCCCCCTTAGACTGTCTCTGCCTAGCTTTCTCTCTCTGCAGCCAGGTTAAATGTATACATCTATTAGTCATGTTTTGTATGTGTATATCTTTACAGTATATCTTTACTTGCAGTGAACCCAAATCAGCCCCCGATGGTCGGGTTTGCAAATGTGCATGCGCATTTGTGTGCATACGCAAACCTTGACTGTAAAAGGCCTCAGCGATTTACATTGACATTCGCAG
The DNA here is from genome assembly GCF_055691185.1 of Crinia signifera. NCBI lineage: Eukaryota > Metazoa > Chordata > Amphibia > Anura > Myobatrachidae > Crinia > Crinia signifera. Next base: position 102,431,982 of record NC_139222.1, on the reverse strand, counting down.
CGGGGAGGGAGGGGGCGGGAACGGGGCGGTGGCCTGGAGCTGGGACATGGGAATGCCCAGAGTTTTATGGGTGTCCCCATGCAAATGCAGGCGGGATGAAGTGTGCAGGGGGTGGGTGGCTGACGTCACATGACGTTGGACTCCCGCCCTGTCTTCGTCTCAGCGCCTGCAAATATAAGTCAGTCTCAGTCTGCGAGCCCAGGAGAAATTATTTTTATTGTTTGCCGCCCATGAAATGATTTCTCCTGCTGCGGGCACATGTGAGGGGAACCCCATTGCATGGTCGCGAGGGGATATGGTGGCGTGGGGGGGGGGGGAGGGTTTCGGTGGGGTGGGACTCGGTAAGTGATCTACGCAGCTTACAGAGTCAACCAGAATGAGGCCCTATGTCTAGATCTGTGAGTCCTTTACCAATCACAGTCAGTCTGCCCCTGTAAATTACAGCAAGGCTGTCCCTAGTCTGGTCCATAAACTGTCACTTTCAATCTTTCTCTCTTGCTCTGACAATCAGCTTGTCTCGGTCCCTCACAGTCAGACCTCTCCTCAGTTACAGGGAGCTTGTTTCTCTGGGTCATTTACCCTCCAAGTTCTGCATTTTTTTTGCGGAACTGTTTTTGTGAACCTATTTCATGTAAATACAGCTTATAAAAAGAGAAGTTCTCACCCAGCCTATTCCCTCAAATGTGTCATTTATGCTCTGCGTTCTCTAATTGCTGACACCCTGTAATGTGATATATCACTAATCTTCTCCCTAGTGAATGCATCCAGTCTGATCAGGGCACGGCTCTGTAGCAGCAGTGGAGAGTGACCTTACCACACAGGAGGCGATACTTCTCAGACACCCACCTGGGATCTACACACATCTCTGCCCCTCTCCCCCTCTCTCTCTCTCTCTCTCTCTCTCTCTCTCGTTCTCAGTATCCCATCCTATGTTGTCACTCTTCTATAAATGGGCTGTATAAAGTCGAAACCGTCTACTAATGTGTCATTCAAGAATTTGGATCCCACTTTTCAAGCTGAGACTGGTCACTATGTCAAAGACCCCACTTCTACAATTGGAACAGTGAGTACAGAGTAACTTACAGTAATTGTTGGGGGACAGTGGCTAACTACACCACTTCCCTGCTGCATACATGATTGGAGCATTTGCGGATTAATAGACATTATACTACGTGAAAGTTATACTTGGCTTTATAATAAATACAGTGGGTTTGTATTGAGTCACAGCAGGAGACATTATAGGGATATTTACATGAGACATCCCCTTTAAAAAATAATAATAGTGAAATGAGAGCGCTGCAGTGTGGAATGTACCTGTCTTTGGGTTTCTTTCTGTGTGTACCCTGAGCTACAGATTGAATTACTCTGTAACTAATAATCTGCAGCGTGTACACTGTGACGCAAGGTGTCTGTGCAAAGAATGTAGATATGATGTTTGATTGTACTTGGAATAGCGTAGCATATACATCTCCCATTTATTGTTTGTGAGGAAGAAGGGTCAAGAGAGAGCTAAAAGAGGGAAGGGGGTAGAGGGCCTAATTCAGTACCACTTGCTGAGCAGCCGTCGTTTGCTGCTTAATGCCATTCGATGGTTGCCGACCATGATTTCCCTCCCCTTCAGAAATAAAAGTCAGTCTAAACTGACTTTTAGTTCCATCAGAGTCCGCCGAAGAGGGGGCGTGGGCAGCTTGCCAAAGCTTGCACATGGGCAGAAATGCACATGCACAAACCCATCAGGGCTGGTACCGAATCTAGATTGCACGGTACTTGTTTCCTAGCATGGCCACAAATCGCGGCCATCGGGGGTAATTTTAGTGGCCTGCGACGCGACCGACGCGATGCCCCCGATTTTTCCATTGAAATGCATTGAAAACAGTGAAAATCGGGTCGGTCGCGTCGTGTGCGCCTAAAAATGCTTAAATGGTCCACCCGCGATGACCGCGATTTCCCCATAGGGAACAATGTTAAATGCCTCAATTTACCCGCGATGACCCCGATTTCCCATAGGAAACAATGTTAAATGGGTCAATTTACCCAAATCATCATAGGGAAGAATGGTAAATGGGCCAGAAACCCCGAAAAACCCCCCTGAGCAGTGAAATGTCCCCCCAAAAGTACGCGTCCTCCGACCTTTTCATACCCCCACTATCCACGTCGGCGTGGAGTTGAGAATAGAATAGTGTGGCGAGCGCAGCGAGCCACCGAGCCCGAAGCGTGGCGAGCGGACGCAGATACCTTCACAGGTAAACGCGTCCCTTCGCGGGCTTCACAGGTGTCCGCGTCGCCATGGACACCTGGGAAGCCCGCGAGGGGACTCGTATAACTGTGAAGGTATCCGCGTCCCCTCGCGGGGCTCGCTGCGCTCGCCACGCTTCGGGCTCGGTGGCTCGCTGCGCTCGCCACACTATTCTATTCTCAACTCCACGCCGACGTGGATAGTGGGGGTATGAAAAGGTCGGAGGACGCGTACCGCTGCGCTCGCCACGCTTCGGGTTCACGTTGATCGCGGGGTGGCGTATAGTACTTTTGGGGGGACATTTTAATGTTTAGGGGTGTTTTTGGGCCATTTACCATTGTTCCCTATGATAATTTGGGTAAATAGATCCATTTCACATTGTTTCCTATGGGAAATCGGGGTCATCGCGGGTAAATTGAGGCATTTAACATTGTTCTCTATGGGGAAATCGCGGGCATCGCGTCTGGCCCATCGCACCCGATTTTTTTGCGCATGCGATGCCCGCGATGGCCCCGATTTTACCCCCGATGACCGCGATTATGATCGTTGTGGCCGTGCTAGGAAACAAGTACCGATTGCACCAAGCGATCCTGATCGGCCCCAGAGAGAGCATGATAGTACTGTAGTAAGGGGCCCATTTATCATTTAATATTTGCGGCTAAATCCCCAAAGCTTATCAGCAATTATTATGTATCTAAGAATCTCTGATCCCTGCTGCGATCCGTGCTGCGATCCCTCCAGCTCCGCCACAAGCTGCATCCCCCATAGGTTTCTACGGTAACAAGCAAAGCTACCTGAGGTATCAACATTGGGTAGCATCGCAATCCCTGGGCTACCGCCATTCTGAGATGGCGGTTGTCCGTTGTAACTATGGGCACAGACCGCACTGCCGATGTGGCAGTGCAGTCAGCGGGGTCTGCCGGAGGGGCAGTGCTATCCATGCATGCGCAGACCCCTAGCACCCGGTGAAGCAGGGAGCGTGTCCCTCCGTCTCCAGGTTGATACATTCAACCGAGAGGATCGCATTGCAGGTGAATGCCGCCCAGATTGCATTGCATATGCAATCCAATGATAAATAGGCCCTTAAAAGAAACAGAAGTGGTGAGAGAGCTATAGAGAGCAAGAAGGAGGGAAGCACAAAAGAGACTTTAGGGGGAAAGAGAGGAGAGGAGGGAGAGCGAGACAAAAGGGTTAAGAAAGAAAATAGAGAGGGGGAGAGAAAAGGTAGAGGAGAGAGAGGGCAAAAGAGAGAAAGATGAGAGAAAGGGGCAGAGTATTGGTGATAAGGGAGCTATACAGAGAAGGTATGAGAGAGTGAGAAAGATAGATGGGGAGAGCGAGAGGAGCGTAAGTGAGAGAGAGGGGCACATTTATCAAAAAATATTTGCAGCTATTCCCCGAAAACCTTGTTTAGGGTTAGTAGCAATTATGTATCCATCAGTTTCTATGGGGAATGCAATGCTGCCAGATTGAGGCTAGCCTTAAGGTGGCCATACACAGGTCTGATATGTCCGATGCACAAGTCGGATCTGTTAACCTTTGAAATACCCCAGCAGCTCCCCGTGAGGGCTCTTTCCGACTTGGCACTTGATTTGCCAATTTTTTTGCGATTTATCGCATGTAAAAGAACGGTACTCTTTACCTAGAACGGCGCCCACGATTTTGATCTTAGGCATCGCAAGGTAAAAAATTACGTCGGTCGCATCGCATGCGGCCAAAAAATCGCATGCGATACGACCAACGCGATTACCGCGATTTTACATAGGGAACAATGTTAAATGGCCCAATTGACCCGATTTTACATAGGGAACAATGTTAAATGGCCCACAGACCCCAAATAGCCACCCTGAAGTGTGAAATGTCCCCCCCAATTGTTAACGCCACCCCACGATCAACGTCAACCCGAAGCGTGGCGAGCGCAGCGAGCCCGCGAGGGGCGGCGGTTCGCGTCCTCCGACCTTTTCATACCCCCACTATCCACGTCGGCGTGGAGTTGAGAATAGAAAATGTGGCGAGGGCAGCGAGCCACCGAGCCCGAAGCGTGGCGAGCGCAGCGAGCCCCGCGAGGGGACGCGGATACCTTCACAGGTATCCGCGTCCCCTTGCGGGCTTCACAGGTATCCGCGTCCCCTTGCGGAGCTCGCTACGCTCGCCACGCTTCGGGCTCGGTGGCTCGCTGCGCTCGCCACACTTTCTATTCTCAACTCCACGCCGAAGTGGATAGTGGGGGTATGAAAAGGTCGGAGGACGCGTACCGCCGCCGCTCGCCACGCTTCGGGTTGACGTTAATCGTGGGGTGGCGTTAACAATTGGGGGGGACATTTCACACTTCAGGGTGGCTATTTGGGGTCTGTGGGCCATTTAACATTGTTCCCTATGTAAAATCGGGTCAATTGGGCCATTTAACATTGTTCCCTATGTAAAATCGCGGTAATCGCGTCGGTCGCATCTCATGCGATTTTTTTGGCCGCATGCGATGCGACCGACGCGATTTACATTTTAACATGCATTTCTATGTAAAATCGCGGGCATCGCATCGGTCGCATCGCATGCCATTATAATGGCATGCGATGTACATGCGATGCCCACGATGGGCGCCGTTCTAGGTAAAGAGTACCAAAAGAACTCTTGGGGAGCTGCCAGGCGAGTTCAAGGGAAACCGGATGAGATAAATCATGTGTGCTCAAAGGCACCTGTGATGTGCCGCTGATGAAATCTCCAATACCGGCTGTGATCTCTCCTGCTCCACCAGCAGCCACATCCCCAATAGGTGTCTATGGGGGATGCAATGCTGCCCGATGAACCCATATTGGGCAGCATTGTATCGGGTCCCGGGACTATTGCCATTCTAAGATAGTGGTAGCCCATTGTAGTCTATGGGCTACTTCCTACATTGCCGGCGTGGCAGTGCGGTCAGCTGGGGGTCAGCTCTGATTGCGCATGCGCAGACTCAGTGGCACGCGGCTTACCAGTTCAGAGAGGCGGGCTCCTTTCAGTGCCTCTGCAGAAACTTACATTCTTCCAGAAGGATTGCATATGGCAATGCGATCCTGGGCGGTACATCTTGCCCAGATTGCATTGTATATGCAATCCCATAGTAAATGGGCCTCTATGTATCTTACTTCTTCACCATTTAGGAGGTCATTCAGGTGCGGTTGCACTATCATAAGACTAATTCTGCACTAATGGGTCCTGCAATGCCAGAAGCAGGAAGGCCACAGACAGTCAGCCTACTGCTGTTCGGAGGACAGGGAGAGGGCGGTGACAGCTTCTGCTTTTAAAAATGGTGACATGTTGCTGCCATTAAGGGGGTGGAAAGAGAACGGGGAATTCCATTGTAGGATTTAAGTTTCCTGGCCCCTTCGATGGGTGACTTGCCCGGCACTATAGGTGGGAGCGATTTAATGCTGTGTCCTAGGCCGCAGGTCGACTCACTACTGCAGCAGGAGGTGTCTGCATGTAATAGATGCCTCCTTCTGTATTACATACAGCGCTACCACTTCTGCTATCGCTAGTGGCAGTGATAGCAATCCAATCTTATCGCAGTTACCCCCCCCTTGCAATTGTCTGTCATTAAAATATTCTGAATATAAGATGTGACAGCTAATTCATCAGATTTAGAGTGTTATATGATATTATATAGAAATACATTTATGCTAGCTCTTTTATGGAAATTAAGGGAAAGTATATGTTGGAAATCATTATATGACAGGAAGGGAGATCGCAGAGTTATATTCAATTGATGTTTTTATCGTTCTAGCCGCACTTAATATGGTCTGATTCAAAAGCACATAGCAGCTAACCCTGACCAAATTAATGGCCGCAAAATCCAATTTGAGCGCTCAAACTGAGTTAAACTTGCCACCGGTGGTAAGGGGGGGGGGGGATTAGGGAACCAGCTGAAATGCCAGTGCGCTAACAATTGAATTCCCCAAATGAGCCTTAAAAAAACTCAGCTTTACAACATGGCACCAATATCATCACAAAGATTTAGGAAGTAATTGCTTAATTTACTTCCATATAGTTAAGTGTGTTGCTTAATTAAAGAACACTCAGCACTTCTCTATTCTAATCGTCTTTCCTAACAAGCTTACATAATATATATGCAGACCTGTTGTGCAGCATGCTAGCCTAGATGCAATCACACAACTGTTCATACTGTACAAGTCATTTGGGAACAGACATGGCCTACCTGATTAGAGGGCCGATTCCTGGCTTACAGGCCGAATATACGCAGCCTAGCGAGCAGGTCTGAATTAGGCCCTAGATGTTTTGGTGCTGTGGCTGGCAGCTGAATTGAGACAGTAGTATCAGGGTCATTGGGGACTATAGCCTGTAGTATTCCTGCATTTGTGACCAGGCTTGTCATCAAACTGCCCTGTTGTGAATAAAAATACTATCCTTTCCCGAAGACCAAGCATTATGTTTAGTTGTAGCAAATGCTAATTTTACCACCAACATTTACGTCCCAGATTGGGGCAATTCCAAAAAAGATGTGGGAGTAAATTTACCAAACGTCAGATGTGGTGTTTTTGACTGATTCCCGAAAGGTTTGCATTCCGCTGATTTACTAACACAAGTGCAAACTTCAGAACATAATAGAACTTAGGACAGCTGTTTCCCTTATTCAGGCCCTGATGGGTGTAGTGTGATAAGTGCACACATGCCCTTGGGTCTAGGGGATTCACACTATGCACCCAATAATACCCCTTTCACACATGCCTAAATTCCCGGGTTGGCCCGACTAGCACTAGTGTGAAAGGTTCCCAGGCCAAATTCCTAGGAAAATTTGGCAGGATTTCAACCCTGCTAGTTAGCAGGGTTGCTCCCGGGATACAGGATGGTGTGAGAGGTACTTACCCGGCTTCCCGGTTTGCTGACGCTCCATTCCAGCTGCGGCGGTGTCCAGGTAGCAGCATCCAAGCAGTGGGGATCTGGGCGGTGGCTGCTGGGAGCTTGTAGCGCTGTTTGCTGCGCGGCAGGGGTGTGAAGCGCTGCTGAATTTTAAAACATTTTGAAGAGACTAGCCGGCTGAATTCCCCCAATGAGTCAAAAAACCACTCGGCTTTACAACATGGCCCCAATATCACCACAAGATTTAGGAAGTTATTGCTTTGTTTAGTTCCATATAGTTAAGTTTGTTGCTTAATTATAAGAACACTCAGCACTTCTCATTATTCTAATGCCTGGTCCCCTCTGCCTGAGTGCCGTTGCCCATATTTTTTGGTGTTAATGGGTCAACCTGGGTCGGCATACCTGGGTCTCCAACCCTGGTAAAAAGCAGGGTCGGAGTCCCGGGAATTTCAACACAGGGTGACCCGTTCACACTGCAAGGAAAATTACATGCTTGAGCCAGGAATTTGCTTGGCAATGAGAACGGGGTATAAGTGAAAATTACGCTGAAGAAGACACTGGGAAATGCCATTTATGCTCATGCACAGTAGAAATCACCATCATTCTAGTTTGATTGATCCGATGCGGATCGATGTTTGGCGCCTGTGCGTGCATATTTATGCGCATGTGCAGACGCTTGGTGCATGCGGGGGGGGGGGGGGGCGGGCAGCTGGCTTGAGCTGCCCGCCGCTTCCCGTACAGGGCACCCACAGATCTAAGACAACACAGAGGCGACCATCGAATTATTTTGTCCCGCATGCAAGGCTGCGAAAAGATGTTAATGCAAAACATCCATTCACATGCCTGCGGGGGAACATGGCTAGGGGGGGGAGGGCGGCCATGCGGGCAGGGTTTGGTGGACTCGTAAATTTGCAGCTTTTTAAGTCAACCAGAATAAGGTCCTTAGTTCCTTCCTGGTCCCAGTAGCCAGCACAGTTCAGAGTTTGCTTTGCTACTGCTCTGCTTGACCCCATCAATAGAGTGCTGTTAAATTATTAACTTTAAAGTCATATCCTACTCACCCAAACCACACTTCCCCCAACCCTCCCACAGTACTCTCCATATATTCTATTGACCTCTCTTTGCTGCTTCTCTCCAAGTACCGCAGCCCTTCTTCCACTTATCCACAAAAGCAATTAAGAGCCTGATTTTAATCAGTTCGCTCCCCCGCGCGTTTGCACGGGGAGCAATGTTTTCCTAATGCACATGCGCATACGCTGGGTGCGAGCAGGCACCACAAAGTACTAGTTCGTCGTCCCATTCGTACCCACCAGTGCGGGCAGGGGGCGGCGGTAAGGGGATACGCCCATGGGTGTTCCCATGAAACCACTGGGCATTCCCATGGGAATTTGGCAGTGACCCAGCCTCCGGGGGCGGGCAGCTGACATCACCTGATGTCCGCCCTATTCCTGTACAGGGGCGCACGCAAAAGTAAGGCACCTGAGAGTGTCTTAGTTTTGCGTGTACGTACCAAATCATTCGATGGTCGGCAGCCATCGAATGATTTGGTCCTCGCATCCAAGGCTGCCAATGGATGTTTATGCAAAACATCCATTCACAGCCGTGCTGGGAAATTTACGAGAGGGGTCACACACACACACACATGGCTGTACGAGCGGTGGGCGGCGTTAAAACCACACGCAGCACTGTGAGAGGACCAGAATAAGATACACCCCTCTATCCATTCCAATCTAGTGTATTATCCCCAGCATTCCTTGGCTTCCAACCTGCTATAATATTCACACTACTCCACCACTAAGCCTTGGGGAGAGTTAAAGTAGTAACTGTCATTTTACACAGTCTGTAACATGGCAGTTAGGAGCTGATTGGTGGTATTTTATCTCTCTCTGCTTTATCTCTCTTCAAGGCTAAAGGTGGGTACACACGGGGGCAATATTGGCTGAAATCGCTGGGAATATGGTCGCTGAGCGACCATATTGCCAGTGATTTGGAGTGCCGCTGGCGATAAATCGCCAGCTGCACGCTCCCATGTGTACTCCCTAATGGTCGCTGGTCGCAGGAGCATGCTCCTGCGACCAGCGGCTTCCCCCGGTGCTGAGCAGGAGGTCAGCGGAGATCAGCGGCAGAAGGATTCCCTTCTGCTGCTGCTCCCTCCCAGGGCCGGTGTAAGGCTTCTCAGCACCCTAGGCAAAACTTCAACCCACTGCCGCCCCCGCCCCCTCCCCCCAAACTGCCACCAATAACCATTTTCCAACCCTTTAATGCATACCTGCCTAACATTCTAGAATGGCAGGGAGCCTCCCAAAAGTGGTCCACCAAGCCCCCCAGGAAGGTGGGCAAGACCCCTGCTTTACCTGGAGGCCCCCAGCACCCTCCCCTTTGCCACCCATAACATAGTGCATGAAGGGAGGGCAGCAACAGAAGGAAGTATGCCTCAAGAGAAAGTATGGAGGTGAGGTCTTAGAAGTTCCACAGCCGTCACCTGCATTAAGTACAACAAGGATCGTCACAGACTTCATTGATTTTTTGATAGGCAGACTTGGTGGCGCCCCCTAGAACCTGGCGCCCTAGGCAGCTGCCTAAAGCTGCCTAGTGGTAGAGCCGGCCCTGCTCCCTCCTCCCTTCGCGTCCCTACCCCCTTCTCCGCTGCTGCTCCCTCCCTCCTCCGTTCGGGTCTCTCTCCTCCCTGCCGCGTGATAGCAGCAAGCAGACGTTGTTGCTCCCCCCCCCCCCCCCCGCCCCCTGACAGTAGCAGTGTCTCCTTTTCATCGCTGATGAAAAGGAGACACTGAGCAATATGATTGCTGGCAATATATTGCTAGCAATATATCGCTAGCAATCATATTGCACCATGTGTACACAGCATTAGTTCATGTTCCCTGATGACTGATATCACCAGCATTCTCAGCCCACTACAAAACACTATCTCTCCAATCCTCTGTCCACCATAAAGTGCACACCGCTAATTTCCCAGCTGATTGCTATGTTGCTATGTTCCCACCTTTGATCGATGGTCAAAATACAGACAAGATCAAAATCCCGACAGGGTCAAAATCCCGACAGGGTCAACATTTTTCATTTTTTTATGATTTTTAAAAGCAAAAAAGAAAGAAAAAGAAGGTGCTACTCCGCTTCCAATCAACATTGTATATATTTCACAAAACCCTTTGCTTATACTGCATGTGGGCTGCAGCTCAAAGGTGCTGTTTCCTTATTGAATCAATAGCTAGTACAAAAATACACAATTTGGAGAGCTTCCCACACAACACAAAAGGTCAATCAATCAATCATATCAATTGAGCATAATTGTTAAGCTGTGTACACATGGGGGCGATATATTGCTGAGCAATATATTGCTGAGTGTCTCCTTTTCATCAATGACCAGAGATGGTCGCTGATGAAAGGGAACCTCTGCCGGGGGAGTCACAGAGGTAATTAGCTGGTTGCAGGAGCAAGCTCCTGCAACCAGCAATTATAACGGGGCTGAAAACGGGAGCGCGCACCTGGCGATTTATCGCAGGGGCACACTCCCATCACTGGCACTGTGGTCGCCAGCGATCATTTTGCCAGCGATATCAGCCCATATCGCTGCCGTGTGCACAGCATTACACCCGTAACTATTTTATGGGATTTTCTCTGTTTAAACTGATATTATCCAGTCCATAAATACTTGGGGTGTGGTATAAGGGTCTGACAGTCGGGATCCTGGCAGATATTATCCCGACGTTGGGATCCCGAGTGGCCGGGCCCAGACAGCATGGCGAGCGCAACAAAGCCCCTTGCGGGCTCGCTACGCTCGCCACGCTGCGGCACTAGTACTAATAGCACGGGCTGCACAGACTTTATGTGCTGTGCGATGGGATGCCCACGGGAGCGCGCATCGCACAGCACAATTGTACCGTGTATGGGCACCTTTAGCCCAACCGACTTCTGAGCAGTGATTGTGTGCAGCATGGATTCCTGTTACAGCCCCATTCAAACCAAACGCGGATGTAGGCCGCATACAAACCCGGCTTGGCAGAACAACACCAGCCGCTCCCCCTGAGAGAGACTGGGGGCCATACGCCTATTGGCGGTGACCGCGGGAGAGCAGAACTAACAGCTGTGCATGCAGTGGACGTAAACCATCTCCATTGACCACTGCCGCCCCATACTGCAGACACGAACAACCATGAGATGCTGGCTTCACTGTGAGAGCGGGCGAATACAGCGTGCCACGCTGCGTTGTTCAGACCGACACGGTAGTAAATATATCTTCTCCTGTCCATATTACACACATCACAAGTGACTGTACCCGAATGCAAAGGCTTTGGATAATTGCTACATTATGTTTACAAACTAACCAATGTATTGTGTATCAATTGCTTCAACTAACTACATTTCCAAAACAAAGTGAAACTATACAAATACTTTTTTGGCATGCAAATATCATTGCCTTATGATGGTGCAAAACACACGGATTTAAACCAGTATTTATGGACTGGACATTAACAGTTTAAACATAGAAAAACCCCATAAAATAGTTACGGGTGTAACAATTACGCTCATTGGACGATGTCAATTGATTGCATGATATCATTTGATTTGTCAACTTTTGTTTTATAAACGTGTATTTTTAGGAGGTCTCGTTAATAGAGACTAATAACTAAATTGTTATAACTTTCTGGGTTATTAAAACCTTCTTATTTTTTAAAATAAATGTGTTTGATATAATTGATTGATTGGTACCATTTGTTTTGTGTATTTTTTTATGATTAATGTTTTGAAACGTACTTGTTCATACTTTACCTTCCAAGTGGGCATAGAGGGAGAATATAATAGTGTGCAGAGTGTAGCAAGGCACCGTGCTCGAAACATGGCGAGCGCTTCACGCCATGTGAGAGGACGTGGGACACTTATACATTGTCCATGTCGACATAGACACCCAAAAAATGTAAAAACAATGGGGGATACTTAATAGGATGAGATATTCAGAAAGTGAGAGATTTGGTAAGAAATCTCCCAAAAATTTTTAAGCAGCAATCATTTACACTGCAAAACCAGTTTGATTTAGCAGTGTAAATGATTGCCGCATTAAAAAAATTTGGAGATCTCTTACCAAATCTCTCACTCTCTGGGAGTATTCAATGTAAAAAATCGTGGTGTGCAGCGAATCCTGTTTAGGATTCGCTGCACACTCGCTGTGTACCGGAGGGCTGGCTGACACTCGGTCTCCCAGTATTTAACGTCGCAGGGGCTCGTTGCCCCTCGCGGCGAATCTTAACTCCTGCAGCGGACGAGCGTCCGCAGCAGGGAGCCGTGGGATGGTGGCAGGCAGGGAGATTGAAGTCTCCCTGCCTGCCCCAGAACGTATGTGGAGGGGAGGAGGGCTCCCAGGGACACAGGCAGCACAAGCTACCCCCCCCCCCCCAGAGCCAGCAGGGGACCGGGTATATTCACTGCTCCCGATCGTGCATATGTAATGATCGGAGCAGTGAATATATGAACCGGGAGCCGAGCGGCTCTCGGCTCCGGCCCCCTGCTGTGCTATAAGTACATGAATAAAAATAGCATGCCCGTTCACAGAATAAAATTCCTGATTGTTTTACACCAAAATTAAAACAAAAATACTTTTATTTTAAAAGTTCACATTCCACTTCTCCATGAAAAGATGGAGAATTGCTACACGGAGAGACGCGGCGAAAATCACTTAGAAAGACGGCGAAAAGTGCACGTTGAATATGGTTGTTCGCTTTTTAAAGACCGAAATTCTCTGTCCAACGTGAAAAAAGCAGAAATTTGCCATAAAACACTGCGAATTTTCCTCATTGAATACTGCCCTCTGAATCTCTCATCCTATTAAATTTCACCCAACATATCTACTTTTTTGACCTTGCGACATTTTAAATATCGGCATTTCAGGATTTTGACCATTAACCAATAGTTGTCAGGATTTTGACCGTTGGCATTTTGACTGTCGGGAAATCATGTTGAACCCTTCCCACCCATCTGTACCTTATACAGTATATTCACCCCTCACTCTACTGCTCCCATCCCACTTTAATATTGCCACTTTTCCCATTACAAAAAAATAATCACACCCCTCCCAGCCCACTAATATGCAAATAACCCTACTATAATCCTATTGTTGTAACCTAGCCTAATCCCCGCCCCTCATATCCCAATGTAATATCCACAACCCCCCCAGCCGAGTATATTATTCAGGCCTCACAACAATATTACATTATCAGTTCACAACATGCATCAAGGGTTGAGAACAGCAGGGGGCTGCCGCTACCCCCATGCCTGGAGAAGAGACAGACAGCAGTTTCGTGCCTCGGCACCTGTTCAATTTACCTAGCAACTGCCGTGACTGGACCATGTTCAGATGCCCCTGTGTCACTGTGTATGCGCAAACCCCTGTCTTCTATGAACTACATCGGCTGTAGCCCATAGAAGATATCTAGGGATGAAATTTAAACAATGAGTGGTTTCCTACATTAGTCCACGTCTCTGCTTATCGCAGGCTGGTTTGGCAGTCCCAGAGGGAGAAAACACCTTCTAAATTTACTGCTAGCGTCAGTGACTGACAGGTAAGACTTCCAATAGGAAGTCACTGCCAGTCACAGTGAGCCAGTGCAGTCTCAGCAGACAGCATACCTCCCAACAACTTAAGTACTGCAACAGCAAGCATAGGGGATAGGGGGCATGGCCTATACTTGTGACGCTCCCGGGTGGCCACGCTTCTTTTTCACCTCTGTGGGGACATGGCCAGCAGCTTTGTGAGCCGCTGGCCATGCCCCTCTGTCTCAGAGAAAGAGGCTATATGTGCATGCGCACAACGTCTATTCACTGCAGAGCAGGGAGAGGGGGGGGGCGCTATCAAAAAATCCATACTGAATGAGAGCCACTGTGCTAACTTCTCTCAGCACCAATAATATTGTGTAATGTAGAAAGGAGAGTTGAGAAATCATCATAGCAGCATCTCTAACCTAAGGGCTGTATGAGAGTTTTAATTGCATCATAATATTGCTATGTGGGACAAGGTTTTATTTTGCAACAAGAAAAAATTCACATATTGCAGCATCAAACATACTTCCCATGGAAGAGGCATTAATTAGAGTATCCCAGCACAACATCATGTGATGTCTAACCAGCAATGACTCCAGCTATGTATTTCAAGAATAGAAGTTCTTCTACTGTCCTCAGTGGCTACAATATGAAGTCTGACTACTGCACAGTGGGGGTTATTCTGGTTGATTAGCAAGGCTGTGAATTCGCAGCCTTGCGAGTCCACCAAACCCCACCTTGCAAATGGTTGTTTGGCGTCACCCATTCGCATGGGCGACTCACTTGCAGGGGTTTGCGAATGGATGTTACACAGTAACATCCATTTGCAGGGCAGGGGGAACCTCCCACATCTTTGGATGGTCGCCGACCATCCAAAGATGTGGAAGGTACACGCATATAAAAGTGACATTGAAGTCACATACATATGCGTGCAAGCTGGGAAGGAAATAGGCGGGCAGCTGACATCCGGTGATGTCAGCTGCCCACTCCCCACACCCACTTCATGGTCTCATTCGCATGAGATCCCTTCTAGGATCGGAGCAGGTCAGGGCACTGGGGTTTGGGGGCAGTAAGTGGGGGACAGGACCGGCCCACCGATGTCACTGTAGGGGATGGGCCAGGCCCACCAACGTCACTGTTGGGCAGTTAGTGCTATGTTAGTGTGGGGGGTGGGCATCTACAGCGGTTCTGGGCTTTCCCCAAACGCACCAGCGCGGTTGAACTGTAGGCTGTTCTAGTAGGGCAATGCTAAAACAGCCTAGCATGAACACTACCCATAAGCTCACACAGAAGTATAAGGGAAACCCCCGGTTGAGCAGGTGCCATTGCCTGAGGGCTCAACCAGTCTTCTAGGGATCAGGTTCCAGACTGTGGGTCGCGGGAGGCTGCCCAGATTCCGGCAGGCTTGCCTACCTTTCCGGGGGCCAGGAGGTTGACCCGATTTCCAGAACCCTTCCGGCCATTCCGGGAGGGTAGGCAACCTTATGTGATCTAGTTCTACTTTAATAAGAGTCTGTCTGGACATCTAGATTTTTTTTTTTTTTAATTAAGTAATTTTTATTGGATTTTCAAAAACAAATAACAAGCTCCGACGAGGACATTTTAAGCATACAACATATAAAATAAGGCAGACATTGAAATATGCATGGAGTAACTAATATATGTAGGATAGATGATAGTATATCGACTCTCTTTGTCAGTATAAGTGCAGTAACATTACCCGGAGGCGCCATCCGGGCGTGTTATAGCAGGATAAAAAAAAGAACACTTACGGTAATATCACTTAGAAGTATACTACATCTCCAATGGGAAGAAATAAGTATAACATTGTCACCCGTCAAGAGCCATACCTAACTATGCTACCTATTCTTAACAACATTTATTTTTGTTAGCCATTAAAAGGTATCATATTTGCTAGATTGCTATTTTGTTTTTCTCACTGAGGAACAATAAAACATTTCTATTCTACCCAAAGCAAACCTCCCAAAAGGAACCCAAAACAAACCTCCCCTTAACCCCCCACCCTGTATGACCTAACCCCAATCTAGGTATACTTGGATCCCGAAAAACCACCACACCCCCCAGCTATCTATACTAACTATCACTAAAAGGGAATAAATTAGTGGCTTCCAGCTTATATGAGCTAGGCTAGCCTACAAATCCTAATTTACCCCTACCTCCCAGCCCACCCCCTACTTCCTACACTACAAAATCTATCTAAGAACCCCCCACCCACCCAACCTCATAAAGGATAGTAAGAATGAATGGCTGTCAGGGGCAATACAAAGCAGGATCAATTAGTTTAAGACATAAGGGCAAAGTATTTAGCTGTTGCCCCTCCGGTCCCAACAAGAAGAAGTACCACAGCATAGTAATAACTGGACGACACTTAAACTGGAATATAAGTCCAGTCAGGGGATAAACAGATCATCAGGCACTGGTACACTATGAACAGAAACATATGAATACAGGAATTTTAGAAGTATAAGAAAAACTTTAGTCCGGCCAAGCTCTCCTCTCCTGTGGAGGCATATGGACAGCAGTCCCACCCTTATACACTTTAGGACACAGATACAGGAGTTGATAGCACTGGAACAGTAGCACTAGGATTGTCTTATCCATCCAAGGGTACGGATCCAAATAGACATAGGCAAATATGGAGCCATCTAACAATGACATAGCTAACGATACAATAGGGCCTATCTTGAAGGAGTTCCCAAACTCAGGGGCTTGAACCGTAGCATGAGAAATAGGGGATATCTCCACATGGCAGGATGGTTCCATAGGTGTAGAGGACACAGAAGAGATAGTTACCGGAGCTGTTGATACAATCTCCACATCTCCAAACACAGCAAGAATCCTCCTCGTGGAGAGAGTAATGGCCTCAAGTATTTGCTGAAAACAGGCAGACATCACTGATGTAGTATAGTCAAGGTATATGGCAGATAAGTGGTGGCTAGCACACCACACACCGCCCACACAACAGAATGGAAAAGGAGCAGTTATCCCGACTTCATACAAGGTTTCCAGCAATCAGGTATCAGGCAGACTGCAGAGCCTGGTCAGTAATAATGGATATCCTGAGGCACCAATAGTGCACAGGGTACCCCTGCAGGCAGAGTATGGTCACACAGAATAGGCATACAGTAGATTGTATTTGTAAGGTAGCACACAGCAGCTATGAGGATATCACCAGAGTGAGCCCAAGGGTGCCTTTAAGTGATGTATGACCAAGGTGCTCCCTGACTTAGACTGCGGGTACAAGGTACAGGTGACAAGTGCAGCAAAGTTATATACACATTTGTAGCTGACCGCTCAGCAAGTATTCAGAGTTCTTTGGAGAAGGTATAGGGGACGGCTCTGAATGCTATGTACTGAAGCTGCGTGTACCACACTGCAGCTCTTCTTCACCAGTGCCCACACGTCAGCCCAGTCTGCCGGGCACACCGCCCGCGCTCAATATTGCTCCAAACGGATCATGCACGGAGCTCCAGGCATCAGGGGACAAGGTCCGGCATCCATACCCCTCCAGCGAGCAGCCGCTGCCAATCAGCACCCGCGGGTCCTCCGACTGCAGGAGACTACGCAGACAAGGATCCCCAAGATCGCGCCCGCACAGGATCCGTCCAGAGAAGAAGACGCCAGGCCAGGGAGACGGACCCGGACACTCCAGGCCCGCACACAGTCGCCAGACAGCTCAGCAGATGCAGGGGACCTTCCGGGGCAGTGGTGAGTGGGTGAGGGGCTCCCCAGGGTCACACAAGCAGGATATTTAGCAAATGTATCACGGAGCCCACTCACCCTCCGACTGTTCAGACGCCCGTCCAAGCCACGCCCCCCCCTGGACATCTAGATTTACTGTATGTCACTTAATTATTGTTTACTATAATTAAGCATCAACGTTGTGTATCTATGTATCTGCAGCTAAATATTTTCTTTCTATTATTATTGATATGCACCTGTAACAGTTATTTATATTAGATAACATTCAATTAATTTTATCCTACAATTCTTTTAAATTCAGTTACACATTTTGCTGTATTGATTCCTGTGGATTTGAGAAATAAGCAAACTACTGGATTATTACTATAGTAGTAGTGGTAGTACGTTTATTTATAAGGCGCCGCAAAGTGTCCGCAGCGCCGTACATAGCAAACAAAAAAACAAATTACAAGGTAACGTACAGGGTGTGTTGAAAATACAGTATAAATAGGGGTATAGCTGGTAGAACTAAAATCAGCATCAGTTCAGAAGTAGGTGTCAAAATTGTAGAGGAGACTGAAGATGAAGTAGAGGAAGGGAAGAACCAGGCAGGAGCACTGGTGAGGTAAAGAGGCAGGGTGAGTACGTGAGGAAGGAGGGCCCTACTATACACATTACAACTATTTTATTAAAAGTAATTCCATTTTTTTTTACATTTATACAAGGACTTGTTATATTATATTATACTAATATTTTTATATTTTTCAAAATTGCATATTTTATGTACATCTGCTTTTTATTTTTCTATTCATTTTTACTCCAACGCGTTTTGCTGGAATCCTTCAGAAATTCTGGTGTAAGCAGAGGGGCTCCAATCTATTCCCATCTGCCTTTTTGACTCTGGTTTAATGGGTACAATGACATTTCCTCCTTGGTTTTTCCATATACTGAGGGCAATTTTTCTGTTTTTTTTGCATATGCTATGAGATATTACATAAGCCCATTAGTGACATCATGAATAATGTTGGGCCCTTAAGATTATGTGACTTTATATGAGCACCATATATACAGTATTCATGTAATTTAGATTTTGTATTTAGAGTTGTGCAGTATCTCTAACCTACACAATTGGCAGCTGTATAGATAACGCTTTAGAAACAATTTTTATTTTGGTTTTGTTTGTACTTTCACAAATACTGGTTTTGATTACAAAAAATGACCACAGGGTGTGAAAGATGCACCTTATTATGATTTGTACACGTTTTTATATCCTGTATTATGTATTTCTATGTCAGCATTATTATTGGACAGTACGTTTTTATGTACCTTTTATGTTTCTGTTGCTTGGTCTACAATTTAGAAAATTAATAATATGAACGTTTTATTTGTATTTTCAGAATAAACCAAGAGAGAATCCAGGTGGGGGTGGTAAGTATCCCGTGTTGTGTTACTTAGTTTTCATGAATCACAGGACATCTTACCATATGTGTGGAGCAGTGCTATGACATCATTTAATAACTGGGCAGCCAGTGACGTAATCTGAGGTGCAGAGAGGTGCGAAGCATGTACTGATTATCCATGCCTGGGCTTGCTGCAGTGGCCCATCCAGGTATGCTTACCTTTATTGAGAAAGCGGCAATATGGCCAGCGCTATCTTCCCAGTAACATCTTTGGAAAATGGCGACGCCTGTTGTGAGCATAGAATCTGGAGAGTCCACACTTTCTGTTTAACATGTGCAATTTTCCCAAATCTCACTGAGAAGATGGCACTGGCCAAGGAAGAGGCAACTGCTTCCTGGGGCAAGCAAGGGCATATTTTAATGGTGCCCCCTGGAAAGCGCAGAGACACTTCATGGTCCTGAAATTACTGTGGTTTTTTAATGCCATTTATTTTTTATGGGGCATGTATATGCCCACTTTTAGGCCTCCTCCCCTTGCCAGTGCCGGGGTCTGGCATGGCTCTCTACAGCCATGGTGGCTGTTACAACAGAGTGGGTTTTGGGATTCTGTTGACCCTGGCAGACTTGTTCTAACTATTGTGTTTGCCCACAGGAGATGATTCCTCGGTCCTGGTGGCTTTATATGATTATGATGGTGTACACCCCGAGGATCTGTCTTTTAAAAAAGGAGACTATTTCCATTTAATTTTGGAGTAAGTTACACAAAATTTAGGTTTGTAACCCTGTGACCAATATCATCATCATTTCAATGCACATGGGGAGATTTATCAAAGCTTGGAGATGGAAGTGTAGAGAGATAAAGTACCAACCATACAGCACCTGATGTTTTTCAAATACAGCCTGGAAAATGACAGTTGGGAGCAGATTGGTTAGCAATTTATCTTTCTCCACTTTATCTCTCTCCAAGACCGATCGCTGTCTTTTGGATTTAGAAGCCATACTGCTTCGTCCATAATAGACAGCTAAAATTCGCCAGTTAAGGTTAACCTGAATTTGCACAGCAGAGGTATTAAAAATTAAAATATTGCCTCCACTACAGACCACTATGCACCACTATGCACCACTATGCATTCACTGATATGTGTAGGATAGTATATAGTAATGAAACCTAGCCTCTATGACAACACTGCGTTACCATCCATTTTCATCCCTTCAGCCAGAATTGGAAAATGTTGTAAATTTCGTGCTCTTGGCTACAGAACATGTACAGTACATTGTAAAAACACACAAGATTCATCAGCAAAACGTACTTGAAATTCTGCATCAGCCACTAATGGTGATAGAGCAGTGCCCTCTGGTGGCCGAGTTCTCAATTAATTTAACTACTAAACCAGTGGCTCACAAACTGGGTGCCTCATGACACTTGCAGGGGTCCCTTGGCTTGAAGGTCCACAACCAATTCAAGCTATTTATGGTCAAAGTAATAGTCAACATCTGAGCTTGTAACTTCCAATCATAATATATATATATATATATATATATATATATATATATATATATATATATATAATATATAATACACGATGTAGGCAAGAAGGTGGCACTCCTGGATTTTTAGCAAGTGAAAAAAGCAATTTTATTGCAGTAAAAGGAGGACTTGTACTGCAATAAAATTGCTTTTTTCACTTGCTAAAAATCCAGAAGTGCCACCTTCTTGCCTACATCGTGTATCTAAGGACTAGCTCCTAACAGGGAGGCACCGGGTAAAGTACCATTGGATGGACATATAGGGAGTGCCGGTCATTGTGGACTGTATAATATATATTATATATATATATATATATATATATATATATATATATACGGACAAACAGAAGCCAATCCTGTCCCTTTACCACATAATTAAACCTGAGAATGACATGAACTTTTGTAATAGAAACCAACCTCCTTCTCCCCCATTAGGCGGAGCCAGGGCCAGTCCTACGGTTTTTGGCACCCCCCTGCAAACTTTAAATTTGTGCTATGTCCCATACTTTATAAAGGGACAGTGGTCTCACAAGAAAGGACCCAGGTCACACAATAGTACCCCCTATAAATATTATGCCACACAGTAGTAAGATTACACAGCTATAGCGCCCCTGATTCATATTACACCACATAGTAGTGCTCTTTTCATGTTACATTGCTCAGTTGTGCCTCTTATTCATGTTATGCTACACATAGTACCGTAATGTGGAATTACTGTGCAGGGTTATGGTGGAAGTGCCATTTACTAGGTATGGCCATCGACCATCGATGATTCGAAATCATCGATGGGTCATGGCCGATGTCGAATACTTTTGCCATCGATGGGGGAGAACCAAATGGTTTCCCTCCATCGATGGAACAGCAAAACAATGTTTTGCGGGGGGGGGGGGGGTGTTTTCAAAGTGCCGGGACGCGGAGCATAGCTCTGCCCCGACACCCGCGAAGCCCCGCCCCCTGTGTTTTGATTGGCCCATGGCAATGGCAACGATGGCCATCCCTGCCATTTACACTCTTATTGTAAGGATTTTGCCAATAATTATTGTATTTTCCTCCAGTTTCCACTTTCCACAAAAAGGAGCTTATTAGTAAAATAATTGCTCTCTTTCTCTGCTGCAACAGGTCAGGAGAGTGGTGGAAGGCACGCTTGACGACCACAGGAGAAGAAGGCTATATTCCAAGTAATTATGTGGGACGAGTTAACTCTCTGGAGTCTGAAGAGTGAGTTTCCCATATTTCCCCTTTGACCCTCTGCCTTTCTCTTGGTACCTGTTTGTTTCACAAAGGCTGGATTCATCATACTTACGCTGCTGCATATGTGATTTGCGAGGATGTGTGAAAATATGTTAATATAACAATCAATGGGATTTGTAATAAGGCTGCTTAAGCAAGTCTCTCAGCCTAAAGCTGGGTCGTCCCGAGTGTATGGGGCCTTGCAGTAAAGAATACATTTGCTGTCTCAACTAACAATAAAACATTTCCTCTATATGACTGATTATGTTTTTGTTTTTTTTACAGATGGTATTTTAAAGGTGTTGGTAGGAAAGAAGCGGAACGGCAGCTGCTGTCCCCTGAGAATCAGACGGGAGCTTTCATGATACGGGACAGTGAGACAATGAAAGGTGATTGAGGTTTTGCATGGCTGGAATGTGACAAAGTTACTATCTCAGAAGAACTTGTACCTTTCAGGAGCAAGTGTTTTCATTCTCAGTGAAACATGCAGTAATGCAGGGGCGGATCCAGGAGAAAATGACAGGGTGAGGGTTTAGGAGGGGGAGGGGGGGGTGTTAGTGTCAGTGTACATGCTAAGAGAGAGGAGAGCAGAGTGAGGGCAGGAATGGGATTAAAAATAGGCCCTGGTGTTTAAAGTACGCAGGCCCACCTTGGTGACAAGAGCGAAGGACGTAGTTCTGCGCGTGCCTAAGGCGCGCTCTGGGAAAAGGGGTTGTGGCCACTCAAAAGGGGGAGTGTAGTGTACCACACCATATACAACTTCTACACATTATGCAACAAAATACTGGACCCAATTATACTTTCCCCTTACACATAATGCCAAATGTAATGAGCCAAAATTCACATAATGCCACATGGATTGAGCCAAAATTCAAATAATGCCACACGGATTGTGTCAAAATTCACATAATGCCACACGGATTGAGCCAAAATTCACATAATGCCACACGGATTAAGCCAAAATTCACAATATGCTTCATAAACAGGGACATTGTGCTCCAAAGGTGCGCATTAAAAATTTATACCATAATGCCCATTACATATTAAGCCACACATCATAATGTCCATTACGTATTATGCCAAACACCATAATGCCTATAAAAATTATGCTACATAAGTGCTGCTTACCTACATGCTCATTGCCAGTGGTTCCATGCTCATTTCCAAGGGGGAATGCATGCAGGCAGAAGTAACAGCTATTGACAGCTGGACAGAGAGTGGGAGGCTGCCTGGCTGTATTCAGAGCACTGCAGGTCCCGGCTATTTTAAATAATACCCCTTTCATACCACAAAATGCAGGGACTTACCCGGGAATATGGTCCCAGGATCATGCAGGGACATTTCCGGGTTGGCCCCTTTTACCTAGTCCCTGCATTTTCTGGTGTGAGGGGGAAAGAAAACAAGCCCCCCCCCCCCCCCTTTTAACCGGCTATCTTGTTTAACTGGCTATATCTTCAGAACTAACTGATCCATTTACATGAAGCTAGTATCGTATTGAGGACCTTTTGAGTGGACTTCAAATGATTTTGGTCCCGTGAAACTGAGCTGTTTGGTTCCAGAGAAATCTGCCCTCAAACATGTACAGCCATGAAATTACATTTCAGAAATAAAAAAATTGGTTTACCCTCAATGGGGCAGATGTATGACTGGGCGTTATGGGGGAGAAGGGGTATCAGCGCACGTTATGTGCACTGATACCGCTTCTCCCCCATGTATGAAGCGCCCCTGTCCATATCGGCGCTGCTATCTAAATGATAGCAGGCCGAATGTATGAACGGTCAGCATCGCTGACCGTTCCGCATTCTGCTGGTGAAGCCCTATCTAAACAGCAGGGACAGCGCTGTCCCTGCTGTTAGGTCTGGGCTGCCCTGGGGATCTCGTGTGAGTAGCGAGATCCCGCGCATGCCCAGTGCAGCCGGCCGGGGGACAGGAGACAGCGCATCAGTGTAAACTGATGCGCTATCTCCAGGAGGGGACATCGCCGGAGGGGGGAGTTAGCGCTCCCCCGCTTCGGCAGACAAGATGTTAATACATCTTGTCGATGTCCCTTCCTGCTTCGCCTCGTTAATGAGGCGAAGCAGGAAGTATTATAGCGGCGCGATAAGCGCTGCTATAATACATCTGCCCCAATATCTCCAGAACCAATTTACCCATATGGACCAGCCTGGTATCAAATTGAAGGCCCAGCGATTTGGGTCAGAATTAGATCAACCGAGCTGTGATGCGGGAAAACATTCCAGCTTTGAAATGCGATATCTCCAGTCTGAAATGACAGGGGGGCACGTGTCCGGGTCCCCCCCCCCCCCCCCCCCCCCTGAATCCGCCTATGCAGTAATGTGTGGGCTGGCATAGGCAAATTCAGGAGGGGGGGGTTCCGGTTGCCCGGAAACCCCCTCCTCTTGGCAAGTGCTTTAAATTATGACAAGAGAACTGGTATATAATATGATCAATAGTGTAAGGGACAGAGCAGAGCTGCTGCACCTGCCCAGTGTACCAGCTTCTTATACAACATTTACTGTATGTGTGGATCTGAGTCCTCAAACATCACAATGGACCAGAGAGTAGCTGCCAGGAGGAAGAGACAGGAGCCTTACTGTGAAGTGGGAGAATGTGAGCTTAGAAAGTGCAGTACTGGTTCTATAAAGTTTGTGTATTTATTATGATATTTTAACCTTTTCCTGACTACTTATCTTATTTTATTGTTTAAAGCAGCCTATACAATAGACTACCTGTACTGTTAAATATCAATACAGTATTCCATACAGTATCCAGTGAATAAAAAGACCAATTTTCAAGGCTATTACCACCCCCCCCCAGACTCCTGTACTTACTCCAATGCGCTGAAGAGTGGGAGATTTTGGACACCCCCTCTAAAAATCCTATGTTTGCCACTGGCTGGGGGTGATCATCTGATGTGTAGGAGGGGGAAATATGACCTCTGAATTTTGAATTTCAGTGGTGGGCAATAGAGAAATAGACTATCTAAGGAAGGATAGGAGCCAACTAGTGTTCTGTCTTTATCAGGCTAGCAGAAAAGATGAGTCCTACCAAGAGGGCAGTGGAGAGGTATTGTCTATACTATGACTACAATCCCTACAAGTCACTTTATAGATATCTTACATTCTCTACCATTGTTTTTTAGGCTCCTTCTCACTTTCAGTTAAAGACTTCAATGCTCAGACTGGAAACATGGTGAAACATTACAAGATACGTACTCTGGATGACGGCGGTTTCTTTGTATCCCCTCGGAAAACATTCCAAACTCTTCACGAACTGGTCAGCCACTACCAAAGTGAGACGCAAACAGTTGGCTGCATGTTCATTCTTAATACACAGCCTAATATAGCAGCGTCCAGGGGTGTGTGTGCGTAGCGGGGGGGTCATGTTATGCTTTTACATGAAAAAATCACTTGGTGCCCCTTGCAGTATTCTCTATATTCCAGCAGAGATGATTTTGGTAACTATTTCTGTGAACTCTGATTGGTTGCTATACAATCTCGTCTGATATTTTTCACCAGGCAGAAATATCTGCCGTTTTCATCAAGAATAGGTCGAATTTACATTCAACCTATTTAATATCAGCTCTGATTTTCCGACTGTCAGAAAAGATTCCGACAGTCACAAAGTCTGTGCATCGGAGAAAACAACCGCCGATAGTCGAAAACAGCCTTGGATTTGACAATCCAGTAGCCGTTTACAACAATAAAGATTCTACTTTTAACAAAGTCAAATCTGCATAGGCGAGTCCCGGCTGTTCTGTTCTGGGATTGAATACTTAGGGACAATGTGGCAGATGTATTAAGCCTGGTGAAGAGTTAAACTGAAGATTAAGTGGAAGGAGATAACGCACCAGCCAATCAGCTGTGTTTGAAATATGGCAGTTGGGAGTTGATTGGCTGGTGCATTATCTCCTTCCACTTTATCTCCAGTTTAACTCTTCACCAGACTTAATACATCTGCCCCATTATTTCCGCTAGCCGGAAATATAGTACGGGATTAAATACCCCCTTCGGGGTAAATTTACTAATACTGGAGTTCTATTGAAGATGGGATGTTGCCCATAGCAACCAATCATTTTTCTATCTATTATCTTCTAGAAGGCGCTAAAATAATAAGAACTAGAATCTGATTGGTTGCTATGGTCAACATCCCATCTTAAAGAGAACGTCTATTTTAGTAAATTTACCCCCTTACTATATTGCTTATGAGACAGCCCATCTGAATACAGTAAGGTGGAGGTTGGGACCTTATAACTGCTCTGAGTGTGGTATAGCACACCGACAGTCATTATCCCAACGTCCGAATCCCGACTGCCCGGAATCAGACCGCATGGGGGAGCGCATCAAAGCCCCTTGCGGGCTCACTGCTCTTGCCACACTGCGGGCACAGTGGCTTGCTATGAGAATGAGAATAGCCGGTGGCAGTCGGGATCCCGAGTGTCGGGGTTTTAACAGTCGGGATAATGACTGTGGGAATCCCGACTGTCTGGCATTCACCTGGCATCCAACTGCTCCATGGTTGCAGGAAGTCTAAGCTGGAGCAAGGGGCAAAAACTTCTTACTGTTCATTTTAAGTCTCTGTAAATAAATGTAAAACATTTTTTTTTTTAACTATCAACTTAATAGAGGATAACCAGTTTTTTTTTCTTTGTAAATAATGGACTATCATGTTTGTGTGTTCTATATCTCCTTTAGGAAGACCATTATGTAGAGTACATGTTCTCATACTCAGTCTTTGGGACCCGACACAGTTCATGTTTTCCAGGTCACCTGTGGATTTTTTAATTTTACAGTTGGTGATACACAGCGCACCTGCCGGGTGATCTGGAAAACAGGACCTGTGTGTGGTCCTGATGATCAAGTTTGAGAACCACTGGTGTAGAGTGAGAAAAATATTAAGGTCTGGTGGCTTTATGGGCCAGTACTGATGTAAAAGACAGCTTGAATGGTTCAAGTTGAACCCCTGTATCAGCAGTGTGATCTTATCTGTGCACAGATAACATGGATGGCCTGTGTCAGTATCTCACCACCCCTTGTAAGACTGCCCGTCCAGAGAAACCATGGGAGAAGGATGCCTGGGAGGTCCCGCGAGAATCGCTCACCTTGGAAAAGAAGCTGGGAGCCGGGCAGTTTGGAGACGTGTGGTTGGGTAATTGGTGACTTTCTTATTGATATCAAACACAATAAATCCAACTACAGATTTAAATAATGCAAACATACCAATTCTACACCTAGTTTAGTGCTTTTGTACCCTACAAAGTGTGTATGATTATCCCAGTGGCATTCCACCTGTGTGAGGTACTTCAGCTATGCTATTACCCCACCACCATGACTATTCCCTGAACTACACCAGCAAACAACTATTCTAAGCCCATCAGGACAATTTGCTTTACTTACACAATCATGTACGCCATTACTGTCCCCTACATTTTCTAACACTCACCCCCCCCCCACCCTCCCATGTCATACAACAGTCCCCAATTGTGTAATCACTTCATTGTGCCATGGAGCTGGTAAATCACAGACCTTTGTTCCTGCCTTTCCTCAGCAACATACAATGGGCACACACAAGTAGCTGTGAAAACAATGAAGCCAGGAACTATGTCACCTGAGGCCTTTCTCGAAGAGGCAAACTTGATGAAGACATTACAGCATGAACGTCTAGTACGCCTGAATGCTGTGGTGACACTGGAAGAGCCAATATATATAATTACAGAATACATGCAGAAGGGAAGTCTGCTGGACTTTCTGAAGAGCCAGGAAGGGAGCTCTCTGCCACTGCATCAGCTCATTGACTTTTCCGCTCAGGTGAGGTGCTTGAGGTTGTACAGAGCTCTGTTACTTGTGGTCAACACACAAATGTCAACCATATAAGTGTATCTTATGGTGCGCCTCCTCTCTACTCATCCAACAGATTGCTGAAGGAATGTCGTTTATTGAGCAGAAAAATTATATCCACCGGGACTTGCGAGCCGCAAACTGCCTAGTGTCAGGAACAATGTTGTGCAAGATTGCAGACTTTGGGCTAGCTCGACTGATTGAGGACTGTGAGTACACAGCCAGAGAAGGTGAGTAGGGGGTAACAAAACTGTGGCGTAAAATGTATACAGATATACTGACTATGCCAACCTGCCAGTGTGTGATTAGTTGTACCAATATAAATCTTGAAACAAATCATCTCAGTTTAAAATAAGAAAATCCTTTTTGCATAAACATGCATCGGTCATAGTATTAGAGCAATCACAGC
This sequence comes from Crinia signifera, assembly GCF_055691185.1. NCBI lineage: Eukaryota > Metazoa > Chordata > Amphibia > Anura > Myobatrachidae > Crinia > Crinia signifera. The sequence continues at coordinate 102,404,238 of NC_139222.1, read as the reverse complement.
TACTGGCCAAATGATTACTATGGGTTACTGCACTTTGTTAGTTGATCATCTCCTATGAGTACACACTGAGGCCCTGATTCTGGTTGACTCAATAAGCTGTGAAGCTCGCGGCTTACCGAGTCTTAGAGGGCCTTCCCCGCCGCCCGCCAAATTGCCGCCGCTGTATCCCCTCGCAACCATGCGAGGAGATGAGTCACTAAGACACATCCCCACGCATGTCCAGCTGGCAGGGAAATCAATAGAGTTCTTTAGTCTGCGCAAATATAACCCATAGACACACACAAGTCAGGCACATAACCTTTCCAAAATAAGGACCAGTTATGAATAAACTGTGATGACTGAGTATCCGTACACTTTATCTCCTTACCAGGAGCCAAGTTCCCTGTAAAGTGGACAGCACCCGAGGCTGCTAACTACAATTCCTTCACCATAAAATCTGATGTCTGGTCGTTTGGAATTCTCCTGACAGAAATTTGCACTTATGGGAGGATCCCATATCCAGGTGAGCACGCCGTCCTGTACATTGCAGTAGTCACCGCTAGATCAGGGTTGCCGACTTTAAGATTCGGGAAGCCCGGAGAGGAGAGTTTCAGCAGCCGCTCAGGGGGCGGGGCTTACGAGTGACATCACTAAGCCCCGCCCCATGCTGTTAAAGCATCGGATTCACGTATCTCTGTGGAGGGGGCGGGGCTAAAATGACGCGATTGTGCCGTTTTAGCCCCGCCCCCTCCTCTGAGACCCGAGGATTGCGGCATTTTAATGCTGCAATCCGGGGGTCAGCGGGGGTCCCCCCTGAATCCGGGAGGGTTGCCCACCCTTCCGGGGGGGCCGGGAGGGGGTACCCGATTTTCGGGAGACTCACGGAAATTCCGGGAGGGTCGGCAACCCTGCGCTAGATCTGTACTGCTGTGTGGTTACAAGTAGTTTAGTTAATATGGATCTACAGTATATGCACTTTGTGTTCCACCAGGTTTCTGTAATCTCCCCCAGTGTGTCTCTATGCAGCCTTTGCTACAAAAAAAATGACAGTAGCATCATTTAGTTGAAATTTTTTTATTTTTTTAAATAAAGTATGCCAATCCCGGGATCCCAGGAATCCAATTCCCAGGATTGAAAAAATGCCCCAGGATTGGCATCCCTAACCCCCCGCATATGACTGCCAAATGCCATGTATAGAAATGGTAAGTAGAAAAAAGTGCAAAGTCCTGCTCCACGGATAAATCAAATTTGCACCAATATCCAAAAATCACTGTTACTTCCCGTTTGTTGCTGCTGTTCTAAAGGGGGCAAGCTCGATGCCCCAATATAGCAAACAGAAAAGGAAAGAAATAGAACTGCGCAATAAGTGGATAACAATAATAACAATTGAATTACTCTCTAGAATAAGTAAAAGCATAAAACACATCAAAGTACATACATGTAAAAATTAAGAAATAAAGTAAAAATTAATTGATTAAAGAATTATACACAACCGGTTGTGACTATGTAAGCATGCAAAGGTTTTTGTTAAAACATATTAGTTAGAATTGCACTTCCTTTGAAATTATTCACAGTCCTGTTAGTATGTTAATTGGTACCGATGAAATGGCTGGTTAGGTAAACAGTCAGTTTGTGGGTTAGTTAGTAGATAGATTTTGGTGTTAATTATGTTTAGACTGTCCAGGTATTTGTTGTCTGGCCAGACACTTAATAATGAGGGTCCCTTACAGCTGCTACCTGTAGTTCCTCAGGTCTCCCAGTTGATGGTGCTGAATCACCTTTTTGTTGACAACTTTATCTGGAGTCACAATAGGATAGATGGTCTGTTTGTATTCTGTATGGTCTCCCTCTGGTGCAGTATTTATAGGGTTCCAACGCGGTTCCGCGCCTCCAATTGCGGAATCAGCTGCTTTATCAAGGAAAAGGATGTATATAGCAAAAGTGGCAGTGGCAGCATCAATACTACTATGGATGCACAATCACCACCAGCATTATATAGCTGTCATATATATATATATATATATATATATATATATATATATATATATATATATATATATATATATATATATATATAGCTGTCATTTGGTGAGACTTTTGTATAATTATAGAAATTCCATATTTTGCCAGAGCTGTGGAGGTGCACAGACCTGTCCCCGCTCATTGCATTATAAACTAAAACAAGGAAGGGAGCGAATGAATTTACATTGTAGTATCATGGTATTAGTCTTATATATTAGTGAATTAAACAAACACATGGAGTAATCCCGGCCCCTTAGTTGATTAGACTAACTACACAGGGGCCTGATTCTGGTTTGCTCGGTAAACTGTGATTATCTCAACTTAACAAACACCAGAGACGTCACCCGAACGCAGATTCCCCTCGGCACCATGCAAGGGGATGTGTAACAAAGACACATCCCCCCGGATGCCTCTGCTGCATTCTGCTGACCATCGAATGATTTCTCCTGGCTTCACAAATAGAAGTCAGTGGAAACTGACTTTTATTTGTGGGCGCCGGGACAAAGACGGGGTGGGCGGCTGACGTCCTGTGACATCAGCTGCCCAAATCCGTCACGCATTGTCCAATCTGTGTACCCATGGAAACGCCCAGCATGTTCATGGGGACGCCCATAAAACGCTGGCTGGGTGTTCCCATGGGCGACACTCATCCCCACCACTGTCCGCCTCCAGCCCACCGCGATACTTGCACAACATGCGCATAATGGACCGTGCGCATGCGCAGTTCCAAAAACATCGGGATGGGCCGAACTTGCAGTATTGGGAGACAATCAGAATCACCCCCACAGTCACCAGCCAACGTAGTCTACAGACTGTTAAACCTCAATGTTTTTAAAGCCCAGAAAAGGAACATTTAATGGTACTATTGGGGGTAAACAGTGGCTGTCTGGAGAATAGACGTCAGTTGAGTACAGTACTGGAGGGGATGGGGTTAAAAAAAATAATTGCATTGTATTCTCTTACAAAGTGCACCTGTTCCCTGCACACAGCAGAGGTAGCAATCTTATTGGATGAACCATTCATGAAAGGAACCAGGAATATTACTGTGACCCTTAGCTTAAGGCTTGATATGAGTAGTGTGCAGCTAGTATGATTGTATACCACCTGTCAGGACTGATAGAACGATTTCACATACTAAAGAAAAGTTGTTTCACTTTTCCAGGTATGTCCAATTTGGAAGTGATCACTGCCCTGGATCGTGGTTACCGTATGCCATGCCCAGCAAACTGCCCAAAGGAGTTGTATACCATCATGCTGCAGTGCTGGCAACAAAACCCAGAGCAGCGTCCAACCTTTGAATATCTGCAAGGCATCCTGGAGGATTTTTTCACTGCCACTGAAAGCCAGTACCAGCATCAGCCATGAGCATTTCCAGACCACTCTTATATGCCAGGAGCAACACAATCTTACCAGGGAATAACCACAACCACCACAGTACTGCACTGCGCCTGTCTATAAGGATCATGGGAAATGGAGGATTGGACCATTTGCTGATCTTCACCCACATGCGATAGGAAAACATGTTACAGCAACATCATACTGATCTCCGAATTGCTAGATTATGGGATAAATCTGTTTTTATTTTTAATGTTCATATTTGAATACAGTAGTGTTTCGGAGACCCATGGACACTAGACATTTATATAGACATTTATATAGATGATTTTTCCTTAATATTATATAGCAGGTATCTCTATTGCTCTGCATTGTATGTTGCTGATCTGCTCCTGCTTCCTAATATGACAGCTGGTTGCTGGTTATAGATTACGTGCAGCATTGTGGACATATATAGCTACGTGTAAACACCTTTGTTATTTCACGCATATTAATCAGTGGTATTACACAGCCGATAACACTGGCGTTACCTCCTGCTTGTGCAGCGGGCATAGAATTGTTTGTTGGTAATTGGTTTACTGTGACCAGGAATAAGTGCATATCATGGGTAAGTGACATGTGTAATATTCCTGTGTAATTTAGGGTGGGATTCTTTATCTAATGTGGAGCAGGACTGGGAACTAGATTGGTGGGTGGGGGTTCCTGCGCATGGCAGGAGGGGGGGGGAGTGTGGGGAAGTGTGGTGGTTACTGTTCTTATTATGCTTTTAAGGACCTATGATTTCCAGTGGTGGCCTGAGCTACTGTATAGACTGGAAACTTTCTATTACAGACTGTACATATGAATTTTAGATACTGGCTTTTTATGTGCACCAATGTGCCTAGTTCTCTATTTGTCAGCAATCACGTAAACCTGCAGCTTCGGTACATCTATTTTTTTGTGCATCCATATTAAATGCACCTGGTGGATGCAGCAAAGATAAACTTACTGAGCATAAGGCCAAGCTCAGCTAACTGTCACTTTAGTACCACTCACTACTGCTGCCTGTCTCATTTATGGATTAAAGTCTAACTATAACATACCCCCCAACTTTCATTGGTGGCCCAGCGGGACGTTCAACATTTTGGGGTACGATGCCTCGTGGCGAGGGGGCGTGGCCTTCAAATCGAGTCACTCGTGCAAGACCACGCCTCGCTGACAAGCGGGTGGCAGAGGGGACTCCCAACTGCCCCCCTCGCGCTGCGGGACACTGCTGGACGGGCCGTGGGAACGTCCCCAAAAACTGGGATGTTCATGTGGTAAACGGGACAGTCGGGAGGTATGCTAGAAGGTACACATTGTTTACAAGTATAAATATGGGACAAAAACTGGCGTGTCCAAACTGTGGCCCTCCAGCTGTTGTGAAACGACACATCCCAGCATTCCTTTAGCATACCCTAATAGAAAAACTGTGGCAAGGCATGATGGGACTTGTAGTTACACAACAGCTGGAGCAGTGGCGTAAGTTCATCCCAGATGCCCGGAGGCAAGATGTATATTGGTGCCCCCAACACATACACACACACACAACCTTATATAATTATATATGTCTCTTATGAAATATTATATATATGATAGAGAGAGAGATAGAGAGAGAAAGAATACTGTATATTTCAGAACTCAGCCACAGAAGCTATTTCAATGGCTTTCAATTAATGGATTTAAACTTGCAGGGGAAGAGAGGTGCCCCCTTGAGAGCAGGAGCCCGGCGGCAGATGACTCCATTGCCTCCCAGAGTTCTGCCACTGAGCTGGAGGGCCATAGTTTGGACATTCCTGACCTAAGAGAATAGGCTGGCTGTCAACCAAGTAGGCAGAGATACTGTATATGCTGCTGCAAAGCATATTTTTTTTCAGGCAATGTATTATTGCCGGACCAATGCTTCTTTGCTAATTTGGATTGGAACCACAAATCCAGGCACAAAAAAAAGGGGAATTTTAAGGAGCATTCCTTGATGTCAGGAGGGGCAAGGAGCCATTTCAAATTTGTAAAAGTGCTTGATTTTGTTCAGCATTTCAGTACTGCTAGTTCCAGACCTACAACAGTCCTGCATGCAATGAAGACCGGCCCAATGTCTAATCAGTCTGGTAATTCATTTGAACCATAAATGAGGATAAGCTAAGCGGTTTTCAGGAGAAAAACAGAAAGTTTTATTTCATGACAGTGGTAGGAAGTAGAACGTTATCATTTTGCACAGTGTGCTTCCTCAGATTTTTCTACTTTTCCAAATCCTAAGAATGAAGTGTAATGAAGAGTGCACCTTGGTGTACACTAGCTGGACCACCAGTGCCATCAAAGTGATGTGCGGTGCATATACAATGCTCGTTGTAATGGAGGTCTATTGGTTTTGCATTGTATCCAATGCATGTTATAAAGGAGGTCTATTGGTCTTGCATCTGTGTTCCTAGACATCGGTGTCAGGAGACATCTGAGATGTGCCGGCAGTCACGCTTAAAAGAAAGTCCCATCAAGATTCCAAACTCCTATCGCATTAGATCCCTTACTTATAATGAAGCTATGTTCAGCCTGTTTTGTACCCTAAATTCAACAGTCACAAAGATTGGGATTGGGTGAGAGTGCAACTAGAGCGGGTTTCTCCACCTGTGTCTACTCTGTACCTCGCAAAGAGGCCATTTTATTACACAGCGAGATCTAGCTTTTTCTTCTACACAAACAGTGCCAACTTTCTTTATAAACCTATGCACATATTGTATATCTAGGCACATATGGCACTACAGAAGTGGATTTTATACTGTGCCTTCACTATTTTGTGCTTCATAAATAAAGTCCTGTGATATACTGGAGACTCTGAATTACACAGTGTACACTGGAGACTGTGCATTAGCATTGTACTGTATACTCTTAGTTGCATAAACTGTACTAGTGTTCTGTACTCTCATCCACCATAAAGGGAATTAGCATTGTGTACGCTGAGCTGGCATATTAGTATTGGATATTCACATCAGAGTATTACCGGAGCCTCTTAACCAGCACTGAATACAATGCAGCTACTTAACCAGTGCTGGGCGCACTGGAGCCTCTTATCGAGTAGCACTGAGTGCTTTGAGGCTCTGAGCCAGCACTGTGTACCTTTGAGACTGTACATCAGCACTTTTGAGACTCTGAGTCAGCACTGTAATCATTGACAAAACACGGTACTATGTACATTGGAGCCCTTTAACCAACGTGTGGAGTCTCTGACCAGCACTGTGTACATTGCAGACTGAAACAGCACTGTGTGTGTGCGTGTGTGTTAAAGGGCCAGATTCTCTAAGCTTCAAAAGTGATAAAATAGAGAGTGATAAACAGCCAGCCAATCAGCTCCTGTCTGACATTTTTCAAACACAGTCTGTGACATGGCTGGCTGTTTATCACTCTCCATTTTATCACTTTTGAAGCTTAGAGAATCTGGCCCGTAGTCTGTAAGCCAGCGCTGTGTAAAGAGAAAACTGCAGGTTCTGCACAAGGTTTGCAGAACTCCAGCACTGTGATTTCATTTTAAAGCCTGTGAATCTTGTAAAGCTTTTATATATTTATAGACAAAAATGTATTTGAGATTATGACAAATAAATATATAAAACAATAATGAGCACAATTGTATAAATCATGGTTGTTACAGAGGCAGATAAATATCTTCCCATTCTCAACACCAGATCCTACATGTAGTATTGTCTAAAAAACGTGTAATTTTTAGCCCTAGGGGGCACATTTATCATGATCGAATTTACAATGCGATCTGGGCGGAATATTACCGCCCAGGATCGCATTGTAAAATGCGATCAGATCACTGGGATGTATCATCCCTGGCACTGCAGGGACAGGGCTCCGAAAGGAGCCTGTCCCTGCGAAGTACTAAGCCGGAAGTCGGGGGTTCAGCGCATGTGCGGTTATGCGCTGACCCCCGCCGACCCCTCTTACCGCACTACCCCGCTCGGCAGTGCGATGTGTAGCCATAGGCTACAATAGGCTATCGCCATCCCAGAACGGCGATAGCCCAGGGGTGCGATGCCGGGCTGCCCGATGTTGATTTCATCGGGCAGCTTCGCATCCCCCATGAAACCTATGGGGGATGCGGCTGGCGGCGCTGCAGGGAGGATCACAGCAGGGATCGGAGATTCCTGCTGTGGTCCCCCTATGATACATTTAGGGGATACTTAGTATTTGCGGCTAAACCCCGAAAACGTGCCCCCTTCTGTCACAATTATATTATTTTAATTGTTTGGTTATCAGCCCCCGTTATAATGATTAAAAAAAGCTATGAACTATAACATTTAATTTTATTTTAATTATGTATACATATTTACCGAGTAGGACAATTTACATGGGCAACCAGGTGCTGCCCCTAACAAGTGTCACCCATAGGCACGTGCCTAATGGGAAATTCACCACTGCTAAGATACAAACTATACTGTAAGCCAGTGGTGGCCAAACCTGTCATCAAGATCTACCAACAGTTCATGTTTTTTAGGCAACCTGTGGATCTATAGTAGGAATGAATGCAGCAGGTTTGAAAATGGGACAGGTACTAATGACTACAGCTGTGCACCAGCTAGGTGATTTGGAAAACGTGGTAGATCTTGAGGACCGGTTTGGCCACCCCTGCTGTAAGCTATCAGTCAGCAACCCAGCAGTCAGGATGCCAGTGTTCACTATACCGAAACGTTTAAAAACCGGTGCCGGATCTTTGCAAGGATCAGGATGTTGACACCACATACCAACTGCCGTCCAAATGGTGGATCGGTAAGTAAACAGAGCTGACTTGCGTGCTGGGGAAGGGAAAGAGGGTTAGGTTTGGCATTAGTGGGGGGACTTAGGGTTAGGCTGTTGTGGGGGTAAGGTTAGGGTTAGGCTGTGAGGAGGGAGGTTAGGATTAGGTTTCTAGAAGGTGGGTTAGGCTGTGGCCCAAGGGGTTAGGTATAGGTGGCAGGTACAGGGATTAAGCACTAGCAGGAGGGTTAATTCTGCATAGGAGAAAGAAGATGCCACAGCTAACTGTATGTTAAAGCCAGGCTCATCCTGGGCCAGATGCACTAAGCTTCAAAAGTGATACAATGGAGAGTGATAAACAACCAACCAATTAGCTCCTGCCTGACATTTGTCAAACACAGTCTGTGACATGGAAGTTAGGAGCTGATTGGTTGGTTGTCTATCACTCTCCATATTATCACTTTTGAAACTTAGTGCATCTGACCCCCTGTCTGCTCACATTCAGTAGACCAGAATAGCATACCTCTCAACTGTCCCTCTTTCCGCGGGAACGTCCGGTTTTTCGGGACGTTCCCGTGTCGGCATTGTTCTGCGATGCGGGTGGGGGGGTATGCAGTTGGGAGTCCCCCACCTCTGTCACCTGGTAAATAGACGCTGTGAACATGCGCACAGCGACTATATTATTAGTAGAGAGGCTGGGGGCTGACCAGCAGCTTACATAGCCACTAGTCAGGCCCCCTCAGCGGCAAAAAAGGGGGCATGACCTTGCAAGAATGATGCATTTTACAGGCCACGCCCCTTGCGGCTAAGTCACGCCCCCTCCCCCAATTTCAGGCGCGTGCAGGAGTCTCTCTACGCCTGTCAACAAAGTTGGGAGGTATGGAATAATACCATTGGACTAGGGTCCCCAGCTTGCAAGAAGGACAGCAGCAGTGGACACTCATTGTAAGAGTACTCTGATGTACAGTATCTGAGGCCTCACTGGACAACACGGTTACAATATTCGTTTTATTCTAAATTCACATTTTGCAAGAAATGTATGTCAGAAAAACTGCACTTCTCATAAGTATTACATTCTCACTTACTTCCTCATTCTGTACATAATATGTCTACATTTCATTTGCAAAACCCTGTATATTCCCACTATGAGGAAGTAAATGAAAGATACAGTGCATAAAGGAAAGCAAAAAAACAAACATTTTATAATCCATAATATAAAATATGTAGGACATATACATAAACACAGAAGTATAATAAGAAATCATACCATGCATGGCCAAGATACATTTCTGTGGTTTTTTGTATAGAGGAATTAAAAATGGGGTAAGTTAAGGGGGAGCAGGGAGAGACCCATTGGGCATAGCTGCCTACCCTCCTGCATTCTGCAGAAGACTCCCTGAAATAACAGCAATCTAGGGATGGCCATATCGACCATTGATGATTACCGTGTTTCCCCGATAATAAGACACTGTCTTATTTTTTTTTCTTGAACAAAAAACACCATAGGGCTTATTTTAGGGGTAGGGCTTATTTTAATGAACATTGACAGCAAATGTCAAGAAACATGCCCCCAGTCCTTCTTGATACAGGTAAACATACCCCAGTACTCCTAAATAAACATGCCCCCAGTCCTCCATTATATCAGCAAACATGCCCCCAGTCCTCCATTATACCGGTAAACATGCCCCCAGTCCTCCTTACAGTAATAAACATGTCCCCAGTCCTCCGTGATAAAGGTAAACATACCCCAGTACTCCTTTAAGTCTCAATAATGTCCAGCTCTTCTTTGCTGTGACACAGCTCCGCTCTGCAACCGCGTTATGTGCGCGGTGACGTACCACACCGCAATGCATCCATGGGAATAGAAGCGGCTTCAGAAGCCTGTGCTTTTACCTACACAACGGAGGTGAGGGGGGTTAGGGGTGGTGAGTGGGGGATCAGGGGGGTTTAGCAGGTGTAGAATCTATTGTCTGAACGCCAGATAATGAAATTTTACTAGGGCTTATTTTCGGGGTAGGGCTTATTTAGGACCAGTGTCCAAAATCAAGGGTAGGGCTTATTTTCGGGGTAGGTCTTATTATCGGGGAAACACGGTAGCATTGGCGGATTCAGGGGGGGGGGGGGGGGGCACCCAGGCACGTGTCCCCCCTGTCAATTCATTTTGTAGCTGAGGACCAGGGCTTTCCAATGAGCCCAGCCCGTGCTACTAGCCCCCGGGAACTGGAGATATCGCCTGGCAAAGCTGTAACGTTTTTCCCCATAAAATGGGACCCGTTAATTCCGACCCCACCCGATTCCGACGGCTGTCAATTTTCCCCCTGGTATCACAGAAGCTTGTGGTTGATCTCATTAAATTGCAAATCGCTGGGCCTTCAATATGATACCAGGTTGGTCCATATCGTTCAATCGGTTCCAGAGATTTATTTTTTTAATGTAATTTCATGGCTCTTCATGTTCTTTGAGGGCAGATTACTTTGGAACCAAATGTTTCAGTTTCACTGGACCAAAATCATTCAAAGCCCACTCGAAAGTTCTTCAATATGATACTTGTCTCATGTAAATGGGTCAGTTGGTTCCGAAGATATAGCCGGTTAAATGAGATAACTGGTTAAAGGGGGAGGGGTGGTTTTCTCTCCCCCTCACACCAGAAAATGCAGGGACTAGGCTGGTGTAAAAGGGGCCAACCTGGGAATGCATTTTCTGGTGTGAGAGGGGTACTATTTAAAATAGCCGGGACCTGCAGTGCTCTGAATACAGCCAGGCTCTGCCACTGTCAGTGGCCATCACTTCTGCCTGGTGGCGGCTGTCCCCCATTTACTGCGAGCATGTATTCCCCCTTGGCAATTAGCATGTAATCCCACATAGCAACGAGCATGGAACCTCTGGCAATGAGCATGGAACGCTTGGCAATGAGCATGTAGATAAGCAGCACTTATGTAGAATAATTTTTAATAGGCATTATGGTGTTTGGCATAATACATAATGGATATAATGGTGTATAACTTAACGTGTAATGGACATTATGGTGTAAATGTTTAATGTGCGCCTTTGGCGGACATTGTCCCTGTTTATGAAGCGTATTGTGAATTTTGCCTTAATCTGTGTGGCATTATGTGAATTCTGGCTCAATCCGTGTGGCATTATGTGAATTTTGGCTCAACCCATGTGGCATTATTATTGTTATTATTATTTTATTTATAAGGCGCCACAAGTGTTTTCGCAAGCCGTACAAAGAAACAATACAGGGAGACAAAACTTGGCATAACATTGAATAAATAACAAAAATAGATTACAAATAAAGAGCACCACAGTTCAATACACATTACAGCTTAACTATAAGTAGTGAGGACTCAATCAACATACAATTAGAGGCGTGAGGCCAATGATGGAGATGAGTATGCGGACGAAGAAGGTCACAGAGTGTTTGAGTATAGGAGAGCTGTGAGTGAAATGTGAAGAGAAGTGGGCTTTGACAACAGGAGGGAAGAGGGCCCTGCTCGGAGGAGCTTACAACAGGGCCGAAACTAGGTGTTTCGGTGCCCGGGGCGGCAGTCATTTGGTCGCCCCCCCCCCCCCCAAAAAAAACCCCCCACCAAATTACTGCCTGGGGGACAGGCAGCGGGGGTCCGGGGACTGGCGGTGGGCATGAAGCAGATTTTGAAAAGACTTGCCGGATGCTGATTGGCTGAATTCAGCCAATCCGCATCCGGCAAGTCTTCTCAAAATCATCAGCGCTTCCCGTCGCCAGGCAAATAGCGAGCGGCTGTGTATGTGAAAGCCGCCAGGCAAACAGCGAGCGGCTGTGTATGTGAAAGCCGCCAGGCAAATAGCGAGCGGCTGTGTATGTGAAAGCTGTCGCTACACCAGTCCCTGGACCCCTGCTGCCAACATACCTGTGTGCAGCCAGCAGGGGTAGGCAGCGTCCAGGGACTGGTGTAGCAGCAGCCTTCACTCACTCCATCTCCTAGCGCTATCTGCCTGGCGGCGGGAAGCGCTGATGACTTTGAAAGGACTTGCCGGACGCTGTTCGGCTGAATTCAGCCAATCAGCGTCCGGCAAGTCTTTTCAAAACCTGCTTCCCGCCCACTGCCCGGCAGCGCTAGTAGGAGCCGGAGTTAACCCACCAGTCCCCGGACCCCCGCTGCCCGTCCCCGGGACCCCGGCAGGAGCCAGCATTAACCCACCAGTCCCTGGACCCCCGCTGCCCATCCCCGGGACCACGCTGCTGGGACCTCACACTAGCGCCCCCACCCTCCAGCGCCCGGTGCGTGACCCCCTAGCCCCCCCTAGTTACGGCCCTGCTTACAATATAGTAGGAAGGGGAGACAGACAGATTACAAGAGGTGCAAGCAAGTGGGTGGTGGCTAGATAGCTGGATGTAAACAGGCAAGGGGTCGGAAAACCAGCTTGTTTATGCAGTGGAAGGGTACGCTTTGATGATTAGGTGAGTTTTCAGTGCCCGTTTGAAGCTTTGCAAGGTTTCTTGTGACTATTTGATTCCGCCTTCTAAAAAGGAGATACTGTTAAATAATAAAAAAATGGAAGGCTAAGAGGCAGCGACAGAAAACAGAAATTAGAGGTGCCGATAGTGGGGCTTGAACACCGGGCTTCTGCCCCCAGCTGGGATCGTGCAGTCGGCTCCCTGACGCAACGAGCTTGTCTCCTTATTGCGGTCAGGTTGTGGATACAAAAGCCTTCTACACACACCAAAGGTGACTTGCTACCTCACACTAACTGTCAGGACTGCTCCTCATTATAAAAGTTTGTTTGGAGGTGATTTCCACAATAAGTGAGACCATAAAATCACAGGTGCCGCTCTATAGTGAACCCCTGATTGATTGCCCACAAATTATCTCTCCGTGTGTAGCCCTCAAGCTACAACCCAAATCTTCTCTTCCATTTAAAAATCGGCCGATTTGGACTATTGGTATATGCATATACAAATTGGAAGTATTACATCTTTGTGCTTCGGAGACTTTGAAGGCTAAGGTAGCCGAATACTGGAATACACTACTTTTCAGGGTTTATGGTGACAGACCAATTGGCAGGAATTGGCTAAGTGCATCCGTCCTTTTTTAATTTCATCTTATTAATTGTGATTATTATATCTGTATTTATGTGTATTTTTTATTGATGTTCTTTTTGTGCATTATTCTATAATCAATATAACTTATTTTAAATATGTGTTTCCTGCGCTCTCTAGTCTTTATTATTATTTTGTATGCAAGTGTAGTGATTCTTAAGGAACTCAGGGAGCCTTAATTGAGAGCAGCAAGTTACACATGTATTGAATCATTTAATCATTGATTATTGAAATTTAATCTGATGGTGTGCCCGATTGTCCGGCCTTCTTTTCTCCTTTCCTCTCTCGGCCTGCCCTAGCATCGTGTGTTTAAATATATCACACGTTTGTCTGGGGCCTACCGAGTGGTGGGTGAAAGGGGCCGGGTCACAAATATTAAGGTCGGGGAGAGTCTAATGGAGCGAGGGAGTGCGTTCCACTGAAGGGGTGCAGCACGGGCAAAGTTCTGTACTCTAGCATTGGAAGCAGTGATGGAGGAGAGACGACAGTCGTCAGCTGACCGTAGAGGGCGGGAGGGTGTATGAATGGAGATGAGGTTAGAGATATATGGAGCAACGGAATTAGAGATGGCCCTGTATGTGAGTGTGAGGTGTTTGAAGAGGATTCTGTAGGGGAATGGGAGCCAGTGCAGATTTTGTTGAAGGGGAGTGGCAGAATTAGTGTGGCGGGAGAGGAAGATAAGCCTGGCTGCAGAGTTGAGGACAGATTGGAGAGGTGCCAGTTGGGATCGAGCGAGGCCGATGAGGAGAGCATTACAGAAGTCAAGCCATGAGATGACCAGTGAGTGGATGATCAGATTAGTTGCACTCTGTGAGAGAAAGGGCCTGATGCGAGCAATGTTGCGTAACTGGAACTGGCAAAAATGGGCCAGGGTTTGGATGTGGGGTGCAAAGGAGAGGGAGGAGTCGAGAGTGACACCCAGTCAGCAGAGTTGGGGAACGGGGGAGATGATGGTGTTGTTAACAGTGATAGAGCTATTAGTAGGGGGCATAGCTCTGGGTGGGGGAAAGATAATAAGTTCGGTTTTGTCCATATTCAGCTTCAGAAATCGCTCAGACATCCAGGAGGAGATGGCAGAGAGGCATTATGTGTGGCATTATGTGAATTTTGGCTCAATCCGTGTGGCATTATGTGAATTTTGGCTCAATCCGTGTGGCATTATGTGAATTTTGGCTCAATCCGTGTGTTATTATGTGAATTTTGGCTCAATCTGTGTGGCATTATGTGAATTTTGCCTCAATCCATGTGGCATTATGTGAATTTTGGCTCAATCCGTGTGGCATTATGTGAATTTTGGCTCAATCCGTATGGCATTTTATGAATTTTAGCTCGATCCGTGTGGCATTATGTGAATTTTGACACAATCCATGTGGCATTATGTGAATTTTGGCTCATTCCATTTGGCATCATGTGTAATGGGCAAGTATAATGGGGTCTAGTATTTTGTTGCATAATGTGTAGAAGTTGTATATGGTGTAGTACATTACACTCAAGGACACGCCCCCTGTTGAGTGGCCACACCCCCTTTTCCAGAGCACGCACAAATATATCCTTCACTGTTGTCGCCATGGTGGGCCTGCGTAGGCAAGTATAATGGGGTCTAGTATTTTGTTGCATAATGTGTAGAAGTTGTATATGGTGTAGTACATTACACTCAAGGACACGCCCCCCTGTTGAGTGGCCACACCCCCTTTTCCAGAGCGCGCACAACTATATCCTTCAATGTTCTCGCCATGGTGGGCCTGCGTACTTTAAATGCCAGGGCCTATTGTTAATCCCATTCCCACCCCTCTCTCTGCTGCTCTCTTAGCATGTACACTGGCACCACTAACACCGCCCCTCCCCCAGCCAAACCCTCTTTTATCATGGTGCCCCCCCTGTCAATTTATCCTGGATCCGCTCCTGATGATTAGAAATCATTGATGGTTCATGACCGATGTTGAATAGTTTTGCCATCGATGGGGGAGAACCAGATGGTTTCCCACCATCGATGTCAAGCTTAAACAAATAGTTTAGTTTTTGCTTTTTTCACTAAGGAGCCCGGAAACAGAGCTTAGCTCCGCCCCAACACCCGCAAAGCCCTGCCCCTGAATTTTGATTGGACCACAGACCAATCAATCAAAGAAAATGGATGACCATCGATATGTAAAAACATTGATGGTCATCCATTGACTAGACATACACTATTAATGGTTTGTTGCCTTTTTTGCCATCGATGGTAACCATCGATGGCAAAGGCAACGATGGCCATCCCTACAGCAATCTCCCTTTCTCCCTCATTAGTCTAGCAATCGCCCTCATTTCACCTAGCCCACATTATACTGTTACATTTTGGGGGGGAAAAGGAATGAGAGACAAATACATTTACATTGAATCATCAGAACCATTTCCCAGCACTTTACCAAGTATAGTGGCTCTTACTAACTGCTTTAGTGCACATCATATATATATATATAAGAGACTTTAAAAGATTCCTGTCAGATGTAGCAGTATACCCCCATGCTTCTAGGTGCCACATTACCAATATCTTTTCACAATCTCTCCATATATGGAACTAGACACGCCCTTTGGATGGAGCATGACATGCCCCCTCAATGGGGCGCTGTGTCAAATTATATTACCAACTATAATCTCCCTAAAACTAATAAATTAATTATGTGCACTGGAATGACCAGATTTGTCCAATGAAATTTAAGGATAATGTATGCTCTACAAACATTACACACTGCACAGTTGTTATAGGAATGGGGAACGTACAAATAGACAACTTTTAATCTTTGTAGATAATGAATACATTGTGGATGCAAATATATGCTTTCTTTACAACAGTCTATGGGGTAAATTTACAAAGATGCGTTGTTACTCATAGCAACCAATCAGATGATGGCCCTTATTCTGGTTCATTCGCAAAGGCAAATTCCTTCTCAAATGGACAAAACCATGTGCACTGCAGGGGGGCAGACAGATGTAACATGGGACTGTGGAGATGTCTTACCCGTGGGCTGCAGTGTACCCTGTGGTTGGGAAAGTTGGATGGCTGTCACAGCTGCTCTACATAGCATAGGGTGAACGTGTGTGAATGAAATAGATTAAAAATTTGGGGGTTGATGTTGACATATGCTAACAAAGACAACAAACAAACTGAAGTAATGTGTGTCGACTATTTCCATGTTGACACGTTGTTTGTGTTGTCGAACTATTATCCATGCCGACTTATTTGCCTGTCGACCAATAGTAGGCAACCTATTTACTGTGGAAACAATGATCCAAATATATCCTACCCCATCAGTCTACACATTTAGGGCAGTGTGTCAGGGCCCTGGCTGTAGCTGGGGGGGGGGGGAGAGTGCAGGGAGAAGGGGTAGAGTCAGTCAGTGAGGCCGGGGGCGAGAGTTGGGGATTTGTTTAAGTATAAATAAATTAAATAAATAAATTAGTTTAGTATGTGATAATTGATTAATAAATAAATAAATACATTCATAGGAGGTTCAGAAAGTGAAGGGAGAGATTTAGTTGCTCAGTTTATATACTTTAGGGAAGCTATAGACAAAACATGAGGGCCTCTGAGGCTTATACTGTACCTAAATTTGATAGGTTTGCCTGAAGAGGTGAGTTTTCAGGGAACGCTTGAAAGTTTGGAGGCTAGTGGAGAGTGTTAAGTAATGATAACCTTCCCACTATTGCCTGTCCAATCTCATCACAGGATCTCAACATGTGTCTGAAAATGTGTGAATTTGGAAGCTGGACACAGAGGCATAGTTGTGCACTCTGGGGATGTGACAGCATCATAGTTTGGGCCAGATGCACTAAGCTTCAAAAGTGATAAAATGGAGAGTGATTAACAGCCAGCCAATCTCCTCCTACCTGCCATGTCACAGGCTGGGTTTGAAAAATGTCAGACAGGAGCTGATTGGTTGGTTGTTTATCACTCTCCATTTTATCACTTCTGAAGCTTAGGGCATCTGTCCCTTAGTCTTAAAAAAGTAGCTATGGAGACGCATGCCCAAATTAGACCTTACATACTCTGGAAACTATGGGGATTTATATTGTTTGTAATTGGTGTAGAAATAACTGATCTTGAGGGGAGTGGATAGAAATCTCTCCAGTGGAAACCTTATACGTGTCATTGTATTTTCTCTTGCACAGTCTTCAGATGCTTTACCTGTTTGTCAACCTAGTAAGTAAAGACTGCATTTCTTAATGGTTAATCATTATATTTCAGTATATGTGGTGTTCCTTCTCTGTTGAGATTCCTGGGTGTGTGTATGAACCTATGTTCAAGTGAAGTTAAAACATTCACTGATTAAAATAGCCGAAGGCTTACAAATTCGAGGAACAAAATGAAGGCATGCGTACATAAACTAATAAATTAATTATGTGCACTGGAATGACCAGATTTGTCAAATGAAATTTAAGTATAATGTATGCTCTACAAACATTACTCACTGCACAGTTGTTATAGGAATGGGGAACGTACAAATAGACAACTTTTAATCTTTGTAGATGATGAATACATTGTGGATGCAAATATATGCTTTCTTTACAACAGTCTATGGGGTACATTTACAAAGATGATTAGACTCAAATCTAATTATCTCTGCACATGTTATATCTGCCCCTCCTGCAGTGCACATGGTTTTGTCCATTTGAGAAGGAATTTGCCTTTGCGAGTGAACCAGAATAAGGGCCATAATCAGATTGGTTGCTATGGGTAACAACACATGGACATTAATTCATTAATGGACATCATGAGGTGTTATGGCACTTAATTACATGTACTTGGCTGTCTACAAGTCTTGACAAAGGCTCTAGTATGAGCCGAAACGTTGACCGATAATGTGGCAGCATGATTGAAAAATAAAAAATACAGATTTAATCATCTTCAGTCTGGAGCGTGGCCTCTTATTGTACCCACGTTTATAACAGTTTCCACCGATATGGATTCTTGAGTGTACACCCCAGCAAAAGTGGACCGGATTAGGGAGTGCTACATATACCCTGGAAACAAGGTTTCAAAACAAGAAACAAAATTTGTGTACTATCTCAGGCACTGAATTTGAATTTCTTGCAAATATATAGTGTCAGTTACACATCATGTCATCAGTAGTGCTGGTACAGATGTCCCCAGTAAGTTTTTAGCAAAAAAAAATTTGGTTTTCACTTTCTGGAGTGTATGGTTTTCAGCATAATTCAGATAATGGATATTCGGATAAGGGATACTCAACCTGTACATATATATATATATATATATATATATATATATATATATAGCATCGGGGGTAGAGCCATCACTCAGGACTGAACTGAGCTGCAGTGCTGGGTTACTTGCCCTGGTGCCAACCAGCTGGGAGAGGCAACAATGTGCCACCCACAATGTATATCCAAATGGAGAAAGGGCACTCGGACTTCGTTCAGCAGGTGGAAACAAGACCAATTTATTCCATTAGTGGTCCCTAATAGTCGTCAACGTTTCGGGGGCTGGACCCCTGTCATCAGGACAAATGGAAGACAAAGTGTAGTGTGAAGTGCACAGTTCCTTTCTTCCGGGGGATTGAGAAGGCAAGAATGGGAGATAACTTTGAAGTGCCGGATGCGGTTGAAAATAACTGCTTTTATTATTTGTAGTTTAACAGAAAGAAATATGACGGCTTCAAGCCTACGGTTTCAGCCACAATCACAAAGCTAGTAGTACAATTGACTGGCACTCACTGGACTCAATTAAATATATCAAACGTTACTCGAACAGCAACTCTCGTTCAGATGTTAGGACATAACACAGGATATTGACATGCATCTGACAATACTTAGCGTGCAACTAACACACTGTAAACTAACACCATCATTTATCACTAACATATCTAGCAATCAATAACTTATTCTAATGGTACCAACATATGCCGGGGCTCACAACATGTAGCTAGAGGTATCGCTACCTGGTTACTGTCCTGAGTCCGAGCCTAGGACTCGGCCTGTACACAGGGATAAATGTACCACTCCCCGGTGAATGTGTCTCTAAGGGAGAACCCCGGCCTTCCTACGGATCAATAACCTGGGTCTTGCTGCAATCAGGCCTTCCTGCGGATCAATACCCTGAGTTTCATTGCAATCAGGCCTTCCTGCGGATCAATAGCCTGAGTCTCATTGCGATCAGGCCTTCCTACGGATCAATAGCCTGTCTCACTGCAATCGGGCCTTCCTATGGATCAATGAAGCTCAGAGGGAACAAGGTCTGCTGGAAGCGGGGCAAACCCGGTGGTGACACGTTAGGCTGGACTTGTAGGTATTAGGGGAAGACAAGTAACCCACCTCGCCTTGATGGGAATCATCCCAGATTTCCTCCAATATACACAGGACCTGAGATGACCTACACGGGTCCTGAGAGTTCCTATTGCCCCTCTGTGGCCGTCCCTTGCACCATAATACACGTGGTGTCCTACCCCTGTTGGGGCTGTGGTTACGCCTGATGCCCGGTAATTCACTGGGGCTTGAGGCGTGCGCTGACCCACTTGCCGGAGGTGAGGGGGTGTTGCACCCTTCAGGTGCTGGGGAGGGTAAATCAGCCCCAGTGCCGGAGTGTGGGTACCTTGTGGTGTCTGGCTGGGCGAGAGTCTTCCTGCGTCGGTAGGGATAGTGGGAGTCTGCGGGGGGAGAGTGGCAAGACTGGTACCTGCTCGCCTGGAGCCAGTTGCAGGCTCCCGCTCGTCACGATGCCGTCTCTGGAACCCGGTCTGCTGGGTTCAAACTCCTGTTCGTCATCTGATTAAAAGTTCATCAATGACATCTTGTGATACAGTTGCAAGGCAGTCATCGTATGGATCTAATTCCGTGTCAGATAATGTGGCCTCAGCTTCAGCTTCTTCTTGCCACAAGTACTTGTCCTCCATACCATCTAATGAATTTGATACGCCACACTTCTTGAAATACTTGATTACTGTTTGTGCATCAATATCATTCCAGGCTATTATGACAAATTGGCACAAAACATCCAACTGTGAAGCACGCATGTTTCCTCCTTTTGTGTGTGACTTTTCGCCGCTAACCATCCATTCATTCCACTGTTCTCGAATGCGATCTTTAAACGGCTTGTTTAGTTTAACACCAATAGTGGGTAAACTATTTGAAGGATTTATAAGAGATGGTATCCAGGAATATTTAGACCTTCATAGTTTACTCAGTAATAACCAGCACGGGTTCGTGAAAAATCGGTCATGCCAAAATAATCTACTTGGTTTCTATGAAGAGGTCCACAAAAACCTTGAAAATGGAAACGCTGCAGATGTGATTTTCCTAGATTTTGCTAAAGCCTTCGACACAGTACCACAAATTTTGCTAAAGCCTTCAACACAAAGAGGTTGATAAATAAAATGGAGGACCTGGGATTAGGGTCAAATATCTGTAGATGGGTAGGGAACTGGCTGTGTAATAGAGAACAAAGAGTGGTCATGAACAGTGGCGTATCAAATATGATACCAGTAGTAAAGTGCCACAGGGTTCGGTTCTAGGGCCCATTTTATTTAAAAAAAAATTTAACGATATTGGGATGGGGTTACTCAGCAATATATCCATCTTTGCGGATGATACAAAACTGAGCAGAGTTATTAAATCATCAGAAGAGGTCACCACGCTTCAAAATGATCTTGACAATCTAGATGAGCGGGCAAAAAAATGGAAGATGAGGTTCAATGTGGACGAATGCAAGGTCATGCACCTTAGGAGACATAACCAGTGTGCTAGTTATAACCTAAGCGGGGAGGAATTGGGTAATTCAGTACTCGAAAACTATCTAGGAGTCCAAATAGACAAACTGGGGTGTAGTGCTCAATGTAATATAGCAACAAAAAAGGCCAACAAAATTCTAGCATGTATTAAAAGGGACATGGTAACTAGGGACTCAAAAGTAATTATGCCTTTGTACAAATCATTGGTTAGACCGCACCTCGAATACAGAGTACAATTCTGGGCCTCACACTACAAAAAGGACATCATAGAATTAGAAAAAATCCAAAGAAGAGCAACAAAGCTTATTAGGGAGATGGAGAATTAAAGCTACGAGGAAAGATTAAGCAATTTGGGACTATTTACACTAGAGAAGAGACGTTTAAGGGGGGACATGCTCAACATGTATAAATATATTAGGGGCCAATATAAGGAACTGTCAAACACCCTTTTTTTCTGCTAGAAAGGAATCTAGGACACGAGGGCATGAGTTTAGATTGAAAGTGAGAAGAAAAAAGATTTTGTGGTACTTATATGTTAGTTGGGTGCCCACTAAGGTATTTGCTTAGTTTTCCGTTTCCGATTGCAACGCTTCGGGCTCGGTGGCTCGCTGTACTCGCCACACTATATAACATCAACTCCATGCCGACATGGATAGTGGGGGTATGAGTGTACTAACTATAGTGGGCGCCCAACTAACATATAAGTACCGATTTTGTTCATCTAGAAGAAAAAAATTCTTAACAGTCATAGCAGTCAAACTTTGGAACTCTCTTCCTGGAGAAGTGGTGTCGGCAGACACTATAAATACGTTTAAAATAAGATTGCATAAACATTTATTGGTTAAAAACATCCATGGGTATGAATAAGTAACATAATCTGTCTTTAAAATATCAGAACATACTATACAACAAGGGATAAACTATTATAAACATAGGTTGAACTAGATGGACGCAAGTCTTTATTCAGCCTCACCTACTATGTAACTATGTAAGATGGTCTATAGCATAGGTGTCAAACTCAAGGCCCGCGGGCCGAATCCGGCCCGCCAGACCAACTCTACTGGCCCGCGCCGCCAGACCAAGTCTATTGGCCTGCGCTGCGCTGCCAATCTATAAAGCCGGCTGCCTCCTGAGAACGCTGTGGTGCTGAGCGTTCCCAGGAGTCCATTGCGCTGCCCGGCGACGTGCGCGTCATGCCGTCATGCCGTCATGCCGTCATGCCCGCGCAGTATGCTTTGCCTCTGGCAAAGGAGCGTGGGGTGCGGCTGCGGTGACGGCTGTCCTGCCCTGCCCTGGCGCGCGACGGAGGGGGGATCTTTTTGCCTGCTGCCACATCATTGCAGTAAGTGGCTCTCCCTCAAAAAAAAAAAATATATAATAAAAATGCACGAATGCTGGCTATGGTGTGACTCACCTGCTGCACGCTGCAGCACAGAGTCTTGTCACATGGTGGCTTGGTGGGCTGCTGGTGGCATATTGAAATAAGTATATTTAATGTACTTTTTTAATAAATAAGTATTTGAAATATGCTTATTTCAATATGCCACCAGCAATACAGCCCACCAAGCCACCATGTGACAAGACTCTGTGCTGCAGCTTGCAGTAGGTGTGTTATATATTAATAAATATATGAATGATGCTGGCTATGCAGTGACACACCTGCTGTAAGCTGCAGCACAGAGTCTTGTCACATGGTGGCTTGGTGGGCTGCTGGTGGCATATTGAAATAAGTATATTTCATATACTTATTTATTAAATAAGTACATTAAATATACTTATTTCATATACCAGCAATACAGCCCAGCCCAGAGTCTTGTCACATGGTGACATGGTGGGCTGTATTGCTGGTGTATGAAATAAGTATATTTAATGTACTTATTTAATAAATAAGTATATGAAATATACTTATTTCAATATGCCACCAGCAGCCCACCAAGCCACCATGTGACAAGACTCTGTGCTGCAGCTTACAGCAGGTGTGTCACTGCATAGCCAGCATCATTCATATATTTATTAATATATAACACACCTACTGCAAGCTGCAGCACAGAGTCTTGTCACATGGTGGCTTGGTGGGCTGTATTGTTTCTGCTTTAAGACCTAGTTATTACTTACAAAACAGTAATAATTGAATGCAGTGACAATAATTTATTACGATAATAAAGAGTGGACGCATAGTCCTATACAACCGGCCCTTTGAGGGTGACCAAACTGCTGATGCGGCCCCCGATGAATTTGAGTTTGACACCCCTGGTCTATAGTATAGGCTGTTTCAAACACTTAAATAAGATAAGTGGTCAGGAAAATGTTAAACATATGATAAATATACAAACATAATAGATCCAATACTGCACTTTCTAAGCTCACAATCTCCCACTTTATGGTAAGGCTCCTGTCTCTTCCTCCTGGCAGCTGCTCTCTGGTCCATTGCGATGCAGTATACAGTATATGTTAGAACTGGGGTAGCCAATGACAGTTAATGTTTTCCAGATCTCCTCACAGAATCACAAGTAAAATAACTAGCTCCACCTGTGTATCTTTTAAAATGTGTTAGTGAATAATGACTTCACCTTTGCAGCAGCTAGGTTGTCGGGAAAATGTGAACTGTTGGTAGTTTTGGAGGACTGGAGTTGGCTACCACTGTGTTATAAGAAGCTGGTACACTAGGCATGTGCTGCAGTTCTGCTCTGTCCCTTCAAATGTATGATCCGGGGTCAGTTCTATTGATCAGATTATATACCAATGCTATTGTTGTATAATGTAAGGCACTTGCCATGAGGGTGGGGGTGTTCCGGGTAACCAGAAACCACCCTGCGTTTACCTATGTAATATGGAGCGAGGTATGCATGGAACACTATTATTACATAGCACATTTCTTGCACCTTTCTAGTAACTATTTATGGCGTATTCTGCAATTATTTTTTTAAATATATTGAGAATTACTAAGATATCAAGAGCACAGGACAACACAAGTGCCATAGCAGTGTGCCCACATTAGACGACGGGCTGCATGTCACAGTCATACACCGCTGCGCTATTGTAGGAGCAGCAGAACCCGGCCGGCGCCCGGCAGCCCTGAGTCGACCGCCGCCTCCAGTTCCCATAGCAATAAGCAGCGGCAGCAGCATTGGTGGACGCGCCGCTACTTCCGCTGACGTCGCCAGGGACACGTGGATCCAAGATGGCGGCGGCTGCGGTAAGTGTTTGTTTCCGAATCACCTCCAGGCCCTAGGTACGGAGGTTCGGGGCAGAACTCTACCCGGGGAGTGTGCAGCGGTTCCCGGGACCTGGAAATGTGGCGGGGGGGCTCCCCGGACGGATCCGGAAATCAGGTTCCGGCTGTCACTTATCCCGGAAGTAGCCACCAACCCACCCCCTACACCTCCCTAATTCTGGATGATAGTGGTCTCTTTTTATCCCCTTTACGCAGGGAATCCCCCACTGTGCAACCTATTGTGGCAGCACCTGACACACATAGCCCCCTCCACCTGTATTTTCTCTTCCCAGTGTTGGGCCGCTGCTCCCCAGTTACTGGAGGTGCTGCACTGTGCATCATAGTGTGGCAGCACCAGAGATCACTACTCCGTTCCCACCTACTCACAGCCTTTGCTAGTTTAATGGTGTCATTACAAAATTTCCTTAATATCCTCTCTCCAGTGAGTTGGGTCAGTGGCATAGTTATTGCATAGAATTGTGTCCTTAATATGTAATGTATGTGCAATGGACTGCACTATGTAGTAAGTTGATAAATGTAAGCGTATAGTGCATGCTTTTATTCTTAATTCCAAAGTACATTATACAAAAATCTCCAGCACAATGTAACCACTGGCATTAAGAGGATCTATCTTATGTATTTTTGATTATTATTCACTTGTACACAGTGCTTAGCAGCACCAGACCAGGGGGATATGATGAACACATGTTAGACCAAGTGCAGGGATGTACAGTGTAAGGGCCACTGCTTTGGTAGGACTAAGTAGTAGTAGAAATACAGGTCACCGAGAGGTAATTCCTAACAGAGATGTGTTCTCAGTGTGTAATGTGAATGTTGTGGCCTGAGCCAGGTGTGTTAGCAAATTCTGTAAGTGGGTATCAACATGGGTGAAGCCCTGTTGGCATTGGTGAATAATTGTACTTCAATATGATATAATAACCGTGGCTCAATCATGTAGTCCACAAATGCCGGTTTAGGGCATGCCCTTCCCAAATGTAAATCATTATGAAGCTGCCTCACCTGCAGTGCAACATGGTTTTACCAAGGTGCAAAGCTTCTATTGTTTTGCTTAGCTTTTTTGTAATGTATTGTAACAATATATCACATCACCCTACACCAGCATTTTTCAACCACTGTACCGTGGAACACTAGTGTGCCAGCAGAGCAATAAATGTCCACCCTGGGTTACAGCCATCACCACCAGTTCAACTGTTATTCACTGGTCTCTTGTTTTCATGTGATGGCCAGTGTATTTGATTTTTTTTTATTTTCATATGGATCCAATGGGTTTTTGTTTTTCCCTGTGATTGCCAATGTGTTTGTACTAGTGGTGGTCTGATGGTGTGCCTTGGCAATTTAAAAAATCTTGTTTTGTGTGCCACGAGTTGAAAATGGTTGGAAATCACTTCCCTACACATTACGCAATCTGCTGTACAGCAATGTAATATATTGTTATTTGCTTAATGTGACAACACTGCGTCATCTGTGGCATCAACTAATGTGATGTGCAGCAAACATGCGACCACCCAATTTATCATATGATGGATTTGGAAGTACACGTTATATGGTCATTTTGATCCATCACAGATTGAAAGATTGGCCATTATATATTGTATACTGTGGACCCACCTTAAAAACCTTCGGTACGTTGTGCCCAGTTTTGGGTTAATGCAGGTTATCCAATCTCCGGTATCCAATAAAAAAAAAAAAGTTACAAGGTTTTCAGCATGGAAAATCCCATGAGTCGTGAAAAAAAAAAACTTATATGGGGGTCTCTGGTGGTCTCCCCTCCATCTTGCCTCTGGGGACTGGGCTGCTTTTTGGCCTGAGTGCTGGGAGATGTAGTTCTGCTTGAGACCAGCTGTGAGGGGTCACATGCTCATGCACACAAACACATATTTACATAATTACTCACTACTACTGAGGATAGGTTAATTAGAAATTTCCAATTGTTTAATTAGTCCTCAGGGGGTTGCTGCAATGGTCCAAGGCAGGACTTTATAGTTGTCCTTGAGAGGTGTTGGAACTAATTTCTCCTGCCACTCAATGCTCGGCATATCTCCCCATGTGTAGGCTGCTTTAAGACCTGTACACACACATTGATTTGCTTTTGATTCGATGTTAGCTTTGATTTTCTATTAAATCTGGCATTAGATCTTTCCATTCGATTTGGCATTAGAGCTCTACTTTTGCATTCGATATCGAATTCCATATACATTCATGGTACATTGTACACATTCGATTTTACTAGATCGAATTTGATATTTCCTTGGCTGCACAGTAGATTTTTCGGTACTTGTTTAGTTTCACGGCGGCAGCGTCTCAGCCCACGCTACGGGCTCGGTGGCTCGCCACGCTATCTAAAATCAACTTCATGCCAACGTGGATAGTGGGGGTATGAACCAATTCATGTTGCCATGGACTTTATTTTAGATTGTTTTCCGAGCGGCGAACCCGGAAGTAGCGGGCGGCCATGCTGCCGCCGTGAAACTACACAAGTACCGATTTTTCTGTTCGATTTTGTGAAAACGGGAGCGCGCATTGAATCGAATGTAGATCGAAAGTGACACAAAGTGCTTCTATAAGCAAAATCGAATCGAAAAAATCAGGAAAAATCGATGCATGTGTACAGGGCTTTAGATTTAGGTGGGGTATGTTCAAACTGAAATCTAGATTGCAGTGTAAAAATAAAGCAGCCAGTATTTACCCTGCACAGAAACAATATAACTCCCCCCAAATCTAGCACATGGTTTTGCCCATTTGAGAACGATTTTGCGATCCGCTCTGAATTGGGTCCTATGTTGCTGAGCATTTTCTTAGTTCATTCTTCGAAGGTTTACGGTGTATTAGATCTACAATGCCTGGGTCTACAGTCAAAAGGTCGTCCACTATTAGTCAACAGTCAGAAGATCGACATGAGTTTTTCATGTTTATTTGGTGTCTATGTCAACATAGGTCAGTATGGACACCATGTAAAGGCCCCCATACATTATGCGATTTGGGCCTGATTTTACCCGATTCGGATGAATTGGGCTGTGAACTCGTCCCAAATCGCATGTTTTGACACCCTGTCCGACCCGATGCGCGGTCCCGTGCGCATCGGATCGGAGTCGGGCAGTCACACCGGCTGCACATAAGGTTTCCTAACTCTTTTGTGCAGTCTCTAGGCAGGGTCAGCGGGCGGGGGACGCCGGGGAACTGCAGGGAACAGCCGGGCAAGTTGAGCTGACAAATAGGCAGCAGGCTGGGGACGCCGGTAAGCTGGGCATGGGGAGAGGCTGACAGAGGCAGCGGACACATGGGCGGGGGCGGGGGGGGGGGGGGGACAGATCACGTGCTGGGTAGGAGGACCAGGCAGCCACAGCTGCAAGGAAGAAAATCCCAATACAAACGAATGGGGAGGCAGTGATTTGCTGAGAGCTCTCTCAGCCAATCAGCAATTGGCTGAGAGATGGTGTCCATACTGACCCATGCCCGGCTCACCAGCGTCCCCTGCCTGCTGACTATTTGTCAGCTCACCCTGCCCGGCTGTTCCCTGCAGCTCCCCAGTGTCCCCCACCCGGCTCTCCCCCTGCAGCTCCCCGGGGACTGCATATGATAAATCCATGCGATTTATCATATGCAAAATTTGGCACATCAAGTGCCTAATCGTGTGTCCCCCTCCTGGGGAGCTGCAGGGGAAATCAAGTCAGACTTGTCCCTAGGACAAGTCCGACTAATGTATGGGGGCCTTAAGTGTACCACGTCCCCTTGTATGGTTCACCATGCTTCGGGCACACTATTATATACCAACACCACGCCATAGTGGATGGTGGGGTATGAAATACCGGCTGTCGACACCCCAAAATTAAAAAAACAAAACCTCATGTTGACCTTTTAAATGTCGACCAAGACACTGTAGATCGAACGACTGCAGACCTCTTCAAAGATGTTGCAGATGGTAAGTGCCATCATTAATGTACTGTTTAGTCCTGGTCTGCATGGCCCGTGTTTTCCTGTATGTAATGGTTTATTTTACTGTAGGAATGGCTGTTTTTGTTCTCCACAATCTCTGATAAATCTGCAGCTAGTCAGTTTTGTAGGTCTTCCAGTGATCTTATCTTTTGCTTCTGATTCTTAACATTTAAAAAATAAATTGCCTACCCCTCAGGTAGAACAGGTAAAACATGTATATTTCAGTCTATGTCAACGCTATGGAGTCTTGCTTGTTCCCATTTAATGAAGGAAAACAAAAATATGTATATATATTTTTTTCACTTGATGGATGTTCCTGTTATTTACAGTGCAGCCAACACCCCTGGTTGAAGCTTTCACTGCAGAGTTGGACATGTGCATGGGTAGTGGGGGAGCTCTCTTAACTGAATTATTTTGTCAGGTCAGGAATTTCCATGTGGAAATTGGATATAAGGGAACAGACCTTGTTTTTTTTTTTTCCAAGGTCGAGCTCTGTGAAGTTATATGCTGTACAATAGAAGTGTTTCAGCAGAAAAATTATCTTGAATCTGAGTCTGTTTTATACTCCTATGGAGGCTTTATATGGGAACAGAAGGAAAGGCGGCAAGAGGATCCATCTGCTGGGAGGCAGTTGCTGGCATATTCAGTAGCTTGTAAAATGTGATCTAGTTGGTTAGCTTAGATGAAGTATTAATAGATGCTGAACAAAAGTATGAGGTGATCCCAAACTCACCGTGCACCACCCCACGTGAGGTTACATTGATATAACTTACAGTGAGCGTTGTTGGTTGTGGTTGATCAATAAAGCTACAGTATGGCTGGGCAACAGTATTTGATGAATGGGGTCTTGGAGAAAACATTGAAGTTAGAGAATCTGGGACATGGCTTATTGTGTATGCAGTCTATACTAATGTAGTCCTGAGTTCCATGGGGTCCTAATCCAGTTGGACCTTGAAGGTCCATTTAGCCCAATAAGAGGCATTCCTGTTTAGGGTAATCCCCGCTAACTGAATTGCTTTGGCGCAGCAATTAGCACTACCACTACCTATGTTCTGTTGTATTGGGTTCTATATTTGTCTGAATGATGAACTCTATGAGGTCATGTGGCTATACAAACTGCTCCCTGCCTACAACACAAATCTTACCCTGCTTATATGACCCAATGTTACAATCACTGAACTGCATACAAATGGCATTTGCACTAACCGCCAAAAATAATTCTGAGGTGATTGTTGAGGTTAATGTACCAATACCCAACGTTTTATTAGAAATTGTTTTCATTTTCATGGCTGAGCAATTCTTACATTTTGCTAGAATCTCTATTCTACAGGTTAATTTAACCAAGAGCATGTGTACAGGCATTTATATCTCCCCTCATATGAAGTCTAGCCTGAGTCTCAGAAGCACTTGAAATACTGCCTGTCACAGGGCAGGGAACATTTCCAGTTGATGTTACGTTCTGGTGCTTTTCAGGAGTGTATAATTCCCATTCACTTCTGTCTTGTAGGTGAGCTGCTTGTGGCTGCTGCTGAATCTCACCCTCTTTTACGGAGTTGGTGCATTTTATGTGCCAGGAGTGGCGCCGATAAACTTCCGCCAAGATGACCCCGTAGATCTAAAGGTAGGTTTCTTACTGTTTAATTCTTTGTGATAAAATCCAGTAATTCTTTACTGATATGTGTTGAATTCCTTCCCCAGGCTGTGAAGTTAACAAGCTCTCGGACTCAGCTGCCCTATGAATACTACTCCCTTCCATTCTGCCGACCACCTCAGGTCACATACAAGGCAGAAAATCTGGGTAAGAAGTAGAACAGAGGAGTAGATCTATGAAGTTGTGATAGAGGGCCTGGTACTTTATCACCAGCCAATCAGCTCCTGACTGTTAACTGTCCCTTTTTAAACACAGCCTGTAACTTAAGAGCTGATTGGCCAGTGATAAAGTACCAGACACTTTATCACTTTTCCTTCATTTATCACTGCTTCATACATCTACCCCAGAGCGCAGTATGGAGATGGAACCCAGGGTGGGTTACGTATTGTTGAAACATAGTATGGAGGGAGTATCGGATGGCTAAAGATGAGGTGTACAGTAGATGGATCCTAGGTGGATACAGATGGGGTATAGGTGAAGCCTTGGTTGAGTAGAGGTGGGTTTGGCCTTGGGTAGGGATTAGGTGGAGCCTAAGAAGGGTAGAGTTGTGCTGTAGGTAGATGGTGGTGGTATAGGAGGAGCCTGTGGAGAAGTATGTTTGGAGCCTGTCAGACAGGTATGGGATTTGCAAACTACATGATGACAGGACTTTGTGATGTAACTGGGCTAACATAGTGTCTGTTGTTGTTCTCCTCCTCCCCCCGCTTGTTCTGTCTGCTATTAGGTGAGGTGTTGCGGGGTGATCGGATCGTTAACACTCCTTTCAAGGTGCTAATGAACAGTAATAAGAAATGTCAGATTTTGTGCCAGAATCCTAGTGATCCAGTGTTGCTCAAAGTGGAGGAGAGCAAACTGATTGCAGAACGTATACAAGAGGATTATTACGTCCATTTGTGAGTTCTTTCTCATGTAGCATTTTCAATGTGTTACTTGTTCTACGACTTCCATTCACTATGTACAATAATATCAGTGAAATATTTGCTTTTGTCATTTTACAAAGCCTTCAAGCGTCATTGAATCCATGATGTATAAGCATTATTATATGCAGTACTGTATATAAAGCTGAGCTTGGCATACACCTGCAGAAGATGATTAGGACAGTAATGTGTTCTGGGCCAATTGTGTTGGCGAATTTGTTCATTTATGTGGCGAAACACTGCTTTCATACTGAACTTTCATCATGTAGCAGTATAATAAAGTGTGTGTATAAATATAACTCTATAATAATTATCTTTTCTCTAAGATGATGGACTAGAGGTGCACATACACTAGACTATTCCCCTAAACTCCTACATGAACGATAAAGTACATACACACTGAATGATGGAATCGGTAAATCTATCAGAATGAACTTAGGTCTACAGTCATTAGGTCGACCCCACTAGGTCGACTGGCAGGAAGGTCGACCTGATTTAAGGTCGACATGGGCCAATGTCGACATGACTTAAGGTCGAATTTGCACAAATGTCGACATGAGGAAGGTCGACTGGTCATAAGGTCGACATGGGTTTTTCACTGTTTTTTTATCCGATTGTCGACATGGACACAGTTGGCAATGAGAATCGGACCCCCGCATCGCTCGCAATGCTTCGGGCACGATGGCTCGCTTCGCTCGCCACAGCTTTAATAACCTCCTCCACGCCCTAGTGGATGGTAGGGCATGAAATACCGCCTGTCGGCTCAAAAAACAGTGAAAAACCCCATGTCGACCTTATGACCAGTCGACCTTCCTCATGTCGACCTTTATGCAAATTCGACCTTAAGTCATGTCGACCTTGGCCCATGTCGACCTTAAGTCAGGTCGACCTTCCTGCCAGTCGACCTAGTGGGGTCGACCTAATGACTGTAGACCTATGTTCATTCTAATAGATGACCGCTTCCCCTGAATGATATTGTTCAGTGACATCATCAAGTCCTGCCTGCTCTGTACATGCAGTCGCTGACTATACAGTCAATTGAGCTGCATGTACACACAGGGGGCAGGGGGGTCATTAACAACCTACGAAAATGCTTATCAGTCGTAGTGTAAACGATGGGTGACATTATGAACAGTGTCTCTCAGAAGGGCTGATATGAATGATTTCCTAAATTATTGCAGTGTGTGTATGCACTTAAAACAGTGCTTCAGGGGATGTTAAGTCAAAATCTGCATATAACCTTCACTTTTGAATAAGCTGTTTCTTGATCTCCTTTGAAATATTATTTTCAGCTGCATGGTGAAACTGTTTTATTAATGTACTAATTGTGAATTTTCACATGTCTACATGTTTATTAAATTGATAAAAAAAATAGTAACTGCATAATAGTTTTGTAACACACACACACACACACACACACACACACACACACACACACACACACACACACACACACACACACCTTTTGCTTTTCTTTATACATGTACTAAAACTTTGTTTTTAATCTGATTTCTGTGATCTAGAATAGCTGATAACTTACCGGTGGCCACCAGGCTAGATGTGCATCTGGTCCACGAGGAAGAGGAGAAGAAGAAGGAACGAGATGTTCAGTTCGAGCATGGGTATAGATTGGGGTTCACCGACAACAATAAGGTAAATGTGCAGTCAGTGCATTGATTGTAGGGACAGAGAAGGTGTCGTGGTGTGGTGCACCTCAAGGAAATTAATCACAATACAATAAAATATAGCCTTTATTTAGATATACTTAAAACTGCCAATATTTGTATGTTTTTTTTTTTTTCATATTTCGCAAACAAAGTGAACATGGTGCGTGTTTAAAAACGGCACGTGCGGGAGTTCCGTGTGTGTGGCTTATGAGTCGTTGATTTATTTGTATGACTGCAGCTTCAGTCAGTGCATTGGTTGGATTTGATTGCATGTATTTTTGTCTTTGGAGGCTGCTTTTTTTTGGAAACAAGGTCAGGTTCAAGTTAGATTCTGGGGAAGGGATTTGCCCCATTCTCCACACTGGTTTATAAAGAAGGAATATAATAGTGTGGTATGTTTGAGGATATCAGACACTATAGATGCTGCTTTCTATTGGTTCTCCCTGGTAGACTAGTCCCACAAGGCATAAAGGGGTCATTCAGGTGCGGTCGGAGTTGCTATCGCTTCTGCTTCCTTGGAGTGCTGTATGGTAATGTAGCAGGCAATGTTTATTACAGGCAGACACCTTATGCTGCAGTAGTGACCCGACCTATGTCCTAGGATGCAGCATTGGATCAAAGAACCCATCACCAAGCTGCCCTTTCTGTGATTGAGATCCCTGGCCTCATCCCACCCCTTAAATTGTGGCAATGCGCCTCTGTTTTTTCCAAACGGAGTCTCTCTGCCCCATCCACGACCCTAAAATTACATCAAGGTTAATGACCGTCCAATGTCGGCCTGCGTCCTATAGCACAGGACCAGTCTGTGCACATGCAGAACGGGTCCTGAACGTGCACAAAGTACCAAAAATCAGTACTTTGTAACGATGAGCACAGGTGAATCGAACTTCTAACGTTTCGTGAGTTGAGGAAAAGCTTTTCCTTCTCATATAGGGAGTGATGTATCAAATTTTGGACAGAGATAAAGTACTAACCAACCAGCTTCTATTTGTCATTTTACTGGCTGGGTTCAAACAAGGTAAAACGCAGATTGGATGGCAGTTTATCTCTCTCCAAGATTTGATCTCCCCCATAGACTGTTCATGTGTGACAGATCAGTCACTCTCTCAGTATCCTACTCTTTACTGTATCCTCAATTTGTTGTATCAAAGACGGGAAGTGTGATAAAGGAGAGAAGTTGGCCACAGAAACCAATCTGCTTCTGTCATTTATGTAGCACAGTCTTGGAAATGACAAAAGCTGATTGGTGGCTTGGGCAACTACCTCACTTTATCTCTCTCCAAAGCTTGATACATCTCCCCTCTGTGTGTTCAGTCTCTACTTGCTCCTATTATCAGTATTGCTCCTTTCTTATCGTCTGTAACCTTTCAAAAGCAGGGTGCGCTTTACCCTCCCTCTCACATACTCCTTCAGTGTGTGTATGTGATTTGTTGTTCTGTCCAGTGCTACAGTTTTTCATGTACTCCAGGCATCTTGTGTACTGTAACTAATGCAGGGTTGTGACTTGGCAGCAGGCTGAAAATGCAGAGTGATGGCCATTATAGGTTGGGCTGGAACTGCATTTCAGGTCAAACACTGTCCAATAAGCTTTTTAACCTGTCAACACTATGCAATCCTCAGTGAGGGATTAAATGCCTGGCTGCTGTATTATTTCATGGCAGCTGTACATGTGAAACTGGGCTGACTAGAAGCTGAAAACCCAAGGTCCGTCACAGGTGACAAGACAGTTGTCACAAACCATTTGTAAAACTGGGTGGAATTGGTCTATTGCAGAAGGGTCTGAGAGGAGGTGTAGTACTAAAGGGAGGGGATGCGATGCCTTGTATGGAAGAACTATATGAACCATGTGGAAGCAAATGTCTGGTTTATCATGTAAGTGGGAAGTAAGATTCTTTATGCGTGTCGCATGGCAAATGCGCCTTTTGGTGGCGATTCAATTGTTTTCTCCAGCGGGGGCCGCAAAATGGATAAACTCAATTGTCGCACTGCTTAAATGCCCAGTAGCAGCGGAGGTGGCTTCTTTTTGTAGCCTTCAGAGATGCAAAAATTTGCGCTAAAACGGCACTTGTGGTGTCCAAATGAGAGTTTGGACGCCTAAAGCAGGTTTATGTTGCTTAACCATACACATTTGGGTGCAACTCTCGTGATATGCATGAATGCCCAAAGTAAGTGATGACTGGTTTAAAAATCTCATCAAGAACTGAAAGACAGATGACCAAGAACAGTTGAGTTGTCCCTTTATGTAAGGAAATGGTGGTGAAATATGCAGTTATGCTAGGATATGTAATGTTGGCCAGTAAGTATATGGTCTTCTAATATCTAATGCCTTTGTGTTTTGTAGCTATTTATGTTTTACTGCGTACTTATTGAAAGGGGTGCCGGACGGCTCCCCGACAGTCGGGATTCCAACAGTCAGTACTCCAACGTCGGAATCCCGACTGCTCCCTCGTGGGGGTCCACGACCCCCATAGAGGGAGAATAAAATAGGTGGCGAGCGCAACGAGCCCGCAGGGGGCTTCATTGCGCTCCCCACGCTGTGCAGTCGGGATTCCGACGTCTGACTAATGACTGTCGGAATCCCGACTGTCGGAGTATTATACCACACCCATTGAAAGTGAGCATGCAGAAATCGACCTTTTTCTGTCCATAGTTGTATTTTATAGTGTAATTACAGATTTCAGTGATGAGAACCATCTTGGTTATATTGAACCATTTTGGTTATATTGATCATTTTAATGTTTTTTGTTCCAGTTTTATCTACACAATCACCTTTCCTTCTACTTGTACTTTCATCGAGAAGAGGTGGAAGAAAACCAGGAACCCACATTTAGGGTTGTGAGATTCGAGGTTGTCCCCCAAAGCATTAGAATGGAAGGTAACTGTATGTAAGAGAGGACCGGTGTGTGGAGTGTGACTGGAAAGCAGATTTTATTTAAGTTTCGGAGAGTGACCATGTAGTAAACCATGTAAGAGACGATCTATCTGTAACAAAACAAAGCATATTATAAATCTTTACAGCAATCAAAGCTTAGACCAGGCATTCCCAACCTCAGTCCTCAAGCGGTGCAAATTACCCTTCGATTTTGACTATATAGTCAAACATGCATAGACATCGAATGGAGATCGAACATGGTTTTTAAGCTTTAGATCCCAATTCAATGCCGATGTGTGCTCCTGTTCACCTGGAATAGAAAAGCCAAATACAGTGCATCAATGACTATATAAATTGAATGTAGATAGTATGAATTGAATGTAAGTAGAACATGAGTTAGCAAAAATTGCATAGCAATCGAATTTTAGCCGAATAGCAAAGAAATCTCACCGTGTGTACGTACAGGGAGATTGCCACTACTTTTCTATTAAATTTTGTGTACTAAATTGAAATTGTAATGCTTTTTAACAGCATTTGATGCAGATTCGATCCCAATGCGCGTCCATGTTTAGTGGAAATAAAAAATAAAAAAAATGATGTATTGCATTTAATATGTTAATCTCAGAACATTTTATGCTGTGTGCTTTCCAGGCTGTACATGGGGGTGTTAATTTACAAGATCTTTTCATTAAATCCACACTGCATATATTGAAGCCACTTTTCCTGCCACCAGTAGGCCAATGCTGTCAAAATGCTACTTAAAGTGTTCTAACAGTGTTGCTAGTTTAACTGTAAACATGCTGTTTAAGTAGCATTTGTAACTATGATAGACCTGTATTTGTTGTGTTTCCTTACTGACTGTTTGCATGTTTACTACAAATCACACTCTCTCCATCCTGCAGATCTGAAGGGAACTAAGGATGGTGGATGCACTGTCCCAGAGAGCTCCAGTTCCGCACCCCAGGAAATTATCCCAACAAAAGAAAATAAGCTGCTGTTTACGTACTCTGTGCATTGGCAGGTAGGACAGTCAGGGCGTCATGATGATCTTAAATGGAAGTTATTAAGCAGTATTCTCTTGGGTATAAGCTTTCATATTCTTCCTCTAGGAGAGTGACATTAAGTGGGCATCTCGATGGGACACCTACCTTACCATGAGTGATGTACAGATTCACTGGTTCTCCATCATCAATTCTGTGGTGGTGGTTTTCTTCCTGTCAGGTAAGCAGAGGGTCGGAGGGTGTTTCGTATGGAGCTTGGTACATGTAGGGTACTCAAATGTCTGTGTTCTGATCTGCAGGTATTCTGAGCATGATCATAATCAGGACTCTGAGGAAGGATATTGCAAACTACAACAAAGAAGATGATATTGTAGGTGCCTTTACAGTCCATTCCCCTTCCCATCCAACAAGGTAACCTTACGGTCCTCTAACTCTTCTCTTGACCTTTTCCCACAGGAAGATACAATGGAGGAATCTGGTTGGAAGCTGGTTCATGGGGACGTGTTCCGACCTCCTCAGTACCCTATGATACTAAGTTCTCTGCTGGGCTCCGGAATTCAGCTCTTTTGCATGGTGTTGATTGTGATCTGTGAGTATATTGGGAACAGTGGTGTGGTTTGTATAGCTGACTTAGTAGAATCTAACCATGTCCTTTGTTTGTCTAGTTGTGGCCATGCTCGGAATGCTGTCTCCATCGAGCAGAGGATCCTTGATGACCACAGCATGCTTCCTCTTTATGTTCATGGGGTAATTAAATCAATATTGTAGTCTAATTTTAGAAAGCCGCCTTATTGGCTTCTCTGATATTCTGGTGAATGTAAAGCTGGATACACATTAAGGATTCTGTCCAATCTTTCTGGTAATGTATGGGAGCAAATGACAAGGACCAATTGCTCCCAAACAGACAATGTGTGTTCAGACAAATTGGTTAAATACATTTGATTTGGCCAAATTTTCTGAATGATCGTTTTTGCCTTTCACGACATCCAGAATGATTGGACAGATTATTTTATAGAGTGTATCGAGCTCTATACTATTATTGAATTGAAGGATTTCTCAAGTCCATGAGACCTCTTTCCTGGCATATTGGTTTAGTTCTCAACCTCGGGCTTCAAGTACCCCCAACAGTGCATGTTTTGCAGGTCTCCACATAGAACCACAAGTGAAATAATTAGCTCCACCTGCGGATCTTTTACAATGTGTCAGTGAGTGAGTGCACCTGCAAGGTGACCTGGAAAACATGCACTGTTGGGGGTACTTGAGGACCGAGGTTGAGAACCAGTGGTTTAATCCATGAAATAATTGCATTTAATGTTCAATAAGTGAACTTTTTAACTTATTTCTTATACACATTTGATTTCTACATGTTCAATAAAACAATGAATACTGTTAAATAAGTTTGTGTTATGACATCACTGTTCTTTTTTGAACTTCAGGGTCTTTGGCGGCTTCTTCGCTGGTCGCTTGTATCGCACTCTGAAGGGCCACAGGTGGCGCAAAGGGGCATTCTGTGTGAGTAACAGTGTTGCAAGTGTAGAATGAAACCTGTTCAGTTTGAAGTGGTTGTATCCGCATTCATTATGTATTATGGTGCTTTGATTAGAAAATAATTAAAGGAATGTGATCAGAATCCCATCAGTAAGTACATATTAGTCTGCTGAAACTGTGGGGTTGGCGTAGGGATAGAATTGAAATACTTGGTACTCTTTACCTAGAACGGCGCCCACGATGTCCATCGCGGTCATCGGGGGTAAAAAATCGCGGCCATCGCATGCACTAAAAAAAACGGGTGCGACGCGATGCCCGCGATTTCCCATAGGGATCAATGTTAAAAGTGTGATAGGACGCGATTTTAGTGTTCAATGCCCGCGATTTTTCCATAGGAAACAATGTTAAATGGGCCACAGAGCCCTAAAAGTCTGAAATGGCCCCCACAATTGTTAACGCCACCCCACTATCAACGTGAACCCGAAGCGTGGCGAGCGCAGCGGTACGCGTCCTCCGACCTTTTCATACCCCCACTATCCATGTCGGCGTGGAGTTGAGAATAGAATAGTGTGGCGAGCGCAGCGAGCCACCGAGCCCGAAGCGTGGCGAGTGCAGCGGATACCTGTGAAGCCCGCGTTTACCTGTGAAGGTATCCGCGTCCCCTCGCGGGGCGCGCTGCGCTCGCAACGCTTCGGGCTCGGTGGCTCGCTGCGCTCGCCACACTATTCTGTTCTCAACTATACGCCGACGTGGATAGTGGGGGTATGAAAAGGTCGGAGGACGCGTACCGCCGCCCCTCGCGGGCTAGCTGCGCTCGCCACGCTTCGGGTTCACGTTGATCGTGGGGTGGCGTGAACAATTGTGGGGGCCATTTCAGACTTCAGGGGGACTATTTGGGCTCTGTGGCCCATTTAACATTGTTTCCTATGGAAAAATCGCGGGCATTGAGGCATTGAACACTAAAATCGCGTCCAATCGCACTTTTAACATTGATCCCTATGGGAAATCGCGGGCATCGCGTCGCACCCGTTTTTTTAGTGCATGCGATGGGCGCCGTGCTAGGTAAAGAGTACCAAATACTTTAATCCATTGTGATGGCATTGTCGGCATCCTGACAATTGAGATTGTCGCTGCCAGGTTTTCGTACCCCACCCATGTTTAACCCTTTGAGTGCCAAGGGAATTTGTCGAAATAGGTGTGAAAATTGCCAAGCAAACTTTTTTAATAAACCCTCTGAGTGCCAACGTTGCTGGGATAGATCCTCAAAATAACCATCAAATGCGCACCACACACAGCAACTGTTCTTTTTTTGGGTGTACTATTTAACTAAACCCCAATTAATTGGCTTGGCTGTATTTGTATTTATTTATACTATACTAAAAGAACAGTCGCTGTGAGCGACGCTGGTGTTTTTAGTGGATTGCTCACAGCAACGTTTGTACTCAAAGGGTTAATAGGTAGGGTGTACAAAGAACTCTGGTACACCTCATAGGAGATACCTGTCAGAGATGCTGTCAGCTTTGATGTATGTCTTTTTTTTTTTTTGCCAATTAAATCTGTCATTTTAGACAGCGACTCTTTACCCTGGAGTGGTGTTTGGGATCTGCTTTGTGTTGAATTGCTTCATCTGGGGAAAACATTCCTCTGGCGCGGTGAGTTTGGTAAAGAGTTTTTTTTCCTCCAGATAACGTGAGCATTTGCTGAGCATACTAAGCTCTTTGTCTCTTCAGGTTCCCTTCCCGACTATGCTGGCATTACTGTGCATGTGGTTTGGCATATCGCTCCCACTTGTTTACCTTGGTTATTATT
Organism: Crinia signifera; assembly: GCF_055691185.1. Classification (NCBI taxonomy): domain Eukaryota; kingdom Metazoa; phylum Chordata; class Amphibia; order Anura; family Myobatrachidae; genus Crinia; species Crinia signifera. Next base: position 102,364,782 of record NC_139222.1, on the reverse strand, counting down.
TTGGCTTCCGCAAGCAGCCTTATGATAACCCTGTCAGAACCAACCAGATTCCAAGGCAAATTCCAGAGCAGCGCTGGTATATGAAGAGATTTGTTGGGTAGGTTGCCCTCAGTGCACTCTTTAAATAATGCATCACCTATAAAGGAATCTTCTACAGTACATGGCCCGTGCAATGATATACTTATGTTTGGCAAATTGTATAACCCTGTCCAGGTTAATCTGTGTTGTACAGTTTTATTTCTGTCCAATAAATCCTGCTGTTTAATCTGTGTACTCTGCATTACATAAGTGCTAACCATGACGATCTTGTCTCCACTCACAGGATCCTGATGGCTGGAATATTGCCGTTTGGAGCCATGTTTATTGAACTTTTCTTCATCTTCAGTGTAAGCACGTTAGTGGACTTCTCCACACACTTGTATGCATGCTTGCAGCAGATAATTTGCACACTCAGAGGGTAGTGTAACGCATGCAGTTAGCTTTTTTTAATTTAAATCAGACTGAACACATACGATTTACCAATTGACTAAAAATAAATAATACCATGTTGCCAGTGATACTGAAGTGTTGTTCATGACTGTTTTACAGGCTATCTGGGAGAATCAATTCTATTACCTGTTCGGCTTTTTATTCCTGGTGTTCATCATCCTTGTGGTATCATGTTCCCAGATAAGCATTGTCATGGTATATTTCCAGTTGTGTGCAGAGGTAAGGATTTTTTAAGGTTCTGGGAATATGTGGTGGTACAGGAGTCTTTATAGGTGTCACTGTAGGGTGTGGTGGGGGCTGGTCATTTTGGGGAAGGATTCTGCTCATGATCTACCGGTATATAAGGGTATCCGTGCTGGTGATGTATTTTCTTTAATGGGAATGGTGTATTCATGAGGGGTTGTTAGTATGAAAGACTTGTTTGTATCTTGTGTATGGTTTGGTAGGGGACAGATCGCCACGTAGTAAGAGATTCTGGATATTACATTGCTGCTTTTTTAATTTGTCATTTTGGAGATGGACCAAATAGGGCTTTAACACATCAAATTTATTATGAACTAGAGATGCCATTCTCGGGGCATTATTTATTTATTTTTTCAATCCCGGGATTTAGGGGGGTATTCAATCTGTCCCTTGCTCGACTGAGAACACGCAGGTGGGATTCAATGTCCTGCCTGCAGTGGGACGAGAAGGGGGCGTGGCTGGGAAGAGGCGAGCTGCAGCTGGCAGCTTGTCACTTCCCTTCCATTCTCGGCAGAACGAATCCGACTGCTTGTGAAGTCAGGCTCGTTCTACCGAGCTCCCCTGTTCAATGCTGTTGGGGAAGACAGCATTGAATAGGGCCCGGCGGCCATCTCCCCCTCAGGAGATGGTTGCCAGTGATTGAATATCCCCCATAGTATTGAAAAATGTGCAATCCCATAATTGGCTTTCCTAAAAAACATTTGCTCTCCTGGTCGGGGGCGGGCAAGTGGGAACAGTGTAGTGCGGGGGCGCATTGTGACCTCTAACCAGTAACACTGAGCAGGGCCACACAGCGGGGAGACAGGAGCAGCGGGGCATCTTCTGAATGGTGCTCAAGATGCTGTTCAGCGATTCAAATCTTGGTCAATTTTAGGGCTAGATCCCAGGAACCAGTCCGATCCCAGGATTGGCCATCCTATTCTAAAACCATTGTCCTACAACATAGACAACACGACAACATAGAAAACATTTGTTACATAGTAACTTTGATACACATTGCAAAACAGCTGAAAGTCCCCCAAGTCAACTTAATCTTCCAGACAATGGGACATTACTGTCAACAAAGATTGTTTTATAGTTGTCATATATTTACTAAGTGATGGTTTATGGAAGTGGAGTTGTTGGCCATAGCAACCAGTAAGATTTTAGCTATTATCTCTTCCGTGTAACATGAGGACTGTGGTTGGGAAACACTACCAGCCCAGGTATTAGTGGTATCCATGCTTGAGCACAAACGGTTAAATCAAATCAAATCAACTGAGGTAATAAGTCACCAATGCTCAAGCATGGATATTGCTAACTGGAAATGCCTGGTATAGATGACTTTAACACCTTCCCTGGTACTCATGAGAATTTTTCCGGGCTGTGCTCCAGTGCGCAGACTGGCAAACCCAGAAAATTTCCGGGATTGCCACTGCCTGTGCTCCCTCCTGCTGGGCAGCGCCGCTGAGATCAGCTGTGTGCAGCGTGACCTTGCTAACGGACCCGGGAGTCACGGTGGTGGTTTTTTTTTTTAGGGAATGCTCCCCCCCCCCCCAAAAAAAAAAAAAAATCACCCACCGCTGAAGGGCTTAAAGGGGCGAAGGAACATCCACTAATCTTGCATCCTGGTTGATCTTTATATTGCAACTGGTAAATGTGCAGTCTGAGGAATCATTATGTTGTTTGCAGGATTACCGCTGGTGGTGGAGGACGTTTATGGTGTCTGGAGGATCTGCTTTCTATGTGCTGGTTTATGCCATATTCTACTTTGTAAATAAGGTACACATATAATGGCTCTGATTCCCTGTCCATTAAAGTGATGTCTGTTTTTAGCAAAATTTTTACTATGACTCTGTTTGACTTGCAGCTGGATATTGTAGAGTTCATCCCATCTCTGTTGTACTTTGGCTACACCACACTCATGGTCCTCTCCTTCTGGCTTCTCACTGGGACAATTGGTTTCTATGCTGCCTACATGTTTATAAGGAAGATCTACGCGGCAGTGAAAATAGACTGATCCTGAGGTTCTCTGCAGTATATTCAGCACAAGGCAGAACCTTGACTCCTCCACCAAGACTTCACCATCAGGGAACAGTAACCAATAAAACAATCATCCTCATCCAGAATGTAATGTTTGGTACAGTGTCCATGGACGGGGCGAGGAGTTATATCTAACTGCATTTTAACCTTTGGTATTCCCATTTCTCAGTGCGGGTTTTTACTTTTTAGCCAAAATCATTCCCGTCTTTATCATTGTATCGCTCATTTCTTTTCTCTTTTTTTAAATTATTGTGTGTTCAAAAATCAAAGGGGATGATTTAAGAGGTGTTGTATTTTGGGGGGGTGGACAAATATTCATTCTGTTGAGCCGGGAGCCTATAATTGAGGAGCAAACTGGAATGACATTGCCACCGACTGTCCACAGTCATCAAACCCACCAATAAGAGCCCAGCTGTTTGACATGCATGGAGGAGAGGCCTCTACAATTCTGTATCTGCATGTGTCACCATGCCAGGCATCAGGAGCGTGATGATTGGTCTGTCTTTTGTGGTATACTTAAGCACTGCTTTGGGATGCCAACAAGTATTGGCATTAGTAGCTCTGTGTTGGAGAAAAACTATTTGCCAAGGACTGTGAATGAAAAACAAAGTATGTTTTTGGGGGAGGCTGGCCCCAAAATATTTTGCTATTGATGACAGTTAATACAATGGTTAAGTCTACGGCTAAAGGAACTGTTCTGAATGGTTTGATACTGCAAACACTGGTTTGTGCCACAATCTTTTTAAAGGGGAATTTCCAATCTATTAGGGGTTTTTTTTCTCTGACTGGTGAGGGCCAACTTGAACGTATTCAGCACCACATTACCTGTCTTAAGGTGGACCTGTCCTATACAGCCAATAGTCAGTCTGCCAGTTTCCCAGAGACTAGTGACATCACTGAGGCATGAGGCAATGATGTCACTGGTCCAAAAAGGGGTTTCCTCACTGGTATGCATGTGACAGGTCTATCTTAAATTACTTTCCAGTTTTTAAATGACTATTAAATAACTGGTTTTTGTTTTACTGTACTCCCATCTTTTGTCCTTTTTGTAAATAAATGCCCCTTCAGGTGTTCAATTTTGTGCATTATTTCTGACTTTAGACACTGAAAAGGAACACTAGAATTTCTGAGTATTTGCTTAGTGTCAATTTAAGAATCTTTATCTTTGCTGCATCCTTTCTTTAGTTTCTGTAATGCTGGATCTAGAACTGCAATTGGAGAGACTGGATGCGTGATGTGCTGTGGTCTGCTAATCAGACCGTTCTATTCCACTATTCAGAATTGGAAAGCTTTCTCTGCTGCATTACACTCTCAAAACCATCATTTTAGATTGCGCAGAGGAACTGTGTATAATGGGAAGCATTCATATGAGAAAAATTGTTATTTTTACATTATGCTGTATAGTGATACACAATGTCCTCAGGTGATAATTTCACAATTCTAGTTTTTCTAAGCTGCAAATAGGTTCGGCTAAATCAGCCTTTAGAGCAGGCATGTCCAAACGATGGCCCTCCAGCTGTTGTGAAACAAGTCCCATCATGCCTTGCCACAGTTTTGCTATTAGGGAATGCTAAAACTATGGCACGGCATGCTGGGATGTGTAGTTTCACAACAGTTGGAGGGCCACAGTTTAGAGTATCAAGAAATGTGACTGCCAATGCTGTGCATGTAAGATGGGCACATTAATGGCCCAGCAAATATGCAGACAAAAATAAGAGTAACATTAACTGAGTTTTTGGGTACTTGTTTAGTTTCACGGCGGCAGATATATCGCATGCAATTTTGTACCTGTTCATAACCCCGCTATCCACTACGCATGGAGTTGTTTTTATGTAGTGTGGCGAGGGGACGCGGATTATTTTACATGTATTCCGTGCCGAGCGCAGCGAGCCCCACAAGGGGACGCGGAATAAATGTAAAGTAATCCGCGGTGCTCAGTGAATTGCCACACTATATAAAATCCACTCCATGCGTAGAGGATAGTGGGGTTATGAACAGGTATAAAATCGCATGCGATTTATCTGCCGCCGTGAAACTAAACAAGTACCAGTTTTTGGTGTATGGTTAGAGCAAATCATGCCAAAGTATACTAGACCCCAGGGTAAATACATGTTATATAAAGATAGGACTATACCCTAATAAGAGTGACTGACTGGTAAAAGCATGTATGCACCACCTGTAATTCATTTAACTGTATAGAGTTAGGACTTCCTGTGTGAAAGGAAATGGGCAAAAAATGCAAATGTCAGTGCTGAGCACTGATGAGGGGTGGCTGAATGCCGGATGTTGTAGAGGTGGTCAGGAAAGGGTAGGTAGATCCAGTAGCAGGCATGGACTTCAAAGTCTTAAGGCAATCTAGGATCCTAAAGAATTTGTAAACTGATACAGCAAAGTGTCATGATGTATCATTGTTACTGCTTATGGCTTAATTACTGACTCATCTAAGCAGGGCTCGCCACCTACAAGTGGCAGAACTTGTGGGTGGTGAGCCCAGGCGCAAAAATATAATCCTCCAAACCCCCTCCCCCCCCAAGTGGGTGATGGGCAGCAATGAGACTTTCAGTTCCCAGTGCGCTACACCAATAGTCTTAGATGCAGGACTACCAAGTGTAGGGTAGACTCAAGGCCCCCATACACTATATATAACGCACATCCAATTCCCCTTGAGTCCCCCGGGAGAGGGTCTGACCTGGAGATAATATGGGCAACAAGAAAGGTCTCCGGGGTCTGATGCGCACAGGACTGTGCATCGTATCTGATGCCAAATGCGCAATTTGGGCCAAATTCACGGCCTGATGTGCCAGATTCTGGTGAAATAGGGCCCAAATCGCATGGTGTATGGGTGCCTTTACATAAGAAAGTTTGTGTATTGAATGAGACAATGACCAACATGTCATCTAGTAATTGTTTATTTAGCAATCTTCACTCTTGAAACAAAAAAATAGAACATTTTGTTTACATTTCCCCTTTCTGTATTACAAAACATTGTATGAATTCTACTAATAAACCAAACTATTTATATCAAAGTGCTACAATGTCAGTGATTGGTCCACAGTGGGATGACAATTCTACTGGCACAAATATAATATGTATTTTATATTCTAATAAAACTATAGCTATAGGTTTTTGGCTTTATACGAAAGAGCATTTTCTTATGTCCACATGTGTGTGTATATATAACGTAAAATGCTTTCTTCTGGTGACTGATTTTCCATTGCAATCAGAAACATGTACATAAATGTAGCAATTCATAAAGCATACAATTTAATATCTATTTCCAAAAATGCTCTTTACAGTTAAACCAATATTACTTTGTGTTGAATAATCTATGTAAGCACAATTGCATTGCAGACTTACATATAATATGCCCAGAGAGCCAGGTAAATGTAGGTCTGTACATTCATTTAACAGTTGTATTATTGACTACAGTACCATGTGATTTATTCTTAGAGGACTGGGTAGTCTAAAATACACATTAATCACTATAAAGTAAATTGGTCACATTCCCAAATGAACAAATGTTTAGTGAATACTGATATGAAATGTAACACAGCTGTCCATCTTTTTATTATACGCAACAGGATGAGATATTTTGCATATGAAGGCCCAGCAAGCACAAATCACCAGCTAAACTCCAGGCATGGGACTTGAGCATTCACACACAAAAAATGTTTGTTATTTTAATCGGATATCTGTTCAATCTGAATTTGTAGTTCAGGTATAATCATCTTACGCATAGCTGTAACCTCCTTTCTATTGGTGCAGCCCTCAATATTTGTTGGCTTCACTTTGCTCAAGTACAATTTAATGGAATAATATTTGCGTTCTGTACTTTTTGTAAGGGGAGAAAAGTTTTTGCACAATAAAAGGTGCTGTAATACAATAGCAGCCAAACAGATGTACAATGTTCGCTGAATGGAAATCTGTTTGTTTGATAACTCTATATTGTGTTGTCACATATCCAATTAGTTGCGGGAAAAAGCTCTGAGATGTATGCCTGGAGGTATTCAGTCATTTGTCATTCTCCTACGTAACTCATAATTATGTCGTCTGAAGTTTTGTCTACTTTAAATCCCATTGGTGTAGCCACATACGTTTTGTTTTTTTCTTTTCCCTTTGCCGCTCAGTCTGAATAAAGTTGGGTGATTTACATCTATACAGCAGAGAAGCGTTTGGAGCCTTTATAACAGTGATGGAGAACCTTTGCACACCAGCTGATGAACTAGACATCCCAGCATACCGTGCGACCGTTTTAATAGGAAGATGGTCAGCGCTCACTGATCGTGGGGATTACTAGTATGAGCTGCTGGTTCCCTACAGAGGAGGCTTACCTCTCAAATTCATATATCAAAGCTATGCGATCCTCCAGAGTGACTGTTTTAAACATTCCTATGGCTGTAATATCTATGAAACAGGTTAGATGTGGGTGGTGTGAAAACTAAGCAAAGCCGTGCTTCAATGCAATTGTTTTATTGGTCACACTGCCAATCAGTTAATTGAAATTGATATGAAAACATTCACTCTGTAGAAGCACAGGTCTCTAACCCCCATATATTTGCCAGCAACAGGTTTAGCATGGCCAAATGGCAAAACTGTTGCAGGGCATGCTGGGATGTGTAGTTCAACAATAGCTAGTGTGCCAAGGTTCTCTATCACTGCTCTATAGCATACTTTTTGTTCTCGGATGCTGCAACCATATGGAACATTTGAGAACTTATTTATAAATTACAACTTTCATAATACATGCAAGATTACACAGGTGAGTTGCAGTTGTATGTTCTGTACTTACAGTATATGTGTAGAAAAAGCCGCTTTACCAAATTAAACCAATTGGATGGGTTTTTATTTTTAAATACCACTACAAAACTGTGAGCAAGCATTTCATTGGTTGCTTTGGGTAGAACCATCTCAATAGTGACTGGTCTCAACCAGTGAGAAGTTAGCTCCTTCCTGTGTTAGTCAGATTTATTTGTTATAGCATAATACACTTGTTGAGAAAGCCTGCTATGTTATTGCAGATTGATGCTGCTTTTATCAAATCTATTTTTTCTCTCCCTTATTAGTAAGAGTAATGTAAGTCTAACTTGTGTTTGGTTGAAGTGAGCTAAGGCAGCTAATAATAGCATTGATGGGAACACATACACCTCAAAGGTTGGAATACCGTACATATGGGTAAAAGCATGCGATTGTTATTGGGGGGGTACATTTAGAAATTGCTACCGTAAGATATATTCTGTAATACAGTCTAGTAGTAGCAAAGAAAAAAAAAATCTTGTAACAAGTCATTCTGTTTTGTAATAGGACAGACTATTTTGGGTTTGAAGTAAGGTACAATACTTAACAGGATGTATCTAACTGGAAAGTCACTTATGTACAGGCTAGACACCCTACAGCAGGGGTGGCCAAACCTGTCCTCAAGATCTACTAATGGTTCATATTTTTCAGGCAACTTGTGGATCTATAGTAAAAATGAATGCAGGACCTGCCTCCGGTGACATCACCTGCCTGGCATGCCAGTTGGGGATGCTAGTGGTAAAGGGTTCACAAGCCACGTCCAACCTCGTTTGTAGATGGAAAAGGGGTATTAGTTATGAATACAGCTGTGTACCAGCTAGATGGTTTGGAAAACAAGGACCGTTGTTAGATTTCAAGGACCAGTTTGGCCACCCCTGCTCTAAAGGCTTGAGACTAACTAAATACTGAAGCTAAACAGAAGTTAAATGTAAAATACCATACTGTAGTGTTCATTCTAACACCCGCTATCTTTGAAAACCCATGCAGTTCCTCTTCCCTGCCTGGGGTGTCGCTGTCTGCTGTGATGTTTCTAGTACAGGTCTGGTTTGCATATCAGTGCTGATACACAGACCACACTAGAAGCACTACAGCAGGCAGGGAGGAACTGCATGGGTTTTCAAAGATAGCGGGTGCTAGAATGAACACTTGTTAAAGTGTTTGTATAAGTATATTTCATACACACAATAACACAGTGAGATTTACACAAAGCTATAATGTTTGCTGGACCCACTTTCTATAGTACACACCGCAGAAGCATCAAAATGGGGGCAGGAAACTCTACTCTGGAAGTATAACTCTCAGGAGATTTATCAAGCTGCACAATACTCTTCCCCATGTCAGCTTGCTGTATAACTCTAAACCTGAGTGCTGTGAAGGTACGAAACATATTTAACAGTGACAAAATATGAATGGTAGGGCCGTTCCCTGCAGATTAAAATGCACCATCCTCCCCATATTAATTAAAACAAGGCAAAAATGGTCATAGGGTATTTGGTTGACAGGCAATAGATTGAAAGCATATTGGCGGCTTGAACGTTTTGCAATTATTTTCATTTTTGTTACATCATACATGTGGCCTATAAAAGGGAACAAAGCATGGCGAGTGGGGCAATACATTAGTTGTGAGTCCATGTGCTACAAGATAAAAGCTTTATTGTACATTCTTCAGGGTCTGCCTTACATTATGGGATTGCTTGTCTGGTATATGGTTGCTAGTTCGAAATACCTACGGCAGTGGTTCCCAACCCTGGTCCTCAAGTACCCCCAACAGTGCATGTTTTGCAGGTCACCCGGCAGGTGCACTCATTATTCAGACACATTTAAAAGGATCCACAGGTGGAGCTAATCATGTCACTTGTGATTCTGTGAGGAGATCTGTAAAACTTGCAGTTGGGGGTACTTGAGGACAAGGGTTGGGAACCACTGAGCTAAGGTCCAACATGCATTGGGTCTACCACTGAAGGTCAACACAGGCTTAGGTCACCACCTCAGAAGTTTGACATGGGCAAGGTCAACATAGGTTTTTCAAGTTATTTTGAGCCAACAGGTGATATCGCATGCCCTACCATTCTCTAGGGCAGGGCTGGGCAACACCGGCCCTCCAGATGTTAGTGAACTACACATCCCAGGATGCTTTGCATTAGTTTTGCTATGTGGCCATGCTGAAATTGATGCAAGGCATGCTGGGATGTATAGTTCATCAACATCTGGAGGGCCGGTGTTGCCCAGCCCTGCTCTAGGGCGTGGAGGGAGAATAAAATAGTGGGACGAGCGTAGCAAGGCATTGAGCCTGAAGCATGGTGAGCATAGTAATACACCAATGCAGTATCCATGTTAACATTCAGGATAAAAAAACAAACCTGTCGAACTTTTCACTGTCAAACTTGCCCATGTCGACCTTCAGTGGTTAACCCAATGCTTGTCGACCTTATGACCCATACTCACTTGTCTCATATTAAAGCAAACCTTTTTTTTCCCATCGTAAAAGCATTAATTAAATAATCACTACTTTGGAGGCTGCAGCAGGGGGTTACTATTTTGTTTGTCAAAGATACAAACAAGGATAGTTAAAGCTGCCTTTTTGCTATAAGAGAATGCTAAAACGATAGCAAAGCATTCTGGGATGCATTGCTCTTCTCCTGCACTTCCTTCTTATTATATGATTGCCATCACCTGTGGTGGAACACCTTTCTTATTAATTAACCTGTTCAACACAGAAGCGGGTAATCATACATTATTATTATTATGAGGAAAGTCCAGGAGCAGAGCATTGTGTCCCTCCTGGAGAGGGTTATGTTGGGAGGTATGGGGATGTGTAGTTTCACAACAGCTGGAGAGCCACAGTTTGGACATGCCTTACTTAAGATCTACCAGTCAGAAATGGAGTAAAAGGAAACATTTGTCTATGTAGGATTGCCATCACCTGTGGTGAATCACATATCACTTAACTAGCTCACCACATTTCTCCCTCATGGAGAGATTCAGGCAGACAAGTATGACATTAATGTCTCAGTGATAAGACATACCCCCTTATCACTTACAGATAATGACAACTAAAATATAAGTTGCTGAAATCATCTGGTGCCAGACAACACTATTTGGATTCATGTATTCTAGACAGCTGTAAGCTTAAGCTGGCCATACATCTACAGATAGATTGTCAGATTGGAACAAAATCCTGGTAATGGATGAGAGCAAATGACAGTTTACCATTTGCCTTGAATGCTGAAAAACTGCCATTCAGATATTACCAGGTTTTTGCTCCAACCAGCACAATCTGACAATCGATCTGTAGATGTATGGCCAGCTTTACACTGTGATGTGGCAGAACCTTAATGTCAATTAGTTAAATTGCTAAATATCTGCAACATTCACAAATTCTTCACACCAAAATTCCACTGGTAGAGGCTTAAAAAGTGAATAAATGTTACCTCATAAAATGTGATAGCACTCCTAAATATAAGAAATGTTCCATCATATCAGAATGAATTAAATGTCTGTGAGGAACATACACAGAAAATCCCAATTAAAATGCACAGCAGAATGTTCCCAGGCCTGGAAAGGTTAGTAACAGAACAATATGACATGCATGAAACCAAGGATCCAGATCTCAATTTTTCAATAGTCCACATTTAAAAAGTACATCTAATAACATTCACGTGAGTGCATGTGTTTCCAGAGGTAGAATTTAAGATATTTATGCTTTCATGTACATAACCCCATTGAATAACGTTTCAGTACATACCTTACCTTAAAATTAAAACACAGATGGTTACATGTAACAGAACAAGCTTGGTTGAAAAGCAAATACAATATAAGTTATTTCAAGTTTATAGAAGTTAAGAGGACCTTCTACATAAGTCAAACTCAATTAGTATAATTCACCTGTGCCTGATTTCTCAGGTGTTCTTGCACTTGTGGGTTCTGAAGGCGGTACTATATTTGGATATATGTCAGGTTTTCTTTTACATATCCCATAGCCACCACAAGATGGCACCCAACAGAACAATTCAATTGTTGCGCCACTGGGTGCACTGAGCCAGGTGAAGACACACTGCAGCTCTCAGCCCACATATCCGCCAGCTGAAAAGTGACCAATTTGGGTGCCCAAAACTTGTTGGGTTAAGCCCAGCATTTTGATGGGATTGAGCAGTTTTATACAGCTGAACCCAGCCTGTCCAGTCACTTTAGCCCATAGATCGGATGCTATAAACCCCATGACAGTCCAAAATATTATTAAAGTGAATGCATCTGTACACAAACAGAACCTTTTCTGAGAAATGTTCCATTTGTTTCCCTTTCATCAACTTAAAATGAAATAGAGTTCTACGAGACCACTCATTAAGGGCAAAGTCCTGTGAGGAGAGCTGTGATAGTTGCATTAACAAAAGTGCTTCTGTAGTTCTGTTAAAGTTAGAACATGTTTTGTTTGCTCTTTTAACTAGCATTATTTCTTAGAGGAAGATGTATGAGACATTTGAGAAGTTGCCTATAACAACCAATCAGCTGCTACATATAAGTGTATAGATCGTACTAGATAAATTATCTCAAAGCTGATTTTCATTGCTTCATACATCTCCTGCTAAAGTGCCCATGTGCATGAGCCCTTAAAGTTCTTTTAACAATAAAAATAATAATGTATATACATAACCTTTTTTATGAGGTATTTATACGGATTCAGTATTGAATCCCGGCGGTCGGGATCCCGGCGTTCAGAATCCCGACAGCCGAAATGCCGACAAGGGGGGGACGTGGATCGCCCCCCCTTGCAGGCTCGCTGCGCTCGCCACGCAGCGGGCCTGGTGCCTCGCTACGCTCGGCACACTAATTTATTCTCCCTCCAGGGGTGTCGTGGACACCCAAGGAGGGAGAATGTGTCGGCATTTCGGCGGTCGGGATTCCGACCGCCGGGATTGTAACTGCATCCTATTTATACATGTAGAGCAGAGGTTCTTAAACATGGTCATCTTTCATTGTTTAGGGTCAGTTCCACTTAAAAAAATATATATACATTGAAGTAGGAGACAACAAAGGTTTTTATGAGAACCCATGTCATAGCTTTACTTCTAAAGCCCCATACACACGGGGGGATCTATCGCTGAGCGATATATTGCTTGCAATGTGCGATATCGCTCAGTGTTCCATTTGCATCATCGACCAGAGATGGTCGCTGATGAAAAAGAAACTGCCGGGGGAGCCCGGCAGTGGAAATCAGCTGGTCCCAGGAGCATGTTCCTGCGACCAGTGATCACTACAGGGGAGAAAACGGGTGCAAACTCCCATTGCGGGCAATATGGTCACTGATATTAGACAAAATCGCCCCCTGTGTGTACACAGCATTACAGAAATGGTGGTGTTGCCCATAGCAACCAGATTATATTCATCAATTTCTAGAATACAACAGGGAAAGCATTGCTTGGAAACAGATTAGTTGTTAAGAGCGACACCACTTACCTATTTTAGCTTTATTAAATCTACACCCTTGTCTCTACTCAATTCAGAACTAAAAGATCCAGTTTAAATGTACAGTATCTAATAATATATCTGGGGAATAATAGAAAGTGTATTCAACCTATATTTATGCTTAGATTTGCTTGTACAAACGATAAAAAAAAAAAAAACACAAATGTTTACTGTCATCGCCAATGGTAACTAAGCTGTACAGGCTATTTTGGAGCAGTTACTTTACATGGTGTTAGATGTTAAATCTTCCTGGTTATTTCTAGCTACCTGTTAAGTCATTGATGTTCTATGATTATTACTGTACGAATAATGTTAAGTAAATGAAGTGGTAATAACATCAAAAACATATGTAGTTGCTTATGTTATTGTGTTAGTGAATCTAAGTGCTGCCGAAGTGCAGAACATCCATGGGCAGTTCTAAGTCACCTGGACATGAAGGAGACATATATGCACACTAGGGCTCATATACTGTATGTCTATGAGGAAATTTATAAGGCCCATACACACTTGGTCACAGCAAGTTTGAGCGGCTCTCAGCTCAAAGCCGCCCAGTGTGCATAGCCCGGCGATGAGCGCTCCCGCATCATTGCCGGGAAAGCTGCTCATCTGCTGCGCTATGCAAAGCCGTCCACTGACGGCGCCGGGCAGGGGGAAAGCCGCTTAGTATGTATGTACTGAACAGCTTTCCCCCCAACAATGACAGCAGTCATCGCTGTCCATACACGCTCGGCATAATCACCCACTGTGTATGGACCTTTAGAGGCAGCACCTGGGCTCCTTCACATATAAGATGGTGAGGACAGATTCTATTCTTTCAGGTCTGTTTTTCTGTGGCAAAGTCTGTTTGCTCTCTCATTGGGGCATATGTACCAAAGCTTAGAGAGAGAAAGCACCAAACAGCTTTACAGCAAATTCCCAAGTCCCATGTCTGAAAGCAGCAAGAGTGTGCACACTGCTCCCCTGCATCTATTAGCCTATTTGTATACAATATAATAAAGTGTAATATCATAAGTGTTGTGTCAATGTCATTAAATGTGAGTCATAATATTCTACATAAAACGTAATGAAATACAGAACACTCCCAAAGCAATTATCTACTGCTTCATATAGCAAATGGGAACCTGGCTTACTGCAGCAGTCAAATACACAGAAATGCCACATAACAGCGAACAAACATCTGCAACTAATGAAGAAGAAAATGAATATATACTAGCAGCTTTAGGGCTCAATATACCATTTAGATAGATAGAGCTTTTGGTGTCATCGTCGTAGATTTACACCAGGTTTCCAAGTATCAGATAACGAGAAACCTACCTGGAGATGGGACAAAGCCCCATTAGGTTGTATAGCATAGGCTAAGCTGAGTGACAGTGTAGACAGAACTGCAGATTATACAGAGCAGTGCATACGCCATAATAAGCCTGCTTTTTAACTGGTCTCTTGCACCACGTCTATTGCTGATTGGTCCAATTGCATATGCATAGGAGAGGTGTCGTTACATTGATAAGTGTCAATGTCCCAGTCCCTTTAGTGTTTAACTGTAACCCGCATTCTAGTATGCATGGGCAAAGACATGCAGTGTGCAGAGTGACTAGCATTGCTGCAGCAAAGAAATATGGTCGAATCGGTGAGGAGTTTGTTTGTTCTCCTTGTGTTCTGTTTCCCCTGCTTTCTACCACACTACAAAAACATATTGACCAGATAATTGGACTCGGACACATACACATGTATATGTGGCATAAAGTACAATTTATAAGCTCCACTGGGACAGGGACTGATGAAGCACTGCATGAGGTAGCTACTGAGCATGCAGTCAGCATAGTAAGGCCATAACAAAATCAGTCAGGGTAAGCAAGCACTAGGGGCCTCATCAGGGCACAAAAATAGGATCCATAAAATACCATCCCGGAAAATAGGAGTTCTATCTTGTAATGAAAATTCCACATATATTTGTGAAATCTCCAATATAACTTTTCTCAGTGAACCCATTTGTATTTTGAGACTAGTTATAAAAGGGTAATGTCACATAAACAAGCAAAAAGGTTAGTATTTGGCACTTATTAGCAATATACCGATCATTCAAACAAATATATTGTCTCAATCACGGCTTCCACGGTTACACAGGATGCTGAATGGCAGTAACAGGCAGAAGCCCCACTTCAAGTACCAGGAGATATGCCACTACACGGAGGAACTCAGCAGAAGGATTTTAAATGAGGTAGCATCCATTTTTTACACAGAAGCAACTTACACCAAAACCCATATTAAGATAAAAAACGCAATCTAACTGTCCAGTCAGGCAGATTCAGATTAAACTGGCCAGGTATGGTAAATCCATGGTCCAAATTAAATGTTCAGACTTCCCCAGTGTTAATCTTCAAATAAACTCTTTAGCCCTCACTTATTAAAATGACTATGTTGTTAATTTGTACTAAAACACAATAAACATTAAATAGTCTGACTGATTTAGTGCACCTAGTCCTTAATTGTGTTTGTAAGTAAAGCAAAACAACTGGGCTACTCAGGTGGGGCAGATGTAACATGTATGTAACCCCTTTCAGACATACGGCAAAAGCCCGGGATTTTTCACGTGCACAATCCCGGGACTTGCGTTTTGTCATGCTAAATCCCAGGTCCTGCGCACCTGCAATGGACCCGGGATTTTTAAAAACCCAGGATTGAACCGGGTCTAAAATCCTGGGTAGTATATCTAAAAGGGGCGTCAGATATGGGTGGGGTGTGTTCAAACTGAAATCTAAAATGCAATGTAAAAATAAGCTGACCAGTATTGGTGGGCTACATGCAGAAGCAGCCATTATTTACCCTGCATAGACAAATAAAAATATAACCCAACCAAATCTAAACCTCTCTGCATGTTACATCTGCCCCACCTGGAGAGCAGCATGTCCAGTTGCTCCCCCCCCCCCCCCCCTTTACTTACCAACATGAATCAAGCCCACAATGCAATAGCAGTAAATGAGGCCTACTGTGAGGAACAATTTGTCTGCCGAAATTAACATCCCCCTGTGTACTTTTAAACTAGTCTATAAACAAATCATTCCAGGGGTGAAATTCAATTTTATGTGTAGCCTAGCATTATGGAGATGCACAACTGCACACATATTGGGCAATTACAGTAGTGCTGGCTTTTCAATACTCACCAAATTGAATTCCCCCCTTGTGTTGTATTTATAAAAAACAATGCTTATACAATATACTGTACATGCCATTATATGATGGCAATTCATCATCCCAGATGGAAATAGAATAGATATGTGTATATATATATATATATATATATATATATATATATATATATATATATATATATATATATATATATATATATATATATATATATATATATATATATATATATATATATACATATACACACACACACATCATCCCAGATGGAAATAGAATAGATATGTGTGTGTATATATATATATATATATATATATATATATATATATACACACACATCATCCCAGATGGAAATAGAATAGATATGTGTGTGTGTGTATATATATATATATATATATATATATATATATATATATATATATATATATATATAATCATACATACATACACTGTACATACATACACTGTACTGTTTGGACAGGGACACTAACATGAATCTGACACTCTGGGCATAGTAAAGCACTAAAAACTCCCCTTTGGGGTGTGGCACCAGATACCTCTGGCATAGCTTATGTAATAATTCAGAAACATATATACATTGTAAACTGCATACATAGTGAGGTAATGTGAGATAGGACTTGGAGGTGGGTGTAACGATCAGGTTTAATAAACTAACCCATTAGAACGGCTCCACTCGGTCGCCTCCGTGAGGAACTGTATTGTATATACAAACAACAGAAGAGGTAGATTAGAGTTGACACTGGTACGGTAACAGAGGACTCAATCAGGTTCTTGTATAGAAGACCATTACGAGGCACCTAGGAGCCGACTGGGTAAGAGGGTGACTAAAGCTTTGTGCTCAAAGTGCTTTATTTGCCATATTGTTCCAAATCTATCCCTCCTCCATTGCTAATGCCATCGTTTTCACATTTTAGGGGATGCTGCAGACTTCCACTAAGTGTGGAATGGTGCGGTCTCTGATCTTGAGGTAAGATGCTCTATTTTTGTACAACTGGAAGGAGATGATATCTTGAAAACTGGACAAATAAATGGTCACCCAGAACTCCTAGGAGGTGATACTCACAACAGGAAAACAAACATTCACCTTAGAAGATGGTGAGAAATGTCCAACGGCGATATGAGGTAAGATAAGAAATGGTCTCACCAGGGTTACTTGAAGGCTTGGTGAAACTGAGGCAATGTGGTAGAATTAATGTCTGAGGTATAATGAGGCAGAGTCAGCTCCCCAGCGATGGAGCTGGTGGGAGTCTGCATGTGGCTGAGAGAAGCCAGAAATTGCTGATTTTCTCCTATGGTCATTTCTGGGGCAGACACTGGGATGTTACAAGGAGGGATATTAACAGGCAAAAAGCTAAGGAAATGGCTGAAATCCACACCCGAGGACAGGGGATCACATAGAGTGGAGAGAAAGGTTTCATCAAATGTTGCCTGAGGTGTAAATGAGGACAACTCGCTGGAGGAAAGGCAGAGTCCCCCAGGCCCATCAGACACAAAAGGATCCATTTCACTTTTGGGTAGATATGAGGTAGATGCATACTGGAACCTGTTAGATGGGTCTGTAGAGAAAGAAGGTGCACTCTCTGTGGGGTAGTTAAATCCTAAGGACAACGAGCTTGGCATTAGAGAGTGGTGAATGCCGGCATTCGGCATGGGTTGAAATGGCGTAGTGTACATTCCTCCTGGTATCATGTCTCTTGGCTGCATACACATTATGGATCCCATCTCTTCTTTCACAACTGCTGATCGGCAACTCATGTGGGTCAACTCATCCGGAGGCTCCATTTTAATCCGCGGGGCTTCCTCACAATGACTCTTTTTGATGTGCCGTGTCAGGTGGTCTTTACGTCCAAACATTTGAGCGCAGCAGTGACACTGGAAATCCTTCCGCCCAGTATGTACCACCAAGTGTCTGCGTACATCCTTACGGGTGTAAAAACACCGATCACAGTGCTCGCATGGGTATTTCTTCTCCCGATTGCCTACTGAGGGTCTGTGGTTGTGGCTCTTCAGATGCTCCAGCACAGACTGACGGTCCCGAAACACCTGGAGACAAATGGTGCAGCTGAGGTCACCTCTGGCAATAGCATGTAAGGCAAGGTGGCGGCGATGTCCATATTTGGTGCTGTAGTTTTTGCTGCATTCTGGACACTGAAGGGCAACTCTGTTAGGATTGTGAGTCTGGAGGTGATTCTTTAAATGATCTTTCCTATGGAACATTTTGCCACAGTGTGAGCATTGATGTGACTTCTGCATAGAGTGTGTGGCCATGTGCCTGGGTACAGAAATAAAAACAACGTGGACTCAGTGACGCAGATACATAATGCTCACCTTTATGAATGGTGTAAACAGTACGTTTGCATATACACTTCATACAATATAGCACAGAGCAGGCTAATTAAGGCAGATGGTTGATTGGATGTTTGTATTATACACAACTGTTATCTAACAAGCCATTTACAGTCCATAACAGGACATGATTACCTTACAGCTTCATATGCTTACATTTATTGCAGGTAAATAACCACAAGCCAGTGTTTCCCAAGCTCAGTCCTCAAGGCACCTTAACAGTCCAGGTATAAGGATATCTTTGGTCGAGCAGAGATGGTCAAATTACATTGTCTGAGGAACTAATTAAGGGCCTGATTCAGACCTGTTCACTAGGATGCTTATGTTTGCAGCCTAGTGAACAGAAACACCGCCCGCCCATATGGCCCCGCAGCGCGAATCCCCTCGCATGCAGCCGCACGGGTGAAAAAAAAATAAAAATCTTACCATCGCATTATTCCCCCCCCCCCCATTTGCAGATAAAAATCAGTCTAGAGTGACTTGGCTGGAGATGTCCGATTTTGGGGAGGGCGCTGACGCCATGTGATGTCAGCCACCCACCCCAAGAAGGCATGGACGGAGCCGAATTAGGCCAGTAATGAACAGGTCTAAAGTCCCCTTTAATGAAGCATGAATACCCTGAAAACCTGAAGTGTTAGGGTGCATTGAGGACATTACGCTACAGTAAGGGAGTAGGAGGAGAGGTGTTCACGTTACAGGGGTTTCCCATTATAACCTATGAGTCACTGAAGGCATAAAACTCTCCAAGTAGTTAACAATATTGACTGATACAGAAATGATTCTTGAGAACAAAGATTTTGTTACCTAGGGTAGTTATGCCAGAACAGAAATATCAGATTTTTTTTTATGAGGCTATAAAAGTGAATCTAGAAAAATGTGCACATTTTAGTAAAGCCACATTATACGCCCTGCACACATAGCGATGTGTGTGGGGCTTCCTAGCTATGCTAGGTCGGGCAATGCTGCGGGGCTGTCACGCAGCACACAGCGCGGGCTGACAGCACCAGTGTTCTCCGGTGGCGACCAGCGAGATTGATGGACACTGCCCATCAATCTCAGACAGGGACGCACATTGCCGTCGCTATAGCCCCGACACACACACACACCGATATAGGGGCATTTTCTAAGCACTGTCACAGAGTCTACATGGGTCTTCAAACTGTGGCTCTCCAGATGTTGTTAAACTACATGTTCCAACATGCATTGCCACATTTTTTCCTATAAGAGCATACCAAAACTGTCAGGGCATGCTGGGACATGTAGTTCCACAACATCTGGAGGGCCACAGTTTGAAGACCCATGGTTTAGAAACCCTTTTACACTGCAGGCTAGACCCAGGATATTGCAGAGGATTTACCAATGCCTGGATATGACATCATCTCCAACAGCCAGAAATGCGTCAGTTCACACTGACACCTAACCCAAGACCAACCCTTTGAGCTGCCAGGTGGTCACTGGATCTGGGTAAACCCCTTTTACACTGAGCGGCTACACTGAGCGGATCAGAGAATAACCCGGGCCAGGCACACTGAGTGGTTGATTGGTGTGTATAACTTACCTAATTGGCTGCTCTGTGGGCACGATGGCCAGTCAGCCACTCTGTCTTGTTAGTGTGTACCCAGCCTTAGATTTCACACCCTTGGAGGCAGGACATTGGAGGAAAAGAAATAAAACAAATAAATTACCTCCTCTCTCTCATAACATTCTGTCCTGAGACCTTTGCCCCAGAAAAAAAAAAAAAAAAATCAAAAAAGAAAAGTGCCTGCAATGACAGAGCCCACAATATTGTATGGGCTGCCCTGTCCCATTTATCACAGCTGGCTGGCTTCACTATGATACTGTCCAGTAACTATAACTTGGGGATACACTACATTCTATTGTGCCTGGGATCTTGAAGATAACGGAGCTAGGGCGAGATGTATCAAAATGAAAATGCGGTAAAACCCGTTTTACCGCATTTTCATATGTACTATTACCCGGCCGCACCGATTTCGCCAGCCAGGGTATATATAGAGCTCTATGGGCTTCTTTTCGCCGCCTCGCCGACCACCATCTCCCCCTCCCTTGGGCTTACCTTTTTGCAGGTCCTCCTGGACCCCGGAAGGTAAGCCCTTCCTTCCCCTAGCAACGCAGCCGGACGTCCTTCTGGCTGCAGGGGGGAGGAGGAGGTGCCGGGGACAGCCTGCTAGCTGTCCCCAGCGTGAAGGCAGCAGGAGGTGGCAATGAAGAGACGGAGACCCTCCGCACACCACAGTACAGGTATCACCGGGGGTCTCTGTTACCGCACCGTGATGCCAGCCGCATATGTTAGTACATATGCGCTGGCATCGCGGCGGGCGGCGATGTATATTAATACATCCCGCCCTTAGTGACATGCTCAAGAACAACTCTCAAAAGGTGCAGACGTTTATCCTCTAAAAATTATGAACCGATTATGTCCCTGGATGGGGAAATGTAAGCATTCACCCTTGATAGCCAAAAAAGTTACAAATTCTTCTTTCATCATGGCATGTATCGCATGAGTAGAGCAACTCAAGATTGCAATACTCCGTAAAAATATTTTTAAAAATTCAAATTCGGCAAAATGTGCAATCCAACCTCAGGACATAAAGGATTTGGAATTAAATTGATTTAGACACATCACTAATGTGTCCAGCAACCAATGAGAGGTAGAACTGAAGGCGTTACCATGCAGGCCTTACAATTTTAGATAGGCAAACTATAATTTGAGAGGGTAAGGGGGGGGTTAGTAGGCTGAGATTATTATCTGCTACACTTCACTGATAATATTGAGTACACAGTTAATGTAGAGTGAGAACATAAGATAAGCTTCCATCACATTCCATGGCCTGGAAATACTTATTTTTAAATTGCTTGCCTGGATTTAGGAAGGTTGGACACAGAAATGTTTGTTATCCATTTGTTGTGCTAAAAAAAGTAATAAGCTAGGTTCAGAGGATGATACTCTTCCAACCCTATTATATTGCTTGCTCAGACTCAAACAGAGCTTTCCGTGAAACTGCTGAAATGCGTTGTTCGTTTTCCCCTTATGTAGCACTACTGCCACTAAAACTAGCGAGATCCACGGCTGCATCTTTAATTTCTGAAACACCATAGATATAAGGAAGCCAGTTACGGAAACGTTATTCTTCCAAGTACTTACTCAGACCCCACTAGAGAGCAGACCATGAGGTGAAAAACACGCTTAAACCTTCCTAGCTAAGGGCTCTTCTAAAGGATGCACAGTTTGTAAGAGGAGTCATGGTTCTCGTAGCTAGTAAGAAGAAAGTAGTGTCAGCGCTGGCTATGCCAATAATTGGATCAGACGGTTCTCAAAAATATAACAAATTTAGGTACTTGTTTCCTAGAACGGCCACAATCGTTAGTAATCGTGTACCTTAAGTTAAGGTACACGGCTAACGCGATGGACCCGATTTCCTTTGAAATCAGGTCCATTTTGCCGGCAAAGGCAAAATCGCGTCGGTCGCGTGCACTAACATGACACGCGACCGACGCAATTTTGCCATAGGGTTCAATGTTAAATTATTTTTAACAATGCAATCGCGTTGATCGCGTCGATCTTGTGCCATTATAATGGCACAAGATGCGATGGACGCGATTAACAACATTTTACATAGCAAACAATGGGAAATGGGCCAATATGGGCCATTTCTCATTGTATATGCCCCCGTCATGGCTATTAATTAATGCCCCCCCATTGTGAACGCCACCCCACGATTAACGCCAACCATAAGCGTGGCGAGCGTAGCGAGCCCGCGAGGGGCGGCGGTACGTGTCCTCCGACCTTTTCATACCCCTACTATCCCCGTCGGCGTGGAGTTGAGAATATAAAGTGTGGCGAGCGCAGCGAGCCACCGAGCCCCGCGAGGGGCCGCGTATACCTGTGAAGTTATGTGCGTGCGCTCGCCACGCTTCGGGCTCGGTGGCTCGCCACACTTTATATTCTCAACTCCACGCCGACGTGGATAGTAGGGGTATAAAAAGGTCTGAGGATGCGTACCGCCGCCGCTCGCCACGCTTCGGGTTGGCGTCAATCGTGGGGTGCCGTTCACAATGGGGGCATTTGAGCCATCAGGGGGGTTAAAATTGAGGTCTGTGGACAATTTTACATTGACTCCAATGTAAAATAGGGTCCCAGGGACCCTATTCACATTTGAATCAATGTAAAAATCGGGTCCATCGCATGCGATTTGGTCGCATGCGATGCGATCAACGCGATTTTTCCGACCCAATCAAAATCGGTGTGGCCGTTCTAGGAAACAAGTACCCAAATTTAATTTACATAAAAAATACAATGATATGGAAATAAAAATAAAATTAGATAAAATAGGTGTGAATCAAAAGACTGAGTGTCCAATTTTTATCTTTAAAAAGTATATCACCGGGATATTTGAGTTGGGTGGCGCTTAATAACTGCAAGGATGGTGTCAGTGGGCCAGGTTGACTGCAGTAAGAGCTGCAGTAAACCTGGCCCACTGACACCATCCTTGCTGATTCGGTGACCTGTCCGACCCACCCACAGATGCCCCTCGATATTCAACTGGATCAATCGATTTTGGGATAACAGCCTGATCCCTAATTATTCCAGCAAACACAAGAGGAAGTCTACACAAGTGGGAACCGTGTGTCATTGAAAATATAGGACAACTCAGGACACTTCCAGTCACCAGTCTGGATACATCCACACACCAGACCACCCAGGATGGTAACATTGATTGTCAGTTATTAAGCGCCATCCAACTCAAATATCCCGGTGATATACTTTTTAAAGATAAAAATTGGACACTCAGTCTTTTGATTCACAAAATTTTATTTTTATTTCCATATCATTGTATTTTTTATGTATATTAAATTTGTTATATTTTTGAGAACCGTCTGATCCAATTATTGGCATAGCCAGCGCTGACACTACTTTCTTCTTAAATTTTATATCCATTGGGGTCTGACAACCCCGTGTCAGCTGCTGTTTGGTTGCGCACCACGCACACATATTCTCGTAGCTAGTAAGCACAGTCTGTAAGAGGAATCATGGTTCTCTTAGCTAGTATACACAGTCTGTAAGAGGAATCATGGTTCTCATAGCTGGTATGCACAGTCTGTAAGAGGAATCTTGGTTCTCTTAGCTGGTATGCACAGTCTGTAAGAGGAATCTTGGTTCTCTTAGCTGGTATGCACAGTCTGTAAGAGGAATCTTGGTTCTCTTAGCTAGTATGCACAGTCTGTAAGAGGAATCTTGGTTCTCTTAGCTAGTATGCACAGTCTGTAAGAGGAATCATGGTTCTCTTAGCTGGTATGCACAGTCTGTAAGAGGAACCATGGTTCTCTTAGCTGGTATGCACAGTCTGTAAGAGGAATCATGGTTCCCTTAGCTGGTATGCACAGTCTGTAAGAGGAATCATGGTTCTCGTAGCTAGTATGCACAGTCTGTAAGAGGAACCATGGTTCCCTTAGCTAGTATACACAGTCTGTAAGAGGAATCATGGTTCTCATAGCTAGTAAGCACAGTCTGTAAGAGGAATCTTGGTTCTCTTAGCTGGTATGCACAGTCTGTAAGAGGAATCATGGTTCCCTTAGCTAGTATGCACAGTCTGTAAGAGGAATCATGGTTCTCGTAGCTAGTATGCACAGTCTGTAAGAGGAACCATGGTTCTCTTAGCTAGTATGCAGTCTGTAAGAGGAACCATGGTTCTCTTAGCTAGTATGCACAGTCTGTAAGAGGAACCATGGTTCTCGTAGCTAGTGACAGCTGGGAAAGATTCTCATGTAGTGCAATGGGAAATAAAAGATGGTACTTTCTTTTTCTAATCGAGGATCTATACCAGGCCTGGCCAACCTGTGGCTCTCCAGATGTTGTCAAACTACAAATCCCATCACAGTTTTGCTATAAGGGAGTGTTAAAACTGTGGCAAGGCATGCTGGGATTTGTAGTTTCACAACATCTGGAGAGCCACAGGTTGGCCTGTCCTGATCTATACTGTATGTCCGGAATCAAAAGCACAATGCTGATAAAGCAGTTGGCACAGTCTGTTGCTAAAAGAGATTCTGCTATTCTGACAGTGAAGCTAGATTGCCTTCTGCACCTTACTGGTCATTTAAAGCATCACAAGAGGATGCATTCATCACTGGCTCATTCAAATGATTCCAAGAGTTAAATGGGAAGGAAGAGAAGGCATTTTATATGATGAGAGTAAGCCCGGAGGTGCTTAACAACTCAACACAATGGACTGAACCAAGCACGATAAACATGAAGAATTCATGTTGGTTACAATTGTTGCATCTGTGCACCTCCCTATAAACTGCTTCAAGGAGAGTTGTAGTGAGGCCGGTTTCACACACTCCGGCTCCTGCCGGACGGTCAAATCCCGCACGGCCAGGAAGCCGTGCCGCACACAGTAGTTGTGAATGGACACTATTGTGTCCATTCACACGGGACGGTCACGGCCCGGCCGCACGGCTGCAGCCGGATCCCACCACTGGAAGGGACGGCTGCCGGGCTGTGGCCATCCCCTCCATGATAATCTGCTGTGTGCGGCACGGCTCCCTGGCCGTGCGGGATTTCACCGTCCGGCAGGAGCCGGAGTGTGTGAAACCGGCCTAAGGCTGTGAGGTTGAACCAGTGTATGAAGAAGATTGCGAAGATGGGTGTGACAGCTGCTAGTTATACAAGTCGCTGGCAGGACAGACAGGAGGCTAGCCTATCAGGCAACTGAAAAAATGATCATGCTGCTTGTTATTGGCTACCTGTGTCTCCGGGGGATATCCTTATTTCAACTGCACCCTTTCTATGCACAAAAACTAAGGGGAGTGGGACAGTAATGATCCAAGGGCCACAACATTAACATGTCCTCTTCACAACAGACAACTTGTCCCATAGGGTAGTATTCAATGCCGCTCGCCGCGGCCGGCGAGGGGG
The DNA here is from genome assembly GCF_055691185.1 of Crinia signifera. Classification (NCBI taxonomy): domain Eukaryota; kingdom Metazoa; phylum Chordata; class Amphibia; order Anura; family Myobatrachidae; genus Crinia; species Crinia signifera. The sequence continues at coordinate 102,339,323 of NC_139222.1, read as the reverse complement.
TTAAACAGAGAGGATCGCAGAAAACCAGCAATCCTCGCTGTTTTACACCCTCGCCGGCCGCTCGCCCTATTCAATCATAGGACGGCGAGGATTCCCCCAAACAGCGAGACCCACGGCTAATGCAGCGAACCCACTGTATTTAGCCGCGAGTCTGGCTGCTTCTGCAGCCGCATACGCCAATTCCCCCTTGCTCAAAAAAACGGAACGAGGGGGAATTGGCGTATGAGGGGGGTGAGTTGAATACTGAGAGGGCGAGCGGTGACAGCGAGCAGGAAGCCCTGCTCACGGTCACCGTCCACCCACAGCATTGAATAGACCCCATAGTCAGGGATAAGGGCAAGGATTGATGCAAAGTACCCCAACGATCCAGGAGACAACTTCAGCTGTCCCTAGCATGCAGGCCACCAATTAGCAAAGACTATAAACTATAAGGCAGAAGGCCTTGTGCCCAACTGGATACTGAGAAAAAATACCTATCCAAAAGCAGACAGATATAGGGGAGAAGGAGCCAGTTTCCATCCAGTGTCTTGCCTCCTAGGAGTGAGCACAACCCATATTTGTCTGGTACTGCAGATGGAGAAATCGTGGCTTGTATGTAAAGCACTGGTCTCCATACCTGCAGAGTTTGTATTTGGATGCAAAGGTCTTGTCACACAGTAGCTGTGGGCAGGAAAACCGCCTCTGGTCCCTGTGGTGTGGATTCTCCTGCTCACTTGTACATGGGACATCAAATCTTGTGGTGTCTTGCAGGAGCTTGCTATGAGACAGAACCTCCTCACCATGGGGATCAGCCTCCACTTTCCACACTGTGCTATCTTCGTGTTTTGCAGCATTAAAGTAAAGAGTCTTCATGGCAGAACCACTGGTAAAACTGGTATGTATGCTGTCATTTCCCCATTGGTGTCAAAGGGCCAGCCGTCCTGGAAATGTAGAATATTTCGAATGAAACCGTACCGATAAATGCCATTAGGAACATAATGGGGATCTTTTTTTTTTTTTTTACCATTTTAAATTGAGATATATAAAAACAATACATTTATAGCAACCAGACATGAGTTCATTCCTTTACTGTGCATAAAAGGGTAGATGAAAGCCAATTAGTAGCTATGAGCCATTTTTATACTCTTATTTTTATCACTTTGCTGAATATGTAGACTATATTTAAGAGTTATGTATTAATTTGTATAATTAGTTTATATGATTATTAATATTGCTGAAAATATTAATATAGCTGTTTAGTTTAGCTTAAGGTGACAGTGATTAGAATTGCAGCATTAACACAGTGGGGGTATGGATTCCATTTTGGCTTTGAACAAAAGTTCACCCTAGAGCAGGGCTGGGCAATTGCGGCCCTCCAGATGTTGAGGAACTACACATCCCAGGATGCTTTGCATTAGTTTTGCTATGTGGCCATGCTGAAACTGATGCAAGGCATGCTGGGATGTGTAGTTCCTCAACATCTGAAGGGCCGCAATTGCCCAGCCCTGCCCTAGAGCATGTGTGTGGTAGGGAATTTGGACTATACGTTTTACTGAATCAAAGAACAGATGTGATTAAAAATTCTCTTTAACCCCTTCAGTGGTGTTTTTTTTTTTAAGGAGCGCTCCCCACTGGGCGAGTTTTTATGGGGAGCGCTCCCTAAAAAAAAAAAACACCACCACACTGCCCGGCCCTGCTCTCCGCCACCCAGTCCCTGCTCCCGGCTTGTAATAAGCCAGCGCCGGGCAGGACCATACAAAAGCCAGAGGGGAGGAGCAGGCGCCTCAGAGGGGAGGGAGCCAGGCAGCGCCGAAGCTGCCTGAGATCAGTGAGCCACTGTACACTAAACAGTGGCAATCCCGAGAATTTTCCGGGCTTGCCAGACTGGGCACTGAGGCACGGCCCGGAAAATTCTCGGGATTGCCAATGAAGGGGTTAAATTACAAAGTGGTGTGTTGGAAGAAAAATAAAAAAATAAAAAGTTAAAGTAAAATACATTGCATAAATATAACTCACCTGTAACTGTATGTTCCTAATCACCCTGCTGGGAGAGACTGCAATAAACGCCTCACCATTTTCCAACCTGCAGAGAAAGACAGACATCAGAATTAATTACAGTAAACAGAAATTGGATACGTGTAAAACAATATTGGCAAGGTTCCATCTTCCAAGAGCTTTCTATGATAAATATGTTGGCATTTATTAACACTGGCACAGAAGAAAAAATAGATTGCACATGGAAATTAATTTAATCATTATTCTAGTGCAGAATACAACATTCCTGATTGTGTACAATTGCAGAAAATTATTTGCCATCACAGCAATGATGACTTGTTATTATGTGAATAAATGGCTCTAAGCCCTGTCACATAGGGCGATATATCGCTTAGCGATATATCGCTCGGTGTCCCATTTGCATCAATGACCAGAGATGGTCGCTGATGAAAAAGAAACTGCCGGGGGAGCCCGGCAGTGGAAATCAGCTGGTCGCAGGAGCAAGCTCCTGCGACCAGCGATCACTACGGGCAGAAAACGGGAGCGCGCACACTCCCATCGCTGGCAATATGGTAGCTCAGCGACCATATTTCCAGCGATATTTGCTATAATTGCCCCCGTGTGTATGCACCATTAAGATGATTGTTGATACAGATTTTACTGTTTTCTAAGGTGAACTTCTGGATCGGTACGATTTCCACCTGATGTCTCTATAATAATGCTCAGCGACCAGCTAAGCCATATACAGGAAGGAGGTCAGTGCTTCTTGTTTATATCATATTGATCAGTGGTTCTCAACCTCGGTCCTCAAGGACCCCCAACAGTTCACGCTTTCTAGGTCACCTGGCAGGAGCACAGGTACCCTCATTACTCAATGACACATTTTAAAAGATCACAGGTGGAACTATTTCACCTGTGATTATGGGCCTTATTCTGGTCTGTGCGGCCGGAGCCGAATATGCGGCCAGGACCGTGCGTCCTAAACCCCGCCTTCCGTACGGATCGCTCACTCCGTCCGAATGCGGTAAGCCGCTGACCGCATGGAGCACGAGTGGATTTCTCATGTATGCACCTCCTCCATCTCTGGGAACCTCCCCCATCATTCGATGGTCGCAGACCATCGAATGCAGGACCGAGTGGTCAGGCAGCTCCCGCGAGCTCAGGCCACTCGGGCATTTCTCCGTGCAAAAGCAGGGATCTGGGCGGGCAGCTGGCATCCGGCAATGTGATATGTCCTCCCCCTACACGTGCGTCACGGCTGCATTACCATACATACGCCCAGCGTTTTCATGGGAACGCCCATGAAACGCGGGGCGTATGCATATGTTAATGAGGCCAAACAGCCCTTCATGCCCCTCTCCTCCCCCTGTTCGTAGTGTAAACAATTCATGCAGAATTTGGACATATGTCCATTTCGCACATGCGCAGATATGCCTCCACATGCGCAAACACAAAACATCGGCGGAACGAACGCACGCGGACATATCCGCACCAACCAGAATAAGGGCCTATGTGTGGAGACCTGGAAAACGTGCACTGTTGCACTGTGCATCTTATAGATTGAGGTTAAGAACCACTGATATAGATGATTTACCAACAGCACCACGTTGACGTTAACAGATTATCTTTTTAAAATGCCTAATTAAACTGGTGCTATTCCCCCATATACGTACTTCTCAGAGTGAAGGCACCACCTCCAGTTTGTGTATCCGTCATCAACAAGCAAGCACAAATAATAACAACTTCATGTGCAGGTTAACTGGGCCCCCACCAGTACAGACCAGTGTGTGTGATCACTGCCATTATTGTGTACATGGGCAGGTGTGTGTGTGTGCATAAGGAGGCAGAGAAGATGGGACACATCATGTACTTGTGCTCGGAGGACCATAAGAGCTGGATACATATTTGGGGGGGGGGGGGGGGGGGATACAGAAGTTTGGGAGAGAGTGACAGACATAGTGGGGGAGTGATATGGGGGTTATATGAGGTATGGGGGGTTATTGGGGTGCCGACATGGTAGTATATGGAGTGGGGTATTATGGAGCCGCGGTGTATGGGTATTGGGGTACAGGGAGGCAGGAGTGTATGATGTAATGTAAAAGGGTGTTATAAAGAAGTGTACGCCTGAGTGTGCCGGTCACTATAACGGGGTGATGGAATACGTACCCCAACAGCAGCACCCCGTTATTCTTCTTCCCGCCGGTTCCGTTATTCCCCGAGGCCGCGGGACAGAGCCGGAGGCCGCAGAGGATTCTGGGAGTGACGTCTCCAGCGTGCCAGCGCGGCGTGCGGCTGAGCGGGGATGTTGGTTGGCGCTAGGCACAGATGCCCCGGGTCCAGGGTAGCCGTGCCACTGTGATCTGTCTGCGGCCCGGGCCTATCGGTACCGCCTTCGAGTGCCTCCCTCTCTTCCCTGCCTCCACCAACATGGCGGCTCCTCCCACCCGGCCGCAACTTTGCCCCCGCTAACATGGCGGCGCCTGGGAAACTTTCTGCGGCTGTGATGGCACGGGAGCCCTCTCTCCTCCTGCTGATGCTGCTGCTCCCGGGGCTGTCTGTTGCGGAGGGGGGCTGGGACACTGCCGGATACCTGCTGTACTGTCCGTGCATGGGTGAGTCTATCTGGAGAGAAGGATCTACTCTCTGCTGACTTCAGAGAGCTAGTGCGCGATATTTATACTCATCACTGTACAGGTAGAGAAGGGGCAGGGGTGCTTACAGTAAATACTGACTTTTGTTGGTATTTGCGCTATTTACTATCCAGAAACAGAGATGGTAGGGCAGAGTTTACAAAACTATCCCATTGCAGTCCAAGTTTTAAGGATATCCCTGTGAATTAAATTATGACCGCAGTCAATTTGATTAAACATCTGGAGTATCATGTATGAATAGCTTGAAATCTCGGATTGTAACGACAAGTTTGGAAAACTCTGGGGTAATGGGATACGGTCGGTTGGTCGATCATAAATTAGTCGACAGTCATTAGGCTGACACCATTAGGTTGACATACTGAAATGTCGACATGGGGCAAGGTCTACAGGTTGTTAGGTTGACACAAGCATTAAGTCGACATGGGCAAGGTCAACAGTCAAAAGGTCGACATGGGATTTTTCACTGTTTTTTGAGCGACATGTGCTGGCAGGCGGTATTTCATGCCCTACCATCCACTAAGGCGTGGTGGGAGAATAAAATACTCTACCGAGCCATGCGAGGGGACATGGTCCTATGTTTCAGTGTCCATGTTAACATTTGGATAAAAAAAACAGTGGAAAACCCCATGTCGACCTTTTGACTGTGGACCTTGCCCATGTCGACCTACTGCTTGTGTTCACCTGTCGACCTTTCAGTATGTCGACCTAGTGGTCGTAAGGGTGTGTGGGTATTTGGCATATCTATTCCAAGCAAGTATGAAATGGGGGGGGGGGGGGGTGGGGGCACTAATTACTCTCCACAGATGAGTATTTCACACTAGGGATGTAGGGTTATCTAGAGAAAGAGGGATTGAGTTTTATGTACATTTACTTTAGAGTATGGTGACAATTTACAAGTAAAGAAGAAAATGTTAGTTAGTGCCCCTTTCCCACTGCAGGCTTTACACGTGTAAATGCCGTTTTTTTTAGCCTTTTTAAACGGCTAGAGCTGCAGTGGGAAAGCTCCAGGTTGCTTTACACGGGTAACAAATACCGGTTTTTGTTACCCGTGTAAAAAGCAGTGTTTTTAACGTGTAAGAGCCGTTTTTTCGGCAGTGGGAAAGGGGTAGCCCTTACACGTTAAAAAAAAAACGGCATGGGGTCACCCCCCACTGCCGTAACCAGCACCAGGCTGAAGGAGCCGGGGCTGGTATTAAAAAAATCAGGAAACCCGACAAATAGGGGTTCCCTGATTTTTTACAACCAGCCCCAGGCTCCAGGTCCGGGGCTGGTTCCCAAAATACGGGGGACAAAATGACTAGGGGTCCCCCGTATTTTAAGAACCAGCCCCAGACCAAACAAGCCAGCAGGGTAATGTCACAGCCGGGGGACACTTATAATATAAGGTCCCGCGGCCAAAACATTCTCCCTACCGACCAGTCAGCCTGGCCAGGGGCCCTGGGGGAGTGGGGACCCCCCCAATAAAGGGGTCCCCCCCCTCCAGGACTTACCTGACCAGGCTGAAGCCTGGTGCTGTCCTCGATGCCCCTGGGCGGTGGGCATCGAGCTGATGGTATGGTGTAAAAAATAGAATAAAAACCATTGTCTTTTACTGGTGAACTATGAGTCCCAGCAAGCCTCCCCCGCAAGCTGGGACTTGGAGAACCACAAGTCCCAGCCTGCGGGGCATTAAAGGGCCCGCTGGGTCTTGTAGTTCCACAGTAAAAGAAAGAGTTAAATAAACACACTGACACACGTGAAAAATAAAAGTTTAATACATACATAACACATACATACTGATACTTACCTATCTTGAGCCCGTAGGTAGCCCTGGTCCTGATGTCCTGGTCCGTGTCGGCGTCTGTATCCATGTCGGCATCCCTGTCGGCGACGGCGTCGGCGGTCCGGAGTCCGAAGAAATCCATTTGGGAAGCTGTGGAAGGAAACCATACTCACCTGTCCCAGCGCGACGTAGTCCAGGTAAGGTCTTTGCAAAAAAAACAAACCGACACCCCGAACCAAGCGGACAGCTGAGAGCCGCACGGTGTGTTTACATCGTGCGGCTCCGCCCCCGAATGCCGCTATTGGCCGCCTTGCGGCCTAGCGGCCAATCAGGAGCCGCTAGGCCGCAAGGCGGCCAATAGCGGCATTCGGGAGGCGGAGCCGCACGATGTAAACAAACACACGTGCGTCTCCGTCAGTCCGGTCTGGTTTCGGGTGTCGGTTTGTTTTTTTTGCAAAGACCTTACCTGGACTACGTCGCGCTGGGACAGGTGAGTATGGTTTCCTTCCACAGCTTCCCAAATGGATTTCTTCGGACTCCGGAACGCCGACGCCGTCGCCGACAGGGATGCCGACATGGATACAGACGCCGACACGGACCAGGACATCAGGACCAGGGCTACCTACGGGCTCAAGATAGGTAAGTATCAGTATGTATGTGTTATGTATGTATTAAACTTTTATTTTTCACGTGTGTCAGTGTGTTTATTTAACTCTTTCTTTTACTGTGGAACTACAAGACCCAGCGGGCCCTTTAATGCCCCGCAGGCTGGGACTTGTGGTTCTCCAAGTCCCAGCTTGCGGGGGAGGCTTGCTGGGACTCATAGTTCACCAGTAAAAGACAATGGTTTTTATTCTATTTTTTACACCATACCATCAGCTCGATGCCCACCGCCCAGGGGCATCGAGGACAGCACCAGGCTTCAGCCTGGTCAGGTAAGTCCTGGAGGGGGGGGACCCCTTTATTGGGGGGGTCCCCACTCCCCCAGGGCCCCTGGCCAGGCTGACTGGTCGGTAGGGAGAATGTTTTGGCCGCGGGACCTTATATTATAAGTGTCCCCCGGCTGTGGCATTACCCTGCCGGCTGGTTGTGCCTGGGGCTGGTTCTTAAAATACGGGGGACCCCTAGTCATTTTGTCCCCCGTATTTTGGGAACCAGCCCCGGACCTGGAGCCTGGGGCTGGTTGTAAAAAATCAGGGAACCCCTATTTGTCGGGTTTCCTGATTTTTTATTACCAGCCCCGGCTCTTTCAGCCTGGTGCTGGTTACGGCAGTGGGGGGGACCCCACGCCATTTTTTTTTTTTAAATTCTCCCCCCCCCCCCTATCTTTACACTGCTTAAACAGGTTTTTAAACGGGTAAGTGGGAATGTGACAAAAACAGCTTTTAAACGGTAATTTACCGTTTAAAAGCTGCAGTGGGAAAGAGTCTAATGGCTCTTACCCGTTTAAAGACCCGTTTAAAAAAAACAGGTCATTACCCGTGTAGGCAGTGGGAAAGCAGCATTAGTATGCCACAGTGCACATGGGTGACTGCACATACACTGTCATTACTTTCCATTTTCTCTTTTATCATTATGCTGATGGAAAGACTACCTACCTTACCACCTGTTGAACTGAAGAATCACCTCATTTTATTTTCTATTAACTCAACTACAGCTGCTTGTCCAGTGCTGTCCTGCCCTCAGGAAGCATTTTTCCAGTGGCTGGTGCACCTTCTTCTCTGGTTATGCACTGCCATTGACAGGGAGACTTATGATACCTTCTAAAACGTACAGATGTAGCTGTAACAACCAACCAGGTTCTAGTTATCAACTAGCTAGGACATTTTATAGAAGAATAGCTAGAATCAAATTGGTTGTTATGTGAAACACATGTTTTCTTTAGAAGGTTTGATTCATCTCCCCCTTAGTCAGTTAACATAATAACGAGAAGATGGAGTGACAGGAACAAGCAGAGTGATTTGAGATATGAGAACAAAGAATAATTTTAATGGTTTGAGCCAAAGGTGACAGTCGCTGTGAGTGATCTCACAGTGGGTGCCCTGGATAGCTGCACTGTCAGATAACATGTCAGTTGATCTTGTAGGCAAGACATGTCCAAACTGTGGCCTTCCACCTGTTGTGAAACTACACATCCCAGCATGCCTTGCCATAGTTTTAGCATTCCCTAATAGCAAAACTGTGGCAAGGCATGGTGGGGCTTGTAGTTTCACAGCTGGAGAGCCATAGGCATTTTATCTGACGGTGTATGGACAGTATTACAGTAGTAATATACAAAGCATCTATAATGCCCCATAAGGATAATATATAAACACTATTTGCTTGTGTTAATAGTTTACTTCTATATTTTTAAATATAAAGATTTGGCCTGGGGTGCCTTGAGTGAAAAAAGTTTGAACCACTGCACTAATTAATAGTATTTAAAACATTTGGAGTAAAGAACCAGGTACTTGTTTCCTAGCACGGCCACAATAGCAGGCATCGGGTGTCATTTTTAGTGGTCTGCGACCGACGCGATGCCCCCGATTTTCCCATTGAAATGCATTATAAAAAGTCAAAATCGCGTCGGTTGCGTCGTATGCGGCTAAAAAAGGCTTAAATGGTCCAGACGCGATGCCCCCGATTTCCCCATAGGGAACAATGTTAAATGCCTCAATTTAGCCGCGATGCCCCCGATTTCCCATAGGAATCAATGTTAAATGGCTCAATTTACCCAAATTATCATAGGGAACAATGGTAAATGGGCCAGAAACCCCCAAAAACACCCCTGAACAGTGAAATGTCCCCACAAAAGTAGTTGACGCCACGATCAACGCGAACCCGAAGCGTGGCGAGCGGCGGCGGTACGCGTCCTCCGACCTTTTCATACCCCCACTATCCACGTCAGCGTGGAGTTGAGAATAGAATAGTGTGGCGAGCCCTGCGAGGGGACGCGGATACCTTCACAGTTAAACGCGTCCCTTCGCGGGCTTCACAGGTATCCGCGGCCCCTCGCGGGGCTCGCTGCGCTCGCCACGCTTCGGGCTCGGTGGCTCGCTGCGCTCGCCACACTATTCTATTCTCAACTCCACGCCGACGTGGATAGTGGGGGTATGAAAAGGTCGGAGGACGCGTACCGCCGCCCCTTGCGGGCTCGCTGCGCTCGCCACGCTTCGGGTTCGCGTTGATCGTGGGGTGGCGTCAACTACTTTTGGGGGGACATTTCACTGTTCAGGGGTGTTTTTTTGGGTTTTCTGGCCCATTTACCATTGTTCCCTATGATAATTTGGGTAAATTGAGCCATTTAACATTGATTCCTATGGAAAATCGGGGGCATCGCGGCTAAATTGAGGCATTTAACATTGTTCCCTATGGGGAAATCGCGATGCCCCCGATTTTTCCTCACGATGCCCACGATCATGATCGTTGTGGCCGTGCTAGGAAACAAGTACCAAGAACCATTCTCTATATACGGTTCTGGGACAATAGGGTACTCCACATGCTAAGATGGAAACAAAATATGAGTAATGCTATATTACGTTATTTATTTTTCTTCCCTTTTTTGCAATCCTCCCTTCTTTTTGTTACTCTCTGTAGATTTTATCCACCCACTTCTGGAATCTTTAGTTCAAAGCTAAAGTTGGCATCTAGAAATTCATAGAACTGCTATTGTGCATCTCATGCTGCTTTCACATTGCAAGCCTGCTTTCAACCCATTTTAGTAAACGTTTAAAAAAGCAGGTCTAAAGCCAGTTAAACCCCTTTCACAATGCATCTTCTAAACGGTAAATTACCATTTCAATAATGTTTTGGGTCTGTTAACATTGAACCCGTTTTCACACCCCCGGGTGATCACCTCCGCCAGGGGCTCCAATTTGAGCCTGCGTCTCTGGGCAAGAAATAGCCCGCGATCCACGGAAGCCGGCTCCGGAGCTTACCTGCTTCGGGAGTCGTCTGGACCTGCAGTGTGGAGCTTGAGTGCAGCAGAGTCCGAGCAGCGTGGGGGGGGGGGGGGGGCAGGAAGTCCCTGCGCCAGATGGGCAGACAGTAGTGTGGTTCCTGCGGAGGATGGGAACTAGTTCCTAGTTCCTATCCTCCGCAGGGACCCCTCCGCTATCTGCACATATGGCGCAGGGACCCCCTGGTTCCTGTCCTTCGCAGGGATGTAGAGTGTAATCAGGCAGGGGGACAGCCTATCACCTGCCTGATTACAGTCATGTGGTCAGAATACCGTTTCAGAGTCGTTCACACTACACTCTGGATCAGCTCTGAAATGGGTAGGACCCTGCTTTGAACCCGTTTTGAATTACCGGTATTCTAAAACCGGTAAATTCAGAATGGACCCTTCACATAACTGTTAGAACCATTTTTACGCCCTTAAAAATCGGCAATATACCGGGTTTTAGCTGTAATATGAAAGGGTTACAAGATGTATGGAATGAACTTAAAAGTATTTATTTTCTGGGCATTCAAAATTCTAATTATATTTTGCTGGCATGTATAATGTTGCTAAATAATTCACATTGTATAGTTCACTTAGGTTGAATTTTATTAAAATGTATTTACCAATATTTCTAAAGTGTTCAGATCAGCACTAAAAGCACAACACCCCAGTTCACTTTTACCAACAACCATGAAAGAAAATAATGGAATTGATTGCTATGGCTTGAATGTAGATTTTCCACTTTTGTGTCTGTTGGTGCTATTTGTGCTGCCACTAGTTCTATGTATGCACAGCACTTATTGGTCATACTGATAGCATTCACAATCATTTGTAAATGTTGGCTCCATTAGGTCTCACACCAACACCTATATTAAACAAACCTTATATAACCAACTTGTTTTGCACAGGGCGATTTGGAAACCAAGCAGATCATTTCCTTGGGTCTTTAGCATTTGCCAAGATGATAAATCGGACTCTCGTGGTACCCCCGTGGATCGTTTATAACCATCATCGTCCTCCGTACTCAAATGTGAGCACCAGTATTTGCCTGCACTTGTTTCGCTATCCAGTCTGAGAAAGGAATTGTGTAACTACCAAGCATTTTATTCATTTTCTTTTCCACAGCTTCTTTATACCTTTTGATGTTGGAATCTTATTTTATAGCTCCATTAAAAAGAACACATTTATACCTATGACATAAGCACCCTTGAAACAATTGTCCAACCTTGGCAGGTACTTCATAAAACTGTTCCTTTTGACGATAGGTTTAAAGTGTTCAAGCTCCTACTACTGTATTGTGCACATTATATTATAAAAGCCTAGTGCTGCTCCTCACCTCAATGGTGCAGTGATGGCAGCCATAGGATGCAGGTAAGACAATCTAGGCCATTTTTTTTCAATCCCGGGATTCAGCATTTGAAGTCCCGGGATACCGAGGATTGGCCTCCAGACGCCATGCCGCTCTGGGAACTACTGTTTAGTAGTCCTTAAACCGGTGGGCAGACAGGGTTGAAGGAACGAGCAGGTGTTTGGCTGCGCAGCATAACCTCTAATGTCATGCCGCACAACCTGGTTGCTTGGCAGCATCTTGGGCAAGAGCTGCTGGTGCTCAGTGCTGCAAGGCAGAAACAAGTAATTGCACATGTGCAAACGGATCCCGAAATTCTGTCTCCCAGCTGCTCCATTCTACTGTATCCTTTACACACAAGCGGTATATGACAGTGATTCTTATAGCCTACAGTATATTGTTTTAAAACTATTGGCTGATAATGTTTCTGCCTTGCAGTAGCCACACACCTTTTCCCCATCATGATCTACAATTGTTATTTCACTCCCAGTTGCTCATTTCCACAAAGCACCTTGTGTCATTACTGTATATTGCATGCTATTTATTTTGAACATGACCACCTAAATGCACAGTGCTCTGTATTTAGGGTATATTCAATGCCACCTGGTGAGCTGTAATGGCTATTAGTGCTGATTGCTCGCCGACACAGCTAACGGGTCAGTATTCAACGGTGTGTGCCACCACCAAAACGGGGAGAATGGCTTGTTTTCTGCGATCCTCACAGAAAACAAGCCACCCTCACCACAGACACCCCCTTGCCGGCAGCATTGAATACCGCCCTTTGTATATGTGATGCATATTTTCCCCAATTCTATTGCATGAATGCACGTTTATTTATTTTTCATACATGTGATCTGTTCTTTTGTCCTTTGTACAGGTCCATGTATCTTTTAAAGAATATTTTCAGCTAGCGCCTTTGGCCAAGTATCACCGAGTAATTAGTATGGAAGAGTTCATGGAGAACTTTGCTCCTACGTACTGGCCCATCAGTAAGCGTGTGGCATATTGTTTCACAGCGGCTGCCCAGAGAAGCACTGATAGGAAGACCTGCCCCATGAAGGTAGACTGGACTAGTTGTTTATCGTTTAATATGTGATTGGTCCTTTAATAATCCTGTGAGTAATAGAAGTTCAAAGTGCTTGAGGTTCCTGCATGATGATGATCTGTATAGGTGGGATTGTGGGCTAAGATTAGGCTGAGGTTTGCCTGTTAAAAGCCTACTATGTTGCACCACTAAAGGTGCCCATACACGTTACAATTATTGCATACAATATTGTATACAATATCGCATCTCATTGATTTTCGGTTTTGCGATGAGATCTAGTACAAAAAGTATGTGCTGCACATACTTTTTGTACTAGATCTCATCTCATCGCAAAACCGAGATGCGATGAGATGCGATATTGTATGCAATAATTGTAACGTGTATGGGCACCTTAAGTGTAGGGCTGGTAATGTGTGCACTGATAATGATGACGGCATTGAACCCAAACGTGTGTCCGTTTACTCTTATGCCCAATGGTGCTAGGTGTCTCGTGCTTCAGTGAGGTCACACACGTATATTGCATTGCTGTGCTGCATTCTCGCCAATATTGTTTCAAAGCATCAAATAGCTTCTCCCATTCTGGGTAATGGACCGGTATCTTTTAAGGATATAAATTATACTTCCTTCTTTTTTTTTTTTTTTTCTTAGGATGGAAACCCATTTGGTCCATTCTGGGACCATTTTCATGTGGATTTCATTCACTCTGAGCTTTTTGACGGCATTAACTTCAGTGCCTATTACAAAGACATTTGGATAAGCAGGTGAGCAATGCACAATATTCACCAAATAGGGTGGCGGACAGGGTCCCGACAGTCGGGATCCTGACGGCCGTCTGCTATTTTCCCTCATGGGGGTCCACGACCCCCATAGAGGGAGAATAGAATAGGTGGCTCGCGTAGCGAGCCACCGTGCCCGCAGTGTGGCGAGCACAGCCAGCCCGCAAGGGGCTTTTTTGCACTCGCCATGCTGTCTGTGCCTGGCCAGTCGGGATCCCAACGTCAGGCTAATGACTGTCGGGATCCCGACTGTCGGACCCCTATACCACACCCCACCAAATAAAAGGATAACATATTGCACTTTACCTTGATTCACACCTGAAATCTAGTTCACTTCAAGTAAGTATCTAAATAAGGTACTCAATAATACCCCTCTCAGACAGAAAAGTATGTCATTTTGCCGGGAGCAGTCTGACCCCCCTTCACACAGAAGAACAAATTACCGGTTTGAAAATTTCTACCCGGTAATTTGCTGAATGACACGGGTATTTCTTCTGTGTGAAAGGGTCAACCCGGGTCATAAATCCCTGGTCAATTCCAGGGTCGGAGACACAGGATTTACGACACGGGTGTGCCCTTTCACACAGAAAAAGGACCCGTGTTAATCACAAAATTACCGGGTAGAACTGCTTCACCCGGTAATTTTGTTTACTGTCTGAAAGGGGTATTAGTCACCTGTGCCTTAGCATGGATATCTTTCAAAACCTGGACTGGGGATGTGCCTTGAGCACCATCTTTGAGAACCACTGTATTACAGTATTTGTCCCTTTAAGTAATTGCATTATAAATGTTAATGGTATTGCCATTATTATTATCTTTTAATTATGGATTAAATGCTTTTCATATATGCTTGTATAGAAACAGCAGCAACTGTGGTTTCTTTTTCAACAAAGGTTTATGACTTACAAATGTATATAATTAAATACTAGTTAAAAGCCAGTCATCAAAATGATGGACACAGGACCTGAATATGGCTGGGAGCCGGGGCTCTGTTATGCTGATTAGGTGTGTGTGTGTGTGTACGTGTGTGACCATAGAGGTGAGGAGCAGCCTCTGGTGGCGTGCGATTGTATATAAATCACATGAGTCTGTTATCCTCTTCCTCTTCATCTGCAGCCCCAGCACCTGCCCCTTCTCCTCCCATTCACCTCACTGCTCTCCCTAGACAGATTCTCACCCCATAGTGCGAAGCTGATTAACATTTCCCCCCTGCCGTTAAGTGGCTACACGTAATGTGGCTTGTAGCAACGGCTGCACTATATGGAGGGATATGGGGGTGCAGTGTGTGTGTGTGTGTGTGTGTATATAGGGGCAGTGTATGGAGAGGATGCAGTAGGGGCGTGTGTGTTCCAAATGGAGCTCCAGTGGCTGTTTGTGGCACCACAGAGGTCAGGAGCTGTGTAATAATTATTTCTTTATTATGAGCCAGTTAAACAACCAGTATATTTTTGGCATGTAGGAGGCTACAGAAGATTCTGGTGTTACTTCTGTCATTTACATGACAGCTGAGACACATTTATGTTCTCTATCTTCTAACCCTTTTAACCTGTACACATGGAATTATTGTCCATTACAATAGCCCAAGGCTTGCAAGGAAAAGAATGATGTACCAATAAACTCTTGCAGTCATAGTAGTCCTTTGTTTTCTGTTCTTTTGTTAGATATCCCCCCTCGGAGCACCCAGTACTTGCACTCCCAGGGGCACCTGCCCAATTTCCAGTGTTAGAAGAGCACTGTGGCTTGCAGAAGTATATGGTGTGGTCTGAAAAGATAGCTCAAGAGGGAGAGAAGAAAATTAGATCACTGCTTGTCAGACCCTATGTGGGCATTCATCTGAGGATCGGCTCTGACTGGGTAAGGATTTCTGTCATATTAACCCTTTCATTAGGGTTGCTTTACCACTCATTTACCACTCATCTGTTCTTCTAATCATCTATTGAAGGGCCTAAAACACAAATCTGTTAAATACATGTCCCTTTTTTCACTTTCTCCGAACGAACAGGCATCATCCAATGGGGGGACACTGTAAATGTCTGTGTATGCTTACACATGTTTTGTGATGCTAGTTAACCTTTCAC
Source organism: Crinia signifera (assembly GCF_055691185.1). NCBI lineage: Eukaryota > Metazoa > Chordata > Amphibia > Anura > Myobatrachidae > Crinia > Crinia signifera. The sequence continues at coordinate 102,323,767 of NC_139222.1, read as the reverse complement.
AGCGCCATATAATTTTTATTTTTTTCTTGGTGACTAATGTATAGAAGACCTTTTTTTGTGGTGATATACGAAACACGCCCTTTCCTGCTGATACTTGTACAATGAGGCACTTTAGAGATGATTAGTATAGGAAATGAAGGTAAAGAGCCATTTTGGGTGTAGTGAGATTTTTTTCTTAACCCTTTTGAGTGCCAAGTGAATTTGTCAAAAAAGGTGTGGGATGGTGGGCAAAGACGTTAGAATTCCAAAAGGAACAAAAAAAACCTCCTGCTAGCAATTTCAGCAGCTGCAAGAAAAAGTGTATTGCATATGTGGATAGACAAGTCTGCCCCCACATTGAGTATGTTCAAGGAGAAACTATTGCACTTATTCCAAATGGAATGGGCTACAATGTAAAAAAAACTTTGAAATGTGGGAATGCTTTATTGAAATACAGCCTATAACAATTAAGACCCAACTAAAATGTTTTAAAAATACACAATAGTATGAAACGAAAACACTATTACAAGATAACCCTATAAAGGTATAGGAAATTGGAGAAATAACCCTTAGGAGACCGGACCACACACACAGATATAGCTAAGATGATGTACTGAAGGATAATGATATGATTTTAATTACATACTAATTGTACAAATTGGAAATTGATGTAAATCGAATGCTTCAAAATGGAATAAAGATAGACAAAAAAAAAGGTGTGAAAATTGCCAAGCAAAATATTTTTATTCACCCCTAGGCTAAATGTTTCTTATTGAGAAATTCAGAAAAAATACTACATTTAGTACATCATGTTTATATATTACAATTATGTGGTGAGGAACAGGATTTGCTTCTGTTCGTCCACATATGTTATGATTGGCAGCCACCAGCACTGGCATTGCCCATAAATAATATGAATTGATCCTGGCGACCAACCTAAGGCACTCCTGCAAGTGTCCTGAGGCACCCCAGGGTGCCTAGGCCCACCGTTTGGGACCCACTGGACTAGGCAGTATTATAGATCCCTATAGGTCGAAGCTGTTTGATGTGCCCTTATAAAATGTTTGCTCAGCTTGCTGTTTCCTGTTCCCCACATTGTTTGGTTTTGAGTTCTAAGTTAATGCCCGGTACACACCAGGACGACCCGCTCACTATGCACATCATGAGCGGCTCGTCAGTGTCTTGTCCGACGCGCTCACGATGTGCATCGTGAGCGGCTTCCGGTCCGATCGCGACCCACACCCGGGTGCAAGGTCGTTTTCAGATCTTACCTGCTGCAGATAGGATCTAAATAACGACCGACCGACCCGGGGAGCCGCGCATCCGAATCGGAACAGGGCAGAAAAGGGCCCAATCAACATCCAATCAGTCGGAATTGGATCTAGATTGATGGGATCAGACCCTTGTCGTCCTGGTGTGTACCCTGCATAAGATGACAAAATCATATACCTGTATAATTTACTGGAGGTTACCAGAAATGAACAAGTATCATAAAAGTAAAATTAGTTTTGTGTTTCCCACTGCAGGTAAATGCATGTAAAATGCTGAAGGATGGCACAGCTGGACCTCACTTCATGGCCTCTCCACAATGTGTCGGGTATGACCGACAGAAAGCACGCCCACTCACTATGGAGATGTGTCTGCCAGACCTCAGCCAGATTAAATATGCACTGGCACATTGGGTGAAGAAGACCAAGTCCCGAGCTGTATATATAGCTACGGACTCCACCTCTTACACAGCTGAATTACAGAGATTCTTGGGTGAAAGGGTGAGTTATGCCCATCTACTAGCCATATATACCAACTCTGGGGATTCTTTGGGTATCCCCAGTATTTGTGCTGTGGGTATTATGTTTTTTTAATGGACAATGCCTTATGTATTCCATGTAGTATTGAATTTCACCCATGTTTGCAATACATCAATGTATGGTGAGGCAATGGTGCCTCATATTGTATTTATATTTATTAGATGGGATTAACTTCACCGAAGGAAATATTGTTCTAGGTTGATTGCAATTATAACTGTTCTTTAAGGGGGTGTCCGTCTAGACTTTAGTTCATTCTAGTGTACATGTTGTCCTGTCATTTTCACCAAACACGTAACTTTTATCTGCCTATGAGTTGACTAATACCTTTTAAGCCAAAGTACTGGATATGGCTCGGTATTTGGAAAATAAATCCTAAACCAGGTCAGAACCAGGACATACCCCTTTTATTCCGAGGTTGGAGTTGTTAACATTGCCTTGGAACTCTTCTGCTGGCACTTGGAGATGATGTCGCCTCCAAGTGCTGGGAATCTGGATCTTGCCAAACTGTAAACATAATTTGCGTTTGCTAATCCAAGTTACCCACCCTGCAAAAAATGGTCCCTGGAATCCAACCTGGGTATCTAGCAGGATTTAACATGGCAGCTACCCCTGGGTTAGCTGCCATGTTAAATCCTGCTAGATACCCAGGTTGGATTCCAGGGACCTTTTTTACACTGAAGGGCTACCTAGGTTATATGGAGCACTGTAAAAGGGGTATAAGCCTGGAAGTAAGGACCTTGCTGAAACCCAGGAAAGTAAACCAATGTATTTTAGTAAATGTTAAAGTAGGGTACTTAAAAATAAAATTAAAAAAAGGTTAAAATTATTTGTTTTTTGTATATATTTTTTTTTTTTTTTAGGTTAAAGTCGTGAGTCTAGAGCCAGAAGTGGCCCAAATAGATCTGTACATTCTTGGCCAGTCTGACCATTTTATTGGGAACTGCGTTTCGTCATTTACAGCCTTTGTGAAAAGGGACCGTGATATACAAGGGAAGCCTTCATCTTTCTTTGGCATGGATTCACTGGCTAGGAAGCAAGATGAGCTCTGAGGGAGCAATAACTGACCATAGTAATACAATCTGAACCAACTCACAAAATCCTCTAAAAGTCCAGTCTAAGAAGCTGGTTCTGATGAATGTTCTGTTACCAGACAGTATCCCTATTACTGGGATGGCACTTAAGGTGCGTACACACTGCTGCAATTAGTCATGAAATCGCTGGCAAAATGGTCGCTCAGTGACCATATTGCCAGTGATTTCATGTGCAGCCAGCGATAAATGGCTGGGAGCGCGCTCCCGCGGCCAGCGCTTCATGGTCGCTGGTCGCAGGAGCTTGCTCCTCAGATTCTGCACAAAATTGCAGGTCGCTGGTGCACAAAGCACTGTGCACCAGCGACAAGCGACACCTACTATGTCCAGCGCCGGCCGGGACCTGTGGACCCGCCCACACGCCCTGTCACAGTGTGACACGCCGGCCGGGACCCGCCCACCCTCCCTGTCAGAGTGACACGCTATCCGGGACCCGCCCACCCTCCCTGTCACAGCGTGACATACACGGCCTCCCCCTGCTTCCTCCTCCGTCCCTGCCCGCGCATACAGCACAGAAGCTGCTGCGCAAAACTCCCCCCCACTGTGCCAGCACCAACACCTCCATCGCGCCCCACAGCCGCACTAGTCAGTGCATAGGCTGTCTTTAGAGGGCATTGGTGTTGGGCAGCATGATTATGTTCATGCTGCCCATCGATGGTGATTTGCACCATCGGTGGGCAGCATGAGCATTACCATGCTGCCCCACACCAATAGTATGTGACATGAAAAAAAATGAAGGGGGCATTGGTGTCGGGCAGCATGATTATGTTCATGCTGCCCATCGATGGTGATTTGCACCATCGGTGGGCAGCATGAGCATTACCATGCTGCCCCACACCAATAGTATGTGACATGAAAAAAAATGAAGGGGGCATTGGTGTCGGGCAGCATGATTATGTTCATGCTGCCCATCGATGGTGATTTGCACCATCGGTGGGCAGCATGAGCATTACCATGCTGCCCCACACCAATAGTATGTGACATGAAAAAAAATGAAGGGGGCATTGGTGTCGGGCAGCATGATTATGTTCATGCTGCCCATCGATGGTGATTTGCACCATCGGTGGGCAGCATGAGCATTACCATGCTGCCCCACACCAATAGTATGTGACATGAAAAAAAATGAAGGGGGCATTGGTGTCGGGCAGCATGATTATGTTCATGCTGCCCATCGATGGTGATTTGCACCATCGGTGGGCAGCATGAGCATTACCATGCTGCCCCACACCAATAGTATGTGACATGAAAAAAAATGAAGGGGGCATTGGTGTCGGGCAGCATGATTATGTTCATGCTGCCCATCGATGGTGATTTGCACCATCGGTGGGCAGCATGAGCATTACCATGCTGCCCCACACCAATAGTATGTGACATGAAAAAAAATGAAGGGGGCATTGGTGTCGGGCAGCATGATTATGTTCATGCTGCCCATCGATGGTGATTTGCACCATCGGTGGGCAGCATGAGCATTACCATGCTGCCCCACACCAATAGTATGTGACATGAAAAAAAATGAAGGGGGCATTGGTGTCGGGCAGCATGATTATGTTCATGCTGCCCATCGATGGTGATTTGCACCATCGGTGGGCAGCATGAGCATTACCATGCTGCCCCACACCAATAGTATGTGGGCTCAATATAAATGAAGGGGGCATTGGTGTCGGGGTGGCAGGGGCCGCACGGCCGTCTTGTGCCCCCACACCCCTGGCAGGAGTGGGGCACTAGCGGCTGCTGCCGCTAGATTATCCTGCCCCTACAAAGATGACCCCTGCTACATCTGTATATACACCATATACACTTTTATTCCCTTCCAGAAGGACTTCCCACAACCCATGTCAATCATAAATGAATTTAAATAGAGGGTAAAAAAAATCTAGTCAAAATTGCTAGCAATTTTCAGGGAAAATTGCTGGTCCCTCTGAAAAACTGGAAACTGAGCAATATATTGCTGAGAAATATATTGCGGAGATATATTGCAAGTACACTGAGCAATATATTACTCAGCAATATATTGCAAGCAATATATTGCTAGCAATATATCTCCCCCGTGTGTACACAGCATTACTCAACAGGAGGACATGAAATAATGAATGTCTAATTGCACATACTAAAGTAGCTGTTCTTAAAACGTTAACAATTTTTTGTACAAATTTCTGTAATAAAATTTTTCAAAATCTGAATGGATTTTTTTTCTTTTTTGGAAGAGAAATTACTATAAAAGTTCAAATATATATTCTATAACACAAATGTCAGATTTCTGCGTGGTTGTCCATAGTATTGTTGTTAAAAAAGCAAAAGCAGAAATTCGGCCTCAAAGCTTATATTGTGAATTTTACCCTGAATTTGTGTTTTTTACATTAAAACATGTTTGCAAGAAAATGGAATGCCTAAACAAATAAAGGTATCTAAAATAATTGAAGGGCTAAATACAGTATGGTGGGAATCATTGCAAGCTTGTATAGTTCTAAAGCCCCTCTGCTGATTTAACTACCAAAAGTTTACCCTCATTTAGATGGTTACGTTGTTATGTCTCTGCTTTTCTGGTTGTTACATCCCGCTGAAAGGGGCATCTGTATGCAAATGAGAAGGAGGCGTCTAGGCAATGTAAAAACATGGAGTTCGGTGGGTAAGCGAAACCTACCAATACCAATTTTTTTTTTTTTGTGGGGGGGGTATGCATCATTAATTCATTCATGTTCCGTGTCAGTCCCCACCACAGCTGTTGCAAGTCTACCACATGGATCTTTCAGCCTTACTATATATGTCCTTCCTTGTATTACTTTGGTGTCCACATGTTCTCTATGTGGTGCTATAATTGATTCCTCCTCACACTAGCTTTAAATAAGGACTGAAATATGTATATATATATTTTTTACTTTTGTAAAGTTTCCATGTCAAGGTTTAGTTTACAGTTGCTTATATACATTTTCACTAAACAGGTTGTTTACATTGAGATAGCCCATTATTAGTGATGGTGTAGTGATACACTTGTGGCTAGTTCAACCATATGCAATGGCAAAAGGAGAGCAATTGCGCAGAGATCTTTGAACAGTAAGGCCCGGGCACACATTACAATGACCTGGATAGTTGTAAAGATACATTGATCTCCTTGATCTGTTTTGTGTGTACCCACCATCATAATGTATTGACCTGAGATAAGTGCTTAAGTAAGCTGTAAGCTGCCAATGTTGGAAAAGGGATGGCATATTTTCTATTCAAATATAGGTCTCCCCTCCAAATCAAATAACCGAGGGAGACGTAAGTAAAGAAGTTAATTTATTCATGGCTTTAACTTGCTGTGAGGTAAGTGCTGAATATGATCTTGTTTTGAAGCTCCCCTGCTCAGTAAGATAAAACTAGTAGGCTCACTGTAAAATAATAGCTACTTTTTTTTTATTCCACCATTGTGCTGTTGTGTGGAGTTTGTATGTACTCTATTTTATTACATGTCTTTCCTTCCACAATCCAGAAACGTACTGTTTGGATAACTGGCTCCAGACAGAGATTAGCCCCAATGGAGAAAGGAATGTAGAAGCTCTAATAGGGAAGATATTAATGTGAATGACTTAATGTTCTCTAAAGCGCAATGTATGTACCGTATATAAAAAAATATATATACTTGGGTATAGTACAGTACAACACTAAATGGTTATATATATTTTTAAAGTTGTGGGGATTAATTCCTATTTCGGGATGTAGTCAGGTTGTTGACCAACTTTAGTTTCATATGGATTTTCTGTCTATGATTTAGTCAGTTTATTGATAAAAAAAAACGTCTTAAAGGTGTGTACACACACACCTCAATTTGCTCTAGATTCAATGTCCGTTTCGATTTTCCATTAGATCTTCCCATTCAATTTGGCATTAGATATGTACTTTTGCATCAGATATCGATTTTGATATTGAATTCTATTTACATTCATGGTACATTGTACACAGTCGATTTACTGGATCGAATTCGAAATTTCCTTGGCTGCACAGTCTATTTTTCTTTTCGATTTTGAGAAAACGAGAGCGCGCATCGAATCAAATGCAGATCGAAAGTGTCCTAAAAACCATTCAATGTGGATTCAATTTTCTTCCATAAGCAAAATCTAATCAAAACAGGGAAAAATCGAAGCATGTGTACACAGCTAAAGAGGTGGAGAAGAGATGTCCATCTCCTGCCAGGGATGTATGGTAGTACTATTCTGTGAGTGCCGGAGGAGGGAACCTGTACCGTGTATTTATACACTACATTGTGGAATATAACAATGTTGGCAGTCAATTTCCTAAGTATACATGGTTAAAATTGTGACACCCATGTCAACACCAGCAAAATGTTGACACATGAACTATTTACAGTCAAAATGTTAAAATGTAGGGTAGAAAATAAGATGAGCATTCAAATCTTGTATTAACATCAATGTGTCAGCATAATGACTGTCGACATTGGCATTGTTGACAAATCACTTAAGGCCCCATATATTTAAATCAAAGGTCATTAAGGAGACCATTCCTTTTTTTGAGGGGCAGCCATAATTAATGCTCCTTCATTAAATGATTGAGTTTAGTACTAGTTGAGCTGTGCAAAGTGACTAGTCTAGTCTAAATGGGCATGATGCAAAAAGTGCCATCGGGCTGCCAAAAAAAGGAATTTTTGCTCAATTGTGCTCACCACCTCTGTTGGCTTTTAGCAGAAATGTGGACACCAGTGGCATGTGTGCCAATTGAGACAACAATTGAATTGATCCATTGGGTTCCCATTAACACTGTGGCCTAAAAACCCCAAATGAATCATGCCGCACCTGCCTGTGCAAGGTCTAATGGTGTGTACACACAGGGCGATATGATTGCTGGTGATATATTGCTAGCAATATATCGCCAGCAATCCTATTGCTCAGTGTCTCCTTTTCATCAGCGATGAAAAGGAGACCTGAAGGCAGGAGGGAGGGAGCAGTGGCACGGAGCGGGGGGAGCAGCAGCCGCTGTCACTTGGAACGGAGGAGGGAAGGAGCAGTGTCACAGGGCGGGGGAGAGCAGCAGCAGCAGACGCTGCTGCTGTCACTTGGAAGGGAGGGAGCAGCATCACGGGGCGGGGGGAGCAGCAAGGGAATCCTTCTGCCGCTGTCCTCCGTGGGGCTGACCTCCTGGTCAGCGCCGGTAAAAGCCACTGGTCGCAGGAGCAAGCTCCTGCGTCCAGTGACCATTAAGGAGTACACACGGGAGAGCGCACTCCAAATCACTGGCAATATGGTCGCTCAGCGACCATATTCCCAGCAATTTCAGCCAATATCGCCCCCGTGTGTACACACCTTTACTGTTGAATAATACTACAGTTCCACAACTATCAATACATGGAAAACTGACACCCAAAATACAGACTTCATATCAGTAACAACATATTTGCCTACTTTTGAAAATTAGTTTCAGGGAGATAATAGTTGGTAATAGAATTTTGAAAAGCGCCCCATTGAGGAGGCGTGTTATGCTCCACCAAAAAGGGCGTGTCTAGTTCCATATATGGAGAGATTGTGAACGTGGCACCTAGAAGTGTGGGTGTGTAATATTAAATTCCTTATATCCAAATGTAGATGAGCCCCAAAGCAGTTAGTAAGAGCTACTAGGTAAAGTGCTGGGAAATGGTGCTGATGATTCAATGTAAATGTATCTATCTCTCATTCCTTTTCCCCCCTAAAATGTAACAGTGTAATGTGGACTAGGTGAAATGAGGGATTGCTAGACTAATGAGGGAGAGAGGGAGATTGCTGCTCTTTCAGGGAGTCTCCTGCAGAATGTAGGAGGGTAGGCAACTATGAGTAACATTCTCTTTTGCTCTGCAATTAAATTATTTATAAAATGAGTTGTATGGAAGAAATGTATTACATTATGAGCTGCGAGGTGGCTTTCTAGCACTGATCTGCTACATGTACAAAATATTTGCTAAACCAAAGATACAGTGTAGAAGCTGGGCGGGGCCGGGCTGGGCTGCAGTTGCTAAGGAAGTACCAGCCTGGGCATGTTGATCGTTGCTAAGGAAGTGAGCGCGTCGTACCCAGGCCTGTTGCTAAGGAAGTAAGAGCCGGCGGTCAGTCAGCATCCGGCGCAGAGACAGACCGACAGACTGACCGACAGCAGCGGAGACATGGCAGGTGAGGTGCCGCTCCCATAAGCACGGGGTGGGCTGCTTGTTATACACCAGGGCGGTGGCGCTGCGGTGGGGCCTGTTTGACCTACGAAGTCTTCATATAGAGATCAGGGCACAGTCCTGAGGAGACAGCATGTGATCAATACATTGTATTGCCATCCCTCCTAGCAGTGTCTGAGCTAGCTGTCTACCCCAGGCATACATGATGCAGGTGATTGAGCTGCAATGCAGTTAGGCAGATAATCATGTCTGCATTTTATTGCTGAGCCCATGAGCAGCGTGTCTGCTGTGATGCCGGGCGAAACCATGATTTATTTATATTTTTATGTATGGGCTATTTTTATCATTTATAGCTGCCACCTGCACCATGTTACGTAGTGACCATATTCTGCAAATGGTTTATCCACCTCAGCCACCTCGTGTTGTGTGATCATATTCTGCTGCTTATTATCCATCCTGAGCCTTTTTTTTTTTTTTTTTACTAATCTGAGCTATGCCATACGATGATCACATTCTGCTCCAGCTCATCCTTTACACGTCATTGTATCAGATTACACCCATTCCACAACACTATCATATTGGGCTCTCACTCATTCAAAGCTAGATGATCCTAATCTGCTTTTCCCATCCCGAGCCATGCCACAGTGTGGTTATAGAGCGCTTGCTTTACCCAGCTTGAGCCATGTACCATCATATTCTAGACAAAATTTCCACATCATGACATCTTTTCTACTATTGACCAATGCTGATCCTTTCCATTAGACAGTGGGATAATATTCTTCTCCTGGTTTACGCATGTCAGAACGATGATGTATTGATCCTGCAGTAGCAAATTAAAATTCTCTGGATCGCAAAATCGCTTCATCACTTGGAGTGATATCTATGTCAATTAATTACGCCCTGGGGTGCTGCAGTTGGAAACGAGACAGTATAATATCATATGGTGGCCACAGGACAGTCTATCTTATGATGATAATTCATTATAGCATCACTTAATACTATCTGTGCTAACGATAGTACTTTCAGCTGCTGGGAATGTTCTGCCTAAAGAGTTCACTACAAGTTCCATGCCCATTCCTCAACAATAGCTTAAAAAACAAACCCAGCACAACTGTTTAAATTGGCAAAAGTTGAAATGTTAGATTAGGCAGAACCCTCTTGCCATATATTTGTAATAATATAAGGGTAGCGGCATACTGATATAATGATTTTGGTACTTCTTCATCTTTGCGGCCACAGTTTACGCCAGTTATGTTAGCTGCTTTCCAAATAGTATCAACTTTTCGGTACTTGTTTCCTAGCACGGCCACACCGATTTACATCGGGGTGGTCGTGTCGGAAAAATCGGGTCCATCGCATGCGATTTGGTCGCATGCGATGCGATCGACGCGACCGACCGATTTTGGACCCGATTTTTTTTTTTTTTTAATGAAATGTAAATCGGGTCCCTGGGACCCGATTTTACATTGGATTCAATGTAAAATATTCCCAACCCCTCCAAATGTCACGGCGTACACCCCACCCCACGATAGACGCCAACCCGAAGCGTGGCGAGCGCAGCGAGCCCGCGAGGGGCGGCGGTGCGCGTCCTCCGACCTTTTCATTCCCCTACTATCCACGTCGGCGTGGAGTTGAGAATAGAATAGTGTGGCGAGCCCGAAGCGTGGCGAGCGGACGCGTATACCTGTGAAGTTATACGCGTCCCCTCGCGGGGCTCGCTACGCTTCGGGCTCGGTGGCTCGCTGCGCTCGCCACACTATTCTATTCTCAACTCCACGCCGACGTGGATAGTAGGGGTATGAAAAGGTCGGAGGACGCGCACCGCCGCCCCTCGCGGGCTCGCTGCGCTCGCCACGCTTCGGGTTGGCGTCAATAGTGGGGTGGCGTTTAAAATGTGGGGGCATGACGGGGCCATATACAATGAGAAATGGCCCATATTGGCCCCTTTCCCATTGATTACTAGGTGAAGATGGACTTAATCAAGTCCATCTTATCTTGTGCCATTATAATGGCACAAGACCAACACGACCGACGCGATTTCAATGTTAAAAATATTTTAACATTGAAGCCTATGGAGAAATCGGGTCCATCGCGTCGGTCGCGTCGTGTGCCATGTTAAGGCACACGACGCGATGGACCCGATGGACGCGATTTCTCCATAGGCTTCAATGTTAAAATATTTTTAACATTGAAGCCTATGGAGAATCGGGTCCATCGCGTCGGTCGCGTCGTGTGCCTTATTAAAGGCACACGACCGACGCGATGGACCCGATTTTCCATTTGCCGGTAAAATGGACCTGATTTGAAAGAAAATCGGGTCCATCGTGGGCATCGTGTGCCTTAAAGTTAAGGCACACGACCAAGAAGATTGTGGCCGTGCTAGGAAACAAGTACCAACTTTTCTAAAGGTAATAGATGGTGGCGTGGACCAGGGTGGTGGTATGCAAAGATTCCTACATAAGTTGCGTAAGCTGTGACTGCAAAAGATGAGGAAGTACCAAGATTTTTCTTTGCTCAGCTTGTCAGTCACTACTGCACATATGCTGTATGGAGACTGATGTATTAGTTATTACCAGTTATTTATATAGCGCACACATATTCTGCAGCACTTTACAGAGAATATTTGGCCATTCACATCAGTCCCTGCCCCAGTGGAACTTAAACGCTAAGTTCCTTACCACATGAACACGCATTTACGCTAGGCTTATGATTGGCTTGTGGGAGGAAACCCCATGGGAACCCATGACCTCAGTGAGACAGTAATGCTTAGATTATCAGATTCTGTCTATAATTTCTCTATTGCATCCTAGAAAATGATGGACAGAATCTGCTTGGTTGCTATGGGCAACATCACATCTTTTCATTATTAGAAGCTTTGGTAAATGTACCCCCCAATGTTTAAATTGACTATAATTTTCACACATAATGGGGTCGGTTCGGTAAAAAATGTTCCCCTCAAATGTTTAATGCAAAAGCAAAGTGAATTGGTAAAAACTGTGAAAATTGTCAAGCAAACATTTTTATTCATCATATTGACCGGTAATGTTTACGTTTTATTTAGGAAATAGCTTTATTTTATTTTTTTACACAACATTTTTTATTTAAATAACTAATTTGAGCAATGCTGGCATTTTTAGGCGATATTTAGCATATCTCTCACAGAGATGTTGGCATTTTTAGAAGATATTTAGCGTAGCTTTCACCGATGTCTGCACTCAATACAGTTTAATGTTTATTACAGTGTTATTGCTTAACTACTGTTTGAGTGTGTTTCTCTCTAAAAAGTACTTTTGCATTTTCCATTGAAATGCAGATTTATTTTATTGTAAGTAATAAGTGGAACTAAAGGGGTCCATACATCTGTGGGGTCAATTCCCCAACCAGCCGGTACCACTGTTCTGCTGACTGGAACCACTGGGGTTCGGGGATATTTAGCACCTTAAAAAGTCCCCAATCCAAATCGGGATCAAGAAATCAGGAGTTTTACACATGTTTAATGTGCCTGATTTTCCCGGCAGGGTGGTCAGGGGATTGGGGAATTTCACAATTCACAGAGGGTGTATGTTCTCTTTAACCCCTTCATGACAGAGCCAGTTTGTGCCTTCATGACAGAGCCATTTTTTTCAAATCTGACATGTCTCACTTAAGTGGGGATAACTTTTTTTTGCTTTTACTTATCCCAGTGATTTTGAGATTGTTTTCTCGTGACACATTGTACTTCAAATTAGTGGTAAATTTGGGTCGATACAGTCTGTGTTTTTTTGTGAAAAATACCAAAATATCGTGAAAAAATGGAAAATTTAGCAATTTGCAAAATGTTAAATTTTCTGCTTGTGAGACAAATAATCATACCACTCAAAATAGTTAATAACTAACATAGACCATATGTCTACTTTATGTTTCCATCATTATTTCAACTTCCTTTTAATTTTTTTGGACACTAGGAGGCTTACAATATGAATAGCAAATTCTCAAATTTTCATGAAAATTTCAAACACTGATTTTTTTAGGGACCAGTTCAGTTCTGATGTGACTTTGAGGGACTTGTATGTGAGACACCCCCATAAATGATGCCATTTCAAAAACTGCACCCCTCACAGTATTCAAAACAGCATTTTGGAAGTTTGTTAACCCTTTAGGTGTTTCACAGGAATTAAAACAAAGTGTAGGTGAAATTTCAAAATTTCTTTTTTTTTGCAGAGTTTCAATTTTAATACATTTTTCTAACGAATACAGTAGATTTTACTAGAGAAATGTGACTAAAAATTGATTCCCCCAATTCTTTTGTTTTCAAAAATATCCTATATGTGGCCCTAGTGTGCACGTTGACCAAACCACAGGCTTCATAATAGAAGGAGCACCTACTTGATTTTGGAGCCTCCTTTTTATGAGATTTTTTTTTAGGCACCATGTAGGTTTCTAGGCACCATAAGTGCTAAAAGTTAGGAACCTCCCCCACAAGTCACCCCATTTTGCAATCTACACCCCTCAGGGAATTCATCTAGGGGTATAGTGTACATTTCAAACCCCCAGGGGTTTCACCAATTTTGGTACAACTGGGATGTGAAAATGAAAAATTACATTTTTTTACACAAACATGCAGTTCTGGCTCAAAATTTTTCATTTTCACAAGGAATGAAGGAGACGAAGCACCCCAAAATCTGTGCCCCAATTTCTCCCGAGTACGGCAATGCCTCACATGTGACCAAAAAATACCAGTTGGGTGCATGGCAGGACTCAGAAGGGAAGGAGTGATTTTTGGATTTTACAGCAAAGATTTTGGTGGAATGAATGGTGGGTACTATGTTGCATTAGCAAGACTCCCAAAGCACCAATACAGTGGAACCCCCCCACAAGTCACCCCATTTTGCAAAGTACACCCCTCAGGGAATTCATCTAGGGGTATAGTGTACATTTCAAACCCCCAGGGGTTTCATCAATTTTGATACAACTGGGATGTGAAAATGGAAAATTACATTTTTTTACACAAACATGCAGTTCTGGCTCAAAATTTTTCATTTTCACAAGGAATGAAGGAGACAAAGCACCCCAAAATCTGTGCCCCAATTTCTCCCGAGTACGGCAATGCCTCACATGTGACCAAAAAATACCAGTTGGGTGCATGGCAGGACTTAGAAGGGAAGGAGTGATTTTTGGATTTTGCAGCTCAGATTCTGGTGGAATTTTGGTGGGTGCTATGTCGCATTAGCAAGACCCCCCAAGCACCAATACAGTGGAACCCCCCCACAAGTGACCCCATTTTGCAAACTACACCCCTCAGGGAATTCATCTAGGGGTATAGTGTATATTTCAAACCCCCAGGGGTTTCACCAATTTTGGTACAACTGGGATGTGAAAATGGAAAATTACATTTTTTTACACAAACATGCAGTTCTGGCTCAAAATTTTTCATTTTCACAAGGAATGAAGGAGACAAAGCACCCCAAAATCTGTGCCCCAATTTCTCCCGAGTACGGCAATGCTTCACATGTGACCAAAAAATACCAGTTGGGTGCATGGCAGGACTTAGAAGGGAAGGAGTGATTTTTGGATTTTGCAGCTCAGATTCTGGTGGAATTTTGGTGGGTGCTATGTCGCATTAGCAAGACCCCCCAAGCACCAATACAGTGGAACCCCCCCACAAGTGACCCCATTTTGCAAACTACACCCCTCAGGGAATTCATCTAGGGGTATAGTGTACATTTCAAACCCCCAGGGGTTTCACCAATTTTGGTACAACTGGGATGTGAAAATGGAAAATTACATTTTTTTACACAAACATGCAGTTCTGGCTCAAAATTTTTCATTTTCACAAGGAATGAAGGAGACAAAGCACCCCAAAATCTGTGCCCCAATTTCTCCCGAGTACGGCAATGCCTCACATGTGACCAAAAAATACCAGTTGGGTGCATGGCAGGACTTAGAAGGGAAGGAGTGATTTTTGGATTTTGCAGCTCAGATTCTGGTGGAATTTTGGTGGGTGCTATGTCGCATTAGCAAGACCCCCCAAGCACCAATACAGTGGAACCCCCCCACAAGTGACCCCATTTTGCAAACTACACCCCTCAGGGAATTCATCTAGGGGTATAGTGTACATTTCAAACCCCCAGGGGTTTCACCAATTTTGGTACAACTGGGATGTGAAAATGGAAAATTACATTTTTTTACACAAACATGCAGTTCTGGCTCAAAATTTTTCATTTTCACAAGGAATGAAGGAGACAAAGCACCCCAAAATCTGTGCCCCAATTTCTCCCGAGTACGGCAATGCCTCACATGTGACCAAAAAATACCAGTTGGGTGCATGGCAGGACTTAGAAGGGAAGGAGTGATTTTTGGATTTTGCAGCTCAGATTCTGGTGGAATTTTGGTGGGTGCTATGTCGCATTAGCAAGACCCCCCAAGCACCAATACAGTGGAACCCCCCCACAAGTGACCCCATTTTGCAAACTACACCCCTCAGGGAATTCATCTAGGGGTATAGTGTACATTTCAAACCCCCAGGGGTTTCACCAATTTTGGTACAACTGGGATGTGAAAATGGAAAATTACATTTTTTTACACAAACATGCAGTTCTGGCTCAAAATCTTTCATTTTCACAAGGAATGAAGGAGACAAAGCACCCCAAAATCTGTGCCCCAATTTCTCCCGAGTACGGCAATGCCTCACATGTGACCAAAAAATACCAGTTGGGTGCATGGCAGGACTTAGAAGGGAAGGAGTGATTTTTGGATTTTGCAGCTCAGAT
Organism: Crinia signifera; assembly: GCF_055691185.1. Taxonomy (NCBI): domain Eukaryota; kingdom Metazoa; phylum Chordata; class Amphibia; order Anura; family Myobatrachidae; genus Crinia; species Crinia signifera. The sequence continues at coordinate 102,308,016 of NC_139222.1, read as the reverse complement.
TCTGGTGGAATTTTGGTGGGTGCTATGTCGCATTAGCAAGACCCCCCAAGCACCAATAAAGTGGAACCCCCCCACAAGTGACCCCATTTTGCAAACTACACCCCTCAGGGAATTCATCTAGGGGTATAGTGTACATTTCAAACCCCCAGGGGTTTCATCAATTTTGGTACAACTGGGCAGTGAAAATGAAAAAAATACATTTTTTTACACAAAAATGTACTTCTGGCTCAAAATTTTTCATTTTCACAAGGAATGAAGGAGACAAAGCACCCCAAAATCTGTGCCCCCATTTCTCCAGAGTACGGCAATGCCTCACATGTGACCAAAAAATACCAGTTGGGTGCATGGCAGGACTCAGAAGGGAAGGAGTGATTTTTGGATTTTGGAGCACAGATTTTGGTGGAATGAATGGTGGGTGCTATGTTGCATTACCAATACAGTGGAACCCCCCCACAAGTGACCCCATTTTGCAAACTACACCCCTCAGGGAATTCATCTAGGGGTATAGTGTACATTTCAAACCCCCAGGGGTTTCATCAATTTTGGTACAACTGGGCAGTGAAAATGAAAAAAATACATTTTTTTACACAAAAATGTACTTCTGGCTCAAAATTTTTCATTTTCACAAGGAATGAAGGAGACAAAGCACCCCAAAATCTGTGCCCCCATTTCTCCAGAGTACGTCAATGCCTCACATGTGACCAAAAAATACCAGTTGGGTGCATGGCAGGACTCAGAAGGGAAGGAGTGATTTTTGGATTTTGGAGCACAGATTTTGGTGGAATGAATGGTGGGTGCTATGTTGCATTACCAATACAGTGGAACCCCCCCACAAGTGACCCCATTTTGCAAACTACACCCCTCAGGGAATTCATCTAGGGGTATAGTGTACATTTCAAACCCCCAGGGGTTTCATCAATTTTGGTACAACTGGGCAGTGAAAATGAAAAAAATACATTTTTTTACACAAAAATGTACTTCTGGCTCAAAATTTTTCATTTTCACAAGGAATGAAGGAGACAAAGCACCCCAAAATCTGTGCCCCCATTTCTCCAGAGTACGGCAATGCCTCACATGTGACCAAAAAATACCAGTTGGGTGCATGGCAGGACTCAGAAGGGAAGGAGTGATTTTTGGATTTTGGAGCACAGATTTTGGTGGAATGAATGGTGGGTGCTATGTTGCATTACCAATACAGTGGAACCCCCCCACAAGTGACCCCATTTTGCAAACTACACCCCTCAGGGAATTCATCTAGGGGTATAGTGTACATTTCAAACCCCCAGGGGTTTCATCAATTTTGGTACAACTGGGCAGTGAAAATGAAAAAAATACATTTTTTTACACAAAAATGTACTTCTGGCTCAAAATTTTTCATTTTCACAAGGAATGAAGGAGACGAAGCACCCCAAAATCTGTGCCCCCATTTCTCCAGAGTACGGCAATGCCTCACATGTGACCAAAAATACCAGTTGGGTGCATGGCAGGACTCAGAAGGGAATGAGTGATTTTTGGATTTTGCAGCTCAGATTCTGGTGGAATGAATGGTGGGTGCTATGTGGCATTAGCAAGACCCCCGAAGCACGGTGAAATGATGAACCTAATAATCCATAGATGTGTGGTATATTTTGAAACACTCCTTTATACATAGGCCGGGTTTGTCGGGGCAAGTTTCACAGTGGAAAATAGTATCCTTTCTTATTCCCTTTTTATAGCAAACTTTGCACCTTTTTTGTGTCCTGCCCTTTCTTGCAGTGGAGGGGATTTCGTTGGGAAAATGCTGCCCTGGTACAATACGGGGGCCAGTACTAGAAGTACTGGGGCCCTCTGCCTGCTGATTCCCAAATATTAGGCTCTTTATGACTTCCTCTTGAAAGTGCATAAATGTCCCCATCTGGCCGGTAGAACGGAATAGCACGTAAGCGTTATACAGTGCCATCTGGATGATATACACGGCCAGCTTCTTGTACCAGATATTTGTTTTCCGCAGGGCACTGTACGGCTTCAGTACCTGATCTGAAAGATCCACTCCGCCCATGTACTTATTGTAATCTAGGATACAATTTGGTTTTGAGGTGTGGGTACTGGTACCTCGTACAGGGATGGAGGTGGTACTGTCTCCATGAATTGTTGTCAGTATAAGGACATCCCTCTTGTCCTTATATTTGACCAACAACATATTTTCGGTGCATATTCCCCTGCTTTCACCCCTTCTCATTACTTGGGCAATGTGCGTTTTGGGGAGGCCTCTTTGGTTCTTGCGCACAGTACCGCAAGCTGCTGTACCTCTTGAACCAAGGGCCTTAAACAGGGGGATGCTGGTGTAAAAGTTATCCACATAGAGGTGATAACCCTTATCCAGGAAGGGGTGCATTAAATCCCAGACAATTTTTCCACTAACACCTACGAGGGAGGGGGGGCATTCTGGTGGTTCAATTCTTGAATCCTTCCCTTCATATACCCTAAACTTGTGGGTGTACCCTGTGGTGCTTTCACACAGCTTATACATTTTTATGCCATACCTTGCCCTCTTACTGGGAAGGTACTGGCGGAATTTAACCCTTCCTTTAAAATGTATAAGGGACTCGTCGATACTAATACATTTATCAGGGATGTATAGCTCTGCAAATTTGGCACTGAAATGATCAATGACCGGCCTGACTTTGAATAGCCTGTCAAAGGTGGGATCATCTCTGGGTGGGCACTGTGCATTATCGGTGTAATGTATAAATTTATGGATTGCCTCAAAACGAGCCCGGGGCATGGCCATACGGTGAAATGGGGTGCTGTACAGAACATCTGTACTCCAATATTGCCTAATTTGTGGCTTTTTTACTATGCCCATGTGTAACACCAGACCCCAAAACGTCATCATCTCTACTGCATCTACAGGGGTCCACCTAGCAAATGATGACGTGGGGTTTTGAGCAATAAACTGCTGGGCATATAAATTAGTTTGGTCCACCATTAAATTTATAAAATCATCAGAGAAAAATAATTTGAAAAAGTCAATTTCTCTGAGACCTGTTGAATCAAATTGGATTCCTGGGATGGCCAAAAACTCAGGAACCTGGGGCTCAAAATTGTCTGGTGGTGGGGTCCATACGAGATCAATTATTGGGGGGGGGGGTCTCAGCTGCTCTACGGGGGCGTCTTTGAGGGGGTCCCTCATCACCAGAGGAGGAAGAAGAGCTTAAGACGAATCCTTCAAATTCCCCGCTTGCCTCACTGGCTGTGTCAGAGTCAGAGGCAAGCATGGCATATGCCTCCTCCACTGAATACATTCTCCTGGATGACTGGGACGACATTTGGGATGCCATTTATATTTTTGTGTTACTGGTAGTGAAATGTTTCAACACGTATAGTGTAGGGGGGGGGTACAAACTTTATTTCAACCCGGGGGGTATGTAGTGTGTGGTGTGTATGTAGTGCAGAAAAAAAAAATACAAAAAAAAAAAAATTGAAGGGTTAAAAAAAAAAAAAATGGAAGGGGTTAAAAAAAAAAAAAATGGAAGGGGTTAAAAAAAAAAAAAAAGGTCCTGCGCCAAAAATTGAGCACAGATGTTGGTCAGTAACGTCCGTCACTGAACAGCGCTCAAAGGCAACAGGAATTTGATCAAAAAAAAAAAAAAATAGATCAACCCTGTGCCGAAAAAGCTGATCAGTGATGTACGTCACTGATCAGCGCACAGTGGCCACAGGACACACACAAAATCACAGTGTGTGTAAAAAAAAAATTTAAAAAAGACCCCACAGCACTCACAAAAAATAAAAAAAGGTGATCAGTGATGCGACACTGATTACCAGTGAGGGGCAGCAGGTGCACAACCTTTGGTGCAACTGACAGTGCAACTGGCAGCAACTGACAGGTATATATAAAAAAAAAAACCTCTGTACCCCCAAAAAGTTGCTGATCACCTCAGATATAGTGATCAGCACAAAAGGCGGGGGCAGCAGACACAAAATTTAGCACTCTCTATCACTCTCTGTCACTATCTCTCTCTATCTCTCTATCTCTCACTATCTATCACTCTATGACACTGCAGCAGCAGCACTGACAGGTATATCTATATATAAAAAAAAACCTGCGCCCCCAAAAAGTTGCTGATCAGTTAATTTATACTGATCAGCACAAAAGGGGGGGCAGCAGTCAGTTATATAAAAAATATATAGCACAATCTGTCACTATCTCTCTATCTCTCTCTATCTCTCTCTCTCTATCTCTCTCTATCTCTCTCTATCTATCTATAGCTCTATCACACTGCAGCAGCACAAAATATAGCACTAGGCCTCTCTATCTCTCTCTATCTCTCTCTATCTCTTTCAGTTATATAAAAAATATATAGCACAATCTGTCACTATCTCTCTCTCTCTATCTCTCTCTATCTCTCTCTATCTCTCTATCTATAGCTCTATCACACTGCAGCAGCACAAAATATAGCACTAGGCCTCTCTATCTCTCTCTATCTCTCTATATCTCTTTCAGTTATATAAAAAATATATAGCACAATCTGTCACTATCTGTCACTATCTGTCACTATCTCTCTCTCTATCTCTCTCTCTCTATCTCTCTCTATCTCTATCTATAGCTCTATCACACTGCAGCAGCACAAAATATAGCACTAGGCCTCTCTATCTCTCTCTATCTCTCTCTATCTCTCTCTCTATCTAATAACTCGCAGCAGCACAAGATGTCACAGGATGTCACAAGATGTCACAAGAATAAGCAATATCTAGGCAGTGATCAGGTAAGTATTTGGATGGGTTCTGGTCAGTATTGGCGGCAGCTGGGCACGGTGACCGCACTGCACGCTATTCCAGACCGGAATGGCGTCTGCAGTGCAGTCACCGTTAGTTTAAACCCCCCTCCTTGGCTGTGATTGGTCCGTCGGTCCGACGGACCAATCACGGCCTTTGGGGGCGGGCGGGGTGAGGTGGGGTGACACCAGTGTCACCCTTACACCCCGCAGTGATTGGTGCTGTACTTTACAGCACCAATCACCTCCGATTCCGTGTCACCGGCGAACGTTATTCGCCGGTGACACAGAAAACGCTGTGAATGGCTGTTCACACTGAACAGCCAATCACAGCGATCGCCGACGGGGGGGCGGCATCGCAGCCCCCCCTGGGCATGCACGGACATGTCTGCTGTCAGGGACAGCAGACATCGTCCCTCTGTCACTGCGTCTCTAGACGCAGTGACAGTTTTAAGCCATGACGTATATATACGTCAACGGTCGGGAAGTACTTCCCGGCCATGACGTGTATATATACGTCAAATGTCGGGAAGGGGTTAATACTTAACATTAGATGATTGTTTTTATTTCCAATTTTATCTCTGTTTACTTTGTTTTTGATATGTTTTGTCTATTTACACATATTCAGATTTCAAATAAACCGTAAAAAAGACAGTTTTATTGAAAACTATAAAATCCTATAAATTTGGATTGTTCTTAGAGAGCATAAACACATGGTTGATCAAGGTTTATAATACATAGCAATGTTTCACCCCTTTGAGTGCCAACGTTGCTGTGAGAAATTCTCAAAATATCCGTTAAAAATGCCAGCGCCGATCACATCGACTGTTCTTTTTTTGGGTGCAATATTTAACTAAACTTCAATTAATTGACTTGGCTGTATTTGTATTTATTTATACTAAAAGAACAGTCGCTGTGAGCGATGCTGGCATTTTTAGTGGATATTTTGAGGATCTCTCACAGCAATGTTGGCACTCAAAAGGTTAATCTAATAAGCAGGATTCAGAAACAAACAAATGGTTTCATGTAAACATTTTGTGGTACTTGTTCCCTAGCACGGCGCCCATCGCATACCGTATTTAGTGCTATGCTATGCGATATTCTATTTAAATGAACAGGAATGCTTGTACAATAAAATATCACATAGCATCGCATGCCAGCAAATGGCTTGCCATGCCATACGATTTTTAATTGTACAAGCACCCTAATGGGTGCTTACAATGTTAAATGCACCCCCATTGTCAACGACACCCCCACTATCAACGCCAACCCAAAGCGTGGCGATCAGCGGCAGTACGCGTCCTCCGACCTTTTCATACCCCCACTATCCACGTCGGCGTGGAGTTGATATTAGATAGTGTGGCGAGTGCAGCGAGCCACCGAGCCCGAAGCGTGGCGAGCCCCGCGGAATACTAGCCCGAAGCGTGGCGAGCGGACGCGGAATACATGTAAAGTTATCAGTGTACCCTCGCGGGGCGCGCTGCACTCGCCACGCTTCGGGCTCGCTGTGCTGGCCACACTGTCTAAAATCAACTCCACGCCGACGTGGATAGTGGGGGTATGAAAAGTTCGAAGGACGCGTACCGCTGCGCTCACCACGCTTCGGGTGGCGTTGACAATGGGGGTGCATTTAACATTGTAAGCACCCATTAGGGTGCTTGTACAATTAAAAACCGCATGCCGCTAGGAAACAAGTACCCATTTTGTTTCCTACTGCTGCTGTGATCCATTCTCACAGCAAACTCACACTGTCAATTACATTTGCAACACTTGCAATCTAATTCCATACGCACATTGATTTCTCTAGTGGAAATTCACATTGTTTTATGTGCACCCATTTGAGGAAGTAAAGGTAGGAAATTTTTTATTTTTTTTTTAAGACACAAAAAATGTTAAGAAACACAGTCCATAAGCTCTGGTGCTTACCTATTCTGAATAGTCACACACTTGGAGGGATGAGAATAGCATAATGAATTAAATAAATTTCAATTAATTAAATTAATTTAGATTTAAATAAAGCCAATAAATTATGTATCCGTTTTCAGAACTTCTCTAGAAAGCTCAATAATGGGTTAAATGAGGTAAGACAGGTACGTGGAGTTGTACTGATGGAAGAGGGATTTTTGAACTTGCAGATGAGAGGAAAAAATGTTTGTCCAACTTTTTACACACAAAAAAAATATTTTAAATTTTTCTGTACCCCAAAATATCAGGAACCCTTTTATTTGATGAAAAATGCTTGCTTGATATAATTTTTCAATCATTAATAAGCCCTTAATTTAAAAAATGTAAAACACATTAATTCCACACCTTTTTAAAATCCTCTAGTACTTTCAATATACCCTCTAACATCAGTCTGTATGGTCCTGCTATGTCAGTTGTCACTGTTTGGGGTTAATTTTTTCCCCACTTGTTCATGCATTTAAAATGAAAGTCCTGTCTTAATTGGGTTGTTCAATCTTTTACCCCCAATAACCAAAAATAATGTAACAAAATACCATTTAATAAAACAAGATCGTTTATAACATATTGAAAGTTTTAGGGGGGCATTCAATCCCGGGTCACGACTGTTGGTACGTCCTGACAGCTGTGACCCTGGCCCGTCTTCCTTTTGCTGGCCTGCATATTGACAGGCGAGATTCAATCTCCTGCCTGCCGATTGGCAAATAGGGGGCGTGTCCGCATAAACGGCCGTGGATTGTTGATATCCTGCTGTGATCGTGACAATTCATGGACATTCTCGGCAAAACGGGCCCGACAGCTTTTAAAGTCTGGCCCATTCTGTCAATCTGCCTCTTCAATATTGTCTGGAAATACAGCATTGAAGAGGCACCCGCCACTATTTCCCCCATCGGGAATAGCGGCCGGGATTGCATATCCCCCTTAACCCCTTGAGTGGTATGCCCAGAGATTTTCCGGGCTCAGCTGCGTTGCCTCAGCAGGCTGTCCCGGAAAATTTCTGGGCATACCACTAATATAGAATAGGTGCACGCCAGTGGTGTCCAGGTGTGCACCA